>NC_089571.1:0-2781850 GCF_040115645.1 Euwallacea fornicatus
TTGTGACATTGTAAAGATCTCGTCGAGCTGATTAATTTGACACTTTGTTTAACAATGTTGGTCCTCATTTGCCGAAGTTATCGAGCTTCAAAGTTTGAAAAGTCACAAAAGTTGTGTGTTTGAACTCATAAAGTACTATTTTTCATGGAAATTCAATAAGATGCAATCATGATGTGTTTGAGCTCATAAAGTACTATTTTTCTTGAAAGTTCAACAAGATGCAATCGGAATGTGTTGTGACATCTTCAAAATCTCGTCGATCAGATTAATTTGGCAGTTTGTTTAACAAATTTGGACTTCATTTGCCGAAGTTATCGAGCTTCAAAGTTTGAAAAGTCACAAAAGTTGTGTGTTTGAGCTCATAAAGTACTATTTTTCATGGAAATTCAACAAGATGCAATCATGATGTGTTGTGACATCTTCAAAATCTCGTCGAGCTGATTAATTTGACACTTTGTTTAACAAATTTGGACCTCATTTGCCGAAGTTATCGTGCTTCAAAGTTTGAAAAGTCACAAAAGTTGTGTGTTTGAGCTCATAAAGTACTATTTTTCATGGAAATTCAACAAGATGCAATCATGATGTGTTGTGACATCTTCAAAATCTCGTCGAGCTGATTAATTTGACACTTTGTTTAACAAATTTGGACCTCATTTGCCGAAGTTATCGTGCTTCAAAGTTTGAAAAGTCACAAAAGTTGTGTGTTTGAGCTCATAAAGTACTATTTTTCATGGAAATTCAATAAGATGCAATCATGATGTGTTGTGACATCTTCAAAATCTCGTCGAGCTGATTAATTTGACACTTTGTTTAACTATGTTGTTACTCATTTGCCGAATTTATCGAGCTTCAAAGTTTGAAAAGTCACAAAAGTTGTGTGTTTGAGCTCATAAAGTACTATTTTTCATGGAAATTCAATAAGATGCAATCATGATGTGTTGTGACATCTTCAAAATCTCGTCGAGCTGATTAATTTGACACTTTGTTTAACAAATTTGGACCTCATTTGCCGAAGTTATCGAGCTTCAAAGTTTGAAAAGTCACAAAAGTTGTGTGTTTGAGCTCATAAAGTACTATTTTTCATGGAAATTCAACAAGATGCAATCATGATGTGTTGTGACATCTTCAAAATCTCGGCGAGCTGATTAATTTGACACTTTGTTTAACAAATTTGGACCTCATTTGCCGAAGTTATCGAGCTTCAAAGTTTGAAAAGTCACAAAAGTTGTGTGTTTGAACTCATAAAGTACTATTTTTCATGGAAATTCAATAAGATGCAATCATGATGTGTTTGAGCTCATAAAGTACTATTTTTCATGGAAATTCAATAAGATGCAATCATGATGTGTTGTGACATCTTCAAAATCTCGTCGAGCTGATTAATTTGACACTTTGTTTAACTATGTTGTTACTCATTTGCCGAATTTATCGAGCTTCAAAGTTTGAAAAGTCACAAAAGTTGTGTGTTTGAGCTCATAAAGTACTATTTTTCATGGAAATTCATTAAGATGCAATCATGATGTGTTGTGACATCTTCAAAATCTCGTCGAGCTGATTAATTTGACACTTTGTTTAACAAATTTGGACCTCATTTGCCGAAGTTATCGAGCTTCAAAGTTTGAAAAGTCACAAAAGTTGTGTGTTTGAGCTCATAAAGTACTATTTTTCATGGAAATTCAACAAGATGCAATCATGGTATGTTGTGACATTGTAAAGATCTCGTCGAGCTGATTAATTTGACACTTTGTTTAACAATGTTGGTCCTCATTTGCCGAAGTTATCGAGCTTCAAAGTTTGAAAAGTCACAAAAGTTGTGTGTTTGAACTCATAAAGTACTATTTTTCATGGAAATTCAACAAGATGCAATCATGGTATGTTGTGACATTGTAAAGATCTCGTCGAGCTGATTAATTTGACACTTTGTTTAACAATGTTGGTCCTCATTTGCCGAAGTTATCGAGCTTCAAAGTTTGAAAAGTCACAAAAGTTGTGTGTTTGAACTCATAAAGTACTATTTTTCATGGAAATTCAATAAGATGCAATCATGATGTGTTTGAGCTCATAAAGTACTATTTTTCATGGAAATTCAACAAGATGCAATCATGGTATGTTGTGACATTGTAAAGATCTCGTCGAGCTGATTAATTTGACACTTTGTTTAACAATGTTGGTCCTCATTTGCCGAAGTTATCGAGCTTCAAAGTTTGAAAAGTCACAAAAGTTGTGTGTTTGAACTCATAAAGTACTATTTTTCATGGAAATTCAACAAGATGCAATCATGGTATGTTGTGACATTGTAAAGATCTCGTCGAGCTGATTAATTTGACACTTTGTTTAACAATGTTGGTCCTCATTTGCCGAAGTTATCGAGCTTCAAAGTTTGAAAAGTCACAAAAGTTGTGTGTTTGAACTCATAAAGTACTATTTTTCATGGAAATTCAATAAGATGCAATCATGATGTGTTTGAGCTCATAAAGTACTATTTTTCATGGAAATTCAATAAGATGCAATCATGATGTGTTGTGACATCTTCAAAATCTCGTCGAGCTGATTAATTTGACACTTTGTTTAACTATGTTGGTACTTATTTGCCGAATTTATCGAGCTTCACAGTTTGAAAAGTCACAAAAGTTGTGTGTTTGAGCTCATAAAGTACTATTTTTCATGGAAATTCCACAAGATGCAACCATGATGTGTTGTGACATCTTCAAAATCTCGTCGAGCTGATTAATTTGACACTTTGTTTAACAAATTTGGACTTCATTTGCCGAAGTTATCGAGCTTCAAAGTTTGAAAAGTCACAAAAGTTGTGTGTTTGAGCTCATAAAGTACTATTTTTCATGGAAATTCAACAAGATGCAATCATGATGTGTTGTGACATCTTCAAAATCTCGTCGAGCTGATTAATTTGACACTTTGTTTACCAAATTTGGACCTCATTTGCCGAAGTTATCGTGCTTCAAAGTTTGAAAAGTCACAAAAGTTGTGTGTTTGAGCTCATAAAGTACTATTTTTCATGGAAATTCAACAAGATGCAATGATGATGTGTTGTGACATCTTCAAAATCTCGTCGAGCTGATTAATTTGACACTTTGTTTAACAAATTTGGACCTCATTTGCCGAAGTTATCGAGCTTCAAAGTTTGAAAAGTCACAAAAGTTGTGTGTTTGAGCTCATAAAGTACTATTTTTCATGGAAATTCAATAAGATGCAATCATGATGTGTTGTGACATCTTCAAAATCTCGTCGAGCTGATTAATTTGACACTTTGTTTAACAAATTTGGACCTCATTTGCCGAATTTATCGAGCTTCAAAGTTTGAAAAGTCACAAAAGTTGTGTGTTTGAGCTCATAAAGTACTATTTTTCATGGAAATTCAACAAGATGCAATCATGATGTGTTGTGACATCTTCAAAATCTCGTCGAGCTGATTAATTTGACACTTTGTTTAACAAATTTGGACCTCATTTGCCGAAGTTATCGTGCTTCAAAGTTTGAAAAGTCACAAAAGTTGTGTGTTTGAGCTCATAAAGTACTATTTTTCATGGAAATTCAACAAGATGCAATCATGATGTGTTGTGACATCTTCAAAATCTCGTCGAGCTGATTAATTTGACACTTTGTTTAACAAATTTGGACCTCATTTGCCGAAGTTATCGAGCTTCAAAGTTTGAAAAGTCACAAAAGTTGTGTGTTTGAGCTCATAAAGTACTATTTTTCATGGAAATTCAATAAGATGCAATCATGATGTGTTGTGACATCTTCAAAATCTCGTCGAGCTGATTAATTTGACACTTTGTTTAACTATGTTGTTACTCATTTGCCGAATTTATCGAGCTTCAAAGTTTGAAAAGTCACAAAAGTTGTGTGTTTGAGCTCATAAAGTACTATTTTTCATGGAAATTCAATAAGATGCAATCATGATGTGTTGTGACATCTTCAAAATCTCGTCGAGCTGATTAATTTGACACTTTGTTTAACAAATTTGGACCTCATTTGCCGAAGTTATCGAGCTTCAAAATTTGAAAAGTCACAAAAGTTGTGTGTTTGAGCTCATAAAGTACTATTTTTCATGGAAATTCAACAAGATGCAATCATGATGTGTTGTGACATCTTCAAAATCTCGGCGAGCTGATTAATTTGACACTTTGTTTAACAAATTTGGACCTCATTTGCCGAAGTTATCGAGCTTCAAAGTTTGAAAAGTCACAAAAGTTGTGTGTTTGAACTCATAAAGTACTATTTTTCATGGAAATTCAATAAGATGCAATCATGATGTGTTTGAGCTCATAAAGTACTATTTTTCATGGAAATTCAATAAGATGCAATCATGATGTGTTGTGACATCTTCAAAATCTCGTCGAGCTGATTAATTTGACACTTTGTTTAACTATGTTGTTACTCATTTGCCGAATTTATCGAGCTTCAAAGTTTGAAAAGTCACAAAAGTTGTGTGTTTGAGCTCATAAAGTACTATTTTTCATGGAAATTCATTAAGATGCAATCATGATGTGTTGTGACATCTTCAAAATCTCGTCGAGCTGATTAATTTGACACTTTGTTTAACAAATTTGGACCTCATTTGCCGAAGTTATCGAGCTTCAAAGTTTGAAAAGTCACAAAAGTTGTGTGTTTGAGCTCATAAAGTACTATTTTTCATGGAAATTCAACAAGATGCAATCATGGTATGTTGTGACATTGTAAAGATCTCGTCGAGCTGATTAATTTGACACTTTGTTTAACAATGTTGGTCCTCATTTGCCGAAGTTATCGAGCTTCAAAGTTTGAAAAGTCACAAAAGTTGTGTGTTTGAACTCATAAAGTACTATTTTTCATGGAAATTCAACAAGATGCAATCATGGTATGTTGTGACATTGTAAAGATCTCGTCGAGCTGATTAATTTGACACTTTGTTTAACAATGTTGGTCCTCATTTGCCGAAGTTATCGAGCTTCAAAGTTTGAAAAGTCACAAAAGTTGTGTGTTTGAACTCATAAAGTACTATTTTTCATGGAAATTCAATAAGATGCAATCATGATGTGTTTGAGCTCATAAAGTACTATTTTTCATGGAAATTCAACAAGATGCAATCATGGTATGTTGTGACATTGTAAAGATCTCGTCGAGCTGATTAATTTGACACTTTGTTTAACAATGTTGGTCCTCATTTGCCGAAGTTATCGAGCTTCAAAGTTTGAAAAGTCACAAAAGTTGTGTGTTTGAACTCATAAAGTACTATTTTTCATGGAAATTCAACAAGATGCAATCATGGTATGTTGTGACATTGTAAAGATCTCGTCGAGCTGATTAATTTGACACTTTGTTTAACAATGTTGGTCCTCATTTGCCGAAGTTATCGAGCTTCAAAGTTTGAAAAGTCACAAAAGTTGTGTGTTTGAACTCATAAAGTACTATTTTTCATGGAAATTCAATAAGATGCAATCATGATGTGTTGTGACATCTTCAAAATCTCGTCGAGCTGATTAATTTGACACTTTGTTTAACTATGTTGGTACTTATTTGCCGAATTTATCGAGCTTCACAGTTTGAAAAGTCACAAAAGTTGTGTGTTTGAGCTCATAAAGTACTATTTTTCATGGAAATTCCACAAGATGCAACCATGATGTGTTGTGACATCTTCAAAATCTCGTCGAGCTGATTAATTTGACACTTTGTTTAACAAATTTGGACTTCATTTGCCGAAGTTATCGAGCTTCAAAGTTTGAAAAGTCACAAAAGTTGTGTGTTTGAGCTCATAAAGTACTATTTTTCATGGAAATTCAACAAGATGCAATCATGATGTGTTGTGACATCTTCAAAATCTCGTCGAGCTGATTAATTTGACACTTTGTTTAACAAATTTGGACCTCATTTGCCGAAGTTATCGTGCTTCAAAGTTTGAAAAGTCACAAAAGTTGTGTGTTTGAGCTCATAAAGTACTATTTTTCATGGAAATTCAACAAGATGCAATGATGATGTGTTGTGACATCTTCAAAATCTCGTCGAGCTGATTAATTTGACACTTTGTTTAACAAATTTGGACCTCATTTGCCGAAGTTATCGAGCTTTAAAGTTTGAAAAGTCACAAAAGTTGTGTGTTTGAGCTCATAAAGTACTATTTTTCATGGAAATTCAATAAGATGCAATCATGATGTGTTGTGACATCTTCAAAATCTCGTCGAGCTGATTAATTTGACACTTTGTTTAACTATGTTGTTACTCATTTGCCGAATTTATCGAGCTTCAAAGTTTGAAAAGTCACAAAAGTTGTGTGTTTGAGCTCATAAAGTACTATTTTTCATGGAAATTCAATAAGATGCAATCATGATGTGTTGTGACATCTTCAAAATCTCGTCGAGCTGATTAATTTGACACTTTGTTTAACAATGTTGGTCCTCATTTGCCGAAGTTATCGAGCTTCAAAGTTTGAAAAGTCACAAAAGTTGTGTGTTTGAACTCATAAAGTACTATTTTTCATGGAAATTCAATAAGATGCAATCATGATGTGTTTGAGCTCATAAAGTACTATTTTTCATGGAAATTCAACAAGATGCAATCATGGTATGTTGTGACATTGTAAAGATCTCGTCGAGCTGATTAATTTGACACTTTGTTTAACAATGTTGGTCCTCATTTGCCGAAGTTATCGAGCTTCAAAGTTTGAAAAGTCACAAAAGTTGTGTGTTTGAACTCATAAAGTACTATTTTTCATGGAAATTCAACAAGATGCAATCATGGTATGTTGTGACATTGTAAAGATCTCGTCGAGCTGATTAATTTGACACTTTGTTTAACAATGTTGGTCCTCATTTGCCGAAGTTATCGAGCTTCAAAGTTTGAAAAGTCACAAAAGTTGTGTGTTTGAACTCATAAAGTACTATTTTTCATGGAAATTCAATAAGATGCAATCATGATGTGTTTGAGCTCATAAAGTACTATTTTTCATGGAAATTCAATAAGATGCAATCATGATGTGTTGTGACATCTTCAAAATCTCGTCGAGCTGATTAATTTGACACTTTGTTTAACTATGTTGGTACTTATTTGCCGAATTTATCGAGCTTCACAGTTTGAAAAGTCACAAAAGTTGTGTGTTTGAGCTCATAAAGTACTATTTTTCATGGAAATTCCACAAGATGCAACCATGATGTGTTGTGACATCTTCAAAATCTCGTCGAGCTGATTAATTTGACACTTTGTTTAACAAATTTGGACTTCATTTGCCGAAGTTATCGAGCTTCAAAGTTTGAAAAGTCACAAAAGTTGTGTGTTTGAGCTCATAAAGTACTATTTTTCATGGAAATTCAACAAGATGCAATCATGATGTGTTGTGACATCTTCAAAATCTCGTCGAGCTGATTAATTTGACACTTTGTTTAACAAATTTGGACCTCATTTGCCGAAGTTATCGTGCTTCAAAGTTTGAAAAGTCACAAAAGTTGTGTGTTTGAGCTCATAAAGTACTATTTTTCATGGAAATTCAACAAGATGCAATGATGATGTGTTGTGACATCTTCAAAATCTCGTCGAGCTGATTAATTTGACACTTTGTTTAACAAATTTGGACCTCATTTGCCGAAGTTATCGAGCTTCAAAGTTTGAAAAGTCACAAAAGTTGTGTGTTTGAGCTCATAAAGTACTATTTTTCATGGAAATTCAATAAGATGCAATCATGATGTGTTGTGACATCTTCAAAATCTCGTCGAGCTGATTAATTTGACACTTTGTTTAACAAATTTGGACCTCATTTGCCGAATTTATCGAGCTTCAAAGTTTGAAAAGTCACAAAAGTTGTGTGTTTGAGCTCATAAAGTACTATTTTTCATGGAAATTCAACAAGATGCAATCATGATGTGTTGTGACATCTTCAAAATCTCGTCGAGCTGATTAATTTGACACTTTGTTTAACAAATTTGGACCTCATTTGCCGAAGTTATCGTGCTTCAAAGTTTGAAAAGTCACAAAAGTTGTGTGTTTGAGCTCATAAAGTACTATTTTTCATGGAAATTCAACAAGATGCAATCATGATGTGTTGTGACATCTTCAAAATCTCGTCGAGCTGATTAATTTGACACTTTGTTTAACAAATTTGGACCTCATTTGCCGAAGTTATCGAGCTTCAAAGTTTGAAAAGTCACAAAAGTTGTGTGTTTGAGCTCATAAAGTACTATTTTTCATGGAAATTCAATAAGATGCAATCATGATGTGTTGTGACATCTTCAAAATCTCGTCGAGCTGATTAATTTGACACTTTGTTTAACAAATTTGGACCTCATTTGCCGAAGTTATCGAGCTTCAAAGTTTGAAAAGTCACAAAAGTTGTGTGTTTGAGCTCATAAAGTACTATTTTTCATGGAAATTCAACAAGATGCAATCATGATGTGTTGTGACATCTTCAAAATCTCGGCGAGCTGATTAATTTGACACTTTGTTTAACAAATTTGGACCTCATTTGCCGAAGTTATCGAGCTTCAAAGTTTGAAAAGTCACAAAAGTTGTGTGTTTGAACTCATAAAGTACTATTTTTCATGGAAATTCAATAAGATGCAATCATGATGTGTTTGAGCTCATAAAGTACTATTTTTCATGGAAATTCAATAAGATGCAATCATGATGTGTTGTGACATCTTCAAAATCTCGTCGAGCTGATTAATTTGACACTTTGTTTAACTATGTTGTTACTCATTTGCCGAATTTATCGAGCTTCAAAGTTTGAAAAGTCACAAAAGTTGTGTGTTTGAGCTCATAAAGTACTATTTTTCATGGAAATTCATTAAGATGCAATCATGATGTGTTGTGACATCTTCAAAATCTCGTCGAGCTGATTAATTTGACACTTTGTTTAACAAATTTGGACCTCATTTGCCGAAGTTATCGAGCTTCAAAGTTTGAAAAGTCACAAAAGTTGTGTGTTTGAGCTCATAAAGTACTATTTTTCATGGAAATTCAACAAGATGCAATCATGGTATGTTGTGACATTGTAAAGATCTCGTCGAGCTGATTAATTTGACACTTTGTTTAACAATGTTGGTCCTCATTTGCCGAAGTTATCGAGCTTCAAAGTTTGAAAAGTCACAAAAGTTGTGTGTTTGAACTCATAAAGTACTATTTTTCATGGAAATTCAACAAGATGCAATCATGGTATGTTGTGACATTGTAAAGATCTCGTCGAGCTGATTAATTTGACACTTTGTTTAACAATGTTGGTCCTCATTTGCCGAAGTTATCGAGCTTCAAAGTTTGAAAAGTCACAAAAGTTGTGTGTTTGAACTCATAAAGTACTATTTTTCATGGAAATTCAATAAGATGCAATCATGATGTGTTTGAGCTCATAAAGTACTATTTTTCATGGAAATTCAACAAGATGCAATCATGGTATGTTGTGACATTGTAAAGATCTCGTCGAGCTGATTAATTTGACACTTTGTTTAACAATGTTGGTCCTCATTTGCCGAAGTTATCGAGCTTCAAAGTTTGAAAAGTCACAAAAGTTGTGTGTTTGAACTCATAAAGTACTATTTTTCATGGAAATTCAACAAGATGCAATCATGGTATGTTGTGACATTGTAAAGATCTCGTCGAGCTGATTAATTTGACACTTTGTTTAACAATGTTGGTCCTCATTTGCCGAAGTTATCGAGCTTCAAAGTTTGAAAAGTCACAAAAGTTGTGTGTTTGAACTCATAAAGTACTATTTTTCATGGAAATTCAATAAGATGCAATCATGATGTGTTTGAGCTCATAAAGTACTATTTTTCATGGAAATTCAATAAGATGCAATCATGATGTGTTGTGACATCTTCAAAATCTCGTCGAGCTGATTAATTTGACACTTTGTTTAACTATGTTGGTACTTATTTGCCGAATTTATCGAGCTTCACAGTTTGAAAAGTCACAAAAGTTGTGTGTTTGAGCTCATAAAGTACTATTTTTCATGGAAATTCAACAAGATGCAATGATGATGTGTTGTGACATCTTCAAAATCTCGTCGAGCTGATTAATTTGACACTTTGTTTAACAAATTTGGACCTCATTTGCCGAAGTTATCGAGCTTTAAAGTTTGAAAAGTCACAAAAGTTGTGTGTTTGAGCTCATAAAGTACTATTTTTCATGGAAATTCAATAAGATGCAATCATGATGTGTTGTGACATCTTCAAAATCTCGTCGAGCTGATTAATTTGACACTTTGTTTAACTATGTTGTTACTCATTTGCCGAATTTATCGAGCTTCAAAGTTTGAAAAGTCACAAAAGTTGTGTGTTTGAGCTCATAAAGTACTATTTTTCATGGAAATTCAACAAGATGCAATCATGATGTGTTGTGACATCTTCAAAATCTCGTCGAGCTGATTAATTTGACACTTTGTTTAACAAATTTGGACTTCATTTGCCGAAGTTATCGAGCTTCAAAGTTTGAAAAGTCACAAAAGTTGTGTGTTTGAGCTCATAAAGTACTATTTTTCATGGAAATTCAACAAGATGCAATCATGATGTGTTGTGACATCTTCAAAATCTCGTCGAGCTGATTAATTTGACACTTTGTTTAACAAATTTGGACCTCATTTGCCGAAGTTATCGTGCTTCAAAGTTTGAAAAGTCACAAAAGTTGTGTGTTTGAGCTCATAAAGTACTATTTTTCATGGAAATTCAACAAGATGCAATCATGATGTGTTGTGACATCTTCAAAATCTCGTCGAGCTGATTAATTTGACACTTTGTTTAACAAATTTGGACCTCATTTGCCGAAGTTATCGAGCTTCAAAGTTTGAAAAGTCACAAAAGTTGTGTGTTTGAGCTCATAAAGTACTATTTTTCATGGAAATTCAATAAGATGCAATCATGATGTGTTGTGACATCTTCAAAATCTCGTCGAGCTGATTAATTTGACACTTTGTTTAACAAATTTGGACCTCATTTGCCGAAGTTATCGAGCTTCAAAGTTTGAAAAGTCACAAAAGTTGTGTGTTTGAGCTCATAAAGTACTATTTTTCATGGAAATTCAATAAGATGCAATCATGATGTGTTGTGACATCTTCAAAATCTCGTCGAGCAGATTAATTTGACACTTTGTTTAACAAATTTGGACCTCATTTGCCGAAGTTATCGAGCTTCAAAGTTTGAAAAGTCACAAAAGTTGTGTGTTTGAGCTCATAAAGTACTATTTTTCATGGAAATTCAACAAGATGCAATCATGATGTGTTGTGACATCTTCAAAATCTCGTCCAGCTGATTAATTTGACACTTTGTTTAACAAATTTGGACCTCATTTGCCGAAGTTATCGAGCTTCAAAGTTTGAAAAGTCACAAAAGTTGTGTGTTTGAGCTCATAAAGTACTATTTTTCATGGAAATTCAATAAGATGCAATCATGATGTGTTGTGACATCTTCAAAATCTCGTCGAGCTGATTAATTTGACACTTTGTTTAACAAATTTGGACCTCATTTGCCGAAGTTATCGAGCTTCAAAGTTTGAAAAGTCACAAAAGTTGTGTGTTTGAGCTCATAAAGTACTATTTTTCATGGAAATTCAACAAGATGCAATCATGATGTGTTGTGACATCTTCAAAATCTCGTCCAGCTGATTAATTTGACACTTTGTTTAACAAATTTGGACCTCATTTGCCGAAGTTATCGAGCTTCAAAGTTTGAAAAGTCACAAAAGTTGTGTGTTTGAGCTCATAAAGTACTATTTTTCATGGAAATTCAATAAGATGCAATCATGATGTGTTGTGACATCTTCAAAATCTCGTCGAGCTGATTAATTTGACACTTTGTTTAACTATGTTGTTACTCATTTGCCGAATTTATCGAGCTTCAAAGTTTGAAAAGTCACAAAAGTTGTGTGTTTGAGCTCATAAAGTACTATTTTTCATGGAAATTCAACAAGATGCAATCATGATGTGTTGTGACATCTTCAAAATCTCGTCGAGCTGATTAATTTGACACTTTGTTTAACAAATTTGGACCTCATTTGCCGAAGTTATCGAGCTTCAAAATTTGAAAAGTCACAAAAGTTGTGTGTTTGAGCACATAAAGTACTATTTTTCATGGAAATTCAACAAGATGCAATCATGGTATGTTGTGACATTGTAAAGATCTCGTCGAGCTGATTAATTTGACACTTTGTTTAACAATGTTGGTCCTCATTTGCCGAAGTTATCGAGCTTCAAAGTTTGAAAAGTCACAAAAGTTGTGTGTTTGAACTCATAAAGTACTATTTTTCATGGAAATTCAATAAGATGCAATCATGATGTGTTTGAGCTCATAAAGTACTATTTTTCATGGAAATTCAATAAGATGCAATCATGATGTGTTGTGACATCTTCAAAATCTCGTCGAGCTGATTAATTTGACACTTTGTTTAACTATGTTGGTACTTATTTGCCGAATTTATCGAGCTTCAAAGTTTGAAAAGTCACAAAAGTTGTGTGTTTGAGCTCATAAAGTACTATTTTTCATGGAAATTCAACAAGATGCAATCATGATGTGTTGTGACATCTTCAAAATCTCGTCGAGCTGATTAATTTGACACTTTGTTTAACAAATTTGGACTTCATTTGCCGAAGTTATCGAGCTTCAAAGTTTGAAAAGTCACAAAAGTTGTGTGTTTGAGCTCATAAAGTACTATTTTTCATGGAAATTCAACAAGATGCAATCATGATGTGTTGTGACATCTTCAAAATCTCGTCGAGCTGATTAATTTGACACTTTGTTTAACAAATTTGGACCTCATTTGCCGAAGTTATCGTGCTTCAAAGTTTGAAAAGTCACAAAAGTTGTGTGTTTGAGCTCATAAAGTACTATTTTTCATGGAAATTCAACAAGATGCAATCATGATGTGTTGTGACATCTTCAAAATCTCGTCGAGCTGATTAATTTGACACTTTGTTTAACAAATTTGGACCTCATTTGCCGAAGTTATCGAGCTTCAAAGTTTGAAAAGTCACAAAAGTTGTGTGTTTGAGCTCATAAAGTACTATTTTTCATGGAAATTCAATAAGATGCAATCATGATGTGTTGTGACATCTTCAAAATCTCGTCGAGCTGATTAATTTGACACTTTGTTTAACTATGTTGTTACTCATTTGCCGAATTTATCGAGCTTCAAAGTTTGAAAAGTCACAAAAGTTGTGTGTTTGAGCTCATAAAGTACTATTTTTCATGGAAATTCAACAAGATGCAATCATGATGTGTTGTGACATCTTCAAAATCTCGTCGAGCTGATTAATTTGACATCTTGTTTAACAAATTTGGACCTCATTTGCCGAAGTTATCGAGCTTCAAAGTTTGAAAAGTCACAAAAGTTGTGTGTTTGAGCTCATAAAGTACTATTTTTCATGGAAATTCAACAAGATGCAATCATGGTATGTTGTGACATTGTAAAGATCTCGTCGAGCTGATTAATTTGACACTTTGTTTAACAAATTTGGACCTCATTTGCCGAAGTTATCGAGCTTCAAAGTTTGAAAAGTCACAAAAGTTGTGTGTTTGAGCTCATAAAGTACTATTTTTCATGGAAATTCAATAAGATGCAATCATGATGTGTTGTGACATCTTCAAAATCTCGTCGAGCTGATTAATTTGACACTTTGTTTAACTATGTTGTTACTCATTTGCCGAATTTATCGAGCTTCAAAGTTTGAAAAGTCACAAAAGTTGTGTGTTTGAGCTCATAAAGTACTATTTTTCATGGAAATTCAACAAGATGCAATCATGATGTGTTGTGACATCTTCAAAATCTCGTCGAGCTGATTAATTTGACACTTTGTTTAACAAATTTGGACCTCATTTGCCGAAGTTATCGAGCTTCAAAATTTGAAAAGTCACAAAAGTTGTGTGTTTGAACTCATAAAGTACTATTTTTCATGGAAATTCAACAAGATGCAATCATGGTATGTTGTGACATTGTAAAGATCTCGTCGAGCTGATTAATTTGACACTTTGTTTAACAATGTTGGTCCTCATTTGCCGAAGTTATCGAGCTTCAAAGTTTGAAAAGTCACAAAAGTTGTGTGTTTGAACTCATAAAGTACTATTTTTCATGGAAATTCAATAAGATGCAATCATGATGTGTTTGAGCTCATAAAGTACTATTTTTCATGGAAATTCAACAAGATGCAATCATGGTATGTTGTGACATTGTAAAGATCTCGTCGAGCTGATTAATTTGACACTTTGTTTAACAATGTTGGTCCTCATTTGCCGAAGTTATCGAGCTTCAAAGTTTGAAAAGTCACAAAAGTTGTGTGTTTGAACTCATAAAGTACTATTTTTCATGGAAATTCAATAAGATGCAATCATGATGTGTTTGAGCTCATAAAGTACTATTTTTCATGGAAATTCAATAAGATGCAATCATGATGTGTTGTGACATCTTCAAAATCTCGTCGAGCTGATTAATTTGACACTTTGTTTAACAAATTTGGACTTCATTTGCCGAAGTTATCGAGCTTCAAAGTTTGAAAAGTCACAAAATTTGTGTGTTTGAGCTCATAAAGTACTATTTTTCATGGAAATTCAACAAGATGCAATCATGATGTGTTGTGACATCTTCAAAATCTCGTCGAGCTGATTAATTTGACACTTTGTTTAACAAATTTGGACCTCATTTGCCGAAGTTATCGAGCTTCAAAATTTGAAAAGTCACAAAAGTTGTGTGTTTGAACTCATAAAGTACTATTTTTCATGGAAATTCAACAAGATGCAATCATGGTATGTTGTGACATTGTAAAGATCTCGTCGAGCTGATTAATTTGACACTTTGTTTAACAATGTTGGTCCTCATTTGCCGAAGTTATCGAGCTTCAAAGTTTGAAAAGTCACAAAAGTTGTGTGTTTGAACTCATAAAGTACTATTTTTCATGGAAATTCAATAAGATGCAATCATGATGTGTTTGAGCTCATAAAGTACTATTTTTCATGGAAATTCAACAAGATGCAATCATGATGTGTTGTGACATCTTCAAAATCTCGTCGAGCTGATTAATTTGACACTTTGTTTAACAAATTTGGACCTCATTTGCCGAAGTTATCGAGCTTCAAAATTTGAAAAGTCACAAAAGTTGTGTGTTTGAACTCATAAAGTACTATTTTTCATGGAAATTCAACAAGATGCAATCATGGTATGTTGTGACATTGTAAAGATCTCGTCGAGCTGATTAATTTGACACTTTGTTTAACAATGTTGGTCCTCATTTGCCGAAGTTATCGAGCTTCAAAGTTTGAAAAGTCACAAAAGTTGTGTGTTTGAACTCATAAAGTACTATTTTTCATGGAAATTCAATAAGATGCAATCATGATGTGTTTGAGCTCATAAAGTACTATTTTTCATGGAAATTCAATAAGATGCAATCATGATGTGTTGTGACATCTTCAAAATCTCGTCGAGCTGATTAATTTGACACTTTGTTTAACAAATTTGGACTTCATTTGCCGAAGTTATCGAGCTTCAAAGTTTGAAAAGTCACAAAATTTGTGTGTTTGAGCTCATAAAGTACTATTTTTCATGGAAATTCAACAAGATGCAATCATGATGTGTTGTGACATCTTCAAAATCTCGTCGAGCTGATTAATTTGACACTTTGTTTAACAAATTTGGACCTCATTTGCCGAAGTTATCGTGCTTCAAAGTTTGAAAAGTCACAAAAGTTGTGTGTTTGAGCTCATAAAGTACTATTTTTCATGGAAATTCAACAAGATGCAATCATGATGTGTTGTGACATCTTCAAAATCTCGTCGAGCTGATTAATTTGACACTTTGTTTAACAAATTTGGACCTCATTTGCCGAAGTTATCGAGCTTCAAAGTTTGAAAAGTCACAAAAGTTGTGTGTTTGAGCTCATAAAGTTCTATTTTTCATGGAAATTCAACAAGATGCAATCATGATGTGTTGTGACATCTTCAAAATCTCGTCGAGCTGATTAATTTGACACTTTGTTTAACAAATTTGGACCTCATTTGCCGAAGTTATCGAGCTTCAAAATTTGAAAAGTCACAAAAGTTGTGTGTTTGAGCTCATAAAGTACTATTTTTCATGGAAATTCAACAAGATGCAATCATGATGTGTTGTGACATTGTAAAGATCTCGTCGAGCTGATTAATTTGACACTTTGTTTAACAATGTTGGTCCTCATTTGCCGAAGTTATCGAGCTTCAAAGTTTGAAAAGTCACAAAAGTTGTGTGTTTGAACTCATAAAGTACTATTTTTCATGGAAATTCAATAAGATGCAATCATGATGTGTTTGAGCTCATAAAGTACTATTTTTCATGGAAATTCAACAAGATGCAATCATGGTATGTTGTGACATTGTAAAGATCTCGTCGAGCTGATTAATTTGACACTTTGTTTAACAATGTTGGTCCTCATTTGCCGAAGTTATCGAGCTTCAAAGTTTGAAAAGTCACAAAAGTTGTGTGTTTGAACTCATAAAGTACTATTTTTCATGGAAATTCAATAAGATGCAATCATGATGTGTTTGAGCTCATAAAGTACTATTTTTCATGGAAATTCAATAAGATGCAATCATGATGTGTTGTGACATCTTCAAAATCTCGTCGAGCTGATTAATTTGACACTTTGTTTAACAAATTTGGACTTCATTTGCCGAAGTTATCGAGCTTCAAAGTTTGAAAAGTCACAAAATTTGTGTGTTTGAGCTCATAAAGTACTATTTTTCATGGAAATTCAACAAGATGCAATCATGATGTGTTGTGACATCTTCAAAATCTCGTCGAGCTGATTAATTTGACACTTTGTTTAACAAATTTGGACCTCATTTGCCGAAGTTATCGAGCTTCAAAATTTGAAAAGTCACAAAAGTTGTGTGTTTGAACTCATAAAGTACTATTTTTCATGGAAATTCAACAAGATGCAATCATGGTATGTTGTGACATTGTAAAGATCTCGTCGAGCTGATTAATTTGACACTTTGTTTAACAATGTTGGTCCTCATTTGCCGAAGTTATCGAGCTTCAAAGTTTGAAAAGTCACAAAAGTTGTGTGTTTGAACTCATAAAGTACTATTTTTCATGGAAATTCAATAAGATGCAATCATGATGTGTTTGAGCTCATAAAGTACTATTTTTCATGGAAATTCAACAAGATGCAATCATGATGTGTTGTGACATCTTCAAAATCTCGTCGAGCTGATTAATTTGACACTTTGTTTAACAAATTTGGACCTCATTTGCCGAAGTTATCGAGCTTCAAAATTTGAAAAGTCACAAAAGTTGTGTGTTTGAACTCATAAAGTACTATTTTTCATGGAAATTCAACAAGATGCAATCATGGTATGTTGTGACATTGTAAAGATCTCGTCGAGCTGATTAATTTGACACTTTGTTTAACAATGTTGGTCCTCATTTGCCGAAGTTATCGAGCTTCAAAGTTTGAAAAGTCACAAAAGTTGTGTGTTTGAACTCATAAAGTACTATTTTTCATGGAAATTCAATAAGATGCAATCATGATGTGTTTGAGCTCATAAAGTACTATTTTTCATGGAAATTCAATAAGATGCAATCATGATGTGTTGTGACATCTTCAAAATCTCGTCGAGCTGATTAATTTGACACTTTGTTTAACAAATTTGGACTTCATTTGCCGAAGTTATCGAGCTTCAAAGTTTGAAAAGTCACAAAATTTGTGTGTTTGAGCTCATAAAGTACTATTTTTCATGGAAATTCAACAAGATGCAATCATGATGTGTTGTGACATCTTCAAAATCTCGTCGAGCTGATTAATTTGACACTTTGTTTAACAAATTTGGACCTCATTTGCCGAAGTTATCGTGCTTCAAAGTTTGAAAAGTCACAAAAGTTGTGTGTTTGAGCTCATAAAGTACTATTTTTCATGGAAATTCAACAAGATGCAATCATGATGTGTTGTGACATCTTCAAAATCTCGTCGAGCTGATTAATTTGACACTTTGTTTAACAAATTTGGACCTCATTTGCCGAAGTTATCGAGCTTCAAAGTTTGAAAAGTCACAAAAGTTGTGTGTTTGAGCTCATAAAGTTCTATTTTTCATGGAAATTCAACAAGATGCAATCATGATGTGTTGTGACATCTTCAAAATCTCGTCGAGCTGATTAATTTGACACTTTGTTTAACAAATTTGGACCTCATTTGCCGAAGTTATCGAGCTTCAAAATTTGAAAAGTCACAAAAGTTGTGTGTTTGAGCTCATAAAGTACTATTTTTCATGGAAATTCAACAAGATGCAATCATGATGTGTTGTGACATTGTAAAGATCTCGTCGAGCTGATTAATTTGACACTTTGTTTAACAATGTTGGTCCTCATTTGCCGAAGTTATCGAGCTTCAAAGTTTGAAAAGTCACAAAAGTTGTGTGTTTGAGCTCATAAAGTACTATTTTTCATGGAAATTCAACAAGATGCAATCATGATGTGTTGTGACATCTTCAAAATCTCGTCGAGCTGATTAATTTGACACTTTGTTTAACAAATTTGGACTTCATTTGCCGAAGTTATCGAGCTTCAAAGTTTGAAAAGTCACAAAAGTTGTGTGTTTGAGCTCATAAAGTACTATTTTTCATGGAAATTCAACAAGATGCAATCATGATGTGTTGTGACATCTTCAAAATCTCGTCGAGCTGATTAATTTGACACTTCGTTTAACAAATTTGGACCTCATTTGCCGAAGTTATCGAGCTTCAAAGTTTGAAAAGTCACAAAAGTTGTGTGTTTGAGCTCATAAAGTACTATTTTTCATGGAAATTCAACAAGATGCAATCATGATGTGTTGTGACATCTTCAAAATCTCGTCCAGCTGATTAATTTGACACTTTGTTTAACAAATTTGGACCTCATTTGCCGAAGTTATCGAGCTTCAAAGTTTGAAAAGTCACAAAAGTTGTGTGTTTGAGCTCATAAAGTACTATTTTTCATGGAAATTCAATAAGATGCAATCATGATGTGTTGTGACATCTTCAAAATCTCGTCGAGCTGATTAATTTGACACTTTGTTTAACTATGTTGTTACTCATTTGCCGAATTTATCGAGCTTCAAAGTTTGAAAAGTCACAAAAGTTGTGTGTTTGAGCTCATAAAGTACTATTTTTCATGGAAATTCAACAAGATGCAATCATGATGTGTTGTGACATCTTCAAAATCTCGTCGAGCTGATTAATTTGACACTTTGTTTAACAAATTTGGACCTCATTTGCCGAAGTTATCGAGCTTCAAAATTTGAAAAGTCACAAAAGTTGTGTGTTTGAACTCATAAAGTACTATTTTTCATGGAAATTCAACAAGATGCAATCATGGTATGTTGTGACATTGTAAAGATCTCGTCGAGCTGATTAATTTGACACTTTGTTTAACAATGTTGGTCCTCATTTGCCGAAGTTATCGAGCTTCAAAGTTTGAAAAGTCACAAAAGTTGTGTGTTTGAACTCATAAAGTACTATTTTTCATGGAAATTCAATAAGATGCAATCATGATGTGTTTGAGCTCATAAAGTACTATTTTTCATGGAAATTCAACAAGATGCAATCATGGTATGTTGTGACATTGTAAAGATCTCGTCGAGCTGATTAATTTGACACTTTGTTTAACAATGTTGGTCCTCATTTGCCGAAGTTATCGAGCTTCAAAGTTTGAAAAGTCACAAAAGTTGTGTGTTTGAACTCATAAAGTACTATTTTTCATGGAAATTCAATAAGATGCAATCATGATGTGTTTGAGCTCATAAAGTACTATTTTTCATGGAAATTCAATAAGATGCAATCATGATGTGTTGTGACATCTTCAAAATCTCGTCGAGCTGATTAATTTGACACTTTGTTTAACAAATTTGGACTTCATTTGCCGAAGTTATCGAGCTTCAAAGTTTGAAAAGTCACAAAATTTGTGTGTTTGAGCTCATAAAGTACTATTTTTCATGGAAATTCAACAAGATGCAATCATGATGTGTTGTGACATCTTCAAAATCTCGTCGAGCTGATTAATTTGACACTTTGTTTAACAAATTTGGACCTCATTTGCCGAAGTTATCGAGCTTCAAAATTTGAAAAGTCACAAAAGTTGTGTGTTTGAACTCATAAAGTACTATTTTTCATGGAAATTCAACAAGATGCAATCATGGTATGTTGTGACATTGTAAAGATCTCGTCGAGCTGATTAATTTGACACTTTGTTTAACAATGTTGGTCCTCATTTGCCGAAGTTATCGAGCTTCAAAGTTTGAAAAGTCACAAAAGTTGTGTGTTTGAACTCATAAAGTACTATTTTTCATGGAAATTCAATAAGATGCAATCATGATGTGTTTGAGCTCATAAAGTACTATTTTTCATGGAAATTCAACAAGATGCAATCATGGTATGTTGTGACATTGTAAAGATCTCGTCGAGCTGATTAATTTGACACTTTGTTTAACAATGTTGGTCCTCATTTGCCGAAGTTATCGAGCTTCAAAGTTTGAAAAGTCACAAAAGTTGTGTGTTTGAACTCATAAAGTACTATTTTTCATGGAAATTCAATAAGATGCAATCATGATGTGTTTGAGCTCATAAAGTACTATTTTTCATGGAAATTCAATAAGATGCAATCATGATGTGTTGTGACATCTTCAAAATCTCGTCGAGCTGATTAATTTGACACTTTGTTTAACAAATTTGGACTTCATTTGCCGAAGTTATCGAGCTTCAAAGTTTGAAAAGTCACAAAATTTGTGTGTTTGAGCTCATAAAGTACTATTTTTCATGGAAATTCAACAAGATGCAATCATGATGTGTTGTGACATCTTCAAAATCTCGTCGAGCTGATTAATTTGACACTTTGTTTAACAAATTTGGACCTCATTTGCCGAAGTTATCGTGCTTCAAAGTTTGAAAAGTCACAAAAGTTGTGTGTTTGAGCTCATAAAGTACTATTTTTCATGGAAATTCAACAAGATGCAATCATGATGTGTTGTGACATCTTCAAAATCTCGTCGAGCTGATTAATTTGACACTTTGTTTAACAAATTTGGACCTCATTTGCCGAAGTTATCGAGCTTCAAAGTTTGAAAAGTCACAAAAGTTGTGTGTTTGAGCTCATAAAGTTCTATTTTTCATGGAAATTCAACAAGATGCAATCATGATGTGTTGTGACATCTTCAAAATCTCGTCGAGCTGATTAATTTGACACTTTGTTTAACAAATTTGGACCTCATTTGCCGAAGTTATCGAGCTTCAAAATTTGAAAAGTCACAAAAGTTGTGTGTTTGAGCTCATAAAGTACTATTTTTCATGGAAATTCAACAAGATGCAATCATGATGTGTTGTGACATTGTAAAGATCTCGTCGAGCTGATTAATTTGACACTTTGTTTAACAATGTTGGTCCTCATTTGCCGAAGTTATCGAGCTTCAAAGTTTGAAAAGTCACAAAAGTTGTGTGTTTGAGCTCATAAAGTACTATTTTTCATGGAAATTCAACAAGATGCAATCATGATGTGTTGTGACATCTTCAAAATCTCGTCGAGCTGATTAATTTGACACTTTGTTTAACAAATTTGGACTTCATTTGCCGAAGTTATCGAGCTTCAAAGTTTGAAAAGTCACAAAAGTTGTGTGTTTGAGCTCATAAAGTACTATTTTTCATGGAAATTCAACAAGATGCAATCATGATGTGTTGTGACATCTTCAAAATCTCGTCGAGCTGATTAATTTGACACTTTGTTTAACAAATTTGGACCTCATTTGCCGAAGTTATCGAGCTTCAAAGTTTGAAAAGTCACAAAAGTTGTGTGTTTGAGCTCATAAAGTACTATTTTTCATGGAAATTCAACAAGATGCAATCATGATGTGTTGTGACATCTTCAAAATCTCGTCCAGCTGATTAATTTGACACTTTGTTTAACAAATTTGGACCTCATTTGCCGAAGTTATCGAGCTTCAAAGTTTGAAAAGTCACAAAAGTTGTGTGTTTGAGCTCATAAAGTACTATTTTTCATGGAAATTCAATAAGATGCAATCATGATGTGTTGTGACATCTTCAAAATCTCGTCGAGCTGATTAATTTGACACTTTGTTTAACTATGTTGTTACTCATTTGCCGAATTTATCGAGCTTCAAAGTTTGAAAAGTCACAAAAGTTGTGTGTTTGAGCTCATAAAGTACTATTTTTCTTGGAAGTTCAACAAGATGCAATCATGATGTGTTGTGACATCTTCAAAATCTCGTTGAGGTGGTTAATGTGACACTTTGTTTAAGAAATTTGGTACTCATTTGCCGAAGTTATCGAGCTTCAAAATTTGAAAAGTCACACAAGTTGTGTGTTTGATCACATAAAGTACTATTTTTCTCGGAAGTTCAACAAGATGCAATTCTGATGTGTTGTGACATCTTCAAAATCTCGTCGATCTGATTCATTTGACACTTTGTTTAAGGAATTTGGTCTTCATTTGCCGAAGTTATCGAGTTTCAAAATTTGAAAAGTCACACAAGTTGTGGGTTTGAGCACATAAAGTACTATTTTTCTCGGAAGTTCAACTAGATGCAATTCTGATGTGTTGTGACATCTTCAAAATCTCGTCGATCTGATTAATTTGACACTTTGTTTAAGGAATTTGGTCTTCATTTGCCGAAGTTATCGAGCTTCAAAATTTGAAAAGTCACACAAGTTGTGTGTTTGAGCACTTAAAGTACTATTTTTCTTGGAAGTTCAACAAGATGCAACCATGATGTGTTGTGATATCTTCAAAATCTCGTTGAGGTGATTAATGTGACACTTTGTTTAAGAAATTTGGTACTCATTTGCCGAAGTTATCGAGCTTCAAAATTTGAAAAGTCACATAAGTTGTGTGTTTGAATACATAAAGTACTATTTTTCTTGGAAGTTCAACAAGATGCAATCATGATGTGTTGTGACATCTTCAAAATCTCGTCGATCTGATTGATTTGACACTTTGTTTAAGGAATTTGGTCTTCATTTGCCGAAGTTATCGAGCTTCAAAATTTGAAAACTCACACAAGTTGTGTGTTTGAGCACATAAAGTACTATTTTTCTTGGGAGTTCAACAAGATGCAATTCTGATGTGTTATGTCATGTTAAAGATCTCGTCGATCTGATTAATTTGACACTTTGTTTAAGGAATTTGGTCCTCATTTGCCGAAGTTATCGAGCTTCAAAATTTGAAAACTCACACAAGTTGTGTGTTTGAGTACATAAAGTACTATTTTTCTCGGAAGTTCAACAAGATGCAACCATGATGTGTTGTGACATCTTCAAAATCTCGTCGATCTGATTAATTTGACACTTTGTTTAAGGAATTTGGTCTTCATTTGCCGAAGTTATCGAGCTTCAAAATTTGAAAAGTCACATAAGTTGTGTGTTTGAATACATAAAGTACTATTTTTCTCGGAAGTTCAACAAGATGCAATTCTGATGTGTTGTGACATCTTCAAAATCTCGTCGATCTGATTAATTTGACACTTTGTTTAAGGAATTTGGTCTTCATTTGCCGAAGTTATCGAGTTTCAAAATTTGAAAAGTCACACAAGTTGTGGGTTTGAGCACATAAAGTACTATTTTTCTCGGAAGTTCAACAAGATGCAATTCTGATGTGTTGTGACATCTTCAAAATCTCGTCGATCTGATTAATTTGACACTTTGTTTAAGGAATTTGGTCTTCATTTGCCGAAGTTATCGAGCTTCAAAATTTGAAAAGTCACACAAGTTGTGTGTTTGAGCACTTAAAGTACTATTTTTCTTGGAAGTTCAACAAGATGCAACCATGATGTGTTGTGACATCTTCAAAATCTCGTTGAGGTGATTAATGTGACACTTTGTTTAAGAAATTTGGTACTCATTTGCCGAAGTTATCGAGCTTCAAAATTTGAAAAGTCACATAAGTTGTGTCTTTGAATACATAAAGTACTATTTTTCTCGGAAGTTCAACAAGATGCAATTCTGATGTGTTGTGACATCTTCAAAATCTCGTCGATCTGATTAATTTGACACTTTGTTTAAGGAATTTGGTCTTCATTTGCCGAAGTTATCGAGCTTCAAAATTTGAAAAGTCACATAAGTTGTGTGTTTGAATACATAAAGTACTATTTTTCTCGGAAGTTCAACAAGATGCAATTCTGATGTGTTGTGACATCTTCAAAATCTCGTCGATCTGATTAATTTGACACTTTGTTTAAGGAATTTGGTCTTCATTTGCCGAAGTTATCGAGCTTCAAAATTTGAAAAGTCACATAAGTTGTGTGTTTGAATACATAAAGTACTATTTTTCTCGGAAGTTCAACAAGATGCAATTCTGATGTGTTGTGACATCTTCAAAATCTCGTCGATCTGATTAATTTGACACTTTGTTTAAGGAATTTGGTCTTCATTTGCCGAAGTTATCGAGCTTCAAAATTTGAAAAGTCACACAAGTTGTGTGTTTGAGCACTTAAAGTACTATTTTTCTTGGAAGTTCAACAAGATGCAACCATGATGTGTTGTGATATCTTCAAAATCTCGTTGAGGTGATTAATGTGACACTTTGTTTAAGAAATTTGGTACTCATTTGCCGAAGTTATCGAGCTTCAAAATTTGAAAAGTCACATAAGTTGTGTGTTTGAATACATAAAGTACTATTTTTCTTGGAAGTTCAACAAGATGCAATCATGATGTGTTGTGACATCTTCAAAATCTCGTCGATCTGATTGATTTGACACTTTGTTTAAGGAATTTGGTCTTCATTTGCCGAAGTTATCGAGCTTCAAAATTTGAAAACTCACACAAGTTGTGTGTTTGAGCACATAAAGTACTATTTTTCTTGGGAGTTCAACAAGATGCAATTCTGATGTGTTATGTCATGTTAAAGATCTCGTCGATCTGATTAATTTGACACTTTGTTTAAGGAATTTGGTCCTCATTTGCCGAAGTTATCGAGCTTCAAAATTTGAAAACTCACACAAGTTGTGTGTTTGAGTACATAAAGTACTATTTTTCTCGGAAGTTCAACAAGATGCAATTCTGATGTGTTGTGACATCTTCAAAATCTCGTCGATCTGATTAATTTGACACTTTGTTTAAGGAATTTGGTCTTCATTTGCCGAAGTTATCGAGTTTCAAAATTTGAAAAGTCACACAAGTTGTGGGTTTGAGCACATAAAGTACTATTTTTCTCGGAAGTTCAACAAGATGCAATTCTGATGTGTTGTGACATCTTCAAAATCTCGTCGATCTGATTAATTTGACACTTTGTTTAAGGAATTTGGTCTTCATTTGCCGAAGTTATCGAGCTTCAAAATTTGAAAAGTCACACAAGTTGTGTGTTTGAGCACTTAAAGTACTATTTTTCTTGGAAGTTCAACAAGATGCAACCATGATGTGTTGTGACATCTTCAAAATCTCGTTGAGGTGATTAATGTGACACTTTGTTTAAGAAATTTGGTACTCATTTGCCGAAGTTATCGAGCTTCAAAATTTGAAAAGTCACATAAGTTGTGTCTTTGAATACATAAAGTACTATTTTTCTCGGAAGTTCAACAAGATGCAATTCTGATGTGTTGTGACATCTTCAAAATCTCGTCGATCTGATTAATTTGACACTTTGTTTAAGGAATTTGGTCTTCATTTGCCGAAGTTATCGAGCTTCAAAATTTGAAAAGTCACATAAGTTGTGTGTTTGAATACATAAAGTACTATTTTTCTCGGAAGTTCAACAAGATGCAATTCTGATGTGTTGTGACATCTTCAAAATCTCGTCGATCTGATTAATTTGACACTTTGTTTAAGGAATTTGGTCTTCATTTGCCGAAGTTATCGAGCTTCAAAATTTGAAAAGTCACATAAGTTGTGTGTTTGAATACATAAAGTACTATTTTTCTCGGAAGTTCAACAAGATGCAATTCTGATGTGTTGTGACATCTTCAAAATCTCGTCGATCTGATTAATTTGACACTTTGTTTAAGGAATTTGGTCTTCATTTGCCGAAGTTATCGAGCTTCAAAATTTGAAAAGTCACATAAGTTGTGTGTTTGAATACATAAAGTACTATTTTTCTTGGAAGTTCAACAAGATGCAATCATGATGTGTTGTGACATCTTCAAAATCTCGTCGATCTGATTGATTTGACACTTTGTTTAAGGAATTTGGTCTTCATTTGCCGAAGTTATCGAGCTTCAAAATTTGAAAACTCACACAAGTTGTGTGTTTGAGCACATAAAGTACTATTTTTCTTGGGAGTTCAACAAGATGCAATTCTGATGTGTTATGTCATGTTAAAGATCTCGTCGATCTGATTAATTTGACACTTTGTTTAAGGAATTTGGTCCTCATTTGCCGAAGTTATCGAGCTTCAAAATTTGAAAACTCACACAAGTTGTGTGTTTGAGTACATAAAGTACTATTTTTCTCGGAAGTTCAACAAGATGCAATTCTGATGTGTTGTGACATCTTCAAAATCTCGTCGATCTGATTAATTTGACACTTTGTTTAAGGAATTTGGTCCTCATTTGCCGAAGTTATCGAGCCTCAAAATTTGAAAAGTCACACAAGTTGTGTGTTTGAGCACATAAAGTACTATTTTTCTCGGAAGTTCAACAAGATGCAATCATGATGTGTTGTGACATCTTCAAAATCTCGTTGAGGTGATTAATGTGACACTTTGTTTAAGAAATTTGGTACACATTTGCCGAAGTTATCGAGCTTCAAAATTTGAAAAGTCACATAAGTTGTGTGTTTGAATACATAAAGTACTATTTTTCTCGGAAGTTCAACAAGATGCAATTCTGATGTGTTGTGACATCTTCAAAATCTCGTCGATCTGATTAATTTGACACTTTGTTTAAGGAATTTGGTCTTCATTTGCCGAAGTTATCGAGCTTCAAAATTTGAAAAGTCACACAAGTTGTGTGTTTGAGCACTTAAAGTACTATTTTTCTTGGAAGTTCAACAAGATGCAACCATGATGTGTTGTGATATCTTCAAAATCTCGTTGAGGTGATTAATGTGACACTTTGTTTAAGAAATTTGGTACTCATTTGCCGAAGTTATCGAGCTTCAAAATTTGAAAAGTCACATAAGTTGTGTGTTTGAATACATAAAGTACTATTTTTCTCGGAAGTTCAACAAGATGCAATTCTGATGTGTTGTGACATCTTCAAAATCTCGTCGATCTGATTAATTTGACACTTTGTTTAAGGAATTTGGTCTTCATTTGCCGAAGTTATCGAGCTTCAAAATTTGAAAAGTCACATAAGTTGTGTGTTTGAATACATAAAGTACTATTTTTCTCGGAAGTTCAACAAGATGCAATTCTGATGTGTTGTGACATCTTCAAAATCTCGTCGATCTGATTAATTTGACACTTTGTTTAAGGAATTTGGTCTTCATTTGCCGAAGTTATCGAGCTGCAAAATTTGAAAAGTCACATAAGTTGTGTGTTTGAATACATAAAGTACTATTTTTCTCGGAAGTTCAACAAGATGCAATTCTGATGTGTTGTGACATCTTCAAAATCTCGTCGATCTGATTAATTTGACACTTTGTTTAAGGAATTTGGTCTTCATTTGCCGAAGTTATCGAGCTTCAAAATTTGAAAAGTCTCACATGTTGTGTGTTTGAGCACATAAAGTACTATTTTTCTCGGAAGATCAACAAGATGCAATTCTGATGTGTTGTGACATCTTCAAAATCTCGTCGATCTGATTAATTTGACACTTTGTTTAAGGAATTTGGTCTTCATTTGCCGAAGTTATCGAGCTTCAAAATTTGAAAAGTCACACAAGTTGTGTGTTTGAGCACATAAAGTACTATTTTTCTTGGAAGTTCAACAAGATGCAATCATGATGTGTTGTGACATCTTCAAAATCTCGTTGAGGTGATTAATGTGACACTTTGTTTAAGGAATTTGGTCCTCATTTGCCGAAGTTATCGAGCTTCAAAATTTGAAAAGTCACACAAGTTGTGTGTTTGAGCACATAAAGTACTATTTTTCTCGGAAGTTCAACAAGATGCAATTCTGATGTGTTGTGACATCTTCAAAATCTCGTCGATCTGATTAATTTGACACTTTGTTTAAGGAATTTGGTCTTCATTTGCCGAAGTTATCGAGTTTCAAAATTTGAAAAGTCACACAAGTTGTGGGTTTGAGCACATAAAGTACTATTTTTCTCGGAAGTTCAACAAGATGCAATTCTGATGTGTTGTGACATCTTCAAAATCTCGTCGATCTGATTAATTTGACACTTTGTTTAAGGAATTTGGTCTTCATTTGCCGAAGTTATCGAGCTTCAAAATTTGAAAAGTCACACAAGTTGTGTGTTTGAGCACTTAAAGTACTATTTTTCTTGGAAGTTCAACAAGATGCAACCATGATGTGTTGTGACATCTTCAAAATCTCGTCGATCTGATTAATTTGACTCTTTGTTTAAGGAATTTGGTCTTCATTTGCCGAAGTTATCGAGCTTCAAAATTTGAAAAGTCACACAAGTTGTGTGTTTGAGCACATAAAGTACTATTTTTCTTGGAAGTTCAACAAGATGCAATTCTGATGTGTTGTGACATCTTCAAAATCTCGTCGATCTGATTAATGTGACACTTTGTTTAAGGAATTTGGTCATCATTTGCCGAAGTTATCGAGCTTCAAAATTTGAAAAGTCACACAAGTTGTGTGTTTGAGCACATAAAGTACTATTTTCCTCGGAAGTTCAACAAGATGCAATTCTGATGTGTTGTGACATCTTCAAAATCTCGTTGAGGTGATTAATGTGACACTTTGTTTAAGGAATTTGGTACTCATTTGCCGAAGTTATCGAGCTTCAAAATTTGAAAAGTCACACAAGTTGTGTGTTTGAGCACATAAAGTACTGTTTTTCTCGGAAGTTCAACAAGATGCAATTCTGATGTGTTGTGACATCTTCAAAATCTCGTCGATCTGATTAATTTGACACTTTGTTTAAGGAATTTGGTCCTCATTTGCCGAAGTTATCGAGCTTCAAAATTTGAAAAGTCACACAAGTTGTGTGTTTTATCACATAAAGTACTATTTTTCTTGGAAGTTCAACAAGATGCAATCATGATGTGTTGTGACATCTTCAAAATCTTGTCTAGCTACTTACTTTGACACTTTGTTTAAGGAATTTGGTCCTCATTTGCCGAAGTTATCGAGCTTCAAAATTTGAAAAGTCACACAAGTTGTGTGTTTTATCACATAAAGTACTATTTTTCTCGGAAGTTCAACAAGATGCAATCATGATGTGTTGTGACATCTTCAAAATCTCGTTGAGGTGATTAATGTGACACTTTGTTTAAGGAATTTGGTACTCATTTGCCGAAGTTATCGAGCTTCAAAATTTGAAAAGTCACATAAGTTGTGTGTTTGAGTACATAAAGTACTATTTTTCTCGGAAGTTCAACAAGATGCAATTCTGATGTGTTGTGACATCTTCAAAATCTCGTTGAGGTGATTAATGTGACACTTTGTTTAAGGAATTTGGTCCTCATTTGCCGAAGTTATCGAGCTTCAAAATTTGAAAAGTCACACAAGTTGTGTGTTTGAGCACATAAAGTACTATTTTTCTCGGAAGTTCAACAAGATGCAATCATGATGTGTTGTGACATCTTCAAAATCTCGTTGAGGTGATTAATGTGACACTTTGTTTAAGGAATTTGGTACTCATTTGCCGAAGTTATCGAGCTTCAAAATTTGAAAAGTCACACAAGTTGTGTGTTTGAGCACATAAAGTACTATTTCTCTTGGAAGTTCAACAAGATGCAATCATGATGTGTTGTGACATCTTCAAAATCTTGTCTAGCTACTTACTTTGACACTTTGTTTAAGGAATTTGGTCATCATTTGCCGAAGTTATCGAGCTTCAAAATTTGAAAAGTCACACAAGTTGTGTGTTTGAGCACATAAAGTACTGTTTTTCTCGGAAGTTCAACAAGATGCAATTCTGTTGTGTTGCGACATCTTCAAAATCTCGTCGATCTGATTAATTTGACACTTTGTTTAAGGAATTTGGTCCTCATTTGCCGAAGTTATCGAGCTTCAAAATTTGAAAAGTCACACAAGTTGTGTGTTTGAGCACATAAAGTACTATTTTTCTCGGAAGTTCAACAAGATGCAATTCTGATGTGTTGTGACATCTTCAAAATCTCGTTGAGGTGATTAATGTGACACTTTGTTTAAGGAATTTGGTACTCATTTGCCGAAGTTATCGAGCTTCAAAATTTGAAAAGTCACACAAGTTGTGTGTTTGAGCACATAAAGTACTATTTTTCTCGGAAGTTCAACAAGATGCAATTCTGATGTGTTGTGACATCTTCAAAATCTCGATGAGGTGATTAATGTGACACTTTGTTTAAGGAATTTGGTACTCATTTGCCGAAGTTATCGAGCTTCAAAATTTGAAAAGTCACACAAGTTGTGTGTTTGAGCACATAAAGTACTATTTTTCTCGGAAGTTCAACAAGATGCAATTCTGATGTGTTGTGACATCTTCAAAATCTCGATGAGGTGATTAATGTGACACTTTGTTTAAGGAATTTGGTACTCATTTGCCGAAGTTATCGAGCTTCAAAATTTGAAAAGTCACACAAGTTGTGAGTTTGAGCACATAAAGTACTATTTCTCTTGGAAGTTCAACAAGATGCAATCATGATGTGTTGTGACATCTTCAAAATCTTGTCTAGCTACTTACTTTGACACTTTGTTTAAGGAATTTGGTCATCATTTGCCGAAGTTATCGAGCTTCAAAATTTGAAAAGTCACACAAGTTGTGTGTTTGAGCACATAAAGTACTGTTTTTCTCGGAAGTTCAACAAGATGCAATTCTGTTGTGTTGTGACATCTTCAAAATCTCGTCGATCTGATTAATTTGACACTTTGTTTAAGGAATTTGGTCCTCATTTGCCGAAGTTATCGAGCTTCAAAATTTGAAAAGTCACACAAGTTGTGTGTTTGAGCACATAAAGTACTATTTTTCTCGGAAGTTCAACAAGATGCAATTCTGATGTGTTGTGACATCTTCAAAATCTCGTTGAGGTGATTAATGTGACACTTTGTTTAAGGAATTTGGTACTCATTTGCCGAAGTTATCGAGCTTCAAAATTTGAAAAGTCACACAAGTTGTGTGTTTGAGCACATAAAGTACTATTTTTCTCGGAAGTTCAACAAGATGCAATTCTGATGTGTTGTGACATCTTCAAAATCTCGATGAGGTGATTAATGTGACACTTTGTTTAAGGAATTTGGTACTCATTTGCCGAAGTTATCGAGCTTCAAAATTTGAAAAGTCACACAAGTTGTGTGTTTGAGCACATAAAGTACTATTTTTCTCGGAAGTTCAACAAGATGCAATCATGATGTGTTGTGACATCTTCAAAATCTCGTTGAGGTGATTAATGTGACACTTTGTTTAAGGAATTTGGTCCTCATTTGCCGAAGTTATCGAGCTTCAAAATTTGAAAAGTCACACAAGTTGTGTGTTTGAGCACATAAAGTACTATTTTTCTCGGAAGTTCAACAAGATGCAATCATGATGTGTTGTGACATCTTCAAAATCTCGTTGAGGTGATTAATGTGACACTTTGTTTAAGGAATTTGGTACTCATTTGCCGAAGTTATCGAGCTTCAAAATTTGAAAAGTCACACAAGTTGTGTGTTTGAGCACATAAAGTACTATTTCTCTTGGAAGTTCAACAAGATGCAATCATGATGTGTTGTGACATCTTCAAAATCTTGTCTAGCTACTTACTTTGACACTTTGTTTAAGGAATTTGGTCATCATTTGCCGAAGTTATCGAGCTTCAAAATTTGAAAAGTCACACAAGTTGTGTGTTTGAGCACATAAAGTACTATTTTTCTCGGAAGTTCAACAAGATGCAATCATGATGTGTTGTGACATCTTCAAAATCTCGTTGAGGTGATTAATGTGACACTTTGTTTAAGGAATTTGGTACTCATTTGCCGAAGTTATCGAGCTTCAAAATTTGAAAAGTCACATAAGTTGTGTGTTTGAGTACATAAAGTACTATTTTTCTCGGAAGTTCAACAAGATGCAATTCTGATGTGTTGTGACATCTTCAAAATCTCGTTGAGGTGATTAATGTGACACTTTGTTTAAGGAATTTGGTACTCATTTGCCGAAGTTATCGAGCTTCAAAATTTGAAAAGTCACACAAGTTGTGTGTTTGAGCACATAAAGTACTATTTTTCTCGGAAGTTCAACAAGATGCAATCATGATGTGTTGTGACATCTTCAAAATCTCGTTGAGGTGATTAATGTGACACTTTGTTTAAGGAATTTGGTCCTCATTTGCCGAAGTTATCGAGCTTCAAAATTTGAAAAGTCACACAAGTTGTGTGTTTGAGCACATAAAGTACTATTTTTCTCGGAAGTTCAACAAGATGCAATCATGATGTGTTGTGACATCTTCAAAATCTCGTTGAGGTGATTAATGTGACACTTTGTTTAAGGAATTTGGTACTCATTTGCCGAAGTTATCGAGCTTCAAAATTTGAAAAGTCACACAAGTTGTGTGTTTGAGCACATAAAGTACTATTTCTCTTGGAAGTTCAACAAGATGCAATCATGATGTGTTGTGACATCTTCAAAATCTTGTCTAGCTACTTACTTTGACACTTTGTTTAAGGAATTTGGTCATCATTTGCCGAAGTTATCGAGCTTCAAAATTTGAAAAGTCACACAAGTTGTGTGTTTGAGCACATAAAGTACTGTTTTTCTCGGAAGTTCAACAAGATGCAATTCTGTTGTGTTGCGACATCTTCAAAATCTCGTCGATCTGATTAATTTGACACTTTGTTTAAGGAATTTGGTCCTCATTTGCCGAAGTTATCGAGCTTCAAAATTTGAAAAGTCACACAAGTTGTGTGTTTGAGCACATAAAGTACTATTTTTCTCGGAAGTTCAACAAGATGCAATTCTGATGTGTTGTGACATCTTCAAAATCTCGTTGAGGTGATTAATGTGACACTTTGTTTAAGGAATTTGGTACTCATTTGCCGAAGTTATCGAGCTTCAAAATTTGAAAAGTCACACAAGTTGTGTGTTTGAGCACATAAAGTACTATTTTTCTCGGAAGTTCAACAAGATGCAATTCTGATGTGTTGTGACATCTTCAAAATCTCGATGAGGTGATTAATGTGACACTTTGTTTAAGGAATTTGGTACTCATTTGCCGAAGTTATCGAGCTTCAAAATTTGAAAAGTCACACAAGTTGTGTGTTTGAGCACATAAAGTACTATTTTTCTCGGAAGTTCAACAAGATGCAATTCTGATGTGTTGTGACATCTTCAAAATCTCGATGAGGTGATTAATGTGACACTTTGTTTAAGGAATTTGGTACTCATTTGCCGAAGTTATCGAGCTTCAAAATTTGAAAAGTCACACAAGTTGTGTGTTTGAGCACATAAAGTACTATTTTTCTCGGAAGTTCAACAAGATGCAATCATGATGTGTTGTGACATCTTCAAAATCTCGTTGAGGTGATTAATGTGACACTTTGTTTAAGGAATTTGGTACTCATTTGCCGAAGTTATCGAGCTTCAAAATTTGAAAAGTCACACAAGTTGTGTGTTTGAGCACATAAAGTACTATTTCTCTTGGAAGTTCAACAAGATGCAATCATGATGTGTTGTGACATCTTCAAAATCTTGTCTAGCTACTTACTTTGACACTTTGTTTAAGGAATTTGGTCATCATTTGCCGAAGTTATCGAGCTTCAAAATTTGAAAAGTCACACAAGTTGTGTGTTTGAGCACATAAAGTACTGTTTTTCTCGGAAGTTCAACAAGATGCAATTCTGTTGTGTTGCGACATCTTCAAAATCTCGTCGATCTGATTAATTTGACACTTTGTTTAAGGAATTTGGTCCTCATTTGCCGAAGTTATCGAGCTTCAAAATTTGAAAAGTCACACAAGTTGTGTGTTTGAGCACATAAAGTACTATTTTTCTCGGAAGTTCAACAAGATGCAATTCTGATGTGTTGTGACATCTTCAAAATCTCGTTGAGGTGATTAATGTGACACTTTGTTTAAGGAATTTGGTACTCATTTGCCGAAGTTATCGAGCTTCAAAATTTGAAAAGTCACACAAGTTGTGTGTTTGAGCACATAAAGTACTATTTTTCTCGGAAGTTCAACAAGATGCAATTCTGATGTGTTGTGACATCTTCAAAATCTCGATGAGGTGATTAATGTGACACTTTGTTTAAGGAATTTGGTACTCATTTGCCGAAGTTATCGAGCTTCAAAATTTGAAAAGTCACACAAGTTGTGTGTTTGAGCACATAAAGTACTATTTTTCTCGGAAGTTCAACAAGATGCAATTCTGATGTGTTGTGACATCTTCAAAATCTCGATGAGGTGATTAATGTGACACTTTGTTTAAGGAATTTGGTACTCATTTGCCGAAGTTATCGAGCTTCAAAATTTGAAAAGTCACACAAGTTGTGTGTTTGAGCACATAAAGTACTATTTTTCTCGGAAGTTCAACAAGATGCAATTCTGATGTGTTGTGACATCTTCAAAATCTCGTTGAGGTGATTAATGTGACACTTTGTTTAAGGAATTTGGTCCTCATTTGCCGAAGTTATCGAGCTTCAAAATTTGAAAACTCACACAAGTTGTGTGTTTGAGCACATAAAGTACTATTTTTCTCGGAAGTTCAACAAGATGCAATTCTGATGTGTTGTGACATCTTCAAAGTCTCGTTGAGGTGATTAATGTGACACTTTGTTTAAGGAATTTGGTACTCATTTGCCGAAGTTATCGAGCTTCAAAATTTGAAAAGTCACACAAGTTGTGTGTTTGAGCACATAAAGTACTATTTTTCTCGGAAGTTCAACAAGATGCAATTCTGATGTGTTGTGACATCTTCAAAATCTCGTTGAGGTGATTAATGTGACACTTTGTTTAAGGAATTTGGTACTCATTTGCCGAAGTTATCGAGCTTCAAAATTTGAAAAGTCACACAAGTTGTGTGTTTGAGCACATAAAGTACTATTTTTCTCGGAAGTTCAACAAGATGCAATCATGATGTGTTGTGACATCTTCAAAATCTCGTTGAGGTGATTAATGTGACACTTTGTTTAAGGAATTTGGTCCTCATTTGCCGAAGTTATCGAGCTTCAAAATTTGAAAAGTCACACAAGTTGTGTGTTTGAGCACATAAAGTACTATTTCTCTTGGAAGTTCAACAAGATGCAATCATGATGTGTTGTGACATCTTCAAAATCTCGTCGATCTGATTAATTTGACACTTTGTTTAAGGAATTTGGTCCTCATTTGCCGAAGTTATCGAGCTTCAAAATTTGAAAAGTCACACAAGTTGTGTGTTTGAGCACATAAAGTACTATTTTTCTCGGAAGTTCAACAAGATGCAATTCTGATGTGTTGTGACATCTTCAAAATCTCGTTGAGGTGATTAATGTGACACTTTGTTTAAGGAATTTGGTACTCATTTGCCGAAGTTATCGAGCTTCAAAATTTGAAAAGTCACACAAGTTGTGTGTTTGAGCACATAAAGTACTATTTCTCTTGGAAGTTCAACAAGATGCAATCATGATGTGTTGTGACATCTTCAAAATCTTGTCTAGCTACTTACTTTGACACTTTGTTTAAGGAATTTGGTCATCATTTGCCGAAGTTATCGAGCTTCAAAATTTGAAAAGTCACACAAGTTGTGTGTTTGAGCACATAAAGTACTGTTTTTCTCGGAAGTTCAACAAGATGCAATTCTGATGTGTTGTGACATCTTCAAAATCTCGTCGATCTGATTAATTTGACACTTTGTTTAAGGAATTTGGTCCTCATTTGCCGAAGTTATCGAGCTTCAAAATTTGAAAAGTCACACAAGTTGTGTGTTTTATCACATAAAGTACTATTTTTCTCGGAACTTCAACAAGATGCAATTCTGATGTGTTGTGACATCTTCAAAATCTCGTTGAGGTGATTAATGTGACACTTTGTTTAAGGAATTTGGTACTCATTTGCCGAAGTTATCGAGCTTCAAAATTTGAAAAGTCACACAAGTTGTGTGTTTGAGCACATAAAGTACTATTTTTCTCGGAAGTTCAACAAGATGCAATTCTGATGTGTTGTGACATCTTCAAAATCTCGTCGATCTGATTAATTTGACACTTTGTTTAAGGAATTTGGTCCTCATTTGCCGAAGTTATCGAGCTTCAAAATTTGAAAAGTCACACAAGTTGTGTGTTTTATCACATAAAGTACTATTTTTCTCGGAAGTTCAACAAGATGCAATCATGATGTGTTGTGACATCTTCAAAATCTTGTCTAGCTACTTACTTTGACACTTTGTTTAAGGAATTTGGTCCTCATTTGCCGAAGTTATCGAGCTTCAAAATTTGAAAAGTCACACAAGTTGTGTGTTTGAGTACATAAAGTACTATTTTTCTCGGAAGTTCAACAAGATGCAATTCTGATGTGTTGTGACATCTTCAAAATCTCGTCGATCTGATTAATTTGACACTTTGTTTAAGGAATTTGGTCCTCATTTGCCGAAGTTATCGAGCCTCAAAATTTGAAAAGTCACACAAGTTGTGTGTGTGAGCACATAAAGTACTATTTTTCTGGGAAGTTCAACAAGATGCAATCATGATATGTTGTGACATCTTCAAAATCTCGTCGATCTGATTAATTTGACACTTTGTTTAAGGAATTTGGTCCTCATTTGCCGAAGTTATCGAGCTTCAAAATTTGAAAAGTCACACGAGTTGTGAGTTTGAGTACATAAAGTACTATTTTTCTCGGAAGTTCAACAAGATGCAATTCTGATGTGTTGTGACATCTTCAAAATCTCGTCGATCTGATTAATTTGACACTTTGTTTAAGGAATTTGGTCTTCATTTGCCGAAGTTATCGAGCTTCAAAATTTGAAAAGTCTCACATGTTGTGTGTTTGAGCACATAAAGTACTATTTTTCTCGGAAGTTCAACAAGATGCAATTCTGATGTGTTGTGACATCTTCAAAATCTCGTCGATCTGATTAATGTGACACTTTGTTTAAGGAATTTGGTCTTCATTTGCCGAAGTTATCGAGCTTCAAAATTTGAAAAGTCACACAAGTTGTGTTTGAGCACATAAAGTACTATTTTTCTCGGAAGTTCAACAAGATGCAATTCTGATGTGTTGTGACATCTTCAAAATCTCGTCGATCTGATTAATGTGACACTTTGTTTAAGGAATTTGGTCTTCATTTGCCGAAGTTATCGAGCTTCAAAATTTGAAAACTCACACAAGTTGTGTGTTTGAGCACATAAAGTACTATTTTTCTCGGAAGTTCAACAAGATGCAATTCTGATGTGTTGTGACATCTTCAAAATCTTGTTGAGGTGATTAATGTGACACTTTGTTTAAGGAATTTGGTCCTCATTTGCCGAAGTTATCGAGCTTCAAAATTTGAAAAGTCACACAAGTTGTGTGTTTAAGCACATAAAGTACTATTTTTCTTGGAAGTTCAACAAGATGCAATCATGATGTGTTGTGACATCTTCAAAATCTCGTTGAGGTGATTAATGTGACACTTTGTTTAAGGAATTTGGTCCTCATTTGCCGAAGTTATCGAGCTTCAAAATTTGAAAAGTCACACAAGTTGTGTGTTTGAGCACATAAAGTACTATTTTTCTTGGAAGTTCAACAAGATGCAATCATGATGTGTTGTGACATCTTCAAAATCTCGTCGATCTGATTTATTTGACACTTTGCTTAAGGAATTTGGTTTTCATTTGCCGAAGTTATCGAGCTTCAAAATTTGAAAAGTCACACAAGTTGTGTGTTTGAGTACATAAAGTACTATTTTTCTCGGAAGTTCAACAAGATGCAATTCTGATGTGTTGTGACATCTTCAAAATCTCGTCGATCTGATTAATTTGACACTTTGTTTAAGGAATTTGGTCCTCATTTGCCGAAGTTATCGAGCCTCAAAATTTGAAAAGTCACACAAGTTGTGTGTGTGAGCACATAAAGTACTATTTTTCTGGGAAGTTCAACAAGATGCAATCATGATATGTTGTGACAACTTCAAAATCTCGTCGATCTGATTAATTTGACACTTTGTTTAAGGAATTTGGTCCTCATTTGCCGAAGTTATCGAGCTTCAAAATTTGAAAAGTCACACAAGTTGTGTGTTTTATCACATAAAGTACTATTTTTCTTGGAAGTTCAACAAGATGCAATCATGATGTGTTGTGACATCTTCAAAATCTTGTCTAGCTACGTACTTTGACACTTTGTTTAAGGAATTTGGTCCTCATTTGCCGAAGTTATCGAGCTTCAAAATTTGAAAAGTCACACAAGTTGTGTGTTTTATCACATAAAGTACTATTTTTCTTGGAAGTTCAACAAGATGCAATTCTGATGTGTTGTGACATCTTCAAAATCTCGTTGAGGTGATTAATGTGACACTTTGTGTAAGGAATTTGGTACTCATTTGCCGAAGTTATCGAGCTTAAAAATTTGAAAAGTCACATAAGTTGTGTGTTTGAGTACATAAAGTACTATTTTTCTCGGAAGTTCAACAAGATGCAATTCTGATGTGTTGTGACATCTTCAAAATCTCGTTGAGGTGATTAATGTGACACTTTGTTTAAGGAATTTGGTCTTCATTTGCCGAAGTTATCGAGCTTCAAAATTTGAAAAGTCTCACATGTTGTGTGTTTGAGCACATAAAGTACTATTTTTCTCGGAAGTTCAACAAGATGCAATTCTGATGTGTTGTGACATCTTCAAAATCTCGTCGATCTGATTAATGTGACACTTTGTTTAAGGAATTTGGTCCTCATTTGCCGAAGTTATCGAGCTTCAAAATTTGAAAAGTCACACAAGTTGTGTGTTTGATCACATAAAGTACTATTTTTCTCGGAAGTTCAACAAGATGCAATTCTGATGTGTTGTGACATCTTCAAAATCTCGTCGATCTGATTAATTTGACACTTTGTTTAAGGAATTTGGTCTTCATTTGCCGAAGTTATCGAGCTTCAAAATTTGAAAAGTCACACAAGTTTTGTGTTTGAGCACATAAAGTACTATTTCTCTTGGAAGTTCAACAAGATACAATTCTGATGTGTTGTGACATCTTCAAAATCTCGTCGATCTGATTAATTTGACACTTTGTTTAAGGAATTTGGTCTTCATTTGCCGAAGTTATCGAGCTTCAAAATTTGAAAAGTCACACAAGTTGTGTTTGAGCACATAAAGTACTATTTTTCTCGGAAGTTCAACAAGATGCAATTCTGATGTGTTGTGACATCTTCAAAATCTCGTTGAGGTGATTAATGTGACACTTTGTTTAAGGAATTTGGTACTCATTTGCCGAAGTTATCGAGCTTCAAAATTTGAAAAGTCACACAAGTTGTGTGTTTTATCACATAAAGTACTATTTTTCTCGGAACTTCAACAAGATGCAATTCTGATGTGTTGTGACATCTTCAAAATCTCGTTGAGGTGATTAATGTGACACTTTGTTTAAGGAATTTGGTACTCATTTGCCGAAGTTATCGAGCTTCAAAATTTGAAAAGTCACACAAGTTGTGTGTTTGAGCACATAAAGTACTATTTTTCTCGGAAGTTCAACAAGATGCAATTCTGATGTGTTGTGACATCTTCAAAATCTCGTCGATCTGATTAATTTGACACTTTGTTTAAGGAATTTGGTCCTCATTTGCCGAAGTTATCGAGCTTCAAAATTTGAAAAGTCACACAAGTTGTGTGTTTTATCACATAAAGTACTATTTTTCTCGGAACTTCAACAAGATGCAATTCTGATGTGTTGTGACATCTTCAAAATCTCGTTGAGGTGATTAATGTGACACTTTGTTTAAGGAATTTGGTACTCATTTGCCGAAGTTATCGAGCTTCAAAATTTGAAAAGTCACACAAGTTGTGTGTTTGAGCACATAAAGTACTATTTTTCTCGGAAGTTCAACAAGATGCAATTCTGATGTGTTGTGACATCTTCAAAATCTCGTCGATCTGATTAATTTGACACTTTGTTTAAGGAATTTGGTCCTCATTTGCCGAAGTTATCGAGCTTCAAAATTTGAAAAGTCACACAAGTTGTGTGTTTTATCACATAAAGTACTATTTTTCTCGGAAGTTCAACAAGATGCAATCATGATGTGTTGTGACATCTTCAAAATCTTGTCTAGCTACTTACTTTGACACTTTGTTTAAGGAATTTGGTCCTCATTTGCCGAAGTTATCGAGCTTCAAAATTTGAAAAGTCACACAAGTTGTGTGTTTGAGTACATAAAGTACTATTTTTCTCGGAAGTTCAACAAGATGCAATTCTGATGTGTTGTGACATCTTCAAAATCTCGTCGATCTGATTAATTTGACACTTTGTTTAAGGAATTTGGTCCTCATTTGCCGAAGTTATCGAGCCTCAAAATTTGAAAAGTCACACAAGTTGTGTGTGTGAGCACATAAAGTACTATTTTTCTGGGAAGTTCAACAAGATGCAATCATGATATGTTGTGACATCTTCAAAATCTCGTCGATCTGATTAATTTGACACTTTGTTTAAGGAATTTGGTCCTCATTTGCCGAAGTTATCGAGCTTCAAAATTTGAAAAGTCACACGAGTTGTGAGTTTGAGTACATAAAGTACTATTTTTCTCGGAAGTTCAACAAGATGCAATTCTGATGTGTTGTGACATCTTCAAAATCTCGTCGATCTGATTAATTTGACACTTTGTTTAAGGAATTTGGTCTTCATTTGCCGAAGTTATCGAGCTTCAAAATTTGAAAAGTCTCACATGTTGTGTGTTTGAGCACATAAAGTACTATTTTTCTCGGAAGTTCAACAAGATGCAATTCTGATGTGTTGTGACATCTTCAAAATCTCGTCGATCTGATTAATGTGACACTTTGTTTAAGGAATTTGGTCTTCATTTGCCGAAGTTATCGAGCTTCAAAATTTGAAAAGTCACACAAGTTGTGTTTGAGCACATAAAGTACTATTTTTCTCGGAAGTTCAACAAGATGCAATTCTGATGTGTTGTGACATCTTCAAAATCTCGTCGATCTGATTAATGTGACACTTTGTTTAAGGAATTTGGTCTTCATTTGCCGAAGTTATCGAGCTTCAAAATTTGAAAACTCACACAAGTTGTGTGTTTGAGCACATAAAGTACTATTTTTCTCGGAAGTTCAACAAGATGCAATTCTGATGTGTTGTGACATCTTCAAAATCTTGTTGAGGTGATTAATGTGACACTTTGTTTAAGGAATTTGGTCCTCATTTGCCGAAGTTATCGAGCTTCAAAATTTGAAAAGTCACACAAGTTGTGTGTTTAAGCACATAAAGTACTATTTTTCTTGGAAGTTCAACAAGATGCAATCATGATGTGTTGTGACATCTTCAAAATCTCGTTGAGGTGATTAATGTGACACTTTGTTTAAGGAATTTGGTCCTCATTTGCCGAAGTTATCGAGCTTCAAAATTTGAAAAGTCACACAAGTTGTGTGTTTGAGCACATAAAGTACTATTTTTCTTGGAAGTTCAACAAGATGCAATCATGATGTGTTGTGACATCTTCAAAATCTCGTCGATCTGATTTATTTGACACTTTGCTTAAGGAATTTGGTTTTCATTTGCCGAAGTTATCGAGCTTCAAAATTTGAAAAGTCACACAAGTTGTGTGTTTGAGTACATAAAGTACTATTTTTCTCGGAAGTTCAACAAGATGCAATTCTGATGTGTTGTGACATCTTCAAAATCTCGTCGATCTGATTAATTTGACACTTTGTTTAAGGAATTTGGTCCTCATTTGCCGAAGTTATCGAGCCTCAAAATTTGAAAAGTCACACAAGTTGTGTGTGTGAGCACATAAAGTACTATTTTTCTGAGAAGTTCAACAAGATGCAATCATGATATGTTGTGACATCTTCAAAATCTCGTCGATCTGATTAATTTGACACTTTGTTTAAGGAATTTGGTCCTCATTTGCCGAAGTTATCGAGCTTCAAAATTTGAAAAGTCACACAAGTTGTGTGTTTTATCACATAAAGTACTATTTTTCTTGGAAGTTCAACAAGATGCAATCATGATGTGTTGTGACATCTTCAAAATCTTGTCTAGCTACGTACTTTGACACTTTGTTTAAGGAATTTGGTCCTCATTTGCCGAAGTTATCGAGCTTCAAAATTTGAAAAGTCACACAAGTTGTGTGTTTTATCACATAAAGTACTATTTTTCTTGGAAGTTCAACAAGATGCAATTCTGATGTGTTGTGACATCTTCAAAATCTCGTTGAGGTGATTAATGTGACACTTTGTGTAAGGAATTTGGTACTCATTTGCCGAAGTTATCGAGCTTAAAAATTTGAAAAGTCACATAAGTTGTGTGTTTGAGTACATAAAGTACTATTTTTCTCGGAAGTTCAACAAGATGCAATTCTGATGTGTTGTGACATCTTCAAAATCTCGTTGAGGTGATTAATGTGACACTTTGTTTAAGGAATTTGGTCTTCATTTGCCGAAGTTATCGAGCTTCAAAATTTGAAAAGTCTCACATGTTGTGTGTTTGAGCACATAAAGTACTATTTTTCTCGGAAGTTCAACAAGATGCAATTCTGATGTGTTGTGACATCTTCAAAATCTCGTCGATCTGATTAATGTGACACTTTGTTTAAGGAATTTGGTCCTCATTTGCCGAAGTTATCGAGCTTCAAAATTTGAAAAGTCACACAAGTTGTGTGTTTGATCACATAAAGTACTATTTTTCTCGGAAGTTCAACAAGATGCAATTCTGATGTGTTGTGACATCTTCAAAATCTCGTCGATCTGATTAATTTGACACTTTGTTTAAGGAATTTGGTCTTCATTTGCCGAAGTTATCGAGCTTCAAAATTTGAAAAGTCACACAAGTTTTGTGTTTGAGCACATAAAGTACTATTTCTCTTGGAAGTTCAACAAGATACAATTCTGATGTGTTGTGACATCTTCAAAATCTCGTCGATCTGATTAATTTGACACTTTGTTTAAGGAATTTGGTCTTCATTTGCCGAAGTTATCGAGCTTCAAAATTTGAAAAGTCACACAAGTTGTGTTTGAGCACATAAAGTACTATTTTTCTCGGAAGTTCAACAAGATGCAATTCTGATGTGTTGTGACATCTTCAAAATCTCGTTGAGGTGATTAATGTGACACTTTGTTTAAGGAATTTGGTACTCATTTGCCGAAGTTATCGAGCTTCAAAATTTGAAAAGTCACACAAGTTGTGTGTTTGAGCACATAAAGTACTATTTTTCTCGGAAGTTCAACAAGATGCAATTCTGATGTGTTGTGACATCTTCAAAATCTCGTCGATCTGATTAATTTGACACTCTGTTTAACAAATTTGGTCTTCATTTGCCGAAGTTATCGAGCTTCAAAATTTGAAAAGTCACACAAGTTGTGTTTGAGCATATAAAGTACTATTTTTCTTGGAAGTTCAACAAGATGCAATTCTGATGTGTTGTGACATCTTCAAAATCTCGTCGATCTGATTAATTTGACACTTTGTTTAAGGAATTTGGTCTTCATTTGCCGAAGTTATCGAGCTTCAAAATTTGAAAACTCACACAAGTTGTGTGTTTGAGCACATAAAGTACTATTTTTCTCGGAAGTTCAACAAGATGCAATTCTGATGTGTTGTGACATCTTCAAAATCTCGTCGATCTGATTAATGTGACACTTTGTTTAAGGAATTTGGTCCTCATTTGCCGAAGTTATCGAGCTTCAAAATTTGAAAAGTCACATAAGTTGTGTGTTTGAGTACATAAAGTACTATTTTTCTCGGAAGTTCAACAAGATGCAATTCTGATGTGTTGTGACATCTTCAAAATCTCGTCGATCTGATTAATTTGACACTTTGTTTAAGGAATTTGGTCCTCATTTGCCGAAGTTATCGAGCTTCAAAATTTGAAAAGTCACACAAGTTGTGTGTTTGAGCACATAAAGTACTATTTTTCTCGGAAGTTCAACAAGATGCAATTCTGATGTGTTGTGACATCTTCAAAATCTCGTTGAGGTGATTAATGTGACACTTTGTTTAAGGAATTTGGTACTCATTTGCCGAAGTTATCGAGCTTCAAAATTTGAAAAGTCACACAAGTTGTGTGTTTGAGCACATAAAGTACTATTTTTCTCGGAAGTTCAACAAGATGCAATTCTGATGTGTTGTGACATCTTCAAAATCTCGATGAGGTGATTAATGTGACACTTTGTTTAAGGAATTTGGTACTCATTTGCCGAAGTTATCGAGCTTCAAAATTTGAAAAGTCACACAAGTTGTGTGTTTGAGCACATAAAGTACTATTTTTCTCGGAAGTTCAACAAGATGCAATTCTGATGTGTTGTGACATCTTCAAAATCTCGATGAGGTGATTAATGTGACACTTTGTTTAAGGAATTTGGTACTCATTTGCCGAAGTTATCGAGCTTCAAAATTTGAAAAGTCACACAAGTTGTGTGTTTGAGCACATAAAGTACTATTTTTCTCGGAAGTTCAACAAGATGCAATCATGATGTGTTGTGACATCTTCAAAATCTCGTTGAGGTGATTAATGTGACACTTTGTTTAAGGAATTTGGTACTCATTTGCCGAAGTTATCGAGCTTCAAAATTTGAAAAGTCACACAAGTTGTGTGTTTGAGCACATAAAGTACTATTTCTCTTGGAAGTTCAACAAGATGCAATCATGATGTGTTGTGACATCTTCAAAATCTTGTCTAGCTACTTACTTTGACACTTTGTTTAAGGAATTTGGTCATCATTTGCCGAAGTTATCGAGCTTCAAAATTTGAAAAGTCACACAAGTTGTGTGTTTGAGCACATAAAGTACTGTTTTTCTCGGAAGTTCAACAAGATGCAATTCTGTTGTGTTGCGACATCTTCAAAATCTCGTCGATCTGATTAATTTGACACTTTGTTTAAGGAATTTGGTCCTCATTTGCCGAAGTTATCGAGCTTCAAAATTTGAAAAGTCACACAAGTTGTGTGTTTGAGCACATAAAGTACTATTTTTCTCGGAAGTTCAACAAGATGCAATTCTGATGTGTTGTGACATCTTCAAAATCTCGTTGAGGTGATTAATGTGACACTTTGTTTAAGGAATTTGGTACTCATTTGCCGAAGTTATCGAGCTTCAAAATTTGAAAAGTCACACAAGTTGTGTGTTTGAGCACATAAAGTACTATTTTTCTCGGAAGTTCAACAAGATGCAATTCTGATGTGTTGTGACATCTTCAAAATCTCGATGAGGTGATTAATGTGACACTTTGTTTAAGGAATTTGGTACTCATTTGCCGAAGTTATCGAGCTTCAAAATTTGAAAAGTCACACAAGTTGTGTGTTTGAGCACATAAAGTACTATTTTTCTCGGAAGTTCAACAAGATGCAATTCTGATGTGTTGTGACATCTTCAAAATCTCGATGAGGTGATTAATGTGACACTTTGTTTAAGGAATTTGGTACTCATTTGCCGAAGTTATCGAGCTTCAAAATTTGAAAAGTCACACAAGTTGTGTGTTTGAGCACATAAAGTACTATTTTTCTCGGAAGTTCAACAAGATGCAATTCTGATGTGTTGTGACATCTTCAAAATCTCGTTGAGGTGATTAATGTGACACTTTGTTTAAGGAATTTGGTCCTCATTTGCCGAAGTTATCGAGCTTCAAAATTTGAAAACTCACACAAGTTGTGTGTTTGAGCACATAAAGTACTATTTTTCTCGGAAGTTCAACAAGATGCAATTCTGATGTGTTGTGACATCTTCAAAGTCTCGTTGAGGTGATTAATGTGACACTTTGTTTAAGGAATTTGGTACTCATTTGCCGAAGTTATCGAGCTTCAAAATTTGAAAAGTCACACAAGTTGTGTGTTTGAGCACATAAAGTACTATTTTTCTCGGAAGTTCAACAAGATGCAATTCTGATGTGTTGTGACATCTTCAAAATCTCGTTGAGGTGATTAATGTGACACTTTGTTTAAGGAATTTGGTACTCATTTGCCGAAGTTATCGAGCTTCAAAATTTGAAAAGTCACACAAGTTGTGTGTTTGAGCACATAAAGTACTATTTTTCTCGGAAGTTCAACAAGATGCAATCATGATGTGTTGTGACATCTTCAAAATCTCGTTGAGGTGATTAATGTGACACTTTGTTTAAGGAATTTGGTCCTCATTTGCCGAAGTTATCGAGCTTCAAAATTTGAAAAGTCACACAAGTTGTGTGTTTGAGCACATAAAGTACTATTTCTCTTGGAAGTTCAACAAGATGCAATCATGATGTGTTGTGACATCTTCAAAATCTCGTCGATCTGATTAATTTGACACTTTGTTTAAGGAATTTGGTCCTCATTTGCCGAAGTTATCGAGCTTCAAAATTTGAAAAGTCACACAAGTTGTGTGTTTGAGCACATAAAGTACTATTTTTCTCGGAAGTTCAACAAGATGCAATTCTGATGTGTTGTGACATCTTCAAAATCTCGTTGAGGTGATTAATGTGACACTTTGTTTAAGGAATTTGGTACTCATTTGCCGAAGTTATCGAGCTTCAAAATTTGAAAAGTCACACAAGTTGTGTGTTTGAGCACATAAAGTACTATTTCTCTTGGAAGTTCAACAAGATGCAATCATGATGTGTTGTGACATCTTCAAAATCTTGTCTAGCTACTTACTTTGACACTTTGTTTAAGGAATTTGGTCATCATTTGCCGAAGTTATCGAGCTTCAAAATTTGAAAAGTCACACAAGTTGTGTGTTTGAGCACATAAAGTACTGTTTTTCTCGGAAGTTCAACAAGATGCAATTCTGATGTGTTGTGACATCTTCAAAATCTCGTCGATCTGATTAATTTGACACTTTGTTTAAGGAATTTGGTCCTCATTTGCCGAAGTTATCGAGCTTCAAAATTTGAAAAGTCACACAAGTTGTGTGTTTTATCACATAAAGTACTATTTTTCTCGGAACTTCAACAAGATGCAATTCTGATGTGTTGTGACATCTTCAAAATCTCGTTGAGGTGATTAATGTGACACTTTGTTTAAGGAATTTGGTACTCATTTGCCGAAGTTATCGAGCTTCAAAATTTGAAAAGTCACACAAGTTGTGTGTTTGAGCACATAAAGTACTATTTTTCTCGGAAGTTCAACAAGATGCAATTCTGATGTGTTGTGACATCTTCAAAATCTCGTCGATCTGATTAATTTGACACTTTGTTTAAGGAATTTGGTCCTCATTTGCCGAAGTTATCGAGCTTCAAAATTTGAAAAGTCACACAAGTTGTGTGTTTTATCACATAAAGTACTATTTTTCTCGGAAGTTCAACAAGATGCAATCATGATGTGTTGTGACATCTTCAAAATCTTGTCTAGCTACTTACTTTGACACTTTGTTTAAGGAATTTGGTCCTCATTTGCCGAAGTTATCGAGCTTCAAAATTTGAAAAGTCACACAAGTTGTGTGTTTGAGTACATAAAGTACTATTTTTCTCGGAAGTTCAACAAGATGCAATTCTGATGTGTTGTGACATCTTCAAAATCTCGTCGATCTGATTAATTTGACACTTTGTTTAAGGAATTTGGTCCTCATTTGCCGAAGTTATCGAGCCTCAAAATTTGAAAAGTCACACAAGTTGTGTGTGTGAGCACATAAAGTACTATTTTTCTGGGAAGTTCAACAAGATGCAATCATGATATGTTGTGACATCTTCAAAATCTCGTCGATCTGATTAATTTGACACTTTGTTTAAGGAATTTGGTCCTCATTTGCCGAAGTTATCGAGCTTCAAAATTTGAAAAGTCACACGAGTTGTGAGTTTGAGTACATAAAGTACTATTTTTCTCGGAAGTTCAACAAGATGCAATTCTGATGTGTTGTGACATCTTCAAAATCTCGTCGATCTGATTAATTTGACACTTTGTTTAAGGAATTTGGTCTTCATTTGCCGAAGTTATCGAGCTTCAAAATTTGAAAAGTCACACAAGTTGTGTGTTTGAGCACATAAAGTACTATTTTTCTCGGAAGTTCAACAAGATGCAATTCTGATGTGTTGTGACATCTTCAAAATCTCGATGAGGTGATTAATGTGACACTTTGTTTAAGGAATTTGGTACTCATTTGCCGAAGTTATCGAGCTTCAAAATTTGAAAAGTCACACAAGTTGTGTGTTTGAGCACATAAAGTACTATTTTTCTCGGAAGTTCAACAAGATGCAATTCTGATGTGTTGTGACATCTTCAAAATCTCGTTGAGGTGATTAATGTGACACTTTGTTTAAGGAATTTGGTCCTCATTTGCCGAAGTTATCGAGCTTCAAAATTTGAAAACTCACACAAGTTGTGTGTTTGAGCACATAAAGTACTATTTTTCTCGGAAGTTCAACAAGATGCAATTCTGATGTGTTGTGACATCTTCAAAGTCTCGTTGAGGTGATTAATGTGACACTTTGTTTAAGGAATTTGGTACTCATTTGCCGAAGTTATCGAGCTTCAAAATTTGAAAAGTCACACAAGTTGTGTGTTTGAGCACATAAAGTACTATTTTTCTCGGAAGTTCAACAAGATGCAATTCTGATGTGTTGTGACATCTTCAAAATCTCGTTGAGGTGATTAATGTGACACTTTGTTTAAGGAATTTGGTACTCATTTGCCGAAGTTATCGAGCTTCAAAATTTGAAAAGTCACACAAGTTGTGTGTTTGAGCACATAAAGTACTATTTTTCTCGGAAGTTCAACAAGATGCAATCATGATGTGTTGTGACATCTTCAAAATCTCGTTGAGGTGATTAATGTGACACTTTGTTTAAGGAATTTGGTCCTCATTTGCCGAAGTTATCGAGCTTCAAAATTTGAAAAGTCACACAAGTTGTGTGTTTGAGCACATAAAGTACTATTTCTCTTGGAAGTTCAACAAGATGCAATCATGATGTGTTGTGACATCTTCAAAATCTCGTCGATCTGATTAATTTGACACTTTGTTTAAGGAATTTGGTCCTCATTTGCCGAAGTTATCGAGCTTCAAAATTTGAAAAGTCACACAAGTTGTGTGTTTGAGCACATAAAGTACTATTTTTCTCGGAAGTTCAACAAGATGCAATTCTGATGTGTTGTGACATCTTCAAAATCTCGTTGAGGTGATTAATGTGACACTTTGTTTAAGGAATTTGGTACTCATTTGCCGAAGTTATCGAGCTTCAAAATTTGAAAAGTCACACAAGTTGTGTGTTTGAGCACATAAAGTACTATTTCTCTTGGAAGTTCAACAAGATGCAATCATGATGTGTTGTGACATCTTCAAAATCTTGTCTAGCTACTTACTTTGACACTTTGTTTAAGGAATTTGGTCATCATTTGCCGAAGTTATCGAGCTTCAAAATTTGAAAAGTCACACAAGTTGTGTGTTTGAGCACATAAAGTACTGTTTTTCTCGGAAGTTCAACAAGATGCAATTCTGATGTGTTGTGACATCTTCAAAATCTCGTCGATCTGATTAATTTGACACTTTGTTTAAGGAATTTGGTCCTCATTTGCCGAAGTTATCGAGCTTCAAAATTTGAAAAGTCACACAAGTTGTGTGTTTTATCACATAAAGTACTATTTTTCTCGGAACTTCAACAAGATGCAATTCTGATGTGTTGTGACATCTTCAAAATCTCGTTGAGGTGATTAATGTGACACTTTGTTTAAGGAATTTGGTACTCATTTGCCGAAGTTATCGAGCTTCAAAATTTGAAAAGTCACACAAGTTGTGTGTTTGAGCACATAAAGTACTATTTTTCTCGGAAGTTCAACAAGATGCAATTCTGATGTGTTGTGACATCTTCAAAATCTCGTCGATCTGATTAATTTGACACTTTGTTTAAGGAATTTGGTCCTCATTTGCCGAAGTTATCGAGCTTCAAAATTTGAAAAGTCACACAAGTTGTGTGTTTTATCACATAAAGTACTATTTTTCTCGGAAGTTCAACAAGATGCAATCATGATGTGTTGTGACATCTTCAAAATCTTGTCTAGCTACTTACTTTGACACTTTGTTTAAGGAATTTGGTCCTCATTTGCCGAAGTTATCGAGCTTCAAAATTTGAAAAGTCACACAAGTTGTGTGTTTGAGTACATAAAGTACTATTTTTCTCGGAAGTTCAACAAGATGCAATTCTGATGTGTTGTGACATCTTCAAAATCTCGTCGATCTGATTAATTTGACACTTTGTTTAAGGAATTTGGTCCTCATTTGCCGAAGTTATCGAGCCTCAAAATTTGAAAAGTCACACAAGTTGTGTGTGTGAGCACATAAAGTACTATTTTTCTGGGAAGTTCAACAAGATGCAATCATGATATGTTGTGACATCTTCAAAATCTCGTCGATCTGATTAATTTGACACTTTGTTTAAGGAATTTGGTCCTCATTTGCCGAAGTTATCGAGCTTCAAAATTTGAAAAGTCACACGAGTTGTGAGTTTGAGTACATAAAGTACTATTTTTCTCGGAAGTTCAACAAGATGCAATTCTGATGTGTTGTGACATCTTCAAAATCTCGTCGATCTGATTAATTTGACACTTTGTTTAAGGAATTTGGTCTTCATTTGCCGAAGTTATCGAGCTTCAAAATTTGAAAAGTCTCACATGTTGTGTGTTTGAGCACATAAAGTACTATTTTTCTCGGAAGTTCAACAAGATGCAATTCTGATGTGTTGTGACATCTTCAAAATCTCGTCGATCTGATTAATGTGACACTTTGTTTAAGGAATTTGGTCTTCATTTGCCGAAGTTATCGAGCTTCAAAATTTGAAAAGTCACACAAGTTGTGTTTGAGCACATAAAGTACTATTTTTCTCGGAAGTTCAACAAGATGCAATTCTGATGTGTTGTGACATCTTCAAAATCTCGTCGATCTGATTAATGTGACACTTTGTTTAAGGAATTTGGTCTTCATTTGCCGAAGTTATCGAGCTTCAAAATTTGAAAACTCACACAAGTTGTGTGTTTGAGCACATAAAGTACTATTTTTCTCGGAAGTTCAACAAGATGCAATTCTGATGTGTTGTGACATCTTCAAAATCTTGTTGAGGTGATTAATGTGACACTTTGTTTAAGGAATTTGGTCCTCATTTGCCGAAGTTATCGAGCTTCAAAATTTGAAAAGTCACACAAGTTGTGTGTTTAAGCACATAAAGTACTATTTTTCTTGGAAGTTCAACAAGATGCAATCATGATGTGTTGTGACATCTTCAAAATCTCGTTGAGGTGATTAATGTGACACTTTGTTTAAGGAATTTGGTCCTCATTTGCCGAAGTTATCGAGCTTCAAAATTTGAAAAGTCACACAAGTTGTGTGTTTGAGCACATAAAGTACTATTTTTCTTGGAAGTTCAACAAGATGCAATCATGATGTGTTGTGACATCTTCAAAATCTCGTCGATCTGATTTATTTGACACTTTGCTTAAGGAATTTGGTTTTCATTTGCCGAAGTTATCGAGCTTCAAAATTTGAAAAGTCACACAAGTTGTGTGTTTGAGTACATAAAGTACTATTTTTCTCGGAAGTTCAACAAGATGCAATTCTGATGTGTTGTGACATCTTCAAAATCTCGTCGATCTGATTAATTTGACACTTTGTTTAAGGAATTTGGTCCTCATTTGCCGAAGTTATCGAGCCTCAAAATTTGAAAAGTCACACAAGTTGTGTGTGTGAGCACATAAAGTACTATTTTTCTGGGAAGTTCAACAAGATGCAATCATGATATGTTGTGACATCTTCAAAATCTCGTCGATCTGATTAATTTGACACTTTGTTTAAGGAATTTGGTCCTCATTTGCCGAAGTTATCGAGCTTCAAAATTTGAAAAGTCACACAAGTTGTGTGTTTTATCACATAAAGTACTATTTTTCTTGGAAGTTCAACAAGATGCAATCATGATGTGTTGTGACATCTTCAAAATCTTGTCTAGCTACGTACTTTGACACTTTGTTTAAGGAATTTGGTCCTCATTTGCCGAAGTTATCGAGCTTCAAAATTTGAAAAGTCACACAAGTTGTGTGTTTTATCACATAAAGTACTATTTTTCTTGGAAGTTCAACAAGATGCAATTCTGATGTGTTGTGACATCTTCAAAATCTCGTTGAGGTGATTAATGTGACACTTTGTGTAAGGAATTTGGTACTCATTTGCCGAAGTTATCGAGCTTAAAAATTTGAAAAGTCACATAAGTTGTGTGTTTGAGTACATAAAGTACTATTTTTCTCGGAAGTTCAACAAGATGCAATTCTGATGTGTTGTGACATCTTCAAAATCTCGTTGAGGTGATTAATGTGACACTTTGTTTAAGGAATTTGGTCTTCATTTGCCGAAGTTATCGAGCTTCAAAATTTGAAAAGTCTCACATGTTGTGTGTTTGAGCACATAAAGTACTATTTTTCTCGGAAGTTCAACAAGATGCAATTCTGATGTGTTGTGACATCTTCAAAATCTCGTCGATCTGATTAATGTGACACTTTGTTTAAGGAATTTGGTCCTCATTTGCCGAAGTTATCGAGCTTCAAAATTTGAAAAGTCACACAAGTTGTGTGTTTGATCACATAAAGTACTATTTTTCTCGGAAGTTCAACAAGATGCAATTCTGATGTGTTGTGACATCTTCAAAATCTCGTCGATCTGATTAATTTGACACTTTGTTTAAGGAATTTGGTCTTCATTTGCCGAAGTTATCGAGCTTCAAAATTTGAAAAGTCACACAAGTTTTGTGTTTGAGCACATAAAGTACTATTTCTCTTGGAAGTTCAACAAGATACAATTCTGATGTGTTGTGACATCTTCAAAATCTCGTCGATCTGATTAATTTGACACTTTGTTTAAGGAATTTGGTCTTCATTTGCCGAAGTTATCGAGCTTCAAAATTTGAAAAGTCACACAAGTTGTGTTTGAGCACATAAAGTACTATTTTTCTCGGAAGTTCAACAAGATGCAATTCTGATGTGTTGTGACATCTTCAAAATCTCGTTGAGGTGATTAATGTGACACTTTGTTTAAGGAATTTGGTACTCATTTGCCGAAGTTATCGAGCTTCAAAATTTGAAAAGTCACACAAGTTGTGTGTTTTATCACATAAAGTACTATTTTTCTCGGAACTTCAACAAGATGCAATTCTGATGTGTTGTGACATCTTCAAAATCTCGTTGAGGTGATTAATGTGACACTTTGTTTAAGGAATTTGGTACTCATTTGCCGAAGTTATCGAGCTTCAAAATTTGAAAAGTCACACAAGTTGTGTGTTTGAGCACATAAAGTACTATTTTTCTCGGAAGTTCAACAAGATGCAATTCTGATGTGTTGTGACATCTTCAAAATCTCGTCGATCTGATTAATTTGACACTTTGTTTAAGGAATTTGGTCCTCATTTGCCGAAGTTATCGAGCTTCAAAATTTGAAAAGTCACACAAGTTGTGTGTTTTATCACATAAAGTACTATTTTTCTCGGAACTTCAACAAGATGCAATTCTGATGTGTTGTGACATCTTCAAAATCTCGTTGAGGTGATTAATGTGACACTTTGTTTAAGGAATTTGGTACTCATTTGCCGAAGTTATCGAGCTTCAAAATTTGAAAAGTCACACAAGTTGTGTGTTTGAGCACATAAAGTACTATTTTTCTCGGAAGTTCAACAAGATGCAATTCTGATGTGTTGTGACATCTTCAAAATCTCGTCGATCTGATTAATTTGACACTTTGTTTAAGGAATTTGGTCCTCATTTGCCGAAGTTATCGAGCTTCAAAATTTGAAAAGTCACACAAGTTGTGTGTTTTATCACATAAAGTACTATTTTTCTCGGAAGTTCAACAAGATGCAATCATGATGTGTTGTGACATCTTCAAAATCTTGTCTAGCTACTTACTTTGACACTTTGTTTAAGGAATTTGGTCCTCATTTGCCGAAGTTATCGAGCTTCAAAATTTGAAAAGTCACACAAGTTGTGTGTTTGAGTACATAAAGTACTATTTTTCTCGGAAGTTCAACAAGATGCAATTCTGATGTGTTGTGACATCTTCAAAATCTCGTCGATCTGATTAATTTGACACTTTGTTTAAGGAATTTGGTCCTCATTTGCCGAAGTTATCGAGCCTCAAAATTTGAAAAGTCACACAAGTTGTGTGTGTGAGCACATAAAGTACTATTTTTCTGGGAAGTTCAACAAGATGCAATCATGATATGTTGTGACATCTTCAAAATCTCGTCGATCTGATTAATTTGACACTTTGTTTAAGGAATTTGGTCCTCATTTGCCGAAGTTATCGAGCTTCAAAATTTGAAAAGTCACACGAGTTGTGAGTTTGAGTACATAAAGTACTATTTTTCTCGGAAGTTCAACAAGATGCAATTCTGATGTGTTGTGACATCTTCAAAATCTCGTCGATCTGATTAATTTGACACTTTGTTTAAGGAATTTGGTCTTCATTTGCCGAAGTTATCGAGCTTCAAAATTTGAAAAGTCTCACATGTTGTGTGTTTGAGCACATAAAGTACTATTTTTCTCGGAAGTTCAACAAGATGCAATTCTGATGTGTTGTGACATCTTCAAAATCTCGTCGATCTGATTAATGTGACACTTTGTTTAAGGAATTTGGTCTTCATTTGCCGAAGTTATCGAGCTTCAAAATTTGAAAAGTCACACAAGTTGTGTTTGAGCACATAAAGTACTATTTTTCTCGGAAGTTCAACAAGATGCAATTCTGATGTGTTGTGACATCTTCAAAATCTCGTCGATCTGATTAATGTGACACTTTGTTTAAGGAATTTGGTCTTCATTTGCCGAAGTTATCGAGCTTCAAAATTTGAAAACTCACACAAGTTGTGTGTTTGAGCACATAAAGTACTATTTTTCTCGGAAGTTCAACAAGATGCAATTCTGATGTGTTGTGACATCTTCAAAATCTTGTTGAGGTGATTAATGTGACACTTTGTTTAAGGAATTTGGTCCTCATTTGCCGAAGTTATCGAGCTTCAAAATTTGAAAAGTCACACAAGTTGTGTGTTTAAGCACATAAAGTACTATTTTTCTTGGAAGTTCAACAAGATGCAATCATGATGTGTTGTGACATCTTCAAAATCTCGTTGAGGTGATTAATGTGACACTTTGTTTAAGGAATTTGGTCCTCATTTGCCGAAGTTATCGAGCTTCAAAATTTGAAAAGTCACACAAGTTGTGTGTTTGAGCACATAAAGTACTATTTTTCTTGGAAGTTCAACAAGATGCAATCATGATGTGTTGTGACATCTTCAAAATCTCGTCGATCTGATTTATTTGACACTTTGCTTAAGGAATTTGGTTTTCATTTGCCGAAGTTATCGAGCTTCAAAATTTGAAAAGTCACACAAGTTGTGTGTGTGAGCACATAAAGTACTATTTTTCTGAGAAGTTCAACAAGATGCAATCATGATATGTTGTGACATCTTCAAAATCTCGTCGATCTGATTAATTTGACACTTTGTTTAAGGAATTTGGTCCTCATTTGCCGAAGTTATCGAGCTTCAAAATTTGAAAAGTCACACGAGTTGTGAGTTTGAGTACATAAAGTACTATTTTTCTCGGAAGTTCAACAAGATGCAATTCTGATGTGTTGTGACATCTTCAAAATCTCGTCGATCTGATTAATTTGACACTTTGTTTAAGGAATTTGGTCCTCATTTGCCGAAGTTATCGAGCCTCAAAATTTGAAAAGTCACACAAGTTGTGTGTGTGAGCACATAAAGTACTATTTTTCTGAGAAGTTCAACAAGATGCAATCATGATATGTTGTGACATCTTCAAAATCTCGTCGATCTGATTAATTTGACACTTTGTTTAAGGAATTTGGTCCTCATTTGCCGAAGTTATCGAGCTTCAAAATTTGAAAAGTCACACAAGTTGTGTGTTTTATCACATAAAGTACTATTTTTCTTGGAAGTTCAACAAGATGCAATCATGATGTGTTGTGACATCTTCAAAATCTTGTCTAGCTACGTACTTTGACACTTTGTTTAAGGAATTTGGTCCTCATTTGCCGAAGTTATCGAGCTTCAAAATTTGAAAAGTCACACAAGTTGTGTGTTTTATCACATAAAGTACTATTTTTCTTGGAAGTTCAACAAGATGCAATTCTGATGTGTTGTGACATCTTCAAAATCTCGTTGAGGTGATTAATGTGACACTTTGTGTAAGGAATTTGGTACTCATTTGCCGAAGTTATCGAGCTTAAAAATTTGAAAAGTCACATAAGTTGTGTGTTTGAGTACATAAAGTACTATTTTTCTCGGAAGTTCAACAAGATGCAATTCTGATGTGTTGTGACATCTTCAAAATCTCGTTGAGGTGATTAATGTGACACTTTGTTTAAGGAATTTGGTCTTCATTTGCCGAAGTTATCGAGCTTCAAAATTTGAAAAGTCTCACATGTTGTGTGTTTGAGCACATAAAGTACTATTTTTCTCGGAAGTTCAACAAGATGCAATTCTGATGTGTTGTGACATCTTCAAAATCTCGTCGATCTGATTAATGTGACACTTTGTTTAAGGAATTTGGTCCTCATTTGCCGAAGTTATCGAGCTTCAAAATTTGAAAAGTCACACAAGTTGTGTGTTTGATCACATAAAGTACTATTTTTCTCGGAAGTTCAACAAGATGCAATTCTGATGTGTTGTGACATCTTCAAAATCTCGTCGATCTGATTAATTTGACACTTTGTTTAAGGAATTTGGTCTTCATTTGCCGAAGTTATCGAGCTTCAAAATTTGAAAAGTCACACAAGTTTTGTGTTTGAGCACATAAAGTACTATTTCTCTTGGAAGTTCAACAAGATACAATTCTGATGTGTTGTGACATCTTCAAAATCTCGTCGATCTGATTAATTTGACACTTTGTTTAAGGAATTTGGTCTTCATTTGCCGAAGTTATCGAGCTTCAAAATTTGAAAAGTCACACAAGTTGTGTTTGAGCACATAAAGTACTATTTTTCTCGGAAGTTCAACAAGATGCAATTCTGATGTGTTGTGACATCTTCAAAATCTCGTTGAGGTGATTAATGTGACACTTTGTTTAAGGAATTTGGTACTCATTTGCCGAAGTTATCGAGCTTCAAAATTTGAAAAGTCACACAAGTTGTGTGTTTGAGCACATAAAGTACTATTTTTCTCGGAAGTTCAACAAGATGCAATTCTGATGTGTTGTGACATCTTCAAAATCTCGTCGATCTGATTAATTTGACACTCTGTTTAACAAATTTGGTCTTCATTTGCCGAAGTTATCGAGCTTCAAAATTTGAAAAGTCACACAAGTTGTGTTTGAGCATATAAAGTACTATTTTTCTTGGAAGTTCAACAAGATGCAATTCTGATGTGTTGTGACATCTTCAAAATCTCGTCGATCTGATTAATTTGACACTTTGTTTAAGGAATTTGGTCTTCATTTGCCGAAGTTATCGAGCTTCAAAATTTGAAAACTCACACAAGTTGTGTGTTTGAGCACATAAAGTACTATTTTTCTCGGAAGTTCAACAAGATGCAATTCTGATGTGTTGTGACATCTTCAAAATCTCGTCGATCTGATTAATGTGACACTTTGTTTAAGGAATTTGGTCCTCATTTGCCGAAGTTATCGAGCTTCAAAATTTGAAAAGTCACATAAGTTGTGTGTTTGAGTACATAAAGTACTATTTTTCTCGGAAGTTCAACAAGATGCAATTCTGATGTGTTGTGACATCTTCAAAATCTCGTTGAGGTGATTAATGTGACACTTTGTTTAACAAATTTGGTCCTCATTTGCTGAAGTTATCGAGCTTCAAAATTTGAAAAGTCACACAAGTTGTGTGTTTGAGTACATAAAGTACTATTTTTCTTGGAAGTTCAACAAGATGCAATCATGATGTGTTGTGACATCTTCAAAATCTTGTCTAGCTACTTACTTTGACACTTTGTTTAAGGAATTTGGTCCTCATTTGCCGAAGTTATCGAGCTTCAAAATTTGAAAAGTCACACAAGTTGTGTGTTTTATCACATAAAGTACTATTTTTCTTGGAAGTTCAACAAGATGCAATTCTGATGTGTTGTGACATCTTCAAAATCTCGTTGAGGTGATTAATGTGACACTTTGTGTAAGGAATTTGGTACTCATTTGCCGAAGTTATCGAGCTTCAAAATTTGAAAAGTCACATAAGTTGTGTGTTTGAGTACATAAAGTACTATTTTTCTCGGAAGTTCAACAAGATGCAATTCTGATGTGTTGTGACATCTTCAAAATCTCGTCGATCTGATTAATTTGACACTTTGTTTAAGGAATTTGGTCTTCATTTGCCGAAGTTATCGAGCTTCAAAATTTGAAAACTCACACAAGTTGTGTGTTTGAGCACATAAAGTACTATTTTTCTTGGAAGTTCAACAAGATGCAATTCTGATGTGTTGTGACATCTTCAAAATCTCGTCGAGCTGATTAATTTGACACTCTGTTTAACAAATTTGGTCCTCATTTGCTGAAGTTATCGAGCTTCAAAATTTGAAAAGTCACATAAGTTGTGTGTTTGAGTACATAAAGTACTATTTTTCTCGGAAGTTCAACAAGATGCAATTCTGATGTGTTGTGACATCTTCAAAATCTCGTCGATCTGATTAATGTGACACTTTGTTTAAGGAATTTGGTCTTCATTTGCCGAAGTTATCGAGCTTCAAAATTTGAAAAGTCACACAAGTTGTGTTTGAGCATATAAAGTACTATTTTTCTTGGAAGTTCAACAAGATGCAATTCTGATGTGTTGTGACATCTTCAAAATCTCGTCGATCTGATTAATTTGACACTTTGTTTAAGGAATTTGGTCTTCATTTGCCGAAGTTATCGAGCTTCAAAATTTGAAAACTCACACAAGTTGTGTGTTTGAGCACATAAAGTACTATTTTTCTCGGAAGTTCAACAAGATGCAATTCTGATGTGTTGTGACATCTTCAAAATCTCGTCGATCTGATTAATGTGACACTTTGTTTAAGGAATTTGGTCCTCATTTGCCGAAGTTATCGAGCTTCAAAATTTGAAAAGTCACACAAGTTGTGTGTTTGATCACATAAAGTACTATTTTTCTCGGAAGTTCAACAAGATGCAATTCTGATGTGTTGTGACATCTTCAAAATCTCGTCGATCTGATTAATGTGACACTTTGTTTAAGGAATTTGGTCCTCATTTGCCGAAGTTATCGAGCTTCAAAATTTGAAAAGTCACACAAGTTGTGTGTTTGATCACATAAAGTACTATTTTTCTCGGAAGTTCAACAAGATGCAATTCTGATGTGTTGTGACATCTTCAAAATCTCGTCGATCTGATTAATGTGACACTTTGTTTAAGGAATTTGGTCCTCATTTGCCGAAGTTATCGAGCTTCAAAATTTGAAAAGTCACACAAGTTGTGTGTTTGATCACATAAAGTACTATTTTTCTCGGAAGTTCAACAAGATGCAATTCTGATGTGTTGTGACATCTTCAAAATCTCGTCGATCTGATTAATGTGACACTTTGTTTAAGGAATTTGGTCCTCATTTGCCGAAGTTATCGAGCTTCAAAATTTGAAAAGTCACACAAGTTGTGTGTTTGATCACATAAAGTACTATTTTTCTCGGAAGTTCAACAAGATGCAATTCTGATGTGTTGTGACATCTTCAAAATCTCGTCGATCTGATTAATGTGACACTTTGTTTAAGGAATTTGGTCCTCATTTGCCGAAGTTATCGAGCTTCAAAATTTGAAAAGTCACACAAGTTGTGTGTTTGATCACATAAAGTACTATTTTTCTCGGAAGTTCAACAAGATGCAATTCTGATGTGTTGTGACATCTTCAAAATCTCGTCGATCTGATTAATGTGACACTTTGTTTAAGGAATTTGGTCCTCATTTGCCGAAGTTATCGAGCTTCAAAATTTGAAAAGTCACACAAGTTGTGTGTTTGATCACATAAAGTACTATTTTTCTCGGAAGTTCAACAAGATGCAATTCTGATGTGTTGTGACATCTTCAAAATCTCGTCGATCTGATTAATTTGACACTTTGTTTAAGGAATTTGGTCTTCATTTGCCGAAGTTATCGAGCTTCAAAATTTGAAAAGTCACACAAGTTGTGTGTTTGAGCACATAAAGTACTATTTCTCTTGGAAGTTCAACAAGATGCAATTCTGATGTGTTGTGACATCTTCAAAATCTCGTCGATCTGATTAATTTGACACTTTGTTTAAGGAATTTGGTCTTCATTTGCCGAAGTTATCGAGCTTCAAAATTTGAAAAGTCACACAAGTTGTGTTTGAGCACATAAAATACTATTTTTCTCGGAAGTTCAACAAGATGCAATTCTGATGTGTTGTGACATCTTCAAAATCTCGTCGATCTGATTAATGTGACACTTTGTTTAAGGAATTTGGTCTTCATTTGCCGAAGTTATCGAGCTTCAAAATTTGAAAAGTCACACAAGTTGTGTTTGAGCACATAAAGTACTATTTTTCTCGGAAGTTCAACAAGATGCAATTCTGATGTGTTGTGACATCTTCAAAATCTCGTTGAGGTGATTAATGTGACACTTTGTTTAAGGAATTTGGTCTTCATTTGCCGAAGTTATCGAGCTTCAAAATTTGAAAAGTCACACAAGTTGTGTTTGAGCACATAAAGTACTATTTTTCTCGGAAGTTCAACAAGATGCAATTCTGATGTGTTGTGACATCTTCAAAATCTCGTTGAGGTGATTAATGTGACACTTTGTTTAAGGAATTTGGTCTTCATTTGCCGAAGTTATCGAGCTTCAAAATTTGAAAAGTCACACAAGTTGTGTTTGAGCACATAAAGTACTATTTTTCTCGGAAGTTCAACAAGATGCAATTCTGATGTGTTGTGACATCTTCAAAATCTCGTTGAGGTGATTAATGTGACACTTTGTTTAAGGAATTTGGTCTTCATTTGCCGAAGTTATCGAGCTTCAAAATTTGAAAACTCACACAAGTTGTGTGTTTGAGCACATAAAGTACTATTTTTCTTGGAAGTTCAACAAGATGCAATTCTGATGTGTTGTGACATCTTCAAAATCTCGTCGATCTGATTAATGTGACACTTTGTTTAAGGAATTTGGTCTTCATTTGCCGAAGTTATCGAGCTTCAAAATTTGAAAAGTCTCACAAGTTGTGTGTTTGAGTACATAAAGTACTATTTTTCTCGGAAGTTCAACAAGATGCAATTCTGATGTGTTGTGACATCTTCAAAATCTCGTTGAGGTGATTAATGTGACACTTTGTTTAACAAATTTGGTCCTCATTTGCTGAAGTTATCGAGCTTCAAAATTTGAAAAGTCACACAAGTTGTGTGTTTGAGTACATAAAGTACTATTTTTCTTGGAAGTTCAACAAGATGCAATCATGATGTGTTGTGACATCTTCAAAATCTTGTCTAGCTACTTACTTTGACACTTTGTTTAAGGAATTTGGTCCTCATTTGCCGAAGTTATCGAGCTTCAAAATTTGAAAAGTCACACAAGTTGTGTGTTTTATCACATAAAGTACTATTTTTCTTGGAAGTTCAACAAGATGCAATTCTGATGTGTTGTGACATCTTCAAAATCTCGTTGAGGTGATTAATGTGACACTTTGTGTAAGGAATTTGGTACTCATTTGCCGAAGTTATCGAGCTTCAAAATTTGAAAAGTCACATAAGTTGTGTGTTTGAGTACATAAAGTACTATTTTTCTCGGAAGTTCAACAAGATGCAATTCTGATGTGTTGTGACATCTTCAAAATCTCGTCGATCTGATTAATGTGACACTTTGTTTAAGGAATTTGGTCTTCATTTGCCGAAGTTATCGAGCTTCAAAATTTGAAAAGTCACACAAGTTGTGTGTTTGAGCACATAAAGTACTATTTTTCTCGGAAGTTCAACAAGATGCAATTCTGATGTGTTGTGACATCTTCAAAATCTCGTTGAGGTGATTAATGTGACACTTTGTTTAAGGAATTTGGTACTCATTTGCCGAAGTTATCGAGCTTCAAAATTTGAAAAGTCACACAAGTTGTGTGTTTTATCACATAAAGTACTATTTTTCTTGGAAGTTCAACAAGATGCAATCATGATGTGTTGTGACATCTTCAAAATCTTGTCTAGCTACTTACTTTGACACTTTGTTTAAGGAATTTGGTCCTCATTTGCCGAAGTTATCGAGCTTCAAAATTTGAAAAGTCACACAAGTTGTGTGTTTGAGCACATAAAGTACTATTTCTCTTGGAAGTTCAACAAGATGCAATTCTGATGTGTTGTGACATCTTCAAAATCTCGTCGATCTGATTAATTTGACACTTTGTTTAAGGAATTTGGTCTTCATTTGCCGAAGTTATCGAGCTTCAAAATTTGAAAAGTCACACAAGTTGTGTTTGAGCACATAAAATACTATTTTTCTCGGAAGTTCAACAAGATGCAATTCTGATGTGTTGTGACATCTTCAAAATCTCGTCGATCTGATTAATGTGACACTTTGTTTAAGGAATTTGGTCTTCATTTGCCGAAGTTATCGAGCTTCAAAATTTGAAAAGTCACACAAGTTGTGTGTTTGAGCACATAAAGTACTATTTTTCTCGGAAGTTCAACAAGATGCAATTCTGATGTGTTGTGACATCTTCAAAATCTCGTTGAGGTGATTAATGTGACACTTTGTTTAAGGAATTTGGTACTCATTTGCCGAAGTTATCGAGCTTCAAAATTTGAAAAGTCACACAAGTTGTGTGTTTTATCACAGAAAGTACTATTTTTCTTGGAAGTTCAACAAGATGCAATCATGATGTGTTGTGACATCTTCAAAATCTTGTCTAGCTACTTACTTTGACACTTTGTTTAAGGAATTTGGTCCTCATTTGCCGAAGTTATCGAGCTTCAAAATTTGAAAAGTCACACAAGTTGTGTGTTTGAGCACATAAAGTACTATTTCTCTTGGAAGTTCAACAAGATGCAATTCTGATGTGTTGTGACATCTTCAAAATCTCGTCGATCTGATTAATTTGACACTTTGTTTAAGGAATTTGGTCTTCATTTGCCGAAGTTATCGAGCTTCAAAATTTGAAAAGTCACACAAGTTGTGTTTGAGCACATAAAATACTATTTTTCTCGGAAGTTCAACAAGATGCAATTCTGATGTGTTGTGACATCTTCAAAATCTCGTCGATCTGATTAATGTGACACTTTGTTTAAGGAATTTGGTCTTCATTTGCCGAAGTTATCGAGCTTCAAAATTTGAAAAGTCACACAAGTTGTGTGTTTTATCACATAAAGTACTATTTTTCTTGGAAGTTCAACAAGATGCAATCATGATGTGTTGTGACATCTTCAAAATCTTGTCTAGCTACTTACTTTGACACTTTGTTTAAGGAATTTGGTCCTCATTTGCCGAAGTTATCGAGCTTCAAAATTTGAAAAGTCACACAAGTTGTGTGTTTTATCACATAAAGTACTATTTTTCTTGGAAGTTCAACAAGATGCAATTCTGATGTGTTGTGACATCTTCAAAATCTCGTCGATCTGATTAATGTGACACTTTGTTTAAGGAATTTGGTCTTCATTTGCCGAAGTTATCGAGCTTCAAAATTTGAAAAGTCACACAAGTTGTGTGTTTTATCACATAAAGTACTATTTTTCTTGGAAGTTCAACAAGATGCAATCATGATGTGTTGTGACATCTTCAAAATCTTGTCTAGCTACTTACTTTGACACTTTGTTTAAGGAATTTGGTCCTCATTTGCCGAAGTTATCGAGCTTCAAAATTTGAAAAGTCACACAAGTTGTGTGTTTGAGTACATAAAGTACTATTTTTCTCGGAAGTTCAACAAGATGCAATTCTGATGTGTTGTGACATCTTCAAAATCTCGTCGATCTGATTAATGTGACACTTTGTTTAAGGAATTTGGTCTTCATTTGCCGAAGTTATCGAGCTTCAAAATTTGAAAAGTCACACAAGTTGTGTTTGAGCAGATAAAGTACTATTTTTCTGGGAAGTTCAACAAGATGCAATTCTGATGTGTTGTGACATCTTCAAAATCTCGTCGATCTGATTAATTTGACACTTTGTTTAAGGAATTTGGTCTTCATTTGCCGAAGTTATCGAGCTTCAAAATTTGAAAACTCACACAAGTTGTGTGTTTGAGCACATAAAGTACTATTTTTCTTGGAAGTTCAACAAGATGCAATTCTGATGTGTTGTGACATCTTCAAAATCTCGTCGATCTGATTAATGTGACACTTTGTTTAAGGAATTTGGTCTTCATTTGCCGAAGTTATCGAGCTTCAAAATTTGAAAAGTCTCACAAGTTGTGTGTTTGAGTACATAAAGTACTATTTTTCTCGGAAGTTCAACAAGATGCAATTCTGATGTGTTGTGACATCTTCAAAATCTCGTTGAGGTGATTAATGTGACACTTTGTTTAACAAATTTGGTCCTCATTTGCTGAAGTTATCGAGCTTCAAAATTTGAAAAGTCACACAAGTTGTGTGTTTTATCACATAAAGTACTATTTTTCTTGGAAGTTCAACAAGATGCAATTCTGATGTGTTGTGACATCTTCAAAATCTCGTTGAGGTGATTAATGTGACACTTTGTGTAAGGAATTTGGTACTCATTTGCCGAAGTTATCGAGCTTCAAAATTTGAAAAGTCACATAAGTTGTGTGTTTGAGTACATAAAGTACTATTTTTCTCGGAGGTTCAACAAGATGCAATTCTGATGTGTTGTGACATCTTCAAAATCTCGTCGATCTGATTAATTTGACACTTTGTTTAAGGAATTTGGTCTTCATTTGCCGAAGTTATCGAGCTTCAAAATTTGAAAACTCACACAAGTTGTGTGTTTGAGCACATAAAGTACTATTTTTCTTGGAAGTTCAACAAGATGCAATTCTGATGTGTTGTGACATCTTCAAAATCTCGTCGAGCTGATTAATTTGACACTCTGTTTAACAAATTTGGTCCTCATTTGCTGAAGTTATCGAGCTTCAAAATTTGAAAAGTCACATAAGTTGTGTGTTTGAGTACATAAAGTACTATTTTTCTCGGAAGTTCAACAAGATGCAATTCTGATGTGTTGTGACATCTTCAAAATCTCGTCGATCTGATTAATGTGACACTTTGTTTAAGGAATTTGGTCTTCATTTGCCGAAGTTATCGAGCTTCAAAATTTGAAAAGTCACACAAGTTGTGTTTGAGCATATAAAGTACTATTTTTCTTGGAAGTTCAACAAGATGCAATTCTGATGTGTTGTGACATCTTCAAAATCTCGTCGATCTGATTAATTTGACACTTTGTTTAAGGAATTTGGTCTTCATTTGCCGAAGTTATCGAGCTTCAAAATTTGAAAAGTCACACAAGTTGTGTTTGAGCATATAAAGTACTATTTTTCTTGGAAGTTCAACAAGATGCAATTCTGATGTGTTGTGACATCTTCAAAATCTCGTTGAGGTGATTAATGTGACACTTTGTTTAAGGAATTTGGTACTCATTTGCCGAAGTTATCGAGCTTCAAAATTTGAAAAGTCACACAAGTTGTGTTTGAGCACATAAAGTACTATTTTTCTCGGAAGTTCAACAAGATGCAATTCTGATGTGTTGTGACATCTTCAAAATCTCGTTGAGGTGATTAATGTGACACTTTGTTTAAGGAATTTGGTACTCATTTGCCGAAGTTATCGAGCTTCAAAATTTGAAAAGTCACACAAGTTGTGTGTTTTATCACATAAAGTACTATTTTTCTTGGAAGTTCAACAAGATGCAATCATGATGTGTTGTGACATCTTCAAAATCTTGTCTAGCTACTTACTTTGACACTTTGTTTAAGGAATTTGGTCCTCATTTGCCGAAGTTATCGAGCTTCAAAATTTGAAAAGTCACACAAGTTGTGTGTTTGAGCACATAAAGTACTATTTCTCTTGGAAGTTCAACAAGATGCAATTCTGATGTGTTGTGACATCTTCAAAATCTCGTCGATCTGATTAATTTGACACTTTGTTTAAGGAATTTGGTCTTCATTTGCCGAAGTTATCGAGCTTCAAAATTTGAAAAGTCACACAAGTTGTGTTTGAGCACATAAAATACTATTTTTCTCGGAAGTTCAACAAGATGCAATTCTGATGTGTTGTGACATCTTCAAAATCTCGTCGATCTGATTAATGTGACACTTTGTTTAAGGAATTTGGTCTTCATTTGCCGAAGTTATCGAGCTTCAAAATTTGAAAAGTCACACAAGTTGTGTGTTTGAGCACATAAAGTACTATTTTTCTCGGAAGTTCAACAAGATGCAATTCTGATGTGTTGTGACATCTTCAAAATCTCGTTGAGGTGATTAATGTGACACTTTGTTTAAGGAATTTGGTACTCATTTGCCGAAGTTATCGAGCTTCAAAATTTGAAAAGTCACACAAGTTGTGTGTTTTATCACATAAAGTACTATTTTTCTTGGAAGTTCAACAAGATGCAATTCTGATGTGTTGTGACATCTTCAAAATCTCGTTGAGGTGATTAATGTGACACTTTGTTTAAGGAATTTGGTCCTCATTTGCCGAAGTTATCGAGCTTCAAAATTTGAAAAGTCACACAAGTTGTGTGTTTGAGCACATAAAGTACTATTTCTCTTGGAAGTTCAACAAGATGCAATTCTGATGTGTTGTGACATCTTCAAAATCTCGTCGATCTGATTAATTTGACACTTTGTTTAAGGAATTTGGTCTTCATTTGCCGAAGTTATCGAGCTTCAAAATTTGAAAAGTCACACAAGTTGTGTTTGAGCACATAAAATACTATTTTTCTCGGAAGTTCAACAAGATGCAATTCTGATGTGTTGTGACATCTTCAAAATCTCGTCGATCTGATTAATGTGACACTTTGTTTAAGGAATTTGGTCTTCATTTGCCGAAGTTATCGAGCTTCAAAATTTGAAAAGTCACACAAGTTGTGTGTTTTATCACATAAAGTACTATTTTTCTTGGAAGTTCAACAAGATGCAATTCTGATGTGTTGTGACATCTTCAAAATCTCGTCGATCTGATTAATTTGACACTTTGTTTAAGGAATTTGGTCTTCATTTGCCGAAGTTATCGAGCTTCAAAATTTGAAAAGTCACACAAGTTGTGTTTGAGCATATAAAGTACTATTTTTCTTGGAAGTTCAACAAGATGCAATTCTGATGTGTTGTGACATCTTCAAAATCTCGTCGATCTGATTAATTTGACACTTTGTTTAAGGAATTTGGTCTTCATTTGCCGAAGTTATCGAGCTTCAAAATTTGAAAAGTCACACAAGTTGTGTTTGAGCACATAAAGTACTATTTTTCTCGGAAGTTCAACAAGATGCAATTCTGATGTGTTGTGACATCTTCAAAATCTCGTTGAGGTGATTAATGTGACACTTTGTTTAAGGAATTTGGTACTCATTTGCCGAAGTTATCGAGCTTCAAAATTTGAAAAGTCACACAAGTTGTGTGTTTTATCACATAAAGTACTATTTTTCTTGGAAGTTCAACAAGATGCAATCATGATGTGTTGTGACATCTTCAAAATCTTGTCTAGCTACTTACTTTGACACTTTGTTTAAGGAATTTGGTCCTCATTTGCCGAAGTTATCGAGCTTCAAAATTTGAAAAGTCACACAAGTTGTGTGTTTGAGCACATAAAGTACTATTTCTCTTGGAAGTTCAACAAGATGCAATTCTGATGTGTTGTGACATCTTCAAAATCTCGTCGATCTGATTAATTTGACACTTTGTTTAAGGAATTTGGTCTTCATTTGCCGAAGTTATCGAGCTTCAAAATTTGAAAAGTCACACAAGTTGTGTTTGAGCACATAAAATACTATTTTTCTCGGAAGTTCAACAAGATGCAATTCTGATGTGTTGTGACATCTTCAAAATCTCGTCGATCTGATTAATGTGACACTTTGTTTAAGGAATTTGGTCTTCATTTGCCGAAGTTATCGAGCTTCAAAATTTGAAAAGTCACACAAGTTGTGTGTTTGAGCACATAAAGTACTATTTTTCTCGGAAGTTCAACAAGATGCAATTCTGATGTGTTGTGACATCTTCAAAATCTCGTTGAGGTGATTAATGTGACACTTTGTTTAAGGAATTTGGTACTCATTTGCCGAAGTTATCGAGCTTCAAAATTTGAAAAGTCACACAAGTTGTGTGTTTTATCACAGAAAGTACTATTTTTCTTGGAAGTTCAACAAGATGCAATCATGATGTGTTGTGACATCTTCAAAATCTTGTCTAGCTACTTACTTTGACACTTTGTTTAAGGAATTTGGTCCTCATTTGCCGAAGTTATCGAGCTTCAAAATTTGAAAAGTCACACAAGTTGTGTGTTTGAGCACATAAAGTACTATTTCTCTTGGAAGTTCAACAAGATGCAATTCTGATGTGTTGTGACATCTTCAAAATCTCGTCGATCTGATTAATTTGACACTTTGTTTAAGGAATTTGGTCTTCATTTGCCGAAGTTATCGAGCTTCAAAATTTGAAAAGTCACACAAGTTGTGTTTGAGCACATAAAATACTATTTTTCTCGGAAGTTCAACAAGATGCAATTCTGATGTGTTGTGACATCTTCAAAATCTCGTCGATCTGATTAATGTGACACTTTGTTTAAGGAATTTGGTCTTCATTTGCCGAAGTTATCGAGCTTCAAAATTTGAAAAGTCACACAAGTTGTGTGTTTTATCACATAAAGTACTATTTTTCTTGGAAGTTCAACAAGATGCAATCATGATGTGTTGTGACATCTTCAAAATCTTGTCTAGCTACTTACTTTGACACTTTGTTTAAGGAATTTGGTCCTCATTTGCCGAAGTTATCGAGCTTCAAAATTTGAAAAGTCACACAAGTTGTGTGTTTTATCACATAAAGTACTATTTTTCTTGGAAGTTCAACAAGATGCAATTCTGATGTGTTGTGACATCTTCAAAATCTCGTTGAGGTGATTAATGTGACACTTTGTGTAAGGAATTTGGTACTCATTTGCCGAAGTTATCGAGCTTCAAAATTTGAAAAGTCACACAAGTTGTGTGTTTTATCACAGAAAGTACTATTTTTCTTGGAAGTTCAACAAGATGCAATCATGATGTGTTGTGACATCTTCAAAATCTTGTCTAGCTACTTACTTTGACACTTTGTTTAAGGAATTTGGTCCTCATTTGCCGAAGTTATCGAGCTTCAAAATTTGAAAAGTCACACAAGTTGTGTGTTTGAGCACATAAAGTACTATTTCTCTTGGAAGTTCAACAAGATGCAATTCTGATGTGTTGTGACATCTTCAAAATCTCGTCGATCTGATTAATTTGACACTTTGTTTAAGGAATTTGGTCTTCATTTGCCGAAGTTATCGAGCTTCAAAATTTGAAAAGTCACACAAGTTGTGTTTGAGCACATAAAATACTATTTTTCTCGGAAGTTCAACAAGATGCAATTCTGATGTGTTGTGACATCTTCAAAATCTCGTCGATCTGATTAATGTGACACTTTGTTTAAGGAATTTGGTCTTCATTTGCCGAAGTTATCGAGCTTCAAAATTTGAAAAGTCACACAAGTTGTGTGTTTTATCACATAAAGTACTATTTTTCTTGGAAGTTCAACAAGATGCAATCATGATGTGTTGTGACATCTTCAAAATCTTGTCTAGCTACTTACTTTGACACTTTGTTTAAGGAATTTGGTCCTCATTTGCCGAAGTTATCGAGCTTCAAAATTTGAAAAGTCACACAAGTTGTGTGTTTTATCACATAAAGTACTATTTTTCTTGGAAGTTCAACAAGATGCAATTCTGATGTGTTGTGACATCTTCAAAATCTCGTTGAGGTGATTAATGTGACACTTTGTGTAAGGAATTTGGTACTCATTTGCCGAAGTTATCGAGCTTCAAAATTTGAAAAGTCACATAAGTTGTGTGTTTGAGTACATAAAGTACTATTTTTCTCGGAAGTTCAACAAGATGCAATTCTGATGTGTTGTGACATCTTCAAAATCTCGTCGATCTGATTAATGTGACACTTTGTTTAAGGAATTTGGTCTTCATTTGCCGAAGTTATCGAGCTTCAAAATTTGAAAAGTCACACAAGTTGTGTTTGAGCAGATAAAGTACTATTTTTCTGGGAAGTTCAACAAGATGCAATTCTGATGTGTTGTGACATCTTCAAAATCTCGTCGATCTGATTAATTTGACACTTTGTTTAAGGAATTTGGTCTTCATTTGCCGAAGTTATCGAGCTTCAAAATTTGAAAACTCACACAAGTTGTGTGTTTGAGCACATAAAGTACTATTTTTCTTGGAAGTTCAACAAGATGCAATTCTGATGTGTTGTGACATCTTCAAAATCTCGTCGATCTGATTAATGTGACACTTTGTTTAAGGAATTTGGTCTTCATTTGCCGAAGTTATCGAGCTTCAAAATTTGAAAACTCACACAAGTTGTGTGTTTGAGCACATAAAGTACTATTTTTCTTGGAAGTTCAACAAGATGCAATTCTGATGTGTTGTGACATCTTCAAAATCTCGTCGATCTGATTAATGTGACACTTTGTTTAAGGAATTTGGTCCTCATTTGCCGAAGTTATCGAGCTTCAAAATTTGAAAAGTCACACAAGTTGTGTGTTTTATCACATAAAGTACTATTTTTCTTGGAAGTTCAACAAGATGCAATTCTGATGTGTTGTGACATCTTCAAAATCTCGTTGAGGTGATTAATGTGACACTTTGTGTAAGGAATTTGGTACTCATTTGCCGAAGTTATCGAGCTTCAAAATTTGAAAACTCACACAAGTTGTGTGTTTGAGCACATAAAGTACTATTTTTCTCGGAAGTTCAACAAGATGCAATTCTGATGTGTTGTGACATCTTCAAAATCTCGTCGATCTGATTAATTTGACACTTTGTTTAAGGAATTTGGTCTTCATTTGCCGAAGTTATCGAGCTTCAAAATTTGAAAAGTCACACAAGTTGTGTGTTTGAGCACATAAAGTACTATTTTTCTCGGAAGTTCAACAAGATGCAATTCTGATGTGTTGTGACATCTTCAAAATCTCGTCGATCTGATTAATTTGACACTTTGTTTAAGGAATTTGGTCCTCATTTGCAGAAGTTATCGAGCTTCAAAATTTGAAAAGTCACACAAGTTGTGTGTTTGATCACATAAAGTACTATTTTTCTCGGAAGTTCAACAAGATGCAATTCTGATGTGTTGTGACATCTTCAAAATCTCGTCGATCTGATTAATGTGACACTTTGTTTAAGGAATTTGGTCTTCATTTGCCGAAGTTATCGAGCTTCAAAATTTGAAAAGTCACACAAGTTGTGTGTTTGATCACATAAAGTACTATTTTTCTCGGAAGTTCAACAAGATGCAATTCTGATGTGTTGTGACATCTTCAAAATCTCGTCGATCTGATTAATTTGACACTTTGTTTAAGGAATTTGGTCTTCATTTGCCGAAGTTATCGAGCTTCAAAATTTGAAAAGTCACACAAGTTGTGTTTGAGCACATAAAATACTATTTTTCTCGGAAGTTCAACAAGATGCAATTCTGATGTGTTGTGACATCTTCAAAATCTCGTCGATCTGATTAATGTGACACTTTGTTTAAGGAATTTGGTCTTCATTTGCCGAAGTTATCGAGCTTCAAAATTTGAAAAGTCACACAAGTTGTGTGTTTGAGCACATAAAGTACTATTTTTCTCGGAAGTTCAACAAGATGCAATTCTGATGTGTTGTGACATCTTCAAAATCTCGTTGAGGTGATTAATGTGACACTTTGTTTAAGGAATTTGGTACTCATTTGCCGAAGTTATCGAGCTTCAAAATTTGAAAAGTCACACAAGTTGTGTGTTTTATCACATAAAGTACTATTTCTCTTGGAAGTTCAACAAGATGCAATTCTGATGTGTTGTGACATCTTCAAAATCTTGTCTAGCTACTTACTTTGACACTTTGTTTAAGGAATTTGGTCCTCATTTGCCGAAGTTATCGAGCTTCAAAATTTGAAAAGTCACACAAGTTGTGTGTTTGAGCACATAAAGTACTATTTCTCTTGGAAGTTCAACAAGATGCAATTCTGATGTGTTGTGACATCTTCAAAATCTCGTCGATCTGATTAATTTGACACTTTGTTTAAGGAATTTGGTCTTCATTTGCCGAAGTTATCGAGCTTCAAAATTTGAAAAGTCACACAAGTTGTGTTTGAGCACATAAAATACTATTTTTCTCGGAAGTTCAACAAGATGCAATTCTGATGTGTTGTGACATCTTCAAAATCTCGTCGATCTGATTAATTTGACACTTTGTTTAACAAATTTGGTCCTCATTTGCTGAAGTTATCGAGCTTCAAAATTTGAAAAGTCACACAAGTTGTGTGTTTGAGTACATAAAGTACTATTTTTCTTGGAAGTTCAACAAGATGCAATCATGATGTGTTGTGACATCTTCAAAATCTTGTCTAGCTACTTACTTTGACACTTTGTTTAAGGAATTTGGTCCTCATTTGCCGAAGTTATCGAGCTTCAAAATTTGAAAAGTCACACAAGTTGTGTGTTTGAGCACATAAAGTACTATTTCTCTTGGAAGTTCAACAAGATGCAATTCTGATGTGTTGTGACATCTTCAAAATCTCGTCGATCTGATTAATTTGACACTTTGTTTAACAAATTTGGTCCTCATTTGCTGAAGTTATCGAGCTTCAAAATTTGAAAAGTCACACAAGTTGTGTGTTTGAGTACATAAAGTACTATTTTTCTTGGAAGTTCAACAAGATGCAATCATGATGTGTTGTGACATCTTCAAAATCTTGTCTAGCTACTTACTTTGACACTTTGTTTAAGGAATTTGGTCCTCATTTGCCGAAGTTATCGAGCTTCAAAATTTGAAAAGTCACACAAGTTGTGTGTTTTATCACATAAAGTACTATTTTTCTTGGAAGTTCAACAAGATGCAATTCTGATGTGTTGTGACATCTTCAAAATCTCGTTGAGGTGATTAATGTGACACTTTGTGTAAGGAATTTGGTACTCATTTGCCGAAGTTATCGAGCTTCAAAATTTGAAAAGTCACATAAGTTGTGTGTTTGAGTACATAAAGTACTATTTTTCTCGGAAGTTCAACAAGATGCAATTCTGATGTGTTGTGACATCTTCAAAATCTCGTCGATCTGATTAATTTGACACTTTGTTTAAGGAATTTGGTCTTCATTTGCCGAAGTTATCGAGCTTCAAAATTTGAAAACTCACACAAGTTGTGTGTTTGAGCACATAAAGTACTATTTTTCTTGGAAGTTCAACAAGATGCAATTCTGATGTGTTGTGACATCTTCAAAATCTCGTCGATCTGATTAATGTGACACTTTGTTTAAGGAATTTGGTCTTCATTTGCCGAAGTTATCGAGCTTCAAAATTTGAAAAGTCTCACAAGTTGTGTGTTTGAGTACATAAAGTACTATTTTTCTCGGAAGTTCAACAAGATGCAATTCTGATATGTTGTGACATCTTCAAAATCTCGTTGAGGTGATTAATTTGACACTTTGTTTAAGGAATTTGGTCTTCATTTGCCGAAGTTATCGAGCTTCAAAATTTGAAAAGTCACACAAGTTGTGTGTTTGAGCACATATAGTACTATTTTTCTCGGAAGTTCAACAAGATGCAATTCTGATGTGTTGTGACATCTTCAAAATCTCGTCGATCTGATTAATGTGACACTTTGTTTAAGGAATTTGGTCTTCATTTGCCGAAGTTATCGAGCTTCAAAATTTGAAAAGTCACACAAGTTGTGTTTGAGCACATAAAGTACTATTTTTCTCGGAAGTTCAACAAGATGCAATTCTGATGTGTTGTGACATCTTCAAAATCTCGTTGAGGTGATTAATGTGACACTTTGTTTAAGGAATTTGGTCTTCATTTGCCGAAGTTATCGAGCTTCAAAATTTGAAAAGTCACATAAGTTGTGTGTTAGAGCACATAAAGTACTATTTTTCTCGGAAGTTCAACAAGATGCAATTCTGATGTGTTGTGACATCTTCAAAATCTCGTCGATCTGATTAATGTGACACTTTGTTTAAGGAATTTGGTCTTCATTTGCCGAAGTTATCGAGCTTCAAAATTTGAAAAGTCACATAAGTTGTGTGTTAGAGCACATAAAGTACTATTTTTCTCGGAAGTTCAACAAGATGCAATTCTGATGTGTTGTGACATCTTCAAAATCTCGTCGATCTGATTAATGTGACACTTTGTTTAAGGAATTTGGTCTTCATTTGCCGAAGTTATCGAGCTTCAAAATTTGAAAAGTCACATAAGTTGTGTGTTAGAGCACATAAAGTACTATTTTTCTTGGAAGTTCAACAAGATGCAATTCTGATGTGTTGTGACATCTTCAAAATCTCGTCGATCTGATTAATGTGACACTTTGTTTAAGGAATTTGGTCTTCATTTGCCGAAGTTATCGAGCTTCAAAATTTGAAAAGTCTCACAAGTTGTGTGTTTGAGCACATAAAGTACTATTTTTCTTGGAAGTTCAACAAGATGCAATTCTGATGTGTTGTGACATCTTCAAAATCTCGTCGATCTGATTAATGTGACACTCTGTTTAACAAATTTGGTCCTCATTTGCTGAAGTTATCGAGCTTCAAAATTTGAAAACTCACACAAGTTGTGTGTTTGAGCACATAAAGTACTATTTTTCTCGGAAGTTCAACAAGATGCAATTCTGATGTGTTGTGACATCTTCAAAATCTCGTTGAGGTGATTAATGTGACACTTTGTTTAAGGAATTTGGTCTTCATTTGCCGAAGTTATCGAGCTTCAAAATTTGGAAAGTCACACAAGTTGTGTGTTTGAGCACATAAAGTACTATTTCTCTTGGAAGTTCAACAAGATGCAATTCTGATGTGTTGTGACATCTTCAAAATCTCGTCGATCTGATTAATTTGACACTTTGTTTAAGGAATTTGGTCTTCATTTGCCGAAGTTATCGAGCTTCAAAATTTGAAAACTCACACAAGTTGTGTGTTTGAGCACATAAAGTACTATTTTTCTCGGAAGTTCAACAAGATGCAATTCTGATGTGTTGTGACATCTTCAAAATCTCGTCGATCTGATTAATGTGACACTTTGTTTAAGGAATTTGGTCTGCATTTGCCGAAGTTATCGAGCTTCAAAATTTGAAAAGTCACACAAGTTGTGTTTGAGCACATAAAGTACTATTTTTCTCGGAAGTTCAACAAGATGCAATTCTGATGTGTTGTGACATCTTCAAAATCTCGTCGATCTGATTAATTTGACACTTTGTTTAAGGAATTTGGTCTTCATTTGCCGAAGTTATCGAGCTTCAAAATTTGAAAAGTCACACAAGTTGTGTGTTTGAGCACATAAAGTACTATTTCTCTTGGAAGTTCAACAAGATGCAATTCTGATGTGTTGTGACATCTTCAAAATCTCGTCGATCTGATTAATTTGACACTTTGTTTAAGGAATTTGGTCTTCATTTGCCGAAGTTATCGAGCTTCAAAATTTGAAAAGTCACACAAGTTGTGTTTGAGCACATAAAGTACTATTTTTCTCGGAAGTTCAACAAGATGCAATTCTGATGTGTTGTGACATCTTCAAAATCTCGTCGATCTGATTAATGTGACACTCTGTTTAACAAATTTGGTCCTCATTTGCTGAAGTTATCGAGCTTCAAAATTTGAAAAGTCACACAAGTTGTGTTTGAGCACATAAAGTACTATTTTTCTCGGAAGTTCAACAAGATGCAATTCTGATGTGTTATGTCATATTAAAGATCTCGTCGAGCTGATTAATTTGACACTCTGTTTAACAAATTTGGTCCTCATTTGCTGAAGTTATCGAGCTTCAAAATTTGAAAAGTCACATAAGTTGTGTGTTTGAGTACATAAAGTACTATTTTTCTCGGAAGTTCAACAAGATGCAATTCTGATGTGTTGTGACATCTTCAAAATCTCGTCGATCTGATTAATGTGACACTTTGTTTAAGGAATTTGGTCTTCATTTGCCGAAGTTATCGAGCTTCAAAATTTGAAAAGTCTCACAAGTTGTGTGTTTGAGCACATAAAGTACTATTTTTCTCGGAAGTTCAACAAGATGCAATTCTGATGTGTTGTGACATCTTCAAAATCTCGTCGATCTGATTAATGTGACACTTTGTTTAAGGAATTTGGTCTTCATTTGCCGAAGTTATCGAGCTTCAAAATTTGAAAAGTCACACAAGTTGTGTTTGAGCACATAAAGTACTATTTTTCTCGGAAGTTCAACAAGATGCAATTCTGATGTGTTATGTCATATTAAAGATCTCGTCGAGCTGATTAATTTGACACTCTGTTTAACAAATTTGGTCCTCATTTGCTGAAGTTATCGAGCTTCAAAATTTGAAAAGTCACATAAGTTGTGTGTTTGAGTACATAAAGTACTATTTTTCTCGGAAGTTCAACAAGATGCAATTCTGATGTGTTGTGACATCTTCAAAATCTCGTCGATCTGATTAATGTGACACTTTGTTTAAGGAATTTGGTCTTCATTTGCCGAAGTTATCGAGCTTCAAAATTTGAAAAGTCTCACAAGTTGTGTGTTTGAGCACATAAAGTACTATTTTTCTCGGAAGTTCAACAAGATGCAATCATGATGTGTTGTGACATCTTCAAAATCTCGTCGATCTTATTTATTTGACACTTTGCTTAAGGAATTTGGTCTTCATTTGCCGAAGTTATCGAGCTTCAAAATTTGAAAAGTCACACAAGTTGTGTTTGAGCACATAAAGTACTATTTTTCTCGGAAGTTCAACAAGATGCAATTCTGATGTGTTGTGACATCTTCAAAATCTCGTCGATCTGATTAATGTGACACTTTGTTTAAGGAATTTGGTCTTCATTTGCCGAAGTTATCGAGCTTCAAAATTTGAAAAGTCACATAAGTTGTGTGTTAGAGCACATAAAGTACTATTTTTCTCGGAAGTTCAACAAGATGCAATCATGATGTGTTGTGACATCTTCAAAATCTCGTCGATCTTATTTATTTGACACTTTGTTTAAGGAATTTGGTCCTCATTTGCCGAAGTTATCGAGCTTCAAAATTTGAAAAGTCTCACAAGTTGTGTGTTTGAGCACATAAAGTACTATTTTTCTCGGAAGTTCAACAAGATGCAATTCTGGTGTGTTGTGACATCTTCAAAATCTCGTCGATCTGATTAATTTGACACTTTGTTTAAGGAATTTGGTCTTCATTTGCCGAAGTTTTCGAGCTTCAAAATTTGAAAAGTCACACAAGTTGTGTGTTTGATCACATAAAGTACTATTTTTCTTGGAAGTTCAAAAAGATGCAATCATGATGTGTTGTGACATCTTCAAAATCTCGTCGATCTGATTTATTTGACACTTTGCTTAAGGAATTTGGTCTTCATTTGCCGAAGTTGTCGAGCTTCAAAATTTGAAAAGTCTCACAAGTTGTGTGTTTGAGCACATAAAGTACTATTTTTCTCGGAAGTTCAACAAGATGCAATTCTGATGTGTTGTGACATCTTCAAAATCTCGTCGATCTGATTAATTTGACACTTTGTTTAAGGAATTTGGTCTTCATTTGCCGAAGTTATCGAGCTTCAAAATTTGAAAAGTCTCACAAGTTGTGTGTTTGAGCACATAAAGTACTATTTTTCTCGGAAGTTCAACAAGATGCAATTCTGATGTGTTGTGACATCTTCAAAATCTCGTCGATCTGATTAATTTGACACTTTGTTTAAGGAATTTGGTCTTCATTTGCCGAAGTTATCGAGCTTCAAAATTTGAAAAGTCACACAAGTTGTGTGTTTGAGCACATAAAGTACTATTTTTCTCGGAAGTTCAACAAGATGCAATTCTGATGTGTTATGTCATGTTAAAGATCTCGTCGAGCTGATTAATTTGACACTCTGTTTAACAAATTTGGTCCTCATTTGCTGAAGTTATCGAGCTTCAAAATTTGAAAAGTCACATAAGTTGTGTGTTTGAGTACATAAAGTACTATTTTTCTCGGAAGTTCAACAAGATGCAATTCTGATGTGTTGTGACATCTTCAAAATCTCGTCGATCTGATTAATGTGACACTTTGTTTAAGGAATTTGGTCTGCATTTGCCGAAGTTATCGAGCTTCAAAATTTGAAAAGTCACACAAGTTGTGTTTGAGCACATAAAGTACTATTTTTCTCGGAAGTTCAACAAGATGCAATTCTGATGTGTTGTGACATCTTCAAAATCTCGTCGATCTGATTAATTTGACACTTTGTTTAAGGAATTTGGTCTTCATTTGCCGAAGTTATCGAGCTTCAAAATTTGAAAAGTCACACAAGTTGTGTTTGAGCACATAAAGTACTATTTTTCTCGGAAGTTCAACAAGATGCAATTCTGATGTGTTGTGACATCTTCAAAATCTCGTTGAGGTGATTAATGTGACACTTTGTTTAAGGAATTTGGTACTCATTTGCCGAAGTTATCGAGCTTCAAAATTTGAAAAGTCACACAAGTTGTGTTTGAGCACATAAAGTACTATTTTTCTCGGAAGTTCAACAAGATGCAATTCTGATGTGTTGTGACATCTTCAAAATCTCGTCGATCTGATTAATTTGACACTTTGTTTAAGGAATTTGGTCTTCATTTGCCGAAGTTATCGAGCTTCAAAATTTGAAAAGTCACACAAGTTGTGTTTGAGCACATAAAGTACTATTTTTCTCGGAAGTTCAACAAGATGCAATTCTGATGTGTTGTGACATCTTCAAAATCTCGTCGATCTGATTAATGTGACACTTTGTTTAAGGAATTTGGTCTTCATTTGCCGAAGTTATCGAGCTTCAAAATTTGAAAAGTCACACAAGTTGTGTTTGAGCACATAAAGTACTATTTTTCTCGGAAGTTCAACAAGATGCAATTCTGATGTGTTATGTCATATTAAAGATCTCGTCGAGCTGATTAATTTGACACTCTGTTTAACAAATTTGGTCCTCATTTGCTGAAGTTATCGAGCTTCAAAATTTGAAAAGTCACATAAGTTGTGTGTTTGAGTACATAAAGTACTATTTTTCTCGGAAGTTCAACAAGATGCAATCATGATGTGTTGTGACATCTTCAAAATCTCGTCGATCTTATTTATTTGACACTTTGTTTAAGGAATTTGGTCCTCATTTGCCGAAGTTATCGAGCTTCAAAATTTGAAAAGTCACACAAGTTGTGTTTGAGCACATAAAGTACTATTTTTCTCGGAAGTTCAACAAGATGCAATTCTGATGTGTTGTGACATCTTCAAAATCTCGTCGATCTGATTAATGTGACACTTTGTTTAAGGAATTTGGTCTTCATTTGCCGAAGTTATCGAGCTTCAAAATTTGAAAATTCACATAAGTTGTGTGTTAGAGCACATAAAGTACTATTTTTCTCGGAAGTTCAACAAGATGCAATCATGATGTGTTGTGACATCTTCAAAATCTCGTCGATCTTATTTATTTGACACTTTGTTTAAGGAATTTGGTCCTCATTTGCCGAAGTTATCGAGCTTCAAAATTTGAAAAGTCTCACAAGTTGTGTGTTTGAGCACATAAAGTACTATTTTTCTCGGAAGTTCAACAAGATGCAATCATGATGTGTTGTGACATCTTCAAAATCTCGTCGATCTTATTTATTTGACACTTTGTTTAAGGAATTTGGTCCTCATTTGCCGAAGTTATCGAGCTTCAAAATTTGAAAAGTCTCACAAGTTGTGTGTTTGAGCACATAAAGTACTATTTTTCTCGGAAGTTCAACAAGATGCAATCATGATGTGTTGTGACATCTTCAAAATCTCGTCGATCTTATTTATTTGACACTTTGCTTAAGGAATTTGGTCTTCATTTGCCGAAGTTGTCGAGCTTCAAAATTTGAAAAGTCTCACAAGTTGTGTGTTTGAGCACATAAAGTACTATTTTTCTCGGAAGTTCAACAAGATGCAATTCTGATGTGTTGTGACATCTTCAAAATCTCGTCGATCTGATTAATTTGACACTTTGTTTAAGGAATTTGGTCTTCATTTGCCGAAGTTATCGAGCTTCAAAATTTGAAAAGTCTCACAAGTTGTGTGTTTGAGCACATAAAGTACTATTTTTCTCGGAAGTTCAACAAGATGCAATTCTGATGTGTTGTGACATCTTCAAAATCTCGTCGATCTGATTAATGTGACACTTTGTTTAAGGAATTTGGTCTTCATTTGTCGAAGTTATCGAGCTTCAAAATTTGAAAAGTCACATAAGTTGTGTGTTTGAGCACATAAAGTACTATTTTTCTTGGAAGTTCAACAAGATGCAATTCTGATGTGTTGTGACATCTTCAAAATCTCGTCGATCTGATTAATGTGACACTTTGTTTAAGGAATTTGGTCTTCATTTGCCGAAGTTATCGAGCTTCAAAATTTGAAAAGTCTCACAAGTTGTGTGTTTGAGCACATAAAGTACTATTTTTCTTGGAAGTTCAACAAGATGCAATTCTGATGTGTTGTGACATCTTCAAAATCTCGTCGATCTGATTAATGTGACACTCTGTTTAACAAATTTGGTCCTCATTTGCTGAAGTTATCGAGCTTCAAAATTTGAAAACTCACACAAGTTGTGTGTTTGAGCACATAAAGTACTATTTTTCTCGGAAGTTCAACAAGATGCAATTCTGATGTGTTGTGACATCTTCAAAATCTCGTTGAGGTGATTAATGTGACACTTTGTTTAAGGAATTTGGTCTTCATTTGCCGAAGTTATCGAGCTTCAAAATTTGAAAAGTCACACAAGTTGTGTGTTTGAGCACATAAAGTACTATTTCTCTTGGAAGTTCAACAAGATGCAATTCTGATGTGTTGTGACATCTTCAAAATCTCGTCGATCTGATTAATTTGACACTTTGTTTAAGGAATTTGGTCTTCATTTGCCGAAGTTATCGAGCTTCAAAATTTGAAAAGTCACATAAGTTGTGTGTTTGAGTACATAAAGTACTATTTTTCTCGGCAGTTCAACAAGATGCAATTCTGATGTGTTGTGACATCTTCAAAATCTCGTTGATCTGATTAATGTGACACTTTGTTTAAGGAATTTGGTCTTCATTTGCCGAAGTTATCGAGCTTCAAAATTTGAAAAGTCACACAAGTTGTGTGTTTGAGCACATAAAGTACTATTTTTCTCGGAAGTTCAACAAGATGCAATTCTGATGTGTTGTGACATCTTCAAAATCTCGTCGATCTGATTAATTTGACACTTTGTTTAAGGAATTTGGTCTTCATTTGCCGAAGTTATCGAGCTTCAAAATTTGAAAAGTCACATAAGTTGTGTGTTTGAGTACATAAAGTACTATTTTTCTCGGCAGTTCAACAAGATGCAATTCTGATGTGTTGTGACATCTTCAAAATCTCGTTGATCTGATTAATGTGACACTTTGTTTAAGGAATTTGGTCTTCATTTGCCGAAGTTATCGAGCTTCAAAATTTGAAAAGTCACACAAGTTGTGTGTTTGAGCACATAAAGTACTATTTTTCTTGGAAGTTCAACAAGATGCAATTCTGATGTGTTGTGACATCTTCAAAATCTCGTTGAGGTGATTAATGTGACACTTTGTTTAAGGAATTTGGTCTTCATTTGCCGAAGTTATCGGGCTTCAAAATTTGAAAAGTCACATAAATTGTGTGTTTGAGTACATAAAGTACTATTTTTCTCGGAAGTTCAACAAGATGCAATTCTGATGTGTTGTGACATCTTCAAAATCTCGTTGAGGTGATTAATGTGACACTTTCTTTAAGGAATTTGGTCTTCATTTGCCGAAGTTATCGAGCTTCAAAATTTGAAAAGTCACATAAGTTGTGTGTTTGAGTACATAAAGTACTATTTTTCTCGGAAGTTCAACAAGATGCAATTCTGATGTGTTGTGACATCTTCAAAATCTCGTTGAGGTGATTAATGTGACACTTTGTTTAAGGAATTTGGTCTTCATTTGCCGAAGTTATCGAGCTTCAAAATTTGAAAAGTCACATAAGTTGTGTGTTTGAGCACATAAAGTACTATTTTTCTCGGAAGTTCAACAAGATGCAATTCTGATGTGTTGTGACATCTTCAAAATCTCGTCGATCTGATTAATGTGACACTTTGTTTAAGGAATTTGGTCCTCATTTGCCGAAGTTATCGAGCTTCAAAATTTGAAAAGTCACACAAGTTGTGTGTTTGATCACATAAAGTACTATTTTTCTCGGAAGTTCAACAAGATGCAATTCTGATGTGTTGTGACATCTTCAAAATCTCGTCGATCTGATTAATTTGACACTTTGTTTAAGGAATTTGGTCTTCATTTGCCGAAGTTATCGAGCTTCAAAATTTGAAAAGTCACACAAGTTGTGTGTTTGAGCACATAAAGTACTATTTCTCTTGGAAGTTCAACAAGATGCAATTCTGATGTGTTGTGACATCTTCAAAATCTCGTCGATCTGATTAATTTGACACTTTGTTTAAGGAATTTGGTCTTCATTTGCCGAAGTTATCGAGCTTCAAAATTTGAAAAGTCTCACAAGTTGTGTGTTTGAGCACATAAAGTACTATTTTTCTCGGAAGTTCAACAAGATGCAATTCTGATGTGTTGTGACATCTTCAAAATCTCGTCGATCTGATTAATTTGACACTTTGTTTAAGGAATTTGGTCTTCATTTGCCGAAGTTATCGAGCTTCAAAATTTGAAAAGTCACACAAGTTGTGTGTTTGAGCACATAAAGTACTATTTCTCTTGGAAGTTCAACAAGATGCAATTCTGATGTGTTGTGACATCTTCAAAATCTCGTCGATCTGATTAATTTGACACTTTGTTTAAGGAATTTGGTCTTCATTTGCCGAAGTTATCGAGCTTCAAAATTTGAAAAGTCTCACAAGTTGTGTGTTTGAGCACATAAAGTACTATTTTTCTCGGAAGTTCAACAAGATGCAATTCTGATGTGTTGTGACATCTTCAAAATCTCGTCGATCTGATTAATTTGACACTTTGTTTAAGGAATTTGGTCTTCATTTGCCGAAGTTATCGAGCTTCAAAATTTGAAAAGTCACATAAGTTGTGTGTTTGAGTACATAAAGTACTATTTTTCTCGGCAGTTCAACAAGATGCAATTCTGATGTGTTGTGACATCTTCAAAATCTCGTTGATCTGATTAATGTGACACTTTGTTTAAGGAATTTGGTCTTCATTTGCCGAAGTTATCGAGCTTCAAAATTTGAAAAGTCACACAAGTTGTGTGTTTGAGCACATAAAGTACTATTTTTCTCGGAAGTTCAACAAGATGCAATTCTGATGTGTTGTGACATCTTCAAAATCTCGTCGATCTGATTAATTTGACACTTTGTTTAAGGAATTTGGTCTTCATTTGCCGAAGTTATCGAGCTTCAAAATTTGAAAAGTCACATAAGTTGTGTGTTTGAGTACATAAAGTACTATTTTTCTCGGCAGTTCAACAAGATGCAATTCTGATGTGTTGTGACATCTTCAAAATCTCGTTGATCTGATTAATGTGACACTTTGTTTAAGGAATTTGGTCTTCATTTGCCGAAGTTATCGAGCTTCAAAATTTGAAAAGTCACACAAGTTGTGTGTTTGAGCACATAAAGTACTATTTTTCTTGGAAGTTCAACAAGATGCAATTCTGATGTGTTGTGACATCTTCAAAATCTCGTTGAGGTGATTAATGTGACACTTTGTTTAAGGAATTTGGTCTTCATTTGCCGAAGTTATCGGGCTTCAAAATTTGAAAAGTCACATAAGTTGTGTGTTTGAGTACATAAAGTACTATTTTTCTCGGAAGTTCAACAAGATGCAATTCTGATGTGTTGTGACATCTTCAAAATCTCGTTGAGGTGATTAATGTGACACTTTCTTTAAGGAATTTGGTCTTCATTTGCCGAAGTTATCGAGCTTCAAAATTTGAAAAGTCACATAAGTTGTGTGTTTGAGTACATAAAGTACTATTTTTCTCGGAAGTTCAACAAGATGCAATTCTGATGTGTTGTGACATCTTCAAAATCTCGTTGAGGTGATTAATGTGACACTTTGTTTAAGGAATTTGGTCTTCATTTGCCGAAGTTATCGAGCTTCAAAATTTGAAAAGTCACATAAGTTGTGTGTTTGAGTACATAAAGTACTATTTTTCTCGGAAGTTCAACAAGATGCAATTCTGATGTGTTGTGACATCTTCAAAATCTCGTTGAGGTGATTAATGTGACACTTTGTTTAAGGAATTTGGTCTTCATTTGTCGAAGTTATCGAGCTTCAAAATTTGAAAAGTCACATAAGTTGTGTGTTTGAGCACATAAAGTACTATTTTTCTTGGAAGTTCAACAAGATGCAATTCTGATGTGTTGTGACATCTTCAAAATCTCGTCGATCTGATTAATGTGACACTTTGTTTAAGGAATTTGGTCTTCATTTGCCGAAGTTATCGAGCTTCAAAATTTGAAAAGTCTCACAAGTTGTGTGTTTGAGCACATAAAGTACTATTTTTCTTGGAAGTTCAACAAGATGCAATTCTGATGTGTTGTGACATCTTCAAAATCTCGTCGATCTGATTAATGTGACACTCTGTTTAACAAATTTGGTCCTCATTTGCTGAAGTTATCGAGCTTCAAAATTTGAAAACTCACACAAGTTGTGTGTTTGAGCACATAAAGTACTATTTTTCTCGGAAGTTCAACAAGATGCAATTCTGATGTGTTGTGACATCTTCAAAATCTCGTTGAGGTGATTAATGTGACACTTTGTTTAAGGAATTTGGTCTTCATTTGCCGAAGTTATCGAGCTTCAAAATTTGAAAAGTCACACAAGTTGTGTGTTTGAGCACATAAAGTACTATTTCTCTTGGAAGTTCAACAAGATGCAATTCTGATGTGTTGTGACATCTTCAAAATCTCGTCGATCTGATTAATTTGACACTTTGTTTAAGGAATTTGGTCTTCATTTGCCGAAGTTATCGAGCTTCAAAATTTGAAAACTCACACAAGTTGTGTGTTTGAGCACATAAAGTACTATTTTTCTCGGAAGTTCAACAAGATGCAATTCTGATGTGTTGTGACATCTTCAAAATCTCGTCGATCTGATTAATGTGACACTTTGTTTAAGGAATTTGGTCCTCATTTGCCGAAGTTATCGAGCTTCAAAATTTGAAAAGTCACACAAGTTGTGTGTTTGATCACATAAAGTACTATTTTTCTCGGAAGTTCAACAAGATGCAATTCTGATGTGTTGTGACATCTTCAAAATCTCGTCGATCTGATTAATTTGACACTTTGTTTAAGGAATTTGGTCTTCATTTGCCGAAGTTATCGAGCTTCAAAATTTGAAAAGTCACACAAGTTGTGTGTTTGAGCACATAAAGTACTATTTCTCTTGGAAGTTCAACAAGATGCAATTCTGATGTGTTGTGACATCTTCAAAATCTCGTCGATCTGATTAATTTGACACTTTGTTTAAGGAATTTGGTCTTCATTTGCCGAAGTTATCGAGCTTCAAAATTTGAAAAGTCTCACAAGTTGTGTGTTTGAGCACATAAAGTACTATTTTTCTCGGAAGTTCAACAAGATGCAATTCTGATGTGTTGTGACATCTTCAAAATCTCGTCGATCTGATTAATTTGACACTTTGTTTAAGGAATTTGGTCTTCATTTGCCGAAGTTATCGAGCTTCAAAATTTGAAAAGTCACACAAGTTGTGTGTTTGAGCACATAAAGTACTATTTCTCTTGGAAGTTCAACAAGATGCAATTCTGATGTGTTGTGACATCTTCAAAATCTCGTCGATCTGATTAATTTGACACTTTGTTTAAGGAATTTGGTCTTCATTTGCCGAAGTTATCGAGCTTCAAAATTTGAAAAGTCTCACAAGTTGTGTGTTTGAGCACATAAAGTACTATTTTTCTCGGAAGTTCAACAAGATGCAATTCTGATGTGTTGTGACATCTTCAAAATCTCGTCGATCTGATTAATTTGACACTTTGTTTAAGGAATTTGGTCTTCATTTGCCGAAGTTATCGAGCTTCAAAATTTGAAAAGTCACATAAGTTGTGTGTTTGAGTACATAAAGTACTATTTTTCTCGGCAGTTCAACAAGATGCAATTCTGATGTGTTGTGACATCTTCAAAATCTCGTCGATCTGATTAATTTGACACTTTGTTTAAGGAATTTGGTCTTCATTTGCCGAAGTTATCGAGCTTCAAAATTTGAAAAGTCACATAAGTTGTGTGTTTGAGTACATAAAGTACTATTTTTCTCGGAAGTTCAACAAGATGCAATTCTGATGTGTTGTGACATCTTCAAAATCTCGTTGAGGTGATTAATGTGACACTTTGTTTAAGGAATTTGGTCTTCATTTGCCGAAGTTATCGAGCTTCAAAATTTGAAAAGTCACATAAGTTGTGTGTTTGAGTACATAAAGTACTATTTTTCTCGGAAGTTCAACAAGATGCAATTCTGATGTGTTGTGACATCTTCAAAATCTCGTCGATCTGATTAATTTGACACTTTGTTTAAGGAATTTGGTCTTCATTTGCCGAAGTTATCGAGCTTCAAAATTTGAAAAGTCACATAAGTTGTGTGTTTGAGTACATAAAGTACTATTTTTCTCGGCAGTTCAACAAGATGCAATTCTGATGTGTTGTGACATCTTCAAAATCTCGTCGATCTGATTAATTTGACACTTTGTTTAAGGAATTTGGTCTTCATTTGCCGAAGTTATCGAGCTTCAAAATTTGAAAAGTCACATAAGTTGTGTGTTTGAGTACATAAAGTACTATTTTTCTCGGAAGTTCAACAAGATGCAATTCTGATGTGTTGTGACATCTTCAAAATCTCGTTGAGGTGATTAATGTGACACTTTGTTTAAGGAATTTGGTCTTCATTTGCCGAAGTTATCGAGCTTCAAAATTTGAAAACTCACACAAGTTGTGTGTTTGAGCACATAAAGTACTATTTTTCTCGGAAGTTCAACAAGATGCAATTCTGATGTGTTGTGACATCTTCAAAATCTCGTCGATCTGATTAATGTGACACTTTGTTTAAGGAATTTGGTCTTCATTTGCCGAAGTTATCGAGCTTCAAAATTTGAAAAGTCTCACAAGTTGTGTGTTTGAGCACATAAAGTACTATTTTTCTTGGAAGTTCAACAAGATGCAATTCTGATGTGTTGTGACATCTTCAAAATCTCGTCGATCTGATTAATGTGACACTCTGTTTAACAAATTTGGTCCTCATTTGCTGAAGTTATCGAGCTTCAAAATTTGAAAACTCACACAAGTTGTGTGTTTGAGCACATAAAGTACTATTTTTCTCGGAAGTTCAACAAGATGCAATTCTGATGTGTTGTGACATCTTCAAAATCTCGTTGAGGTGATTAATGTGACACTTTGTTTAAGGAATTTGGTCTTCATTTGCCGAAGTTATCGAGCTTCAAAATTTGAAAAGTCACACAAGTTGTGTGTTTGAGCACATAAAGTACTATTTTTCTCGGAAGTTCAACAAGATGCAATTCTGATGTGTTGTGACATCTTCAAAATCTCGTCGATCTGATTAATTTGACACTTTGTTTAAGGAATTTGGTCTTCATTTGCCGAAGTTATCGAGCTTCAAAATTTGAAAACTCACACAAGTTGTGTGTTTGAGCACATAAAGTACTATTTTTCTCGGAAGTTCAACAAGATGCAATTCTGATGTGTTGTGACATCTTCAAAATCTCGTCGATCTGATTAATGTGACACTTTGTTTAAGGAATTTGGTCCTCATTTGCCGAAGTTATCGAGCTTCAAAATTTGAAAAGTCACACAAGTTGTGTGTTTGATCACATAAAGTACTATTTTTCTCGGAAGTTCAACAAGATGCAATTCTGATGTGTTGTGACATCTTCAAAATCTCGTCGATCTGATTAATTTGACACTTTGTTTAAGGAATTTGGTCTTCATTTGCCGAAGTTATCGAGCTTCAAAATTTGAAAAGTCACACAAATTGTGTGTTTGAGCACATAAAGTACTATTTCTCTTGGAAGTTCAACAAGATGCAATTCTGATGTGTTGTGACATCTTCAAAATCTCGTCGATCTGATTAATTTGACACTTTGTTTAAGGAATTTGGTCTTCATTTGCCGAAGTTATCGAGCTTCAAAATTTGAAAAGTCACACAAGTTGTGTTTGAGCACATAAAGTACTATTTTTCTCGGAAGTTCAACAAGATGCAATTCTGATGTGTTGTGACATCTTCAAAATCTCGTCGATCTGATTAATTTGACACTTTGTTTAAGGAATTTGGTCTTCATTTGCCGAAGTTATCGAGCTTCAAAATTTGAAAAGTCACACAAGTTGTGTGTTTGAGCACATAAAGTACTATTTCTCTTGGAAGTTCAACAAGATGCAATTCTGATGTGTTGTGACATCTTCAAAATCTCGTCGATCTGATTAATTTGACACTTTGTTTAAGGAATTTGGTCTTCATTTGCCGAAGTTATCGAGCTTCAAAATTTGAAAAGTCACACAAGTTGTGTGTTTGAGCACATAAAGTACTATTTTTCTCGGAAGTTCAACAAGATGCAATTCTGATGTGTTGTGACATCTTCAAAATCTCGTTGAGGTGATTAATGTGACACTTTGTTTAAGGAATTTGGTCTTCATTTGCCGAAGTTATCGAGCTTCAAAATTTGAAAAGTCACACAAGTTGTGTGTTTGAGCACATAAAGTACTATTTTTCTCGGAAGTTCAACAAGATGCAATTCTGATGTGTTGTGACATCTTCAAAATCTCGTTGAGGTGATTAATGTGACACTTTGTTTAAGGAATTTGGTCTTCATTTGCCGAAGTTATCGAGCTTCAAAATTTGAAAAGTCACACAAGTTGTGTTTGAGCACATAAAGTACTATTTTTCTCGGAAGTTCAACAAGATGCAATTCTGATGTGTTGTGACATCTTCAAAATCTCGTTGAGGTGATTAATGTGACACTTTGTTTAAGGAATTTGGTCTTCATTTGCCGAAGTTATCGAGCTTCAAAATTTGAAAAGTCACACAAGTTGTGTTTGAGCACATAAAGTACTATTTTTCTCGGAAGTTCAACAAGATGCAATTCTGATGTGTTGTGACATCTTCAAAATCTCGTCGATCTGATTAATGTAACACTTTGTTTAAGGAATTTGGTCTTCATTTGCCGAAGTTATCGAGCTTCAAAATTTGAAAAGTCTCACAAGTTGTGTGTTTGAGCACATAAAGTACTATTTTTCTCGGAAGTTCAACAAGATGCAATTCTGATGTGTTGTGACATCTTCAAAATCTCGTCGATCTGATTAATGTGACACTTTGTTTAAGGAATTTGGTCTTCATTTGCCGAAGTTATCGAGCTTCAAAATTTGAAAAGTCACACAAGTTGTGTTTGAGCACATAAAGTACTATTTTTCTCGGAAGTTCAACAAGATGCAATTCTGATGTGTTGTGACATCTTCAAAATCTCGTCGATCTTATTTATTTGACACTTTGCTTAAGGAATTTGGTCTTCATTTGCCGAAGTTATCGAGCTTCAAAATTGGAAAAGTCACACAAGTTGTGTGTTTGATCACATAAAGTACTATTTTTCTCGGAAGTTCAACAAGATGCAATTCTGATGTGTTGTGACATCTTCAAAATCTCGTCGATCTGATTAATTTGACACTTTGTTTAAGGAATTTGGTCTTCATTTGCCGAAGTTATCGAGCTTCAAAATTTGAAAAGTCACATAAGTTGTGTGTTTGAGTACATAAAGTACTATTTTTCTCGGAAGTTCAACAAGATGCAATTCTGATGTGTTGTGACATCTTCAAAATCTCGTTGAGGTGATTAATGTGACACTTTGTTTAAGGAATTTGGTCTTCATTTGTCGAAGTTATCGAGCTTCAAAATTTGAAAAGTCACACAAGTTGTGTGTTTGAGCACATAAAGTACTATTTCTCTTGGAAGTTCAACAAGATGCAATTCTGATGTGTTGTGACATCTTCAAAATCTCGTCGATCTGATTAATTTGACACTTTGTTTAAGGAATTTGGTCTTCATTTGCCGAAGTTATCGAGCTTCAAAATTTGAAAACTCACACAAGTTGTGTGTTTGAGCACATAAAGTACTATTTTTCTCGGAAGTTCAACAAGATGCAATTCTGATGTGTTGTGACATCTTCAAAATCTCGTCGATCTGATTAATGTGACACTTTGTTTAAGGAATTTGGTCCTCATTTGCCGAAGTTATCGAGCTTCAAAATTTGAAAAGTCACACAAGTTGTGTGTTTGATCACATAAAGTACTATTTTTCTCGGAAGTTCAACAAGATGCAATTCTGATGTGTTGTGACATCTTCAAAATCTCGTCGATCTGATTAATTTGACACTTTGTTTAAGGAATTTGGTCTTCATTTGCCGAAGTTATCGAGCTTCAAAATTTGAAAAGTCACACAAGTTGTGTGTTTGAGCACATAAAGTACTATTTCTCTTGGAAGTTCAACAAGATGCAATTCTGATGTGTTGTGACATCTTCAAAATCTCGTCGATCTGATTAATTTGACACTTTGTTTAAGGAATTTGGTCTTCATTTGCCGAAGTTATCGAGCTTCAAAATTTGAAAAGTCACACAAGTTGTGTTTGAGCACATAAAGTACTATTTTTCTCGGAAGTTCAACAAGATGCAATTCTGATGTGTTGTGACATCTTCAAAATCTCGTCGATCTGATTAATTTGACACTTTGTTTAAGGAATTTGGTCTTCATTTGCCGAAGTTATCGAGCTTCAAAATTTGAAAAGTCACACAAGTTGTGTGTTTGAGCACATAAAGTACTATTTCTCTTGGAAGTTCAACAAGATGCAATTCTGATGTGTTGTGACATCTTCAAAATCTCGTCGATCTGATTAATTTGACACTTTGTTTAAGGAATTTGGTCTTCATTTGCCGAAGTTATCGAGCTTCAAAATTTGAAAAGTCACACAAGTTGTGTGTTTGAGCACATAAAGTACTATTTTTCTCGGAAGTTCAACAAGATGCAATTCTGATGTGTTGTGACATCTTCAAAATCTCGTTGAGGTGATTAATGTGACACTTTGTTTAAGGAATTTGGTCTTCATTTGCCGAAGTTATCGAGCTTCAAAATTTGAAAAGTCACACAAGTTGTGTGTTTGAGCACATAAAGTACTATTTTTCTCGGAAGTTCAACAAGATGCAATTCTGATGTGTTGTGACATCTTCAAAATCTCGTTGAGGTGATTAATGTGACACTTTGTTTAAGGAATTTGGTCTTCATTTGCCGAAGTTATCGAGCTTCAAAATTTGAAAAGTCACACAAGTTGTGTTTGAGCACATAAAGTACTATTTTTCTCGGAAGTTCAACAAGATGCAATTCTGATGTGTTGTGACATCTTCAAAATCTCGTTGAGGTGATTAATGTGACACTTTGTTTAAGGAATTTGGTCTTCATTTGCCGAAGTTATCGAGCTTCAAAATTTGAAAAGTCACACAAGTTGTGTTTGAGCACATAAAGTACTATTTTTCTCGGAAGTTCAACAAGATGCAATTCTGATGTGTTGTGACATCTTCAAAATCTCGTCGATCTGATTAATGTAACACTTTGTTTAAGGAATTTGGTCTTCATTTGCCGAAGTTATCGAGCTTCAAAATTTGAAAAGTCTCACAAGTTGTGTGTTTGAGCACATAAAGTACTATTTTTCTCGGAAGTTCAACAAGATGCAATTCTGATGTGTTGTGACATCTTCAAAATCTCGTCGATCTGATTAATGTGACACTTTGTTTAAGGAATTTGGTCTTCATTTGCCGAAGTTATCGAGCTTCAAAATTTGAAAAGTCACACAAGTTGTGTTTGAGCACATAAAGTACTATTTTTCTCGGAAGTTCAACAAGATGCAATTCTGATGTGTTGTGACATCTTCAAAATCTCGTCGATCTTATTTATTTGACACTTTGCTTAAGGAATTTGGTCTTCATTTGCCGAAGTTATCGAGCTTCAAAATTGGAAAAGTCACACAAGTTGTGTGTTTGATCACATAAAGTACTATTTTTCTCGGAAGTTCAACAAGATGCAATTCTGATGTGTTGTGACATCTTCAAAATCTCGTCGATCTGATTAATTTGACACTTTGTTTAACAAATATGGACCTCATTTGCCGAAGTTATCGAGCTTCAAAATTTGAAAAGTCTCACAAGTTGTGTGTTTGAGCACATAAAGTACTATTTTTCTCGGAAGTTCAACAAGATGCAATCATGATGTGTTGTGACATCTTCAAAATCTCGTCGATCTTATTTATTTGACACTTTGTTTAAGGAATTTGGTCCTCATTTGCCGAAGTTATCGAGCTTCAAAATTTGAAAAGTCACACAAGTTGTGTGTTTGAGCACATAAAGTACTATTTTTCTTGGAAGTTCAAAAAGATGCAATCATGATGTGTTGTGACATCTTCAAAATCTCGTCGATCTGATTTATTTGACACTTTGCTTAAGGAATTTGGTCTTCATTTGCCGAAGTTGTCGAGCTTCAAAATTTGAAAAGTCTCACAAGTTGTGTGTTTGAGCACATAAAGTACTATTTTTCTTGGAAGTTCAACAAGATGCAATTCTGATGTGTTGTGACATCTTCAAAATCTCGTCGATCTGATTAATTTGACACTTTGTTTAAGGAATTTGGTCTTCATTTGCCGAAGTTATCGAGCTTCAAAATTTGAAAAGTCACACAAGTTGTGTGTTTGAGCACATAAAGTACTATTTCTCTTGGAAGTTCAACAAGATGCAATTCTGATGTGTTGTGACATCTTCAAAATCTCGTCGATCTGATTAATTTGACACTTTGTTTAAGGAATTTGGTCTTCATTTGCCGAAGTTATCGAGCTTCAAAATTTGAAAAGTCACACAAGTTGTGTGTTTGAGCACATAAAGTACTATTTTTCTCGGAAGTTCAACAAGATGCAATTCTGATGTGTTGTGACATCTTCAAAATCTCGTCGATCTGATTAATTTGACACTTTGTTTAAGGAATTTGGTCTTCATTTGCCGAAGTTATCGAGCTTCAAAATTTGAAAAGTCACACAAGTTGTGTGTTTGAGCACATAAAGTACTATTTTTCTCGGAAGTTCAACAAGATGCAATTCTGATGTGTTGTGACATCTTCAAAATCTCGTTGAGGTGATTAATGTGACACTTTGTTTAAGGAATTTGGTCTTCATTTGCCGAAGTTATCGAGCTTCAAAATTTGAAAAGTCACACAAGTTGTGTTTGAGCACATAAAGTACTATTTTTCTCGGAAGTTCAACAAGATGCAATTCTGATGTGTTGTGACATCTTCAAAATCTCGTTGAGGTGATTAATGTGACACTTTGTTTAAGGAATTTGGTCTTCATTTGCCGAAGTTATCGAGCTTCAAAATTTGAAAAGTCACACAAGTTGTGTTTGAGCACATAAAGTACTATTTTTCTCGGAAGTTCAACAAGATGCAATTCTGATGTGTTGTGACATCTTCAAAATCTCGTCGATCTGATTAATGTAACACTTTGTTTAAGGAATTTGGTCTTCATTTGCCGAAGTTATCGAGCTTCAAAATTTGAAAAGTCTCACAAGTTGTGTGTTTGAGCACATAAAGTACTATTTTTCTCGGAAGTTCAACAAGATGCAATTCTGATGTGTTGTGACATCTTCAAAATCTCGTCGATCTGATTAATGTGACACTTTGTTTAAGGAATTTGGTCTTCATTTGCCGAAGTTATCGAGCTTCAAAATTTGAAAAGTCACACAAGTTGTGTTTGAGCACATAAAGTACTATTTTTCTCGGAAGTTCAACAAGATGCAATTCTGATGTGTTGTGACATCTTCAAAATCTCGTCGATCTTATTTATTTGACACTTTGCTTAAGGAATTTGGTCTTCATTTGCCGAAGTTATCGAGCTTCAAAATTGGAAAAGTCACACAAGTTGTGTGTTTGATCACATAAAGTACTATTTTTCTCGGAAGTTCAACAAGATGCAATTCTGATGTGTTGTGACATCTTCAAAATCTCGTCGATCTGATTAATTTGACACTTTGTTTAAGGAATTTGGTCTTCATTTGCCGAAGTTATCGAGCTTCAAAATTTGAAAAGTCACATAAGTTGTGTGTTTGAGTACATAAAGTACTATTTTTCTCGGAAGTTCAACAAGATGCAATTCTGATGTGTTGTGACATCTTCAAAATCTCGTTGAGGTGATTAATGTGACACTTTGTTTAAGGAATTTGGTCTTCATTTGTCGAAGTTATCGAGCTTCAAAATTTGAAAAGTCACATAAGTTGTGTGTTTGAGCACATAAAGTACTATTTTTCTTGGAAGTTCAACAAGATGCAATTCTGATGTGTTGTGACATCTTCAAAATCTCGTTGAGGTGATTAATGTGACACTTTGTTTAAGGAATTTGGTCTTCATTTGTCGAAGTTATCGAGCTTCAAAATTTGAAAAGTCACACAAGTTGTGTGTTTGAGCACATAAAGTACTATTTCTCTTGGAAGTTCAACAAGATGCAATTCTGATGTGTTGTGACATCTTCAAAATCTCGTCGATCTGATTAATTTGACACTTTGTTTAAGGAATTTGGTCTTCATTTGCCGAAGTTATCGAGCTTCAAAATTTGAAAACTCACACAAGTTGTGTGTTTGAGCACATAAAGTACTATTTTTCTCGGAAGTTCAACAAGATGCAATTCTGATGTGTTGTGACATCTTCAAAATCTCGTCGATCTGATTAATGTGACACTTTGTTTAAGGAATTTGGTCCTCATTTGCCGAAGTTATCGAGCTTCAAAATTTGAAAAGTCACACAAGTTGTGTGTTTGATCACATAAAGTACTATTTTTCTCGGAAGTTCAACAAGATGCAATTCTGATGTGTTGTGACATCTTCAAAATCTCGTCGATCTGATTAATTTGACACTTTGTTTAAGGAATTTGGTCTTCATTTGCCGAAGTTATCGAGCTTCAAAATTTGAAAAGTCACACAAGTTGTGTGTTTGAGCACATAAAGTACTATTTCTCTTGGAAGTTCAACAAGATGCAATTCTGATGTGTTGTGACATCTTCAAAATCTCGTCGATCTGATTAATTTGACACTTTGTTTAAGGAATTTGGTCTTCATTTGCCGAAGTTATCGAGCTTCAAAATTTGAAAAGTCACACAAGTTGTGTGTTTGAGCACATAAAGTACTATTTTTCTCGGAAGTTCAACAAGATGCAATTCTGATGTGTTGTGACATCTTCAAAATCTCGTTGAGGTGATTAATGTGACACTTTGTTTAAGGAATTTGGTCTTCATTTGCCGAAGTTATCGAGCTTCAAAATTTGAAAAGTCACACAAGTTGTGTGTTTGAGCACATAAAGTACTATTTTTCTCGGAAGTTCAACAAGATGCAATTCTGATGTGTTGTGACATCTTCAAAATCTCGTTGAGGTGATTAATGTGACACTTTGTTTAAGGAATTTGGTCTTCATTTGCCGAAGTTATCGAGCTTCAAAATTTGAAAAGTCACACAAGTTGTGTTTGAGCACATAAAGTACTATTTTTCTCGGAAGTTCAACAAGATGCAATTCTGATGTGTTGTGACATCTTCAAAATCTCGTTGAGGTGATTAATGTGACACTTTGTTTAAGGAATTTGGTCTTCATTTGCCGAAGTTATCGAGCTTCAAAATTTGAAAAGTCACACAAGTTGTGTTTGAGCACATAAAGTACTATTTTTCTCGGAAGTTCAACAAGATGCAATTCTGATGTGTTGTGACATCTTCAAAATCTCGTCGATCTGATTAATGTAACACTTTGTTTAAGGAATTTGGTCTTCATTTGCCGAAGTTATCGAGCTTCAAAATTTGAAAAGTCTCACAAGTTGTGTGTTTGAGCACATAAAGTACTATTTTTCTCGGAAGTTCAACAAGATGCAATTCTGATGTGTTGTGACATCTTCAAAATCTCGTCGATCTGATTAATGTGACACTTTGTTTAAGGAATTTGGTCTTCATTTGCCGAAGTTATCGAGCTTCAAAATTTGAAAAGTCACACAAGTTGTGTTTGAGCACATAAAGTACTATTTTTCTCGGAAGTTCAACAAGATGCAATTCTGATGTGTTGTGACATCTTCAAAATCTCGTCGATCTTATTTATTTGACACTTTGCTTAAGGAATTTGGTCTTCATTTGCCGAAGTTATCGAGCTTCAAAATTGGAAAAGTCACACAAGTTGTGTGTTTGATCACATAAAGTACTATTTTTCTCGGAAGTTCAACAAGATGCAATTCTGATGTGTTGTGACATCTTCAAAATCTCGTCGATCTGATTAATTTGACACTTTGTTTAACAAATATGGACCTCATTTGCCGAAGTTATCGAGCTTCAAAATTTGAAAAGTCTCACAAGTTGTGTGTTTGAGCACATAAAGTACTATTTTTCTCGGAAGTTCAACAAGATGCAATCATGATGTGTTGTGACATCTTCAAAATCTCGTCGATCTTATTTATTTGACACTTTGTTTAAGGAATTTGGTCCTCATTTGCCGAAGTTATCGAGCTTCAAAATTTGAAAAGTCACACAAGTTGTGTGTTTGAGCACATAAAGTACTATTTTTCTTGGAAGTTCAAAAAGATGCAATCATGATGTGTTGTGACATCTTCAAAATCTCGTCGATCTGATTTATTTGACACTTTGCTTAAGGAATTTGGTCTTCATTTGCCGAAGTTGTCGAGCTTCAAAATTTGAAAAGTCTCACAAGTTGTGTGTTTGAGCACATAAAGTACTATTTTTCTTGGAAGTTCAACAAGATGCAATTCTGATGTGTTGTGACATCTTCAAAATCTCGTCGAGCTGATTAATTTGACACTCTGTTTAACAAATTTGGTCCTCATTTGCTGAAGTTATCGGGCTTCAAAATTTGAAAAGTCACATAAGTTGTGTGTTTGAGTACATAAAGTACTATTTTTCTCGGAAGTTCAACAAGATGCAATTCTGATGTGTTGTGACATCTTCAAAATCTCGTCGATCTGATTAATTTGACACTTTGTTTAAGGAATTTGGTCTTCATTTGCCGAAGTTATCGAGCTTCAAAATTTGAAAAGTCTCACAAGTTGTGTGTTTGAGTACATAAAGTACTATTTTTCTCGGAAGTTCAACAAGACGCAATTCTGATGTGTTATGTCATGTTAAAGATCTCGTCGAGCTGATTAATTTGACACTTTGTTTAACAAATATGGACCTCATTTGCCGAAGTTGTCGAGCTTCAAAATTTGAAAAGTCACACAAGTTGTGTGTTTGATCACATAAAGTACTATTTTTCTTGGAAGTTCAAAAAGATGCAATCATGATGTGTTGTGACATCTTCAAAATCTCGTCGATCTGATTAATTTGACACTTTGTTTAAGGAATTTGGTCCTCATTTGCCGAAGTTATCGAGCTTCAAAATTTGAAAAGTCTCACATGTTGTGTGTTTGAGCACATAAAGTACTATTTTTCTCGGAAGTTCAACAAGATGCAATTCTGATGTGTTGTGACATCTTCAAAATCTCGTCGATCTGATTAATGTGACACTTTGTTTAAGGAATTTGGTCTTCATTTGCCGAAGTTATCGAGCTTCAAAATTTGAAAAGTCACACAAGTTGTGTTTGAGCACATAAAGTACTATTTTTCCCGGAAGTTCAACAAGATGCAATTCTGATGTGTTATGACATCTTCAAAATCTTGTTGAGGTGATTAATGTGACACTTTGTTTAAGGAATTTGGTCTTCATTTGCCGAAGTTATCGAGCTTCAAAATTTGAAAACTCACACAAGTTGTGTGTTTGAGCACATAAAGTACTATTTTTCTCGGAAGTTCAACAAGATGCAATTCTGATGTGTTGTGACATCTTCAAAATCTTGTTGAGGTGATTAATGTGACACTTTGTTTAAGGAATTTGGTCCTCATTTGCCGAAGTTATCGTGCTTCAAAATTTGAAAAGTCACACAAGTTGTGTGTTTGAGCACATAAAGTACTATTTTTCTTGGAAGTTCAACAAGATGCAATCATGATGTGTTGTGACATCTTCAAAATCTCGTCGATCTGATTTATTTGACACTTTGCTTAAGGAATTTGGTCTTCATTTGCCGAAGTTATCGAGCTTCAAAATTTGAAAAGTCACACAAGTTGTGTGTGTGAGCACATAAAGTACTATTTTTCTGGGAAGTTCAACAAGATGCAATCATGATATGTTGTGACATCTTCAAAATCTCGTCGATCTGATTAATTTGACACTATGTTTAACAAATTTGGTCCTCATTTGCTGAAGTTATCGGGCTTCAAAATTTGAAAAGTCACATAAGTTGTGTGTTTGAGTACATAAAGTACTATTTTTCTCGGAAGTTCAACAAGATGCAATTCTGATGTGTTGTGACATCTTCAAAATCTCGTCGATCTGATTAATTTGACACTTTGTTTAAGGAATTTGGTCTTCATTTGCCGAAGTTATCGAGCTTCAAAATTTGAAAAGTCTCACAAGTTGTGTGTTTGAGCACATAAAGTACTATTTTTCTCGGAAGTTCAACAAGATGCAATTCTGATGTGTTGTGACATCTTCAAAATCTCGTCGATCTGATTAATTTGACACTTTGTTTAAGGAATTTGGTCTTCATTTGCCGAAGTTATCGAGCTTCAAAATTTGAAAAGTCTCACAAGTTGTGTGTTTGAGCACATAAAGTACTATTTTTCTCGGAAGTTCAACAAGATGCAATTCTGATGTGTTGTGACATCTTCAAAATCTCGTCGATCTGATTAATTTGACACTTTGTTTAAGGAATTTGGTCTTCATTTGCCGAAGTTATCGAGCTTCAAAATTTGAAAAGTCACACAAGTTGTGTGTTTGAGCACATAAAGTACTATTTTTCTCGGAAGTTCAACAAGATGCAATTCTGATGTGTTGTGACATCTTCAAAATCTCGTCGATCTGATTAATGTGACACTTTGTTTAAGGAATTTGGTCTTCATTTGCCGAAGTTATCGAGCTTCAAAATTTGAAAAGTCACATAAGTTGTGTGTTTGAGTACATAAAGTACTATTTTTCTCGGAAGTTCAACAAGACGCAATTCTGATGTGTTATGTCATGTTAAAGATCTCGTCGAGCTGATTAATTTGACACTTTGTTTAACAAATATGGACCTCATTTGCCGAAGTTGTCGAGCTTCAAAATTTGAAAAGTCACACAAGTTGTGTGTTTGAGCACATAAAGTACTATTTTTCTCGGAAGTTCAACAAGATGCAATTCTGATGTGTTGTGACATCTTCAAAATCTCGTCGATCTGATTAATGTGACACTTTGTTTAAGGAATTTGGTCTGCATTTGCCGAAGTTATCGAGCTTCAAAATTTGAAAAGTCACACAAGTTGTGTTTGAGCACATAAAGTACTATTTTTCTCGGAAGTTCAACAAGATGCAATTCTGATGTGTTGTGACATCTTCAAAATCTCGTCGATCTGATTAATGTGACACTTTGTTTAAGGAATTTGGTCTTCATTTGCCGAAGTTATCGAGCTTCACAATTTGAAAAGTCACATAAGTTGTGTGTTTGAGTACATAAAGTACTATTTTTCTCGGAAGTTCAACAAGACGCAATTCTGATGTGTTATGTCATGTTAAAGATCTCGTCGAGCTGATTAATTTGACACTTTGTTTAACAAATATGGACCTCATTTGCCGAAGTTGTCGAGCTTCAAAATTTGAAAAGTCACACAAGTTGTGTGTTTGATCACATAAAGTACTATTTTTCTTGGAAGTTCAAAAAGATGCAATCATGATGTGTTGTGACATCTTCAAAATCTCGTCGATCTGATTTATTTGACACTTTGCTTAAGGAATTTGGTCTTCATTTGCCGAAGTTATCGAGCTTCAAAATTTGAAAAGTCACACAAGTTGTGTGTTTGAGCACATATAGTACTATTTTTCTCGGAAGTTCAACAAGATGCAATTCTGGTGTGTCGTGACATCTTCAAAATCTCGTCGATCTGATTAATGTGACACTTTGTTTAAGAAATTTGGTCTTCATTTGCCGAAGTTATCGAGCTTCAAAATTTGAAAAGTCACACAAGTTGTGTGTTTGAGTACATAAAGTACTATTTTTCTCGGAAGTTCAACAAGATGCAATTCTGATGTGTTGTGACATCTTCAAAATCTCATTGAGGTGATTAATGTGACACTTTGTTTAAGGAATTTGGTCCTCATTTGCCGAAGTTATCGAGCTTCAAAATTTGAAAAGTCACACAAGTTGTGTGTTTGAGCACATAAAGTACTATTTTTCTCGGAAGTTCAACAAGATGCAATTCTGGTGTGTTGTGACATCTTCAAAATCTCGTCGATCTGATTAATTTGACACTTTGTTTAAGGAATTTGGTCTTCATTTGCCGAATTTATCGAGCTTCAAAATTTGAAAAGTCACACAAGTTGTGTTTGAGCACATAAAGTACTATTTTTCTCGGAAGTTCAACAAGATGCAATTCTGATGTGTTGTGACATCTTCAAAATCTCGTCGATCTGATTAATGTGACACTTTGTTTAAGGAATTTGGTGTTCATTTGCCGAAGTTATCGAGCTTCAAAATTTGAAAAGTCACATAAGTTGTGTGTTTGAGTACATAAAGTACTATTTTTCTCGGAAGTTCAACAAGATGCAATTCTGATGTGTTGTGACATCTTCAAAATCTCGTCGATCTGATTAATTTGACACTTTGTTTAAGGAATTTGGTCTTCATTTGCCGAAGTTATCGAGCTTCAAAATTTGAAAAGTCACATAAGTTGTGTGTTTGAGTACATAAAGTACTATTTTTCTCGGAAGTTCAACAAGATGCAATTCTGATGTGTTGTGACATCTTCAAAATCTCGTCGATCTGATTAATGTGACACTTTGTTTAAGGAATTTGGTCTTCATTTGCCGAAGTTATCGAGCTTCAAAATTTGAAAAGTCACATAAGTTGTGTGTTTGAGTACATAAAGTACTATTTTTCTCGGAAGTTCAACAAGATGCAATTCTGATGTGTTGTGACATCTTCAAAATCTCGTCGATCTGATTAATGTGACACTTTGTTTAAGGAATTTGGTCTTCATTTGCCGAAGTTATCGAGCTTCAAAATTTGAAAAGTCACATAAGTTGTGTGTTTGAGCACATAAAGTACTATTTTTCTTGGAAGTTCAACAAGATGCAATTCTGATGTGTTGTGACATCTTCAAAATCTCGTCGATCTGATTAATGTGACACTTTGTTTAAGGAATTTGGTCTTCATTTGCCGAAGTTATCGAGCTTCAAAATTTGAAAAGTCACATAAGTTGTGTGTTTGAGTACATAAAGTACTATTTTTCTCGGAAGTTCAACAAGATGCAATTCTGATGTGTTGTGACATCTTCAAAATCTCGTTGAGGTGATTAATGTGACACTTTGTTTAAGGAATTTGGTCTTCATTTGCCGAAGTTATCGAGCTTCAAAATTTGAAAAGTCACTCAAGTTGTGTTTGAGCATATAAAGTACTATTTTTCTTGGAAGTTCAACAAGATGCAATTCTGATGTGTTATGTCATATTAAAGATCTCGTCGAGCTGATTAATTTGACACTCTGTTTAACAAATTTGGTCCTCATTTGCTGAAGTTATCGAGCTTCAAAATTTGAAAAGTCACACAAGTTGTGTGTTTGAGTACATAAAGTACTATTTTTCTCGGAAGTTCAACAAGATGCAATTCTGATGTGTTGTGACATCTTCAAAATCTCGTCGATCTGATTAATGTGACACTTTGTTTAAGGAATTTGGTCTTCATTTGCCGAAGTTATCGAGCTTCAAAATTTGAAAAGTCTCACAAGTTGTGTGTTTGAGCACATAAAGTACTATTTTTCTCGGAAGTTCAACAAGATGCAATTCTGATGTGTTGTGACATCTTCAAAATCTCGTTGAGGTGATTAATGTGACACTTTGTTTAAGGAATTTGGTCTTCATTTGCCGAAGTTATCGAGCTTCAAAATTTGAAAAGTCACTCAAGTTGTGTTTGAGCATATAAAGTACTATTTTTCTTGGAAGTTCAACAAGATGCAATTCTGATGTGTTATGTCATATTAAAGATCTCGTCGAGCTGATTAATTTGACACTCTGTTTAACAAATTTGGTCTTCATTTGCCGAAGTTATCGAGCTTCAAAATTTGAAAAATCACACAAGTTGTGTTTGAGCACATAAAGTACTATTTTTCTCGGAAGTTCAACAAGATGCAATTCTGATGTGTTGTGACATCTTCAAAATCTCGTTGAGGTGATTAATGTGACACTTTGTTTAAGGAATTTGGTCTTCATTTGCCGAAGTTATCGAGCTTCAAAATTTGAAAAGTCACACAAGTTGTGTTTGAGCACATAAAGTACTATTTTTCTCGGAAGTTCAACAAGATGCAATTCTGATGTGTTGTGACATCTTCAAAATCTCGTTGAGGTGATTAATGTGACACTTTGTTTAAGGAATTTGGTCTTCATTTGCCGAAGTTATCGAGCTTCAAAATTTGAAAAGTCTCACAAGTTGTGTGTTTGAGCACATAAAGTACTATTTTTCTCGGAAGTTCAACAAGATGCAATTCTGATGTGTTGTGACATCTTCAAAATCTCGTTGAGGTGATTAATGTGACACTTTGTTTAAGGAATTTGGTCTTCATTTGCCGAAGTTATCGAGCTTCAAAATTTGAAAAGTCACACAAGTTGTGTTTGAGCACATAAAGTACTATTTTTCTCGGCAGTTCAACAAGATGCAATTCTGATGTGTTGTGACATCTTCAAAATCTCGTCGATCTGATTAATGTGACACTTTGTTTAAGGAATTTGGTCTTCATTTGCCGAAGTTATCGAGCTTCAAAATTTGAAAAGTCACATAAGTTGTGTGTTTGAGTACATAAAGTACTATTTTTCTCGGAAGTTCAACAAGACGCAATTCTGATGTGTTATGTCATGTTAAAGATCTCGTCGAGCTGATTAATTTGACACTTTGTTTAACAAATATGGACCTCATTTGCCGAAGTTGTCGAGCTTCAAAATTTGAAAAGTCACACAAGTTGTGTGTTTGATCACATAAAGTACTATTTTTCTTGGAAGTTCAAAAAGATGCAATCATGATGTGTTGTGACATCTTCAAAATCTCGTCGATCTGATTTATTTGACACTTTGCTTAAGGAATTTGGTCTTCATTTGCCGAAGTTATCGAGCTTCAAAATTTGAAAAGTCACACAAGTTGTGTGTTTGAGCACATATAGTACTATTTTTCTCGGAAGTTCAACAAGATGCAATTCTGGTGTGTCGTGACATCTTCAAAATCTCGTCGATCTGATTAATGTGACACTTTGTTTAAGAAATTTGGTCTTCATTTGCCGAAGTTATCGAGCTTCAAAATTTGAAAAGTCACACAAGTTGTGTGTTTGAGTACATAAAGTACTATTTTTCTCGGAAGTTCAACAAGATGCAATTCTGATGTGTTGTGACATCTTCAAAATCTCATTGAGGTGATTAATGTGACACTTTGTTTAAGGAATTTGGTCCTCATTTGCCGAAGTTATCGAGCTTCAAAATTTGAAAAGTCACACAAGTTGTGTGTTTGAGCACATAAAGTACTATTTTTCTCGGAAGTTCAACAAGATGCAATTCTGGTGTGTTGTGACATCTTCAAAATCTCGTCGATCTGATTAATTTGACACTTTGTTTAAGGAATTTGGTCTTCATTTGCCCAAGTTATCGAGCTTCAAAATTTGAAAAGTCACATAAGTTGTGTGTTTGAGTACATAAAGTACTATTTTTCTCGGAAGTTCAACAAGATGCAATTCTGATGTGTTGTGACATCTTCAAAATCTCGTCGATCTGATTAATGTGACACTTTGTTTAAGGAATTTGGTCTTCATTTGCCGAAGTTATCGAGCTTCAAAATTTGAAAAGTCACATAAGTTGTGTGTTTGAGCACATAAAGTACTATTTTTCTCGGAAGTTCAAAAAGATGCAATTCTGGTGTGTTGTGACATCTTCAAAATCTCGTCGATCTGATTAATTTGACACTTTGTTTAAGGAATTTGGTCTTCATTTGCCCAAGTTATCGAGCTTCAAAATTTGAAAAGTCACATAAGTTGTGTGTTTGAGTACATAAAGTACTATTTTTCTCGGAAGTTCAACAAGATGCAATTCTGATGTGTTGTGACATCTTCAAAATCTCGTCGATCTGATTAATGTGACACTTTGTTTAAGGAATTTGGTCTTCATTTGCCGAAGTTATCGAGCTTCAAAATTTGAAAAGTCACACAAGTTGTGTGTTTGAGTACATAAAGTACTATTTTTCTCGGAAGTTCAACAAGATGCAATTCTGATGTGTTGTGACATCTTCAAAATCTCGTCGATCTGATTAATGTGACACTTTGTTTAAGGAATTTGGTCTTCATTTGCCGAAGTTATCGAGCTTCAAAATTTGAAAAGTCACATAAGTTGTGTGTTTGAGTACATAAAGTACTATTTTTCTCGGAAGTTCAACAAGATGCAATTCTGATGTGTTGTGACATCTTCAAAATCTCGTCGATCTGATTAATTTGACACTTTGTTTAAGGAATTTGGTCTTCATTTGCCGAAGTTATCGAGCTTCAAAATTTGAAAAGTCACATAAGTTGTGTGTTTGAGTACATAAAGTACTATTTTTCTCGGAAGTTCAACAAGATGCAATTCTGATGTGTTGTGACATCTTCAAAATCTCGTCGATCTGATTAATGTGACACTTTGTTTAAGGAATTTGGTCTTCATTTGCCGAAGTTATCGAGCTTCAAAATTTGAAAAGTCACACAAGTTGTGTATTTGAGTACATAAAGTACTATTTTTCTCGGAAGTTCAACAAGATGCAATTCTGATGTGTTGTGACATCTTCAAAATCTCGTCGATCTGATTAATGTGACACTTTGTTTAAGGAATTTGGTCTTCATTTGCCGAAGTTATCGAGCTTCAAAATTTGAAAAGTCACATAAGTTGTGTGTTTGAGTACATAAAGTACTATTTTTCTCGGAAGTTCAACAAGACGCAATTCTGATGTGTTATGTCATGTTAAAGATCTCGTCGAGCTGATTAATTTGACACTTTGTTTAACAAATATGGACCTCATTTGCCGAAGTTGTCGAGCTTCAAAATTTGAAAAGTCACACAAGTTGTGTGTTTGATCACATAAAGTACTATTTTTCTTGGAAGTTCAAAAAGATGCAATCATGATGTGTTGTGACATCTTCAAAATCTCGTCGATCTGATTTATTTGACACTTTGCTTAAGGAATTTGGTCTTCATTTGCCGAAGTTATCGAGCTTCAAAATTTGAAAAGTCACACAAGTTGTGTGTTTGAGCACATATAGTACTATTTTTCTCGGAAGTTCAACAAGATGCAATTCTGGTGTGTCGTGACATCTTCAAAATCTCGTCGATCTGATTAATGTGACACTTTGTTTAAGAAATTTGGTCTTCATTTGCCGAAGTTATCGAGCTTCAAAATTTGAAAAGTCACACAAGTTGTGTGTTTGAGTACATAAAGTACTATTTTTCTCGGAAGTTCAACAAGATGCAATTCTGATGTGTTGTGACATCTTCAAAATCTCATTGAGGTGATTAATGTGACACTTTGTTTAAGGAATTTGGTCCTCATTTGCCGAAGTTATCGAGCTTCAAAATTTGAAAAGTCACACAAGTTGTGTGTTTGAGCACATAAAGTACTATTTTTCTCGGAAGTTCAACAAGATGCAATTCTGGTGTGTTGTGACATCTTCAAAATCTCGTCGATCTGATTAATTTGACACTTTGTTTAAGGAATTTGGTCTTCATTTGCCGAAGTTATCGAGCTTCAAAATTTGAAAAGTCACACAAGTTGTGTTTGAGCACATAAAGTACTATTTTTCTCGGAAGTTCAACAAGATGCAATTCTGATGTGTTGTGACATCTTCAAAATCTCGTCGATCTGATTAATGTGACACTTTGTTTAAGGAATTTGGTCTTCATTTGCCGAAGTTATCGAGCTTCAAAATTTGAAAAGTCACATAAGTTGTGTGTTTGAGCACATAAAGTACTATTTTTCTCGGAAGTTCAAAAAGATGCAATTCTGGTGTGTTGTGACATCTTCAAAATCTCGTCGATCTGATTAATTTGACACTTTGTTTAAGGAATTTGGTCTTCATTTGCCCAAGTTATCGAGCTTCAAAATTTGAAAAGTCACATAAGTTGTGTGTTTGAGTACATAAAGTACTATTTTTCTCGGAAGTTCAACAAGATGCAATTCTGATGTGTTGTGACATCTTCAAAATCTCGTCGATCTGATTAATGTGACACTTTGTTTAAGGAATTTGGTCTTCATTTGCCGAAGTTATCGAGCTTCAAAATTTGAAAAGTCACACAAGTTGTGTGTTTGAGTACATAAAGTACTATTTTTCTCGGAAGTTCAACAAGATGCAATTCTGATGTGTTGTGACATCTTCAAAATCTCGTCGATCTGATTAATGTGACACTTTGTTTAAGGAATTTGGTCTTCATTTGCCGAAGTTATCGAGCTTCAAAATTTGAAAAGTCACATAAGTTGTGTGTTTGAGTACATAAAGTACTATTTTTCTCGGAAGTTCAACAAGATGCAATTCTGATGTGTTGTGACATCTTCAAAATCTCGTCGATCTGATTAATGTGACACTTTGTTTAAGGAATTTGGTCTTCATTTGCCGAAGTTATCGAGCTTCAAAATTTGAAAAGTCACATAAGTTGTGTGTTTGAGTACATAAAGTACTATTTTTCTCGGAAGTTCAACAAGATGCAATTCTGATGTGTTGTGACATCTTCAAAATCTCGTCGATCTGATTAATTTGACACTTTGTTTAAGGAATTTGGTCTTCATTTGCCGAAGTTATCGAGCTTCAAAATTTGAAAAGTCACATAAGTTGTGTGTTTGAGTACATAAAGTACTATTTTTCTCGGAAGTTCAACAAGATGCAATTCTGATGTGTTGTGACATCTTCAAAATCTCGTCGATCTGATTAATGTGACACTTTGTTTAAGGAATTTGGTCTTCATTTGCCGAAGTTATCGAGCTTCAAAATTTGAAAAGTCACATAAGTTGTGTGTTTGAGTACATAAAGTACTATTTTTCTCGGAAGTTCAACAAGATGCAATTCTGATGTGTTGTGACATCTTCAAAATCTCGTCGATCTGATTAATTTGACACTTTGTTTAAGGAATTTGGTCTTCATTTGCCGAAGTTATCGAGCTTCAAAATTTGAAAAGTCACATAAGTTGTGTGTTTGAGTACATAAAGTACTATTTTTCTCGGAAGTTCAACAAGATGCAATTCTGATGTGTTGTGACATCTTCAAAATCTCGTCGATCTGATTAATGTGACACTTTGTTTAAGGAATTTGGTCTTCATTTGCCGAAGTTATCGAGCTTCAAAATTTGAAAAGTCACATAAGTTGTGTGTTTGAGCACATAAAGTACTATTTTTCTTGGAAGTTCAACAAGATGCAATTCTGATGTGTTGTGACATCTTCACAATCTCGTCGATCTGATTAATGTGACACTTTGTTTAAGGAATTTGGTCTTCATTTGCCGAAGTTATCGAGCTTCAAAATTTGAAAAGTCACATAAGTTGTGTGTTTGAGTACATAAAGTACTATTTTTCTCGGAAGTTCAACAAGATGCAATTCTGATGTGTTGTGACATCTTCAAAATCTCGTTGAGGTGATTAATGTGACACTTTGTTTAAGGAATTTGGTCCTCATTTGCCGAAGTTATCGAGCTTCAAAATTTGAAAAGTCACACAAGTTGTGTGTTTGAGCACATAAAGTACTATTTTTCTTGGAAGTTCAACAAGATGCAATTCTGATGTGTTGTGACATCTTCAAAATCTCGTTGAGGTGATTAATGTGACACTTTGTTTAAGGAATTTGGTCCTCATTTGCCGAAGTTATCGAGCTTCAAAATTTGAAAAGTCACACAAGTTGTGTTTGAGCACATAAAGTACTATTTTTCTCGGAAGTTCAACAAGATGCAATTCTGATGTGTTGTGACATCTTCAAAATCTCGTTGAGGTGATTAATGTGACACTTTGTTTAAGGAATTTGGTCTTCATTTGCCGAAGTTATCGAGCTTCAAAATTTGAAAAGTCACACAAGTTGTGTTTGAGCACATAAAGTACTATTTTTCTCGGCAGTTCAACAAGATGCAATTCTGATGTGTTGTGACATCTTCAAAATCTCGTCGATCTGATTAATGTGACACTTTGTTTAAGGAATTTGGTCTTCATTTGCCGAAGTTATCGAGCTTCAAAATTTGAAAAGTCACACAAGTTGTGTGTTTGATCACATAAAGTACTATTTTTCTCGGAAGTTCAACAAGATGCAATTCTGATGTGTTGTGACATCTTCAAAATCTCGTCGATCTGATTAATTTGACACTTTGTTTAAGGAATTTGGTCTTCATTTGCCGAAGTTATCGAGCTTCAAAATTTGAAAAGTCACACAAGTTGTGTGTTTGAGCACATAAAGTACTATTTTTCTTGGAAGTTCAACAAGATGCAATTCTGATGTGTTGTGACATCTTCAAAATCTCGTCGATCTGATTAATGTGACACTTTGTTTAAGGAATTTGGTCTTCATTTGCCGAAGTTATCGAGCTTCAAAATTTGAAAAGTCACACAAGTTGTGTGTTTGAGTACATAAAGTACTATTTTTCTCGGAAGTTCAACAAGATGCAATTCTGATGTGTTGTGACATCTTCAAAATCTCGTCGATCTGATTAATGTGACACTTTGTTTAAGGAATTTGGTCTTCATTTGCCGAAGTTATCGAGCTTCAAAATTTGAAAAGTCACATAAGTTGTGTGTTTGAGTACATAAAGTACTATTTTTCTCGGAAGTTCAACAAGACGCAATTCTGATGTGTTATGTCATGTTAAAGATCTCGTCGAGCTGATTAATTTGACACTTTGTTTAACAAATATGGACCTCATTTGCCGAAGTTGTCGAGCTTCAAAATTTGAAAAGTCACACAAGTTGTGTGTTTGATCACATAAAGTACTATTTTTCTTGGAAGTTCAAAAAGATGCAATCATGATGTGTTGTGACATCTTCAAAATCTCGTCGATCTGATTTATTTGACACTTTGCTTAAGGAATTTGGTCTTCATTTGCCGAAGTTATCGAGCTTCAAAATTTGAAAAGTCACACAAGTTGTGTGTTTGAGCACATATAGTACTATTTTTCTCGGAAGTTCAACAAGATGCAATTCTGGTGTGTCGTGACATCTTCAAAATCTCGTCGATCTGATTAATGTGACACTTTGTTTAAGAAATTTGGTCTTCATTTGCCGAAGTTATCGAGCTTCAAAATTTGAAAAGTCACACAAGTTGTGTGTTTGAGTACATAAAGTACTATTTTTCTCGGAAGTTCAACAAGATGCAATTCTGATGTGTTGTGACATCTTCAAAATCTCATTGAGGTGATTAATGTGACACTTTGTTTAAGGAATTTGGTCCTCATTTGCCGAAGTTATCGAGCTTCAAAATTTGAAAAGTCACACAAGTTGTGTGTTTGAGCACATAAAGTACTATTTTTCTCGGAAGTTCAACAAGATGCAATTCTGGTGTGTTGTGACATCTTCAAAATCTCGTCGATCTGATTAATTTGACACTTTGTTTAAGGAATTTGGTCTTCATTTGCCGAAGTTATCGAGCTTCAAAATTTGAAAAGTCACACAAGTTGTGTTTGAGCACATAAAGTACTATTTTTCTCGGAAGTTCAACAAGATGCAATTCTGATGTGTTGTGACATCTTCAAAATCTCGTCGATCTGATTAATGTGACACTTTGTTTAAGGAATTTGGTCTTCATTTGCCGAAGTTATCGAGCTTCAAAATTTGAAAAGTCACATAAGTTGTGTGTTTGAGCACATAAAGTACTATTTTTCTCGGAAGTTCAAAAAGATGCAATTCTGGTGTGTTGTGACATCTTCAAAATCTCGTCGATCTGATTAATTTGACACTTTGTTTAAGGAATTTGGTCTTCATTTGCCCAAGTTATCGAGCTTCAAAATTTGAAAAGTCACATAAGTTGTGTGTTTGAGTACATAAAGTACTATTTTTCTCGGAAGTTCAACAAGATGCAATTCTGATGTGTTGTGACATCTTCAAAATCTCGTCGATCTGATTAATTTGACACTTTGTTTAAGGAATTTGGTCTTCATTTGCCGAAGTTATCGAGCTTCAAAATTTGAAAAGTCACATAAGTTGTGTGTTTGAGTACATAAAGTACTATTTTTCTCGGAAGTTCAACAAGATGCAATTCTGATGTGTTGTGACATCTTCAAAATCTCGTCGATCTGATTAATGTGACACTTTGTTTAAGGAATTTGGTCTTCATTTGCCGAAGTTATCGAGCTTCAAAATTTGAAAAGTCACATAAGTTGTGTGTTTGAGCACATAAAGTACTATTTTTCTTGGAAGTTCAACAAGATGCAATTCTGATGTGTTGTGACATCTTCACAATCTCGTCGATCTGATTAATGTGACACTTTGTTTAAGGAATTTGGTCTTCATTTGCCGAAGTTATCGAGCTTCAAAATTTGAAAAGTCACATAAGTTGTGTGTTTGAGTACATAAAGTACTATTTTTCTCGGAAGTTCAACAAGATGCAATTCTGATGTGTTGTGACATCTTCAAAATCTCGTTGAGGTGATTAATGTGACACTTTGTTTAAGGAATTTGGTCCTCATTTGCCGAAGTTATCGAGCTTCAAAATTTGAAAAGTCACACAAGTTGTGTGTTTGAGCACATAAAGTACTATTTTTCTTGGAAGTTCAACAAGATGCAATTCTGATGTGTTGTGACATCTTCAAAATCTCGTTGAGGTGATTAATGTGACACTTTGTTTAAGGAATTTGGTCCTCATTTGCCGAAGTTATCGAGCTTCAAAATTTGAAAAGTCACACAAGTTGTGTTTGAGCACATAAAGTACTATTTTTCTCGGAAGTTCAACAAGATGCAATTCTGATGTGTTGTGACATCTTCAAAATCTCGTTGAGGTGATTAATGTGACACTTTGTTTAAGGAATTTGGTCTTCATTTGCCGAAGTTATCGAGCTTCAAAATTTGAAAAGTCACACAAGTTGTGTTTGAGCACATAAAGTACTATTTTTCTCGGCAGTTCAACAAGATGCAATTCTGATGTGTTGTGACATCTTCAAAATCTCGTCGATCTGATTAATGTGACACTTTGTTTAAGGAATTTGGTCTTCATTTGCCGAAGTTATCGAGCTTCAAAATTTGAAAAGTCACACAAGTTGTGTGTTTGATCACATAAAGTACTATTTTTCTCGGAAGTTCAACAAGATGCAATTCTGATGTGTTGTGACATCTTCAAAATCTCGTCGATCTGATTAATTTGACACTTTGTTTAAGGAATTTGGTCTTCATTTGCCGAAGTTATCGAGCTTCAAAATTTGAAAAGTCACACAAGTTGTGTGTTTGAGCACATAAAGTACTATTTTTCTTGGAAGTTCAACAAGATGCAATTCTGATGTGTTGTGACATCTTCAAAATCTCGTCGATCTGATTAATGTGACACTTTGTTTAAGGAATTTGGTCTTCATTTGCCGAAGTTATCGAGCTTCAAAATTTGAAAAGTCACATAAGTTGTGTGTTTGAGCACATAAAGTACTATTTTTCTTGGAAGTTCAACAAGATGCAATTCTGATGTGTTGTGACATCTTCAAAATCTCGTCGATCTGATTAATGTGACACTTTGTTTAAGGAATTTGGTCTTCATTTGCCGAAGTTATCGAGCTTCAAAATTTGAAAAGTCACACAAGTTGTGTGTTTGAGTACATAAAGTACTATTTTTCTCGGAAGTTCAACAAGATGCAATTCTGATGTGTTGTGACATCTTCAAAATCTCGTCGATCTGATTAATTTGACACTTTGTTTCAGGAATTTGGTCTTCATTTGCCGAAGTTATCGAGCTTCAAAATTTGAAAAGTCACACAAGTTGTGTGTTTGATCACATAAAGTACTATTTTTCTCGGAAGTTCAACAAGATGCAATTCTGATGTGTTATGTCATGTTAAAGATCTCGTCGAGCTGATTAATTTGACACTTTGTTTAACAAATATGGACCTCATTTGCCGAAGTTGTCGAGCTTCAAAATTTGAAAAGTCACACAAGTTGTGTGTTTGATCACATAAAATACTATTTTTCTTGGAAGTTCAAAAAGATGCAATCATGATGTGTTGTGACATCTTCAAAATCTCGTCGATCTGATTTATTTGACACTTTGTTTAAGGAATTTGGTCCTCATTTGCCGAAGTTATCGAGCTTCAAAATTTGAAAAGTCACACAAGTTGTGTGTTTGAGCACATAAAGTACTATTTTTCTCGGAAGTTCAACAAGATGCAATTCTGGTGTGTTGTGACATCTTCAAAATCTCGTCGATCTGATTAATTTGACACTTTGTTTCAGGAATTTGGTCTTCATTTGCCGAAGTTATCGAGCTTCAAAATTTGAAAAGTCACACAAGTTGTGTGTTTGAGTACATAAAGTACTATTTTTCTCGGAAGTTCAACAAGATGCAATTCTGATGTGTTGTGACATCTTCAAAATCTCGTCGATCTGATTAATTTGACACTTTGTTTCAGGAATTTGGTCTTCATTTGCCGAAGTTATCGAGCTTCAAAATTTGAAAAGTCACACAAGTTGTGTGTTTGATCACATAAAGTACTATTTTTCTCGGAAGTTCAACAAGATGCAATTCTGATGTGTTATGTCATGTTAAAGATCTCGTCGAGCTGATTAATTTGACACTTTGTTTAACAAATATGGACCTCATTTGCCGAAGTTGTCGAGCTTCAAAATTTGAAAAGTCACACAAGTTGTGTGTTTGATCACATAAAATACTATTTTTCTTGGAAGTTCAAAAAGATGCAATCATGATGTGTTGTGACATCTTCAAAATCTCGTCGATCTGATTTATTTGACACTTTGCTTAAGGAATTTGGTCTTCATTTGCCGAAGTTATCGAGCTTCAAAATTTGAAAAGTCACACAAGTTGTGTGTTTGAGCACATAAAGTACTATTTTTCTCGGAAGTTCAACAAGATGCAATTCTGGTGTGTTGTGACATCTTCAAAATCTCGTCGATCTGATTAATGTGACACTTTGTTTAAGAAATTTGGTCTTCATTTGCCGAAGTTATCGAGCTTCAAAATTTGAAAACTCACACAAGTTGTGTGTTTGAGCACATAAAGTACTATTTTTCTTGGAAGTTCAACAAGATGCAATTCCGATGTGTTGTGACATCTTCAAAATCTCGTCGATCTGATTAATGTGACACTTTGTTTAAGGAATTTGGTCTTCATTTTCCGAAGTTATCGAGCTTCAAAATATGAAAACTCACACAAGTTGTGTGTTTGAGCACATAAAGTACTATTTTTCTTGGAAGTTCAACAAGATGCAATTCCGATGTGTTGTGACATCTTCAAAATCTCGTCGATCTGATTAATGTGACACTTTGTTTAAGGAATTTGGTCTTCATTTGCCGAAGTTATCGAGCTTCAAAATTTGAAAACTCACACAAGTTGTGTGTTTGAGCACATAAAGTACTATTTTTCTTGGAAGTTCAACAAGATGCAATTCTGATGTGTTATGTCATGTTAAAGATCTCGTCGAGCTGATTAATTTGACACTCTGTTTAACAAATTTGGTCCTCATTTGCTGAAGTTATCGAGCTTCAAAATTTGAAAAGTCACACAAGTTGTGTGTTTGAGCACATAAAGTACTATTTTTCTCGGAAGTTCAACAAGATGCAATTCTGATGTGTTGTGACATCTTCAAAATCTCGTCGATCTGATTAATTTGACACTTTGTTTAAGGAATTTGGTCTTCATTTGCCGAAGTTATCGAGCTTCAAATTTTGAAAAGTCACACAAGTTGTGTGTTTGAGCACATAAAGTACTATTTTTCTTGGAAGTTCAACAAGATGCAATTCTGATGTGTTGTGACATCTTCAAAATCTCGTCGATCTGATTAATGTGACACTTTGTTTAAGGAATTTGGTCTTCATTTGCCGAAGTTATCGAGCTTCAAAATTTGAAAAGTCACACAAGTTGTGTGTTTGATCACATAAAGTACTATTTTTCTCGGAAGTTCAACAAGATGCAATTCTGATGTGTTATGTCATGTTAAAGATCTCGTCGAGCTGATTAATTTGACACTTTGTTTAACAAATATGGACCTCATTTGCCGAAGTTGTCGAGCTTCAAAATTTGAAAAGTCACACAAGTTGTGTGTTTGATCACATAAAATACTATTTTTCTTGGAAGTTCAAAAAGATGCAATCATGATGTGTTGTGACATCTTCAAAATCTCGTCGATCTGATTTATTTGACACTTTGTTTAAGGAATTTGGTCCTCATTTGCCGAAGTTATCGAGCTTCAAAATTTGAAAAGTCACACAAGTTGTGTGTTTGAGCACATAAAGTACTATTTTTCTCGGAAGTTCAACAAGATGCAATTCTGGTGTGTTGTGACATCTTCAAAATCTCGTCGATCTGATTAATTTGACACTTTGTTTCAGGAATTTGGTCTTCATTTGCCGAAGTTATCGAGCTTCAAAATTTGAAAAGTCACACAAGTTGTGTGTTTGAGTACATAAAGTACTATTTTTCTCGGAAGTTCAACAAGATGCAATTCTGATGTGTTGTGACATCTTCAAAATCTCGTCGATCTGATTAATTTGACACTTTGTTTCAGGAATTTGGTCTTCATTTGCCGAAGTTATCGAGCTTCAAAATTTGAAAAGTCACACAAGTTGTGTGTTTGATCACATAAAGTACTATTTTTCTCGGAAGTTCAACAAGATGCAATTCTGATGTGTTATGTCATGTTAAAGATCTCGTCGAGCTGATTAATTTGACACTTTGTTTAACAAATATGGACCTCATTTGCCGAAGTTGTCGAGCTTCAAAATTTGAAAAGTCACACAAGTTGTGTGTTTGATCACATAAAATACTATTTTTCTTGGAAGTTCAAAAAGATGCAATCATGATGTGTTGTGACATCTTCAAAATCTCGTCGATCTGATTTATTTGACACTTTGCTTAAGGAATTTGGTCTTCATTTGCCGAAGTTATCGAGCTTCAAAATTTGAAAAGTCACACAAGTTGTGTGTTTGAGCACATAAAGTACTATTTTTCTCGGAAGTTCAACAAGATGCAATTCTGGTGTGTTGTGACATCTTCAAAATCTCGTCGATCTGATTAATGTGACACTTTGTTTAAGAAATTTGGTCTTCATTTGCCGAAGTTATCGAGCTTCAAAATTTGAAAACTCACACAAGTTGTGTGTTTGAGCACATAAAGTACTATTTTTCTTGGAAGTTCAACAAGATGCAATTCCGATGTGTTGTGACATCTTCAAAATCTCGTCGATCTGATTAATGTGACACTTTGTTTAAGGAATTTGGTCTTCATTTTCCGAAGTTATCGAGCTTCAAAATATGAAAACTCACACAAGTTGTGTGTTTGAGCACATAAAGTACTATTTTTCTTGGAAGTTCAACAAGATGCAATTCCGATGTGTTGTGACATCTTCAAAATCTCGTCGATCTGATTAATGTGACACTTTGTTTAAGGAATTTGGTCTTCATTTGCCGAAGTTATCGAGCTTCAAAATTTGAAAACTCACACAAGTTGTGTGTTTGAGCACATAAAGTACTATTTTTCTTGGAAGTTCAACAAGATGCAATTCTGATGTGTTATGTCATGTTAAAGATCTCGTCGAGCTGATTAATTTGACACTCTGTTTAACAAATTTGGTCCTCATTTGCTGAAGTTATCGAGCTTCAAAATTTGAAAAGTCACACAAGTTGTGTGTTTGAGCACATAAAGTACTATTTTTCTCGGAAGTTCAACAAGATGCAATTCTGATGTGTTGTGACATCTTCAAAATCTCGTCGATCTGATTAATTTGACACTTTGTTTAAGGAATTTGGTCTTCATTTGCCGAAGTTATCGAGCTTCAAATTTTGAAAAGTCACACAAGTTGTGTGTTTGAGCACATAAAGTACTATTTTTCTTGGAAGTTCAACAAGATGCAATTCTGATGTGTTGTGACATCTTCAAAATCTCGTCGATCTGATTAATGTGACACTTTGTTTAAGGAATTTGGTCTTCATTTGCCGAAGTTATCGAGCTTCAAAATTTGAAAAGTCACACAAGTTGTGTGTTTGAGCACATAAAGTACTATTTTTCTTGGAAGTTCAACAAGATGCAATTCTGATGTGTTGTGACATCTTCAAAATCTCGTCGATCTGATTAATGTGACACTTTGTTTAAGGAATTTGGTCTTCATTTGCCGAAGTTATCGAGCTTCAAAATTTGAAAAGTCACATAAGTTGTGTGTTTGAGCACATAAAGTACTATTTTTCTTGGAAGTTCAACAAGATGCAATTCTGATGTGTTGTGACATCTTCAAAATCTCGTCGATCTGATTAATGTGACACTTTGTTTAAGGAATTTGGTCTTCATTTGCCGAAGTTATCGAGCTTCAAAATTTGAAAAGTCACACAAGTTGTGTGTTTGAGCACATAAAGTACTATTTTTCTCGGAAGTTCAACAAGATGCAATTCTGATGTGTTATGTCATGTTAAAGATCTCGTCGAGCTGATTAATTTGACACTTTGTTTAACAAATATGGACCTCATTTGCCGAAGTTGTCGAGCTTCAAAATTTGAAAAGTCACACAAGTTGTGTGTTTGATCACATAAAATACTATTTTTCTTGGAAGTTCAAAAAGATGCAATTCCGATGTGTTGTGACATCTTCAAAATCTCGTCGATCTGATTTATTTGACACTTTGCTTAAGGAATTTGGTCTTCATTTGCCGAAGTTATCGAGCTTCAAAATTTGAAAAGTCACACAAGTTGTGTGTTTGAGTACATAAAGTACTATTTTTCTCGGAAGTTCAACAAGATGCAATTCTGGTGTGTTGTGACATCTTCAAAATCTCGTCGATCTGATTAATTTGACACTTTGTTTAAGGAATTTGGTCCTCATTTGCCGAAGTTATCGAGCTTCAAAATTTGAAAAGTCACACAAGTTGTGTGTTTGAGCACATAAAGTACTATTTTTCTCGGAAGTTCAACAAGATGCAATTCTGGTGTGTTGTGACATCTTCAAAATCTCGTCGATCTGATTAATGTGACACTTTGTTTAAGGAATTTGGTCCTCATTTGCCGAAGTTATCGAGCTTCAAAATTTGAAAAGTCACACAAGTTGTGTGTTTGATCACATAAAATACTATTTTTCTTGGAAGTTCAAAAAGATGCAATCATGATGTGTTGTGACATCTTCAAAATCTAGTCGATCTGATTAATTTGACACTTTGTTTAAGGAATTTGGTCTTCATTTGCCGAAGTTATCGAGCTTCAAAATTTGAAAAGTCACACAAGTTGTGTGTTTGAGCACATAAAGTACTGTTTTTCTCGGAAGTTCAACAAGATGCAATTCTGATGTGTTATGTCATGTTAAAGATCTCGTCGAGCTGATTAATTTGACAGTCTGTTTAACAAATTTGGTCCTCATTTGCTGAAGTTATCGAGCTTCAAAATTTGAAAAGTCACACAAGTTGTGTGTTTGAGCACATAAAGTACTGTTTTTCTCGGAAGTTCAACAAGATGCAATCATGATGTGTTGTGACATCTTCAAAATCTCGTTGAGGTGATTAATGTGACACTTTGTTTAAGGAATTTGGTACTCATTTGCCGAAGTTATCGAGCTTCAAAATTTGAAAAGTCACACGAGTTGTGAGTTTGAGTACATAAAGTACTATTTTTCTCGGAAGTTCAACAAGATGCAATTCTGATGTGTTGTGACATCTTCAAAATCTCGTCGATCTGATTAATGTGACACTTTGTTTAAGGAATTTGGTCTTCATTTGCCGAAGTTATCGAGCTTCAAAATTTGAAAAGTCACACAAGTTGTGTGTTTGAGCACATAAAGTACTATTTTTCTTGGAAGTTCAACAAGATGCAATTCTGATGTGTTATGTCATGTTAAAGATCTCGTCGAGCTGATTAATTTGACACTCTGTTTAACAAATTTGGTCCTCATTTGCTGAAGTTATCGAGCTTCAAAATTTGAAAAGTCACACAAGTTGTGTGTTTGAGCACATAAAGTACTATTTTTCTTGGAAGTTCAACAAGATGCAATTCCGATGTGTTGTGACATCTTCAAAATCTCGTCGATCTGATTAATGTGACACTTTGTTTAAGGAATTTGGTCCTCATTTGCCGAAGTTATCGAGCTTCAAAATTTGAAAAGTCACACAAGTTGTGTGTTTGAGCACATAAAGTACTATTTTTCTCGGACGTTCAACAAGATGCAATTCCGATGTGTTGTGACATCTTCAAAATCTCGTCGATCTGATCAATTTGACACATTGTTTAAGGAATTTGGTCTTCATTTGCCGAAGTTATCGAGCTTCAAAATTTGAAAAGTCACACAAGTTGTGTGTTTGAGCACATAAAGTACTATTTTTCTTGGAAGTTCAACAAGATGCAATTCTGATGTGTTATGTCATGTTAAAGATCTCGTCGAGCTGATTAATTTGACACTCTGTTTAACAAATTTGGTCCTCATTTGCCGAAGTTATCGAGCTTCAAAGTTTGAAAAGTCACAAAAGTTGTGTGTTTGAGCTCATAAAGTACTATTTTTCATGGAAATTCAAAAAGATGCAATTCCGATGTGTTGTGACATCTTCAAAATCTCGTCGATCTGATTTATTTGACACTTTGCTTAAGGAATTTGGTCTTCATTTGCCGAAGTTATCGAGCTTCAAAATTTGAAAAGTCACACAAGTTGTGTGTTTGAGTACATAAAGTACTATTTTTCTTGGAAGTTCAACAAGATGCAATCATGATGTGTTGTGACATCCTCAAAATCTCGTCGAGCTGATTAATTTGACACTCTGTTTAACAAATTTGGTCCTCATTTGCTGAAGTTATCGAGCTTCAAAATTTGAAAAGTCACACAAGTTGTGTGTTTGAGCACATAAAGTACTATTTTTCTCGGAAGTTCAACAAGATGCAATTCTGATGTGTTGTGACATCTTCAAAATCTCGTTGAGGTGATTAATGTGACACTTTGTTTAATGAATTTGGTACTCATTTGCCGAAGTTATCGAGCTTCAAAATTTGAAAAGTCACACAAGTTGTGTGTTTGAGCACATAAAGTACTATTTTTCTTGGAAGTTCAACAAGATGCAATCATGATGTGTTGTGACATCTTCAAAATCTCGTTGAGGTGATTAATGTGACACTTTGTTTAATGAATTTGGTACTCATTTGCCGAAGTTATCGAGCTTCAAAATTTGAAAAGTCACACAAGTTGTGTGTTTGAGCACATAAAGTACTATTTTTCTCGGAATTTCAACAAGATGCAATTCTGATGTGTTGTGACATCTTCAAAATCTCGTCGATCTGATTAATTTGACACTTTGTTTCAGGAATTTGGTCTTCATTTGCCGAAGTTATCGAGCTTCAAAATTTGAAAAGTCACACAAGTTGTGTGTTTGAGCACATAAAGTACTATTTTTCTCGGAAGTTCAACAAGATGCAATTCTGATGTGTTATGTCATGTTAAAGATCTCGTCGAGCTGATTAATTTGACACTTTGTTTAACAAATATGGATCTCATTTGCCGAAGTTGTCGAGCTTCAAAATTTGAAAAGTCACACAAGTTGTGTGTTTGATCACATAAAATACTATTTTTCTTGGAAGTTCAAAAAGATGCAATCATGATGTGTTGTGACATCTTCAAAATCTCGTCGATCTGATTTATTTGACACTTTGCTTAAGGAATTTGGTCTTCATTTGCCGAAGTTATCGAGCTTCAAAATTTGAAAAGTCACACAAGTTGTGTGTTTGAGCACATAAAGTACTATTTTTCTCGGAAGTTCAACAAGATGCAATTCTGGTGTGTTGTGACATCTTCAAAATCTCGTCGATCTGATTAATTTGACACTTTGTTTAAGAAATTTGGTCTTCATTTGCCGAAGTTATCGAGCTTCAAAATTTGAAAAGTCACATAAGTTGTGTGTTTGAGTACATAAAGTACTATTTTTCTCGGAAGTTCAACAAGATGCAATTCTGGTGTGTTGTGACATCTTCAAAATCTCGTCGATCTGATTAATTTGACACTTTGTTTAAGGAATTTGGTCTTCATTTGCCGAAGTTATCGAGCTTCAAAATTTGAAAAGTCACACAAGTTGTGTGTTTGAGCACATAAAGTACTATTTTTCTTGGAAGTTCAACAAGATGCAATTCTGATGTGTTATGTCATGTTAAAGATCTCGTCGAGCTGATTAATTTGACACTTTGTTTAACAAATATGGACCTCATTTGCCGAAGTTGTCGAGCTTCAAAATTTGAAAAGTCACACAAGTTGTGTGTTTGAGCACATAAAGTACTATTTTTCTCGGAAGTTCAACAAGATGCAATTCTGGTGTGTTGTGACATCTTCAAAATCTCGTCGATCTGATTAATGTGACACTTTGTTTAAGAAATTTGGTCTTCATTTGCCGAAGTTATCGAGCTTCAAAATTTGAAAAGTCACACAAGTTGTGTGTTTGAGTACATAAAGTACTATTTTTCTCGGAAGTTCAACAAGATGCAATTCTGGTGTGTTGTGACATCTTCAAAATCTCGTCGATCTGATTAATTTGACACTTTGTTTAAGGAATTTGGTCTTCATTTGCCGAAGTTATCGAGCTTCAAAATTTGAAAAGTCACACAAGTTGTGTGTTTGAGCACATAAAGTACTATTTTTCTCGGAAGTTCAACAAGATGCAATTCTGGTGTGTTGTGACATCTTCAAAATCTCGTCGATCTGATTAATTTGACACTTTGTTTAAGGAATTTGGTCTTCATTTGCTGAAGTTATCGAGCTTCAAAATTTGAAAAGTCACACAAGTTGTGTGTTTGAGCACATAAAGTACTATTTTTCTCGGAAGTTCAACAAGATGCAATTCTGATGTGTTGTGACATCTTCAAAATCTCGTCGATCTGATTAATTTGACACTTTGTTTAAGGAATTTGGTCTTCATTTGCCGAAGTTATCGAGCTTCAAAATTTGAAAAGTCACACAAGTTGTGTGTTTGAGCACATAAAGTACTATTTTTCTCGGAAGTTCAACAAGATGCAATTCTGATGTGTTGTGACATCTTCAAAATCTCGTTGAGGTGATTAATGTGACACTTTGTTTAATGAATTTGGTACTCATTTGCCGAAGTTATCGAGCTTCAAAATTTGAAAAGTCACACAAGTTGTGTGTTTGAGCACATAAAGTACTATTTTTCTCGGAAGTTCAACAAGATGCAATTCTGATGTGTTGTGACATCTTCAAAATCTCGTCGATCTGATTAATTTGACACTTTGTTTAAGGAATTTGGTCTTCATTTGCCGAAGTTATCGAGCTTCAAAATTTGAAAAGTCACACAAGTTGTGTGTTTGAGCACATAAAGTACTATTTTTCTTGGAAGTTCAACAAGATGCAATTCTGATGTGTTGTGACATCTTCAAAATCTCGTCGATCTGATTAATTTGACACTTTGTTTAAGGAATTTGGTCCTCATTTGCCGAAGTTATCGAGCTTCAAAATTTGAAAAGTCACACAAGTTGTGTGTTTGAGTACATAAAGTACTATTTTTCTCGGAAGTTCAACAAGATGCAATCATGATGTGTTGTGACATCTTCAAAATCTCGTTGAGGTGATTAATGTGACACTTTGTTTAAGGAATTTGGTCTTCATTTGCCGAAGTTATCGAGCTTCAAAATTTGAAAAGTCACACAAGTTGTGTGTTTGAGCACATAAAGTACTATTTTTCTTGGAAGTTCAACAAGATGCAATTCTGATGTGTTATGTCATGTTAAAGATCTCGTCGAGCTGATTAATTTGACACTCTGTTTAACAAATTTGGTCCTCATTTGCTGAAGTTATCGAGCTTCAAAATTTGAAAAGTCACACAAGTTGTGTGTTTGAGCACATAAAGTACTATTTTTCTCGGAAGTTCAACAAGATGCAATTCTGATGTGTTGTGACATCTTCAAAATCTCGTTGAGGTGATTAATGTGACACTTTGTTTAATGAATTTGGTACTCATTTGCCGAAGTTATCGAGCTTCAAAATTTGAAAAGTCACACAAGTTGTGTGTTTGAGCACATAAAGTACTATTTTTCTCGGAAGTTCAACAAGATGCAATTCTGATGTGTTGTGACATCTTCAAAATCTCGTCGATCTGATTAATTTGACACTTTGTTTCAGGAATTTGGTCTTCATTTGCCGAAGTTATCGAGCTTCAAAATTTGAAAAGTCACACAAGTTGTGTGTTTGAGTACATAAAGTACTATTTTTCTCGGAAGTTCAACAAGATGCAATTCTGATGTGTTGTGACATCTTCAAAATCTCGTCGATCTGATTAATTTGACACTTTGTTTAAGGAATTTGGTCCTCATTTGCCGAAGTTATCGAGCTTCAAAATTTGAAAAGTCACACAAGTTGTGTGTTTGAGTACATAAAGTACTATTTTTCTCGGAAGTTCAACAAGATGCAATCATGATGTGTTGTGACATCTTCAAAATCTCGTTGAGGTGATTAATGTGACACTTTGTTTAAGGAATTTGGTCTTCATTTGCCGAAGTTATCGAGCTTCAAAATTTGAAAAGTCACACAAGTTGTGTGTTTGAGCACATAAAGTACTATTTTTCTTGGAAGTTCAACAAGATGCAATTCTGATGTGTTATGTCATGTTAAAGATCTCGTCGAGCTGATTAATTTGACACTTTGTTTAACAAATATGGACCTCATTTGCCGAAGTTGTCGAGCTTCAAAATTTGAAAAGTCACACAAGTTGTGTGTTTGAGCACATAAAGTACTATTTTTCTCGGAAGTTCAACAAGATGCAATTCTGGTGTGTTGTGACATCTTCAAAATCTCGTCGATCTGATTAATGTGACACTTTGTTTAAGAAATTTGGTCTTCATTTGCCGAAGTTATCGAGCTTCAAAATTTGAAAAGTCACACAAGTTGTGTGTTTGAGTACATAAAGTACTATTTTTCTCGGAAGTTCAACAAGATGCAATTCTGGTGTGTTGTGACATCTTCAAAATCTCGTCGATCTGATTAATTTGACACTTTGTTTAAGGAATTTGGTCTTCATTTGCCGAAGTTATCGAGCTTCAAAATTTGAAAAGTCACACAAGTTGTGTGTTTGAGCACATAAAGTACTATTTTTCTCGGAAGTTCAACAAGATGCAATTCTGGTGTGTTGTGACATCTTCAAAATCTCGTCGATCTGATTAATTTGACACTTTGTTTAAGGAATTTGGTCTTCATTTGCTGAAGTTATCGAGCTTCAAAATTTGAAAAGTCACACAAGTTGTGTGTTTGAGCACATAAAGTACTATTTTTCTCGGAAGTTCAACAAGATGCAATTCTGATGTGTTGTGACATCTTCAAAATCTCGTCGATCTGATTAATTTGACACTTTGTTTAAGGAATTTGGTCTTCATTTGCCGAAGTTATCGAGCTTCAAAATTTGAAAAGTCACACAAGTTGTGTGTTTGAGCACATAAAGTACTATTTTTCTCGGAAGTTCAACAAGATGCAATTCTGATGTGTTGTGACATCTTCAAAATCTCGTTGAGGTGATTAATGTGACACTTTGTTTAATGAATTTGGTACTCATTTGCCGAAGTTATCGAGCTTCAAAATTTGAAAAGTCACACAAGTTGTGTGTTTGAGCACATAAAGTACTATTTTTCTCGGAAGTTCAACAAGATGCAATTCTGATGTGTTGTGACATCTTCAAAATCTCGTCGATCTGATTAATTTGACACTTTGTTTAAGGAATTTGGTCTTCATTTGCCGAAGTTATCGAGCTTCAAAATTTGAAAAGTCACACAAGTTGTGTGTTTGAGCACATAAAGTACTATTTTTCTTGGAAGTTCAACAAGATGCAATTCTGATGTGTTGTGACATCTTCAAAATCTCGTCGATCTGATTAATTTGACACTTTGTTTAAGGAATTTGGTCCTCATTTGCCGAAGTTATCGAGCTTCAAAATTTGAAAAGTCACACAAGTTGTGTGTTTGAGTACATAAAGTACTATTTTTCTCGGAATTTCAACAAGATGCAATTCTGATGTGTTGTGACATCTTCAAAATCTCGTCGATCTGATTAATTTGACACTTTGCTTAAGAAATTTGGTCTTCATTTGCCGAAGTTATCGAGCTTCAAAATTTGAAAAGTCTCACAAGTTGTGTGTTTGAGCACATAAAGTACTATTTTTCTCGGAAGTTCAACAAGATGCAATTTTGATGTGTTGTGACATCTTCAAAATCTCGTCGATCTGATTAATGTGACACTTTGCTTAAGGAATTTGGTGCTCATTTGCCGAAGTTATCGAGCTTCAAAATTTGAAAAGTCACACAAGTTGTGTGTTTGAGCACATAAAGTACTATTTTTCTTGGAAGTTCAACAAGATGCAATCATGATGTGTTGTGACATCTTCAAAATCTCGTCGATCTGATTTATTTGACACTTTGCTTAAGGAATTTGGTCTTCATTTGCCGAAGTTATCGAGCTTCAAAATTTGAAAAGTCACACAAGTTGTGTGTTTGAGTACATAAAGTACTATTTTTCTCGGAAGTTCAACAAGATGCAATCATGATGTGTTGTGACATCTTCAAAATCTCGTCGATCTGATTTATTTGACACTTTGCTTAAGAAATTTGGTCTTCATTTGCCGAAGTTATCGAGCTTCAAAATTTGAAAAGTCACAAAAGATGTGTGTTTGAGCACATAAAGTACTATTTTTCTCGGAAGTTCAACAAGATGCAATCATGATGTGTTGTGACATCTTCAAAATCTCGTCGATCTGATTAATTTGACACTTTGTTTAAGGAATTTGGTCTTCATTTTCCGAAGTTATCGAGCTTCAAAATTTGAAAAGTCACAAAAGATGTGTGTTTGAGCACATAAAGTACTATTTTTCTTGGAAGTTCAACAAGATGCAATCATGATGTGTTGTGACATCTTCAAAATCTCGTCGATCTGATTAATTTGACACTTTGTTTAAGGAATTTGGTCTTCATTTTCCGAAGTTATCGAGCTTCAAAGTTTGAAAAGTCACAAAAGATTTGTGTTTGAGCACATAAAGTACTATTTTTCTCGGAAGTTCAACAAGATGCAATAATGATGTGTTGTGACATCTTCAAAATCTCGTCGATCTGATTAATTTGACACTTTGTTTAAGGAATTTGGTCTTCATTTGCCGAAGTTATCGAGCTTCAAAATTTGAAAAGTCTCACAAGTTGTGTGTTTGAGCACATAAAGTACTATTTTTCTTGGAAGTTCAACAAGATGCAATCATGATGTGTTGTGACATCTTCAAAATCTCGTCGATCTGATTAATTTGGCACTTTGTTTAAGGAATTTGGTCCTCATTTGCCGAAGTTATCGAGCTTCAAAATTTGAAAAGTCACACAAGTTGTGTGTTTGAGCACATAAAGTACTATTTTTCTTGGAAGTTCCACAAGATGCAATTCTGATGTGTTGTGACATCTTCAAAATCTCGTTGAGGTGATTAATGTGACACTTTGTTTAAGGAATTTGGTCTTCATTTGCCGAAGTTATCGGGCTTCAAAATTTGAAAAGTCACATAAGTTGTGTGTTTGAGTACATAAAGTACTATTTTTCTCGGAAGTTCAACAAGATGCAATTCTGATGTGTTGTGACATCTTCAAAATCTCGTTGAGGTGATTAATGTGACACTTTCTTTAAGGAATTTGGTCTTCATTTGCCGAAGTTATCGAGCTTCAAAATTTGAAAAGTCACATAAGTTGTGTGTTTGAGTACATAAAGTACTATTTTTCTCGGAAGTTCAACAAGATGCAATTCTGATGTGTTGTGACATCTTCAAAATCTCGTCGAGCTGATTAATTTGACACTCTGTTTAACAAATTTGGTCCTCATTTGCTGAAGTTATCGAGCTTCAAAATTTGAAAAGTCACATAAGTTGTGTGTTTGAGTACATAAAGTACTATTTTTCTCGGAAGTTCAACAAGATGCAAGTCTGATGTGTTGTGACATCTTCAAAATCTCGTTGAGGTGATTAATGTGACACTTTGTTTAAGGAATTTGGTCTTCATTTGTCGAAGTTATCGAGCTTCAAAATTTGAAAAGTCACAAAAGATGTGTGTTTGAGCACATAAAGTACTATTTTTCTTGGAAGTTCAACAAGATGCAATCATGATGTGTTGTGACATCTTCAAAATCTCGTCGATCTGATTAATTTGACACTTTGTTTAAGGAATTTGGTCTTCATTTTCCGAAGTTATCGAGCTTCAAAATTTGAAAAGTCACAAAAGATGTGTGTTTGAGCACATAAAGTACTATTTTTCTTGGAAGTTCAACAAGATGCAATCATGATGTGTTGTGACATCTTCAAAATCTCGTCGATCTGATTAATTTGACACTTTGTTTAAGGAATTTGGTCTTCATTTTCCGAAGTTATCGAGCTTCAAAGTTTGAAAAGTCACAAAAGATTTGTGTTTGAGCACATAAAGTACTATTTTTCTCGGAAGTTCAACAAGATGCAATAATGATGTGTTGTGACATCTTCAAAATCTCGTCGATCTGATTAATTTGACACTTTGTTTAAGGAATTTGGTCTTCATTTGCCGAAGTTATCGAGCTTCAAAATTTGAAAAGTCTCACAAGTTGTGTGTTTGAGCACATAAAGTACTATTTTTCTTGGAAGTTCAACAAGATGCAATCATGATGTGTTGTGACATCTTCAAAATCTCGTCGATCTGATTAATTTGGCACTTTGTTTAAGGAATTTGGTCCTCATTTGCCGAAGTTATCGAGCTTCAAAATTTGAAAAGTCACACAAGTTGTGTGTTTGAGCACATAAAGTACTATTTTTCTTGGAAGTTCCACAAGATGCAATTCTGATGTGTTGTGACATCTTCAAAATCTCGTTGAGGTGATTAATGTGACACTTTGTTTAAGGAATTTGGTCTTCATTTGCCGAAGTTATCGGGCTTCAAAATTTGAAAAGTCACATAAGTTGTGTGTTTGAGTACATAAAGTACTATTTTTCTCGGAAGTTCAACAAGATGCAATTCTGATGTGTTGTGACATCTTCAAAATCTCGTCGAGCTGATTAATTTGACACTCTGTTTAACAAATTTGGTCCTCATTTGCTGAAGTTATCGAGCTTCAAAATTTGAAAAGTCACATAAGTTGTGTGTTTGAGTACATAAAGTACTATTTTTCTCGGAAGTTCAACAAGATGCAAGTCTGATGTGTTGTGACATCTTCAAAATCTCGTTGAGGTGATTAATGTGACACTTTGTTTAAGGAATTTGGTCTTCATTTGTCGAAGTTATCGAGCTTCAAAATTTGAAAAGTCACATAAGTTGTGTGTTTGAGCACATAAAGTACTATTTTTCTTGGAAGTTCAACAAGATGCAATTCTGATGTGTTGTGACATCTTCAAAATCTCGTCGATCTGATTAATGTGACACTTTGTTTAAGGAATTTGGTCTTCATTTGCCGAAGTTATCGAGCTTCAAAATTTGAAAAGTCACATAAGTTGTGTGTTTGAGTACATAAAGTACTATTTTTCTCGGAAGTTCAACAAGATGCAATTCTGATGTGTTGTGACATCTTCAAAATCTCGTCGAGCTGATTAATTTGACACTCTGTTTAACAAATTTGGTCCTCATTTGCTGAAGTTATCGAGCTTCAAAATTTGAAAAGTCACATAAGTTGTGTGTTTGAGTACATAAAGTACTATTTTTCTCGGAAGTTCAACAAGATGCAATTCTGATGTGTTGTGACATCTTCAAAATCTCGTTGAGGTGATTAATGTGACACTTTGTTTAAGGAATTTGGTCTTCATTTGTCGAAGTTATCGAGCTTCAAAATTTGAAAAGTCACATAAGTTGTGTGTTTGAGCACATAAAGTACTATTTTTCTTGGAAGTTCAACAAGATGCAATTCTGATGTGTTGTGACATCTTCAAAATCTCGTTGATCTGATTAATGTGACACTTTGTTTAAGGAATTTGGTCTTCATTTGCCGAAGTTGTCGAGCTTCAAAATTTGAAAAGTCTCACAAGTTGTGTGTTTGAGCACATAAAGTACTATTTTTCTTGGAAGTTCAACAAGATGCAATTCTGATGTGTTGTGACATCTTCAAAATCTCGTCGATCTGATTAATGTGACACTCTGTTTAACAAATTTGGTCCTCATTTGCTGAAGTTATCGAGCTTCAAAATTTGAAAACTCACACAAGTTGTGTGTTTGAGCACATAAAGTACTATTTTTCTCGGAAGTTCAACAAGATGCAATTCTGATGTGTTGTGACATCTTCAAAATCTCGTTGAGGTGATTAATGTGACACTTTGTTTAAGGAATTTGGTCTTCATTTGCCGAAGTTATCGAGCTTCAAAATTTGAAAAGTCACACAAGTTGTGTGTTTGAGCACATAAAGTACTATTTCTCTTGGAAGTTCAACAAGATGCAATTCTGATGTGTTGTGACATCTTCAAAATCTCGTCGATCTGATTAATTTGACACTTTGTTTAAGGAATTTGGTCTTCATTTGCCGAAGTTATCGAGCTTCAAAATTTGAAAACTCACACAAGTTGTGTGTTTGAGCACATAAAGTACTATTTTTCTCGGAAGTTCAACAAGATGCAATTCTGATGTGTTGTGACATCTTCAAAATCTCGTCGATCTGATTAATTTGACACTTTGTTTAAGGAATTTGGTCTTCATTTGCCGAAGTTATCGAGCTTCAAAATTTGAAAAGTCACACAAGTTGTGTGTTTGATCACATAAAGTACTATTTTTCTCGGAAGTTCAACAAGATGCAATTCTGATGTGTTGTGACATCTTCAAAATCTCGTCGATCTGATTAATTTGACACTTTGTTTAAGGAATTTGGTCTTCATTTGCCGAAGTTATCGAGCTTCAAAATTTGAAAAGTCACACAAGTTGTGTGTTTGAGCACATAAAGTACTATTTCTCTTGGAAGTTCAACAAGATGCAATTCTGATGTGTTGTGACATCTTCAAAATCTCGTCGATCTGATTAATTTGACACTTTGTTTAAGGAATTTGGTCTTCATTTGCCGAAGTTATCGAGCTTCAAAATTTGAAAAGTCACACAAGTTGTGTGTTTGATCACATAAAGTACTATTTTTCTCGGAAGTTCAACAAGATGCAATTCTGATGTGTTGTGACATCTTCAAAATCTCGTCGATCTGATTAATTTGACACTTTGTTTAAGGAATTTGGTCTTCATTTGCCGAAGTTATCGAGCTTCAAAATTTGAAAAGTCACACAAGTTGTGTGTTTGAGCACATAAAGTACTATTTCTCTTGGAAGTTCAACAAGATGCAATTCTGATGTGTTGTGACATCTTCAAAATCTCGTCGATCTGATTAATTTGACACTTTGTTTAAGGAATTTGGTCTTCATTTGCCGAAGTTATCGAGCTTCAAAATTTGAAAAGTCACACAAGTTGTGTTTGAGCACATAAAGTACTATTTTTCTCGGAAGTTCAACAAGATGCAATTCTGATGTGTTGTGACATCTTCAAAATCTCGTCGATCTGATTAATTTGACACTTTGTTTAAGGAATTTGGTCTTCATTTGCCGAAGTTATCGAGCTTCAAAATTTGAAAAGTCACACAAGTTGTGTGTTTGAGCACATAAAGTACTATTTCTCTTGGAAGTTCAACAAGATGCAATTCTGATGTGTTGTGACATCTTCAAAATCTCGTCGATCTGATTAATTTGACACTTTGTTTAAGGAATTTGGTCTTCATTTGCCGAAGTTATCGAGCTTCAAAATTTGAAAAGTCACACAAGTTGTGTGTTTGAGCACATAAAGTACTATTTTTCTCGGAAGTTCAACAAGATGCAATTCTGATGTGTTGTGACATCTTCAAAATCTCGTTGAGGTGATTAATGTGACACTTTGTTTAAGGAATTTGGTCTTCATTTGCCGAAGTTATCGAGCTTCAAAATTTGAAAAGTCACACAAGTTGTGTGTTTGAGCACATAAAGTACTATTTTTCTCGGAAGTTCAACAAGATGCAATTCTGATGTGTTGTGACATCTTCAAAATCTCGTTGAGGTGATTAATGTGACACTTTGTTTAAGGAATTTGGTCTTCATTTGCCGAAGTTATCGAGCTTCAAAATTTGAAAAGTCACACAAGTTGTGTTTGAGCACATAAAGTACTATTTTTCTCGGAAGTTCAACAAGATGCAATTCTGATGTGTTGTGACATCTTCAAAATCTCGTTGAGGTGATTAATGTGACACTTTGTTTAAGGAATTTGGTCTTCATTTGCCGAAGTTATCGAGCTTCAAAATTTGAAAAGTCACACAAGTTGTGTTTGAGCACATAAAGTACTATTTTTCTCGGAAGTTCAACAAGATGCAATTCTGATGTGTTGTGACATCTTCAAAATCTCGTCGATCTGATTAATGTAACACTTTGTTTAAGGAATTTGGTCTTCATTTGCCGAAGTTATCGAGCTTCAAAATTTGAAAAGTCTCACAAGTTGTGTGTTTGAGCACATAAAGTACTATTTTTCTCGGAAGTTCAACAAGATGCAATTCTGATGTGTTGTGACATCTTCAAAATCTCGTCGATCTTATTTATTTGACACTTTGCTTAAGGAATTTGGTCTTCATTTGCCGAAGTTATCGAGCTTCAAAATTGGAAAAGTCACACAAGTTGTGTGTTTGATCACATAAAGTACTATTTTTCTCGGAAGTTCAACAAGATGCAATTCTGATGTGTTGTGACATCTTCAAAATCTCGTCGATCTGATTAATTTGACACTTTGTTTAACAAATATGGACCTCATTTGCCGAAGTTATCGAGCTTCAAAATTTGAAAAGTCTCACAAGTTGTGTGTTTGAGCACATAAAGTACTATTTTTCTCGGAAGTTCAACAAGATGCAATCATGATGTGTTGTGACATCTTCAAAATCTCGTCGATCTTATTTATTTGACACTTTGTTTAAGGAATTTGGTCCTCATTTGCCGAAGTTATCGAGCTTCAAAATTTGAAAAGTCACACAAGTTGTGTGTTTGATCACATAAAGTACTATTTTTCTTGGAAGTTCAAAAAGATGCAATCATGATGTGTTGTGACATCTTCAAAATCTCGTCGATCTGATTTATTTGACACTTTGCTTAAGGAATTTGGTCTTCATTTGCCGAAGTTATCGAGCTTCAAAATTTGAAAAGTCACACAAGTTGTGTTTGAGCACATAAAGTACTATTTTTCTCGGAAGTTCAACAAGATGCAATTCTGATGTGTTGTGACATCTTCAAAATCTCGTCGATCTTATTTATTTGACACTTTGCTTAAGGAATTTGGTCTTCATTTGCCGAAGTTATCGAGCTTCAAAATTGGAAAAGTCACACAAGTTGTGTGTTTGATCACATAAAGTACTATTTTTCTCGGAAGTTCAACAAGATGCAATTCTGATGTGTTGTGACATCTTCAAAATCTCGTCGATCTGATTAATTTGACACTTTGTTTAACAAATATGGACCTCATTTGCCGAAGTTATCGAGCTTCAAAATTTGAAAAGTCTCACAAGTTGTGTGTTTGAGCACATAAAGTACTATTTTTCTCGGAAGTTCAACAAGATGCAATCATGATGTGTTGTGACATCTTCAAAATCTCGTCGATCTTATTTATTTGACACTTTGTTTAAGGAATTTGGTCCTCATTTGCCGAAGTTATCGAGCTTCAAAATTTGAAAAGTCACACAAGTTGTGTGTTTGATCACATAAAGTACTATTTTTCTTGGAAGTTCAAAAAGATGCAATCATGATGTGTTGTGACATCTTCAAAATCTCGTCGATCTGATTTATTTGACACTTTGCTTAAGGAATTTGGTCTTCATTTGTCGAAGTTATCGAGCTTCAAAATTTGAAAAGTCTCACAAGTTGTGTGTTTGAGCACATAAAGTACTATTTTTCTTGGAAGTTCAACAAGATGCAATTCTGATGTGTTGTGACATCTTCAAAATCTCGTCGATCTGATTAATGTGACACTCTGTTTAACAAATTTGGTCCTCATTTGCTGAAGTTATCGAGCTTCAAAATTTGAAAACTCACACAAGTTGTGTGTTTGAGCACATAAAGTACTATTTTTCTCGGAAGTTCAACAAGATGCAATTCTGATGTGTTGTGACATCTTCAAAATCTCGTTGAGGTGATTAATGTGACACTTTGTTTAAGGAATTTGGTCTTCATTTGCCGAAGTTATCGAGCTTCAAAATTTGAAAAGTCACACAAGTTGTGTGTTTGAGCACATAAAGTACTATTTCTCTTGGAAGTTCAACAAGATGCAATTCTGATGTGTTGTGACATCTTCAAAATCTCGTCGATCTGATTAATTTGACACTTTGTTTAAGGAATTTGGTCTTCATTTGCCGAAGTTATCGAGCTTCAAAATTTGAAAACTCACACAAGTTGTGTGTTTGAGCACATAAAGTACTATTTTTCTCGGAAGTTCAACAAGATGCAATTCTGATGTGTTGTGACATCTTCAAAATCTCGTCGATCTGATTAATGTGACACTTTGTTTAAGGAATTTGGTCCTCATTTGCCGAAGTTATCGAGCTTCAAAATTTGAAAAGTCTCACAAGTTGTGTGTTTGATCACATAAAGTACTATTTTTCTCGGAAGTTCAACAAGATGCAATTCTGATGTGTTGTGACATCTTCAAAATCTCGTCGATCTGATTAATTTGACACTTTGTTTAAGGAATTTGGTCTTCATTTGCCGAAGTTATCGAGCTTCAAAATTTGAAAAGTCACACAAGTTGTGTGTTTGAGCACATAAAGTACTATTTCTCTTGGAAGTTCAACAAGATGCAATTCTGATGTGTTGTGACATCTTCAAAATCTCGTCGATCTGATTAATTTGACACTTTGTTTAAGGAATTTGGTCTTCATTTGCCGAAGTTATCGAGCTTCAAAATTTGAAAAGTCACACAAGTTGTGTTTGAGCACATAAAGTACTATTTTTCTCGGAAGTTCAACAAGATGCAATTCTGATGTGTTGTGACATCTTCAAAATCTCGTCGATCTGATTAATTTGACACTTTGTTTAAGGAATTTGGTCTTCATTTGCCGAAGTTATCGAGCTTCAAAATTTGAAAAGTCACACAAGTTGTGTGTTTGAGCACATAAAGTACTATTTCTCTTGGAAGTTCAACAAGATGCAATTCTGATGTGTTGTGACATCTTCAAAATCTCGTCGATCTGATTAATTTGACACTTTGTTTAAGGAATTTGGTCTTCATTTGCCGAAGTTATCGAGCTTCAAAATTTGAAAAGTCACACAAGTTGTGTTTGAGCACATAAAGTACTATTTTTCTCGGAAGTTCAACAAGATGCAATTCTGATGTGTTGTGACATCTTCAAAATCTCGTTGAGGTGATTAATGTGACACTTTGTTTAAGGAATTTGGTCTTCATTTGCCGAAGTTATCGAGCTTCAAAATTTGAAAAGTCACACAAGTTGTGTGTTTGAGCACATAAAGTACTATTTTTCTCGGAAGTTCAACAAGATGCAATTCTGATGTGTTGTGACATCTTCAAAATCTCGTCGATCTTATTTATTTGACACTTTGCTTAAGGAATTTGGTCTTCATTTGCCGAAGTTATCGAGCTTCAAAATTGGAAAAGTCACACAAGTTGTGTGTTTGATCACATAAAGTACTATTTTTCTCGGAAGTTCAACAAGATGCAATTCTGATGTGTTGTGACATCTTCAAAATCTCGTCGATCTGATTAATTTGACACTTTGTTTAACAAATATGGACCTCATATGCCGAAGTTGTCGAGCTTCAAAATTTGAAAAGTCTCACAAGTTGTGTGTTTGAGCACATAAAGTACTATTTTTCTCGGAAGTTCAACAAGATGCAATCATGATGTGTTGTGACATCTTCAAAATCTCGTCGATCTTATTTATTTGACACTTTGTTTAAGGAATTTGGTCCTCATTTGCCGAAGTTATCGAGCTTCAAAATTTGAAAAGTCACATAAGTTGTGTGTTTGAGTACATAAAGTACTATTTTTCTCGGAAGTTCAACTAGATGCAATTCTGATGTGTTGTGACATCTTCAAAATCTCGTTGAGGTGATTAATGTGACACTTTGTTTAAGGAATTTGGTCTTCATTTGCCGAAGTTATCGAGCTTCAAAATTTGAAAAGTCACATAAGTTGTGTGTTTGAGTACATAAAGTACTATTTTTCTCGGAAGTTCAACTAGATGCAATTCTGATGTGTTGTGACATCTTCAAAATCTCGTCGATCTGATTAATGTGACACTTTGTTTAAGGAATTTGGTCTTCATTTGCCGAAGTTATCGAGCTTCAAAATTTGAAAAGTCACACAAGTTGTGTGTTTGAGCACATAAAGTACTATTTTTCTCGGAAGTTCAACAAGATGCAATTCTGATGTGTTGTGACATCTTCAAAATCTCGTTGAGGTGATTAATGTGACACTTTGTTTAAGGAATTTGGTCTTCATTTGCCGAAGTTATCGAGCTTCAAAATTTGAAAAGTCACACAAGTTGTGTTTGAGCACATAAAGTACTATTTTTCTCGGAAGTTCAACAAGATGCAATTCTGATGTGTTGTGACATCTTCAAAATCTCGTTGAGGTGATTAATGTGACACTTTGTTTAAGGAATTTGGTCTTCATTTGCCGAAGTTATCGAGCTTCAAAATTTGAAAAGTCACACAAGTTGTGTTTGAGCACATAAAGTACTATTTTTCTCGGAAGTTCAACTAGATGCAATTCTGATGTGTTGTGACATCTTCAAAATCTCGTCGATCTGATTAATGTGACACTTTGTTTAAGGAATTTGGTCTTCATTTGCCGAAGTTATCGAGCTTCAAAATTTGAAAAGTCACATAAGTTGTGTGTTTGAGTAAATAAAGTACTATTTTTCTCGGAAGTTCAACAAGACGCAATTCTGATGTGTTATGTCATGTTAAAGATCTCGTCGAGCTGATTAATTTGACACTTTGTTTAACAAATATGGACCTCATTTGCCGAAGTTATCGAGCTTCAAAATTTGAAAAGTCACACAAGTTGTGTTTGAGCACATAAAGTACTATTTTTCTCGGAAGTTCAACTAGATGCAATTCTGATGTGTTGTGACATCTTCAAAATCTCGTCGATCTGATTAATTTGACACTTTGTTTAAGGAATTTGGTCTTCATTTGCCGAAGTTATCGAGCTTCAAAATTTGAAAAGTCACACAAGTTGTGTTTGAGCACATAAAGTACTATTTTTCCCGGAAGTTCAACAAGATGCAATTCTGATGTGTTATGACATCTTCAAAATCTTGTTGATGTGATTAATGTGACACTTTGTTTAAGGAATTTGGTCTTCATTTGCCGAAGTTATCGAGCTTCAAAATTTGAAAAGTCACACAAGTTGTGTTTGAGCACATAAAGTACTATTTTTCTCGGAAGTTCAACTAGATGCAATTCTGATGTGTTGTGACATCTTCAAAATCTCGTTGAGGTGATTAATGTGACACTTTGTTTAACAAATTTGGTCCTCATTTGCTGAAGTTATCGAGCTTCAAAATTTGAAAAGTCACATAAGTTGTGTGTTTGAGTACATAAAGTACTATTTTTCTCGGAAGTTCAACAAGATGCAATTCTGATGTGTTGTGACATCTTCAAAATCTCGTCGATCTGATTAATTTGACACTTTGTTTAAGGAATTTGGTCTTCATTTGCCGAAGTTATCGAGCTTCAAAATTTGAAAAGTCACATAAGTTGTGTGTTTGAGCACATAAAGTACTATTTTTCTCGGAAGTTCAACAAGATGCAATTCTGGTGTGTTGTGACATCTTCAAAATCTCGTCGATCTGATTAATTTGACACTTTGTTTAAGGAATTTGGTCTTCATTTGCCGAAGTTATCGAGCTTCAAAATTTGAAAAGTCACACAAGTTGTGTTTGAGCACATAAAGTACTATTTTTCCCGGAAGTTCAACAAGATGCAATTCTGATGTGTTATGACATCTTCAAAATCTTGTTGAGGTGATTAATGTGACACTTTGTTTAAGGAATTTGGTCTTCATTTGCCGAAGTTATCGAGCTTCAAAATTTGAAAACTCACACAAGTTGTGTGTTTGAGCACATAAAGTACTATTTTTCTCGGAAGTTCAACAAGATGCAATTCTGATGTGTTATGACATCTTCAAAATCTTGTTGAGGTGATTAATGTGACACTTTGTTTAAGGAATTTGGTCTTCATTTGCCGAAGTTATCGAGCTTCAAAATTTGAAAACTCACACAAGTTGTGTGTTTGAGCACATAAAGTACTATTTTTCTTGGAAGTTCAACAAGATGCAATTCTGGTGTGTTGTGACATCTTCAAAATCTCGTCGATCTGATTAATTTGACACTTTGTTTAAGGAATTTGGTCTTCATTTGCCGAAGTTATCGAGCTTCAAAATTTGAAAAGTCACACAAGTTGTGTTTGAGCACATAAAGTACTATTTTTCCCGGAAGTTCAACAAGATGCAATTCTGATGTGTTATGACATCTTCAAAATCTTGTTGAGGTGATTAATGTGACACTTTGTTTAAGGAATTTGGTCTTCATTTGCCGAAGTTATCGAGCTTCAAAATTTGAAAACTCACACAAGTTGTGTGTTTGAGCACATAAAGTACTATTTTTCTCGGAAGTTCAACAAGATGCAATTCTGATGTGTTGTGACATCTTCAAAATCTTGTTGAGGTGATTAATGTGACACTTTGTTTAAGGAATTTGGTCCTCATTTGCCGAAGTTATCGAGCTTCAAAATTTGAAAAGTCACACAAGTTGTGTGTTTGAGCACATAAAGTACTATTTTTCTTGGAAGTTCAACAAGATGCAATCATGATGTGTTGTGACATCTTCAAAATCTCGTCGATCTGATTTATTTGACACTTTGCTTAAGGAATTTGGTCTTCATTTGCCGAAGTTATCGAGCTTCAAAATTTGAAAAGTCACACAAGTTGTGTGTGTGAGCACATAAAGTACTATTTTTCTGGGAAGTTCAACAAGATGCAATCATGATGTGTTGTGACATCTTCAAAATCTCGTCGATCTGATTAATTTGACACTTTGTTTAAGGAATTTGGTCCTCATTTGCCGAAGTTATCGAGCTTCAAAATTTGAAAAGTCGCACAAGTTGTGTGTTTTATCACATAAAGTACTATTTTTCTTGGAAGTTCAACAAGATGCAATCATGATGTGTTGTGACATCTTCAAAATCTCGTCGATCTGATTAATTTGACACTTTGTTTAAGGAATTTGGTCCTCATTTGCCGAAGTTATCGAGCTTCAAAATTTGAAAAGTCGCACAAGTTGTGTGTTTTATCACATAAAGTACTATTTTTCTTGGAAGTTCAACAAGATGCAATCATGATATGTTGTGACATCTTCAAAATCTCGTCGATCTGATTAATTTGACACTTTGTTTAAGGAATTTGGTCCTCATTTGCCGAAGTTATCGAGCTTCAAAATTTGAAAAGTCACACAAGTTGTGTGTTTTATCACATAAAGTACTATTTTTCTTGGAAGTTCAACAAGATGCAATTCTGATGTGTGTGACATCTTCAAAATCTCGTCGATCTGATTAATTTGACACTTTGTTTAAGGAATTTGGTCTTCATTTGCCGAAGTTATCGAGCTTCAAAATTTGAAAAGTCACACAAGTTGTGTGTTTGAGCACATAAAGTACTATTTTTCTCGGAAGTTCAACAAGATGCAATTCTGATGTGTTGTGACATCTTCAAAATCTCGTTGAGGTGATTAATGTGACACTTTGTTTAACAAATTTGGTCCTCATTTGCTGAAGTTATCGAGCTTCAAAATTTGAAAAGTCACATAAGTTGTGTGTTTGAGTACATAAAGTACTATTTTTCTCGGAAGTTCAACAAGATGCAATTCTGATGTGTTGTGACATCTTCAAAATCTCGTTGAGGTGATTAATGTGACACTTTGTTTAAGGAATTTGGTCTTCATTTGCCGAAGTTATCGAGCTTCAAAATTTGAAAAGTCGCACAAGTTGTGTGTTTTATCACATAAAGTACTATTTTTCTTGGAAGTTCAACAAGATGCAATCATGATATGTTGTGACATCTTCAAAATCTCGTCGATCTGATTAATTTGACACTTTGTTTAAGGAATTTGGTCCTCATTTGCCGAAGTTATCGAGCTTCAAAATTTGAAAAGTCGCACAAGTTGTGTGTTTTATCACATAAAGTACTATTTTTCTTGGAAGTTCAACAAGATGCAATCATGATGTGTTGTGACATCTTCAAAATCTTGTCTAGCTACTTACTTTGACACTTTGTTTAAGGAATTTGGTCCTCATTTGCCGAAGTTATCGAGCTTCAAAATTTGAAAAGTCACACAAGTTGTGTGTTTTATCACATAAAGTACTATTTTTCTTGGAAGTTCAACAAGATGCAATTCTGATGTGTTGTGACATCTTCAAAATCTCGTCGATCTGATTAATGTGACACTCTGTTTAACAAATTTGGTCCTCATTTGCTGAAGTTATCGAGCTTCAAAATTTGAAAAGTCGCACAAGTTGTGTGTTTTATCACATAAAGTACTATTTTTCTTGGAAGTTCAACAAGATGCAATCATGATGTGTTGTGACATCTTCAAAATCTTGTCTAGCTACTTACTTTGACACTTTGTTTAAGGAATTTGGTCCTCATTTGCCGAAGTTATCGAGCTTCAAAATTTGAAAAGTCACACAAGTTGTGTGTTTTATCACATAAAGTACTATTTTTCTTGGAAGTTCAACAAGATGCAATTCTGATGTGTTGTGACATCTTCAAAATCTCGTCGATCTGATTAATGTGACACTTTGTTTAAGGAATTTGGTCCTCATTTGCCGAAGTTATCGAGCTTCAAAATTTGAAAAGTCACACAAGTTGTGTGTTTGATCACATAAAGTACTATTTTTCTCGGAAGTTCAACAAGATGCAATTCTGATGTGTTGTGACATCTTCAAAATCTCGTCGATCTGATTAATTTGACACTTTGTTTAAGGAATTTGGTCTTCATTTGCCGAAGTTATCGAGCTTCAAAATTTGAAAAGTCACACAAGTTGTGTGTTTGAGCACATAAAGTACTATTTTTCTCGGAAGTTCAACAAGATTCAATTCTGATGTGTTGTGACATCTTCAAAATCTCGTCGATCTGATTAATGTGACACTTTGTTTAAGGAATTTGGTCTGCATTTGCCGAAGTTATCGAGCTTCAAAATTTGAAAAGTCACACAAGTTGTGTTTGAGCACATAAAGTACTATTTTTCTCGGAAGTTCAACAAGATGCAATTCTGATGTGTTGTGACATCTTCAAAATCTCGTCGAGCTGATTAATTTGACACTCTGTTTATCAAATTTGGTCCTCATTTGCTTAAGTTATCGAGCTTCAAAATTTGAAAACTCACACAAGTTGTGTGTTTGAGCACATAAAGTACTATTTTTCTTGGAAGTTCAACAAGATGCAATTCTGATGTGTTGTGACATCTTCAAAATCTCGTCGATCTGATTAATGTGACACTCTGTTTAACAAATTTGGTCCTCATTTGCTGAAGTTATCGAGCTTCAAAATTTGAAAACTCACACAAGTTGTGTGTTTGAGCACATAAAGTACTATTTTTCTCGGAAGTTCAACAAGATGCAATTCTGATGTGTTGTGACATCTTCAAAATCTCGTCGATCTGATTAATGTGACACTTTGTTTAAGGAATTTGGTCCTCATTTGCCGAAGTTATCGAGCTTCAAAATTTGAAAAGTCACACAAGTTGTGTGTTTGATCACATAAAGTACTATTTTTCTCGGAAGTTCAACAAGATGCAATTCTGATGTGTGTGACATCTTCAAAATCTCGTCGATCTGATTAATTTGACACTTTGTTTAAGGAATTTGGTCTTCATTTGCCGAAGTTATCGAGCTTCAAAATTTGAAAAGTCACACAAGTTGTGTGTTTGAGCACATAAAGTACTATTTTTCTCGGAAGTTCAACAAGATGCAATTCTGATGTGTTGTGACATCTTCAAAATCTCGTTGAGGTGATTAATGTGACACTTTGTTTAACAAATTTGGTCCTCATTTGCTGAAGTTATCGAGCTTCAAAATTTGAAAAGTCACATAAGTTGTGTGTTTGAGTACATAAAGTACTATTTTTCTCGGAAGTTCAACAAGATGCAATTCTGATGTGTTGTGACATCTTCAAAATCTCGTTGAGGTGATTAATGTGACACTTTGTTTAAGGAATTTGGTCTTCATTTGCCGAAGTTATCGAGCTTCAAAATTTGAAAAGTCACATAAGTTGTGTGTTTGAGTACATAAAGTACTATTTTTCTCGGAAGTTCAACAAGATGCAATTCTGATGTGTTGTGACATCTTCAAAATCTCGTTGAGGTGATTAATGTGACACTTTGTTTAAGGAATTTGGTCTTCATTTGCCGAAGTTATCGAGCTTCAAAATTTGAAAAGTCACATAAGTTGTGTGTTTGAGTACATAAAGTACTATTTTTCTCGGAAGTTCAACAAGATGCAATTCTGATGTGTTGTGACATCTTCAAAATCTCGTCGAGCTGATTAATTTGACACTCTGTTTATCAAATTTGGTCCTCATTTGCTTAAGTTATCGAGCTTCAAAATTTGAAAAGTCACATAAGTTGTGTGTTTGTGTACATAAAGTACTATTTTTCTCGGAAGTTCAACAAGATGCAATTCTGATGTGTTGTGACATCTTCAAAATCTCGTTGAGGTGATTAATGTGTCACTTTGTTTAAGGAATTTGGTCTTCATTTGCCGAAGTTATCGAGCTTCAAAATTTGAAAAGTCTCACAAGTTGTGTGTTTGAGCACATAAAGTACTATTTTTCTTGGAAGTTCAACAAGATGCAATTCTGATGTGTTGTGACATCTTCAAAATCTCGTCGATCTGATTAATGTGACACTCTGTTTAACAAATTTGGTCCTCATTTGCTGAAGTTATCGAGCTTCAAAATTTGAAAACTCACACAAGTTGTGTGTTTGAGCACATAAAGTACTATTTTTCTCGGAAGTTCAACAAGATGCAATTCTGATGTGTTGTGACATCTTCAAAATCTCGTCGATCTGATTAATGTGACACTTTGTTTAAGGAATTTGGTCCTCATTTGCCGAAGTTATCGAGCTTCAAAATTTGAAAAGTCACACAAGTTGTGTGTTTGATCACATAAAGTACTATTTTTCTCGGAAGTTCAACAAGATGCAATTCTGATGTGTTGTGACATCTTCAAAATCTCGTCGATCTGATTAATTTGACACTTTGTTTAAGGAATTTGGTCTTCATTTGCCGAAGTTATCGAGCTTCAAAATTTGAAAAGTCACACAAGTTGTGTTTGAGCACATAAAGTACTATTTTTCTCGGAAGTTCAACAAGATGCAATTCTGATGTGTTATGTCATATTAAAGATCTCGTCGAGCTGATTAATTTGACACTCTGTTTAACAAATTTGGTCCTCATTTGCTGAAGTTATCGAGCTTCAAAATTTGAAAAGTCACACAAGTTGTGTGTTTGAGTACATAAAGTACTATTTTTCTCGGAAGTTCAACAAGATGCAATTCTGATGTGTTGTGACATCTTCAAAATCTCGTCGATCTGATTAATGTGACACTTTGTTTAAGGAATTTGGTCTTCATTTGCCGAAGTTATCGAGCTTCAAAATTTGAAAAGTCTCACAAGTTGTGTGTTTGAGCACATAAAGTACTATTTTTCTCGGAAGTTCAACAAGATGCAATTCTGATGTGTTGTGACATCTTCAAAATCTCGTTGAGGTGATTAATGTGACACTTTGTTTAAGGAATTTGGTCTTCATTTGCCGAAGTTATCGAGCTTCAAAATTTGAAAAGTCACTCAAGTTGTGTTTGAGCATATAAAGTACTATTTTTCTTGGAAGTTCAACAAGATGCAATTCTGATGTGTTATGTCATATTAAAGATCTCGTCGAGCTGATTAATTTGACACTCTGTTTAACAAATTTGGTCTTCATTTGCCGAAGTTATCGAGCTTCAAAATTTGAAAAGTCACACAAGTTGTGTTTGAGCACATAAAGTACTATTTTTCTCGGAAGTTCAACAAGATGCAATTCTGATGTGTTGTGACATCTTCAAAATCTCGTTGAGGTGATTAATGTGACACTTTGTTTAAGGAATTTGGTCTTCATTTGCCGAAGTTATCGAGCTTCAAAATTTGAAAAGTCACACAAGTTGTGTTTGAGCACATAAAGTACTATTTTTCTCGGAAGTTCAACAAGATGCAATTCTGATGTGTTGTGACATCTTCAAAATCTCGTTGAGGTGATTAATGTGACACTTTGTTTAAGGAATTTGGTCTTCATTTGCCGAAGTTATCGAGCTTCAAAATTTGAAAAGTCTCACAAGTTGTGTGTTTGAGCACATAAAGTACTATTTTTCTCGGAAGTTCAACAAGATGCAATTCTGATGTGTTGTGACATCTTCAAAATCTCGTCGATCTGATTAATGTGACACTTTGTTTAAGGAATTTGGTCTTCATTTGCCGAAGTTATCGAGCTTCAAAATTTGAAAAGTCACATAAGTTGTGTGTTTGAGTACATAAAGTACTATTTTTCTCGGAAGTTCAACAAGATGCACTTCTGATGTGTTGTGACATCTTCAAAATCTCGTTGAGGTGATTAATGTGACACTTTGTTTAAGGAATTTGGTCTTCATTTGCCGAAGTTATCGAGCTTCAAAATTTGAAAAGTCACACAAGTTGTGTTTGAGCACATAAAGTACTATTTTTCTCGGAAGTTCAACAAGATGCAATTCTGATGTGTTGTGACATCTTCAAAATCTCGTTGAGGTGATTAATGTGACACTTTGTTTAAGGAATTTGGTCTTCATTTGCCGAAGTTATCGAGCTTCAAAATTTGAAAACTCACACAAGTTGTGTTTGAGCACATAAAGTACTATTTTTCTCGGAAGTTCAACAAGATGCAATTCTGATGTGTTGTGACATCTTCAAAATCTCGTTGAGGTGATTAATGTGACACTTTGTTTAAGGAATTTGGTCTTCATTTGCCGAAGTTATCGAGCTTCAAAATTTGAAAAGTCACATAAGTTGTGTGTTTGAGTACATAAAGTACTATTTTTCTCGGAAGTTCAACAAGACGCAATTCTGATGTGTTATGTCATGTTAAAGATCTCGTCGAGCTGATTAATTTGACACTTTGTTTAACAAATATGGACCTCATTTGCCGAAGTTGTCGAGCTTCAAAATTTGAAAAGTCACACAAGTTGTGTTTGAGCACATAAAGTACTATTTTTCTCGGAAGTTCAACAAGATGCAATTCTGATGTGTTGTGACATCTTCAAAATCTCGTTGAGGTGATTAATGTGACACTTTGTTTAAGGAATTTGGTCTTCATTTGCCGAAGTTATCGAGCTTCAAAATTTGAAGTCACACAAGTTGTGTTTGAGCACATAAAGTACTATTTTTCTCGGCAGTTCAACAAGATGCAATTCTGATGTGTTGTGACATCTTCAAAATCTCGTCGATCTGATTAATGTGACACTTTGTTTAAGGAATTTGGTCTTCATTTGCCGAAGTTATCGAGCTTCAAAATTTGAAAAGTCACATAAGTTGTGTGTTTGAGTACATAAAGTACTATTTTTCTCGGAAGTTCAACAAGACGCAATTCTGATGTGTTATGTCATGTTAAAGATCTCGTCGAGCTGATTAATTTGACACTTTGTTTAACAAATATGGACCTCATTTGCCGAAGTTGTCGAGCTTCAAAATTTGAAAAGTCACACAAGTTGTGTGTTTGATCACATAAAGTACTATTTTTCTTGGAAGTTCAAAAAGATGCAATCATGATGTGTTGTGACATCTTCAAAATCTCGTCGATCTGATTTATTTGACACTTTGCTTAAGGAATTTGGTCTTCATTTGCCGAAGTTATCGAGCTTCAAAATTTGAAAAGTCACACAAGTTGTGTGTTTGAGCACATATAGTACTATTTTTCTCGGAAGTTCAACAAGATGCAATTCTGGTGTGTCGTGACATCTTCAAAATCTCGTCGATCTTATTAATGTGACACTTTGTTTAAGAAATTTGGTCTTCATTTGCCGAAGTTATCGAGCTTCAAAATTTGAAAAGTCACACAAGTTGTGTGTTTGAGTACATAAAGTACTATTTTTCTCGGAAGTTCAACAAGATGCAATTCTGATGTGTTGTGACATCTTCAAAATCTCATTGAGGTGATTAATGTGACACTTTGTTTAAGGAATTTGGTCCTCATTTGCCGAAGTTATCGAGCTTCAAAATTTGAAAAGTCACACAAGTTGTGTGTTTGAGCACATAAAGTACTATTTTTCTCGGAAGTTCAACAAGATGCAATTCTGGTGTGTTGTGACATCTTCAAAATCTCGTCGATCTGATTAATTTGACACTTTGTTTAAGGAATTTGGTCTTCATTTGCCGAAGTTATCGAGCTTCAAAATTTGAAAAGTCACACAAGTTGTGTTTGAGCACATAAAGTACTATTTTTCTCGGAAGTTCAACAAGATGCAATTCTGATGTGTTGTGACATCTTCAAAATCTCGTCGATCTGATTAATGTGACACTTTGTTTAAGGAATTTGGTCTTCATTTGCCGAAGTTATCGAGCTTCAAAATTTGAAAAGTCACATAAGTTGTGTGTTTGAGCACATAAAGTACTATTTTTCTCGGAAGTTCAACAAGATGCAATTCTGGTGTGTTGTGACATCTTCAAAATCTCGTCGATCTGATTAATTTGACACTTTGTTTAAGGAATTTGGTCTTCATTTGCCGAAGTTATCGAGCTTCAAAATTTGAAAAGTCACATAAGTTGTGTGTTTGAGTACATAAAGTACTATTTTTCTCGGAAGTTCAACAAGATGCAATTCTGATGTGTTGTGACATCTTCAAAATCTCGTCGATCTGATTAATGTGACACTTTGTTTAAGGAATTTGGTCTTCATTTGCCGAAGTTATCGAGCTTCAAAATTTGAAAAGTCACACAAGTTGTGTGTTTGAGTACATAAAGTACTATTTTTCTCGGAAGTTCAACAAGATGCAATCATGATGTGTTGTGACATCTTCAAAATCACGTCGATCTGATTAATTTGACACTTTGTTTAAGGAATTTGGTCTTCATTTGCCGAAGTTATCGAGCTTCAAAATTTGAAAAGTCACACAAGTTGTGTGTTTGAGTACATAAAGTACTATTTTTCTCGGAAGTTCAACAAGATGCAATTCTGATGTGTTGTGACATCTTCAAAATCTCGTCGATCTGATTAATTTGACACTTTGTTTAAGGAATTTGGTCTTCATTTGCCGAAGTTATCGAGCTTCAAAATTTGAAAAGTCACATAAGTTGTGTGTTTGAGTACATAAAGTACTATTTTTCTCGGAAGTTCAACAAGATGCAATTCTGATGTGTTGTGACATCTTCAAAATCTCGTCGATCTGATTAATGTGACACTTTGTTTAAGGAATTTGGTCTTCATTTGCCGAAGTTATCGAGCTTCAAAATTTGAAAAGTCACATAAGTTGTGTGTTTGAGTACATAAAGTACTATTTTTCTCGGAAGTTCAACAAGATGCAATTCTGATGTGTTGTGACATCTTCAAAATCTCGTCGATCTGATTAATGTGACACTTTGTTTAAGGAATTTGGTCTTCATTTGCCGAAGTTATCGAGCTTCAAAATTTGAAAAGTCACATAAGTTGTGTGTTTGAGCACATAAAGTACTATTTTTCTTGGAAGTTCAACAAGATGCAATTCTGATGTGTTGTGACATCTTCAAAATCTCGTCGATCTGATTAATGTGACACTTTGTTTAAGGAATTTGGTCTTCATTTGCCGAAGTTATCGAGCTTCAAAATTTGAAAAGTCACACAAGTTGTGTGTTTGATCACATAAAGTACTATTTTTCTTGGAAGTTCAAAAAGATGCAATCATGATGTGTTGTGACATCTTCAAAATCTCGTCGATCTGATTTATTTGACACTTTGTTTAAGAAATTTGGTCTTCATTTGCCGAAGTTATCGAGCTTCAAAATTTGAAAAGTCACACAAGTTGTGTGTTTGAGCACATAAAGTACTATTTTTCTCGGAAGTTCAACAAGATGCAATTCTGATGTGTTGTGACATCTTCAAAATCTCGTCGATCTGATTAATGTGACACTGTGTTTAAGGAATTTGGTCTTCATTTGCCGAAGTTATCGAGCTTCAAAATTTGAAAAGTCACACAAGTTGTGTGTTTGAGTACATAAAGTACTATTTTTCTCGGAAGTTCAACAAGATGCAATTCTGATGTGTTGTGACATCTTCAAAATCTCGTCGATCTGATTAATGTGACACTGTGTTTAAGGAATTTGGTCTTCATTTGCCGAAGTTATCGAGCTTCAAAATTTGAAAAGTCACACAAGTTGTGTGTTTGAGTACATAAAGTACTATTTTTCTCGGAAGTTCAACAAGATGCAATTCTGATGTGTTGTGACATCTTCAAAATCTCGTCGATCTGATTAATGTGACACTGTGTTTAAGGAATTTGGTCTTCATTTGCCGAAGTTATCGAGCTTCAAAATTTGAAAAGTCACACAAGTTGTGTGTTTGAGCACATAAAGTACTATTTTTCTTGGAAGTTCAACAAGATGCAATTCCGATGTGTTGTGACATCTTCAAAATCTCGTCGATCTGATTAATGTGACACTTTGTTTAAGGAATTTGGTCTTCATTTGCCGAAGTTATCGAGCTTCAAAATTTGAAAAGTCACACAAGTTGTGTGTTTGAGCACATAAAGTACTATTTTTCTCGGAAGTTCAACAAGATGCAATTCTGATGTGTTGTGACATCTTCAAAATCTCGTCGATCTGATTAATTTGACACTTTGTTTAAGGAATTTGGTCTTCATTTGCCGAAGTTATCGAGCTTCAAAATTTGAAAACTCACACAAGTTGTGTGTTTGAGCACATAAAGTACTATTTTTCTCGGAAGTTCAACAAGATGCAATTCTGATGTGTTGTGACATCTTCAAAATCTCGTCGATCTGATTAATTTGACACTTTGTTTAAGGAATTTGGTCTTCATTTGCCGAAGTTATCGAGCTTCAAAATTTGAAAACTCACACAAGTTGTGTGTTTGAGCACATAAAGTACTATTTTTCTCGGAAGTTCAACAAGATGCAATCATGATGTGTTGTGACATCTTCAAAATCTCGTCGATCTGATTAATGTGACACTTTGTTTAAGGAATTTGGTCTTCATTTGCCGAAGTTATCGAGCTTCAAAATTTGAAAAGTCACACAAGTTGTGTGTTTGAGCACATAAAGTACTATTTTTCTCGGAAGTTCAACAAGATGCAATTCTGATGTGTTGTGACATCTTCAAAATCTCGTCGATCTGATTAATTTGACACTTTGTTTAAGGAATTTGGTCTTCATTTGCCGAAGTTATCGAGCTTCAAAATTTGAAAACTCACACAAGTTGTGTGTTTGAGCACATAAAGTACTATTTTTCTTGGAAGTTCAACAAGATGCAATTCCGATGTGTTGTGACATCTTCAAAATCTCGTCGATCTGATTAATGTGACACTTTGTTTAAGGAATTTGGTCTTCATTTGCCGAAGTTATCGAGCTTCAAAATTTGAAAAGTCACACAAGTTGTGTGTTTGAGTACATAAAGTACTATTTTTCTCGGAAGTTCAACAAGATGCAATTCTGATGTGTTGTGACATCTTCAAAATCTCGTCGAGCTGATTAATTTGACACTTTGTTTAACAAATATGGACCTCATTTGCCGAAGTTGTCGAGCTTCAAAATTTGAAAAGTCACACAAGTTGTGTGTTTGATCACATAAAATACTATTTTTCTTGGAAGTTCAAAAAGATGCAATCATGATGTGTTGTGACATCTTCAAAATCTCGTCGATCTGATTTATTTGACACTTTGTTTAAGAAATTTGGTCCTCATTTGCCGAAGTTATCGAGCTTCAAAATTTGAAAAGTCACACAAGTTGTGTGTTTGAGCACATAAAGTACTATTTTTCTTCGAAGTTCAACAAGATGCAATCATGATGTGTTGTGACATCTTCAAAATCTCGTTGAGGTGATTAATGTGACACTTTGTTTAATGAATTTGGTCCTCATTTGCCGAAGTTATCGAGCTTCAAAATTTGAAAAGTCACACAAGTTGTGTGTTTGAGCACATAAAGTACTATTTTTCTTGGAAGTTCAACAAGATGCAATCATGATGTGTTGTGACATCTTCAAAATCTCGTTGAGGTGATTAATGTGACACTTTGTTTAATGAATTTGGTACTCATTTGCCGAAGTTATCGAGCTTCAAAATTTGAAAAGTCACACAAGTTGTGTGTTTGAGCACATAAAGTACTATTTTTCTTGGAAGTTCAACAAGATGCAATCATGATGTGTTGTGACATCTTCAAAATCTCGTTGAGGTGATTAATGTGACACTTTGTTTAATGAATTTGGTCTTCATTTGCCGAAGTTATCGAGCTTCAAAATTTGAAAAGTCACACAAGTTGTGTGTTTGAGTACATAAAGTACTATTTTTCTCGGAAGTTCAACAAGATGCAATTCTGATGTGTTGTGACATCTTCAAAATCTCGTCGATCTGATTAATTTGACACTTTGTTTCAGGAATTTGGTCTTCATTTGCCGAAGTTATCGAGCTTCAAAATTTGAAAAGTCACACAAGTTGTGTGTTTGAGCACATAAAGTACTATTTTTCTCGGAAGTTCAACAAGATGCAATTCTGATGTGTTGTGACATCTTCAAAATCTCGTCGATCTGATTAATTTGACACTTTGTTTCAGGAATTTGGTCTTCATTTGCCGAAGTTATCGAGCTTCAAAATTTGAAAAGTCACACAAGTTGTGTGTTTGAGCACATAAAGTACTATTTTTCTCGGAAGTTCAACAAGATGCAATTCTGATGTGTTGTGACATCTTCAAAATCTCGTCGAGCTGATTAATTTGACACTTTGTTTAACAAATATGGACCTCATTTGCCGAAGTTGTCGAGCTTCAAAATTTGAAAAGTCACACAAGTTGTGTGTTTGATCACATAAAATACTATTTTTCTTGGAAGTTCAAAAAGATGCAATTCCGATGTGTTGTGACATCTTCAAAATCTCGTCGATCTGATTTATTTGACACTTTGCTTAAGGAATTTGGTCTTCATTTGCCGAAGTTATCGAGCTTCAAAATTTGAAAAATCACACAAGTTGTGTGTTTGAGTACATAAAGTACTATTTTTCTCGGAAGTTCAACAAGATGCAATTCTGGTGTGTTGTGACATCTTCAAAATCTCGTCGATCTGATTAATTTGACACTTTGTTTAAGGAATTTGGTCTTCATTTGCCGAAGTTATCGAGCTTCAAAATTTGAAAACTCACACAAGTTGTGTGTTTGAGCACATAAAGTACTATTTTTCTTGGAAGTTCAACAAGATGCAATTCTGATGTGTTGTGACATCTTCAAAATCTCGTCGATCTGATTAATTTGACACTTTGTTTCAGGAATTTGGTCTTCATTTGCCGAAGTTTTCGAGCTTCAAAATTTGAAAAGTCACATAAGTTGTGTGTTTGAGCACATAAAGTACTATTTTTCTCGGAAGTTCAACAAGATGCAATCATGATGTGTTGTGACATCTTCAAAATCTCGTCGATCTGATTTATTTGACACTTTGCTTAAGGAATTTGGTCTTCATTTGCCGAAGTTATCGAGCTTCAAAATTTGAAAAGTCACATAAGTTGTGTGTTTGAGCACATAAAGTACTATTTTTCTTGGAAGTTCAACAAGATGCAATTCTGATGTGTTGTGACATCTTCAAAATCTCGTCGATCTGATTAATTTGACACTTTGTTTCAGGAATTTGGTCTTCATTTGCCGAAGTTTTCGAGCTTCAAAATTTGAAAAGTCACACAAGTTGTGTGTTTGATCACATAAAATACTATTTTTCTTGGAAGTTCAAAAAGATGCAATCATGATGTGTTGTGACATCTTCAAAATCTCGTCGATCTGATTTATTTGACACTTTGCTTAAGGAATTTGGTCTTCATTTGCCGAAGTTATCGAGCTTCAAAATTTGAAAAGTCACATAAGTTGTGTGTTTGAGCACATAAAGTACTATTTTTCTTGGAAGTTCAACAAGATGCAATTCTGATGTGTTGTGACATCTTCAAAATCTCGTCGATCTGATTAATGTGACACTTTGTTTAAGGAATTTGGTCTTCATTTGCCGAAGTTATCGAGCTTCAAAATTTGAAAAGTCACATAAGTTGTGTGTTTGAGTACATAAAGTACTATTTTTCTCGGAAGTTCAACAAGATGCAATTCTGATGTGTTATGTCATGTTAAAGATCTCGTCGAGCTGATTAATTTGACACTTTGTTTAACAAATATGGACCTCATTTGCCGAAGTTGTCGAGCTTCAAAATTTGAAAAGTCACACAAGTTGTGTGTTTGATCACATAAAATACTATTTTTCTTGGAAGTTCAAAAAGATGCAATTCCGATGTGTTGTGACATCTTCAAAATCTCGTCGATCTGATTTATTTGACACTTTGCTTAAGGAATTTGGTCTTCATTTGCCGAAGTTATCGAGCTTCAAAATTTGAAAAGTCACACAAGTTGTGTGTTTGAGTACATAAAGTACTATTTTTCTCGGAAGTTCAAAAAGATGCAATTCCGATGTGTTGTGACATCTTCAAAATCTCGTCGATCTGATTAATTTGACACTTTGTTTAAGGAATTTGGTCTTCATTTGCCGAAGTTATCGAGCTTCAAAATTTGAAAACTCACACAAGTTGTGTGTTTGAGCACATAAAGTACTATTTTTCTTGGAAGTTCAACAAGATGCAATTCTGATGTGTTGTGACATCTTCAAAATCTCGTCGATCTGATTAATTTGACACTTTGTTTCAGGAATTTGGTCTTCATTTGCCGAAGTTTTCGAGCTTCAAAATTTGAAAAGTCACACAAGTTGTGTGTTTGAGCACATAAAGTACTATTTTTCTCGGAAGTTCAACAAGATGCAATCATGATGTGTTGTGACATCTTCAAAATCTCGTCGATCTGATTTATTTGACACTTTGCTTAAGGAATTTGGTCGTCATTTGCCGAAGTTATCGAGCTTCAAAATTTGAAAAGTCACATAAGTTGTGTGTTTGAGCACATAAAGTACTATTTTTCTTGGAAGTTCAACAAGATGCAATTCTGATGTGTTGTGACATCTTCAAAATCTCGTCGATCTGATTAATTTGACACTTTGTTTCAGGAATTTGGTCTTCATTTGCCGAAGTTTTCGAGCTTCAAAATTTGAAAAGTCACACAAGTTGTGTGTTTGATCACATAAAATACTATTTTTCTTGGAAGTTCAAAAAGATGCAATCATGATGTGTTGTGACATCTTCAAAATCTCGTCGATCTGATTTATTTGACACTTTGCTTAAGGAATTTGGTCTTCATTTGCCGAAGTTATCGAGCTTCAAAATTTGAAAAGTCACATAAGTTGTGTGTTTGAGCACATAAAGTACTATTTTTCTTGGAAGTTCAACAAGATGCAATTCTGATGTGTTGTGACATCTTCAAAATCTCGTCGATCTGATTAATGTGACACTTTGTTTAAGGAATTTGGTCTTCATTTGCCGAAGTTATCGAGCTTCAAAATTTGAAAAGTCACATAAGTTGTGTGTTTGAGTACATAAAGTACTATTTTTCTCGGAAGTTCAACAAGATGCAATTCTGATGTGTTATGTCATGTTAAAGATCTCGTCGAGCTGATTAATTTGACACTTTGTTTAACAAATATGGACCTCATTTGCCGAAGTTGTCGAGCTTCAAAATTTGAAAAGTCACACAAGTTGTGTGTTTGAGCACATAAAGTACTATTTTTCTTGGAAGTTCAACAAGATGCAATCATGATGTGTTGTGACATCTTCAAAATCTCGTTGAGGTGATTAATGTGACACTTTGTTTAATGAATTTGGTACTCATTTGCCGAAGTTATCGAGCTTCAAAATTTGAAAAGTCACACAAGTTGTGTTTGAGCACATAAAGTACTATTTTTCTCGGAAGTTCAACAAGATGCAATTCTGATGTGTTGTGACATCTTCAAAATCTCGTCGATCTGATTAATTTGACACTTTGTTTCAGGAATTTGGTCTTCATTTGCCGAAGTTATCGAGCTTCAAAATTTGAAAAGTCACACAAGTTGTGTGTTTGAGTACATAAAGTACTATTTTTCTCGGAAGTTCAACAAGATGCAATTCTGATGTGTTGTGACATCTTCAAAATCTCGTCGATCTGATTAATTTGACACTTTGTTTCAGGAATTTGGTCTTCATTTGCCGAAGTTATCGAGCTTCAAAATTTGAAAAGTCACACAAGTTGTGTGTTTGAGCACATAAAGTACTATTTTTCTCGGAAGTTCAACAAGATGCAATTCTGATGTGTTATGTCATGTTAAAGATCTCGTCGAGCTGATTAATTTGACACTTTGTTTAACAAATATGGACCTCATTTGCCGAAGTTATCGAGCTTCAAAATTTGAAAAGTCACACAAGTTGTGTGTTTGATCACATAAAATACTATTTTTCTTGGAAGTTCAAAAAGATGCAATTCCGATGTGTTGTGACATCTTCAAAATCTCGTCGATCTGATTTATTTGACACTTTGCTTAAGGAATTTGGTCTTCATTTGCCGAAGTTATCGAGCTTCAAAATTTGAAAAGTCACACAAGTTGTGTGTTTGATCACATAAAGTACTATTTTTCTTGGAAGTTCAAAAAGATGCAATCATGATGTGTTGTGACATCTTCAAAATCTCGTCGATCTGATTTATTTGACACTTTGTTTAAGAAATTTGGTCTTCATTTGCCGAAGTTATCGAGCTTCAAAATTTGAAAAGTCACACAAGTTGTGTGTTTGAGCACATAAAGTACTATTTTTCTCGGAAGTTCAACAAGATGCAATTCTGATGTGTTGTGACATCTTCAAAATCTCGTCGATCTGATTAATGTGACACTGTGTTTAAGGAATTTGGTCTTCATTTGCCGAAGTTATCGAGCTTCAAAATTTGAAAAGTCACACAAGTTGTGTGTTTGAGTACATAAAGTACTATTTTTCTCGGAAGTTCAACAAGATGCAATTCTGATGTGTTGTGACATCTTCAAAATCTCGTCGATCTGATTAATGTGACACTGTGTTTAAGGAATTTGGTCTTCATTTGCCGAAGTTATCGAGCTTCAAAATTTGAAAAGTCACACAAGTTGTGTGTTTGAGTACATAAAGTACTATTTTTCTCGGAAGTTCAACAAGATGCAATTCTGATGTGTTGTGACATCTTCAAAATCTCGTCGATCTGATTAATGTGACACTGTGTTTAAGGAATTTGGTCTTCATTTGCCGAAGTTATCGAGCTTCAAAATTTGAAAAGTCACACAAGTTGTGTGTTTGAGCACATAAAGTACTATTTTTCTTGGAAGTTCAACAAGATGCAATTCCGATGTGTTGTGACATCTTCAAAATCTCGTCGATCTGATTAATGTGACACTTTGTTTAAGGAATTTGGTCTTCATTTGCCGAAGTTATCGAGCTTCAAAATTTGAAAAGTCACACAAGTTGTGTGTTTGAGCACATAAAGTACTATTTTTCTCGGAAGTTCAACAAGATGCAATTCTGATGTGTTGTGACATCTTCAAAATCTCGTCGATCTGATTAATTTGACACTTTGTTTAAGGAATTTGGTCTTCATTTGCCGAAGTTATCGAGCTTCAAAATTTGAAAACTCACACAAGTTGTGTGTTTGAGCACATAAAGTACTATTTTTCTCGGAAGTTCAACAAGATGCAATTCTGATGTGTTGTGACATCTTCAAAATCTCGTCGATCTGATTAATTTGACACTTTGTTTAAGGAATTTGGTCTTCATTTGCCGAAGTTATCGAGCTTCAAAATTTGAAAACTCACACAAGTTGTGTGTTTGAGCACATAAAGTACTATTTTTCTCGGAAGTTCAACAAGATGCAATCATGATGTGTTGTGACATCTTCAAAATCTCGTCGATCTGATTAATGTGACACTTTGTTTAAGGAATTTGGTCTTCATTTGCCGAAGTTATCGAGCTTCAAAATTTGAAAAGTCACACAAGTTGTGTGTTTGAGCACATAAAGTACTATTTTTCTCGGAAGTTCAACAAGATGCAATTCTGATGTGTTGTGACATCTTCAAAATCTCGTCGATCTGATTAATTTGACACTTTGTTTAAGGAATTTGGTCTTCATTTGCCGAAGTTATCGAGCTTCAAAATTTGAAAACTCACACAAGTTGTGTGTTTGAGCACATAAAGTACTATTTTTCTTGGAAGTTCAACAAGATGCAATTCCGATGTGTTGTGACATCTTCAAAATCTCGTCGATCTGATTAATGTGACACTTTGTTTAAGGAATTTGGTCTTCATTTGCCGAAGTTATCGAGCTTCAAAATTTGAAAAGTCACACAAGTTGTGTGTTTGAGTACATAAAGTACTATTTTTCTCGGAAGTTCAACAAGATGCAATTCTGATGTGTTGTGACATCTTCAAAATCTCGTCGAGCTGATTAATTTGACACTTTGTTTAACAAATATGGACCTCATTTGCCGAAGTTGTCGAGCTTCAAAATTTGAAAAGTCACACAAGTTGTGTGTTTGATCACATAAAATACTATTTTTCTTGGAAGTTCAAAAAGATGCAATCATGATGTGTTGTGACATCTTCAAAATCTCGTCGATCTGATTTATTTGACACTTTGTTTAAGAAATTTGGTCCTCATTTGCCGAAGTTATCGAGCTTCAAAATTTGAAAAGTCACACAAGTTGTGTGTTTGAGCACATAAAGTACTATTTTTCTTCGAAGTTCAACAAGATGCAATCATGATGTGTTGTGACATCTTCAAAATCTCGTTGAGGTGATTAATGTGACACTTTGTTTAATGAATTTGGTCCTCATTTGCCGAAGTTATCGAGCTTCAAAATTTGAAAAGTCACACAAGTTGTGTGTTTGAGCACATAAAGTACTATTTTTCTTGGAAGTTCAACAAGATGCAATCATGATGTGTTGTGACATCTTCAAAATCTCGTTGAGGTGATTAATGTGACACTTTGTTTAATGAATTTGGTACTCATTTGCCGAAGTTATCGAGCTTCAAAATTTGAAAAGTCACACAAGTTGTGTGTTTGAGCACATAAAGTACTATTTTTCTTGGAAGTTCAACAAGATGCAATCATGATGTGTTGTGACATCTTCAAAATCTCGTTGAGGTGATTAATGTGACACTTTGTTTAATGAATTTGGTCTTCATTTGCCGAAGTTATCGAGCTTCAAAATTTGAAAAGTCACACAAGTTGTGTGTTTGAGTACATAAAGTACTATTTTTCTCGGAAGTTCAACAAGATGCAATTCTGATGTGTTGTGACATCTTCAAAATCTCGTCGATCTGATTAATTTGACACTTTGTTTAAGGAATTTGGTCTTCATTTGCCGAAGTTATCGAGCTTCAAAATTTGAAAACTCACACAAGTTGTGTGTTTGAGCACATAAAGTACTATTTTTCTTGGAAGTTCAACAAGATGCAATTCTGATGTGTTGTGACATCTTCAAAATCTCGTCGATCTGATTAATTTGACACTTTGTTTCAGGAATTTGGTCTTCATTTGCCGAAGTTTTCGAGCTTCAAAATTTGAAAAGTCACATAAGTTGTGTGTTTGAGCACATAAAGTACTATTTTTCTCGGAAGTTCAACAAGATGCAATCATGATGTGTTGTGACATCTTCAAAATCTCGTCGATCTGATTTATTTGACACTTTGCTTAAGGAATTTGGTCTTCATTTGCCGAAGTTATCGAGCTTCAAAATTTGAAAAGTCACATAAGTTGTGTGTTTGAGCACATAAAGTACTATTTTTCTTGGAAGTTCAACAAGATGCAATTCTGATGTGTTGTGACATCTTCAAAATCTCGTCGATCTGATTAATTTGACACTTTGTTTCAGGAATTTGGTCTTCATTTGCCGAAGTTTTCGAGCTTCAAAATTTGAAAAGTCACACAAGTTGTGTGTTTGATCACATAAAATACTATTTTTCTTGGAAGTTCAAAAAGATGCAATCATGATGTGTTGTGACATCTTCAAAATCTCGTCGATCTGATTTATTTGACACTTTGCTTAAGGAATTTGGTCTTCATTTGCCGAAGTTATCGAGCTTCAAAATTTGAAAAGTCACATAAGTTGTGTGTTTGAGCACATAAAGTACTATTTTTCTTGGAAGTTCAACAAGATGCAATTCTGATGTGTTGTGACATCTTCAAAATCTCGTCGATCTGATTAATGTGACACTTTGTTTAAGGAATTTGGTCTTCATTTGCCGAAGTTATCGAGCTTCAAAATTTGAAAAGTCACATAAGTTGTGTGTTTGAGTACATAAAGTACTATTTTTCTCGGAAGTTCAACAAGATGCAATTCTGATGTGTTATGTCATGTTAAAGATCTCGTCGAGCTGATTAATTTGACACTTTGTTTAACAAATATGGACCTCATTTGCCGAAGTTGTCGAGCTTCAAAATTTGAAAAGTCACACAAGTTGTGTGTTTGATCACATAAAATACTATTTTTCTTGGAAGTTCAAAAAGATGCAATTCCGATGTGTTGTGACATCTTCAAAATCTCGTCGATCTGATTTATTTGACACTTTGCTTAAGGAATTTGGTCTTCATTTGCCGAAGTTATCGAGCTTCAAAATTTGAAAAGTCACACAAGTTGTGTGTTTGAGTACATAAAGTACTATTTTTCTCGGAAGTTCAACAAGATGCAATTCTGGTGTGTTGTGACATCTTCAAAATCTCGTCGATCTGATTAATTTGACACTTTGTTTAAGGAATTTGGTCTTCATTTGCCGAAGTTATCGAGCTTCAAAATTTGAAAACTCACACAAGTTGTGTGTTTGAGCACATAAAGTACTATTTTTCTTGGAAGTTCAACAAGATGCAATTCTGATGTGTTGTGACATCTTCAAAATCTCGTCGATCTGATTAATTTGACACTTTGTTTCAGGAATTTGGTCTTCATTTGCCGAAGTTTTCGAGCTTCAAAATTTGAAAAGTCACACAAGTTGTGTGTTTGAGCACATAAAGTACTATTTTTCTCGGAAGTTCAACAAGATGCAATCATGATGTGTTGTGACATCTTCAAAATCTCGTCGATCTGATTTATTTGACACTTTGCTTAAGGAATTTGGTCTTCATTTGCCGAAGTTATCGAGCTTCAAAATTTGAAAAGTCACATAAGTTGTGTGTTTGAGCACATAAAGTACTATTTTTCTTGGAAGTTCAACAAGATGCAATTCTGATGTGTTGTGACATCTTCAAAATCTCGTCGATCTGATTAATTTGACACTTTGTTTCAGGAATTTGGTCTTCATTTGCCGAAGTTTTCGAGCTTCAAAATTTGAAAAGTCACACAAGTTGTGTGTTTGATCACATAAAATACTATTTTTCTTGGAAGTTCAAAAAGATGCAATCATGATGTGTTGTGACATCTTCAAAATCTCGTCGATCTGATTTATTTGACACTTTGCTTAAGGAATTTGGTCTTCATTTGCCGAAGTTATCGAGCTTCAAAATTTGAAAAGTCACATAAGTTGTGTGTTTGAGCACATAAAGTACTATTTTTCTTGGAAGTTCAACAAGATGCAATTCTGATGTGTTGTGACATCTTCAAAATCTCGTCGATCTGATTAATGTGACACTTTGTTTAAGGAATTTGGTCTTCATTTGCCGAAGTTATCGAGCTTCAAAATTTGAAAAGTCACATAAGTTGTGTGTTTGAGTACATAAAGTACTATTTTTCTCGGAAGTTCAACAAGATGCAATTCTGATGTGTTATGTCATGTTAAAGATCTCGTCGAGCTGATTAATTTGACACTTTGTTTAACAAATATGGACCTCATTTGCCGAAGTTGTCGAGCTTCAAAATTTGAAAAGTCACACAAGTTGTGTGTTTGAGCACATAAAGTACTATTTTTCTTGGAAGTTCAACAAGATGCAATCATGATGTGTTGTGACATCTTCAAAATCTCGTTGAGGTGATTAATGTGACACTTTGTTTAATGAATTTGGTACTCATTTGCCGAAGTTATCGAGCTTCAAAATTTGAAAAGTCACACAAGTTGTGTTTGAGCACATAAAGTACTATTTTTCTCGGAAGTTCAACAAGATGCAATTCTGATGTGTTGTGACATCTTCAAAATCTCGTCGATCTGATTAATTTGACACTTTGTTTCAGGAATTTGGTCTTCATTTGCCGAAGTTATCGAGCTTCAAAATTTGAAAAGTCACACAAGTTGTGTGTTTGAGCACATAAAGTACTATTTTTCTCGGAAGTTCAACAAGATGCAATTCTGATGTGTTATGTCATGTTAAAGATCTCGTCGAGCTGATTAATTTGACACTTTGTTTAACAAATATGGACCTCATTTGCCGAAGTTGTCGAGCTTCAAAATTTGAAAAGTCACACAAGTTGTGTGTTTGATCACATAAAATACTATTTTTCTTGGAAGTTCAAAAAGATGCAATTCCGATGTGTTGTGACATCTTCAAAATCTCGTCGATCTGATTTATTTGACACTTTGCTTAAGGAATTTGGTCTTCATTTGCCGAAGTTATCGAGCTTCAAAATTTGAAAACTCACACAAGTTGTGTGTTTGAGCACATAAAGTACTATTTTTCTTGGAAGTTCAACAAGATGCAATTCCGATGTGTTGTGACATCTTCAAAATCTCGTCGATCTGATTAATGTGACACTTTGTTTAAGGAATTTGGTCTTCATTTGCCGAAGTTATCGAGCTTCAAAATTTGAAAACTCACACAAGTTGTGTGTTTGAGCACATAAAGTACTATTTTTCTTGGAAGTTCAACAAGATGCAATTCTGATGTGTTATGTCATGTTAAAGATCTCGTCGAGCTGATTAATTTGACACTCTGTTTAACAAATTTGGTCCTCATTTGCTGAAGTTATCGAGCTTCAAAATTTGAAAAGTCACACAAGTTGTGTGTTTGAGCACATAAAGTACTATTTTTCTCGGAAGTTCAACAAGATGCAATTCTGATGTGTTGTGACATCTTCAAAATCTCGTCGATCTGATTAATTTGACACTTTGTTTAAGGAATTTGGTCTTCATTTGCCGAAGTTATCGAGCTTCAAAATTTGAAAAGTCACACAAGTTGTGTGTTTGAGCACATAAAGTACTATTTTTCTTGGAAGTTCAACAAGATGCAATTCTGGTGTGTTGTGACATCTTCAAAATCTCGTCGATCTGATTAATGTGACACTTTGTTTAAGGAATTTGGTCTTCATTTGCCGAAGTTATCGAGCTTCAAAATTTGAAAAGTCACATAAGTTGTGTGTTTGAGCACATAAAGTACTATTTTTCTTGGAAGTTCAACAAGATGCAATTCTGATGTGTTGTGACATCTTCAAAATCTCGTCGATCTGATTAATGTGACACTTTGTTTAAGGAATTTGGTCTTCATTTGCCGAAGTTATCGAGCTTCAAAATTTGAAAAGTCACATAAGTTGTGTGTTTGAGTACATAAAGTACTATTTTTCTCGGAAGTTCAACAAGATGCAATTCTGATGTGTTATGTCATGTTAAAGATCTCGTCGAGCTGATTAATTTGACACTTTGTTTAACAAATATGGACCTCATTTGCCGAAGTTGTCGAGCTTCAAAATTTGAAAAGTCACACAAGTTGTGTGTTTGATCACATAAAATACTATTTTTCTTGGAAGTTCAAAAAGATGCAATCATGATGTGTTGTGACATCTTCAAAATCTCGTCGATCTGATTTATTTGACACTTTGCTTAAGGAATTTGGTCTTCATTTGCCGAAGTTATCGAGCTTCAAAATTTGAAAAGTCACACAAGTTGTGTGTTTGAGCACATAAAGTACTATTTTTCTCGGAAGTTCAACAAGATGCAATTCTGATGTGTTGTGACATCTTCAAAATCTCGTCGATCTGATTAATGTGACACTTTGTTTAAGGAATTTGGTCTTCATTTGCCGAAGTTATCGAGCTTCAAAATTTGAAAAGTCACATAAGTTGTGTGTTTGAGTACATAAAGTACTATTTTTCTCGGAAGTTCAACAAGATGCAATTCTGATGTGTTATGTCATGTTAAAGATCTCGTCGAGCTGATTAATTTGACACTTTGTTTAACAAATATGGACCTCATTTGCCGAAGTTGTCGAGCTTCAAAATTTGAAAAGTCACACAAGTTGTGTGTTTGAGCACATAAAGTACTATTTTTCTCGGAAGTTCAACAAGATGCAATTCCGATGTGTTGTGACATCTTCAAAATCTCGTCGATCTGATTAATGTGACACTTTGTTTAAGAAATTTGGTCTTCATTTGCCGAAGTTATCGAGCTTCAAAATTTGAAAAGTCACACAAGTTGTGTGTTTGAGTACATAAAGTACTATTTTTCTCGGAAGTTCAACAAGATGCAATTCTGGTGTGTTGTGACATCTTCAAAATCTCGTCGATCTGATTAATTTGACACTTTGTTTAAGGAATTTGGTCTTCATTTGCCGAAGTTATCGAGCTTCAAAATTTGAAAACTCACACAAGTTGTGTGTTTGAGCACATAAAGTACTATTTTTCTTGGAAGTTCAACAAGATGCAATTCCGATGTGTTGTGACATCTTCAAAATCTCGTCGATCTGATTAATGTGACACTTTGTTTAAGGAATTTGGTCTTCATTTGCCGAAGTTATCGAGCTTCAAAATTTGAAAACTCACACAAGTTGTGTGTTTGAGCACATAAAGTACTATTTTTCTTGGAAGTTCAACAAGATGCAATTCCGATGTGTTGTGACATCTTCAAAATCTCGTCGATCTGATTAATGTGACACTTTGTTTAAGGAATTTGGTCTTCATTTGCCGAAGTTATCGAGCTTCAAAATTTGAAAAGTCACATAAGTTGTGTGTTTGAGCACATAAAGTACTATTTTTCTTGGAAGTTCAACAAGATGCAATTCTGATGTGTTGTGACATCTTCAAAATCTCGTCGATCTGATTAATGTGACACTTTGTTTAAGGAATTTGGTCTTCATTTGCCGAAGTTATCGAGCTTCAAAATTTGAAAAGTCACATAAGTTGTGTGTTTGAGTACATAAAGTACTATTTTTCTCGGAAGTTCAACAAGATGCAATTCCGATGTGTTGTGACATCTTCAAAATCTCGTCGATCTGATTAATGTGACACTTTGTTTAAGAAATTTGGTCTTCATTTGCCGAAGTTATCGAGCTTCAAAATTTGAAAAGTCACACAAGTTGTGTGTTTGAGTACATAAAGTACTATTTTTCTTGGAAGTTCAACAAGATGCAATTCTGATGTGTTGTGACATCTTCAAAATCTCGTCGATCTGATTAATGTGACACTTTGTTTAAGGAATTTGGTCTTCATTTGCCGAAGTTTTCGAGCTTCAAAATTTGAAAACTCACACAAGTTGTGTGTTTGAGCACATAAAGTACTATTTTTCTCGGAAGTTCAACAAGATGCAATCATGATGTGTTGTGACATCTTCAAAATCTCGTCGATCTGATTAATTTGACACTTTGTTTCAGGAATTTGGTCTTCATTTGCCGAAGTTTTCGAGCTTCAAAATTTGAAAACTCACACAAGTTGTGTGTTTGAGCACATAAAGTACTATTTTTCTTGGAAGTTCAACAAGATGCAATTCCGATGTGTTGTGACATCTTCAAAATCTCGTCGATCTGATTAATGTGACACTTTGTTTAAGGAATTTGGTCTTCATTTTCCGAAGTTATCGAGCTTCAAAATTTGAAAACTCACACAAGTTGTGTGTTTGAGCACATAAAGTACTATTTTTCTTGGAAGTTCAACAAGATGCAATTCCGATGTGTTGTGACATCTTCAAAATCTCGTCGATCTGATTAATGTGACACTTTGTTTAAGGAATTTGGTCTTCATTTGCCGAAGTTATCGAGCTTCAAAATTTGAAAACTCACACAAGTTGTGTGTTTGAGCACATAAAGTACTATTTTTCTTGGAAGTTCAACAAGATGCAATTCTGATGTGTTATGTCATGTTAAAGATCTCGTCGAGCTGATTAATTTGACACTCTGTTTAACAAATTTGGTCCTCATTTGCTGAAGTTATCGAGCTTCAAAATTTGAAAACTCACACAAGTTGTGTGTTTGAGCACATAAAGTACTATTTTTCTTGGAAGTTCAACAAGATGCAATTCCGATGTGTTGTGACATCTTCAAAATCTCGTCGATCTGATTAATGTGACACTTTGTTTAAGGAATTTGGTCTTCATTTTCCGAAGTTATCGAGCTTCAAAATTTGAAAACTCACACAAGTTGTGTGTTTGAGCACATAAAGTACTATTTTTCTTGGAAGTTCAACAAGATGCAATTCCGATGTGTTGTGACATCTTCAAAATCTCGTCGATCTGATTAATGTGACACTTTGTTTAAGGAATTTGGTCTTCATTTGCCGAAGTTATCGAGCTTCAAAATTTGAAAAGTCACACAAGTTGTGTGTTTGAGCACATAAAGTACTATTTTTCTCGGAAGTTCAACAAGATGCAATCATGATGTGTTGTGACATCTTCAAAATCTCGTTGAGGTGATTAATGTGACACTTTGTTTAATGAATTTGGTACTCATTTGCCGAAGTTATCGAGCTTCAAAATTTGAAAACTCACACAAGTTGTGTGTTTGAGCACATAAAGTACTATTTTTCTTGGAAGTTCAAAAAGATGCAATCATGATGTGTTGTGACATCTTCAAAATCTCGTCGATCTGATTTATTTGACACTTTGCTTAAGGAATTTGGTCTTCATTTGCCGAAGTTGTCGAGCTTCAAAATTTGAAAAGTCACATAAGTTGTGTGTTTGAGTACATAAAGTACTATTTTTCTCGGAAGTTCAACAAGATGCACTTCTGATGTGTTGTGACATCTTCAAAATCTCGTTGAGGTGATTAATGTGACACTTTGTTTAAGGAATTTGGTCCTCATTTGCCGAAGTTATCGAGCTTCAAAATTTGAAAAGTCACACAAGTTGTGTGTTAGAGCACATAAAGTACTATTTTTCTCGGAAGTTCAACAAGATGCAATCATGATGTGTTGTGACATCTTCAAAATCTCGTCGATCTTATTTATTTGACACTTTGTTTAAGGAATTTGGTCCTCATTTGCCGAAGTTATCGAGCTTCAAAATTTGAAAAGTCTCACAAGTTGTGTGTTTGAGTACATAAAGTACTATTTTTCTCGGAAGTTCAACAAGACGCAATTCTGATGTGTTATGTCATGTTAAAGATCTCGTCGAGCTGATTAATTTGACACTTTGTTTAACAAATATGGACCTCATTTGCCGAAGTTGTCGAGCTTCAAAATTTGAAAAGTCACACAAGTTGTGTGTTTGATCACATAAAGTACTATTTTTCTTGGAAGTTCAAAAAGATGCAATCATGATGTGTTGTGACATCTTCAAAATCTCGTCGATCTGATTAATTTGACACTTTGTTTAAGGAATTTGGTCTTCATTTGCCGAAGTTATCGAGCTTCAAAATTTGAAAAGTCACACAAGTTGTGTGTTTGAGCACATAAAGTACTATTTTTCTCGGAAGTTCAACAAGATGCAATTCTGATGTGTTATGTCATGTTAAAGATCTCGTCGAGCTGATTAATTTGACACTCTGTTTAACAAATTTGGTCCTCATTTGCTGAAGTTATCGAGCTTCAAAATTTGAAAAGTCTCACAAGTTGTGTGTTTGAGCACATAAAGTACTATTTTTCTCGGAAGTTCAACAAGATGCAATCATGATGTGTTGTGACATCTTCAAAATCTCGTCGATCTTATTTATTTGACACTTTGCTTAAGGAATTTGGTCTTCATTTGCCGAAGTTATCGAGCTTCAAAATTTGAAAAGTCTCACAAGTTGTGTGTTTGAGTACATAAAGTACTATTTTTCTCGGAAGTTCAACAAGATGCAATTCTGATGTGTTGTGACATCTTCAAAATCTCGTCGATCTGATTAATGTGACACTTTGTTTAAGGAATTTGGTCTTCATTTGCCGAAGTTATCGAGCTTCAAAATTTGAAAAGTCACACAAGTTGTGTGTTTGAGCACATAAAGTACTGTTTTTCTCGGAAGTTCAACAAGATGCAATTCTGATGTGTTATGTCATGTTAAAGATCTCGTCGAGCTGATTAATTTGACACTCTGTTTAACAAATTTGGTCCTCATTTGCTGAAGTTATCGAGCTTCAAAATTTGAAAAGTCACACAAGTTGTGTGTTTGATCACATAAAATACTATTTTTCTCGGAAGTTCAACAAGATGCAATTCTGGTGTGTTGTGACATCTTCAAAATCTCGTCGATCTGATTAATGTGACACTTTGTTTAAGAAATTTGGTCTTCATTTGCCGAAGTTATCGAGCTTCAAAATTTGAAAAGTCACACAAGTTGTGTGTTTGAGTACATAAAGTACTATTTTTCTCGGAAGTTCAACAAGATGCAATTCTGATGTGTTGTGACATCTTCAAAATCTCATTGAGGTGATTAATGTAACACTTTGTTTAAGGAATTTGGTCCTCATTTGCCGAAGTTATCGAGCTTCAAAATTTGAAAAGTCACACAAGTTGTGTGTTTGAGCACATAAAGTACTATTTTTCTCGGAAGTTCAACAAGATGCAATTCTGATGTGTTGTGACATCTTCAAAATCTCATTGAGGTGATTAATGTGACACTTTGTTTAAGGAATTTGGTCCTCATTTGCCGAAGTTATCGAGCTTCAAAATTTGAAAAGTCACACAAGTTGTGTGTTTGAGCACATAAAGTACTATTTTTCTTGGAAGTTCAACAAGATGCAATTCTGGTGTGTTGTGACATCTTCAAAATCTCGTCGATCTGATTAATGTGACACTTTGTTTAAGAAATTTGGTCTTCATTTGCCGAAGTTATCGAGCTTCAAAATTTGAAAAGTCACACAAGTTGTGTGTTTGAGTACATAAAGTACTATTTTTCTTGGAAGTTCAACAAGATGCAATTCTGGTGTGTTGTGACATCTTCAAAATCTCGTCGATCTGATTAATGTGACACTTTGTTTAAGAAATTTGGTCTTCATTTGCCGAAGTTATCGAGCTTCAAAATTTGAAAAGTCACATAAGTTGTGTGTTTGAGCACATAAAGTACTATTTTTCTCGGAAGTTCAACAAGATGCAATTCTGGTGTGTTGTGACATCTTCAAAATCTCGTCGATCTGATTAATGTGATGTGGCGGCACCCTATGTGTCGCCGCCTTGGAAATCCCAGTCATAAAGGCAACTGGGAATCCGGTAAAAAGGTAGAGCGAAATGGTCCGAGAGTCACGTACGATGGGGTATAAGAAGGCAGCCTCGAAGGCGGCTCTTCCTCTTTTCGGTCTGCGCCTCGACCACCCCGGCTACCCAAAGACGCGATCTATCGGCCCGCCGAGCCTTGTTGTTAAATAAGTAAATAAATATTATTCATTGATTCAAATTCCCGACGAGTATCATTTCGTAATCGGTCGTACCTTTAATCATTACCAAAGTGGTGACCCCGACGTGATTAAATTCTAAAAGGTAGGGTTAAAGGTATTCAACCCGCGAATTTTCGTTTCGCGCGTGACGGGCAATAAAGTATAAAGCATGGACCAAATGGAGAGACCCGCGGAAACGGCATATCCTCGTGGGTCCCCCGCGGACGAAGCCGAAGCATTAGGAGAGGTCCATTCCGTCGCTCTGAAAATGCCCAGATTCCGACCAAATCGAATCCTCCTGTGGTTTTCGCTGGTAGAAACACAATTCTCGTTATTCCGTATATCGAAGGAATCGACGAAAGTAGGACACGTGATCGCGGCACTAGGGGAAGCAGAGTTGGATTTGATGGAGGACTTGATAACAGACCCATCCCGAAACAAGAGCTACTCGCTGCTCAAGGCAGAGCTCATTAAGAGGCTCTCCATGTCCGACACGACTCGGGTGCAGAAGCTGGTCGAAAACGAAGAGATGGGAGACCGAACGCCGTCGCAATTCCTGAGGGATCTCCGAAAAATTGCAAATTGCTCAGATGCAAACTTCGGCGACTTTATCGTCACGCTGTGGAAAACGCGCCTCCCAGCGGCGATACAGCAAATATTGGCGGTTTGCAAGGAGGACACGGCCGTGGAAAAGATTGCCGAAATCGCGGACCGAATTCACGAATCCCGGCCAGCAAAAGGACAAATACAAGCAGTCCGGGCAGCCTCAACTCAAAAATTCGCCGCGGACCCCGGAATCGGGGAACTGAGCCGCAGATTGGCCAAATTAGAGGCTAAAGTCGAGGCCCTCGACAGCAGAGCCCTTGGAGCGAGACATTCCCGATCGCGACCAAGAAATCCGAGGTCCGAGACCAGCAACAAGTCGCAAGTTCGCGATGGGGGCAATGACGGACCCCTATGCTGGTACCACCAGACATACGGGGAAAAATCCACTAGGTGCAGAAAACCATGTTCTTGGTCGTCGGAAAACGAGTAAGACCGTCAGTGAAAGCGGCGCTCAGTGACGGCCTAAATTCCCGCCGCATCTTCGTGTTTGACAAAAACTCTAAAAGAAAATTTTTAGTGGACACGGGCGCAGACATTTGTGTCTACCCTCGCGATCGATTACGTGGCCCCTTAAAGAGGTGTACGTACCAACTTTACGCCGCGAACGGGACGCCCATCGCGACGTACGGGAGTGTGGTTGTAACCTTAAATCTGGCTCTTCGTCGCGAGTTCAAGTGGAATTTTATCATAGCCGACGTAAGTGCAGCTATTATCGGCATAGACTTCTTGAGTTTTTACGGCCTACTCGTCGACCCCCGAAACAAACGGCTACTCGACACTAACACAAGCTTAGCGGTAGCTGGAACTCAAGCCGGCCCAGGTTTGCCCTCGGTGAAGACAATCATCGGTAACTCAGCATACCACGAGTTGTTGGCCGAGTTCCGTGAAGTGACGCGTCCGACCACATTCGGAAAATCGGTGATAAAACACAACGTCTCTCATCGCATAGAAACCACGCCTGGACCGCCGGTGCACGCGAAACCACGACGACTCGCTCCGGATCGGTTAAAACAGGTCAAAACCGAATTCAAACTCATGCTGGAACGAGGGACAATCCGTCCGTCAAAGAGTCCATGGGCCTCGCCCCTACACGTAGTTCCGAAGAAGGATGGCTCATTACGCCCCTGTGGAGACTACCGCGCCCTCAACGCGAGGACCGTACCAGACAGATACACGCCGCCGCACATAGAAGATTTCGCACAAACCCTACACGGGAAGAAAATCTTTTCAAAAGTCGACCTCGTGCGCGCGTACCATCAAATTCCGGTGGCCCCCGAAGACATCGAAAAGACGGCCATAATTACCCCCTTTGGGTTATTCGAGGCCAACGTCACAATGTTTGGTTTACGAAACGCGGGCCAAACCTGTCAAAGATTCGTAGACGAAATCACGAGAAACCTCGATTTCGTTTACGCATATATAGACGACTTTCTAATAGCGTCGGAGAATGAGGAGCAACATCTACAGCATTTACGCATGCTATTCGAAAGGCTCCGGGAATACGGGGTAGTGATAAATTCCGCCAAGTGCGTTTTCGGGGTTAACGAGATCACGTTTCTTGGGTATACAGTAAACGAACATGGCATCAGGCCACTGTCGGAACGGGTAAACGCTATTAACGAATTTCCGAAACCCGCGAACGTGAAACAGCTTCGAAGATACCTAGGTATGATTAATTTTTACCGGCGATTCATCGCGGGTGCCGCGGGTATCTTACAGCCCCTTAACGACCTTCTAAAAGGCACCAAAAAAGGAAACACGCCTATAGTTTGGACGGAAATCGCCGAGAACGCTTTTACCAACTCAAAAAACGCTCTAGCAAACGCGACTTTACTCGCGCACCCCGTCCCCGGCGCGCCAATTAGCTTGGTAGCGGACGCTTCTGACTACGCCATCGGAGCAGCCCTGCAGCAGCGGGTGAACAATGCGTGGCAACCTTTAGGTTTCTACACGAAATCCCTGTCCTCCGCCCAACGCAAATACAGTGCTTACGACAGGGAATTGCTAGCAGTGTACGCGGCAGTCAAACAGTTTAGGCACGCAGTCGAAGGAAGAAATTTCACAATCTTCACCGACCACAAGCCTTTGACTTTCGCATTCAATCAAAACCTGGACAAGTGCTCGCCCCGTCAATTTCGGCATCTGGACTACATCAGCCAATTTACGACCGATATCCGGCACATAAAAGGGTCCGAGAATAACGTCGCCGATGCACTATCACGCATTCAAACGATAACAACCGCAGTGGATCACAAAACGATTGAGACCGCGCAAGCGAACGATCAAGAGTTGCAAGACATACTTATGTCAGCTGAAACGACGTTGAAATTAAAAAAAATCTATTTTCCTGAGCAAGACGCATATATATATTGCGATTCAACTAACGACAGGATCCGGCCGTTTGTTCCTAAAGAGTTGCGACGCAGAATTTTCTCATCCCTACATGGACTAGCACATCCAGGCATGAGATCCTCCCAGAAGCTGGTCACAGATCGTTTCGTGTGGCCATCAATCAACAAAGACTGTCGAACATGGACACGCCAGTGCATCCCATGTCAACGCTGCAAAGTGACACGTCACGTCTCAGCTCCCATCCAGAATTTCGAAGAAATAGCAGGCCGTTTCGAACATGTCCACATCGACATAATCACGATGCCACACTCCCACGGGTATCGATATTGTTTAACATGTGTGGACCGTTTTTCTCGATGGCCCGAAGCCATTCCCATCAGGGATATGGAAGCCACAACGGTGGCACACGCACTCATCAGTACCTGGATCTCACGTTTTGGCGTTCCATTGAGGATAACTTCGGATCAAGGCCGCCAATTCGAGTCCAGACTATTTCAAGAGTTGTGCCGTTGGGCAGGGATAAAACACTTGCGAACAACCGCTTATCATCCGCAAGCGAATGGAATGGTAGAACGGATGCATCGACAACTTAAATCCGCCATAAAATGTCACGAAAACGAGGATTGGGTACACACCCTTCCCATCGTTCTACTAGGCATCCGCACCGCCATTAAAGAAGACCTCAAGGCCAACGCAGCCGAACTCATCTACGGCACAGGCATCCGTTTGCCCGCAGAATTGTTCCTTCCAAGCAACAACGAACCTGACACGGAATATGTTGCTAAATTAAAACACCGGGTGGAGAACATCAAACCAGTGCCGGTAAAACGACACGGCACAAGCAAAGTGTTCATCTTCAAAGAACTGGAGAACACGTCCCACGTATTTATACGCAACGACGGATGTTCCTTGACGGCATTACGTGAAACATACCACGGTCCCTACGAGGTGATCAAAAGAAGCAAAAAAAAATTCCTGATCAAAATCAAGGGTAAACCAGAGCATGTTTCAATAGATAGACTAAAACCCGCTTTCCTTTGCCGCGACGACATCAACCAGGCAGAGGGACTCACAAAAAAAGGCGAAAACACAGAACAGGCACCTACACCAGAAGTACTAAATGCAAGCGATACCAGTTGTACAAGGACGAGGTCGGGAAGACGCGTACGGTTCCCCGAACGGTTACAAGTAGGTCCCAAATAAAATACACCACTCGTTACCACTGGTAAGGGGGTGTGTGGCGGCACCCTATGTGTCGCCGCCTTGGAAATCCCAGTCATAAAGGCAACTGGGAATCCGGTAAAAAGGTAGAGCGAAATGGTCCGAGAGTCACGTACGATGGGGTATAAGAAGGCAGCCTCGAAGGCGGCTCTTCCTCTTTTCGGTCTGCGCCTCGACCACCCCGGCTACCCAAAGACGCGATCTATCGGCCCGCCGAGCCTTGTTGTTAAATAAGTAAATAAATATTATTCATTGATTCAAATTCCCGACGAGTATCATTTCGTAATCGGTCGTACCTTTAATCATTACCAAAGTGACACTTTGTTTAAGAAATTTGGTCTTCATTTGCCGAAGTTATCGAGCTTCAAAATTTGAAAAGTCACACAAGTTGTGTGTTTGAGTACATAAAGTACTATTTTTCTCGGAAGTTCAACAAGATGCAATTCTGATGTGTTGTGACATCTTCAAAATCTCGTCGATCTGATTAATGTGACACTTTGTTTAAGGAATTTGGTCTTCATTTGCCGAAGTTATCGAGCTTCAAAATTTGAAAAGTCACATAAGTTGTGTGTTTGAGCACATAAAGTACTATTTTTCTTGGAAGTTCAACAAGATGCAATTCTGATGTGTTGTGACATCTTCAAAATCTCGTCGATCTGATTAATGTGACACTTTGTTTAAGGAATTTGGTCTTCATTTGCCGAAGTTATCGAGCTTCAAAATTTGAAAAGTCACATAAGTTGTGTGTTTGAGTACATAAAGTACTATTTTTCTCGGAAGTTCAACAAGATGCAATTCTGATGTGTTATGTCATGTTAAAGATCTCGTCGAGCTGATTAATTTGACACTTTGTTTAACAAATATGGACCTCATTTGCCGAAGTTGTCGAGCTTCAAAATTTGAAAAGTCACACAAGTTGTGTGTTTGATCACATAAAATACTATTTTTCTTGGAAGTTCAAAAAGATGCAATCATGATGTGTTGTGACATCTTCAAAATCTCGTCGATCTGATTTATTTGACACTTTGCTTAAGGAATTTGGTCTTCATTTGCCGAAGTTATCGAGCTTCAAAATTTGAAAAGTCACACAAGTTGTGTGTTTGAGCACATAAAGTACTATTTTTCTCGGAAGTTCAACAAGATGCAATTCTGGTGTGTTGTGACATCTTCAAAATCTCGTCGATCTGATTAATTTGACACTTTGTTTAAGGAATTTGGTCTTCATTTGCCGAAGTTATCGAGCTTCAAAATTTGAAAAGTCACACAAGTTGTGTGTTTGATCACATAAAATACTATTTTTCTTGGAAGTTCAAAAAGATGCAATCATGATGTGTTGTGACATCTTCAAAATCTCGTCGATCTGATTAATGTGACACTTTGTTTAAGGAATTTGGTCCTCATTTGCCGAAGTTATCGAGCTTCAAAATTTGAAAAGTCACACAAGTTGTGTGTTTGAGCACATAAAGTACTATTTTTCTCGGAAGTTCAACAAGATGCAATTCTGGTGTGTTGTGACATCTTCAAAATCTCGTCGATCTGATTAATGTGACACTTTGTTTAAGGAATTTGGTCCTCATTTGCCGAAGTTATCGAGCTTCAAAATTTGAAAAGTCACACAAGTTGTGTGTTTGAGCACATAAAGTACTATTTTTCTCGGAAGTTCAACAAGATGCAATTCTGGTGTGTTGTGACATCTTCAAAATCTCGTCGATCTGATTAATGTGACACTTTGTTTAAGGAATTTGGTCCTCATTTGCCGAAGTTATCGAGCTTCAAAATTTGAAAAGTCACACAAGTTGTGTGTTTGAGCACATAAAGTACTATTTTTCTCGGAAGTTCAACAAGATGCAATTCTGGTGTGTTGTGACATCTTCAAAATCTCGTCGATCTGATTAATTTGACACTTTGTTTAAGGAATTTGGTCTTCATTTGCCGAAGTTATCGAGCTTCAAAATTTGAAAAGTCACACAAGTTGTGTGTTTGAGCACATAAAGTACTGTTTTTCTCGGAAGTTCAACAAGATGCAATTCTGATGTGTTATGTCATGTTAAAGATCTCGTCGAGCTGATTAATTTGACACTCTGTTTAACAAATTTGGTCCTCATTTGCTGAAGTTATCGAGCTTCAAAATTTGAAAAGTCACACAAGTTGTGTGTTTGATCACATAAAATACTATTTTTCTTGGAAGTTCAAAAAGATGCAATCATGATGTGTTGTGACATCTTCAAAATCTCGTCGATCTGATTAATGTGACACTTTGTTTAAGGAATTTGGTCCTCATTTGCCGAAGTTATCGAGCTTCAAAATTTGAAAAGTCACACAAGTTGTGTGTTTGAGCACATAAAGTACTATTTTTCTCGGAAGTTCAACAAGATGCAATAATGATGTGTTGTGACATCTTCAAAATCTCGTTGAGGTGATTAATGTGACACTTTGTTTAAGGAATTTGGTACTCATTTGCCGAAGTTATCGAGCTTCAAAGTTTGAAAAGTCACAAAAGATGTGTGTTTGAGCACATAAAGTACTATTTTTCTCGGAAGTTCAACAAGATGCAATTCTGATGTGTTGTGACATCTTCAAAATCTCGTTGAGGTGATTAATGTGACACTTTGTTTAAGGAATTTGGTACTCATTTGCCGAAGTTATCGAGCTTCAAAGTTTGAAAAGTCACAAAAGATTTGTGTTTGAGCACATAAAGTACTATTTTTCTCGGAAGTTCAACAAGATGCAATAATGATGTGTTGTGACATCTTCAAAATCTCGTCGATCTGATTAATTTGACACTTTGTTTAAGGAATTTGGTCTTCATTTGCCGAAGTTATCGAGCTTCAAAATTTGAAAAGTCTCACAAGTTGTGTGTTTGAGCACATAAAGTACTATTTTTCTTGGAAGTTCAACAAGATGCAATCATGATGTGTTGTGACATCTTCAAAATCTCGTCGATCTGATTAATTTGACACTTTGTTTAAGGAATTTGGTCCTCATTTTCCGAAGTTATCGAGCTTCAAAATTTGAAAAGTCTCACAAGTTGTGTGTTTGAGCACATAAAGTACTATTTTTCTTGGAAGTTCAACAAGATGCAATAATGATGTGTTGTGACATCTTCAAAATCTCGTCGATCTGATTAATTTGACACTTTGTTTAAGGAATTTGGTCTTCATTTGCCGAAGTTATCGAGCTTCAAAATTTGAAAAGTCTCACAAGTTGTGTGTTTGAGCACATAAAGTACTATTTTTCTTGGAAGTTCAACAAGATGCAATAATGATGTGTTGTGACATCTTCAAAATCTCGTCGATCTGATTAATTTGACACTTTGCTTAAGAAATTTGGTCTTCATTTGCCGAAGTTATCGAGCTTCAAAATTTGAAAAGTCACACAAGTTGTGTGTTTGAGTACATAAAGTACTATTTTTCTGGGAAGTTCAACAAGATGCAATCATGATGTGTTGTGACATCTTCAAAATCTCGTCGATCTGATTAATTTGACACTTTGTTTAAGGAATTTGGTCCTCATTTTCCGAAGTTATCGAGCTTCAAAATTTGAAAAGTCACACAAGTTGTGTGTTTGAGTACATAAAGTACTATTTTTCTCGGAAGTTCAACAAGATGCAATTCTGATGTGTTGTGACATCTTCAAAATCTCGTCGATCTGATTAATTTGACACTTTGTTTAAGGAATTTGGTCCTCATTTGCCGAAGTTATCGAGCTTCAAAATTTGAAAAGTCAAACAAGTTGTGTGTTTGAGTACATAAAGTACTATTTTTCTCGGAAGTTCAACAAGATGCAATTCTGATGTGTTGTGACATCTTCAAAATCTCGTCGATCTGATTAATTTGACACTTTGTTTAAGGAATTTGGTCCTCATTTGCCGAAGTTATCGAGCTTCAAAATTTGAAAAGTCAAACAAGTTGTGTGTTTGAGTACATAAAGTACTATTTTTCTCGGAAGTTCAACAAGATGCAATTCTGATGTGTTGTGACATCTTCAAAATCTCGTCGATCTGATTAATTTGACACTTTGCTTAAGGAATTTGGTCCTCATTTGCCGAAGTTATCGAGCTTCAAAATTTGAAAAGTCACACAAGTTGTGTGTTTGAGTACATAAAGTACTATTTTTCTCGGAAGTTCAACAAGATGCAATTCTGATGTGTTGTGACATCTTCAAAATCTCGTCGATCTGATTAATTTGACACTTTGCTTAAGGAATTTGGTCCTCATTTGCCGAAGTTATCGAGCTTCAAAATTTGAAAAGTCACACAAGTTGTGTGTTTGAGTACATAAAGTACTATTTTTCTCGGAAGTTCAACAAGATGCAATCATGATGTGTTGTGACATCTTCAAAATCTCGTCGATCTGATTAATGTGACACTTTGCTTAAGAAATTTGGTCTTCATTTGCCGAAGTTATCGAGCTTCAAAATTTGAAAAGTCACACAAGTTGTGTGTTTGAGTACATAAAGTACTATTTTTCTCGGAAGTTCAACAAGATGCAATCATGATGTGTTGTGACATCTTCAAAATCTCGTCGATCTGATTAATGTGACACTTTGCTTAAGGAATTTGGTCCTCATTTGCCGAAGTTATCGAGCTTCAAAATTTGAAAAGTCACACAAGTTGTGTGTTTGAGTACATAAAGTACTATTTTTCTCGGAAGTTCAACAAGATGCAATTCTGATGTGTTGTGACATCTTCAAAATCTCGTCGATCAGATTAATTTGACACTTTGTTTAAGAAATTTGGTCTTCATTTGCCGAAGTTATCGAGCTTCAAAATTTGAAAAGTCACACAAGTTGTGTGTTTGAGCACATAAAGTACTATTTTTCTTGGAAGTTCCACAAGATGCAATTCTGATGTGTTGTGACATCTTCAAAATCTCGTTGAGGTGATTAATGTGACACTTTGTTTAAGGAATTTGGTACTCATTTGCCGAAGTTATCGAGCTTCAAAGTTTGAAAAGTCACAAAAGATTTGTGTTTGAGCACATAAAGTACTATTTTTCTCGGAAGTTCAACAAGATGCAATAATGATGTGTTGTGACATCTTCAAAATCTCGTCGATCTGATTAATTTGACACTTTGTTTAAGGAATTTGGTCTTCATTTGCCGAAGTTATCGAGCTTCAAAATTTGAAAAGTCTCACAAGTTGTGTGTTTGAGTACATAAAGTACTATTTTTCTGGGAAGTTCAACAAGATGCAATCATGATGTGTTGTGACATCTTCAAAATCTCGTCGATCTGATTAATTTGACACTTTGTTTAAGGAATTTGGTCCTCATTTGCCGAAGTTATCGAGCTTCAAAATTTGAAAAGTCACACAAGTTGTGTGTTTGAGTACATAAAGTACTATTTTTCTGGGAAGTTCAACAAGATGCAATCATGATGTGTTGTGACATCTTCAAAATCTCGTCGATCTGATTAATGTGACACTTTGCTTAAGAAATTTGGTCTTCATTTGCCGAAGTTATCGAGCTTCAAAATTTGAAAAGTCACACAAGTTGTGTGTTTGAGTACATAAAGTACTATTTTTCTGGGAAGTTAAACAAGATGCAATCATGATGTGTTGTGACATCTTCAAAATCTCGTCGATCTGATTAATTTGACACTTTGTTTAAGGAATTTGGTCCTCATTTTCCGAAGTTATCGAGCTTCAAAATTTGAAAAGTCACACAAGTTGTGTGTTTGAGTACATAAAGTACTATTTTTCTCGGAAGTTCAACAAGATGCAATTCTGATGTGTTGTGACATCTTCAAAATCTCGTCGATCTGATTAATTTGACACTTTGTTTAAGGAATTTGGTCCTCATTTGCCGAAGTTATCGAGCTTCAAAATTTGAAAAGTCACACAAGTTGTGTGTTTGAGCACATAAAGTACTGTTTTTCTCGGAAGTTCAACAAGATGCAATTCTGATGTGTTGTGACATCTTCAAAATCTCGTCGATCTGATTAATTTGACACTTTGTTTAAGGAATTTGGTCCTCATTTGCCGAAGTTATCGAGCTTCAAAATTTGAAAAGTCAAACAAGTTGTGTGTTTGAGTACATAAAGTACTATTTTTCTCGGAAGTTCAACAAGATGCAATTCTGATGTGTTGTGACATCTTCAAAATCTCGTCGATCTGATTAATTTGACACTTTGTTTAAGGAATTTGGTCCTCATTTGCCGAAGTTATCGAGCTTCAAAATTTGAAAAGTCACACAAGTTGTGTGTTTGAGTACATAAAGTACTATTTTTCTCGGAAGTTCAACAAGATGCAATTCTGATGTGTTGTGACATCTTCAAAATCTCGTCGATCTGATTAATGTGACACTTTGCTTAAGGAATTTGGTCCTCATTTGCCGAAGTTATCGAGCTTCAAAATTTGAAAAGTCACACAAGTTGTGTGTTTGAGTACATAAAGTACTATTTTTCTCGGAAGTTCAACAAGATGCAATCATGATGTGTTGTGACATCTTCAAAATCTCGTCGATCTGATTAATGTGACACTTTGCTTAAGAAATTTGGTCTTCATTTGCCGAAGTTATCGAGCTTCAAAATTTGAAAAGTCACACAAGTTGTGTGTTTGAGTACATAAAGTACTATTTTTCTCGGAAGTTCAACAAGATGCAATTCTGATGTGTTGTGACATCTTCAAAATCTCGTCGATCTGATTAATGTGACACTTTGCTTAAGGAATTTGGTCCTCATTTGCCGAAGTTATCGAGCTTCAAAATTTGAAAAGTCACACAAGTTGTGTGTTTGAGTACATAAAGTACTATTTTTCTCGGAAGTTCAACAAGATGCAATCATGATGTGTTGTGACATCTTCAAAATCTCGTCGATCTGATTAATGTGACACTTTGCTTAAGAAATTTGGTCTTCATTTGCCGAAGTTATCGAGCTTCAAAATTTGAAAAGTCACACAAGTTGTGTGTTTGAGTACATAAAGTACTATTTTTCTCGGAAGTTCAACAAGATGCAATTCTGATGTGTTGTGACATCTTCAAAATCTCGTCGATCTGATTAATGTGACACTTTGCTTAAGGAATTTGGTCCTCATTTGCCGAAGTTATCGAGCTTCAAAATTTGAAAAGTCACACAAGTTGTGTGTTTGAGTACATAAAGTACTATTTTTCTCGGAAGTTCAACAAGATGCAATCATGATGTGTTGTGACATCTTCAAAATCTCGTCGATCTGATTAATGTGACACTTTGCTTAAGAAATTTGGTCTTCATTTGCCGAAGTTATCGAGCTTCAAAATTTGAAAAGTCACACAAGTTGTGTGTTTGAGTACATAAAGTACTATTTTTCTCGGAAGTTCAACAAGATGCAATCATGATGTGTTGTGACATCTTCAAAATCTCGTTGAGGTGATTAATGTGACACTTTGTTTAAGGAATTTGGTCTTCATTTGCCGAAGTTATCGAGCTTCAAAATTTGAAAAGTCTCACAAGTTGTGTCTTTGAGCACATAAAGTACTATTTTTCTCGGAAGTTCAACAAGATGCAATCATGATGTGTTGTGACATCTTCAAAATCTCGTCGATCTGATTAATTTGACACTTTGTTTAAGGAATTTGGTCCTCATTTGCCGAAGTTATCGAGCTTCAAAGTTTGAAAAGTCACAAAAGATTTGTGTTTGAGCACATAAAGTACTATTTTTCTCGGAAGTTCAACAAGATGCAATAATGATGTGTTGTGACATCTTCAAAATCTCGTCGATCTGATTAATTTGGCACTTTGTTTAAGGAATTTGGTCCTCATTTGCCGAAGTTATCGAGCTTCAAAATTTGAAAAGTCACAAAAGATTTGTGTTTGAGCACATAAAGTACTATTTTTCTCGGAAGTTCAACAAGATGCAATAATGATGTGTTGTGACATCTTCAAAATCTCGTCGATCTGATTAATTTGACACTTTGTTTAAGGAATTTGGTCCTCATTTGCCGAAGTTATCGAGCTTCAAAGTTTGAAAAGTCACAAAAGATTTGTGTTTGAGCACATAAAGTACTATTTTTCTCGGAAGTTCAACAAGATGCAATAATGATGTGTTGTGACATCTTCAAAATCTCGTCGATCTGATTAATTTGACACTTTGTTTAAGGAATTTGGTCCTCATTTGCCGAAGTTATCGAGCTTCAAAGTTTGAAAAGTCACAAAAGATTTGTGTTTGAGCACATAAAGTACTATTTTTCTCGGAAGTTCAACAAGATGCAATAATGATGTGTTGTGACATCTTCAAAATCTCGTCGATCTGATTAATGTGATGTGGCGGCACCCTATGTGTCGCCGCCTTGGAAATCCCAGTCATAAAGGCAACTGGGAATCCGGTAAAAAGGTAGAGCGAAATGGTCCGAGAGTCACGTACGATGGGGTATAAGAAGGCAGCCTCGAAGGCGGCTCTTCCTCTTTTCGGTCTGCGCCTCGACCACCCCGGCTACCCAAAGACGCGATCTATCGGCCCGCCGAGCCTTGTTGTTAAATAAGTAAATAAATATTATTCATTGATTCAAATTCCCGACGAGTATCATTTCGTAATCGGTCGTACCTTTAATCATTACCAAAGTGACACTTTGTTTAAGAAATTTGGTCTTCATTTGCCGAAGTTATCGAGCTTCAAAATTTGAAAAGTCACACAAGTTGTGTGTTTGAGTACATAAAGTACTATTTTTCTCGGAAGTTCAACAAGATGCAATTCTGATGTGTTGTGACATCTTCAAAATCTCGTCGATCTGATTAATGTGACACTTTGTTTAAGGAATTTGGTCTTCATTTGCCGAAGTTATCGAGCTTCAAAATTTGAAAAGTCACATAAGTTGTGTGTTTGAGCACATAAAGTACTATTTTTCTTGGAAGTTCAACAAGATGCAATTCTGATGTGTTGTGACATCTTCAAAATCTCGTCGATCTGATTAATGTGACACTTTGTTTAAGGAATTTGGTCTTCATTTGCCGAAGTTATCGAGCTTCAAAATTTGAAAAGTCACATAAGTTGTGTGTTTGAGTACATAAAGTACTATTTTTCTCGGAAGTTCAACAAGATGCAATTCTGATGTGTTATGTCATGTTAAAGATCTCGTCGAGCTGATTAATTTGACACTTTGTTTAACAAATATGGACCTCATTTGCCGAAGTTGTCGAGCTTCAAAATTTGAAAAGTCACACAAGTTGTGTGTTTGATCACATAAAATACTATTTTTCTTGGAAGTTCAAAAAGATGCAATCATGATGTGTTGTGACATCTTCAAAATCTCGTCGATCTGATTTATTTGACACTTTGCTTAAGGAATTTGGTCTTCATTTGCCGAAGTTATCGAGCTTCAAAATTTGAAAAGTCACACAAGTTGTGTGTTTGAGCACATAAAGTACTATTTTTCTCGGAAGTTCAACAAGATGCAATTCTGGTGTGTTGTGACATCTTCAAAATCTCGTCGATCTGATTAATTTGACACTTTGTTTAAGGAATTTGGTCTTCATTTGCCGAAGTTATCGAGCTTCAAAATTTGAAAAGTCACACAAGTTGTGTGTTTGATCACATAAAATACTATTTTTCTTGGAAGTTCAAAAAGATGCAATCATGATGTGTTGTGACATCTTCAAAATCTCGTCGATCTGATTAATGTGACACTTTGTTTAAGGAATTTGGTCCTCATTTGCCGAAGTTATCGAGCTTCAAAATTTGAAAAGTCACACAAGTTGTGTGTTTGAGCACATAAAGTACTATTTTTCTCGGAAGTTCAACAAGATGCAATTCTGGTGTGTTGTGACATCTTCAAAATCTCGTCGATCTGATTAATTTGACACTTTGTTTAAGGAATTTGGTCTTCATTTGCCGAAGTTATCGAGCTTCAAAATTTGAAAAGTCACACAAGTTGTGTGTTTGAGCACATAAAGTACTGTTTTTCTCGGAAGTTCAACAAGATGCAATTCTGATGTGTTATGTCATGTTAAAGATCTCGTCGAGCTGATTAATTTGACACTCTGTTTAACAAATTTGGTCCTCATTTGCTGAAGTTATCGAGCTTCAAAATTTGAAAAGTCACACAAGTTGTGTGTTTGATCACATAAAATACTATTTTTCTTGGAAGTTCAAAAAGATGCAATCATGATGTGTTGTGACATCTTCAAAATCTCGTCGATCTGATTAATGTGACACTTTGTTTAAGGAATTTGGTCCTCATTTGCCGAAGTTATCGAGCTTCAAAATTTGAAAAGTCACACAAGTTGTGTGTTTGAGCACATAAAGTACTATTTTTCTCGGAAGTTCAACAAGATGCAATAATGATGTGTTGTGACATCTTCAAAATCTCGTCGATCTGATTAATTTGACACTTTGTTTAAGGAATTTGGTCTTCATTTGCCGAAGTTATCGAGCTTCAAAATTTGAAAAGTCACAAAAGATGTGTGTTTGAGCACATAAAGTACTATTTTTCTCGGAAGTTCAACAAGATGCAATTCTGATGTGTTGTGACATCTTCAAAATCTCGTTGAGGTGATTAATGTGACACTTTGTTTAAGGAATTTGGTACTCATTTGCCGAAGTTATCGAGCTTCAAAGTTTGAAAAGTCACAAAAGATTTGTGTTTGAGCACATAAAGTACTATTTTTCTCGGAAGTTCAACAAGATGCAATAATGATGTGTTGTGACATCTTCAAAATCTCGTCGATCTGATTAATTTGACACTTTGTTTAAGGAATTTGGTCTTCATTTGCCGAAGTTATCGAGCTTCAAAATTTGAAAAGTCACAAAAGATGTGTGTTTGAGCACATAAAGTACTATTTTTCTCGGAAGTTCAACAAGATGCAATTCTGATGTGTTGTGACATCTTCAAAATCTCGTTGAGGTGATTAATGTGACACTTTGTTTAAGGAATTTGGTACTCATTTGCCGAAGTTATCGAGCTTCAAAGTTTGAAAAGTCACAAAAGATTTGTGTTTGAGCACATAAAGTACTATTTTTCTCGGAAGTTCAACAAGATGCAATAATGATGTGTTGTGACATCTTCAAAATCTCGTCGATCTGATTAATTTGACACTTTGTTTAAGGAATTTGGTCCTCATTTTCCGAAGTTATCGAGCTTCAAAATTTGAAAAGTCTCACAAGTTGTGTGTTTGAGCACATAAAGTACTATTTTTCTTGGAAGTTCAACAAGATGCAATAATGATGTGTTGTGACATCTTCAAAATCTCGTCGATCTGATTAATTTGACACTTTGTTTAAGGAATTTGGTCTTCATTTGCCGAAGTTATCGAGCTTCAAAATTTGAAAAGTCTCACAAGTTGTGTGTTTGAGCACATAAAGTACTATTTTTCTTGGAAGTTCAACAAGATGCAATAATGATGTGTTGTGACATCTTCAAAATCTCGTCGATCTGATTAATTTGACACTTTGCTTAAGAAATTTGGTCTTCATTTGCCGAAGTTATCGAGCTTCAAAATTTGAAAAGTCTCACAAGTTGTGTGTTTGAGCACATAAAGTACTATTTTTCTTGGAAGTTCAACAAGATGCAATCATGATGTGTTGTGACATCTTCAAAATCTCGTCGATCTGATTAATTTGACACTTTGCTTAAGAAATTTGGTCTTCATTTGCCGAAGTTATCGAGCTTCAAAATTTGAAAAGTCTCACAAGTTGTGTGTTTGAGCACATAAAGTACTATTTTTCTTGGAAGTTCAACAAGATGCAATCATGATGTGTTGTGACATCTTCAAAATCTCGTCGATCTGATTAATTTGACACTTTGTTTAAGGAATTTGGTCCTCATTTTCCGAAGTTATCGAGCTTCAAAATTTGAAAAGTCTCACAAGTTGTGTGTTTGAGCACATAAAGTACTATTTTTCTTGGAAGTTCAACAAGATGCAATAATGATGTGTTGTGACATCTTCAAAATCTCGTCGATCTGATTAATTTGACACTTTGTTTAAGGAATTTGGTCTTCATTTGCCGAAGTTATCGAGCTTCAAAATTTGAAAAGTCTCACAAGTTGTGTGTTTGAGCACATAAAGTACTATTTTTCTTGGAAGTTCAACAAGATGCAATAATGATGTGTTGTGACATCTTCAAAATCTCGTCGATCTGATTAATTTGACACTTTGCTTAAGAAATTTGGTCTTCATTTGCCGAAGTTATCGAGCTTCAAAATTTGAAAAGTCACACAAGTTGTGTGTTTGAGTACATAAAGTACTATTTTTCTGGGAAGTTCAACAAGATGCAATCATGATGTGTTGTGACATCTTCAAAATCTCGTCGATCTGATTAATTTGACACTTTGTTTAAGGAATTTGGTCCTCATTTTCCGAAGTTATCGAGCTTCAAAATTTGAAAAGTCAAACAAGTTGTGTGTTTGAGTACATAAAGTACTATTTTTCTCGGAAGTTCAACAAGATGCAATTCTGATGTGTTGTGACATCTTCAAAATCTCGTCGATCTGATTAATTTGACACTTTGTTTAAGGAATTTGGTCCTCATTTGCCGAAGTTATCGAGCTTCAAAATTTGAAAAGTCACACAAGTTGTGTGTTTGAGTACATAAAGTACTATTTTTCTCGGAAGTTCAACAAGATGCAATTCTGATGTGTTGTGACATCTTCAAAATCTCGTCGATCTGATTAATTTGACACTTTGTTTAAGGAATTTGGTCCTCATTTGCCGAAGTTATCGAGCTTCAAAATTTGAAAAGTCACACAAGTTGTGTGTTTGAGTACATAAAGTACTATTTTTCTCGGAAGTTCAACAAGATGCAATTCTGATGTGTTGTGACATCTTCAAAATCTCGTCGATCTGATTAATTTGACACTTTGCTTAAGGAATTTGGTCCTCATTTGCCGAAGTTATCGAGCTTCAAAATTTGAAAAGTCACACAAGTTGTGTGTTTGAGTACATAAAGTACTATTTTTCTCGGAAGTTCAACAAGATGCAATTCTGATGTGTTGTGACATCTTCAAAATCTCGTCGATCTGATTAATTTGACACTTTGCTTAAGGAATTTGGTCCTCATTTGCCGAAGTTATCGAGCTTCAAAATTTGAAAAGTCACACAAGTTGTGTGTTTGAGTACATAAAGTACTATTTTTCTCGGAAGTTCAACAAGATGCAATCATGATGTGTTGTGACATCTTCAAAATCTCGTCGATCTGATTAATGTGACACTTTGCTTAAGAAATTTGGTCTTCATTTGCCGAAGTTATCGAGCTTCAAAATTTGAAAAGTCACACAAGTTGTGTGTTTGAGTACATAAAGTACTATTTTTCTCGGAAGTTCAACAAGATGCAATTCTGATGTGTTGTGACATCTTCAAAATCTCGTCGATCTGATTAATGTGACACTTTGCTTAAGGAATTTGGTCCTCATTTGCCGAAGTTATCGAGCTTCAAAATTTGAAAAGTCACACAAGTTGTGTGTTTGAGTACATAAAGTACTATTTTTCTCGGAAGTTCAACAAGATGCAATTCTGATGTGTTGTGACATCTTCAAAATCTCGTCGATCAGATTAATTTGACACTTTGTTTAAGAAATTTGGTCTTCATTTGCCGAAGTTATCGAGCTTCAAAATTTGAAAAGTCACACAAGTTGTGTGTTTGAGCACATAAAGTACTATTTTTCTTGGAAGTTCCACAAGATGCAATTCTGATGTGTTGTGACATCTTCAAAATCTCGTTGAGGTGATTAATGTGACACTTTGTTTAAGGAATTTGGTACTCATTTGCCGAAGTTATCGAGCTTCAAAGTTTGAAAAGTCACAAAAGATTTGTGTTTGAGCACATAAAGTACTATTTTTCTCGGAAGTTCAACAAGATGCAATAATGATGTGTTGTGACATCTTCAAAATCTCGTCGATCTGATTAATTTGACACTTTGTTTAAGGAATTTGGTCTTCATTTGCCGAAGTTATCGAGCTTCAAAATTTGAAAAGTCTCACAAGTTGTGTGTTTGAGCACATAAAGTACTATTTTTCTTGGAAGTTCAACAAGATGCAATCATGATGTGTTGTGACATCTTCAAAATCTCGTCGATCTGATTAATTTGACACTTTGTTTAAGGAATTTGGTCCTCATTTGCCGAAGTTATCGAGCTTCAAAATTTGAAAAGTCACACAAGTTGTGTGTTTGAGTACATAAAGTACTATTTTTCTGGGAAGTTCAACAAGATGCAATCATGATGTGTTGTGACATCTTCAAAATCTCGTCGATCTGATTAATGTGACACTTTGCTTAAGAAATTTGGTCTTCATTTGCCGAAGTTATCGAGCTTCAAAATTTGAAAAGTCACACAAGTTGTGTGTTTGAGTACATAAAGTACTATTTTTCTGGGAAGTTAAACAAGATGCAATCATGATGTGTTGTGACATCTTCAAAATCTCGTCGATCTGATTAATTTGACACTTTGTTTAAGGAATTTGGTCCTCATTTTCCGAAGTTATCGAGCTTCAAAATTTGAAAAGTCACACAAGTTGTGTGTTTGAGTACATAAAGTACTATTTTTCTCGGAAGTTCAACAAGATGCAATTCTGATGTGTTGTGACATCTTCAAAATCTCGTCGATCTGATTAATTTGACACTTTGTTTAAGGAATTTGGTCCTCATTTGCCGAAGTTATCGAGCTTCAAAATTTGAAAAGTCACACAAGTTGTGTGTTTGAGCATATAAAGTACTGTTTTTCTCGGAAGTTCAACAAGATGCAATTCTGATGTGTTGTGACATCTTCAAAATCTCGTCGATCTGATTAATTTGACACTTTGTTTAAGGAATTTGGTCCTCATTTGCCGAAGTTATCGAGCTTCAAAATTTGAAAAGTCAAACAAGTTGTGTGTTTGAGTACATAAAGTACTATTTTTCTCGGAAGTTCAACAAGATGCAATTCTGATGTGTTGTGACATCTTCAAAATCTCGTCGATCTGATTAATTTGACACTTTGTTTAAGGAATTTGGTCCTCATTTGCCGAAGTTATCGAGCTTCAAAATTTGAAAAGTCACACAAGTTGTGTGTTTGAGTACATAAAGTACTATTTTTCTCGGAAGTTCAACAAGATGCAATTCTGATGTGTTGTGACATCTTCAAAATCTCGTCGATCTGATTAATTTGACACTTTGTTTAAGGAATTTGGTCCTCATTTGCCGAAGTTATCGAGCTTCAAAATTTGAAAAGTCAAACAAGTTGTGTGTTTGAGTACATAAAGTACTATTTTTCTCGGAAGTTCAACAAGATGCAATTCTGATGTGTTGTGACATCTTCAAAATCTCGTCGATCTGATTAATTTGACACTTTGTTTAAGGAATTTGGTCCTCATTTGCCGAAGTTATCGAGCTTCAAAATTTGAAAAGTCACACAAGTTGTGTGTTTGAGTACATAAAGTACTATTTTTCTCGGAAGTTCAACAAGATGCAATCATGATGTGTTGTGACATCTTCAAGATCTCGTCGATCTGATTAATGTGACACTTTGCTTAAGAAATTTGGTCTTCATTTGCCGAAGTTATCGAGCTTCAAAATTTGAAAAGTCACACAAGTTGTGTGTTTGAGCACATAAAGTACTATTTTTCTTGGAAGTTCCACAAGATGCAATTCTGATGTGTTGTGACATCTTCAAAATCTCGTTGAGGTGATTAATGTGACACTTTGTTTAAGGAATTTGGTACTCATTTGCCGAAGTTATCGAGCTTCAAAGTTTGAAAAGTCACAAAAGATTTGTGTTTGAGCACATAAAGTACTATTTTTCTCGGAAGTTCAACAAGATGCAATAATGATGTGTTGTGACATCTTCAAAATCTCGTCGATCTGATTAATTTGACACTTTGTTTAAGGAATTTGGTCTTCATTTGCCGAAGTTATCGAGCTTCAAAATTTGAAAAGTCTCACAAGTTGTGTGTTTGAGCACATAAAGTACTATTTTTCTTGGAAGTTCAACAAGATGCAATCATGATGTGTTGTGACATCTTCAAAATCTCGTCGATCTGATTAATTTGACACTTTGTTTAAGGAATTTGGTCCTCATTTGCCGAAGTTATCGAGCTTCAAAATTTGAAAAGTCACACAAGTTGTGTGTTTGAGTACATAAAGTACTATTTTTCTGGGAAGTTCAACAAGATGCAATCATGATGTGTTGTGACATCTTCAAAATCTCGTCGATCTGATTAATGTGACACTTTGCTTAAGAAATTTGGTCTTCATTTGCCGAAGTTATCGAGCTTCAAAATTTGAAAAGTCACACAAGTTGTGTGTTTGAGTACATAAAGTACTATTTTTCTGGGAAGTTAAACAAGATGCAATCATGATGTGTTGTGACATCTTCAAAATCTCGTCGATCTGATTAATTTGACACTTTGTTTAAGGAATTTGGTCCTCATTTTCCGAAGTTATCGAGCTTCAAAATTTGAAAAGTCACACAAGTTGTGTGTTTGAGTACATAAAGTACTATTTTTCTCGGAAGTTCAACAAGATGCAATTCTGATGTGTTGTGACATCTTCAAAATCTCGTCGATCTGATTAATTTGACACTTTGTTTAAGGAATTTGGTCCTCATTTGCCGAAGTTATCGAGCTTCAAAATTTGAAAAGTCACACAAGTTGTGTGTTTGAGCATATAAAGTACTGTTTTTCTCGGAAGTTCAACAAGATGCAATTCTGATGTGTTGTGACATCTTCAAAATCTCGTCGATCTGATTAATTTGACACTTTGTTTAAGGAATTTGGTCCTCATTTGCCGAAGTTATCGAGCTTCAAAATTTGAAAAGTCAAACAAGTTGTGTGTTTGAGTACATAAAGTACTATTTTTCTCGGAAGTTCAACAAGATGCAATTCTGATGTGTTGTGACATCTTCAAAATCTCGTCGATCTGATTAATTTGACACTTTGTTTAAGGAATTTGGTCCTCATTTGCCGAAGTTATCGAGCTTCAAAATTTGAAAAGTCAAACAAGTTGTGTGTTTGAGTACATAAAGTACTATTTTTCTCGGAAGTTCAACAAGATGCAATTCTGATGTGTTGTGACATCTTCAAAATCTCGTCGATCTGATTAATGTGACACTTTGCTTAAGGAATTTGGTCCTCATTTGCCGAAGTTATCGAGCTTCAAAATTTGAAAAGTCACACAAGTTGTGTGTTTGAGTACATAAAGTACTATTTTTCTCGGAAGTTCAACAAGATGCAATCATGATGTGTTGTGACATCTTCAAAATCTCGTCGATCTGATTAATGTGACACTTTGCTTAAGAAATTTGGTCTTCATTTGCCGAAGTTATCGAGCTTCAAAATTTGAAAAGTCACACAAGTTGTGTGTTTGAGTACATATAGTACTATTTTTCTCGGAAGTTCAACAAGATGCAATCATGATGTGTTGTGACATCTTCAAAATCTCGTTGAGGTGATTAATGTGACACTTTGTTTAAGGAATTTGGTCTTCATTTGCCGAAGTTATCGAGCTTCAAAATTTGAAAAGTCTCACAAGTTGTGTCTTTGAGCACATAAAGTACTATTTTTCTCGGAAGTTCAACAAGATGCAATCATGATGTGTTGTGACATCTTCAAAATCTCGTCGATCTGATTAATTTGACACTTTGTTTAAGGAATTTGGTCCTCATTTGCCGAAGTTATCGAGCTTCAAAGTTTGAAAAGTCACAAAAGATTTGTGTTTGAGCACATAAAGTACTATTTTTCTCGGAAGTTCAACAAGATGCAATAATGATGTGTTGTGACATCTTCAAAATCTCGTCGATCTGATTAATTTGGCACTTTGTTTAAGGAATTTGGTCCTCATTTGCCGAAGTTATCGAGCTTCAAAATTTGAAAAGTCACACAAGTTGTGTGTTTGAGCACATAAAGTACTATTTTTCTCGGAAGTTCAACAAGATGCAATTCTGATGTGTTGTGACATCTTCAAAATCTCGTTGAGGTGATTAATGTGACACTTTGTTTAAGGAATTTGGTACTCATTTGCCGAAGTTATCGAGCTTCAAAGTTTGAAAAGTCACAAAAGATTTGTGTTTGAGCACATAAAGTACTATTTTTCTCGGAAGTTCAACAAAATGCAATAATGATGTGTTGTGACATCTTCAAAATCTCGTCGATCTGATTAATTTGACACTTTGTTTAAGGAATTTGGTCTTCATTTGCCGAAGTTATCGAGCTTCAAAATTTGAAAAGTCTCACAAGTTGTGTGTTTGAGCACATAAAGTACTATTTTTCTTGGAAGTTCAACAAGATGCAATAATGATGTGTTGTGACATCTTCAAAATCTCGTTGAGGTGATTAATGTGACACTTTGTTTAAGGAATTTGGTACTCATTTGCCGAAGTTATCGAGCTTCAAAGTTTGAAAAGTCACAAAAGATTTGTGTTTGAGCACATAAAGTACTATTTTTCTCGGAAGTTCAACAAGATGCAATAATGATGTGTTGTGACATCTTCAAAATCTCGTCGATCTGATTAATTTGACACTTTGTTTAAGGAATTTGGTCTTCATTTGCCGAAGTTATCGAGCTTCAAAATTTGAAAAGTCTCACAAGTTGTGTGTTTGAGCACATAAAGTACTATTTTTCTTGGAAGTTCAACAAGATGCAATCATGATGTGTTGTGACATCTTCAAAATCTCGTCGATCTGATTAATTTGACACTTTGTTTAAGGAATTTGGTCTTCATTTGCCGAAGTTATCGAGCTTCAAAATTTGAAAAGTCTCACAAGTTGTGTGTTTGAGCACATAAAGTACTATTTTTCTTGGAAGTTCAACAAGATGCAATAATGATGTGTTGTGACATCTTCAAAATCTCGTTGAGGTGATTAATGTGACACTTTGTTTAAGGAATTTGGTACTCATTTGCCGAAGTTATCGAGCTTCAAAGTTTGAAAAGTCACAAAAGATTTGTGTTTGAGCACATAAAGTACTATTTTTCTCGGAAGTTCAACAAGATGCAATAATGATGTGTTGTGACATCTTCAAAATCTCGTCGATCTGATTAATTTGACACTTTGTTTAAGGAATTTGGTCTTCATTTGCCGAAGTTATCGAGCTTCAAAATTTGAAAAGTCACACAAGTTGTGTGTTTGAGTACATAAAGTACTATTTTTCTGGGAAGTTCAACAAGATGCAATCATGATGTGTTGTGACATCTTCAAAATCTCGTCGATCTGATTAATGTGACATTTTGCTTAAGAAATTTGGTCTTCATTTGCCGAAGTTATCGAGCTTCAAAATTTGAAAAGTCACACAAGTTGTGTGTTTGAGTACATAAAGTACTATTTTTCTGGGAAGTTAAACAAGATGCAATCATGATGTGTTGTGACATCTTCAAAATCTCGTCGATCTGATTAATTTGACACTTTGTTTAAGGAATTTGGTCCTCATTTTCCGAAGTTATCGAACTTCAAAATTTGAAAAGTCACACAAGTTGTGTGTTTGAGTACATAAAGTACTATTTTTCTCGGAAGTTCAACAAGATGCAATTCTGATGTGTTGTGACATCTTCAAAATCTCGTCGATCTGATTAATTTGACACTTTGTTTAAGGAATTTGGTCCTCATTTGCCGAAGTTATCGAGCTTCAAAATTTGAAAAGTCACACAAGTTGTGTGTTTGAGCATATAAAGTACTGTTTTTCTCGGAAGTTCAACAAGATGCAATTCTGATGTGTTGTGACATCTTCAAAATCTCGTCGATCTGATTAATTTGACACTTTGTTTAAGGAATTTGGTCCTCATTTGCCGAAGTTATCGAGCTTCAAAATTTGAAAAGTCAAACAAGTTGTGTGTTTGAGTACATAAAGTACTATTTTTCTCGGAAGTTCAACAAGATGCAATTCTGATGTGTTGTGACATCTTCAAAATCTCGTCGATCTGATTAATTTGACACTTTGTTTAAGGAATTTGGTCCTCATTTGCCGAAGTTATCGAGCTTCAAAATTTGAAAAGTCACACAAGTTGTGTGTTTGAGTACATAAAGTACTATTTTTCTCGGAAGTTCAACAAGATGCAATTCTGATGTGTTGTGACATCTTCAAAATCTCGTCGATCTGATTAATGTGACACTTTGCTTAAGGAATTTGGTCCTCATTTGCCGAAGTTATCGAGCTTCAAAATTTGAAAAGTCACACAAGTTGTGTGTTTGAGTACATAAAGTACTATTTTTCTCGGAAGTTCAACAAGATGCAATCATGATGTGTTGTGACATCTTCAAAATCTCGTCGATCTGATTAATGTGACACTTTGCTTAAGAAATTTGGTCTTCATTTGCCGAAGTTATCGAGCTTCAAAATTTGAAAAGTCACACAAGTTGTGTGTTTGAGTACATAAAGTACTATTTTTCTCGGAAGTTCAACAAGATGCAATCATGATGTGTTGTGACATCTTCAAAATCTCGTTGAGGTGATTAATGTGACACTTTGTTTAAGGAATTTGGTCCTCATTTGCCGAAGTTATCGAGCTTCAAAGTTTGAAAAGTCACAAAAGATTTGTGTTTGAGCACATAAAGTACTATTTTTCTCGGAAGTTCAACAAGATGCAATAATGATGTGTTGTGACATCTTCAAAATCTCGTCGATCTGATTAATTTGGCACTTTGTTTAAGGAATTTGGTCCTCATTTGCCGAAGTTATCGAGCTTCAAAATTTGAAAAGTCACACAAGTTGTGTGTTTGAGCACATAAAGTACTATTTTTCTCGGAAGTTCAACAAGATGCAATTCTGATGTGTTGTGACATCTTCAAAATCTCGTTGAGGTGATTAATGTGACACTTTGTTTAAGGAATTTGGTACTCATTTGCCGAAGTTATCGAGCTTCAAAGTTTGAAAAGTCACAAAAGATTTGTGTTTGAGCACATAAAGTACTATTTTTCTCGGAAGTTCAACAAAATGCAATAATGATGTGTTGTGACATCTTCAAAATCTCGTCGATCTGATTAATTTGACACTTTGTTTAAGGAATTTGGTCTTCATTTGCCGAAGTTATCGAGCTTCAAAATTTGAAAAGTCTCACAAGTTGTGTGTTTGAGCACATAAAGTACTATTTTTCTTGGAAGTTCAACAAGATGCAATAATGATGTGTTGTGACATCTTCAAAATCTCGTTGAGGTGATTAATGTGACACTTTGTTTAAGGAATTTGGTACTCATTTGCCGAAGTTATCGAGCTTCAAAGTTTGAAAAGTCACAAAAGATTTGTGTTTGAGCACATAAAGTACTATTTTTCTCGGAAGTTCAACAAGATGCAATAATGATGTGTTGTGACATCTTCAAAATCTCGTCGATCTGATTAATTTGACACTTTGTTTAAGGAATTTGGTCTTCATTTGCCGAAGTTATCGAGCTTCAAAATTTGAAAAGTCTCACAAGTTGTGTGTTTGAGCACATAAAGTACTATTTTTCTTGGAAGTTCAACAAGATGCAATAATGATGTGTTGTGACATCTTCAAAATCTCGTTGAGGTGATTAATGTGACACTTTGTTTAAGGAATTTGGTACTCATTTGCCGAAGTTATCGAGCTTCAAAGTTTGAAAAGTCACAAAAGATTTGTGTTTGAGCACATAAAGTACTATTTTTCTCGGAAGTTCAACAAGATGCAATAATGATGTGTTGTGACATCTTCAAAATCTCGTCGATCTGATTAATTTGACACTTTGTTTAAGGAATTTGGTCTTCATTTGCCGAAGTTATCGAGCTTCAAAATTTGAAAAGTCTCACAAGTTGTATGTTTGAGCACATAAAGTACTATTTTTCTTGGAAGTTCAACAAGATGCAATCATGATGTGTTGTGACATCTTCAAAATCTCGTCGATCTGATTAATTTGACACTTTGTTTAAGGAATTTGTTCCTCATTTGCTGAAGATATCGAGCTTCAAAATTTGAAAAGTCACAAAAGTTGTGTGTTTGAGCACATAAAGTACTATTTTTCTTGAAAGTTCAACAAGATGCAATCATGATGTGTTGTGACATCTTCAAAATCTCGTCGATCTGATTAATTTGACACTTTGTTTAAGGAATTTGTTCCTCATTTGCTGAAGATATCGAGCTTCAAAATTTGAAAAGTCACAAAAGTTGTGTGTTTGAGCACATAAAGTACTATTTTTCTTGGAAGTTCAACAAGATGCAATAATGATGTGTTGTGACATCTTCAAAATCTCGTCGATCTGATTAATTTGGCACTTTGTTTAAGGAATTTGGTCCTCATTTGCCGAAGTTATCGAGCTTCAAAATTTGAAAAGTCTCACAAGTTGTGTGTTTGAGCACATAAAGTACTATTTTTCTTGGAAGTTCAACAAGATGCAATCATGATGTGTTGTGACATCTTCAAAATCTCGTCGATCTGATTAATTTGGCACTTTGTTTAAGGAATTTGGTCCTCATTTGCCGAAGTTATCGAGCTTCAAAATTTGAAAAGTCACACAAATTGTGTGTTTGAGCACATAAAGTACTATTTTTCTCGGAAGTTCAACAAGATGCAATTCTGATGTGTTGTGACATCTTCAAAATCTCGTCGATCTGATTAATTTGGCACTTTGTTTAAGGAATTTGGTCTTCATTTGCCGAAGTTATCGAGCTTCAAAATTTGAAAAGTCTCACAAGTTGTGTGTTTGAGCACATAAAGTACTATTTTTCTTGGAAGTTCAACAAGATGCAATAATGATGTGTTGTGACATCTTCAAAATCTCGTCGATCTGATTAATTTGGCACTTTGTTTAAGGAATTTGGTCTTCATTTGCCGAAGTTATCGAGCTTCAAAATTTGAAAAGTCACACAAGTTGTGTGTTTGAGCACATAAAGTACTATTTTTCTCGGAAGTTCAACAAGATGCAATTCTGATGTGTTGTGACATCTTCAAAATCTCGTCGATCTGATTAATGTGACACTTTGCTTAAGGAATTTGGTCCTCATTTGCCGAAGTTATCGAGCTTCAAAATTTGAAAAGTCACAAAAGTTGTGTGTTTGAGCACATAAAGTACTATTTTTCTTGAAAGTTCAACAAGATGCAATCATGATGTGTTGTGACATCTTCAAAATCTCGTCGATCTGATTAATTTGACACTTTGTTTAAGGAATTTGTTCCTCATTTGCTGAAGATATCGAGCTTCAAAATTTGAAAAGTCACAAAAGTTGTGTGTTTGAGCACATAAAGTACTATTTTTCTTGAAAGTTCAACAAGATGCAATCATGATGTGTTGTGACATCTTCAAAATCTCGTCGATCTGATTAATTTGACACTTTGTTTAAGGAATTTGGTCTTCATTTGCCGAAGTTATCGAGCTTCAAAATTTGAAAAGTCACACAAATTGTGTGTTTGAGCACATAAAGTACTATTTTTCTCGGAAGTTCAACAAGATGCAATTCTGATGTGTTGTGACATCTTCAAAATCTCGTCGATCTGATTAATTTGGCACTTTGTTTAAGGAATTTGGTCTTCATTTGCCGAAGTTATCGAGCTTCAAAATTTGAAAAGTCTCACAAGTTGTGTGTTTGAGCACATAAAGTACTATTTTTCTTGGAAGTTCAACAAGATGCAATAATGATGTGTTGTGACATCTTCAAAATCTCGTCGATCTGATTAATTTGGCACTTTGTTTAAGGAATTTGGTCTTCATTTGCCGAAGTTATCGAGCTTCAAAATTTGAAAAGTCACACAAGTTGTGTGTTTGAGCACATAAAGTACTATTTTTCTTGGAAGTTCAACAAGATGCAATAATGATGTGTTGTGACATCTTCAAAATCTCGTCGATCTGATTAATTTGGCACTTTGTTTAAGGAATTTGGTCTTCATTTGCCGAAGTTATCGAGCTTCAAAATTTGAAAAGTCTCACAAGTTGTGTGTTTGAGCACATAAAGTACTATTTTTCTTGGAAGTTCAACAAGATGCAATTCTGATGTGTTGTGACATCTTCAAAATCTCGTCGATCTGATTAATTTGGCACTTTGTTTAAGGAATTTGGTCCTCATTTGCCGAAGTTATCGAGCTTCAAAATTTGAAAAGTCACACAAGTTGTGTGTTTGAGCACATAAAGTACTATTTTTCTCGGAAGTTCAACAAGATGCAATTCTGATGTGTTGTGACATCTTCAAAATCTCGTCGATCTGATTAATTTGACACTTTGTTTAAGAAATTTGGTCTTCATTTGCCGAAGTTATCGAGCTTCAAAATTTGAAAAGTCACAAAAGATGTGTGTTTGAGCACATAAAGTACTATTTTTCTCGGAAGTTCAACAAGATGCAATTCTGATGTGTTGTGACATCTTCAAAATCTCGTTGAGGTGATTAATGTGACACTTTGTTTAAGGAATTTGGTACTCATTTGCCGAAGTTATCGAGCTTCAAAATTTGAAAAGTCTCACAAGTTGTATGTTTGAGCACATAAAGTACTATTTTTCTTGGAAGTTCAACAAGATGCAATCATGATGTGTTGTGACATCTTCAAAATCTCGTCGATCTGATTAATTTGACACTTTGTTTAAGGAATTTGTTCCTCATTTGCTGAAGATATCGAGCTTCAAAATTTGAAAAGTCACAAAAGTTGTGTGTTTGAGCACATAAAGTACTATTTTTCTTGAAAGTTCAACAAGATGCAATCATGATGTGTTGTGACATCTTCAAAATCTCGTCGATCTGATTAATTTGACACTTTGTTTAAGGAATTTGTTCCTCATTTGCTGAAGATATCGAGCTTCAAAATTTGAAAAGTCACAAAAGTTGTGTGTTTGAGCACATAAAGTACTATTTTTCTTGGAAGTTCAACAAGATGCAATCATGATGTGTTGTGACATCTTCAAAATCTCGTCGATCTGATTTATTTGACACTTTGCTTAAGGAATTTGGTCTTCATTTGCCGAAGTTATCGAGCTTCAAAATTTGAAAAGTCACACAAGTTGTGTGTTTGAGTACATAAAGTACTATTTTTCTCGGAAGTTCAACAAGATGCAATCATGATGTGTTGTGACATCTTCAAAATCACGTTGAGGTGATTAATGTGACACTTTGTTTAAGGAATTTGGTACTCATTTGCTGAAGATATCGAGCTTCAAAATTTGAAAAGTCACAAAAGTTGTGTGTTTGAGCACATAAAGTACTATTTTTCTTGAAAGTTCAACAAGATGCAATCATGATGTGTTGTGACATCTTCAAAATCTCGTCGATCTGATTAATTTGACACTTTGTTTAAGGAATTTGTTCCTCATTTGCTGAAGATATCGAGCTTCAAAATTTGAAAAGTCACAAAAGTTGTGTGTTTGAGCACATAAAGTACTATTTTTCTTGGAAGTTCAACAAGATGCAATTCTGATGTGTTGTGACATCTTCAAAATCTCGTTGAGGTGATTAATGTGACACTTTGTTTAAGGAATTTGGTACTCATTTGCCGAAGTTATCGAGCTTCAAAATTTGAAAAGTCACAAAAGATGTGTGTTTGAGCACATAAAGTACTATTTTTCTCGGAAGTTCAACAAGATGCAATTCTGATGTGTTGTGACATCTTCAAAATCTCGTTGAGGTGATTAATGTGACACTTTGTTTAAGGAATTTGGTACTCATTTGCCGAAGTTATCGAGCTTCAAAATTTGAAAAGTCTCACAAGTTGTATGTTTGAGCACATAAAGTACTATTTTTCTTGGAAGTTCAACAAGATGCAATCATGATGTGTTGTGACATCTTCAAAATCTCGTCGATCTGATTAATTTGACACTTTGTTTAAGGAATTTGTTCCTCATTTGCTGAAGATATCGAGCTTCAAAATTTGAAAAGTCACAAAAGTTGTGTGTTTGAGCACATAAAGTACTATTTTTCTTGAAAGTTCAACAAGATGCAATCATGATGTGTTGTGACATCTTCAAAATCTCGTCGATCTGATTAATTTGACACTTTGTTTAAGGAATTTGTTCCTCATTTGCTGAAGATATCGAGCTTCAAAATTTGAAAAGTCACAAAAGTTGTGTGTTTGAGCACATAAAGTACTATTTTTCTTGGAAGTTCAACAAGATGCAATCATGATGTGTTGTGACATCTTCAAAATCTCGTCGATCTGATTAATTTGACACTTTGTTTAAGGAATTTGGTCTTCATTTTCCGAAGTTATCGAGCTTCAAAGTTTGAAAAGTCACAAAAGATTTGTGTTTGAGCACATAAAGTACTATTTTTCTCGGAAGTTCAACAAGATGCAATAATGATGTGTTGTGACATCTTCAAAATCTCGTCGATCTGATTAATTTGACACTTTGTTTAAGGAATTTGGTCTTCATTTGCCGAAGTTATCGAGCTTCAAAATTTGAAAAGTCTCACAAGTTGTATGTTTGAGCACATAAAGTACTATTTTTCTTGGAAGTTCAACAAGATGCAATCATGATGTGTTGTGACATCTTCAAAATCTCGTCGATCTGATTAATTTGACACTTTGTTTAAGGAATTTGTTCCTCATTTGCTGAAGATATCGAGCTTCAAAATTTGAAAAGTCACAAAAGTTGTGTGTTTGAGCACATAAAGTACTATTTTTCTTGAAAGTTCAACAAGATGCAATCATGATGTGTTGTGACATCTTCAAAATCTCGTCGATCTGATTAATTTGACACTTTGTTTAAGGAATTTGTTCCTCATTTGCTGAAGATATCGAGCTTCAAAATTTGAAAAGTCACAAAAGTTGTGTGTTTGAGCACATAAAGTACTATTTTTCTTGGAAGTTCAACAAGATGCAATAATGATGTGTTGTGACATCTTCAAAATCTCGTCGATCTGATTAATTTGGCACTTTGTTTAAGGAATTTGGTCCTCATTTGCCGAAGTTATCGAGCTTCAAAATTTGAAAAGTCTCACAAGTTGTGTGTTTGAGCACATAAAGTACTATTTTTCTTGGAAGTTCAACAAGATGCAATCATGATGTGTTGTGACATCTTCAAAATCTCGTCGATCTGATTAATTTGGCACTTTGTTTAAGGAATTTGGTCCTCATTTGCCGAAGTTATCGAGCTTCAAAATTTGAAAAGTCACACAAGTTGTGTGTTTGAGCACATAAAGTACTATTTTTCTCGGAAGTTCAACAAGATGCAATTCTGATGTGTTGTGACATCTTCAAAATCTCGTCGATCTGATTAATTTGGCACTTTGTTTAAGGAATTTGGTCTTCATTTGCCGAAGTTATCGAGCTTCAAAATTTGAAAAGTCTCACAAGTTGTGTGTTTGAGCACATAAAGTACTATTTTTCTTGGAAGTTCAACAAGATGCAATAATGATGTGTTGCGACATCTTCAAAATCTCGTCGATCTGATTAATTTGGCACTTTGTTTAAGGAATTTGGTCTTCATTTGCCGAAGTTATCGAGCTTCAAAATTTGAAAAGTCACACAAGTTGTGTGTTTGAGCACATAAAGTACTATTTTTCTTGGAAGTTCAACAAGATGCAATAATGATGTGTTGTGACATCTTCAAAATCTCGTCGATCTGATTAATTTGGCACTTTGTTTAAGGAATTTGGTCTTCATTTGCCGAAGTTATCGAGCTTCAAAATTTGAAAAGTCTCACAAGTTGTGTGTTTGAGCACATAAAGTACTATTTTTCTTGGAAGTTCAACAAGATGCAATCATGATGTGTTGTGACATCTTCAAAATCTCGTCGATCTGATTAATTTGGCACTTTGTTTAAGGAATTTGGTCCTCATTTGCCGAAGTTATCGAGCTTCAAAATTTGAAAAGTCACACAAGTTGTGTGTTTGAGCACATAAAGTACTATTTTTCTCGGAAGTTCAACAAGATGCAATTCTGATGTGTTGTGACATCTTCAAAATCTCGTCGATCTGATTAATTTGGCACTTTGTTTAAGGAATTTGGTCTTCATTTGCCGAAGTTATCGAGCTTCAAAATTTGAAAAGTCTCACAAGTTGTGTGTTTGAGCACATAAAGTACTATTTTTCTTGGAAGTTCAACAAGATGCAATAATGATGTGTTGCGACATCTTCAAAATCTCGTCGATCTGATTAATTTGGCACTTTGTTTAAGGAATTTGGTCTTCATTTGCCGAAGTTATCGAGCTTCAAAATTTGAAAAGTCACACAAGTTGTGTGTTTGAGCACATAAAGTACTATTTTTCTTGGAAGTTCAACAAGATGCAATAATGATGTGTTGTGACATCTTCAAAATCTCGTCGATCTGATTAATTTGGCACTTTGTTTAAGGAATTTGGTCTTCATTTGCCGAAGTTATCGAGCTTCAAAATTTGAAAAGTCTCACAAGTTGTGTGTTTGAGCACATAAAGTACTATTTTTCTTGGAAGTTCAACAAGATGCAATCATGATGTGTTGTGACATCTTCAAAATCTCGTCGATCTGATTAATTTGGCACTTTGTTTAAGGAATTTGGTCCTCATTTGCCGAAGTTATCGAGCTTCAAAATTTGAAAAGTCACAAAAGATGTGTGTTTGAGCACATAAAGTACTATTTTTCTCGGAAGTTCAACAAGATGCAATTCTGATGTGTTGTGACATCTTCAAAATCTCGTTGAGGTGATTAATGTGACACTTTGTTTAAGGAATTTGGTACTCATTTGCCGAAGTTATCGAGCTTCAAAATTTGAAAAGTCACAAAAGATGTGTGTTTGAGCACATAAAGTACTATTTTTCTCGGAAGTTCAACAAGATGCAATTCTGATGTGTTGTGACATCTTCAAAATCTCGTTGAGGTGATTAATGTGACACTTTGTTTAAGGAATTTGGTACTCATTTGCCGAAGTTATCGAGCTTCAAAATTTGAAAAGTCTCACAAGTTGTATGTTTGAGCACATAAAGTACTATTTTTCTTGGAAGTTCAACAAGATGCAATCATGATGTGTTGTGACATCTTCAAAATCTCGTCGATCTGATTAATTTGACACTTTGTTTAAGGAATTTGTTCCTCATTTGCTGAAGATATCGAGCTTCAAAATTTGAAAAGTCACAAAAGTTGTGTGTTTGAGCACATAAAGTACTATTTTTCTTGAAAGTTCAACAAGATGCAATCATGATGTGTTGTGACATCTTCAAAATCTCGTCGATCTGATTAATTTGACACTTTGTTTAAGGAATTTGTTCCTCATTTGCTGAAGATATCGAGCTTCAAAATTTGAAAAGTCACAAAAGTTGTGTGTTTGAGCACATAAAGTACTATTTTTCTTGGAAGTTCAACAAGATGCAATCATGATGTGTTGTGACATCTTCAAAATCTCGTCGATCTGATTAATTTGACACTTTGTTTAAGGAATTTGGTCTTCATTTTCCGAAGTTATCGAGCTTCAAAGTTTGAAAAGTCACAAAAGATTTGTGTTTGAGCACATAAAGTACTATTTTTCTCGGAAGTTCAACAAGATGCAATAATGATGTGTTGTGACATCTTCAAAATCTCGTCGATCTGATTAATTTGACACTTTGTTTAAGGAATTTGGTCTTCATTTGCCGAAGTTATCGAGCTTCAAAATTTGAAAAGTCTCACAAGTTGTATGTTTGAGCACATAAAGTACTATTTTTCTTGGAAGTTCAACAAGATGCAATCATGATGTGTTGTGACATCTTCAAAATCTCGTCGATCTGATTAATTTGACACTTTGTTTAAGGAATTTGTTCCTCATTTGCTGAAGATATCGAGCTTCAAAATTTGAAAAGTCACAAAAGTTGTGTGTTTGAGCACATAAAGTACTATTTTTCTTGAAAGTTCAACAAGATGCAATCATGATGTGTTGTGACATCTTCAAAATCTCGTCGATCTGATTAATTTGACACTTTGTTTAAGGAATTTGTTCCTCATTTGCTGAAGATATCGAGCTTCAAAATTTGAAAAGTCACAAAAGTTGTGTGTTTGAGCACATAAAGTACTATTTTTCTTGGAAGTTCAACAAGATGCAATAATGATGTGTTGTGACATCTTCAAAATCTCGTCGATCTGATTAATTTGGCACTTTGTTTAAGGAATTTGGTCCTCATTTGCCGAAGTTATCGAGCTTCAAAATTTGAAAAGTCTCACAAGTTGTGTGTTTGAGCACATAAAGTACTATTTTTCTTGGAAGTTCAACAAGATGCAATCATGATGTGTTGTGACATCTTCAAAATCTCGTCGATCTGATTAATTTGGCACTTTGTTTAAGGAATTTGGTCCTCATTTGCCGAAGTTATCGAGCTTCAAAATTTGAAAAGTCACACAAGTTGTGTGTTTGAGCACATAAAGTACTATTTTTCTCGGAAGTTCAACAAGATGCAATTCTGATGTGTTGTGACATCTTCAAAATCTCGTCGATCTGATTAATTTGGCACTTTGTTTAAGGAATTTGGTCTTCATTTGCCGAAGTTATCGAGCTTCAAAATTTGAAAAGTCTCACAAGTTGTGTGTTTGAGCACATAAAGTACTATTTTTCTTGGAAGTTCAACAAGATGCAATAATGATGTGTTGCGACATCTTCAAAATCTCGTCGATCTGATTAATTTGGCACTTTGTTTAAGGAATTTGGTCTTCATTTGCCGAAGTTATCGAGCTTCAAAATTTGAAAAGTCACACAAGTTGTGTGTTTGAGCACATAAAGTACTATTTTTCTTGGAAGTTCAACAAGATGCAATAATGATGTGTTGTGACATCTTCAAAATCTCGTCGATCTGATTAATTTGGCACTTTGTTTAAGGAATTTGGTCTTCATTTGCCGAAGTTATCGAGCTTCAAAATTTGAAAAGTCTCACAAGTTGTGTGTTTGAGCACATAAAGTACTATTTTTCTTGGAAGTTCAACAAGATGCAATCATGATGTGTTGTGACATCTTCAAAATCTCGTCGATCTGATTAATTTGGCACTTTGTTTAAGGAATTTGGTCCTCATTTGCCGAAGTTATCGAGCTTCAAAATTTGAAAAGTCACACAAGTTGTGTGTTTGAGCACATAAAGTACTATTTTTCTCGGAAGTTCAACAAGATGCAATTCTGATGTGTTGTGACATCTTCAAAATCTCGTCGATCTGATTAATTTGGCACTTTGTTTAAGGAATTTGGTCTTCATTTGCCGAAGTTATCGAGCTTCAAAATTTGAAAAGTCTCACAAGTTGTGTGTTTGAGCACATAAAGTACTATTTTTCTTGGAAGTTCAACAAGATGCAATAATGATGTGTTGCGACATCTTCAAAATCTCGTCGATCTGATTAATTTGGCACTTTGTTTAAGGAATTTGGTCTTCATTTGCCGAAGTTATCGAGCTTCAAAATTTGAAAAGTCACACAAGTTGTGTGTTTGAGCACATAAAGTACTATTTTTCTTGGAAGTTCAACAAGATGCAATAATGATGTGTTGTGACATCTTCAAAATCTCGTCGATCTGATTAATTTGGCACTTTGTTTAAGGAATTTGGTCTTCATTTGCCGAAGTTATCGAGCTTCAAAATTTGAAAAGTCTCACAAGTTGTGTGTTTGAGCACATAAAGTACTATTTTTCTTGGAAGTTCAACAAGATGCAATCATGATGTGTTGTGACATCTTCAAAATCTCGTCGATCTGATTAATTTGGCACTTTGTTTAAGGAATTTGGTCCTCATTTGCCGAAGTTATCGAGCTTCAAAATTTGAAAAGTCACAAAAGATGTGTGTTTGAGCACATAAAGTACTATTTTTCTCGGAAGTTCAACAAGATGCAATTCTGATGTGTTGTGACATCTTCAAAATCTCGTTGAGGTGATTAATGTGACACTTTGTTTAAGGAATTTGGTACTCATTTGCCGAAGTTATCGAGCTTCAAAATTTGAAAAGTCTCACAAGTTGTATGTTTGAGCACATAAAGTACTATTTTTCTTGGAAGTTCAACAAGATGCAATCATGATGTGTTGTGACATCTTCAAAATCTCGTCGATCTGATTAATTTGACACTTTGTTTAAGGAATTTGTTCGTCATTTGCTGAAGATATCGAGCTTCAAAATTTGAAAAGTCACAAAAGTTGTGTGTTTGAGCACATAAAGTACTATTTTTCTTGAAAGTTCAACAAGATGCAATCATGATGTGTTGTGACATCTTCAAAATCTCGTCGATCTGATTAATTTGACACTTTGTTTAAGGAATTTGTTCCTCATTTGCTGAAGATATCGAGCTTCAAAATTTGAAAAGTCACAAAAGTTGTGTGTTTGAGCACATAAAGTACTATTTTTCTTGGAAGTTCAACAAGATGCAATTCTGATGTGTTGTGACATCTTCAAAATCTCGTCGATCTGATTAATTTGACACTTTGTTTAAGAAATTTGGTCTTCATTTGCCGAAGTTATCGAGCTTCAAAATTTGAAAAGTCACAAAAGATGTGTGTTTGAGCACATAAAGTACTATTTTTCTCGGAAGTTCAACAAGATGCAATTCTGATGTGTTGTGACATCTTCAAAATCTCGTTGAGGTGATTAATGTGACACTTTGTTTAAGGAATTTGGTACTCATTTGCCGAAGTTATCGAGCTTCAAAATTTGAAAAGTCTCACAAGTTGTATGTTTGAGCACATAAAGTACTATTTTTCTTGGAAGTTCAACAAGATGCAATCATGATGTGTTGTGACATCTTCAAAATCTCGTCGATCTGATTAATTTGACACTTTGTTTAAGGAATTTGTTCCTCATTTGCTGAAGATATCGAGCTTCAAAATTTGAAAAGTCACAAAAGTTGTGTGTTTGAGCACATAAAGTACTATTTTTCTTGGAAGTTCAACAAGATGCAATCATGATGTGTTGTGACATCTTCAAAATCTCGTCGATCTGATTAATTTGACACTTTGTTTAAGGAATTTGGTCTTCATTTTCCGAAGTTATCGAGCTTCAAAGTTTGAAAAGTCACAAAAGATTTGTGTTTGAGCACATAAAGTACTATTTTTCTCGGAAGTTCAACAAGATGCAATAATGATGTGTTGTGACATCTTCAAAATCTCGTCGATCTGATTAATTTGACACTTTGTTTAAGGAATTTGGTCTTCATTTGCCGAAGTTATCGAGCTTCAAAATTTGAAAAGTCTCACAAGTTGTGTGTTTGAGCACATAAAGTACTATTTTTCTCGGAAGTTCAACAAGATGCAATTCTGATGTGTTGTGACATCTTCAAAATCTCGTCGATCAGATTAATTTGACACTTTGTTTAAGAAATTTGGTCTTCATTTGCCGAAGTTATCGAGCTTCAAAATTTGAAAAGTCACACAAGTTGTGTGTTTGAGCACATAAAGTACTATTTTTCTCGGAAGTTCAACAAGATGCAATTCTGATGTGTTGTGACATCTTCAAAATCTCGTTGAGGTGATTAATGTGACACTTTGTTTAAGGAATTTGGTCTTCATTTGCCGAAGTTATCGAGCTTCAAAATTTGAAAAGTCACAAAAGATGTGTGTTTGAGCACATAAAGTACTATTTTTCTCGGAAGTTCAACAAGATGCAATTCTGATGTGTTGTGACATCTTCAAAATCTCGTTGAGGTGATTAATGTGACACTTTGTTTAAGGAATTTGGTACTCATTTGCCGAAGTTATCGAGCTTCAAAGTTTGAAAAGTCACAAAAGATTTGTGTTTGAGCACATAAAGTACTATTTTTCTCGGAAGTTCAACAAGATGCAATAATGATGTGTTGTGACATCTTCAAAATCTCGTCGATCTGATTAATTTGACACTTTGTTTAAGGAATTTGGTCTTCATTTGCCGAAGTTATCGAGCTTCAAAATTTGAAAAGTCACAAAAGATGTGTGTTTGAGCACATAAAGTACTATTTTTCTCGGAAGTTCAACAAGATGCAATTCTGATGTGTTGTGACATCTTCAAAATCTCGTTGAGGTGATTAATGTGACACTTTGTTTAAGGAATTTGGTACTCATTTGCCGAAGTTATCGAGCTTCAAAGTTTGAAAAGTCACAAAAGATTTGTGTTTGAGCACATAAAGTACTATTTTTCTCGGAAGTTCAACAAGATGCAATAATGATGTGTTGTGACATCTTCAAAATCTCGTCGATCTGATTAATTTGACACTTTGTTTAAGGAATTTGGTCTTCATTTGCCGAAGTTATCGAGCTTCAAAATTTGAAAAGTCTCACAAGTTGTGTGTTTGAGCACATAAAGTACTATTTTTCTTGGAAGTTCAACAAGATGCAATCATGATGTGTTGTGACATCTTCAAAATCTCGTCGATCTGATTAATTTGACACTTTGTTTAAGGAATTTGGTCCTCATTTTCCGAAGTTATCGAGCTTCAAAATTTGAAAAGTCTCACAAGTTGTGTGTTTGAGCACATAAAGTACTATTTTTCTTGGAAGTTCAACAAGATGCAATAATGATGTGTTGTGACATCTTCAAAATCTCGTCGATCTGATTAATTTGACACTTTGTTTAAGGAATTTGGTCTTCATTTGCCGAAGTTATCGAGCTTCAAAATTTGAAAAGTCTCACAAGTTGTGTGTTTGAGCACATAAAGTACTATTTTTCTTGGAAGTTCAACAAGATGCAATAATGATGTGTTGTGACATCTTCAAAATCTCGTCGATCTGATTAATTTGACACTTTGCTTAAGAAATTTGGTCTTCATTTGCCGAAGTTATCGAGCTTCAAAATTTGAAAAGTCACACAAGTTGTGTGTTTGAGTACATAAAGTACTATTTTTCTGGGAAGTTCAACAAGATGCAATCATGATGTGTTGTGACATCTTCAAAATCTCGTCGATCTGATTAATTTGACACTTTGTTTAAGGAATTTGGTCCTCATTTTCCGAAGTTATCGAGCTTCAAAATTTGAAAAGTCACACAAGTTGTGTGTTTGAGTACATAAAGTACTATTTTTCTCGGAAGTTCAACAAGATGCAATTCTGATGTGTTGTGACATCTTCAAAATCTCGTCGATCTGATTAATTTGACACTTTGTTTAAGGAATTTGGTCCTCATTTGCCGAAGTTATCGAGCTTCAAAATTTGAAAAGTCAAACAAGTTGTGTGTTTGAGTACATAAAGTACTATTTTTCTCGGAAGTTCAACAAGATGCAATTCTGATGTGTTGTGACATCTTCAAAATCTCGTCGATCTGATTAATTTGACACTTTGTTTAAGGAATTTGGTCCTCATTTGCCGAAGTTATCGAGCTTCAAAATTTGAAAAGTCACACAAGTTGTGTGTTTGAGTACATAAAGTACTATTTTTCTCGGAAGTTCAACAAGATGCAATTCTGATGTGTTGTGACATCTTCAAAATCTCGTCGATCTGATTAATTTGACACTTTGCTTAAGGAATTTGGTCCTCATTTGCCGAAGTTATCGAGCTTCAAAATTTGAAAAGTCACACAAGTTGTGTGTTTGAGTACATAAAGTACTATTTTTCTCGGAAGTTCAACAAGATGCAATTCTGATGTGTTGTGACATCTTCAAAATCTCGTCGATCTGATTAATTTGACACTTTGCTTAAGGAATTTGGTCCTCATTTGCCGAAGTTATCGAGCTTCAAAATTTGAAAAGTCACACAAGTTGTGTGTTTGAGTACATAAAGTACTATTTTTCTCGGAAGTTCAACAAGATGCAATTCTGATGTGTTGTGACATCTTCAAAATCTCGTCGATCTGATTAATGTGACACTTTGCTTAAGGAATTTGGTCCTCATTTGCCGAAGTTATCGAGCTTCAAAATTTGAAAAGTCACACAAGTTGTGTGTTTGAGTACATAAAGTACTATTTTTCTCGGAAGTTCAACAAGATGCAATTCTGATGTGTTGTGACATCTTCAAAATCTCGTCGATCAGATTAATTTGACACTTTGTTTAAGAAATTTGGTCTTCATTTGCCGAAGTTATCGAGCTTCAAAATTTGAAAAGTCACACAAGTTGTGTGTTTGAGCACATAAAGTACTATTTTTCTTGGAAGTTCCACAAGATGCAATTCTGATGTGTTGTGACATCTTCAAAATCTCGTTGAGGTGATTAATGTGACACTTTGTTTAAGGAATTTGGTACTCATTTGCCGAAGTTATCGAGCTTCAAAGTTTGAAAAGTCACAAAAGATTTGTGTTTGAGCACATAAAGTACTATTTTTCTCGGAAGTTCAACAAGATGCAATAATGATGTGTTGTGACATCTTCAAAATCTCGTCGATCTGATTAATTTGACACTTTGTTTAAGGAATTTGGTCTTCATTTGCCGAAGTTATCGAGCTTCAAAATTTGAAAAGTCACAAAAGATGTGTGTTTGAGCACATAAAGTACTATTTTTCTCGGAAGTTCAACAAGATGCAATTCTGATGTGTTGTGACATCTTCAAAATCTCGTCGATCTGATTAATTTGACACTTTGTTTAAGGAATTTGGTCTTCATTTGCCGAAGTTATCGAGCTTCAAAATTTGAAAAGTCACAAAAGATGTGTGTTTGAGCACATAAAGTACTATTTTTCTCGGAAGTTCAACAAGATGCAATTCTGATGTGTTGTGACATCTTCAAAATCTCGTCGATCTGATTAATTTGACACTTTGTTTAAGGAATTTGGTCCTCATTTGCCGAAGTTATCGAGCTTCAAAATTTGAAAAGTCACACAAGTTGTGTGTTTGAGTACATAAAGTACTATTTTTCTCGGAAGTTCAACAAGATGCAATTCTGATGTGTTGTGACATCTTCAAAATCTCGTCGATCTGATTAATGTGACACTTTGCTTAAGGAATTTGGTCCTCATTTGCCGAAGTTATCGAGCTTCAAAATTTGAAAAGTCACACAAGTTGTGTGTTTGAGCACATAAAGTACTGTTTTTCTCGGAAGTTCAACAAGATGCAATTCTGATGTGTTGTGACATCTTCAAAATCTCGTCGATCTGATTAATTTGACACTTTGTTTAAGGAATTTGGTCCTCATTTGCCGAAGTTATCGAGCTTCAAAATTTGAAAAGTCACACAAGTTGTGTGTTTGAGCACATAAAGTACTGTTTTTCTCGGAAGTTCAACAAGATGCAATTCTGATGTGTTGTGACATCTTCAAAATCTCGTCGATCTGATTAATTTGACACTTTGTTTAAGGAATTTGGTCCTCATTTGCCGAAGTTATCGAGCTTCAAAATTTGAAAAGTCAAACAAGTTGTGTGTTTGAGTACATAAAGTACTATTTTTCTCGGAAGTTCAACAAGATGCAATTCTGATGTGTTGTGACATCTTCAAAATCTCGTCGATCTGATTAATTTGACACTTTGTTTAAGGAATTTGGTCCTCATTTGCCGAAGTTATCGAGCTTCAAAATTTGAAAAGTCACACAAGTTGTGTGTTTGAGTACATAAAGTACTATTTTTCTCGGAAGTTCAACAAGATGCAATTCTGATGTGTTGTGACATCTTCAAAATCTCGTCGATCTGATTAATGTGACACTTTGCTTAAGAAATTTGGTCTTCATTTGCCGAAGTTATCGAGCTTCAAAATTTGAAAAGTCACACAAGTTGTGTGTTTGAGTACATAAAGTACTATTTTTCTCGGAAGTTCAACAAGATGCAATCATGATGTGTTGTGACATCTTCAAAATCTCGTCGATCTGATTAATGTGACACTTTGCTTAAGAAATTTGGTCTTCATTTGCCGAAGTTATCGAGCTTCAAAATTTGAAAAGTCACACAAGTTGTGTGTTTGAGTACATAAAGTACTATTTTTCTCGGAAGTTCAACAAGATGCAATTCTGATGTGTTGTGACATCTTCAAAATCTCGTCGATCTGATTAATGTGACACTTTGCTTAAGGAATTTGGTCCTCATTTGCCGAAGTTATCGAGCTTCAAAATTTGAAAAGTCACACAAGTTGTGTGTTTGAGTACATAAAGTACTATTTTTCTCGGAAGTTCAACAAGATGCAATCATGATGTGTTGTGACATCTTCAAAATCTCGTCGATCTGATTAATGTGACACTTTGCTTAAGAAATTTGGTCTTCATTTGCCGAAGTTATCGAGCTTCAAAATTTGAAAAGTCACACAAGTTGTGTGTTTGAGTACATAAAGTACTATTTTTCTCGGAAGTTCAACAAGATGCAATCATGATGTGTTGTGACATCTTCAAAATCTCGTTGAGGTGATTAATGTGACACTTTGTTTAAGGAATTTGGTCTTCATTTGCCGAAGTTATCGAGCTTCAAAATTTGAAAAGTCTCACAAGTTGTGTGTTTGAGCACATAAAGTACTATTTTTCTCGGAAGTTCAACAAGATGCAATCATGATGTGTTGTGACATCTTCAAAATCTCGTCGATCTGATTAATTTGACACTTTGTTTAAGGAATTTGGTCCTCATTTGCCGAAGTTATCGAGCTTCAAAGTTTGAAAAGTCACAAAAGATTTGTGTTTGAGCACATAAAGTACTATTTTTCTCGGAAGTTCAACAAGATGCAATAATGATGTGTTGTGACATCTTCAAAATCTCGTCGATCTGATTAATTTGGCACTTTGTTTAAGGAATTTGGTCCTCATTTGCCGAAGTTATCGAGCTTCAAAATTTGAAAAGTCACACAAGTTGTGTGTTTGAGCACATAAAGTACTATTTTTCTCGGAAGTTCAACAAGATGCAATTCTGATGTGTTGTGACATCTTCAAAATCTCGTTGAGGTGATTAATGTGACACTTTGTTTAAGGAATTTGGTACTCATTTGCCGAAGTTATCGAGCTTCAAAGTTTGAAAAGTCACAAAAGATTTGTGTTTGAGCACATAAAGTACTATTTTTCTCGGAAGTTCAACAAGATGCAATAATGATGTGTTGTGACATCTTCAAAATCTCGTCGATCTGATTAATTTGACACTTTGTTTAAGGAATTTGGTCTTCATTTGCCGAAGTTATCGAGCTTCAAAATTTGAAAAGTCTCACAAGTTGTGTGTTTGAGCACATAAAGTACTATTTTTCTTGGAAGTTCAACAAGATGCAATAATGATGTGTTGTGACATCTTCAAAATCTCGTTGAGGTGATTAATGTGACACTTTGTTTAAGGAATTTGGTACTCATTTGCCGAAGTTATCGAGCTTCAAAGTTTGAAAAGTCACAAAAGATTTGTGTTTGAGCACATAAAGTACTATTTTTCTCGGAAGTTCAACAAGATGCAATAATGATGTGTTGTGACATCTTCAAAATCTCGTCGATCTGATTAATTTGACACTTTGTTTAAGGAATTTGGTCTTCATTTGCCGAAGTTATCGAGCTTCAAAATTTGAAAAGTCTCACAAGTTGTGTGTTTGAGCACATAAAGTACTATTTTTCTTGGAAGTTCAACAAGATGCAATAATGATGTGTTGTGACATCTTCAAAATCTCGTTGAGGTGATTAATGTGACACTTTGTTTAAGGAATTTGGTACTCATTTGCCGAAGTTATCGAGCTTCAAAGTTTGAAAAGTCACAAAAGATTTGTGTTTGAGCACATAAAGTACTATTTTTCTCGGAAGTTCAACAAGATGCAATAATGATGTGTTGTGACATCTTCAAAATCTCGTCGATCTGATTAATTTGACACTTTGTTTAAGGAATTTGGTCTTCATTTGCCGAAGTTATCGAGCTTCAAAATTTGAAAAGTCTCACAAGTTGTATGTTTGAGCACATAAAGTACTATTTTTCTTGGAAGTTCAACAAGATGCAATCATGATGTGTTGTGACATCTTCAAAATCTCGTCGATCTGATTAATTTGACACTTTGTTTAAGGAATTTGTTCCTCATTTGCTGAAGATATCGAGCTTCAAAATTTGAAAAGTCACAAAAGTTGTGTGTTTGAGCACATAAAGTACTATTTTTCTTGAAAGTTCAACAAGATGCAGTCATGATGTGTTGTGACATCTTCAAAATCTCGTCGATCTGATTAATTTGACACTTTGTTTAAGGAATTTGTTCCTCATTTGCTGAAGATATCGAGCTTCAAAATTTGAAAAGTCACAAAAGTTGTGTGTTTGAGCACATAAAGTACTATTTTTCTTGGAAGTTCAACAAGATGCAATAATGATGTGTTGTGACATCTTCAAAATCTCGTCGATCTGATTAATTTGGCACTTTGTTTAAGGAATTTGGTCCTCATTTGCCGAAGTTATCGAGCTTCAAAATTTGAAAAGTCTCACAAGTTGTGTGTTTGAGCACATAAAGTACTATTTTTCTTGGAAGTTCAACAAGATGCAATCATGATGTGTTGTGACATCTTCAAAATCTCGTCGATCTGATTAATTTGGCACTTTGTTTAAGGAATTTGGTCCTCATTTGCCGAAGTTATCGAGCTTCAAAATTTGAAAAGTCACACAAGTTGTGTGTTTGAGCACATAAAGTACTATTTTTCTTGGAAGTTCAACAAGATGCAATAATGATGTGTTGTGACATCTTCAAAATCTCGTCGATCTGATTAATTTGGCACTTTGTTTAAGGAATTTGGTCTTCATTTGCCGAAGTTATCGAGCTTCAAAATTTGAAAAGTCTCACAAGTTGTGTGTTTGAGCACATAAAGTACTATTTTTCTTGGAAGTTCAACAAGATGCAATAATGATGTGTTGTGACATCTTCAAAATCTCGTCGATCTGATTAATTTGGCACTTTGTTTAAGGAATTTGGTCTTCATTTGCCGAAGTTATCGAGCTTCAAAATTTGAAAAGTCACACAAGTTGTGTGTTTGAGCACATAAAGTACTATTTTTCTTGGAAGTTCAACAAGATGCAATAATGATGTGTTGTGACATCTTCAAAATCTCGTCGATCTGATTAATTTGGCACTTTGTTTAAGGAATTTGGTCCTCATTTGCCGAAGTTATCGAGCTTCAAAATTTGAAAAGTCTCACAAGTTGTGTGTTTGAGCACATAAAGTACTATTTTTCTTGGAAGTTCAACAAGATGCAATAATGATGTGTTGTGACATCTTCAAAATCTCGTCGATCTGATTAATTTGGCACTTTGTTTAAGGAATTTGGTCCTCATTTGCCGAAGTTATCGAGCTTCAAAATTTGAAAAGTCACACAAGTTGTGTGTTTGAGCACATAAAGTACTATTTTTCTCGGAAGTTCAACAAGATGCAATCATGATGTGTTGTGACATCTTCAAAATCTCGTCGATCTGATTAATTTGACACTTTGTTTAAGAAATTTGGTCTTCATTTGCCGAAGTTATCGAGCTTCAAAATTTGAAAAGTCACAAAAGATGTGTGTTTGAGCACATAAAGTACTATTTTTCTCGGAAGTTCAACAAGATGCAATTCTGATGTGTTGTGACATCTTCAAAATCTCGTTGAGGTGATTAATGTGACACTTTGTTTAAGGAATTTGGTACTCATTTGCCGAAGTTATCGAGCTTCAAAGTTTGAAAAGTCACAAAAGATTTGTGTTTGAGCACATAAAGTACTATATTTCTCGGAAGTTCAACAAGATGCAATAATGATGTGTTGTGACATCTTCAAAATCTCGTCGATCTGATTAATTTGACACTTTGTTTAAGGAATTTGGTCTTCATTTGCCGAAGTTATCGAGCTTCAAAATTTGAAAAGTCTCACAAGTTGTGTGTTTGAGCACATAAAGTACTATTTTTCTTGGAAGTTCAACAAGATGCAATCATGATGTGTTGTGACATCTTCAAAATCTCGTCGATCTGATTAATTTGGCACTTTCTTTAAGGAATTTGGTCCTCATTTGCCGAAGATATCGAGCTTCAAAATTTGAAAAGTCACAAAAGATGTGTGTTTGAGCACATAAAGTACTATTTTTCTTGAAAGTTCAACAAGATGCAATCGGAATGTGTTGTGACATCTTCAAAATCTCGTCGATCAGATTAATTTGGCAGTTTGTTTAAGGAATTTGGTCTTCATTTGCCGAAGTTATCGAGCTTCAAAATTTGAAAAGTCACAAAAGTTGTGTGTTTGAGCACATAAAGTACTATTTTTCTTGAAAGTTCAACAAGATGCAATCGGAATGTGTTGTGACATCTTCAAAATCTCGTCGATCAGATTAATTTGGCAGTTTGTTTAAGGAATTTGGTCCTCATTTGCCGAAGTTATCGAGCTTCAAAATTTGAAAAGTCACACAAGTTGTGTGTTTGAGCACATAAAGTACTATTTTTCTCGGAAGTTCAACAAGATGCAATTCTGATGTGTTGTGACATCTTCAAAATCTCGTTGAGGTGATTAATGTGACACTTTGTTTAAGGAATTTGGTCCTCATTTGCTGAAGTTATCGAGCTTCAAAATTTGAAAAGTCACAAAAGATGTGTGTTTGAGCACATAAAGTACTATTTTTCATGGAAGTTCAACAAGATGCTATCAGGATGTGTTGTGACATCTTCAAATTCTCGTCGATCTGATTAATTTGACACTTTGTTTAAGGAATTTGGTACTCATTTGCCGAAGTTATCGAGCTTCAAAATTTGAAAAGTCACAAAAGTTGTGTGTTTGAGCACATAAAGTACTATTTTTCATGGAAGTTCAACAAGATGCTATCAGGATGTGTTGTGACATCTTCAAAATCTCGTCGATCTGATTAATTTGGCACTTTCTTTAAGGAATTTGGTCCTCATTTGCCGAAGTTATCGAGCTTCAAAATTTGAAAAGTCACACAAGTTGTGTGTTTGAGCACATAAAGTACTATTTTTCTCGGAAGTTCAACAAGATGCAATTCTGATGTGTTGTGACATCTTCAAAATCTCGTTGAGGTGATTAATGTGACACTTTGTTTAAGGAATTTGGTACTCATTTGCCGAAGTTATCGAGCTTCAAAATTTGAAAAGTCACACAAGTTGTGTGTTTGAGCACATAAAGTACTATTTTTCTCGGAAGTTCAACAAGATGCAATTCTGATGTGTTGTGACATCTTCAAAATCTCGTCGATCTGATTAATTTGGCACTTTGTTTAAGGAATTTGGTCTTCATTTGCCGAAGTTATCGAGCTTCAAAATTTGAAAAGTCTCACAAGTTGTGTGTTTGAGCACATAAAGTACTATTTTTCTTGGAAGTTCAACAAGATGCAATAATGATGTGTTGTGACATCTTCAAAATCTCGTCGATCTGATTAATTTGGCACTTTCTTTAAGGAATTTGGTCCTCATTTGCCGAAGTTATCGAGCTTCAAAATTTGAAAAGTCACACAAGTTGTGTGTTTGAGCACATAAAGTACTATTTTTCTCGGAAGTTCAACAAGATGCAATTCTGATGTGTTGTGACATCTTCAAAATCTCGTTGAGGTGATTAATGTGACACTTTGTTTAAGGAATTTGGTCCTCATTTGCTGAAGTTATCGAGCTTCAAAATTTGAAAAGTCACAAAAGATGTGTGTTTGAGCACATAAAGTACTATTTTTCATGGAAGTTCAACAAGATGCTATCAGGATGTGTTGTGACATCTTCAAATTCTCGTCGATCTGATTAATTTGACACTTTGTTTAAGGAATTTGGTACTCATTTGCCGAAGTTATCGAGCTTCAAAATTTGAAAAGTCACAAAAGTTGTGTGTTTGAGCACATAAAGTACTATTTTTCTCGGAAGTTCAACAAGATGCAATTCTGATGTGTTGTGACATCTTCAAAATCTCGTTGAGGTGATTAATGTGACACTTTGTTTAAGGAATTTGGTACTCATTTGCCGAAGTTATCGAGCTTCAAAATTTGAAAAGTCACACAAGTTGTGTGTTTGAGCACATAAAGTACTATTTTTCTCGGAAGTTCAACAAGATGCAATTCTGATGTGTTGTGACATCTTCAAAATCTCGTTGAGGTGATTAATGTGACACTTTGTTTAAGGAATTTGGTACTCATTTGCCGAAGTTATCGAGCTTCAAAATTTGAAAAGTCACAAAAGTTGTGTGTTTGAGCACATAAAGTACTATTTTTCTCGGAAGTTCAACAAGATACAATTCTGATGTGTTGTGACATCTTCAAAATCTCGTTGAGGTGATTAATGTGACACTTTGTTTAAGGAATTTGGTACTCATTTGCCGAAGTTATCGAGCTTCAAAATTTGAAAAGTCACACAAGTTGTGTGTTTGAGCACATAAAGTACAATTTTTCTTGTCAATTCAACAAGATGCAATCATGATGTGTTTTGTCATTTTAAAGATCTCTTCGAGCTGATTAATTTGACACTTTGTTTAAGCAATTTGGTCATCATTTGCCGAAGTAATCGAGTTTCAAATTGGAAAAAGTCACAAAAGTTGTATGTTTAGGCACATAAAGTACTGTTTTTCTTGAAAATTGAACAAGATACAAATATGATGTGTTGTGTCATCGTAACGCTCACTAGGTAGTATTATAAAGCTTCAATGCATCTGGTAAAGTTTTCTTTGTAATGAGTAATTTATGTGCTCAAATTTACATATTTTGTGACTTTTGAAACTTTGAACCTCAAAAACTTCAGCAAATTATGTTCCAATTTCGTGAGCAAAGGCTCAAATGAATCAGCTCGACCAGCTCTTTCATAATACTGATAAGGTTTTAATGCATCTTGTAAAGTTATCTTGGTAATGAGTAATTTAAGTGCTCAAACATAGATATTTTGTGAATGTTCAAACTTTGAACGTCAACAACTTCAGCAAATTATGTTCAAATTTCGTGAGCAAAGGCTCAAATGAATGAGCTCGACCTGCTAGTTATGATTTGACTATTCATAAAAGACTTTTAAAAAAAACTTTATTTGTTCACTACAAAGATTATTAATAGAAAATATTAAATTAACACTAACTGACTACCAACGTAACATTAAAACTAATAAAGAACAGAATAATAATATCTGCTTAGGATCTTACGACTATTTATAATAGAATTATATCAACTCAGTACAAAATGTCCTTATTGTTCATATTATCGTGAGGTAATTCCTCCCCCTTAAGTTCCAAGTTCCAGGCTTGTCATGGAAGTTGGATAGCTTCCAAAGAGCCTTCTTCAGCTTGGCTCGGGTGTGGTCTTCGGATTTTTGGTGTGTGCTTCTTCCTCCAGATTATGGTACGGCAGCCTCCCAGTATTACGATATATACCAATATTGTCCACATACTTGGGGTTACTTCGACTTGTCCGAGTGCAAAGGGTCGTTCTTGCATTTGGATGACTTCGCTTTCCAGCGTGTGGAGTTCATCTAATTTGACTTTTGGTAGATGTAGGCTTAAGTCGAGTGTTGGCATTATGGGGTGTTCCGATGTTAGGTCCGGAAATAGGATGGCCTGGGGGTTGTTTTTTGTGATCATTAGTTCGTTTCTCCCTGTTCGGCCTTCACTGTGAGTTGGCAGTTCGGTGGGAGATTACATAAAAACGTTCCCATTAGGCTCTTAACCTCGCTTCTTCCTCCGAGGCATGACGTGTGGACGGTTTCCTTTCTTGTGCTTACTAGTATCCATTGGTTGGTTGCGTCCAATTGTTCTAGTATTACATCGGAGATCTTTACTTCGGTTTGTTTGCAGGACGGGGTTGCTTGGTCGTAATTTAACATGCTGACTTCGCATGGGGTGTCTTCTTTATTTTCCTTCAGGAATTCCTTTTGGCATAAATATGAGTCGGCGAACATTTGTTGACATTCGTGTTCATAATAAGCGAAATGCAATTGATTCTTAATTAGAAACTTATTTCGCGGTATTATCACCTTAAACAGACTCCTTGCAAACACCGGAATTGAATGTAAGTGGTAATAATCGAAAGATTCGTTATGGACGACCGGAATATTCAAAATGTATACAATCTTGTTGTTGGAAACGAAACATTCTAATACAATAACCTTTTCGAGTATAGGAATTGTTGGGTATATGGGTTGTAGAAAAGAAAAGTTTTATAATTTACTATTATATTCGTATATTATATCTTAAGACCACTCGGAAAGCAAGCCTAGGCAAGACTGAAGAACATAATATCGTGTTTCTTGTCCCTGAGAGTAACCCTTATCACCTAATAGATATATACAGGGTGTTCGATTTATCATGCACATGCGATTTTCTCGAAAACTAAGAATTTAATTAAAAAAATGTTTCAAATAAAGTTTGTTTGGGATAAAGGAACGCTTCTTTTGACATTTTTTTTTTTCAAAAAAACTGTCATTTAGAAGGCCTTTTCAAGGTCATTCGCATTTTTTCTAATAGATACCCTAGATTTTTTTGACAAAAATTGATACATCACTAAAAACTGAACAACATTTGTTTGAAAAATTTTTCGATTCAACGCCTTTTTAGATAGATTATTCCAAGAAATAATCGGAAATTAAATAAAGCGTGGAACAACAACATAAAAGTTTTCTAATCCAATAAATGTTCAAAATTTCTTCCATCAACTTCAATACACTTTACAATACGTTTTTTAAACGATTCATGAACACATAATAATGTTTGAGTACTAATTTCCCGAAAAGTTTGCCTAATCCGTTGTTTCATATTTTCTGGGGTTGTCGGAATATGCTTGTAAACTTTATCTTTCAAATATCCCCATAAAAAAAATCTGGAGACGTCAAGTCTGACAATCTTGCCGGCCAGTTAATAGGACCATTCCGTCCAATCCAGCATTCTGAATAATCACTATCAAGGATTTGTCGAGCACCCCTAAAAAAATGCGCTGGGCAACAGTCGTGTTGAAACCACAAGGAACGTCGCAATTGAAGTTCAACTCTTCAAGTAAAACAGGCAATTTTCGCCTTAAAAATTGTTGGTATTTTCCCCATTCAAGATCTCATCAATAAAATATGGTCCAATTAAATTTGTTCCTATGAATCCACACCACAAGTTTACAGACCATGGATGCTGATGCTCAACTTGCCTTATCCATTTAGGATTGTCTACAGACCAGTAATACATATTGTGGCGGTTAATTTGACCATGATTTGTAAAAGTTGATTCATCAGAGAACAAAACTAATAGAAAAAATTTTGGGTTATCAATTATTTGTCTTTGAGCCCATTGACAAAATAACATACGATTTCGAAAATCTTCGCCGTGAAGTTCCTGATGTAGGGAAATACAATAAGGTTTTAATTTATGACGATGCAAAATACGAAAAACACTGTTCTGCGCTACTCCTGAATTTGATGCAATTTGTCGAATACTAATTTCTGGATTGTAAGCAATAGCTGCCAGGACATTGATTTCATTGTCTTCATTAGTTACAGTGTTTTTACGTTTCTTTTTTTTGTTTATCAACATTCCCAGTCTCTTCAAACTGCCTCACAAGTCTTTTGAATGTAAACCTTGGCTGCACAACCTTTTCTGGAAATTGTTCAGCATATATTATTGTCCTTGAAATATCGCCACCACTTTCTCCATAAATAAGGATCATTTTAATTTTTTCTTTTAATGAAAAATACGCCATTATTCTTCAAGTACTTCTTAATCACAAAGAAACAATTCGAACAACACCACTCAACTGCTACTATGATTTGAACATTTTATTTATTTACTAAACTTATCAATTAAATTTTATATTATCGGTTGTTTTTCATTGAAACAATTTGTTTAAAAAAAACCAGTAAGGCAATTTATAATCCTCTGAACGTTAATAAATAGAATTTTGAACATTTATTGGATTAGAAAACTTTTATGTTGTTGTTCCACGCTTTACTTAATTTCCGATTATTTCTTGGAATAATCTATCTAAAAAGGCGTTGAATCGAAAAATTTTTCAAACAAACGTTGTTCAGTTTTTAGTGATGTATCCATTTTTGTCAAAAAAATCTAGGGTATCTATTAGAAAAAATGCGAATGACCTTGAAAAGGCCTTCTAAATGACAGTTTTTTTGAAAAAAAAAAATGTCAAAAGACGTGCTCCTTTATCCCAAACAAACTTTATTTGAAACATTTTTTTATTAAATTCTTAGTTTTCGAGAAAATCGCATGTGCATCTTAAATCGAACACCCTGTATAAGAAAAGGCACCCTAAAGCCATCAATACCATACTTAAGTTTCACACATGGTATGTGTTATTCTCCAGAAATGTATATGCAATAATGAAAGAAGAAACAACGATATGCCATTAATAGTTTAGGGCCGACACTTAGGGTTTGGGTGTCCATAATTCAACAGGAATATTTTCAACTGCTACTGTTAAGGGCAGCTGATATAGTTCAAGTTTCTCTTGGAGGCTTTTTAATTCTGTGTACAGATCTTCGGTTCTGATTATGCTAGGGAGTATCGTTTTGATTCTCGCAAATTCTAAAGAATTTTCAATATCTTGGAGTATAGAGTTGATTATTTCGTATAAGTTTATAATTTCGTTTACTATTTCTTTTAAAAATATACAGATGTTATTATTTCCCACTCCCGTAACGTATGGTAGTACCTGATTTATTTTTGCTTCGATCAATTTATCATTCTTATATAGTTGTTGAATCGTATCATTAAATTTTATTATTGCTGATATGGACAAAGATTTGTGAGTTATAACAGATTTTTTTAAATTTCCCTGGTTCTGCTGTAGGTCTTTAATTAGGCTTTCATATCTTTCACCATCCGATGCGTCAAGGTTTCCTGTGATACCTTTGAATATTGATCCTATGCCGTTTATCAGTCCTCGTTTTGTTCGATGGGGATGCGGTATGATTTGATTTAATTTCATTTCGACTTGCCCTTGAATCACCTTGAGTGTTTCCAAAAAATTATTTAGCTCGCCCAGATATGGTTTGTGGCGTTTCGAATTGTTAACTACCGTTGTTATATTTATAACTTTAAAATGTAGAATGTTCATCTGGTCGAAAATCGGGTTCAAATCGTAATAATGTAACAAGGTGTATGTATGATGTACTATCTTTGCTTTTCCTATTCTAAGCGGTAACATGCCCCGGTTACTGCTTAGTTCGCGCATTTCGATGGGTTCTTGAACCGGGGTCCCGACATTGAGGACGCTGAAATACAGGGTGGCCCATTGAAAACGAAACAGAGGCATTTGCGGGTACTTGGAAATGTATATTTGAAAAATGCTCGGACACGTAAACTTTATATTCGAGGGGGACACATTATTAACGTATACTCGCTCCTTTCACTTCAACACCCTAGCGGGGGTGAGTTGAACCCTTAAAATCTTAAATGGAAAGTATGGTCGAGTAGCACCTTGTTTGAAAGGTCTTTCGATTCTCGTTATAATGATACCCAAATTAACTAACTTTTATTCAGTAGTTTTCGAGAAATTTGGAAAAATGTGATTAAATTGCCAACAAGTGGAATGCTCTGTTAAAATCGTAAATTAGGAAAATAATCAGTAGTGACTATTAATTGTAAACTGACCAGATTAAGTTTAGTTGTACTATTTCACCAATTGTTATTGCTTTCGAATAATAAAAAAAAATCTACTACATCTTATCAGGTAGGTAGAGGAGGCAGAGGAAGTAGAAAAAGGCGAATGGAATTTAAACTTTGAATACATTTTAAAAAAAGAGAGATAAAATATCACCGCAGCTATTGCAGTGAAGTATTCAAATGTTAGATACCGAATAAACTTCAGCATCGAGTTTAAGTGAATTAAATTTGAAAATAGGAAAAATTTTACAATGATGTATTCTGTAGAGGAAAGAGTGGAAATAATTTCTCTTCATTTCAAAAACGACGAGAGTGCTAATCGCACTGCGGGTTTGTTCAATGAACAATATCCAAACAGACATTTTGGTAGAAAGTACGTTTTAGAGCTAGTTGCAAAATTTCGACTAACCGGATCAGTACTCGACAAAAAACGGGATCCTGAACGTGAATTTACAATTAGAAATGAAGCTGCCGAGATTGAAATCTTAGGACAAATAGCTGCAGACCCAACTTTGAGCACGAGGAAATTAGCTACAGTTAGTAACATCGCTAGAACAACTATTCAACGAATTTTGAAACATCATAAAAATATCATTCATACGAGATTCATCTAATGCATCAATTGAATGAAGATGATTTTGATCGGCGGATGGAGTTTTGCGAACGTATGACTGCAAGGATAGCTGCTAACGGAAATTTTTTATTCAATATCTGCTTTTCGGTTGAATGTATAATACTTTTTTCTAAACTCTACTGTCAATCGTCATAATTGTCGCTATTGGGCAGATAATAATTCCAGAATTTTTCACGCTGTCCACACTTAAACTCCCCAAAAATTAAATGTTTGGGCAGGTATTTTTGGGGACCGTTTGGTTAGACCAATCTTTCTTGATGGCAATCTGACAGGGGAGACGTATGTGGAATTACTGGGGAATGCTGTTTATCCCTTACTCATTGACATTGTTGAACATGATGACCGCTATCAAGACAACCAATTAGTGTTCCAACAAGACGGAGCTCCTCCACATTATGCACGACGTGTTAGGGAGTTTTTGAACAGAGAGTTTCCAGAACAATGGATTGGGCGAAGAGGTCCTATAGAGTGGCCGGCTAGGTCTCCAGACTTGACTCCGTTAGAATTCTTCTTATGGGGCCATTTGAAAAGCAAGATAACTCCACAGATGCTTCAAAATGTTAGGACTCGTTTTGAACAGAACTTGTATTACTGTATGGAAGCTAATGGTGAACAGTTTGAGTATCTTATCAATTAAAAGAACTTTTGTTAATGTTTTACTATTAATTTTCCTAATTTACGATTTTAACAGAGCATTCCACTTGTTGGCAATTTAATCACATTTTTCCAAATTTCTCGAAAACTACTGAATAAAAGTTAGTTAATTTGGGTATCATTATAACGAGAATCGAAAGACCTTTCAAACAAGGTGCTACTCGACCATACTTTCCATTTAAGATTTTAAGGGTTTAACTCACCCCGGCTAGGGTGTTGCAGTGAAAGGAGCGAGTATACGTTTATAATGTGTCCCCCTCGAATATAAAGTTTACGTGTCCGAGCATTTTTCAAATATACATTTCTAAGCACCCGCAAATGCCTCTGTTTCGTTTTCAATGGGCCACCCTGTATAATACTTGTCGTTACACATAAATTTAGTCAGGGTGCTAATGTAAAATCTAAAGCTAATCATTTAAGTACTATCTATATTAACTATGTTGGTTTTTTCCGAAACGGTCTTTTTAGATTATCCATATGTATCTTACTTTGATTACTTGTTGTCGCTGTTTTATGGTCCGGGTCTACTGATATAATTTTAGTAGGGGTTCGGAAAGGGTCAGATAATTTGTGTCTTTCGTGTTTGCTAACATAGGTTTGTTCATTGGCTTCAAATAGAGATGGTTTGTCTCTGGTTTCGTTCAATTTCCCTATTATCTTTTCTTTGCGATTAATTAAGGATTCATTTACTTTCGAATACAGTAATTTAGTGCGATCTTTGTGCTCTGCTACGTAATTGGTAATGAGCGCTTGGTCTAAATCGACATTAAACGGATCTTCACGCTCAATGTGCCTGTAAGATTTACGGTTCAAGGGTGAAGAGAAAAACACAATTTTCAGAGCACTTCTTTATTCTCCGTGAACCAAAAATGGAATCCCGATACAACCCGGTATCCATACACAGAACACATCCCCTCTTTTCGAGAGAACCGATAAGATGGAAGGGCTGTCCACTCTTTTTCCACGGGTACCAAACCCCTAAACGTCATTCTCACCTATGCCAAAGGAATTTATAAACAACCCACTCTTCCCACGCTAATCCGGGGAAGTTTGGTACCAAAAGCTTGTACCACTTTCAGATAATGCCAATTAATGGTCTTAACATAAACAAGAAATGCGAAGAGATTCGTGACAGCCCTTTTACCATTTTCTCGCACTTATCTTGGGAGGAATTTAGAGCCAGAACCCCATGATATTTTCGGATAATTGATTAATTGTTTCAACATGGACAAAGAATGCTCACATGTACTAATTAATTGAAGTCATAATATAACATAAACAACAGATTTCTGAATGATTGTATTTTTTTGGTATAAGGAAGGGATCGAAAGATTATGGTTAGTTCTTAAGTCTGGGAGAGTCGAATTGGTTAGTGTGTTCAGATCGTAACCTGTTAAATAATAAATTATTTTTTTTTATAAATAATTATTTTTTCATTACGATCGCGATCCATCCTTAAAATTGGCCAATATAGCGTATTTTATTTTTTGGGTTATTGGAGTTTTCTCTTGGCCTTGGTTATTTAATAATCGTATGTGTTCTGTTAAAGTTGAATGCAACCTTTCGATTTGTCCATTTGACTGCGGGTGGTCAGGAGAACAGGAATGAATTTGGATCTTATGAAGCCGTAGTAATTCTGTTATCATGGAATTTTTGAATTCAGTGCCATTGTCGGTTATTATTTTAATCGGGATTCCATGGTGGGAGAAGAATGAAATCAAGTTATCAGCAATTTCTGTTGCAGCTAATGCATTTATGGGGTATGCTTGTGCGTATTTAGAAAAGCTATCAATTATGGTTAAAAATTTTGTTTTCTCTAAAGTGTAGGTGTCTAGGTGAATGATATCGAATGGCTTACTGGCGGTTGGAGTAATATTCATTTCCATCCTGATCGGGTTTCTCGCGTATTTGTTTTTCTGACATGTTTCGCATAAGTTTATATATGTCAGAAAATTGTTTTTAAGGGTAATGAAGGAGGGTGGAATAAAGCACAAGTCTTAGCAGTACTTCTTTACTTCCCTGAGATCGGGGGTCGAATGCCCTCCCACACAATGTATCCGAGTCACCCTGGGTGCACTTGTTCTTTTTCACCAGAACCGGCACCCAGACCTCCACATTCTTCCCACGCTCGCATCCCTGAATCACTCCCTTCACACTTCCATATGTTTTTGGCGAGATTGTAAACAGGCCCTATTCATCTTTTATCACCGATAATCTATTTAACTATTACAAGCTAAGTCCATTTCTAAAATGTGATAAGACAGTAACAAGTGTTCGTAACATTGTCCTTATACCTAAGGCCAGGTTCTAGCACTATCTTTATGAGACAACATGTATTTTCACACTCACATTAGGCGAATCAATAAACACCCTTGTATCACTTTCTTCATAAAAGCTCACATACAGGGTGGCGCAATAGTGTGACAAAGTACCATATCTTCCTTATTCTACAAAATAAAAAAAACTGTTCGTATAAAAGTTATACGTGAACATACAGCCTACATTTTAAAAATATTGTTTATCATATAGGGTGTTGCATAAGGACAGGTCAAAATATTTATTCATTTTATTTAACGGAACCCCCTTGTAATGGAACTCGCGAAACAAAACTCGGGAACACTTTAGTAGATTTTATTCCACTCGTTATGACACGCACGACACTGAATCGTTACAAAACTAAAGATCTTAGGCTTTAAGTGGCATTTAAATGGAGAGAGTCAAGAGTTAAGGATGCAGGATTTTACAAGATTCCGGGAACGTCGAGCTATATCAGTCGTATCGTTATTATTAGAAAAATAGAATAGAATAGAGTAGAATAGAGAGTAGTACAAGGTTCGGGGTATCTTAAGTACTAAAAATGAGGGTCAGTACTCATAGGCGTGCTCCGGTTTTAGGCAATAAGCAACATAACCCACAGATGGTAACTTTCCAAATTCTTAACCCGTAAAGTCAAGACAATGGTAAGGAAGGATAATTTACAAGGGTGTTGCAGCTGTAGTCTGATTTTAGCAAAATGTGGATACTTTAGACTTTTGTTTTGACGAGGAAGAGGAGTGAAAGTCTTTATGAAGGGTAACCCTTATTGGAAGATAATGGGTTCCCGACATATGGCCATCCTGGACATACCACTAAGGCAGTGGAAATCCATAGGCGTAGCCTAAGGGTACATTACACCTCCCCCCTTAAATTAGACATTGGGGAAACTGGCGAAGTTGTCACAATGGATAAAATAGTAGCACCTAGGGTACTGAACGGGGCAAGTTCTTATGGTATTTTTGCTTTCTCACCCCAGACACAAGGGGGGCACAGTTGGTTGACAGTGCCGAGGGGACTGTATTTCTTTTGGTTAGCTTTTTAATTTTGTGCGAAGGACCACAGCTTATTTGGCGCTGAACCAATGCAGAACAGAAAAAAACAAACACACTTGTATTTGTATCACTAGATTTTCAATGTTATTTTACAAGTGACAAAAATCATAACAATTGTAAAATGTGAGAAAACTAGAAAAACACAAGCGATCACTGAATGTTAATAACTTTTCACGATTAAGAGTTTTTACTTCAACAGGGCAACTAATATGTGAATTGAGCGCAGTAAAGGGATCCTACTAAGACTGTAGGAGTTAAAAAGAGAATAGGGGAGATGCTGAAGAGGCGTTGCGTTTTGTGTGATAGATTCTATGAGACTGTTTTTTAATCTCAATTTTTCCCACCGAATGTGAACCTCAAGTTGTCCATTTATATTTTTACCACCTCATAGTCATACCAATTAATGTGAATTATAGTGCCGAGGACTAGGAATTGCTTATCAATACGGTGCCATGAAGGTGTGAGAAAAATGATGGGTGAAAAGAGTTATGAGCATGGGATGAGTGTGGAATGTGTATGCAGTTGTGTAATGTAAACACTGCCCTTAAGGGTGATTAATGAGGTTTACGTTGGAAATATAAAAGAAATTTATTAGTGGGTGAAGATATTGGGTAGTTTTCCAACAGGTACTTAGTTATAGAATAAGAGCCAGATATGGAAACATTGCACAATGATTTAGAAAAGATATACATGATACAGTAGCTTAATTACTAAATTATGAACTATACAGAATGTAAATGTTATAAAGTAAATAGATACCTATTAGGTGTATAATTATATAAAAGTTCAAATAAGGATTATGAGTGTTTACAGAAATTTAAACATTTTCACTATATCGTTCAGTTTTGGAAATTCGTCACTAAAACGTGCCTGGGTCAACCTTAATAATTGCAAAGTAGTTAAAGCTAGAGTTAGAGGATAAGATTTAGGGTGTTAATCAGGATAATTAGGGAACTGACACAAATGCCCTTTTCAACCGATTTGCGTGGACTTTTACTGGTTTATTTTTTATCAGAATTGTGTAGTTTACGGGTGAGGGGTTATCTATAATTTTATATGGTCCATCATAATTACGATTGAGTTTTCGTGATTTCCCTGTTGGCAATTTTTCACTTAGTAAATAAACGTCTTCTCCTATAGTAAATGAGATGTCGTTTACCCTGCGATCGTAATATGATTTATTTACTTTTTTACTCTGGTTCAAGTTGCCCTTAGCTAGTTCATGAGCAGTTTGCATCTTGAATTTTAACTGATCTAAATAAGAGTCGTAGGTATATCTGAATTCTGGAGGCCTTAAAATTGCAGTCGGTAAGTTAGGTTTGATTCCAAAAACTAACTCGAAAGGTGAGAATTTTGTAGAAGAGTGAATTGTGGTGTTATATGAGAACATAGCGCAATCTACCCACTTGTCCCAATCGGTTTGTTCTTTATTGACGTAGTGTTTGAGATAGTCTGTTAGGGTGGCATGGCTCCTTTCAAGGGCGCCGTTACTCTGAGGGTGATAAGCCGTGCAATTAATTTGCTTGATTTTGAAAAACTTTGCAATTTCCTTAAGTACTTTTGAAGTAAAATCGCGACCTTGGTCCGTAACTAGTGATTCGGGAATTCCGAATCGACAAATGAATTCGGGAACAAATTTTTGAGCTATCGTAAGAGCTTCGTGGTTGGGTAGGCTGTAGGCTTGAGAAAATTTAGTCAGGTCGTCTTGCAATGTTAAGATATATTTGTTACCAGACTCGGACAATGGCAGGGGACCTACCTATGTCTAAGAAAACTTTCTCGAAGGGTTTCGAACTAGTGGTTGTGATTTCCATTGGTTTTTTGACTTTATTACGAACAAGTTTGTTTCGTTGGCATGATTCGCATGTTTTAATAAAATTCTTTATGTCCTTTTTCATGTTGGTCCATTTGTACGTTTGTTTAATTTTTTTATAAGTTCGATGAAAGCCAGTATGTCCTGCTGACGGCAAGGAATGATATTCTTCTAGTATTTGAGGGATCTGTTCGGGTTTGGGAGTCGAAGTCGTATTATGGCAAATAGTAATCTTTAAATTTACATTCTTAAATATTTCTCTCAACATGACTCTGATTTTGGTAAAGCTTAGTTTATTAAAAGGAGATTGAATTCGAGACATTGAAACTGAAGATAAGTCCAATTCTAACAATTTTTCTTTGAGTTTGATTAAAGAGTTATAGATATCTTCATGGGTTATATGTTCCCAATAGTGATTCGACAAGAAGCAATAAAAAAGGGTAGTTTTGTCCTCTCTGAGAAATATTATGTCACCCTTTTGAGGATTGAAGGTTTTTAAATGTTGTATATGATTGTGACGGTTACAAATTTCGTTTTGGTATGGTTCTGTCAAATTCAAGTCGCTTGATAAAAAGATGCAGATGTTGTCCTTGGAAGTCGAAATGTTAGTGTTGTCTTCAATTATGTTATTATTAATAATTGGTGCGTCTTGCAGTTTAAGCTTAAAATTTTGATACGAGTTGGACTCACTCGTTAAGTGTGTGGTATACCTTGTTTAGGTCAAGGTTTGAAATCATTTACCTAATACCGGTACCAGTAAATGATTCCCTTATAATAATGTCGACGGGTAGTTGTTTATAGGTATTTTTGTTGCTTAGATAGTTATGTCAAAGGTTTAGTAAACCACCATTTATAATCATATTGTTAACGTTCTTTTGAATAGATAGTGTATGTTAAAATTTAGATATAAGTTTGGAGTACAAAAAAAAGAACTACAGTTCTGATAATAAATTCTTCTCATCTTTAACATCTCGGTGTATTGTATCATTTTGTGTTCGTACGTACTACGACAAGTGGTTAATAGAAGCTGTTGGAAAATTGGAAAAGTCATTTGAAAAAGGGTTAGGCATGGGCGGCCTACTCAGGCAATCAGCGTTTTGATTGGTTTTGCCTGGTTTATATTCAATGGTAAAATCGTACTCTGATAATGTTAACTTCCATCGGAATAATTTAGAATTTGGATCTTGACAGTTCTTTAGCCAAATTAACGGTTTGTGATCTGTAAAAATCGTAAATTTACGGCCATACAGGTAGGGTCGATAGTGGTTTATACTCCAAATTATTGCTAAGAGTTCGCGTTCTGTCGTGCTGTAGTTCGATTCTGCTCTATTTAGGGTTCTACTTGCGTAAGAGATGGGTAAGTCGGTTGGAGGATTCCCTTAAGACAAAATTGCTCCTATTGCAAAATTACTAGCGTCGGTAGTTAGGTAAAAACGTTTAGAAAAATCCGGGTATTGCAAAACAGGTTCGGAACATAATAAATTTTTGAGTTGATTAAATGAGTTCTGTTGTTGATCAGTCCAGTTGAAAATTTGATTTTTTCTTAATAATTTAGTTAGGGGTTGCGTAATTTTGCTGAAATTTGAAATAAACCGTCGGTAATATCCAGCTAAGCCTAAAAATGACTTGATGTCTGTTGGGTATATGGGTTGTAGAAAAGAAAAGTTTTATAATTTTCTATTATATTCGTATATTGTATCTTAAGACCACTCGGAAAGCAAGCCTAGGCAAGACTAAAAGAACATAATATCGTGTTCCTTGTCCCTGAGAGTAACCCTTATCACCTAATAGATATATATAAGAAAAGGCACCCTAAAGCCATCAATACCATACTTAAGTTTCACACATGGTATGTGTTATTCTTCAGAAATGCATATGCAATAAAGGAAGAAGAAACAACGATATGCCATTAATAGTTTAGGGTCGACACTTAGGGTTTGGGTGTCCATAATTCAACACTATCTTATTGAGTTTTCCTAATACAGAGTCATTTATAATTCTTTGGCCGTCTTGTACGAGCACGTGCATAATTTTTCCGTCGTATCATAAGAATTCGTCATATGTGAACTCGGGTTAGAAGAGATCCTACTGCCGTCTATTGAACAGTAAAATTAATTTTTAGAAAAAAAAATGGAATTATGCAAATATGTCTTCCTGACCCTGTATCAGCGCTTGTAAAATGGGTCAAGCTCGAGAAAAAACAGCTTTGTAACATTTGGCCATAGTCAGCTGGACGGGTAAATTTTAACTACATTTCTCAGCAATGGGAGTAAAATTACGATTAAAACGTACTTTCGTAGGTTCGATTACATTCTCCTGCCTCAATTCTGACTTGTTTATTTTTCAAATATTTTTAACAATCATATAGTGAAGGTTTCGTGTGCTGTGGGAATCCGGGTTCTATACGATTCTGTATTAGCCACTGCGGCAAAAGATATTCTTGACCTTCGCCTTAACTAAATCACTGTCCGTCAAGTCCCAAAGTACTTTTACAGGTTTGAAGACTTAAGTTGTTTCTGCTTTGAGTGGTTATATTCATAGTTCGTTGTCTGTTTACGAAGATAAGTCCTCAAAAATAATTTGTTCTAAATCTTTCGTGCCGAAATTTATACACAGGCCACACATAAACACACAACAATTTACAGTTAGGTACTTGATTGCTTTGCATTATTAGAGCCGGCTCTGTAGGCTTCATCGTCTAATTTGCTCATTACAGTGTTGAAATTTACAATACGCAAACTCAATTGCGTATTGCGTTTTTGCACATGCCTCAGCGTAATTCCAGTCCGACTATTGTCTAGTATACGAGGTGTTTCCTAAGCTAAGTACGGTACATAACTTCGGGAGTGTATTCTATAGCTAAAATAAAGGTAATTTTGTTACATAAATTATTTCCCAAAAATGCTTCGTTGCGGAAATACAAAGTGTGAAAATTTCTTTAAAAAATAACAATTTTTTAAATATTTCCGAAATTACTTGAGACATTTTAATGACGTATTTGCAGGATTTGCGAGTTAGCAACGGTGCGTATTTTACGCTAAAAACAGTGGCTGTCGTCTAACCAGTGGCGTGAGGGCGGGATAATTGCTGGATATTTTTAAAGAAATGTGTGGTACGCCACTGCTCTTTTCCTATGTTTTGTTCCTTTTTCAATTACGTGTTCGATTTGGAAGAAAAAAGATCTCTTGACTTTTTTTCGTAGGACGCACCGTTTTCGAGGAAATAAATAAAAAACATTGTGGCTAAATTTTTTCATTGTTTTCATGTTCCGTCGAAACAAATGTCTGTACGTCATTTCCAAAGCACTCTTTGCAAAAACAGTATTTTTGATATTTCAATTAAACGGCAAGACCGGGTCTCAACATGTGATATATCGTCGTAATCGAAAAAAAAGCTGAAGCCAGAAATGGAAGAATCCGAGATGGCATCCGTAAGAAAAAATAAAGTTGATGATGGTTCCGGAAAATCGAAACGTCGGATTTCCAATTTCACACGGTCGTGTCGTCGAGGAGAAAAAGTGACTACGAAAATGTGCCAGCCATTTTCAATTGTCCCTTCAAATGAGTCGAGAAGAAAATAAAAACCATTTTTGGATATTTCGTATTTTTCCGGAAGTAATCGAAATTTTATAATTCTTCGAACGGCATCCTACACAGCTCGAAAATGCGCAACTTTGCCCTAATCTCACCGACTTTGTATCTTTTCAATTAACCAAGATTCCCCCCATGGTCGAGCTCGTAAACCGGACACCCTGTATAAAAGCTTCCTCGTGTAAAGCAACTAAGTTTCCCAATATAATTTTTTCCAGGCGTACACTTCCTTATTTCCGTTTCAGAATCGTCCAGAATGCAACTGACGCAAATATACCTAATTTTGACCACTTTTATGATGTTGAGTCACTGCAACGAAATGGAGACGCTGAAGGCGTTTGCCACTGGAAATTGGCAATTTACGGCCCGATTGTATAATGTAAGTCATTTCTTCTCATGATATCTTTTATTACCAGTGACGCAATTGAGAGGGACAGCGTTGCTCAATGTTTCACGATGACATCAACATTAGTTGGCATAGATTGGGGGAGGGGTGGGGCGCACTTCATTGGGGCTAGCGCGCATTAATTGCTAATAACAATCTTTGAATGACGTTTTGTTTATTAAGAGGTTTAGGAGAGAACGTTCTAGAATGGCATATTATCATAAGAAAACCACAATTTGAGCCTTAATAAACTCGGTATTCTCTAGTAAGTCGCCACTTCCAAACTTCCTAGCAGGATAATAAATTTCTTTCGTAAGAGAGCTGCCGTCCCAATACGAGCTCAAATATAAATCTTCAAAGTCGTCCTCAAATTGTGTAGAAGTCTCGCATACCGTGCCCCTGACTAAATCCTCCACGTGGAGGAAAAAAATCCTGAAGTTCGGCCCTGAATAGTCCGTCCAATGACGACAATAGGAATTTGGGCATGCGGTCCGAAATGACCCATAAATACTTGTTTCTGTCCACTTATAACTTTACAAATTTAGGAAAGTTCAGAAAGCCGAACAAGGTACTATCAGGCCACAACGTCCGCCGGAAAAATTAATTCTGCATTTTTCTCTTCTAGTACTGCGATATTTGATTCTGAACAAGACGTTTTATAATTCCAACACCCGATCGCATTTTGGTTTATCAAGTCGAAAAACTGAACCTCTCCGTTGATGACAACCCGACTTGTGGTACGGGTATCAAGACCTAGAATTAACGTTGCAATTACTCACATCATGCAAAAATTCCACTTCAATAGTTAAATTATACTTGACAAACCTGCATTTAATCGTCACAAAAACTGAACTGTTGAAAGATCTAGAAGCGATCGAAAGAAACCTCTTCTCGAAAGTACCTCTTTCGTTGCTCGAAGAGTAAAATTCACGGTAACGATCCTCGGTCAGTGAGGAATCGTGCAGTGTTTTCGTGGATACTGCAAATTCCCCGTTACTGAACAGAGGGCTGAAGCATAAGTTTCTGAATCCATCTGGTAGAGTTAGAGTGAGACTAAGGTCAAATATGCCTTCAGTACCCCATTGGAAGTTCATGTTGTCTACGTTAAAGTCGCCTGAAATTTTGACACAACCGAGGGCTACCGTAATTGCTAACACTTCGTTAGTCGCTACGAGGTGGGACACCAACGGGAAAAACGCAATGCTTAGTACACGAATGTTGAATATTTTGACATGCGGCATCTCACTTATACTCTATCTATTTAGTTAAATACATAAAAGTCATACAGTGGTGAACATAAGTATGGAAACATTTATAATTTCTATTTCATTTCTCATAATGTAAACATTTTTTTATCATATGGTCACTATGCCAATAGCGCATGTAATAGCACACATTATTAACACTAAAACGAGTTTATGTAATTTGTTGGTAAGTTGTTTTTTTTTAATTGACCAAATGTGATTCGAACGAAAGTATGGAAACATTTTCGTAATAACATAAAAAATATTAAAGCTTGGAAAAAATAATAAGTTCTTAACGTTATATTTAATATTTTGTAGGATAGCCTCTTGCGTCAATCACTGCTTGACATCTTCTGCCGATTGAGTCGAGGAGCCTTGCGCAAAAGTCAGGTGGAATTAGTCCCCATTCTTCTTCCAATGTATTCCACAAATCGGCCCTGTTCTTAATATTCCTTTTCCTAATTTGTTTATCCAAATAGTTCCAAAAGTTCTCTATTGAGTTCAAATCAGGTGATCGTGAAGGCCAACTCATCATGCGGATTTTTTGTTCGGAAAAACAATTCTTCGCCAAACGAGATGTGTGCTTTGGACCGTTGTTTTGTTGGAAAATCCACATCAATGGCAGTTGATTATATTCATATGGTATCAAATTGGTTTCCAATATTTGAACATATAATTGAGCATCCATTCTGCCATCAATCTTTGTCAAAGGACCCGTGCCAGATCGTCGAAAACAGCCCCACACCATCACGTTGCCACCTCCATGCTTAACAGTGGGCACTAGGTACTTGGGGTCATATCTTTGACCAACAGGTCTTCGTACGTAGCCAGTAGAATCCATGCCAAACAGGTCAAATTTGCTTTCGTCACTACAGACAATCGTAGACCATTGATTTGTTGTCCAGTCCTTACGTTCTTTAGCAAATTTTAATCTGGCTTCTCTGTGCCGCTTTGTAAGAAGAGGTTTTTTAACCGCATGCCTGCCATGAAGGTTTTCTGACAAAAGACGACGTCTAATAGTCATGTCTGACACCACTGCATCCTGATATTCTTCTTTTAGTTCCTTGTTTGTATCAACGGCAGTTTTCGTGGGATCACTTCTTGTCTTTCGAATGACGATTTTATCCAGTCTCCTATTTGTTTTTCGTAGTCTTCCTATTTTCAAAGCCGGATCCCTAGTACCTCTTCTTAAAAATGTATTGGCAATTTTGCTAACTGTTCCTCGGTGCATGTCAAGTGACTTTGCTATGTCGATTTCTTTTATTCCTCTTCGGTACAGCAATATAATTTTTTTCTTCAAATCAGAACTGAAATATTTGCACAGGGGTATTTTAATTAATGAACGTTACTGTAAATTTTGTCGAAAGATGCCAAATAACTGCTTACTAACTTCGATACTACACTCTAAAGCCGAATGATAAAATGTTTCCATACTTATGAAAAGGGCCAAACGACTTATTCGAAAAATTCAATTGAGGCGAAAGTAGATAAGGGTCCCAAAATTTATAAACAAAATTCTTAAGGCATTTGAGGATACACTACAACTTTATTTTATCGTTCATACACAGTGTGTTAGTAAATATTTTGGATTAAGGAAATGTTTCCATACTTATGTTCACCACCGAATATAAAATAAAAATTAATCCTTTATTTCAAACGGCTCGGGTACATCAAAACAATACGAAAGCAGAAGTAAAAATGCAAATCCTGCACATACTAAACTTACAACAAGTTAAAACTTCAACTTCTTCAGCTTTAATTTCTCAACTCAGAAAACTAAAACTAGAAAAAAGTTATGCTTTTTAGTAGGAAAAAGAAAAAACACACGCCTTCAATCTTCACGCACGCCACTCTACTAGAAGTCGTAATGAATCACACCTTTCTCGGACTTACTCTTGACGGTAAAATGACCTGGAAGAGACATGTCCAACAGACCAAAGCTAATTGCCTGAAACGCACGAACATACTCAAAACACTATCATATCAACAATGGGGATCCAATGAAGAAATGTTATTCAGAGTCTATCGCGCACTTATTCGATCCAAAATAGATCATGGCAGCACAGTACATTCATCTGCGAGTAACACCGTTCTTAAATTGCTGAATTCAGTTCAAAATACTGCCATTAGAATTTCTATAGGTGCTCTAAGATCTAGCCCTGTAGATTCGCTCTACTTTGAGGCACATGAACTCCCTCTTACGCTTAGAACGTAACAACTACTTCTATCATACTATGCTCAAAAATCTTCACACTCGAGAAACCCTGTTTCACAACTCTTTGATGCGAGCACAATGAATCGGACAGAACCTTCCCGTAAACTCTAATGATCTATTTCTCATATACTGGATAACATACTAAAAGACATCAACTTCTTACCAGTAAACCAGAGGTATATATTAACGACACCACCTTGGACCGAAAACCTACCAGCTTTTCACCTCTCCCTTCATAAATTCAATAAGCGGGAAGTAGTTCCCTCTCTAATGATACAATCTTTCTGGCGGGAAATAGACACAGTTAAACCGGACACTATCATCTACAGTTAGGTGCAGAACTGAGTCAATACTTAGAAAATTCGTATTAATGGTGGCATAAACAAAATATCTAACAAGTATTCAAAGGAAGGCTTTTAATTTGAAAAAGTACATTAACATTAACATTAAAACCATACAAAACATTTGCCGAAAATAAATGGGGTACATCAAATAATCCTAAATAACATTGGTTCAGTTTTGCTCCACTAATGTTAACATTGAACACTTTGGTCGACATTGACACTAATATTTGGTCCAGAGACCTTTAGCTTTTTTAACAGCTAGTAGACGTCTTGGCATCGCATATCCTCCGTTAATAAACATCATAATTCAAAATCTTTAAACAATGAAGCCGATTTCGAAGTTTCAAAGAAAATTTATTGAAAAATCACTGATTGATGGAAGATCCACACGGGAAATCGCATTTCAATTAAATATAAGTCAATCCACAGTACAAAGGGTAAAAAATAAGTACAAAATTTCCTTAAAAATAAATAAAGGTGGTCAACCAAAAAATATGTCTGCGCAAGATACTAGAAGAATAATTAGATATTTGGGCAGTGGTGAAGCCTCTTCGGCCTCCAAAGCAGCCGTGTTGCTACGAGGGGATACTGGGAAATCGGTGAGCAAATGGGCAGTCCAATGAGCTTTACATCAGTCCAAATTTGTTGCTGTGGAGAAGAAGAAGAAACCCCTACTTTCTAAGAAGAATATTAGGGCACGACTAGATTTTGTAAAAAGATATGAGACATGGACCGAGAAGGATTGGATGAAGATTATTTAGTCTGATGAAACTAAAGTTAACAGATATGCAATAGATGGTCGACATTGGAGCTGGAAACGAGAGGGAGAATCCATGAAACTAAAAGATTTCATTCTGACGGTGAAACATGGGGGAGGAAATATTAAAGCTTGGGGCTGTATGTCGGAATATGGGGTTGGACCATTGAAGAAAATAGATGGGATAATGAACCAGCACATCTATAAAGCCATTTTAAATGATCACCTAATAGATACTGTTAATAATATGCCTTATCCCACTAGCAAAGTAATTTTCCAACAAGACGACGACCCCAAGCATACCGCAAAATCTGTGAAGGAATGGTTGGGTACCCAAAAATTTTAGGTTTTGCAGTGGCCGGCACAAAGTCCCGACCTAAATCCCATTGAGAATCTATGGGCTTACGTGAAATATCATCTGGTCAACGACTACGATTCGCCACCATCTTCACTTAAAGTTTTATGGGAGAAAATAGAAGAAGTATGAGACCAAATTCCACCTGATTTCTGTGAAACACCAACAAAAAGCATGCCAAGACGTCTACTAGCTGTTAAAAAAGCTAAAGGTCTCTGGACCAAATATTAGTGTCAATGTCGACCAAAGTGTTCAATGTTAACATTAGTGGAGCAAAACTGAACCAATGTTATTTAGGATTATTTGATGTACCCCATTTATTTTCGGCAAATGTTTTGTGTGGTTTTAATGTTAATGTTAATGTTAATGTTAATGTACTTTTTGAAAACAAAAGCCGTCCTTTGAATACTTGTTAGATATTTTGTTTATGCCACCATTAATACGAATTTTCTAAGTATTGACTCAGTTCTGCACCTAACTGTATACAGATGCTTCGAGGACTGACGAGGGAGTGGACTGAGCGGCCACTGAAGCAAAAAGAGCGCGGCTCAGCTTCCTTCTCCCCAGTCATTGTAGCATACATACTGGAAAATTGCATACTATTTACGGGGCCCTCAAGTCAATGGAAGGAACCAAGAAAGTATTTGCCGTCTGTACGGACTCTCTAGCAACTATACAGGGTGGCCCATTGAAAACGAAACAGAGGCATTTGCGGGTACTTGGAAATGTATATTTGAAAAATGCTCGGACACGTAAACTTTATATTCGAGGGGGACACATTATTAACGTATACTCGCTCCTTTCACTTCAACACCCTAGCGGGGGTGAGTTGAACCCTTAAAATCTTAAATGGAAAGTATGGTCGAGTAGCACCTTGTTTGAAAGGTCTTTCGATTCTCGTTATAATGATACCCAAATTAACTAACTTTTATTCAGTAGTTTTCGAGAAATTTGGAAAAATGTGATTAAATTGCCAACAAGTGGAATGCTCTGTTAAAATCGTAAATTAGGAAAATAATCAGTAGTGACTATTAATTGTAAACTGACCAGATTAAGTTTAGTTGTACTATTTCACCAATTGTTATTGCTTTCGAATAATAAAAAAAAATGGATTGGGCGAAGAGGTCCTATAGAGTGGCCGGCTAGATTTCCAGACTTGACTCCGTTAGACTTCTTCTTATGGGGCCATTTGAAAAGCAAGATCTACGCAACAGAACCGGAGTCTCTGGTAGAATTGCGACGACGAATTGTTAATGAATGCCGTCTGATAACTCCACAGATGCTTCAAAATGTTAGGACTCGTTTTGAACAGAACTTGTATTACTGTATGGAAGCTAATGGTGAACAGTTCGAGTATCTTATCAATTAAAAGAATTTTTGTTAATGTTTTACTATTAATTTTCCTAATTTACGATTTTAACAGAGCATTCCACTTGTTGGCAATTTAATCACATTTTTCCAAATTTCTCGAAAACTACTGAATAAAAGTTAGTTAATTTGGGTATCATTATAACGAGAATCGAAAGACCTTTCAAACAAGGTGCTACTCCACCATACTTTCCATTTAAGATTTTAAGAGTTTAACTCACCCCGGCTAGGGTGTTGAAGTGAAAGGAGCGAGTATACGTTTATAATGTGTCCCCCTCGAATATAAAGTTTACGTGTCCGAGCATTTTTCAAATATACATTTCTAAGTACCCGCAAATGCCTCTGTTTCGTTTTCAATGGGCCACCCTGTATATTCAATTAAAGATCCATACTCCGCTCATCCCTCGGTACAGGAAATTCAGGATATACAGGGTGTCCTCGAATTACGTAGCCAAAATAATACCGCAGATTGTTTGAGTGAAAATAAGTCGATTTAACTAAACTTCCCTCAGTCCAAAAGTTGATAATTATGGAGCTACAGGGTGTTAAAGTTGAAAAAAAAAATCACATTTTCTTAAATATCTTTCGATTTATTTGAGTTAATTTCACGAAATTTCATATTTGAAGGTGTTTTAGGATACGAAATTCAAATTTATTAACGATTTAGTTGTTTCTTCTAGGGGGCGCCACAAGCGACCATTAGGACACATTTAAATCTCTGTAACTTTTTCGTGCCACGGTGTATATTATTTTGGCATTGAAAAATCTTTTTTCCTACCTTTTATACTTAGAAAAGGTATACTTTATTGACGTCGCTAGAAGCAACGGTTTTGGAGAAAAACGCATAATTCTAATGCGCTGCATATTTGCGTTGGCGCTTTTAAGTAAATAACTCAGTTGGCTATGTTTTTAATTGACATTTCAACACTTGAATTTGTTTCTCAAATGTCAGTTTTTTTATTTAGCCCTCAGTTTTTCTTGTCAGTTTCGCTTCTTGTTCCTGTAAATATCCATAAGTATGACCAATAAATTCACTTATTCTGAAATGGTGGATATGCTGTTAGTTTATGGACTTTTCCGTTGTAATAGTCAAAAAAGTGTACGAGTTTACAAGGAAAAATATCCTTTCCGTAGAATTCCAAATCGGAAAACTTTTGTTAATATTGAAAGGCGTCTCCGCGAAAATGGCAAGTTTGAACCTGGGCATGCAGATTCTGGACGCGGACGAACAATAAGTACAGTAGAAATGGAAGAAGAGGTTTTAGATGCTGTTCAAAGAAATCCAAAGGCCAGTACACGAGGTGTAGGACTGCAATTGGGAGTTTCGAAATCACTAGTTCATAAAGTTTTTCAAGAACAATTGTTGCACCCCTATCATATTCAAAAAGTTCAAAACCTACAATTGCCCGTGGATTCTGCTCAACGTTTAAATTTTTGTCGGTTTATAATCCACAAAAGAATCGAAAATCCAAATTTTAGTAAGAAAATTTTGTTCGCAGATGAAGCTGTTTCTACTAGATACGGTATTTTTAATATGCATAATGAACATGTTTATGCCTATGAAAATCCTCACGAGACAACAGTGACTCATTATCAGCATCGATTTAAAGTAAATATCTGGGCTGGAATAGTAGATAATTTTATTGTTGGTCCCTTTGTAATGCAAGATACGCTGAATGGTGATAACTACTTGAACTTTTTCGTACAAACTCTACCTATCTTATTAGAAGATTTGCCTTTACTCCTTCGTCGTGATCTTTGGTTTATGCATGATGGCGCACCTCCTCATTTTACTTTAAATGTAAGGCAACATTTAAATGAGGAATACCCACAACGTTGGATTGGAAGAGGAGGTGATGCACCTGTGAATTGGCCGGCTCGATCACCAGACTTGACACCCTGTGATTTTTTTTATGGGGTGCCTTGAAATCAAAAGTTTATGCATCTCCAATTCATACGCGACAAGAATTGAAGGCAAGAATAATTCATGAAGTGGAATTATTGAAGAATACCCCTGAAATATTGTTTAGAGTACAATGTAATTTCTTAAAAAGGATGAACTTATGCATACAGGAAAATGGTAAACACTTTGAATATTTGTTATGATAGCAGATTAAATGAAAAAAAATTAAACCAACAATTTACATAAGTTAATTTAATTAATTAGTAAGTGTTATTCTCGTTTGTTGTTGTTTCTTTGTTAAGTATTATTTTTGTTTTCTATTTAATAATATCTGATTTTGAAAACTTATTGTTATACCTTTACTAATAATTATTTTTGAAAAACTTAATTTTTTTTAACGGAAAATAATTTTAAGGTAATTTGCATGCATCATCAGGCTTAGATGCATTTTTCTCCAAAACCGTTGCTTCTAGCGACGTCAATAAAGTATACCTTTTCTAAGTATAAAAGGTAGGGAAAAAGGTTTTTAAATACCAAAATGATATACACCGTGGCACGAAAAAGTTACAGAGATTTAAATGTGTCCTAATGGTCGTTTGTGGCGTCCCCTAGAAGAAACAACTAAATCGTTAATAAATTTGAATTTCGTATCCTAAAACACCCTCAAATATGAAATTTCGTGAAATTAACTCAAAGAAATCGAAAGATATTAAAGAAAATGTGATTTTTTTTTCAACTTTAATACCCTGTAGCTCCATAATTATCAACTTTTGGACTGAGGGAAGTTTAGTTAAATCGACTTATTTTCACTCAAACAATCTGCGGTATTATTTTGGCCACGTAATTCGAGGACACCCTGTATATATACAGTATCAGTCATAAGTAAAGCAACAAATAAAAATTATAGGTCTCTAGAAAATGGACAGTCTTCTTAGGAATGATATACATATATTTTGATTCTGGACTTGTAAATATACTAAATAATGTACAAAAACTCAGTTGATTTTCCTTATCTGCTCGATAATTTTCTACATTCCTTTGAAGACATTCCAAAAGTAAAGCATCAAAATCGTATTTTCACTCTCTATTAGTGACAAGTGAATTTCTGAATCTGTATCTCGGTTATTTTTATTTAATTTAGCGGTACATAATGCCTTCTGGTCGCAGTTTTTCAGTAGATATCCGAAATTTGATTATTTCTAAGTGGCAGTCGGGAATGAAACAAATAACTATTGCAAACCAATTGCAACTGAATCGAAGCATTGTCTCTCGTACAATCAAACATTTTTCAAGTCGAGGAACTGTTGTGAATAAACCAGCCAAAGAATGGACCAAAAAATTGAAAGTGCGTCCTGGGAAGATCCGTTTCGTTGTGCAATGGATATTAAAAAAAAATTGGAGCTTGATGATGTTTCTGTTAGTACTGTTCGAAGACGTTTAACAGAACGCAAACTATTTGAAAGAAAACCGGCCAAAAAACCATTTATTTCTGCGAAAAATAGACGACTCCGACTAAAATTCGCTGAAGAGCATATTAATTGGACAGTGGCAAAATGGAAAACAGTACTTTTTTCGGACGAAAGCAAGTTTAACTTGCATTCAAGTTATGGTATTTGCTGGGTATGTCGTCCTGTTGACAAGAAGTTTGATCCCAAATACACTCGTGGCACCATAAAACATTGAGGAGGAAATGTGATGGTGTGGGGATGTTTTTCGGGAACTGGGGTGGGTCCACTGATTAAAATTGATGGGATAATGGACCGATTTCAATATTTACGTATCATAAGAGACAAAATGGTATCATTCGCTGAAGAAAATTTGCCATTGTCGTGGGAATTTCAACACGACAACGACCCTAAGGATACTGCTAAGGTAATAAAACAATTTTTTGCAGACCGTTGCATTCGTGTAATGAAATGGCCTGCCCAGAGCCCAGATTTAAACCCCATCGAGAATCTCTGGGAAATCATTCATCGGAAAGTAAGACAGAAAAACCCACAAAAATATCAAAATTGTGACCAGCTCTTTGATGTCATTGTTCGAGTTTGGAATTCCATACCAGAATCAACTCTTATGACATTATTGGAATCTATGAGTCGTAGATGTGCTGAAGTGATAAAAAAATAAACGCTATGCTACAAAATATTAAATATAATCTAAATATAAATGCATTTAGTTATATGTTGCTCTACTTTTGAAACCTTTGTAAGAAATATTTTATAATTTAAACCAGAACTCTTACTTTTTTTTTAAATTTTGTTTATTATTATTATTGGTTAATAATATTCGTTCAACTTAGTAATAAAATTTTGAGAACCGTTTAACCTCTTTTAAGGATATCGATATAATTTAATTTGTTGCTTTACTTTTGATTGATACTGTATATATATATGTTATGCAACGTTCACATCTTCCTAGACGCTAATTATATAGCTATTTACGAGTGGTAAAGTAATATGACCACCCCATAAGTCTTATTGCTTTATAGACGTAAACAGATAAATCTATAGGCGAACGTTATGTTTGGGAAATCATAATTTGGCTTGGGCTAACATTCAAGATACCGGAAGAGTCTCACATCTCACATGTACTAATTAATTGAAGTCATAACATAAACGACAGATTTCTTAATGATTGTATTTTTTGGTATAAGGAAGGGATCGAAACATATAGTTAGTTCTTAAGTCTGGAAAAGTCGAGTTGGTTAGTGTGTTCAGATCGTAACCTGTTAAATAATAAATTATTTTTTATAAATAATTATTTTTTTCATTACGATCGCGATCCATCCTTAAAATTGGGTCTCTAAAAAAGGCCAGAACAATTTTAAGGATGGATCGCTATCGTAATGAAAAAATAATTATTTATAAAAAAAATAATTTATTATTTAACAGGTTACGATCTGAACACACTAAACAAATCGACTCTCCCAGACTTAAGAACTGACTTCAGAAAAAACCATGCTCGTTCGAGCCCCTCCCTATGCCCCGAAAATATCATGGTTAGCCAAACCAATAAATCCGCCGGTCCATGTTATGACTGCAACCAATAAGTCCACATAAAATTCGAATCTCTTCCGGCATCCCTAACATTAGCCTAAGACAATTTATGGTCTTCTAAACATAACACTCAGTCATAGAGTTATGTATATGTTTATACCTTTAAGGCAATGAGCCTTTATGGGGTGGTCATATAACTGAACTGATTCGATATTCTTTGCGACTAGACATCTTGTATTATTTTTGTGAATAAAAAAATCTCGTTATTAGACCGGTAGTATAAATTTCGAAAATTTACCAAAGAGCAAAACCTACACTAACTTTATAACTGGCGCAGTCGGTAGGATCTCTGGAGAAGAAATAAAGCTTTCTTTTTCGATTTTAATCGATTTACCAGAGCTCATAAGTTACTTTGAGTTGGGAGAAACATCAGCCATACCGGAAATATCCGTAGTTCGTGTAAGGCCACGAGACTTCAGAAGACAACTGGACGCTGATTGTAGCTGTCCATTCCTGTTCGTGATCAACACCTTCTAAAGAAGGGGGAAGATAAAGGATATCTGTAGTTCGTGTAAGGCCACGAGACTTCAGAAGGCAACAGGACACTGATTGTAGCTGCCCATCCTTGTTCATGACCAACATCTTCTGAAGAAGAGCGAAGATAGAAGACATCTGTAGTCATTATCAATGATGGAGAATATTCCTAATGTTACCACGACATATATACAGGGTGTCCCACAAGTGATTCATTATATTTCAGTGGGTAATAGTACATTGAAAAATAATATGACTCCCTATATAAACCATATTCCAATAATGCTTCATTAAAAAGATACTGGGTGTTAAACTTTACTTAAAAAATCTAACTTTTATTGATATATTCAAAACCGTTTGAGATATGTAAGTGAAATTTGGCATGTTTTGAGAGTTAATGTAGACGCATTTATTTATGCAAAATGGCTATTTTTCGTTTCACCAGTGACGTGCGTACGGACACCTCTCAGCACATTTTTAAAGAAAAACATGGTGCGCCACTGCTTTTTATCAAAATAAAAATTATTTTTAGAAGTTTAATTTCATTTAGAAGAAAAATGCTCACTTGACCCTTTTTCGTCCGACGTATCGTTTGCCAGCAAAAAATTGAATACCGTCTATATGCACGATATTCTCTAAATGGTTTTACCATCTCAGACGTCGAGCAAATCAACCATTTATTTGAAGATTGTCATCTAACAGAACATGTTTCTCTCGGTCTCCTCCTCTTCTTCCTCAAGATTCAGCGAGCATTTCGGGTTCTCAGAAATCCCCATTATGTCCAAGTGAATCAAGAACGGGCCATGCCGTATGTAAACTGCTATATCAAGTCGTGCTGATTGCCTACTTAACCAAATAAGAGTTTGGGCTCTCTCTTTCGACAGAACCGTCAGGAACCTCTTGCCATATTCCGTTCTGGAGCTGCGCTTTCACCCAGCTGCGGGGGGTAACCTTCAAGCAGGTCCGCGCCCCACGAGAGTCGAATCCGTCGCCTCCCTGGTGGGCTTCAGTGCCTTAGAAACCCAGATGACCTAGTATCCACATCATCATAACTCGATCGTGCTTACCGTAACCATGCAGAACTTCTAACGATTCATTTCGCATATATTTGTATCAGCGTCACACTTCTACAATTCTTCCTGGGAGGAAGTAGGGCAGCGGAGAGAGTGAGTCTCTTGTCTTGTATTTCTAGTTTGTCGGTTTGTAACTTATTACGTATATTGGCTTGCCCACTTTGTAGTCCCTTCGAGTTCCCAAAAACTGGCTCTCAAAGATTGAAGAGCAGTTCAAATAAACTGATACTTCCACTTCCTTTGGAGCCGGGATCACCAACAGGTCATCCACGAGCGGCGACCACTCGAGAGAAAGGTCAGAACTCTCCCCAGTGGACCACCTCTCTGCTCGTAAAAACTCCGTTATATTTATGGAACGATGGCAATAACTTTTGAAATAATTTTTTTACCAAAAAATGTTTCAAGTCTAACTTAAAAGGCTAATTTGTCGTCACTTTTTAATTATCTTAAACTTTTTTCTGCTCACAACCTTCCGATGAAGTTCAACTTGAGTTTTTTAAATTTCACCCTTAATTAACTTTTTTTTAATGGAATCTACATTTATTTACTCACACAAACGTGTCAAATTTTATTGGGATTAGATAAGAAAAATTTCGAAAACGTTTTTTTCCCTTATTTTATTCAGACAAATTGAACTCAGTCACAAAGGCAAAATAACAATTTATTGCTTGCAAGAATTAATTGTTACTTAATGGTTAAACCATTTGCTCAAAGTGTGTTCCGCCGTTATTCCGACACAGTGGTATTCTTCATAATGGACGATCCCACTTCAACACAGGTGTCTTTCCTGTGTAACGGAACTCGATGCAGGAGAACAGATATTATTATTAACCCTAGAAAACTGGACATTCGTAAAAGTTACGATGCTCCATTAATTTTTTTAAAGTTCGGGTATTCCCCGGTTCTGCTTCGCTATGCGCCGCTAGCTATTTGTCCCAATAGTAGTTATCTAGCTGGTGGTGTGTGCATTTCTAATAATTTTTAACGATTTATCACATATTTTTGAAGCCCGTCGTAAATTTCACGAATATCCAGTATATACGTTACTTTTCTTGAACATTATTTTGACATTGTACATTGAACAATTGGACTAGTGTTTACATTTTTGGGTGGTAAGCTACATTTTTGGTTCCTTAAAATTTGTAAATAATTATTTATATATTTTGTAAAGAACATGGCGCAAAAACCTCTGACTCAAAAAGAAATAGAGACTGAAATTCAGCGTATAATGGATGGTGAAGGGTGTGAATTTGATCCTTTGGAAGCCAGCGAAAGTGATGGGGGGGATGATAATATAGAATACGAATCAGAAAGTTCAGATGATGACCTTTTTACACCACAGCCTCGGGTCAACGCCAATCAGGCCAATATATTTGAAAATTCTTCAACTGCCAAACAACTATTAGAAGAAACTAGTAGCAAAGATATTGGTGAACAAGGTTTGTCAACTAAAGCAGGTCAGTTCAATTTACCTCAACATTGCCCATCTGCAAAAAGTACTGATTCGGAGAGGAATACGGAAAACAATCTTTTTTTACCTCGTTATATAATCAAACCCAAGATCAAATGTTTGAAAGGAAAAAATGGTCATAAATGGTCAGCGGAAATGCCTGCAAGACGTGGAAAAACTAAAGCAAGAAACATTATTCATTTTTTACCTGGTCCTAAAGGAGATGCCACAAATTGTTCAACTTTTGATGAATATTTCTTACATTTTTTTTCAAATGAAATATTAGATACCACACTTTTGCATACAAATGCCGAAATTACCAGACAGGCGCAAAAATATAAGAGCAATGCGAATGTATCCCAAACCACAAAAATTGAGATAAAAGCCCTTCTTGCAATTTTGATAAAGTCTGCAGCGAACAAAGATAATCATTTGTTTGCAAAATATATGTTTGATACCAAAATATCAGGAACATTTTACAGAGCCTGTATGACCGGTGAGCGTTTTTCATTCCTAATAAATTGTCTTAGATTTGATGACAAAGAAACTAGACTGGAAAGAAAAAAAGCTGATTCATTTGCACCCATTCGTGAGATATGGGATATTTTCATTGCAAAGTGTAGAAACTCGTACATACCTTCTTCTTACCTAACTATTGACGAGTAGCTAGTTGGATTTCGCGGACGATGTCCGTTTAGGATGTATATTCCAAGTAAACCGTGCAAGTATGGCATCAAAATAATCATGGTGTGTGATTCTTCTTCAAAATATATGTTAGATGCCAGTCCCTATTTAGGAAAATCCACGAAAACAAACGGATTGCCATTGGCTACGTACTTTGTACAAGAGCTTACTAAATCTGTCCATGGTAGTAATAGGAACATTACCATGGATAATTGGTTTACATCTGTAAGTTTGGCTGACTGTTTATTGAAAGATCCATATAAACTTACGATAATAGGGACTCTACGAAAAAACAAAACAGAAATTCCCAAAGAAATGTTGGATATTACGGACAGATATCCTAATACATCTATGTTTTGTCACGATCAAATGAAGACGATGGTATCGTATATGCCAAAAAGGAAAAAAATTGTTTTACTTTTATCCACTCTTCATGAAGGTGTTGAAATATCATCCATAGGAAAGCCTGCAATTATAATGAATTATAATGAAACAAAGGGTGGAGTAGACACATTCGACCAAATGTGTTCTAATATGAATTCTGGTCGCAAAACTCGAAGATGGCCGATGGTCATATTTTACGACATGATAAATATTGCATGCATAAATTCCTACATAATTTATTGCTCAAATTTAGTGAAACTAAACAAAAAGCCTTTGAGTAGATATCAATATATGATTGAACTAAGTCGTTGTCTCGCGGAAACATGGCTGAAAGAAAGACTAAATATCAAAACTTTGCGTAGTAATATTCGGCAAGATATTAATGATATTCTAAATATTTCTGTGGAAAATGAAACAACCGAGTATCAAAATAAGAAACGAAAAATTTGTTTCTACTGCCCCAGTAATAAAAGGCGTATGACCACTACATACTGTAACCAGTGCAAGGAAGCCATATGTGGGGAACATCGCGGAAATAATATATGTATTGCCTGTTCCAGAGTATGAAAATTTGCATGTGTAAAATCACTAACAAATCTATGTAAACATTTTTAGTAATATTGCCTATGTTCTTGTAATAAAATTTTTTCTAAATGTAGTTTTCTTAAAAGTCGTAAATTTTACGACACTCCAGTATTAACGTATGTTTATAATAGTCCAGTGTTCTAGGGTTAAAGAAACACGTTGGTTCTACTATGTAACTATTGTAATCGACGGTTATTGAAAATGGTTCTTAACCGAATCCTCTTTACCACCCTGAGTCTGTATTTACACGCATCTTATCAAATGGAGTGGTGACTATAACATTAATTACTACATAACGTCCTTTAGTTGAACTCCGGATTCAGTTGATTGCTTGGTTATTGGGCTAAAGTTTAAGTTAGTACAGAGTACTAAGCAATTCTTCATGAGAAATACAAATAGGGTTGATTAGAAAGACGATTTATCCTAATGGCGGTTAACAGGTACGTTACACCTGATTGATTGCATTACACCGACGATAAAGACCCTCGAGTTAACCACGCTATTTGACCGATCCTTATAAACATGACATTTTAAATGGCCCCAAAGGAAAAAGTTACGGAGATTTAAATCAGGTAACCGAGCTGTCCGCTCTATTTCACCTTGCAACAAATTGGCACTGCCTCTTTTTTAATAAAAAATTGCAATTTCTGTAATACAATTTACTTCACTTTCAAAAAATACAGAAGACCTTTATATTATTTTTGTGTTTTTAACAATTTTAATTCCTTTGGATACAATAGAGAAAAGAAATTTTCTCTCGGAAATATTTCGTATCTAACCTCGATAAAACTAGATATACAGGATGACCCACTCAAAACAGTCCACCTGAAATATCTTAAATGGAATTTTTTTCGGGGGTCACAACCCCTTCAATAATTTTAAATGGGACGGGGGACAAACGGAACATCAAATCGAAAAGATTTCAATTTTTATGTTTTTGAATGTTGATGAGTTTTAAATGGGCCACCCTGTATATGTATACGCCAATACAAGAGGTTTCGAAAAACAATTCGAAAACAGCGGGTGACATTTTAAAAACTAAAGTTGCAGTTCCTACGAATATTACGGGATAAGAAAAAAAAATTACGAATCAAAATGCTTAGCCTTATTGAATAAATCAGGAAATTCTTTCCATTGCAGGAAATTCTCAAGGATAAGCCCAACCAAAACTTCATATTCAGCCCTTTTTCCATCGAAGCAATCTTGGCTTTGATCGCGGCTGGTGCTAAAAATGACACTCTTCTAGAGTTCGCTTCCGCCCTTGATTTGCCCGCCCAGGAAACGACTGAAGAAGCCCTTGAGTATGTTTTTTTTTATGATTACGCCATTTGCTAAACTCCTTTTGTTGCAGAAATTTCTTTAATTTATTAAACCAACAATCCGATGACTACCAGTTTTCCTCAGCCAATAAATTGTTCGTGAATAACGATTTCCAAATTCTGGACAGTTTCAAAAAGCGAGCCATCGAAAATTTCGACGCCGATATCGAAAATGTTGACTTCGCTGAGGTATATTGTTGAGTTTTTCAATAATTAACATTGTTAATTTGAGTTTTAAGGAGGTCGAAGCAGCTCAAAAAATTAACCGATGGGTGCAAGAGCGCACCAACAACAAAATCAGGGACATAGTCACTCCTGATGATATGGATATTTCTATCAAATTGTTCCCAGTTAACGCTTTACATTTCAAGGGTAAGAAATAATCGTTTTCTGTCCATTTAAAGTACAAAAAATATTTAGGCACTTGGGAGAAAATATTTTCGTATGTCAACAAGGGGACTTTCTATATAACCAAAACAAACACTAAAGAAGTTGATATGATGCATAGAGAAGACGGATTTGGGTACTACGAATCTCCAACGCTTAAAGCCAAATTCTTGGAGCTGCCATACTATAATAGCAATATTACAATGACCATCGTCCTTCCCGACGAAATCGAGGGGCTTGCAGCCCTAGAAAAAGACACATATCCCTTTCTTAAACCCCAAAACTTGGAGGACGAACACGTGTCTGTAACTCTGCCTTCTTTTCTTGTTGAGAGCAAGTATGACTTGAGGCCCATCTTAGAAAGAGTAAAAATAAGTCTCATCTTTGAAATTAGTTTTTGGAAATACTTTTTCTTTAGTTGGGATTGAAAACGGTGTTCAGCCATAGGGCGGATCTTAGTGGGATTTCTAGTGAACCTTTGGAGGTGTCTGCAGTGATCCAGAAGGCTTTCATCAACGTAACCAAGTTTGGAACTGAAGCTGCAGCTGTAACTTACGGTAAGCGAATTTTTTTGGGATTCTTCATGTTTTTGCTGCTTTCAATCATTAACTTTTGCCCTCTAAATTTAGAAACTGAATTATCGCAAAAATGTTAAGTACTTTATGATCAGTGTTTCTTCGATTAGTGTAGCAAAAGGTACTGCACTAGGCACGTTTATTTCCGATAAGTAGCACAGTTTACACCGTATCGTTGGGAATAGGAAAGAATAATTTTCTTTTTAGTTTTAGTTGTCGTATTGAGAAAATCACCCATAATCGGAGCGAGATCCATATTTCGAGCCGACCGTCCGTTTCTTTGTTTCGTTATTTGCGATCAAGTAATTTTGTTTACTGGAAAAATTGATTGAAACATTCACAATTAATATTTCTATCTGGTTAGTTGTTGTCGAGAGCATTAGTGAAGCATTAGTGGCACAAACACAGTCAGTTGTATGAGAAAATAACCGGGAATGTAAACAAAACTCTAGGCAACCCAACATACACAGCGATCTCTGTGAATGTAACTCAGTGTTACGTCAGCTGTGGGTAAGGTTTCTCTCGGAGAGGTCAATCATCATTTCTTGTACTGCATTCAGTGAAGAGTCCTTGTTAACAACGAACTAACAATACACTAGGTACCCTCAAACAAACCATGCTTATTATACAATACACTCAGAATTTCCCAGCAGGCTGAAGGAAAACCATTCCAGAAAGTTCAGCTTTCTTCAGATTTCTGAATAAATATAGATTTTTATGCATTATACACAGATAGATGAAATCATATTCCCTTCATCTGCATCAAGAACTGAGTGAAATCTACCTTTAATACGTCGCTCAAACTCGAGACATATTATTTCTTTGCTTAAATATCTCAATATCTGGTCTCAAACATCGAAGATCATTTGAGATATCACACTTAAGATTTTATGCTGCACAAGCGCAATACGATCAAAACAATTTAGTGCGTATGGTAGGAGGTAAAAATGTGGATGTTAGCCGTAGTAACTAAGCAAAGCACACACAGGTGGCGCAACCGTTAAGTCTATCTGGTGAAGTCGCACAAATTAGTCCCGAAAACCACGTCTATGCTTGTTTCAGAGCAGACCTCAAAGCTCTATCAAAAGACTAAAACTACAGTATAGGGGAGGGAAACTGCCACAACAAGCAAAGACATAGTTCCATAGAGCATTTTAAAAGTAGAAGATAGAAACTTTGTCACGTACCAACTTATCGACAATATCGGTACCAACACCAACCAACACTCACTGCTGAAAACCATTCAGATTGGCTTCTGGTGCAAATAATTTTCAGCTACCGGTTTTGATTGGTGCCATGCACTGTGAATTTTCTAATGTTGAAAGTTGCTAATTTTTGTTTGTTCTTTTTCAAGCATCGGTGCCACCCTGAAATTTAAATACAAAACCTGCACGTACATATGCATGTAACTTTCCCTTAATCTCTTTATTAGCCCAATCCGTATCTGCACATCCTACTAACGGATTTTCGTTTTTATAATACCAGAATGTGATTACATTGGTACCATCAAGTAACTTGCATTAAAATTGAACGTCCGGTACAACCGGAAGTATGACGTCATTGAAAATGATTTAGATGAGGTCGTTACAAAGCTCTTAATCTTAACCACACCACTAAATTTTCTTAACTTTGCTGTTCGTAGTTTTCCTAAAATGTCTAATGACGGTTTCCGGGGGAACACCCTGTATAATGCATGCGATAAAGACTATATTTTGGTAAAATTTTACGGTGGTGGTTCTCCGGTCACCTGAATGTACTTGGGAGTTCTAATTAACTGCGCATTTTACTTACAAATTGTTTGTTCAACTCACACAGTTCCATTTTCTTTGTCCTCATCACCTACAGAACGTTTCGTTGCAGCCCACGGATTTCTCTATTACGTTAGACCTAACGACGTCATGCTACTTATAGGGCGCATTGTTTATGGGATAGGTGTGCGCTTTACCTACGCATGCGTCTCTTTTCCCACGTTTCTTCCGGATGCTTCTGTAGTACCGGTTAAAGGGTACTGGTACCGATCCACGTTCACTCACACTTTGCGTTTCTTTCTATATTTACAGAATATAGAATATCAGACGCGGGAATTCCAAAGCGTTTCATAGCCGATCGTCTGTTTAAGATTTACGTGAGTGTCCGTGGAATTGTCCTTTTAGCAGGACGAATTCTCGGAATTTAACCGCAGAAACATGCAAAATAAAGGTTATTTTAACTTATCTGCGATCAAAGATAAAATCATCGCGGCATAAGTAGTTTGGTGCTGTCTCTGCATTTACGGGCTTTAGTAGAAGTTGGACTAGTTCTTAGAGGTTTGTGGAGGATGAAAATTATGTTAATATTTTTAGTCTATTTCAATCCAGAATATCTGCCACCTTCAGCTGAGGTTAGCTTCATCGCCAATCGTTGGTTCATGTATGCCATTATGACAGATAATGTCGTTTTAATAGCTGGACGAATTGATACATTTTAAGTGCGATTTATGTTATGTGTAGAGACCCGTTTTGTTTTTAACTTTTATCCTATTTGCGCACGTATATGGCTATATGGCATAGAATAACATGACATAAAAGAACATAGAAGAACTGATTGTTTTGTTTTAATACAACAAGTCCTCATTTTATCTTTGATTATACATGATATTTTATTTCAGCCTCCAAACCTATGTCGCGCATAAAATGGAGTACACCTGCTAAAGAATTCTTAGTGAATCATCCCTTCATTTACTACATCAAGTTTCAGGATGTTTTGCTGTTTTCTGGAAGGATTTCGCATTTTTAACTGTGCCATAACATGTTGTTAATTCATTAAATAAATATATATAATGAATTTGAGTTTTTCTCTTCAATCATTTTGTACTCATATTTGTGCTTAACTCTGCTGGGAAATAATGTGGTTCCAGATTTAACCTGAACTAACCTGTCTCGAACGTTTATTGCATTGGTAATGAATTTTTTGTTTTTAGTAACTGCGGTATTTCGATAACGATTCCTTCTAGAACAGACAACATATTTTGTCGCCAATCATCCACATATTTATTTTATACGGATGACTGAAGGAATATTGTTTTTGGGGAGATGGATGATGTAAACTAACTATATTATTTAAGTAAAATATCCTCTGATGCTAATGTGTTGCTCACTACATTATGACTGGTAGCATTTCCCTAATAATAATTGCCGCGTGCCACGTTGGTCTGTAGCGTGTTGTCCGATCACCAAAGTGCGGCGATTCAGGTCGTGGTTAGGAAAACAGAAGGGGGTGACCGCAGTTAAGGTGACCGATCCTCTCCGCATCGTCACAGAACCGACCCCGAACGAAAACATATAAGTCAGAGAGAGTCTCCCATCAAAAAAAGGTCAAGACAGAGAAGGACAGCAGAGACCAGCGAAATGGGTAGTCTCCTCCGACATTGGCAAAACACATCTCTCAGGGTCAGTACTCCTACGGGAGGCGGAGGAGAGGAGGAGGATGGTTCCTTCAATTTCGTCTATTCACTGAGAGAGAACCATTTCGGCACACGCACACCCACTGAACCACTTCGAATACTCACTAAAACTCACTGTAGACTACTCGATGAATATCAAACAATAATAATGAGGATTATTGTAAAGAGTATTGCCTTCGTAATAAAAAGTTCTCTTTGAGTCATTTTTGAAGCCATTTAGAGCTCATTTGCCGAAATTATGAAGGTTCAAAGTCTCAAAAGTCATAAAAGATCTGTGTTTAAGCACATTATTGATTGTATCTTAGTGAGTTTTCCATATAGTCGATTATATTCTCAAATAAACATTTCTTCTGACTTTTCAAAGACAATCCAGTCATCTTAAAAAACTCACTCACCCGGTTCATATGAGTCGTTACTGAACGCATTTGGGCCTCATTTGCCAAAGTTATCACGATTGAAACTTTAAAATATAGCACAAAATAATAACGTAGTGTTATGTCGTAAGGGAGTCAAAGTTCTCTCCGCACCTCCTGGTGGTGGCCTCTGGATGCCCTGCTTCCGAGACCGGGTATCAACTCCGGTGAAGGAAAATGGGTAACTAACGCGGAAGGCAAACAAGGACAAAATATGGAGGACAAGGCAACGAAGAAAGGTTTACTTCTCCAGGAGCGATCGGAACCCCAGGGGACGGCAGGCGAAGTGCCGGAGCATGTCTTGCTGACGGTCGTAAAAAAGCCTCTGCAACAAAGACAGGGTAGTGTCAGTCGACGCCAGGCCATACCCCCATAGCGACCTACTGGGAAGAAATCAAGAAGAACGTCCCTCGGCGGGATAAAGGAACTGCCAATGCGCAAGAACAGCCCATCGTCATTAAGGTTGTCAGCATTGGAGGAGACAGTCAGACAAGTGGATTAGTTAGATTGCCTACTAAAGGCGAACAGCAGGCCCAAGAAGAACGTCGTCAACGTCTTGTCTGACCTCCGTAGTGCACTTCGTCGAGCGCATATGGAGAGGGAAGAGGAGCGGGCCTGTCTGACCACAAATGAGGAGGTTGGCATTCTGCGCGAGGAAGAGCGAAGAAAACCCTCGAGGAGTTCATAAAGAGCGCCAAGAGGGAGGCATGGAAGAAGTTGTGTGATGACCTGGAGACCGACGTCTGGGGCCTTGGTTTCAGGATTGTGACGGGGAAACTGGGGCGCCTGAACCAAGACCACCTGGCAGAGGCGGACATGTTGAAGCAGGTGGAGGAACTTTTTTCGACCAAAGAGAGGAACGACAAGGTGAAATCGAGAAACTACAATTGCAGAAGACGTGAAACGGGTGTAGACGGAGGAGATCCGGCGGGCGGCAGGGAACTCGGGAGCCGAAAAGCTCCAAGATTGGATGGAATACCCAACGAAATAGTTAAAGCCTATCTAAGGATTAATCCCCAAGGAATGGCAGGCTGTGTCACGAACATCTTAGTAACAGGAGACTTCCCGAAGATTTGGAAGAGGGCCCGACTTGTCTTGATGGAGAAACCGAAAAGGGACCCGACGACGAAGGCGTCGTACCGACCCATCTGTCTTATTGATGGACTCGGAGAGATTGCGGAGAAAGTGATTTAGGTCAGGCTGATGGCCCAGGTCAGCGAACATGGTATGATGAGCGATAGGCAATTTAGCTTCCTTCCCCCCCACGACAAGGTGTTTTCATCTTGTCGTGTTGGGGGGGCTTCATATTTCCTGCTCCTCTGTCCTATTCGACAGAATTCCTTCTGGAGGGGGAGTGGGAGGGGGAGGCGGATAAAGAGCGACACAAAAGGATGCAATGAGTGAACTAAAAAATTGTGTACCCCAGGCGAGTGATAATTCCGCCGCCGGTTCCGACCGGGTGAGAGCCCCGGTGGCCGGCACTGGCCCCACGGATTCTGAGGGGGGCCGAGGTTACTCATGGCTGTTTAGGAGAGTATACATAGAGGGGCAAGTGTCGGAGCTCATCATGGGGGGTTTTTGATGTAAAATAGGAGAAGACATGACAACATAAGACAGGACAAAACTTGACAGAGAAGGGGGATCAAAAAAGAGAAAGGTTTTGGACACATCTATAAGGAAAAATTATGAGGAGGAATTATATTTAAAAAAAGTGAAAGTGTGGAAGCTTTTATACTGGTCGAGGCAATTGAGACGATTACGAGTTTAATAAGGGAACTAGAGGAAAAAATAGAAAGAAATACACAAAGGAACATCAAAGAAATAACAAAAAAACTAAAAAAACTGGGGATGCTTTAAATAGGGATATAGTTAAAAAATAGTTGGTGAAAAATAGGTACGAGAAGACTGAAAAAATTACTTTTGACGCGGACATATGGATAGACAGACAAATAGGAACTAGGGATCAGGGGACATAAACAGGGATGGAATGAGTCATTATGGATGTTACGGGGATTAAAAATTATGCGGAATTTAAAGAAATACAACAAAGGGAATGACATGACTTAGCACACACAAAAACAGAAATTCAAATTAGGGGGGACTTTTTGGAGACAAAAACAGAAAGAGTGAAAGTGATGATGGGTGGATGACGGCCCTACTCGCGAGCATAAGACAGTGGGTCGAATGTGAGTGGACAAGGACGCGGTACATGCTAACGCAGGTATTCACTGGACTCGGAGTATTTGGAAAATAACTGCACAGAATAGGAGTTGAGGAAAGCGCACACTTTGGGGATGTCCGGAGTGGGAAGCTGAACGTGTCGAAACTAGGAGCACAGGACTCAATTTGGACAGAAGGACGATTGGCAGCGAACTGGTGAAGAGCGAGAGAAAATTAAAGGTTTTGATCACATGGTAAATAGAATTATATGCAGGAAGACTGAAAGGCAGCGTATAAGGAGGAGAGAAGAAGGGTAGAGTGAAGATATTGCAACTGAGCGCCCTTTTTTGTAATTGACCTATTCATACGTTCTACCACTGAATTTTGTTGCAGTGTAATAATACCCTTTTGAACACAATGATCTTTAAATTCATTAGATAGATATTCTCGCCCGTTATCACAATATAAATTAGTTGATTTTAAGTTATAGTGTGCTTCACTTTTCGTACAAAAGTCATGAAACATTTGAAAAACTTCACATTTGTGTACTAACAAATAGGTAACTGTATAATGCGTAAAACGATCAATAAATGTGACAAAATAATTATCGTCCATTGTGAGTGGACTTATAGGACAACACACGTCGGAGTGGTCAGTAAATAATGGTATTTTAATATTGTTTTTTTCTTTAGTTTTAGCAAATGGTAGGTGTGCTTGTTCTCCATAAATACAAGCTACACAAATTACATGTGTAGGTTGGATATTGTTTAAATATTTATAGTCCGTCACCATTTTTTAATTGCAAAAATTTGTTTTTTATCCACGTGACCTAAACGGGCGTGCCAAAGTATATAATTATCTAGCGCCCTTTCAGACACATTTGCTTTTTTCTTTAAGGGTTTGATAATTTTTACTGTAACAGTTATTAGATTATTTTGGGACTTACCATTTATTATTGTAGGCTTTTTCTTTTCTTTCTTAACTTGTCTAGGGTTTTATTTCTGAGTTGTTACAATTAGGGGCTTACTAACTTAACTAAGAGGATACTTGCGTTCCATCACGACACTCCCGACACCTCACCGACTCGTCACCTCGAAAAAAAAAGAGAGCGTCCCAGTTTCTCCAATACTTTAAATGCTACTTTCTGGGGCAATAAACCAGCAGTGTACCCTAACCAGAGACCGATTCCTGATCCGCCATGTGGCCAGCCATATCTGAACATCATAAACCATCCTTTGTCAGAACCGTTGTCGACTGTCCTTCGACCCTCTTTCCTGGTTCTAACAAAGAAATGCTCGACTTTCTTTTACTTCATGCGGCTCTCAACCAAGGATGATTACTGGGAAAATTCCAGTAATGCTGCGAACCACATGAACTCAGCGACCATACACATGGGCGTATCATCAGGGTACTCACTCTTTATTCCCCTAACCTAGCCTAAATTATAGCTACTTTACAATGTACATCCTCCTATTTGCATATCTATTTGGTCAGACGGCAACAATTATACTTATTAATTAATATTTACAAAATATTGCAGTGATCTAACAAACGGATCCTACATTATTGTTTTGATTCCTTTCTTGGTACTCACTAAACTATTTTCTTTAAAGATGACTGCCATGCCAGCTTGTCAAATTCCGTATACTGAAAGTAAGTTCTATGGTGTGTCCGCAGCATGTAAGACATCTTCCAGGGCTCCGGTCTCTCCTCGATCCTTGATACGCTGATGTTTCTTTTTAACGTTGCTGTTATTAAAACACCAACTTTTGCCACGGAAATTTGAATTGGATGATCCAACTATTTATATGATGCGAAGACATTTTCTTGATCCACCGTATGATTCGTTGCACCAGAGTCTAATATAAATTTTAAATATTTTCCTGCTGAAGCAGGCTGTTGTAGTGTTGTATTTCCCACCATAAAAGCAAAACCCTGACTACTATTTGATTTTGTATGAATTGTTTTTAAAGTACGTTCTCGAGTGTCTTCTCCTTTTCAGTGGCTTTTTTTTCGTAAAATTAACAGTCCTTTATTGTATGATTATTTCGCCTACAATGCTTACACTTCATTTTTGGATAACATTATCTTTGTTTAAAAAAATGTTTCCTATTGGTTTGTTTGGGAAATTTGGCGCCATAATATTTATTTTTGTAGTAGGAATCTGGTCTTTTGGGTTGATGTCTTTCTACATGTAGTACTTTTAAACTAGTATCACTATTTTCATTTTGTAATTTGATTTCACAATCGAGCAATTTAGCTTTTACAGATGCAAGGATCAAATTATCATCTGTTAATATATCAATTGCAGTCACTATACCGTCATAAGATGATGGCAGAGTAAGAAGTAGATGTGCTTTTTTAGACATTTCTGTTTTTTTTTTGTTTTGTGCCCGAGGAGGTGGAAATCTTCAAAAAGACACCCGACCGCTCGGGGGTCGGGTAGTGTGGGATTCGAGCCTGAGCCCGCCTACCCACTAAAACCACCCCCTCTCTTCTTATGGCCCCGGTATCGCCTGGTAGGCATTCCTTCGGGGCGCCAAGTCGTAAGAGCTACTCGCTATGCGTCCGTCCTTCTTCTTCTGTACCGTTCCCGCACAATCTTCTTCCGCATGATCTTCTTGACCATGCACTCAAACCCTCTCCACTTACATTCACTCTCTACGAGTTCAGCGCCGATCGTTCCTCGGTCCAGGTTGAGCCCCGCCCCCCTGGCCTCAGTCCGATCGGTCTCCCACTCCGGACATCCCCAGATTGTGTGCTCTGGGGAGTCCGCAACTCTTGGCTCCTCGCAGAACTAGCAGCCGTCACTCTCTTCAACCTTTATTTTGTGCAAGTATTTCCCGAACACTCCGTGTCCGGTAAACACCTGCGTTAGTTCGTACCCGGTCTTCGTCCATTCGCATTCGGCCCATCGTCTAATGCTCGGAACGAAGACCTTCATCCATCCATCATACACACCCCACTCACTCTCCCACTCACTCATCACCTTCTCTGTGGCCTCCCTCCTAAAACCTTTACCTTTCTCCCACATCATTCTCCTCTCTTCCACTCGCAGTCTGATGGGAGGAATCTTGGCCAGTGCCAAGACCGCTGCGCACGGGACCGTTCTGTACGCGCAGGCCACCCTGATCGCGAGCCTTCTGTTTGCCCGCTCCAGGACGGCCCTACACATCTTGGTCCTCAACACTCCGTGCCACACCGGCACAGCATACAGAAGCGCCGACGACGCCGCCATGACCATCACCCTTCTCCTCTCAAATCCCATGCCGTTGACTCTGGGTAGGATGCCCTCCAGCTTTTGGATTATTCCTCCCACATTGTCGGCGGTCCTTCGAGCGTGTTCGGCGAACCTCGCGTCTTTGCCGAACCACACCCCCAGATATTTAATGCTTGTAGTCGTCTCGTACCTGAAACGATCTACAACTAAACTCATATTAGTGAGCTTACGTCTCCCAGCGAGTAGCACCATTTCGGTCTTCTCGGACGCCATACAGAGCCCTTTAGCTCTGAACGTGTCAATGACCATCTCCATGGCTTCCTTGGTCCTCAACTCCAGTGTGTTTCTGCACCCGGCAGTAACCACCAGCGCCAAATCATCCGCGTACGCCACTGGTGTGACGTCCCTCGGATAATCCAGCTTCAGCAGCTCGTCGTAATAGAGGTTCCACAATACGGGGCCTAACACCGACCCCTGCGGGACCCCACACGACATTTCCCTTACATCCCCGTTAGGCAGCTGCACCGTCCTTTCGTCCAGGTACGATTGCACCACACCTACAACTAGACATTTCTGTTAAGGTTCCACCAGCTGCCAGAAGCTCAATCATTAATTCGTCGAATATAAGAAAATGCTTTGATAATTGCATGCCACTTTTAAATTTTAAACTCAACAGTTTCTTTTGGACAGCTATTGCATTGTTAAACTTTTTCTTGCATAGATTGAATCTAGTTTTCCTATGATGGACGGGCTTTTGCTCCTTCTGTAACGTCACCAATTATTGTATCGCTAAGGGATTCTATGATAATTCCTTTGGCCAATCGCTTGAGCTTTTCCCATTTTCTATCGGTGTTCTCTGGGGCTACCTCGTCTATTACTTTTAATGCATCTTCTTCCGCTAGTAAGGCTCTTAACAGGAAATTTCCAAATGCTGAACCGTTCACCATCATATTGTCTACGTCGAGACTTATTACCTTCCATAATTACTTAAGTTTATTTCTTTTAGTATCACCAACCAAACACTAACCGGCACGGTACACAGCGTTAAAAAAATGCTATTTTATTACTTTCCTTCTTTTTTTTTCTTATGTTGGGTCCATAACCTCTTGGATAAGGAAGGAAAATGAGTAGTTAATAAAACACAGCACAGGCTGTTAATATGGTAGGTGCTGGAGCATTATTTAATTTTTGAATTGCATGGGCAAGATCTATGCAAAAACTAACTAATGACCCCTTTCCTATATCGTGCCGTATCTGCCATTTCCCCTTTTTTTGTTTATTTTATCTAGTCCTATATGTATATTCTTAATTTAATAATTTAACTTAATTAAATAGGCGTTTACATCATAAAATTAAACCTAATATTATTATTTATTCCTTTTTGGATATGGACCGGTAAGATACATCAATCTAATAATGCAAGACCTCAAAAGGGTGCTCTCCCACCTCCAGTGCGCGCTCTTGAAGCATTACTAGAAGCTCGTCCTTTTGCAAGACTAGATTCTACCGAAATTCCTGTTTTCGCTCCAAAATCTCAAGATGACTTCGGCATCACTCGATCAAGCCGAAAAGGCCGTCCACATGATTGTGAAGCGGTTTCTTCACTTTCCGGTCTAGATGACCAACTCGCTCCTCTACACACGTTGGAAGTGCGGCGCCTTTGGACTCTTCTGTCCGTTTGCGCGCATCCCAGACACCCTGTTTAGGCGACTCGAGCGGTTGGTACTGAGGGGTGGTCCCCCAGTTGCAGGCTGCCTTGTCCTCTAACTATATTTCCAAGGTCCGTTCTCGTCTGCTGCACTGCATCGCACTTTACGGCCGCCGCGGCCAACAATCCACCTATTGGTCTGAGAAGCTGCAAAACACCATCAGGGGCACCCGCCTTTTTGAGCATTCTGGACACAATGCCGCCGGCCAATGGATCCGCGACTCCCTTCCCCCACCCCTCCCAATGGACCGGCAAGTCCTACGTTTAGGCCTTCAATTCCAGACTATCACCTCTCCAACTTTAAATGGCTTCCACAACACCAGTGTGCCAAACGGCAGTGAACTCTGTCGTGTCGATTGCGTGAGAGTCGAGATCGTCTCCCGAGGGCCTCTTCTTCAGCGTTATTCTTTCACCTACCACGAGCGAATTAGGTGGCGTGATCACGCTGTCAACGTCTTCGCTAAATCGTGCCGTTTGAAAGGCTTCGACGTCTAAGTCGAGCCTGCCATCTGTGAAACCGCAACGGAAGTAAATAACGTATTTAAAAAGTTTTCTATAAATAAAGAAGACCGCAATCCAGTTTAATTATAATTCTGAGATTATTCTACTTTGGGCTCAATGAAATTATATTTTTTATGGTCAATTCTGTATTACTTAAAATTCAGGTGTATCGAAAATTATTGACAGCAATCTAGTTTACTAGTACATTTTGAGCAGACTTTGCTGATTCCTGTTACAATTATATGCAATTGAGATATTGTTTCACTCAAAATGAATTTATATTTATATAAATGTGAAATTTTAAAGAGAATAGAATTGAACGACGTTGTGAAATTAAAAACCTTCGTTTAGGATCTACCGATCCACAAGAATAAAGTCTTTGTGATTCTTCTCTATATACACTCAATCAAACTTACATGAAATCAGTAGTTAAACAAGGGGGTTACCAAGTCAAATGGTGAGTTTTCGCATAGTCGATTTAAGGTGAATTAATGTTATTTCCTCGTTCCATAATGGAAGTGTCAGTATTGTGGGGCGAGCGTAAGTCGTAACGTGAAATATCGTTGTATTGCGAAACCTATTTTTTGTCATTACGTAAAGATTAGCATGTAGTCTTAAGGGAGGAAGCTTGTCGTTAAGTTAAGGATGGCGTTAAGTGTATATCTGTCTCATATTGTGAATAGGTGGATCAGGATCCAACTTGTTTTTTGCGTGTCAGTACCCAATTGAGACAGATCCGTACTTAACCTTTTGATGTAGAAAGTGGGCGAGTTTGTTGTGCACGTGTGCAGAGATGGTGGGGTTGGAAAGTGTGGGGAAGGGAGGCAGGGGCTAGTAAAGAGAGTGTACTTACGTGTCGTCGTTTAGGCAGGTCAATGTTTTGGAGGGAAGTGGATCACTGAGGGGAGACAGGAGCGTACTTGTTTAGGTAAGTAAAAGAAAAAACGTTCTCCTAATAGTTTTATTCCTTAGCACATTATAATACTAACATAAGTGTACAATACCATAAACTAATATTAGGCATTTTTGCAATAAAAATATATTATGTAGTTAGTACGATTGTACGACCTAATTTTGGGTGCATGAGCTGAGACTAAAATGCCCGTAAGGTAATGTATCAAAGCAGCTCGATAAAAGTTATCGTTTATCATCATAAAGATTAAAGTAATTTTATTTTGTTCAACACTATAAACTTCATGATTATAGGAACGAATAGATTGTTGGACTACCAAAGTGATTTTATAAGTTTTTAAACAGTCTATACAGGGTGTTTCCTAAGTACGATACATAACTTCGGGAACGTATTTTACAGCTAAAATAAAGTTATTTTGTTATATAAACTATATCCCAAAAATGCTTCGTTGCGGCCGATGAAAGGCAGCAGACCCCGGCCTTCAAGGGGAACGCCCAGCCAGCCAGTGGCATCGTTGACCCCGAGGACGGAGAGACAGGAGGAGTCCTCTCCAGCGGCCAGGTTCCTGAAGACGCTAGACGGGGATCGACAGGAATAAATAGAGGACGCGAGTGAGTTAAGTAAATGACTGAGGCAGTGAAAAAGTATGTGATCAGAACACGAAGACTAAACAGTTCGGATCCGGTATGAGGAGTGCCTACGGCCGAGTTTTGGGAAAGTTTATAGATGCGACCAAACTCGTCCCCATCAACATTAAGGATGAGTGGTCGTTCGGCAACCAGAACGGCAAGTCACTCATCAATGTAACCATGGTGGATAAGTTTGTGCTGGTATGGGTGAGAGATTGGAGAGTGAAGGTGAATATGAAAAACAAGAGTATTTATAGATACGTCACCTAGCGGATAGCGTGAGAAACGGGGTATCTGGGGATGCTGTGAATGAAAAGGTGAGAAGGGGCCAATGGATCCTGAACGAGAAACATAATGGAAAGAATAAGTCAGTACGTAGGGGTACAAGAGGGTCTGAGCATTGCCGAAACTACGGAGAAAATAACTCGGGAGATAAATGCCATCTGCGACGAATGCTTGAGAAAGCGAGATAGTGAGAATGGGAGAAAGAAGAGAGCGGCATAATGGTGAAATGATGAGATTGCAGAGAGAAGAAGTGCATGTACTAGAGCGAGAAGACGATGGACGAGGGAGAGAGTAAGGGAAAACGAAAGGGAAACAAGAGAAGAAGGGTAGTAAAGGAAGTGCATAAGGCCCTCAAGATGTTCATTTAAAAAGCTAAGAGGGAGACATGGAGCAAGATGTGTGGGGAGCTGGAAACAGACGGCCAGGATCTCGCTTACAAGATTGTGACCAGGAAGCTTGGTCCACCGAGCAGTCCTCTGCCTGTGGCAGAAATGCACAAGCAGGTGGATAGGCTGTGTTTAGGCCAGGGGCTTTTAGTCACTGCCTAACAGTAACGACTGCCTCACAAGGCACCCGAAGAGGTATCTCCTATTTTGCTGGTGTGAGTTATTAATTCGAAGGACCAGACGCTGATGCGTCAATTGATTGTAAACGGGGTTCAAGGGTTTAGGGAATACAAACTCCGTAGCACAAATTAAGTAATTTACTTTTACTAGATATCACTTTAACTTACACTACAATTTACAACTTTATATACACTTTTTATACATATTTTTACAGAGTCGGTATTGGGTCGCCCGAGATCTGAGAATGATACGTATAAAGGTTGAAGGGTGTCTTGTAAAAGAATTATGGAGTAGAGATTAAGGTAAAGTAGTGTGAGAGGTTTGATGGTATTCCGCTTCAAGGATCGAGCAGTGTCCAAGAAACGGGAGAGAGAGAGAGAGAGAGATTTCGCGAGCACTGGTTTAGAGTTAAGTCATGTGAGAGAGATTTAGAGGGAGTCCGCGTTCAAGGATCGAGAGTGTCCATAAACGGGAAGAAGCTTTCGCGAGTGTTGTCTTTGAGAGAATGCAGTTTTGGGAGTCCTAAATTATTTGCGTCCCAGGGATGGTGGGGCTGGAGGGAGATTACCACGAAAAGATCTTAACCAATCCCAACTGACACCGCCCCCTAGTTCTGTGGAAAGTTTTTTCCTAGGAATCTTCACGGTCAAAACCCAGATGTGGCTCTCTGGTTTCCTTGACAGATTTATCTGGTGCCCCCCATAAATCGGGACAACGATAATTCAAGGAACCAGTGCCATCACGGTGGCCTGGTTTAAACACGTGAGGGTAAGTGCTGCATCGCGGGGTGCAATGCAGCAGATGTTTTAGGGATTGTTCCAACGTCTTTAGGGCCTAATTGGTACCCAGCGATAACGCTGATTTATGTTGGGTTTTTTCCCAACATACTGCCCCCCGGCGTTGGAGCTTTCAGCGGAAACGGAATAATACTGGTGATAGAATGCGAGTAATGTGAAAATACAATCCCTTTAGACTAGGTGACGCAGGGAAATCATGAGCATTGGTTCAATGGCCGCGGGGGGAAAGACTATTGGAGACTAAAGAGGGATGAAGAAACAACAAGGAGTATATACAAAAGGGGGTGATTAAACTAACCTATGAATATGAGAACTAAGAGAAAGAAGAGCAGATATTATGCTACTGCACCAAAGTAGTTAATGTTCATTCGAAACAAGGTCAGGGGGGTCAGGGTTTTGATCAGGCAAAAGGGAAATTTTTGTAATTGGCCTAGTCATTTCTGTCCTTTGGGTCTTGAGTTTTACCACTCGAACGACTCCATCAGGACCGGGCATGGCTTCGGTAATTCTTGCTAGAGGCCATTTTAAGGGGGGAAGACCATCTTCCTTGACAAGAACCAGATCACCCACTTTCACGTTTCTGGACGGCTTGGCCCACTTAGGACGGTTTTGAAGTCGGTTTAGATAATCCATGGACCAACGCTTCCAGAACGTTTGCTGGATTTGGGCATGTTTTTGCCATCGAGATAGTCGATGTTCCTTTATATGGGCAACATCTTTATCGGGGTACGATTTGAGGGAGGCGCCGATTAAAAAATGTCCGGGTGTTAGGGCTGTGTAATCAGAGGGATCAGCGGACATGGGGCAGAGTGGCCTAGAATTCAGTATGGCCTCTATTTGGCACAATACTGTGGAGAATTCTTCAAACGTAAGGTGTGCGTTGCCCACCAGTCGTTTGAGGTAATATTTGGCGCTCTTGATGGCCGATTCCCACAATCCTCCCCAATGAGGAGAACGTGGAGGAATGAATTTCCATCGGATTTCATTCAGGGACATTTCGTCTTGAAGTGCGGCATGAATTTTGTCTTTCTTGCAAGCCTGATACAAGGCCTTCAGCTCATTGCAAGATCCCGCAAAATTTGTGCCATTATCACTAAAAATGACGGAGGGATTTCCCCGTCGAGAAATAAAGCGTTTAAGAGTCATAATGAAGTGTTCCGTGGAAAGGCCCGATACTAATTCGATATGCACAGCTTTTGTAACCATGCACACGAACACCGCAATATACGCCTTGGTCATGGGGGCTTTCCGCAGGTTGGACGTTTTTAGCAGGAATGGGCCGCCAAAGTCTACCCCCACATTTTGGAAGGGTCTCGAGATTGTTACCCGTTCCTTCGGGAAACTGGCCATTATTTGCTCACAGGTTCGAGCGTTGAACCTATGGCAAACGACGCATTTCCTGATGATGCACTTTATTTCGCGTAGTCCGTTGAGTGGCCAGAATCGGTTTCTAATATTGCTCAACACACAGTGAGCGCCCGCATGCCCTAACCGAATGTGCTCATGAGTGAGTATGAGGGCAACTAGGCGATCTTGAGATGGGAGGAGAAGAGGGTGTTGCTGATCGTAGGGGATGCTTGCATTAGCTAGCCTTCCGCCTACTCTGAGAAGACCTTGAGGATCCGCAAAGGGGGTCAAGGCCTTGAGACTTTTATTCGTTAGGGATCTATGTATTTTGAGTTCCAGAATTTCTTTCTGAAATCTCCGATTTTGGATCATCGATATGATGAGATTCTCAGCGCTTCTTAACTCGTCAACGGATATCACGGATGTTAGTTTTTGTGATTTGCGAGGACGGGCGTTGTTGATGAAGCGTAACACATATGCCATGGATCTTTTGAGACGGGAATACGTCGAGTGTCTTGCGAATTTGTCGTACCAGAATTGAGCTGGTCCGCCAACTTCGCTGTTAACTAACAGGCTTGTCTTCCTTTCTTCAGGAAGGTTTAATGGGGGGAGTGGCAAACTAATAGAGTCCAGACGCATCTTGGCTTTGAATAGGAATTTAGGGCCGTTGTACCAGAGTCCACACTTGATGACCTCGTCTGAAAAACGGCCTCGGGACAACAGATCCGCTGGATTGTCAGCTGATTTAACATGTCTCCAGGTGGCATTACGCGACTTGTCCTGAATTTGGGAGACGCGATTAGCCACGAAGACTGTCCATCGGCTGGCATGACTACAGCACCAACTAAGCGCGATTTGAGAGTCTGACCATAAATTTAGGGAATCGAAGGATACCTTATTTTCAAGGATTCTCGTGAGATTGTGTGCCAATTTTGCTAGGAGCAGCATGGCACAGAGCTCTAGCCTGGGAAGGGATACGGTCTTCATGGGAGCTACTTTTGACTTTGCCGATAAGAGATTGGACGAGACGCTACCATCCACGTATTCTCGACGGATGTACACGCAAGCGCCATATGCTTTCAAACTTGCATCCGCGAACCCGTGCAATTCTGTTTTGCGCGCAATTTTTTGAAAATAGATACAGCGAGGAATTTTTACATTTTTTACACGTGACAGACTTTCGGAAAAGTCCGCCCATTGCGATAGAGCTTCACTATCCGAGATTTCCGTATCCCAATCCATACCCTTTGACCAGAGCGTTTGCATAAGGATTTTCCCCTTGACAATCACGGGATTGACAAGGCCTAGAGGATCATAACATTGCGCTATGCAAGAGAGGACCTTCCTTTTGATCAGTGAGGTTTCAATTTGTTGTAATGGGGAAGTGAAATAGAATGTGTCATCTGTTGACGACCAATTGAGGCCTAAAACTTTGGTTGGTGACTCATCCAAATTTAGCTCAACGGTCGCGTTTTCATGGGAAGAATTCTGCAAAGGGAGCCTTTTGAGGAGTTGTGGCGAATTGGATAGCCACTTGTGCAAGCGGAATCCCGATTCATTCAAACAGGCATTCAATTGGGAATACAGAGTGAGGATGTCGCTTTCACTATCACCTCCACTCAGGATGTCATCAACGTAACACTGGTTACGAAGGCTGTCTGCAGCTGCAGGGTATTTTGTTATGTTGCTACGGCTGATTTCAGACAGAACACGAGTGGCTACATATGGCGCAAAATTTGTGCCGTATGTAACGGTTGACAATTCTATGCATTTGAGAGGGTCGTTTGGTCTATCCCGCCATAGGATGTTCTGTAGAAAGCATTGCTGGGGATTTATTCTAATTTGCCTGTACATTTTTTCTATGTCGCAGGTCAAAACGAATTTAAATAATCTAAATCTGCATAGAATGTCATATAGATCTGGCTGTACTTGGAATCCCTTGAGACAAACGTCATTGAGCGAATGGTGTGTAGAGGTCTTTGCGGAGGCGTCAAATACCACGCGAAGCTTGGTGGTAGTGCTTGAGTCGCGAATCACGCACAGATGCGGGATGAAATATTTGTTTTCCCCCCTTTCATTGATATTCTTCAACGGGACATATCGAGCATGACCAAGGGAGACATAGTCATCGATAAATCGCTTGTATTCAGAGAATAGTGCTGGGTTTGTCTGAAAGCGCTTTTCTAGGGAAATGAATCTATTTCTGGCTACACAGAATGAGTCACCTAACTTTTTGTGCTCCGTGGGGGATTTAAGCGGAATATCCACTTGAAACGCACCATCGTGCAGAACTTTCGTTGTAGTTTTGAATATTTGTTCTGCCAAGGCGCTTTCAGCTGAGAGGGGGGGTTCGGAGGGTATCTCTTCCATAGTCCAGAATTTAGATAATAGAGTGTCGAGATATTCATCCCGGGATTGGTTTCCACTTTTGTCAACGACGCAGTGGTGGGTGTTGACTGAAAGCAGTCCTACTGAAGACGACGAGCAACGCAAGGGAATTACACCCGCAACTACCCAACCTAATTGGGTGTTGATGTATGCGGGATTGTTTCGTGATTGAGGGGCTATGAATCCGGGAGAGTGTAGCTGATAGTAAACATCTGCACCTAGCAGCAGATCGATGTCAGCGGGAATGAAGAACTCTGGGTCAGCTAGCTGGGAACAAATTTCATGGGGAATGTTTAATCTAGACGGGTCTATGCCAATTTGAGGGAGTGGCGTGGTTATAGTCTCCAAGACTGAGCAATTGATGGTTAAGTGAGTTTTTCGATGAACCTTTGAGTGGACAACGATATTCACTGATTTATCTGAGACCGTGACATTTTGAGAAATACCTGTTATGCTGAGGGTTTTGGAGCTGAGTTTGCATCCTAGGAGGTTGACAAGTTTGCGAGTTACAAATGAATGCTGCGATCCATTATCGAGCAGAGCTCTTGCCGATATGGGAGTGCCCCTAGAGCTGTACAATTACACAACAGCTGTATTGAGCAGAACGACTGAGTTTGGAGGTCCTCTTTGTGCGAGGTTTGACACTCCAGGACTGTTTCGAGGTTAACAGTGACCATGTTGGCCGAGTCGCGGAAGTTTCCATTGTTGTGAGAAACAGGGATTTGTCTTTGCGGCATGGGATTTTGCGAGGGTTCCGATCTACGTTCTGTCCTGCTGTTTTGCGTTGAGGGTTGCGTGTTGCGATTATGTGAGAGCCGTGATTCGGTATGCAGCAAGGTGTGGTGTTTTCCTTTACAAGTTGAACACCGTTTTAAAGACAGACAGTCGTTGGACAAGTGTCTACTGCCTAAGCAATTATTGCATAATTTTTTCGAATGGACAAATGCACGCTTATCTGAATTAGATAACGCTGCGAATTTTTTGCAAGAATAGATTCTGTGCCCCGCTTCAGCACACATATTACAACAAGGGGGGTTGAATACCGGGGGAGGACTGCTGGGTTGCTCTCTGACACTACTTGCATGCAAGGTGATGCTGGGCTTCGTTCCCGAATGAGCTTCAGAAATGACTAAATTCTGGAGGATCGTACATCTCCTTTCGAGAAACGCGAATAGCTCGTCTACCGTCGGAAGAGCAGTTAAGTCTCGTTCCTGTTCGAAAGCTCGACGGGTACCGAAGTCCAGCTTTTGTTGTAGATGATATACAAGTATTAAGTTTTCCCGTTGCTCGGGAGTGATTTTGAGATTCTTAAAGGCCTCTAGATTTCCTTTAAGATGTGTTACCATCTTTCTCAGATCTCGCGCAGTACATTTTTTCAATACAGGCGTTGAAAAAATAGCATTTAAATATGCATTAACTATTTGAGTTGCGTTCTCATACCGCCGCTGTAGAAGTTCATACGCGGTTACAAAATTATCGTTCGTGACTTCCAAGGAATTAATCAATTTGAGTGGTTCGTCCCTTAAAAAAGATTTTAAATAAAATAACCTTTGAACATCCGTAAGGGTAGCGTTGTTAACAACAAGCGCTTGAAATAAGTCGGAAAAGGATTTCCACTCTGTGGTGTCCCCCTTGAAGAGTGGGATTCCAATTTCAGGGAGGCGCACAGCCGTGTAAGGTTTGGGATTGTTCTGAGCTTGAACGTCCGCATGTGATAGGACTGGTGAATTTCTAATTGACTGATCCCTTGAAAGATTGTTTATACATGTCTCGATTTCCGTCATTATTTGGAGGAACTTGTCCTCCATAGCTAACCTATCTTCATTGTCAGAGATAGTGCTATCTTCAAGCGCCAGAACTTCAATTGCGTCTTGAGCTGTTAAGCACCGCTCAAAGGCCTGTTTGACTCTGTCCCTACGGACTTTAAAGGCCGCGACCGTGGTTTCTGAAATCTTATTTTCATCGACCCAATTGAGGATCCGGGTTATTAGTGCCTTAGCAGATGTACGCTGCTTGGCTAATACAGAGTAAGACATGACAAATGGTATGAATTTATAATTAAAAGGTTCTTAATGGATAGATCTCACCAGTTCAGTGTCACTAGCTGTCCTAGAGCGATTAGCGATGTCCTGAGAAGCACTTCCGTGTCGCGCACTCACACACTGAACACAACACTTCACAGATACAGGAGCTAGATAAGTGTTTGTTGGTCTGAGGGTAGATGGCTGGTCGATGAGTTGATGATCGAGTGGACCACTAGTATGTAACTATCGCGTGAACTTGAGTTGAGTATATCGGAGTTTTGAACCCTTGGGTTTTATCAATCCGGCTCGAAGGATCATATGTTTAGGCCAGGGGCTTTTAGTCACTGCCTAACAGTAACGGCTGCCTCACACCAGCAAAATAGGAGATACCTCTTCGGGTGCCTTGTGAGGCAGTCGTTACTGTTAGGCAGTGACTAAAAGCCCCTGACCTAAACAGGCTGTTTCCGGAAAAGACACGGGTGAGATGAGATAGAATGCAGATAAGGTCTGTCGGCGTACCCCGTGTGATGGCGAAGAAGATACGGCAAGTGGTCGGTAGCGTCACTAGTGGCAAGGTTCTGGACCTGGACGAGATGCTGAACGAGATTTTGAAGCTGTATCTCTGAACAGTATTCTGGAATATGGTTGATTACATTAATCGCATTTTAACCTCACGTGTGTGCTGTAAGGTTTGGAAAAAGATTCGACTGATAATGGTGAAAAAACCGAATTGTGGTCCGGGGACGGAGACTTCGTACTGGCTGATCTATCTCGTAGACGGACTGGGCAAAATGGAGAAAAAGGTAATCAAGACCAAATTATCATAAAAAGCTAGGGTGCACAGATTGGTAAGTGTGAGGCAGCTTGGTTTCATCAAAGATGGGAGTACCATAGATGCCACACGGCCGTGATACATATTGTGAGGTAAATAAGGGGAAGGAGCTATACACTCGCAGAGTTCTGTGTCATGATAAAAATTGATGTGAAAAACGTCTTTAATAGAGAGCTGTGGGATCTCCTCAGGAATGTACGGAGGAGGTCTCGGGTGTGCAGGTACTTTTTGAACATAATCCAGTCGTACCTGTAAGATAGAGTCTTGGTGTTGCCTGACGCGTGGGGTACCTCAGGGCTTCCTTTTGAGCCCCGTCTTGTGAAAGCTGTACTAGGATAGGATATTGATGGGGAAATATCTGCGCGATGTCACTCCCGTGGCATAGGCGTGTGACCATGTATTGGTCATCACGACGGAAAACGGGGTAACTTTAAATAGAAGGCTCAAGAGGCCTATGGAACCGATCGCTGATACTTTCCATGGCACGGGCCTCAGAATGATTATGAACAAGACGGAGATGGTGCTCCTGGCTCGACGCAGGAAGATTCGGAACATGAGTCTGAGAGTGGACGACAAGATGTACGATACGAAGAAATATATAAAGTACTTGGAAGTATAATTCGGTAGGAATGCTCGTTTCGGTGAACACGCCCTATAAACGTCCGAAAAGGTATCGCCGGTGTTACGCAATATTGAGGATATATTACAAAGAGTAAATGGGTTGATGATGATGGCGCCATTGTCCACGCTGGTATATGCGGCACCTGTCTGGCAGATGGAACTACAGTACTAGGGGTACGGCGCCATTATGGGGAGGTAAAATCGCTTGCTCGCATTTTGGATAGGTAGTACTTACAGAACGGCTCCAGCTACGACGGTGTTAGCCCTAGACAAAATACTGCCGGTGAGAATTAATGTGAAGGAAAGAGCATGATGTGCGAAAAGAGGAGAGAGCATAGCAGTGAAATACGAGAATGGGTACAGTATGAAGGATAGATGAAAACCTTTATACTCAGGATTCATACGTGGTACGAATGTCAATGGACGAAGAGTGGGTGTACTCGATCTAATCGGAAGAACGATAGAGAACGAATTGTTGGAAAGTAAACAAAAATCAGAAATATTTGATAGAATGATAGAAAAGATTTTAAGAATAAAGATTGCGAGAAATAATGAAAAAAAGAAGAGTGGAGTGCGGAACTACGTTCGCACTTAGTCCGGTAGATTAAGTGTTCCTGATGAAATGCCGAAAGGCGATTTCGGGACGGAAAAGAAGAGGTGGTTTTAGTGGAAAGAAGGGCAATGTAATGGTCAGGAAATCCCACACTACCCGATTGCATATCTAAGACAGATATCTTTAAAAGATTCCCACCTCCTCCCAAAAAAAGATTAGCCTCATCTAACAGGGGACTAAAATCCTGTCCTCACCTCTTCGTAGTGGCCGCTGGATGCCTTATTCCCAATATCCGGTAATCAACTTTGGGAGGGCAAAAAGAGGTAACTAACGCTTAAACACTTCAAAAAATATGACTGACATAGTTTAGAATAAGAAACTGTCACCTTTTTAGGGAGTTTCGGAGCTCTAGAGAACGGCAAGCGAAATGCTGGAGGAGCCCTCGCCGACATTCGTAAAATTACTTCTGCAACAAACCTGAAGGAATCCCATGGAGCCCCAGGCCAGCTCTTTAAGTAAAACTACTGAAAAGAGGATAGGAGATACTTCTAAAAGAGGGTCTCCCTTTCGTGGTAATATTGGGTGCCCTCCAGTAATTTGGAGAAAAGGGGAGCGACAAACAGTAAAATGAAGGCTTCCCCAAGCAAGTAGTAGGGCGGTTGCTGGCTACTTTCAAAGTTTTGCTGTTTAGGGGCCAAGCTTCGAAGAGGTCAGTAAGTGTCGCTTGGAGAGACGGGTACATCTCGGCCTCCATCTACCGCCTCCTAACAGCATTCTATACTCGGAGAAAGCTGGACGGAAGAAGAAAATGAATGAGTCCTCCTTCGGCTCACGGAAAAAGGTAGGAAATGAAGAAAAAAACTTGGACCGCGAAAGATCCAAATTATTAAATTATCCTAAAAACAAGCCAGAAGTCGAGATAGGAGGTCGCCAGCTCAGTCTCGAATATGTGTAGTACGATTAGAAGGGCGCAGATTGTAGGAAAGGAGTCGCTGGTGAGTTAGACATCGGGCCTCTCCGATGAAAGGATACGAGCAAACTAAAAGGAAAACGCCGCCTTCTGGAAACGCGCAGGCCAACTTGAGGCCAAGGGTCGGATCAGGGCTACGACGGCCTAGTTGCCTCTTAAACAAAAATCAAGGAGATGAGGTGCACGAAGCTGTGTCAGAGTTTGCTGCCTCGTGGGTAAGGGTAAGTACTTTGAGATTCTTCGTGAGAGGTGCGAGGAGGACTGTTCAACGCCACCGAGGTAGATACAGGGACCCGCTGCAGGAGGAGAGACAAACTCACTCAAGATTCTTACAACTTCTTCTTCCGGAGCTGAGCGAGCTGGAGAGCAAAGAAGGTAATATCTCGTTCCCGGTGCAGATATGCAGTTTGCGCAGGAACGGGAAAAAGTAAAGGAAAGCACGGGAGAAATCCGTGTTCTTCAACCATCTGCAGAGCACGAACACCGAGCGAGTGTAGAAGGCAGTCAAGGCCCTCATAGTTACCATTCAGGGAGAAGGAAGCACCATCGCAATTATACCGTTGATCTCCGATCTGGACCCCTCGAAGTTATACAAAATTTATGAGCTGACGATAACCGAGCAGAAGAGTAAATTTAAGAGCAAAATCTATTTTAATGAGAACGTGAAGCCCGGAGGCTATGCCGTTACTGCCTTCACGTCGGGCGACAAAAGAGACAAAGAGGTTGTCTTAGTCTCAGGGAAAAAGGGGGCCACATACGGAAACGATCTTAAAAAGGTGTACCAGGTAGTCACCCTCAGCAGGGCTAAGTTCGACATAGACAAAGTCAAAGACACGAAATAGGGCGAGATCCTCCGGACGCTAGCTAACAGAAAACTACCAAAAAAGAGGAACTCCGATCTATTTTGGGGAAGGAGCTAGGAATAGATCAAGGCCGAGTTGTGAGTGGAAAACCGGAAACCTTTCAGGTCCCTGTCCTGGATGACGAGGTTCAAGGACGGTAAGCTTATGCCGACCGGACTCAAAGTAAGCTTCAGTGGCTGTCAAACCGCGACCCTCCACATAGTAGGGGAGGATGATGAAGTGGCAACATAAGCCCAGGGAATCTCCGATCTGTCGGTCGGCCCCAGCCGATGTCGGCTCTACAAGAGAACAGACTCTGGTCATTGCTTCCGATGCTAGAAAAGGGGCACTAGGTTAGTGAATAAAAGAATGTGGACAGGTGCTGCTTATGCACCCGATGCGGAGTATAAAAATCCCTGTCCTGCCCCCTCTGTAAGGTGGACGGTCACAGCATAGTAGGACCAGACTATGGGGGGCGGCCGAAAAACTGCGATGGCACCAGTCAAATAGGCAGCCGAAGCGGTAGCTGCATCGAGATCCGGCGAAAAAAACCGGGTACGCTACCAAGTCGTGAGGGGAGTCAGGGAAAGACAGCCTTGACAGGAGCATTCTGAGGATATTTTCGGCGGACACTGCTCCGAGGGATTCCAGATGGATGCGGGACCCCTGTGACCGGCATGAGAACGACCACCGAAAATGAAAGAGAGGCCATGGAAGATATACAGCTGCTTACAACCAGAGTAACTCGGCGGAAACGCAGGTGAATGAGAGGGTCTGTGAAAGAATGAGTGAGAAAGAGTGGTTAGGGTAGGTTAAACAGGGTCACGACGCCGATTGACGAATTTCGGTGGCTTCAGGTGAATATAGACCTGAAGGCGCTTGCCACCGATCTTCTGTTCCAGACGATCCAGGAGAAAGGCATCACTGTTGTGTTAGATCAAGAGTCGAACAAGGCTATCAGGAACATAATCCGGGACCAGGATGATTATGTTTTCATGTGGTTTGTGCTCGAGTTGAAGGTGACGTCGATCCATAGGAGCCGGAATTTTGTGGCGATGAAAATGGAATGGCTCATGATAATCTTAGCGGTACTTCTCCCGGAACAGAAGAACCACTCAATTTATGGTAATTCTTAGTAGACTCGAATAGAACATCCAGGCGCGGAACAGAAAGAGGGTTCTCGTAGCTGGGGACTTGAACGCCAAGAGTGGACATTTTAGCACCGACGCCCGAAACGCCTATAGCCGGTTTCTAGACGAGTTCTTGGAAACAGAAGATTTCAGTCCGCTTAACATCGAGGAGGAGTGGATAATCAGTAACCGCAATAGGAGGTCGCTGATTGTCATTACTATGACTGGCGCGAGTGTGACGGACATAGGTGTAGGTTGGAAGGTGGAAACTGAATGGGAGAGTGATAGTGATCACCTGTACATAACCTTTGACATAAAGAATAGGAACATACGAATGAGTGTAAAAGTAATGAAAATTATGAAGTATGGAATGAATGGATGGTTACAGCAAAAGAGATCGACAAGATGAATCAGTACTTGAGAGAGAAAGAGAGTGGATGTGGTAGGCGTGGCAAAACGAATAATGAAGGAAATCGGTGATACCTACAACGCATGCTTCAGATAAAAGAGGTGGCAGTGTGAGAGCTAAACGTGCAGTGGACCGGTGAAATAACGAAATAGAAGAGAAAAGAAGAAAGTGAGTGAGACTAAAAAAGAGAGTGACCAGGATAAGGGGTGACAGAGTGGCGGATGAGAGACAAGTTACGAAGAATGAATTGAAGACTGCGAAAAACGCCCTCAATGTTTCTAATCGGACATTGACAAAGGAAGCGTAGAAGAGTTTATATAAGGATCTTGAAACGAGTGGCTGAGATCTGGGCTACAAAATAGTGCTGGAAAATTTAGCGGTCTTGGATCGAGCTACCTGCCTGAGACCGAATTGATCAGGCGGGTAACCGAGCCCTCCTCAAAAAGGGAGATGGCCAGATGAGTGCGAGAAACGGCAGCTAGGAATGTGACACAAGTAATGTCGAAGAGAATCCGGCAGCCGGCCAGGAGCCTTAAGGACCGCAAGGTCCCGAAACTGAATGGAATACCCAATCAAGTCTTGAAGTCGTTCCTCGTCGCTAATCTCCAAAATATGGCGAACTGTGTAAACAGTGTTTTCACGACGGGGGTGTTCCCAAAGATCTAGAAGAGGACTCGACTAGTCCTGGTAGAGAAGTCAAAGTGGGATTGGGATGCGGAGGCCTCGTAACGGTCTATCAGTTTGATCGATGGACTCAGAAAGATGGCGGACAAGATGGTCAAGGCCAGGCTTTTGGAACGGGTCAGAGAGCACAACTTGATTGTTGAAAGATAATAGGACTGTTTGAAGGACAACAGTACCATGGGAACCATAGAGGCCGTGATTTTTTTTCTCATGCAAGAAAGGAGTAGAAATGACCGGCAAATTTTTAGGTTCTAGTAGACAAGGCCTCACGAGAAAAGTTGTTCCGAGATTTTTAGTTTTTTTGTTACCGTCAACTCGAAAGGACTCCGAGTTTAAGTTGCCTCATGATAATTTTGTAACCATCCCTCCAGATGTCCTCGTCAAGCTTCTTGTCCAGGTCCGTCTAGCCCGCTTTTTCCCTCGAACTTATCATCCTGTAGAGAAACTTTCTAATTTTCTTCTAACTTTGCGATAACGCCTTCGTTTCGGAATCTGTAACGTTTAGATTTCTGCGAGCTCGTTGTGTTGTTTTCTGGTTTTGATAAAGTTTTGCCTTATCGTTTCAAGTTGCTAGAACAACCAGTGCGGGTTTTGACTGCCAGTCGCGTCGTTGCAATTTCCATCACAAACCATCTAAAAAGTACCTTTCATTAATTTGAAGATCTCCTCCGTCCTACTCACCTCGTAGTGGCGGCGTTCGAGAATTTCCCCGAAAGCATCGATGAATTTTTGCGTGTCCAGTTTTACGCAACATTGCAGTCTCGACTTCTGTAACGGTGTGGTACCAATTTGAAAATAAATATACCAGTGCGGTAAACACGGTTCGTTATTTATTATCCGTCAATTCTTCGCGTGATTGACTAGATATTGGCTTGCAAGCGTGACGTCAATGCAGGGTTTCCGGTCAAGTTTTACGAAGGTGGGTTCTTCCGTATTGAGAGCCGCCATAATTAATGCCCTCGACAGCTGGTATAATGCCCTGCCCTTTGGGGATTGCGCCACCGCTCCCCAGCCAGGAGATTTTGAGTTAAAATCACCCATTATGACTCATAATGGCAATCGGCACCCGCTGGTTGCAAGTCGGTCAGATATTCATCGAATTATTCCATTGTACAGTTAGGTGTAATATAAGCGGCAAAAATTGTGCATTTGTCTCCATATAACACAACAAAACCATTTTTGCAAACCACTTTGGAGAAACTCGCATTTTTGGTTCTCGCAAAAATGGCTGCGTTATTTAAATTATCCGTTCTACATTTGAGATTGCTTTACACTCATTTCTGGTTTGGCTCATTGGCCACTATTCTAACGGCATTTTGCTTGGCTGCTTCAGAATAGGCCGTATCATGAGCTTTTATTAACCGATGAGCATTAATTTGTAGGATTTTTAAGTTATTGTTTAGTTGCATATTTTTTAGCTAGCGTTTTCTTACGACAGGTATGAAGAACGGCTTTTTGGTTTGCGGTTTTATTAACGATCTTCCGTGATCGTCTCAGCTTGACCAACGGGCGCTTCCCGACGTCGAAATAGATCCAACCGCCGCTGTTCCCCTCTCGTGACCGATCAAACACTATTGAGTTCATCTCGGAACTTTATGCATGTGTTGCTTGTCGGTTGATCGCCCTTTTCCTAGTAGAGGACCACAATTAAATCCTCTTTTATTGGGCAATTTTTCCCACGGCGATCTGGTTTTCCACACCAGAAGCAATATTTCCTACGATCAGGATCGTAGCATCTATACGTTGCGTTATCGCACGACAAACATTTCCCGCATCTATCCCCCTTCAGGTGTCGCTTGAGCTTACACCAGACGAATTCCGTGCGCAAAATACCTTGCAGCATAGTGACCGTGAGCTTTTCCTGACGACACACAGTGACTGCCAGTTCGGGCCATACGGAAGTATTTCTCTGATGGCGACTTCTGATTGCTTAAGATCGGGAGCAACCGCCTTAAGGGCAGAGAATACCTCCCGTTTAGAATCAGTCGCATCAATGCCTCTGATAAAATAAAGGCCTTTTTTGTCGTTTCTTTAGGAGGTGCAAGCTGTTTTTCCCGAGAGACTTCTCCATGTCCCTGCAGATTGCTTCGAGCGCCGTTTCATCTTTGTTAAGAGTAATCACGAAATTTCCCTCTCCCTAAGACTTGATGGTCTTTATTTTATTCTCGTTCGCGTTCCCGTTCAAGGATGAATTGCTCTTTTTGATCGTTTGAACCGCGTTTTCATTTTGTTCGTTCACGACGATTACGTACTTCGCAAAGGTTTTCTTTTTCGCCAGCGTGGGCTTCTTGCCTTTGGCCATCATTGATTCGGTTGTGAAAATCCATTTTTTTGGACCGGGACGGAACATGAACTGAACCATCTTTTGGAACTTGTCAGAGAACTCTCTCTTATGTGGTGAAGCACCAATCATTTGTCACGATCGAATGTGACTCGGAGGTTGCACATTTACGCGGAAATTTCCTTTTCTTTCGCCAGGACATTTATTTTTATTATCCTCGCTCCTGTGTAATTTCTTGAACTTAATTTTTCCGACCTGTTCAAGGACGTAGAAGTCTTCAGATCCGCAAGTTTTGGGTGCCGACTCCTAAACTGAGACTGGATTCACTCAGGCATGTAACTGCAGTGCTCGATAGACACGGCTGTGGTTTCCTCCGAAATGTTGCCGTCCAAAGGATTCCCGATTACTACTTCTATGGTCACAAAAACCGTGTTTGACCACGTTTTCGATTCACATTACTTCTACATCTGCAATATCGTTTGAGTCGAAAGCACATCTACCGACGGTTCCTTGCGTGTTTGGACGTTAGTTTCTCTTGTTTGGATATTAGCTGCCCCGCTTATTCGGGTTCCGATCAATGCGACCTTTATTCCAAACTACCCGATTCTTCCTGCTTGCTGTAAAAAGAACTTCCTAAGTGCAAGCTATCGGAGTACGTCTCCATTCTTCGCACATCCTCTTTAATGTCGCATTTCATGTTTTGTTGGCTTTTACAAGTGCCAACAAACTCCTCCCTTCGAGGAACATAGTGTTTATGAGAAACTTAATTTTTTGTAAAAGCTCCTCGACCGTCCGATTTTTCGTTGTCCGCTTGATGATGGACGCCTTTTCTACAGCTTTTCCCGGTGCCGTTTCCCACAAAGAAAATTCCTCCAAGCTGGAAGAGAAACCACTACTTTTTGAGGAGGATTTTCGCTTTCGCAACTTTTTTTGAGACCATGTCTCTACGTCGTTCTCGTTGCTCCTAAAACTTTGCAGCGCGCTTACTTAGCTTCCATTGTGGAGGTGCTGGCTAATTCCTTCGAAAGGCCAAAAACGACAATGTCCGTGCAATAACAATAGATAAAATACACTTGGGAACCAGATGTTGCTGCCTAGAAAAATCTTTCGCTTCAACATCCCCGCGAGGAACGATTTATAGCACTCAAGGCAAGTAAGCAAAGCAAAGAAGGCCTTTCTATGTAATATACGTTTCATAGACTTACTCAGATGCTTTATTTTTTACAAAAATTCACCTAATCCACTGAAACCGAACTTGCAAAATAACGGCAGGTATGTACGCAAAATAATCTCTTCCCATTACCTGCGGGCACTTAAAATAACTTGCTGAGACCACTTTTGCTGTACAAATCTGGCGATTTCTGCCGGAGTGACCTTACACATGTCTTGCCTCGAAGTTTGTTCTCACCGAACTGCGGCACCCTGGGACCTAATTGCTCGGGTGCGTAGGTTGTCTTTCGTGAGCAGGTACCTAACGGCTTAGTGCAGTAGTACCGGCAAAATCATATTTTGGTGTTACGTAACGAAGAGGCTTACGAACTATTGTGTGGGGTTCCTCACGTGTCTGTTTTACACCCTGTCTTATACGTTGAGCTGCTGACGTTGGGGTATGGAAAGAGCGTCACTGCAGTGCCATACGCGGGCGACTTCGCGGTGGTGGTGGCGAACGAAGAAAGGGAGACCTTGAAGACAAGAACAAGAGAGGTAATGGAAGTAGTCACCACCACGTTGCGTACCGAAGGTTTAGTTCAGATTAGTTTAGGTTATAGGAAAAGCCTGACCATAGCGACAGATAAGACACAGGCGGTGGTCCTGGCCGAACGACGCATGCTGAAAAGCATGAGTCTGATGGTGGAAGGGGTCAAATATGATACGAGCGAGTGCATGAAGTACCTGGGGGTGTGGTTCGGCAAGAATGCCCACTTTGACGAGCACACCCGCCGGACAGCCGACAAGGTAGGGAGGATCGTCCAGAAATTGGAAAGTATCCTCCCGTGCGTGAAAAGGTTGAGTTTCGAAAGGAAGAGAGTGATAATCATAGCAGCATCGTTCGCTCTGCTCTACGCGGCTCCGACTTGTCAATCGGAGCTCGGGTACCTGAAGTATAACGCCATCCCGGAGCGGGCGAATAGACAGCTCGTGATCAGCGTGGCGTGTGCTTCTAGGACAGCTTCGGTCAAGCACTGTTGGCCCTGGCCAAAACCCCTCCTGTGCAACTGAGAGTGGAAGAGAGAAGAATGATCTGGAAAAGAGGAAAAGAGAGTAAGAGCGAAACGGCAGAATGGGTTGTGACGGAATGGGAGAAGGAATAGGCCGTCTACGACGAATGCATGAAAGTATTCGTCTCCAGGATCAGACAGTGGTCCGAGTGCGAGTGGGCTAAGCCCAATTACTCCCTGTCGCAGGTATTTATCGATCACAGTGTGTTCGGGAAATACCTACGAGGAATAGGAATCGAACGCAATTAGCACTTTTGGTTCTGCGGAAACGAAGAGAATGGTGTGAGCGACACTCCCGAGCACACGCTATGGCAGTGTAAGGCATTGGAGGCCGATCGCGCAGAAGCCAGGATGAGTGTACTCAGACTGGATCGAAGTATGATCGACAGTGAGATTCTGGAGTCAGAATGTAAGTGGAATGCGTTTACAAGAATGATTGATAAGATCATAAATACGACACGTGCGAGAGAGAACGAAAGGCAAAGGACGTTACTGAGCAAGGACCTCCGTGACGCGAACCGGCCTGGGCCGAATTAGTAGGCGCGATATCAATCCTATCGGCGGTTCCGGGCTTGGAGCAACGGTGAAGAGAGGAAGAGAGTTTTAGTGAGTAGTCGGCATTTTGCTGTTCACCGGGGTCCCACACGGCCAGGCCGATAACCATCATACCAACAACGGCCTGGCGGAAATGCGTAAATGCATTTTCCCTACCTCTATAATAAAAAGGTTAGTTCAGGTTAGCCATGGCGGTGGACCAAACGAAAATAATACTCCTGGTCGAACGTAGAAAGATCAGGAGATGAAGCTAATTGTGGATGGGGTACTGTACGAAATGAAGGAGTGCGTGAAGTACTTGCGTCTGTGGTTTGGAAGGGATGCTAGGTTCAGCGAGCATGCTCAACGGACTGCGAATAACACGGAGGTATCATTCACAAGTTGGAAAGTATCCTACCCTGAGTGAATAAATTAGAATATGAGAGAAGACGGCTGTTGTAGGCAATTCTGGTCTGGTAAACCGATCTGGCGTACCGGAAGTACAACGCCATCTTGGAGCGGGCGAACAGATTACAGGCGATCAGGGTGGCGTATATATACAGGATGAGCCAATGAAAACGAAACAAGGCCGATTTATCATATTTACCACTAAAAAAAAATCGCTAAGACCCGTTGATTTTTATTTCAAGGGGGGAATCTTTTACGACCATTGTCAACATTGCTACTTTCAACCCCTTGGCAGGGGAAGATGCAACCTTTAAGCCTTAAATAGAATTAGCGGCCAAGTGATGCCTCATTTTAAAGATTATTGAAATCTCTTTTCAACGCTATCAAGTTTTTTGAATTTGATGAAGTAGTTTTCGACAAATCGCGTTAATAAGATATCGGTCAATGAACGAATGTAACGCTTTTGCCATTTTTGTAACTGGTACTATTTTTATGTAAGAAGCGCTTCATGTGTTTTTTAAATCAATCTTGAACCAACTAGACGCAAAGAATCATTTATTGTTAGTTATTTATTACTTAATAAAATGCATCTATAATTTACTTTGATATTTTTTTAAAAAATATTTATTTTATACGTTAAAATCTTAAAATCATTATCAATTATAAATGTCTAGTTTACAATTTTATCAGTGAAATTTTAGTAGTTATCTCTGCTATGGAATTCCATACTTTTAACAAAAATAAACGAAGTAATTTTTTGCCTCCTGTCTAAACTCAATTCAAAGGGGTGGAGGGGGATTCCTAATTTCTTTTAAAAAAATTGCCCAAAAGCGCATCATAAATTCGGGTAAAGTTCTCGACTTGATTCAAGGACCCGGACTGTATCGTTTATTGCCCACAATCAAGGAACCCAGAATTTTCCCAAATACTCGACTCTAATGGGCTGTAGGTGAGGGCCAACATCTGGTAGTAGCAAACAATTAAAATAAAAGACCAGACGCCGACGACCAAGAGTCTACAAGGGCAAGGATCATTGATTCATAAAACTTGGGTTATCTTTGCGTTACGCCCGACTTTATGATGGGGAATTCCAAGCCTCGACTGAGGGTGGAGCAGGAAAAAGATTTTTTGGAAGAAAAAGAAGGGACCCATCAGTTCCTCAAGACCAACCAAACGTAGCAGTTCACAAGATAACCCACTCACAGAATTTTGATACTCTTCAAGTTCACAGCAACTTGAATAAACACAAATTTGATGCTGCAACCCCCAGAAGTGAGGTACTCGCAAAATTGTGATCATACTTGCACCGATTGCAAGGATCAATTAATTTAAGACTTCAGTTGTAAATGAATCAATTAAAGGTTACTTCTTAAGTCCGTTGAGTCCAGTTTCTCTCGGCCTGGCAAAAACCGAGAGTGATCCTTCGAATTATTCAAAAAACCTCAGAAATCAGCCGCGGAAGCAGGCTAATTGGCACCAATGTCCAAAAGATTTTCATTATCAATTGAGACACCTCCCTTTGAACGAGATATGATGAACTATTTATCTTCAATTCATTTGCATTTAGTACCTCATACAATTTTGTTTATGACTATTTCGCTTTAAAAATAATTTTTTTTTGGTCAAAATGATTCATTGAACTACGGAACGAGTATCGATTATTGAAAATTATTATGAAAACGGTAGGCGTGCTAATATTACAGTGCAGTTATTTAATGATCTATATTGGGATAACCATGTTAACCGGAAATTTGTGATTGAACTAGTAGCCAAATTTAAGGAAACAGGGTTGGTAACACATCAGAAACGAGTCGCTGCAAATGAGATAGTGGGAATCGAAGCAATGGCAGCTGCTGTTTTGGGCCACGTTAATATTGATCCTACGTTAAGTACCAGGCAATTACAAGCAATTCTTGACATCTCCCGTACGAGCATCCGAGGAATTTGAAAAATCTATAAATTTCACCCGTATAAAATTCATCTTGCACAAGAATTAAGTGAAGGTGACTCTGATAGGCGCTTAGAATTTTGCGAAAGAATTAGTAAACGAATGAAAAATAACCCGAATTTCTTATTCAACATTTGCTTCTCAAATCAGTGTTCGTTTTTTTAATAATTTTTAATTAGTAGTTAATTAATAAAATGGAAAGCCAAAAGCATTGCGTATTGATATACAGAGGTGTACTATTATGCCTAGAGCCATAGTCACGAGCTGTGATAAGTCCGAATCCTTTTCGTATATGGTGGAGCTGACGCTTCCATTATTCATAAACACGTTATTCGATCTCGTGGAGGAACCGTTCCCCCTGCCATTCAAACAATAAAAGGGGTAACACCCAGGGTTTTCCCTAATTTCTTTTGTCCGTAGTTTTTTTTTTACTTCATATTTAGTCCAAATCAAATTCCAATAAATACCAATATACCATGGATGTTGATAAAGTATTAAAAATAGAATCTATTTTATATTTACAATTTCAAATTATAATCGTTCATTTTAAATAAAAGCGATATTAAAAAAATTTCCATACTTATGGCCACTACTGTATATTGCAGTACAGATTTTTGGTACCAGTGATATTTGTGTTAGTACTCTTGTAGCATTTCGTCTAACTCCCAAAATCAGAATGGGTAAAGTCAAACAATATTCACAAGATTTAAGACATAAAGTTAATGAGTTATTTAATAGTGGTGTGAAGCAATTCGACATTGCAAAGAGGTTGCAAATGTGTCGAGAAACTGTTTTCAAGATTATTGCCAAAAATAAAGTGCATGGTACCACTGCCACTAAACCAAGAAGCGGAAGACCGCATAAAACAAATAGTGTTGTTGAGAGATACATAAAACGTTTATTAAATAAAAATCATAAATTAACAGCAACTGATACACAGAAGGAAATTATAGTTCAAGGAGAAGATAATGTCTCTGTGCGTACTATCCAAAGGAGATGAAATGACGCAGAGCTATTCGGAAGGCGTCCCGTGAAAAAAACCCTTGATATCTGAAAAAAAGAGAAAGGCCCGACTTGAATTTGCTAATTTGCACTTGATCTGGACAAGAGAAAAATGGGGAACCGTTTTATGGAGTGATGAAACTAAGATAAACTTGTTTGGATCCGACGGAATTATGTGTGTTCGATGTCCCATAAGAAAGATATTCGACATAAAATATCAATTACCAACTATCAAACACGGTGGTGGAAACATATTAGTTTGGAGCAGCTTCTCTAGGTCCGGCCCCGGTCCATTGATACATATTCAAAGAAGGATGGATAGGTTTATCTACAAGGACATACTTGAACATAATATGTTTCCGTTTGCAGAAAAAGAAATGCCTCTTCGATGGTCGTTTCAGCACGATAACGACCCGAAGCATTGTTCAAAACTTGTACAGGAATGGTTCCAATCGAAAAATATCAACGTTCTAAAACGGCCAGCTCGGTCCCCGGATCTTAATCCGATAGAGCACCTCTAGGATCATGTCAAACGACAGTTGAAGTTGCAAGAAATAAAAAACAAAAATGAATTATTTAATGCAGTAAAAAATTCAATTTTTTACTAGCAAACGCTACATAGGACGAAACAGAGTCAAAGGAGCATTTCTCTTCTAAATGAAATTAAACTTCTAAAAATATGCTGAGAGGTGTCCGTACTCACTCCACTAGAGAAATTAAAAATAACATTTTTACATATTATAAATAAATACGTCTACATTAACTCTCAAAACGTATCAAATTTCACTTACACATCTCAAGCGGTTTCGAATATATCAATAAAAATTGGATTTTTTAAGTAAAATTTAACACCCTAATGAAGCATTACTGGAATATGGTTTATATGGGGAGTCATATTATTTTTCAATATACTATTACCCACTAAAATATAATGAAACACTTATGGGACACCCTATATACGAATACAATTCAGATAAAGTTGACATCGGACCACTACGCAATGCTAATGGTCTGAGTCCCCGTGATAAACAATATAAAGATAATGTGATTTAAACAAAAATGACAATATCGGGAAATGCGAAAGGCAAGAACATGTCCGATTCATAAGTAATGAGAAAGAGAAATTTGACCGCTTCACTCAATTCTTAAGTACAAAAAACTGAGTGTACTCGATAAAAGCGTACTTCCTGAGGTAATACCTATCGGGGTGTGAGGGGGGGGGGGGGAAGGACAACAGTGAAGAGAGGAGGGTTTTTAGTGGGTAGACGCCTCCCTTCAGGAGGTGAATTCCGCATAACCCGGTCGCCAGTCCATCAGGCTACTCTCTATAATAAAAAAAAAGATAGAGGCGTACTCCTACTAGAAACCAGTAAAAACCAGATGTAGGCTAATTTGCTTCATATCGCTTTAAAGCATAACATTTATGCGCACAGCTAGATTGGCCCTTCAGTGGTTTATTGTAATCACACCGACTTAACGAAACGTGCTTACACCCCAATTACTACTTCCGCCAAAGAAAAGTGGCGGAGGTTCCAGTAGTCAAAGACTCATTTTTCAAAGCATAATTCTACTGCACTCTAATCATGCCAGGAATATACAAAGTGACGCTTCGAAAACGAAACAGAGGCATTATCGTGTATTTAGAAATAAAATTTTAAAAACGCTCGAATACGTCAACTTTATATCTGAGGAGAATCCATAAACGTATACTCACTCCTTTCACATCAACCCCCTAGCCGGGGTGAGTTAAACTCCTAAAATTTTGAAAGGAAAGTAGGGTCGAATAGTACCTTGTTTGAAAAGTCTTTCAATTCTCGTTAAAATGATACCCAATTTGGTTAACTTTGATTAAGCAATTTTCAAAAAATTCGAAAAAATTAGTTCAAAAGATGTATATATCATCTGCGGTATGAATTAATGATGTGATGAAATTGCTAAGGACTATGGTAAAAATAACATTAAGGCATTTAGCAATTTTTGTTTATTTACGTATTAGTTAATTAAGTGTTCGAAGTAACGACCGCCAGTTTCTAGACAGTCATACAGGTTTTACTCAAATCGCTTTCGCACGTTTTGGAACATTTCAGGTGTTATTTGACGGCATTCATTTATTATCCTTTGGCAAAGGTCTTCTAAAGAGTCCGGTTGGGTTGTATAAATCTTGCTTTTTAAGTGACCCCAAAGGAAAAAATCCAAAGGTGATAAATCTGGTTATCGTGGGGGTCAATCCAACGATCTGGAAACTGTTCATTTAAATACTCTCTGACACGTAATGCATAATAGGCAGGGGCGGGATGGTACTGGAATATCAACTGATCCGAAATGTAATTTTCTAATAATTCTGTTAATGCGGGATCAATTGCATCTTGTAACAATTGTAAGTACGTCTCGCTAGTGAGATTTTTAGGTAAGAAAAAAAGACCAACAAAATGATCCCCAAAGATGCCAGCCCAAACATTAAATTTTTGTGGATATTGGACATGTACCTCATGAAAAATCCTGTAATTTTTATCTGACCAATATCGACAGTTATGACGATTCACTGTACCGTTTACAAAAAAAGAACATTCATCAGAAAAACAGATATTGAATAGATAATCGATATTTCCAATTGCTCAGTCACTTATAGTTTCGTAAAATTAGAAACAGCGGTCAAAATCATCTTCATTCAATTCTTGTAATAAGTAAATCTTAGACGGATGAAAATGATAGGCTTTTAATGTTCTTTAAATAGTGCGTCGACTGACTCCAGTTACAGTACCCAATTAACAAGTACTTAGTGTAGGATCCAGATGAATCTATCCTAAAACGGCAACATCGATGATTCATTTCTGGGAGGGTTTCCATCATTTCTTTTTTTATTAGCTACAGAGCCGGTCTGACAAAATTTATGAACTAATTCCAAAATGTACTTTCTTTCCACTTGATTGTCTTCATGATTCTGGTTGGAAAGTTGGGCGGTCTGTTTAGCACACTGATGATTTTCATAGAATAATTGAATGATTTCTACTCTCTCTGCAGTCAAATGAACCATTTTTGAATTGTAAAATTCAAAAGGAATAAAAATTAATTTATCCTAAAATAAATTTTCTGTACGAAAATATTCAAAACTGATCACGAATTACTGGTTAGTACTAACAATTAGGGCCAAATAGGTTTTTATTTTTATTTTCTGCAAAAATATTACAAGCATCATAATAAGGCATTATCTCTATTGTGTACCTTTACAACCAAGTCAAAAAAGAAGGGCCGCTGCGCTCCATGTAATTTGAAAATGTCAGAATTCATGAACCTTAAAAAAATGACTTAATGTTGTTTTTACCTCAGTCCTTAGCAATTTTATCACATCGTTTATTCATACCAGATGATACATCTTTTGAACTAATTTTTACTAATTTCTTGAAAATTGCGAAATCAAAGTTGACCAAATTGGGTATCACTTTAACGAGAATCGAAAGACCTTTCACACAAGGTACTACTCGACCCTACTTTCCTTTCAAAATTTTAGTTTAACTCACCCCGGCTAGGGGGTTGATGTGAAAGGAGCGAGTACACGTTTATGTATTCTCCTCGGATATAAATTTGACGTGTCCGAGCGTTTTTTTAATTTAAATTTCTAAATACGCGAAAATGCCTCTACTTCGTTCTCGATGCGCCACCCTGTATCTAAACAGATGGTGATACGCATGAATGTAACATAGGATTAAGACTTAAACCTATAAACTAAATAACGAACAATTAGTACGCCGGTCTAATAGGACCTAAGTCTCAACATTCCGGGATCATTAAAGAGTCCTTACTTTTTAAGTTCCTTGGAATAAATTAATCATCGTCTATAGGCAACGGACAGACCTTTAACAAAGATCTTGTTGATACAGTTCCATTGGGTAAGCATACTAATTCTGCACGTATCACTTTATGTGTCCCTTAGTAAAGTTGCCAACTCTGGCTAGAGACCATCGAAGTGAGGGAACGTTGTCCTCCGCTAGCAGCACCAAGGATCAAAGCGCCATGGGTTTATCTACTGATTTCTTCCACTTGTTTCAGTTTGTGGAGATTTGTGACATAATCTCTGATCCAGAGTGGGCCAATGAAAACGTAACAAAACCGATTTCTCATATTTACCACTTAAAAAACAATCGCTGAGATCCGTCCATTTTTATTTCGAGGGGGAAATCTTTTACGATCATTGTCAACTTTGCCACTTTCAACCCCTTGGTGGGAGAAGATGCAACCCTTAAACTTTAAATGAGATTAGAAGTCAAGTGATGCCTCATTTTAAAGTTAGCCGAATTCTCTCTTCAACGCTCAATCAAGTTTTTTGAATTTGATGCAGTAGTTTTCGAGAAATCACGTTATAAATGTTGGACTAACCTGAAAAAAATAATGATATTTTTTCATTTCGTAACTTTAATTTTAAAAAAATTGTATTTCAGAACGTTTTCCAGAAAAATGGATTTTTATAAATCGATACACAATTACAGGGACATAGAAATGTATCTTTACAAACATAGTAGGCAGCCTTATAATAGAAATATTTTTTTATTAACCAGCAATTTCAAGAGAAATATTAGTAATTATTACTAATAATAAATGTTTAAAATGACCTCCATATATCTCGATACATCTTCTTATTCTATGTTCATTAAAATACATTTCTATGTCCCTGTATTCACGTATCGATTTATAAAAATTCATTTTTTTGGAAAAAGGTCTATCCTAACAAGATGAAATAAGAGGACCTTTTTTACTGAAAAATATTTGCAAATCAGTAATTTGTTTTCAAAAATAAAGAATTGTCACAAACAAAAAGTCAAGGCAAAATCTACATAGAAGACCCCCAGTATATGACAACCCTGACTAAAATTTGCAATTATTAACACAAAGAAAGTTTTCCAATTCTAACTTATTAAAGTATAACGGATTTCATAATTTTAACACGAACCGTTTTGAAAATATTGCGAAAAAAAAACATTTTAAAAGGTCCTCCTTTAAAGGGTTCTAGGCTTCCTTTAAGAAGCATTTTTTGGGATATGTTTATAAGAACTTTTTAAAATTATTTTAACCTCTAGAATCATCTCCCAAAATATTTCAACACTGTTTCCAGACACCCTGTATTTTTTCAGCAGGCAATAGTTTCACATATTTGTTTGGGAATAAATCACTTGAAAGCCAACACCAAGCAAAAAATGGAAGTAAGTCAGGCTGTTTTCATTCACATTCATTGGCTGGCTTCTCATTGGGATTATTAGTAAATTTAAGTAATGATTGCGGCTTTCAGCTTGATAAAAACAGTTCAGATAAGTTTTCTGCATTTTAAATAAATAAAATAATTATGTAATTATTATACAGGGTGTTTGGTTTACCGACACACATCCGAAAGAGGGTGGTAGGTAGGATAATTGTGAACATATTTGACCATATATACCATTATATAAAGTGTCACGCATTTCCAGATATCGCCATTTTTTCAATTTTTACCAAATTCGCTGTTTATTTCCTTGTAAGTTAAAATAAAAATTTAATAAAACATTTGTTGTGACCCTATAGGTTTTCTCATAAACTTGAATATGTATTTTGTCAACATCAAATATGTAGTAGTATTTGCATATGAAAGAAAAAAAAATGTGATTCTTTAAAATTCCAAAAATGAATTTCTCTAATATCGAACCTTGATTGACTTTATAAGTAAATAAAAAGAAAGATACAAATGGAAGAGTCGTTCAAATATCTTTAAAAACTTCTATGACCATTGTTCTTTCGAATGATGTATTGAAAAGCGCAGACTTAATGCTCCATAAGGTATTTAATTAAAAATGAAAAAAAATTGCAGAAAAAACACATAGGGCAATTTAACAAATTGAATAAAAACTTAATAAGTAATTATTATTTATGTAAATTATACTATTTACTTATAACAAATTATTATTCTCAAAATGGGAACCACTGTTTCTGATACAACATCGACATCTTCATCTTAACTGTGGTGATTACTCCTAGCCTCATTTCAGTCTTCATTAATTTTGCTGCCCCATTAATTCTTTGAATGAGATGGTCTTGATCATGAATTTCCTCATTGTATATCAGATCTTTCATTCATCTCCAGATATGATATTCAACTGGTGTGAGATCTCAAGATCTGGCAGGCCATAATATTGGTCCATTTCGTCCTATCCATCTTTCAGAAAATTGATTATTTAAAAACTTTTTTATTGTTCTCTGATAATGGGCCAGATATCCATTGTTTTGAAATATAACTTTCAATGGTCAAAGAAGTTTTTAAAGATATTTGAATAACTCTTTCATTTGCATCTTTCTCTTTATTTACTTACAAAGTCAAGGTTTGATATTAAAGAATTTCATTTTTGGAATTTTAAAACATAACATTTTTTTTTCATATGTAGATACTACTACATGTTTGACATCAGTAAAATACATATTCAAGTTTATGCAAAAACTGATCGAGTCACAACAAATGTTCTATAAAATTGTTATTGTAACTTACACGGAAGTAAACAGCAAATTTGGTAAAATTCGGAAAAATGGCGATATCTGGAAATGCGTGACACTTTGTATAATAGTATATATGATCAAATATGTCCACAATCATCTTACCTACCACCCTCTTTCAGATGTGTATTGGAAAACCAAATACCCTGTATATAATATATAATAATATACAGGGTCGCTCATTAGTGCGTCAAAGTGCGATATCTCAGTAAATATAAGTTTTGGAAGGAAATTTGTCATAGTAAAGTTTATGGGGAATAAAAGGCACGTATTTTTAAATTATTTTCAAATGTACAGGGTCTGTCATAAAAGTGTGATTGTACCAAATTATGTTTTTTTAAATGGAACCCCCCAATTTTTTTGCCAGTTTCGGATTTATCGTCAAATTTTAAGGCTAGTTTATAAAATAGATCTTATGTAAAAAATTTACCATTTTCGAGTTATTTGTGAAAATTCGAAAATTTTGATAGCTGCAAGGTTTCATGGAAATCAATGCTGTTTCCTAACAGTGGCGAATTTTGGAATCGATCTTCTGAGGCTCCAAGGCGACATAATAAGCTACATTTTGACATCTTTTAGTTTAAAAAGAGTTTTCCATAACCCTCGAAATAGGCCTCTGAAGTTGTATAACTTCAATCCTCAATACTTTGCTTATTTCAAATAGAATGCCCTACTTTTCTCGACGACATCATGTTCAGAATCCAAAAACCTACAACTTTTGTTAACATTACCCTATACCTAAACCCAACCGTTTCTGAGCTGCTGAAAATTGGCCCTTTTTTACATCTAAATTTGTATTTGAAAAGTGAGTTTTGATGACTGTATTATTATTTTTATATTATTTATAACAAATTATTATTATTTATTTGCACAATATTATTTGTATCTACAATAAATTCTCAAACTGTCCTCTGTAAATAGGTCTTTTCTGGCAAGACTTCAATTGGTTTCTGATTGAAATGGAGTATTATATAAATATTATTTTCTCTTCAGGTACTAAAATTTTCTTAAGGTTTTACTGATTGCTACTCAATTTGATCATATACTGAGTAAAACACTTCCAAATATCTCTCAAAGGAAAGTAGCTGAATATTAAGTTGTTTTCTCCATAAAATTTGCAAACATATGTTGGATTTTATAATAAAAACCAAGAATTTACTGAAGCTCAGAATTATCAAACGTTTCTGGCTCGAGACTTAGGCAGCAGTCTTCATGTTTCACTCAAAATAATGTTTACTGCTCATCAACTTAAGTAGATGTTGAAAATGCGGCTCCATTGTCCTGTAACATTTCCACAAGCCTTACTAAAGATTTGTGGGACCAGAACAGCGGTTGACTCTGTTGCTGCTGCAGCTAATTTAACCATAGGACCTGCTGCAGGTGCCATTGTAGCAGTAGTTGATTCATTTCTTGCTGTTGTTGATTACCGATATCGAATAGTATGGTTTTGGGCGGTAATCAATAAATTTTAGAGCCTTAAAGAGCAGAAATTCTGAAAACAAGACACATGAAGACTTAGCTGAATTGAAAATCAAAATCCTTCAGTTATTATGAGAATATCAATTCTCAAGCCTGTTAAAAGGAAAACGTCAACTTGTCATAGTTTAATTTTGAAACTAATTTAAAATGGATTTTCACCTTTGGCTGAACGTTGTTTTATTGACGAACGGCCAGACGTTAATTCTTATTTCCTGCCGTTACGCTTTTAGGTGTTTTCTCCTCTGTGTGACAGCGCTCTCAGAATAGGACGGAACTGTGGGGTTAGTTCGCTGTTTACTGCATTTAACCCATTTTCACGTTTGCCTGAACATTAGTACACCGACGAAAGGCTATCATAATCGAGAAAAACGTGATATCAGGTTGCGTTTTATTCTACTTCTAAGTATTTTCTATAATTAAGAATTTAGCATGTGCCCCATGAGATATAATTAACAACATGCTACACAACGACTTACATAAACCTACCATTCGGGAAGAAATTGAGCACTACTCAATGAAGTATCAAGCTCGACTAACCAACCACCCAAACAAATTAGCAGTGAAACTACTAAACCCAATCCAAACAAGAAAACTCAAGAGATTTCACCAGACTGATCTTACGGAACGATTCTCTAATTATCAACTTACTCAATCATGAAACTAAATACAAAAAAAATTTTGATGTAAAATTTTTTAAGGGATCCTGTTACAGGTCATAGCATAAAATTTGCTTATTGTTGGGTTTTCCCGAAAGATTGTAAATAGTCTTTACACTAATTAAAAAAAAAAAAAAAAAAAAAGTATTTTTTGCTATGTATATGACAAAGAAATCAGCGGCAGATGAAGCAGTAAATAATAGAAAAATAAAATTAAAGGTGCGGCCAATTGCTCCGCACTATTTTTCATATTAAAGTTTATATTACTCAAATAAACGGAATGACGTTCACGGTAATATACTAATTTGTTGTCCGACTGCTGTGTTAAAGGCAAAGAGAGATTGAACTGGAAAATAGTATCCTTAACCTTGCAAGCGTCACTAAGGTCATTTTGCAAGGTCACATCTTTTGTTTCTTGATTGCGTGAGAAGTAATCAACCAACAAAGTAAAAATTTAAATTAGTTTAAATGGTTTTGACTAAATGGATTCGATTTTTTTGAATAAGAACAATTTTTTATGTGGGTCAGTCCCTTTACCGTTTAACCATATTGTCAGCATTCATAATAGTTATTTTTATATTCGCCAAAATCTCGTAATTGGACCGTGAACGAAATTATCAAGAAAATAATAAAATATTTCATAATGAATATTTTAAGTATCATTTTGTTAAATGTTTTATATCTAGATAATACAACTTCAATCTTGATTTTTTGAGTAGATTTCATAGCATTAATAAACTGCATAATGGAAATTATAATCGAGTTCGATGTTCTGTCAATACACAGGGGGATTTAGCAAAAGATTAGTGGGAGACGATTTATCAACTGAACTTATTTAAGTAAATAGGAGCTTGAGAATAAAATTTCGAAATGGAGGGAAATGAATCTTTCAAACGGAACAGGGCGAAAAATCATTAATTTACATAATTTATAAACTAAAATGTAAATTTAATATATCCATAATTTAAATTACAAATATTTACTTTTCTCTTAACGTCTTTAATTATTCTGAATTCAAATTAATAAAAAAAAACCTCGGTGTCTGTAGATTTGATGGAATTTATAAATAAATTAATTTACGAGGAATCTGAAAAAAATGCGACTAAAATACATGATGGATAAAATTTAAGCAATAGATTGAAAAACGTAAAAAAAAGTATTAATATTCACCAGTGGCGTGCGAATAAGTTTTTCTAAAGGTTATTTTCACCAAGACCTCAAAAAATACCCTACCTCGTACAGTAGTTTGAGGCAATCAACTCTGGTACTAAGCAGCTCCTAGTATCTAAAATTTATGTAAAATTTGAAAGCCCTGGGTGCATAATGCTTAACCACAATAAAATGATATTCTACTCCGTCTTTCCCAAAATAAGGTATACATTTCTGCAAAAATCGAAAAATATTGGCATTGGTTAAAAAGAGAGTTTTGATCATTTATATTTCATTAGAAATAAAATTATACAGAAAAACAGAATCTAACCCGTTTTTATAGGATATGATTTGTTTAATGAGAGTTCAGAATTTCTCATAACTGAGTCCAGTTTTAAGTTTACTTGCTGTTAATGCAAAAGTTGATTTTTTGCCATGAAAAAAGATTTGTTGCTCAGAAGAAATATCAATTAAAAAAGTTTGACTATACATGAAAGAAATAGTGTTTTGCAAAGTTTGCTAAAATATGCTGATATGTCGAATACACTTCAATACGGTACAACTAAGTTACGAAGAAATTTAACGTTACGCATTTAACCATATTAAAAATATGGCAAAAAGCAAAATAGCAATATTCGGATGGTAAAATGTCGGCAAATGTTTCATGATATAAACAAAATGTAACCGAAAACGTAAAATTTTTTTGGAAAACATGAAAAAAATCAAAACTGTGTTTTTGAATCAACGGGACACTTTTCGCAGCTTTACGATGCTCGTTCGTTTCATCCTATGGTGGATTCTGATAATCACAATAAAAACTAAAACATTTGTCTTAACTAATTTTTCCTATTTCCAAAAATAAAGATTTTAAGGTCGAGGAAAAATATGGGGAGTAACCCTGTACATCGCTGCAGTACCAAGATCTCGATACGATGTAAATAGAAGACAATATTTTGATCGAAAATTAGGAATTTAACCGTTCGTTTTTACTGAAAAAGCAAAACGAAACAGTAAAAACTGTCCAAGGGGCAGTTTTTTTTTATTAAAAATATTGAATGCGTCAATACTGCAAAATGCAAAAAAAAAGATTTTGAAGAATTTCACACCTGCAATTGAAGTCAAGTTTCCGATATCTGCACAAGAAAACAATTTGTATACAAAAAGTTAATGCAAAGCCTCATTCGTGTAGTGATAATGAAGAAGTTCTATTTAAGGAATCAAGGAATGGATCTAGGAACGTTCTAAGGAATATTAAAATCATATCTCGACCACCAAATAGCCCAGATTTGGACGTTTTAGAACTCGTTTTTTTTTTCAACTCGATTCAATTACTTCAATATGAATCATCTCCGGAAAATACCTAAGAGTTAATTGCGCGCCACTGTTCTTTAATTGATTAAAAAAATTTTAACTGGAAAACATTTTCCTGACTTTGGAAGTCTATACAGAGTAAGTTATGACGTTTGGAAGTGGAAAGAAATATTCAATTCCTCATGTGAGCAAAGTCAAACTTCGCCGTGAGGCCGCGGGCTTCTCGTATTGTTACACTGCGTTGATAACGTTTTGGCAAATACCCAAAATATTGTCAGTAATGTAATTAATTAGTTTAATAGGAAAAATAATTTCAATTTATTTATAATTCTATAATAACTTTCTTAAAATTCTAAATTTATCGGTTGAAGCTTTTGTATATTTTATTGTGGGATTAGTTTGAATCGAAAGTATACAGGGTGTCCGTAAAAGATCTGTGCAAAGTCCTACCACGTATTCCTGAGGTGAGAACATGATGATGTAACCTAATTTGTCTAATCCAAAAGTGGACGGTTTTCGAAATACAGGGCGTCAAAGTTATGATAATTTTTTTTTAAATTAATTAATTCGCTTTTTAATGCTGCTAACTGCACAAAATGTCGTATAGGGGGGTTTTTAGGGGTGAGAAATCAGGATCCGTTCACATTTTCGATGCACAATATAGATGGCGTTGTCAGCGCTCGATGAATCACCTTTAAAAGGGCATAACTTTTTTTATAACCCGGTATAAAATTTATTTATAACTAAATTTGTGTTTTCCTACGTGTTTTAGGGAAAAAGGTCTCTTGGTAGAAGCCTCTACAAGCACTCTTTTTTGAGATATTTGATTTTTAAAGTTTGCCGCATCTCTAGCGCAGTAACTATTCGTACAGTTGAATATCTCGTAAACTATTTGAAAATGCAATTTTAACTAACAAATCGTGCACTTCATGAGTAATTGTATTTTTTTTAACTGTTCGCTTTTATTGAATGATTGAAGTGATCTCCGTTAACATCCCTACAAAAATTAATTCGACATAAAAAGTCAAAATGGACCCTCGCCATCAGTTCCTCGTCGTTTCTTAAAATATCCACTGAATTTTGAATTCGTCGCCATAAATCCTCTTCGTTATTTACGGACGTTGAGTATATCACGGACTTTAGAGTCCCCCAGAAAAAATTATCAAGTAGAGTTAAATCAGGGGAACGTGGGGGCCAAATTACCGGAGCATCATTTTCTCTACCGATCCATCTGTGTGGGTACTGTTGATTCGAATAGTTGCGAACATCTATGCTAAAATGTGGCGGAGCACCGTCGTGCATAAACCACGTGTCTTGCCGAAGTTGTAGAGGTAGGTCGCCTAATAAATTTAGAAATACATTTTGAACATGGTCCAAATAATCTTGACCGTTTAAGCGAGGAGGCAAAATTACTGGACCGATAATGGAATTACTAATTATTCCTGCCCACACATTAATTCTAGATTCACGTCGATAATGCATAACATTAGTAGCATGGGGATTTTCATCACACTTTCATCATATTTATTATGCGTGTTGGTAATTCCATTTCTCGTAAAACGAGCTTCATCAGTAAACAATATGGTTTTAGTGAAATTCATGTTGTTTCGTCTTTGCTCGTCGATAAATCGACAGAAGCCCAGTCGTAGGTAAAGATTCAGAGGTAAAAGGTCTTGTACTGGATGTGGTAGGGATGAAGTAATTGTTCTTTTTAAGTGTTACGAACAATATCTTTAGATACCCCTAATTCTCCACCTAACCGCCTGGTGCCTATTTTTGGATCTTTAACAATTCTCCTGTATTTATATGAACATATCGATCCATTATTCCGTCGATGAAGTGCAATTTTCCGGTACCGCTGACCGACATACACCCCCGCAGCATCACCGATTGTCCAATGTGTTAAACAGCAGTTTTTCATTTTCAGTTCTGTATTCGGTTTTCTCCACACAATTTGTTTTCCATCCGATCCAGAAAGATTTATTTTGGTTTCGTCAAAGAAAATAACTCGTTTCCAAAAATCCAGTGGCTTATTAACGCATTCCCGAGCAAAATTTAGTAGTTTAATTCTATTTACCTTAGAGCTATATGGTTTCTTCCGAGCTACTCGTCCATAATGATTATTTTTTCTAAGTACCCTGCGAACTGCTTCTGTGGACAATGATCCTCGAGCTTACCTCTGAAGTCAATTTAGTAACACTCTGTTTGGGATCATGGTTAATTTTAAGGTCAATAAAAGGTCCACCCTTAACACTAAGAACTCTCTTTCTCTTCCAGTATTATTTTTAAGTGTTTCTTCGTCTCGAAATTTATTTACAATTTTCTGAATTGTGGAATGCGTTCTGCCTTCAATTGTACCAATTTCTTCCATACTCTTTCCTTATGAAAAAAGTTTCCCAATTATTTTAATTCAGGATGCGCTGAGTTTTCATCTTGAAAATTCTCATTAGGCTTTTAACAACTGTGCCGAAACTGAATCGCCTGCGGGGCACTACCAAATCCAAATCGTTCATCACCAACATTTTCATCAATTTTTTGTCATTTTCAAATTTTTTGTTGTTGTTTGGTTGTGTACGCTCAATTTTGTGTGAGAATATTCGAGCAAGTTTAAATTATCTTGCCCTATTGAATCCAATATATTATTTTTATTTTTTTATTTATTTGAAAAATTGTTGTTTTGAACGAAATAATAGTTGATTAAACTTGTTTGGCGAAAATATTTATTATGAGCATGAAGATGAGGAAACGTTTCTAGCGAATGGTCGTGTACGCTCAATTTTGTGAGTAACTGTATGTCTACCACATGTGTTTTTTTACAATAACTAATTCCAGATTTTGGTATCAGTAAATGGTGTCTCTTGCCCTTTTTACTGGTAAAATTTCCAAATTGACTCAAGTAGATTTCACTTCTCAACAAACATTCATACCGTACACATCGCGACCGGTCATTCATAACCCTTTACCACACTTATCAATTATTTCAAGGTTCACTACCTTTTAGTGATTAAGAAAGTCTTTTATTTAGATTCACTATTTTGAAAACCTGATATCTTTTAGTTTTGTTACTTGAACAAAAGGAAAAAACACTTTTAAGGATTGTGCGTCGTCTTGGAAATTTTTTTCCAATAGGTTTATGTAACTCATTAATAAATGGAGTTTTCTCTTTAGATATGTCGACGACAACTTAAATTGTTTTCCGGGAACTTGCTTTTGCCTCTCGAAGTTGAATTATATCGATTTGTTGCGTTTTCACTTCATTTCGTACATCACTTGGTTCACTGTGTAAGGATTTGGCCACAAATATGAAAAGAGCTTTATCGGCTGCTGCTTTATCTTCAGGCTGTGGGTGTATACAGAGTGTTAATTAAGTAAGTTGAAATCAGCAATATTTATTTCAAGAGATGAACTTTTAACTGATTTTATTACAAAAAGTTCTTATGTATGTACAGTAGCGGACAAAAGTTTATAAATTTTTTTTTTTTAAGTTTATTCGAGTATGTCTTTTCAGGGATCGCTCGTGTGCATAAAATTTTGTTTATGACAAACAGAAATCTTCTATTTATTTGTTTATTGCACATACATTCCTTAATTTGTTTAACAGGGAAAAACAATTTTTTGCTCTCACAAAAGTTAAGAGACTTTTTGTTTATCTTCAGTTATTGCAAAGTTTTGCACAAGTTGCGAACGAATTATTATTATACTGTAAACGTGGGTAAGGCTGAATGTAAATCTCGGGATTTGAAACAAAAATTGCCTAATTACATAAAAGTGGTGAAAAAAAAGTTCACATTTCAAAAAGTCTCAAAATTTGCAAAAGTGTCATCTCAAAAATTATATCTGCTCACCGTGGTGGTAATAAATGCCCTGTAATAACGAAAAGTACAGGACGACCACGAAGAACTTTCGCTGCAGTTGATAAAGTCATTAAAAAAATCTCAGAAAAAGATCCAGGTAAGACGCCGACTATGTGCTGTTGGATTATTCGGAAAGGTTGCTGTCGAGCAACCCCTTCTACCAAAGAAGAATATCAAGGATCCTCTTCGTTTTGCTCGGGACCACGTGGTGTGGATTTTTGAAAAATGGCGCATTGTCCTTTGGAGTGACGAAAGCCAATTTCAAATATTTGAATCAAATGGGAGACACTACGTAGTACGACTAAAAGGCCAAAGACACAACGTAAAGTACCGACAGTGAAACATGGAGGTGGCAGTGTTATGGCGTGGGGATGCTTTAGTTGGTCCGGTACTTCATCAATTGTTGAGGTCAAAGGAGGAGTGGACAAATTTCAATATTTGGACATCTTAGAGAATCAAATATTACCTTTTGCGGAATAGGAAATGCCTCTTCTTTGGAGATTCCAACAAGCTAATGACCCCATGCATTCTTCGAAGCTTGTCAAAAGTTGATTATCAATAAAGAAGGTGGATTTAATTGACTGGCCATCAAAATCACCAGATTTAAATCCTATTGAGCATTCGTGGGAAATATTGAATCGTCGTATTCGATTGAAAATGTTCGAAATATATGTAGTTGAAGTTCTTGATACCATAATGGACGAGTGGAGAAACATTCCTGAAGAAATGTGTGTCAAACTTGGAGATTCGATGCCCAGAAGATGTCAAACAGTAATTAATGCAAAATGATATGGAACCAAATATTAATTTGTACTTTTTTCGTAACAAAATACTTTTGTAAAAAGGAGTTTCTAAACTTTTGTCCATCACTGTAGGTTCGTAACGTCTTTGTTTAAGAACTATAGGGTGTTTAAATTTCATTTTTCCTTTGGTTTTTAAAATTGATTCAATAACGTTACTGAAATTATCAAAATGAATTTAATATTATAATAATTGTCGAAAAACCGACCTCTATACAGGGTGTTTGGTGACTCGATACATTCCTTTAAGGGAATGGTAGAGCATGAGATAAGGACTAAATTTAACCCAACTTACCTTAAAATCAAAGTCGATAATAACAAAGATGCAGGGTGACAAAGCTGAAAAAATAAATCATATTTTCTTTAATATCTTGGGATTTTTTCCAGCTAATTTTGTAAAATTCCATCCAGAGGTTTTTGGGAAGAGAAATTCAAATTTACGCAGCATTTAGTTGTATCTTCTAGAGGGCGCCACCTGCGACGATTAGGGCCCTTTCAAACCGCTACAACTTTTTTGTGTTACCCCGTATATCAGTTTGGACTGGCAAAATGGATTTCCCTACATTTTCTTGTTAAAAAAGGTATAGTTTATTGAAGTTGCTAGAAGCAACGGATTCCGAGAAGACCGCACAAAATTAATGTAAAAATAATTTCAGCATTTATTGAATTTCCATTAATATTAGTCTTTAAAAGGGCCGTTGTCTGTTTTCTGTGAAAGTATTACGAGCATACGCATTGTAGCTGCGCTCTTAAGAATATCGGAATGGAAAGTTTGGGCAGTAATGAACAAGGCACAATAACATCCATATTATTATATTCCGGTTCAAGAGTTGCTGGAGGAAGTTCTATTAAGGAGAATAAACTTCTGCAGGTTTATCTTAAATGCTGATATGGAAGATGGAACTTTCCTCAAAAGAATTTTATGGACTGACGAATCGAAGTGTGATAGAGAGGGTATAACTAACTTCCACAATACTCATCACTGGGCTGAACAAAATACACGTTTAGTTAAAAATCATAACTATCAAACTAAGTTCAGCGTCAATGTCTGACTTGGTGTCTTAAACAATATGATGATCGAATCTCATTTTCTACCAAATATTTTAAATGGTCAAACATACGAGGAGTTCCATATTAATCATTTATTACCACTACTCGAAAACGTGCCATTAGACCTTCGTGAGAATATGATATTCCAACATGACGGGTGCTCTGCTCATTATCGTGGAACTGTAAGAGAGTTACTGGATCAAAGGTTTCCGAACCAGTGGTTGGGAAGAGGAGACCCCATACAATGGCCTGCAAGGATCTCAGATCTAATCCCGCTGGACTTTCACGTCTGGGGTGAGATGAAAGAGATTGTTTACGCTCAAGAAATATAGACAAGAGAACAATTAATGCGGTGTATTGAAGAAGCTGCCGTAACTCTTAAACAAACATTTTCGGCCAGAGTAACTCATGCAAAAATTAGAAAACGAGCACGTGCGTGTATTAGAAGAAGAGGGGGTCATTTTCAACGAGACCTCATATAATTAGAATAAAGTAAGTATTACTTTCATAGAAAACAGACAACGGCCCTTTTAAAGATTAATATTAATGGAAGTTCAATAAATGGTGAAATTATTTTTACATTAATTTTAGGTGCGGTTTTCTCGGAAACCATTGCTTAAGCGGCTTGAGTATAGTATATCTTTTTTCACAAGAAAAGATAGGGAAATCCATTTTGCCAGTCCAAACTGATATACGGGGTAGCACAAAAAAGTTGTAGCGGTTTGAAAGGGTCCTAATCGTCGCAGGTGGCGCCTTCTAGAAGATACAACTATATGGTGCGTAAATTTGAATTTCCCATCCCAAAAACCTCTGGATGGAATTTTACAAAATTAGCTGGAAGAAATCTCAAGATATTAAAGAAAATATGATTTATTTTTTCAACTTTCACACCCTGTGATTTTGTCATTACCGACTTTGGTACTAAGGTATGTTGGGTTAACTTTAGTCCTTACTTCAGGCTCTATCACCCCCTTAAAGGAACGTATCGAGTTGCCAAACACCCTGTATATAAATCTATTTTTCTGAACATTGATTGGCGAACTCTCTCGGACACAACCGGGGTATTTTTCATTTTCGTACGAGAGTCGATTATTCTATTTTTCAGGTCTTCATTTTCCACCGGAGCTTCATACAAGAAGTCGGATGTGGCTATTCTCAACAACTATTATAATATCAAATAATTTGTTATAATTTCCATAATTGTTATTAAATCAGTTATGTCCAAGTCATGTCGATTGCAAACCCGTTTAACTCCAAAAAAGGGGTACTTATACAGACATTTTAAAACAGTACTTTTTTTCAATAATAGCAAATGTACAATAAGTCTATTAATACAAAAATGTCATACAGGGTAGCGTAAAAAAGTTAGTGCCAATTAAAATTCGCTGGAAACCTGTAGCGCCCTCTATCAGCAATCAAGAAATTAAGACCAGAATTGGATTTTGCGTCATGAAAAACGCTGTATACCAAATTTTGGCCAATTATTGCATTTCTGTCTGAAAATAAAAAAAAAACGAAATAAAAATGCAATTTCAGCATCCTTTAGTTCTTAAACGAAGACGTTGAGGATCTACATTCACAAGAATTTTTTGTTGTAAAATCGATTAAAGATTCATCCCTTCAAATAAGCACATGTACTTAACTAATACCCTGTATAGTAGTCTCCTAATGAACGAAGAGTAGACGTTAAATCGTTTCTAATGCGACCTTTTTGAACATAATTGCATTGTGTAGAGACCCAATTTAATCATCTACATTTACCTTTTATTTGCAGCATCATTGTCAGTTAAAGTTAAGTGTAAATTACATATCCTTTTATCTTCTATATCTATATCACCAGCTGACGTATACACCAATGATGGATTAGGTGTTGGTACAAGATGTGAATATTTTATTGGGCGATTTGTCAGACGATCTAGACTCTTTTGATACTGATGACACTTCAACATTCGCATCTTTAAGTTGTCAGTTGTCAGAAATATGACAATAATTGTCATATTTCTGACAACCGTTCACTTTAGAGTATTTTACTAACAGTAACTATTTTATGCAGAATTGACAGTTCTTTAATAGCCCTGAACTCTTTTACTGATAAATCTAAATTTAAAAAAAGTTTTAGATGAAAATATGTAATGATACACGTATAACTAGCGCCCTCTATTATGTACAAAATTTTAATTATGCCCATCAAATTTATCGGATTACGAAACAAAGATACGTCAATTTTCATTTCAATAGTCCCAATAGTTTTAAAATAAACTAAAAAGAAAAAAAAGTAGAATTTTAATATCCTGTATCTCAGAAATGACGGGTCTTAAGGCAATCTTTTATTAAATAAACTACAGGGTGTCTCTAAAAGGTCTGTACAAAATTCTATCACAGATTTCTGAGGTCAAAACCTGACGATTTAACCCAATTTACCTTAGTCCAAAAGTGGACGGTTTTCGAAATACAGGGCGTCAAAGTGAAAACAAAAAAAAAGCAAAAAAATTAATTTCTTGGTTGGTAATGCTGCTATCTACACAAAATGTCGTATCGGGCGGTTTTTGGGGATAAGAAATCAGAATCCGTTTACATTTTCGATGCACAATGTAGAGGGCGTTGTCAGCGCTCGATGTACCCTCTTTAAAAGGGCATAACTTTTTCATCACCCGGTATAAAATTTATTTATGACTAAACTTGTGTTTTCCTACATTTTTTAAGGAAAAAAGGTCTCTTGTTAAAAATCTCTACGAGACTTCCTTCTTGAAATATTTGAAGCTTAAAGTTCGCTGCATGTCTTGAACAATAATTTTAATGTACTACATATCTATTCTCACAGTTGGTGGTACATTATCAACATGAATTTAAGATTAATGTGTGGGCAAGAATAATTGACAATTTTATTATTGGTCCTGTCATTTTGCCGCTCCGATTAAGTGGTGAAAGTTACTTGGAACATATTCAAAATACAATGCCAGAATTATTGGAAGTTCTTCCTTTACAACTTCGGCAAGATATGTGGTTTATGCACGACGGTGCTCCGCCACATTTCACTATAAATGTGCGCAACTATTTAAATCAACAGTACCTACGAAGATGGATAGGTAGAGGAAATGATGCTCCGGTACCATGGCCACCGCTCTCACCGGATTTAACTCCAATGGATTATTTTTTATGGGGGACTCTAAAGTTCATGGTATACTTCACGGCCATAAATAGTGAAGAGGAACTATGAGGACGAATTTAAAATGAAGTAAACATTTTAAAGAACGACGAAGAATTGATGAATAGAGTACATTTTAATTTCTTGCATCGGATTAATCTTTGTATGCAAGTCAATGGTGGTCATTTCGAACATCTACTAAAAGTATAATTTTTTCGTGTTTATGTTTGGTATCTATGTTTTCAAGTAATTTGTAACTTATTTTTAAGTTTTGATTTTTTTCGATCCAACTGTAAGAATAGATATGTAGTACATTAAAATTATTGTTCAAGACATGCAGCGAACTTTAAGCTTCAAATATCTCAAGAAGGAAGTCTCGTAGAGATTTTTAACAAGAGACCTTTTTTCCTTAAAAAATGTAGGAAAACACAAGTTTAGTCATAAATAAATTTTATACCGGGTGATGAAAAAGTTATTCCCTTTTAACGAGGGTTCATCGAGCGCTGACAACGCCCTCTACATTGTACATCGAAAATGTAAACTAATTTTGATTTCTTATCCCCAAAAACCGCCCCATACGACATTTTGTGTAGATAGCAGCATTACCAACCAAGAAATTAATTTTTTTGCTTTTTTTTTGTTTTCACTTTGACGCCCTGTATTTCGAAAACCGTCCACTTTTGGACTAAGGTAAATTGGGTTAAATCGTCATGTTTTGACCTCAGAAATCTGTGGTAGAATATTGTACAGACCTTTTAGAGACACCCTGTATATTTATTTTTCGATAATCAGTTACCTCTATCGGTTTGTCACCATAATTCTGAAACACCCAGTATATGAACAATAAAATGTGTTTAAATTAAATAAATTTTCACAACATAGTAATTGTTCAAAAAAGTGAAATAAATATACATAATGTTGCATTTGCAAGCACAAATCGAGGATTTTATTCAAAAAATATATTTGTACGAATATAACTGCTACATACTGTATACTGTTCACCATTTAAAAATAACCTAATGTCTGAGGACAGGTGTCCCATAGCTCACGCCAGATTTGAATCTTGCACTATTTGTGTAATAAAATGTTACAAAAAACGAAAAAAAAAATGGCAGTTGACAGGTTTGGGCTATTAAAAATTGAGCGATATTGGGAAAAACAACGCGTTTTCATTTTTCATACAAAATATGGTCGGAACAGTGATTTAATTACGAAGAGATTAATTAAAAAATTTAAGAAGACTGACCTAATTAGTGATCTTAAATTCTCTGGCCGTCCTGCAACGAGTCGTTCAACACAAAACATTCACGTATTTCGTAAGAATGTTGCTGAGACTTCGGGATCTTCAATTCGACACCGATGTCAAGAATTGAAAGTTCCCAGAAGCTCTCTTCAGCGTATATTCATGAAAGATTTGTATCTTTACGCATACAAAGTCCAATTAACTGAAGAACTGGAGCCTACTGACCACTCAGCGCGAAGAAAGTTCACTGAATAGATTATAGAACATCAACAGGTAGATACTCAATTTTCGAATAAAATTATCTTCAGCGATGAAATGCATATTCATCTTGATGGCTTCGTTAATCCCTAAAATTGTCGTATTTGAAGAATAAATGCATCCACAACGTGTCACTGTTTGGTCCGGCTTTTGGGCAGGGGGCATCACCGGACCATTCTTTTTCGGAAACGCGGTTGGTCAGGCAATAACGGTTAATAGTGCTCGCTATCGCGACATGGTTGTCCAGTTTTTAATACTTAAATTGCAAGATATGGATGTGGACGACATGTGGTTCCAACAAGACGGATCCATATGTGATACAGCCCGCGACATTATTCAGTTAGAGTGGAAGCTCTCCTTGCGGCCACCTCAAATTAGTTGATATATGTTTTTACCGGACATTTTCACTGAAATCCACAGGGTGATTCGCAATGCAACCGCCACCGACCAGGTGCGTGTAGGGGACTCTAAAACATGTCGATTTTTTATACGAAGTTTTTTCCTTATGCTTACGGTTGCTGAGATATCAGTTTCCGAAAATTAATGTTTAAAAAATTGAAAAAATTCTCAATTTCAGGAAAGGCTTAACCTAGAATAACCATATTTGGGAAATATTTTTGCTTTATTGACGTCTTTATTTGCTGAAAATTTGAAATGGCTGAAAATTTAGTAAGGGGTGATTTAGGAGTGGGTCACCCTTACAATTATATGAATTTTTTAACCCTAACCAAATTAAAAACTAACGTTTATCAATATGATAATAAATTTAATTTAATATATTTTGTACTCTTGTACATTTTTCAAGAAGTCATTGGTTATTGAGAATTTTTTTTATTCGAAATTACGTTCCTTGAAGGCCTTAAGGCTGTGCTCCAGCTACTCTTCAACTGTTTTGTCGCGGGATAATACGATTAGGAAACCTTCTACGATGTTCTTCTACAGTTCTTCGATATTTACCTGGGCAGTACCCCAATATTGACAGCACATCAACTTCTTCATTAAATGTAAATTTTCCAGCCATTTCGACTACAACGTACTACAAGCAAAATGAAGATACGCGAAAAACTTGTAACCTGCAGAAATTTGATCAACAACAGATTTAACAGAAGAACTTCAGATTTAACAACAACCATATGTGCAACCAACGAAACAGTTGAAGAGTAGTTGGAGCACGGTCTTAAGGCCTTTAAGGAACGTAATTTCGTGAAAAAATCTTTTTTCTCAATAATGAATGACTTCTCGAAAAATGCACAAAAAGATATGAAATTAAATTTACTACCATATTGACAAACCTTAATTTTTGAATTAGGTCAGGGTTAAAAAATTCATATAATTTTAAGGGTGACCCAGTCCTAAACCACCCCTTCCTAAGTTTCAGCCACTTCGAATTTTCAGCAAGTAAAAGACGTCAATAAAGCACAAATATTTCCCAAATATGGTGTTTTAGGTTAAGCCTTTACTGAAACAGAATTTTTTCATTTTTTTTTATTCATCTTCAGAAACCGATATCTCAGCAGCAATAGGCATCAGAAAAAAACTTCATATAAGAAATCGACATGGTTTAAGGTCTCCTACGCGCACCTGTTCTGTGTCGGTTGCGTTAGCGAATCACCCTGTAGATTGATTTGAAAGGGTACGGAATGAAATTAATTAAGAATGGCATTTGCTACCTCTATTTCACAATAAATAGCCACTGTACTTGGAGTATACAGACAGTATAAATCATGCGAGTGCGATCGCCACTCGTAAAGAAATCACCAATTGGCTCTTTAAATTTATACCTGTTCCACCTGGTAATGCTAGCAATAATTAATATTAATAATACTTTTTTGTGAACTTTTTTTTTTTACTTTGTATTCATTGCAAGAGAAAAATAAGTAGTAGCTCGTTTGTATCGTATCTTCGGTTACCATTTCATTCTTAACTTAAGTTTCATCCTCACTACTACAGCGAAGTAAACACACACAGACTAATAATTTCTAAGATGTTTTACTTATCTTCCTTTTTTCCTCTAGATATCTAAAAATCTTTATAACTAATAACAGTGATGCAGCATTATAGTAAAACTATAAAACTTTTTCAATCCTGTGTTCTTCTTTTTTACGGAAGATCCGGCAACAATGCATTTTTATACACTATTTACCTATTTCTCTCACTTTGCAATTTTGAAACAACCACTGACAAATTCCTTCAGTTCGAATCTCCATATGTTAAATTAAGTTAGAATATTCTTATCTTATGCAGCGTTATATTTCTTTGGTACGGAAATGGAGAAATATTGAATATCCCCATTTACGGAATTTATTCTATCTCATGCGGCTAGCTAGGTGTATTTAAACTTATCAAAATATACAGGGTGAGTCGGGAGGATCGTGCCAAACTTCAGGAGCGTGTTGTACATGAAAAATAAATGTAAAAAAACTCAAATATTGTTATCCGATTTTCGTTTGTTTGCAAGTTATAGCGTAAATAAAATTAAAACATAAAATTTAAAAAAATTATAAATTTCATAAGAAATTCCATAAATTAACGTTTGGATATCATAGTAAATGTTCAAAAATATTGCCATTAACTTCTAAACATTTTCGGCTTCGTCTATGAAGAGTATTAGTTGCGCTCCTGATTGCTTCATGTCTTTCTTTAATAGCAGCTGCAGCATTTCTAATGCGTTGAATTAGTGCATCTTCATCGTCCACTTTAACTCTGTACACTTCAGTTTTAAACCAACCCCACAAACAATAGTCTAGTGGTGTGAGGTCTGGAGACCTTGGAGGCCAACTGATAGGGCCACCACGACCAATCCAACGTCCAGGAAACGTTTCGTCTAAATGTTGCGTAACCTAGTTAAAAAATTTTATTTACGCTATAACTTGTAAACAAACGAAAATCGGATAACAACATTTGAGTTTTTTTACATTTATTTTTCATGTACAACACGCTCCTGAAGTTTGGCACGATCCTCCCGACTCACCCTGTATACAGTATATCAAATTCAAACTCGTACACCTCGAAATTTTCTAATATGTTATGTTTTTTCTTAAATAAATATCTTTTAAACATTAACTTTGTATATTTTGCGAAGAATGGTCACGGATAAAACGTTTTTTATCACAAATTCTTGTGGTAAAGTATTTTGTAAAATAACAATAATTTTTTAAATATTTTGATAGTCAAATTGAAACTCGTACAGTGATGATTCGTAGACATTAAATATTTCTTGCTTCTGTTTAATAGTTCCAAATTTTATAAAAATTTACTACCGAGAAGAATTTATCTGTGTTAAGTGTTTCCATAATACTTCTCTCAATTTTTCGTTTCAATGGGACGTCAGAGGGTCCAAACAAGTTTAGCAGAGAGAGAGTTAGCGATTCATCATCATAAACATGGAAAATCTTACCGGGAAATTGCAAAAATTCTTAACAGACCCTACGCCACTGTACAAGGTATTATAACACGTTATAATGATGGCCATCGTATAAAAAATAAAGTAAAAATTGCTTCAAATTTTTTTTTTAATATACAGGGTGGCGCATCGAAAACAGTCCAGCAAAGTTTACTGCTTTGTATGTGAAAATTTGAAAAAAGCGTCGGACCCGTATACTTTTGTTTTCAGGGGGACAAATTTCCACATTAATTCTATCACTGTAACTTCAACCCCTTAGCGGAGGCTGCATTCACGCTTATTTTTTCAAATGGAAAGGGGTATGTTGTGATACATCTTTTGAATGGGCATTAAATTGTCTTTCAAATGGCCGTTCGTTTTTTACTTTTGAGCTGCGCGTCGCCGAAAAATATCAATTTAACTTTAGTGATTAGTATTTACATGTTATTTTATTAAGTGTTGAAAATGTCCCCCGTTCACCTCCATACAATAGTACAGCAACTGTTCAAAGTGTTCCCGGACATTTTGAAGAATACTTGGTTTAATTTGTTGACATTCATTGGTGATGCGGTTCCATAAATCTTCTAAGGATTCAGGCTGGGTGGCCTGGTTCAAATGTCCCCACAAAAAGAAATCAAGAGGAGATAAATCGGGTGATCTCGCGGGCCATTCGATAGCACCCCTCCTCCCAATCCATCTATCAGGAAACGTTTCATCCAGAAACTGCCGTACAGGTATTGCATAATGGGGAGGAGCTCCGTCTTGTTGAAATATCGGATTTTCTTCATGGTAACATTGGTCGTTTACCATAATTTCGATCAGCGCTGGGTTGACGGCATTCTCCAATAAGTCTAAGTAAGTATCTCCAGTTAAATTTCCCGGTAAGAAAAATGGTCCAATTATGTGACCACCAAAAATACCAGTACAAAAGTTTAATTTTTGAGGATGTTGAGTATGGACCTCATGGTAGGTCCTTGGATTCGTATCGGACCAGTAACGACAATTATGTCGATTGACTGTGCCATTGAGAAAAAATGTACATTCGTCTGAGAAGCAAACGTTAAAAAGGTAGTTGGGATTATTTATAATTTTTTCGGACATTATTTCACAAAATCGTAAACGCCGGTCATCATCATCTTCATTCAATTCTTGTAGAAGTTGAATTTTATATGGGTGCCATTTATTATGCTTCAGAATCCTTTGTACAGTGGTCCTCGAAACTCCTGTTACATCAGAAAGATTTCTGGTACTTAATGTAGGGTCCATATTAACTTAGCTCAGAACATCTACTTGTACTGTCTCATTTCTCACCAGATTTTTAATATTTCGCTTTTTATTTGTCACTGAACCAGTTTGCCGAAATTTTGCTACTAATTGTAGGATGTAACCATGATGTACGTGTCTGTCTGCATGCCTCTCATTAAACAAAGTTGCCGTTACTCTTGCGCATTAATTGTTTATAAAATACAATTCAATAATTTCCACTTTCTCCGCAACAGAATAAACCATTTTTATTGAACCGGAAGAAAAGAATTGCACAGCAATAACGAACTACCCACATCAACTAGTTTACTGAAGGTAAAATCGAATTGTCCACCGATATTTGTTAGTTTAAAAAAAATTTTACTCACAAACCTATTTGTAAATAAGAAGTCCAGTAAAATGTTTAAAATTCCATTTCTCGACGCAGCTCAAATGTAAAAACGAAACGCCATTTGACAGACAATATAATGCCCTTTCAAAAGATGTATCACAACATACCCCTTTCCATTTGAAAAAATAAGGGTGAATGCCGCCCCCGCTAAGGGGTTGAAGTTACAGTGATAGAATTAATGTGGAAATTTGTCCCCCAGAAAACAAAAGCATACGAGTCCGAGGCTTTTTCCAAATTTCCACATACAAAGCAGTAAACTTTGCTGGACTGTTTTCGATGGGCCACCCTGTATACGACGAGCTTTGGATTCTAAGGAAAGTTGCGGAAAATCCCAAACTATCAGCCCCTAAGTTAGCGAAAATGGTAGAAGTAGAATTAAAGAAGAAAGCTAATCCCCAAGCAATTAGAAATTTATTGAATAAAAATAACTTCCATGGTAGGATAGCACGAAAGAGACCGTACATAAGCAAGACGAACAAGATCAAACGTCTTCAATTTGCTGAAGAACACCGAGATAAAGATGTATCATTTTGGAACAACGTGATATTTGCAGACGAGAGCAAGTTCAATATTTTTGATTCTGATGGAGTAAATAGAGCGTGGAGAAAACCCAACGAAGCACTAAAATCTAAGAATTTACGAGCGACCCTTAAACACGATGGGGGTTCTCTGATGGTATGGGGGTGCATGTCTTCCAAAGGTCCTGGTAACTTGCACTTCATTAATGGCATTATGAATCAAAATATGCATCTTGACATCTTAAAACAAAATCTGTAGCAAAGTGCGACAAAATTGGGAATTAGAGAGCGTTTTATCTTTTACCAAGATAATGATCCCAAACACAAGGCGATGAATATTAAGACTTGGTTGTTATATAATTGCCCAAAAGTTATGGAAACTCCTCCACAAAGCCCAGATCTCGATGTGATTGAACATTTATGGCACAACTTGAAAGTTGCGATTAGGAGTCATCAAATCTCTAACATTCACGAATTGAAAGTTTCTCTTCAGGAAGAATGGGTAAAAATAAAACCTGAACATTGCCAAAAGTTAGTGGAATCTATGCCTCGACGTCTAAGGGATGTAATTAGTAATAAAGGATTACCAACCAAATATTAATTTCCAATTGTTGATTTATTCTGTTATTTTTGTTTTAGTGTACGAGTTTAAGTTTTTGACTATCAAAAAATAAAGATATTTAATTTTCCCCTACAAACTGCATATATTCTCAAGCATTTTATTTTAAGAACATTTTACTTTAGCCATTCGTCTCTAAGTGTGACAAAGAAAAACGTACAAGAATTGTTATTTAACAAAAACTCTCAATTATTCGAAAATTTTTAGGTGTTCGAGTTTCAATTTGATATACTCTATGTAAATACTTCATGACTGTTATGAAGTCTATGTATCAGGTCTACCGGTATGAAATCAGTGCTATTTTGTGAAAATAAAACACCAATTTTAACAAGGAAAGAAGAAAAAAATTATTCAAAATATTGATCATTGCTTTCTACACATTTTGACCACCTTTCTGGCAATTTATGGATACCACGCCAATAGAAATGTGCCTCTTTGGCATCAAACCAATTAGACACCTAATTTTCTACTTCTTCGCAGGAATCGAAGCCAATGCGTGTCCCATCGATGAAAACAAATGGTAGTCCGAAAGAACCAAGTCTGGTGAATACGGTGGATGGGGTAGCAACTCCCAGCCAAGTGTTTTGATGGTATCCTGGTGTTGCTTTGTGTGCAGGTGCGTTGTCATGGAACAAAATTACCTTCCCGTGTCTTCTGGCCCGTTCTGATCGCTTTTCGATCAATGCATTGTTTAAATTAATCAATTATTGTCGGTAGCGAACAGTATTAACGGTTTCACCAGGTTTTAAAAGCTCGTGGTACACCACACCTTTCTGATCCCACCAAACACACAGCATTGCCTTCTTGCCGAATCGATCAGGTTTTGCAGTCGATGTTGATGGTTGTCCCGAATCAACCCATGATTTTTTCCGTTTAGAATTTTGAAAATAAATCAATTTTTCATCTCCAGTAACAATTCGATGTAAAACAGATTTTCTTTCGTGCCTTTGAAGCAAAATTTCACAGGTGTTTTTTCGGTTCTCCATCTGTCTCTCATTCAATTCGTGCGACACCCATTTTCCACACTTTTGGATATTTCTCGTAGCTTTTAAACGATCAGAAATTGTTCGTTGTGCAACATTTAACATTTCTGCCATTTGCTTTTGACTTAAAGTGTCATCTTCATCCAATATCGATTGCAGTTCGGCGTCTTCAAACTTTTTTGGTGGTCTGCCACGTTCTTCATTTTGCACATCAAAATTGTTTTTACTGAATCGTTGAAACCATCTTTTGCATGTTGATTCTGATAAAGCATAATCACCATATGCCTCGATAAGCATTCGATGCGACTCTGCAGCATTTTTCTTCAAATTAAAGCAAAAAATTAATGCTTTCCGCAAATCATCATTTTGTGGTACAAAATTCGACATTTTTAACTCAATGAAATAATATATTGTTATTTGTTCAAGGACTTGATTTGTACTAAATATGTTTGTCAGTTTGCACACCAACTAAACAAACAAAAAAAAAGTTTGTTTACAACAAATGCCCTATATAGAGACATTTATATCCTGACTCTCACTTCATACCGGTATACCTGGTAACCTGAAGCGGATTTGTGGTCGACGACCCTGGTGTTCTCGACGATTTTCTATGGACCAGACACGTTCATTATGTCGATTGAACATGCCCGAGTTAGTAAACTTGCACTCGTTAGAAAAGATCACGTTGGAGAGAAAATGGGGATTTTGCAAAATGCCACCCGCCATTCAGCATCTCCTGGATACAATTTTTGAGATATGTGAATTTTAAAAGGATATTTTGGTTTTTTTAAGATTGTCCATACTGCCTGATGAGATATATTAATCTCTTTTGATGTAGAAGGATTATCCTTAATCTAATGGAAAATTAATTCCCTTGGCGTTTAATATTTGTTGAAGGTGTTAATATTTTACTTATCGCTTGTAAAATTTTCGCTTCATTTTCATTTAAAGATTTAGCTCGTCGTTTGGGCTTAGAAAATGCTCCAAACTCGGCCAAATTTCGATGAAGCAACAGAAAGTAATTTTTTTCTGGTTGCTGTCTTTCTGGATATCGCTCTAGATATGTTTTCGAAGTAATTTGCACATTTCGATGCAAAGCGTAATCAATTTCTAGCACATCTAGTTTTTCGTCACTTGAAAAAGGCATTTTAAGAAGAAAATTGTATGAAATTTGTTTATCGAAACAAATGCCTGTATGTTATTTCCAAAGCACTCTTTGCAAAAACAGTATTTTTGATATTCCTATTAAACGGCAAGACCGAATCTTAACATGTGATACATCATCGTAATCGAAAAAAAAGCTGAATCCAGAAATGTGAGAATCCAAGATGGCGTCCATAAGAAAAAATAAAGTTGATGATGGTTCCGGAAAATCGAAACGTCGGATTCCCAATTTCACACTGTCATGTCGTCGAGGAGAAAAAGTGACTACGAAAATGTGCCAGCCATTTTCAATCATCTCTTCAAATGAGTCGAGCAAAAAATAAAAACCTTTTTTCGCAATTTTGTATTTTCCCAGATATTTCCGGAAGTAATCGAAATTTTGTAATTCTTCAAACGGCATCTTACAAAGCTCGAAAATGCGCAATTTTGATTTAACCGAACTTGTATCTCTTCAAATAACCGAGATCCCCATGGTTGAGCTCGTAAAACGGACACCCTGTATAGATTATGGTCTTAAGATATTTTGCTACAGGAATACTGGACATTGAAATAAAATTTTAAAAAGAAAAGCCGAAAACTCAATTATCTTTAAAACCGTTTTGGATATTTTCATGAAATTTGAGTGGCGTCGGTACAAAAGTAAGCCGATCAATTTACAATGCAAAATAATTTTTTAGTACTACCAGTGACGCGCGCAGCGCACCGCCACTGAGTATTTTTGAAGGAAAAAAGACCACTGATTTTCCCACAAATAAATAATTTCGTTTAATTCTTTGTTCCGTTCTGAAGGAAATAGCTCCCTTGGCAGTTTATCGTGCGACGCGTCGTTTTTGAGGAAAAAAAATGCTGTTTTTTTAATTGTGAATAAATCAAATCCGCCGCTTCATACAAGTTGATCATGATAAAACAAAAATGGCGAGTCGCTTAGTTACAAGAATTAAATTACTTATTACTGACAATGTGCTACAAAAAATACCTTTTAATATGTGCCTATTGGGAAAATACCCAACACCATTCATTGAATCTAGACATCTAAATTATTGTCCAGTTAAATGAAGCCCAACACCCTCAATTGCATAGATCAATCACTGGGCATAACGTGGGTCTTAGACTATGTAATGTACCCTTAGGCTACGCCTATGCAATACTCTATCTTAGTAGAGTGCCCTGGGATGACCACATGTTGGGAACCCATTATTTTCCTACAAGGGTTCCCTTACATAAAGAACCTTTCATCTCCTTTACCCTTATCAAGGCAAAAGTCTAAGTATGTACCCATTAGCTGAAAAAAATCAGTACAGCTGCAGTTCCCCTTAAATTCTCATTTTGTCATTCTTTTAAATCGTCACGGTTTAAAGACTTGGAAAGTTACCAACTATGGATTACCCTGTGAACCTCAACTGTACCTGAATGGCAGAAACCCGGGGTACGCCTATGGATACCGACCCCCACATACTGGTACTGGATACCCTGAAGGTAACAACAGGAATTTAGGCAGAAAGACACAGGGGAGACACATAGTGTCCAGGCGGGACTAAAATAATCTCTCAACATTCTCTTTCGAATTACTACTTCGATGTCAAAAATCATTAATGTCTTTTTATGTTGTTTAATTTTTGAGATAATGACAACATCTTGAATTGTTTAAATACGGACCTGTACATTTTTTGGTAATTTTTAAAAGTTTTTAGTAACCTCTTTACAATGATGTATCACAAAATAGAATTTTTTTATGTTTTAATTTAAAAAAAAAATGTATTTTTATCTTATTAAGCTAAGTCGGTTCTAGCTTATACTGCAGCTGTATTGTGTACGTACAGAGCTGCGCGAAAATCGTTGAAAAACTTAAAAAATTGATTTTGAATTGGCATAAAATAAAATATTTTCCTTTAACCCTTTAGCTGCACCCTACCTATATTTTTTTAAATGGAAACATACAGGGTGTAACTTAAGTAATGTCCATTGAATTTAAGGGGTGATTCCTTGTCATATTTTATGAAAAAATGTTCATATAAACATGTATCCTAACTTACGTCATTTTCGAGATACTGGGTGTCAATTTGATTAAAAAAATGAATTTTCATTAATTATTCAGAAAGCTTTGCGCCGATTTTGATGTAACCTGGCATGTTTGCAAGCATTATAAGGGGCTATTGTTGATATTATTACATTTTAAATAATAATTCCACTGACGTCGCAAATAGTTACCTAATTGATATTTATGGTGTGATTATTGTACGCCACCGTTTTTACTGAATTTCATATATTCGTACCCGACTAAACAATTAAAAATACAACTTTCTTGCCCTTTGACTTTTTTTGTGACTCGCTTAATTTTTGAGAAAAACTTAGTTGAGCTTGAAATATCATCAAAATTTAATTAAAGCAAATCCTCAAAACGAGAACCGCGACTGTCACTACAAGCATCCAATCTTCTTCTCATCGAATGTCGCACACCCTCGAAAATTCCTGGAGTGTTGCGTATGACATTACAATAATTTACAATTCTGTTTCTTAAATCGTTTCCATCCACAACTTCCGATGCATAAACAAGCGATTTCAGATATCCCCAAAAGAAATAGTCAAGAGGATTCGGGTCTGGAGATCGTGGTGACCACGGCAGAGCTCCTCCCCGAACTATCCATCGCTGATTAAAAGTGTCATTAAGATAATGGCGAGCGACAAGACTGAAATGAGTAGGTGCATATACCACATGGTAGTTCTCCTTACTAGTAATACATCTTCTAACAGACCTGGTAACGTTTTTTTTTTTAATTGTCTGTAAGTCTCACCATTCAGTCGAGGAGAAAGAAAATGCGGTCCGATAAGATTTTTTTTTAACTAATATTTGTTACAATCTGTCCCAGAAAAACAGTAGGGAACTTCAGAAACATTTCGATTGGAATTAAAACAGATCTATAGGGATGACTGTCAGCACAGTTATCCAACTATGTATAATCGAACTGGTCACAAAGCTCCAGAGTGTTCAATCTGTTTGAGTAGGAGGCCGAGTCCACGAGGTTCACGGCTAGGTGATTAGGGTGACTGTCTAGCCGGTTTATGTACTTTTTGGTGCGGTCTTGGATTTCCTCTCGGATCGTCTTTACATTCAAGTCTTGGTGCATTGTGGCATTGCTCACGTACCATGGGGCATTAGCTAACGTGCGCAGGGTTATCGATGGACATCGCTGTAGAATATCGATATTCGGGCCACTGGCTGTTCCCCAGAGTTGTATCTCGTACGTTCACACTAGTCTAATGATGCATTTGTAGATCAGCAATTTGTTATTTAGGCTCAGTTGTGAGCGATGCCCGATAAGCCAGGATAGACTTTTTATGGTAAGATTTAGCTGGGTTCTCTTCGCCTGTATGTGCTTTTTCCATATGAGTCTGCGATCTAAGGTCCGATAAGTTGATTACCAAGAATTCCGGCCTAAACATTTACCGAAAACTGCTGCTGAAATCCGCTTTCTTCAATGGCATGGGTATTTTCATAATCCCAAAAATGATTATTGTGGAAGTTTCTGATGGCATCCCGTGAAAAACTTGCTTCATCTGTGAATAAAACTTCAGACGTGAAGTTAGGATTCTGTGCAGTTTTTTGAAGAACCCAACGACAATAATCTAAGAGTGCAGGAAAATCTCTTGGCAACAGTGGTTGCACCCGTTGAATGTGGTACGGATAAAGTAAATTTGCGTGCAAAACCTTCCAAACACTTTGGTGACTCATGTTAAACTGTAGATATAATCTTCACGTACTAGTTGACGGGTTGCCCTCCATTTCTTGCAGAGTTGCGTCCTTTAATTGTTGCGTCATTATTGTCCTCGGTCTACCCAAACGCTCAGGGTGAGCATTTAAAGAACCAGTTTGGCGCAGTCTGGTGTGGAGTCTTGTAAAACTTCTTTCTGATGGAATTGGTCTACTGGGATATCGTTCCTGGTAAATTCGACGGGTATCTGGAGCATTACCGTTTGCACGCCCATGAATAAAATGCATATCAGTTAATTCGACGCTATTCATAGTTATCTGCACGCTAAACTACACTGGCGAGCATAAAATTCGGGTCACTTCAAAATTTTCAAATATAAATGTATTGAAAGAGAAGTGATATTTTTCGCTGGCATACCGGCATTGCTTCATGAAATTTCGGATCATTGGGAAAATGTTTACGGTTCTGCATGGTTCTACCATGAAAAAAAAAATTGATAAAATACCTTCAATATCAAAATGTTACAGTGCTTGGGTAATGGACACCTGTACAATACATCGGTTATTTGGGTACAGGATCGTGTATTTTTTACCATTTACCCTTAACAAGGTTAAAGAACCTCAGAATCGATAAAGGCTATCCTTTTTTATTTTTTTGGAAGTTAGGAAGGCAAAAATTTCGAAAATACTAAAGTGACCCGAATTTTATGCTCGCAAGTATATTTTCAACTGATAGTACCCGGTAAATTTCAATGTGTTAAGGGGTTCCTTCGACAAACGAAACCACGAAAACGACAATTTGGTTTACGAAAATGGACTGTATTTAATTGCACTTATTTTATATAATGACAGAATTTGTTGGTCTAAGCATGAAGAGGGAGATTGCTTAGTTGGGGCGGGTTACGAACTATGATTTTGATCACATATCCCACACCGACACCGCTCCAAGACGAAGAGAAAAAAATAGAGCAAAATTACTTCACTCATCCCTTAAGTTCTAAAACCAAGAAGCTCCAATCAGTGGCGCACCGCCTCCAAGAGCCCTTACGGGGCCGCGCCGGATGCCATAAATCGCAGCGATCTGGCGAATACCTATACGAGTCGCTTTTCTGGGAATACTGCGCAGGCCCATCGAATTGCAGGTCGTGGCAGTAGTCCCAACCAAGAAAACTTCTTTTGACTAGAAGCATATTTCTCAGCCATAAAGTACCCCTGGTTGTGGCCTGATGGGCACAGCGATCTGGTACCAAGATGGTGGTCTTAGAATAAGTATCGAAGTACATGGGCGTAACTTAAGGGATAAAAGTACTGTTAAAAACGAAATTAGATTAGAAGAATATTTGAGCCTTTATTTTTAAGCTCATATCTAATCGCTATTTGGAGTGATTTATTCTTATTATTCCACGCTGATTCTGCTTAGAGTCAATTCTCTTAGGCGGCAAATAATAATCAGAATCAGCATTGCCGATTGCTTTCTTTTAATCATAAGACATTAGCGTTAGTCAGTTCATTTTTACCGCTTCATATAGCCAGAACTTAAATTAATAATAAACTCTTTTTCGGATCGACTTGTGTTTAATTTAACAAGTACAAATAATTAACAACTAACAAAATAAACAACAACAAAAAAAAACAATAATTTAAAGTCTCTAACGCAATGTGAAAACTACGAAATTTTCTTATCACAAGAATTTCTTTTTATTCGACAAACAAAACTTGTTTTCATTTTAAATCTTAAAAATATCAAAAATTAAGCGAGTTTCAAAAAAGAATCGAAAGAGAAGAAAGTTGTATTTTTAATTATTTAGTCTGATACAAATATCAAATTCAGTAAAAACACTGATGTATAATAATCACACCATAAATAACAATCAGGTAACTATTTGCGACGCCACTGGAATTATTATTTAAAATGTAATAATATCAACAGTAGCCCCTTATAATGCTTGCAAACATGCCAGGTTACATCAAAATCGGCGCAAAGCTTTCTGAATAATTAATGAAAATTCATTTTTTTAATAAAACTGACACCCTGTATCTCGAAAATGATGCTAGTTAGGACGCGCGTTTATATGAAGATTTTTTCATAAAACATGATAAGGAATCACCCCTTAAAATTAATGACATCTCTTGAGTTACACCCTGTACATCTTGTGTGGGCTCGTTGGAAAAGTCGTGATAAATGGACTATTACCGCACCACTTTTTTCTCTTAGTTAAGTAGTTATTAGAACAATAACTTTTATAAAAAAAAGTAACGAATACTTTTTTAGTCCTATTTTCAGGGTATTTAACACAACAGATGATGAAAATATCCTCCACCCTCTACTTGACATATTCCTAACCGACGGTAAACCCCAATGAAAAATAATATCTATGTATAAGTTATCTTTAATTTCAATAATATTTCCTTTTACATCGATAAAATAAATAAATAAACAAAATGGTATTTATCACATCAAGTTGCACCTCAAAAGGTGAAAAAAATTGCTGAATTTTTTGTGCCAAGTTTATTATGTCGATAAACGATAATTTTATTTATTTCGTTTTAAAATTCTAACAGTTTTGTGTGAAATTTCCTCGAAACCTCCAGTTCTAGTAATTTGTGTAGCCTCAAGGTGTCCTATGTGAACCTTCTAAATCAAAAAGGTATATCATAAAGACAGCGCGCCCAAATTTAGATTTCTCTGAACGATGGAGAAAAATGCCAAGTCAAAGTTAAGTGTGGGCATTATTTAATGGAAAACATCAGCAAAAACAAGTTTTCCATGTTCCTGTTCATAAGATATTTCACAAGTTTGAGGAACATGACACAGTGAAGGACTTGTTTAGAAATGGTCCGCCACGTGTTGTAGATGACGCTCAAAAATTGGACATCGCCGTATATCTGCAGAAAGATTGGCTGAAAACCACGCTGCGTCAAGACGTATGAGGTTTTCGAACACATAAAATACCACTCATATGACATACAGTGATGGCCATAAAAACGGGACCACCACTGGTTCAGTTCAAAAATGGAAAAAAGTCTATTGAAACTTATTCTACCTCGTTTCAACTAGGGTCCAAATTTCTACAATGTTGGGAATTGTATCTGACAGCAGAAACCAGGGGAATTACTGTATACTAGAATTGCACTTCCCCTGTTTCGTTCAGACAGTTAAAGTTAAGGTGGTCACAATAATGGGACCAGTGTGGGATAACAGATGGGACGTGAAAACCACTGTTCTTCAGCCGAAAGAATTCACATATGGGCGCTCATGAAGGCAATTCTCTGCGTGAAATCTCTCGAAAAATGGGAAGATCAAACACCTTGATAATAAATGCTCTGAAATACAAGGAACAACAGGAAAATCTTGATCGTAAGAGGAAAACAGTGGTTCTGACTGACCGCCAAATATAGCGAGTGTTGGACCAAAATGTTAAGGAATTTCTTCGATAAATAAAACCATGACAACGCCAATTTGGTTTACATAAAATGGACTGTATTTAACTTGCACTTATATCAAATAATGAAAGTTTTGGTCCAGGTAGGAAGAGGGAGAATGCTTAATTGGGCGGGTTACACGCTATGATTTCAATCACATACCGACACCGAAGCAGCTTCCACATGAAGAGAAGAAAAAAGAGAGAAAACATTACTTCGATCATCCCTTAAGTACTAAACCCCAGGAATTCCAATCAGGGGCGCACCACTACCAAGAACCCCTACGGGCTATGGCTATGCCAGATCCCATAAATCGCGGCCATCTGGGGAGTATCTATACTAGTCGCTATTCTGGGAATATTGCAAGCCCAACAAATTGCCCATCATGGCAATAGCCCCGACTGAGAAAGCTTCCTTTGACTAGAAGCACATTCCCCAGCCAAAACATACCCTTAGTTTTGGCCTGATGAGCCATATAGTTTGGCACTCAGATGGTATTCTCAGAATAAGTATCGCCGTACGTGGACGTAACTTAAGGGATAAAATACAAATACATAACAAAAACCAAAATTAACAACAGCAAACAAAAAACCATTAACTTAAAGTCCCTAACAGCGAGAAACCCAAAAAAATCCTTTTGTGGGCTCCAAACAAGTTCAAAAAGACCTAAAATTGGAAAGAAGTTCTAGAACTATCCGAAGACGGTTACAGGAAGTTCATTTACATGGTCGAGTAGCTCGAAAGGTACCGTTGCTATAAAAAATAAACAAATTAAAAAGGATGGAATTTGGGAAGAATCATCTTCGTTTCGAAAACGAAGATGATAATATTAAAATGTTGAAAAACGTCTTTTTTTCGGACGAAACAAAACTTAATTTGTTCGGTTCGGTTGGTCGACGGTATGTAAGAAGACCAGGAAAACCAGGAATTGTTTCCAAAACATACTTTGAGAACCATTAAACATGGAGGTGACAACATAAAATTGTGGGGCTGCTTCTCTTGGTTCGGTGTTGGTCCCATTTATTGGACAAAAGATATCCTGAACCAAGAAGAATTCCTTAAAATAATTAAAGATGTCATGCTGTCGTATGCTCAGGAATAAATTCCATTAATTTCGAAATATCAAGATAATGATTCGAAACATGCGAGTTAAACAATTTTTTTACAATGAATCGATTCCGGTTGTGCCGTGGCCTTCACAGTCACCCGATCTAAACCCTATTGAAAATCATTAGGTATACCTTAAGGTTGCTGTGAGGCGTCATCAGATCAAAAACAGGGAAGAACTGTGGTGTCTATAGTTCAACTGGGATTCTTGTCAGCACTTAATAAGGTCAATGCCTAAAAGATTAAAAGCAGTGATTGCTCAAAAGGGAGAAGCGACCAAGCATTAGGCATTAGACAATATTCGGTTGATAATTTCATTTTTTTCCTTTTTTTATGAAAATTTTTCAACAGTCCTATTTTCATAACAACCTGTTTATTTTGTTTTCATTATTTCCATTGAGGAAATTTATTTATTTTTCGTTAAAATATGTTTTTGTGGATTGTTTTTATTATTATTAAACGTGTTATATATGTTCTTTATTTTAATTATTTATTTCTTGAGTGATGGAAATGAAAAATTTAAATTTTTGAAGTGGTCCTATTTCTGCAGCCACCACCGTATGACTTCAAGAGGCGGAAAATAATCATATTGCTCCGCATCGGTAAGGTCACTACAACATTCACACAAATCGACCCAATTTACCAACAAGAGCTTTACATGGGTTAAAACGACAAATATGCCCGTGTTATGCTCTTATGCTACCAGATGTTGGATATTTACCACGACTCATTCGAATAGTGCCAAATTTTGTTAATTCGGTCAATATTATTAATTTGAGCTTTTGATACTTTAATCCAGGAATAACATACGATATGATGTAAAAATACAGAAAATGACGATATTCCTCCATACCAGTAACATCACGAGTAAATTTACACAAATTGACACAGATTATCAAAATTAGCTTTAAATGGACCAAAACGGCAAGTTGGCTCCTTAGGTGCTCTTAAGACACCAGATGATAGAAATTTTCCACGAATCATGAAAATAATGCAAAATTATATTAATTCGACCAATTCCATCAATATAGGCTTCTGCGAACTTCAATGTTGGTATGGTGCTTAGCATAGCTATAGCATTTAAGAAGCAAATATGTCGTTTTGGCCCGTATAAAGATTATTTTGGTAATTTGGTTTGATTCGCGTAAATTTGCTAGCGATGTCACTGGTAGGGAGCAATATCGCATTTTCTCTCCCTCTGAGTTATATTAATACGTTATTTCGATGTGGAAGTTATCCGAAGCCCAGATTGGTGAAATTGACCGAATTAGCAAAATTTTACACTATTTTAATGATTCGTGGCAAATTTCCAACATCTGATACTTACAAGCACTAAAGGAGTAAATTTGCCGCATTAGCCCATTTGAGGCTTATTTTGGTAATCTGGGTTGATTTGTGTAGGTTTAGTATGTATCTTATCGATAGGGAGCAATTTCATCATTTTCTATCTCTTTAGGCTTTATTTCTATGTTATTTTTAGATACCAATCTACTCGGCCATATCTTGTAGAGTTTCCGAAATACAACATCATTTATGTCTCCCATAACCCATTTTTATCACTCTTCAAACTTTGAACCGCGATGACTCGACATAATATAGGGGACTTGCCCTAGGGAGTAACTCGAATGAATCGTCCCGATGAGCTCTGTAAAAAGTCGCAATCCGTTTGTCTGCATCTCGTAAGGTTTTCGAGATACCGCATTGTTTCGATCAATTTTTTCGATTTTTTAGTGTCGAAAATGGCGATTCGAAAAAAGTGCTTGACTAACACTGTGACAACTGAAGCATCCACCGTTAATATAGGACCTATATGAGTCCATAGGTCCGATAAGCAGCAAATCAAAAATTTCGCTTTTTTTTCGAAAAACGATAAAGTGGGGAATCACATATTTTTTGCCACTTTTAAAATTTTGAACGGTGGTAATTCGGGCAAACGTGGCCTTAGAAAAAATGCTCAAATAAATCATCCCTTCGAGATGTATAACATGCCGTAAACCATTTGTCGATGATATTAATAGATAAAGTTTTCCCTGATCAATAGCGTTATTGTTAGCGTTGTGTGACATGGTTCGGTCACGCAATAGGTCTCTATGGGTGGGCCTGTAGCACGCGCGCGCGTTCTGGATGTTATCAGTAAGATCTGTGTGTGCTGATATGTGGCGTCGGAGTGAAGTATGGGGAATGTGACTAGGAGTTAGGGAGTGAAATATGGGGGATGCAACTAGGGGTTATTGGAGAAAAATGTGAAAAAAAACGTTTTCCTTGATTGCGTTTGGATGTTGTACCGCATACTAGATATTCATTGGTTGAAAACGAACCCCGAAGTTTTTCAAATATGGCAAAAAGTAGAAACCAAATTAATCAAATCTTAAGGTATTTTGAAATTACGCTGCGCTAATGGCTTTTGCGCATCTTTTAGGAAGTGTGTTCTTAAAGCTTAGTTATCTCATTAAATCAATAAGATGACGTACAGCGGCGCGTCCCACAGAATTTTAAGGTGAAATTAAACATTAAAAAGAAAATTCAACTGTTTTCAAAATCACTCTTCGACAATGACTTCACAACGCCAATGACCATTATAGTGTATTATGAATTCAGTAGCGCATAGTTCTCTCCATAGAACTCTTGAAAGGTTTAATAGTTAATTTTCGTAAATTAATTATTTCCTTAATCTAACTAATATGCCTTCCAATGTCGTCCTCAACTGTGTTTTTCTAGTCATCCCACTAAAGTTTTGTTTTAATTTAAGAGTTCGTGTAGGACTTAGGGAATAATTGACGTTATAACGCAGGCTCCTTCAGTGAATCCATGAAGACCCATAAAGGTACATGAAACGTCCCAATTGAAGCCATGAGCGGTAGCTCCATCGCATTTTAGTAAATAAATTTTATATCTATTCAACTAATTATTAGTTACTTCCGTGAGTGACGAGTAAATAGTCAATTAGAGATAATGTTTGACACTTATGTAGCCAGTAGATTATGCATTTCTTTTAAAAAAAATTAGTTTTACTGTCTTATTTCTACAAATATGTTTTTGGGCCACAGTGGATTTTACCGAGAAACCCAAAAAACGCAAATTCCGTACCAAAAACAAACTGGAAAATGAGAACTCCAAAAGATCTTTCAAAAGAATAAGAAAATTTGATAATTTTCACAAATCGACATACAAAAGGTTACCGAGAAACTCAGTGGGATCATCATATGTAAGATGGGAGAAAAAAAACTACATTGGCGAATATTTTCCTCATTTATTTATTTTTTTTTTTTCGAAAAAGATTGTCCTGCAAGACTACTGGAAAGTAATTTCAAATATGGCATTTTTGCTGTTAACTGGCCTAGTTAAAGATGTATTTTATATACCAGGTATACCAGATATGAAGTGAGCGTCAGGATATAAATGTCTTGATACAGGGCATTTGTTGTAAACAAATCTTTTTTTTTGTTTGCTTGGTTGGTATGCAAACTGACAAACATATTTAGTGCAAATCAAGTCCTTGAACAAATAACAATATATTATTTCATTGAGCCAAAAATGTCGAATTTTGTACCACAAAATGATGATTTGCGGAAAGCATTAATTTTTTGCTTTAATTTGAAGAAAAGTGCTGCAGAGTCGCATCGAATGCTTGTCGAGGCATGTGGTGATTATGCTTTATCAGAAACAACATGCAGAAGATGGTTTCAATGATTCAGTAATAACAATTTTGATGTGCAAAATGAAGAACGTGGCAGACCACCAAAAAAGTTTGAAGACGCCGAACTGCAATCGATATTGGATGAAGATGACACTTTAAGTCAAAAGCAAATGGCAGAAATGTTAAATGTTGCACAACGAACAATTTCTGATCGTTTAAAAGCTACGGGAAAGATCCAAAAGTGTGGAAAATGGGTGCCGCATGAATTGAATGAGAGACAGATGGAGAACTGAAAAAACACCTGTGAAATTTTGCTTCAAAGGCACGAAAGAAAATCTGTTTTACATCGAATTGTTACTGAAGACGAAAAATGGATTTATTTTCAAAATCCTAAACGGAAAAAATCGTGGGTTGATTCGGGACAACCATCAACATCGACTGTAAAACCTGATCGATTCGGCAAGAAGGCAATGCTGTGTGTTTGGTGGGATCAGAAAGGTGTGGTGCACCACGAGCTTTTAAAACCTGGTGAAACTGTTAATGTGTGTTTGCCGCCGACAATAATTGATTAATTTAAACAATGCATTGATCGAAAAGCGATTAGAACGGGCCAGAAGACACGGGAAGGTAATTTTGCTCAATGACAACGCACCTGCACACAAAGCAACACCAGGATACCATCAAAACACTTGGCTGGGAGTTGCTACCCCATCCACCGTATTCACCAGACTTGGCACTTTCGGACTACCATTGGTTTTCATTGATGGGACACGCATTGGCTTCGATTCCTACGAAGAAGTAGAAAATTGGGTGTCTAATTGATTTCATGCCAAAGAGGTATATTTCTATTGGCGTGGTATCCATAAATTTCCAGAAAGGTGGTCAAAATGTATAGAAAGTAACGGTCAATATTTTGAATAATTTTTTTTCTCCTTGTTAAATTTAGTGTTTTATTTTCACAAAATAGCGCTCATTTCATACCGGTAGACCTGGTAATCTTGAACACGTGAAAAAAAAAATGAAGGAGACCAAGAACTGGTGATCCGGGGCCAGTCTTCCTTAATCTCTGTTTCTCTCAAGACTGTTCTATTTCTCTTTCTTAATTTCTTTCCCCTCTGGCCCCGTTCCACCCGACCTGGCGTAATTTCCCACGCCAGGTCTCTTCTTTGTCCAAAGTACACGAGTCAGTCAGCCGCCCATAATTTAAGGACCGACTGACTCTCTTAAAAACCCATCACCCAAAATTTAATCATACCAGGGATCCCTTTTCCTTATCATTAATCGTAAATAATTTCGAAGGCGCTGACATGTATGTAACGTTCGCGGTTGGAGGGTGGAGAAAAACGATACAATTCTGAAAGCACTTCTTTATTCCCCATGATCCAAAAACGGAACCCCGATACCACCCAGTATCAACACATAGAACACATCCCCTTCTCGTGAGAGAACCGATGTGATGGAAGGGCTGTCCACCGTTTTCCTCACGGGTACCAAACCCCTAAACATTTTTCTCACCTACGCTAAAGGAATTTATAAACAACCCTCTGTCCTCACGCTAATCTTGGGAAGAACTCGGGACCAGAAGTCTATACCATTTTCCGATAATGCGAATTAATGATCTTAACATAAACAAGACATGCGAGAGGATTCATGACAGCCCTTTTACCGTTTTCTCACACTTATCTTAGGAGGAATTTAGAGCCAGAATCCCGTGATATTTTCAGATAATTGATTAACCCTTTGTTTCACGGGTGAGGCCTATCAGTTCAAGCAAAAAATAAATTTAGCTGGAAGTCTGAAATTATTTACAATAAATTGTTCATGTTCTTTGTACCTTTTATTTTCCGAGTGACATAAGTTTACTGAAGTTGTTGATCGGTATGCAGGGGTTCCTTCCTTGGAGGTTAGAGATATCACCCGCGATTATTGTACAAGAGCGCTTACACGCGAGCACTACTTGTAATACTTGTCGGTTCGAAGTACCGAAGTTGTACTTCTGATTACGAGAGTCCAGGACGGACTAGATACCTGCTTAGCAAGGTAAACACGTGGGATCTTCCGAAAGTCATGGAATTAGGACAACCCCTTAAACATTAGCACGGTTTATTGACTAACTTGTAGCACATAAGTATGATTAAAACTTAGTTGAAAAAACACAAGATTGGATGATCGAAATTCCGATGAAGAGTATGAGTTATAATTGACGATTGGCGATGAATCGATCCGCCTTCAACTGATGAGTGACAATCGTGAGAGTAATGAAGATAATAATATTTCCCAGCTTCTCCCAGCCCTTAAGTACTGGAAGCTGATGGTCTGCAGACATAGGCGTACTCTTAGTCGGAGCGCATTTCACCCGAGGAATGCCCATTTCGCCAGGCTTGACGACCAATGGGCAGATTATCCCGTGACCCGAACATTGCCTTCATCCCGAACAGGACGTGACGGCACCCCCAATTACGACCACCCCCAAAAGTAATGGTGGAGAATTCCGGTGCCCAAGAATCACCTCCGATGCACATTTATGATTTGAATACCTCGCAATTTAGCTTTTAGTAAAAGTACAAAGGACGAGGAATTTCAACCATGAACCATTTGTACTGAATCTAACGGATCGCGACATCTGGGAGGCAACAAATGTAAGATGCGCAGGGGCGTAACTTGGGGTTTTAACTTGCTCGATGAAGACATCAAGACTTGTTTCGCTAAGTCTTAACAGAAGTTTTTGTCAAAAAAGACCAATCGATTTTTGAGTTATTGCGTTGCATGTTCCCACAGGTCTCACCCGTGCAAAGCGGTAAGTTTTTTTATAGGAACATGTTCAAAAGTTATGGCTAAATTATCGTTATGTTCAACCAGATGGTCCTTACAAGGTTGAAAATTCAAGTATAGCTGTAACTTTGAGGATGTGTGACCATTTGACAGATTCAGGAAGAAATGTCACAATGGATCGTTGGTTTACCAGTTACAATGTAGTCGAAAAACTTTTACATGAACATAGACTTGCAGTTGTTGGAACAATAAAATGAAATAAAAGTGAGTTACCTGACATATTAAAACAAGTCAAAGGTAGACCGGTACCCTCCACGATTTTTGCTTTTGGAACATGCATGACAGCTTTCTCCTATTCATCCAAGAAGAATAGGAACGTTTTAATGGTTTCTTCCTTTCAGCGGAATATTGATCAAATTGATGAATCTACAGGTGACCAGCAAAAACCAGAAATCATTTCATTTAACAATAGCACCAAATGCGGAGTTGATGTAGTTGACAGTATTGTTGCAAAATACTCTGTAGCTAGAGGAACCATGCGTTGGACGCTAGTAATTTTCTTTAACAATATGAATGTAGCTGCCATAAATTCTTTCATCATATTTCGGCATGACAATCCAGCTAACATACACTCACCCGCAAAAGTCATGGTACAGCACGTTACTGCATCAAAAATTCCTAATATTTTCCATATGTGAAATCAAAACTTCAATTTATTTACATAGAAGCGATGTGTAATGTGTCTATATCAATAGCAATATTGTAAATATTGACAAAAACTCAAACTTATTCTGATAAAAATCAAATGTCATTTTCTAACAATAAATGGATTCCACAAAAGTCTTGGTATAGGTAAAACACTCGCTATTATTCCTGTGGAGTACCCTTTTGTTTAAGGACTTCCACCAAACGATTTGGCATTGATCGAACCAACTTTTCCGTAACCTCATTGGATATTAGCGATCATTCTTCCAAGATAACCCTTTTTAAATCTTTTTTATTATGAATCATATGTTTTCTAATTTGTTTTTCCAAATGGTCCCATAAATGTTCAATTGGGTTAAGGTCAGGACTTTGTGGAGGTGTTTCTAGTAGATGCGGAGTATTGTACATCAACCACTGGCGTGCCGTATCAGACTTATGTTTAGGGTCGTTATCTTGCAGGAAGTAAAAATTTTCTGCCAACCCCAATTTTTCCGCACTTTGTTTCAAATTTGCCTTTAATATGTTCAGGTATACTTGTTGGTTCATGATCTCATCAATTATTACTAAATTGCCTACACCAAAAGATGACATACAACCCCAGACCATTAGTCCACCTCCTCCATGCTTTACGGCTGGAATTGTATTTTTTGGATTAAAAGCTTCCCCTGGTTTTCTCCACACTTTTCTTCGTCCGTCTGATCCAAAAAGATTAAATTTACTCTCGCCTGACCAAATAACTTTTTTCCAAAATTCGCTTTCGATCGCTCTGTATTTTTTGGCAAATTCAACGCGCTTTTTTCTATTTACGTCACTTACATAAGGTCTTTTTCGCGCACTACAGCCTTTATACCCTCTTTTATGAAGCGTTCGGCGAACTGTTTCTTCATGAACAACAGTTCCAAAATGTTCCCTTAGTTCAGAAGCCAACATCGACGAGCTTTTCTTCGGGTCCTTCTTCACTTCATTAAGAATGTATCTTGTTTCACAATTTCACATTCCGTTAATTTTTTTGGGCGCCCAGTTCTTGGTTTGTTATTAATTCTATTGTGATATTTGAAACGATTCACTATTTTTTGAATAGTAGAGCGACTCCTTTTTACAAATTTTGAAATTTCACCGTAAGATTTTCCTTCTTTATTTAAACGAATAACAATTTTTCTTTCACCCTGACTGACCTCGGTTCTACCCATTTTTTTAACTTTTAACGACTATAACATAAATGATACTGACTATTAGTCGTATTTCTGCAAACAAGTAAACAAATTAATTCTTATTTTTTTTAATAAAAATTCAAATATATAGCATCGGGTTTTGATACTATTAGGTCGTGTAATATGAAATGAGTAGATTCTCGAAATGCCACATTCAACTGCGAATGACTTCACTCTAAATCTATATTTGGACTTGACTTTTTCATGTGGAAAAGGCACATTCTTCCTCTTTCGATCAGAGTTTAAAGTGTTAAAAATAATTGAAAACTTTTATTTTTATAAAAATTTTTGTGCAGCCATGTAAAATAGTGAAATTCGTGTGTTAATGAAATATGAGTTCCACCGTGGAACCACAACAGCTCAGACGGCTCGCAATATTAATGATGCGTTTGGTACTGAAGTCACTTCACAGCCAACAGTACCTCGTTGGTTCATGAAATTTCGTTCTGGCAATTTTGACTTAACAAATGAACCACGTGGACGACCTGAAACTCAAGTGGATAACGATCATGTGAAAGCCGTGGTGGAAGCGAATCCACGTCAAAGTGCGTTCGAATTTTCGTTAATATTCAGTGTAACCAAAAAAACAATATTTACTCATTTGGCTGAGATTGGTAAGGTGGAAAAGCTGGACAAGTGGGTACCGCATGAGTTGAGGGACATATAGAAAGAACGACGTCTCGAAGCTTGTGTTTCTTTGTTGTGCCGGTATAATAACGATCCATTTTTGAATCGGATTGTTACTTGTGATGAGAAATGGATCCTATATGACAACACCAGACGTTCATCGCAGTGGTTGAATCAAGATGAACCGCCAAAACGTTGTGCGAAAAAAAATCTTCATCAAAAGAAGCTTATGGTGTCCGTTTGGTGGTCCAACGCAGGTGTCATCCATCACAGCTTCATGAAACCTGGTGAATCGATTACGGCTGATGTCTACTGCCGACAACTGACCGAAATGATGAGGCTAACTGACGGTTAAGCAGCCAAGATTAGTCAATCGAAGCGCACCGCAATTGTTGCATGACAACGCTCGGCCACACACCGCACAAGTCACCTTGACCAAGCTACAGGAGTTGGAATTGGAAACTCTTCGTCATCCACCGTATTCACCCGACTTAGCACCCACTGATTACCACTTCTTTCAAAATTTGGATAACTTCTTGGTAGGGAAAACATTCAACTCCGATGAGGCTGTCAAACCTGCTTTCCACGAGTTTATCGACTCGCGGCTTGTAGGCTTTTACAGCAGGGGAATCAATGAACTTCCCGTTAAATGGCAGAAGTGTATTGATAATGGCGGTGCATATTTCGATTGACAATAAAAACATTTCATATGAAAAAAAAATGACTAAAGTTTTAATGCAATTCTACTCATTTCATACTACACAACCTAATACTTTAGATATATGATGTTGGTTATATATTTGTAATGAAATCACAGGCCAGAGAGAAGGTATACAAGCTTACGTTTATTAATACGGAACATACAGAAAGTGTTAAAGTGACTTATGAATTTGATGAGCGCGGACACAACGACTGCGTTACAGTGACCGACCGTATCCCAAAAAACAAGGGCGAGAAAAAGAGCCCTCCATGCCTTGTCCATCCTTAAGTACCAACGCCCATGGTGATAAACCATGGGCGTACCTTGGCCAGGGTGCCATCTGCACCATTTGCCGCATCAAACCGTGGCGTCTTAACTGGGAATTGGAACTGCAGCTGTGGGACCGACAAGGTCTATTGCAGGGATTTCCAACATCGACAAGGCATGGCATGGGAAATTCTCATGCTCTAGCCAATGCCTACCAGTGCCGTGCCTCAGGGGGTATTTCTATCTTAAAAGTAATTCCTACTGTCTAACCCTTATCGAACTTAAACTTAACGCATATTTACAAGAATGAATAGGTACGAAACTAGCGCGGAGGATTAGTTACGTAACCCTACAAATATTTTACCTGTACCAAGACTTTTGTGGAATCCATTTATTGTTAGAAAATTACATTTGATTTTTATCAGAATAAGTTTGAGTTTTTGTAAATATTTACATTATTGCTATTGGTATAGACACATTACACATTACTTCTATGTAAATAAATTGAAGTTTTGATTTCACATATGGAAAATATTTGAACTTTTTAATGCAGTAAACTGCTGTACCATGACTTTTGTGGGTGAGTGTATTGTAATGGAACTCGCGTAACAAAACTCGGGAACACTTTTATAGGTTTTATTCCACTCGTTATGACACACACAACACTGAATCGTTACAAAACTAAAGATCTTGGGCTTTAACTGACATTTCAATGGAGATAGTCAAGAGTTAAGGATGCGGGATTTTACAAGATTCCAAGAGCATCGAGCTATATCATTCGTATCGTCATAATTTAAAAAAAAAAAAAAAAAAAAAAAAAAAAAAAAAAAAAAAAAAATGGGGGTTGTTACAGTCTTCGGGATATCATAAGTACTAAAAAATGGGAGTCAGTACCCATAGGCGTGCTCCGGTTTTAGGCAATAAGCAAGATAACCCACAGATGGTAACTTTCCAAATTCTTAACCCGTAAAGTCAAGACAATGGTAAGAAAGGATAATTTACGAGGGTGTTGCAGCTGTAGTCTGATTTTAGCAAAATGTGGATACTTTAGACTTTTGTCTTGACGAGAAAGAGGAGTGAAAGTTTTTATAAAGGGTAACCCTTATTGGAAGATAATGGGTTCCCGACATATGACCATCCTGGACATACCACTAAGGTAGTGAAAATTCATAGGCGTAGCCTAAGGGTACATTACAGTATGTGCAAAAAGCAGGAGACTATATCTTGAATCCTTAGGACTGGAACTGGTGAAAGAAAATGTGGTTAACAGAGCAGTTAGCAAAAACTTGTCTAGAAGTATGCGTCAGATGGCAAAAAAATATGCTGAAGTAGTGCTGAAAGATGAAGCAGATTCTCCACCAAACAAAGGGGGATGTTGCAAATTTTGCAAAAGCTGGTTATGTGTGGAGCACATTATCGCATCTCGTATTGACTGCATGATAGAATAATCCTCATTTTCATTCAAATATTTTGCGGAATTGGATTTTGTGTGTGGAAAAAGATTTTGAGTTTCTTTAAAATTTTCTATGATTTTAGATATGTATGTGAGCTTTTATGAAGAAAGTGATACGAAGGTGTTTATCAATTCGTCTAACGTGAGTGTGAAAAACATGTTGTTGACTAAAGATAGTGTTATAAACTAGCCTTAGGCATAGGCAGTATGTTACAAACACCTGTTAGTGTCTTATTACATCCTGGAAATGGACTAAGCTTGTATTAGATGGAATAGATAATCGGTGATAAGAGATAAAGAGGGTCTCTTTATAATATCGCCAAAAACTTATGGAAGGGTGAAGAGTGATTCAGGAATGCGAGCATGGGGAGAATGTAGAGGTCTGGGTACCTGTTCTGGGGATGAAGAACAGGTGCACCGGGGGTAACTCTGATACATTGTATGGGGGGGCATTCGATCCTCGTTCTTAGGGAAGTAAAGAAGTACTGCCGAGACTTGTTCTTTATTCCATTCTCCTCCACTACCAAAAATACAATGTTCTGACATGTACTTTTTCAAATAATATATTTTGTTTGACCATTATGTATTTATTTTTCAGTAATAATGACGTTTAAAATATATTATGCTAAAAATGTACATTAATGAGTGTTATACAGGGTGTCTGTAAAAGGTCTTTACAACGCTCTACCACAAATTCTTCAGATCAAAACAAGACGATTTAGCCATATTTAGTCTAGTCCAAAAGTTGATAATAACAGCGCTAGAGGGCGTCAAAGTTGAAAATTAAAAATCAATTTTTTAACATATTTTCTATACTGTACAACATAAAAACGTGAAAGTTGGTGTAGGGGAGTTTTTCAAGACGCCGAATTCATATCTGCTAATAAATTGCACTTACCTGGTAGAGGGCGCCACTTACGGCCCACCGCATGTATTAAATTGATTGAAACTTTTTTGCCTCCTGGTATAAATGATTTTCGAATACAGTAGTGTATTTGGTCATCGTTTATAAATAAAAAAGGTATACCTTGTTGATGTTGCTACGAGGAGCCGTTTACGAGATAAATGCATTTTAGTAATTCAGGTGTAAGATTTTAGATTAAACAACTTATTTACTACAAAAAGGTATTCTTGATAAGACCTTTAATAATTTGTAGTAGTTTTACAAGAAAACTTAATTACCAAATCATGAATACAAAGAAATAAGAATATCACAAAAACTGTTCAAAGAGTCCACCATTTGCACGTATACAAAGGTTTATACGCCGAAGAAAATTAAAATGTACTCTTTGCATAACTTCTTCGTCGTTTCTAATATTATTTATTGCATCTTGAATACGTTGCCACAGTTGTTCTTCGTTATCGACAGTTGTCATGTAAACCATGGACTTAAGGTGTCCCCATAAAAAATAATCCATTGGATTTAAGTCCGGAGAACGTGGTGGCCATTTTACAGGGGCGTCATTACCTCTGCCTATCCATTTATTTGGGTACTGTTGATTTAAATGATTTCTAACATTTAGTGCAAAATGTGCTGGAGCTTCGTCATGCATAAACCACATATCTCTCCGAAGTTGTAAAGGTAAATCCTCTAACAAATTTGGCAAAGAATTTTGTAGATGTTGCAAATAAATTTCCCCTGTTAATCTTTGTGGAAAAATGACAGGACCAACAATATGATTACTAATTATTCCAGCCCACACATTAATTTTGAATTCGTGTTGAAAATGTTTTACTTTTATTGCATGCGGATTTTCATCTGCATAAACATGTTCATTATGAAAATTGGTTACCCCTTTTCTTGTAAAACACGCCTCATCGGTAAACAAAATATTGTTACCAAAATTTAAATCTCCTTCTCTTTGCCTATTAAAAAATCGACAAAAAACCAGGCGCATATTAGGATCATGTTGTAAAAGATCTTGAACTGGCGTCTTATGGTAAGGATATAGCAACTCTTCTTTAAGTACTCCATGAACGACATCTTTGGATAATCCTATTTCCCTACCTAGTCGTCTGGTGGATATTTCTGGATCTTCTTCGACACGTTCCAAAATTTCTTCTTCGACTTCAACAACCCTTACAAAACGGTGCCTTCCACAATCAACGGTTGAAGGAGCAAATTGACCGGTCTCCCGAAGACGTCTCTCCACAGCAGCAAAAGTTGGATGGCTTGGTATACGACGATTCGGAAACCTATCGGTGTACACTCTGACACACTCACGACTATTTCCTTGACAATATCTAAACACCAATACCATATCAGTATACTCTTCATTGGTATATTGCACGGCCATGATAAGTCTCGAAAATTTAATTTTCAAATTAATTAAAATTATTGACAATACTTTTATTTAGATGTAAAAATGGACACAACTAATAAAAATTGTTCGTGTAAAAGCAAGTCGTTTACACTAAATACCTGACAAATACATTTCTGAAAGTCGTATTTTTATCTAAAGAATATTTGCTAAACTTTTTTGTGCTAATTTTATAAACCTTTGTATACGTGCAAATGGTGGACTCTTTGAACAGTTTTTGTGATATTCTTATTTCTTTGTATTCATGATTTGGTAATTAAGTTTTCTTGTAAAACTACTGCGAATTATTAAAGGTCTTATCAAGAGTACCTTTTTGTAGTAAATAAGTTGTTTAATCTAAAATCTTACACCTGAATTACTAAAATGCATTTATCTCGTAAACGGCTCCTCGTAGCAACATCAACAAGGTATACCTTTTTTATTTATAAACGATGACCAAATACACTACTGTATTCGAAAATCATTTATACCAGGAGGCAAAAAAGTTTCAATCAATTTAATACATGCGGTGGGCCGTAAGTGGCGCCCTCTACCAGGTAAGTGCAATTTATTAGCAGATATGAATTCGGCGTCTTGAAAAACTCCCCTACACCAACTTTCACGTTTTTATGTTGTACAGTATAGAAAATATGTTAAAAAATTGATTTTTAATTTTCAACTTTGACGCCCTCTAGCGCTGTTATTATCAACTTTTGGACTAGACTAAATATGGCTAAATCGTCTCGTTTTGATCTGAAGAATCTGTGGTAGAGCGTTGTAAAGACCTTTTACAGACACCCTGTATAATTCTCTAACCAGATAAAAACATTCCCTTTTTAAATTTAGTTAAGACAAGCTAAGAAGCGGTAGAAATAATATGTTTATGATAGATTTTTTACATTTCAGAATTTCAACAAAATATATCATAAATTGAAATGGTCCTGACAGGCCTCACCCGTGAAAACGTGTAAAAAATCACCCACCAGTGAGACGAAGGGTTAATAGTCCTAACATAGACAAGAAATGCTCACATGAATGTGTGACCAGCCTGGGAAATCACTATTTTTGCATCATTGCTGTTGAAGAAGTGTCTTAAACATTTCATGGTGAATTCACAGTATTCAGGCAAGATGCCTCGAGGTAAAAATTTACCAGATGATATTAAAGGATTAATAATAGAAAAATATCAATCGGGCATGAAACAAAATGTTATTGCTCAACAATTAAAGTTAAGCAACAATGTCGTGTGCAAACAAATCCAGTTGTTCGAAACATGAGGAACAGTTAAGAGTATCCCCAGGCCTGAAAGATCCCGGAAAACACCATTGTCTGAAGATAAATTGATGAAAAGACGCGCCCTGGAGAACCCATTTATAACTGCTGTTGATATAAAAAGAGACAATCCATCAATTTCAATTTACGAAAGGACAATTAGAAAGCGTTTATGCGAGGCGAAATGAAATGCCAGAAGACCCGCCCGAAAACCCTTTATTTCTAAGAAAAATAGACAAGCCAGATTGAAATTTGTAATAGAACATGCCATCTCGACGTATGACCAATGGAAAAATGCACTTTGGACAGATTAAAGCAAGTTTAATACACTCACTTTCACATGAAATACACCACCCAGTAATACTAATAATTAAATCTTGCAACTTTGGCAAAATAATGCTTCATAATGGAGTATCAAATGATCAGACTTTCAGTAAAAAAGGAAGAATGCTGGTGGTTTTGTGTCATTAAACTTTTAGATTTTTCATTCAATTGTAAATAAATAAAATAATATATATATATATATATACAGGGTGTCCAAGCGAACATTGAATATAGGAGATTAACATGGGAAATTGGTTTTTATTTTTTTGCGCCTGTACGGATTATCCAATTGAAAAATTTTTATATGGAGGTCATAGTATGCAAGACCGGCTATCTTTCAGTATTTTTTTCAGTCTTCTAGTTACAGCCGTTTTGGCTCAAAACGCCTCCAAAATTCAAAAATTTGAATGTCCCGCGTAACCGTTCGGCGCCATGATTGGTCAGAATTAATGTCAAAACACAATGTCGCCAACAACGTAAGCGTAAACACCCCATTTCAAATGAATTTTCCCTTTTTGCTGATTTCTAACTTATTTAAGAATTAATTCAGGGAAAAATCAATGGAAAACCTGAGGATAATTATTATGTGGTCTGCTTTGATGTCCCTACGGTAAATACGCAAGTTTCTTATTACCCCATAATGATAACACAAAGACATAACCTAACCTTTTATCTCACTTACTAGACAGAATCTTCGCGGGCAATTTTAAATTTAATTCAAAACAAAACTTGCGTATTTACCGTAGGGACATCAAAGCAGACCACATAATAATTATCCTCAGGTTTTCCATTGATTTTTCCCTGAATTAATTCTTAAATAAGTTAGAAATCAGCAAAAAGGGAAAATTAATTTGAAATAGGGTGTTTACGCTTACGTTGTTGGCGACATTGTGTTTTGACATTAATTCTGACCAATCATGGCGCCGAACGGTTACGTGGGACATTCAAATTTTTGAATTTTGGAGGCGTTTTGAGCCAAAACGGCTGTAACTAGAAGACTGAAAAAAATACTGAAAGATAGCCGGTCTTGCAGCATGTTTTATTTGCAAATGTATTAAAGAAATGAGAATTCCGCCAAAACTAAAGGGAATGCGTATAATGTTACCTTAACAAAAGTTGAAGAGGATTCAAATCTCTACAATATAGGATTCGTAAATACAGGGTGTCCCATTTAAAAATTTCAAGAAAAATGAATTTGAATATTCCCAAGTTGCAGGGCCTGTAGAAAGTATTCTGAATAAGAAACCGACTTTTTCGTTGAACAAGGCACTTGAGCATCCCTTTGTCTTCTGTTGTGTCAATTTTTGTTAAAATAATTAACGTGCTTTGAAAGTTATAGCGCATGTTATGGAACCATGTTTTGCTTCAAATTTAAACATTTTTCGACATAAGCAGTCAACCTTCCAATTTAATTTAAAACTAATTATCCTACCATGAAGAGAATTTTACGAGGAATCCAAATATACAATAATATATAGGGGGTTCCATTAAAGAAAATGAACAAATGTTTTGACCTGTCTTTATGCAACACCCTATATGATAAAAAATATTTTTAAAATGTAGCCTGTATGTTCACATATAACTTTTATACGAACACTTTTTTTTAATTTTGTAAAATAAGGAAGATATGGTACTTTGTCACACTATTGCGCCACCCTGTATATAATCTTTATTTCATACGAAATAGGCTATCGACCATACTGGTCTTTCTGCCCTTGTTACATAACCAAGTGCCTAAGTCTACACAAAGAGTGGTCAAAACGGTATACATTTGGAGATGTAAAAAAAAAATATATATATTATTGTATATCTTCACTCAGTTCTTCGTGCAACGTATTAGGAGGGGAGAGAAAGTGGGAATGTCGTGTTTGTCGTCTGAGGCAAAGTGGGTTAAGTATTGTCCAGTTGTGTCGGTTGTTTTTCCATTTTGTCTGTATTTGTGATAGTCTGTCCGTTATTTTTGTCATGTTCGTACGCTCGTATAGTAATTGTGTGGAGAGGTTGTGCAGAGGATTATCAGGTTGTCTTATTTTAGTGATGAGTCTCAGAGCGATTTGTTCTGTTGTCTGTATATGTCTTTTGGTTTTTTCGGTAGCGTTTGTTCTCACTATGTGTCCGTAGTCTAAAAGGGGTCTGCAGATCGATTTGTAAATTCTTGTCGCTGTCTTCGTGCTGATTCCCTTGTTTTTGTATGTCAGTGATCGAAAGTGTTTTGTTCGTCTCGTAATTTCTGTCCTTATGTTTTGTACATGTTTGTTAAATTTCAATTTGTGGTCTATAGTTACGCCCAGGTATTTTACGTCGTTAGTGGGGTGTATTGTATGTCCGTCTGCTGTAAGTGTCGGGGAGTTTTCCTTAGTTCTGTGATTTGTCAGTAAAAGCTGGTTCTTAGCGGGATTCGGTGTTAGCCTCCACTTATAAAACCAGGTCATAGTGTCGTCCATTAGCATCTGCAATCGGTCTACGGCTTTCTTTGTCGTTTTGTCATGTACTACCAGCGCCGTGTCGTCAGCATATTGTAATATGTACGCCGTTAAGTCTATGTCGTTTTTGTTCAGTAAGTTGTGGTTATAAATGTCGTGGCAATATATGTTGTAAAGTAAAGGGGAGAGAGGCGAGCCCTGGGGCAGGCCTTGCTGTGGGGAGAACGGGAATGAGAGCGTGTTATCAATTCGAACTTCAAGTAGTCTATCGTCAAGTAAATTTTTTACTATGTGAACTAAGTATTTCGGTGTGTTAAGTCGGTGTAGTTTGAATAGAAGTCCTTTATGCCAAACACTATCAAAAGCCTTATTGATGTCCATAAATAGGCAAGCTGATTTGTTGTTGTTTAGTTGTGTGGTCTGTATATTGTTCGTCAAGGTAAAAAGAGGGTGAATTGTTGATTGCTTCTTCTTAAATCCAAATTGGTAAATCGGTATGTGTCATGCTAAATGTTCGTCAAGTCTGTTTTTTATGATGTTTTCAAATAGTTTACTTAAAACTGGAAGCAGCGTAATAGGTCGGTAGTTCTGTACTTGTGAGTTGTCTTGTCCGTTTTCCGGGATCGCTATAATTATGCCTCTTTTCCAACAGTCTGGTATTGTGTTATTGGTCATATGGTGGTTTAGAGCTCTCAACATTACATCGTGGGATTCTGGTGTTAGGTTTTTTAGTATTTGGCTCTTTATCATGTCCTTTCCTGGTGCTGTATTTTTGAGGTGGGTCAGTCCTTCGTCGTATTCCGCGTCAGTAATTAGATTGTTTAGGTTGTTTGGGACTGTCTCAAAGTAATTGTCGTACCAGTCGTTTATCTCTTCCCATGTCTGTTGGTCAAAGTTTGGGTTGGTTGAGTTACTGAAAGTCCCCTGATAGTGTCTGGCGAATGCGTCAGCTTTTTGTTGGTCTGTATACAGTTGATGTCCGTTTTCGTGGATGTATGCAGTGGTATTATTCGATTTGTACCGAGACAGTTTTTTTATTTTCTGCCAGTACGATTTGCCTCTATCGTTTTCTATCTCCTGGCAAGCTTTCAGCCATTTGTCCTGTCTGTATTCATAAATTAGAGTCTTGATATTTCTGTTGAGTTTGTTTAGCGTCCGTTTTAGTTCATTGTCCTGTACTAGTGTATACTGTCTGTATAGGTATCTTTTCTGTTTGATTAGCCTCAGAATAAACCTCGGCAATGCGTGCTGAAAGAAGCTTTTCTTTATCAGTGGTGTGTATTTTTCGACAGCCTGCGTCAGTTGTTGTTGAATCGTCTCCATGGTCATATCGCCTGTTTGTACAAAATTGTGTATGAATTGTTTTACTTTGTCTAAATCTGTTCTCTGTAGATTAAGTTTCTTATTTGGTTCTATGTTAGTCAGTGGAGTTTGACCAATGTCAAGTTCAAAGGTCATTCCTAGATGGTCCGACCCAAGCTCGTTTGTCAATTTCACGTTGTTGATATTTATGTCAAGGTTTTTTGTATGTAGAAAGACGTCAGGTGTAGAGTCCGGGTTGTCAGGCATTAAAAACGTTGGTGGAGTTTCAACTTTCACAAAGTCAGAGTTTCCGAGGAATGTTTCAAGCTGTCTGGTTTTATTATTGTTCATGTTTAAGTCTCCAATGATAATTGAATATTTATAGAGGCATGCCTTGGTCAGTATTGTCTGTTCGATTGGTGAAAAGGGATAGATATATACGAGAAAAATGTGGATTTTGTCGTCTAAAAAAGGGATAGTGAAGTGGATGCTATTGTTGAGTCTGTTGTTAAGTGTTGGTGGGTTGGCTTTTCCAAGTTTGACCTTGGGATTTGCTAGTACGGTTGCCCCTCCCCTAGCATTGTTTATAATATTGCCGTGTCTACATACAGTGGCACAAAAAAGTCTCCGTACGGTTAGTTATCACACAAACTTATGGAGTTTTAGAGGCAACACAAATAGTTTATCAACAAAATATATAACAATCTACAACAAGGAACATTCCTTAGTCCATTAACAATGATAATCAAGAAGTTAGTCAAAGAAATTCCAATTTTAGACGAACTTTTCTTAATATTGGACATATTCTTGCACAAAAAAGGCTCCGTACGATTCAAAGATGTACGCAATAAACTTTTTTGTTGCTAAGGAACGCCGATAAATAAAAATTCCTATGTGGTTAGCTTCGCAATAATATGCATCAGTTACTAAAAACATCTCAAAGAGTACATCATGAATTCAAAAAATCGTGAAATTGATGCCGATTTGAGGCAGTTAATCATTAAATTGTATTGTGAGGGCCATTCAATGGCTAAAGTAGCAAACATGGTAAAGAGATCTAAGTCAACGGTACAATATACAATTGAGCGCTATGGAAAACATGGTATAGTAAAAACAAGACCAAGAACTGGACGCCCAAAGACTCTGAAAGCGCAAGAGGAACGATATATTGTGCGTCACATTAAGAAAAATCCAAAAGTAACCGCCACGCAAATCAATAAAAATTTAAAAAAAGACTTAAACCTAAATTGTAGTGACGAAACGGTTCGAAATGTTCTAAGATGCAACGGTTATAAAGCCAGATCCATCCGCAAAAAGCCCTTTATTTCGAAAGCGAACAGGCTAAAACGGTTGAAATATACTAAAGAGCATTTAAATAAGGACCAGGACTTCTGGAACAACATAATTTTTAGCGACGAGAGCAAATTTAACATTCATGGATTGAATGGCAAAGGAAAAGTGTGGAGAAAACCGAATACTGAGTTTGAAATTAAAAATTTATCTGCAACGGTCAAACATGGAGGCGGAAGCGTTATGGTTTGGGGTTGCATGGCGGCAGCAGGAATAGGCAATCTGTGTTTTGTTGACGAAGTAATGGACAGTAAAGCGTATGTGAACATTTTAAAAACAAATCTTAAAGCTAGTGCGGAAAAGTTGGGCCTTAGTAGATCTTTTATTTTTATGCAAGACAATGATCCAAAACATACCTCGCGTCTAGCAAAAGAATGGTTTAACGTTAAGAGTATTTTAAATCACCCACCCCAATCGCCTGATCTAAATCCGATTGAGCATCTGTGGGAACACTTGGAGCAAAAAATAAGATCATATACAATTACTAATAAAAATGAGTTAAAAGAAGCATTATTAAAAGAATGGTCCAAAATACCGCCTAATGTAACATCAAATTTAGTTAATTCTATGAATCGACGATTACATGCAGTGTTAAAGTCTAAAGGAAACCCCACAAAATATTAAACATTTATTGTTCCAATAATTCAATTAAATTTAGTTAATATTAGTTTAGTCATATGAAATCGTACGGAGACTTTTTTGTGCAAGAATATGTCCAATATTAAGAAAAGTTCGTCTAAAATTGGAATTTCTTTGACTAACTTCTTGATTATCATTGTTAATGGACTAAGGAATGTTCCTTGTTGTAGATTGTTATATATTTTGTTGATAAACTATTTGTGTTGCCTCTAAAACTCCATAAGTTTGTGTGATAACTAACCGTACGGAGACTTTTTTGTGCCACTGTATACAGGGTGTCCGGAAATTAGAGGTAAATATTTCAGGGGGTGATTGTACGATAAAAAATAGGCAGAAAACCTCATATAAACATAGGTCGGCAAATGGACTCAAAGGGAGCTAGACCCTTTTAAAAGGTGAACCCTGAAGGTGGTTTTTTATCGATATACTCGAAACGGTTTGAGATAAAGTCATGAAATCTTGATTGTTAACTCAGATTTTTATGGTAAATTAGAAAATTTAAACGAAATTTAAACATCTTGTTTTGATGTGTGTTAAACAGGGCCGGCTTAGGTTATTTTAGGCCCTAACTTTTTTACTCGTAACTTTTCCTACATTTTGACTACACGAATTGAAAAAGCATGGTTTTCTAGATTAAAAAGGTGCTTTTCGTCGACTTCGAAATAAGGCTCCGTTTTCGAGTAATATGGATTTTAAATAGTTCATGCAAAGTGCCATGTTTATTTATTATTACTTATTTATTTATTTTAACGGGAATTGGATTTTATAAAAACATCTCAAATTTTAAACAGTTCATGTAAAGTAACATGTAACGTGAAAAAAATACCAGAAACTTTAACGAAGCTTGCCATGAAAACAAGTGCGTCGTAAAAATGTCTATGGAAACAAGCAGACCTACACATGTTGGTAGTTGTTAATTTTGACAGATCAGTAAGACAATTTCCTGTAAAATCGAGATTAACAGTAAGATAAAATGAATAATAATTATTATTCTAACGTCGAACTACGTGATATGGATTTTTATTATGGTTTAGCTGGCGGCAATGCATGTGCTGCAAGACGTTTGTATGAAGAGGCATTTCCAAATAGGCGAATCCCAAATTCACGGATGTACACTAACATCCATCAAAAACTGGGAGAATTTGGATCTTTTAAAGTAAGACGTCATGAGGCAGGACGTCCGCGAAAAACCCGAAATCCTGCAACAGAACTACGACTCTTGAATGCCATTGAAAATAATCCTAACACAAGTGTAAGATCAATTGCAACTCAAGAAAATATTCCAAGAAGCTCAGCACATGAGATTTTGAAGGAACAGATCCTCTACCCCTATCATTACCAGAAGGTCCAAGCCCTTTCTCCGGAAGATCCTGTGGCTCGTGTACATTTCTGCAACTCCATTAGAAATCTTCATAATGAAAACGATGATTTTATACGGTCTATTCTTTTTACGGATGAAGCTGAATTTGGTCACGATGGTTTAATTAATCTTCACAATGAACATTATTGGTCTGATAATAGTCCTCACGTCAAGATAGAACGAGGTTTTCAAAAGAAATTCTCCGTTAACGTGTGGACCGGTATTGTAGAAGACCACTTAATTGGACCCTATTTTTTGCCGCAAAGACTTACTGGTGAACTTTACTTGCATTTTTTAAGACATGAATTGCCCATTCTATTAGAAAATGTACCTATTCGAATTAGACAAACAATGTGGCTGCTTCAAGACGGCGCACCTCCACATTACAGTTTAGCAATGAGAGAATTTTTGAATGAAAATTTTCCTGAAAGATGGATGAGACGTGGGGGGTTTGTACCGTGGGCTCCTAGATCCCCCGATTTAAATCCTATGGACTTTTTCTTTTGGGGATACCTTAAAACCCTTGTGTACAAAACACCCGTGAATAACATTCAAGAGCTTAGGCAGAGAATCATTGACAACTGCGAGTTAATTAGACAGAAGGCGGAGCTATATCCTAAAATTCGTTGGAACTTTTTAAAAAGAATTAATTTATGTTTGGAACTAGAAGGAGAGCATTTTGAGATGTTTTTATAAAATCCAATTCCCGTTAAAATAAATAAATAAGTAATAATAAATAAACATGGCACTTTGCATGAACTATTTAAAATCCATATTACTCGAAAACGGAGCCTTATTTCGAAGTCGACGAAAAGCACCTTTTTAATCTAGAAAACCATGCTTTTTCAATTCGTGTAGTCAAAATGTAGGAAAAGTTACGAGTAAAAAAGTTAGGGCCTAAAATAACCTAAGCCGGCCCTGTTTAACACACATCAAAACAAGATGTTTAAATTTCGTTTAAATTTTCTAATTTACCATAAAAATCTGAGTTAACAATCAAGATTTCATGACTTTATCTCAAACCGTTTCGAGTATATCGATAAAAAACCACCTTCAGGGTTCACCTTTTAAAAGGGTCTAGCTCCCTTTGAGTCCATTTGCCGACCTATGTTTATATGAGGTTTTCTGCCTATTTTTTATCGTACAATCACCCCCTGAAATATTTACCTCTAATTTCCGGACACCCTGTATATTGCCAGTCTCTGTAGCGTGGTGTTTGTCCAGTCTTTGTCTTGGTTTCAACAAACAGACAGCAGTCAATGTCGTTGCGTTCTATGTAATTGTATATTAAGTGTTTCTTGTTGTTCAGTCCATTGATGTTGCTGTATATTACTGTGAAGGCTGCAAATTTGTGATGGTCTGTCGTAGTTGGTCCTGTGGTTCGGTATGGGAGCTGCGGTTAGGTTCTAGGATATCAAGCATTAAAATATACATATAACTTCCGAAAAACACAACCGAGGTGTCAACTTTGAAGTCATCAATAAATTGTTTTTTCAATTTTTTTAAAAGCTCATCTCGGTTGATGTTATTTGATTTGTTAATTTGGTGTTTATATTTATTGATTATATAGTCGTGTGTGGTTAACGGAGAGTGAATTCTGCTTTGTTCTTTGACTGGCTGTGACACCTCGGTTGTGGTTCTGTTAATACACTTAATTTTCGCATTAGGTATTCCCTCGATTGGTGCGGTTGGTCTTTTCGGGCACTTTCTGCTCCATGCTGCGTGTTCTTCTGAATTGCAAGCGATGCATTTTGGCGGCAGGGGAGATTTGCATGTTGAGGTTGAGTGAGGGCCCTCACATTTAGTACACTTTATAGGTTGCTTGCAGTCTTCGGTACGATGTGAATATTGATTGCATTTGCTGCATGGAGCAGGCACAGGTGGTGGCGGTTTGCTCTCCACCACCCTGAACACACGGCCCAGAAATTGGACCGTTCGACCGTTCATCAGTTTCTCATATGTTGCTAGGTCTCCAGTAATTAGTCTAATCATATATGTCGGGGTGTTTCTGGCACGTGAGATTATTCTTTTGCAGAATCTTATTTTGGTCAAACCAATTTTTTCTAGATTTTGGCGGAATAAGTCGTCGCTGATTTCGAGGTCCACTCCGGTCACAACGGCTGAGTAAGTGGGTATTAAAAGGGGGTTGGCCGTTGAATTTGATGTGTTGAGGGTGGAATTTGGTGAAGACGTGAGATTGAATGACGACACGGTTCCGCTGTTGGTCAGCGTCATCAGGCCGTTTGTTGTTGTTTTCTCATCATTTGTTTTGATACGGAAAGTTTTTTCAAGTTTGATAATTATGTCTTGATTTCCCGGAACCAGCTCCTCCCATCTGAGGGCGAACTCCAGTCTCGAGATTGTTGTCTTTAAGTACACAGTGAATGTGTGTGATTTGTTGGTAAGTGGTTTTTTTCCTGTGATCTCGATTGTTGTTTTTATTTTGGGTGATGTTAATGTTGATTCTGAGGTTGTTGGCGTTGATGTTGTATCCATATTATTGGTTTCGGCAGTGATTTGTCTCTCGAGGGCTGGTCTTTTCGTTTCAACTCGAGGAGTGGTTGGAGTAGTGGGTGCGGATTTTGGTTTCCTCCCACGTTTTTTCGCTCTAGGCACCTGAAAAGGCCCGTCCCGAGAGCCCTGATCCGATTCGGATTCAAAGGAACTCCCAGGATCCATGATCCTTGAAAGAGAGCGCGAATAGCTCGTATATATCGATGCGTTTTACGGGTTGGGTTTTTAACTCGACCGCACGACGCGATAAAAAATTGTTTATGTTTAGGCACTATTATCAGGCGATACGTCCGATCCGTGCGAATGCTCGGTTAGACTCCTAAAATAATATTTACATGGAAATATCAGTTTATTTTGTTGTTGAACTGTGAACGAGATATCCCAAGATGCCCCCAGTGAGACAGCGTCGAAATTTTTCCTACGTTTCGGATTTCGATAGAGGGCGAATTATCGGCATGAAGTAGGGTGGACTTCCTTTTCGTGAGATTGCCCGAAGAATGAATCGGAACCGCACCACGATTGGGAGAATATGGTCTTCATGGTCTGAAGAAAGGGTTCAGCAACATCGTCCACCTGGACGTCCTCCCCGTAGCAGCAATGCACGTGAAGATCGACTTCTTAAACGGATGGCCATTGATGATCGATTTCAAACAACAATGTCTGTCGCAGTAGATTAGATGGGAGCTCTAAATCGTCGGGTGTCGATGGCAATAGTTTACAGAAGAATTTCGTCTTTTGGCCTGCATTCATACCGCCCAAATCTACGACTGCCACTAAACGCCCAACACCAAGCTTCCAGATTGGCCTGGTGTTAAGAACGAGTTGATTGGAGTCATGAGTGGAACAATATCGTCTTCAGTGACGAGTCGCGATTTTGTTCATGGATCAATGGTAATCGTAGAAGAGTCACACGATACCGAGGTGTAAGAAGAAATTTACAGTTTTATGAAAGGCGCCACACAGCTTTAACTCCTGGTGTTATGGTCTGGGGTGCGATATGTGTTGGTCGAAGATCTTTTTTGTGTTCATTCCAAGCACCCTAAATGCACGTCGCTACATTAACAATGTTCTGAGGCCAGTATTAGTACCCTTCATGCAAACTTTACGAAATGGCATTTTCCAATAGGATAATGCAAGACCACATATTGTGAACATTACTCGACAATACCTGGAAGAAATACAATTGGAAATACTGCCTTGGCCTGCACGGTCACCGGACCTATCGCCCATCGAACATTTTTAGGACATAACGAGTCGCCGTCTTCGAAATTTACCGAGTTCTCCAAACAATGTGGATGACCTACGATATCATCTTGAGGTAGCATGGAATGAAATATCCCAGGAGGATATTGATCATTTGTTGCAAAGCATGCGGCGAAGAGTACGTGCTTGCATTGCCGTACGAGGCGATGTCACTCATTATTAATTTTTTAATTAATAAATGTTGTATCTTTTTACTGAAAGTCTGATCATTTGATACTCCATTATGAAGCATTATTTTGCCCAAGTTACAAGACTTAATTATTATTATTACTGGGTGGTGCATTTCATGTGAAAGTGAGTGTATGTTTGGATCCGATGGTATTCAGTGGTCAAGACGTCCTGTCAATCAAAGATTTAATTCCCCCTGGTTTTGACCTCATCACTGGTGAAGTATTAAAGCAACTTCCCAGGAAATCTGTAATAAAACTTGTCAATCTTATTAACGCATCCTTCAGATTGAAGTACGTTCCTAAGATGTGGAAAGTAGCAGAAGTCGTCATGATTCCCAAACCAGGTAAACCTCCTAATGACGTAGCATTGTATAGACCTATATCGTTGCTACCAGTCATCTCCAAATTATATGAAAAAACACTCCTCAAGAGGCTAAAACCCATAGTAGAAGAAAAGAATTTGATACCTTCTCGTTAATTTGGATTTAGAGAAAGTCACTTCACAATTGACGAAGTACATAGAATTATAAATGTCATCGAAAAATCACTAGAAGAAAGGAAAGTCTGTTCCATCGCCTTCCTCGACGTTGCACAGGCCTTTGGTAAAGTATAGCACGAAGGATTGTTCCATAAACTGAACCAGTTTCTGCCACAGCAACATTCACAGCTCCTACAATCCTATTTATCAAGAAGATATTTCAGAATCAAACAAGAAGATGCCTACTCTGAAATAAAGGAAATCCGAGCAGGGGTACCACAAAGTACTGTGCTGGGTTCAGTACTCTATCTATTATATTCTAGTGATGTCCCAAGTCTTGAACAAGAAACAATAGCAACATTTGCTGATGACACCGCAGTCATTGCTATCGGAAGAGATCATGAAGAGGCTGCTGAAAAACTCCAAACCTCTATTAATAAAATTAATATCTGGACTAAAATCTGGCGAATCAAGGTAAATGAAAACAAGTCTGTACGTACAGACTTTACCAATAAACAAAAGCAACATCTACCCATCCGGATCAACAATACTCAGATTCCTCATGCCGACTCGGTTAAATATCTGGAAATGACATTAGACGCGAAACTCCGCTGGAAAGTTCATGTCAAAAAGAAACGTGAAGAACTGGGCATCAAATTAAGAAAAATGTTTTTGGTTATTGGAAGAAATTCCAAGTTATCTACATACAACAAACTGTTATTATACAAACAAATACTGAAATCTGTTTGGACCTATGGTATTCAACTCTGGGGTTGTGCCAGCAAGAGCAACATACAAGTGATCCAATGATTTCAGAACAAAGCACTAAGGAACATCGTTGATGCACCTTAGTACTGTCGAAACAGAGACATCCATCGGGACCTTCAAATGGAGACTGTTGATTCAAACCATCACCAAAGTTGCCAGTATCCACGAACAAAAGTTACTTAACTATGTGAATGTCGAGGCCATCCAGCTCTTAGACCACACAAACATAGCAAAAAGACTCAAGAAAACCAAGTCTTTCGAGTTAGTGAAATAGTGATAGTGAGAAGCAGATTATTGTGCGGTATTTGTGCTACATGCTAAGTTTAGTGTAGTAAACTTATTAGATCTTAAGGCAAACTAGTAAGACCTTAGTTTTAATCATCACGTAATAATTTAAGTTAGAACAAAATTGCTCATTGATCTATTTAAAAGATCAGATCGTAATAGTTTTAAAGGATCTTGTAAAGAGTATCTTTTAATTAAAAAAAAATAAATAAAAAAAAAAGATTTAATCCGAAATATATTAGACCCACTATGAAACATGGCGGTGGGAGCACTTTAGTTTGGGGATGTTTTTCTGGACGTGGAATGGGACCACTCGTCAAAATGAATCAAACTATGGACCGCTATGTATATGTCGGAAATTTATTAGTCCTTAAGTGATAAAGTGTAACATTACGAGCTGATAATATGACGAAGGGCAGGCTGACAGGGCCACCTTAAGGAAAAGCACTGTCGAACGAGGTCGCTACCACCAAGGGCGAAATCGAGAGGCCATGTGTGCGAGCTTTCGTCGGAAACAGGGACTAGCAGATACCTTAATCCCTCGGATTTGAAGGACTCGCGAGATCTGGAAAACCAGAAACCAAAAAGGGACAGGCAGATTAAATTGACAAGTGAGGAGAAGCGATCGTGTGGTAGCGAATTCGTTGGTTTTGCCCTTTTCTGTGCTTTCCATTAAAAGTGAACTAAATACTTTATATCATCATGGAAGATCTCCCTATTGACGATCCGACATATACTTAAATAATTTACAAAACACAATGGTGCCCTACAGTGAAGAAAATCTCTCTCTTTCCTGGAAGTTAATGCATGACAACGATCCTAATGGTACCGCCGAAATGGTTAAGGAGTTCTCGGCTTCTGAACAAGTGGACATAATCACATGGCCAGCCCAAAGTCCAGACCTCAACCCTATTGAAAACCTGTGGAAACAACTTGAAGTCGCTATTCGGAAGGAAAGCAAGGAGAAATTTAAAATTAAAGAAGATTTATTTGTCGAGCTTTCACAAACCTGGAAGGCTATACCTGCGGAAGAAATTATGAAACTTATAGAATCGATGCTTAGAAGATGCCAAGCAGTCATTAAAAGCAAAGGGTTTCCTACTAAATATTGAAATAATCATAATTTATTGTACATTTTATAAAAGTTTCTCCACTTACGGCCGCTACTGTACAGGGTGTTTCCTAAGTATGGTACATAACTTCGGGAGCGTGTTCTATAGCTAAAATAAAGGTAATTTTGTTATATAAACTATGTATATCCCAAAAATGCTTCGTTGCGGAAATACAGGGTGTGAAAAGTCTAAAAAATAATTTTTTTAAAAATATTTCCGAAACTGTTGGAGACATTTTAATGAAATTTTGCAAGGTTTGAGAGTTAGCAACGGTGCGTATTTTACGCCAAAAACAGTGGCTGTTGTGTAACCAGTGGCGTGCGGGCAGGATAATTGCTGGATATTTTTAAGTAAAAATGTGATACGCCACTGTTCTTTTCCAATATTTTGTTCCTTTTTTAATTACGTGTTCAATATGAAAGAAAAAAAGTCTCTTAACTTTTTTTCGTAGGACGCACCGTTTTCGAGTAAGTAAATAAAAAACTGCAATGTAATAAGTACTATTGATGAATGAATACAGCACCATTTTTATTTATTTTTATTGTTTAGCTATAAATAGCAATCATAAAAATAATCATTTCTGACACAGAATCAAAGCAAATGTTGAAAATGGCCACCTTCTGATAAAATGCACGATCCCATTCGTCTCATCATTGATTGTCTCACTCGTTCAAAAACTCCTGCAGTATTTCTTATGGCATTGCAACATTGAATTATTCGATTTCTTAAATCATCTTCATCTAATACAGGTGTCATATACACGAGCGACTTGAGGTGACGCCACAAATAAAAGTCTAAAGGATTCATATCGGGACTGCGAGCTGGCCAAATTTGAGCAGCTCCGCGTCCAATCCAGCGATTAGGAAAAGTGTTGTCGAGGTACTGACGAGCAACACGGCTGAAGTAAGCTGGGGCATAAACCAGAAATTAGCTCTTACTTGTAGAGGAACATCTTCCAAGAGGACATTTAGTTCTTTAGTTAGAAACTGACTCTACGAATTATCATTTAGTCGAGGGGATAAAAGGTGTGGTCCAATAAGATAGTCATCAATAATCTCTATCCATACATTTAGTGAAAATGATTGCTGAAAGCGACTTTCTCTTATTGCATGAGGATTTTCGTAAGCCATGAATGAAAATTAATGATTGCTTCTCACGAAAAAGTTGCCCCATCAGTAAATAAAACTTCACTAAAAAAAAAGTTGTTATGAGCCTCTGTATGGAGTTGTAATGTGACCGTGAGGAATTATACGAGAATTAAGATACAACACTTTTATTCAACTTCTCAATGGTACAAGAGCAAGACAACACTAGGCATTAACTATCGGTTTCTGAGGACGAATCTGCATGACTTCTGTAGGAAATCTGTCCTTTCAAGGGGTTCCGAGTTACTTATATGCTACTGCTTGTCATTAAGGGTAGTTTGTAGATTAGCCCGAACTTAGAACTTTGCACCAGCAAATTACATTAGAATGAATTTACTGTATATAAACAAAGATAATATCTAAATGTAGCAAATAGCTTAATTGTTCTGTGATGTGTCTAAATGTTCAAAAGAGATATTCCATGAGAACTAAGATAATACGGGAGGTACATTACAGAGTAACCACCTACTGAAATATAGCTTTGGCTGAAAATCGCGGAGCAACAGAGCTTGTACTCGTTGTATGTGGTATAGGAATTGTCTTGGGGGGAATTATGTAATTCCCCTGGACAATGTAGTAGTTAGTGAGTTCTGCTTCCGCGGCTGGTTCTAAACCTTTTGTTTCCGAAGGACCACTCTCGTTTTTGTCAGACCGAAAGAAACTGAGTTGAATTGAATTGCTTGATTGACTTTTTGAATTTGTATATTAACGAAGTTCTTAGCTTAAAGGTGTTGACAAGTGATTGGTGTCTGATGATTTCAAGGGCAAATTTTGACTTTTTGCGAATTGTTAATCTCTGATGAGGTCTAGTGTGAACTGACTAAAAAGTGAGTGGAAGCCTCAACAGTCAGTTCCCACTACCCTTCCCTTGTCACACGGTAACGACCCTTTATTGAATTATTGGAATTGGACGTCCTCCGCGATACCAGGGATTGGTCCTTTGTTTGCCTCTAGTTGGGTTGAAATCACCCTGTATATTCGTACAGTTTGTCCTCTGGAGAAGCTGCTGTACCTCTCCAGGGCACTGATGTAACTTAGTGGTACCTGCTTCCGCGGCTGGATCTGTTTGAGTTTGTACCGAAGGACCATTCTCGTTTTTCCAGACAGAAAGAAACTGGATTTATGCACTCTTGTTTGAGTTTTTAATGCTTTATTTCGTAAATAATGTAACTCGTGGTTCCAAGCAAAACAGGTGGTAAAAGACTGTACTTAGTTGACGTTTTAACAATAACTAGCCCCTGGTATTTCCAAGAACAACTAGTTTGATTGGGTTGCAAGAGTTTGTAATTGAACCCCTTGAATGATGAAATCACACCTTGCTTGTACATATATGCATTGTTAGTGATGCTGGTACACTGTATATGTGTTGAGCGATGCGAGGGTTGATTAAAGAAGATTCTCCTGAGAAAACACAGACGGAACTGACTTGAGTTCGTTTCTTCGGTTCCCCTCTCCCCAGATCTCGGACATCCCCACAGGGGTTGAACCGTTAGTCTAACGAGGCGGTTGGAAATTCCCATCGTTGGTCAATTCAATTTCTGTCCTTCAATTTATTTTAGTAATCATAAAATTGGGTTCCACGGGAACCGGGAACCAACCCTTTGTTGGTCTCTGATTTTACGGTTACCAATATGTACTTCTCTTAACTCAGAAGTTGAATCTTGGACAATGGCCCACGTGCGACTGATATTGCATCGTTCTAAGACTTCTCGGGAAATTCCAGATACTTTTATTATCTAGCAGCAAACTGTACTGCCGCTACCCTTTGAATTTCGGGACTTGATGATACCACAGGTTTATTGGTCCCCCGGGTGTTAGCCCTCTTTAGAATATTTTATTGCAGAAATCAGGGAATTCCCAGAAAAGTCTGAAGAATTTTCAGACACAGTTTAAATGAAAAGAATTACACTTAAAAATAGATTAAATTATTTAAAAATGTTAATTTAATTGTGTAAAAAAATTGTTTGTACTTTTAGTGAAGGTTCGGAGTGACTTTATGTATATAAACATAAATTTCACGTAAAAACTTCAAATGCACTCTACTCACCAACTTCTCGTTGTTCTTAAAAAAAGTTTACTACATTTCAGATTCATCACTGTAATTTCTTTAAATTATTTATGGCCGTGGAGGTTATTAAAGATCGCTATGACAAATAATCCATCGGAGGCAAATCCGGCGAGCGCGGGTCCCAATTCGCCGGAGCACCATTTCCTTTATCGATCCATCTGCGTGGGTACTGTTGATGTAAATGGTTGCACACGTTCATAGTGAAATGTGGCGGAGCACCGTTGTGCATAAACCATAAATTTTACCGAAGTTATAAAGGCAGATCTCCCAATAAACTTGGCAATGTATTTTGAATATGTTGTAAATCACTTTCACCATTTAATCGGAGCGGCAAAATAACAGGACCTGTATAAAATTATTAATTACACCTGCCCACGCATTAATCTTAAATTCGTGTTGATGATATACCACTTTGCTAGAATACGGATTTTCATCAGCATAAACATGTTCATTGTGTAAGTTAGCAATTTCACTTCTCATAAAATAATTTTCATCCGTGTTTGTAATAAAATTAATGTCGTGTTTTCTCTTCTCATGGACAAATCGGCAAAAGCTCAGTCATAAATCAAGATTCATATGTAAAAGCTCTTATACTCTTTAGATGTGATGGGCATAAAGTAATTGCTCTTTAAAAGTTCTATTAACGTCTCTCAGTACTCTTATTTCTAAATGTGAGCGCTGGATGCTTAATTTTGGATTTTTACCGTTTCGCTCCAAAGTTTCTTCTTCAATTTTAGGGACCCTCATCGTCCATTTTCGCCCGTAATTAACAGTTAGAGGACTGAAACTACCGCTCTTGCGAAATTGCCTGTCGATGGCAATACACGTTTGGTAGTTTGGTCTGCACCAGTTTGGAAATCTTTCTGTGCACATCCTAATGTGTTCCCAGCTGTTTCCTTAACAAAATCCATAACCTAATAACATATCTGCCATTTGTAAATTTCTGGGAGCTTCAGCCATCTCAATTTAAAACACAATTGAAGCTTAAATAACACAAAATTTGACAATTTATTACTAACTTGGAAATATCTCTAATATCAACAACATCTATACTCTTGATAGGTACGAGTAGGTACAATTTCATTCGCCCTAAATAAATAATATAACATTTGTATATTCAAATAAAAACTTGAAGATAAAAAAAATAAATATATGAATTGAAAATTAGAATATCTCAAGAAGTAATGTCAGTAGAGATTTGTACCTATAGACCTTTTTGCCATAAAACATGTAGGAAAATACAAATTTAAACAAAATTAATAATAATAATAATAAATAAAAAATAAATTTTATACTGGGTGATAAAAAACTTATGTCCCTTTGAAGAAAGTTCAACTAGCGCTGAGAGCGCCGTCTACAGTGAGCATCGAACACGTAAAAGGACTTTAATTTATCGCCCTTAAAAACCATAAACAGTATTTGCCATTAAAAAATTGACTTTTCTATATTGCACAAAGGTCAATACATATACAGGGTGTCCCACAAGTGTTTCATTATATTTTAGTAGGTAATTGTACATTGAAAAATAATATGACTCCCCACATAAACCATATTCCAATAATGCTTTATTAAGAAGATACAGGGTGTTATATTTTACTTAAAAAATCCAGTTCTTATTGATATATTCGAAACCGCTTGAGATATGTAAGTGAAATTTGACACGTGCATATGCAAAAAAGTTATTTTTAATTTTACCAGTGGCGTGGGTACGGACACCCCTCAGCACATTTTTAAAGGAAAAAAATTGTGCGCCAATGCTTTGTATCAAAATAAAAATTATTTTTAGAAGTTTACTTTCACTTAGAAGAAAAATGCTCACTTGACTCTGTTTCGTCCGTTGTGGCGTTTGCTAGTAAAAAATTGAAAACTGTCTACATGCACGATATCCTATAAATGGTTTTAATGATATTAAATGTGTTCTAAATACTATTTATTTGCTATAACATTACAGAAATTGTTCAAATTGATGGCCATTTTGTTCAAGACCTAATTGAGCTCGCCTGTTCATTGATGTTCTGACACGTTAAAATATTTCAGGTGTGTTTTGGATTTGTGGGCAGGCGGCCATTACCCTTGCTAGCAACCCCTCTTCACTGTCAATAGGTCTTTCAGACACTAAACTCTTTATATATTTATATCAGAAATTGTATTTTGTTAATAGTTTAAGACGATTCCTTTTTTCCTGAAGAAATGTATCGAGTTACCAAACATTCTGTATACAGGGTGTCTCTAAAATGTGCGGAAAAAATGCTATCACAAATTCCTGAGGCTAAAATATGATGATCTAACCCAACTTACCTAAGTCCAAAAGTGGACGATTTCGGAGATACAGAGTGTCAAAAGTGCAATTTGGTTTCAATTTTTCATAAATATTTTTTTCATAACTGGTGTATTATCACAATATTCGATTAGGGGGGTTTTTTGGGGTGACAAATTGAAATCTGCTCTCATTTTCATTGTAAAATGTAGGGGGCGCCACTCGCGATACTTTGCACACATTAAACACGAAATAAATCTTTTTACAAAAAGAAGTCAAAGGACAAGAAAGTTGTATTTTTAATTATTTAGTCTGATACAAGTATGAAATTCAGTAAAAACGGTGGCGTACAATAATCACACCATAAATAACAATCAGGTAACTATTTGCGACGCCACTGGAATTATTGTTTAAAATGTAAAAACATCAAAAGCAGCCCCTTATAATGGTTGCAAACATGCCAAGTTTCATCGAAATCGGCGCAAAGCGTTTTGAGTAATTAATGAAAGTCGACCTTTTAATAAAACTTCGACACCCAGTATCTTGAAAATGATGCAAGTTAGAACACACGTTTGTATGAACATTTTTTCATAAATTATGGTAAGGAATCGTCCTTTAAAATTAATGACATCACTTAAGTTACACCCTGTATATCTATCGGCCCCATGCCTACATTTGAATATTGTCCCCCCGATCGGACGTTCATGATTCAATTTCGGTTATTCAGATTGGAAGTTTAGAACACCTGGAGCACAACACAAATCACTGTTCCTTTCTTATGTGTTTTTATATAAATTTTAATATAACATTAAAAAAAGGGAAGAAGAGATAAATTAAAATCTGTTTAAAAATATAAAATTCTAACACTCTGCAATGAATTAATGAAGTGCTTAAATAAAGAAGGAAAAAAGTCATTTTTCGAGGCAGTGACATGGAAATTACATTAAAGAATGTTTTACAGCTGCATGTAGCCAACTGACGCCTTCTTTCTCCACAACATTCTGGTCTACATGCTAAATGGTACGCTACGTCCTCAGACGTCATCGACACGTTCTCCTACCATCTCCTACCACAAAGCCACAAGCGAAGGCAAAGAAGGAAAATCTGTTGATTCTTTCGTTTAAACAGTTACACGCATAGGCGTTAGCTACGTATTACCACAGTGTGTCGCACAAATCTACCTCTTAATAAAAACTTCGTAACGTTTTAAGTGATATTTATTATTTTACACAGATATTTATTGTTTTACATAGATATTTATTCTTCATCGCACACAAAGGAATTTCATTCGGGTAAGTCATCAAGCCGTGGGACGGCGATAGCAATATACAAAAGCTTATACCAGATTGTTCCTAATGATGTCAGATAATTATTTATGAAAACCTTCAACTAACGAAAAATATGTAGGTAATATCGAACATTACGTAATTAAGTAAATAAGAACCTGCGTAACTGAACAGTTGCTTGGTTACGTTTTTAGTGTTCCATTTGGGAACACTTATGTACATATGTGATATGATTACTCTCGTGTTTTGCTTAATGGACTCGTACCTTAGCAATGAAAATACAAGGTTAGTTAATGTGCTGTATGTTCATAATAATGAATATTTCTTGTTAATGATCAAATCTGGAAATAATCGCCGAAACACTTATTCAGTGTTTTTTTACACTGCTTACACGATTGATATACATGTAGGTCACAAGCAATAATAAACTCCGTTTTTTCAAACCGATACCCTGCAATATTACATTGTTACCCAACAATATTCACATTGTTGTTAGGTTATCTATTTGATTCTAATGTAGAGTGTAGCGTCTACCACAAATATCTGGGTCGTTCCGTATATGTCGACCTTTAGCCTACCAGGTTTATTCGGAAAAATATGAAAAATATTCAAAAGTGTTGAAAAAATGGAAAAATACCAAATTTTTTTTCAGCTAAATTGTGCCAAGAAAATGGCAGATTGAAGTAAAAGTTGTCTGAAATATTATGCAGATTTAAAGTTAGATAATTTGTATTTAACGGTCCATTGTAAAATACGTGAAATGTTATTATACACGGTGTCCCACAATTTGGTGCCAACCCTTAAATTGCGTCATCTATGTGCAGTACCAAGTTGGTGAATAAAAACGTGTCCTGAAGTGCCCTAGGACGGAGACACGGCGCCATGAAAGGGGTTTCAACGATATGATTTTTGCTAAAAAGCTCCTAAACTGCTTAACATAAATGTATGAAGTTTTTGTGTTTCCACAATTTTAATATACTCAATTCAAATATCTAATCAAAGCAGTTGAATGTGAATCATGAACCTATCATTCAGAGTGCTTGTGTTACAAAAACAGCTATATTTGTTTAATGGATACGAATTTTACATTTCCTGGCTAAAAATACGGAAACCTAGAGTTTTTTGCTCAAAAAAGCACTCTTGATTAATATTTCTAATTGTCACCGTTTTTGAGAAAAATACAGTTGAAATAAAAATTTCTTAATATTTTTTATTAATTTGCTTAAGTGGACTTTGAAACAAAAGCTAGTTGTTTAATATTTCACAGTTTGATATTTTTACGTACGGATCAGTTATTGTAAACAAATATTTTTATTAAACTATCGTTACGGAACATAAAAGAAAGCTCGTAATAACCATAAATAAAGTGAACATCACCTAGTTCGTTATGTGTAAAACGTTCCATAACTCACTCTAAATTGAATTTCGACAACTAAAGATTATTCAACTAATTACAAAAAAATATCAAACTATCAAATATTATTTTAATTTATTTACATAATAATTTTATTTGTTATTTTAATGTTATTATTAAGCAGCGAACTTTTGGTTCAAACCGTACTTCATTGTTGCACTGAAAATAATAAAAAATGTATACAGAACATCAAACTGTATTTTTCTCAGAAACGATGACATTTAGAGATAAAATTCAAGAGTACCCTTTTTTGAGTAAAATCTCCAAATTTGCATATTTTTGAAAATAAATGTAAAAATCGCATCCATTAAAAAAATATCGCTGTAATTGTTACACAATCCCTCTCATTGACAGGTCTATGATTGATTCACGATTAACTACTTTGATCAGATATTTGGATTGAGCACGTTAAAATTGTGAGAATACCAAAATTTTATACAAGGTGTTCTCAAAGTTGAATCATTCATTTTAACAGCTGGTAGAACTCGTAAAGAGAAGTCGGTTTACCAAAAATTGTTTATGTAAAAGTTGCAGAATGAAGCAATTATTAATAATTATTTAAAAAAATTAAAATTTAAAAACTTCAATACAAATCTGATTGTTCGTCGTTTTCGACTATTATTTATAAAAACATTTTAGTAATAAACAATTGTTTGTTTACTACTGATACTGGGTGTGACCATTTTTTTGTTTTGCGGTTTTCAGTGAAATTTTCGATTTGATTAGTGTTAAATAAATTCGTACAGTAGTTCGTGTATCATTTTTAATTTGTGGGTGTTTTGTGCAATAAAAATAACATACATTTATCAAGATAATGAACTAGTTGACGTAGGATTAATTTACAGGGTGTGCCAACAAAATACAGCCGCAGCATGTCCCTTGTACGCGAAAAGGTTTCCTTTACGAAATCATCCGGCTCCGCGGATGGAGGAGGTCACGCTGGAAAACTTCCTCTACGAGAAATGGTAGAGATTGAAAATGGCATTTTAGAAATTGTCGGAAACGACTCAACAACGAGCACTAGGTCCATAGCAGCTCTAGTAGAAGTTGCTCATAGAAAAGTCTGGAAAACTATACGACAAAAACAATTTTATTTCTGCCATTACCAACGGGTACAAGCGTTACAGCCCGAAGATTATCTTAAAAGAGTTGACTTTTGTCAGTGGTTTTTACATGAGTATAGCATAAACGAACATTTTACCAAATTCATTTTGGCTACTAACGAGGCTACGTTTACAACAAATGGTGTGAACATTTTCCACAACATCCATGTTTGGGCAGTAGAAAATTCGCATGCTGTGAAAAAAAGTGATTTTTTAGCACAGATTTTCGGTAAATGTTTGTGCTGACGTAGTAAATGGCATGCTTATTGAACCTTACTTTGTACCTAATTGGTTGACAGGAGAACATTATCTTGGCTTTCTTCAAAAAAATCTGCCAGATTTATTAGAAGATGTTCCTTTAAATGTGAGAGAGAATATGTAATTTCCACATGATGGAGCTCAATCACATTTCATACGAGAACACTTAAATAATGAATTTCCTAATAAATGGACAGGAATAGACCATCTCTTGGCCTGCACGTTGCCCAGATCTAACGCACTGAGATTTTTTTCTATGGGGCTATTTAAAACAGTTAGTTAATCACAATGGAGAAGTAAATAATGTGGAAGAACTACAACAGAGCATTGAGAATGCTTGTGATATTATTCGTGGACATCGGGACTTTATTTTTGACGCATGTAGTCACTCATGGGTGCGCCGAGCAAGATTTTGAATCTACCGAACCAATAGTGAGAATTTTGAACAGTTTTTGTAGAACAGAATGTCTTTTACCGGTGAGCATAGCATAATTTTTCATTTTTATTGCGACTTGGAGGTTACAATCTAATATTATTTAACTCTCTTATTCTGCAACTTTCGTATAAACAATTTTTGGTAAACCAACTTTTCTTCACTAGTTCTACCAGGTGTTAAAATAAATGACTCAACTTTGAGAACACCCTGTATATTTATATTAAGTAGTTCAGAAATTATTTAGCAAAAACACTCGCATTGGGACCACCTTCAAGGGGCCATGTCTCCGTTAGGGGCACTTCAGGATATATGTCTATTTACCAATTTGGTATTATTTTTGCTCGTAGATTAGACTGTTTAAGGACTGAGACCAAACTATGGGACACCTTGTATGTTTGAGATTAGAAAGATAAGCTTTGTTCTGATGTCTAATAATACGTATATGCAGGATTGCTCGTTCAACCCATTCATTAAAAGTTTTCTAGGATGTAAAAGCGATACGAATTTGAAAATTTGAAGTTAAGTCAACTTTGATATACAGGGTGTTTCCTAACTACGTGTAAAAAATTTAAAGGCGTAATCCTCGACTGATTTTGAGTCAAAAATGTCTAATAAACATATGTCCGCAAATGCCTTGTTTCCAAGATACAGGGTGTTGACTGAAAGACGTTGAAAAAGGTTTTAAAGATTTCTAAAAGTTTGGTGGTATTTACTAACTTGTTTATTGTTAGTTTTTTTTGCTACTTCCACTACTATAAACAAAATAGTCAGTGTTATTTTGGTGTTTTACTCTCTAAAGTGAAAGAATATAATTCTGTGTCCCAAAAATCAGATTATACCTCAGTTTTGAAAATTTTTCAAATGCCTAATTACACTAATCAAGAAATGGCCAATATGGTTTTTATTTACGGCCTTGCTGATGGTGAGTGTTTGGCAGCGAGGTGCATTTACATGGAAAGGTTTCCAAACCACCAAGCTCCCAACCACCAAACCTTTAAAAACCTCTTTCAACGTCTTTGTGATACAGGATCTCTTATGAAGTAATGGTGGTCATTTTCAGCAATTCTTATAATGAATCATTAAAGCATTCCCCCAAAAAATTGTCTTTTCTAAAATTCAAACACCCAAATTGAGTCATTTTGGAAATAAAATCTCTTTTTCTTGTCACATTTCAGCACCCCGTATCTTGGAAACAAGGCATTTGCGGACATATGTTTATTAGACATTTTTGACTCAAAATCAGTCGAGGATTATGCCTTTAAATTTTTTACTCTTAGTTAGGAAACACTCTGTATAATAGGGAAAACATATATTTTCAACTTCCTACCACTTTCGGCTTGATCGGAAATAACTATAAATATGCTTGTTTCAAATGGGATTATATGTATATTTTTTGGTTTCTAGATTTTACGTAATATTTCGGATCTACTTTCCGTATAATTTACACTATTTAGCTCTTACCGTTTTTGAAATTTTGACATTGAACTAAAAACGTGCTTCCGTAACGACCAATTTTATAATTGCATTTTTCCACAGTTATAGAAGACATAATCTTCATACTTTCCAGAATGTCAATACAGAGTCTTAATTTTACACCCTTGCTATTTATATGACATAGTATTACACAGGGTGTCCAAAATTCCCCTCCTAGCACTCGCGTTTTTAAAATTGCAGAAGTCTTTTTTTTTTAATGGGACACCCTATAACTTTACGCGGTACTAAATAAATAATGTAAATCTCTATTGAACTGTATCAGGGTCACTTATATCTATTTCAAACCATTATTGAAATAATTAAGTGTTATGTGCAACTAGTAGTACATATTCATTCTGGTACTGGGAGTGCCCGTTTGAAATAAGCAAGTCGACAGCTATTTCTGGTTAAACCGAAAGTAACTGGAAGTTGAAAGTATTTTTCAAAAGTGATACACGTCGAAGTTAAATTAATTCCAAATTTTCAAATTCGTATCACTTGTAGATCATAGTAAACTCTTAATAAACGGTTTGGGGGAATAACTCTGTATATGGCGTTGTATGTAAAAAATGTGATTTGTGCAAAGATTTTTAATTTTTAATAATTTTTCTTTTAACTTCATATGTTCCTTAAAAATCTGTAAAAAGGCACAAATCTTCTATATGTACAGTGCTTTGGTATTTTTTCTAATAAGCCTAGTAGTCCATGGGTTGTTTATGTACAATAAATGTATGGCAGTGTTGGATTCCCATCCACATCGCCGTGTTATTTCTGGTTGAGTCTGTTATATGTTAAACGTCTAAAAGTCAAATTGATAAATTACTGGACTCAAAGGGCAGTTTTGTGTTCATTAGAAGAAACATTAAACAGACCCATCATATGTACCATCTAGGGTATTGTGAATGTTTCCCGCCTATAGACTAATATCAGCGATTTGACCATTCGCAGAACTCATAAGTTGACATATCGATGGCAAAATCCCATTAAGGTATATGTTTGGATCACTTTCACCCTGAAAACCCTGACCCATGGGAAACTATCCAACCAGGATCCGGATTCGTCAACGAAGGAAAAGAAGGATGATCCAAACTTTACGAGATCGGAAAATCTAAAGACGAAGTCAGTTTGGTTTACAAAAAACACACGAAAAGTCTTTCCTCGACTCATAACCATCTTGGTACGATTCAACCTTTAGAAACTAATAGAGACATTTGTTGACGTTAAGTAGTAATCTTTCTCTCGCCCATTGTCCTGCTTTTTCGTGGTGGTATCCACGTATAAAATAATACCGGGTGTCAGAGGTTTTTTCTCTGGGACTCCAACATCAGAATAGAAGGGTAATTTCCTTTGAAAGTCATGTTCAGGAATTCAAAAACACTCAATGCTACTGATTACATTAAAAGGGCAACAATGACGCTTTAAACACTAGTTGGTACACAGTCACTAATTTAGTGTCCTAGAACGATCGCAAAGAACTAGTGATCCGGGACCAGTTCACTATATCACTCTGACTGTCTCTTCCCCTTTTTCTCTGGGCACCAGTCGCATTTCACACGCCAAGTCTATTCTTTATCTAAACCTAAACCAGGTACCCAAATCAGGCATCCGCTCATAACCCACATTCTGCTGGTTCCTGAAGACTCATCACCGACTCTCAACAAATCAACAGGTCCCTTTATCTTAACTATTTATTATAAACACGTTAAGGCGCCGACATGTACCAGGTGATTCACGGTCGATGGTAGGTTAGACATTTCTGGAAAACTGATATCGCGATCTTTCTGAAAATTTTCATAAGTAGATAAATGAACTTGCTCTATCGACGTAAAATATTTTCAGTGGTGCAGTGTTGCCGGTTCTATCAGAAAGTACTAGCATCTTCGATATTTTAAATGGAACACTCTGTAAATTTTTTCATTTTTGGGTTCTATATTTCATAACAATAACTTCTGCGTTTAACTTCCTATACCTATCTCTAGCAGTTTTCGGAATATTATTTAATTTTCTTATTTTTTGCTCAAAGTCAGGCCTTTAATAAAACCTCTGTTATAACATGATTTGAATTCACAGAGAGACAAAATTTGGAAAATAATTTGTGAAAGGTTCATCAATTTTTTGCATGTAAATAAGAATGTTCTGTCTTGTACAGAGTGGCTCAAAATTAATGGTCTTACGGGTAGACAGTAAAAGTGTCTAACATATGTTTTTTCAAATGAAACCCTCTGTATATTAGTAGCCATGCTGAAAGACAATTAAATTGAAAGAATTGGTCAATTTCTCAATTTCCATGGAAATGATCTTGCTGGCAAAGTTACCAGGATTTAGGCCCGGTTTTTCAAACTTCTAGTAACTTTCCAGCAAGATTATTTTCATGGAACTGGAGAAATTGGCCAATTCTCTGCTGTGATTTCATCGTTTTTAAGGAAATTGTTTTCTATCAAAGATAGCAGGAGTTTGAAAACCCCGACTACAATAGTTTGTGTTACATTCAATATTTATTCTATTAACTGACTGGAACTAATCAGACCTTAGGGAAGACTAAATAATATTCCGAAAACTGCTAGAGATAGGCATAGGAAGTTAAATGCAGAAGTTATTGTTATGAAATATAGAACCCAAAAATGAAAAAATATACAGTGTGTTCCATTTAAAATATCGGTGATGCTAGTACTTTCTGATACAACCGGCAACACTGCATCGCTGAAAATATTTTACGTCGATAGAGCAAGGTCATTTATCTATTATGAAAATTTTCAGAGAGATCGCGATATCAGTCTTCCAGAAACGTTTAACCTATCATCGACCGTGAATCACCCGGTATATGCAATAATGCACAGGGTGCTCTATCTAAAATAAGGAGATCAACATCGACTTTCTGTATAGTTGAGAGCATTGAATGTATGTTTTAGAATTTTTTCCTTAATCAATCGATGTACTTTCCGGGGAAAAAGTTGTAGATTTTCCATTAATAGGAAAAAAAACTGCGCAGCATATCCCATTTGTGCGACACAATTGAACTTTATTCCGTTTTAAAATAAGTTATTAAAATGTTGAACTTTACCTTAAATGAGTTGGTTAAGGAAAATTAAAGTTTCGAAATATTAGAAGATGAAAACAGTAGTTTGGATTCAACAAACTGCATGGATGTCTAATTTCCATTACACGGTTCGACGGAAGTGGAACCAATCTACTTATTTTATATTTCACACCTTGCATACGTTGCTCATTTTCAGGTTCATTGTCAAATTGCAATTTAATCCATTATTGCATGGGTGGCGCGGTGGATCGTCAAACAATATTGAAATTTATTTCACTTCTGGTGAAACCAACAGTGAAAATTTTCTTGTAGTACGTGAAATTTGAAGGTGCTAACTTTTTACCATTATCCACCCCAAATATTTCAAAATCATAACTTTTTCAATCGCAAACTAAGCACTTGGTTAATAATTCCTGTGTCACCCAGTATAAATGCTTAAACAATGTATTCTAACGTGAAAATCCTGTAGTCTTGTTCTATATTGATTTGATGTTACTGAGAATGATTTCTTATTTTCAATTTTACCAGACACAATGAACGTGCTCAGCGTGGCAATACTCCTCGCTGCCCTTCTGGGCGTAGTTTGGGGTATAAAAGACATGTTGCGGAAGAGCATCGTGTACGACAAGAACACGCCAGACGTCTTCTACTGCCCAATTCATAAACCCACAGGCATGGATAAATTAATCGTGAAGTAAGTGGTTCGAACAACATTTAATAAAATACAAAACTAGGTAGATGGAATCAACATTGTTTACACGTTTAAAGGGCTAAACCATTAGAAAAACTGTGCGAGTTTGAAGGAGAACCGATTCCTGAAGACTACAAAAGTGACTGTTACCAAGATGTTGATGAGAGTAGTTATGCTTGTAAAGAAAAATACAGAATAATGGTAAGGGTTCAAACTAACCAATCTTTGAAGGTAGTAACCCGAAAAATTAAAGGCGATTTTGGTTGGTGAGCGATAAGTGTCTGGTATCTCAGATTGGCGTTGTCTTTCCTCGGTTCATTCATGAGGTTAAATAAGGATGCAACATAACAATTTGGGGTGCCAAACGCGTACCACTCGAGAGCGGAAACCGCCCTAGGACTTTTGTTGATACGGGGTGTCCTAAACCAAAATGGTCTGTACAAAACCATACCCAGCTAAATCACTCGAGCAGCGTTTCTCTGATATTTTTCAACTCAGGTTTTTCCATCGCTACCAACTCGTTCCTGAGGTTGTCGATGACGTAACATAGAAAATTACGTAATGTAAAAATTAGGGGTATAGGAACGTTTTTCTCAGAGTGATCCAAGCACTAACTTGTACAGAACTTAGCACCAATTCTGATGGAATTTGTACTGTACAACATGTTCTATGCGATGTATATCTTGCATAAAACAGAGCAAGTTTTTACAGACCATTATATAAGGACATCAGGTATGAGCAGCTCATCTCAAAGTTCGATTTTATACCATCGCTTGCCATTTTATACCCTTGCCATCATATACCATCCCGATCCAAAAATATCCTACACCGTGTTGATAGATATCCATCATGTCAAAATGTTTGTACTTATACCTACCTACTCGTGTTCTTATACCTCAAAGATTGTACAGGGTATTCCATTAACAAGGGTCATCTATAAAGGCAGATGTTTGACACAAAAATCTCATTAAGGTGCATGATAAAGAAAAACACTTAATATGTTAAATATTTTATTAATTCGGGTGCGGGAATGTACGCTTTTCGGCACGCGATTTAAGGTAAACCTTAAACATATTCTAATTTATTCTCCCTTGGATGTAAAGCACAAATTTAAAAAGGAACACATGTGAAACTCATTAGGAATTACCGTTTTGTGTAAATCTTGTGATATTGCGGGATCTCGCTTCGTTCACTCCGCTTAATCCTACTTGTTACGTAAAACTACGAATTTCCTAACTGTTTACGTAAATCGCTATCGGAGTGTCTTTCTGGGTTGTGTTATTTAACTAGATTCCTGTATCAAACTGCTGCCATTCGTAATTTCTAAGATATAACCGATAACCTCTGTTGATGGAACACCCTATACATTTCTATACAGGGTGTTTTAGTTTATGTGTCCGCCCTTGTAGAAGGCAATAGAAAAAGGCGAAATGAGACGATTTACTCATTTGAAAATAGCATCTGTAATAAGAAATATGCAGTGTGTTAAAGTAACAGATGTTTTTACAGCTCTTTCAGCGTTTGAGATATTTAGTTTAAATTTTTGATGCTTATTTGCCATTGAAGCTCACGTCAACTGGTCCCTAAAGCCAATTAGAAATTCTGGAGGATGGTATTTTTTGAGGGGTCAAACGCTGGTGCACTGCCCCATATCTACAGTAGTGGTCATAACTATGGCAACTTAGAAAAAAATTACATAGTTTAGCCATAATGGCCTATATTCAAAACATCTTTTTAGGATATGTTCGATACACGACTGATGATGTTTAAAATGCATGAAAACCAAACGACATTTCGTATATAAAAATAAAAAAAATAAAAAACATTTCTCTAGCGCTGGACAAAAATATAGCAAATCTTTGAATTTTTTACACATTATTTATTACAAAAATTTATCAGATAATAATTGTTTATAAATTAATATTTAGTGTAACGTCCTTTCTGTTGAACAACTTCTGCACATCTTCGTGGTACCGATTCTATGAATTTGTTAATATAATTGATGTCGATACTTCGCCAGGTCTTTTGAAGTGCTTGAAATAAATCCTCTAAATTTGAATATGTTTTATGACGAATTAAATCATCAACGTAATCCTACAAGTTTTCTATAGGATCAAGGTCTGGAGATTGCAACGGCCAAGGAAGAACTTTCCGCTTTTGCTCTCTAAACCGTTTTGACACAAGTTCCGATTTGTGTTTAGGGCCGTTGTCTTATTGGAAAATATTTCTTAATGGCATCATTTCGTCAAGAGGTTGTAGTTGATTCCTTAATATGTCTCTATACATAAAACGATCCATGCGACCTTCCATTTGATGAAGCGGGTCCACCTCAAAACTAGAGAAACAGCCTCAAGCCATAATCGAGCCTCCACCATGTTTTTCAGTTGGTAAAATGAACTTTTTGTTGAGTCTTGTGCCTCTGGGACGTCTAATATACGATGGTCCATCACTTTTACATAAATTGAATTTGGACTTATCGCTGGATACTAGTGATTTCCACTGCTCAGGTGTCCAGTCCTGATGATTTCGCACGAGAGCTAGGCAGACCTTTACATTTTTATTAAACAACAATGGTTTTTCGCAGGTCTTCCACCATATAATCCATTGTCGACCAACCTTCTTTTCCCCGTTTTCCAACTGATATTCGCAAGTCCCATTTTCCCTAAATTTGAATTTTTTAAATTTAGATGAGAGAAATGGATCATTTTTTGACATTTTTGTTATACATCTATCAGTGTGTGGTGTTTTCCTTCGCGTCCTGAATTTTTCGATGCTGCTACATCTCCCGTTCGTTTAAATTTTCTATTAACTCGCGACACAAAAGCACGAGCTCTTCGCGATATCAATGTGCTTTTCTCCATTTTCATAGCGTTTATTTATAATTTTTCTAAGTTCTAAAGAAACTGTTTTGACCCATGATGAAAATCTCAAAATAAATCTACTAAATTGAACAAATATTCTTTCAAGTGTTCCTGGGTCAATTCAATACATCAAATTCCAAAAGTAGCTATACATGATGTTTCAGAATAGTATGTCATAAATTCAAGGGGTGATTCTATAAGTGATTTTGAGAAAAAAAAGATTATATGAACATAGGTCCGTTTTCGCTTTCTGTCTGAAATACAGAGTGATAAAATTTGCTATATTTTTTTGTTTTTTTTTTAAGAAGTCCAGCCCTGCGTTAAATATTTTTATTAAGCTTAGAGGGCGTAAGTTAGGTGTAGAAATACATCGGGTAAGAGAAAAATTAATATTTAAATGCAAGCAGTGGCGCCCCCGAAGCTATAACCCTGATTATTTTTTGTGGAAAATATGTTACGCCGCTGTTTTTTCAAAAAAATAAAAATCGCTTTCTTAACATAGGACATTTTTAGCAACTTATTTAATTTTTGTTTTTCTAAATGGTCGTTATAAATTACTACAAATTAAATATTATTATAACTAATTTGGTTGTTATTATGACATACAATGTTAAATAATTCGTTTGTTGTTTGAAAATACTTGATGTTACGAAAAAAAATTAAGGGACTATTTCTTTAACAAAAATAACTAAAACTGAGAAAACGATTTTGATTTTTTGAAAGAGCAGCGGTGTAATATATTTTTGACGAAAAATAATCAGAGTCATGGCCTTGGGGGCCCCACTGCTTGCATTTAAATATTAATTTTTCTTTTACACGATGTGTTTCCACACCTAACTTACGCCCACCCAGCTTGATAAAAATATTTAACGCAGGTCCGGACTTCTTAAAAAAAAAATACTGCAAATTTTAAAACCCTGTATTTCAGACAGAAAGCGAAAACGGACCGTATGTTCATGTAACCTTTTTTTTTTAAATCACTCATAGAATTACCCCTTAAACTTATGACATACTGTTCTGAAACAACCTGTAGTTTCGCATATAAAAATATTTAAAAACATTAAAAAATGTTTTTTTTTTACTTTCATGCATTCTAAACATCAACAGTCGTGTATTAAACTTATTTTAAAAGATGTTTTGAATTTAGGCCATTCTGGCTAAATTATGCAAAATTTTTAAAAGTCGGTATAATTATGATCCCTACTGTATTTGTGGTATACTGATATTCCCGAATCAATATTTTAGGTTCGCAGTTCAATATAGAAACTTCTTTGCATCTTTTATTCTTCCATATCTATCAATAGTTTTTGAGCAATTTGCAGAAGTATCGGGAAAAATGCCTTATTTTTACCATACGTCTCTCGAGTAGGAGTTACCAAATTTATAAAACTCTTCTAATTTTTTTCTAATTAACATCTGTATCTCCGTCCCTGGTGACATGAAAAATTTAACAATTTAGTGCAATTCCAAATTTCTGTCTAATTCATATGAAAAAAAAGAATTATAGTAAAAATGGAATGATTTTTTCGCCAGTATTACTCGACAAAAAAATTTCTAAATTAAATGGAGAATTCAAAATTTTATTTGTGGATGTTAATGATGTATCGCAAAAATGCTTAAGGCAGTAAAAAATGTCGTGATCTCTCAAGAAATAGTATTCTGGAGAGTTTCGAACTGGCTTGTGCATTCCAAATTTGAATCACCTAGTATGATCAGTATGGAGAAACAATTTAAAAACAACACAGGAAAACTATCAAAAATTGAAAGAGCTTCGACGAAAAAGCAAAAAAAAATTAATGCTATATATTTGTTAATAAGCTTTTTTCAAGTAATATTATATACAGGATGATTCCTAAATTAATACCTTTTTTTAAGTGCGTGCAAAAGACAAGAAAACAAAAAATATTTTCAAAAAACTTAACAATAAGTAAGTTACATGGATTTGCCATAAAATGAATCCACAATTCTATCTAATATGAAGGATGTGTGCAAGTTAGATAGAATTGTGGTCACCATTAACTTCAACGGAACTCTGCTCGATCCAACTATTGTTCCTTAATGGCGCGTAATGGGGAAACCGATTTTCGTCTATTTGTTACTGCTGTCTGCCCTGTGCCATTAATTCTTTTCGTGTATTAACAGGCGCCTTTAAAACTGATTTTTTCATAAAACCTCACGAGAAGAAATCGCATAGATTTAGGTCCCCTTTAGGTTTCCTTATTACGCTCCATTAAGCGAGAGTGGATGAGGGGAGCAAAGCGTTGTAATGAAGTTGATGGTGACAACTTTAACCGTGTCGTTTAAGTCAGATAAAATTGGGGACTGATTTTTTGGTAAATTTATGTAACTTCCTTATTTTTAAGTTTTTTGAAAAAAAAATATTTGAAAATGATGTTTGATTTATTGATTTCTGCATACGGTGAAAAAAGTGTCAACTTAGGAATCACCCTGTATATTTGTCTTATTTTACCATTTTCTACCACCTCTTAAAAGGACACTGATTGAAACTAAAACGCCATCTATAATTCGATGCAGGAGCATTGCTGCCTCGACAATCACGTGAGAGAGAATGTTCAACGTACTAAACCAAAAATTTTCAAAATCAGAATACTTTGAAAGATAATCGGAAAGACTTAAAAAATTAATTTTCGTTTATATTTTAGTTAGAGAAACCCTTCTTAAGACATTTTTAACTCTCCTTAAAAGTGAGTGAGTTGGTTCGTCTTTGTTTAAACCCAAATCAAGTTTTCTTTTCGTCATTTTCATTTCCAAGGCTCCAGGACTTCAATTGAGATATCTAGGATCAGTATACAGGGTGGCGGGAAATAACGGTGAAATTTTTTAGGAGGTCATTCTAGAGGTTAAAATAATAAAAGAATGTTCTTACAAACGTACCCCAAATAATGCTTCTTAAAGGGGCTAGAACCCTTATAAAGGAGGACCTCTGAAGATGTTTTCTTCGCAATATTTTCGAAACGGTTTGTGTTAAAATTTAAAAAATTCTGTATATTTTAATAAATTAGAATGGGAAAAATTTCTTTGTGTTAATAATTGCAAATTTTAATCAGGGTTGTCACATACAGGGGGTCTCCTACGTAAATTTTGCATTAACTTTTTTCCTGTAACAATCCTTTATTTTTTAAATCAAATTACTGATTCTTCAATATTTTTCAGTAAAAAAGTGCCGTATTGACCGTTTTCCAGAAAAATGGATTCTTATAAATCGATACGAGATTACAGGGACATAGAAATGTATCTTAATGAGCATAGAATAAGAAGATGCATTGAGATGAACGGAGGCCATTTTCTACATTTGTTATAAATAATAATTACTAATATTTGTCTTGCAATTGCTGGTTAATAAAAAAGTACTTCTATTACAAGGGTGCCCCTACTATGTTTATTAAGATACATTTCAATGTCCCTGTAATCGCGCATCCATTTACAAAAATCCATTTTTTAGGACTTTTTTACTGAAAAATATTGAAGAATCAGTAATTTGATTTCGAAAAGAAAGAATTGTCACAAACAAAAAAAATAAGGCAAGATTTGCGTAGGAGACCCCTTGTATGTGACGCCCCTGACTAAAATTTGCAATTGTTAAAACAAAGAAAGTTTTCCCATTCTAACTTATTAAAGTATAACGAATTTCATAATTTTAACACGAACCGTTTCGAAAATATTGCAAAAAAAACATCTTCAGAGGTCCTCCTTTAAGGGGTTCTAGGCCTCCTATAAGAAGCATTTTTGGAGGTATGTTTATAAGAACTTTTTTTATTATTTTAACCTCTAGAATCACCTCCTAACGTTATTTTCGGACACCCTGTAGAATCACTCCATTAAACTAAAAATCAACACAAAAAAAACGATTTTTTTTATTTCACTAGTGAGAGATGTCCTTACTTTTTCCCCGTTGTTACACCGATAATTTAAAAACACATGAAGCAATTATCTTAAAAAATAACTCAAATGAATTGTTTTCATTTATTTGAGTTATATTGATTATTAAGGGTTTGCATGAGTTACCTCTATGATCCTACATAAAGGGATATGGAAAATCACGTTTGATTTCTGAGTTAGGAGATTAGGCAAACGGAAGTAATGTATTGAGCTGGGACACCTCAACCAATGGTCTGAAGCCTTGGAAAGGCATTTTTAGGATCTTCATTTTATAGCACCTCGATAACCGAAAATGCAGTTACAGGTGTGATCTCGTATATCAAAAACCAAAAGATTGCGATTGTTTTTAAGACAACTTCTCTATGTGTTCCCGAGATATCTGCGGTTAAAAATTAAAAACGGGAAACCTTAATAGTATCTCTTCCGGTTTTGACAATTTCAGATAAATTTCAAAATTATCAACGTGCGGTTTTTCAGTTTACTGGAGTGATCGGTAATTAAAAGACACAATTCTGGACACGTTGATAGGGCTCATCGATGCGACTAATAAGATCAGTGGTTAGTTAAAAAGCTGTAAAAATTGAAAACAAAATTTGGTAAGTTCAATTTTTTGGGTTATTTCTGAAAGTACTCTGATTTTTTCCTTTTTTATTTCTTTTCAAAAAATTATTAATGAACAAAATTCGCACCTGTTCCTCAATGCAACCAACTTTCTACCTCACATAATTGCAGATAAGGAGATGGCAATGCTACGTATTGCATCGAATTTTTAACAATTTGTATTTGTTTTTTTTTTGCATTTTAAAAGCTCATTTTGCAAATAAATTGCATTTCCCTATGGTCAACCCAAATTTTTTTTACAGAAGCGTCTTAAACGGGGCTCAGAGGACGACTAATCGCTCAGCTATCCAAAACTAATCTGATAATTTTAACAATGCCGAGATTTTAATTTGCGACACAATATTTATTGCTTCTTAACTGCTATTAATAGTGTTAGGCTTCTAGTAGGCTATTAATATGGCTATTAATATGGCTATTAATAGGGCTATTAATAGGGCTATTAATAGGATACTAGAAGTAGTAGTAGATTGTAACTACCTATTTACTAATGTGTAACATTATTAATTACATTAACATTAGATTTGTATTTATACAATTAAACATGGATACACCCACCGATGCACATAATATGAGCACATGGAATAAAGAGGTTAAGTAGGTGTGCGCACATACAAAATGGCTCATTTTAATGGAGCCAGTTAAATACAGAGCGATTGTTAATCTATGCGCACAAACTTGAGAAATTATAGCTGACAACAATTTATGATTAATAGTGGAAAAATGTGTATTAAAACGTTTTTTTTATTTCGGATATAACAATTTATTTCAAATAAAAATATATAAGCCTAAATTTGATAAAATTGAAAATGCATTCGATACATCATCTATTCGGGTTCACGTGATCATTTTTTTTATGTGTTAACCGTATATTGAAATTCACAGAAATAACTTAGAACAATTAGTATGATAAATTTCAATGTTATGAAGTTCAGGTTCTTTTATTCTTATTTGCCATAAACTGGTGTCTGCCGAACTAAAGCTGTTTTGCTACATGCATTTTTGTCACTAGTAACCACTATTCGTCCTTAGCTAAAATTTCCTAAGCTTAAAAATCACCCCGTATATCGTGAATTACAGCAAAGGCAAGATCATTCCTTCATAAAAGATGTATAATTGCAAAGGGGAAAACCAGCAAGCGAACGACAACTTAACACCTATTGAACGCCCTAGTGTATTAACGACGACGATTAACAACCAAGACGTTTTGACATTAAGTTAATGGATGTTGATCGCACCGATAACTACATTCAGTTGTAACCCATAAATAAATTGCTTGTTGAGACGCACGTCGTAGTAAAATTTGCGAACATTATGTAATAGTTTTTTTTCTGAGTAATTTTACAAGATATGGGTAAAGTTGCACAGGAGCCCGAAGAGCATGTGTAAATTTGCACAAAAGGCCCGAGACAATATTTTAAATCGTTGAAGTTGCAAACCTTCACGACCGTCTGGATGAAAATCCTTCCGATTACGTACCATTTGACATCCACTGGAAGATATGAGCTCAATCTCAAACTCAATCACCACATCACAAATAGAGTAGTTTCTACGTGAGCAAAATATAAAAAATCAAATTATCATATACAGAGTTGTGGGCAATTAGAAATTAGGCATTCGATTGAAAAGTGCCTCTTTTTTGTCGAAGACCCAATGTATGGGCACAAAATCTTAAACCCACTGTATACTAGTGCAGGGATTTCTGAATAACAAATATTTCAAATGTGAATACGCGAGCATACACTTTTGACCATACGCATCTATTTGAATCGATTTTTATTCATAGTTAAATGTTGAATCAAGTTCTATAATAACAATATTATTACCATCGGTTTCCCCTCTGTCAGTTTACAAGTTATACAGAGTGTTTCGGAGTTATTGTGCACGCGCCACCAGAGGTTAGAATAGGTCACAGTGGTTCAGATTCACCAATATATCGTAGACACATCTCGATTCATTCTCGAAATACCAGATGTTCCCCTTTTCGTTACTTAATGACTTAATAGTTATCATTTTTGCCCTATTCACTATAACTTATTCAAATTGTGCGGGTAGTCACGTCTTGCTATACACCATGAGATATCACTAACAGAGTTCGTATATTACAGGTCCGGACTGGGAAATAGCTTTTTTTAGAATTTTTTATGAATTTGAATACCCTGTATATTATTTTCTTTAAAACCATATGGAACCTTCAATAAAGCGGTAAAAGTCGTTTTTACCACATTAGTTTCATAATTTCCACATATATCATTTTATCTCAACAACAAGACATTTTAAAAAAATTAAAATATTTAATAATTATTCGAAATAAACGCCATCTTCGTATATAATAGGAAATTATGCCACTCCACACGTTAGTAGAGAACTGACATTGGTTTGACTAGAAGAGTTACTGGACCGTACTTCGAGAATTGCTCGAAAACGTTCTGTTGACCATCCGCCAATGAATGTGGTCTCAGCATGACGGAGTTCCGGTACATTTTACTTGCGACGTGTAAAACCACGTAAACTTCCAATTTCCTGAAAGTTGGATCGCTCGGAGTCGACCTGTTAACTGGCCGGCCTGGAGTCCAGATCTAATACCTCTCGACTTCTTTTTTTGGAATTATCTCAAATTACTAGTTTATGAATCTCTTGTGACAACAGAAGAAGAATTGGTTGGAAAAGTGATGGCTGCAAGTCACTTTATTCTGAAAGGCCCACATGTTCTTTTTCGAGTCGTTCGGCGTACGACCGCATGTCGGAAAGTTAATGATCGCAATTTCGAACAACTCTCGTAATAATTTATTGTTTTTCTTTCCTAATAATTACTGTAGAAGTCAAAAATGTAAAAACTCGTAAATTTGAAAACATATGCATTCTTTAACGTTTTTAACAATTTTCTTTTCTAGTGCTTTAACGACTCTTTTCCGGATATATGTTTCTAAGGCAAAATGACTTTACTTATCGCCCATTATAACCTCCTAAAATTTGGAACATGTTCCTGAAACACCCTATATACGAAGGGCAATAAGGCAACTTTTGCTGAGAGCAAGAAAGTGCATTCAAGCAAATGGCAGTAATTTTAAACGCCTCTTATACCTGTTTATTTTTATTGTGTTGTAATTGTTATTATCTAATTTTCTGTTTTCATTATTACAATACAAAGATAGCGCTTATTTAGAACAATATTAAATATTTTAATTTTATTTATGTCGTTTTATTGGGACAAAATGATACGCCTGGGAATTATGAGACTAATGTGGTAAAGACAGTTTCTAATCCTTTATTCAAGGCTCCATGTGGTTTTAAGGAAAATAATATACATGGTGTTCAAATTCATAAAAATTTCTAAAAAACTATTTCCTAGTCCGGACCTACAATTGACAAACTCTATTAATGGCATCTCATAGTGTATGTTAAAACATGACTACTCGCAAAATTTTAATTAATGGTAGCGACTGGGTCAAAAGTTATGACTATAAAGTCACTGATTGAAAAAAAGGAAAATGCGCTGTTTCCCGAGAATGACTTGAAATTTTCCTACAATATATGGATAAATTTGAATCATCTTGAAATACTCTGACCCCTAGCGCCGTTTGTACAGTCAACTCCGGACACCCTGTATAAAAAACGTTTTCTTGTAATTGCTGTAATTTAGGAATAATTTAACCGATTCTTTTAAATTGTATAAAATATGAGTTGGTCCCGATTTTTGTAGCACAATTTTTATTACATAGTCTACGTCGAGAATAGTGGCTTTCCATATAAAGGATTATCGAAAAACGCCTCGTTGTCGATATGCAGGGTTTTTGAACTTTTAGATTTTTCCAAGGTTTTATACCAACTTTATTTCAAATTTTGAGATACTAATATGAATTTTTGTGTATACATTATGGCTCATGAAAATCTACACGATTAAAATTAAAAACTGTTATGAAAATATACAGGTCAGTCCACTTCCGGTGGGCAGAGCTCTTTTGATCAAATTTAAATTTCCTCTAATTTTTTTAAAATTTTTTCCAACTTAAATTTTCTTCATATCTGGTAGTTTTACTGAATTATTTGTATAACTGTTATTCAGAATTGTTTTCACAGTTGTAAAAGAAGTACTTATAATCCTGGTATTCCCATCACCCTATCTTACCCTTATGGAACGTGTTTTTTCCGGCACTGTATAACATATTGTGCAACCAGTGCACAATATAACATATTTTTGCATTTCGAATTGAAAAACCTAAATAAAAAAGACTAAACTTCGAACCAAATTTGAATTAAATTGTACGTGCAATGAAAAAAGTGTTAGATATTAAAAAAAATGGAAGTGATAAAAGAGGTTCTAAATGAAGGACGATTAGAAGGGTAAATGTGGACCTGACTGCCGGAAGGGAGTTTACAGCGGGTTGCAGACTGCAATCGTATAAAACATAAAGAGTAATGTGTGTACGAAATTTCAATTTAATATTTGAAAAACTGAAAAAGCGATGAAATAAAACCTTTAAAAAATCTGGCATGGACAAACACCCCGTATGTCGATAGTGAAGCTTATTTAAAATATATTTTATACGTATGATAAATTAATGTTATTTTTCGACGGGATTAAAATTTTTCCACAAAGCAGTTAATCGCTCTATAGGCATAAAATAGGGGTGACGTCATAAAAATGTATCACTATTAGATATGTCAAAAATCGTTAATTGTGATTGTACACTTCGCACCAAAATTGCGTTCAACTTAAAGTCACTTTTTTCCCGAGTCAGAGGCTCAAATTTAATATTTTTATTCTTATTTGTAGCTAGTTCGACAGGGAATGGCTCTGCCAAGGGAAGGGACCCAAGTGTCCCCCTCTGATTTTAATTAAATTTTGCAGAGAATTAGTTTAGACCTATCTAAAAAGAGTGATGCATATTTTACGCGTCATGTTCAAGATTTAAGGGTTAAAACCCCCCCAAAGCTACGCCAATTTTACGTTTTTTGATGATATCTTTGGATTCAGATGAGTTAAAACAACATAGAAAACAGCAAAATGTCCCTTTTTCAATTCGCTCTTGACCTGTCAAGGATCGGAAAAAAAATATATATATATACATATATACAGGGTGGGCCACGAGTAACGCCTCGGAATTTCATGACAAAGCCAAGAGATTTTTTGACTGTTTTTTTTTTGAGGTGTATACAGACTAACTAGAGCTATATTTTAAAATTATTTTCAAGGTATACAGAGTGTCCCAAACACATATAATTGATCAAAGTTGCATTTTTTTAAAATGGGATCCCCTGTATATTATATAATTTTTGAACTCGACCATTAAAATAAAATTAAGTTGTATTAAGGTTTATGGTATCCAACTCTAGCAGTTTTTGAAATAATTCAGTTTTTGTCAAGATGCAAGATAATTTTCAACACCCAATCTCTCATCCCATATTTAAGTTTTTAAAACAAAATTTTAATAGGAAACCGTCAAGGGATCAAATTTTGTACTGTAAGTTTCAAAAAGTCGGCGAATTGTACAGGGTGTTCTAAAAATAGCGCCAAATTCATTCAACTTTCAACTGTTAATAACTTTTTAATTTAAATGGAACTCCCGGTATGTTGTGTTACTGTTAGATGCCAAATTTGCTTATCTATCGAATATCATTAGGATTCCCTGTACCTAGCTCTTCTCATTTTCGCTAAAAACATACATTTTTATAAAAATATCCAAATCCCCAATTTTAACATTATGCCATATGAAATTACTAATATATCCATGCAATTTAATTATTTACTTGCGTATATTTGTATATTACAATTTTAACAATATTAACAAAAAGCAGAAAACTAAATATAATTAACAAAAATTATATCAGGTGTTCTCCATGATGACCATTTTCTTCTATGCATATTTTGATTCTTTCTTCAAAAGATTTTCCGAGATTTTCTAGCATTTGTGGCGTAATAGAGGTAAAAACATTTCTAATTCTTATTTTCATATCATCAGTCGTGGTAGGAGGAATCTTATAAACTTCATTTTCTACATACCCCCATAAAAAATAATCCATGGGGGTAAGGTCAGGTGATCTAGCTTTTTAGATTTTTAGAACACCCTGTACAATTCGCCAACTTTTTGAAACTTACAGTACAAAATTTGGTCCCTTGATGGTTTCCTATTAAAATTTTGTTTTAAAAACTTAAATATGGGATGAGAGATTGGGTGTTGAAAATTATCTTGCATCTTGACAAAAACTGAATTATTTCAAAAACTGCTAGAGTTGGATACCATAAACCTTAATACAACTTAATTTTATTTTAATGGTCGAGTTTAAAAATTATACAATATACAGGGGATCCCATTTAAAAAAATGCAACTTTGATCAATTACATGTGTTTGGGACACTCTGTATACCTTGAAAATAATTTTAAAATGTAGCTCTAGTTAGTCTGTATACACCTCAAAAAGGAAACAGTTAAAAAATCTCTTGGCTTTGTCATGAAATTCCGAGGCGTTACTCGTGGCCCACCCTGTATATTGTTTAGGATTTAATAATTATTTTATTATTATTATTTTTTTATTTTGTCATGATATAGGAGTGATGTATTCCCTGCGTTATGCCTATGGCTAGCGTTATCTTGCAGGGTGGAATCACAATGCTGCTCTGAAGATTAAGCATAAGGTGCCTTGTCGGCAAGAATTTTCCTAGCGATATTCCTTATGATTTATGAAGAGCAGTGTTTGCCTCTAGTGACGGAACCTTTAATAAAGAACGAAATCCTGCATAATAACTGCTTTATGCTATGCTGGACAGTTTTTAATTGCACTCTAGTCAGGGTACGCCCATGGTTAGTGCCCAGTGTTTTTAAGAATGGAAAGACGTCTTCGTCGCTCTCTTTCTTTTAGTGTCGTCACAAAGAAGCTGTACATGCGCGACTCTGTTAACAAGTAAAAATATGCAAGTTTTAAGAAAGAAGCTTCGAGTTTATACTAAAAAAAAGGGGAAATAACTTTATATTAACCTCCAATTTTACATATATTTTTTCGAAAATTTCATTTGGCTTTGACCCTGTTTTTACACGCGTCGAGCTATCTCGTTCAATTTTTTACCATTTTATATAGGAAACATTTCTCAATAGAACGGTGCAAAGCAGAACGCGATACAACGTTTCTAACAAACATTATAATTGTTTATACAAAAGTGTGCACGTCATGTTCGACCGCTTATAACTTCAGAATCGCAGACCGCAGAAGAAAATTTCTCATTACAAATAAGGACTGATTTAATGAGTATTAAAGAACGGTATCGACGAAATTATATTTTTAATTAAAAATTATGTTGAAATTCTCCCTGTAGATGACAAGTATCGCATTATGCGTGGTGCATCAGCGCAGGGCACTTTTCCATATGGAAATAATTTAGTAGAAAATATTTCATTGGTATCTATGGATTATGTGTTGTGCAGTGCTGATATCCATCGAAAGAATGTTTGAAACATAAATTTTTCTTAAGCCAAGAACATTTAATTGCCGCAACTCGGTCACGTAAATCGCATTTTGAAGAAATCGTGTGGAAAGCGCGTTCTACAGGATCTTCAAATTGGGCTGGCCTTTCTTCAATACATCCACTTTTAAACCATGAACATCTGAAAAGATTAGTGAATCTTGGCGATTACAGCTGATTATGAACAAGGGACTGGGATTTCATCAAATTATTTTTTTCGTATAAATTTATATCATAGTTACGTAATAATACAGAATCTGAGGAGTTTCTAACGAGATTTTTCCAAACTCGGAATCCAAAAACATCTAGGGGTGTGTCACTCCTGCTGCACCAGCAGGCACGGTGAGTACTTTAATCTCGTTATGATCAACAGCTATGTCTCTCAAAACAGCAGGGCTGAACTCCAGGAATCTAAGAGCAAAAGTGATTTTTGTCCCCTGTTTGGTATGAATACTTCTGTTATCCACGTTTTAAAATGTTCACTTGTTAATTTTCCAGATTTGGATGCTAAAATGAGGACATTTTCTGGGTTTCTCCTCTATTCGAGGTCCAAATCCGCCGCTAGATTCATATAAAACTATTAATAACGGCGACATAAGCTTTCCACCAGCGGATATGAATGGCTGAATTGTATGACTACGGACATTTTTGATTGTACAATATTTTCTACGTGCTTTCCTCCTCCAATGCATAAGGTACGTCCTGTATGCAGCTCTAAATTGAAGCCACTTTGGTCAGAGTTGTATTCATCATCATATCCATAAGGACCCATTTCGTTCTCAATAGCATCCACAAATTCGTTTGCTTTTCTAATTATTACGTGTTGCTCTATCAAGTTCTTCTTGGTGATAAATTTAAATTTTATTATTTTTCTGGAAACGATACGATGACGACGCTTAATTGTTTTTATCCAGTGGTCAGAAGCTTTGAAAGCAGTATTATCTGATCCAATATGTCTATTTGCCTCTAAAGCTCATCGGCGAATGTCTATGTCATGATTTCTAATGCTTCCATGAAACTATTTAAAGTAAATTGCGATATTTTTGCAAACTTTTCTCTGTGAATCCCCCTCCTTGACTCATAGCATATTTCCAACATTTCAATTGCTTTCCCGATAGTACTTCTTGAAAGTTTTTCTACACTGTAGATATTTCTGAATTACCATTTTTTCCCGATTTCCAATGTTCTACGGCTCTTTCCTTCTAATCGAAATTCAATGTCTTTGGTACAAACACTTTCCAAACTAGAATCGCTATCATCTAAGTGATATCTTTGAATCTCTCCTCCATCTTCTATAATTTCCAGCTCGTGCGCTTCAGGCGGATCATCAAAACCAAGAGTATCTTGTGTTTCAAATTCAGAAAATACATCACTACGGGTTTGTTCAAGAATACCTTCTAGTTCTTTGGTGTTAGGGTGGTTTTCCCAAATGATACAACCGTATCTCGACGAACACCGCTTTATTTTATCGGGTTCGGAAATCGAATGCTTGTCCCACCATACCAAAAATGCATCGGGGTCATCCCCGAGTGCATCTGCTTATCTTCCCCAGAAAGTACCTAAATATTCCACATTCTTCCCCTGCTTGCAACCCTGTATCATTTATTTCACACTTGCGTTAATGCGAACTGATGAGTAAATCTGCCATCGCTTTCTCGTCTTATGTTTGAAGCGGATGATGACCAGATCTCCTTATCCTTCGCGATCAATGATTTATTCTACTGAGTGTAAGTGTGGGTCAATTCCTAAAGTAAAAAGTAACAATAATTGTTATTGATAGGTAATAGTTATAACATTAGCTATTTCTCGTTCCATTTCTGTTACCAGTGTATTTGGAAGATTTAGGGCACTGTGCGCAATTGATAACAATAGATTCACTATATTAACTAGATTCATCAACATAGTGCATTCTCAAATGTTGCTAATCACTATATGAACATTTACTTTTAAATACAGGTCCATATGAAAATGTCTCTTTATATACCATCAGGTCATTCTTGTTTATTACCACTATTTACTTATAATGCAGGATTGTCCCAAAAACACTAAATAAGATCAATTAAGACGACTTATGGATACATTCATTATTGACATATGTACATAATTTATGTGTAATATATTTTTATACATTTTGTATAAATTGAGTATTGAGATTATTTAGTTTGAATTGCATATTTTTAATTTTATTAAAATAATTTGGTGAATGAGATGTAATGTATTTTTCCTCTTATTCTCATTTTTCTTTATTATTTTAAATAGAGGCGGATCAAAGAAACAGATCTACAGACGATTTTTACTTCTGTTTTAAAAAACATCCCTTTATAACAAAGGATTTAATTTTTTAAAAATTATTGTAATGATTGGGGGTGCTTGCCCCCACTATAAATTTCATGATTAGGATTCGGATCAGTGGAACGTGTTCTCTTTAGAACTCTGTTTATGACGTAGTGATAATTGTTGAGAATAGTCAGTTTTTAACTTCTGTATACGTTTCTACAGGACAAAAGCGAACAATATTATTTATGCGAATCATATGATACCACCTGGGCCAAAGGTCGATGTATAATAATTACATCATTAGTAGTTATTAAATAAAGCTTTACTTATTATGAGAAATTCTCTTCTGCGATCTGCTTTTCTGAAGTTATAAAAGGTCGAACATGACGTGTACACTTTTATATAAACAATTATAACGTTTGTTAGAAACGTTGTATCGCGTTCTGCTTTGCACCACTCTATTGAGAAATGTTTTCTCTATAAAATGATAAAAAATTGAACGAGATAGCTGGACGCGTGTAAAAACGGGGCCAAAACAAAATAAATTTTCGAAAAAAAAAAAAAAAATTCCGGACCTTGACAGGTCGTTGATGAATCGAAAAGGAAACATTTTGTTCTTTTTTTCATTGTTTTAACTCATCTGGACTAAAAGATATTGTCAAAAAACGAGAAATTGGCGAAACTTTGGGGATAGTTTTCACCCCTTAAACCTCGAAGATGACGCACAAAATATACTCACTCTTTTTAGATAGGTCTAAACTAATTATCTGTAAAATTTCATTAAAATCGGGAAAGGGGGGCACTAGGGTCTCTTCCCTTGTTAGTGTCATTCCTGAAGAACGAAGTTCCAATTTTTAAGAAAATTATTAAAACAAGTGACTGGCTCGCGAGACAGCTGAAGTTGACATTGACCGAAGTTTTTGTAATACATCAATTTTGATGTGACCTGTATTATCTACTGGGTCAAATCTCAATCTTAACCACTATTCGCTTTACAAACAATAAAAAAATAAGTTATTTGTACAGAAATAAAATATGTATAAAGAGGTTCGGGGCACTGGCACCGTCATAGTTCACGAAATTCATGAGATTTTTTAAATGTTTAAAACTGGAATTTTCCAGTTCTGAATCATTAATTCGCTCTGGTAATCGTAATTTTTGTCCATAACAACATATGTAAACAGCTCACATTTATGACTAAGGATTAGAGATGTAATTTTTAATTATCCTGGACTAAACCAGTAATTTAATCTTGCCTATTGAAGTATAATAATTTTTTACCCATCACTAGCTTTAAAAGACACAATTATTGCCTGCGCCAGATTACTGCGAAGTACGTTTTCACGTCTTTTTTAAAAATAGTTTAATAAGTAAATAATAAACGTTTTCATCATTCCCTTTGACATTTTATTAATGGTTGGCATGAAAATTCATGTGAAACGAAACTTTCACCTAAAATTGTAATTTTATTAAATCCAATTAACTTTAGTAGTGGAAAAAGTCGTATAGCTATAGCTATATGACTTTTTCGTCATCAGTATTTCATCATGTGTATACTTCACGTCTTAAATTAGTGATTTCAGTTTCACATTTTAGTTACAATGCCGTTCTTGACCACCTTGAGGTGCAATACAGGGTGTCCAACGAATCTGGGCCACTATCCGTATCTTGGAAACTATGACTAGGAAAAAGTTGTAACTTGGGCATAATATTATAGTGGAGGTAATCTATTGATTTAAAATATTTTCATGAAAATACCACCCGTCTGGGAAAATACAAAATTTCGAAAAAAGGTTTTTATTTTTTTCTGGACTCATTTGAAGAGGTAATTGAAAATGGCTGGCACATTTTCGTAGTCACTTTTTCTCCTCGACAACGTGACAGTATCAAATTTAGAATCCGACGTTTCGATTTTCCGGAACCATCATCAACTTTATTTTTTTTTTGTGGGCGCCATCTCGGATTTTCACATTTTTGGATTCAGCTTCCTTTGCGATTACGATGATGTATCACATGTTAAAATTCGGACTTACCGTTTAATAGAAATATCACAAATCCTGTTTGTTGACTGACACTGACATGTTGTCGAGGAAACAAAGTGACTACGAAAATGTGCCAGCCATTTTCAATTATCTCTTCAAACGTGGCCAGAAAAAAATATAAACCTTTTTTCGAAATTTCGTGTTTTCCCGGATATTTCCGGGAGTAATCGAAATTTTATAAATCTTCAAACGTCATCTTAAAAAGCTCGAAAATACGTAACTTTATCCTAATTTAACCGGCCTTGTAGCTCTTCAAATAACCGAGATCCCCATGGTTGTGCTCGTAAAACGAATACCCTGTATAAGGTGTTCTATTTAAAATAAGCGAGTTGACATTAATTTCCGGTATAACCGGAGGTGGTATAAGATCACCTCCACTTTAGTATGATGCCCAAGTTTCAACTTTTCCCTAGTCATAGTTTCCAGGATACGGATAGTGTCTCGTATTCGTTGGACATTCTGTATAAAGAGGGGCTATTAAAAAAATTCAAATAAACATTAAAATATCAGAGGCGTATCTAGGATTAATTAATCCATTATTCAGATGCTTGGTAGAAGACATGGTTGGCTTAACCAACGTCCTACTCTACTGTTATTCAGTTTTGACATATTAAGAACCAATCATGCAACGCATGGCAGCGCTTTAAATAACATTTTGTTAACTAGCGAAAAGGAAAACAATTAAAGCAATAACACATCTGACGGTATGCAATATAACGCACTACATTTTCCAGAATCCGACGTCACAGAAATTTTGTTTTTATCTTGTTCATATTTGTGTTCAAAATTGAACAAAATTTTATTTAAACCCGTGACGTAAATCAGTTTATTCGACGATGGTAACATTTGGAGGTGTATGCAACTGCAATATTTTACTTATAAATACCTGGTATGTTTCTTTATTAGAATTTTGTATTTATGCACAGGAATTACTGCATAGTAGTTGAAAATAAGACGATAATAACATATTTTTCCACGAGCTACTACTACGAAAATTGAAAAAACAATCGAGCAAACAACGAAGGTTAACATACTATAAACACATGGGTTCTGAACTTCTAACACACTAGCATGTTAGATAAAACAATCAACAAATTAAAGATGGACGCAATGCAATGAATTTCTGTGGTTACAAGGATTATTTTAACTAACACACTATTTTATTAGTCAATTAGGCAATCAATGCAGTAATTTAGCTACATCCTACGTGTCCCCAAAACAGCCAAAAAAACGTTTATTTCGATAATAATATTGATCAAAATACATATGAGTAAATCCAAAAGCTACAACTAGTTGACTGTTATCACATATGAACAGATCGGCATTGATGAAGTTGAAGTAGCATGAAATTTTCGTTGCAAAGGGGCAAATTCGAATTCCTGTCAAATAAACTTTTTCTTTTTAATATTTTTTTTACTACTTATTTAGGGTCATGAAAAAATAGCTTACATAACTCATAAGAAGGTTTCTTAATATATTCACGTTACTGCCGCCCTCGCCTGCAGCTGATGCACAATATTTCACACTCGTAGGTTAAGAATTACATTGCTTGTTATGTAAATACTAACCATTGCCTGGATATTATCACGAGTTGCAAACGATTGGGTTAATACGCTTCTATGTTGGTTATGCCATAGGTTTTGGGTTTTGGGTTTTACGGACAGGTATACCTTGAAGGTATATTGTATATCATAGCAAGCAGCCCTTACTTGATTATTTATTTCTGTAGCGTAGGTACTCCTCTATACTCCTAGTTTGTCTCTTGGTTCATTGATAAGCATTTTTAATAATCTAGTTTATATCTTCAATTAATAAACATAGATAATCATATAAATATCTTCTGGCAAATTATCAGAGAGTTACATACAGATAGTATAAGCTATCACACTCACCTTCTGCAGGTAAGCAGGCATTATTGCATTTCCTATTTTTACCATTTGCTAGTGTAGTACGTATAAATAATGCAAATATTTCAAATATCATTTATGAATAATATACAGAGGGTTTCAATGTTTAACAGGAATAATTGAGGATCATATAGAAGCAATTAAAATATGACGATTTACTTATTAAAACCATATTCATACACCTTTCGTCACTGAGATACGAGGTGTGAAATGTGCTTTCAGGAAGTGGTCTTCATTTTGAGCACTTGTTGTAATATTTTATTTTTACTTGTTACTGTTGATTCTATTAGAAATAAATAATTTTTTAACTTTAAATTGTGTTCATATTTTAGAAGAATTGAAATAACTATTAAACAACGTGCATGCAGACAGTTTTAATTTTTTTATTGAAAAACAGCAAATCGAAAGAAAAAAAATCAAGTAAGTTTTTTCCTTCTAAATTGAATGTGGATTCAAAAAATCATTTTTAACTTGAGAAAAGCGTTGATGTACCATTTTTTTCTTGAAAAATATCCCAAGTGGTGCGCTTCGGCACGCCACTGGCAGATCTAATAGTAGTGTTTTACATCACAATGTGGACCATTGAGCACGCAAAGCGTGAGCAAACTTTCATTATAATACCTCTAGAGATTTGAAAGCTATTAATAAATTTCGATTTTTTACGAAGACACCCTGTATCTTAGTAACGAAATGTTTGTGACTAGGGTTTTAATTAATAAATCGTGATATTGTAATTACTTTTACATGATCTTCAATTATATATTATTAATGTTATATATATACATACAGGGTGTTTCAGCTTATAGTAGCAGGACTTGAACAGTCGATAAAGACCTTTTCTTAAGATGAAAATGTTATATAAATATACATTGGTTGCCATAGAAATAGGACCACTTCAAAAATTTCAATTTTTCATTTTTTCCAGTAAAGAGATAAAAAATTAGAACAAAAAAAACTAGAATACATTTAATAATAAAGAAAACAATATACGAAAATATAATTTAACGAAAAATAAATAAAAGTCTTCAATAAAACAATAAAAACAAAATAAATATGTGGTCATAAAGATAGGACTGGTAAAACATTATCAAAAAAAAAGAAAAAAAAACGAAATTAGCAATTGAATATGGCCTAACGTTTAATATTTGGTTGCTTCTCCCTTTTGGGAAGTCACTGCCTTTAATCTTTTAGACATTGACCTTATTAAACACTGGCATAGCTCAACAAGAATAGCTTCACATTCCCGTTGGACTATGGACCACAGTTCTTCTTTATTTTTGACCTGATGACTCCTCACAGCGGGCTTAAGGTGTATCCAAAGATTTTCGATGGGATTCAAATCCGGCGATTGTGAAGGCCATGGCACAACAGAAATTGCTTCATTTTGAAAACATTGTTTAACTCGCCTAGCCGTATGTTTCGGATCATTATCTCGTTGATATTTCCAAATTAATGGCATTTCTTCCGAAGCATATGGCAGCATAACATTTTTCATTGTTTTAAGGTATTCCTCTTGGTTCGGGATTCCTTTTATCCAATAAATAGGACCAACACCGACCCAAGAGAAGCAACCCCACAATTTTATATTACCACCTCCATGTTTAAGGGTTTTTGAGTATATTTTGGAAGCAATTCCTGTTTTGGTGGCCACCTCACCTACCCTCGACCTTTTGAACCAAACAAATTGATTTTTGTTTCATCCGAAAAAAGAACATTTTTCCACAATTTTATGTTATCATCTTCGTTTTCAAAGCGAAGATGATTTTTTGGGACATTTTATTCTTTTTAATTTGTTTGTTTTTGATAAAAACAGTATCTTGCGAGCCACTCGGCCATGTAAATGAACTTCCTGCAATCGTCTTCGGATAGTTCTGGAACTTATTTCCAATTTTAGGTCCTTTTCAAGTTCTTTGGAACTTAAAAAAGTTTTTTTTTGGAATTCTCGCTTTATTCGGCGGTCGGTCAAAATGGTTGTTTTCCTCTTACGACCGCGATTTTCTTGTTGTTCTTCGTGTTTGAGGGCATTTATTGTTAACGTTTTCGATCTTCCTAGTTTTTGAGAAATTTTACGAAGGAAATTGCCCTCATCTCTAAGTGTTTGTATTTTAATTTATTTATAATTTATTTAATTATTTATTATTTTATTTTATTTTAATTAATTTAATTAATTCTTTCAGTTAAAGAGCAGTGGTTTTTACGCCCCATCTGCTTGTATATTAATTATTAAAATGCATCAAAATGCTTCGAAATAATTAGTCTTACTTTTCAATTGCTATTCTAATGAATGAGGAATTATGAAAGTTATGAAAAAAATAACGAGCTTTTAATACACTGGTCCTATTATTATGACCATCTTAGTTTTGACTGTCTAAACGAAACAGGGGAAGTACAATTCTAGTATAAGGTAATTCCCCTGGTTTCTATTGACACACATAATTACCAACCTTGTAGAAATTTAGGACCCTATTTCGAACGAGATAGAATAACTTCCATAATAAACTTTTTTCCATATTTAAAATTGAACCAGTAGTGATCCTATTTCTATGGCCACCACTGTATATTGAAAAAGGCTCAGTTTTTGAGATACAGGATGGCAAACTTGACTTTTTCTAATAATTCAGGCTAATTTTAAGATACAACCATGAAATTTGATATTTGGGGATTTTTCGGAATGCCGAATTTATTTTAGTTAAAATGTCCATCTTTACAGAGGGCGTCATATGCGGAAAGCAGGTTGTATTACTAGGGACCAAATTCACAGTACATATCTCGAAAACAGTGACTTTTGGCTATTTATAATAAGAGTACTTTTTTAGGAAAAAATTAACTGGGAATCTATTTTGATTAAAAAAAAAGTTGCTACAAGGAGGCACAAAAAATATTATCATAATTTGAGCATTCACTAGTATGTTGCATATTGCGCCCTCTGTAAATTTGTCGAAAATTTTAAAAAATATAAATTTGGCACTGCGAAAAATTGCGGACAATTTCATATCTAAGTATATCACCATGAATCGATATACTTTTGACCAAGGAGTATGTGGTTAAGCGTTGACCCTTTCATTCTGGGACACCCAGTATATAAGTGTATTTGGTAAAATAAATTCAGAATGACCTCCTCCGTTGCTCTATGCGGTATCCTGTACTATCTGCCAAACACCCTGTGTTTGTGTGCGTTTTGCTACCTTCACCTTTATTGTTTATGTACCATTTTGTCAAAATCTCAAAAACAACCGAAACATGCGCGTATAATTTTTAGTGCATTTTTGTATAAAATCTAAATCTATCCCTAGATAATATGAAAAATTCATTATACGGGGAAGTACAGAAATCTCGCAGAAAGTTATGAGATATTGTAAAAACGTATGCACCATTTAATATTTACTGTTTTTATACAGTTCACCTATGAAGTTTGAAAATCGGTCGTAAAGCTTAGTTCCAGGTCTTATTTTGATAAACATTAATACTATCGAATTAAGAATGGCTTATAATTACACTAATAATGGATTGGTCGATATGTCGTTGGTATACGGGGAGTGTCACCAGAGTGCTGCCGCAGCGTCTCTGTTCCACACCGAGCGTTTTCCGTGTTAAGGCATCACAAATATAGTCCGTAGATTTGTTTATCTTGTCAGAAGAGGCCGGAAATCTAAAAATAAAGCATGGCGGATATGCCGGAAGACTTAGGCCCTCTAGAACGGTCCAGATCGTCAAGCAGGTTGAAGACGATCCAGCTACCACCTCATTTTAGACGCGAAGTGCGGGAATTCCGAAACCATCAATTACCTAACAGGCGCATAGGTCGCCTATGAACCTATAAAATGACCCGCGAAATCACCAGACCTCAGTCCATGCGATTTTTATCTGCGGAGTTATTTCGCCTAACAGCATGTACAGAGTCGTGGATAAAGCGAGCGACAATTTGGAACATTTTTTGTAGCCACATTCGGAGTGAGTAATAATTAAAGGTTTGATATTTATTAAAATTTTCTTAAGTGCATATTTCGGTTGTGTTTGAGGTTTTGTAGAAATGTTGCAGAAAGGTTTTGCTTAATTCGTTGAGGTCTATGACGTTTTGAAAGAAAAGCCCTTGCGTAATATACACCTTGTATATATTGTAAGGTGATGTTATACCGGGTGGTCCATTTAACCTGACAAATCGGGATATCTCGAAAATTACGCATCAGATTGAAAAAAGTTTCAAATGAAAGTATTTTGTCTCGAATGGATCCACGATATAACACTAACCATGACTTCCCAACTCTTTCACTTGGGGTTGGGGCGGGGGTAACTTTGAAATCTCAAATGGCAACCCTCATTTTTAATTGCAGATTTGAATTTTACGATAAAAATTACTTGGAGTTCGTCTGAAACTTTTTTTTCAATTCGCCATAGATGGCGCTGTAATCGGAAAAATTTGTTTTATTCCGATTCTGAAAGAAAGCATCGTGTCTTTCATATTTTTAATGGAAACTTGTTGATTTTTTTGGGTACCTCCGATAGTTAAAGAAATAAAACCATCTGTGACAAAAAAAACTTTATTTATTATTAAATTTCTAAATAAACTTAGATCCATATTGAATTTTCATTCCATTAAACACAACTGTTCGAACATTAAATTAATGACGAAGCAAATGTTCAAAATGTCCACCACCTTCATCAATACATTTTCCTAAGCGCATCTGTAATGCTTGTTGAGTAGACACTAACACTTCGGGAACGACAGAAACACAAGCATCTCTAATTCTTTCCATCATGTTTTCGGGCGTTGTGGGTACTCTTGAATTCGCTTTTTCTTTGAGATAACCCCATAAAAAAAAGTCGAGTGGGGTAAGATCAGGCGATCATGCTGGCCAATGAATAGGTCCACCTCGTCCAATCCATCGATTGCGATATTTATGATGTAAAATTTGTCGGGATATTAAAGCCCAATGAGCTGGGCAACCATCATGCTGAAACCACATCAAACGTCGAGTTTCCAAATTAATGTCTTCCAATAATAAGGGCAAAACTTCATTCAAGAAGTTTTGATACTTTATTCCATTTTTTTCGGTACTGCCTAGATAAAAATATCATTAATAAAAAATTTACAATTTCTTGCACTGTCTTTGTAAACGATATGAAATTTACTTTTCGTCACAGACGGTTTTATTTCTTTAAACTATCGAAGGTACCCAAAAAAACCAACAAGTTTCCATTAAAAATATGAAAGACACGATGCTTTCTTTCAGAATCAGAATAAAACAAATTTTTCCGATTACAGCGCCATCTGTGGCGAATCGAAAAAAAAGTTTCAGACAAATTCCAAGTAATTTTTATCGTAAAATTCAAATCTGCAATTAAAAATGAGGGTTGCCATTTGAGATTTCAAAGTTATCCCCGTCCCAACCCCAAGTGAAAGAGTTGGGAAGTGATGGTTAGTGTTATATCGTGGATCCATTCGAGACAAAATACTTTCATTTGAAACTTTTTTCAATCTGATGCGTAATTTTCGAGATATCCCGATTTGTCAGGTTAAATGGACCACCCGGTATATTGTAAGGTGATGTTATATACAGGGTGTCTGCTAAGTGATGGCATTAATTTCAGGAGGTGATTCCTTGTCACATTTTATGAAAAAAAGTTGTACTAAAGGTATGTCCTATCTTGTTTCGTTTTCGTGGTACAAGGTGTCAAAGTTTTTTTTTTCATAAATATTTTCGGACTTGAGGGCAATATCTCGATGAAATTCAGTATTCAGGGGTTTTCCGAGACGAGAAATTCGACTATGATATCGGTTTTACCGCAATATGTAGGAGGCGCTACCTGCAGCAATGTTCTTGTGTTAAACTTCTCCTAATGTTTTTAGAACCCTGTATTTTGAATTCTAATAGATTACGTCTTATTTCCCCGTCAATTCAAAACGAAAAAGGTATACTTGGTCGAAAACTCTCAGAGCGTTGGTTTTCGAGATATCGACTATTGAAAATTTCCATGCACCTTGTTTCACTAAAACATTAATTTATTAATAAACACACAATAATAGCTGTATATATAAATATACATATGTTATATATACTCGAAAAATTCCAAATATCTATTTACCCACAATTTACGCAATTTAACGGGGAATGCCGAGGTTTCGTGATTGAGATCTGTGTGTTTTATCTTTGTCAGCATTTCGGTCATCACCTAAAAATCGGGTATTTTGTTATTAAGTAATATTTGCAATCCCACCGAGAGAAATCTCATTGCGATAAAAGAAGAACTTCAGTATCTATGTGAAACTTCTGTAAGTAAGTTTTAACGCCACAAATTCTTGTCATTGTGTATGACCCAAAAATTATAAAATGACGTCACAAATACGTAGCGTTAATTTCATGAAATCCTCCTAACAATATGATTCGTGTATGAAAAATTAGTGATAAATTTTAGCACAAGCATTCATGCAATTTTGGATAGAATTTGCACACTTTACTAAAATATATCAATAATTTTGCATTTGCTACATGATTTTTTTTTTACTAAATATAGCACTTGTATACCGGGTGTCCATGAAACCATTTAATAGAATATTATTTGAAAACAGCAAAACATATCGAAATTTTTAAGTCGTGCACGTACAGGGTGTTTCCGTTAAGTTCTGCTTTCTTTTAGGAGGAGGCAGAAAATGGTAAAATGGGACGATTTTGTGAATAAGATGTGTAAGTTTTTTCTTTGCAGTCCTCCCAATTGTCAAGATATTTAATTCAAGTGCAGGAAGATATTTTTGACTTCTTTCATCGCCCCACACTTTCTTGTAGTACGCCGCTGACGTCGACTCGCCCCAAATAACCAAAATTTTCATTCTTCGCTGAGTTCAAATATTTTTGTGGGTTTTGCATTTTTCGGCACATCCTATCTGTTTCCTAGAAATTTACGAAAGTATCCGGATAACCGCACTAGTTTCTAATTAAAAACATCTGTACCTATGGCCCTGATAACACGAAAAATTACAATAATAATTTCAAGTTTAGTGCCAACTGAGCTGGCGACCAAAATTCCGAATGCTTTTGAAACTCTAAGTACTGTTATTTTCCCGAATATTTACTTAGTTGGGAATCGTGGTAAATTTAGAGTCGTTCTTCGGCGACCGTTGCAAATTGCTGAGAAATTGGTGAGTGATGCGGAAAATCTTCCCAATTCAACTGGAAATGTAAAATTTTGGTTAATGAGTGCCAGGGCCGTACCCTAAAAATTCAGGGCCGCTCAAAAGGGACGTAGACTCTTAAAAATATATCCCCTCAAAAATAATTTTAGGGGTCATTTAATGTGCACTCATCTGAAAAAAGTTAATTCTATAATACATTTAGAGTAAATATCTTAATAAATGTAAGAATTGCAAAAAAACTTTAAAAAATCCGAAACTCCGACCCTGTGCAGACGTTTTAATATAGGAATGAGGCTTAGGACAAAGCAAAAATTATCATTTTGATGCAAGTCTTATGTTAATTTTGCTGGAAATAACATAATTTCGGTTTCTCTATCGACGAAAATCCATTTAGTGCCAGCAGCAGCCTTATTTTTCTTCCTTTTAAAGGACCTGTTTTGTACGTACGTCAGCTGAATATGCCAGTCGCAGTAGTTTAGCAAATATAGGTTCATTTTGAGGTTCTTCACCCAATGGCATTTTAGACTGTGGCTGGGATACATCGTTGTAAATGTGACTTGCTTCGGAGATATCAATGTTTGGTATTTCATCCCTTACCTAAATTTCAGAGGTTTCAATATCTGGAATATTCCCAGTTTCATTTTGGCGAGGCAGACTTTTGAATTTTAGCAATTTTGCTTAGAAATGCATCTCACTATTCCACAGGGTGTCTCTAAAAGGTCTGTACAAAATTCTAACACAGATTTCTGAGGTCAAAACATGACGATTTAACCCAATTTAACTTAGTCCGAAAGTGGACGGTTTTCGAAATACAGGGCGTCAAAGTGAAAATAAAAAAAGCAAAAAAATTAATTTCTTGGTTGGTAATGCTGCTATCTACACAAAATGTCGTATCGGGCGGTTTTTGGGGATAGGAAATCAGAATCCATTTACATTTTCGATGCACAATGTAGAGGGCGTTGTCAGCGCTCAATGAACCCTCTTTAAAAGGGTATAATTTTTTCATCACCCGGTATAAAATTTATTTATGACTAAACTTGTGTTTTCCTACATTTTTTAAGGAAAAAAGGTCTCTTGTTAAAAATCTCTACGAGGCTTCCTTCTTGAGATATTTGAAGCTTAAAGTTCGCTGCATGTCTTGAACAATAATTTTAATGTACTACATATCTATTCTTACAGTTGGATCGAAAAAAATCAAAACTTAAAAATTGTCTTCAATTCTTATCCTTTTATTTAAGTCTTCATGTTAAGCCTTGCTTTCTCTGCCTTTCTTCCGGGAGCAGATTTTTCATCGCTTTTAACTAAAATTTTCTCAGGGAGTAATCTCCAGAAAAGGCCCGTTTCATCTGCATTGTAGATTTGTTCATTCACCAAATTTCCGTTTTCAATGGCGGAACGCAGATCTTGTTTAAATGGTTCGATCATTTCAGGATTAGTCGACAATTTTTCACCAGAAATTTTCAGAAATCGAATATCATATCTGCGTTTAAATTTTGTAGCCACCCATCACTGACAAAAAACTTCTTTTCTTTTAATTCCCTGTATAATAACTTAGCTTTGGTTTTTAACAGTTCGCTTGTAACTGATAGATTTTTACACCTCTGTTTGCAAAACCATTCATAAAGCCTTTTCGCCATTCTAGGCATCTCACCTTTTTTCAACCTTCTTCTTTTCAATTTTTCAGACGCACATTGCGATGTTACCTTCAATATGTTCAATTTATTTTTTTTTATAGCACAAATTGTAGATTTTGCAACAAAATACTTTTTGATAAACTTCTAACACTCAAACCATTCTCTAAACTTTTTATAATGTCGCTTTTCACTGATAAATTTAGCACTTTTCGCTTCATAATGATAAACTTTGCATGAACTTGTAGTGTGCACCTGTCGCGGTATACGCAAGCCATACACTGATGAAATCAACCTTTCGTCCCTTTCGAGTCTTTCGACATTTTCGGGGAAGTCCCTATTAACGTGGGAAGGAAAATGTTACAGGTAGCCACCTTAATAGTGCGTATTGCCAACTAGTATGTTTGTTCACATAATCGAGATCAACGCTGTCCACTCTATAGAACCTGATGTTATTTGAAATAGATGTTCACTGCAGCGAGTAGTTCACATAATAGGGTGTTCATATAACCGAGCGCCTACTGTATTTTAGATTCCTCAAAACCGTCGGTTGCACTCGTGCAATTCTGCATGAATTCGTGTAAAAATCACACGATAGGGGCAGCAATAATTATAATGATCGAGTCACTAAGTCTTGTGAAAATCCTTTTGGCGATTTTCTAGTGAATCTGCTGTTACGTTCTGTAAATTCTCATCCAATTTAATTTTAAATTTAAGCCGACTTAGGCACTTCAGAAAACGTACATATGTCTCATTTTCACAGTCCTGGGAACCTTACTGGAGGCTCTATAACGATTAAATTTTCAGACTAATTCACGTCAGCTATTTTCATCAAGTGGAGCCCGTGAGGCTTTCACTACGATTTCCTCCCTCGCCTCAAAAGCTATCACACACCAGCGATGATGAGATGAAGAGAGCTGTAACCACTTCGCTTGAATCCGAGAAAAATCACGTGAATTTATTTCCTGGCCAAAGGCAAAAACTAGTAGTCACACGTTGAGAGAAATGTATCAGAATAAACGGCGACTACGTTCCAAAATTATTTATCAATAAATTTAACAGCCGAGTTTCAAAATACTACATAAATCACAACATTTTGCGGCTAACTATGAAAAACGAACAAAAATCCAGCTTCTGATTGACTGAAAATCAGTGACCTGAATCTGGATACACGAGGTCCTATATATCAAAAATAGGAAACTTAGGGTCACCCCCAGTAAAACCGGAAATAGTGCGTAATTGATTTTATATTGAAATCGAACATGTTTTGTCTTTTGCTGTTTTCAATGAATGCTCGTGTCAACCATTTCACGAACATCCGGTATGTATTATATGTTCTAGCGGAGTCTGACACAGTTCTCGCAGAACCACTACTGGCGTAGTGATTTTTATTGGTTAAGTGCTCACATAACTGGTCAAAAAATTGCAATTTTTAGAGATTTTTCTAGAGTCAGTGGTTCCATAGTCACTGGTACAAAACTGCACCAAAGATTCTTTATATAAAAATAATAAAGTAGAACTTAGTTTACCTAGTTTTAAAAAGTGATAATAATCGTGTGCGAGAGAGAGAGAGACAGAGAGAAAGAGAAAGAAGGAGTATGAGTATTAGATCGTTAAAAAGTTTACTTTATAGCTTCTCGTAGCTTATAGATGCTTAATAGAATCTTAGAATTGAAATTTTTTATATACACTTTTTAAGGGCACATACAGGCATATGCCCTTTAAGAGTGCACATGCGTCACGCGTTCTCATTTTAAATTTCTGCGAATAACAAAAGTTTTTATGATAATATTTGACGATTTCGCTAATTTTTTCGCAAAGAACTGAAAAACGACTGTACAATTGAGGAGAATTTAGGAAATGAAAAAGTCTCTAAATTAAACATGGAATTCATATTCCAGGATATAAATAGTTAATAGAATACGTACTAGAAAGTTCAGGGCAGTGAAAGCAAGCTCGATTCTAAAAAAATACCACTCCGTAAAAGGTTATTCTCCATATTTCTCCTCGACCCTAAAATCTTTATTTTTGGAAATAGGTAAAATTACTTAAGAAAAATGTTTTAGTTTTTATTGCGAATTATCAGAATCCGCCATCGGATGAAACGAACGAGCATCGTAAAGCTGCCGTATAAGCTAAGACCGACTTAGCTTATTGAGATGAATATTAAAATTTTTTTTTTCGAACTGAAACATAAAAAAATTCTATCTTCTATTATATTCTATATATTCCAAATTCTATCATCATTGTAAAGAGGTTACTAAAAACTTTTAAAAATGGCTAAAAAATGTACAGGTCCGTATTTAGACAACTCTAGTTGTTGTCATTATCTCAGAAACTAAACAACATTTAAAATTTTTTAATTTACTGGTTCATAGATATAAGAAAACTGTGAAGTTTTTGTATCAAACGTTTTGATGAAATACCTTTAGTTTTCGATTTATTTAGAAAGAATTTTAGTTTTTTCATAATAACTCACAAACTAAAAATCATTTGGCAACATTCTTTACAGTTCTTAGAAGAGTACGAAGTTTGGCACATTTTTTCTAATTTAACCGACTCTGTAACTCTTACCGTTTAAGAAATAGCAACGGTAGCACACCGGAGTGGAACACCCTGTATATGTGACATATAAATATGTTTGGAATCAGGGAGACCAGCAGGTTCCAAAGAGGTATAAATATACAGGGCGTTCTATAAAAAAAAAACAACTTGCCATTTTTTGACAGCTTTACGATGCTCGTTCATTTCATCCGATGGCGGATTCTGATAATTCACAATAAAAACTGAAACATTTGTCATAACTATTTTTTCCTATTTCCAAAAATAAAGATTTTAGGGTCGAGGAAAAATATGGGGAATAACCCTGTACACAATATCAATGCTTAGAAAAATCTGATCGTGTAGGTTCTAACGAGCCGTGCATATGCAAAACTTCAAGTTAATATCGCAAAAACTAAAGGAGCTCTAAAGTAATATCTTTAAAAAACGTTAAAATTTCACTCTGTATCTCAGTTTTTTTCAATTCTTAGTTATCCAAGTAAATATCTAGATAGGAAAATTAGGTTAGGTGTTCGTATTTTTTACATAAAGAAGCTGTAGTGCAATTCTGAGAGTGCCTGCAAATATGAAACACCCCGTGGGATACTTAACTTAAAATTGAATTACTATTTTGGTGCAGTAAATATATGAATAATGCAAAAAAGTAATTTGCATCTGGTCGGAAATGTATTTTCCTATCTAATAATAGAATGTTTATTAACACGCAGAGGTACCAAACCTGCCTGTGTTGACATTGCTTTGAAAATGATTCCATTAACGTTATTTCCTGGTCTTATGTATTGTAGATGAGACTGAATCCACCTGGTACGGACGAGCCTGTTAAAGAAGAGACGGTAATGAATCAGATGAAGAGACTGGCACGATTCATTGATGTGGACAAACAGTATTACGAAATGAAGCTTGAAAAGAAAGCTTCTAAACCAAAGCGACGTCAAAGCAACAGACTCGCTCATTCATTTTTCTAGAGATGAAACCATAATCTTTCCTCGGAACTACAGTTTCTAACCATTTGTATTTGTGCATCTACCACTGATTAATTGAAAAATTTATTATTTTCTAACCAATAACCCCTGAAAAATGTAACTGCTTGAAAACTGTAGATCATAATGTTTTTGTAAAACTTACACATAGAATTGGAGATATCAGATGAGTCCTTTGGCTTGAAAACGGTTTGCTGCATCTCAGTGATATTTGTAAATAATGAACACACTCATGGAAAATGTCGTGAGGAGGAACATAAATACAAAGACAAATTTGTAGTGTGCATGTTCTCAAAAGAATCAAACGCCCAAAAGGATATGGAAAGGATATATTGAATAAAACACGTGTTTCTATTTATGAACTTCATGGCACGTGCGAACAACGCAAGTACACACACAACATGTTCTACGTGTGTGAAGATGTGTGCTGATGCTTAAGCATGTGTACTCTGGAAAGAAAAGAAGGTTCGATCTTCTATCAGTACGAACACTCAAAGCTTCCTCAGGTTTAAATAGATACCAACTTCGATTTACCCAGCATTCAACATCATCTTTCCATTTCCACTTAAAAGCTCGATTCCTTTCGCAGCCGTGAACTTTTCCTTAGAGCTAAGTATTCACATCGGAAAAGTCGAGGGATATTTTTATAAATAAAGTTAAGTTCCTCCGAATTTAATTACAAAATAAAGTTATGTATTTATAGTGCTAGAAAGTGTTTAATAAACTATAAAACTAAGCTTTTGTTGATAGATTTCTAGATTATATTGATTTATTTATAGGTTGTGAATATAACTGGGAACGCTCTTCTTTTAGCTTAACGAAACGTTCTCGACAACCAAGAAAGTCTAATACAATACAGGGTGTCCAACGATTATGGGTCATAATCCGTATTTTGAAAACTATATTTAGGGCAAAGTTTAAAATTGAGCTTCATACCAAAGTGGAGGTAATATGTTGATTAAGAATATTTGCATGAAAATATCACTTCCGGTTATACCGGAAATCAATGTCAACTCACTGATTTTAAATGGAACACCCTATATATTATAACAAATTTCGATTCTGTGGAACATTATGAATATTTTTCGTGTATAATGTTCTATATTGAATATACTTACGGTTTTCGAGGTATTTAGAATTTTCCAAAAAAATTTGATTTTCAGCCATTTTCTAATAATTCGAAAATGGCTAAGTATTTTGCAATAAAATTCTGCGCTGTTGTGCAAAATGCTTTACAGTCCTTAGATCGGTGAATTAAATAAAGTTTTTCCATACAGGGTATTCAAAAAGAGAGTCCAAAATAATAATTAAAAGATAGTAAAAAACTCGAATTTTTTAAATAGGAACCCCCTATTTTTTCAACGAAAACATATTTAACACCAGAAATAAGTACTACTTTCAGTTCAATTATCTATATCTAATGGTTTTCATTTTAGTAAAAAAAACACTTTTCAATGTTTAGTACTTCTTAACAATTTATTTTTAGTAACGTCTAGATTTACTAGATGGCGCAACAATCGTCAACAGTAGGCTTCTTTCTTCTGTAAGATGATTTGACAGATCGGCTCGTTTTAAAGTGATCTATTATGCGTTTGAGGAGTCTTCGTGATGGCTTCGGTTGTTCTGGATGTCGAATACCAAATGTATGACAAGTTCTGGTTAATACTTTGTTACATTCACCATAATAATGAACATATTGAGATAATCTTCGTTTGAATAATTTAATGTGCTGCCACGCATAAATTCTGGCGAGCAGCGGCACCTAGTAACTCTAGTCGTTACTAAAAATAAATTGTTAAGAAGTACTGAACATTGAAAAGTTTTTTTTTCTTATAAACTAAAAACGATTAGATATAGAAAATTGAACTGAAAGTTGTACTTATTTTTGGTATTAAACATGTTTTCGTTGAAAAAATAGGGGATTCTTGTTTAAACATTTTTTATTTTTTACAATTCTTGAATGATAATTTTAGACTCTCGTTGAATACCCTGTATGAAAAAATTTGATTCAACTCACTGATACCAAGACTGTAAAGGATTTTGTACAATGACGCAGAATTTCATTGCAAAGTACTCAGCCATTTTCCAATTATTAGTAAATATATTTATAGTTGAAAATCTAATTTTTTTTGGAAAATTCTAAATATCTCCAAAACCGTAAAAATTAGGTACAGAACACTATGCACGAAAAATATTCATAATGTTCCACAGAATCGATATTTGCTATAATATATAGGGTGTTCCATTTAAAATAAGTGAGTTGACATTCATTTCCGGTATAATCGGAAGTAGTATTTTCATGAAAATATTTTGAATCAATGAATCACCTCCACTTTAGTATGATGCTCAAGTTTCAACTTTTTCCTAGGCATAGTTTCCAAGATTCGGATAGTAACCCATATTCGTTGGACACCCTGTATATGGCCCCCACGATTATTATCTACAGCCCATATTCTGTCGTCCATACTCAAAATAATATTGTTGATTTCCGCTTGTGATATCTCATTCTTTTGACATTAGCTCTCAGAACCGAAAGGCAAGGTGAATGTTGGCCATATATGGCGAAATGCTTCTTTGAGGCATGTCCTAAATATGCTCAATTGGATTCAGATCTGGCGATTGTGCTGGCCATAGTAATGTGGCAATTCCTTCGTTGGTCAACCAGTCTGCTACAATATCTGCGACATGTCGACGAACATTATCATGCACGAGGCAAAAATTCTGGCCAAGAGTGTCAACAAATTGCAGGATTGTAGGGTCAAAAAGGGCATCGATGTATTGTCGAGCTCTTAGGAATCGTTTTGGAAAAAAGATATCGATTCTGCCATCAATTATTATTCTGGCCTATATCGCTATTGTACCTCCTCTATATGAATAGATTTTCTCGACGTGTAAACGTTCAAAATTTCTAAGCGGTCTCCACACTCTTATTCGAAGAGAATCTGGATGAAATCCAAAACTGGATTCGTCGGTGAACAAAACTGTAGCCCAATCAATTCCATTACAATTTCGATATTCCTGATATCACTCTAATTCTACAATGCGATTGTCTTTGGAAAGATGATGCAAATGAATGATGGTAAGAGATGCACATCTCAGTGGGGTTCAACTATAAAAATCAGCTTCATGTAGACGATTCGTAATAGTATCTCGGCCTATAATCACACGGTGCACCCGTTGTAAATCTGGAACCAATTCAGGTGTCGTAATTGTAGGTTGTTTTCTCACTGTCAAAACTAAAAATCAATACTGAGCTGCAGTTTTAATGCCTTCAAGTCCTGAGCGTTCTTCTGTCGTGGTTCCTGTTTCTCTAAAGCGCCGTCATAGTAGACTGACTAGACACTTTGGGAAACACCCATTCGTTCAGCTGCTTCAGTTGTCTCAAACCAACTTGAAGAAGGTCTACCGCTCGATCCACCTCATCCAGAGTTCAATGTTGTTGTTGCATGGTAAAACGTAGTTTCCAAAGCACCTGTTAAGCACCATTTAGTATTAAAGAAATGAAATTGAATCAACCTGATAATTTAGCAGAGTACAAAATCCTATCTTTATCGTATCCACAAGAAAATGATTTATTTACTTTTAGATTTTTTCAATCATTTGAATACATATAGAGTAAGGACTTGCACTAATATAGTACAGTATAAACTACAATTGAAATTACTTGTTGAGGATTTTATGATTTAAAAAAGAATATGTTTAGACTCTTCTGATGTGTGTATAATACAATAATGTAGCTTTTCATGAACTATATTTTAAAATTAGTAACCTAATGCCAGGCGTTTCTCAACAAACATTACATTATTCAAGAGTACGCGAAATTCTATTAATTTATGAGACTTCCTAAATTAATCCTAAATTAATATTCTAAAAATAATAAATAAATAAAATTTATTAAATATAATTGACATAAAAAATATACTAATGCTAAACTTTCCCGATAGTAAAATAATTGCTAGGAGCTGCATGAATGGGTTATGAAAAACCTGGAAATATGATTATAGCAAAATAAAATATCTATATATGAATATACAGGGTGTTTCAGTTTATAGTAGCAGGATTTTAACAGTTGATAGAAGACCTTTTTTTAAGACGAAAATGTTATATAAATATATATTGAAAATGGCTCAGTTTTTGAGATACAGGATGGCAAATTTGACTTTTTCTAAAATAATTCAAACAAATATTGAGATACAACCATGAACTTTGGTATTTTGGGTTTTTTCGCAGTGCGGAATTTATATTTGTTAAAATTTTCGTCAAATTTACAGAGGGCGCAATATGCAACATACTAGTGAATGCTCGAATTATGATAACTTTTTTGTGCCTCCTTGTAGCAACTTTTTTTTAAATCAAAATGGATTCCACGTTCATTTTTTCCTAAAAAAGGTACTTTTGTTATAAATTACTAAAATCACTGTTTTCGAAATATTTTTAATTTGGTACGTAGTAGTACGACCTGCTTCTACAGGGGAGTTGTACTAACACTAATAATGTAATAAATAAATGATGTCAAATGTAATAGTCATAATATTAATAACATCGATAAATGAATTTAAAAAATATTTTAACATTTATTAAACATACAAAAATTGGCGAAATAAACTATTTACTATCAAATCACAACACTCCTGTGGAAGCAGGTCGTACTATTACGTACCAAATTTAAAATATCTCGAAAACAGTGACTTTTAGCAATATATAACAAAAGCACCTTTTTTAAGAAAAAATGAACGGGGAATCCATTTTGATTAAAAAAAAGTTTTGCCACAAGGAGGCATAAAAAAGTTATCATAATTTGAACTTTCGCTAGTATGTTGTATATTGCACCCTCTGTAAATTTGACGAAAATTTTAACAAATATAAATTCGGCACTTCGAAAAATCCCAAAATATGAAAATTCATGGTTGTGTCGTAATATTTGCCTGAATTATTAGAAAAAGTCAAGTTTGCTATTCTATATCTCAAAAACTGAGCCGTCTTCAATATGTGTTTATATAACATTTTCAACTTACGAAAAGGTCTTTTATCGACTGTTAAAGTCCTGTTATTATCAACTGAAATACCCTGTATATACAGGATGATCCATAATGATGTTCAAATCTTTTAAAAGGATATTCTATCAGCCGTTTTAGGGGGAGATCTTTGTATGAAATTCTTCAATTTGGGCCCTTCCTGTTCAAATATCCAGGCTCAAAATGGAGGAAAATAATTTTTTTTTTTTATTTATTAAAAACGGCAACGTTTAAAAATTTCAATTTTGATACATATTATCAGCTAATCAAACGTTTTTTTGTGATGGTATTTATTCTTTGTCTCATGTGTCTGGAGGGTAGGAATTAGCAACTCCTAATTTTGTTTTCTAAAGAACTTTTTCCTACAATTCATTTCAACAAAACTTCGTTTTTAAATACTAAACATAATTAAATTTCTTTTTCACTATTGTTATTTTTTCATGCAAACAACAATTTGCATAAAAAATAATAATAGTTTTTTTTATACTATTAAGCTTGTAATCACACCACAAAATCATGGATTAAGAGCAAACATAGAGAAATAAATAGTTTAATAAACAATTAACAATATGAACAAATAAAAATAAATTTGTCTAATCTCCTAGGTAATAAAAAAAAATTATAATTGTTCAAAATGGGCCCCGGCGTGCGCGCGCACACTCTTTGAATATTTATGACACATTTTACTTTTTACAGATAACGTCAATCCTTAGCAATAAATGAAAGTATTTTTTATTATAAAGTAATAGAATTGTCATCTATAAATAAATAACAAACAAAAGCATTAACAAAAATTGTAACAAAACACACAACCATATTGGTCAATCTTAAGTATTCAATATTTATAATGCCTCTGACTTAATTAAACACATTACATTCTTCAGATTATACCCAGTGACACAACTCAAACGTAGACACTCTTAGTTGCTTATACAGATAGAAATTTGAAATTTACAACATCACTTTGACGTAAGGGAATTAACAATCTGCTAATGCCAAATGTCATATCTGTGTCACATTACGATTCGACGCAGTTGGCATCCACTTTATTTTTCAAATTGCAAGATATATTTTTTAATTTGAAATCGAAATTTACTCGAAATGGTTTTTTTTTGCGGCTTGGCGCAGTTGCCCTTTTTATAAGTTTATGCTTATAAATCCACATTTTATAATAATTGAATGCTTTGTTTACCCCTGACATACGAATAAAAATTCAAAAAATTCATTATAATTCCTTCTATCGGTGAAAAAATGAGCTAATTACGACCCTGTAAAAATTCAAAATTATTTATTTTGCACTCTTGTTAAGAATTCTTGTTGTGCGAATATAGTGAAAAATGACTCTGAATATTATACATGTGCTCTATAAATTTAGTAAAGATCAGTGGAAAAATGCATTAAAAGTGACTCAGTAAAAATTTTAAGTTAATTAGTTAGTTTACTAACCTGACGAAAATTGTTGCTGACCGGTATAGACAATGATAGCTGGGATTATTTTACTTAAATGTCGTAAATAGCGGAAGAAAAATGAATTAACTACGACCCAACAAATATTAAATTTAATTATTTTGCTGACCCGATGAAAATTTTTGCTGAGCAGTATGGATAATAACTCTGCCCATCCTCCGTGTTATATAGAAATTTCGCGAAGATCATGAACCGTGTGAATTTATTCGCTTATTTTTAAAAATTTATGTATCTACCGTTTTATGTGCATATTTTGTGAACTTTTTATTCTTTTTCGAGCACATATAAATCCGCGCTTTAGTAATAAACAATATTAGTGGAACGTAGTGAAATAATGATTTATTAGTGGGTTAGTAGTTGACAAAAATTGTAGTTGTGTTTATTTGTCGAGCTCAAAAATAGTGTTTACCTTGAAGGCAAAACACTGAAATTTTTCGAATTCCAAAATCGCAGAGATATGTATACTTTGCTGTAGCTGTCTTTGAGTAATTTAAATCGAAAACTTGAGAAAACAGTTTCAGCTAAGTTTGGGACGCTCAAACATTGCTTTTGGAAACGAAACACCCAATGTATTATACAATTTTTGAAAGTCGTTAGATAGTAAAGCCAATTTATTCACATAAATCGTTGTTCCCATCTCTCCTAGTTTCCTATTTACTAACGAGTATCAATGAAAGCATGTTTTAACGCTTTTAGAAGAAGTTTTTGATATAACTCAAGTCCTGAAAACCTCTTTTTTCCACAAATTATCTTATATGACACTGGATATATTGAACCTACCAACCACGAGGAACAATTACTTTATATCTTTCTTACACATGTAATATATACTTATGGTATGTTACGCCCATACAATGTGTCCAACGAATATGGGCTACTATCCGCATTTTGGAAACTATAACTAAGAAAAAGTTGAAACTTGGGCATCATACTAAAGTGGAGGTGATCTATTGATTAAGAATATTTGTATGAAAATATCACTTTCGGTTATACCGGCAATGAATGTCAACTTGCTTATTTTAGATCGAACAACCTATATATTATAATATCGATTCTGTGGAACATTATGAATATTTTTCGTGTATAGTGTTCTATATCGAATACATTTACAGTTTTCGAAATATTTAGTATTTTCCAAAAAAAAATGTGATTTTCAGTCATTTTCTAATAATTCGAAAATGGCTAAGTATTTTGCAATGAAAGTCTGCGTAATTGTACAAAATCTTTTACAGTCTTGGTATCAGTTAGTTAAATCAATTTTTTTCATACAGGGTATTCAAGGAGAGTCTAAAATTATCATTCAAGAATTGTAAAAAATAAAAAAATTTTGAACAGGAATCCCCTATTTTTTTAACGAAAACATGTTTAACACCAAAAATAAGTACTACTTTCAGTTCAATTGTCTATATCTAATCGTTTTCATTTTATAAAAAAAAAATTTTTCAACGTTCAGTACTTCTTAACAATTTGTTTTTAGTAACGACTAGAGTTACTAGATGCCGCTGCTCGCCAGAATTTAAGCATAGCAGCACATTAAATTATTCAAACGAAGATTATCTCAATATGTTCATTATTTATGGTGAATGTAACTAAGTATTAACCAAAACTTGTCATACATTTGTTATTCGACATCCAGAACAACCGAAGCCATCACGAAGACTCCTCAAACGCATAATAGATCACTTTAAAACGAGCCGATCTGTCAAAGCATCTTACAGAAGAAAGAAGCCTACTGTTGACGATTGTTGCGCCATCTAGTAAATCTAGACGTTACTAAAAATAAATTGTTACGAAGTAATAAACATTGAAAAGTGTTTTTTTTTTACTAAAATGAAAACGATTAGATATAGACAATTGAACTGAAAGTACTACTTATTTTTGGTGTTAAATATGTTTTCGTTGAAAAAATAGGGGGTTTCTATTTAAAAAATTCGAGTTTTTTACAATCCTTTAATTATTATTTTGAACTCTCTTTTTGAATACCCTGTATGAAAAAACTTTATTTAATTCACTGATCTAAGTACTGTAAAGCATTTTGCACAACAGCGCAGAATTTTATTGCAAAATACTTAGCCATTTTCGAATTATTAGAAAATGGCTGAAAATCAAATTTTTTTGGAAAATTCTAAATATCTCGGAAACCGTAAGTATATTCAGTATAAAGCATTATATACGAAAAATATTCATAATGCTCCACAGAATCGAAATTTTTTATAATATATAGGGTGTTCAATTTAAAATCAGCGAGTTGACGTTCATTTCCGGTATAACCGGAAGTGGCGTTTTCATGAAAATATTTTTAATCAATAGATCAGTTCCTCTTTAGTATGATGCCCAAGTTTCAACTTTTTTTAGTCATAGTTTTCAAGATACGTATAGTGAGCCATATTCGTTGAACACCCCGTGTACATCAACATTTTTTGATAATATACCTGGTATGTCTAGATTTTAGTGCTCATTATCCTCAAATAGCGGTTGCTCTGTATAATAAAATTTTCAGTTAAATCTATATATCTACAACGCCCCAATAAAAGATCAATCTTGCTATTCATCGATGTGTCACGCTATAAAGGTATCGATAATAAACTAATCGATCTTTTTTTTTTTCGTTTTTCTTACAAAGAACTTTGTAAAACTTAATTTCTCATTTAGTCCAATTGTCCCATTGGCGTGTACTTCGTTAACTGTGTTTTTTATTTTTGTAAACCTGATTGAGGCGGACTATTTAGAGTGGAATAAATTACTGCGTAAATTGTTCCTGAGCTTGTTGTTCGAACTTTTTTCTTATTGCATTGCTTTTTTCCATGGGGAATACTGAGAATTATTTAATGAAAATCTATTTAAAAAAATCTACAGTCAAGCGCAAGATTATTGGCGAAGCATGTAATGAATCTAAGAAATTAGGATGCTTTGAAGAAGCATGGTCCGAGAATTACATATTCGATAAATATTTTTTATTGACGAAATTACAGTACTGGAAAATGAAACTTAGAAAATGCATTCGACTTTTTTAAAAATGGCTCAAAAACTAAAACTTGGAAGAATTTTGAGAACGACATTGAACCGGTCTTTCGATTCCCTTTAACCTCATCTATCTAACTATTATACCTTTCTAGCTCTTGTTGTTTCCAAGATACCCACCACTAGCAGGCCTAATTTGAGCCATACTATACAACACGTGACTTCGCTAAATTTAAATTCCATTTCGAAAAAAATTATTTTTTAGCGATTTCCCAATAAGTCAATTTCCTAAATGCGCTGATTCGCTGAAACGGTTTTGGATGGTTTATAATAGATAATTGGAAAAAGTCGCTCTACTAGGAGCATTGTCACGGAAGGGAAAGATAAATTCTCTTATTTTATAGTGGAAAGCATTATCTAGAGGATGTTCATTTCCAGAGTTCAGTAATGTATCTCGGGAGATCTCGAGGAACTTCGATAACTATTAAAAAAAGTTGTGCAATTTGAAGTTCAAAAACATGCCATTCAAAACTTAAAAAAATATCGACGACTTTTGGAGGTTTTTGATGGAAATTAAGCTAAGAAAGACGTAAAAACGTACGTCAAAAATTTCATTAAAAAAAAAACTTCCTAAAGCAATCGGAATTTTTCAAATTGCAAAACGGCATATTTTTGAACTCGAAATTGCTTCAACTCAACCGACTTCGTTTCATCATGTTTACTGAGATCCTCATGGTTCAGTTACAGAAACGGGCACTCTATACACCCCTGGCTAAATTTTAGTGTACAATTAAAATATTTGCAAAATTTAGTAATTTTAATATGTTATTCGAGTTCTTTCGGTTTAATACTTCGTTTACACACTTTTAAAAAAAATATATAATGCCCATCACTTATTTGTGTATTAATTTTTGACAATTCAAATGAGAATTTGATTAATAATTAAACAATAACAGATTTCTGGCCAAATTAAAGTGTACATCGCATATTTTATATGTAAACATGAGATTATTTTTTAAATCAGTCTAGTTCTATCCTTTTATGTGAAAAGAACAAATTAAAAATGTATTTTTACGATTTAATCACTAGAGTTAAGGAAGATGTTGAGCGTGGTATGAATTATCGTGCTGTTGCTGAAAAATTTCATCTGTCTCATTCTACAGTTGCAAAAACGTATAAAACGGATTACAATCGAGTGAAAAAGAAGAGAGGACCCAAATCAAAGTTAAATATGCGAAGCCAAGCGCGTATTAAAAGAGAAATTCGCCGGTTAGCAGGTGACTTCTCTGAAATTAAAAGAAAACTTGCAATTGGTCGCATCTGCAAGAACCATAAGGAGAACTCTTCCTCAAATGGGTGTTAAATGGAAAAAAGTTCACAAACAAATTCCTCTCACCAAAGCCCACCGTGAGTTTCGAGTGACAAAAGCTCGAGAGTGGTCATCTTTAGGGGACTTTATCTGGACAAAGACAGTATTCACCGATGAAAAAAAATTCTCAAAGGATGGTCCTGATAATGAGTATAGTTATATGGAAGATAGATCAACAACATCGTTTTATCGCCCAAAACGCCAAATGAGAGGTGGAGGGGTGATGATTTGGGGAGCAATAACTGCTTCAGGGCATTTTCTGCTGGAAAGAATCTCTGGAAGAATCAATAGCCAAGGTTATTTAACTCTTTTACGAGGGAAAGTTTATCCGTGAATGGCATCATTGTTTCCAGATGGAGATTTTTACTTTTTACAGGACAACGCACTCGTTCACTCTTCCAGAGTCACAAAAGAAGGGTTATCACAAATGGGATTGAAGGTTTTCGATTGGCCGGCGCGCTCTCCAGACTTGAACCCAATAGAAAATTATTGGCAAGCACTCTCTGGGGAAGTGTACAAAAAAGGAGCATACAACTCTGACTCGGAACTATGGGAAGAAATTTTAAAAGCAGCGCAGAAAGTTAAAATAAACAAACTCAGCCTTTTGAAAACTTTGTGTTGTTCTATGAACCGTAGATTGTTGAAAGTTATTGAATCTAAAGGAGGCTCAATTAATTACTGATTTGTTTTAAAAATTCATGAAATTGGATATTTTTTAATTTGAAAAAAAATGCATATTTTGTTGCTGTACACTTTAATTTGGCCAACTATCACTTTCTATGTAATTCAAATGTATGACTGTTTTGTTAATAAAGAAATAAAATATTTAAATAAATAAATATAAAATAAAATTAACGAATCAAATTCTTGTTTCCGTCCTTAATATAGAAATTATACAGCAGTAACCGTCTTATTTTTCTATTTCTTTTTGTAAAGAAATCAGCTGTACACTTAAATTTGACCAGGAGCGTATATGTATGGACCTATGCGTATACCCCGTTCAGGGTGTCCTTAAAGGTCATGTCAGAAATTCCAGGAAAATTCTTGAAACATCAAGCTATGAAAAAACTGATTTCGTCACCTTACAGAGAAATGGATGGCTTCAAATAACAAATTTTCACTTCGACTTTGAAAAAATCCTTTTTTAATTTTATATTTTGAGAGCGAATAACTTGGTAAAGAACGCAGCTAGGATTTTCTTAATATGAATTATTAGCGTTATTTTAGTCTTCCTTATAGCCCGTGGATTTGATGGAATGACCTTTCCGGACACCCACTATATACATGTATGAAATTATTAATATATTCGCATGCAAACAATGATTTGCAGATATTTCATGAAAAACTCGTGAATCTCCTTTCAAACTTGAAATGAATTTTTAACGGCTGCATCCCTCACCTATGCCACCGCTGACGTCAGGGCGTCGCGTGCTAAATGGTCACCACTTTGAGCGGAGGGACGCCGTGCGTCGCGACGGCGGCAGTAGCGCACTAGACGTCACTATACACGCCTCGCCGAACATCTCTTCCTCTTCGTAGACGACAATTTTCCCGGATTTTTTCGTTAGGTTCCATCATGGCCCAGTATGCGACACGCGTGTGCTGCGATTGCTTCAAGTACCAATGAAAAAGTCCTGTCACGCGTCCACGATTCACTTTCTTCGACTTAATCATCGCGTTATACAATAATTAAAATAAACAATCGTGCTCGATGCGTGTATTGTTATGACATAACGAAACGGAGGTTTTATTGGTCAAGAGGATGACGAAGAGGCACAAGGAGTTGCAGTTAGTTAAAGTCGATTATTGAGTGCTGTTTTCCGGAAATTTGACAATGAACGGGTCGACGTTGTTGGGCCGTCTGGGTCTGGAAGCACTTTCCGTGCAGGAGCTGGAAAGAAACATAAGATCAGTGGCCACCAGTGAGTAAGAGCGGGACACCCACTTTTCAAATTTGTTTTTAGGTCGTTTATTTTTGTGTGGTGATGGATGGGTTCGGGTTGGCGATGATAACAATGAGGTTTTTTGAGTGCGGCAGCCAACTTAAAACAATGTTTCAAGAAACACCTTTATAAAGTTCATCAAAACATTTTTTCTCTGACGAGAAATTCACACAAAACTATTTTTCTCCTAATGACAAATTCCGTGTCCACTTGCGCAAAGCATAAAACTCAATTTTCAATGTGTTATTAACATTAATTTATCTCCGGAAATCCCCGTGCGTCCATCTTCCCTGGTTTTCATATAATTTAAATATTAATAATAAGAGCAAATGTTTTAATATAATTCTCTTTAGGTCTTGGAAACTCGAATTTTTTCCATGGAACACTCCGTATATTCGTGTAAATTACGAAGCTATCAATCATATGGCACCATTCTGTAACAGACTTTCCTCCTATAGCTGTCTTTAAGGGTTTTCGAGTAATAAGTCTTCGTGAGTCAAAAATTGCAAAATTAATACAGACAATTCGTATCTCTCATCCTTTTCGAAATATTTTCAATTAAATTTTTCGGTTTACTGCCAAGGATTCATAAATGCCATCAATTTATTAAAAACTATTTCACGAGAGACTGGGTGAGAGTTAATTTCGTTTGAAACCGAATGAATAATGGTGAACCAAAAATTCTGACTGTGTATCGAGAAGAGGAACTCTTCCTCCGAACTGGAGGAGCCAAGTACTCGCACTAGATGTATCTCTAAAGCGACAGAGGTCAACAAATCATCAATTTTTACGGAAAGAGAAACTGTTTCCATATTTTTTTTTTGCTTGTTCAAAATCTGTTGCCAAGAGATTTTCAGCTGAGAATTAATTTCTGCAATATGTTGTACCAAAAGCGACATCATGACTCTTTGTTTTTTAATAATAAAATATTGTTCACCAGAGAGATAAAATTCACAAGGCGAGATATATGTACGGATTTAAGTGGAGAAACAGCCATTCTTATAAAACAGAAAATTTTTATTTAACAAGAAAATATCACTTTCCAAACAAATTTCCTATGATCGTGCCGTATACATTTTGGGAGATTTGATTTTAAAACCATTTGAATTTCCCTCAAAATTGAATGGATAATGCAGAGTGTTTGTAAAAGGTCTGTACAAAATCCTACTACATAGAACTCAACTACCACCTTAACAACTATACAGGGTGTTTCCTAACTACGTATAAAAAATTAAAAGGCGTAATCCTCGACTGATTTTCAGTCAAAAATGTCTAATAAACATATGTCCGCAAATGCCTTGTTTCCAAGATACAGGGTGTTGCTTGAAAGACGTCGAAAAAGGTTTTAAAGATTTCTAAAAGTTTGGTGGTATTTACTAACTTGTTTATTGTTAGTTTTTTTTGCTACTTCCACTACTATAAACAAAATAGTCAGTGTTATTTTGGTGTTTTACTCTCTAAAGTGAAAGAATTTAGTTCTGTGTCCCAAAAATCAGATTATACCTCAGTTTTGAAAATTTTTCAAATTCCTAATTACACTAATCAAGAAATGGCCAATATGGTTTTTGTTTACGGCCTTGCTGATGGTGAGTGTTTGGCAGCGAGGCGCATTTACATGGAAAGGTTTCCAAACCACCAAGCTCCCAACCACCAAACCTTTAAAAACCTCTTTCAACGTCTTTGTGATACAGGATCTCTTATGAAATAATGGTGGCTATTTTCAGCAATTCTTATAATGAATCATTAAAGCATTCCCTCAAAAAATTGTCTTTTCTAAAATTCAAACACCCAAATTGAGTTATTTTGGAAATAAAATCTCTTTTTCTTGTCACATTTCAACACCCTGTATCTTGGAAACAAGGCATTTGCGGACATACAGTCACTCAAAAAAGTATCCGTACAGCTGAAAAAAAATTCTGTAAATCGTAACTTTTGACTGATTTTGTTCAAATTTTGTATAATGAAAATTCAAACCGAAGCTCAATTTGCGTAATTGAGCAACTTTTTAAAATTTAACTTTTAGAGTGCTTTCCAGCGTTTAAAAAAAACTTCTTGTGCGGTGGAAATTTTTCAATGTGGTTTTAACATTCTTGCAGAGAGGATTTTTCTTCATATCTCCTGAAAATTTGATCTAAATCGAACAACAAAAAAGGGAGTTGCAGCTTTTTAAAGTCGTCAAAAACGCCAAAGAGTGACGATTTTCGCGCAAAATGATGAAACTTTGACATTTTTGACGACTTTAAAAAACTGCAACTCCCTTATTTGCGGTTCGATTTTGATCAAATTTTCAGGATATATGAAGAAAAATCCTCTCTGCAAGAATGTTAAAACCACATTGAAAAATTTCCACCGCACAGGAAGTTTTCAAAACGGAGTTTTTTTTAAACGCTGGAAAGCACTCTAAAAGTTAAATTTTAAAAAGTTGCTCAATTACGCAAATTGAGTTTCGGTTTGAATTTTCATTATACAAAATTTGAACAAAATCAGTCAAAAGTTACGATTTACAGAATTTTTTTTCGGCTGTACGGATACTTTTTTGAGTGACTGTATGTATATTAGACATTTTTGACTCAAAATCAGTTGAGGATTACACCTTTAAATTTTTTACACGTAGCTAGGAAACACCCTGTATAACGGGACAAACCGAAATTCTACAATATTTACATACTTCAACGATTAATTTATTGTACAGGGTGTATGTAAATGATCTGTACAAAATCCTACCACATATTCCTGTGGTGAGAATATGACGATTTAACCTAATTCGTCTAGTCCAAAAGTGGACGGTTTTCGAAAAACAGGGGGTCAAAGTTAAGATTAAAAAATCGAAAAAAATTAATTACTTCGCTTTTTAATGCTACTAACTACACAAAATGTCGTATAGGGGTGTTTTTAGGGGTGAGAAATCAGAATCCGTTTACATTTTCGATGCACAATATAGAGGGTGTTATTGAATCCTCTTTAAAAGGGCATAACTTTTTTTATAACCCGGTATAAAATTTATTTATGACTAAATTTGTGTTTTCCTACGTGTTTTAGGAAAAAAATGTCTCTTGGTAAAAGCCCCTACAAGCATTCTTTCTTGAGATATTTGATTTTTAAAGTTTGCCGCATCTCTAGCGCAGTAACTATTCGCAAAATTGAATATCTCGTAAACTATTTGAAAATGCAATTTTAACTAATAAATCGTGCACTTCTTAAGTAATTGTATTGTTTTTAACTGTTCGCTTTTATTAAATGTTCGAAGTGATCTCCATTAACATCCCTACAAAGATTAATTCGACATAAAAAGTTTAAATGGGGTTTCTTGAGTTATTTGAAGTATTTTTTTGTTGATAAAATCGTTGGTGGTTCGGTATGCGCCGATTTGGAAATCTTTCTCTGTACACCCTCGCCCTTTCGCGGCCATTCCCTTGACAAAATCCACAAGCTAATAACATACCAGTCATTTCAGAATATGTGTAAGCTTCGGCCATTTTAAAACACGAGATTGCACAAAATTTGAAATTTTATTAACAACTTTGACACGTTTTAACTATCGTAGATATTAACATACTACTACCACACGTACCTGCTTTATACGAGCAAGAACGATTTTATCAACAAAAAATACTTCAAATAACTCAAAAAGGCCCATTTCAACTTTTTATGTCGATTTACTCTTTTTAGGGATGTTAAGGGAGATCACAATTAAATGGATTCTGATTTCTCACCCCTACAAACCCCCCGTTACGACATTTTCTGTAGATTGCAGCATTACCAACAAAGTAATTAATTTTTTTTCTATTTTTTAATCTTAATTTTGACGCCCTGTATTTCGAAAACCGTCCACTTTTGGATTGGACGAATTAGGTTAAATCATCATGTTCTCGCCCAAGGAATACGTGGTAGGACTTTCTACAGACCTTTTACAGACACCCCGTATAACTAATGATTGGAATTCGAAGGATGTTCCTCTAGCCTTGAGACAATGTTTTTGGCTTTGGCTGCTCAATACCCTATACATGTAAAAGAGAACAAGGGGGAGGGGGTAAAACTCATTAGTATTCAATTCCATATCTAACAACAAAAAGAAGTTGCTGGATAGCATTCAAGGAGGTGTAATATAATCAGCAATAAAAGCAACTTTTGTATAAAACAAATTTAACTGAATAGTTCCATTCTTTTATCCGCCAGTACTTTTTATTTATTTTTAACAATATTTCTGGGATATTTTGTATGTTGTACAATGTTTCTAACTTCCTGCCAAGAGCGGATCTATATAAAGTAATATTCGGTGCAGAGTAAACTTGTTCATGTTTTATGTGAATTTCGACCTACTTACTTATAGTGCTCAATCAGTGGTGTTTCACAACAATATTATAAGGCACGGGAACTTTCCAAGGTTATTTCCAATATTTATTTCCTTTTAGTCCTGACTTTATCCTCAAAATGGTAAAAATTTTCAATATTTATTTATCGATGCTACTTCTTACTAGCAAATTGTGAGCTGCATCGCCCCCCCCCCTTTTTATAGACTAAAATGGAAGGTTTCCTAATTGCAAAGAATTCTTGCACGATTTACTACACCTACCATGTGATGCTTCATTTTAAAGCCCTTAATAAACTGCGTGTAAAAAACACGTGTTAACAAAAAAAAATTATTTTTGTGAAGTTGCAGCATTTTTAAAAGACAAATATCACATTGAAAAACTATCCATATTCATAAAAGCTCTTTGGCATTTTCACATTTTTTTTCTAAGCAAAAAAATAATCAAAACTCAACGGTTTTTTTTTCACTTTTTAAGAGGTTTCAGGGGTAATGCATTGACAAACTTCAGTGATTCAATGCTATAAATCTTGCAAATTGGCTAGCGTAAAGGCTTGATTTGATATTAGCCCAAAAAAAAATCGAGCGGTGATAAATCCGGTGATTACGGTGGCTAGTCTATTGCTCCTCTGCAACCAATTCATCCTCTTGGATAGTTTTAATCCAGGTGCTCTCTTGTTTGTAGGACGTAATTCGGTGGAGTAACCTCCAGTTGAAGATGTGACAGGTTATCATTTAATTGTCGGTCGTTATTAATTTGATTCTTCAAGGCGATATTGAGACTCGGTTGTGTTTTCAGAAAAATCGATGAAAATATCACTTGCCAAGTTTCTGTTGCATAAAACAAAAACTCAACAATGTCATTCCCTACAACGCCAGCCCCAGCATTAATTTTTTTTAAGGATACGAAGAATGACCATGCAATTCATGCAACATGGGGATTTTCATTATCCCAATGACGATAATTTTGTTTATTAACATTTCCGCTTAAATAAAATGTACAGTCGTCAGTAAAACGAAAGTTTTCTCGAATGTCAGGATGTCTCTGAATTTTCTCGATCATTTCTTCACAAAACTGCATTCGTCGTTACTTAGTCCTTGAAGAATATACATTTTGTAAGGAAAAAATTAGTTTGATTTTAAAACTTTTCGAATCGATTCATGAGAGATCCAGGTTAATTCCGAAACCTTGAGAAGCAACGTTGTTGTGCATTGTGACATGACCTAAAATTTCAAGTTGGGTTAGTTCGTTCAAAATTCAGAGCTGCTTTGCCTTAATATTTTGTACAGATCCAGTGGCGTCGAATATCTGCACAAGAAATCGCACCTAAACATTGCAGATATTTTTATCCGGATAGTTCCTAATAGGCGCCAGCCGAAATAACAAATTTTTCGAAATCTTACTGCAACTGTGATCGAATTTTTGCAAATTGTTGTTAACGCAACACTTGTATTAGAACAATATTCGTTAATTCAAATTAGCAGTAAATAAGTAAGTTTTATAAAAAAGTAGCGTCACTATAAAATATAAGAAAAAAAGCTCTAAAAACTTGTTTTAATAAAACATTTGGAACAGCTTTTATGGATTTTTTTTAAATATAAAATTTTTGTCTTGAAAGTGTCGTAACTATGCAAAAATTTAATTTTTTCTAATGAAACTTGTTTTTTTTTTATAAACAGTTTACTAAGACCTTTAAAGTGAGATATCACATGGTAGGTGTTGCAATTTAAAATTTTTGAGTTGGGGTAACTACCCCCTTTAGGGGTACACGTAGAAACTTCCAGCCGCTATCAAATTGGTCCCTTCTGCATTCTACTGAAACGCTTTTTGAATATTTCAAACAAAAATTTCATCTTCAGAGTTATAGTCAATTCAAGGTTGTGAACTTGACACACCGTATACCTTTCAATTGAGTTATTTGTGGTCGATGGTTGGATGCTGAAAAGATATGTTCTGTACATCCCTATTATCACTAGTTTTAAATGCATACCTATCAAAATACATAGAACAATGCCTAATGCTCAATATACTCTCACGTAGGATTCTCTCCAAGACGTGGAAATTCGTTTTTTCCACAGATCACCCCATATGTTACTGAATATTATGAAGGAGCTAATCACAAAGAAAGTTTACTTGATCCACTTTCTTACACCTGCCTTTATCGGTTTTTGAATTAATTGACCCCTCGTTTGTTAATTAATACTTCAAAATTGTTGCAAGACCATTTCTCTTACGTTTAGTATGCTAAAACTCTACTTTTCCATGTAGTCAGTTATTGATTCTTCATAACTATAACTATAACATCAATATTTTCGATGGCATGTTTATTAGATTCGCTTTTATGTGCCCTATTATTATAACAGATCTATTTGTATTCCTAGCATGCACTGCTGTTATCTACTCGTATAATCCACACCAATGTGTTGGCCTTATTGGCTTACCGTGTCATCATCGCGATATAAAAATAATGATATAATAGCCCATTAAATCCAATTATAGCAGCAGTAACGAAGCAAAATACAATAGACTTAAGGTCAATACACAGGACACTTACTTGTCCCCTTTCTAATAACATCTGTTCGATTGAAATCGATCAACAATATAGATAATAATTTCATTTGGTAAAAACGATTTTTTACGAAATTTACCTGGGGAAAAAAGCGTTTGTTCAACAGTTTATATGCATTCGAGTGGCGTAATGCAAAAATTAACAAAACCAATAACATGGGATAAAATACTTGATTTTTCGTACAGAACAAATGGTAAATAATATTCTAATATACAGGGTGTCTCTAAAAGGTCTGTACGAAATTCTACCACAGATTTCTGAGGTCAAAACATGACGATTTAACCCAATTTAACTTAGTCCGAAAGTGGACGGTTTTTGAAATACAGGGCGTCAAAGTGAAAACAAAAAAAAGCAAAAAATTTGTTTCTTGGTTGGTAATGCTGCTATCTACACAAAATGTCGTATCGGACGGTTTTTGGGGATAGGAAATCAGAATCCATTTACATTTTCGATGCACAATGTAGAGGGCGTTGTCAGCGCTCGATGAACCCTCTTTAAAAGGGCATAACTTTTTCATTACCCGGTATAAAATTTATTTATGACTAAACTTGTGTTTTTCTACATTTTTTAAGGAAAAAAGGTCTCTTGTTAAAAATCTCTACGAGGCTTCCTTCTTGAGATATTTGAAGCTTAAAGTTCGCTGCATGTCTTGAACAATAATTTTAATGTACTACATATCTATTCTTACAGTTCGATGGAAAAAAATCAAAACTTAAAAATAGATTACAAATTACTTGAAAACATAGATACCAAACATAAACACGAAAAAATGATACTTTTAGTAGATGTTCGAAATGACCACCGTTGACTTGCATACAAAGATTAATCCGACGCAAGAAATTAAAATGTACTCTATTCATCAATTCTTCGTCGTTCTTTAAAATGTTTACTGCATTTTGAATTCGTCCCCATAGTTCCTCTTCACTATTTATGGCCGTGAAGTATACCATGGACTTTAGAGTCCCCCATAAAAAATAATCCATCGGAGTTAAATCCGGTGAGCGCGGTGGCCATGGTACCGGAGCATCATTTCCTCTACCTATCCATATTCGTGGGTGCTGTTGATTTAAATAGTTGCGCACATTTATAGTAAAATGTGGCGAAGCACCGTCGTGCATAAACCACATATGTTGCCGAAGTTGTAAAGGAAAATCTTCCAATAATTCTGGCATTGTATTTTGAATATGTTCCAAATAACTTTCACCACTTAATCGGGGCGACAAAATGACAGGACCAATAATAAAATTGTCAATTATTCTTGCCCACACATTAATCTTAAATTCATGTTGATAAAGTACCACTTTCGTAGCATGAGGATTCTCATCAGCATAAACATGTTCATTGTATAAATTAGTAATTCCATGTTTATGTTTCGTATCTATGTTTTCAAGTAATTTGTAACGTATTTTTAAGTTTTGATTTTTTTCGATCCAACTGTAAGAATAGATATGTAGTACATTAAAATTATTGTTCAAGACATACAGCGAACTTTAAGCTTCAAATATCTCAAGAAGGAAGCCTCGTAGAGATTTTTAACAAGAGACTTTTTTCATTAAAAAATGTAGGAAAATACAAGTTTAGTCATAAATAAATTTTATACCGGGTGATGAAAAAGTTATGCCCTTTTATAGAGGGTTCATCGAGCGCTGACAACGCCCTCTACATTGTGCATCGAAAATGTAAACGGATTCTGATTTCTTATCCCCAAAAACCGCCCGATACGACATTTTGTGTAGATAGCAGCATTACCAACCAAGAAATTAATTTTTTTTCTTTTTTTTATTTTCACTTTAACGCCCTGTATTTCGAAAACCGTCCACTTTCGGACTAAGTTAAATTGGGTTAAATCGTCATGTTTTGACCTCAGAAATCTGTGGTAGAATTTTGTACAGACCTTTTAGAGACACCCTGCATAACAACAAAATTACATTATATATTTAATAATTTTTTTTTACATTAATACATCATATATTTGTCCCTAGAGAAATGGGCAGGCCAACACTTACCCTGACTTACTTTATCTTACTTTCATCGCGATAACATTTCTGTGAATAATTACGAGTAAAAAATTCTATAAAGGTCTCACACATACATAACCTTTGATTCATGAATATTTATGAAAACTATGGATACATTTTCGAACAAACATTCTTGCAATCTCGATCAGAGACCAGCGATCGCGCACTACATAGCTCGTGCTTTCTCCATTTTAAATTGCATTCGTGCACATTGCCGTTAAAATTTATTTCCTATGTATAACAAAACTATAAGGATGTATATTATAACCTCATGAAGATATTCCAGTCCCTTTAAAGATAAAAATAGTGTTCTGCAACGCGCCAAACATTACCATACACAGAGACCCGGCACGCGAGCCTTTTTCCCATTTCCCCATCATTAACACGGATGGGAAATAATACCGGGAGGGCTGGTCAAGTCCTTGGAATCCCGGTCAAGGAGAGAGACGTGACCTAATTCGTCGCTTTGTGGCTATTTAGGGTCTAATCATATCTAAAAATAGCCGCTTTGGCGAAGATGTTTCGATGACTAGTGACAAATTTTCAATTTCTAATACAACGATATCATACTGTGAGAAAAAAAGCATTTCGAGACTCGTTGAATGTTGATAAATGCTTTGTTGATGAATTAAGACATAAACTCCTCAAACGTCACAGTTTCATAGCAGTCTGTTACCTAGACAAACAGGAAATTTATCTTGGCAATGACGCTACAGGTTTACATGTTAAATCCCCCGTATATAATCAATGTAATCGATGTATTGGACGACATTCAACGTAAATAATTGTTTAACTAGTGAGATGAAACCAAGCCAAAACCGTTTTTTATTTGTTTTCTTTTGATTCTCTCTCTCACTTTCTCACTCTCTTTGTCGCTCTCACTTCCCCACTCTCTCTGTCTCTCTCACTCTCATTCTCACTCTCACTCCCTCTTATTCTCACTCAGTTTCACTCTCTCACTCTCACCATCCCTCGCTATCTATCACTTTCTCTCACTTTTTCCCCCTTTCTGTTTTTGTGAGTATGTGACGTTTTTACAAAATTGCGTTTTTTTTTATCTCATTGTTAAAACCCCCAAGGTTAAAATCGCGTCTTTATACAGATTGTTAAAAAAAGATTGTAAAATATTTAAAGAGATAATAGTATGGACCGAAATAAGCAAAAAAGTCTTAGTAAACATGGGTCCGTAAAGTAACGGTTTCGGAGATATGAAAGGCTATTCTTTTTCGAAAAACTTATTTCTAATTACTTATTTATTATCTACAAATAACAAAAAAATCCTCTAATAAAAACCAAAAATACAGTTTCCATTAGGTGTTCAAAGTGTCCTCCTTCCGTGTCCAAGCAGGTCGGACATCTTTGTCTGAAGGATATTCGATCCCTTTCTAAAGCCCCCTCGGTGGCTCGGATTTGTTGACATTTTTTATTAATCCGTAGCTGCAGCTCCTTAAGGCTATTTATAGGAGTACCATAGACCAATGTTTTGATATATCACCAAAAAAAGAAATCTAGAGGGTTGAAATCAGGTGATCTTGCAGGCCGCAATACAGGTCCGCCCCTTCCTACCCATCTACGTGGAAAACTTTGATCTAAATGCTCTCTAACGGCAATCTAAAAATGAGCTGGAGCACCATCATGCTGAAACCACATTTGTTGCCATTGGTCTAAAGGAATGTCATCAAAAAGATCACCCATCGTGTTTTGTAAGAAATTTAAGTAAGCAGCGCCTGTTAATCGGTTTGGTAAAACAACAGAACCTAGAAGCCTGTCGCCTACAATACCCATCCAAATGTTTAATGAAAAATGTGTCTGATGTCCAGATTCTATTGGATCATGGGGATTTTCGTCGGCCCAACTATGTGTATTGTGAAAATTAATAACTCCATTTCGTGTGAATTGGGCCTCATCAGTATAAGAATATTGGCAAGAACACGGGGGTTTTCAGCATCACTGCATAGAAACCAGCAGCAAAAAACCAATCATACTTGATGATCAAGTGGATTTAAGGCCTGTACCCGTTGTACATGGTATGGATAAAGCAGCTCCTCGTGGAGGGTTTTCCAAACAAGAGGAACACTAATTCCTACCGCAGCTGATATTCTTCGCACACTCGTCCCTGGATTATGCTCCTTATCCATGCTAAAATTTCTTATTCTACTCCAGGAGTAGATGCTGATCTCGATCTTCTGGATGAATAGCACTGTTTGTTCAATGAACCGGTATCACGCAATCTTTGATGAATTGTTCCAAACATACGATGTGAAGGAATCTGGCGACTTGGATGAGCTTCAGCATAAAGACGTCACGCTCTGATGGCAATACCATTAGCTCCACCATACACGAGATGCATGGCCGTTAACTTTGCGTTAGAGTAAACAGCCACAGCAAATGAAAACTTGTACACAGACAACAATCAAATGCTTAATGTTTATACCATGATAAGAAAATGTAAGTTTTTGCAATATAAAAAAATTGGGTAAAAAGAGAATGATTTTTGTTTGTTTATAAATAAATAAGTTTTTCAAAAAAGAATAATCTTCTATATCTCCGAAACCGCTACTTTGCGTACCCACGTTTACCAAGACTTTTTTGCTCATTTTGGTCCACACTATTACATCTTTAAATATTTTACAATATTTTTTAACACACTGTATATCATGTCTTTCTAAAGTACAACCGTAAGAAAAGTCTGGACGCAGGAGTCGCACCATCTTTAAGGGGTGATTTAGTGTGAACGTCTAAATATAAGCAAATTTCAATATATTTTTTAATTATTGCATGTAATTTAGCAAACTTTTTCGGCTTTCCTGAATAGTCATGAGTTAAGCCGATTTTTATACGTGATCAACACCACGACGTTGATTTGTCAGGATTAAGACGACTTTGTTAACTCACTAACAACTCTTTATTTTTAGTACTAAGGTTCTATGCTTTTTCTCTGAACTATTTTTAAGGAATTTGAAGAGAGTCTAACACTTATGCACCCTGTCTGAAGAAAAATTATAGTTGTCTCTTTTTAGGCTGAAACTTACTTATATGTGTCTAGAACAACTTATCTAAATTATATTACTAAGGGCAAACACCCGGGGACTTGAGACTTTGGTCGCAGTTAATTGTTCGTATAGTCGAAAGGGCAGTCTGGTGAAAGTCCAATTGTTCTAAATTATTCTTATGATAACCCCATATTATTGGGAAAGGTTCGTGTCGTGTGGGATAATAAGTTATATGACAGATTTGAGGATAAGAAGGTATATAACAAGGACAGTAAAATAATGTTTTATTATATTATTCAAAATTTTGTATATACAGCGTTACCCATTTGTTTTTGGGTCGGTCTGTAAAAAGTTTATTAATTGTGCAATTTGGCTCGGATTTTTTTTTTTAATTGAAGAGCTTGATAAACTGCACATTTTCATCAAAAATGGCCTCGTCGATTTAAAATTCAAGGTCTACTGTGACAGTTTCTAGGAGCAAAATTTTAATAACTCATATTAGCGATTTTTTTAGAAAAAATCCATGCACGCCACTGGATTGACCATCCCTCAAGACGGGCTTATACAAAATTTTAATTGAACATTTTTAGTAATAACGATTTTGTAGAAGAATTAAAAATGCACACTGGGTACTTACTTGCATCTTCTTATACTTTCTCTGGGTATATTAAGGCCCAAACTGGCCATTTTAATATTATTTCGGGGATTGTCGTTAAAATATTGCAAAATTTCGTTGTTATTTAGAAAATGTCCACGACGTCCATTTTGCCTCGTTACTTCGACTTCCCGGTCTACCTGGATGTCTGATGTTGAATTCTGCATTCTGCCGCAGCATCTGCTGGCGAGCGCGCGTTGTCCCCAACAAGACGAACAATTTCTGTTTTTCCTCTTACACTTAAATTTTCCATAATTATCACGATTAATAATTTAATTTGCATTAAAGTACAAATAACTTCTAATAACGATGTTGACGTTTGTTGCATTTGTTTGACAGTTGAACACTTCACTTGTTCTCCATAGCCGACTACGAATTTTTCAAAATAAATACACTTGCGGACAAAAGCATGAAAATATTTAAAAATTATCAGTATTTTTTGTTTTAATAGATTTAAGAAAGAAGCTCCATAAAAGATTAAACACTTGTTTGACGTAAATGTACATATCAAATTCCATTCACGTTCGTGCTTACCGTTTTTAATTAATTTGAGGTAGAACTAAATTAATGTGGACAAAAGTGTGGAAAGAAAACATTTATTCAAAAATAAATAAACATGAAGCTATTTCATCAATGCGAAGTTGCATAACCTTTTGCCGTGATTACTGCCTGACATCTTCTATGCATCGAATCTACCAAATCTTCAATTTTTTTACAGGAATCTTGAACCATTGGTCTTGTATGGATTCCCAAAGCTAATTTTTGTTACAGACATTAATTTGCTTTATTTGTCGTTTTACATGGTCCCATAAGTGTTCAATCGGGTTTAGGTCTGGTGATTGAGACGGCCACTTTAAAACATTAATGGCATTTTCCAGAAACCAATTCTTCACCAGTCGTGACGAATGTTTCGGATCATTATCCTGTTGATATCGCCAGACAAGGGGCATTTCTTCTTCGGCAAATGGTAACATTCTGCTTTCTAAGATATCCCGATAAACAAACCGGTCCATAATACCGCCAATTTTCACAAGGGGGCCGACTCGAGACCTCGAAAAACATCCCCATACCATTACACTACCGCCACCATGTTTTACAGTTGGTTTCTGGTATTTAATATCGAATCTTTGGCCTATTGGTCTTCTAATACACTTTTTTCCATCTTAAAGTTAAAGATGTTAAATTTGCATTCATCGCTCCAGGGAACTGTATTCCATTTTTGTACAGACCAAGTCGAATGTCCATTTGCAAATTCAATTCGCGCCTTTCGATTTTTTTTTTTTTTTATATAAGAGGTTTCTTGACGGCAGTTCTCCCCATAAGACCAGCAGCACATAATCGACGTCGTATATTTTTCCCATATTTCTTGTCTAATTTGCCGAGCCGACTTACTGGGTGTCCATGGGTTTAATGCATTTGTCAATGTTTGGGGAGGTTTTTTTGGGACGTCCAATTTTTTTTTGGGTTCTTACATTGCCCACCAATTTGAATTTTCTTAATATTTTGGACACAGCACCTTCGCTAATTTGTAAATTTCTTGCAATAACATTTTGTTTAAAACTTTGTTGATCCAATTCCACAATCTTTTTGCGTAAGTCCCCTGAGAAATACTTATTCTTACCCATCTTTGCAGATGTTTAGAACATAAAATGAGAAAACTGTAGCAACTATTGGCTCAAAACAACTAATAATGTTTATCTTTCCGCACTTTTGTTCGAGGTGTAAACAATATTTATAACAAAAAAAGAGATATCGGCCTCCCAAAAATTTAAACATATTTAAAAAATCTTCTATCGATAAAAACCTACAATATAATAATACAATTACATGAACCGTTGTTCATAGTAATAAATACAGTACAAAATAAAAATCTTTCCATACTTTTGTCCGCAAGAGTATACAGGGTGTTTGGTTCACCGATACATATCCGAAAGGGGGTGGTAGGTGCGATGATTTGGAATGTATTGAACCATATATACTATTATACAAAGTGTTACGCATTTCGAGATATCGTCATTTTTCCAAATTTTACCATTTTCGCTGTTTACTTCCATATAAGTTAAAATAAAAATTTAGCTGAATGTTCGATCTGGCTCTACCTTTTTTCACATAAACTTGAATATGTATTTTATTGATATCAAACATCTAATGAAGTCTACATATTAAAAAAAAAATAATGTAGCCTTTTAAAGTTCGAAAAAGAAATTTCTTAAATATCAAACCTTGACTTTGTAAGCGAATACAAGAAAAGGTGCAAATGAAAGAGACGTTCAAATATCTCTAAAAACTTATTGAACTAATGCTCTTTCGAATGATATATTGAAAGACTCAGATTTAATGTCGCATAAGATATTTAATTAAAAAAAAATTAAAAATGCGGATATGGCGATTTAACAATATGAATAAAAATTAATTAGTAATTATTATTTATACATTAATTATACTATTTATTTAAGATTAATTATTATGCTCGAAATGAGATCCACCATTTCTGATACAACATCGGCATCTTCGTCGCATCTCTGTGGTGGTTACTCCTAGCTTCATTTCAACCTTCATGACTTTTGCTGCCCTATTAATTTTTTGAATGAGATGGTCTCGATCGTGAATTTCTTCATTGTATACCAGTTCCTTCATTCTTCCCCAGATATGATAATCTACTGGGGTCAGATCCGGAGATCTAGCAGGCCATAATATTGGTCCACTTTACCAACTTTCATAATTTGCATTATTGGGCTGAAGAAAATCCGCATATGAAAAAAGAAACTTCGTTTCAACATAAATTTAGTGTGAACGTATGGGCTGGTATAATAGGCAGGCTTTTGATTGGCCCATATTTTTTGCCAGACAATTTAAATGGCGAAAATTACCTAGAATTTTTAAGAAATCATTTACCAGATATTTTGGACGATATACCTTTAGATGTAAGAACGGAAATCATATTTCAAAACGATGGATGTCCTGCCCATTATCGGAAAACAATAAGGGAGTTTTTAAATAATCAGTTTCCCGAAAGATGGATAGGGCGAAACGGACCAATATTATGGCCTGCTAGATCTCCGGATCTGACCCCAGTAGATTATCATATCTGGGGAAGAATGAAGGAACTGGTATACAATGAAGAAATTCACGATCGAGACCATCTCATTCAAAAAATTAATAGGGCAGCAAAAGTCATGAAGGTTGAAATGAAGCTAGGAGTAACCACCACAGAGATGCGACGAAGATGCCGATGTTGTATCAGAAATGGTGGATCTCATTTCGAGCATAATAATTAATCTTAAATAAATAGTATAATTAATGTATAAATAATAATTACTAATTAATTTTTATTCATATTGTTAAATCGCCATATCCGCATTTTTAATTTTTTTTTAATTAAATATCTTATGCGACATTAAATCTGAGTCTTTCAATATATCATTCGAAAGAGCATTAGTTCAATAAGTTTTTAGAGATATTTGAACGTCTCTTTCATTTGCACCTTTTCTTGTATTCGCTTACAAAGTCAAGGTTTGATATTTAAGAAATTTCTTTTTCGAACTTTAAAAGGCTACATTATTTTTTTTTTAATATGTAGACTTCATTAGATGTTTGATATCAATAAAATACATATTCAAGTTTATGTGAAAAAAGGTAGAGCCAGATCGAACATTCAGCTAAATTTTTATTTTAACTTATATGGAAGTAAACAGCGAAAATGGTAAAATTTGGAAAAATGACGATATCTCGAAATGCGTAACACTTTGTATAATAGTATATATGGTTCAATACATTCCAAATCATCGCACCTACCACCCCCTTTCGGATATGTATCGGTGAACCAAACACCCTGTATACTGAGGGTGCAGTTTTAATTCTTCTATAAAATCGTTATTACTCAAAATTTTTCGATAAAATTTTGCACGGGCCCGTTTTAAGAGGTGGTCAACCCAGTGACGTGCACGGATTTTTTCTAAAAAAATCGCTAATATGAGTTGTTAAAATTTTGCCCCTAGAAACTGTCATAATAGGCATTGAATTTTATGTCAACCAGGCCATTTTTGATGAAAATGTGCAGTTTATCAAGCTCCATAATTTTAAAAAAATCCGAACTAAATCGCACAATCAATAATCAAATTTTACAAACTGACCCCAAAACAAATGGGTCACACTGTGTTTATTGCGTCTCTGTGAGTTAGAACCCTGATTCAGAAACCACTATTTACCAAATTTGTGTTTTCTTTTTATTCAAATAAATCTCACAGTTTTTTAAATAAATCGCTCAAATTGATACTGAAAGGTAATTCGACGACTGTAATTAAGATTTAATATTTATTCAGTGGTATCAATTAGAAGGCGCCACTTAACTCATATTTCCCATATTTAACTTCACATAACTTTTTGGCCACTTACTTTATCAATGTGGTGATTATCAAAATGGATTCTACCATATTTTTTACTTAAAAAATATATACTTAAAAGTCAGTGGGGATCACAATTTTCAAAATACACTTCCCCAAAAAATTAACGCACCAATGAAAAGTAACCAAAAGTGTCAAGTATTTTTTTCTGTTCGCCCTGACGAACAACATACAAACTACGCAACTGGCGGGGGGCAAAACGGCGAGCCTAATAATGGACATTAATATGGCTTTTGATAGCGTCTGGCACAGGGGTCTACTATACAAATTACACAAACTAGAAACACCAAAATACCTAATCTACTTAATCAAAAATCTGCTAGAAAACCGACAACTTCAGGTACGAATTGACACTGCCCTCTCCTTCCCCTTCTCCCCGGAACAGGGGCTACCACAGCTACACACACCACTGCTCTACAATATATACTGCCACGACATATACAACTATGATCTACAGGACAAGGAATATATAGACAAAACATCATACATTTTGCAATACGCGGACGACACAGCGCTGATTGCACACGACGAAACTACTAAGAAAGCCGTGGAACAGCTTCAGACGTTGACAAACAGAACCATGATATGGTTTTACAAATGGAGACTAACGCCAAACGACACGAAAAATCAACTTCTACTTTCAAATCACCACATCAGAGACAGCTCACTAACAATAATGACAGGCGGACACACGACTAAACCAAGGAACAACGTGAAGTATTTGGGAATAACAATAAACAATAAACTAAAATTTACGAAACACGTACGAAATATTCGACTAGAAATCATAAAAAGGGCAAAACACTTCCGAACACTGACATACAAAGACAAAGGGATTAGTATGGAAACCGCCATAAAAATATACAAAACCATATGCAGACCACTATTGGACTACGGGCACGTACTGAGGGCAAATGCAACAGAAAAAACAAACAAACACATACAGACTACAGAAGAGATTGCACTAAGATTAGTCACAAAACTAAGACACCCCGAAAACCCGTTACGCAACCCACCCAACCAATTACTGTATGAACGCACAAACATGATAAGAATAACAGAAAGACTACGACAACTACAGAACAGATGGAAAAAGAACACCAACAACTCAACTATACTGAGCCCACTTTGCTTAACAAGACAGACAAAACAACCCCGCCTCCTTTTCCCTTCGAGGACCCTTTGGGAGCACTTCCAGATGTAATGTGATAGTATTTAGTCACCAAAAGATTACCATTGTATCACAGGCAGAAAGACCTAACAGGTCGATAGCCTATTTCTGAGGAAACAAAGATTGTATATATACAGTAGGTCAAAGAAGTATTCATACACCCAGGCGAATGACGTTTATTTACATTTTTTTCTTAACTTAAAAACAATTGAGATAAAAAAATAATTAATCCGCACAAATAAGGCACTAATACACTGATTTCTAAAAAAAATATATCAAAAAACTGCTTCTTTGTACAAGAAAATCAAAGGGAAATGTCTTCAGGTATGCCCAAAAAAGTATTCATACACTACCGAACATGAACATTTGTAACTTTGAACACCAATACAATGAAATCATTAATATTTTGTGTTATAACCCTGAACATCAATCAGAGCTTGCAAACGACGATTCATTGATTCCACCAAATTACAAGTAATTCTTTCAGGTATTTTGGACCATTCGTTTAAAATAATATTTTTTAGTTGTTCTTTACTTGAAATTTCCATTTTCCTAATCTGCCTTTCCAAATGTTCCCATAAATGCTCAATAGGATTGAGATCGGGAGATTGGGGAGGTGTTTTTAATAAATGAGGAGTGTTATATAGTAACCATTCCTGGACTAATTTCGATGAATGCTTCAGATCATTGTCTTGCTGGAAGTAGAATCCTTTAGCTTTTTTTTTTTTTTTTTTTTTTACGAGGAGGTGGAAATCTTCCCAAAGACACCCGGCCTGTTGTTTGGCGACCGGGTAGTGTGGGACTCAAGCTGTATGCAGCCTGCCTGCCCACTAAAACCACCTCTCCTCTTCCGCCCCCCGGAACCACCTTTCGGTATATCTTCGGGGGGACGCCTACTCCTGACTAGGCGGGGACTCTGGTCCTCACCCCACTCTTCTTTCTCTCATTCCCTTTCACCACCTTCCCATTCACTATTCTATTCACCAGTCTCGCAAACAATTCCCACTTTTCCTTACTCTCCACCAGTTCGTGTCCTATCATGTCTCGGCTCAGAGAGAGTCCCCACTCCCTCGCCTCAACACGATAGCCCTCCCATTCTGGACACTCCCAGAGTGTGTGCTCCAGGGTGTCCTCCCTTTCATAACAAAACCAACATTCTGCACTTCTTTCAACCTTTATCCGCCTCAGGTATTTCCCAAACACACCATGCCCGGTGAACACCTGAGACAGCACATAATCACTCTTCGTCCACTCACTCTCACACCATTCCCGTATACTAGGTATGAAGGTCTTTATGCAACCCTCATACCCACTCCATTCTCTCTCCCATTCCTGCATTACCCATTCCTTTACTTCCACTCTACCCTCTTCCCCCTTCTCCCACAACATACACCTTTCTTTCACCCTGATCCTCACAGGAGGGATCTTGGCTAATGCCAACACCGCCGCGGCCGGGGCCGTCCTGTACGTACAGGCCACCCTAAGAGCGAGCAGAATCCTTTAGCTAGTCCAAGCTTTTCAGCACTGTTTTTTAAATTGGCCTCCAAGATATCTTTATACATGAATCTATCCATGTTTCCTTCAATAAAAGCCAAATTACCCACACCATTTGCAGCCATACATCCCCAGATCGTTATGTTTCCACCGCCATGTTTAACTGTCGCTTTCAAATTGCACTTCTTCAATCTTTCACCAGGTTTTCTCCATACCATCTTGGCACCATCTGATCCCATCTGATCCGAGTATGTTGAATTTACTCTCATCAGAGAATATCACTTGTTTCCAAAACTCCATTGGCTTATTAATATGTTCTAAAGCGAACGCAACTCTTTTCTTTCTATTCACTTTATTTATTCACAGCTTTTTGGCTGCTCTTCTCCCATGGAATCCCATTCTCCTTATGTGATACCTAATAGTTTCAGGATGGATTTGTTGTCCAGTGGTCTCTTCTAGTTGTGAAGCGAGGTGGAGAATGTAGTTCTCATTTCGTTGAGTTATTTTTTTTGGCCTTCCACAACGTCTTAAATTTGCCACCGACCCAGTTGATTTATATTTTTGTATTATGTACTGAATAGTAGGATAGCTTATTCCAACAGATTTTTCTATAAGATTTTCCTTCCTGATGATATTTGATTATTAACTTTTTGATATCTCCACTAATTTCCTTTCCTCTTCGGCCCTTAGTTATTATTTTTAAATCCACTTTGCACTAACTTGGTTTAAAATGAACTAGTAAATACTTATCGCAAATAAATGGAATTTATACAGGATGTCCTCGAATTACGTGGCCAAAATAATACCGCAGATTGTTTGAGTGAAAATAAGTCGATTTAACTAAACTTCCCTCAGTCCAAAAGTTGATAATTATGGAGCTACAGGGTGTTAAAGTTGAAAAAAAAAAAATCACATTTTCTTTAATATCTTTCGATTTCTTTGAGTTCATTTCACGAAATTTCATATTTGAGGGTGTTTTAGGATACGAAATTCAAATTTATTAACGATTTAGTTGTTTCTTCTAGGGGGCGCCACAAGCGACCATTAGGACACATTTAAATCTCTGTAACTTTTTCGTGCCACGGTGTATATTATTTTGGTATTTAAAAACCTTTTTCCCTACCTTTTATACTTAGAAAAGGTATACTTTATTGACGTCGCTAGAAGCAACGGTTTTGGAGAAAAACGCATAATTCTAATGCGCTGCATATTTGCGTTGGCACTTTTAAGTAAATAACTCAGTTGGCTATGTTTTTAATTGACATTTTAACACTTGAATTTGTTTCTCAAATGTCAGTTTTTTTATTTAACCCTCAGTTTTTCTTGTCAGTTTCGCTTCTTGTTCCTGTAAATATCCATAAGTATGGCCAATAATAATTTAATTAATTAGTAAGTGTTATTCTCGCTTGTTGTTGTTTCTTTGTTAATTATTATTTTTGTTTTCTATTTAATAATATCTGATTTTGAAAACTTATTGTTATACCTTTACTAATAATTATTTTTGAAAAACTTAATTTTTTTTAACGGAAAATAATTTTAAGGTAATTTGCATGCATCATCAGGCTTAGATGCATTTTTCTCCAAAACCGTTGCTTCTAGCGACGTCAATAAAGTATACCTTTTCTAAGTATAAAAGGTAGGGAAAAAGGTTTTTAAATACCAAAATAATATACACCGTGGCACGAAAAAGTTACAGAGATTTAAATGTGTCCTAATGGTCGCTTGTGGCGCCCCCTAGAAGAAACAACTAAATCGTTAATAAATTTGAATTTCGTATCCTAAAACACCCTCAAATATGAAATTTCGTGAAATTAACTCAAAGAAATCGAAAGATATTAAAGAAAATGTGATTTTTTTTCAACTTTAACACCCTGTAGCTCCATAATTATCAACTTTTGGACTGAGGGAAGTTTAGTTAAATCGACTTATTTTCACTCAAACAATCTGCGGTATTATTTTGGCCACGTAATTCGAGGACACCCTGTATACAAGAAACTTAATAAAAAAAGGACCAGAATGTTTGTGTATGAATACTCTTTTGGGCATACCTGAAGACATTTTCCTTTGATTTTCTTGTACAAAGAAGCAGTTTTTTGATCATTTTTTTTATCAGTGTAATAGTGCCTTATTTGTGTGGATTAATTATTTTTTTATCTCAATTGTTTTTAAGTTAAGAAAAAAATGTAAATAAACGTCATTAGCCTGGGTGTATGAATACTTTTTTGACCTACTGTATATATATTTTTTTTTCTTCTAAACTGCTTGTCCGGTTAGGACGATTTTTTATAATGATGGGTTATCGCTTCCAGAACGTTGTTGTATTAACTGCATTCGCAAAAAGTCTCTTTTTTATAAACACCAGGTGTAGCAATTATAGCGCGTTTTTTTAAATAAAATTTATAACACTCTATAGAGTTCAACAATTGCATTATCGTGTTAGAATGGTAATTACATTTTAACCTTATCTTTTAGTAATATTTTCTTTTTTGATTTATTCCATTACTTTTCCTATTGCACGAGAAACACCATTTCGTAGCATAACACGAATTTATTGATTTTATTTATCATTATAAACACTAAGGTAAGTAGGACTCCATGGAAAACCAAAAAATGGCACTAATTGTTAAATACAGATGCAGTGTTAGTCATGTGATTTTTGTAAACTCCTTTTACTGATCAATATGCAACGTGAAACACGAAATCACTACTCGTGAGGAATGTGCTCACATGCGAATCGTGTTTGAAGAAGATTGGAGTTGCCGAAGACTTGGGGGACGATTTAATGTAAGTCACACAAACGTTCCACCAGCCACACAGAGATATGGGGAAACTGGAAGTTATGGTCGGAAGTCGGGACAAGGACGGAATCAAATAACAACTCCAGTTTAGGACCGATTTTTAAGAAGTTTGAACAACTTTCGTGTGAATGTCCCTTTGTTGTTCTCTAGTTAAAACAATGAAGTAGTAAAAACACGGGCGGTAGTAAAAAAAGAAACATTCAAATGGCTTTTATTTTCTCGTTTTAAAAACGTCGCACAAAGAAAAGTCAAGAGACCTTTTTTCTTTCTTATTGAAGAACAAGAAGTTCAAAAATAATTTATAACTTAAACAAAAACCAGTGGCGTACCATTTTTTTTCTTTAAAAATATCAAGCTGTTTGCCCGTACGCATGTCACTGGTAGAACTAAATACAATATTTTTATGGTAAAATACGCGTTATTGTCAAACTCTATAAAATTTCTTTAACCTTGCACTAGTGGCGCCCTATATTTTAATAATAACAGTGGCGCTGGGTCTCACAGGCCCCTAAATGAAGTAAATGGATATATGGACTTCTGATTTTTTTTAATGACTTTAAGCGTTAACTACAACTTTACTAAGATGTATATAGTTTATAAAAAATATTTTCGTTCAATTATATTTCATACCTGCAAGTCTATTATGATTTTACCTTATCCGCTGCATTTTATTACAAACAACAATTGAACTCAAAAGTTTTTATTGGCAGGGAAACAAAATCAAGCACCAAAGCTAAAAACATGAAGCTTAATAACAAAATATATTATTTAAGTCGGTTCTGCAATGTTTCCAAACAGTTTTGGCAGATAATTTTGGCATGAGTTAGACACAAGAATTTTGTACATCTCCTACAATAGTATTTCGTCTTGTCTTTTTGACATTCTGTACATCTTTTCCTGGTCCCAGCAGGAATCTTTCGTTCTTCTCTATAAATGGCAAAAGTCCCTGCTGGTTCTTGACGTCTTTCTTGAACTTCGGTGGGAATATTTTTTAGTAAGGATCGACGCTTATTATGATCATTCACTAACGATAACGCTAAGCCCCTCAAGAACTTTCATCTGAGTAGCTTCGAATCTTGATTATTGGCTGTATATATTACTTGGGCATTAATCCCAGCCACATTCATGAGTCCATAAAATATTACCATGGGCCAACGTCTTGTCTTACGTACAACATCATAGTTAGATGATAAAAGGTTTACCGTATCAACTCCACTCTTTGTTGGGTTATAAAACATAACAATTTCTGGCTTATTTTTATCTCCTGAAGTAGAGTCTATGCAGTCATCGTGATGGAGGCTAGAGGCAAGGAGGACGATTTTGTTGTTTTTTTGGAATATAAGAAACCAGAGTGACCCTTTCTTACCCCCTTAGGATACCCTATTCCTTCTAGTATACGCAGAAGCCTCTCCTGTTCCTTATCGTAGGATCGGTATGACATATTAATACTCTAATTCTGAAATTTAATGTCCGGCCACAAATTCTCTTAAATTTTCGTATGAATTTCATTAAAAATACCTTTGCACGTGTTGAAATTAATTACATAAAAAACTTCTTTGTTTTAAAAAGTTACACAAGTGGTGGAACCGGGTCTGTCAGACTTTAACAAGAATTTGTATTATTTTACGATACGGGCAACGCGCTCAACACCGCACCATTCGTCGCTTTGCGAAAATCTAGGAAGTTACCGATAAACTCAAATTAAATACTCAAATCACAAAAAAAATACACACAAAAACAGAATCTCTCGGGTCTCATAGACCCTGCGCCACTAGTGCAAGGTTAAAATATCTCATGCAGTTTCCGACATATTCAAGAATTTGTGATTTTTTAATAAAATTTTAACACCCTGTACTTTAGTGATGAAGCATTTTTGGTATATACAGTCACTCAAAAAAGTATCCGTACAGCCAAAAAAAAATTCTGTAAACCGTAACTTTTGACTGATTTTGTTCAAATTTTTTATAATGAAAATTCAAACCGAAACTCAATTTGCGTAATTGAGCAACTTTTTAAAATTTAACTTTTAGAGTGCTTTCCAGCGTTTAAAAAAAACTTCTTGTGCGGTGGAAATTTTTCAATGTGATTTTAACATTCTTGCAGAGAGGATTTTTCTTCATATATCCTGAAAATTTTATCAAAATCGAACCGCAAATAAGGGATTTGCAGCTTTTTAAAGTCGTCAAAAATGTCAAAGTTTCGTCATTTTGCGCGAAAATCGTCACTCTTTGGCGTTTTTGAAAGGCTGCAACTCCCTTATTTGTTGTTCGATTTTGATCAAATTTTCAGGATATATGAAGAAAAATCCTCTCTGCAAGAATGTTATAACCACATTGAAAAATTTCCACCGCACAAGAAGTTTTCAAAACGGTTTTTGTTTTTAATGCTGGAAAGCACTCTAAAAGTTAAATTTTCAAAAGTTGCTCAATTACGCAAATTGAGTTTCGGTTTGAATTTTCATTATAAAAAATTTGAACAAAATCAGTCAAAAGTTACGGTTTACAGAATTTTTTTCCGGCTGTACGGATACTTTTTTGAGTGACTGTAATTTATATAACAAAATACACTTATTTTTCGATGTAGAATACGTGGTAGAATTTACTACCTCTACAACCGGGACACCCTGTATAGTGCTCTCAAAACAGATGATTTGGACATTTTCGTACTTAAGGCCATTCGAATGGAATTCGCTTCTTCGCTGTCAGCAATGCCAATTAAAATTTCATCCTGTTTTTCCATAGTGATAGTTTTCGGGCAAGCCACGCTGTCCCTCTCTGGACGAAATGATCCGGTTTCTCCTAATCTATCATAAAGGTTTCTGAAGAGTGTGAAATCTGGCTTCTTCCTGTTTGGACACAATTGCAAATATCACCGTTTACGTAATAATTACTTCCATTACAATTTTCTTGCACATACACCCGCACCATATTTTACATTTCAATATTAAAAAAAAAATGATGTTTTTAGCACTTTTTTCCTTACAACGTTCGAGTATTCTCACAACACTAATTACAAATAATTGATACAGTTTGAAGTAGTGCTTCACTAAAGCCACATTTGACAGCTTCATTGATTGATTGGTTTCATTAATCAAGGCTATTTTGAAAAAAAAAGACATTTTGTGAACGAATTGAAATGGACATTGTGGCAGTGAATTTTTAACTGTAAATACACTGCTCAAAACAATTACGGGATAATTCATTCATTTTCAATTCATTCATTCATCAATTCAAAATATTGTGTTAAACATTTTTTTGTATCACATGAAACGTATTAAAACAAATTATATTTGTAGTTAGAAGTATTTTTATTAATAAAATAAAATACTTCTTGTTGTCCAAACTTGATTTGACCAGTTGTGACAGTCCTGTTTAAAATTGTGCTAATTTTTAAATTAAAAAGCGATTGGTTATCCGATGTATTTTTAAATTCGTGATTTATCAATTTGGTAAGAAAATGAATTTTTAATCATGAGTGTGACCCTGTCTTGCTGCTGCAAAGGCTTGACATCGCGATGGTATTGATTCAATCAAGCCATCAAAAACGCCTTGGGGAATTCCGTTCCATTCTTCAATTAGGGCATTTCGCAACTCTGGAATAGTTCGAGGTGGTAAATTTCTGCTCGCAACAAGTCTTCCCAAAGTATCTCAAACGTGCTCAATGGGATTTCCATCTGGAAAATTGGCACCATTCTCTCGATATTTATTTCATCCAACCAGTTGTCCATGATGTTAGCGCGATGTATCCGAGCACTGTCGTCCATAAATATCATTTCATTACCTATTGCTCAGACATGCGGTAATATAATAGGTTGAAGAATTTCATTAAAATACATGTCAGAACATTTTATTTTTGGTAGTGGAGGAGGATGGAATAAAGAACAAGTCTCGGCAGTACTTCTTTACTTCCCTAAGAACGGGGATCGAATGCCCCCCCATACAATGTATCAGAGTTACCCCCGGTGCACCTGTTCTTCATCCCCAGAACAGGTACCCAGACCTCTACATTCTCCCCATGCTCGCATTCCTGAATCACTCTTCACCCTTCCATAAGTTTTTGGCGAGATTATAGACAGACCCTCTTTATCTCTTATCGCCGATTATCTATTCCATCTAATACAAGTTAGTCCATTTCCAGGATGTAATAAGACACTAACAGGTGTTTGTAACATACTGCTTATGCCTAAGGCTAGTTTATAACACTATATTTATGAGACTACATGTGTTTCATACTCACATTAAACGAATTGATAAACAGCCTCGTATCACTTTCCTCATAAAAGCTCACATACATATTGGCGTTTAAAGGACCATTATCAATGAAATAAAGATTCGTATAGCCGTTCGTTTCGTAGCCCATACCATGATACCGCCATCTTCAAAATGAGATCTTTCTTTGATAAACTGATGGTTGTTTCATGTTCCGCATTCATGCCAAATCAAAACACGTCGATTATTAGATTCTAGAGTGAACCTAGGCTCGTCACTGAAAAGTACCTACTACGGGTACAATTTTGATGAAGCTTAGCCCACACTCTTATTGCTCTTTTGTGTTCCAGAGTCAGTGGAATACACACCATTTGTTTTCAGGCATATCAATCCGACATTGTGGAGTCTACTTCTTATGGTTTGAGTGGACACAAATCTTCCGGTACCACTGGCAAACTCTCACCTTAGAACTGTTGCATTGATATTGCAATTTCTTCTCGCGCGCAATTGGAGAGATTGGTCTTCACTAGATGTTGTTGTGATGACGCATCTTATCCTGATTTTCTTCTAATATTTCCTGTTTCAAGAAACCGATTTCATAATCTTGACACTACAGTTTGACTGCTATTAAACACTCGGACAACATGCGTCTGGACTCGTTCAGGTTCGAGCCGCCCTATGGCTCGCCATGACTCACTTTCCATCAAATCATATTGCTCTTTCATTGTAAGAATAATGAAATCAAAAAATTGAACACCACATATTCCTGAGTACAAAAATTCAACTGATACGTAAGTAACGCTTAAATGCACTTTTATGCTTTTTGTGAGAATTCAAGTTAAAACGTGTAAAACCGACAGAGACCTACTGTATGCATTATTTTCTTGTTTACACCTGTAAAATTATTATTATCCTAAACAAAATACGCCAAAAAAAGAGAATAAAAAATAATTATATTCACAAATAACATTATATCCTCTAATTGTTTCGAGTATTATACAGGGTGTTCCAGTTTATAGTACCAGGACTTTAACAATCGATAGAAGACCTTTTTTTAAGATGAAAATATTATAAAAATATATATTGAAAATGGCTCAGTTTTTGAGATACAAGATGGCAAACTTGACTTTTTTTTAATAATTCACGCAAATATTAACATAAACCATGAAATTTGATATTTTGAGATTTTTCGCAGTGCCGAATTTATATTTCTTAAAATTTTCGTCAAATTTACAGAGGGCGCAATATGCAACATAGTAGTAAATGCTCGTATTATGATAACTCTTTTGTGTCTCCTTGTAGCAACTTTTTTTTTATGAAAATGGGTTCCCTGTTCATTTTTTCCTAAAAAAAAGTACTTTTGTTATAAATTGCTAAAAGTCACTGTTTTCGAGATATTTTGAATTTGGTTCCTAGTAGTATGACCTGTTTCCACAGAGGAGTTCTGATTTGATAGTAAATAGTTTATTTCGCCAATTTTTGTAAGTTTTATAAATATTAAAACATTTTTTTAATTCATTTATCAACGTGTTTAATATTATGACTATTAAATTTAACATTATTTATTTACGATTTAACATTTTAATATTTTGAAAAAAATGAATACCAAACACTTTTTAATTGTTAATTAATACAAAACAAGGAAGTAATTATATTCTAACTAATCTGAAACTAATTTAATTCTAATTTAAAGTAAATGTTCAAAGTGAAAACCGTTTAGCCGAATGCAGAGTTGACAACGACGTTCAATAGACCTTCGTATTTCGATTAAATAGTTTGCTCGTATCTCTTGACAAGCGTTTCTTATCCGTAAATTTAGGTCTTCGATACTTGTCACAGGAGTAGAACAAACTCTTGCTTTGAGGAAGCCCCACCCGAAGAAGTCTAAGAGGTGTTAGGTCCGGTGAACGTGGAAGCCACAAAATCGGACCATCACGTCCTATCCATCTTCTTTGGTAATTCGCATTCAACCAAGCTTTTACATTTCTTCCAAAATGCGCACATATTATCATAATCATTAATGACAGCTCCCCTGTGGAAGCAGGTCGTACTACTATGGACCAAATTTGAAATATCTCGAAAACAGTAACTTTTAACAATTTATAACAAGAGAGTATCTTTTTTAAGAAAAAATGAACGGAGAATTCATTTTGAGTTAAAAAAGTTGCTACAAGGAGGCACAAAAAAATTATCATAATTCGAACATTCACTAGTACGTTGCATATTGCGCCCTCTGTAAATTTGACGAAAATTTTAACAAATATAAATTCTGCACTGCGAAAAATCCCAAAATATCAAATTTCATGGTTCATCTTAATATTTGCGCGAATTATTAAAAAAAAAATCAAGTTTACCATCCTGTATCTCAAAAACTGAGCCATTTTCACTATATATTTTTATAACATTTTCATTTTCAAAAAAGGTCTTCTATCGACTGTTAAAGTCCTGCTACTATAAACTGGAACACCCTGTATTTCGAAATAGGTGACTCCTACTGACCGTTAAAAAGCATGTCTTTTTTGAGTAAAAAATATGGAAGAATCCATTTTAGCAAACACGGAATTAGTAACGGAAGCGGCCAAAAAGTTATGTGAAGTTAAACATGCAAAATATGAGTTAAGTGACGCCCCCTAATCAATACCATCAAATAAATATTAAATATGAGTTTTAGTCGTCAAATTATGTTAAAGTACTAATTTTGAACAAACTCTTTAAAAACCAGAAACTTATTCGAAAAAAAAGAAAAACAAAATGAAAATTTCCACGCAATAGTTCAATTTCCGAACTAGGGTTCATAATCCAAATCGTTTTATTTTAATGTAAGGTATCTTCCATTACTCTGTGTATCATTAGTTAAGGATCACCCTGTATATGAGGCAAAATTATGTGTTAATATCAAAATTTTAACATTATTCAAGTACGGATGATAGCCATAAGTATGCTGAACTTTTTATTAATCTTTGAAGTCAATATATTCAGCCATTTTTAAGCAATCACCTGCGCCTGATGCAAAAATGCCGTTTTGAGAAAAACGCATTCAAATTTACCAAATGAAAAACTCATTAAAAAACTTTGCGACAAATCAGCAATGCCAGGGCAATACATGAATTCATCCTCTCCATCATAAAAGTCATCTTCAGGTGCTCTGATCGTTTTTCTGGTGAGGTGAGCTTCTTTTAAGTCATCGGCGCACCCCAGCTGCGCAGGTCTGCTCGGTAAACGCGCTCGTCGTCGTACCCACGGAGTAAATTTAACTTTTCTGGACCAAGTGCACATCCCATTGTCACGAAAATTTTCAAAATGGCTGCGTGGCCTTCGTTAAATAGATATACAGCAGTGCGAGTGTTAATTTCCAAGATTATTTGCTGTAAAATGCGCGTTTAGGTGCCAAACGGGAAACGCAAAAGTTGAAATTCTCGTCATTGTTTTACGTGTTGGAATTTAAATATATCTCGAGAAGATCGTATTAGTTAAAATCTTCATACAGGGTGCGCCAGCTAAAACGAAACGGAACTGTTTCCTCGGCTGATAAAAGAGTTATGCAAAAATGCTCGGACACGTCAAATTTACTGTGGAGGGGGAAGATTTTTTATTAGATATTTACGGTGATTGCCTTGACCCCCTGAGCAAAGAGTGAACCACTCCTAAAATTTTAAATGGGACGAGGATCCAAGTGATACATCAAATTAAAGGCTTTTTGAAGGTATACCGGGTGGTCCATTTAACCTGACAAATCGGGATATCTCGAAAATTACACATCAGATTGAAAAAAGTTTCAAATGAAAGTATTTTGTCTCGAATGGATCCACGATATAACACTAACCATGACTTCCCAACTCTTTCACTTGGGGTTGGGGCGGGGGTAACTTTGAAATCTCAAATGGCAACCCTCATTTTTAATTGCAGATTTGAATTTTACGATAAAAATTACTTGGAGTTTGTCTGAAACTTTTTTTTCGATTCGCCATAGATGGCGCTGTAATCGGAAAAATTTGTTTTATTCCGATTCTGAAAGAAAGCATCGTGTCTTTCATATTTTTAATGGAAACTTGTTGATTTTTTTGGGTACCTCCGATAGTTAAAGAAATAAAACCGTCTGTGACAAAAAAAACTTTATTTATTATTAAATTTCTAAATAAACTTAGATCCATATTGAATTTTCATTCCATTAAACACAACTGTTCGAACATTAAATTAATGACGAAGCAAATGTTCAAAATGTCCACCACCTTCATCAATACATTTTCCTAAGCGCATCTGTAATGCTTGTTGAGTAGACACTAACACTTCGGGAACGACAGAAACACAAGCATCTCTAATTCTTTCCATCATGTTTTCGGGCGTTGTGGGTACTCTTGAATTCGCTTTTTCTTTGAGATAACCCCATAAAAAAAGTCGAGTAGGGTAAGATCAGGCGATCGTGCTGGCCAATGAATAGGTCCACCTCGTCCAATCCATCGATTGCGATATTTATGATCTAAAATTTCTCGGGATATTAAAGCCCAATGAGCTGGGCAACCATCATGCTGAAACCACATCGAACGTCGAGTTTCCAAACTAATGTCTTCCAATAATAAGGGCAAATATTCATTCAAGAAGTTTTGATACTTTATTCCATTTAATGAGCCATCAATGAAATATGGACCAATTATTTTATTGCCAAGTATTCCACACCAAACATTTACGGACCACGGTTGTTGATTAGCTACTTGTCGTATCCAGTGAGGATTTTCCGTAGACCAGTAGTGCATATTTCTTAAATTTACTTATCCATGATTCGTGAAGCTGGCTTCATCCGTAAAGAGGACACATTTTAGAAAATTTTGGTTTTCGTTCAATTTTTGCAACGTCCATTCACAAAATTGTATACGAGATTCATAATCATTTTGGTTCAGTTCTTGATGTAACGAAATGTGGTAAGGATGATATTTAAAATTGTGGAGAATTCTTAATACACTTGCTCGCGATATCCCTGAATCTAACGGTAATCTTCTTGTACTTAAATGTGGATTTACATTCACAGCAGCTAAAATAGCAATTTCGTTGTTTTCGTGAGTAACTGCTTTTGAACGCTATTTTTTTCGAGGTTTAACACAACCAATTTCTTTAAAAACCTTTACAACGCGATAAAATGTGGACAGGGATGGCGTTTCTCTATTAGGAAAGCGATTCCTCGAAGTTTCGACAGCAGTCTGACAATCCAAAGACGCCCCATATGCAAAAATCATATCAATTCTTACGTCATTAGATAATGCACTCATGGTGAAAACTGAGATTCAAAATAACACAATAAGCAATTTAACAAGTACTACTTTTACACCACTTCAGAAGTAAAACTGAGGTTTTTCGTTTTATTTATCGGTACTGCCTAGATAAAAATATCATAAATTAAAAATTTACAATTTCTTTCACTGTCTTTGTAACCGATATGAAATTTACTTTTCGTCACAGACGGTTTTATTTCTTTAAACTATCGAAGGTACCCAAAAAAACCAACAAGTTTCCATTAAAAATATGAAAGACACGATGCTTTCTATCAGAATCAGAATAAAACAAATTTTTCCGATTACAGCGCCATCTGTGGCGAATCGAAAAAAAAGTTTCAGACAAACTCCAAGTCATTTTTATCGCAAAATTCAAATCTGCAATTAAAAATGAGGGTTGCCATTTGATATTTCAAAGTTACCCCCGCCCCAACCCCAAGTGAAAGAGTTGGGAAGTCATGGTTAGTGTTATATCGTGGATCCATTCGAGACAAAATAGTTTCATTTGAAACTTTTTTCAATCTGATGCGTAATTTTCGAGATATCTCGATTTGTCAGGTTAAATGAACCACCCGGTATATGGCGATAGAAAAATTTCTTACTTTGAAGCAGCCGCTGATGAGTAACTCGATTATTTTTTCAAAAACCAAATTTTAAGCTAAAATCATGGATTTTGCTAGGTAGTAATAATGCGTTTTATGGATCAAAAAATAGAAATCAAATACCATGATCAAATTAATATTCTTCCTTTTTATCTGTTGAAGTTAGATGCGATCTAACCATTTTTGAGAAGGAATTCAAAATGGATAAAGTTTAATGTTTTTTAGCTATACTGAATATAAAATCCTTATCAACACGTTTTTGCCTGGAAGCATGAAAAACATCGAATATTAAACCCGTTTAGTTTATGAGTCTCAAGTAATCTGGTAATTTATCGTCTGTGCTAATTGTTAAAAATGGTTTTTTCTCACTGCAGAGAGAATTGAGATTATTGAATTATTTTTCGTAAATGGAAAATGTGCGAACCAAGCAGACAATGTTTTCCACCAACGTAATGAGGAGAAGCATGTAAGCCGAAAGTATGGAATTAATAGGGAAGTTTAGAGAAACTAGTTCAATTCTTAACGTAAAAACAAACCGTAGATGCCCGGTAAGAAATGAAGCGGTGGAGATGAGGGTTTTAGGACAAATGGTTTTAGAACCAACAACTAGTACAAGACAATTGTCGACTTCCACTGCAATAAGCGCAACCAGCATTCGCAAAATTTTAAAATCATAAATTTCACCCCTGCAAAATTAAACTTGTCCAAGAATTAAACGAGGACGATTTTGACCGCGGACTACAGTTTTGCGAGCTCATGAGTCAAAAAGCCACCTGAAAACCGCAATTTTATTTTCAACATCTGCTTTTCGGATGAAGCAAATTTTCCTTTAAATGGTATTGTTAATCGTCACAACTGTAAATATTGGTCAGACATTAATTTAAATATCTTCGACGAAGCGCACACACAACACTCCTCAAGAATTAAACATTTGGGCAAGTATTTTTGGACGCCACATTATCCGACCATATTTTATTCCCGGAAATCTGACTGACCATCTTCAGTTGCTGGAAGACTTTGCTTATCCCCGACTAGAAGGTCTTGTGGAAAATAATCCGAATTATTCAGAAAACTTATTGACATTTCAACAAGATGGTGCGCCACCGCACTATGATTCAGCGATTCGGCACTTTCTAAATGAAAATTTTCCTGGTCGTTGGATTGATGGAAGGGGTCCAATTGAATGGCCTGCGAAGTCTCCAGATTTGACTCCATTAGATTTTTTCTTATGAGATCATCTGAAGTCGAAAGTGTGTTCCACTCCTCCAGGGACTTTAGAAATATTGCGAGAACGCATTATTAATGAATACCGCCAAATCACCCCCGAAATACTCCAAAAGGTACGACAGCGATTCGAGGCAGATTTATTTTACTGTCAGGAAGTTAACGGACAGCATTTTGAACAATTGATTTAGGTGCTTTCGTGTTTTGAATTTGTAGTGATCGTGAAGATATAATCGATTTACTCATCAGCGGCTGTTTCAAAGTGAGAAATTTTTGTATCGCCATAAAGACCTTCAAAAAGCCTTTAATTTGATGTATCACTTGACCCCCCTTCCCATTTAAAATTTTAGGAGTGGATCATCCCCTCTCAGGGGATGCAGGCAATCACCAGGAATATCTAATAAAAAATCTTCTTCCTCCACACTAAAGTTGACGTGTCTGAGTATTTTTGCATAACTCTTCTATCAACCGAGAAAACAGCTCTGTTTCGTTTTAGTTGGCGCACCCTGTATATTGATACGGAAGCCTGTTGAGTTTATTCATCAAAAGCAGGTAGATGAGAATGCATAGTTCCCCGGGCTTTATCCTGTTGCCACTTACAAGATGGCTCTTCACCTTCAGGACAAAGGTACTGCCGAGGCTGTTCATCCATAAAAATTTGAGATAATAAGTGTCCCTTATTGCTCTGCAAGGGTCCTCCATTAAATCAGAATAACGTTCAATCGCTAATTCCTAATAAAGTGGAACGAGGGATTCTCCATTTCTTTGTTGATTAAAATTGTAGTTTTCGGTTACGATTTTGATTATACGACGCGGTTTGTTCCAAATTCAAGTCTGACATACTGCATTTGTACACATAGTTGAACAATAAGAGCCCTACAACCTATTGGGTTGTCCTATAATTAATGTCGTATTTTTTATGTTTTTTCAAAGTGAAAATACTTATATCAATAATAAATATTAATCAATGATGCAGTGGCCATCTTGGTGGATGACCTTCCGCCATCTTTCGGCAAGTTGGAAAATTCCGCGTTCGAAAAGGCCTCGATTTTTAGAAGTAAAAAATTGATTTAAGTCATTTTTAACGACTTGATCAGAATCGAAATTTTTATCATTCAAATGATTTTGAAAGGAACGAAACAAATAATAATCTGATGGTGCCAAGTCAGGGCTGTATGGTGGATGAGGTATCAGTTCCCAATTTAGTTCCAATAATTTTTGATGCGTTATTAACGACGTATGGGCTCTAGCGTTATCATGGTGGAACCTATCATGGTGCCCCTTTGCGATTGGCGAGTTCTGGACGTTTTCTTTTGATTTTTTCGTTCAATTTCGATAGCTGACGACCATAAACATTGGAATCAATAGTTTGGTTTCTCGGAAGCAGTTCAAAATAAAGAATACCCTTGTAGTCCCACCACACAGATAGCAAAATCTTCTTTCGATGAATATTGGCTTTGGACGTCGATTGCGCAGGTTTATCTTGTTTGGTCCATGATCCTTTTCGGACTACGTTATCGTAGACAATCCATTTTTCATCACCCGTTATGACTCTTTTTAGAATTGGGTCGTTTTGGTTACGATTCAGCAAAGAATCTCATATGTTAACGCGTTGGGTGAGGTGAATTTCCTTCAATTCGTGAGGAACCCAAACATCCAATTTGCTAACGTACTCAAGCTTTTTTAAATGCAGAGAAACGGTTAAATTTCATATTTTCAACTTTTCTGTTATTTCTCGAGTTGTCATACGCCGATTAGCTTCGATTAAGGCCTTTATTTTACCGTTGTCAATGGTGATTGGGCGTCCAGTATGTGGTGCATCTTGGACATTAAAATTTCCGGAACGAAAGCGAGAAAACCAACGTTGCCACTGGCGTTCAGTAAGGCAGTTCTCACCATAAACTTCACACAATTTCTTCTGAGTTTGTACTGCATTTTTGCCCTTTCGAAAGTAAAATAATAATCGATAATGCTCACTTTAATTGTCCATCTTAACTGAAATTTTAAATAACTTCATGTTTACTAATCACGTTCAATTTTCGATCGAAAAAAGTCGAAAACATAACCTTTAAAATGACAATGATAATATAAGCGACGAGATCACTATTACTCGATACGTATAAATTAAGCCATCTATGAGAATGAAACGACACTAATTATCGAATAACCTAATAGATAGAAAAGGTACACATTGAGGTTTTTCCTGCACATGCGTATTAAAATATTCTTCTACAATATGATCGTACAGAACTTTATACGAGCCCTAACAACCATACAGTCCTGGTCACACAAATGGCACACTTTATTTAATTGGGGTAAACTGATTGTATTAGGAAAAAAAATTATCTCATTATATGTGTTTAAGCTCCTTAATTTTAATATTATTAAAAAAAAAACGAAAATTTAATTCACAATTTTAACACAAATGAATAAATCGACAGGACTTATAGATAGCACATTACAATAAAATTTATTGCAAAATAAAAATCCTTACAAAGAATTAGTATTATGTCGGATAAACTTTATTTTTAATTACAGCCCTTAGCCTAGAAGGATAGGCTCCACAAGAGTTCGACAATACCTAATTGGTATAGAGGACCAAGCATCCTGAATATGCAACCACAAATCTTCTGTGTTGGATGGATTTTTATTATGCAGATTTCATACGATTCCGGAGATTCTCCATAGGGCTTAAATCGGGACTTTGTGCCGGCCAATTCAGAACATTGATCATATTGTATGTTAAATATTTCTTTACAAGTTTGGAGGTATGCTTTGGGTCGTTATCGTGCACAAATTTGTAAGTAACTGGAAAAAATTCGTCAGCGTAAAGATCCATTATATTCCGAAGGATGTTTTTGTATAGAAACTGGTCCATTATACTCTCAATTCTAAAAATAGGCCCAATTCCCCTCCATGACATTGCACCCCAAACCATGAGAGACCCCCCACCGTGCTTAACAGTTTTTCGGATATAACGCGGAATGGGGCTACTGGTGGGAGGGCGCCAAACATTACTTTTCCCGTCAGTTCCAAATAAATTTATCTTGGTCTCATCACTCCAAAGAATATTTTTCCAAAAATCAACGGTTTTGTGCAAATTATCATAAGCAAACTTCCATTTTTTTGTCTCTATTTTTCTTTCAAACCAATGGTTTTCTCTTAGCAATGCAACCTCTTAGATTTTCTTCGTTCAATCTTCTCCTGATAGTTTTACTTGACAGTCGCAGACCATGGTGTTCCAAAATTTTATTTATGATTTGGGAAGAAGTTAGGAAAAGATTGATTTTACTAATTCTTTGAGTAATCCGGTCAATATGTTTTGAAGATTTTCGCTTTTTCAGAGCTCTAATTTTATTTTTTGTTAACTTAGTTGGATTATACAGGCTCAAAGCATCGTAAACTTGTTTTCTGGAGCATTTTAGGTATTTTGGAATTGTGATTATATTCAATTCGTTATTTTTTAATTGCCCAATAAGCGCTCGCTTTTCGGGACTGCAATGCTGATTTCTTCCCACTAAAATAAGGTTTGGTAAAATAAGGTAAATAAAGGTTCGGTACTATGCACTTACTTTACAACAAATTCTTCAAACCCTATGAGAACAGTGCTGAATTAAATGAATTATTTTAAAATTTGCTATTTAGATGTCAAAATGCTAACAAGAATTTTAACACTAGCTCAATGAATACAAACTGCCTGAGGAAATATCATAATCAGTATATTGTTGATAAAGAATTAAAAAGATCTGTATACAGGGTGTCCGTTTTATGAGCTCAACAATGGGGATTTCGGTTATTTGAAGAGATACGAGGTCAGTGAAATTAAGGCAAAGTTGCGCATTTTCGAGCTTTGTAAGATGCCGTTTGAAGGGTTATAAAATTTCGATTACTTCCGGAAATATCCGGGAAAATACGAAATTTCGAAAAAATGTTTTTATTTTTTGCTCGATTCATTTGAAGAGATAATTGAAAATGACTGCCAATAATTATTCAAAAAAAGTTCCTCCTTACTAAAATTTTAATTATTTAATTTTATTCAAATTTATATAAATAAATAGGAACGCGTTATAAGTAGTTTTAAATCATTTTGATTTCGAAATTATACATATAAACATTTTGTTGGGTAATGTTTGTCCTAACACCTACTTGTTGCAGAACGTTGACAACTTAATGTTGGAACAAGCATATATTTCTTCCGGTTTTTTTTATTAGTTTTATTTATGAATGTTTAGATTTCCTGTCGTTAAAAAAAAAACAAAATCAAATGAGTCATGAACATTGTTACCACAGCAAAATAAGTTCAGCCCTAGTTAAGTTTGAGGTTCAGCCAAACTATTTTTTAAAAAATTTATTTTACAGGAAACAACACAAAATGTAACTAACAATACTGTTACAAATATTATGATCCCTAAATCTACGTTTTTCCCTATTTATATTAAAATATATGCTGACCATGCATAAGGCTTCCAGAACATTATGAACTTAATATTAAATCGCAATTAGGGGTAATACGTTTTCTAATCGCAAGTTCTAGATGGTAGTAAACACTACGCAGTTTCTTATTATTTAATTATTAAGCAAATTGTTGTGATATAACTCCCTCAATATGACAAATATGAGGTAATTATTCATAAAGTTAATGAAAATAATAGTGCGCGGAAAAGTTATTGATTAAAAAGTGCGAAAAATTATAATTGCTTAGTACCACAATGGAAAAACTGCGTGAGGTACCAAGAGAATTGTCTCTAGCAACAATGAACGTGTTCAATATACAGTATCGGACAAAATTAAATTGACTACCAGTAAATGTTAATATTTTTACGTTAATCCAAAAACTATTCAAAATAATAATTTAATAAAAAAAAGTTAATCATTTTTATTATAAAAAAAGTATAAATTCTCAAAATCAATTGAAGTACATTAACAAAAAGTGAAATTCAAAAATCAACAACAATAGAATGCGGCATAATTAAATTGAATGTCATAAAAAAATTGAATTGTTATGAATTTGCCGCTAATTGATCAATATTTCGTCCAATTTCCTTTATTATCTATCATCTTTTTGTCATGGATTCTATCAATTTTCAGATTATTGCAGGATCAATAGATTTCCATATTTGTTTAAATTCTTAGAAACGTTTCTCTCCATTTCTGAATTTTTTGGTTTGTATATTTTTTCCATAATTTCCCAGAGGTTTTCAATCGGATTGAGATCTGTCGAATGAGCTGGCCACTGCGGAACATAAATTTTTATCTCATTCAACCACTGTTTTACGATCCTTGAAGTGTGTTTGGGATCGTTATCATGTTGAAAAACGTATGATAATGATATTTCACAATCGGCATGCGGTAACATCACTGTTTTCAATATATTACAGTACATGAAACGATCCATTTTCCCAATAATTGTACGTATGGGACCTATAACCCAACCAGAGAAAGCGCCCCAAACCATTATGTTTCCACCTCCATGCTTCACGGACTTAATTTTCGTGTGTACAAAGATTAATACGTCGTAAAAAATTAAATTGAACTTTTGATACTTTATATCTCCGAAATCATCCACTTTTGGACTGAAGTAAGTTGAGTTAGATCATCATACTTTAGTCCCAGGAGTTTCTGATTTTTTCATTTTTTTTCCACATCATTTTTTCCGCACCTTTTAGAGGCGCCCTGTATATTTCTATGGGAGATTATCGATAGCGTGTGATTCGTAATGCAAATGAAGCTTTCCATAAGGATTGCATTAAAAGAACCGTAAAATTCCCGTAAGGCATCATGATGTGGGATTGTATGTGCACCGAAGGAGTGGGGGAATTACACTTTATTGATGGCACAGTAAATGCACTCAAATATCAAAATTCCTTGAACATGGCTTTTTAGGAATCAAAGTAAATCTGCATCCTACCGAAGACTTCATGTTTCAGCAAGACGGTGCATCCTGTCATACTACGGAATCTACAAAAAAAATGGTTTGACGAAAATAACATTAACGTATTGTTACATCCCTCTAGTAGCTCGGATCGTAATCCAATTGAGGCTCATTGGCATAAAATGAAACAACTTCGGAAATAACCCCCCAAGAGAATTTGACCTCAATTGCGTTCGAAATTGCAAGAAATATGGGATCAGTTTACATCCGAGTTTTGTAGGGAACTTTTTCACTCAATGCCAGATAGACTTAAGGTAGTTATACAGGCTAAAAGAGGTATCACATCGTATTAATTCTTGTATTTGTAATTGAAAATTTCGTTCGTTCCAATATTTAGTTGTCAGCGTTTATCGACAAAGAACGATTTGTTTAAAAACACATGCGTCAAAATAATTGTAATTTTGAAATTAAAATAATACAAAATTAGTTTGAAGAGACTGCTAATCAAATGAATCCAGTAATAAACACATTAAATTTTCAATAAAAAACATTTTTTTTTGTCAAATAACGTCTTTTTTCAACATATATTGGGTTGTTCGATAATTAATGTCGTTTCATTCTCATAGATGGCTTAATTTATACATATCGAGTAATAGTGATCTTGTCGCATGTTTTATTATATGCCATTTTAAAGGTTATGTTTTAGACTTTTTTTGATCGAAAATTGAACTTGATTAATAAACATGAAGTTATTTAAAATTTAAGTTAAAATGGACAATTAAAGTGAGCATTATCGATTATTATTTTACTTTCGAAAGGGCAAAAATGCAGTACAAGCTCAGAAGAAATTGTGTGAAGTTTATGGTGAGAACTGCCTTACTGAACGCCAGTGGCAACGTTGGTTTTCTCGCTTTCGTTCCGGAAATTTTAATGTCCAAGATGCACCACATACTGGACACCCAATCACCATTGACAACGGTAAAATAAAGGCCTTAATCGAAGCTAATCGGCGTATGACAACTCGAGAGATAACAGAAAAGTTGAAAATATGGAATTTAACCGTTTCTCTGCATTTAAAAAAGCTTGAGTACGTTAGCAAATTGGATGTTTGGGTTCCTCACGAATTGAAGGAAATTCACCTCACCCAACGCGTTAACATATGAGATTCTTTGCTGAATCGTAACCAAAACGACCCAATTCTAAAAAGAGTCATAACGGATGATGAAAAATGGATTGTCTACGATAACGTAGTCCGAAAAGGATCATGGACCAAACAAGATAAACCTGCGCAATCGACGTCCAAAGCCAATATTCATCGAAAGAAGATTTTGCTATCTGTGTGGTGGGACTACAAGGGTATTCTTTATTTTGAACTGCTTCCGAGAAACCAAACTATTGATTCCAATGTTTATGGTCGTCAGCTATCGAAATTGAACGAAAAAATCAAAAGAAAACGTCCAGAACTCGCCAATCGCAAAGGGGCACTGTTCCACCATGATAACGCTAGAGCCCATACGTCTTTAATAACGCATCAAAAATTATTGGAACTAAATTGGGAACTGATACCTCATCCACCATACAGCCCTGACTTGGCACCATCAGATTATTATTTGTTTCGTTCCTTTCAAAATCATTTGAATGATAAAAATTTCAATTCTGATCAAGTCGTTAAAAATGACTTAAATCAATTTTTTACTTCTAAAAATCGAGGCTTTTTCGAACGCGGAATTTTCCAACTTGCCGAAAGATGGCGGAAGGTCATCCACCAAGATGGCCACTGCATCATTGATTAATATTTATTATTAATATAAGTATTTTCACTTTGAAAAAACATAAAATATACGACATTAATTATCGAACAACCCAGTACTTCGAATCCCTAGCGCATGCTTTTAGTGACCCTGCTTTGAAGCATTATTATAAGTTAAAAAGTAAATCGACCAGGGAATACTAATTCCACGACTATGAACTAACTAAAAACGCAAAAAAACCATTTTAAGATTTTAGTAAACTACACTTTAAATAGCAGTTAGCGAGAGATTGTTGCATAGATCCAGCTCTGTCCATGAATTCTGCTCACGGCCGTTCCACTAATGGTTCACGTCACCATCCCTAAATAGGACATTTTCGGACATTTGATCCTCAAAACCGCACAAATATTTTATGGTTATAAAACCATTTTAACGCCAATTTAACACATTTTAAACACATTATTGTGGTTATATCGAATCTTTTGATGCTTGGAACCGTGCCGAAAAGTTATAGTTTTTTTGATGTCGTGGATGTTTTGCTACCAATGATCAATGGACACTGGCTATTTGGATAATAAATGTCCGAATAGTGGCTCAATTAACGGGAAGCTGTCTTGTTTCTGTAAATGTTTATAGGATTTAGAAAGGCTTTTGTTCGCTCGTTGGCTGTTATAGAGCAGAACAAACGTTTGGTCGATGTAACTCTGCAGATTTGTCACTCTGACAAAAATGTTGTCTGGCACCAAAGTAGCATTCCAATCATGCTTGATTTCATGGTAATTAAAACGCACGTAATGTATCATTTTTCGCTAGGAAGTTGTGCCTTGAGTTGTGAAATGGTGACAATAATAGAATAACGTAAACCAGCGGAATTGTTTATTTTGTTCCAGGAATAACAGCAAAAAACTATTTATAAGCTGGGCGGGACTTCCAAGATATTTCTGATGACTGCCATTACAGACCTTTTTTGGTCAGTATTAATAGTTAAACCAGTTAAAAACCGGCAAATTTTACACGGACCGCTTTCAAGTAGATAAATGAGCAGCGCAAGCCAAAAACGAAAACAATAAGAAAAATATTTCAATTCAGGCATGTTGGCATCATTTGGAGCGTCGCCCAAGTCATTAATTTACTTTTACTTTCAGTGGAGTTAAGTGGAAAAATTTTGAATTTATCTATAGTCTGATTCGTCCAAGCTTCGTCCAAAACCAAAACTATCTACATGCACCTCGACAATTACGTCATCATATTTTCAATATTGCTTTTGTCCGTTTTTCTTGGAGGCCTCAGTATGGACGTTATTGGAACAAGATGTCGACAATAAAATTTTTATACTATATCGAGATTTGCAGGCGGCGACTCTAAAACCATTATGGGCGGCAATAAAACACGTTCCTGTTTTCCTTTTCAACAATGCGGCTGTAAAACCATGTTTTCTTTCATAGCAGCAAAAACAAACATCGTGAAACTGCTACGGCGTTAAAAGTCTGTTAATTTCTTTACATTTTCTTTTAATTTCTTTACGTCTTCATTGAATTATAGAATTATTGCGCACATGCAACTCAGCCGAAAGTGCGTAAGCTATAGTGAGTTTACATTTCAAATATCTGTGCTCTATGCAAAAATGAGGTATGGTTGAAGTGCGGCATCCCAATTGGTGCGCTGTCATTGGTTTGGCGGATGATTGTCGTACGGTATTGGTCACCAACCGCATGTTTTTGTTTATGTCGTGAGCACTTAAATTTGACCGTTTTATCTGCATATGCCGCACGTTTAATAACTGTAAACCCACGGGCGTGAGATTGAGCAGTGTCTCCAAAAGTCAGATTTTTAATCTTGGGAAAGAGAACGCTGCCGACGGATGACGTGAAAATTACGTGTATTCGTTAACGTTGAATAGTCAGTATCTGTAATGGTAGTCCATTTTGATGGCATTCCATGGGGAACATTTTACTCTCCAGATTACAGAATCGAGTCCCAGGGTTCCGGCAGGAGCCGTTCTTACGGTCTCAGTTATCACAATACACATAAAGACCTTGTTCATCAGCACGTATGGTTTGCCTCTTTCCACACTAGATTACCATATGGAGGTACCGAATGTTATTAAGTGTATACCTATGACTCCGCGTTTTTATTTCTAGTTCTATTTGCTTTGAAAAAATATTTTTTTATTTAAGGAATTTTATTTCATTTTTTGCTCCGTATTACCAGCTTTCTATTTATATATGATAATTGCTATATGACCTTTTGAAACTTCTCAATTAAGGTTTAAATATGTCCAATTTTGTGCCGAATAAACATCATTTGCGGCAAGCTTTGCTCTTCCTTTCCCATCTTAAGAAAAATGCCACTGCCACTCACCAAATGCTCGTTGAGGCTTATGGCAATGATGCTGCAACTTGCCAACAATGGTTTCAGCGCTTCAAATCAGGTGATTTCGGCCTCAACGACAAGGAGCATGGTAAGCCATCGGAAAAATTTGAAGACGAAGAACTGCAGGCTTTGTTGGACGAAGACGCCGCGCAAACGCAAGAACACCTCGCATCTTCCCTTAACGTCACGCAGAAGACGCTTTCGGTTCGTCTTCACGCTATGGGAAAAATTCAAAAGGAAGGAAAATGGATGCCTTATGAATTGACGGAAAGGAACAAAGAGCAACGAAAAACGACGTGTGAGATCTTGCTTGAACGTTTTCAAAGAAAGTCTTTTCTACATCGTATCGTGACCGGAGATGAAAAATGGCTTTACTTCGACAATCCAAAGAGGAAAAAATCATGGGTGAGCCCGGGTGAGCCAACAACTTCGACCGCAAAGCCAAATATCCACGGGAAGAAGGTATTGCTCTGCATTTGGTGGGACCAGCGCAGCATACTGTATTACGAGCTCCTCCAACCTGGCGAAACAGTCACTGCCAATCGTCACGTAAAACAACTAGTGCAGTTGCGTAATCAACTTGCAGTAAAGAGGCCAGAATGGGCGGATCGACACGACAAAGTCATACTGCTTCATGACAACGCAAACGCTCATGTCGCTCAACCAGTCAAGAACACCTTGAAGGATTTCAAATGGGAAGTCTTACCGCACCCGCCATACTCGCCAGATATCGCCCCGTCGGATTATCAGCTTTTCCGTTCGATGGCTCACGGTTTGGCAGAGCGGCGCTTCCAGAATCGCCAAGAAGTCCAAGAATGGCTTGATGAATGGATCACTTCACAACCGACGAATTTTTTTTACGATGGAATCTATAAACTGCCTAATCTCTGGGAAAATGTTGTCATTAACGATGGAAATTATTTTTAATAAATATTGTTAATAAATTTATACAGTTTCAAGCAGTTGAAAATGCGTAAAAAAAACGCGGAGTCATAGGTATACACCTAATGGAATGGGTAGCACAACCAAACAGTAAAGCCTGTAGAGCAAGTTACAGATAAAACAGGATTAACAGACATATGCTCATTGAAAAAACAATGAGACTTGCAAAATGATTTTTTTCGCTTCGCATCGTTCAAACAGCTGCAACCCGCGTGCGAAAGTACTACTTTCTGCACTAGTTAGATAAACGACTGTTAGGAATGCACATTTTAACAACTCAAACAATAAAAATTTTTACCATTGTTCGTCACTAACTGGACTTTCATTTTGACCAGAACAGTTTCTCGATATAGAATCGCTAAGAAAAAGGCCACCACCGTCATAAATCTGACATCATGGATATGTATCTCTCTCAGTGTCTGCTTCCGCAATAATATTCATAAGTGAGATAAACGATCGATAGAGGTGTAGAAGCGAAAAAGGCAACAATCATTTATATAAATATAGGGACGACGGGTGTCCTGAAATCGGTGAAAATCAAATTATTTTAAATCTTGACTACGCCAATGCAGAGGCGAAAAGATAGCCGGGCCGTTCGGTAATTTCAACAAATTCGGTAATCAAATAAATCGCCATTTATTGTACGACACAGTGCAATGTAATTTGAAAATTTGTATTTTCAAGCGTTGATTGAAACATATTTATAAAATGTTAGTATAAATTGTTATTTGCAATTTTATACAAGACACCTTTGAGCTAAAAATGTAGCTCAACGTCAGAGTAGTCAACTGGTCTTGGAGTCCAGACTCTTCGAGTCCAAAAGAAACATTAATATTGTCAAGTATAAGAAAATGAAAATCAATCTTCTCAGAAAAGTCATTTGTATGTTATTAGAGCGAACTTAATAAAGACGAACATTTTTGCTTTCATAGAGAACAACTTGCGCAATTCCTCGTAGATATGTTACAATGAGTGAATTGGCGCTTTCTGAATTCCTACAAAATTTATTGAAATTTTTTATATTTTTAAAATAACTGAAAACCGTCCCTACAGTACGTCACTGGTTTGAATGGAATGATGCTGAAATTTTCGAGTTGTATAAATTCAGTTTAAGTTAATGTCGCAAATGTAAAATATTGTATAATTCGCAAATACGTGATGAAAAAATGTGGTAATCTAAGTGAGGCTGAGTACTGGTACACGTTTTCCTATTTTTTTCCGGATTTTCACCTTTAAAAAAATGCGAATTAAAAAATGGATTAAGTGGTAGGAATAAATTCAAAATTGATTTTTCGGAAATATTTCACCACACAAAATATACGTGAAAAATGTAGGAAAAAAATGTGGGTCAAAAATTACATTTGCAACGGCAGTAAATGCGTCGCATACGTGAAAATTTCAACGGCCCCAACCCTGGAATCTAGGGGAAGACCATCAAGCCTCACGTAGGCGTCAGTGTTATTGGTCTAGACATGTTTTAAATTTAAAAAAAGCGAAAGCTATTCGTTTCAGAGAATAAGAAGAGACAACAGGTCCGCGAAAAGCCAAAAACTTTATTTTGCATAAATTGGAGTTCGAGCCATTTTTCTGTTGATTAAGTTTGTGAGGAAGCAACTTTCGTACATGCTTTTTAAAGCAAAAAGATATAGTGAAAAAATTTAAATTGAGAGAGTTAGTGAAAACGCCCTTATAAATCCGTCCAATACATCAATGATTTAAAAGATAAAAAATGACTGAAACTTTAGATTTTTATAGGTCTCATTTTTAACTTCAAACAAATTTTAAAGTCAGCGAACTAGCTAATGAATAAAATCGACTTATTTTCCGAAAAACCTGCTGCGCCATTAATTTTCGGAAATATTGAAAAATGTAGGTTGTCGTAAATAGATTTAAAAAAATCAGAGACGGACCTAAACGGAATTACATATGGTAATTATACCGTAAACGGTTTTCGCTCCGATTGTTCTGATTTTTTAATATGTTATTCTAAAGGTCATTTTGAACAACTTTTCTAAAGGGACAATGGCGCGCAAATGCCTCTTTCACACTTTTTTTTAGGTTGAACATTTTTCCAAATCCAACTGTCTTACGGGATCGTGGAGCGAATAGGGGTGCTGGCTGGGGTAAGGTAAGGTAAGATGAGGTAAGGTGAGGTAAGGTAAGGTAAGGTAACACATTTCCATTTTTATTTCTCTATTGAAATTGCAAAGTTACATCCACCTCAGTAAGAAAATTTATTTCATTTAGTTCAGGTTAGTTCAGATCACCTCAGTAAAGGAAATTTATTTCATTTAGTTTCAATTCTTATCAAACAATATATTTTTCATTTACTCATTTTGATCAGAATTTATATTTTTTTTCAATTGTGATTGCAATTAAAACAAAATTGTAAAATTTTTGTGTATCTTTCTTGCGCAGGGGCCACGTTAGTATTTTAGTCGATTAAGTGAAGTGTCTTTCGGGATTCATGGAGTGAATTGGAGTGCTGAGTGAGGTGATTATCAACAACGTTTCAGATCTTTAAAGCAACAACAAAATATTACATACCCATAGTGAAGCAGTTTACCCCCCCCCCCCCCGCACCCCTATTCGCTCCACGATCCCGGAAGACAGTTGGATTTGGAAAAATGTTCAACCTAAAAAAGAGTGTGAAAGAGGCATTTGCGCGCCCTTGTCCCTTTAGAAAAGTTGTTCAAAATGACCTTTAGAATAACATATTAAAAAATCAGAACGATCGGAGCGAAAACCGTTTACAGTACTGTTATCTTACATGTAATGAAAATATCAAAGAAAAAGTTGTCGTTGATCATTTCAAATTTTGGAAATTCGATAAAACTCCAAAAAACGCACTAAATCGCTGCTTTTCTTAACAAATGACAACGAAAGTCATAGATAACACAATTTTCCAAGAAGCAGCAACAAGAAGAAACGAAATAACTTTGACAAAACTGGACAGAGGCGCTACAGAATTCAATTCTAAACTGAGAAATGTGATGAAAGGAATAGAAATTGACGAAAATTTCTAAAATTTGTTGGATGTAAAAACAATATAATATCAAAAACTGACTGCACATCAAGCACTTTAACACAATTTTCAAGTAGAAATCAGCATCAACAAACAATAGGAAAATTTTACATTTATTTGCAGTAAAAGTAATATCGGGCCTACTTTTAAACTTATAACCGAAATTGACAGACTTTAGCTCCGGACCCACATAAACTTCTTTACACTAAAGTTAAACAAACCTGGACATTCTCATCCTAAGGAAAATTCCTGAGAATATTCCCGGACAGAGTCCGTAAATTTTCTGTCCGTTAAATATGTAATGTCACGTTCAAGGAAAGGTGTCATTCGATTTGACTAGTTTTGTACAATGATTATATTTAAGAGAAAATATATACAGACATAGATTTGGAAACCTTAAATGTGTTTTGAAAATTTTTAATGTTTCTTTAAAGACTTTCTTAGAGATATCTCGCTCCTTCCCAGCAAGATTCCAATTTCACCCCATTCCGGCCCTGAAAGTTGACAAAGCACAAATATCCGTTAACTTAAAAAATGACAGCACTCCGTATTAACAGCCATTTACTTATAATACGGTTAACAACAATGACGTAATCGTGTATGCTAAATAAATATTTTCCTTTTTTGGAAAATTTAGCAAAAAAGACTTTTTCTCTGCCCGTTTGATGTTGTTTTTGGAAAAAATCTGCATTTGTTACTGACACGGTAATTCTGACCGCCATTTTCTTGAAAACGGAAGAAATTGATATGTATAGGTTATGTTTCATGTTAATTACCAGTGAATTTGACGTGCAGAACTGAAGAAAATGTGAGAATATACAGAACGGACTTCTTAAAAGAAGAAAATTCGTTTCACTTCCGGTGAATCCAGAATGGGAATTAGGCTTCCATATATAGGGTGGTCCAATAAGGGCGCCTCGGACGGTTACGGCTTTATTAATGGTGTTGATGAAAAATTGTTTTAACACTTATATGTACGACCTTATAGGGCACATTTTAACATTTAACATTTTAAAAATATTGTCATTTATACAGGGTTCGCGAAAAAAAAAGATACAATGCAAACTTACGTTTTTTCCAATCTAACAACATATATTTTCTTAAATATTTTAAATTAGACGAAGAAAATAGTAAAAGTTTGTATAACACTCAGTAGGTCTAAAACAAATACTCATTGAAAAATTTAACGAAATGTAGAAATGCAAGGGTCTAGAAAACTTTTTTTCTACCGTTTTTTGACCGGTACGTCTTAACAGGTACTTCTTCAAATTGAAAATAGTTCTCTTGAAATTTGATTTACAGAGTGAGCAAAAATATTGATTGCAGCTCACTCACTTACGATTTAGAACATCTTGCTTATTTTAAATGGGATGTATACATTTTTATATATTCATTAGAATCACTATTTAATGCCCTTTCAAGTGATACCAATATGTCCTGTACTATCTTTTACCATTTCTCGTAAAATGAGGTTTTATTTCATTTTAAACAACATGACATGAAACAAAATACTGTCAAAGTATGCCTGGGATTCGTTTCCATGGTTACAAAAACAAAAACATCAGACTGTAAGAATTCTTCTAAAAATTTCACAATTTTTCAAAATGTATATTCGAAATGATGATCATTACTTTGGATACAAAGTTCAATGTGTTTTTGAAAAGACAATTTAACTTTTTATAATGTTTCTAAAGACATTCCGGATTCGAATTTTCATATTCTCTTTCGTTTTCGGTGGTTCTTGGTAAACTATATCTTTAATATATCCCCACAAAAAGAAATCGATGCAAGTAAGATCGGGCGATCTTGCTGGCCACAGCTGAGGTCCTCCTCGTCCAATCCATTTTTGAGGAAATAAATTATTAAGGACGTTCCTCACATTTCGATGAAAATCAACTTAAAGAAGTATCTGTTGTTAAGACGTACTGGTCAAAAAAGGGTAATTAAGTCATTCATTTCACAATAGAAAAAAAAATGTTTTCTTGACCCTTGCATTTTTACATTTCGATAAATTTCTCAATGAGTATTTGTTTTAGACCTACTGAGTGTTATACTTAAACTTCTACTATATTCTTCGTTTAATTTCAAATATTTAAGAAAATATAGAGTGTTAGGTTTAAAAAAACGTAAGTTTGCATTGTATGTTTTTTTTTTGCACACCCAGTATAAATGGCAATATTTTTTAAATGAGCCCTACAAGGTCGTACACATAAATGTAAAAACAATTTTCCATCAAAACCATGAATAAAGCTGTAACCGTCCGAGGTGCTCTTATTGGACCGCCCTGTGTACAATTCGCGGACATAAAATTATGGTTTCCACCCTGTATGTGTCAAAATCGTAAATTTTTACACCGGAGTAACTGTATAGCTAGTAATTCTTATGCTACCCATTGAGCTACTCTAATTTATCAGTTAGCCTTTCTGAAAGTATAAGAAAAATAAAAATAAAATAAAAATAAAAAAAATACAATAGATTAACGAATAATTATTGAACGAATTCTGGCACTTTACTTTATTATATAAAAACCTTGTTAAGATTAAAAATGAAATAATCTTGACAAAATACTGAATTAAATTGAAGTATGTTCGTTACATAATAAAATTGACTATTGATGAAATCAAATAATGTCCGTAATTACATGGAATTCATAGCACATGCCTACTAATTACTTTTCACATCCAAACTATAATATACTTATTGCTGCACTCAAAACTCTCTTGATTGTTTTGGAATAAGCTAATCAAGATTAAAATTTTGTTATGACACCGAGGAGTTTTTGCCAATTTTCATGTAAAAAACACTCAGATTCTTACCCGTAAATTAATAATTTGATCATTAACTGTTAATGGGCATTAACTAAAGTGGAATGTGTTTTTTGAACATATGAAAGATTAATCGACTGCTAAGCAAGAAACGATGTGAAGTCAAGTTTAAGTGAGGAAATCCTGGTGGTTATGCGAGAACTGAACGGTGGCAAAGACCCGCAAAAATCTGGATCAGTGCCAGGGCACAAATTTGGCTGCCAGGATCGATTTAACAGCGAGTATAAGGCCGTATTAGTTTGATTAATGGGTGAAGTTATAGTATAACGAGATGGTAAATAGTCAATAATAAGACAGTGATGATTCGTCAATGTCGAGGCTAACTTCCATAAGTTTCCAGGTGCGGTATCGGTAACCAGTTCTAGATACGTCACTTAAAAGTTACAACTGCATGTGTTCTCCGCTATCGCATGCGAAAGAAAGAAACACCGTGCAAACAGTTCGCTTACGCAATGTGTTGTTTCTTTATATGAATTGTCAAATGTCAAATGTCATGCCAAATATTATGGGTAAGTCGTTACTAATGAGAAACTATTAAGAAATACTTTAACGGATGTTTAACGTTCCCATACCAACCTCTTTACGAAAAATTTTCTAGCGTTTCTCCTTGATCCCTTTTCGTCCTCTCGGCACGATCCTATTTCAGTTTAACATAAGTTCCAATTTTCGATAGTTACTGAACATCTCTTAAAGTATATAAAGTTACCTCGACTCTTTTAAGCGTAACGTCATATGAACATGAGCTTCTGATACGACCCTATTTGAAGTCAAATTGAATTGCTAGTTTCAGTACTTGTTTAAAATTTCTTGGATTCTCGCGAGATAGAGGGTGGATACAGGGTGTTCCAGGCAAAAGCGTCCGCCCTGAATACCTTTTTTCCTGTTTGTTAAAACAAGACGGCAAAACAAGTCAACTTTGATAGGGAGAGAGATAGCGTTTGGTGAAAAAGTTATTTTCGAAATGTCACCTCTCTGTCCTTGGGAACCCCCCCTTTGAAATTTTCAAATCTGAAGAAGGGTTGTGTTATACCTCGTTTCGAAGGTAATTTTATTCTTTACCCGAACAAGTTTTTATTTTTGTACATACATCTTGTAGAAATTAAACAGAAACCAAATATCTTCATTTTAAATATTGTTACCGTTATTTTATTCATTTTGTCGTAAGAAATGTTGAAAGTGACCTCCATTGACTTCCATGCACATGTATTCTTCATCCTCAAAACGTCGTCGCACATTATCTAACATTTCTGATGTCATTAATCTGCATTCTTCGCCGATTCGGACACGGAACCCCTGCAGGGAATCAGATTGTGTGTCATAGCTTTTACTCCTCAAATGTCCCTATAAGAAAAAATCCAGGGGACTAAAGTCAGGGGATGTCGCGGGCCGCTCCACTGGACCTCTTCTGCCAATCCACGTTCCATCGGACAGCAGCAATGTAGTGTGGAGGCACTGCGTCTTGTTGAAGAACTAACTCTTTTTCTACGAAGCGGGGATCTTGTTCAAATCTTTCAATTATCCAGAGAAATACGGCGTCTTGTAGAAGTTGTAAATAGTTTTCTCCATTTAAGTTTCCTGGAATGAAAAATGGTCCCGATCACCCAAAATCCCTGCCCAAACGTTCACTTTTTTAGTTTGTTCGCCTTAAGTCTCGATGGGAACAAATGAGGATTGACCTCATTCCAGTATCAACAGTTATGTCTGTTAACTTGACTGTTAATTAAAGTTAACAGTGGAAATCGTCATTATTTAATTCCTCTACTAGTTTTATGACATAAGAATTGAATTTTACATCTTTTAAATTTCTATAGACTCTATTTTTTGAAATGTCGGATTCCTCAGCAATCTTTCGTACAAACGTTTCGTTGTCCATATGAACACATCTCAGAACCGCAATTTGGACTTCATCGTCTCTCGTTGGACGGTCAACTTCGTGTTTTTTATTTTGGACAGAACCAGTTGAAAAAATTCTCATCGCATTTTACTGGCACTTTAGATACGTAAAATTGGTATGTCGTTCTGCCAGGATGATCTAAATTGGAGACATGAACTGCCACTCTTGCAGATTTTTTTTTTTTTTTTTTTTTTGAATACTTACAGACTCAAAATTTCCATTTTATCTTGTATGTGTAAAACATTTAGCTCAAATTAAAAATTAGACAAAAAAACAAAGTAATGTATTGCCACAAAATACTGGAACCACTAAGGGGAGAAAAAGACCTCAATAAATTGTTCTTCAAATAAGTTCATCCAAAAAATTTGAATTTGTGATTTTTAATTTTTTTTTGTTTTTTTTTAATTTTTTTTTAAATTTAAATTATAGTGCCTCAACAACTAAGGTCATTGGCACTTATCCTAGATTATGTGTACATTAAATAAGGTATACTAGATGTGATTATACAGTTCTATTGATTTAAGGCATTCAACTGTTTTTCTTTGCTCTTCTGTCAAGCGCAATCGCTCCAAGACTTATCGGTCCTCACTTATCTGGTGGAATGCTCTATTCCTGCTGTGTTTTGGGCAGTCCTTCATTATATGTTTTACTGTAATTGGTATGTTACAAAGGTCACAGTTAGTGGGATTATCTCTCTTCATAAGATAAGCATGGGTGAGTCTTGTGAGACCAATACGTATTCTTCTTATTATTATGGTATCCCTTCTAGATAGCTGAATTGGTCTAATCGGCAGAAGTGTGGGTGCTATACGTACTAGTTTTGTGTTAGATAGCGTCCGCATGTTTTGCCATTTTTCTTCGGTCTTCTGTTGGTAGTATCTTTTAACGTCATTGAGAAAGTAAATTTGTTCAACCTCTGAGTGGGATCGAGCAGCACATACGGCATTCCTGTCAGCACACTAATCAGTTGAAGATCAGTTGAAGATAATAGGTGTACAAAAAGAAACTGAGCAATGAAGTTATATGCAATAAAAAAACATACTTAGACACGTTCAATTCGCCTGCAATTGTAAGCAGGTGTTGTTTATCTATGACTTTTTATATGATAAAAGTTTCAGTTGCTCAGGAGCTGTAGTTCAGTACACAAAACGTAAATAGAGACATGGACATTTCCAAGCAATATTTGAGAATATCAATGTTGTTCTGTTTTAAACTGGAAAAAAATGCTGCTGAAACAACAGAAATGGTTAATTCGGCTTGGGGAGATAATTCTGTTGGTGCTTCAACTGTTGGGAGATGGTTTAAGAAGTTTCGTGAGGAAAACGTTTGTCTTGAGGACGATCCACGTGCGGGTGTCGAATAAAAGTTTCAAGACGAAGAACTGCAAACTTTACTGGATGAAAATCCACGCCAAACTGAAAAACAACTTGCAGAGCAGTTAGGAGTAACTCAACAAGCAGTTTCAGTTCGATTGCATGGAATGGGGAAAATTCAAAAAGCAGGAAAATAAGTTCCTCATGAGCTAACCGAAGACAATCAAAATCGAAGAGTTGACATCTGCACGAACTTGCTTTCTCGGTATAAAAGAAAGAATTTTCTGCATAATATTATTACGGGAGATGAAAAGTGGATTTTGTATGACGATCTTAAGCGCAGAGAAACATGGGTTGACCCAGGCCAGCCATCCACATCAGTTGCAGAACGAAATATTCATGCCAAGAAAATCTTACTGTGTGTGTCTGGTGGGATTGTAAAGGAGTCATTTACTATGAGCTTCTGGAACCCGGTCAAACTGTTACAGCTGACCGTTATCAGGCCCAAATGATCATCAAATTAAGCGATGCTCTGGAGGAAAAAAGACCATTTACGGGCCAAGGAAGTCGGAAAGTGATATTGCTGCATGATAATGCTCGTCCGCATACAGCTAAACCGACCCAGGAACTCATCTTCTCGTTAGGCTGGGAAATGCTCCAGCATGCGGCGTATTCTCCAGACTTGGCTCCTTCAGACTTCCACTTGTTCGGATCCATGCAGTCTCATTTAGCTGACCAACGATTCTTTAACGTTGAAGATATTCGAAAATGGGTCGATAACTATTTTTCGTCGAAACCACTAAGCTTTTATCACGAGGACATCTATCATCTACCCAGTAAATGGCAAAAGACCATAGACGGTTATGGAAATTATTTTGATGACTAATATTTTCAATAACTATGTTTTTAATTAAGCTTAATTTCACCAAAAAATGCTCAGTTTCTTTTTGTACACCTATTATATTAGCAGTGGGAGTTACTTGGGCTTTTTGGGAGGTTTCGTAGTCAAAAGCATTCCCTTCAGGGTCATGCATTTTGTTAGAGGTCTTGCTAAATCACGAGACTGACTAACATTTTCACTCATAATGGTCAAGCCTATCACCTGAGCCAGATGCACTCGTGTTTGTGTTTATCACTCACAAAAAAAAAAAAAAAACAAGTACCGAGCAGTACTATTAAGAGATGTTTACTCTACTGCAATCGAATACTGATCCAGGATTGTGAATTTTAAATGGAAGTTAGGAATATCATTATTATTATGCACTTGAGACGCCAAGACGTTTTAAGTCTAAGTGGACACTTTCGACATTCGTTACAATAACGTTGATGACTAAAATCAAGTTATTTGCTTTTTATTCAATTTCTACAAGGCCGACGTGCATGAATAAAAAGTAAAACTTTCACCATGTAGAAAATAAAATTACCTTTTAAACGAGATATAACACAACCCCCTTTTCCAATTTGGAAATTTCAAAGGGTTGGTTGCCAGGGCCAGGGGGATGATATGTTGAAAACAACTTTTTCACCAAATTATGTCTCCTTGCTTATCAAACTTGACGCATTTTGGTGTTTTTTTACTTAGCAAACAGCAGAAAAGATATTCAGAGTGGACACTTGTCCCTGGGACACTCTATACGTATACGGAAGCTGTGGTGGTATGTATCGTTCATCAAGTATTTTTTACTATCTATGAATTTCTACGTCTATGCTAATCAGTGCCGTCCACGCTTCGTCTCAGCATCTTGAATTACATTAGGTTGGTAGAAAAATAATTTCGTTTTTGAACCCTTAACATGCCACTCAACTTACAATACACTTAACCAATCAAAATCGAATCGATACACTTTTGCCAACATGAAACATGTTTATTTATACCGGAAGCAGAGAATTCCGTATTCCGAGAGGCGATGAAGTCGCTGAAGACGTTTTTGGCATCCTCTTGGTGTTTAAAGCATTTGTCGCGTATGAAGTAGTCGAGGTGCTTGAAAAATGGTGATCGGTAGGTGACAGATCTGGAGAGTATGACGGATGAGGCAAAGTCTCATAACACGGTCATTCAATTTCTGTAGTGTCGATTGCGCAATATGTTGCCGAGCGTTATCACGAGGAAAGATTGGGCCTTCTCTGTTGACCAATGCCAGCGAGATACGCCGTAGTTTTCGATGCATGTCATCAATTTGCTGCCAATATCTCTCTGCTGTGATGGTTTCGCCTGGATTTAGGAAACTGTGATGGATCAGACCGGCAGCTGACCACCACACACCATGACCTTCCTTTGGTGCAAATGTGGTTTCAGGAAGTGCTACGGAGCTCGATCGTGGTCCAATCACTGATGTGAACGACGGTTGTTGTAGAGGATCCATATCCCGTCACACGTCACAATACGGTCAAGAAACGGGTCATTCTTGTTGCGCAAGGTGAGTGCGGACGACACTTCGAAACGATGATTTTTTTGCTTTTCGTTCAGTTCGCGCGGGACCCATTTGTCGACCTTTTTGTTTTTCTAAGCTCTTGCAGATGGTCTAGAATTATTGGAGGAGTTATGCGTAATTCTTCCGCGAGTTCTCTAAGAGTTGTACGGGAGTTTGTCTTGACTAGGGCCTTCAACTGGTCATTGTCAATTACCGATGGACGTCCACGACCGTTTTGATCTTTGAGGTTTTGATTTCTACTACAAAACTTCTTAAACCAAAGTTGTACCACCCGTTCGTGAACGGTATCAAGACCAAAAGCATTATTCATTTTTGGAGCCGTTTCCGTTGCTTTAGTACCCAGCTCAAACTCGTATAAGAAAATCGTTCGAATTTGCTTCTTTTCCATCTCGACTAAAGTTCTCCAACTAAACTGTAAAGGGGCGCTACATTCACACTGTTTCTTATTAAAATGTAGAAAAAAGTCAACGTTTTCAAATGATACATAGCATGGCCGTATTTATCATAGAATTTATTCCAATATCGCGCTGTAAAAATCGAAAATGCAAAAACGACATGATTTTTCTACCAACCTAATACAAAAGGGGAATGATAAAATTCTCCATTTTAATTTTTTGCCTTTTTCATTTTCCTGTTGGTACCACACTGGTTTGACTCAAATTAATTCCAAGTCCTAGTATTTGTGTGAAATTTCTCGGACTTTCAAGGTTTATCGATGCGGTTGGTGTGCATCGTTCATCAAAGTTTTCACAAGTATTTTAAGAGTAACGTGTGAATTTCTAGTTAATTTGTTTGCGTTTTTCATTCCCCTCTCATTACGATCCGTCTTAGTTCGAATTAAATTCCTCAGTATTCGGTACAAATTTCTTGGAGTTGTAGGAGGAAAGCTCCGGCATACGTCGGTTATCAATTTTACCAAAATCAAATTCGCCCCAAGAACCACAGCGTATTCTCTGCTTCTGTGTACAATCTTACTTTGGATAAATACTTTGGAGCAATAGAAGGAAGGACAATCTCGCTTAATAAGAATTAGCACTGAGGAGGACAAAAGGGGATGAAAAGTGCTTTCTACCCTCAATATAACCAACATATCTCTACGCAGAGTTTCTATGGAACTGAGAGTCATAGGATACCAGTGAAAACGTGTGGTGTAGCATCATCGCTGGAAGTTGGGCAATGGAGCCCGAATAGCCATTTTGTCGCTCGTAAAACAAATCATAAAGTAATTTCACAAGCTTATGATTCACGACGAGGTGCAATAAAAGCGTTCATATCTTTAACGTTGGCCAAAATAAATAAGACAGAAACATTGTTGTTGAGAACTGGCTAATTTTAATCTAACACGTATCGAAAATCGGTGTTTTATTATTATTTGTTTTATTATGGAGATTTAGATGACGGCGACCTTTTCACTTTTGCAGATAGCAGTTAAGGCAAACAAGACTATTATTAGAATAAGCTATGATTAGACGCATTTTTTACACCTCTTGGAAACACCCGGAGGCATCTGCATTCTGTACCTCGCGGTTAAGATTATGAAAAATATAATAAATCCCTAAACCCAACAAATACCGGGAATAAATCATATAATTACGGGGAACTAATGAGCTGCGATTTTCAAAAAATGATAAATAATTATTGCTACCCCGAACGTACCCAAACACCTATAAGACCTCACGTACATAGATCAACAGCTTCGGAAGCAGATAAATCACTCAACGCCCGCAATAATTATTCCTCATCTGCCAAAAATAATTCCTATATAAACTAGTTTCCACAGAAAAAATCTATTTCTGCTAATTCAAACGAGAAGCGCACCATGTCGAAAACCATAATATTTATCTGTTTTTATAGTGGCTATTTTCGATCCTCTCGCATTGTTCCAGAGGTCCATTCGAGCGGGTCTGGAAGCAAAAGCACCCCCGACCAGAACCCTAACCAGGGCATCGCCACCCTTCTGGTGATGGTCGCCGTGTTGACCATCATTATATTATTTTGCTGTTTCTCGGCTCCGGGAATAAGAGGCCTGTGCAAAAGATACATCTTTCGGTCGTGCCAGTACGACGATCCCAGCGTGGACAATGGTGAGTTTGGAATATCTACTGTAAATCAACAATTCAAACAAACATCGGAACAATTGTGCTTTGGGCGGAATCAAAGCAACGTGCGGCATCGGCAAAATCGGAAAAATTTGCTAAAGGATTCTTTCAGGAATTCAGGAGCGGTATACAGGTTTTTACCAGGGAAAATTAATGCCACTTGTAGAATAAGTGTAATAGAAGCACTAAAAAGGAATAAGCGGTAAAGACACTAGAATATTTTTTCTGCGAGTGCGTACGACTGAACTTCGTCGCCTTTTGTAGGTACAATTAAACATTAGCGTGCGCTACAAGTTTTACACACACACACGTGCGGTAAATAATGTTACCATATGCAAATTAACGTCAAAAGCCCACGAAAAGTTTTAGCACTGACACATGCCACTTTGGTTTGCATGCGGTAAAACTTTTTGGAATGCAAATGAGTGCAATTAAGAGACTTTACCGCACGCCCGTAGGGAAGCTACGTAAATCATAATTTGAATTTCAAAGAAAAGATTTGCCGTGACGCGCGAACGTATCCGCCATTCATAAAAGTATCGTTTTTTATTTTTTTTATTATTATTATTTTTTTTGTGCCCGATGAGGTGGAAATCTTCAAAAAGACACCCGACCGCTCGGGGGTCGGGTAGTGTGGGGTTCGAGCCTGAGCCCGCCTACCCACTAAAACCACCCCCTCTCTTCTTATGGCCCCGGTATCGCCTGATCGGCATTCCTTCGGGGCGCCCGGTCGTAAGAGCTACTCTCTATGCTTCCGTCCTTATCCTTCCGTACCGTTCCCGCTCAATCTTCTTGCGCATGATCTTCTTGACCATGCACTCAAACGCTCTCCACTTACACTCACTCTCTACGAGTTCATAGCCGATTGTCCTTCGGTCCAGGTTGAGTCCCGCTCCTCTGGCCTCATTCCGTTCGGTCTCCCACTCTGGACATCCCCAGATTGTGTGCCCTGGGAAGTCTGCAACTCCTGGTTCTTCACAGAACGAGCAGCCGTCACTCTCTTCAACCTTTATTCTGTGCAAGTATTTCCCGAACACTCCGTGTTCAGTAAACACCTGCGTTAGTTCGTACCCGATCTTCGTCCATTTGCATTCGACCCATCGTCTAATGCTCGGAACGAAGACCTTCACCCATCCATCACACACACCCCACTCACTCATCACCCAATCTCCGGCCTCCCTCCTAAAACCTTTATCTCTCTCCCACACCATGAAAGTGTCGTTAGAAGCGCAAGTACCATCGGAAATGACAGATACTCATCGCGCGCAACTATACTGCGCACTGCGATTGGTTGGACATAAACAGAAAACGCGACCTATTTATCCAATTTGTCAAATTTGGGTTGTAAAGTCGCTCATTATCCCACTCATCAATGGGGGTCGTTAACGAGCGATTGGGTATACAATAAATAAACTGAATCCAAGGAAAACTATAGCGCATGTCAGTTAGCTATAGGAATTTCGCAAAATGTCGAAACGATTTTGCAGCTCATTTCTACTGCGCACCACGAGCTATTTCCAAAATGGCCGATCTGCTGACATTGATTAATCAAATTAAATCATTCACGAACGTCGATCGTCGGCTGTTTTCTGTTGCAGTACGATCAATTATCTAGTCAGTTCTGCCCAATTAGGCTTTGCAATTTTCAAACAAAACAACGAATGATCGGCCGACGGTTTAATGGCGCCGCCCTCGGAAAAATATCAAATGTTGAAAGAAATTTTGGAAAAATTTTTATAAAATTCAAGATTGACTTCATGGGAACGTAACGAGTGTTCTTTCGAGACTGTGCCGAGCTGAAAACAGGTAGAAATCGCGCCTTTTTGACAACATGATCGGACATCCACATGACTAAATGTACAAAAACTGACCCTTCGTGGTGTTTTTTGAACAACGAATATTAAATTTAAAGATCTCAATCCTCAATTATTCTCTACAAATAATAACCGATGAAGTAAAGCAGCTCCAGAACTGGGTTAAAACTCTAAAATTATTGTAATAACTTTGACATTAAACTGCGGCTTCACGACTTCATTAAAATTATAATCGACGCTACAACCGCTGCCTCCAAAACTTCTCGGTCTGAAGTGCTAAAATCTCTTTCACGCCGGTGCTTGGATTAAAATCGACCATATAGGGTGTCTCGAATTAACAGGCCAATCTCATAACCGGAGATTCCTTAAGCGAAAATAATTAAACTTTCCTTATGACACTTTTTCCTATCGCGCTTTGTACTCGTTACACAGAATGTGGAAGTTAGTAAGGAAAAAACACTTTTGTTAATAACTCGGGCGTTCCTCAATATATTTTAATGAAATTTTCCAGTGATATATAGTTCGATTAGTCGCCCATTTTCCATGATATGAGTAAAAAAAAATGGAGAAAAAATGGGGAAAGGGGGGTAGGTCCTGTACCCACTCAACTTCTTTTTGCGCACGTCGATGGTGCATTTGTTTAGTTATTCAAGTTGGTTCTTTTTGACTCTGGGTTACTTCATTCCTGTAAAATTTTGATTTGCAGCTTACTTTACAAGATATTTATTTATTTAATTAACCACGCCAGACAGACAAGATTTTACAAATTGTCCATAATAACCCGAGTATTAGCACGAGAACGTTCGCTTTTCAAATGGAAAATTAAGATATTAATAAGTGCGATGTACCCCAAAGGCTAAAACGGAAATCATGTGTGTTTTGGAACTATGTTCTCAACCTGAATAAAAAATGTAAATCACATATTCGGGGGCAATAAGCTGGAATATCTTCAAGAGAAAGCTGTAAATCAAAATTTTACAAGAATGAAGAAATTCAGACGAAAAAAAAGTCATTTGAATACCTAAACAAGTGCACCATTGGCGTGGTCAAAAAGAAGTTGGGGGGAAACCGTGTACACGACCCCCCATTTTCCCCCTTGTTTCTCGCAGTTTTTTCACCCAAATCGTGGAACTCGGGCGCCTAATCGACCTTATTAAAATATGTTGACAAACGTCCAAGATATTTACAAAAGTATTTTTTTAATAAATTCAACACCCTATGTTATTGCTATAAAACACCAAAGAACAATGTGCCATAAGGAAAATCTAATTATTCTCGCCTAAGGAATCACCGGTTAGTGGATTAGCCTATCACCCTGTAGAGCCCATATAATTAGATAAAGTTTTTGTAAATACAAGGTGTCCCAAAAAATACGTTAACAAAAAGATACCCCAAATTCCTCAGGTGAAAATAAGCCGACTTATCCCACGTTTTTTCCTACACCACCTTTTTTTTGTGTTTTAATGGAACACGTTATACAGGGTGTCCGGCAAGTCGATACAATAATTTTAGGGGGTGATAGATTACGTGATTCTGAATCGATTTAACCAAACATACCTACATACCAAGTGTTACAGTTTTCCTGATAATTCAGTTTTTAATATTTTTTAATTTAACCGTGCTCTTTCACAATTGTTGGAGGATAGAAGAACACCAAGCCTTTTAATCACAAAAATGTACTAAAGTTTTTTATTGCCTATAGATAATTGTTTAAATTATTTAAAGGGTAAAATCTAAAATGGCTTCGTTACCTACTTAGAACTACATAAACATGATCTTCCGAGCTTGTAATAAAGCGAAGAGTCAAATTCAAACATGGATTTAATTTAAACGCTTAGGTGTAGGTTTATTCAAATTTCTTAAAAACTTCCTTGAGCAATAGTCTTTCAGTCATGCTGAAAAGATTCTTAAGAAACATTTTAAAAATGAGAGAAATTCACTTTTTATGTACCCGAGCAGCGCATTCACCAAAACGTTATCTACTAAAAATGATATTAAAAATGAAGATATTTGCTAAAAACGCAAATGTGCTGGATAGCCATCATTTTAGAAGAATTTGTATTTGATGACATTATCAAGTATACGTAATCTATCACCCCCTAAAATTATTGTATCAACTTGCCGGACACCTTGTATATTTCATTGTTTTTAGAAATTTGCCGTCAGGCTCAGTTTATTGAATAAATTTATCATTTTTGACAATAAACCGATATTGGAAGTAGACTCGCATCAAATATTATTGGTGCAACCACCCCTAACTCCTCAATCTTCGTTTCGATTTCGATTCGATATCAGTTCCCCATCACATTTCTGCAGTAAATTGCACAAGTTTTAAATCATATCGACCATTTACTCATGGTCGACTTTTAATATTGTCTCTTGTTGTTGGAGGTGTACTATAGACAATATTTTTGACATAACCCTACAAAAAAAAATCTAGTGGAGTAAAATCGGGCGACCTGGGGAGCCAGGATACAGCTCCTCCTCAACCAATCCATTTATTTGGATACTGTTGATTTAGGAAAGTTCTCACAATACCACTATAATGAGAGGGAACTCCTTCATGTTGGAACCATATGGAAAATGAAAATAATATGAAATATAATATAATATGAAAATCAGAATCCGCTATGTTTTAGACTTTATTAGAGCAAATAGGGATATTCTGGAAAATGTTTGTCGTCGAAATGTTACTCGACTTCAAGCTTGCATTGATCAGAATGGAGGATATGTTGAAAATTGTTTGTAATTAAGTGTTTATTAAAAGAAATTCTTTTATATTAAATAAAAATAGATAGTGCGGTTATTAATTTTGCTACCTTTTCTTAAATCTTATTTTTCGAAGAAAACCTGTACATTTAGGTATAGGAAGGTGAAACGATTTTTGATTAGTCATATGTTTATCTCTTATTTCGAGTAATAAAATATGGGGTGTTCTATTTAAATTAAGCAAGTTATTTCCTTTCGAAAAAAATGCAATTTTCATGTTATTTTTGGGACGCACTGTATGAGATATTTTAATTTTAATAATTCTGCCATAAAATACGTCTCATATCTAAGGTTTGGTATGAATTTTGATTTACTCCAGTTTAAACTTCCTTCAAAACAAAGTTTTTAAAATTGCATGATTTTTTTAAAAAAACTTTATTATTTCGAAATCCTTAACACTTAGGACAAGTAAACCTTAATGAAACTTACATTTATTTTTCTCAAGAAATCTAAAACGATATTAATATATGGGGTGTCCTATTTAAAAAAACATAACTTTGATATTTTTCACTTATTTAGAACACCCTGTATAAAACTAAAACAATTTTAAAATGTACCCATAATCGAGTTCTATGTAACGCAAAAAAAATATATTCCAAATATTAAATTGTTTAGCCGTAATCTTCCGATACCGCACTAAATGACCACCCTGTATATACGGTGATGGTCTGTTTTTTTTTTCTTTTTTTTTAATTCGTTTTTATTTTTTATTCGCAACACAGGGGAGTTGAAAGCTGAGCCACTGTATTAATTTTAGATAGTGCATGCTTCCCTTTCCAATTAAAAATTTTCAATTGATGCTGGTAACTGCTACTTTCTGCATACCACATTATAAACATCAAGTTTTATCAAGGTTTTCTCGACCGCTATGAACACATTAATAACGAGTGACCATTAAAAAAAAATGGTAGTAGTGAACCATAAACATTGGGCGATAATTAAGCCATTGGCTATCTACAATCAAAATTAAAAATTGTTAGTTATATAAAGGTTATATAAACATTTTCATGTTTTGAAATTCATCAGTATTTTTTGCCACTTGGAAACAACAAGATGAAAAACATTGTCTCAAAGCGAACTGATTCTGTTGAAACACTAAGTTGCCTCAAGCAAATTTACCACCAATTGCATTGACAATTTGGATTCTTTTAGTTTTTTAAATAAATTACATCTGTAAAATCATTGAAGAGTATTTATTTATAAATGAAGTTAAAGAAACCTTTATAAAACTTTGAAATTCAGCACCAAAAGTTTTATAAGTGCTGCATCGTAGTCATTTATGTTATTTTATTCCGAAACCTATAGTCTAGATATTTTTTACCATCTTCTATGAAAAAAAAACAGCTAAAATTGTATTATAAAACGGGCAAAGCCACCTTTAACACATCAAAAATTTAAATTAAATTTTTGTTACTGTTTTTACCGAAATTACAAGCGTTTTATACTTTATAAAGTTACAAATTTGTATTCTTACAAATTGTTTAAAACATTTTTTTGTACATTTCTGCCCAGCATATGTTTTTTACAAAATAGCCCAACAATGCTCTTACGACGTTTATTTAAAAAAATTACTTTGGCACGAAACAGCAATAGTTTATGTATCAGGTGTCCCGTCCAAAGCGGACGCCGGCTTTGTCTCTAAAATTATCGCAGATAAAGCTTTGAAATAAAAAATATTATAAAAAAGTGACCAGCACAAAATGCTGGAAATATTAATTAAAAAAAATTCTTAAGTCCACCACTGGATAGAGTATTTCATACAGTGGAGATGAAACTATTTTCATTATTTGCTATAAATCTGCATTTTATGCTACTTGTACACAGCCAAATCATGGTTTTCCGACACTTTAGGAGATAGGATTACCTTATCACGGAAATGGTGTTATTTATGTGCTGGATTAATGGAAATGATGGAATAGTGACCGAAAACATGTTAAATAACTGAATAAAATGCAATGAAAATGTGTAATAATAAAAATGCCACAGTTTTATTTCTGGAAAGTTTCTGCATAATTTTTGTATATAAATTTTTTTAAATGCACATATATTTTCAAGTTTTCTGCAGAGAGCGCTGCGAACGCAGTCAGATAAAAACTTAAATATCTCGGGAACGACTCGTAGGATTTAAAGAAGTGGTGGCTCGTTAGAAAGCGTTTGTGTCCTTTAAGCAAGGATGTGTCGGACAATTAATTTTAGTTAATGATAGTGCCCTTAAAGAGCGCTTTATTTTAGAGTCTGAAATTTTTGCAAGCTTCTTCTGAATATTAAACGGAATAATATGTGTTTGGTATTTTACTTAGCAAGAGCGTGGAATTGCACCTACACTGGCCCTCAATAGTCTTGGTACCTTTCTATCAAGCATATATTATTGCCTGTTTCTTTTTAACAACTAGTATAATTTTTATTTACACTTTACATATTAATTCATACACTTCTGCTACATTAAATAATATAACTAATTAAAGATATATTTATCGGCATGTTAAGAAAAAAATACATTTTCATACATACAACCTCGCAAAAGTCTTGGTACCTATAACAGAATAAAGCTATATTTATGGTGTACAGTGGCGAACAAAAGTATGGAAACATTTTCTATTTTTTAAAGCAATTTTATTCAACACGTAACAATAAATATCCGTCAAGAAAAAAGTCCTTTTTTGGAATATCTGCTATATCTAGAATATGTACATAACTAATAATAAATATATTAATATATTTATCAGTCTCAAAAAAAACAATATTGTGAAAAATCTATAAATTGACCGTACATAAGTATGAAAACATTACTTACAAATTGTTGAAAATAAATTATATTATGTACTATTTTATTAAAAGGTTTCTCAAAAGTTTTAGTATTACGTTGGATACCCTTTGGCATCAATTACCGCTTGACATCTTCGTCCCATAGAGTCAACAAGCTTTGTGCAGAGGTCCCTGGGAGTCGCCTTCCACTCTTCCTCCAATACTGCCCAAAATTCGTCGCGATTTTTAACGTTTTTGGATCTGACCTTCTTATCTAAATAGTACCACAGATTTTCAATCGGATTTATATCAGGCGATTGTGACGGCCATTCCAACACCCGTATTTTGTTTTCTAAAAACCAATTTTCAGTTAATCGCGAGGTGTGCTTTGGATCATTATCCTGTTGATAAATCCATACCAACGGTAGACCTTCTTCAAATGTCAGTAGATGATTTTGTAACATGTCGCAGTACATCTTGGAGTCCATTTTGCCATTTATTTTCACTAGTGGTCCAGTACCAGATCGTGTAAAACAACCCCAAACCATCACATTTCCACCGCCATGTTTGAGGGTGGGAATGAAATATTTTGGGTCATATCTTTGTCCTGGAGGTCTCCGAACATATCCAGTAGAATCACTGCTAAACAAATGAAACTTATTTTCATCGCTGAAAACTACTAATGACCATTGGTGTTCGGTCCAGTTCTTATGTTGTCTGGCGGATTTTAATCTCGCTTGTCTGTGTCGCTTTGGAAGAAGTGGTTTTTTAACTGCACTTCTACCATGAAGATTTTCACTTATAAGCCGACGCCTCATTGTCATATCCGATACATCAATATCTTCAAATTCCTCTTTTAATTCCTTATTTATCGCCATAGCAGAATTTTTTGAATCGACTCTAGCTTTTCTAACGATTGCACCATCCACTCTACGGGTTGTTTTTCGAGGTCTTCCACATTTCATTGCTGGATCTACTGTTCCTCTTTGCAAATACCTCTTAATTATTTTATGAACAGTTCCCCGAGGTATATTTAATGCATTTGCAATATTAATTTGTTTTGTACCGTTTGTGTACATGATCACTATTCTTCGTTGAACTCAGCACTGTAATATTTACACTTCGGCATTTTCAACAAAATCTTAGAAGCAGAAAACTTAATATTGTCACTTTAATCAACAAATTTTGATATTAGAGTAAAATGAAGAAAGTGTTTCCATACTTTTGTTCGCCACTGTATATAATTATTAGTACCCTGTTGGGTACCCCTTTAATTTCATAACTTGCAATAGTCTATTTGGCATTGAACGAACAAGTTTTTTTGTTACATCAGCGGTTATCTTAGGCCATTCCTCCAAAACAATCCGTTTTAGATATTCTTTATTTTGAATATGGTGCTGACGAATTTTAGACTCTAAAACACCCCATAAATGTTCAATCGGGTTTAAGTCTGGACTCTGAGGAGGCGTTTCCAACAAATGAGGGGCATTATACTGGGTGTCCTCGAATTGCGTGGCCAAAATGATACTGCAGATTATTTAAGTAAAAATAAGTCGATTTAACTAAATTTGCCTCAGTCCAAAAGTTGATAATCACGGAGTTCCGGGGTGTTAAAGTTGAAAAAATAAGTCGCATTTTTTTTAATATCTTTCGATTGCTTTGAGCTAATTTCACGAAATTTCACATCTAAGGGTGTTTTAGAATGCGAAATTCAAATTTATTTAACATTTAGTTGTATTTTCTAGAGGGCACCACAAGCGACCGTCAGGACACATTTAAACCTCTGTAACTTTTTTGTGCCACAGTGTATGTTATTTTGGCATTGAAAAATCTTTTTTCCTACCTTTTATACTTAGAAAAGGTATACTTTATTTAAGTCGCTAGAAGCAACGGTTTCTAGAAAGAGAACAGAATTGTGGGCAGAAAACTGGAAAACTGGTGGATTTTGCACCATGATAACGCGCCGTCGCACAGTGCCATCATTATTCGTAATTTTTTGACGAAAAATGTAACAAATACCATTCGACAGCCACCGAATTCGCCTGATTTGGCTCCCTGTGACTTCTTTCTGTTCGATCGAGTTAAAAAACCATTACGGGGAACGCGTTTCAGCAGCCGAGAGGAAGTAATCGAAAAATCGCAGGAAGCACTGATGGACATACCGAAAACCGAATGTAAAAAACGTTTCGAGGATTGGATCAAGCGATGGTACAAGTGTGTTGCAGTCGATGGGGATTACTCTGAAGGGGACAATATAGATTTAGATGAATTAAGTTAAATTTTTAATTTTCTGAATAAATGCCGGGAACTTTTTGATCAAGGTGGTATACTAGTGTATATCCAGAATCTATGGCATTTAGCCTTCACGACCGTGGCGATCTGTTGACGACTTTTGGCACGTACCTAATAATCAATAAAAAAATAATAATAACACTGCTTTACAAAATTTAACTTTTCCCTGTTGCCGGAAATTTTATAGCTGATAAAACTTACACTGCGTGACAAAGAAAGGTAAACACCCATTAAAGATAATTTTATTTTGATAAATTTTTTTGTACATGTTCAGTACCACATACACTTATTCAATGATTACATTTTCAGCAAGATCAGAGGAAGAACTTCATTTTTTTTTCAATAGTGTGTTGAGCATCCACGGTTCCTTATACACTCATTGATGCGCCTGGGCTCGGATCTAATAAGATCGCCAATGTCTTCTTGAGGTATCTCATTCCAGGCAATCTGAACTTCATGAGTAAGGGCTGCTAAAGTCTGTGGAGGGTGCTGTAAATTCAACAGTCTACGGCCAATCATGTCCCAGATATGTTCAATAGGAGACAGATCCGGCGATCGAGGTGGCCAGGGTAAACGGTTGATTTGATGTTGATCCATGGACGTTATTGTTTGCCTAGCAACATGAGGTCTAGCATTGTCTTGCTGGAAAATAGCATTCGGGATAGTTCGAAAATATGGAGTCACATATGGCTCCAACACTTCTTGGATATAGCGTTGGGCAGTCATGTTGCCTCTAATGAAAACTAGGGGTGACCTGCTACCATATGCGATAGCACCCCATACTATAACGCCTACAGTACGGTGGACATGACGCACTCTGTCAAATTGTATATCTCGCCTTTCACCCCGTCGCCTTCTCACCCTTGCCCGACCGTCGTTCATCCCCAGACAGAAGCGGGATTCATCACTAAAGATCACTTGAGTCCATTCTTGGTTTCACTGAATTCTCTCTCTCTACACCATTGTAAGCGGTTAGATCGATGTTCGCGAGTGAGAGGCAGCACCCAATGCGGACGATAGGACAAAAGGCCAAAACTTCGTATTCGGCGGTATACTCTACGCGTACCAACCCTGTTCCCATGTTCTTCAAACCGCTGATTTGCAATAGCTAGACTGCTGGTAAATCGGTCTCTAAGAGCCAAAAGTCGCAATCGACGGTCTTCGCGCTCTGTGGTTCCTCTGAGTTGCCCAGTGCCTCTGGCTCTGTATCCACGGCCTTTCTGAGTCCACGCCTGGTAACACCGCACTATGGTTCCAAAGGATCTGTTAGTTCTTCTAGACACTTCTCTGACCGACAGACCTGTTTCGCGCAACCCAACAATCCGCCCCCTCTCGAAGTCACTAAGCTCTAGATCACTAAGCTAATATCTGTTCAATTCTACGCACTCTAGGCATAATGAGTAAAAATCATGACCGATTGCTACACACTTCATAAAAGTTACGATACAAATGTGAACAAGCATGTTTAAACAAAATTTTATTTTTTTTAAGGAAAGACCCATGGAAACTAAAAAAAAAATTTACAGATAAATTTGAAATTTTGATAATTTCTTTCTTTTTTTAAGATAAGTCAACATGCAAAAACTTATCAAAATAAAATGGTTTTTAATGGGTGTTTACCTTTCTTTGTCACCCAGTATATTTATAACATGCTGTTGTTGTATTTCTGAACCTTTCTTGTACACCTCCAGTTTCTTCAATATTTGTTTTTGGCTTATTTTTATTTATTTCCTTATAACATGCAGGTTTTAAGCAAAACCACTGTGTTGCAACCATAAGCAAAGTGCTGGCTTTATGAGTAGTTCGAGGTGTTGTTTAATTAATAAAAACCATTTTTTGGTTAGGTATGTGGTGAATACGTGTTTGAAAATTCTAGAAAAACTATCACTGAGTACGTTAAAAATACCTATTTTTGCTATATTTCGGCTGGGCCCTGGATAAAAATGATTAACCCTGATTGTGGTCGTAGATCATGTATTGAATACTTGGGATTATGGAAAAACGGAGAAAGGAGGGCGTTTCAATTCGGAATCGCAACTATTTGGAAAAACCAAAAAAATCATCTAAACAATTGTTCTTTTTGTAATGTGGATATAAGAGGTATGAACAGTAGAAATCAAACTAAATTTCAGTATCGAAATACTGCATTTTTGCAGCGTCTCATACAACATTCGGTTAAAGTTCCAATTGCTTCAGTGCCAGTTACTGAAAACGTACCTGAATATGAAATGCAAGAAAACGTAGATTCTGCATCAATAGAAACTGATGCTGATTTCGAAAGTTGATCGCACAACCCATTTTAGCTAAATGAATTAGATGATCTTGCAAGATATCTAAATCCTTCTAAACCAGCATCGAAATTGTCGGCATTACGATTAAATGAAAAAAACTTATTTGCTCCAGACTCAAAAATTACTTTTCATAGAGAATAAGAGAAAGACTTACGCTCTTTTTTCGACCAAGATGACAAAATTGTTTATATATCAAGAATTTGTTAATAAAAATTATTTTAACGCAACATGAACTAAGTCAAAGACGTTTGTTTATTGACAGTTCAAAACGTGGCCTTAAGTGCATTTTGTTATTAGGAGTTGGAATGAATTCGTAGCGTTTTTTTTAAGAAAAAAATTTATTGATTTTAAATGAAAATAAAAAAATACATTAATTAAAGTATTGCCCATCGCTTTCTACTACTTTTGACCATCTTTCGGGCAGGGCACGAATACCGCGTCGGAAGAACGCGTTGTCTTTAGATGCAACCCATGAATTGACCCATTTTTGACGATCTTCGTAAGAAGTGAACTTCTGCTCAGATAGACTATGAACCATCGAACGAAACAAATAATAATCAGATGGAGCAACATCTGGGGAATATGGCGGGTGGGCCAGGATTTCCCATTTAAGTCTTTCCAGGTCTGTTTGTACCGGTTTTGCGAGGTGCGGACGAGCATTGTCGCGCAGCAAAATGACTTTGTCGTGTCTTTTGGAGTATTCCGGCCGTTTTTCTTTCAATGCACGGCTCAATCGCATCAGATGTAGTCGGTAGCGGTCTCCAGTTATGGTTTCATTCGGTTTCAACAGTTCATAATAAATCACACCCCTCTGATCCCACCAAATACAGAGCAGAAGCTTAGACCCATGGATATTCGGCTTTGCCACGAATGTTGACCGGGCTTAACCCATGACTTTCTGCGCTTCGGATTGTCGTAACGGATCCATTTTTCATCACCAGGGACAATCCGATGCAAAAAACCTTTTCTTTTTTCCCGTTGAAGCAGCAGTTCACACGTCAAAAAACGCCTTTCAATGTCCCTTGGTTTCGATTCATATGGAACCCAATGTGCTTTCTTTTGGATCATACCCAAAGTTTCAAGACGTTTTCCTACCGTTGATAAGTTAACTCCCAACGATGTAGACAAGTCTCGAAGTGTCTGACATGGGTCTTCGTTGAGCAATGCCTCCAAAGTGTCGTCTTCAAATTTTTTTGGCTGACCAGGTCGCTCCTTGTCAACCAAGTCGAAATCACCAGCTTTAAAACGTGCAAACCACTTCCGACACGTTTGTTCAGCTAGAGTATGTTTATCATATACTTCCACTAAAATACGATGAGCTTCAGCAGCACTTTTGTTCATATTAAAGTAATGAAGTAAAATTCCCCGGAAAAACCCTTTATTCGGCACAAATTGCGACATTCAATAAATTATAAAATGTCGTTATTTATTATTAAAAAAGTGGATATGCAAAGCAAATGACCTCTAATGACCGCTGTTTCACGATAAGTATGTCGGCGCCACCATAAATTTAGCGAATACCCCTAAATAGACAGATTCTATGTATTGGTACGACCCTATGTAATCGATCGGGGTTCTGGTTTTTCTCGCTATTCTGTCGAAACTAAAGCATTCACTTTCTTTATGATATGACTTCCAGGAACCCCAGGAATAAGGGACACACTTGTTTTTAACACGCAAGGGGGGTGTTAGGAACTCTAAGTTATTGGTTTTTGTTTCTATTTATTTTTAATGTTGTTAATGTTAGGTTTATTGTATACTGTCATTTATTCCCTTAAGTTACGCCTATGTACTGCGATACTTATTCGGAGAATACCATCTGGGTGCCAGACCACATGGCCCATCAGGCCAAAGCTAAGGGTACGCTTTGGTTGGGGAATGTGCTACTAGTCAAAGGTAGCTTTCTCTATAGGGACTATTGCTTTGATGGTCAATTTGTTGGACCCGCAATATTCCCAGAAAAGCGACTAGTATAGATACTCCCCAGATGGCCGCGATTTATGGGATCTGGCATAGCCACAGCCCGTAGGGGTTCTTGGTGGTGGTGCGCCCCTGGTTGGAATTCCTGGGGTTTAGTACTTAAGGGATAATTGGAGTAATTTTCGCTCTCTTTTCTGCTCTTCCTTTTGTCTTGTCGGGTGAAAGCTACGTCGGTGTCGGGATGTGATCCGAATCATATCGTGTAACCCGCCCAATAAGCATTCTCCCTCTTCGTTACTTAGACCAAGATTCTTACATTCTTTTGAGATAAGTGCATAGTTAATACAGTCCATTTTTACATAAAACAAATTGTCTTTGTCGTGTTTCATTTATCGAAGGCACACCTTAACAGGGGGCAAAACGGGGCCATGGGACGAAATGAATATTGGGTGAGGTAGGGCAATAATTATTGAGAGTTGGGTTGGAGAGGTCTGGTCCCGGATTGTCATGTCTCTCATCCTTCGATTCGATTATCATACGGTTTACCTTTTGTGAAAGAGATTATTGCCATAAGACATTTATCAGAATATAGGGTAGCCGATAGTTATTCGTTTACATATAAATTAGTGTAATCTCAGTGACATTTGTTATTAATAAATTGGCGGTATTGAGTGACTATTCCTAGTGTTTAACTTGAGATTCATGGCTTCTGGAAGCAATTCTGTTTCTCCTTTTCTGACAAGTATATTATTGTAGATAACAACGAAATACTGTATTATCTATGTAGCATCGGGTGTTTTCGATTCTACTTAAGATATATGATGTTGGTTATATCTTTGGACCTCGTCATCTCCTGCTTCATCATTTCGTAGTGCCCAAACTTTTCTTTCAGCTGCTTTATATTTTTAGCGCCGTACAGCACGGCCTTATTTACTGCATCGTCGGGGATGCCCTCTATTATATACTGTATGACCGCCCGCGCCTCAAGATTTGCTGGCGCCGCAATCTGCAGCATTATATACGCATACTGTTGGAGCGTTTCGTCGTGTCTCTTCTTCCTTTTACTTAGGTTCCTTATGTACCTGCAGGCTATCCACGGCCTCTTCAAACTCGTCTTTCAGCGCTCTCTTTAGCTTTAACCAGATTTTCCCGCATCGCTCGTACTTTACAAACAACTTAGCTGATCCTTCCAGCAGCCGTTTGCAATAAGTTATCCTCTGGATCTCGTTCCATCCACACAGCTCGGCCATCTCCTCAAAATCATCTAACCATCGTTGTATATTTCCATGACCATCGCCGGTGAACTTCTCCAGGGATCCTTCTACGTCTTTGAACGTCAATAATACACGCTGTGACACGTTCCGTCTTTGTGTCTCTGGTGTATACTGGGCGTGTTCGTCATCGGTGCCTTCGTCATCGTCTTCGTCGTTGTAATGTCCTCGGCCGCTAAACGCAGGATTCAGGACACGTGCGTCTCTGTGCCTATTACCTGTATCTTTCCGTCTTACATCATCAGTAGCTTCGGCATCCTCTTCGTCTTCTACTTCGTCGTCGTCTTCTTCATCGTCATTGGGGTATGCTCCTTCTTCATGGTCGGCTACGCGGTCTCCCTCAAGTAAAAGCACTGCTTTTAGTCTCTTCACCAATTCATGTTTTCGACCCGTCACCCTTAGGTTCCGTCGCCTGAGCTCCTCTCTGAGCTCTGACATCCTCTTTTGCGGAAGCTGGCTGTTTTCCAGTTCTGCTGCGGCGACACCTCTTGCGACCTGGTCAATTGTATCTTCCATATCTCACTAGCTTCGTTTCCTTAATTAACACTTCTACACGCACTCCCGACTTTATACCTTTTCTATTACTGTGATCCCGGACGAGCCCCCAAATGTAGCATCGGGTGTTTTCGATGCTACTTAAGATATATGATGTTGGTTATATCTTTGGACCTCGTCATCTCCTGCTTCATCATTTCGTAGTGCCCAAACTTTTCTTTCAGCTGGTTTATATTTTTAGCACCGTACAGCATGGCCTTATTTACTGCATCGTCGGGGATGCCCTCTATTATATACTGTATGACCGCCCGCGCCTCAAGATTTGCTGGCGCCGCAATCTGCAGCATTATATACGCATACTGTTGGAGCGTTTCGTCGTGTCTCTTCCTCCTTTTACTTAGGTTCCTATGTACCTGCAGGCTATCCACGGCCTCTTCAAACTCGTCTTTCAGCGCTCTCTTTTTCTTGCCCTTGTTTTTGGGATACGGTCGGTCATTGTAACGCAGTCGTCGTGTCCGCGCTCATTACATTCATTAGTCTGTATATTCCGTATTAATAAACGAAAGCTTGTATACCTTCTCTCTGACCTGTGATTTCATTACAAAGATATAACCAACATCATATATCTTAAGTATCATCGAAAACACCCGATGCTACATCTATGCCATCTCTCGTAAAACGCTACGAATTAATTCCAACTCCTAATACATACTCTGGCATGTCTATTGCCCAAAATTAAAGGAGGAATGTTGTAACCTTTCATTAATTGTGGAAAAATTGAAGTATCGTGACCATCAATGGGACATTTGTGTTGATTTGAAAGTGGTTAACGTTCTTCTTGGTCAGCAAAGTGGATACACTAAGCTCGCATGTTCCATATGTCTCTGGAATGACAGAGCCAAAAAAAAAAACAAAATGTGATTCACGATCCATTGGTATCTCGTGACGAAATCATCCTGCCACCATTACATGTAAAACTGGGCATCATGGAACAGTTTGTCAAAAGTCTTGATGAAAATGGAAGCTGGGTCACAAACATTTGCAGAAAATTCCCTCAACTCGCAATGGAAAAGTTCAAAGCAGGTATTTTTGATGGTCCTCAGATCAGATGACTCACGCAAGATATCAATTTCATAGGTTCGATGACTAATATTGACTCAAAAGCTTCGAAGGATTTTGTTTTAGTAATGAAAAATTTTTTGGGTAATAGAAAATCAGATAATTACGTTCATCTGGTAAAAGATCTACTGCTACGATTAAAAATGTGGGATGTAGTAGGAGTATAAAGATTAACTTTCTTCACAGTCATCATGACAAGTTTCCTTTGATGATGATCTTTGATGACTTTGATGATCTGAGTGAGGAACGAGGAGAACGTATGCATTAAGATTTATGTATCATTGAGGAGCGTGACCAGCATTTTTAGGACACGCATATGACGTCTGACTACTGCTGGTCTATGATGCGTCATTTTTCCGACACCAGGCATAGCAGAAAGCTTTAAAACGCAGCTTTTTAGAAGCTAATAATTGATATTATTTTAATAACATATTTTTTAATTAAAAACTTTTTATTTCTTTCCTTAACTTAAATTACTTTTTAATCGAAAACAAGATCTCACAAAAAAATTCTACTTGCATTTTCGAATTGAACATATCACTAGTAACCAGCAACAGTTTAAACATTTCAGGCAACGGATATCGCGTAAATCAATTTAATCAACACTAATCAATATGATTGACAGCAAATGATTAATAAATGATCTTTGAAGTTAACGAAAAAATTAGTTTGGTGTTTTTGTCTAAGTTCTAAATTGATTAGAAATGGAGCTGCATTAAGTCGAATTAAAATAAATCGCTTTTATAGTTTTTGGTTTGTTCTTTTCGTCGTTTACGTCGTTAGTTCTCAAAATGCGTATTTTAAATGAAGACTCTGTCGAAATGTTGCGAGTATATTTCAAATGTGTGAAAATTGCGAAAATATCCTCAACGATACTATAAGCGATGCTGTTTGTCACATACAGGGTGATTCGCAACACAACCGACACGGAACAGATGCGTGTGGGGGACCTTAAAACATGCCGATTTTTTATGCGAAGTTTTTTCTGATGCGTACAGCTGCTGAGATAGGTTTCTGAGATGAATAAAAAAAATTGAAAAAATTCTCTATTTCAGGAAGGGCTTAATCTAGAATCGCCATATTTGGGAAATATTTTTGCTTTATTGACGTCTTCATTTGCTGAAAATTTCAAGTGGCTGGAAACTTAGGAAGGGGTGGTTTAGGAGTGGGTCACCCTTAAAATTATATGAATTTTTTTAACCCTGACCAAATCAAAAACTAAGGTTTGTCAATATGACAGTAAATTTAATTTCATATCTTTTTGTGCATTTTTCGAGAAGTCATTCATTATTGAGAAAAAAAATTACGAAATTACGTTTGTTGGATTTCTGGTAATAATCGATCATATCCAAAATTCAACAGTCTTCATATTCTCTTCTAATTTACTAACTGGAAGAGAGAAGTTTATTAGATTTAAGACTATTTCTGCACTGTACAGAAAGAAGTGTAAAATAGGATATTTTAGTTCCTCTTATCTACTTGAAAATAGACCTTTTCTTTCATGAAAACCACATGGCCGAGGTGATAAATGAAAGGGCGCCTGTAGCATCGGTCCCTAATTGCAGTGTGGTGAAAATCTTACTAATCTTTTGTATAGTCAGCTCTTATGGAACTTTGTTAGCGACAACAGGGGCGTGGTTCGTGACTGCAATTAATAAAAGCAGAATTAAAACTATTTTGTGGCGATTATTTCTAAATCCCACATCCAACGAAGTTCCTTAAAGACCTTAAGGCCGTGCTCCAACTATTCTTCAACTGTTTCGATGATGTATTTAATAAATTGAAAATTAAATAAAATTTCATATTATGGGAAAACGGTAAAAGATAGGTATAGAACACTATAGTATCAATTGAAAGGGAATTAATTAGTGATTATAAGTAATACATAAAAATGTATATATTCCATTTGATATAAGAAAGTTATGCTAAATTGTAAGGGAGGAAAATTTGACCAATCTTTTTGCTTACCCTGTATATCAGTTTAGTAAATAATTCATTCTAGTTTGAAGATTAGTTTGTACTTAAGAAGTAATAGTGAAAAAATAATAGCGAAGTACTCATTTCACCTAGCAAAAAAATTTTTCTCAACTGTTGCATTTTTATATTTTCTAAAATTTCTCGAGAAGCAATTGTTTTAGATCCAATGTGTGTTATAAAAACTTGTACTATTTTCTTCTTATAATTCCAAATATGTAATAAAATATAGGGTGTCCCATTAAAAAAAACATGTTTGAGATGTATCTTTTTTTATACACCCTGTATAAATGAAAATATTTTAAAAATGTACCTTGTAAGGTCCTACAAACACCTCTAAAAACAATTTTCGATCAAATTATTAATAAGGACGTAATACGCCGAGGCGCTCTTGATGCCCCACCCTGTACAGTAGTTAGAGGCAATACAAGGTGTCCAACGCATACGGGCCTCTATCCGAAGGTATGACTAGAAAAAAGTTGAATCTTGGGCTAGAGTTACTAGATGGCGCATCAATCGTCAACAGTAGACTCCTTTCTTCTATAAGATGCTTTGACAAATCCGCTCGTTTTAAAGTGATCTATTATGCGTCTTCGTGATGGCTTCGGTTTTTCTGAATATCGAATACCAAACGTATGACATGTTCTGATTACTACTTTGTTATATTCACCATAAATAATAAATATATTGAGATAACCTTCGTTTGAATAATTTACGAGTACCGCCATACTTAAATTCTGGCGAGCAGCGCCACCTAGTAACTATAGACGTTATTTAAAATAAATTGTTAAGTACAGGACATTGAAAAGTGTTTTTTTTTTAATAAAATGAAAACGGTTAGATTTTGATATAGGCAAGTGAATTGAAAGTAGTAATTTCGGTGTTAAATATGTATTCGTTGAAAAAATAGGTGGTTCGTATTTAAAAAATTGAGTTTCTTACAATTCTTAAATGATAATTGTGGACTCTCTCTTTGAATACCCTGTATGCAAAAACTTTTCAACTCACTGATCCCAGAACTCTAAAACATTTTGTATAATAATACAGAATTGAATTGCAAAATACTTAGCCATTTTCGAATGATAAAAAATACATTCACGGCTGAAACTCTAATTCTTTTTGGAAAATTCTAAATATTCCGAAAACCGCAACAATTAGGTATAAAACACTATAAACAAAAATATTCATAATGTTCCACAGGATCGAAATTTGTTATAATATATAGGGTGTCCCATTTAAAATAAGCGAGTTGACATTCATTTTCGGTATAACCGGAAGTGGTATTTTCATGAAAATATTTTTAATCCATAGATCATGCCCACTTTAGTATGATGCCCAAGTCTCAACTAATCATAGTTTCCAAGATACGGATAGTGGCCCATATTCGTTAGACACCCTGTATATTCTGGTATTAAACAGCACCTGTTTTCTAATACACATATAGAATTTGAAAGCTAAATTTGCAATAGCTGAAGCACAATAAAATAAAAACCCTATTTTTTCCTAACTTAAAACCGTGCAATTCCGCTACCGATCAAGATCGAACACATGCTTGTATGATCTTTTTTCCATATTTCGTACCAGAAAATACACAGTGCCGCGCAATTCTGACACATCCTGTATAAAGACAAGTTCTGTTATTACCTTCAAATTAATTGTATGTTATATCATGATCCAACCGCTTGTATAAGTAACAGATGTCTTAAAATTATGTTGAACATATTGCCGCTGAACTAGCCTAAACCTGCCGCGTTGGTTTTCACCTCAGGGAAAATAATACTTTCCTAGCAAGTAGAAGTTGAGTACCAACCGGTCTTAAACAGTGTTTTCGATAATCTATTTTACAAAAAATTCATAATTTGACAACATTGTTGCCAATCAACTAATTTTATACTCGATTTTGCACAAACGTTGAACTTTTGCCGATTCGTTTTCAATTTGGTCTGAAGTAATCTTGCCCAAAACGTTGTCTCCCTAACTAATAAGTTAGAAAAAATTATAAAAAAAAAGATGTTTAACTATCCATCAGCTTTATAGATCTGGGCTGCTATCCAAGGTAAATCAATTTAATCGTTTTGAGATTGGCGCTCCTAGGAAAACCGTAGCGTGGCATTGTCGTCGATTGGCATTGGCATGAAATTAGTCGTTGACTTTTTATTTTTGACATTATAATAATAACTTTTCGTTTATCCAATGAAAAACTTTTTGAAAGGGCAGATGTTTGGCAAATTACAGGTTCCCAACTACACAACACGAAATAAAAAATACCCGCATAACTAAGGCGCAACGCTAAATCCAACTACAATAACGTGAGCCGTCAAGATGTGTTACCGCGCCGACTTTCAGACGCGGCGTCGAAGCCAAATCCAAAGTGTAGTGCGCAAATCGGGCTTAAAACCAACGGAAAGACGCCTCGCGTTAATTGCGGCACAGTTCCACTTGAATTTTGATGTTAAAAGTTAAGCTATTCCACACGACCTGCAACTTTAAAAATTTCCCTCAGTGTCCCCATCTGCTTTCGTTCGTCTCTGAGTCCCCTGTGTCTGGCCAGAATTTTTGATACAGCACTTTCGGTTCTCCTTAGACTCGATGTAACATCGCATTGGGTCCTCTTTCTCGCTGATGTAAGCCCCCAGCGGAAGTGCGCACATCAACTCTTGCAGACCTATTCATTTTAGTTTAATGCAATATCTTTGTCCACGAAGAGTATATGATACGACTGTCAAAATGACAAATTTATCGGTTGCGATTGTAAGCAAAAATCTGAATTCTTCCGTATTCTCCATAAGCCCACAAGTTGGCTCTAAACGGAGACTTAAGTTGATTATTTTGCAGGTGGCAGTGTTGAATTTAACAACGTTTAGGTGTGCGGTAACTTAAAGCAGATACAGAAGATAAATTTCAACTTTTCTTTTGGTTGGCAGATTTTTCTTTTAATTATTGAATTTAACGTGCCCCCAATTTAACAACTTCTCCGGTAAACTACCGACAAATGGTCTTTCGATCCGTCAGGAACTTGTAGCATGGACTTATACATTTCAAGAAGATATTGGTCATCAAATCTAATACGCACAGGTATGTTTTTTGAATATTCCTTAGCTTTGGAACGGAACCTATATTGCAAATCTACTGTGAACATAAGTGATCACATCACTCGACTGGACCGGAAACTGCACCTCAAAAAATTTCAATGCTGCGTACACAGATCCACTTACCCCTGGACCCGCCACTGATTGCGAAACAGAGCTCACTTTGAGTATGAAAAAATGCACTTGAAACAAGAACAGACAGGAAATGCACATGAAAATTTTTTTAAAGTAAGAACAAACCATATCGAAGAAATAATTTGGAAAATTACCGAAATTTGATAAATCGTGGTACACCTACAAGAGCACCCAAATTAACATTGCAGATGGGGTCATACGTGTAATGACAGAAAAAAAGCATTCAAACGGAGAACAAGATCACAATAAAATATATAAAAGTATGGAACGACGTACCGACCATGACAAAAGTAAAAACTAAGGACGGTTTTGTCTCGTCCCTTTTAGCTGGGCCCTAATGGACTTCACTTGTCCATTGCGCCAGGCGTCTTTGCACAGGATAATGTATTAAATAAGATGGAAGGAAATGCAGATGACCTCAGACTGACGTAGATGACTACATAGTTCAAGTGCTATTAAGATACCTATTTAATATTTATTAATTTACAAAATTTTTATTTAAAAATATTACATTCCATAAAAAAATTACAAAATTTCTATTTAAAATACGGGGTGTCTCTAAAAGGCCTTTACAACGCTCTACCATAGGTAGCTGAGATCAAAATATACCGATTTAGCCATATTTGCCTTAGTCCAAATATTGATAATAACCGAGCTACAGGGTGGCAAAGTTGAAATGTAAAATTTAATTTTTAGTCATAATCATTAACAGCAGGAGGAAAACTCATGAAATTTCCTACAAGAAGGTTTTTGGGCGTGAGGAATTGATATCTGCAAACAAAATTTATGTAAATCGCAGAGGGCGCCACATACGCATTAGGTACCTGTCTAGGTCCTTAAAGCTTTTTTGTTAGTAACTGTGAACCACTTTTGGGTGAAAAAACGAATTTGCGGGGTGTTTTTGCATAAAAAAGATATAACTTAATCAAGTAACTAGCTTCAACCATTTTCGAAAGAAACGCTTCTAAAACAAATGCGAAAATGCATACCTTTTCCAGTCTCAATCTCTTCAAGTCTATTGTTAATTGCTAAGGAAGAATTATTATTGTTGTTGCAGCCGAATTAATCTTCCCTAAAGTGATAAAGTATTTTTGCAAGACTTTTCATTTTGTGCTTTTAAGTGGTAAAATTCAATTTTGATTTTCATTTACATTTTGGCAGTGAACTATACCAATGCAGAATACACCGATATGGTATCGGCATTTGGATTCCTTCAAGGAAATGATCGAGAATGCGTTCGAATTTCCTCTGAAAGATTCCCTCATCGTAGAGTCCCAAGTCATCCAACTTTTGCTACTGTGGAGAGACGCCTTAGAGAGACTGGTCGCTTTACACCTCAAACCGCAGATAATGGACGACAGTGTTGTGTAAGAGCTCCTGAAGTTGAAGAACAAATCTTAGAACGTGTGGGAGAAGACCCAGAACTCGGTACTAGACAAATTGGGAGAGAACTGGCACTTTCTTAAGATGTTGTTCATCAAGTGCTTACGGAACAATTGCTATACCCATACCACGAAACACCAGTACAAGACCTTCTACCACAGGATCTGGGATCTCGCTTACATTTCTGCCAGTTTGTCATGTTTCAAAGGGAAACTGATGTTGATTTTGGAAGAAATGTTTTGTCTTCTGACGAAGGTGGCTTCACAAGGGAGGGAATTACCAACTGCCACAACGAACATGTGTATGCGGACGAAAACCTACACGCCATTGGAACTGTGCATTTTCAAGAGGAATTTAGAATTTACATTTGGGCTGGAATACTTGATGATATTATCATTGGTCCAGCTATTCTTCCTCAGAGATTAACCGGAGAAATTTATTTACAGCATCTACAAAATACACTACCAGGTTTGCTGGAAGATATTCTTCTGCAACAAACAGAAAGAATGTGATTTATGCATGATGGCGCTTCACCCCATTTCGAATTAGTCGTCAGGAATTATTTGAACCAGCAGTATCCAGATAAATGGATTTGTAGAGGTAATGACGCTCCCCGTAAATTGGCCACCAGGTTGCCCAGACTTAAATCCATTAGATTTCTTTTTGTGGAGACATCTTAAGTCTGTGGTGTACCGAACACTTGTTACTACTCAAGAAGAACTCTGGCAACGAATTCAAAATGCAGTAAATGATCTTCGAGGCAATGATGAAGTAATACGCAGAATACTCTTTAATTTTATTCGTCGCATTAATCTTTATACGTGCGTAAATGGTGGGCATTTTGAACAGTTACTTAAGTAATTTTTTACTGCATTTTTTAACAGTAACAAATTAAAATTTTGAAAATATTAATTAAAAAAATTACATTCTTTTGCATTTACTTTAGAAACGTTTCTCTCGAAAATGGTTGTAGTTAGCTACTTGATTAAGGTAAACTTTTTTAAGTAAAAGCACTGCGCAAATACGTTTTTTCACTTAAAAGTGGTTAATCGTCACAAACAAAAAAGCTTTAAGGACCTAAACAGGTACCTAATGCGTATGTGGCGCCCTCTACGATTTACATAAATTTTGTTTGCAGATATGAATTCCTCACGCCCAAAAACTTTCTTGTAGAAAATTTCATGAGTTTTCCTCCTGCCGTTAATGATTATGACTAAAAATTAAATTTTACATTTCAACTTTGCCACCCTGTAGCTCGGTTATTATCAACATTTGGACTAAGGCAAATATGGTTGAATCGTTATATTTTGATCTCAGCTACCTATGGTAGAGCGTTGTAAAGGCCTTTTAGAGACAACCTGTATATTATTACAATCTAAGCTACTTTCAGACTCAGTGCTATCACTTTCGTTATCACTATCGCTATCTTCTCCTAAACGTATAGTTAATTGGTCTACGACAATCTCCAGAGGTAGTGCGGCATCTATGTAAAATCTTTCCATTGTTTCATTGCTGCCTACATTAGTTCATCCAGATCTTAATCCAATGATTAAGATCTGGATGACATGAGAATAACCTTAATACTGTATGTCCTTTTTCCGTCAAAAGTTTATCAATTTTACATATGTGTTTTTGTAACGAGGTTTATGAGGTTTAATTGCATGATATAATTGAATTCTCATAATTTTATCATTATAAGAAAAATTTTTCTTCTGCATATTATTTCCACGATTTTCCTCGAACTAATAGTTGGTACTCTATTGGATTGAACACTATGGTATAAAGCTTTATCCATGACAGGGACGCTCTTTGAAGGCAGATTACAAATAAGCTTTTCTTCCACCCATTATGCATTATTATTGTAGTTCATATCGTCATGATAATCTGCTGATTTTTGATTGGACTTCAATCGTTACCTTATGGAAATTGGTTTATGTAGACCTTACCTAGCATAACCGCTCCAAGCTTTAGTATGAGTATGGGATAAATGTTCATAGGTTCCGTTCATATAAGTAATAAGACAGATCTCACAATGATACTGACTTATACTTTTCAAAAAATCAAATTTAATAGTTTGAATGTCTGGCTTTTCCATTAATAATTTTCAGTTAGTTTTCGTTTTTCGCCATCTAAACTCCATAGATCCTATAATCTTTCTTCATCTTTCCCAACATCCCAAATAGCTACAATCTTCTTTAAACCTTTTTTCGATACAGCTCAATGTGGGAACTGACTTTTCTTGTAAATAGAAATTTTTAATGAGTCTTCTTGATGCCCCGGTACCACAATCATCTAAGGTCGACTTAGATTTCTTTCGTTCTCCCTTATTGGGACTCAGAAACATAGAAGATTCTCCATTTTCTATGCTTCTCATTTCTTGAGATATTTGCTGAATGGTTCGAAGACTCACACCAGTAGCCACAGCAACTCGTTCTGAAACCTTATCACATGATTTCAGTGAATTATTCTGCTGAGATTCACGTTTCAAAAAATGCAACGTATTTACGACTTCACCCATTCAGCACACTATGTAGCATCGGAATTCAGTGTGATATCAAATTCCAATGATATTGTAGATATGTGGTGTTGGTTATATCTACGGAAGGAATCACAGTTCAAGATATAAAAGCTATAAGGGTGCGTTCATTAATTAAAATTGAAGAACAAAGGAAGGAAGAACAAGCGGACCGAGGCTTATCTCAGTTGGTGTTTTTGGGACTGCGATTCCTTTCGTAGATATAACCACCACCACATATCTACAATAGCATTGAATTCCAATGCTACATTTGGGGGCTCGTCCGAGATCTTTCTACGACATTCAGGTAAGTATTAAAGGCAAAAAAATATATATGCGAATCATTTAAAGACTACATCGCCAGAGAGACTTTGGAGGGAGACAACAAATACGATGCAGATGACCACGGACTTCAGGAAGCTGAAAAAGGGGTGATATTCTCCTCTTTTCCTCCAGTGTTGCATTTGCACCTGATGCGTTTTCAGTATGACCCAATTACTGACTCCTCTGTCAAATTTAATGACAGGTTCGAGTGCAACGAGAGGTTCCAGTTGGTAAAAGGAACAGGCTGACCCGCGCAACCCCAAAACACGAACTGAGATGAGACAGGCCTCGATCTGATTGCTCTTTCTTCCTTTGTTCTTCTATTTTAGTTAATAAACGCACCCTTACGGCTTTTATTTCTTGAACTGTGATTCCTTCCATAGATATAACCACCACCACATATCGACAATAGCATTGGAATTTGATATCACATTGAATTCCGATGCTACATTTATGTTGAAGTTTGGACTTTAAAATTTCGACATCGACCATTTTTCTGCAAGAACCCTGTAAATAATCACACATGCGCACTAAATGAAATCAAATTGTGTAACACGTTTTTCGATACCCTTGGAGCCGCCTACCTCTTTACTGCGCACCTAATGCTTTATCACTTCACCCGCAAAGTTAACTTGAGCGAGTTTATACATACATTAATGGTTTTATTGTACAATGTACAATGTTATACATATGTATATTGAGTACTATAAAAATCCTCTACAATGTGTAAATGCTACCTTAAATTGCCTACAGTAAAGCCAGGGGAATGTTGACCACATTTTAATATCGAGAACCAAAAGAAGCATAGGCGGACCAAATAGTCTTGGAAGATTACCAGGTCTTAAAACATCGTGATGTCCCAATGACGAACCCACTGCTTATCAAACTTTCTAAGCTGGTCCAGGTCCACCAGGTGTCCTGTTTTGGCAACTTCGAGCGCCGATATTTAGGGGAATAGAGGAGAGAAGACCTCAGCTTATTCACACTGGGCAGTATTATCTCTTTTAATTTCTAAGATGTGGCGTCACTTACATTCTCATTTTTCGCAACTTTTAAAATGTCTCAAAATGAAAATTCCTCAAACTACACTTTTCAGGTTACAAGGCCCCAATTATTACTGGGTCGTCAAAGATTAATATAGAATTCATATCTGCACCGCCATTAGACCCAAAAATAACACCTGAAAAATTTCGAAAATTTTCAGAAATTTGTTATGACCACATTTCAAGCTTGAAACGCCGCCAGTACCTCGTAAATCCGTGGAAGAATTAGCTTAGGAAAAACAAATTAGCGACAGCACTATTTCAGCTAAAAGGAAATTACACTCCGCATCTCTTCCAGAAGAGTTTAGCAGCATTAAGAGCGCTTAAGCGTCTTAGCAACTCCATTTGTCAACTACTCAGTTAATAGTGCGCAAGCAATTAGTCGCGATGACACTGGAAATAAAACGATCGTCTTTGGACCCCTTTACGACTGTTTTGACAGAGTGGCGATTTGGGACCGATTTATTTCTCGACATTCATTGTTATTAAAGTGCACCAAAACTGACGCACATAAGTGATCTATATTTATCTGCTATCTAATAGACAGTTACTTTGGGTCAGAAAAATAGTTTAAAACTCAGTTATATGACCAGGTGGATCTATAAAGCGGCGATTTACTGCGAATTTTACGGCCGTAAATTATGTTTTGTATAATTTAATTGAAAATTAATAGCTCGTTAAAACTCCCTTTTTATACAGTATAATACAATTTGTCTTGTCCAAGCTGAGAGCCCGTTACTATTTACAAGTTTACCTATTTAACCCCAATAGAGGCTAGAAGACGATATTTTATTTTGCAGTATATACTAGAGGCTACTATTCTCAGACAGACCTGACTGGGGTCATAACAACCCCCCCGAAAACTCAAGAGGTAAAAAGGTAAACTCGATGTCGTGCCCTCGGTGTGCATCTAACATCCCTGTAAAGCTGTGTGCGCTTTAATAACCCCTCACTCACAAAGCCCTAAAACCATACCATAAAGACCTGTTTTCATTGCAGCTAGGACTTCAGCCCCAGACTGCGCCGTCACCCCAACAGTAATCCTTCTTCCCTGTGGAAGAATGTTGGTTATGGATCGGTCAGTATTCAGCCAACTCCAAGCAGACCAATCGGGCATCGATCTGCTCGAATTGAGTGCAAACTTGATGCGCAACCCTTTACGGATGGCTGGGAGCACCCCCAGCATCCTGGACAGCGACACTACATCCAAGGGAATTTCCCCCACGTCACTGGGCTACGGCCCTCCAGCTTACGAAGAGATTTTCGGGATGAAAGACTTTCATTTGCCCCCTTCATATAGTGAAGTGAGTCTAATGTTGAAAGAGCAACAAAGAGAGTGTTTCGAGTTGAAGGCTGTACATGTTGAACAAGATGAGAGTGAAGAAGCAAATGAAGAAAGTAGTGCATAAGATTTTAGGATAGGGTAGTGCAGCATGGACCAATTAGTTCTTCAAGGATTTAATAGACTTTAAAGGCGGATTGAGAATATCTTGGGGTAATCCCCATTAATCGGGTACTTTAGCATATCATATAAGACATTTTAGGGTATTAAAGCAATAAGAGCAGAAGAGCCTGTACTCGAATGGTAGAAATTATAGACGTAGCATGTTGAGTTTACAACCTTGCCCAGGGGCTGAATCATAGTTTGACCTTGAACACTGTGGTGTAAATAAATTCAAGGTTCACTAGCTGGATCTTTGAATATGTAAGAAAGCAAGAGATTCATTTGCAGTTAAATAGGAAAACTTAGGCAATTTGTAAGGAATATAAATGTATCATGTCGAAACACAGTCGAATTCTGAAACTCCAATGGTGAGCTTTGAATTTAGTCCACCCCATACAACAACACGATCTCAGTAACAGTAAATGTTACATCACGCAAACTAATAATTATGAAATTATGCCACAATAGTTTAACCAACCTCTCATAGCTTCCGAGATTACCAAAACCTTGAATTTATATTAGTGAGTATATATTGTTGAATGTACAGGACGTCCCAGGGAAAAGTGTCCATCCTAAATATCTTTACAGTTACTTGTTAAAAAAGCGATAAAACACATCAAATTTGGCAGAGCAGGGAACATCATTTGATGAAAAAGTTATTTTCGAAATGTCACCTCTCTGTCCTTGGGAACCCCCCCTTTGAAATTTTCAAATCTGAAGAAGGGTTGTGTTATTACCTCGTTTCGAAGGTAATTTTATTCTTTACACGAACAAGTTTTTATTTTTGTACATACATCTTGTAGAAATTAAACAGAAACCAAATAGCTTCATTTTAAATATTGCTACTGATGTTTTATTTATTTTACCATAAGGAATGTTTAAAGCGACTTCCATGCGCATGTGCAGCTGATTCGTACAACGACGTCGCACATTATCTAACATTTCAACTGATCTTGACCTGCACTGCTCGACAATTCGGGCACGGAACTCTTCCAGAGAATCAGATTGTGTGTGATAGAATTTGGTCTTCAAACATCCTCATAAGAACCGAATCCGAGGGACTAAGGCCAGGAGATCTCATGAGCCGCTCCACTGAGCCTCTTCTGCCAATCCATGTTTCGGGGAATGCTTGATCTAGAAATTGTCGGACAGCAGCAGTGTGGTGCGGAGGAGCTTCATCTTGTTAAGAAACTAATTCTTTTTCTAAGAGGTCGGTATGTGACTCGATTATTTCAGTGATACTGAAATGAAGATGATCCAACGATGTGATCACCCAAAATCCCTGCCCAAGGGTGTTGAGTATGGATTTCTCGGAACAAAAAAGAATTGACGTCACTCCATTAGCGATAGTTATGTCTGGTAACTTCACCACTGAAATGAAACGAAGTTTCATCAGAAAATGTTGTATTATACTACAAATGTCTCTTTAAATGCGACATGTTACTAAAGAATTCGTAGAATTCTAATCGATGGTTAAAACCATCCTGAATTAATTCTTGCACTAGTTTTATTACATAAGGATGAAATTTAACTCCTTTTAAAATTCTGTGAATAGTCCTTTTTGAAACTCTGGATTCCTCAGCAATCTACATTTTTGCAATTTTTTCAGATATTTTGTTGTCTATTTGGCCACGTTTCAGAACCACAATTTGAACTTTATCACGGGCCATTAGGCGGTCAACTTTGCGTTTTGTACTTTGGACTCAACCAGTCTCACGCAAATTCATTAGCAACTTTGATATGTGAGGGTGGCACACCATTTTGTCAAGATGGCCTAAATTGAAAACAGGAACTGAGGCTCTGAGAGGATGATTGTTTTTGAATTGCAGACTTTCAACCTCAATTCTTTCTTTTTGTAATGTGTAAACCGTTTTAATCAAACTAAAAATTGAACAAATTGCAAAAACCACTAAATGCAGAGGAAAATATCAATGAGTTGTTCCTCCAAAAAATTTAGAGTTTATCAATTTTAAATGGAGGTTAAAAATATCATTGTTAATGATACATGTGAAACGTCGAGCCGTTTGAAACGAGGTATAACACAATACTCTTCCGATATGAAAATTTTAGTGGGGGTAATTTCCCGGGATAGCGGGATGACATTCCGAAAATAACTTTTTCACCAAACGACGTTCCCCTCCCTCTCGAAGTGGAAGTGTTTTAGCGGTTCTTATTTTACAAACAACAAAAAAAAAGGTGTTGAGAGTGGACACTTTTCCCTGGGACACTCTGTATGTATATTAAAAACCTAACAAATATTAAACTTTAGTAAACATGTGCTGAATTCTTGTGTCAATATTTCACACAGTATTGATATTTGTTAGATTTCGAACCTCATATACAGTATTGGCCAAAATTATAGAAACATTTTACACAGTAGTAAAGGTCCTTTGCCACGACTCGCACATAATTTGCATCGATCCATTTATATAACTTCCTGCCAGTTTTAAGAGACTTTCTAAATAGAATTTGCAAATTTATCTGTAATACATAGGACTATGCAAAAAAATGTAAAAAAAAACCTTTGATCTAAATTAAAGAAACATTTCAATTAATCTATTAAAACGTAAAAAACAAAAAAAAAACAAAATTACTAAAGAACTTCTTTAAATATTTTGTATGATAGCCCTTTGCTCGAATTACTGCTCTTTTAGGCTTGGAGTTAATTAAATTGTCAATAATAGATTTATCAATTGAAGACCAAATATCACACATGTGATCAAAGAGTTCATTAGGATTTTTACATTTTCGTTCCCGAAATTTACGCTTTACAATCTCCCGTAGATTCTCGATCGGGTTTAGATCGGGAGATTGCGACGGCCATTCAAATACTTGCACTTTTTCCCTCAAAAGGAACTCATTTACGAATTTTGATGCACGTTTGGGGTCGTTATCATGCTGAAACCAGTGTTTTAATGACATTACTTCTTCGGAATATGGCACCATTTTAGTTCTGAGAATGTCACAATACATGAAACGGTCCGTTTTTCCCTGAATTCTATGTAACGGATCCGTTCCGAAACTAGAGGAACACCTCCAGACTAGCACTGACCCACCGCCGTGTTTCACTGTCGGAAAAACATACTTTTTATTAAATTTTTCATTAACAGGTCTTCTTACATGCATTATTCTGTCACTAGCAAATAAGTTAATTTTAATTTCGTCACTGAAAATCACCCGTTTCCATTGATCAGTGATCCGGTCCAAGTGGGTTTGAGCGAATTCAAGAAGCGCTTCAATATTTTTCTTGGACAAAGGGGCTTTCCATGCCTGGACGACAACTGAAAATATTATTTCCAATTAATCTTCTTCTAATTGTTCTGGCACTAACTTGTATTTCATTCTTCGACGTTATTATATTCTTTACTGGAAGGGAAGATGAAAATGAGTTTTGTTTAGAGGTGTTAATAATTTGTCTGTCAATCCTTTTACTTGTTAATCTTGGTCTTCCTGGATTTTCAATCGGCAGTACGGATCCAGGCACTTTAAAATGTTTTATCATTTTTGAAACAATACTCCGATTAATTTGTAAATTTCGAGAAATATTAATTTGTTTTGTGCCACTGGTATGAAGGTTCATAATTTTATTTCGAAAATCTGCCGAACAAGTTTTGCCAGGCACCATTTCTCTATCAAGCCAACACTTTGAAAATAATGCAAAACTGAAGTGAAAAATAGAAATTTAAAGACAGAATAAGGCTTTGTTTATAATGTTTCTACGGGGTGTTCTCAAAGATGAGTCGTTTATTTCAACAGCAGACAAAAAAGAGAGAGTAAAGAGAAGTCGGTTTGCCAAACATTGTTTATATAAAAGTTGCAAAATGAGAGAGTTAAATAATATTAGATTGTAACCTCCAAGTCACAATAAAAATGAAAAATTATGCCACCGGTAAAAGGCATTCTGTTCTACAAAAACTGTTCAAAATTCTCACTATTGGTTCGGTAAATTCAAAATCTTGCTCGGCGTACCCCTGAGTGACTACATGCGTCAAAAATAAAGTCCCGATGTCCGCGAATAACATCACAAGCATTTTCAATGCTCTGTTGTAGTTCTTCCACATTATTTATTTCTCCATCGTAATAAACTAACTGTTTTAAATAGCCCCATAGAAAAAATCGCAGGGCGTTAGATCTGGGGAACGTGCAGGCCAAGGGATGGGTCCGTTCCGTCCTATCCATTTATTAGGAAATTCATTATTTCAGTGTTCTCGTATGAAATGTGATTGAGCTCCATCATGTGGAAACCACATATTCTCTCTCACATTTAAAGGAACATCTTCTAATAAATCTGGCAGATTTTTTTGAAGAAAGCCTAGATAATGTTCTCCTGTCAACCAATTAGGTACAAAGTAAGGTCCAATAAGCATGCCATTTACTACGCCAGCACAAACATTTACCGAAAATCTGTGCTGAAAATCACTTTTTTTCACAGCATGCGAATTTTCTACTGCCCAAACATGGATGTTGTGGAAAATGTTCACACCATTTGTTGTAAACGTAGCCTCGTTAGTAGCCAAAATGAATTTGGTAAAATGTTCATTTATGCTGTACTCATGTAAAAACCACTGACAAAAGTCAACTCTTTTAAGATAATCTTCGGGCTGTAACGCTTGTACCCGTTGGTAATGGCAGAAATAAAATTGTTCTTGTTGTTTAGTTTTCCATACTTTACTATGAGCAACTTCTACTAGAGCTGCTATGGACCTAGTGCTCGTTGTTGAGTCGTTTCCGACAATTTCTAAAATATCATCCTCAATATCTACCATATCTCGTGGAGGAGGTCTTCCAGCGTGACCTCCTCCATCTGCGGAGCCGGATGATTTCGTAAAGGAAACCTTTCCGCCTACAAGCGACATGCTGCGGCTGCATTTTGTTGGCACACCCTGTAAATTAATACTACGTCAACTAGTTCATTATTTTGATAAATGTATGTCATTTTTAATGCACAAAACACCCACAAATTAAAAATGATACACGAACTACTGTACGAATTTATTAAAACACTGATCAAATCGAAAATTTCACTGAAAACCGCAAAACGAGAAAATAGTCACACCCAGTATCAGTAGTAAACAAACAATTGTTTATTACTAAAATGTTTTTATAAATAATAGTCGACAACGACAAATAATCAGATTTGTATTGAAGTTTTTAAATTTTAATTTTTCTAAATAATTATTAATAATTGCTTCATTCTGCAACTTTTACATAAACAATTTTTGGTAAACCGACTTCTCTTTACGAGTTCTACCAGCTGTTAAAATGAATGACTCAACTTTGAGAACACCCTGTATATTTTTGTCCAATGGAATTCCTTTTCTTGCATTGTTTAAATTTTCAAGGGCCCAAAATTTTTACGTGCATAAACAAATATGTTGTTCGATTTTAGACAAATATTATAATTTAGCGCTATTCTGAATTCTTTCATATTAAAGAGAGTTTTCGCCGTATTCCTTTTGTTTAATTTTGGCCAATACTGTATGTACAGTGGTGGCCATTGAAATAGAGCCAGTTCAAAGAAATAGATTGCTTGGAAAATAAAGTTTTAATATCACACCGAATTAGTATAATAATTGTATATTGTAAATATATAATAAGGAAAGAAAACTTTAACAACAAACTTAATTTTTTAAAATTGCATAAACATAATATTTAACGAATAAATGGAACAAATCAACACGAACAGTTGGTCACAAAAATAGAGCCAACCGAAGATAGAGGCGTAATTAATAATACTTTGCAGTTTCAAAATTATTAAATAACGCTTAAACTCTCTTTAAACTCTCAATAACTTTAAACTCTTTGTTATATGACCATTATGTTTAATAACTCAGACGCGCCTTCTAGGCATAGAGCTTAGAGGCCTTTGACACACGTCTAGTAGTATTCTTTCTCATTCTGGCTTGATCACCTCCCAGAGTTCGTCCTTGTTTTTCGTTTTATGTTTGCCAGCAGCATTCTTGAAGACGGTCCATGAGTTCTCAATAGGATTAAGGTCCGGCGATTGGGAGGGCCATGGTAACAAATCCACATTATTATCATTTAAAAATGTTCTCTTTCTCCTAGACGTGTGCTTCGGGTCGTTGTCTTGTTGGTACTTCCATATTAGCGGCATGGTCTCCTCTGCAAAAGGCAACATAATGTCCCGAAGAATGTGAACATATTCATGTTGATCCATGGTTTCTTTAATTCAGTAAATTGTTCCTACACCATACCATGGAAAGGCTCCCCAAAGTTTTAAGTTACCACCTCCATATTTAACTGTTTTAATGGTGCGTTTTGGTAATAATTCCTGGTTGCGTGGTCTTCAGACATGGTGTCTCCCATTAGATCCCATTAGATTTATTTTTGTTTCATCGCTCCATAAAATAAAGCGCCATTTTTTTATTCTCTCCCCACCATCCCAATTCAAATGGTCTTGGGCGAATTTTGAAAATCGCTTAATGTTCTTGGAGGATAACAAAGGACCTTTTCTGGCTATTCTGCCGTGTAATTTATTTGTCTGAAGCCTTCTTCGAATAGTTCTTGTACTCGTTTCCAAATCTAGTTCAGTTTTAATACTGATAGACGTCTTCAAGGGATCTTTTTTGAAGACTCCAAGAATTTGCCTCTCTGTATGAGGACTCGTTTTGCTCTTTGCTCCACGATTTTCTCGATTTGGTGGTGTTCTTATAGGATTTTCAATTTTTTTTTTTTAAGCACCCGATAAGTCTTGCAATTTCTCTTAGCGATTTTCCCTCTTTGCGCAATGTTAAGATCGCCACTCTTTCATCTGCCGTGCAATAAACGCCCATTTTCATCTGAATTACTCTTCAGCACTTCACCAAATGTTAAAAAGGAAATCGCGGTGATAACTTAAAGGAAACGACAAGTTCAAACTTGAAGGAACACTAGTGCTATGTATTTTATTTTTCACGTCTCTATTTTAGCGACCAGACAAATTGAAACCAAACAAGACCAAACAAGTTTTTATCGTGTTCAATTACAATTTTCATTTCGGTGCGTATTTGAAATAATTTCTATTGAACATTCATAGGAATTATACAGAGGTTCATCAAAACGTTTCTAGAAAGTTGTAGCGTTGAATTCTACCAAAAGTATCAGCTAGCTCTATTTCAATGGCCACCACTGTATATGTCAAATTCGGCTACTGTCTGTCATTTCTATAGAGGCAAAACAATTGATTTCTATAGCACCGCCCGATTTTTAATAAGTTAGAATAGCATATATGGAAATACCATGTTACAACGGATGATCTTGAAAAAAGAACTCAAGGAGACGTTGAAATATCAGAGAGGCGCGTCTTGGATGAACTCATCATAGATCAGTTTATCAGAGAAATGAGATGTTTAATTGTAAATCGTAAATGGCTTAATCAACGCCTTATGTTTGCGGTTCATGGCCTAATCTGAGATTTTTTCTTTTAATAATTACCGTAATGTCGTTATACGTATAACTTAATTAAAAATGTTTTTGTATATTATACTGTACATATGTGAATTCTATTTAATAAAAATGTTCTATGCCGAACACACTTATTATTTTGTTCATTCAATTCATTTTTGGAATTTTTTTTTTCATATGCAGATGCTACTACATGTTTGATATCGATAAAATACACGTTCAAATTTATGCAAAAACCGATAGTCACAACAAATATTCTATCAAATTCCTATTGTAACTTACACGAAAGTAAACAGCGAATTTGGTACAATTCGGAAAAATGGCGATATATAATAGTATACAGGGTGGCCCATCGAAAACAGTCCAGCAAAGTTTACTGCTTTGTATGTGAAAATTTTGAAAAAGCCTCAGACCCGTATACTTTTGTTTTCAAGGGGACAAATTTCCACATTAATTTTATCACTGTAACTTCAACCCCTTAGCGGGGGCGGCATTCACCTTTATTTTTCCAAATGGAAAGGGGTATGTTGTGATACATCTTTAGAATGGGCATTAAATTAGCTTTCAAATGGAGTTTCGTTTTTTACATTTGAGCTGCGCGTCGCCGAGAAATATTAATTTAACTTTATTGATTAGTATTTACATGTTATCTTATTAAGTGTTGAAAATGTCCCCCGTTCACCTCCATACGATATTACAGCAACTGTTCAAAGTGTTTTCGGACGTTTTGAAGAATATCTGGTTTAATTTGTTGACATTCATAAGTGAAGCGGTTCCGTAAATCTTCTAAGGATTCAGGCTGGGTGGCACAAATTTTCGATTTCAACTGTCCCCACAAAAAGAAATCAAGAGGAGATAAATCGGGTGATCTCGCGGGCCATTCGATAGCACCCCTCCTCCCAATCCATCTATCAGGAAACGTTTCATCTAGAAACTGCCGTACAGGTATTGCATAATGGGGAGAAAGAAAAGAATTGCACAGCAATAACGAACTACCCACATCAACTACTTTACTGAAGGTAAAATCGAATTGTCCACCGATATTTGTTAGTTTACAAAAAATTTTTACTCACAAACCTATTTGTAAATAAGAAGTCCAGTAAAATGTTTAAAATTCCATTTCTCGACGCAGCTCAAATGTAAAAAACGAAACTCCATTTGAAAGCCAATTTAATGCCCATTCAAAAGATGTATCACAACATACCCCTTTCCATTTGGAAAAATAAGGGTGAATGCCGCCCCCGCTAAGGGGTTGAAGTTACAGTGATAGAATTAATGTGGAAATTTGTCCCCCTGAAAACAAAAGTATACGGGTCTGAGGCTTTTTCCAAATTTTCACATACAAAGCAGTAAACTTTGCTGGACTGTTTTCGATGGGCCACCCTATATATGGTCAAATACGTTCACAATCATCTTATCTACCACTCTCATTCGGAAGTGTATCGGTAAACCAAACACCCTGTATATATTTTTTTTAGTTGTGTGGACAAATAGGATCAATGTAATTTTGTCAGAATTTCGGTATGTTTCTGAGAAAAACATCATTGATGACATCCTAACTCGTTACTTCGACATTTTAGAAATGAGCTTCTTCAAGTTGAAACGGAGATTGTCCAACCCCACTGAAGGCCTACAATTTCATTTCTTAATATTACTTTCCATTTCCAAAAAACCGGTGTAGGGGCGTCGAGTTTGAGACACCCTGTAAGTTTTTGTTTGTTTTGTGTATTGTATTGGTGCGTTGTAATGGTTTAGTAAATTCGGTCTTCGGTCGCTCTGTGGTTAAAGCATTTTATTTTGCCGTTGGGAGCACCATCGACTGAATGCGTGGGCCTCCTTAGGCACGCCATGCTCCAAATTGAGCGTTTCTTTATTCGAATTTTTACGTTCAGAAGCCAAATTAGTTATGGATCGTTAATAAAGTTCAAATTGCCCCAGCAAAGCGTCTTTCCTGGAACGAAAGTCGCCACTTCCAAAGTTGTGAAAACCATCTTTATTGCACAGTGGCAATTAATAGCGAACCGGCTGTGAATGCGGTATGTTCACCTCTCAAGACGCTATCGATATCGATAGTTTATATTAGTAAATGAATCAGTAACGCAATCTTTTGGGAAAATCGACATTGTTAACCGAAACACTTATTAAAAAAAGGACGCACTAAACAAATACAGAAAATGTTTAACTTACTTCATTCATAAAAGGTGCTCAAAGTAACCACCATTATTTTCAAAACACTGTAACCGCCAACGAAATGATTTTTCAACACTTTAAAACGTTACTGGATGATTTCGAAACGATCTAGCAACATATTCTACACGTTCTTTCAACTCTTCGATTATGTTAATCGAAGTAGCATAAGTTACACTTTTCATGTACCGTCCCAGGAAAAAGTCAATTGGGTTTAAATTGGAAGATCTGGCGGGCCAATTTATAGGGCTGTTTCGTCTTATCTATCGTCTTGGAAATTTTTCATTTAGCCAATTTCGCACAGCTCATGAGTTATAGCAGCGCGCCCCATCCAGAAGAAACTACATTTTGACTAGAATATTAATGCAAAATTTTCCAATAAATCGGTAAAACATCTGTTAAAAATAATAGACATTTTCGGCTACTTAGCCGTTTAGGCACTATGTGAGGTCCGATAAATAGGCCCTTTATAGGTCCTATCCATACATCAATCAGAAATCTTTCCTGGAAATTGTTCGGACGGATAGTATACGGGTTGTTCTCTATCCAGGTATGTGTATTGTCCATGTTAAAGGCACCGTCTCGGTTAAATCTAACTTCATAAGTTGAAAATAGAAATTATGTGACGTTTAGTTAGTTTGTTCATGTATTTTAGCGAGAGCCCATTCACACAATTGACGTCATCGTGGCAAATCTTCAGGTTTCAAAAATTGAAATTTTTTTACTTGGTAAGGACATATTGTCCAATGAGATGTCCTGGATTGAAGTGCCAACCTTCACTTACTAGTTTTTGGTCGGAGCTCAACATTGTCAAGAACTTCTTGCTCGAGATTTACAATCCTTTTGGAACGTCGTCTTCCATGTTCATGAGCTACCGGTTTAAACGTGCCATAATCCCAAAGATGTGACATAACACGCATAATAGTGTGTTCGTTAGGAGGTTGACGCCTCTAAATTTTCAGTAAGTGGATCCTGCAAGCTTCAGCCAGCGTTTCACCGGATCGCACCGGATCACATCGGATAGCACCGGATTACACCGGATCGCACCGGATCGCACCGGATCACACCGCATCACATCATATACCAAATTATGTCTGTGTGTTCACTATTTAAAAAATAAACCGTTTTCGACAAATTTAAATGGCTTTACTTGACGAAATACTGAACGTAAACATTGACCGGTCTCAGTAGCAACTAAATTTGATTTGTTGACGAAGGTATGCGAATCAACAGGTCAACATCCGACCATTTTTCCTGGAAAATAATGTTAATTTATCAACACGAACCACTGACGCATTATCAGTTTTAAGGAAGCAAATGTAAAAATAAGAAGTGAATTTCGAGGAAAATGGTAGATCCAAAAAATGTTGCCTTTAACGAGATCTATTATTGCTTTAAATTAATGCACTTATTTCTGATACACCCTGTGTAAATAACTTCAAGCGTTGAGATCTACGACGCTGAAATATTCCTGAATGTAGGTGAAGAACGCCTAGACGTTTAGATTACAACAGGGGAGTTTTCGCATGACCGTTGTGTATTTTTTTGAAACTAACAAGTTCCCTTATGAGAAAAATAGTTAATCGTAGACTTTTCCTGTATCATGAGCAATGTTCAGACGCTGGAGAGGAACTTGGATCCGTATAAATTTGCACCACTGCATCTCTACTGGAGATGCTTCTGGTAGTTCCACCAGCGGAGGCGAAATTGTGTCGACCTCAATGTTGTATGGTTCCATGCTGATTTCCGTTTCAGCGTAACAATTATTTAGTTGGTCAATGAATCGGCGAATCATTTGGTTATTGCACCCAACGTCATAGAGACGATTTCCAATTCGTTTTCCTATGACTTCTGGCTTAGGGTTGACCTGAAGTGGCTCCTTATTCCAGACGATATCAATTAGTTCAAAATTTTTAGCGTTTTCGTTGCACCCTTCTTCAATCATCTGCGAAAAAAGTGCATCCAACAGTCCCTGTAATTGGTGACCGAGGAAACGTTTAACGAGTGTCTCTCCGTTGAAGATGTCACTTGGTGGGCGTCTACTATACTTATAAGGAACCATGTTGAAAATCTTACGACGGCCGAGCTCTGAAATGTTTTTCTTGTAGAATTCTTTGAAGATGCCTACGAAACGTTCGACTTGACCGTTGGATTGGGCGACGTAGGCCGGAGATGTGGCGTAGTTGATGACACTTAAACGACAAAATTCCCTGAACTCTTCTGAACGGAATTGAGGACCGCTGTCACAAGCATTAGTGTTTGATGTCCTAAATGTAATAAAAAGATGTTCCAAAAGATCAATGACTCAGAATGTTATTATAGTCGATGTAAGAATAACATCCACCCATTTGGAATATGAGTCAACGATGATGAGGATAAGCCTCTTGGTTGAGTTCCAGAGACTCAATGTTAATTCGTTCAAAAGGTAACTTTGGGGTTGGCCAGGGAGGTGATTGTGACGCTGGAAACATTTTAGCAACTTTTGAACACTGTTGGCACTTTCTAACGATATTCTCAATTTGTGAGTCGAGTTGAGGCCAGTTAGCATAGAGGCAAACTTCATGAGAAAAGTTCCTGGATGTTCCTCGTGGAGCATAATTAGAACAATATCCCGGAGTTTAGAAGGTACATTAGTCATTCGCCACGGAGAATGCAGCCCTGGATTACGGTGAGTCCCTATCCTAAGCAGTTGTGGAGTACCACTTCTCTATCAAGGGTTCCAACTGACGGCAATTTTGACATGACAAATTGCGGCGCTTGCTATACGGTAGATTCGAACATAGTTCCTTCGACGATTTGTTCATTGTTGACCCTAAATTGTAGTGACCGATGCGAAAACATGAGCTTCCACACCTTCGGAATTTGGCTGATGATTTGTCCTTGTGGTTCGTCTGGAGTGTGAACTTTCATCCAACTAGCAATTGACAGAAGCGATAAACTGTGGTGAGCAATGCAAATGCTTCCCTGTCTACATACCCATAATTCTTCTGAGTGTCGTTGAAGGCTTGTGATGACTGATAACTTGCCTTCTTGGATCCATCTGAAGAAAAACGCAGCTCACTCCATGTTGTGAGGCGTCTACTGCGACGATCAGTGGTAGATCAGAATTGTAGTGTACTAGAATAAATAGTCCGAGGAGGATATCCTTGATCTTGCCCATAATGGCTTAATGCTCTTTAGTTCAGTTCTAGTCAACTTCTTTTTTCATAAACTGCTCGCGAGGGTCTTTGTAGACATGTAAATCGTGTAAAAACGTCCATATTCGTCCACTAGTCACCGGAACGAGAGAACCGATGAGACGTCCGTTAGGTTGGGCATGCTCTTAAATGCCATGGAATGTTGGGGGCTCAGGGTTGCATAAAAATTAGGTATTTTTGTTAAATTTTTTGATTAATTTTGTTATTTATTCTTTGAAAGCTTTATACATAAGTGCGTATACTCAAAATACATTTATTGTTAATAATAAAAAAAACATTAAAATAAATAATTTTTTGACAGTGAAAATCGAGTATTTTCTTTAACAAATCCACGTGTACGAACAAGATTGTTAGATACTGTATGTATATACAGGGTGGTCATTTAGTGCGGTATCGGAAGATTACGGCTAAACAATTTAATATTTTGAATTTCTTTTTTTTGCGTTATATAGAACTCGATTATAGGTACATTTTAAAATTGTTTTCGTTTTATACAGGGTGTTCTAAATAAGTGAAAAATATCAAAGTTATGTTTTTTTTAAATAGGACACCCCATATATTAATATAGTTTTAGATTTCTTGAGAAAAATAAATGTGAGTTTTATTAAGGTTTACTTGTCCTAAGTCTTAAGGATTTCGAAATAATAAAGTTTTTTTAAAAAAATCATGCAATTTTAAAAACTTTGTTTTGAAGGAAGTTTAAACTGGAGTAAATCAAAATTCATACCAAACCTTAGATATGAGACGTATTTTATGCCAGAATTATTAAAATTGAAATATCTCATACAGTGCGTCCCAAAAATAACATGAAAATTGCATTTTTTTTTTAAGGAAATAACTTGCTTAATTTAAATAGAACACCTCATATTTTATTACTCGAAATAAGAGATAAACATATGACTAATCAAAAATCGTTACACCTTCATGTACCTAAATTACAGGTTTTCTTCAAAAAATAAGATTTAAGAGAAGGTAGCAAAATTAATAACCGCACTATCTATTTTTATTTAATATAAAAGAATTTCTTTTAATAAACACTTAATTACAAACAATTTTCAACATATCCTCCATTCTGATCAATGCAAGCTTGAAGTCGAGTAACATTTCGACGACAAACATTTTCCAGAATATCCCTATTTGCTCTAATAGAGTTTAAAACATAGCGGATTCTGATTTTCATATTATATTATATTTCATATTATTTTCATTTTCCATATGGTTCCAACATGATGGAGCTCCCTCTCATTATAGTGGTATTGTGAGAACTTTCCTAAATCAACAGTATCCAAATAAATGGATTGGTTGAGGAGGAGCTGTATCCTGGCCCCCCAGGTCGCCCGATCTTACTCCACTAGATTTTTTTTTGTGGGGTTATGTCAAAAATATTGTCTATAGTACACCTCCAACAACAAGAGACAATATTAAAATCAGAATCCGCTATATTTTAGACTCTATTAGAGCAAATAGAGATATTCTGGAAAATGTTTGTCGTGGAAATGTTACTCGACTTCAAGCTTGCATTGATCAGAATGGAGGATATGTTGAAAATTGTTTGTAATTAAATGTTTATTAAAAGAAATTCTTTTATATTAAATAAAAATAGATAGTGCGGTTATTAATTTTGCTATCTTTTCTTAAATCTTATTTTTCGAAGAAAACCTGTACATTTAGGTATAGGAAGGTGTAACGATTTTTGATTAGTCATATGTTTATCTCTTATTTCGAGTAATAAAATATGAGGTGTTCTATTTAAATTAAGCAAGTTATTTCCTTAAAAAAAAATGCAATTTTTATGTTATTTTTGGGACGCACTGTATGAGATATTTCAATTTTAATAATTCTGGCATAAAATACGTCTCATATCTAAGGTTTGGTATGAATTTCGATTTACTCCAGTTTAAACTTCCTTCAAAACAAAGTTTTTAAAATTGCATGATTTTTTTAAAAAAACTTCATTATTTCGAAATCCTTAAGATTTAGGACAAGTAAAAATTAATGAAACTTACATTTATTTTTCTCATGAAATCTAAAACGATATTAATATATGGGGTATCCTATTTAAAAAAACATAACTTTGATATTTTTCACTTATTTAGAACACCCTGTATAAAACTAAAACAATTTTAAAATGTACCCATAATCGAGTTCTATATAACGCAAAAAAAAGAAATTCAAAATATTAAATTGTTTAGCCGTAATCTTCCGATACCGCACTAAATGACCACCCTGTATAGTTAAGTTCAACTAATAGCTTTGATTTTAGAAAGTTTTATATTCCGACTGAAGCGGTAAATACTTTTTCTGTCTCTGTATACATGTAGAAATTGCAAGCGTTGAGGTCTAAGGCGTTCGAATTTTTCTGGACACAAGCGAGGAATGTCTAGATCACGACAAGAGAGTTTTCGCATGACCGTTGTCTATTATTTGTATGTAACAGTTGTGTCGCATAAAACGGCCATGACAATAATAAAAAGATTGTTGGCCTATGGTAATATTCTTAACTTAAAAAGGAATAACAAGCCATATCATGGTGAAAATGATTTTGGGGTTATCACAGCTGACGACTATGTTAATAAATGTTCTAGGGTGTCATCAAGAGAGAGATCAGGTATTGTTAATATGAGCGAGTCCAAACTTCAAAAGATTTCTAAAGCAAAAAAGAATAAAACCATATAAAACTGTTCATAGATATGCGCTTGAAGAAGGAAATCATGGTCATAGGTTTGGTTTAGCTCTTGGAGAAAAAAATATGGAAAGTACAGTATCGGACAAAATTAAATTGACTTTAATATTTTTTAAAAAAGTGTCTCAAATTGAACTAAAAATTAAATATTTTTTGTATATTAGGGTGCGTATATACCTAAATTATTGCTATTTCTGGTCTTTGCTCATATCAATAAAATATTTACTTTTTTACCCAAAAATGGAATTTTTGACCGATAAGAATGGCGACAAAATTAAATTGATCATATTAGTTTTAGTGTGTAAAAGCACTTTTAAAAAATTTATACATTATAATATTGCAATATTAGTCGTGCCAAATGCCATCGGGAAAACATTTATCGATAGATTTAGAAAAGAAAGTTGTAGAGGCCTATGAAAGGAAATAGTCACAAAAGGTAACAAGTCAGCAGTTTGGTTTATCGAAACAAGTAGTTTGTTCAATAATAAAAAATAATCACATCCCGACAACCCCTTACATAACCCACCCACCCAAATGCTATACGAACGCACAAATATGACGAAAATAACGGAAAGACTACTGCAACTTCGGAAAAAATGGAAGGACAAACCTCATAACTGGACAATACTCAACCCCCTCTGCTTGACACGGCAAACTAGACATTCCCGATTCCTTTATCCCTCCGAAACCCTCCTCGAAGACTACCAACAACCATGAACGGACCGCGGACGGACGACAATAGCGAACAGTCACTCCTCTCTAATCCTCATCACACTTATGGTTGCCTCGGGGTTTTTTTTTTTTTTTCTCGTTTTGTAGATTATACATGTCAATTGGGCAGAAAGGCCAAAGGGCCGATAGCCCATTCACCGGGTGAATGAAGATGGTTATTATTATTATTATTAAAAAATAATCGTCTTCGTGGCACTGTGATAAATTTAAAACGAGGGGGGTAGACGCCGAAAAACGTCTCAGAGATTACATAGAAAAATAAAAATGTGAATTAAAAGGAATCGATGGATGTCTGCAGCCGATATTTGTGACGAAATAGGCGATATTGGCATTTGATCCAGAACTATCCAAAGACGTCTTGTTGAATTTGGATTACCTGCTCATCGACCAGCTCGAAAACTCCTTTTGCCAAAGAAGAATAAGAAAGCCCGACCAATGTTTGCAACGCTGCATCTGCATTGGACCCCAAGGGATTGGAAAACAGTGTTGTTTAGTGACGAAAGCAAATTCAATTTAATTCGTACTGAAGGATCTCAATATGTTCATCGACCAAGTGGAAAAACACTTGATCCTAGATTCGTTTCTAGGACAGTGAAACATGGAGATGGGAATATAATGGTTTGGGGTGCTTTCTCTGGCTGGGATATGGGTCCTATTCATTGGATTAAGGGAAAAATGGATCGTTTCGTGTATTGCAATATATTGGAATCAGTGATGTTACCGCATTGCGAGTGGGAAACGCCACTATCTTTTATATTTCAGCATGATAACGATCCAAAACACACGCCCAAGATCGTTAAGGAATGATTAAAGAAAGGAAGAAAAAAATGGATGTTCTCACGTGGCCGGCACAGTCTCCAGACTTAAGTCCCATAGAGAATCTATGGGAAATAGTTGAAAAACAGATTCGAACCAAAAAGTTCAACAATAGCGATGAACTTTTCCAAGAAATTTTGATAACTTGGAAAGCAATTGATCTGCAAATCATGGTAAATTTAATGGAGTCCATGCCTAAAAGATGTCGCAGCGTTATAGAGAATAACGGAAGTTGGACCAAACATTAATAAAATGTGCCAATGTTATAAAATATTTAATTTTTTTTAGCAAGTCAATTTAATTTTGTCGCATTAAATTTTGGTTATTTTCTTATTCTTTTCATTTTTGGCAAATCGTTTAAATATTTTTAAAATTTTTTGCTTAGTTTAAAAAAAATGTAATTAGAGTATTTAATGATACTGTTGTTTTTTAAATTTTCAAAATAAATATAATATTTAAAAAATGACATTAGTTGCTAGTGAATTTAATTTTGTTCGATACTGTAAATAGGAGACTTTTTTCCGATGAACCCAGATTCACAATCAATGGTGTTGTTTCATCTCGTAATTGTCGGTATTGGTCGTGTGAAATCTCTAATTTCAAAAATTCATTCTGAAAAACAATATTGTAAAAAAAAGTAGATGTGTAGTCCGCAGTGTCTTATCGTGTTGAAATTATTGGACTATATTTTATTGAAGGAAAGTTAAATCGGCACATTTACCTACAGATTCGTGAAAGATTTTCTCAGGAACTTCTATAAATAATTTGAAAAATACAAACTTTTACTGCATTTTGAACATGACATTTCACCCTTATCACTCCACGCTAACAGTTAGTCAGGGGTGGAATTTTAATTTTTGAGAAAATTGGATTGCCCGAAATGGGCCAATCCAGTGGCCGCCGAGGTCCCCAGCCCCTTCAACGTTGGACTTATTTTTAGGGGGTCGAGTCAAACAAATGGTTTATTCCGAACGATTTCCTAATGATGCAACGATAGTGCGGCAAAGAATTACCAATGAGAAACAACATATCAAAACGCATTATGAGCCAGAAAGGCAAATTTTGGAAAATCGCCAAAAATTTTTTACTTGTTACTTCCTTGTACTTTGAATGTAAGAGTTGTAAGATCGATAATACACTGACTTTCAAAAAAACCGTAACACCAAGAAGAACGCATTGTATGTATTTGAAATTTTTGTATGATTTTGACTTGTAAAGAGAAAAAAATGATAAAAATTTCAAGTTCCTATTTTAATGCGATATGAAGTTTTTCTTTACTTTTTTATCTGTGACGATCGTTCTTTTTGCAAATTTTTTTACAGGCGGATAGCGATAAAGGTATTATTGTTAGTACCATATTGAATGTGTGGTAGGGTAAAATGCCTCGCGCACGCCAAAACGCAGTTAACTCCCTTTGAAAGGGGAAGAATTGTTGGTATGCATGAGGCAGGTTTACCTTTCCGCGAAATTGCACGTAGATTGGATCGAAACGCATCAACAGTGCTAAGAGCTTGGAGAGATTGGTCTAACGAAGGGTCAGTAAATCGTCATCGTGGTAGTGGCCGTCCAAGAATGACGGACCAACGCGAAGACCGGCGACTTCGTCGTTCAGCGACAGGCGCCCCGTTTCAAACAATTCCGTCTCTTGGTGGTAACTGGGTAGCCACCCTAAATCGAAGGGTCTCCCTTAGTACGATGTATCGCAGAATTCGAAGTTTTGGACTAAATTCATATCGTCCTATGGGTCGGCTTCCATTATCACGAAACCACAGGGTGGCCCGACTGGAGTGGTGTCGTCTGAGAGTGCAATGGGTGGATGAGTGGAGAAGAATCGTGTTCAGTGATGAGAACCGATTTTGTTTATGGCGGTCTGATGGACGGTTTATGTGTTAGAAAGCGCAGAGGAGAGCGATTAAATTTGGCCTTTTTGGAAAGGCGTCATTCTGGTTTAACACCAGGTGTCATGGTTTGGGGGGCCATCCAGTATGGTAGTCGGTCTCCTCTTGTTTTCATTTATGATTGATTAAATGCTCAGAGGTACATTAATGTGTCTTAGAACCGGTTCTTGTACCATACATGCACGACCATCCTGGAAACACATTTCAACAGGATAATGCGCGACCACATGTAGCAAACGATACTTTGAGGTATTTGAAAGCTGAAAATTTGGATACTTTGCCTTGGCCAACTCGGTCACCAGATTTATCCCCAATAGAGCATGTATGGGATATAATGGGTCGGAGACTTCAACGTTTAGCTCGTCCTCCAGAGACCATAGGTGAACTCCGCGAGCAGGTGTAGATTGCCTGGGATACAATACCACAGGAAGATATTGACAATTTAATTTTAAGCATGCCGCGTCGCTTACAGGAATGTATTAATTTGAGAGGAGACACCACCCATTATTAAATTATTATTAAATTTTTTCACTTATTCACAATAATTTTCTTTTGATATTTTGATCGTTTTTATCTATTACCCGACCCAACGTAATGCCAGGATTTCAAACGTGTATGATGTGTTCTTCTTGGTGTTGCGGTTTGTTTGGAAGTCAGTGTATTATAAGTCTATATTAATGTTACGTAGGTTGATACGATAAGACGATGACAAATTCAAAAATATTTTGCAAAATTTCCAAAACAAAATCCGTTTTGATACGAAAAGGGCGTAACATGCGTTTGGATCTGGATGCCACTGTAGATAATACACTTTAAAGTATCATAAAATTAAAACAGCAGGTGACTCACAACAAATATTTTATTAAGAAGTTAATTAATTCCTTAAAGTTAAACATTCAAATATGTTTTCTTCCACCTTCTTCCTCGACGCACTCATAGTTTCCATTGTTTTCATTTACTTCACCGTTTGAAGCATCTGAAATGATTATTGATTCAGTCACATTAGGAAGAGAAAATTAAGCTTCGTTGAAAGGCCAACTTGCTAAAGGAATAATATCCTCTTAATGAGTACCAAATCTAGCTATTAATAACTTTTTGACACCTAGAATCTCCTCTTCATTAACTGCAGTCCTTATAGAAATATTGCGAAGAATAGATGAATCACGTAACGTCTTTACGTGCTTTGTCAGAGGATTGAAGTGCTTAGTTACATCAGCGCACCTATATATTGGTTTCACTTTAATTTTAACAAATCTCTCGTTGTGCTTTCGGAATTTTCTAAAAACAAATTATCTTGTCTTTACCTATCCTATATACAGGGTGTCTCTGAAAGGTGCGGAAAAAATGCTACCACAAATTCCTGAGGCTAAAGTTTGATGATCTAACTCAACTTACTTCAGTCCAAAAGTGGATGATTTCGGAGATGCAGAGTGTCAAAAGTTCAATTTGGTCTCAGCTTTTCATAAATATTTTTTTTAATAACTGGTGTATAATCACAATATTCGGTCATAGGCGTTTTTTTGGGGTGAAAAATTGAAATCTGCTTTCGCTTTCATTGTAAAATGTAGGGGGCGCCACCCGCGGTACTTTGCACACATTTAAAACGAAATAAATCTTTTGAGCCACCCAGTATTTTACTTCTAAATAAAATTTCTTATTCTCCAACGTCTTTTATTCACAGAAGGTATACCTCGTAAGAGTTGATTCGAGCAACCGTTTGTGGGATATCTAGATTTAAAAAGTTCATTTCGTGTATGACCAGGTCTAAATTAATTGTAATAATTGAACGCAATTTGAAGCGAAAATGATTTCTTGCACAAACTCACCATCGTATTGCATTGCCACAAGAGTAACACCAAAAATTACAAAAACAAATAAATATGTTGTTAATTTTACTCTCTAGTAAAAACAGTCAATGAAAGATTTATTAACGAAAAGTCGTTTAATAATAAACGTTTTTAACGAATGTTCAATATGACCTTCATTTTCGTGTGTATAAAGATTAAAACATCGTAAAAAATTTAATTGAACTCTCTGGAGCACTTCATGGTCATTCCTCAAAGCGTCAATTCCAGTTTGAGTATGTCTCCTTAATTCATCTTCTATATCTACTGGCCTAGAATACACAAGTTTTCCAAGTTCCCTCATAAAAAATAATCAATCGGGGTCATGTCTGGGGACCGGGCTGGCCAATTTGCGGATGCATCATTGCTTCTACCTATCCATCTATTTGGATATTGTTCGCTCAAATAATTACGTACGTTTAACGTAAAATGTAGAGGAGCACCGTCTTGCATAAACCACATTTATCTATGAAGTTCCAAATATAGAGGATCTAATAAGTCTGGTAATTCGTTTTGCAGGTGCTCCAAATTATTTTCACCATTTTGTCGAGAAGGTGAAATGACTGGACCAATTATGAAAGTATCTATGATTTCTGTCCACCCATTGATCTTAAACTCATGCTGATAATGGGTTGCTTTAGTCGCATGAGGATTTTCTTCAGCATAGCCATGTTAATGATGCACATTAGTTATAGTGTTAGTTCCGGTGAAACAGGCTTCATCTGTGAATAAAATTCTTCGTGTAAAATTCATATCTTGATTTCTGTATTCTTGAAGAAACCGGCAAAAAGCTAGGCGTGGTTCACAATCGCGGGGTAAAAGATCTCGTATCTCTTGAACATCAAATGAGTGCAGTAGTTGTTCTCTGGTCACCCTATTAACAGTATCTTTGCTTACTTCCAGCTGTAAGCCCAATCGTCTGCTGCTGAGTTGTGGACTTTCTTCAATCCGATTCAGAATATCTTCCTGAAACCTCTGGAGTTCTCACCGTGCGTGCACGACCATAATTAATAAAAACAGGCGCAAGCCTGCTCGTTTCACGAAGACGTCTGTTAACTGCCGCGAAAGTTTAATGGTTTGGTAAGCGACGATTCGGAAACCTTTCATTGTATACTCTGCAAGACTGTAAACCATTTCCTTGGCAATTTCCAAAAACCGATAACACATCGGTCATTTTTTCATTGGTATACTGAAGAGCCATGATGAAAATTAAATTCGCAAATTGTTTGATAATTCATCGGTGCTCGCTAATTCTCTTTCACGATTTTTCAGTACCACTCGCAATTTAAAAAATGAATACCGGAAAAAAGCAACGATGTACCAAAGACATCAACAACAACACCGCTCGCAACCAGAGGCCTTTCAGAACTTTCACGAATTTCATCTACCAAAATAGGCCATTATTCCGATCAAAATTAATAATAATTAAACATTTTAAAATTCAGATATCTCACAAACGGTTGCTTAAATCAACTCGTACCTTTTTTAGGTAAAAGACGTTGGAGAATAACAAATTTTATTTAGAAGTAAAATACAGTGTGGCTCAAAAGAGTTATTTCGTTTTTAATGTGTGCAAAATACCGCGGGTGGCGCCCCCTACATTTTACAATGAAAATGAAAGCAGATTTCAATTTGTCTCCCCAGCCGAATATTGTGATACCACACCAGTTATTAAAAAAATATTTATGAAAAACTGAAACAAGATTGAACTTTTGACACTCTGTATTTCCGAAATCATCCAATTTTGGACTGAAGTAAGTTGAGTTAGATCATCAAACTTTAGCCTCAGGAATTTGTGGTAGCATTTTTTCCGCACCTTTCAGAGACACCCTGTATTTTCTTTAATGCGGTCGTTAGGCTCTTATAATCCTTTAGAAATCATCTCTTTCCCAACCTTCTGACTTCACTAACTTCTCGATAAATATTATGGTAACTAGTAGGAACAAAAATATCCTTAACTTTCCTAAGTTCTTTTCAACCCTTCCAAACACTCCGACTGCTGGTAAAAATGAGTAGCCTCGAACTAAGGAAACAGAAATTATTTCTTTAATGGACTTGAAGGCTTCTTGCATTTCTTCAAGCAGTCAACGACAGCTGAAGGGATTTCTTGGGCCCCACGAGCTCCTTTACTCTCAGTTTATACATAAAATTTGGGATGTAGGGTTTGTATTTCGGGAACGCAGAAACAATAAGATACAATCTGCCATCAATAAAATGGGGGTCGTTTTTAACAGGAGTTGAACCTGTTGAAAACCAAACATAAAAGTAAGACTGTGATATACAGAGTGTCTCTAAAAGGCCTTTACGACATTCTACCATAAGTAGCTGAGATCAAAATATATAACAATTCAACCATATTTGCCTTAGTCCAAATGTTGATAATAACCGAGCTACAGGGTGGCAAAGTTGAAATGTAAAATTTAATTTTTAGTCATAATTATTAAACGGCAGGAAGAAAACTCATGAAATTTTCTACAAGGGGTTTCTTCGGCATGAGAAATTCATATCTGCAAACAAAATTTATGTAAATCGTCGAGGGCGCCATATGCGCATTAGGTACCTCTTTAGGTCGTTAAAGCTTTTTTGTTTGTAACGGTAAACCATAAAAGTTTTAATTTTTGCACACCCTGTATAAAATAGCAAGTTTATCATGATTGGGATATAAAATATGATCTATTGTTACACTACACTGCAAATTACACTTACATATGTAACTTATATACTTCTTAAGTGTTTAAAACATGAAAATTATGTAAAATTTTGATAAAATTTCAATTATTTAAAAAAACCGTAAGTGTTAGATATTGTAAATCTTATTAAAACAGACATTTATTTCAATCGAAGAATTCAAAAATGTAATAATATACAAGGGGTTCCGTTAAAAAAAAAACACAACTTCGACACTTTTAGGGCTTTTGGGACACCCTGTGTAATATGAGAATAATTTTAAAAAGTAGTCATAATAAACCCGCATATAGTCCAAAGGTAAAGCTTTTTGAAAGCCTCGTATTTTGGCCGAAATATTCCGTGCCATATCGCGTGAATAACCCTGTATATTTTTAAATTTTGAACAGACAGCAACTTTTTATTTATCCGCTCCTAACAGAAAGTATTTCACAGAAAACTTCCGTTAATGATTTTTTTTTTAATTCTGGACGAGTACAATAACGTCTTGCCAACTAACCTGAACTAACCTGAACTAACCTGAACTATTACAATCTCGTATCCTGTTCTTTTTTCCCTGATTTGAAAAAATACTACCCCTTGTGATTTAGCTAGTACAATTTTTCAGCGACTCCACATTTAAAAGGGCCCTCCGTGTGATGGCAGGGACATTGAAAGTTAATGAGTGGACCAATGTCTTTATATCGAAGTATAAAACGAAAAATAACAATAATCCCGTTTTTTTTTTATTTTTTACAACTTACCTTTCGTTATATTGAATTTCTAGTTTCGTCATCTTTCATAGTTTTTTTTTTACTTTCTTCATTTGCACCCCCTATCGCTGCACATTGCTAATTTTCCATTATTTTTTGTTTCTATCACACATAAACTCAGACAATTTAATTAACTCTTCACGATTTACTTTAAGTCAGATCGAAATATGGGAATTCCTTATTAATCCTCGGGGAATTCCCATATCCACGTTCGTAACACCGCGACCTCTATACCAAAAATTACGAAATAATACTTTTTGATATGGGCATCTCATGACACATGATTTGGTTTGATGCGGAGGCAAATTTTTTCCATACTCCATTCCATTCTACATTTCCAATTTAGGTGGGTTAAAACATGTTTTTGTACGACATCGAACACTAAGTACATAGGTTTACTTATAAAATTGAAAAATCAGCATCAAACCCAATTTTGCCTCGGGGGGCGTGAAATGTGTTTTGATCAGTTGCTCGTCAAATGCTGTGAACTCTTTAACGTTGGAACATATTCAAGACGATCCAAAGATGTGGATATGGGTGGTGATTACAGCGAATAAACAATTTATACAAAATGGTAAATCCATTGTTAACAAGTTTGTTTATAAATCTAATGTGTTAAATATATACGTATATTATTTCTGATAACGTTTAAGCGGTGTTTACTGCATGATTAAATTTTTTTTCCAAAAAATACTTTTGCACTCCCGAAATTTAGTAGGGATATGTAAGATTTTATTCTAAACAATTGTTTTTAGTCGAATTTTTTCGTATCTTTAAAAATAAAGATACTTTATTTGTGATAATTTTTACAAATTTGTTTATTAAACACCCTGTATCATACGAAATCAACTCACTTTTTGTAAACCATAGTTTTACAACTAACTTCATTCAAAAATTTTAGAATTTTTTATCCATTTCTCCTCTTGTTACATCTGTCTTAGGATACACTGTATATTTTAAAGTACGGGATGAGAGTGTGGTGAGCGAGGACAAACGAACGAACCCTGTAGTGGCCCCTGTTCAGGAGAGAAGGGAAAAGAGAGTATCAATTCGTACTTCAAGTTGTCAGATTTTAAGTAGGTTTTTAATTAAGTGGAGTAAGTATTTTGTCGTTTGGAGCCTCTATGATTTGTATAGCAGACCTGTGCGCCAGACACTCTTAAAGACTTTTTTAACGTCCATAAATGAGTTTGCTGTTCTTCTCATCGTTTAGTTGTGTTGTTTGCACTTTGAAATCTGTTTTTATGTGATCAAAAATTTTACTCACCACCGGAAGTATTGTCATAGATCTGTAGTTTTGTGTCTATGTATTGCCATGTCCGTTTTTCAGGACAAGAATTATTAAGCCAAACTTTCAGGAGCCTGGGATTGTTTGGGTTATACGAACCCTAACAGCTATACAGGATTACTGATAATTCAACGTGTTCCTTTGGGAAGATAATAGGGCATGAGGTAAAGAGGAAATTGAGTCCATATATGCATATTCTCAAACTCATTAGATTTCGAGTAAATTCAATTTTTCTTCTCAATTCGGGGCCTTAGTGGTGTCAGAGTGTTTTTTTTTTAAATCCTTTTATAATTTTTTAATTTTCGATATTCGATCACTTATCTAATATCCGTAAATATGTCCGGAAACATTTGCATTATGTGAAGACTTAGTTATTTCTCAAATTTGAATTAAATCATTTATCTAGATGATTTCAAGTATTTTTTTTGGAATCGCAAATGATTTGTCGGACATGTAATACCTCATTGGATCGCTACTGTAATGGGGAAGTTTTTACGAAAATTTGTGCACATGGTGCCTTTAACATTCTTTGAGAATTGCTCAGAAGAAATTGGGAATTGCTGATCTTCGAAAACTATTTTATGAAAGTATTTACTCAAAATTTGCACATAATGCAAATGTTTCCGGATATATTTCATTCCACGAGAAAGATTCTAATATTAGACAAATGATCGAATAACGGAAATAAAAAAAAAATTATAAAATGTCTTGAAAAATCACTCTAAAATCATTAAGATTCAAAATTAAACAAACAAAAAATTGAAATAACTCAAAATCAAGTAAATATTCGAATATGCATATATCGGTTCAATTTACTCCTTATTTCACGCCCTATTATTTCCCTAAAGGACTAGTTCAAATTACTAATGACCTTGTATATTGGAACGTATCACAATCTTGAAATTTACTAAAGATTTGAAGTAAATATCATAATTGTTAACAAATTTGAACGAATTATATTTCCAGAATGCTTATAAAGTGCATAAACAACCAGTAAAAATTAATTTAACGAAATTATTGTTAAACGCCAAATATAAGAAACTTCAAGAAATACAGCAGATTATGCTTGACGACTATACAGGGTGTCTCCGAATTGTACGGAACTCTTTGATTTATGAATTATCTGGAACAAAATAAGGAAAAAAGTTCATATAAGCGGGTCTTTGGATCTCGATCGACAGGGGAGTTACAGGGTATTAAAAGTTAAGAAAAAATTCGGTTTTTATTTTGTTGCGGTTCAGTTATTACAAATAGAAGTTTCACTTTTTATATGATTGTTAGGTAATAGGCGCAGTTTAATACGAGAGTAGATTGCCTCTAACTACTATAGAGAGTAATGTATTTGCTAAAGTGTTGGTACATAAAATCCTTTATAAAAATTTACTCGTACGCCATTGGTGAATGTTAATATTTTTTTAAGATCTTCAATCTAATACCTAAATTTTATCTCTCTTGATTTTTGGACGAATTCCATTTAGTTTTCTCATAAATTAATTAATTTATAAATTTTATAAAATTTACAGATCCCACGAGGTTTCAAAATTGCACGACTCTATTTGAGATATATATTCTCTAGTACAAAATTAATTTCATAAAAGCATATGTATGTCTTAAGTCAATTCATTATCAAGACACTGAGCCATAAAAATATGTATTAAATAATACGGCACCTAGAGAAACTGTTCAAAGTGACCTCCGTTTTATCGTATGCTGCATGCAGCATGCAGCACGACGAATCTATGATTCTTTGTCCCTTAGATATATAGCGTCAGGGGGATGGTTGATAGTTGCTGCGAGATCCGATTTCTTAGCTGTGTTCTCTCAGGTGAAGAATGAACGATACACTTCATCCAGCCTCACACAAGATAATCCAACGGCGTTATGTCGGGAGTTAGTGGTGGCCAGTCGCCTGGCCCGTTTCGACCAACCCATCGGTTACCATATGTTGTTAAATAATCAGTGACAATATGAGAATAGCGAGCTGGACCATCGTCGTGCATTAACCACATCTTTTTCCTATCGATAATTGGAATACCTTTTAGAAGCTCATAAAATTATTTTTCAAAAAATTCAAGCAAGATATCCCTGAGAATGTACAGTGTACATGGTAAAAAGAGGGGTTGATGAGATTCTCGCCAAAAAGGCCACACTAAACATTTAATGAAAAAGTATGTTGGTAATGTGTAGGAACAATCGTATGAGGCTTTTCATCGCCCTAAGTATGAGTGTTTCGAAATATAGTTAAATCCTATTTCTTCTAACGCAAGATTCACCGATAACGAATGGGTGTTTCAAGAAATTGAGGTCTCGTGTGTATTTTCAAATTAGCCATAGAGAATAATTTCTGTACTTATTATAATATGTTGACAGTAAATCTTACACAGTGGTAACGTAAAATGGAGATAATTGTTCGTGCAACGTTCGCAATATGCTGGAAGAGAAAACATCCAACGTAAGTGACAATCTTCTGGTGTTTGTAGAAGGAGATAAGTGAACCTCATTAAGTATTTGTTCTACAATGTTTGCGTTTCTTACAAAGGTTTATTCATCAACGGTTACTTGTGGCTTTAGCGCGCCAGTTTCCTTAAGGCGTCTCTGAATGACTTCAAATATTTTACGATTTGGTATTCTTCGGTAGGGAAATTTCGCACGGTATCTGCCAACAACAGCAACACTATTTTTATGTAACTCATCATGAATTAGAACCATGTTTGGTTGTTCAGCAAAAGTGAACACATTTGTGGTATCTCCTCCCACAATAACCAAAAACTGCGCTAATTCCAGAGCATTTATTCACCGGAAAAAACAATGAAGTACAAAAACTATTAAAAGATGAGAAACTTACGATAACAATATTTTGGATATTGACAAAGTTTGATATAGTTGATAATTAGGCGACATGCAATTCTTATGGACTTCTAATGTTTCCAATGTCACCACGGTTAGTTTATCTTTAATATTAAACGTGCTGTATTGTTTAATAAATATCTTTATGCTCCAGTATATCAAGAGTGAATTGATTTAACACATACGCTTTTATAAGTTTTCTTCTTTATTTTGTACTAGAGAATACATATCTACCGCAAATAGTGCCGTACAATTCTCAAACGCCGTGATTGAATTGATAAATTAATTCATTTATCAGGAAACTAAACGGACCTCGACCAAAAATGAAGAGAGATGAAATGTAGGTATTAAATTGAAGATCTGAAGAAAAATATTAACATACACCAGTGGTGTACGAGTAAATTTTTCTAAAGGATTTTATGTATCAAAACCTCAGAAAATACGCCCCCTTTAGATTAGTGGGAGGCAATCTATTATCGTATTAAACAACACCTATTACCTAACACGCATATAAAATTTGAAAGCTCTATATACTGTAGCTGAAGCAGAACAAAATAAAAATCCACTTTTTTCTTAACTTTTAATACTCCGCTACCGATCGAAAGCGGAGACATACTTACATAAACTTTTTTCCTTACTTTGTACCAGAGAATACATACAGAGTGACCCATTTGTTTTGGGGTCAGTCTGTAAAAAGTTTATTAATTGTGCGATTTAGTCCGGATTTTTTTTTTTTTTAATTACAGAGCTTGATAAACTGAACATTTTCATCAAAAATGGCGTCGTCGACATAAAACTCAAGGCCTACTGTGACGGTTTCTAGGAGCAAAATTTTAATAAATCATATTAGAGATTTTTTTAGAAAAAATCAGTGCACGCCACTGGATTGGCCACCCCATAAAACGAGCCCGTATGAAATTTCATCGAAAAATTTGAAGTAATAACGATTTTGTAGAGGAATTAAAAATGCACCCTCAGTACATATTTATATTGAAAAATTCATAGTCGGCTATGGAGAACAAGTGAAGTGTTTAACTGTCAAACAAACGCAACAAACGTCAACAGCGATATTAGAACTTGTTTGTACTTCATACAAATTCAATTATTAATTCGTGATAATTATAGAAAATTTAAGTGTAAGAGAAAAAACAGAAATTTTTCGTCTTGTTGACGACAACGTGCGCTCGACAGATGAAGCTGCGGTAGAATTCAACATCAGACATCCAGATAAATCAGTGAGTCGAAGTAGCGAGTCAAAATGGACGTCGTGGACCTTTTCTAAATAACAACGAAATTTTGCAATATTTTAACGACAATCCCCGAAATAATATTAGAATGGCCAGTTTGGGCCTTAATATACCCAGAGAAAGTATAAGATGTCTGAGAAAAAGCAAAATAAAAGCTTTTAAGCCAAAACTTTTCCATACGCTAGAACCGGGAGATGAAGAAAGAAGATTAGAATTTTGCTCATGGCTGCAAGGAGAATACCTACACAATGGTAACTTTTTAAACGAGTCTTTGTTCACCGACCAAGCCACCTTTACCGCAAATGGGGTGGTTTCGAGTCAAAATTGTCGTCACTGATCAGCTCAAAATTCAGGATTCATCACAAATGTAAGAAGACAATATTCTCAAAAAATTAACGTTTGGTGTGGAATACCATGCGGCAGAATAATTGATCCCTTTTTCTTTGACGGTAATTTGAATGCCGTTGGGTTTTTTAATTTTCTTGAAAATGAGTTTAGGAACGCATTAGATTATTTACCATTAAGATACCGCCTTGATTTCAAGTCACATTTAGATGGTATTCCTATTCCTAATGCTCGTCTAATAAGAAATTGGCTAAATGAAAATTTCGAAAACTGTTGGATAGAGCGGAACAGTCCTTTTTGTGAGTGGCCACCGACATCCCCAGACTTAACCCCGTTAGATTTTTTCTTTGGGGTTTAGTGTAAAAGTCAAGACCCCAAAATTTACAAGAACTACAAGATAGAATTATCCTAACTTGTGTGAAAATTACTCCACAGCAAATACGAAATGTAATTTTGAACATACGCAAAAGGAATTACAAGTGCATTGGAGAAAATGGCGGCTTTGTAGAAGTTATAAAAATTTAATTGTTTCTTGTGATGTAATTTTTAATTTTTTCTCATTTTATTTGTTCTGTATAAGCCTAAGACCATAACTAAGTTGTTATAAACTATAAATTTTTGAAAATATGCAATTTTTAATTCTTCTACAAAATCGTTATTACTCAAAAAGTTTAATTAAAATTTTGTACGAGCCCGTTTTGAAGGATGTTCATTCCAGTGGCGCGCACAGATTTTTCCTAAAAAAATCGCTAATATGATTTGACAAAATTTTTCTTCTAAAAACTAACATAATAGGCCTTGAATTTTTTATCAACCAGGCCATTTTTGACGAAAATGTACAGTTTATCAAGGCCTAAAATTTTTTTTAATTCCGAGCTAAGTCGCACAAATAATAAACTTTTTACAGACCGACCACAAAATAAACGGGTCACCCTGTATGTATGTAGCTCAAATAATGCAATGCAATTCTGAAACACCCTGTATATTTAGACTCCATAACAAATAAGCCAAGTAGGTTGTGACGACTTGATTTTGATGTGTCCCGTTTTTTTATATGTGTCCATTGTCACTTGTAAACCCATAGTTTTGAAAAAATTCTCAAAATATGATAGGAGGTATGTCTATTCCACGGAAATTCAGAGAGATTATCCATTCATTTCTCGCCATATTAAAGGAAAATTCATTTAAAAAAATAGCAGAGGATTTAAAATTGTCAAAGTGATCAGTTGGAAATATTATAAAATACCATAACGACAGAAGTACAATTGAAATTAAAGGTAGGAGTACTGGTCGGTGTCGAATTATTAAGGAAAGAGATCGGCAAGCATTAGTAAAAAGCTGCAAACGGCAGAGACGGAGCATTTTGCGCGAAATCGGTGAAAGATGGAACGATGAATGTGATTTAAATTTATCTAGAATGGTGTCGAAGATCAATACGTAAGTTCTGACTTACTTTTCACAAGGTAGTTTTTTCTCTACAAGGTATGTCACTTTTAAATTGCTTTTCATCATTTTTTTATGTCAAAGAAAACCCAGTTTTGAAACTACCAAAAAAAAATTAATTGACTCCGGCAAAATCAAAAGTTTTATGGACTTATGGGAATTTGAAGAAGGTTATCTTTAGCGACGAGGCCAAGTTTTATATCTATGTTGGAGATACACGTAAACGAGCCCTACGGATGTTGGATACTTACCCAATTAGTTATGTTTTACTTGCATATGAGTCTATGATATATTAAAAAACTAAAATAATAGAATTCATAAATCACTCAATTTAAGGGTTGTTCTGGTTTAACACTGAGAACCTACGAGAAGAAATACAGGATGTCCAACGAATATGGGCTGCCATCCGTTTCTTGATAACTATGACTAGGAAAAAGTTGAAACTTGGGCATCATACTAAAGTGGAAGTGATCTATTGATTAAAAATATTTTCATGAAAATACCACTTCCTGTTATACCGGAAATGAATGTCAACTCGCCTATTTTAATTGGAACACCCTATATATTATAACAAATTTCGATTCTGGGGAACATTATGAATATTTTTCGTGTATAGTGTTCTATACCTAATTTTTACGGCTTTCGAGATATTTAGAATTTTCCAAAAAAAAATTAGATTTTCAACCATGAATGTATTTTCTAATAAGTCGAAAATGGCTAAGTATTTTGCAATCAATTCTGCGTTATCATACAAAATGCTTTAGAGTTCTGGGATCAGTGAGTTAAATAAAGTTTTTTCATACAGGGTATTCAAAAAGAGAGTCCACAATTATCATTTAAGAATTGTAAAAACCTCAATGTTTTAAATACGAACCACCTATTTTTTCAACGAATACATATTTAACACCAAAAAATTACTACCTTCAATTTACTTGCCTATATCAAAATCTAACCGTTTTCATTTTATTAAAAAAAACACTTTTCAATGTCCTGTACTTAACAATTTATTTTAAATAACGTCTAGAGTTACTAGGTGGCGCTGCTCCCCGGAATTTAAATAAGGCGGCACTTGTAAATTATTCTAGCGAAGATTATTTCAATATGTCCATTATTTATGATGAATGTAACAAAGTATTAACCAGAACTTGTCATACATTTGGTATTCGATATTCAGAAAAACCGAAGCCATCACTAAGACCTCTTAAACGCATAATAGAACACTTTGAAACGAGCGGATCTGTCAAAGCATCTGACAGAAGAAAGAAACCTACTATTGACGATTGTTGCGCCATCTAGTAACGGTAGACGTTATTTAAAATAAATTGTTAAGTATGGAACAATGAAAAGAATTTTTTTTTAATAAAATTAAAACGGTTAGATTTAGATATAGACAACTGAATTGAAAGTAGTACTTATTTTTGGTGTTAAACATGCATTCGTTGGAAAAATAGGGGGTTGATATTTATTTCCGGTATAACCGGAAGTGGTATTTTAATGGAAATATTTTTAATCAATAGATCACTTCCACTTAAGTATCATACCCAAGTTTCAACTTTTTCCTAGTTATAGTTTTTAAAATACGGATAGTGGCCCATATTCGTTGGACACCTTGTATACACAGTATTTATAAACGTTGATATTGACCATGCCCTTCATAGGATCAATGTGTTAAAATGTTAATTTCAAAAATCTTTTAAGGTTTACATTTAAATCCTTTAGACTAAAACCCCAAATTTGTGGGAACCAACTAATCAGGATTCTGGTTGGTCAATCCGAACAAAGAAGGCGGATATCAAACCCTGCTCATTTTTCTCTCCAAAATTTTCTCAAAACATAAATAGTTTGGGACTTGAGCGGAAAGGTAGTTATCCACGTTTTCCTCCTATTTCAGTCTTAAACTTGTTTTTGTGTCCAAGTTACACATAAGAATAAATCACTTTGATCTTAATACCGCCAACTGTTGAAGTTAACGGAAGTATATATTTCCTTGGCTATCATACTAATTTCCGTGGAGGTAACCACGTACAAAATAACACCTGTTGTTAGAAGACCTTTCCTGAAGACATATTTATGTTTACTTACCTTGTTTAAAATTTTTACAAATAAAATTTTGTTAAAGGTTAAATATGATCTATCGTCTTATTGCATAAAGCAAGAAAATATGATTCAAAAAGGGCTCTCTATTCAATAGAAATCTCATAGTACATATACATATGTCTAGTTGCATATACACATACATACAAGTACATATGTATGTTAGGATAGACATTACAATAGACGCGATACACCGAGCGATCGTTTATAGCGAGCAAAGCCTGTTCCTTGAGTGTTCGTATTAAGCAATTTATACTGTATTATAAATCTTTTTTTTGTGTTGAGTATAACCGAGAAGAACTCGTGGATATAATCTTTGTATAAGGAGAATGCGAAAAGAACTTTTTGTTGGCATATCGAGTTCACCCAGAACGAAGACATCCAGATAAAAGTTCTATGAATCATTCTTTTTTCATAGCCACGATAATTTTTTATTCATTTTAATAACTATTGAAATAGTTTTCAGCGAATAGTTTGGGACGTGTTAAGAATTGCGACAGACATGTAATTGGAAAAATATTTGTTTTTGAATTCTACAATGAACTAAGTTAAAACATACCGGGGCCCCAATTTAAAATAAGAAAAAAAATACTTTAAAGTTTGAAAATTTTGATTCTAAATTTTGAACACCCTGTATCACATCAATCAACGAAACTTTTTAAATAAAACTATTGAGCCATGATTAATAAGCACCTTTCATAGTTTTTTTTTAATAGACGTTATCACTATTTTGTAATAATTTTTTGAAACCAGAGGTGCAAATGCTATTGTTTTGAGTTTCTAATATTTTCGCCAGTGTCATCCAACAAATTTCAACGAAATTTTAGGAATACGTAGACAATTATAGAAAGCATGTAAATCCGACAAAAATATAAAGTGTTCCAATTAAAAAAAATTGTTCGGTGTCGTAACGCTTTTTTGGGACGTCCGGTATAATTAGATATGTTTTCCTGAAGTACGTCGTAAGAAACAGATAAAGTATACACAATGTCAAAATCCTGCTGCCGATGATAACCAAGCTATAAAAGACGGGAGGAAAATGCGCCATCCTGTATACTTATGAAGGATAATATGCAATATTTCTTGAAGTTTGTCTCGTTTGATGCTTAACAATGTTCTCGTTAAATTTGTTTTTATTAGTTGTTTATGCACTATATAACCATTTTGAAAATATAATTCATTTGAAGTTATTAATTATCGTTTGCTTTAAAGTTTTGATAACTTTAAAAATAATAATGGGTCCCGATATACAGATCTAATTTATTATAAAGGATATTAAAATTTCGTTTATTTTATACTGTTTACCCATAGCCCACCCCTAATCAAAACAATTAATAAGTGATACCTTTTGCTCTCAAAGACTCAAATTTTTGCAAATATTTCAAAAACTACTGAAAATAATTATATCAAAGTATAATGAGTTTCGCTAGAGAATTTATTGATCTTTCAGATGCCATCCAAAAATATAAGGTGCTCTATTTAAGATTATGGTTTAACGCCCATATTTATATCCTTCTGATATCGCATTAATTTTCCCACGCCCTGTAGGTAAATCCAAAGATTTTGTAATATAACAAAATACAGATAACCATTACGAGTATGTACCTCGAATTTCAGCTCTCTAGCTGTGATGGTTGAAAAGATGGGCGCCTCTCAATTTAAAGCTGTTTGATGTAAAATCAGAAAAAAAAATTATTTCGAAAAAGTTCATCATAGCTATGACATATAATATGTAATCGGAGTTTTGAATTTTCCGGGCAATTCGAAAATGTAATAAAATACAGGGTGTGCCATTTAAAATAACAAAGTTATTGTCATTTACATATAGATCCAGCAACGTTGCAATGATACCAATATTTTAATTGAACAGATCAAGCTCCATCACATCGGTACCAAAAGTTTCAGATTTCTAGCTATATTAGAACCCCGTACACTTTTAACAGGACCCTCCCGTGAATGACCCTGTATAGTTGTTAGGGCTCATGATAGAGTTATTCATTTGATGTAGAATGATCCTGTGAGTTTCTGAAGTTAGACGTTTGACAACTCTGTTTTTTATTTCGTCTTTTCCCGGTGCTGCATTTTTAGTATGCGCAATTGCTTCATCGTAACTTAACTCTTATGACTGATGAAGACCGAATGAAAGAAATCACAATCAATCTTACATGAATAAGTTTACTACATTAATGCCTCCTTAAAATCATCACAATGCTTTTATATAAGAATTGCGCAACATCAGCATTTGACTGGAGATGTACATGTTAGGACATTGGCTTATGACTTAATTCGTATTCTATATATCAAATTATATATGTTTTGATAAGTTGCCAAAATAGTTATCGTACCAGTGGTTAATTAGATTCTAATTATACTTGTCAATTTTTCGATTTTTTGACATGCTAAAAGCAATTTGAAAGGGGCTGGCAAACGCATCCGCTTTGTTTTTAACATTATTGTTTTGGTCCGACTTTATTGATTATACCTACATACATATGTGATTTGTTTTTTTATAACATGCTAGTTTTTAAATTTTTGTTAATATAATTTTCTCTGGTCTTTTCCAATTTCTTGGCATATCTCCGTCTACTTGTCTTGTTGGTGATAATCAATCAACGTCTTTTCATTCCTGCTTAAACTGTTAAATGCCTTTTTTAATTCGTTCCCTTGTATCTGTATGAAAAGCCCGTGCATGTCTCTTTCGTTTGATCAGTCGCAACACAATCTTCGGTAAGATATGTTAATAAAAGCCATTCTTGGCCTGAGGTGAAAAGTTTTCTATTGCTGATATCAGTTGCTTCTGTATTTCTTCTATCGAAATTGACTGCGTCAGAGATTGGATGTAGTCATGTACTTGTCACCTTACTTTATCTACATACAGTCGCTCAAAAAAGTATTCGTACAGCGGGAAAAAAATTCTGTGACCCATAATTTTCGACTGATTTTGTTCAAAATTTGTATAATCAAAAATCAATCCTAAACTCAGTTTAGGTGTTCGAGCAAGTTTTGAAAATTAAATTTTTAGAGTGCTTTTCATGGTCTTAAAAAAAACTCAATTTCGAAAACTTCTTGTGCGGTGGAAATTTTTCAGTAGGATTTTAACGATCCTGTAGAGGGGATTTTTCTACGTATATCCTGAAAATTTGATCAAAGTCAGACCACAAATAAGGGAGTTGCAGCTTTTTAAATTCGCCAAAAATGTTTAAATTTTATTATTTTGCATGAAAATCGTCACTTTTTGGCGAATTTAAAAAGCTGCAACTCCCTTATTTGTGGTCTGACTTTGATCAAATTTTCAGGATATACGTAGAAAAATCCCCTCTACAGGATCATTAAAATTCTACTGAAAAATTTCCACCGCACAAGTTTTCGAAATGGAGTTTTTTTAAGACCATGAAAAGCACTCTAAAAATTTAATTTTCAAAACTTGCTCAAACACCTAAACTGAGTTTAGAATTGATTTTTCATTATACAAATTTTGAACAAAATCAGTCGAAAATTATGGGTCACAGAATTTTTTTCCCGCTGTACGAATACTTTTTTAAGCGACTGTATGTCTGTTTGGTTAGATAGATTTAGTTTTTCGAAGATTTCGTCTACGAGGTGTATAGATTAGGGTTGTTGAAGGTTAAAGTTAAAAGTAATGGCTACATGGTCCGATCCAAGTTCGTTAGTCAGACTAATGTTATCAATGTTCATTTATCAGGTTTCTTGTATGTAATAAAATCTGTTGTTGAATCTTAATTCTCAGGCATTAAAAATATCGGTGGTCTGTGTTACTTAACAAAGTCTGAGTTATCCAAAAATCTGTTTAGGTGCATTGTTTTGTTTCTGTTCAGATTAAAATCTCCAATAACAATTACATATTTGTAGACATGCCTTGATAAAAACGTATTGTTCTATGTTGAAACGTGCATGTATGTAGATTAGGAAAATATGAAATTGGTCATTTAGATAAGAAATAACATAGTGAAGATAGTTATTCAACAGATTGTTAAAGGGAGAAGTTTGCTTTACCTAGCCTTTTTTTTATTTCAAGTAACACTGTTGTTCTTTTGGCATTATTTAAGGTGTTGCCATGTTTACAGATATAGTGCCAGTTCCTCCATGTCAATGTTTGCCCTAATTTGGTTTTAGTTTCTAGAAATATGCAATAATCAGTGTTATTATGTTCTATATAATTGTATATTGTTTTTTACAAGTTAGTCCATTGATCATAACACAAACTATTTTTATATTGAATATTCCACATTTACAATTGTTGGTATTGGTGTTATAAAATTATATTTTTGAATATTTGCATATCTATTGGTATAAAACTTTAGATGAATTTAAAGCACTGTAATTTTATTACACATTGATATTAATTAGTCTTCTTATTAATAATTAATAAACGATTATCTGCCATTTAAAGTAAACTATTAATGAGGTATAAATACTCCTGTGACTGACTGGGTATGCTAAAACTACTGGCTAACACTATCTGATTGACTATCTGCTACATTTTGACATTTCTTTTCCTCAGCTAATTTCTGTCTATTTCTCCATGCATGCATAAAGCTCGTAGGATGCACTGGGTAAAACCCTGAGAGGCCTAACAACTGTTTCACTGCTTGCGATACTTCAGCACCGTTTCCTATCCAGTATTGTATTCGTTCAAAATTTAATGCTACCAATTGTTCATTGTGTTGATTAGGCATTGGGTCATAAGAGCCTAGTTGCTCGATTACAGGCCTACTTTGGTGGGCTCTATTCTGTAGAAGAATATGCAATATAAGAATAAGTAAATAAGGCTATAATGGTCCTACTTACAATTGCAAGTACTATATGGTAAAAAGGTCTGTTTGTACAACCCTGTAGAAGTAGTCGGATTACTTTCGGGGAAGTTTTACTATAAATTCCTAAGCCGCTGGCAGGAGGAAACATTTTACAGATTTCTTTTGGTTTATGATGTTAGTAATTTTATTTTTTTTTTATTTAAGAACTCAAAAAATAAAAAAATGAAATTCTTCGAGGTTTGAGGTTAAGCTTTAATAAATTTTTGACATATTTAATTTGATTATATTATTAAAAATGAAATGTACGTTTGATATATATTTATCTTTGTTTGTTGCTATTAATTCAAGAGGGAAGAAACGAATTCGATCACAGTTTCTAGAATATTATCCGTTATTTAGTTTCTAATTACGTTGTTGTCTCGGTCGACATAATCGGCATCTGCCAAAGAAAGAATAAATTTTAATTTGCTTTAACCCATCCAACCAAATTATATTATATATAATTTAAACTGTTTAAGTTAATTACATCAAACAATGTTACGTTCTCACATACTATCTTACGTTTAATATCAGTATTTTCTTTACCAAATTTAAATATACCGCCCTGTCACCGTTGTCAAACTTTACCGCCATCTTTATTGGGTCACGTGACCCCACAAAAGTGCGTTGCGGGGAAAGTAATATTCAGGTATGGTCATTCGGAGGGCATTTATTTACGAGAAAGACCGTGTTTTAGGTGTGTTGTAGAAGGTAAAACTGATTTAGACCCTAGCTGAGGTGGCCCCAAAGTCACCCCACTCAAATTCCGTGATCCACGGTTCCGTATTTCCCGAGATTCAGTCGATTTGTGTCATCCAGTTCACACAAGGCCGTAACAAGCCTTGAAATGGCGTCCGCGGTCGTCCCACATGGTGAAACGGTATTATTCCCACGGTGAAATTCGATTCTTTTTATAGTTTCTCCTTAGTTAATATGAAAATGCTCCAGAACAAAGGTTTTTTTCCTTATCAGAGGGGATGACTAACATTCCACGTGGAAAATACAGTTATTATCTTTGTTATTGTCCGCAAACGTTTCGGGAAATCGGGGCCAAAGCCTTGTAATTAATCACCCTTCTCGTTCGTTTTCAGGCCTACCAAGGCTCAGGCGTTTTGATCACACATCAGTCAGTCTTCCCAATTTATTAATATCAAATTTTTCCTGTTGCTTTGAAATTAATTGCCTCCAGCTAGATAACCACAGGCTAAATAATTTCTTTTAATTGCAGATAGTTGTAAATAGAATCACTGTACATACTGTACAAAAAAAGATGAGTTCGGCTGGTCGAACCACTTCTAAGGGTGGTAAGGGGGTGAAAGCTGATAAATCTCACAAAACAGATGGAGGTAAGGCCATTGCAACTCTCAGTTTTGCTTCTTTAGAAATTTTTATTCCACACATTCTTATAATTCTTACTAATTGATATTTATTTTTATATTAATACAGCAGCAGATTATCATAGTGCTTCTGTAAAATTTAATAAATTTGTTTTTATATATTAGGTAAAAGTGGTGGAGAGAAGGTACACAACAAAGAGAACGCCATGAAAACAGAAGAATTGGGTATTAAAGACAAAGTGAAACAGCTTATGGATTTGACATGTCGCTCTGAAGATGAAGTGTGTTTGGCCCTTCATGAGAGCAACAATGACATGAATATGGCTATAAATTTACTTTATGAGGAAATGCAAACTGTAAGTTTTTTTTATTAGCTAAAATTTTTTTATTTTGTTACTTTGGATTTACTAACATTTTTTTATATGAATAAAATATCAATCTGGGAAATAGGAACAATAATATCTCTAAACTACTGTAGTAGAAGTAGAATTTACACAATTAAAATTCCACATTTTTTGCAAAAATTGTGTGACCTTAATTGATGCATATATTAAAATCTTGAAAATTGTAAGAGGTACAGATAGTTTTGGAAAATTTTATAAGAAATTCGTCTTAATTAAAAAACTTATTTATTTTTTATCTTAGTTTGTTTGCTCTGATTTTTTAAACATTGAAACTTTAAATTTTAAATTTTGCTCTAGTTTTTGGAAATCAAACATTATTAAGGGACTTTTGTCAAACTTATGAAACCATATCAAGAACTAATTTATTGTTTCTGAGTTACAATTGTTAAATTTGTGAATTCATTTAGAGGCAATCTTATTTTTTGTCTTATGGCAAACTATCATAAATTTGGCACTAAATAGTTGGATACTATTCTTCATATGGAGTCAATCATGATAGCATGTATAGTGGTGTACAAAATAATAGCTATGCTAACAGCAGTTTTACAAAGCATTGATTATTAACTTGAGTAATGTTTTTTGGGAATAATAAATTTTAAGGGTTTTCACAATATTATAGCAAATCTTGAGTGGGTACAATTTACATACATCTTATAATGAAACCTTTTTGGAATTCCCCTATTTATATAAATGTTATAGGTATAGACTTGTGCAAAAAAATAGCAGTGTTGACAGTGCTAAACATTAAAGTACTATATAATTTCATTCAATAGTTAATTAAATGTTTTAAAGTTTTCATTTAAGGTAAATATAACTTAATGGTAAGGTTGGATTGTACATAGATAATTTTTAGTTAAAATACTATGGGCATAGAAACTTATTGTATAATAGATATGCAAAACAGGATTTTAACAATTAGAAGTGGAGAGAAAAGTTGTAAATTTATTCAAAATCTTTTAAAAAGTTCTGCCAAAATGATTAGTAATGTTGTACAATTCATAGAAAATTGAAAACGCGTGGTACAAAAAGAAGAACCAGTTCCATATATGATAAATAAACACAGAGGGTGTCAAAAATATGTCTCCTTTCTTAACATCTAACAAATAAAAACCCAAATTGAAATTAACATGAGTACTTCTACAGTAGGGAGGCGATTGGCTGAAGCAAATTTACAAGAGAAAAGCCCAAGGAAAGTTTCTAAACAAAAATGACAAACCGATGTCCAACTGCCTAAAATGTACTAGTAAGCATACCTCTTGGACCCTGTTTAGATGGAAAAATAGTCTTGGGTCAGGTGAATCAAAAATTGTTCTTTTGGGTTCTGATGAACAGAAAGATTATGCTAGAAGCCCCCACAATCTGAATATAACCCAAAACATATCCTGAAAACTAAAACATGGTGCGTCTTCCATAATGATATAGAGTTGTTTTTTATATTATGGCATAGGTTCAATACATCATATTGAAGGGACCATGGATTGAGTTGTGTATGTTGATATTCTGGAAAATGTAATATTTCCTTATGCCAATAAGAATATATCCATCAGATGGATCTTTATGCAGGATAATGATCCTAAACGTACAAACAGAAGAGGCAAGCTATGCTTTGCCGATAATAGAGTTAAGATTTTGAAGTGACCTGTTCAATCTCCAGGCTTCAACCCTATTGAAGATTTGTTAAGGAGTGTTAAAAAAGAGTTTTTGCAGCAAAACTAACCAATAATGAAGATCTGTGGAAAATTGTTCAGGATACTTAGAATGCAATTTCAATTAAAAGGTTTTGACGCTTAGTTGACTCAATGTTGAGATGTTTGACTGTTATTGCCCAAAAGAGACACAATACAAAGTATTACCATTAGTTTACTTAAATGCTTCTTTTTTTTCCAATTTCAATACTTTTCTTTTCATTGTTTCCAACTTTTTATAAATACTACATTTTTTGTAAACTTTTATTTTTTAGAAAAATTCATTTTTTAAAATTTTATTATTTCACCAAGGGTTTTTTTGACAACCAGTTTTGCTTTTTGTTACATAATTAGGGGAGTTTTATGTTTCTTAGAAAAAACAATAAATTATTGAAATTTGTTCAAAACTGAAGGAATTTCTTAAAAAGTAACTGTATACTGCTATTATTTTGCACATGTCTGTATATGTTACTAGGAGCTAGTGCATTGGAAATTTTAGAACAAAAGAATTAAATTATAAACACGTCCAATGTTCCAGTTCTTAGAATAGTTATATATCTTCTCAGCCTCATTTAACATTGCGTTTAACTATTAAAATGAGTGTTATTTTGAGGCACATTTATTTTTAATCTATATATATAATTTCATTTTATATTAAACCCGTATTATAATAATCTGAATGATGAACCGATGACGAGACTGAGACACAGCTTATAATGTCGCGTCTCGGTTTACCGCAAGTTTTTTGCAGTTCACCCATGGATGCGACATCAATAAGCATGTTTCGTAGATGATTTTTGGCAATCTGACTTCACTATGAGATCCTCTATAATTTGAACACGTAAAAACGTTCTCTTAAGTTGGTTTTCTTTTCAGGGCGAGTGGGAAACGAAAGATAAAAAGAAAAAGAAACGCCAGGCCTCCGCGGGCAAAGATAAAAAGCCGGAAGAGGGCACAGGAGGCTCTAGTGACTGGGATGACAGTGTGCCGCCGCCTCCTCCGGGGAACAACAGTGGTGGTGGAGATGTGAAGGATTGGAAGGTATGTACAAAGGGTCTTGAGAATAGTGATATCTAACATGTAAATGGTAATCAAGAAAGACAATCATCCTTTGTAACAAAAATAAAGTTCCAATAATTACTATAGTGTGTAAAAGGTATCATCCTTCACACAAAACCTGTAGAGTGATATAAAGAACAATGTTTTTCTTTTGTCAAATTTGAGTATTTTACTCACATTTTTACGTCGCCCATACTTTAAATATCACACAATAATTGAAAAATCAATAATTGTGTCAATTTTCCACTTGGTGAATATCTAAGATTCCAATTCATGAGTAACACTATGTTAACTGCACATTTTCAGATTCAATTTCTAAGAGAACATTTAATTTCATTGTTTTGCAGCTAACTTTTGTTACAATGTTAAGCTTTTTTTTTTTAAGTATAACACTACATAATATTCTTATCATAAATGGTCTCCTTAATAATTTTTTATAAAAGTGAATATATTTTTTTTATTTTTTATGTTTTTCCATTATTAATATTCAATAAATTTGTTTAATTCTAACTCACAAAATCTTTCACATAAAATAATTGTGTTAGTGAAAAAGCAATCAACTGCCAAAAAATGTGTAATGCCAAAATCGCCCCGTATTGGGTGTCTTATTTGCCTGCTATTAATATCTATAAAATCGTGAGCTTAAGTACAGGCCTGGCATATTTATTTCTTATCACAAAAGCGTTTTTCATTGCATAAAGATCAATGTATCATTCTCTTTTTAATCAGTATTATGTTAATATCATCATGTTTTTGATGGTATTTTGCACACATAGTGTTTGATAGTTCTTTTATTCTCCAAATGAAAAAATGCATTGGAGGCATGTTGGGAGGAAAAACATTCACAAATGATACATTGATCTTTCATTGATAGCAAGTGGTTTCAAAATATCAAGTAAAAAAATTGTAGATCTTTATTTCAAATATTGAATTGATATTAATATCTTGAATTTCACATGGCCCCTTGAAAGGAAAATCTGCCAATGTTGTAAACAGAACTAACAACAAAATTTATTAAATAATTTTATTTCACTTGATAAAGTTAACCATGAAATAATACCATAAAATTTTATTTTCACAAAAATCGGATCCGTGAATCGTTCATCGATCTATTACTATTTTACCAATTCTCAAATAAATCCATTGAAAACATGCCAGCTAGAACCATTATATCTAAACTTAAACTTGCTGCATCTTTATGAAGTACTCTGTATATTTCAATAGTCTACCAATAGGTTTTTCTTACGAAAAGAAAATCACAAACAGTCTATAACATTTCTGATAGTATACCCAAATAAATTTTTGAGTTGCCGAGTTTTATAGGAATGTGTCGGAGTGAAAATGAAATTTTTGTCGATGTTGATTGGTCAAAAATTTTAATTCACCCATTTAGTATGGACAAGATTTTCTTTCTCACTCTCACATATTCCTATAGAGTCGGTCCCTGAACTATCAAACTAAACAGTATTTAGCCTTATTTGGCAGAGATTCCAGTTATGAAACTGTTTGAAATTCTCAAAAAAATGACCTCAGTTCGCAATTAAATAATGTTTTGAAAGGGAGCATATTCTTTTCACATTGTATGTACAAAAGACAAAATTTCCACCTGTAAAATTGCAGCGTTGTTATACTTGTTTTACTTACTAAATAATAAAACATTAGGTGTTACTAGATCAATGTACTTGCACCTATACCTAGAAGATAATTTTCGCTCTAACCACGAAACTGAGCAGTACTATGCCTTGTTAATATTTTTATAGATATTAACATGTGGTAAAATTGTCAAAACATTCATATGTATGTTAGCTGTAAATGAAACCATAATGCAGACAATGTACAGGTGAAGGCATTATTAATGCAACACCTAATCAACCAAATGTAAACATAAAAGCGACAAATTCGGTGAATAAATTTCACATCATAAAATGGTTTTGGTTTGTTGCTAATTGTACCATTAATCTGTCAGGAACGTGGTGGCGGGCGTCGGAACAATAGATCGGGTGGGCCGGGAGGTCCGCCACGACGCTGGCGTGAAGATGGCGCCGGTCGAGGAGGTGACCGAAGGGGCAACGGCCGTGGTACCACCAGAGGCGGTGGCCGAGGCCGCGGAGGAGGCAGAATCGGAGGGCGGTAAGTGATATTTCGATAGAATTGTTGAACATTTAGTATTGTCCCTTTAATAAATAAATACCAGTAAGAGGATTGACAGGACCGGATAAGCGCATGACAATATAGTTTTGTTTGGACATTTTCCCATCATATTTCAGTAATGACATATTGAGTAACACATGAGGCGTAAATTCCAGTGACAATTGACTCTTTTGATGTACATATAATTCAGTCAACAATTTTGCGGTTGGACTTTTCCAACACCATATTCGCCTTCTGTAACTATAGTATGTGCTCTTAAATTATCTTTGACTTTAGGTATCCACCCAGGGGTTCTCGCGGTGGGGCGGGTAGAGACTACAATAAACAACCCATTGATACCTGGGACAATTCCAATTCGAACACTTGGGACAACAACACTGCAACCACAACGGTCACCAACCACACTCCGGCCGGAGACGACTGGGACGACTTTCACACGGACGAGTGGTCGACCGAGGAGTATACTGGGAGCCTCGTGGAGACCAAAGTTTTCACTCCCAGTGTCCAGCCATTGCCGGAAAATGCGTTGAATTCTAGCAGTCAAGGACTGGACCAGAGTCTCAGCGGTTCATCGCAGCATCAAGACAACTCTTACAGGTTAGTTTTATTCTCTGGGATGTTTTTCAGAGTAAATTTTAATTTGATTTGATAGCCAATCGCTGAACCAGAGCTACAATCAAACGGTGCCACAACAGCAGAGCCCGGTTCCGCCGATGGTCGGGACATTAACGGCAGCGCAGACTCAGTACTTTTCGCAACTGTCGCAACAGAACAGCGATGCCCTTGGCAAGCAGTATGGCAACACTGCGTATCAGACGCAACCTAACACCTATGATACTAAAACTAATGTGCAACAGGTATGTTACCTTCGAAATTCCGTTGTTTTTTAGATCGATTTTAATAATTCAGCAAATTTTTAAAAATTGCATTGCTTCAAGGTAACTTCGAAGATAACTAAATTTCATAAGCATTTCCTGAAGATTTAAAACTTTTGTGAGGTTCTCTGTTGGTTAGTTTCTGGGTTTCTACAGAAATTATGTTCTAAATAAATCTGTTAGTATTCTCATATTTTGATCTTTAATGTTTAGATGTCCACTGTGTTTTATGTGGGGATTTTTAAGTTTAAAATTTCTTTTATATGAAGAATGTTGCAATAATTAGTAACCTTTGATTTTAATTTTGCCGCTTAACTTTCAAATTTAAAACCTTTAACTACGCCATCTATTAACTGCTCCCTAAAAATTGTTTTTTATACAGTATACGTATAGTATTATTTGAGCAGGTCTACAACAGTTCGTCTCCAGCCTACCCCGCCTCCTCGCAAGGCTACAGCAACGCCTCTCAGCAGTCGTACAGCAATGCAGCGCAGCCCTACAATTCATCGACGGCACAACAGGGCACGTACGGCAATGCAGCAACGCAAGGCGCGTACGGCAATCAATCGGCGCAATCGTACAACAACGCAGTTTCGCAGAGTTACGGGAATGCACAGCAGAGTTACGGAAACGCCCCCGCAGCGAATAACTACGGTGGGAATTTCCAGAGCGGGGCGACGGCTTACGTATCGGGACAAGAAGTGCAACAGCAGCCGCAGAGGACGAAGACGCAACGGGCTCGGGTGCCGCCACCGTCGAAGGTAAACTGAACGCAAAAGTTGTAAATAAAAAAAAAACTGGAAGAAAAATATTAGATTGAATTAAATTTTCCAAATACAGTAAAAGTCGCCAATAACAACGTCGGTTATTATAAATAACATAGCCACAGATATTCGAATATTTGGTTGCAATTCCATTTATTCCGTTGTAAAAAAGTCGCTTTTAACGTCAACAAAAAATACATTTTTGATGGTTTGATAACTGGGTGTAAAGACGCTACGAGATATAGTGTAGTAATTATAATACGAAATCGATATGGCCGGTATTCTTTAAAAGGATATTTAAAAAGTGACAGTTTTTTTAACAGTGCCTTTAGCAGCTTTATAGACAAATTTCACAAAATTTCTTTTTAATTTACATATTTATTATATTTGGCACATATATGTATGTATTGTTGTGGGTTTTCTGTTATTTCTTTGTAAAACTAAACGCCACTTTCTTTATAAGTTTCGGCCTTTTTTACGGAATTTCTAATTGAATGCTGACAGTAGAATAAATATATTTATATATTGAATATATTGTAATTACTATAAATACACAAAAAATAAATTGCTTTAAGACATTTACAGACACTAAGCAACCAGAACTGTGACAAACGGATTTGTTCATTTACGCTTGGTGTCTGTAAACGACTCAAAGAAATTAATTTTTTTAGAAGAATGTAGAGAAAATAGAAATTACGAAACAAATTCCTGATTTATAAATGAACACTATATAAATTAAGGGCTGTGTTCATTGTATATATTCAGTTTATTTGCGTTATTTTAGGACTTAACATTGTGTATGGAAAAATAATTGGTGAAGCCGCTGATGTACCAGTTGCCTAATGTATAATTGCAATGACAAAAAACTGGCTCAAAGATGTATAACCAGAAATTCGACAAAATGAATCCAAACAAAACACAAAAATCTAATGAAGAGAAATGCACCGGTGGAAAAATACTTTTGGAAAGAGTTATTGTTTTTATTGTTATTGAAAAATCAAAAAATCCTTACTCTTTCAAAAATAGTAAGTCGTTACCTGTGTCCTGCACGTCCAATAAAAAAAAGTCTAGATGACGTCAGGCCTGTTTATAAATTTTTTACAATACTACGACACTGAATTAAAGGAAAAAAAAAAATTCTTTTGATAGACATTTGTCCAGCCCGCTCAAAACTGTCCAATTTAGAGAATATCAACATTCAATATCTCCCATCAAATAGTACCTCAGTTCTGCAGCCAGTTGACTAGGATATGATAAGATCAATAAAAATTAATTTTTAAAAGCTTGAACTTTTGAATATTATTGAAAATAATTAGCAAAACAAAGAGCTTGTAATTAATCTTTCGGATTTATTATCAATTATTTCTAAAGCCTGGAACAGGGTATGACCTCAAACAATCACGAATTGTTTTAGATATGCAGGTTTGCAACTAGCATCAGTAGCTGACGACTTTGAAGAGGGGAACGATCTTCCTTTAGCTGAAATGGCAAGAAGGGTAAATAATGATTTTGAAGAAGATGATGTGCCTCTTGCTATGATAAAAGAAAACTTTATATTGTCAGACGAATTATGAACTATTTTGTAAATGTTGCCTGAGTAAATTGCAAACGAAGTGCTCACTATTCAAGAAATTCAAGATGAAAATGATGAAGACTTTGAAGATAATGAAGATTTTAAGCGACCATTGATTGTAGAAGCGCTACAAGCTGTAAAAACTCTGACAATTTTATACAGTTATTCCAGCACCAAAAGGCTTCTGAATGGACTCAGCCCCGTAAAAAAAAGTTGAATTGATGTTTTTTAATTTACGTTGCAAAAAGCAAACAAAAATTACAGAATACTTAAATAAATAATGGGTTTTTACCATACATATGTAAATGTAAAGAAGTTAAAAATGACATTAAATTACTTACATATTATTATTTATCTGTTATAGTTATTATTTTTTTAATAATTTGTGTTTTTTGTTTGATTTTTTTTTAACATAAAAAAATCCAACTCGACGTATCGACGACCGCAGATACTGACCCTTTTTACTCGGTCCCCTCACTTTGGTTATAACCGACTTTGACTCTCCACAGATGGTTTATAACAGTTTTGTTTTTTTATAGTCATGTTTTATTTAGAATTCAATAAATCCTGTATATTATTTTGAAAGTTCCACAAAAACTTATCATAACGAGCTTAATATTAAGTTAGGGTTACACAAGTTTGTATTGGGTTAACGCATAAATTCGTAGAATTTTAGATTTTTGTATATTTTAAAACGATTTCTTTACTATTTAACAAAGTGTGTATGTTCACTTAAAAGAGTTCTTTATATTCTAGAAAATTGTCACAATTGTTGTTTTGAATAATTTAATCTTTCATTAATTTCTAAGCTTAGAAATTTGAATATTCAGGAGGCAAAAAGGAGCATTTTAGACACCTGCTTTTCTTCCTTTTTTATCTAGGGCAAAAAGCTACTGCAGCCGCAACGAACATTTACGACATATACAGACAACGTGTCATAAAGATGTCTACTATACAGAAATGGTTTGCAAAATTTAAGAATGGCAACTTTGGACTCGACAGCATGGCTCGCAATGGAAAACCTTCAGAATTCGACAAGTAGCAGCTCAAGGCTTTTTTCAAGAGGGGCGCTCGTCAAACAAGTTGTCAATTGGCCAAAAAAATGAACTGCAATTATGTCATTTTCACTCGATGGAATTTGCTGAAAAACTAGAAGCCTGTATATCTCACGAATTTACTGAGAGCAACAAAGAAAATCTTTCAAATTTGCTCAATATCTTACCCGACACTGAACAACAAATGAAGGCAATCAACACTTTCTATATCATATTGGAGATGAGAAATAGTGAATATGCGTGAATATGAAGCAAAGAAGAGAGTGGGTGGTCGCAAGATATACGTTGAAGCCGTAAACCAAACAAGATCCTTTATTCAAAAAACACCATGTTTGCATTTGGTGGAGCAAAGAAGGTCTCATGAACAAAAATACGGTTAATAAGAAACTTTTCATTACTTACAAAGAGTGAACAAAGCAATTTAGTTGAAAAATCCCAATTGACGACGTCAAATCATATTGTTTCACAACAATGCCAGGCCCCACGCTGCACAAGTTCTAAAATTTGCTCTCCAGGGGCTTGAATGTGAGATTTTTCATCATCTACCGTATTCTTCAGATCGTGCGTCAACCGATTATCATCTTCCCCGCTCCTTGTCGAACCAAATAAAGGGCATTATCTTCGACAACAAAGAGAACTGTAAAAATTAATTCAATAACTTCCTCGATACCAGATCGGGCAATGATTGGTAAAACGGCATAAATTGGTCGAGGGATGGAAACAAATCGTGAACAATGACAACAAAAAGACATTCTCGATTAATTTGTTGTTATAATTATTCTCTTATTGAACCAAACTCTTTAAAAAAAATCTAAAAACTTCTTCGCTAACCCAATAGTAAAAAAACGTACAAATTTTAATCAACTTAAATACATGAAACATAATTTATTTGCAGATTCCTGCCAGCGCGGTTGAAATGCCGGGTGATCTAAACAGCAGTATTACCTATCTTGACGTACAGTTTGGAGCGATGGATCTCATTGACGGTTCCTTTGATTCTAATTCCGGCAACGACGCCAAGTACGGAACTGAGAACAGAAGGTACTTGTTTGGAGCATTGCTTGCTCATATTTAGTAATGTTTTCACACATACAACTGTGGTTGGAATAGGACTGCTATCAATTTAGATATATTATAAAAGCAATTATCTATTTATTTCCTATATGTGTATTCCAATTACAGATTTTTATTCTATTCTATAAAATTTTTCTGGGGCTCTAATCCTACACTTTTTAGTACAACGGGTTTGGACAATTCGCGGTCGACCCCTACCAGCGGGATTGAGCTAGACTCCTCAGGGCAGCGCTCTGGGACAGATTATAGTGCTTCCGTCCCAGCGAGCAAAAATGGGGCGCAAAGCAGTATTAGCTCTGCCTTGACACAGGGCGTAAGTGCGTTTTTTTCATAATCTTTTCGTAAAACGTAAATGATTGTTTGTGTAGCTAACAAACTCAGACAGCATTCCACAAGCCTCCTCGGAGCATTTGAACTACAGCAACGCGAGCTCTGGTAGGAACACGTCGCAACAGAGCACTGGCGCGAGCGCGTCTGTGCCGCAAGTGACTACTGCCTCCGGCGTCGATTTAAGCAAACAGTCGACGGAAAGCCACTCGTACAACTCGCAGACAACCGCCTACAACTCGTACCAACCGAAGGGGAACAGTTACAGCTCGTCCGCTTATGGGTCCACACCGACTACAGCCAGTTCCTACGTCAATCCTTCGGCGGCCAGTTACGTCAATAATCAGGTGAATAACTAAAAATAGCTAAATTTAAATGTGGAGGGAGAGCCAAAAATTCCGCGTATTTATTAACTATACACCTATAGTCGTATGATTTGAAATGTGCAGTGTTTTAAATTCACAAATTCAACTTGTTATTCTTTGTCAGCATTTAAAAAAACGTACATTCTGTTACAATACAAAAGAATACTGAAATGATTAGAACAACAAATGTCTGAACTCTAAGTTCGATTTCATGCATTTCATTTGATATTTTAGTTATTCATAAATATGATCATATATAGGCTCTTACTTAAAATAGCAGTGCCATTCGGTTTGCAAGGTATGGAACAAAGAACTGTCAACGAATTTGTAAAATCTCTAAACTGTAAGATTCTTTTAATTATTTTTCAGCTGTAAATTTCTATTTTTATCGGTTTAGAAAACTAAAATGGATCGAAATAAATATTCTATTCTAGAGAAGCGAAAAATAATTTTGAAAATATTAAAAGAAGGAAGTACTTACTAATTATTCCAAAATACTTTGCACTCTTCGGCATAAATTATAGACAATGCTAAAAAATTCGCAAATGGCATTAAAAATATAGAAAAAAACTGTAAAATGAGTCCTATATAAAACAATTACTGAGGCTGGTCACAGGACAATCTTTTTTAACGTTTAGCAAAATAAAAAAAATAATTTTTAGTTTTTACATTGTTTATAAGAAAATAGTTAATAGGCCTCTTTGAAATTAACTAGGCCTAGAAAGACTCCTTTGCTGAATAGACGATAGGTTTGTAAAATATTAGCATTTGCAAAAAACCGTGTATGCTAGCCCAGAGCAAAATGGCGCAATGTATTATGGACTGATGAAACGAAAGTTATGCTATGTACTCCGGTAATACCACGAAGCCATGTGAAATATTCTCCGCTACAATTCTTCAATCCAAAGCGCACCACCAAAACCATAAAACACGGCGAAGATAGCGTCCGGGTCCATTTTTTTGGTTAAAAAAAGACCATGACTGCCAACATTTATTTATACTTCCTCAAAAATGTAATGTTATCTTTAGCCAAATGAGATATATCGTTAAAATGGACTTTACAACAGGATGACGATCTGAAATACGCCGCGGATTGTAACGTTCTTGTTCGTAGAAGAGAAATTGGATGTTTTCGTCTGGTTACCACAATTTCCAAACTTTAATGCTATTGAAAAAACAGTTGCCAAGAAAATCCTAGCAATAACGTAGAGTTATGTCACGAAATAGAACTAGCATGGAAGATCGTCGGTATCGGACATGTCAAAAACTTGTAGATTCTAGACCCAATCAATACTGGCAAATTTCACAGCGAAAAAGTTACTCAACACGCTATTAGTGTAAAAAGCATGTATATATTATAGTTAATTTCTGTTTTTTTTTCTATTTTAAACTAATTATTCCATATGTTCAAATGTAAGTTATTTTAGCTGAGTAAATTTATCATAATTAATATGTAAAAGCAAATTTTTTTGATAAAACAGAGGATTTTTTTGTGTTTGATAAGAGAAAAATTGTGCACGGCTATTTCAATTCACACGCATGTACATGAAGTTAGTTTTTGTATTGAACTTACAAATATAGAGAGTGATATTTACATAAATACGTCAATTTTGGCATCCCTTGTTATGCTATGTGATCATTCTATATGATGGCTTGGTTGGGATCCGTTACGTTGTCCCAGAAGAACAAAAAAGATGGGTATTTCTTTGCCCATCAGCATTTATTTCCGAAACATGAGATTGGAATTCGAATAGCCTATCTCAATGTTTGTCTGTGATGTTATTCTTGCTTTGTTATTAGATGTAGTATTTATTTCATACAATTTTAAGACCAATTCCTATGCGTCGGGGGTCCAAAACCCGTCCACGGTTGCTAACTCGTACGGCAACTCCTACTCGTCGACAGGGATCGCAGCTCAAGCTTACCAAAGTGCCACTTCCTACCCCACGGGCGCGCAGCAGAGCTACGCGGCCTCCGCTCAAAATGCGTCTGCATATGGCGCCAGTAGCGGCCTGAGCAACAATCCCAATTACACGTCGACAAGCAACCAGTATAACAGCTACAACTCGACGACGGGTAGCGCAGGACACAAATTAGGCAAAGAAAACTCTTACGAAAACACTACGGGAGTTGCGGCTACCAGTACAGCGAACAGTGGCGTACCGGCGTCCAGTGGGGCCACGCTATCGTTGAGTCAGCCGACAATTAGCAGTAGTAAAACTACGACCGCGTTGGGTAAGTCAAGAGGTGCTGAAATGATTGAAAATTTGTCTTTGAAAGTTATTTGTTAACTGACCTGAAAGCTTCAAATTTCGATAATTGACATGTCATTTACCAAATTCCACATGATGATACGATGACGAGACTGAGCATCTATTGCTAAGAATTTTGTTCCGATTTACTACGAGTCTTTCGAAGTTTATCACGAACAGTTTTCAATGCATTAGTCGTTTAGATGATCTTGGCAATCTGATCGCTTTTAGCGCTTCTAACTGCCGTATAAAAATATGATAAAATGCTTACCATCATGAAACGTTTTAGCTAAGAACTCAACCGGCGTGATGTCCAACATCCCGCCAGGTGTGCCTCCAGTAATGAGCACGCCTTATATCATGGGCCAAATGCCCTATTTCCAGCAGCCAGTTTACTCTTACGAGGAGATGCAGCTATTACAGCAAAGATTGCCACACATGGTGAGTCTTGATTTATAATGTAAATATTCCTGGGGCCGGTTTTCATGTCTCTGTCAATATTACGTTCTTGGAAAGTGCTACTTTTGTGAATTAATATACAGTGATCTAAACGTTTTGTCAACACTATAAATATCGTAAATAAATTAGAAAATAATCAAAATTTTCAAGATTAGAACCAAATTATCAATGGTGCAGCTAACATCAAACTAGTTCTATGGAAATTCCCCCGAAGTTACGTCGAAAGGCGGTCCCGAGGGGCGGAAGAGGGGAGGTGGTTTTAGTGGGTAGACGGATTGCGGTGGCAACTCGAATCCCACACTACCCGGTCACCAAACAACAGGCCGGGTGTTTTTGGGAAGATTTCCACCTCCTCGCAAAAAAAAAGTTCTATGTAAATTAGCGTAATATCAAAGTTCAGCAGATATTAATAATTTGGTTTTTAAAATCTACTTTTTGACTTTAATATCTACATTTTTTAAAATGTAGATAAAAAAATGTCTTCACATTTTGTGCTTGAATGACTGGAGCATCCTTAAGGCCGGTTTTGAGTCTCTTCGCTCATCATCGTAGACTGAAAATGATTCATCTCAAATTGACTTTAGTTATAATTATTACATATTTTTATGGCTCTTTCACGAGATAAATTTGAACCAGTTTCCTGTAATTTCGTCTGGGTGAATCTAATATTGACAGTGGCTCATGTGGGAATTTATGTCTATACTTTTTAAGGGATCGTTAGTTGTTTCATTTTACATTAAAAAAAAAACATATTTACTTCAACGTCTTCAAAATTGCACAAAGAAACAACCAACGTTTCTTTCGCCTTCTCGGTTGTTTTTAAAGAATTTTTAAGTTGTAAAAGTCGGCAACCGAAAAGGAGCCTTTGTAGCGATGCATATAACCCCTCTTCACTCGCTTAGCATCAGTAACTAACCTGACCCGACAGTCCTTCTGTGTATCCCCGTTTAGTGCACAATGTAATATAGCGTCTTTCATGTTCATTCCTGGGTACTATCGCCGAAATTCGCTAGAATCGATTGAAACTGTTGAATCTTTTAAAGTGGAGAGAATTGATTAATTGTCAAATTTTATGTGAATTGTGTTGAAATCATTGTGTATCGATATTTTGATATCTGAAAAATCGAGTAAAATTTCTACAATTAAGTCATTAATTTAAGACCCATCAATCAGTTTATAATTGACGGTTAAGTTATGAAAGTTCCGGTTTTATTGAAGTTTAATTGAAGAAGCTCCTATTGTGTTGAAAATGGTAGATTCGCGCCGTTGTTTTGTTACTTTCCCTATAATCGCGATAATCCTACCAGAACTTCAGTAATTGAGCTGGTACTTTTCTGGGATAAACCAAGAAGTGATTTGAGAGTTTGTGTTAGTCTCTATTAAAGTAATCAACGAAACGCGGCTTACTTTAATGGTCAATATGATGTTAACTTTTTGAAAAAGATAATTTCCACGAATGTGAAAATCAACTAATGGTTTGTTATTTTATTGTATCTATTGGAGTTTTGTTGACAAAATTCCAAGAGTTTCCTACATTAACTTTAAGTGTGATAAGAGCAAAATTTTTAATCGGCGGTCAATTTTGATTACAGGCTAATATCCATAAAAACATAGAAGTAGAACCTAAAAGTAGTGAACAGATTCTTGATAGCAATATTTGAACATGGATAGGCAGAAGAGCAAACTCTGATTCAATTTAATGATGTTTTAGTTGTAGTTTAACCTTTCAAATTGTCTTAATATATTTTTCGGCTAAAAGAGACGCTTGGCTAGGGAACCAATTATGCACCAACAAAATTTGTTTTAAGTTTCACTGTAAACAATTTCTCCTTGTGATAATACCTCCACTTTGAAGATTCAGCAAATTCAGATTCGAGTGACGGGTGAGAACTAACCTACACGCATGTCGCCTTTGAATTTGTTCAGTGCGCAGGAGCGCTTTTATGTCTAATAGCTTGGAATACTAACGGGCAACGTCACCTATGTCGTTGTCGTTACATAACCACCATTTAAGCAAGCAAAAGTTATCGAGTGAAAACGCGGTCATGTGTATTCCTATATGCCCTGCCTAGACCACACCTTACTACGACATGGGTTACCAGACGCCGACGACGGTGCGGGATCCTACGGCAGCCGCGTTGGGCGGTTACGGGGCGGCCACGGCCGACGCCCGCTTTCAAGCGGCAGCAGGACGGGCGGGCGACGGCACCACGTCGCCGGTGCCCGCCGCCTCCCAGCAGCAGCAACAACAGCAGGGGCCCATTTTGGCGGCAGCAGCGGGTACGCCGCAGCCCTACTTTTTCACCGCTTTCAACACGATACCGGCGCCGCCTCCGAATTACGCTCAGTTCGGGACGATGTACACGGTAAGTTCAAACTAAAATTGGTTTTGTCGAAAGGGAAATAATTATGGTTTAAAGAAAAATGTGCATTCATAAATGTTTTTAAATTAGCCAAAACGTGGTCGAAAAAGTATTCAGAAAAAAACTTCATGTCAGATAGTTCGAACGAAACTAGGTGTCTGGAAAATTTTAATTCAGAAAATGTAAACAAATCTAAATAAAATACTGATTATTTATACAGGATGATTCAAAATTGAGTGCAAGTATTTTAAGAAAATGTTTTTGAGATCAAAATAAGACTGTTTCTTCCTATAAATCTGTTTCGTAAAATGTATCCGTTGAAGCTAGAATCATTAAAAGTTGGACGGAAAAAATATATTTTGTCAAATTGTGGTTACAGTTACCCATCAAATTTTATGACAATGTGCAAGCCCTTGTTTTCTTAAACTCTCTATTCGTTTTTTGTTTCAAAAATTATGTGAACTTAACCTCAGAAGGGTTGAAGGGAGCTGTACGCTTTGCACACCCTACATTTTGTGTTTCCACCAAAAAACCCTAAATTTAATTATCATCGTTTAGGCCATAAAAAAAATTTAATTTTGATATCTTGCGTTTTTTTTATGTAATTAACCATTTACAAGAAAATCGTTGTTAAACGAAAAGATAGAATTATCAAAATGACAAATAAAACAAAAATTGGGTTTAGACTCCTGATATTTTTGTTTATTTTCTTCTAAAATTAGATTTACATCATTTTTGAAGCAAAAAAAAATAGACCGTCTAAAGAAACAAAGAATTACAAGTTTTTATGAAATTTGATCCGTAACTAGGGTCATAATTTTACATAATCAATATTTTTCGCCTAACTTTCGATAGCTCCATCTATGAAGGGGTGTATTTTAAGACACAGATTTATAGAGAAAAAATCGTATTTTAACCTCAAAAATACTCTTAAAATATTTGCATTTAATTTGTATTATTTATATTTGTATATTGTGGTAATCTAAAATTTAACCTCCCAAAAAATAAAGGCGGAACAGATGCATGTTCTTAATAGAGCATAATAAATTTCTAGTCAATTTAGGTAGTGTTAGAAATTAAAGAAAAATTCAAATTTATATTCTTTATTTCACCTGAAAAATTTAAATTGTACTCGCGCAAAAATGAGGGAGCGGAATAGGCGCGTTTTTGCTAAAGATACTAAACTTGAAATAAACTTAGCTGGAGAAATTAAATGAAGTGACTAAACCGTTCCACCATCAGTTGTTACTTCATAGTTTATATAGCCGTTTATATCTAAAATAACGTGAATACATCAAACAGTGCCTATATGATTAATTTATAGGACGCAATCACGTCTTATAGTATATACAAATTTATGAGTCTGCGTTTAATGCTTTCTGATATATTTTTTATTTAATTTGTTTAAATCCTTAATTAAAAACCTGTCGACTTTCGTCTTCTCTTTTAATTTTGTGATTGTTTCAGTTATTATTAGTTTCTTGGTTGATTTGTAGCAATTGCCTGCGGTGACGAATGCGCACGGCTCCAGCGCCAACAGTCAGTACGGTCCAAAACCGGCAACTTACGGCTCGGCCGGGTACGGGGCATACGAGGCGTTGGGTCAGTCGGCAGCCGCTGCACAGGACTACGCCAAGAGCGGCTATGCAGTGGGTACAGCTGCGGCGGTAGCGCACCAGGCCGCCCAAAAAGGACAAAATTCGACGGGCGGAGCGTCGGCGACAAATGACATCAGCGCCATGTACGGCAAGTCGCACGCGGCTCTCGGCAAAGTTAACGTAAGTCCTAATTATGTTACACTTTTTGGATTATTTCTCTTAAAATGTTGACACTTTCAAACGCCACTAAAATCCTTAGTTTTTGCTTTATTTAACTGACTTGTTAACTCTGATAGTTTAGAAGATAGCTATAGTGAACTATGGCAATTAAGACACCCTTTATAATGCGTACTAATATACATACAATAATACTTAGAACCTCTAATTACAATTATACAGAGTGTCTGCTGAATGATGGTATTAATGATTTCAAGGGGTGATCCCTTGTCACATTTTATTTTAAAAAAATCTCGATAAAAGCATATCATATCTTGCTTCGTTTTCGTGATACAAGATGTCTTTTTTTTCGGTTTTTCATATGTATTTGTGGACATAAGAGCAATGTCTCGATGAAATTCAGCATTCAGGGTTTTTCCGAGAGGCGGAATTCAAATATGATATCGGTTTTACCGCAGTATATAAGAGGCTATTTTTAAATGATTATTAATAAATTAATGTTTTGACAAAATAATTTGTAAAGAAATTTTTAATCGTCGATATCCCGAAAATTATTGCTCTGATAATTTTCGACCAAGTGTACCATTTTCGTTTAGAATTGACAGGAAAACAAGTCGCAATCTCATAAAAGTCCATATACAGAGCCCTAAAAACGTTAGGGCGAATTTAACACAATAACATTAATGCAGATGGTGTCCTCTAAATATTGCGGTAAAACCGACATCATATTTGAATTTCGCGTCTCCGAAAACATCTGAATACTGAATTTCATTGAAATATTGCTCTTACGTCCGAAAATATTTATGAAAAACCAAAAAAAAACTTTGGTACCCTTTATCATGGAAACGACGCAAGATAGGACATACGTTTATTAGGACTTTTTCATAAAACGTGACAAGAAATCACTCCTCGAAATCAATACCATCATTTAGTAAGCACTCTGTAGAATTATACAGGGTGTCTCAGAACCAAGTGCCATAGACCAACAGTTTTTTTTAAATACATTTTTTGTGTAAAAGGTATAATTTTCCAGTTCAATTCATTAAACGATTTATCACAGTTCCGCTGCCCATCTATCACATCTAACATTGTTATTCTATTTCGGATCCTTCGTATAAGTACTACTGAACTCTTTTCGGCTTCCTGGCCGGCAGAGTTTTTTTCGAATAATCAATAGACGCGTACAGCTAAGTAAGAGGAGTGTACTGAATATTAAGAGTTACGTTAATTACTATTAAAATAATCCAAATGTTTTATCTTACCTACATAAAAGATTACATTAAGTGTTCAAAATGTCTGCCATTATTATCATTTCGCATCATTCTAGCGGCATTTTCAACACGTCCTCGTAGTACCTCAACTATATTAACTGAAATGGAATATACTACCTCTCTCATCTGGTCCCATAAATAATTTTTGCAATGATTTAAATCTGGGGATCGAGCGAGCCATGCACCAGGACCATTTCAATAAATATACCGCCTAGGAAAATGCTTATTTAACCATTCTCGCATGATTCGAAGGTTATGGCAAGAAGCATCATCATGAAGATACCATATGTTTCGACGAATTTCCGATGGAATATCATCAATCGATTTGGTAACACTTAAGGTCCGATGAATAGGCCATTTTCTATTCCATCCCATATACAGGGTGCCTTAAAAAAAGGCGAATTTATAACTCAATTAATTATGGACGGATTTTGATTAACTAAAAACAAAATAAAATTATATTTTTCACACTACTAAGTAACGGCAAAGTTTATTTTTTTGTACTCAACTTGTGCTTTAGATATCATCTTCAGAATTTGAAATAGAACTTTTTTTAAATTTTTATAACAAATATTTTTTTTAATTTAATGATGTAAAACAAGTTGTGTTAAAACAGTTTTTAACTGAAAAAAATGACAAATTTGAACGATAAGTCATGTAAAACTAGATGTATCTTCATGGGAAATTCTGCGTTATCTTACAGTCTTCTGCATTTTGTTCCATCTCATCTTATTGTATTCTTTTCTACAAAGGCGCCTGCCGCTATGAGTAAGCAGCGTCCATAATATTCAGCGATAAAGGACAAGATAAAATCGCTCTTAACCGTGGGAACCACATTCTTCCTCATAATTTTCTGTGAGTAGTTATGCTACAAATGTGATTATTATAAAGTAGTTCTGTAGTGCAATAAAAATTGTTAAGTATTAGTGTTGTTATTGGCGACAATTATCAAATGCCAATATCAGTTGAAATTATTTAAAAATGAACAGCGAATTTATGGATATCGTTGAATCATATTTCCAAAGCAATAAGAACTCCGATGACTCAGTACGTCTTCATTCAACCCGTTTTTCTAACAGAGAAATAGTTAATCGTAATAAGTTTATACATTTAGAAGACGAGTTACGACACCTTACATCTTTTAAAAAGCCAAAAGAATAATTGGAAGACTGATGAAAATGTAGAACTCAACGTATTGCTTAGTGTTTAAGACACTCCAAAAACATGATTAAGAGAAATTCTTAGGGCATTGAAGCGGTGTTATCTTGTCCTTTCTCGATGGGTAGCATATGGACCCCACTTCTCCATGGTGCTAGACGACTTTGTGCAGGATAATACAGTAGGAAAAGATGGAATGAAATGCAGATGATCACAGGATAATGCGGATGGTCCCACGATGATACAGATACAGATCACACGTATTGTTCAAGTTCTTCAATTTTTTTCAGTTAAAATTTGGTGGGGAATTAAGTTGTTACACATCATTAAATTCAGAAAAATATTTTCTATAAAAAATATTTTTAAAATGTGGAGATTTATTCGAAATACTGAAGTGGACTGAAGAAATAGAGTTTAAAAAATATCATCTTTTACGTTACTTAGTAGTCTCAAGCATTTTTTTTTTTTTTGTTTTTAGTTAATAAATTTCTGAGTTATAGCTCTTTGCCCCTTTTTCATATACACTCTTTATTGGAAGTTTCAAGACCTTATAGCATAGGGAATTTTCATGTTCTCAAATGTTAATATTGCCCGTATTAAATATTCTTTCCCTAGCGAGTACCGCTTCATCGGTGGCTAATACATAGCTAAGGAAGTTTGGAACCCGCCCTAGTTTTTTTGAAACCCAGTTACAGAAACGCTGTCGATGACGAAAATCTTGCGGTTGTAAACACCATACTTTTTGCATATAATATGGGTATAACTGTTTTAAAATCCTCCAAACTGAACTTTTTGACCCATTGCACTCTGTTGCCAGTCTGCGATTGTTAGTCGCAGCATTATTCACAATATTTTCCAAAATTGCATTTTCAACATTTGCAAAACCATTTGGCCGGTGTCTGCCGCGACTTTGACATGCACACGGACAAGTTCCGCTATTTCGAAGTCCTTGAGTAACACGAACAAACGTGCGCTTATTTGAGGGTAGGATGCGGGAAACTATATGTATAAGTCCTACAAGTCCAAGTAGAGTTTCCACGGATTTTCCCATAAGCTAACACCGCATGAGTGTACTTATTGTTTGTAAAACGTGACATTTTACATTAAAAAATTCTCAATAATTTTAAACGCTGTCACAATAATCGAAACAAGGCCTTTTGTGCATCTCGTTTGAATCACGATAAGCAAAGAAAAAAACATGATAATTAAACATCCATAAAATGTGTACTTCGATTTTTTTTTAATCTATGGGCTGTTCCACAAAGTGGTTTTAAAAAGTAAAAATAGCGGGAGTAAATGTGAGTTAAAAAAATTATTTGGCAAAAGTTGTTTCTTTCGCTGAATTCTGTTACTTGGTCAAATTATGGCTCTTATTTCTGGGACACCTTGTATACAATATGTCTTATAAAATAATTAATAAAAAAAAAAAGTTATTCCTGTTTTGGAACACTGTATAAGTCTTACTAAATTTAAAATGCGATCTGTGTGACGCTGCATATACAGCCCAAATTTGATAAAGCTCTTTTACTACATCATTTTCTATCTAGCAAAACGATCTCCTATACCCTAGGAGAACTATTGTTTCGCAGAACACCCCGCATTTTGATATTTCTCTTTTGTACCAGATAGTGTTATCATTTCTTGCATCTCCTATGCGTAGATTTTTTTGTAAACGCACATTTAAAGCTAATAAAAAAACATTTAATAATAAATAAAATCGTGTCCGACTCTGTGGTCTGCGATGTTGCCGCATTTTCAGTTTGATATAGCTCATCAAATAGAGAAGGTTCCGCCATAGCATAGTTATTTATGTTTAGTATACGCACCTTATTAAAAATAGATTTGCTATCAGTGTATTGGTGACGACGAGGCGACGTAAATATTATTATAGTTTAAATTTTTAACATAGTCCTAATAAACTACAGTGACATAAAATTTCTTTATTCCTTTCCTGTGATAGTTCTATTGAGTTTCCCTGATAATTTGGTTAAACCCCGTAAAAGAAAATTGTACAGGGTGTTTCCTAAGTACGGTACATAACTTCGGGAGCGTATTCTACAGCTAAAATGAAGGTAATTTTGTTATATAAACCGTATCCCAAAAATGCTTCGTTGCGGAAATACAGGGTGTGAAAATTTTATTGTCTGAAATTTAATGTCTCACGCATAGATAAATAAACGGTGTTGGTGACTAGTAAAATGTCGACAAATTCACTATCAAACACAACGAAAAAAATTCATATCTTCGTACAAGTATTTCTTCTCTTAAGAATAATAAAAAACAATAAAAAAATGTAGCTACAATGTTTTTTATTTATTTATTTGAAAACGGTGCGTCCTACGAAAAAAAGTCAGGAGACCTTTTTTCTTCCAAATCGAACACAATTTAAAAAAGAACAGTGGCGTACCGCATTTTTCCTTTAAAATATCCAGCAGTTATCCCGCCCGCACGCCACTGGTTACACAACAGCCACTGTTTTTGGCGTAAAATACGCACCGTTGCTAACTCTAAAACCCTGTAAAATTTCATTAAAATGTCTCGAGTAGTTTCGGAAATATTAAAAAAATTGTAATTTTTTAAACAAATTTTCACACCCTGTATTTCCGCAACGAAGCATTTTTGGGATAAAGTTTAGATAACAAAGTTGCCTTTATTTTAGCTGTAGAATACGCTCCTGAAGTTATGTACCGTACTTAGGAAACACCCTGTATAGTTTGGCAATTATTTTTTCACTACTATGTCAACGATTAAAAAAAAATCTTTCGTTAACTAGTCGTACGAGAAACAAGGCTTTCACTCGGGCACGCCACCCCCCTTCACAGGAACCCTAAGTCAGAGCGGGGGACTGCCTCCCAGCGGCGCCGGCTACCCCTCACAAGTTTATATTCCTACGATGGCCATGCATCAGCATCAGCCTATGCACCAGGTGAGATTCTTCCACATTTAAATCTTTAAAATGTCTTCCCGAGCATGTTTAAATCAGCGCGATACATGTAGGATTTACTACGCTTTGATTATGGGTGTGCCTGGATGTATTTGCATGATAAATACTTCGAATTCTCAAGAATAAATCCTGATATTGATAATTGAGGTGAAACATGGTTTTAATCCGAAATTGTGTCTCCTAACGAAGTAAAAAAAAAGGAAGAAACATAATCGAATGATTTAAAACGCGTAGGTCACGTGTTTTTGCTTCAATTATTGGTTCTACTATAGCTTCGTCGTTCTTTCCGCTGTTGATAGTGAGAAGAAACTCTTCTTGGTAAAGGTTGCAATTAGACTGAAATACATAATTTAGCATAGAAAGTACATTGCATGTGGGTCACTGTGTATGTGTCACATTGTCGGCTGAAAAAGTTTTAGTGAGGTCTCGGCTGGTAGTGTGACGCGTGACACATTGCCATCTTGGTTACTTAGATTTTTGTTTTGCTTGTAGATGGATGTGCGGCACCAAAGCAGACGCGCGGTAAGTCACATCACGACGCACCGCATCCGCTTTTGTACATTTCATTTTGCATGTTTCATTATCGCGTCGCATTTTGCGTTTGCTAGAAAATATCTGGATCAGCCTGACACGTTACTAAATATCATCACAAAAATTACGGAAGAAATCCCTGCGGACTATTCAAAATGTCCCACATTTCCGCAAGGCGCTGTCGATAATTGCATCACACAAGCGAATGATAACGTTTCCTTTACTTCACACCCGCCCTAGCGCGACCAGTAAAATTAATGCAGTATTAATAAACACAACGTAAAACATAAAAATTAAATAGCAGAAAACTTAAACGCAGGATTAAAAGGATTCGGCCCTAGATAGATATGTCTGAAGTTGACTCATTAAACAAATAAGAGAACTAATACCAGTTAGTTCGGGTCCCTTTCGATTCACCAATTCCTGAAAAATTTTGGTATTTGACAAAAATAATAGGAAATGATGTCATTCGCACACTATTATATAGAGTGTTTAAAAAAGATGCGGTAATATTTAAGTGGTTATTTTATGGAAAAAAATTCCTGCGAGCATAGATCCGGAAATGTATAGCTTCCAAGATATAGGGTGTTAATTTTCTTTTAATAACGACTTTCAAAAAATTATTAAAATATTTTTTTTAATTTGATAGCGTTGTTTGAAGTAAAAAGAGGCTGATTTGGCGTTAACTAGATTAAAATTATTATGTCCAATTGCGTCAGGGCGGACACCTTAACCAAATTTATTGACAAGAATGTACGGCACTGATTTTAGCTAAATTCTGATATTTTTTGAGGTGAAACAACTAAAAATACAACTTTTATGTCTCTTAACCCTTTCGTCATATCTCGCTTTATTTGCGAGATAAAAAAATTAAAACATTTTATTGCATGACCATTTATCATACAAAAACATTTTTTTTTTTAATTCAAGAGTTTATCCCCTTATTCCCTATCAACAATTTGTGTTTTGATGATTTTTAAAGTTCAAAAATTATGTCAAAAGATATTTTTGACAGTTTTTTGAGTTATTTTTGAAAGACCGTTATTTAAAAAAAAATAACATCCTGTATCTTGGCAGCAATATATTTTCAGATTTATGTTTATAGGAACTTTTTTCCATAAAATGACCTGAGCAATCGCCCCGTTAAATATTTCTGCGTCTTTTAAACCCCCGGTATAAGAGCCTTCGGGCCAGAAAATTGGTATCAATTTTAGTGTAATGCCTTTAATGTGGTCTTCGACTTGTTTTCCTTTACTGAAATCAATGTTATTTCCAAAAATAACTATTTTACACCTAATTTTTCGTTTTATATGCTGCTTCATCTTTATCGATTTATTCATTATTCATTCAGCTGAAGAAGTAACACAAGTATCCTCTCCTCAATCGCCAAAAACAGGGCAACTGCCTTTCATAGGATGTCGTTAGGTTAACAATAACCTGTCAAGATGATGTTGTCCTGTTAAAGGCACCCCGCAACATTCGATCTAATTTGAGGGGGGATGTAAAAGTGGTGAGTTTTTCTTTTGCAGGATTCGGGTAATTCGAGTGGTCAGCGTGCGCAGGGATCAAACCAGGCCAAGGGCGGCTCAAAACAGGGGGGCTATGGCGCCTCTTATTGGAATCAGAACTAAACGTGGCTTATAAGGAAACGCAAACTGCTCACCCTTCGTTCTTCCCGCAGCCACCCTCCGAGTCCCCCGCACGTACTTTAAGAATTCTGTTATAGATAGTGATAATTATTATTTAGTTTCGCGGAAGAAATAATAGTTCCGGATTGTGCAAATCTTAGAGGTGCACCTCTAAAGCAGTGCGGCCCCCGAGGACCTTTCATCACGCCACCCGATATATTATTAATCGTTTTATTATTATTGTATTGATTTTTTATAATGGTAATTACGTATAAGTTTGTTGTTTTAGTGAGCCACCCAGAATGTTTTTTCAGTTCATGTTGTTGAGAACTACTAGAATACGGTTTTTTTTTTATTCAAAGGGGGCAACGAATGTTCTTTAACCGAGGTACAAGACTTTGCGGTACTGTTCTGATTTGTTTGGTTAAGTGGATTTTTTTAGTTTACCGCGCGAAGAGGTGCGGCAGTTTCGCCTGCGACAAATAGTAAAAGTCAATTTACGAGAATCACACACACATTTCTTTTATACGGAGGCACTTTTTTCTGTCTCTCCACAAACGTGTACATATAGAACAAATATAAAACGCTTTAGGTCCGATTTCGCTCTGTAACTAGAAAGCGCCTGTTAATAAAAAATTAGTCTCTAGCGAACCCCTTTGTCTCTGCCAGATATTAGGTAAATTGACTTGCCTATATTAACGCGGTCTCGTACGACTGACTTCCGAGGGGTCCTGGGGCGGTGCCACCGCACTTACATTGAAAGTAAGGAAGCCGTCAGTCGAAACGTTAAGGAGCGCAGGTTTTCCGGTGATAGGACGACGGCACTGTCCTTGGTCCCATCGGACTATTTTTTATTTTATTATGATAATATTTTAGATAGAGTTTAAATGATAATAATAAAACTAAATTATCCTGTGTACCTACCGCTAATTTGTATAAAATACCCCCTCCCCCACAATTATTGTAGACACTGTATATGTGTAGTTTTGTTTTGTATTTGCTAACTTATGAGACATTTGAGAGAATACACATGAGTAAAACTTGATGGTATGCGTTTAATTTACAGCTGTAAACTATTACATACGAGTTAACGGGATCGGTGAAAGGCCTTTTTAAAAGCAAATACTTTTATTTGAATTGTAACGGCTCAACATGTGGTTTACTTGAATACAATTATCTCTCAAACCACTACTTTACATTCTCATGTCTTTTCTGTTATCCGTTTCTGTCCGGTCAGCTTTTGTCGCTGCGTCTAATCGCTACATAACAAATGTCCCTTATTTTCGAGTCTTTGACAAAGCGATTTGACACTTTCTGCTTCCCGGGTTCCTTTATCAATAGTTTTACTTGCCTTACCAACATTTATATAAAAGTTTGCGCAGTATCCGCTTTGGCCTGCCAACATCCATACTTTATACTCACGCTGTATGTTTTATTTTCGCCATATATTGTTTTAATGCGAATTTGTCCTCATATTTAATCACTGATTCGTTAGTGCTTACATTTTTGGAAAGAAGAAAACCCAAAAAAAACGTGTCTGCAGATGAGTGATGAAGGGTCGCGTTTTACACTCCTTGTCGAAGTTAACATCTCATTGCTTTCTGGCTATAACAAGTTGTCGATCGCGCGCAAATTAGTTAATATTCAGCTAAGTCTTTTTACTTTATTAGTGATGATATAAACGGATCATTCAGTAACTTATTAGAAGACTAGTAATCTCTTTAGCTTGGTGCTGTTTTTATCCCCATCAGTAAGTTTATGACAAATGTTTTCATTTTCTCTTTATCAATAGGTTTATACGGTTTACCTATTTGCCGCACGTATAAATTAGTTTGAAACGCTGCATTCAATAAAATCTTATGTAAAAAAAATTTGAAATAATGACCCTGGAGATTGATCATTAAAAGGTTCTTTACAAAATCTGGAGCATCTAAAGAACTTGAAAAATCCTTAGGAATGTGAAGAGGTTCGTTATTTCTTTCCAAATTGGGGGTTCTGGATAATGTGGTCGTTTTCTTTCCTGTAACATTTGATTTTCTTCAACCGATTTAGTTTTTAGGCCCTTTAGAGATACAGTGGGCCGCGTTAATGTTCGGAAACCATAGTAATTAAGCATTTATTGCATTCAAACTAAGCTGTTTATGAAATTAATAAATACCCTGCTTTATAATAAGTTAAATCAGATACTCAAAAGATACCTGCAGCAAATAGGGATAGAACGCAGCGACCATTGCTGGTTCTGCGGGAACGAGACATTGGGCATGAGTGACACTCCTGAGCACACGTTGTGAGAGTGTCCTGAATGGGAGACCGCTCGAGCGGAAGCCAGGGAGAGCGGCCTCAACCTGGATCGAAACACGTTTGGCAGAAAGATAGTAGAGAGCGAAGTAAATGGGATGCGTTGGTGAGAATGATTGAAGCGATTACGGAAGCAAAGAGATTGAGAGCGAATGAGAGACGTGTGATGTAAGGAAGAGTTCTCCGCGGATTAGACTAGGGAGAGATCCCACCACTCCGCGAAGTAATGCCTTGCAGTGGTTCCGGGAGGAACAACGGTGAAGAGAGAACAGGGGGTTTAGTCGGTCAGCGTGCCCTGGATTGAAACGTTAACTCGACACAAAGGGGGCAAATAAGATCGACGAGTGCCAAGCCCCCAATGTCTTGCTTGCAGGTTCCCCTCAACCTCTATAAAAAAAAGATACTCAAAAGATAGCTTTTATTTACCTAATTTGCACACATTTTTTATTAATCAATATTAAGTGAAATATTGCTTGAATTTAACAGAGCAAAAGTATTCGGACACGTCACCCGTTATGCAATTCGACCGTCCTATTCTGTTGCTGTAATTTTTGCCGGGTTGCAACATTTGTAAACATACAGAGTGACCCATTTGCTTTGGGGTCAGTCTGTAAAAAGTTTATTGGCTGTGCGATTTAGCCCGGATTTTATTTTAATTATAGAGCTTGATAAACTGCACATTTTCAGTAAAAGTCCGTAAAAAACTAATTTTTTTACAGACTGATCCCGAAACAAATGGGTCGCACTGTATCTTTAAGCGCTACCTCGCAGAATTTCTTTAGCTGTGAAAGTGTCACGTAAGGGCAAAAGAAAGACGTTTTATATACGCCAACGAGTCATTTACAATAACGAGAAAAGAGAATCATATAGAGAAATTGGTAGATATTACAATTGAGCAAGAGCACTGTAGCTGATATCACGAAAAGGTATAAACATGAAGATAGAATACCATCTGTCCCCCAAAAAGGCCATCCAACGTTATTGGACGATCGTGATAAGCGCGATAGTATGAAGAAAGTAAAGATTGATGCTACGTTAAGCACTCCGACATTAGCACCAGTGTAATGTATCACGATGTTAGGGAGAGAAATAAGTAATGCTTTAGATCTATTGCTACTGTTCGGTGAAAAGAAGAAGTACCTTCTTATCCCCGGGGTCTGTATTTATATGTTATTTTTATCAATTAAGGGGTGGCTCCACTGATACGTTAAGTTCTCTGGAAAGATTCGGAGAGGGACCCTTGGACTGACTTAATTACTATTGACTCTACATAGACTAACAAGAACATAAGTACATTTGCTTATCTACTTAATGAACTTTAGCTTAAACTAACAATGTATTGTTGGTAGGTACACTACACCAGAGTTGTTTCAAGAAACTGGAAAAAAAGTTCGTGCATCTGCAGTACGTCGTATGATTAATGAAAATGGATACCATGGTAGAATTCCCCGGAAAAAGTCATGTATTAACGATATTAATCGCAAGAAAAGATTATTGTTCGTAAATCAATACATTTCCAAAGAATCTGGTGGAATAATAAGATATTTGCTGATGAAAGTAAATACAAATGTTTGGTTCAGATGGACATAAACTTACAGTATCTAACAATCTTGTTCGTACACATAGATGTAAGATTTGCGATTCAAGGGTAGAGAGAAACGACACAATTCTCAGAGCACTTCTTTATTCTCCGTGATCCAAAAATAAAATCACAATACAACCCGGTATCCATACACAGAACACATCCCCTCTTCTTGAGAAAACCGATAGGATGGAAGGGCTGTCCACCCTTTTTCCCACGGGTACCAAACCCCTAAACATCATTCTCACCTACGCTAAAGGAATTTATAAACAACCCTCTCTTCCCACGCTAATCTGAGGAAGAGCTTGGTACCAAAAGCCTGTACCACTTTCAGGTAATGCCAATTAATGATCTTAACATAAACAAGAAATGCGAGGGGATTCGTGACTGCCCTTTTACCATTTTCTCGCACTTATCTTGGAAGGAATTTAGAACCAGAACCCCGTGACATTTTCAGATAATTGATTAATAGTTTTAACATGGACAGGGAATGCTCACGTGCGTATTCATTATACTGCCGGTTTAGCTATTTTTTTGGCAAATTTTCGTTCTTCGCGTAGTTTTCTTAAACTGAGCTGTGCATTATTCACCTTAATATAATAGTAAAGGCCAGCAACATTTTTGAGAAACATTTATTTCAATTTGTGCGTGCCTAAGCAGATGTATAAGATGTTATGACAATAAGTATATAAACTTTTCGAATCTATAAACAAACATTTACAATCATATTAATCAGGAAATGGCTATTATTATGCTACTCGTATATCGCGGGAGTAAAAGTAATACCTATACAAGATTATATTAAATTTTCATATTAAAATCGATGACACTTAAGTAACTTCAAACTTTAAAATCTCAAAATTACAACCTAAGCTGCTTCGCAGTCACGTGCAAGAATCAGTCCCGGAAAGCCCTTAATAAACATGTAAATAAGCACACTATAAGCTAAAAAAAAAACAACAAAACTCACACTAGAGTTTAATGATAAAAGTAAATCTAAGGGTTACATTTAAGACAGTTACAAAAATGCTCGATAGCCACGTAATACTATAATAATAAATTGCATTTCTTGATTGCATTACTCGATAAAAGACTAATAATATCTCCTCCATGTTTTATTCCTCTTTTCCTTTTAAACATACATGCACTACCAGAATATAAGAAGTACAAAAATAGTGAATTGCTATAAGGCTAACGCGACGAGATATAATCAGCCATGACTTTTGGAAATTGAAAGACGAAATTAACACTCCTTGGTAACACACACAAGCTACGAAATACAGTGGCATTCTCGGGCGACGTCTTAGTCGGACTTCTCTGTCACTTTATTCACTGAAAATTACATAATTGAGAAACTTCAAAGAGAAGAAATTTGCACAAAGGCCTACCTTGTTCTTTAACCTTATTCAGGGTTTCATCAATGGTATTGTGATGCTTCAGGAAGTACGGCCTCACGATCTTGTTATAGATCGCCAAAGATCCGTTAAAATCAGAGGGGATCATTAACCACACCATAAAAACGCACTACAAAAAACCAAAAAATGTTAGATTATTCTTTGAAACAAATTATTTTATAGTTGATTTTGACAAAATTTAAGAATTTGAAAAAAAAATTCACCTTGATGAGCCAATACAGTGGAAACCAGCCAACGATGAGGTCGGCAAAGTACTCAATGACCGAGAATAGTGCGAAAACCACCCAATAAGTGAGCCATTTGGTATCATCATCCTTCTTGTGGCTCTCAATGGCATGTACGGACATGTACGCGGGATAGAGGAAGCCCACAGAGTTGCACACTAATTGAGCGGCAAAGCCAAATACCAGCCACAGGCCCACCAACGCTAAACCACCTGAAGATTGGGGGTTTAACTATTAGTTTTAGTACCTCTTGGGTTGCTTGCTACACATTTTAAAATTATTCATAACGCTTTTTAAAAATACAATTTAAAGTTAATTTTGAATAGTTTGGATTCACTTTTTAGGCATCAAAAATTGAAGTTTAAAAAATTGTCTAGTAATTATTGTGGCTCTGTAGTTTTTTCCTCTATATTTGAAATTACGAAAATCGTCAAGTACTTAAATCTTTTTATCATGAGAAAAGTAAATCTTGATTTTATAGGCTCCAACCGGGATACAGCATTTAAATGAAAAATTAATAATGAAGCTATAATTTTAAGCACTCAACTATTAAAACAAATTTAATGATAATTTTTAAATATCTTGAAAATATCAATATTTCTATTAAAACTATATAAAATGTCTCCCAAATTTGATGCTTTTTACCAGGATCAAAGATATTATTAATTGTAGACACACAAGGTTTTGCAGTATTGTCTAAGGTGTCCCGTGAAAAAAAAAACATAATTATGGTTAATATATTAATATTATTATAATTACATTATAGTTATCCAATAAAAACTCTCAATTTTAATTTTCTGGTAATCTTGTTAGATAAATAAAATACAGAGGGCATTTTAAAATATAGAGTTTATTTATAACACCCTGTATCTATGAATCCAAGGCAATAACTTTTCCTTTATTGTTATACTTAAGTAACTATACACACATATAATCACTGTAACTTATATTTCATAAAAATTGGGCACAGAATTGAGAAAAGTTCCATCTCTCTAAGTCCAACAATAACCTAAATATTCTGCAAAATCATCAGATTTGAAACAGGGCAGGTATCTGTTTTTGGAACTTAAATAATTGATAAACTTTCATGTAACCCAATCCCTCATATTTAGATTTTATATTCTATAATAACACTACACCAATTATAATTTGTTAACTCAGTCCTAATGAGTCATTGAAACTGATTGAATCATTAATGAGGATCATCAGCCATTATTTATGACCCCAGAATGACTTCTATATTTTTAATAAACAGTGATCAAATTCCATTTAGATAAGCTTTATATGTTTGCTCAGCATTGATTGGTGATTAGTCAGGTGTTTAAAAACAGTTTCTAGTATATGCAATATATATATGTAAGGTTGGCATTAGCCCTTTAACCTCTTGACCTGAACTATGGTGGCTAACATATGTTAGACCATGCGCTAATCCTGTAGTCCAGAAAACATCACCTTTTAAGTATCTTCTCGTATCATTCTTATCAAGAAAGAAATCCTGGGTTCGTCTTATAATCTCACTGGTATCCATGACTGGCACTCACTTGACTCAACAAATTAAATTTTCTACAAACTATCTCTACTCAATACAAAGCCTCAAAGTAAAACAATTTAGAGTTGATAAGTCTCAACCTCATAATCCTTTGTCTAACAACCACCTTGCAACCTGATGATAATTACACGAACCTTTCAACATGAAATATGGGAACCAAAACCACGTTGGTTTTATCAGATAACCAGTCTTATAAAACCTGTTCTGGGTAGTATGTAATTGGAGCGCGGAGGACTCACCTACGAAAATGTAGACTCTGTCGACACCGGAGCGCTCGGCCTTATCCAATAGAGGGGTCCAGGGCTTGCTGGGGTCCCGTAGGGCCTTACCCAGTTTATCTCTAATTTCTTGCAGTCTTTGGGCCATCGTTATCGAAGAGAGTTTCGTATGGGAATTTCGAAGTATTTGAAATGGAATGACAGAAGCAGATGTCGATTTTTGAGAATGAAAAAATAGAATGCTTAAAAAAGTGGTCAAGGTTGATTTTGAAGTTATTTTTGACAGATGACAATTGACTGAAATGGAAAAAGATTGAAGCACTTAAAACGAACGAGCACCGGAGTGATGTTATTAATGTAGACTATGTAAAAGGTCAAGATAATTTAAATTTGAGGAATGTTTTATGCAAGTCATTCTCTTCTTAGATTATGTGATATAGGCTAACGTTGATTTTAAATTTCATCTACAGGCATTTCACTTCTCTAAACATCATATATAAATTCATGTGGTTTAGTACTAAGCAAGCTTTCACGATTCTACCTGGATTAGTCTTAAATTGTTGACATTGTGTACTCCACTGTGTAACTTCGAGTTCCGAACAATGCTTTAAAGTGAATAGAAAGACAAAACACCTTATTGACACACATGACAAAAATCAAACTTGACATAGGATCTGTCATTCATTTTGACTGATTTTTAACATACATTTAAATTTTCATATTTAACGGTCATTTCGTTCTTCACTCTCTGCGGAGAAGTAACAATAATAATTTTCAATAAAAATAACGTCAGTTTTGAATGAAAAACATCTCTCCCTATTACAGTGAAGTGGAAAGTTATATGTAAACTTGTGTATCATTTTACTTTACTTGTTTTAATGTGTTGAATGATAAAAATTAATCGGAAAACAAGAAGAAAACGTAGTCCTAGTTTTTTTAAAGGCAGGTAAGAGCTAGCTGCATGACCAGGTGAGTGAAAAGTTGCCATGTAAGACTAAATTATCATTTTACATAGACGAACAAATTATACAAATAAAAAAAAATTGCAAGTTTTAAATTGAAAGGTAAGTGGGCAAAGTAATATTGCAAAAATTACTATTGTGGTCGAAGTTAATGGTGATCAAAGTCGATATTCCGCAAAAAAGCAATAAAAATAGCAATTTAAAATAAAAACTTTATTCAGCGTATATGTTTCTTCTGTATCTCTTTTGGTTTAGGAAAGATCTTTAACACTAAAAAAACTCACAGGCGAATAGAATCTTTAATACTCAGCATGAACAGAGTTTTCAATGAATTTATATGAGGATAGGCAAAATGATAGTAGCTAAATAAAATATAATGCCACACTCAAATTCAATTTTCATGTAACATTTTATGGAATACTTGTTTCATGGGTAATTTTATTCACTTTTAGTATACAGGGAGATTTTAAAATACAAATTTATCAGAATTTTGTTTTCAAACAAGTCAAAATGTTATCAATAAGATTTTGTGACATAGAGCTTGATGTTCCTCATCTTTTTCTATGCTTTATTGATTAACCACAATAATTGAAGTAATTAATGCAAAACATATTAATAAAAGTTTACTTTTGCCAAAATTATTTATAAGATAATACAGGAATATCTATCTATTTAATCTTCTTTGCTCCATGTCCAAAAGGACATAGGCTTTTCTCATTTTTTTCTGTTTGTTACCAAGTTCATCTATCTAGTTCCCGCGTACTTCGTCAGGTCATCTTTCCATCTTATTTGGGGTATTGCTCTACCTTTTATTTTCTCAAGGACTCCAGTTTGTAATACTTTTATTCTATCGGTCATCTTCTTGTCTAATATTGTGACTGGTCAATTTCCATTTTAATTTTGCTACTTCTCTAATGTCTCTTACGTTTGTTTTATTTCTTATCAACTCATTTCTCTTCCTGTTTAACTATTTTATGTTTAATATTGAAAATGGGCATGTTTGGGATCTATATGTGAGGAGAGGGAATACACATTGATTGTATCCTTTGGTTTTGAGTTATTGTGGATATTTTTTTAGGATGTAGCTTAATTTACCGAAAACCAGTCTAACTCATCTCTTGATTTCTGCCGTTTGATTTTCTTTAGTGAGTTGAGTTAATTTGCCCCAGAGATATACATATATTGATTTCTGTTTGTTATGGTTTTGGTTTTAGTGTAGTTCACATTAAGACCTATATTAGATACTATATGTTCTTCTTCTAGCATTCCCATCAGTTCTTTTTCATCCATTATTAAGGCGATATCGTCCGTGTATCTTTGGTTCATTAGATGTTTTCCACATATTTTTATACCTATTTCTTCCCAGTCCAGTTTTTCAAAAACATCTTTCAGAGCTTGGTTGAAAAGTTTAGCTAATATTGTATTGCTCTGTCTGACACTTTTTCTTATGTGTATTGGTCTTGTTTCCTCGTGGATTTTAATTGTTGCTGTTGCTTCACTATACATACATGTTGATTATTAGGTCTGTGCACCTGTAGTCTATTATGTTATTAATTAGAGCGCTTTTCACTGCCCAATATCCAAAACTATAAAAAGCTTTTTTTTTAAGTCGATAAACGTAATATATAGTGGGATGTATTGTTCCTTAACTCATTTTATTAGGATTTTCACAGTGCTCATAAATTACGTTAAGGAGTGTTATAGGTCGATAGTCTTTTAGTAGTTTTTATAATACATATTAAAGTTGATGCGAAAACCGATAGAGTCACAACAAATGTTCTATTAAATTTTTATTGTAACTTACAAGAAAGTAAACAGCGAATTTGGTAAAATTCGGAAAAATGGCGATATCTGGAAATGCGTGACACTTTGTATAATAGTATATATGGTCAAATACGTTCAAAATCATCTTACCTACCACGCTCTTTCGGATGTGTATCGATAAATCAAACACCCTATGGAACTCTAAGGTATCATTCTATGGGTCACTCTCAACATTTGTTTCTCAAAAATCAAGCTCAAAAAATATAACAAATATATTAAAAAGGAAATTTATTTCTGTTAGTTTGTCACCTGCTTACTTACGTTTCCGAAAAGCAAGAAGAGATGACGGAACCATCATCAGTAAAAGTTGCTGTGCGTGTCCGTCCTTTGGTACCAAATGAAATTGATAAGGGCTTTCAAAACATCATCGACACTATCCCCCAAAACGAACAAGTCGTAATAAAAAGCATTGAAAAAGCCTTCACCTTTAATTATGTTCTTGGTGCTGATAGCCCCCAAGAGGAGCTCTACGACAGGTGCGTGGCTCCTCTGCTCAAAAACTTATTCCAAGGTTGGTTTGACACTTTTAAAATTTACAAGATGTTAAATATTATTTGTTTCAAGGTTTCAATGTGACCATCTTTGCCTATGGTCAGACAGGCTCTGGAAAAACTCATTCAATGGGAACTGCCTTTAGTGAAACCGACACCCCTAATATGGGAGTAATTCCTCGTGCGGTCCGTGAAATCTTTAACTACATAAAGGACCAATTTTCTGTTGATTTTACAATGTCTGTATCATTTACCGAGCTGTATAGAGAAGTACTGTATGACTTGCTAGCAGAAAGACCTCGAGATCAATGTGTTCTTGAGATCCGAGAGGACAACTCTAAAGGCGTGTATATACCAAATGTCACAGAGAAGTCCGTACAAACAGCTGATGACGTATTAAAAATTTTGGTGCAGGGTTCTCTAGGAAGATCAACCGCTGCAACAAACATGAATTCACGTAGTTCTAGAAGTCATTCAATATTTGCCATTAACATGGCTATGCAACACAAATCAGATAAAACACAGAATAAGACAGCAAAACTCTGTTTGGTTGATTTGGCTGGGTCAGAAAGGCCCAAAAAAACGGGGGCGCAGGGCACCACCTTCAAAGAAGGGGTGGACATTAATAAAGGCCTTTTTGTATTGGGAAACGTCATCAGCGCCCTGGGAGACGAGAAGAGTCAGAACTTGTTTATACCTTATAGAGATAGCAACCTTACCAGGCTGTTAAAAGGTAAGAGCGACGCACCTAAGGTGTTCATTCAAAAAATAAAAATAATTTTCTTTATTCTAGTTCTTTTTGTTAAAAAAAAACGGTCACTTAAATTTTTTTCGTAACATCAAGCATTTTCCAACAAACGGATTAGTTAACATTGTAAGTTATAATAACGACCAAACTAGTTATAATAATACGCAATTTGTAGCAATTTATAACGACTATTCAGACAAAAAAATAATAAATAAGCTGCTGCAAATGTCTTTCGTTAAGAAAACGATTTTTATTTTTTGAAAAAACAGCGGCGTAACATTTTGTTTCACAAAAAATAATCAGGTTCATGGCCTTGGGAGGGCCATTGCTTACATTTAAACATTCATTTTTCTCCTAAAAGATGCGTTTCTACACTTAATTTACGCCCATCAGGTTTAATAAAAATATTTAATGCAGGCCCGGACTTATTAAAAAATATATATATAGCAAATTTTAACACCCTGTATTTCAGAAAAAAGCGAAAACGGACCTAAGATAAACTTTTTTTCTCAAAATCACTCATAGAATCATCACTTAAATTTATGATATACTATTCTAAGACACCCTGTATGCCAAATATAAACGCAGACACATTCTGAAATTTCAATTTTTCTTAAAATAATCCTCGTTTATAATGAAATTTAATGTATTTTAGGTCCATTATATCCGAGTTCATTATATCCGAACTAAATTACATTGGTTAAAATGGACTAGAAAGGAATCAAAAGTTGACCGTAATAGACGAGTTCATCTGTAATACAAGTTTTTTTTTTCTTTATAAAAATCAAAATCTCAGTTTTTAATAATTTAGCGCTTTTTTACTCCCATCATTACACCTCTGAATTTTGCATTTTTCATATATTTTTAAAATTAGTATTTTTCAAAACTTTTGGCTTGAAAAGTCCAGGCCGTAGTGTAAATCTACCACTATTTGAGGCAGATCGTTTATTTTTTCTTTTATTGTGAATTTAAATACCGCCTCATGTTTTTTATGTTTCGGGCATCATCAGAACGATTAAAAAAAAATCTCCAACATAAATCTGTTTTAAGTGTTGGTTTGTATACCTCTCAATTTAGTGTTTCGGCGAGTTTTCTCGTGATTTTTTCGAATTAAGTAATTTCAAACGATTATAATAGGATAGGTTATTTAAAAAAAAACCGTCAAACTGGTCCCATTATTTTTGAAGTTACCTCGTTTGCTCCGCAACTGAACCTTGGTATTTTAAATTGAGAAACTCAGATTAATTTAAGTTATTCTTGAAGTGTTATCTTAGAATTGCCATACAATACCAGGGAAAGTCTAAAATTTTGCAGGCTATTCTTAAAACGTGTGTAAGTGGTAGTTACCTTGGGTTGGTTTGCCTTTTAGATTCCTTGGGTGGCAATAGCATGACACTAATGATCGCGTGCATTAGTCCAGCGGACTCGAATTTGGAAGAGACGTTGTCCACATTGCGCTACGCAGATAGAGCGAGGAGAATAAAAAATAAGCCAATAGTCAATCAAGATCCAAAAACTGCCGAGATTAACCGGCTGAAAAAGGAGATTCAATTGATGAAGTTAGAGATTGCAGGACAAGGTAAGTTTAGTAACAAATCACCATTGCCACTGTGGTTATATATTATGTAGCATGTATTCTGTTTAACATTTAATCCTCTACAGAAGGCTCCATGCTATCGGCATCCGAATTCAACAAGCTGAAGGTGCAACTATCCAATACTCTCCTGGATAAGGCTGATCTGCAGGAGAAGCTCATCATTCTTCAAAATGTCAATAAAACGCTTAGTCAGAAACTGCGGGATCTGAAATCGGCGTGCAACGACATCGAGGATCGTATCAGCACCGGTCTTGCAAGCGACGACTGGATGTATATCAAAGAGGGCTTGGAGAAATTGCATCAGATGCAGAATCAGTTGGAAGATATACAGAAGGAACAGACGAAGGCTGAGAACGACATTAAGGCACACGAAGAGACATTCGGGATATTGCTCAACGTCTCCAAAGGATTCAACACTTCTAAGGATTTGGAAGAGGCAACATCTCACACTGATAGGCAAATGGTTTTGACCACCGAATTCCAGGAAGTTTCTAAGCAACTAGCCGTTAAGGAACGACTGGCCGCACAGCTGGCTTTGAATACTCAGCACATGTTGTTGGACCATCATGTCCTTGTAGAAACAGAAAAAAAGATCGAAGCCTTGGTAAAGGAGAAAGAAGAACTTTCGCGGCAGCTACGTATAATCAAATCCCAGGAGAATACGGGCAAACTTGCGGAGCAGAGACGCAAACGCGTGTTGGAGCTGGAGGATCAACTCCGAGACCTTAAAAAAAAATTACTGGACTATGCCAAGCTCCTCAAGCTGCGAGAGCGGGATGAGCTAAAGATGAAGAAACTGAATCAGGAGATCATCAGCATGAAATCTACGAAAGTGATGTTGTTGAAGCAAATGCGTCAGGAGAATGAGCAATTCAAGGCATTCAAGCAGCTGCACCAAAGAGAACTGGCAAAGGCTGTACAGCAGGACCGGAAAAAGGAGTACGAAATGGTGAAAATGAAGGTAAAATCAACATTATCAACACTAAATTCTATTTATAAATGTGTGTTACATTGTCCACAAATTTCGTCTGTGAATAGCATTTTTTTCCATTCAGATGGCTTACGAAAAGCAGAAAAATGTCCTCAAGCGAAAATTCGAAGAGGCTGCCGCGTTGAACAAACGACTTCAGAGCACCATCATAAAGCGAAAAAATGCTCAGCAAATGTCCTTCACGGGCAAAATTGAAAAGGTTAGCTCGTGGCTCAAAGAAGAACTGGAAATGTATGTAAATCTGGCGGAGGTGGACGCCACCCTGTCTGGCTTGATAGAGGACCGGGCCACTTTGCAACGACAGCTAGATGATCTGAAGAGCAATCCGGACACTGCTGAAAGCGTAGAGGCCAAAAACATCGAGGAGGACATTGTGTTGCGGTCGGTACAGATCCAGGACTTGCAACAAAAAATTTTAGATACGGGGGAAGGTGAGATTTACTTATATTTGAATGGAATTGTAACTTGGAGATCAGCCATTTTATTTCGTGGATTAACACCTTCCGACGGCCGGATCTTAACTTTTGAGGTTTGTGAATGTGGGGCAACCTGTCATCACGTATTTCTTTTCGTGCTACTTTCCTCTGACGTGTATGTACAGGTTGGGGTAGAGCAACTTGCTTATTTAGAAATTGAATTTAAAAAAAAATGCGAATCAATATTTAATTATTCGAATAGCTTCAAGTATGACATTTAAATCTTATACTTATTTATTTGCTTATCTTATACACTTCTAAAAGTTACATCAGGCAGGTGGTGTCTATTATCTTGAATAAATTGCCTTGATCGAACTTGAAAATTTCATCCAATTTTTTCCCGCGTATTGATCGACGACAGCTTGATGAATGTTCTTCAGGTGGGTCAGGGTTTTAGGACGATCGTTGCAAATAGGTGATTTTAGATAGCCCTATAAAAACGAGCTGCAAGGAGCTAAATCAGACGACCGTTTTGGTCAGTGCAGATCGCCTCTCAAGTAGATGAAGCGTCCTAGGAAATGTTGCCACGAAACACGTTTGTTTATGACTCATGAGGATCTGATCCAACTGCAACTGCATGTTTGCCAGCACAGTGCTGAGAGGATCGCAAAACGGAAAGCCTTACCATGTTACCGTTTCGGGGTGACCTTACTATTCGTGGAAGCTTAGTTTTTTTTACTTTGCGTCATGAGTTTCTCTGAAATCGTTTATCAATAAAACAATCGAGTGCAGGCTAAGAACACGTCCAATATTGACTTGGATACAGAGTGTACGTTACGCGATGATGGTTGAGCGACCGTTAAAAAAATACACTTCAACAGCAAAGGCACAGTCTACCTTTGACTACTCCATGATGCTAACTAAACCAAACGGAGCTACAACTTTACACCCTGTCCTCTTGATTGTGCCTACCCTCACCTTCCTGGGAGCAATCATTGCTTCAAGGCGTCAAATTTAAATGATCTAGTTGCTCTGCTCCTGTACAAATATGTACGAGGTGTCTTAAATTACATTTTCTAAACTGTATTCCGCTACCTTTCCCCAAAAGACACACTGTACCTATTTTTTAATAATTAAATTTTTATATCGATTGTTACTCCTAAGTACTTTACGAGGTTTTTTGTTTGGTTTAGTTGTGTAACAGTCTGCTATTAATGTTGAGGAACTGGTTATAGCGTGTTAGTTTCCATTTATAGAAACGCGTCATTGTCTTGTTAATGTCCGAGTTCTTACCTACGGGTTTCTGAGTCGTTTTGCCACGTACAATAAGTGCAGTATCCTCAACATTTTACGTTCGATGGGTCTCGATATGAATTTAGTTAAGGTATATTAGTAAAGGCCTTTTCCCTTCGAGGGGAAACTTTTTTATTGCCGATAGCACTTGCTCTTGTGTGTTTTCTATAGAGATCTACTTAATATTTTCGTGCTTGTGCCTTCTGACCATGTGCATGTCGATTTATATATATATATATATTTCGCATTACGTTTTATAGGAGACAAAATTTGTGTTTGTAGGTCAATTTCAAAGGTCACAGTCATGTAATCAGATCCAAATTCATTGATGAAGGTTATATTGATTGTTTTATTTTTAAGATTCCTTGTTCAAAATGAGACATCCGGTGTCGCGTCTGGATTCTTGGGCATGAACTGTCAGACATACAGTATTCCTTACTTCTAAAGACACGTCTTGTGAACACATTTTTAAGTCAACATACTATCATTTAAATGTTATCCCATATAAAACTTCGCTAATTTAGGTATTAATTAATGTCCCATTTCAGAAAACCGGGGGAAGCCGAGGTTCGATGTTGTGCAGACGATGGTGGAAGCCAAGTATGCTCTTAGTAATCTTTTTGAACAGGCCGCTGAGTATCAGAGGAGTCACGTCCATACAAAAAGGGAGATGGCAGAGTACCAGGAGAGGGAGAAAGAAGTAAATACACATTTGCCTTTGGTTTAATTTTACTTTACCTCTCGGAAAAGGCATCCATTTTACGCTGCAAAGTAGTTAAATTGTTACAATACAACAATTTTTAATTGAATGGCGTCAAAAATTACAAGAAATTATCACGATTGGCTAGCCACATAGTCTTGTTTCAATTATGATATTTAGTAACATTTTAGACAAGCGCCGATAGCTCGCGTTAACCATATGATCGTATTAACTATACAGTGGTGCGGTTGTCCCAATTCATCATAAGTATTCTTTGAAAACAGATTTTTTTTAATTACAAACGGAATTGCTCAGGTCGCATTTTAGAAATACAAGCTCTGGAAAAGCACTCTGGTTGTTAAATTCTGTTATGTATTCGCGAAAATTGTATTCGTGAATCGCATTACATTTTTTTTTGTTATAAATTCCAGTGTTACGTCGATATATAATACTTTCTATTTTCGATTAATAAAACATATGTTACTAAACTGTCATTTGAAAATGGGGGAAAATGGAGGAAAATGAAAAAAAAAGGATTTATGCTTTACCTGTGGTTAATAGAGTTGGTCAGTTGTACGCTGTTTCCACAAATTTTAAACAAAAAAAAATATAAATATGTTGAGAAAATAATAGAAAATATGTTCAATCGAAAAATGTCATTATATACAAAAAGAACAATAAAAATTGGTATAATTTTATGTTTTAATAAATGTGGCTTTATCTCTGCAGTTGCAAGAAAAACTGACGCATTTGACTGAAGAAAACAAAGCTCTACAGGATCGTTTTCTCGAACAGATGGCCCAAGAACAACAAATCCATCAAAACAAAATGGAATTGCCATCGACGCAAACGAGACTCGGTGGAAATTGTACTGGTGGGTTGATTTACGTAAAAAAAATCTTGACATAAATATAAATCCTTTATTGAACCCCTTGAAAAGATCAAGAATTAATTTAATTGATTTTTAATCAGCAGATGCCGATTCACAGAATGAATTGTCTTTGCAAATTGAGCACATTAAACATCAGGAGAACGTGATTGAAGAACAAGCTCAGAAAATCGGTGCGTTGGAGCAGCGCCTTAAAGAAATTGAGGTAAGAAACGGAAATCTGAGGGTCAGGTTGCCAACTATTTTTGAAATCAAGTAATAGTAATTATCAAAATTTAGAAATTTTACGTATGACGTCGAGAGTTATATAGCAATAACTTTCATCAAAATAAATATAATCTTGTACCGTTGTCGGAACCGCTAAGAAAACCACCGATTTAGATGTGGGCTTTAAAAACGCGACGCTTCTTATCATTTATTTTTTCTGGCAAGACGAAGAAGGTTATTGCGCAATAACAAAAACTAAAGTATGTGATTTCTACATTCAGGAAAAGGCTCTAAGCGCAAAAACACCCCCACGCCCCAATTTCCAGAAGCCGGTGCAATACTTGAGCGTTCCCTTCCTTGATACAACGCAAACGCTTGAGGAGGTAAGAAAAAAAGGATATTTGATTGCATAATTTATGTGATCAACTGATTGAATTTAAAACGAGAATTTTGTTGGTAAATTATTTGATTGATCGCAGATTGATTCTGACGATGTTGACAAGGATCCGGATTGGCGAAAAACTCCCTTAGCGAAGCGTTTGAAGGTCCTTAAGATTGAGTCAAAGGTGGGGATGCGTGGTAAGTTATAAAGAAGGATATTTTTAGGTCGACCATTTAATGGGTTATTTTCGCAATTAAAAACTAGACACCAAAAACAACTTTCATCTATTTTAAGGTTTGAAAGGCCATTACCCTAACATTGATGTCTCAAATACACTGACACTGCCCAAACGTTTTTTCAATGCGCGGTTGCGCTCTAAAAAATTTAATTAATAGATTTAAAAATTTAATTGTTCATATTACACCACTGCATAACTCCATAAAAATGTATTAAACAAAATCAACGATGGTTAAAATAATGCAAGACGTCGCGAAGGCGCCTCAAGAGCAGTGTCCCAGATAACCAAAACAACGGTTAAATGGTTATGTCCTTTTTAACTAATTTTTAAGTAACCGTTTATCGACCCTTTCAACACAAAAAGTATTTTTATGTAGTTATTAAATTCGGATTAGTAAGAGTTTTTTACGTCAGAAATTCTAATAAGTTTTATTCGACAGACAGTCGTGTTGAAAAACTAACCGAAAAAGTCAAAATCAGGCCTAGTTAGTTGAGGTAATTCAACTAAAAAAGCATGAAACCAAAACTAAATCACGAGCACAATGTGTTAAAAATATCACTGAGGATACTCAACCTTGCAAAACTAGTTCAAAATAGGCGTTGATTCAGATCAATAAGGCTTTCACGTTCTCCTCATTTAATTCACAAATATTCTAAAGTTCAAAAAGTTCGTTCCAAAAACGGTCGTGCTAAGGAAACCCAAATGATTCTCCAAGTCAAATTCTAAATTACGTGTTTCTCCCTTTGGTTGTAAAGTTAATCACACTATATATGTGTTTAAAAAGACGCCTTAACAAAAAAGTTTATGTAAAGCGTCTCCCTCTAAAACTGAACAAAGAATATAAGAATTTTTTTCGTTATCGTGAACCACCCTGTATTTTAAACGGGTTTAGGTATTTGAAGCTAGCGATGCTGCTAGCCATGTGTAAATTAATAAATAATACACTAATTAGAAGGATAAATAATTAGTTGGAATACATCTTCTAATTTTCAATGTGGGAGTTTCACTATTGGTTCTCGTTCTCCATGGAACCATTTTTGCCGGGTAGCAATTTTCTTTATATGAAAATATAGAAACTCGCATTACTTTTTCTCTCATTTCAGATAGATTAACCTGCTCGATTCATTACCACCCACATTTTAACCTGCACCACTAAGTTTTGTGATGATGAGGTGCTTAGTTTTCCCGTCGAGTTTTCTATTATTTCATTGAGTTTTGTGTTCGTTGTCAGAAGTCTACGAGTTAAAATTTTTCTATTAAATTGTGTGATTTCAAAGTTGAAGCCTTCGACTACTTTGGGAACTCGTTGTCCAAGTTGAAGTAAATTTATATCTTTGTGTAAATTTTTATTTTCTTAGCAATATAAATTGTCATTGAAGCACTTAACATTGAAAATTGAAATAAGGCCAATATGTTAAATACAGAAACAGTAAGATAATAACACCGATATTTTTCTAGAGTCTTCGATGCCCCTAGGATCGAAAAGATCTTCAGACGGGGGATGCAGTTGCAAGAAATGCAGCACTTTGAGGTGCAAATGCCGTAAGCTGGGCAGACCTTGCACGGAGTTATGCAAATGTGTTACGACAGATTGCGAAAACAAAAACGAACCAACTGAGAACTGTGGCACTGATACTGTAAGTTCGACTTTAAAGCTCAAGTTATAAATTTCGGTAACGTTGCGTAAAGTTAACGTAATATAAAAACCGTGCGCTGAGCAACTTTTTTACGAACTCTTTCGCTATTTACGTAAATATTATCTTGGTGCGTTTGAACCAGTTTAACCTCTTTTACGTTCACGTTGCTCTGACTTCTAATCCCAGTTTCAGGGATCAATTAACTGTACATATGCAGAGTGTTTCTAACTATCATGTACACACGGAAGGGGGCATTTCGTCAGCTTATTTTATGACTAAAAATTCATATAAACGTGGTCTGCAAACGCTTAGTTACCTATCTATATGATGTTTAAATTTCAGAAAACGTTCAGTTTCTTCTTTATAGCCGTTGGAGTTTTTGAGATATTTAACTAAAATTATGAATATAGTTTACGCTGTAGGGCCAAAATCGTTAGGCATATTAAATGATTTTGATAATATACAGGGTGATATTTGTCGGCGGCCTCGCCCCTTTCCTTCCCCTTAATTTTTTCGCAAAGCGCCGCCGGTACATTCTAAAATATAAAATAGCTTTTTTTTGTTTAAAAATTTATTGTCTCGTGTAGTTGTGTTTTAAGTTTTCCTTATAATCTCATAATGTTGAACTTTACGGGAGTGTTTGGATAAAGTGTATGAGAACGAGATGGATCAGTCATGACCCCCAAGGTCCCTTGACTTAAATAACCTAGATTTTTTCTTAAGGGGGCATGTAAAATGTTTAGTGCACTAGACACCGTAAATATTGTTGATGAGTTACGAAATCAAATATTAAATGCATTTGATCACTGAAAATATATCACCCACCCATCTATTTGACAAGTCCAATGATGCATGTAAGTCCTGCAGCCTATAAACTCTATTCCAAATTTTAACTAAATGTCTCAAAAACTGCAGGAGTTATGAAGGAAAAATTGAAAACTTTCTGAAATTTGAACGCCCTGTAGATAGGTAAGTGAACGTTTGCGGATCTATATTTATACGAACTTTTAGTTAGAAAATAAGCTAAAGAATTACCCTCTTCCGTATGCATGTGTATGTTATTCGAAGTTAAATATCTGAGCGTGCTAGCTGTCAGGAACACAGATGTTTTTCTCCCGTATAAATAATGGACAGAGAATATTAGTATCCAAGTTTAAAAATTTTCCAATTTAGAAACAGTTGGAATAATACATATAATTTGTCCACGGGTAGAGTTCCTGAAAGGAAAAACTTTCTTTTATGTATGCTTAGAAGAAAACTCCATTGTCAATAAAGATAAGTACATGTCTTGAAACTGTTAGTTGTTATTATACAGGACACTTCAGAAAATACTTCTAAAAAAATATGTATAAATAAACAATGTAATTTTTTATGTTTTCTACATGACAATCGGACCTATGTTATCTTCAATCGTAGATTTAAGAGAAGCGGTTATTTTTATGAGTATAGTAACTTTCTTCTAGATCTACAAGTGTCAAAGTTTTTCCTCCTGTACATTCAACCTAACGATACCTTATATTCTACAGATACTTAAATTATTATTTGGTATTTGCAGAAAACATCCAATAACGACGAATCAGAATTGGACACGAAATATTCTGCAAAAAAACCAAGGTGAGTTCGGATTGTTTTAAGTTTTTGATAACCGATGTGCTATAGTTAAGTGTGTACAACATAGTAGTTTGTTTTGTTACAATCTTCAGAATCGAGTGCTTTTAATAAAATCGATAAGATATCGATTTAATTTTAATTTGTTCGCTAAGCCCATTTTAAGTGCTCCAAATTATAGAGGTGGGTCAAAAAGATTATTCTTTAAATATTGAATAACTGTCAGTTTTGATTTTTCAAAGGGAGCCACCTCACTTTTCGTTTTTAATTGAATTCTGTATAGAATTTTGGACATAATTTGTGTAGTGTTACTTACATTTAATCCTAGAATATTGAAATATGTATTTAATTGCGACATAATTCACTTGTCTCACTTGATCATCTATTAGGTCGTGTAGTATGAAATGAGTAGAATTGAATTGAAACTTTAGTCATTTTTTTTTCATATGAAATGTTTTTATTGTCAATCGAAATATGCATCGCCATTATCAATACACTTCTGCCATTTAACGGGAAGTTCATTGATTCCCCTGCTGTAAAAGCCTGCAGGCCGGGAGTCGACAAACTCGTGGAAGGCAGCTTTGACAGCCTCGTCGGAGTTGAATGTTTTCCCTACCAAGAAGTTATCCAAATTTTGAAAGAAGCGGTAATCAGTGGGTGCTAAGTCGGGTGAATACGGTGGATGACGAAGAGTTTCCAATTCCAACTCCTGTAGCTTGGCCAAGGCGACTTGTGCGGTGTGTGGCCGCGCATTGTCGTGCAACAACAGCGGTGCGCTTCGATTGACTAATCTTGGCTGCTTAACAGTCAGTTAGCCTCATCATTTCGGTCAGTTGTCGGCAGTAGACATCAGCCGTAATCGATTCACCAGGTTTCATGAAGCTGTGATGGATGACACCTGCGTTGGACCACCAAACGGACACCATAAGCTTCTTTTGATGAAGATTTTTTTTCGCACAATGTTTTGGTGGTTCAATTTGATTCAACCACTGCGATGAATGTCTGGTGTTGTCATATAGGATCCATTTCTCATCACAAGTAACAATCCGTTTCAAAAATGGATCGTTATTATACCGGCACAACAAAGAAACACAAGCTTCGAGACGTCGTTCTTTCTATATGTCCCTCAACTCATGCGATACCCACTTGTCCAGCTTTTCCACCTTACCAATCTTAGCCAAATGAGTAAATATTGTTTTTTTGGTTACACTGAATATTAACGAAAATTCGAACGCACTTTGACGTGGATTCGCTTCCACCACAGCTTTCAGATGATCGTTATCCACTTGAGTTTCAGGTCGTCCACGTGGTTCATTTGTTAGGTCAAAATTGCCAGAACGAAATTCCATGAACCAACGAGATATTGTTTGCTGTGAAGTGACTTCAGTACCAAACACATCATTAATATTGCGAGCCGTCTGAGCTGTTGTGGTTCCACGGTGGAACTCATGTTTCATTAACACACGAATTTCACTATTTTGCATGGCTGCACAAAAATTTTTATAAAAATAAAAGTTTTCAATAATTTTTAACACTTTAAACTCTGATCGAAAGAGGAAGAATGTGCCTTTTCCACATAAAAAGGTCAAGTCCAAATATAGATTTAGAGTGAAGTCATTCGCAGTTGAATGTGGCATTTCGAGAATCTACTCATTTCATAGTACACGACCTAATATATGCAAATTAGACGTATTTTTGTGTTGTAAGGTATTTAATTACACCTAGTTTGGCTTACGGAAGACGTAGACAAAAGCGCCAGAATTGACATTCTTAGTTTTTCTCTCCTTTAGATTGTAATATGGACAAAGTGTACTAAAATAAATCGGTTTCTGTGAATGCTCGGTTTAACTATTATTCCAAATTATCACTGTTTAAGGCTCTGCACCTTCTTAGGCAGTTAATCTTCAACTAAAACAATTTATAACTAATATGCTTATTGTCTTATATTATTACACAAATCTCCCCGGACAAGTGTGAATGGTCTGATTAACTTTTTTCCACCCCAAAGCGCAATTGTATATGTAATATGTTTAAATTTTAATTTGTGTTTTGTTAAAGAATAGTAGAAAATTATGTAATAAAACGACTTTGTAAGAAAATAGTATCTTTTAAACATTTTCTATTATTTTCTGTTACAGTTACTAACTCTTTAATGGTGTATGTATATATTTTGCAAAAAAAAAATAAAACATTAACTACTATGGATTTGAATGCAATTTGTGAGAGTTATCTTTTTGTAATTTTCCAGAACTTCTACTAACGTGAATAGACTTATGTGAATAGTCCTATATAGGAACGAGTTTTGTTGACCCGGTTTTCCCCCATTTCCGTCAAGTCCGATCAATTTTGGTATTTCCATGGTCGAACACTTTATCCACACCCATGTAATTTTAACCCTTTTTCTAGTCAGGAGAACCACTTACCAGTGTTTTGTTTTGTTTCAGATTCAATGATATTTCCGTTCAAGACCAGAAGAAGCTGTTTCCCAGAAATCGTCTAGACTTTTCGCAATGATCTGTATGGGGAAGGAAAAAAAGCTGCTTTTCATCAAATAATGATTTAACTTTTTAGACGAATTTATATTAGGCGACCAATCTAGCCAATCAAACAAAATAAATACATATCGATTAAAGCAATAAGTATTTATTTTGTGGCTAAATATGGTTTCTTAAGAATATCAAGATTTTAAGTGAGAGAAAGGTATCTGTGATATTAACTGAGCGGTATTTATTTATCAATTTCATTGCGGTCAAAATGTCCATGTTGAAGTGATTGGACGAGATTTTTTTCTTGACATTTATTTTTTTTATGTATTATACGTTTTTGATCAATTTTATATTAGAAAGAGTACTGTCAGGTATTTCATAATCGATATAACAAATCGTGCTGAATTTTATTGTTAATTTTAATGTGTTTCAAATAACAAAAATCAACAACCTTCGTTAGAGATTAGTTAAAACAGATTAAAAATCTAAAATTTAAAAACTATTCAATATACCTTTAATTATGTGTGAAATTTGCTGCCAGTTCCTCAATTCCTCTCAACGGTGCTAACAGCTGTTTTTGTTTTGGTTTCTAAACGTTCTAACGGTTGTACGTCCATCTTCTAAAGGGGCGTTTTCGTGTTAACTTCATTTGAGTTAGTCCTTAAATAAATGTCTCTTAAGAATTTGTTATAAAAAATGCTAGCATGGGTAATCTCTCTGGCAGCATTCAAGATGGCCATCAAACCATGGTATTTCTGCTGTGTTAAATTTTACACCCGCGATACCTCGGTGGAACTTGGAATGTCCCAAAATTCCGAATATTAAACATTCTTAATAAGGCACCTGCAGGGATGATCCCTCGCATTAAACTTATTTTAAAATAAATTAGAGAGCTATAACAACGATTAGAAGCATCATAATAGCCGTCTAATTTACACATTTCTTTCTAGTACAGGTCGTAAGGTTCTTACTGGGCTTTTTGCCTATACTCGGTCAGAAGAAACTCCCGTCGGTATGCGAACGACTGCCATCCGCTGGTACCACCACAAATGGTTCTGATGCCGAGTCCAGGCTCTGGATCGTCCCCTAGCAAACTAAATTTGTTTACCAAATCTAACGAGTTCTTTACTCACGTTAAAAATCACCTGCCATTTTTCACTCACAAACCTGTATGGCGAGTACAGAGAGTCCTTAAATATCGGAATTTTAACGTGCAATATGAACAATGCCAAATCGAAAAAGTTCTGTATTGACATCTTTTCAATTAACAAAGTATTGAAATCCATTGACCTTGTTCCGCAAATACAGGGTGAGTCGGGAGGATCGTGCCAAACTTCAGGAGCGTGTTGGACATGAAAAATAAATGTAAAAAAACTCAAATGTTGTTATCGGATTTTCGTTTGTTTACAAGTTATAGCGTAAATAAAATTAAAACATAAAATTAAAAAAATTTATAAATTTCATAAGAAATTCCATAAATGAACGTTTGGATATCATAGTAAATGTTCAAAAATATTGCCATTAACTTCTAAACATTTTCGGCTTCGTCTATGAAGAGCATTAGTTGCGCTCCTGATTGTTTCATGTCTTCCTTTAATGCAGCATTTGTAATGCGTTGAATTAGTGCATCTTGAGTGTCCACTTTTACTCTGTACACTTCAGTTTGAAACCAACCCCACAAACAATAGTCTAGTGGTGTGAGGTCTGGAGATCTTGGAGGCCAACTAATAGGGCCACCACGACCAATCCAACGTCCAGGGAACGTTTCGTCTAAATGTTGCTTAAGCTTCAAGTTTTAATTTTATTTATGCTATAACTTGTAAACAAACGAAAATCGGATAACAACATTTGAGTTTTTTTACATTTATTTTTCATGTACAACACGCTCCTGAAGTTTGGCACGATCCTCCCGACTCACCCTGTATAGAATCTTGTGATTGATTTCATTAATGTTCCCGTATTACACATTTTTCTGTCCGCCGTGGTAAGTAATTCATGCGTAACAAGAAAAAGTCGTGAATTAAATAGGTTCTCTCGATCACACTGGTTTGATTTTTGATATGATCACATTGCTAGACATTATCACTAAATTCTTTTACTCCTTCAATTCGTAAAACTCAGCCACAGCGTGGTGAAGATGGCAAAGGGCGTTGCTAAATAACTGCCCTTTTTATGACATATTCTTGTAGGGATCAAAGAGCTATCAAACACTTTTATGTCGGAATCACGTTCATTTTGGAAATTCTATTTATAATTCTCACTTGTACAATAAATCCAAACCGACTCTTTTTTCTTGAACTTGGCCGGGAACACTGTTGCACACTTGGTTGCACTATTCCAGGTAAGTCAGCCAGCATGGTCTAATAAGGCTTGCAGTTTTACTTATGAGACGTGAGAGTTTTACTTGCGACAAAGTTTCAGTTACGAGAATACTAAACAATCAAATTTTGTGTTTTGAATTATACGAATTGGAAGTCCTAATTATCTCATAGGCCTTTCTTGATAAATCGTCTCTCAGTAACTGTTAATAACATGACTTACACTTGAAAACGTGTATAACAAAACGTACTTTTGACTTATATCAAAAGTACGTTTTGTATTTTATAATAAACTCGTGATTTGCTAAACATGGGCGCCCTTTTGGGGTACGAACCATTCATCCCTAAATCAGGAGTTTTGACCTGCCGTCTTATCCTCAAAATGGATTGCAGTGGCGCAAAGAATGGGTGAAAAGGGACCTGGGCTGAGATATTGTGGTTTTAGGCGACGAATATAGATTTTTTCTGGGTATGCATGATGATCAGGCAAGAGTGAAACGACAACGAAGCCAAAGACGGGATATTTAATTTTCAGTCCACGACGATGTGCACCAGACTGTGGGAATAATAGTGAGAGATGCCATAGCTCGTAGTAGCGAATCACCTTTGGCTTTCAATAGAGACGGTACATCCAAGAAGTCTTGCAGCAGCATCTTCTGCCCTATTTCAGATCACTGAAACCTAGTTTTTCAACAAGATAATATACATCTATATGTGGTTCGGGTTACTAGGTATTTCTTCCAACAAAATGAAATCAATTTTTTACCTTCGCCATCCCTATCACCAATCGAACATGTCTGGGATACAGTGGGTAGAAACTTACCCCCAAACCCCAGTAGCGGTCTGTAATACTGTATAGATAACCTGAAATTATATTCTTTAAGAAGACATGGATGATCGAATCAATACCTTGATGGGTTCAGGAGTGTATAAGGCAACGTGGAGGACGCAGTTATTCAGTTTTTTCGAGTTTTAACTGTTAAATTTGTTTAATTTTTTGACGATGTGTTTATGTTAATATAGGAGACATGAACAGCAAAAATTATTTAAATCAAACCATTTTCATGGGGTGTTCTCTTTTCTATGCCAAGCAGTATATTAACTAACGTAGAGTCCAAGGTTTTCTGGCAAGATTTGCCACAAAGCGAAGCAACTAGTTACCCTTGTTGGGAGGAATTACGCTTCGTAAGGACACGGCCAAGGAACTGCTTTGGTTTTGGTTTCTATATCTACTGATGGTAACATTTACAATGCTAGTTAGAGTATATTTTTTTATTCATGACAGTAAATTATAGAATTCGTCATGTCTCAATCTATTTATACTGCATGTACAGATTTAGGTATTGATAGTTCTTGAGAACGCAATGAATCTTTCCTTCAAGTAATTTTCTGAGCGCGGTCCAAATAAAGTCTCAGAAGATACTTTTTGAAACCACGAGCTTCGTTTTAACAGGGTAAAAAACCAATTCTGGAGGTAGCAGTCTCTACCTGTGTACTCCGCATATTTCTGACGATCCGGAATGAATTTACTTCTTTGTTCTATCGACTAGTTAATGTTGTGAAGTTCTGTTTTAAGATACATGAAAAGAAGGTTTCACTGCATTCCCCATTGTATTTGTATACTTATATTAACGCATGAACTTATTTAGAATGATTAAACGTATGACTAGTTTTTTTTATATTTCTGTGCATAGTACGATTAAAATTTAGAGAAAAATATACACGTTTCAATACTTTTCTTCTTTATATTTGTTTCCTTAAAAACATTGGATTCTATGAAGCCTTTTGGAAGGTTATTTCTCGGTACACTTAAAAGATTGTTAAGGAGGGACGTTTCATTCTAAGTTTAAGGCGAATTTTGATTTTAGTTTCAAGTACAATTTATTTTCCGCAGAAGCATACTTCACATAGATTTAGAAAAAAGTTTTGGAACAACTTAGGCTCATAACAACAATTTACATGTGTGTAAGTGCATGCAATTTACGCTATTAATGAGATTCTTCACTGACGCGAACAAAGCAAATCGATGTTGTTAGTGGTTCTGTTTATTAAGTGAGATGCAAAATGAAGGCATCTGCCTTTACTGCACAACTAGTTGCGAAATAGCAGACATCGGTTTCAATCTGTCACCGATTAGCAAGATCTGCCACTTATTTGCATAAATTATAATAATTATCTTTCTTATTCCGTGGAGGAAAGCGCACTTTCCGTTAAAAAGTTATTTGTCCGCACTGATTTCTCGAGTCCTAATTTTCCAGCCTGTGACATCTCTTTACCAGACAAAGTATCTGAGATCACAAAAAGCTCGTAGAAAAATGTTCTTCCTAACTTTTCCAGCAAGTGACTTTCCACACTGATTAGAAAAATAATGGTCTATGCCAACCAGACAACCAAAACATCAGGCGACAAACCAATAAACAGAAATAATTAAGAAAATTGATGAATCAAAAAATGCTGTCGTAGGCCAATGATTTTTTCATTGTGTGCTTGCTGGATGTTATAGACCCTATATAATATTTCACATTTTCAATTTACGCACAGCAAAAACAGTAGCCTGTCACGATTATTAAACGCAAAACAATGAATAAAAAGATGTATTTCAAGCCAACAAAGTTTAGAGATTTAAACCAAATTTTTAATTAAAAAGCAACAAAAAATTTAAAAAATCAGAGTCGTACCAAAATGAATTAACGCAGAAAACAATGCGTCTCGCCAAATAATGTTGAGATAAAAATCATGATTAAAATAAGAAAAAATGTTGAAAAAGTGCTGGGTCTTAAAGGGTCTTAAAACGTTGGTAATACGCCCATCTGAATATCTTTAGATTCATCACTGCAGAAAACAAACTGATCAATCAAAAAATATAATAATGGCCATTGACCTTTTGATTTGGAAATCCAGTTGTCAACTAAATAAATTTCAAAACCTTTCATATTGGGAAACGCCCTCCAGATTATAAAGCGATAATAAGGAACACCAGCTACTGGCAATATTATTCAAGACATTAATATTCATATATACCACTCTAATAAATAAATAGACCAAAATAATATCAATTTTAAAAGAATTGAGGAATTGTCTGTTAAACCAGACGTAAAAACTTCTCAATTTTTCTATTTGTTAGGCAAATGCCATATTGGTCTTTTGTAACAACAAAAAAGAACTGTTTAGTGATAGTGTCAACACTACCATATGTGAATAAACCTATCGAATCGAACGTTGCTAAAGGGAAATTCTTAAATCAAATATAGAACCGTTTACGCACAACAGCGAACATTCAACTTGCTTAAAGTGAAACTCTACTCTATATCAGAATGGCCCCAAAGAGTTGAAATTATATTGTACAAAACGCCCGACAAACATCTCATTCGAATTAAATGCATCGACCACACAATAGGACCGTTGTTCCTCGGTTGCAGTCAACAAAACAGATCTTAAAGATTAAAAAATTACTGAAAACACATATCTACTTATCATCATCACTCACAATTCACACAAATTAATCACAGCAATAAAATGAAGAAAACTTAGGTGTGCAGATCCTTGACGGCAGTCTCCACTCTCTTCAACGTGGATTTATTGAAACCCGTGATAGCCCCCAACAGGGCTGATCTGTCTTTGGTCGGTGCGGGGGTCGAATTGGTGCCATTAGATATTGCAGGTGGCGGTGGTGGAGGTGGGGGCGGCGACGGCACTATGACACACGAAGAAGGGGTGATTTCAATTTTTTTTTAATAAAAGATGAAGGTTTAAGCTCACCAGCAGCTAAAGGGGGAGTGGCAGTGCCCACAGAAGTGGCAGCACTGCTGCTGACGCTGTCGCATCTCTCCAAATGATTGCCGTTCTTCTTGCTCTCGTTTTTACTCGATCCCTCTTTACTCTTCTGTTCCCTTAGCTGCTTCTAAACACAAATAACATCAAGAACGTTAAACAAACAATACTGGCCCATCTTGGTTTTGAGATATGAGACGTTTGACAAACTATATTTTGGGATCCCTTTTGTGTTTTATTTATCCCATATAATAATATCGAGAAAGTAAAAAAGAATTCTCATGTGTTTTTTTCTGTAAAATAGAGAGACGCAGTTCGTTTCTTTCTGTTCCTTAAAGTCTCCAAGAGTTTACACGGTTGCAAAGAGCATAACATTCTCTATTCAATACCATCAAAAATGTGATATTAATTCATGCGTTCACAAATTAGTGAGGAATGTGTCTAATTAACTTAGTAAAAGGAGCGATTATCAAATATTCAAGTTACTTTAGACATTAAACACATACGCAAATTTTTCACTGGATCAAGAGATATTTGGGATGGTTTGTTTTCAAACGAATTCTCAGAATACATGAAACTTACCATTCGATTTCTATGCTTCTTGCGCTCCTCCTCACTGCTCATCATCTCCTGCACCTTAGTCAGCCTTTTCTGACTCCTCACCACCTTCTGCTCCCCTTTCAGTCTCTCCTCAATCTTGATTACCACGGATTTCAAATGCTCTTTGGCGGCACTGGGAAGCTTAAAGTGCGCTTTATCACTATCACTTAAAGTCAGTTGTACTTGGGAGAAGAACTGGTCAATTAAGAGGGCCCCGATGGTGGGCAGGCCGTTCTTGCATGCCTCGTGTGATAAAATGGATTCAATAATCTTCCCTAAGTACACAATGATATCAAGCAATAAAAAAAGAAGAATCTTGCTTACTAATTTGTGGCGACGGACAGTCGAAGTTATCATCTGCAATGTAGCTTTCATGCAAGGGAGAGCCTACGGCCATTTCATAGAGCACGTGCCCAAAACAATAAACATCAATGGCTTCCAGGGTGCTAATTTTTTTGTGCTGCATGAAGTAGGGACGATAGTAGGAAGGAACTCCCAACACCCCATTCTCTATATCGATCAACTTAACCCTCTCATTTTCAATTAAAATATTGCCACTGTGCAGATGCCCTGAAAGATTTCATTTTAAAACCATCTCCAAAATCATTTGTTCAAATAAAGCGGTACCATAAGGAAATCCCTTTTCATGTAAAAATTTCAAGGCCTCCAAAATCTGTCTTCCGTGCATGGCAATCTCCTCTACTGTTAACTGTTTGTGTCCCTGTGGGTTGCCATACTTCTTAAGAAATGACAACTTAGGCTTGGCTCCGCATAAGTAATCTCTTAAAGACCCATCTTTGCTCATCTCCCGAACTACTAGGCCCCCTACTTCAGTGCACAAGCACAAGTCTATATGGCCAATGTAGGGATGCTGCATATGAAAGGCATAATTGATTTATAAATTTGGTACACCTAAACCAGATCTACGTAAATTTTAAAGTTCGTAAGAAACACATAAGAAATACATACAAATTCCCTATGTATTTTGGAAATGCAACTAGGCCTTATATTGTGTCACAATATTAAAAATGCTCAGGGAGAATAACAAAGAATTATTGTAAACATGTGAATCGTGAACATCATCATTCAAACATTGTATACATTATTTATACAGGGTGTTTCATAGTTGAAGTGGCAAAAGTCTAGTAGAGATTCTACTCAGCAAAATATGAACAAAGGTTCAAGTAAACTTGGATCCGAAAAAACTTCGTTTCAGAGATCAGAGTGTAAATTTTTTTTAGTATTTTCTAGTAATAGCTTAAAAATGCTTTAGCCGATTTTAATTAAATTTTTAAGAATTATTGAACCAATTGTCAAACATCTATTAGACCAATTATATTTGATCCAGAATTTTCAATTTTTTTTTCCCATAAAATAAACACACTGAAATAAATTTTTGAGCAATTTCTAAGCATTTTCATTTTCCTTATGACGTTTAAACACGTACCGAGGACCATATTGAAATTTTTTCTCGAAAACCAAGGAGGACACTAGAAAAACTCAAAAGAAAAAATGTATTTTTAGTAGATTTATCTATATATTACGTGAAAACCATAAAAACGCTACACGATGATATTTTTTCGACAAAAAAACAACCAAAATGCTCGCTGGATATATCCTTGAAAATTCTGAATTAAATCTAATTAGTTCAATAGATATCAGATAATTGTTTTAATAAACCGTAACAATTTTATTCAAATCGGCTAAAGCATTTTTAAGCTATTAATAAAAAACCGACAACAGACCGAATTATTTAGTACATATTATAAAGGATCCAATAGAAAACCGACACCTAGAGGTACGCATAAAGAACACCCTTTCCTTTATCTTCTCCCCTAATCAGGGACTCCCACAAAGATCGCCACTCCCGCCATGTACAACTATAACCGACAAGATAAACCATTTACACAAAACAGCATATATACTGCAATACGCTGACGACACTACACTTATCACGCACGACAAAACTACGACGAAAGCAGTGAAAAAACTGCAAACACTAACGGACAACACACTGATTTGGTTTTACAGATGGAGACTAACACCAAACGCCACTAAAAATTAACTGCTACTTCCAAATCATCAGATAAAAAACAACTTCCCGACAATAGTAGCAGACGGTCACCAAACGAAACCAAAACTAGAAGTGAAATACCTAGGCATAACAATTGATAATAAATGAAAATTCACCAAACACGTACAAAATACAAGAATGGAAATCATTAAAAGAACCAAACACTTTAGAACTCCGGCATGCAAAAACAAGAGTTAGTACCAAAACAGCCACCAAAATTTTCAAATCCGTCTGCAAACCGCTACTGGACTATGCACATAGAATAAACGCTACAGAGAGAACAAGGCAGCATATATAAACTGCAAAACATTTAGCATTGAGACTAATCATCAAGATAAGACACCCCAAGAACCTCCTTCATAATCCATCCAAGGCACGTTTATATAAACGGAGACTAATGACTATAATAACAAAAAGATTATTACAACTACAATCCAAATGGACAGACAACCACTACAATTGAACTATACTCAACCCCCTTTGCCTTACAAGATTAAGAAGACAATCCTGCTTCCTCTTCCTTCTCACTACACCGTTGGAATATTTTCAAGAATTGTTATTTTTTTCCTAATCTCTTTTTTTTGTATATTTGATTGAATTGTAAAAAAGAAAGGTAAAGCATTAGTCACGGGCAGAAAGGCCAATTAGACTGATAGCTCTTTCTTAAGTGAATAAAGATTTTCTACTATTATTAAAAAACCAAGTTTTTTTTTTTATTTAACGCCTTCTACCTCGAAAATGGTATTTTTTCGGACTCATGTTCATCACAAACTTTTTCCATATTTTGCTGAGCGGTATCTCACCTAGCCTTTTGTCATTTCAACTGGAAACATAAGGAATGTGCAAGTAAGAGAATCGCACAAAGTTCCAATAAAGACCAACGAAGTGGATCGCGAAAGTAGCGATTGAATTGAGCGAAATTAGTCCACTATCCAGATCTAGCACCGTTGCAGAATTTTAGCTAATATAAGTTCTAGTGATGGATTGATCTTTTTTTTTTGTTTATTTCCATTGCTGTATTTTGCTCTGATACATATTGTTAAAAAAACTTCCATCGTTGCGAAAGTAACGTTATTGATACTAATCTAAACATTGAAGTGGAGGCGTCGGCCGGACTGATTCCGCCTACTTCAACCGCTAGCCTCGCAAGCGGCTTTATGGGTCTTTGTCAGAGGCAAATATGGCCCATCTCCCATTAGCACAATCCCTATGTTTCCACTTAAACTGGTGATATGTGTGTATAGTTTCTAACATTTAAGATGGAGTATTGAAATATCTCCAATGCTAAGTAACCTACAGGGAAATGTTTAAAATTAAACTTTAATCACTCTAAGAAGGAAATGTATAGGTCCTAAAATTAATTTCACTCCACACTCTGTGTGGGCGTAATAGTAAGTAGTAAGTAGCAGTAAGTAATGGTTTTCAAACAGAAACTCTAATTTTTTTACAGATTTAAACGATACAGCTAAAAAATTGAAAAAAATCGTCTGAAATACATTTTTAGATTCATGCTAGAAAATACTGTAATTAAAGAAAGTAAATTCACAACTTAAATGGCAACGTTCATTTTTAGCAAAATTCTGTGAGATAAATACATCTACGATAATAAAATGTGATAAATAAACAATAAAGCAAACAAATAAAACATCTACTTTTAAACATTTTGTTGTTAAAACTGTTTCACGATGGAGTGTTTGACTGTAGAAGAGAATATCGAAATGGTTGTGGTGTGTGAAGACACTGGTAAGCATTTAGATAATGCCGTTAAATCTTTACGCGCAGCGTTTTCTTAAAAGACCACGATCACGGACTTCTTCTTATCGTGTGATTAATAAATTTATTAATGAGGGGATTGTAAATTAGAAGAAAAAGTCGCCCAGTTACTGTGTACGGAGAAAACAATCAAATTTCAATTCTAGGTACTGTGACTTTTAATCCCCAAGTGAGTACAAAAGAAATATCAGGACTACCAGGAATTTCTCAAATGAGTGCATGAAGAATACTGAGTATGTACAAGTTTCACCGTTATCATATCTCTTTACACCAAGAACTCCACGAAGAAGATTTTCAAAATCCTTTAGACTTTTATGATGGAGCATCTAGACAGATGGAAAGATATCCTAATTTTTTGTGTTGTATATTATTTTTTTCATGAATCATTGTTTACAAATCATGGTACATCCAATAGGTATAACAGGCATTACTGGAATGTAGCAAAGCAGCATATGATTCGACAAGTTGCACACTATCGACTTTAGACTGTTAACGTATAGAGTGGAATCATTAGCAATAAACTTATTGGTCCCCACATAATTGAAGGCAACTTGAATGATGAAAATAGGATGAAATGCACTGGAACATTTTGGAAAATGAGCTGCCTATATTACTTAAAATTAGAAATGCGTCAAAACATGTTTCAATAAGACGGTTGTCGGGTTCACTCTTTAGCAGTGGCACGGGAAATTCTTAATCATAATTTTAACGATTGATAGATGGGCAAAGTTGATCCGGTAAATTGGCCTGCTACATCTCCAGATCTTAATTCACCAGATTTTTTTTTTTTTAAAGATATTTCAAAGATCAAGTTTATAAAGAAATACCAATGACACATGAGGATATAATTCTACGAATTTTAAACACTTGTGCCAATATTACAAAAGACACACTTTGCAGATATGAAGAGCCCTTTAAAACACAGATAAATAAATGCATTGAAATTTGGGGACACCATTTTGAACATTTACTTTAAATAAAAGCTGTGCAAAAATTGAAGTTTTCATTAATTGTAAAGCAGATATCATCAAACATTTCAGTAAATAGTAAGCGAAAGAGAAATTGAATTTTGTGTATGATGAAAGAAAATATTTTTGACAATTTTTTTTATTTTTAACTTTATTATCCTAATTTCTAAAAAAATAGGGGTTGCCATTTAAAAGTAAAAAGTGGACTCTACCCCCCCTGTCCTCACAAGCGATAGGGGGATCAACTTTAGCACCAATACATTTCTTTCCCAGAGGGGTTCAAGTCAGATACTAAACATTCCTTTATATGATGCCTAGTATTCAACATATTTCAGTATTCTAGCTTAAATGTTACACCTTGTACATACATACTATGAGAATAAAGATAAATATTTTAAAAACACTGAATTTTATAAGAAAATTTTGTATGATAATTTTGGAATTTACTTTAAGTTTTTTCTTTCTTTCCATAGATGAAGGTTGGAATATTAGACTTGCCTGTTACTTGACCAATAATATTAATCATTCTATATACTTTAAAAAAATATTCTTCATTATAAACATATTTACTATCTCTACCAGAAGGGCCAAGCAACTCACTTTAATTTGATGTAAGCTCTTAAAAACAGAGTGCATGTCTTTGTCATCTAAATATTTGTCAGGCCCATAATCAGTCCAGCTCCCTATAAGCTCATCCTTGGATCGAGACTTGCTTTTGATTGTATAGAAGTGTTTCCGGAGCCTCCAGCCAATATCTGCCAAAGGCCCTGCTACTTCCCAGCCAAATTCACCTCTTAGTGCAAGAGATACATGTTGCAATGCAATTTCTTTAATTAACCAAAACTTACTGTTAGCATATACAACTAAAATGACCATTATTAAAGAAAATTACCTCCAAAAGGCTGACAGTAGTTGGCTGGATCTACAAAAGACCTAGCCGGTAGCGAGGACACTAAAATAGGATTCATCAGAATGCTGTCTAAATATTTCTGCAAAGCTTGTTGCCGCTCGGTGATAAACTTGGGGTCCAAGTTGCCAATGAGCTTTTTAGGTGGCAATTCAAGTGGGATTTTGGAGATCTGAAGGGTTTGGTGGAGTTTAAGGAAGTCATTATAGCGTTTATGAACTTTCCAAGTCTGATCTGAGAAGGGCCCTCTGTGGACTCGAATTACAAACTCCTAACGAAAAAGAATAATTTCAAGGTTGGTCTTTAAAACTCGTTGTGTACATTTCAGAGATACGCCCCTTCATTAAGAGCAAAATTGTTACCAAATAATTGGTACTCACTGTATGCCCATTTACGTTCTGCCAGTTCTCAATGTGACAAGTAATTGGCTCAGTATCGTCTAATAACACTTTATTGCTGATATCTCTTTCGAAAATAGCCATTTGATTCCCACCATCCGCCGAAAATTTCCTTGAAAATCCATTAGAATGACCTTTTATTGATAAACTTTCTTGTTTACACCTGCAACAAATCCGACATTTTAATTCGATCTTTTCTTTTTACGTTTTCTACCTTTAATTGACTTTTGCCATTAGATGAGAGAACCACGATCTGCGAAATATTTATTTCTCTATGTGCAAGATAAAGAGAGTTGATCACCAGGATGCGGATCATTTGTTCAACGCAGGAGTTTGACAAATAATGCGGATGACATTTTAAAAGTGCAGTTAGAACATATTCAGAGCCGTATAGAGCCATTCACATTATTTTAAATTTATTGTAGTTAAATTTTTTCATTCTTCCTTTTCATGTTGGGGAATAATATCGTGCACTTCACTAAAGGCTCTAATTTTATTTAACTATTTTGAATTAAAACTAACTGATAATAATATTAGTGGGGTATAAGTCGGAATAGAGTGCAATCCCACTACTCCAACAGCCCCCACTGGTGGGTGTATTCCGAAAAAATAAAAGAAAGTGCTACTTCTAATTGGTAGAAAGAACAGACAAGCATACCCTCTCGTCGTTCAGTTGTTTTAGTTTTTCTGTCCAGTATGTGTCACTCGTGTTTGTAGGCAGGTTGTGTTCGTCATTTTTAAGGTTGAAAAGCAATAAAGTGCGATATTTTCGTTTAAGTAATTTTATTTAAATATTTTCACTGAAAAAGTAATATTTTTTAACTTAAATCACAATATAATGACTGACGATAGCTGGGATGCCCCTTGGGATAGTGGTCCAACTCAGTTCACTACTCCTCAACTGCCAACGAATTTCGATAGTAAGTATATGTGTAAGAAAGATTTCATTTCTGATGTTTTTTATTTATATTCTACTCGTAAAAACACCTGCAGTTGCGAAATTTGTTGTTTTCTTTATGCTTTTCGCCAATAAACTTGATTTTAACTAAAATCTAAAAACGTGTAAAACTGTAGTACGTTCGTACTATGTAGAATTACTTCTATGGCGCTCCAAAATGTTGTTGGATGAAAGATCATGGAAAATTTAAGAAATAGTTTTTATCTAACGAATGAGCCACGTGATACCTTACATCCCTCTGTCTGCAGTTGACCAAACAACGTGAAGCGAAGTTTGGTCAACAATGCGGTGCGGCGAAATACTTTCGCACGTGGTACATACATTTCCTAGAAGTTCTTGTCCTTCAACTTTATTGTCTTCTGTAAGTACAATTAGGTTACGGTAAGATATACACCCACGTGTAGGGAGATATCCACACGAACACGTGCGCTAATCTGTATTACTATACAGATTACAAATACCTACAAGACGCTTGGAGTTTTACCACCACTTTTACCGCATACTCATAAGAAACAATAGAAATGACAAATTCCTAACGAAATATCCTATACATTTTTTGAGATTTTTTCTAATTCTGATCCAGTAGAAAACGGCTACAATGAACCTTCAAGGGAGGTTCATTATACGTGAACAAGACAAAAAACTGGTTTTTTCAAAATTTCTATTTTAACCATATGCCAAATTATACAATTTCTGGTTGTAATAAATAGGTATATGTGTATTAAATGAGAAAAAAAACAAAAATCTTAAATAATGTCGAAGTTTAGGTAGAACAAGAGACCGCAATTTGACTCTGCACCTTGTGATTTTTCAATATCTCTTCAATTATTTTGTTCTGCAAAAGATATGCCGCATTTAAAAACTTTTCACTTTCTGAATAAGTCATCGGTGCATAAAATGCTACAATTTTCAGAGCAGAAAGAGTCTCTCGAACTTTAGAGATTAATATTTTATCATTTCTCTTAACTTTCTACTTATCACTCTAAACGTTTTCATATTGATCTTTGGCATTTATTTGAACAATGTCAATATCATTAAGAAGTTCGGTAATTTCCACGTGTTGATGAATCATTATGTCATATATTCATTTAAAATAATTGTCTCAAAATCAGAAAGAAAAGGAAAAGAAAAAATTTAGATGTATCTGTTCCACAAAATCGGCAAGGTCTGTGTGGATTTAATATATCAGTAGGATTATTTCGAGGAAGATATTTGGAACCCCATTTTTATCAAGGAAACTTAAATGTAAATTTTTGCACATTTATGTTGTACCATTTTTGGAAGCTGTATAGAAATATCTACTATCAACAAGATAGTTGCCCTCCACATAACCCCAGAATTACAACGGACCTTTTATATGATGATTTTAGAGAACATTGAATTAGGAAGAAGAACTTCATACTTTCGCCCACCCAATTTGTGTAACATGTTTTAATATAAGTCGCACAAAACAATTCACTTTTTTATTTTATTTAATTTCAATTCAAATCACAAATATATATATAAATAAAACATGCTCTTTAAATTTTCCAGACTGGCGCGAAAATAAAACTCAGAAATTTACTAATTCCACGAGGCGAGGAGGTGGAAGCCGCAAAGAAGGTGATTGGAACGAGAGCCGTCGAGGCAGGCGCAACAAAGACCATGGTTGGAAGAATAAAAACACCAATGAGGGATGGGGCAACAACACTCCGAATGATATTAGTGATAACTGGGGCAATATAGACCAGACTAACAAGGATTCAAGTGACAGTTGGAGTAATGAGCGGTGGGACAACTGCAATCAGAATAGTAGAGATCATCGACGAGGCGCTAATGACAAATATGAGATCATAAAAATTCCCACAAGAATGGTGGGAAAAGTTATTGGTAGAGGGGGCTTGCAAATAGAGGAATTGCAAATACGATCATCTGCAAGAATTCAGGTGACCAAGGAAACGGATGGTTCGGAGACTGTTGTTAAAATTTTCGGAAATGATTCTAATATAGCAAAGGCTAAAGAATTGATAGATGGAGTTATTGAAGAAAAACCCAAACCTGCTCCAGAAGAACAGGACACTCCCACAGTTCCTCCTCCAACTTCATCAAATGAAGCTTTTGAGCAAGCTAAGTTGCAGCCAGGCTATAACTGGTTTAAGTTCCTGAAGGAATGTGACGCGCGGGCTGAAGAAGAGTGGAATAAACTCCCTCCAATAATTAAGAATTTTTATCGGGAGCACCCAGAAGTCAGTACAATGAGTAAGCCACAAATAGAGGCTTTTAGATTAGAAAATAATAACATTGTAGTGAATAGAACTTTTGAAAAAGAAGACAGCAAGCCTGTACCGAAACCTGTGTTCACCTTTGAGCAGGCTTTTCATAATTATCCAGAGATTTTAGATGAAATTAAGAAAGCAGGTTTTGAGAAACCTTCGCCAATTCAATGTCAGGCATGGCCAGTACTACTAAGCGGTGAAGATCTCATAGGAATAGCTCAAACTGGCACTGGTAAAACGTTGGCTTTTCTTTTGCCTGCTTTGATACATATTGATGGCCAGACAGTTCCTAGAGAGAAACGAGGAGGACCGGCAGTACTAATAATGGCGCCCACTAGAGAGTTAGCGTTGCAAATCGATAAAGAAGTGAAAAAATACTATTATAGAGGTATCACTTCGGTCTGCGTATACGGAGGTGGCGATCGCAAGGCGCAGGTAGATGTAGTAAGCCAAGGAGTGGACATAGTCATAGCTACACCTGGAAGAATGAACGATCTTAATGAAGCTGGTCATTTGAACGTGCGTACGGTGACTTACGTGGTGCTAGACGAAGCCGATCGCATGTTGGATATGGGTTTTGAACCTCAGATACGCAAAGTCATGTACTCGTTGAGACCTACAAGGCAAAGTATTATGACTAGTGCCACATGGCCCCCAGGAGTACGTCGTCTCGCCCAATCATACATGAAAGACCCCGTACAGGTTTATGTGGGCTCTCTGGATTTGGCGGCCACGCACAGCGTTACTCAAATAATTCAGTTAATAGATGAACGTGAAAAAGAAGAAACTTTTTTGAATTTCGCCCGGAATTTGGGTCCGGACGATAAGATTATAGTGTTCTGCGGCACCAAAGCAAAGGCCGATCATCTTTCAGTCGAATGTGCTCTTCAGAACATCTCGAGCACTGCTTTGCATGGCAACAGGGATCAGGCGGACCGGGAACAAGCGGTGGCCGATATTACGAGCGGCGTCGTCAAGATCTTGATCGCCACCGATGTGGCGTCCAGAGGATTGGACATTGATGACATCACGTAAGTGTTCCTTTTTTATTACAACAATCTCAATAACATTTTCTTTTGTAAACTAACTAGGGTTTAAATGCTGAATATTTTGCTTTTGCAGGCATGTGCTAAATTATGATTTCCCGAAGAATATCGAGGAATATGTGCACCGAGTAGGTAGGACCGGACGAGCGGGCAAAACTGGAGAAAGTATTAGCTATTTTACGCGGAATGATTGGGGTCAAGCGGCAGAGCTGATCAAGATTCTTGAAGAAGCGGATCAGGTAAATTGCGTTGGACCTTTCTGGATAAATTTAAAAATATTGATTTTGTAGTTCATACCTGAAGAGGTTCACGACATGGCCAGGCGATATGAGGCCATGAAGGAAAGGAGGGAGAAATCGGGAGAGCCTTTAGGAGGAAGAAGGGGAGGTGGTCGATTTGGAATTGGAGGAGTCAGGCGCTACTGATAAAAACCAAAATCCAATTTTTGGTGGTTAGTACCACCAAAAAAAATTTATGAAAATAGTTGTTTTCATGAATTTTTTTTAGTGTTAAATATTTCTATAATTTCTTTAGAAATCCAGTGTTATTTATATAGGATCTCCGGAAAGGTCATGTCATAAAGTCTAGAGATTGTAGAGGTGGCTAAAACAATGCTAGTACTTTATATTAACAAAAATTCTTAGCGGGCTTCGTTATTAAGTTATTCATTTTCAAAATAACAAGTTGAAAAAAATTACTGTAACTTTCAGTTGTCATGGCGAGAATGAAAATTGGGCGGTTTAAATAATCCGTAGTCCTGCCTATTTTTATACGTAAACAGATGTTTCCTATGTATTCCTTAAACAAGGGAAGTCAAAATTTCTCATTTAGACGCATTTATTTTTCTAGTGTGTTGACGAAATCTTTTTTTTTTTTTTTTTTCATTATTCTTCTACAAAAAAGGTATATCTTGCTTTAATTAATCGATATCTTGTACCATTTTTCAAAAACTGGCATTTCAATATCAAAAGGCACCATACATGCCAGCAATTCGAAATCAAATAAATAGTAATTTATTATTTAAAAAAATAGTATGTACTACAGCTAAAGTTATCAAAAAATTTCATGTTAACATTCACTGTTATCAACATGAGTTATTTTAACATCTCGGAGTTTAGCAACGAGCAGTATGCAGACATCCGTCTAATGTTCGAACTTGCAGAAGGTAATGCTGTCGAATCTGCTGTGTTGTAGACCAAAATTATTTATCTATAATACATACCAATTTTTATAATCAACTGCTATTTTATTTAATTTCAAATTGTTGGCATATTTGGTGCATATTGATAATAAAATACGATTTTCTCAAAAACAGTACAAGATATCGATGAACGCAAGGTATACCTTTTTTTCAAAAAATAATTACGAAATAAAAACGATTTCATTAACTCGCTAAAAAAATCAATGAGTTTAAATAAGAATTTTGACTTTCCCTATATAAAAAAGACAAATAAAACATTTGTTTACATATGAGAAAAAGTACGACTATAAGTTATTGAAATTGGCCAACTTTTGTCACCATGATAATTGTTTGAAATTTACAACAAAAATACTTTTTGTTTAGTTCTTACTTTGAGAACAAATTACCTGGGAACGAACGTCACCCGGAATTTTTTTTATATGAAATACTAGCATTATTTTAGCCTCTTCTTTTATCCCTAGAAGTTATGTCATGACCTTTCCAGACAAGTTGTATCACTTCAAGTATTATTAGATTTATACTACCATATCTAATTTTTTTCCACTTGCAAAAATTAGAGGTTTTCGATCTCAGATATAGAAATATTAATTTATAGAAAGGAATGCAACATTGAGTTTATTTAAGCAGAACTGTATTGATATTTTAGTTTGAATATGATTTATTTTTATACCATAAATTAAGTTCATTTAAATAAAAGTCCATTTATACAGATTTGTTTTATTTGTTGCCATTAAGAAGGGAATAATTAATATTTGTTTTTAGTGTCACGTACCGATAAGTACCAAAACTTAATATCGAAATAAGTATAGAAGGCACTGCGTAGCATCAAAGTATTCTATTTATCGATGACATTCGTCGTTTTATAAAAAAAAATATACGTAATGGGGCTTCATGGCTTTTTTGCATATTTATCTGTATATATCATCGAAATGTATTTTTTATATTTATGTTCATTTTATTTTTTTGATTTTGATGAGATCCTATTTATATTCTGGTTGAAAGTGAAGAAGTTCTATTAAATATAAATTCTTGACGCATTGTAACATTAAGTTGTACTGAAAATAGGCGAAGAAAAGTTTAGCTATTTAATATTTAGGATAAGTTAATTGATTATTTACTTACCTTCACCTTATCTTTCAATTAATAAGAGATTAATGTGTCGGCCAACAGTTAAATTAAATTGAATATTAAATAATATTGGTTATTAATATTGTCTGAAATCCATGTTAAAATACAAAAATACATAGTCTACATATAGTATATTTAGTATTCCAGTAGATTCTTAAAGAATATATGTCAATGTCAATATTAATATGCCCATCAACGTCAAAATTCCCGCCATTTACAAGTTGTTTACATGTTTTCTGTCTGAGTTTCCCTTTTTCCAATTCTTCAGATAATTCTAACCGTTTTATAGTTTAAGTCATACTTTATTTATTCATTACATTCCCGCGATTACGCTAATGGCCTCGTTAAGAGACGATATTGTAGGCCAATTTGAACTTTTTAATATTAAACCCTCGGAGGCAGAGATTTCCAAATGTAAGTTAACATAACCTTATTATTTTCATTATCTTGCTTTTCTATAAAAATTTTAAAAAGGTTTACAAATTTGTACAAGACACAATGTCAGTGGCGAAGACATGGTCGACCAATGGTTTGCCTATTCATCCTCAGAACTGGGGGGCGCCGCACCGACAGTGGCTCATTTGGAAAGTTTAGAAAGAAAAAAAATTGTGAAAAAAACTGGTGAAGATAAAAGGAGGGCGTTAGAAGCAGAAGAACTTCTACTAGAGGAATTGGAAGAGTATCCTTTTTTTTGTTAGAATATAAATAATACAAGTATTAAAGTTAACACAGTTAAAATAAAATGCGCCTTCCTTAACTAAACATAAATCAGATCTAAAAACGTTGCCCTCGGATCCCCCGACCAATTTACCGGTATATGCCCGGCAGATCTTTCCGCTACTCCGAAGGTAAGAACAGCTCTTTCTTACAAACATAAATCATAAGATCAACGTATAATCTCAGCCTCCAGTGCGTGCAAACTTTGCCAGCCACCATTTTTTCTTGACTTAGCTCCGCTTGATTGACCCCGCGAATTCCCACGTACGTCCCCGACTCTTGCCCATGCGTGCAACAAACGCGACTAATCGGCGGTGCTTCGTAGCTCGACATTTGCGTAAATGACTTTGAAGTTTTCCTAGAACTTTCAAGGCTACTCGATCCTTCGGAGCGGCCATTGTTGTGTCCGTAAAGACGCTTGGCTTTTGTTTGTGCAGGGTCGTCCAAGAATTTCGGCGATTTCTTCGCGTTTTCCGCGGAAAATCTATGCCGGCGATTTTCCCACCTGTTGCGTTTCTATTAACGGCGCGTTTTTGTTTTACGGTTTGTCGATTCTTGGTTAGTTATACAGTGGTACATGGAGTTTAGTAGCATTTTTCTCTGGTTCATCTGCATTATTGCTTGATAAGTCAAATAATTTTCAATGGAAGCTGCTTTGTTCGAGCGAGCAGTGAAGGTTTTCATCTTAGCTGTAATTGAGTTTTTACATCAAAGTAAATTAGGGAGAAAAAAAGACAATTGCCGCCTTTGTTTTCAGTTCCAGTGGCGTAGCAGTGAACTAAGTTTAGGACCAATTTATTAATCTGCTGTTAACATTATCATCAAGCTAGTTTCCATAGAAGATAAAAATATGATCAATACCATCCTAGTGAAGAAATTTTAAGCAATATTTCTGAGTGAGTTTGGGTCCAGCCTTCACGTAGTTCTGAAATTGTGACTAGATCCACACTCATTAAGAACTGTTGTAACCCCTTTGAGATGACCAAAGAAGCAAGTTAATACCTTGTTTAAATTAATCTGCAACATAATTTTACCACTGTTATATCAATATCCTTCTATCCCTGTGTCGGCGATTTTGGGTTTGGTCCACGTCTACTTCAATCGTGACTAGATCCATACTCGTCTATAGGGGTGTCTGCCTCATCAAAAAGTACCAAGATTGAAAACATCTACCTAATAGATATAATAGTTATATTTTTTTACAAAGCTCAGCAACTTTGACAAATTCTCGAAGACTGGTGCTGTCCATATTTGAGGTTTCGATAGTGAATAGCCAAAACTGTGACTGGTTTTGGGTATTTGCTGTGCTCTTTGGACAAGTAATTTGTCGATTTACTAATAGTTTGTCAAGTGTTAGAGCTCTGCAACTGCTGCCAAACCCGATGTTAGGATATGCACATTGAATATTTCTAGGGTGACTGATATCTTGAGCTGCTTTAATTGATTTCTTGTACAATTTATATGTTCACCAATTTAAAAGATTAGAAATCACTCCTATTCTGAGTTGATTTAGGCCATAATAGATAACATAATGCGCAGAGGGTTAAAAATGCATATAAACAGTAATAAAGCCAACTATGTATATTATGTGTTTTGCACTGTTGAAACTCAGCTTAAGGCAGGGCATAATTTAAATTGCTCATTACAATTTTCACTAATCTAGAATATTTCAAGAATCCCTTAAGGAATTATTTTTGGAATGCTTTTTTATTTTTATACAGAGTTATTCAATTACAAATCTTGCTGTAAAATCTGGTAAATTGTAATAAACTTGCACATTTTTATGGGCTACCAATTTTTTTTTAATTAAGAAAATTCCAAGTTGTTGCAGGAATATAAAAAAAATCTGATACTTGTAATAATTTACATTTTTTCCTGAGCATATTTGAAAATGTTTCTTAAAAGAAATTTCACATCTTTACAGTCGCTTTTTTCTAATTCGGACTTGTTATTTTTATTTCATTTTGTAAAAGTCCTTGATGTTCTGAATAAAACAATCTGACCCAACTGAATTTTCTAAAACTAATTAAATTAAAAAAAATTGAAAATCGGCAAGTTATCACATTATTCAGTATTAAGTAGATGCTTCCGTGTATGCATCTTTTCAAAAATGTATATTTCATCATTAAAATTCTTAATAAATGAGAATAATGTTGGATGCTTGTTACCATATGGCTTTGACTAAATCTCAATATAACTCTTTACAAAATAAGTTGAAAAAATGTGTCAAAAATTCAATATTGAGAAAACCATGTAAACTTACAAAAGAAGATGAAATGGTAGCTTTTTACTAGTCTTATAAGTCCATTTATTCTTAACAATGCTTCAATCATGCTCACATATACGGGCTAATTCCCAAGAATAATTACCTTTCAAAGAATTCAGTTCTTGTTTCATTGCTTTTTTTCACATTAGTTTTTCATCATTGAACAGTGCATCATCCACGATTACTGGGTCTTCAATATGAGCAGCTTTGTGAGAAGTCACAAAATGAGGAAGCTGTATTTTTACGCTTTATCTCTGTGGGAATGAAAGAAAATCAAGCACAGATTGTTCAGTTACGTTATCAGACTAATCAAATTCCGAAATTTTATCAGAGCGTATGTTACAAGGACATTCAGGTGAGTTAATTGTCCGAAAGTTCTTCCTGTAGTATAATTGCTTGTTCTAGATCAGATTGAGCACTTCCAAATTCATCAGGTAACGTTTGTGTAAACTCTTCTTTGTTATAAATAGGACACTCATCACCAAAAAAATTTTTCATTGGAATCGGTGAATATTTTCGCAGTGAAAGTATCGTGTTTAAGAAACAATACGTCCAACAATTCGTTTGGTGTTAAAATGGAGTATTCTTGAACCGTTGCTCTTCTCTGCATATGCAATAAAAATCTTAAGCTTACTCTTACTTTGAAAGTTAACTCTTCTATTTTAGAGTATGCACATATCCGTTGTATCCTACTCTTTCTATTAAATTTTTTTGTGGAGTATGCAGACAACTTTGTCGAAGAACAATCAATTAAGTATACCGCTGTGTTAGTTTGTTTCAGCCCACATTGTGTTATCATAGTTAGTGCTCTTTAACATTGACCTGGTTTTGTCCACTAGTCTTCAATTTATCAACTTAGATACGTCGTTTCTATTGAGGCAAATATATTGTGGTCTCTAAGTGTTTCATCCCTCACAATTCATGAAACTTAGCCATTTGCAATAGCCAGTACCATTGTCTCTCTTCATAATTTTCGCTTTTCTGGCGTCCTCCAGCTCGGCGATAGTCACAAGCCCGATACTTCCCTTCCCACTTCTCTCTTTTAACTTAAAGAATGAGCAAATCCTCTTGTGTGGTCATCTATAATCGTGAGTTCCTTTTGTTGTCGCTAGAAAAAATGAAAATTGATTTGTACACATCTGAATGTTTGAGATCTAATTTAATGCTTAATCAAATTTTATCTGTGATATTAACAAAAAAATATACAACCTTGAATGCCTTAAATACATGCAAAACACTGATTTTGGAGTGTCGGTAACATTTCCCTCAAAATATGTACCAAATAAAAAACAATTTTTAACTAAACGTAGGTTTACCCGGTTTATACGTGATACATTTACTATCTGCATGAAGCTTTTTCCTGCTCAATCCTGTCTTGCCTATCTATCTATCTAGATGGCACAGACCAGATATTGGGCGCTTTTTAGTCACAACCATCACAAACAGTAAATTTGCAAATAAGTCACGAACACAAACATCTATTTTAGATACTTTTTCAATCTTTATATCTATATTTATATCTTCAATACCAACACTAATCACTACTGTCCTGTTTGCAATATTTATTTGAAGCTCCTATTCTTGATTGTCGTTTACCATAACGTCTCAACTTCCCTTTCGAGACATTAATTCGGTAAAATTTTTCCTTAACTGGCCATCATTATTGCATTTCCAACTATAGGTTTATGTTAGTTGTCATTGTTTTGTATTGCAAAAGGCTTTCTCATGGTCTCCATTGTTTCCATTATACTTTCTGTCCTGTAGAAGTTTCGTATTATATGAGGATTGAGAAAAATAATAATTACTTCGAAACTGAGACGTTAATTATAAAAAAAAAATAAATTTTGTAGGAAAATGAAATGCGGAAAAAGGAACTTCAAGAAATTTTCGCAAAATATATTTTTTTTCATTTTGTGAAATTGCGGGAATTGTTGAATTTGAGGGAAAAACTAATAGAAAATCTTCAGTTTCGGAAAAAATCACTAAAATCATTCATCCTGATTTCTGACCGGTTGGAATAATTTAAAATGGGAATTTCAGAGAAGTCCCAAAGAATAATTACTGGTTTATTTACTAGTGAAAATCGGTACGTTATACCTATTTGTAAAAAAATCTACCCGAATTCGAATTATAGAAAAAAAGCAGAAATGAAGATAAGATAATTAAGATTATTTTAAGATATTATGCAGGTATACATAACGAGCGATCAGTTAAAAAAATATAATAAGAAAATTGTAAATTAAGCAATTTATTTTTCTCATCAATCAGCTGACTAACAGCCGAATTGATCTCAGACATACTTTTGATATTCCGATGCCTATTTGTGGGTTTTTAATGGTCACTCTTTATTGGTGCTCTAGGTAAGTCTTCTTAGTTTTGCTACTTCGCAACTTTGCCTCTATTTGATCGAACCTCTATCTTTCGCGGTTACTGAGATCCTTATGTTGGAAAACAAATTTGAAACACCTTGTATGTACATACGGGGTGGTTTACAAAAAATGAGCGGAAATCTGAGTAATTTTTTTGAGCGATGGCGTTCAGCAGTTATGTCATTGTTCCTTTATCACCTTTAAGACATCAAACTTTTGTCAGTTTTATAGAATAAATCTTATGACATTTTGTATTGGCAAGTTTAGTGCTGAACTAGTGATGAGTACTATGACACTGATATTCAGTACAGAACATGAATGAGAATACATTATTATATTAATATATAATATATTTTTACAAGAATACAACCGTAACTATTCTTTACTAGTTTCCTACATTGAAAACGCTAAAAGTTTTAAATCTGCAGACTTATAGAAGAGTATTCCTCTGTTACAGGGCAAAGATGTGCCAACCGCTCAAACAAATACCCCTTTACGAGCTAAAGCCCTGGATGAACCCATGGATGTTACCATAAATACCTATACGCCCTGGTAAGATTGGTTATTAGTCAACTTAAGGGTCTCAAACCAAGAGCGAATTTGGTCGTAGAAAAAAATCGAGCAAATTGGCCGATGAATATTATGTGCAATCCTAGATCTGCGTGAATTTTACACATTGTAAATATCTTAAGCCGAACCGCACACGAGATATGCATGAGACAAGGTATACAACATAAGGTTTACAGTACACGGTGTTACTTGGAGTGCTGCTTAGAGACATATGGTGCAAATCAATTGAATTTAAATGGATGTTGCACGAAGGATCGCCCATCACAACATTACATGCAAATGTTGTTCTGGAAGATTTCTACAAGCAATATTAATGCATATCTCTGATGCGTCTCTGCTGTACGATTGGGGACCAGTGATATAGAGACAATTGAAACGGTCAAACTTTTTGTCGATTCGCGATATGTATGCTTTTTTTATTAGGAGTCCTAGTAATCTATTGTTGATCCTTTTTCTCATAAACAATTCAGTCATACAAAAAATTCATACAAATTATGAAAAATGACCGCCACAAACCTATCTGCATCAGTCTGAAACCGGTTTCATACCAATGCACAGTAAACGGCTAATGAACAAAAATCAATTTTTTGCTGTTCTGTACGGGTATTGGCTATTTGTACTTGTTTTTTTTTTTAATTAGTCAATGATCACATAGGACGCCGAAAACCTAACGTAATCGTGTCTTAGATATGTAACGTTTTTTTCCATGATTCATAGTCTCGGCAAATTGAAAACACTCAAAGCCATTCAGTAATATTGAAAGAGGGGTTACGCTGTTGTCACATCAAATTGAAACATGATTACCCCTAAGGAATAATGGACAGGTGGTGAATTCGGTCCTGAGAGAGTATGACAATATGACTGACGAATGTTATTTGCTCCTGTTTAATATATTATTTAACGTCATAATAAAATAAGGCAACTTCAATAAAAAGTCGTATTGTCGCACTGAGTGGGCAGTGGCGTGCATGCCTAAAGTCACCGCCTGTCGACCGTAACCAGAACTACACGTGGAAGGAAAACATCATTGACACGTTATAAAGTATTATAATAAAGTAGATCATAGCGAGAAACGTTGACAATTAACCGTATTTTTAATCCACCAGCGATCTAGAAGAAGTAGATGTAAGATTGATTTTTGCAGTTCTGACCGTCGTTTTTGGTAAATTAGACACTAACCCATGGCGAGGAAATCGGAAGAACTGACGTCAGCATGGCAACCACCTCTAGCGTCAAAATAATGTCACAATGGTTCTGATACGTGGCACCTATCCGTCAAAAAGTTGATTCGATTTTAATGGAATGCCAATTTTTTGCTATATCTAGTGCTTCTAGATCGTTGGAATGCACTAATTTGCCATTATTGAACAAATAAATTCGCAGCCCTGCCTCACAGTCCCAGGCCTACTCGCACCGCTCCGACGCTCTTTCAGTATGTTGCTCCTACGGTACATCGAGAACAAACTTCCAGTCGTCAAAGTTAGACCTCACAGTTAAACCTCTGTACGAAGACGTTTTGAGCGCGAGTCAGCCAATTATGTTTGAAATTCTGCAGAATAGAGCTGCGTCGATCAACTCTTTAGTAGAGGAGTTCTTTGCTGCTGTACGCTGCAAGTACAATTTAGCTGTACCGGGTGAGGTCAATCAGGACGACATTTTCGGAGTATGTTTCGTCTTAGAGTGAAAACTGTGGCTAAGAGCATATTTCCGTTATGTTGAAGAACAACGTCGTTCTGTACGGTCGCATCCTATCTGAGGCGGGAGGAAGGCCGACCCCCGAGACCGTGCGCCTAGAACAAACTCAGGCATTCAAAGGACAGGTGGTGGCTTTGAACATGTCAAAAATGAGCAAGTATTCCCTGTATCCCGGGCAAGTGGTTGCCGTCAAGGGGACCTATGTGAAGGGCGGTCCGAAGGGCGATAAATTGGTGGCAGAGGAGATTTTTGCTGACACGGATTTCAAATTTGCGCCGGAGCCACCTTTAACTGAAGGTAACTGGAAGAATGTTGTGTATTTATATATTATTATTTGAATATCTTCACTATTGCGTAATATGTTTGAAGAAAGAATAACAACGTTTGACAAGTAGTCAACAAGAAAGTCAATAAGCTCGACCACGTTGTCTGCGTTGCGAGCGAAATCTAACAAATAATCATAAATAATAATATGTTTTCGGAAGTAACCTGGAAATCATAACTTACGTCACACTTTTCCACTAGTAATACCAGGTCTGTAAATATGAAACCGGAATCTTTTAACAAAAAATATAACTTAGCTGCGCAATAATTATAAAAAATATTTTATTCGAAATATTTCCCATCGTTACATGTACATTTTTCCCATCTCTCTGGCAACTTGTGGATGCTACACCAAAAGAACTGTCGTTCTTTTGAGGCAAACCATTCATCGAGCCGTTTTTGAACTGTTTCGTAAGAGGTGAAGTGCCGTTCTGCAAGAGCGTGTCCCATCGATGGAAATAAGTGATAATCGGATGGTGCTAAGTCGGGTGAATAAGCCGCGTGCGATGGTACTTCCCAATGAAACGTCCCAATCGTTTCCTTCACCAGTTTTGCAGTGTGTGATGGTGCGTTATCATGAAGCGATATCACCTTGTGTTACCGTTCTTGATATTCTGGTCGTCTTTCACGCAAAGCTCGATGCAAGTCCATCATTTGTTGTCGGTAACGTTCAGTTTCTCCAGGTTTTAGCAGCTCATAATAAATTACGCCTGTTTGATCCCACCAAACACAGAGCATTGTTTTCCGTCCGTATCGATTTGGTCTTGCTGACGATGCTGATGGTTCGCCGGGAGTTACCCATGATTTTTTACGTTTGGGATTCTCAAAATAGATCCATTTTTCGTCACCAGTCACAATTCGATGAAGAAATAACTTTCTGTTATACCTGGTAAGCAACAATTGGCAAGTGTTTTTTCGATTTTCTTGCTGTCTTTCATCGAGTTCATGTGGAACCCATTTTCCTATCTTCTGAATTTTTCCCGTAGCTTTCAAACGAATGGAAATGGCTTCTCGTGTCACATTTAATTGGTTCGCTAATTGTTGTTGCGTTTGAGCATCGCCCTCATCTAACAAAGCTCGCAACTTGCCGTCTTCAAACTTTTTCGGTGGTTTTCCGCGCTCTTCGTTATTGACGTCAAAATTGCCACTTTTGAATTTTTTAAACCGCTCATAGCACTGTGATTTTCCAAGGGCGTGCTCACCGTAAGCTTCAACAAGCATGTGATGTGAATCTGCAGCCGTTTTTTCCAAGTGGTAACAGAAAATCAATGCTGTCCGCAAATCGTAATTTGTAGGCACAAAATTCGACATACTCAAAGCTATTGCAAACTGTCCTGCAGTATTGAACCTGTATTGTTATGATTTGAAAATCATTCTCAGATGTAAATAAGAGATATAGTATCCTAATAACACGATAATATTACGTTTATTGACCACTAGGGATATTCGGAGGCAAATTCCGGTTTCATATTTACAGACCTGGTATATGTTTGCCTGAAACGACTACCTAAAAACGCGCAAAACATCAGGAATCTAAAACATTTTTAAAATATTGTCTCTTCATCCTTTTCCAGGTTGTATCGTGTCATGAAGATGTTTACAATACCCTTGCAGTCTTTGCTTAGGAGTTTAGGCATCTTTTCAGCATATACATATTTAAATATTCCGTCAATATTGAGTATTATTTCTGTCACATTTTGACACACGTTTGAATAAATTTAAACGGATTCAAGAAGAAATCTTTCATAGTTTGCACAGCTGTATAGAAAGGGTAACGTGTAACACGAGCAAAAATTACTTGTGTCAGCTGTAAAACGTCCGAATCGCCCTGAGCTGTTATTTTTGGCACTATAACAATAATGTACTCGACCAAACTAAAGCATTTAAACATTTGTGGAGAAAAAACGTTCCTTAGAGCCCAAAGGAAAACACTCTGCGTTTTGTGATAAAGACTACTGCGTCTTTTTTACTAGTAAGATATTTATTTATTTTTTAAATTAATATATAAAGGAGAATCGGTATATTTTTCCGGCAATCCAGTTACTCTTAATACAAAAATACTATTTTCTATTTACGAAAACTATACCAAATCACTGTGAAAACACGAAATTATTTGGAGAGCAACGTCATTATTTCGATCATATATAAGTTCCTCTGGTTCTCTGGTTTCTTGCTCAACAAACTAGCCACTAAATCGCCGAATAACTGCTCCGGGGTCTTTTCGCTACTCGGCTCTGTTCTCACTTTGGTGCTCTCGCCCTCTTCAAACCGACTCTGTTTCTCCGAACTCTGTTCTCCCCCGTAGCTGCTCACCGAGGTCTGCCTCGGTCTCTTACACCCAAAGGAACTGTCCGCCACTTGCTGCACCGCACTTTCCTCTTTGACGATGCTTAGAAAGTCGTTTGAGGAGTCGGTGTAGCTATAGTCCTCCCCGTCGATACTGCATTTGATGTACGAACTATCCTGGTAGCTGCCTCTTGTTGGCCTACTGCTGTTGCAATGGCTCGGGAGATCGTTTTGCTTTTTTCGATACTGGATAACCTTATCCAAGAACTCCATGTCGTCCAAAAGTTCCCACTTGGCATCTCCTTCCATGAATTTCGCCTTTTGTCTGATGTATTTCTCCCGCAAAGCCTTCCACCTCAATTGGCAGGAATTTATGTCGCGATTTAGCGCGCTTCCTATCTGATCCCAGAGTTGGAACTTGGAGGTTCGGTTAGGGTAGGTGTTGGAATTTCGGTCCCAAATGGGAGTTGCTTTTCTAACCATATCGATCAGTAGTCTGTCGAAGTCAGTGGGATCTGAATCGGAGCTCAGCGACATGTCGTCGTCGTAGGGGCAATTGCTCGACCTAGCGGAACGGGGCACGATGTGGGGTTCGAGAAATTTGAGGTCATCGAGTAGGTCCCAGTGCTGGTACGGATCTGGATGATGGCTTTTGGCGCGTTCTCTCAGGTACTTTTCGCGTAGGGATTTGAAGGTCTCTTTGCAAGTGTAAGCTGAAATAAAGGATGGTTATAATTGGAGTCTCCAAGCAAGAAGTAGGGAGGAGTTGTGAAGAGGGCTGTACCAAGGCGGGCAAAGCTGTGGAATCGTTAAATGCCGCCTGTGTACACGAAATGTCGCTCAAGTTTTGTAATGCGTTGTTGAGTATTACCTTGGAGAGTCTAGAGGAAAATATTTTAAATAAAGTATTAGTATAGTTAACGAGGTTTTTAGCGAAGAACCGTGTTACAAAAAAATGACATCATCATCATCATTGCTAATCTTCCACTATTTTTTTTTTCAGAATTTCCGAAGGTTTTTTAATGTCGCGCTGAAAAACTTACACCCTGTAGCGACCGTATGTGCTAATGCTTACTTAATTAAAATTAAACATCCGACAACGCCGCCTTGCAACTCTTCTAATTATTGACATACCAGTTCATATTAATTAAAACCTACTTAATTCAAATCAATTATCCTCCATTGTTTCAATATTCCAATTGAACAGTTTGAGTTAATTGCGCCTTCGTGCAACTTAAATCAAGGATTTCTTGGAAGAATATAATTTATCTTACCTGGCCGGTCGATTCTCCGTCCTACTTCCTCCCAGGCTCGTTCCTTGGCCTCCTTGTCCCTGAACGTCGAACAATTGCGATCCCACAAGTGCGGCATTTGTTTTACCACCTCCACCAACTTTTTGTGATCCATCACTATTCAGTAAATAAAGTGAGCTTGGCCCAAATCTTCAAGCATTCACAAGACGAACCACGACGAAATAACAAAAGCAAATTCCCGCTTCGAAACTGCCTCGTACCGGGATATTATATCGTATTGATTCGTGTCTGCTGCTTGCCCCGGTCGAACTGAAAACTAATTAAAGTTAATTGAATTTCGTTCCTCCATGGGCGTGCGCTTATCAGTCGTCTCTGTCGTGCGCATTCCGTCGAGCGCTTCGTCCTTGTTTGCTCGTTTTACTTGATTAATTAACTTGAAGTATGGACGAATTAGTCGCATAATTATGACGAAAAGCTTTCTGTTTCTAATTAGCCCGAGTATTTTTAGTAAAAATGTTCAATGCTGATTAGATTATTGCCGAGGTTTAGAGAGGCGAGGCAGGATGGGGAATATTCATGTAAATGTGCTTGTGTTGAAGGGTCAGAGCACAGAAAATGTCGGTTAAAAAGTTATTCAATTACTTTGCAAGTGGCCATAGAAGGTTAATGGCCTGTTTAAAAGAGAAATATAAAGCTGAGTGGAGTCTCAGAATTTTTCATTTCGCTCATAATTTTAATCTACTCGGTAGTGTTAGCTGCCGTTAAATATTTTGCTATTTCGTAGCTTCGTCAAATGGAAATGCGGAACGCTGACACGAATCTAAGGGACGCAATTCTCTGGTTTTTCTTCTCTATTTTTTAGAATTTTCTTTTCTTCCATTCAAGTCATTTTCAGAGGTGAGATGAGATTGTAGAACATGATGGTCAGTGCAATTTCCATAGGGACGCACTGGATCGGTAAACAGTAAATGTATGCAAAAAATTCTCCAGAATGCCATGTTTTTGTCTATGTCTCGACGCTTAGCCGTTGCCAAACCATACTAATATGTATAAACTTTTCGTATTAAAATTCCTCATAGACTTATCTCTTAAAATGTGCCTGCGCGCTTAATTAACACCCTGTATATGTATAAATATTTAAATTTAAACAGTAAATTACAATTTTGATTTATTAATCGATGTATGTTTGTGGCTAAAGCCTGAGATATTTAGAACTATGGTTCTAAGGGATTTATGACCATGGCGACAACACTATTCCGATCAATTACTTCAGTTGACTTTGAAATTTTAGCGGGCCGTAATTCCTAAATCGGCAGTAAGTGTCTTCACCTCTTTCTTATATTTCATGGAAAGTAAAATAAGTTTTATATCTATATCCAAGTTCTTCGTTAAAGACAGTTGGTATGAAGGATGGAAGGATTGCTGAATTAAAAACGAAAGGCCTTTTTATCTTTATCCTCAAGTTCTTAGTCGTTTCATTGTGTCGTAGAGTTTTGATACAAAATGTGACTGTCCTAAATATTTTATAGGCGCGGTGTATATACGATTTTTTTTACTACCGGATTTAACCATATTATAAAAAATTATAAAAATTACATAAAAATAAGCTTAAATTAATTCCGAAGTATAATGTGACAACACGTCTTGAATTTTAACATCAACGGTGCCGTTTCATTTAATATTCATTTTCATGGCAAACCATAATTTAAACAATAAACGGATGATGATAAGTCTACTGTTTAAGTGTATGTGGCTTAACGCACGACAATTCTCTTGTATTTCACCGGAATGAAAAGTACTGGTTTAAGAATCAAAGCAGGTTTTGCATAGTCACGTAGCATATCGTTAAAAGCTCAATTTTTCTTGAGAGATCAATCTCTAATTTTGAAAAAAGGTAAACGGTGTCTTGTTTCCATCCGCAATTCTCAGTTATTTCTTTTAGTTGCGGAGTTTTCAGTGAGTCGCGAGTATACAGGGTGTTCGTTTAATAGTCTTTCAGGCGCCTATGAGTTTATTTGTGATTTCAGAAAAAACTCAATTGTGGGGATGTGCATAAGACTAATGAAAATAATATTTGAAATTAGTAACAACCATGCAAGGTCCTCCAAAAAACGGGACGTCATAAAGTATCATTTCTTGAAATGGGATCACCTGCCTTTTTTTCACGTGATAAAATTGTGTCTGGATCCTGTGTTAGTTTCCAGGTTTTTTTTTATCCTTGGACGCAATAACTCGTAAAAGAATTAAAATCATTAGCTAAAGCCAAATTTTGATAATTTTAGGATAGATTCTAATATAAGATAACCTTAACAGACGCGAATACTCATTTAACCTAAAATATACACATAGAGTGTTCACAATAACAATTTTAATTTTCAACTTTTAAACCTAAATCTTTTTTAGTTTTCCAAATATGTAGTGATATAGTTTTTATGACGTAGGACGAAATAAAATTCAATTTTCCTCATTTTAGTATAAAATATAATTAATAATTCCACTAATATGTATTTTAGATATTAATGGAATTAACAATTATTTTTGGAAAATTTCCATTAATGGTTAAGTACCTGATCATACGTTGCCATGTTTTCGATGTTTTTTTTTGTATTAAGTTAAGTAACTCTTGTCCTAGTAACTAATTTCTTTTACGCTAATGCTCGGATTTTCTACTAATGATAAAGTGATGTTGAGTTCATATTCTTTTCCTAAGATCCTTTTTTTTCGACTTTCTTTTTCATAATTGACAGTTCCTGCTCGTTCACAATGCAATTTTAGGCTTTCTGGGCTCCTTACATTAGGTTGCCCTCTATTAGAAAATCGTTATGCTCTATTAGGAATCGCTATGCCGATGTGCTAATAACCGATTTCCATTATATGAACTAATTACATAAATCATGCTGATAAGTTCTCGTTGAGTGTAGTTCATGTTGATGGTTAGTTTTAAAATAAACAGATTTCGAAGGAACGGAAAACTGTGCATGAGCTGCCAAAACTTAAAATAAAATAACACCAAAACCGTGGAAACTCATGATTAATACTAAGGCACTTACCTATGAATTCCCTGAAATAAGGAATAATTCCATTACCGTTTAAGATTAGTGAAAAACATGAAAAATGATACCAAAATGAATAAAATTTTATTTTCTTTCCTCCTTTGTCGTAAAAGACATACCCCATTATTTGAAAAACTCTAAAAAATTTAAGATGAAAAGTTGAAAATTAAAGTCTCTATTGCGGAAAATCTGTGTGTGTTTTTAGCTAAATAAGTTTTTGTGTTTTTTAAGGTGATCTTGTATGAGAGACCACCCTGAAATGATCAAAATCTAATTGTAACTAACAGGGACTTTAAGTTTTTAATGAGGTACTGCAAATGTCTAAAATTTCTTTTAAAACGTTATAACTTCATGTCCCTGTATTCAAGGGTAAAAAAAACATTAAGAACTAACACAGGTCTAAGAAAAAATTCTATCACGTGGAAAAAATGCAGGTAGTGCCATTTCAAACAATGACACTTTATGACGCCCTTCTCTTTTCGGTCCCCCATTGGATTGTTACTGTTTTCAATATTTTCCTTAATTTGTCCCATATGCATCCCCATCATCGATTTTTTTAATGAAATTACAAATGAACTGATAGGAGTCCGAGACGCTTTTAAATGGGTACGCTATACAGGGTGTCCCATACCCCCCCCCAATCAAAGCTGTGATTGAAGATTACTCAAAAACGTACGGTACGTTGCATGAAAAAAGTTTCAAATAAAAGTTGTCCCGTAAAAAAGGGGACATGTCTCGAAGATAGTGGCCTTAAGCCAAAACGTCATTTTAAGGTCATTTCAAGGGCAACTTTTTTCCCAAACGGCAACCCTGTATTTTTTTATATATCCTTGAAGACCTTCAAAAAATCAATATCTTTTAACTGAAAAAAAAAGTTATTAGACGTTTTGCTGCAGAGTTATCCTTGATTTTTGTCCAATTTTTGAGATAGTCAAAATTATTGGATTTTTTCTAAAAAAGTTTTGCAATGCATATTCTGTTTGAAACTTGTAACAATCTTCCTATCCAATAAAAAACATCATATCTATGAAAAAAAATTGTTTCTTAAATTTTCTGATTTTAAAGTCTATTTTATAATAAGGTTTACAGGAAATCCATATCGTTTTTTTGACAGTAATTTTAATTGTTTTGTGTAAAACTAATCAAACATTTTTTTTTATTTTAAAGTTCAATAATTTGACTGAATCGTTACTCTTTTAATGGAAAATTAGAAATTGTTTTTATTTATGGAGAGGCAGGAAGAAATGTTCCCCATTGGACGACTTTCAACGGTGTCATTAAAAATTTCAAAGAAGCGAAAACGTTAGAAACAAAAAACGCAGTCGCTACCGAAGTGCAACACATAAAGGCAGTCAAATAGCAGTTCTTGCAGCTGTTGCCTTCGATGTCCATGTAAGTTATCGTCAAATTGCCGTTGCCTAAGGAATATCAAATACAAAGAATTTTGAAGGTGAATAAATACCATCCTTACCACATTTCTTTACATCAGGAACTTCATGGAATTGACTTTGAAAACCGAGTCAATATTTGTAATTTGGCAAGGCAGCAATTAAATCATAATGCAAATTTCTTCTCCAATGTTTTGTTTTCAGACGAATTCACATTCACAAACCATAGTGCAGCGGATCGTCATAATCCGTATTTTTGGTGTGCTGTACATCCACAGTGGCTTAGAGAAGTTGGACATCAAAGATCATGGTCAATGAATGTATGGTGCTGTATTATTAATTGGACCTTTCTTCATTGAAGGAAACTTGAATACAGAAACGTACCGCAATTTCTTGCGTAATAATATTGCGGAATTGTTAGAAAATGTTCCACTTGCGATTAGACGGATCATATGGTGTCAGTATGATGGCTGTCCAGCCGATTTTTCTAGAATGTCTTGTAAGATTCTAAATGAAATGCATCCAGATCGATGGATTGGACGGTCCGGTCCCGTGCACTGACCTCCTCGGTCGCCTGATCTGATTTCACCAGATTTTTTCCTCTGGTGTTTTTTAAAGGGCAAAGTTTATACAGAGGTATCAACAATCACAGACGACATGAAAATGAAAATTGAAAATGCGTGTCAATTGATAAACGGGGAGATGTTGCGCAGCGCAAACCATTTTTTTTTTCGAATAAGAGCTTTCATAATATTTCTCAAATCAGGATTTTAAATTAATTCACCAAATTTTTTTTTTATGGAAATATTTTCTTTTATTAGGTTGAAGGATTTTTATGAGTTTTAAACAGAATATACATTGTAAAATTTTTCTAGAAAAAAAATGCAATCATTTCGACTGTTGAAAATTGGACGGAAATCAAGGATAACAGCAGCAAAACGTCTAATAAACATTTTTTTCAAATAAAATATATTCATATTTTGAACGTCTACAAAGAACTAAACAAAAATATCGGCTTGCCCTTTGGAAAAAAAAAAGTTGTCCTTGAAATGACCTTCAAATGATGTTTTAGGTAAATGTCACTATTTTTATGACATATCCACCTCTTTACCGGGTAACTTTTATCTGAAACCTTCTTTTCATGCAGCGTACCATTTTTTAGTAATCTTCAATCACAGCTTTAAATGGGACACCCTGTATAGAATCGTCATATGAGTTTCGAATGTTGTGAGAAGTTATTTTGTCATTTCTCAATTTTCATTGTCTGTTCTTAAGAAACTTTCATGTGCTTACGTGTAAAAGTTTAACATTACTGAACTTACGTAAAATGTCTCAAATTTGAGTGAATGATACTATGTTATGTACTAAAGTTGTGACGTGCATCCTTATAACACGAACATCAAGTTTAAATTGCATCTTCACACCCTTGATACATTTACGACTTTGTGCATTAGTAAATTTTATAAAATCACTTCAAACTTACTTAAATTACTCACCAATTAAATTCTACACAACAGTACCACGCGCCTTGAATCACGACAACAAAAGTGATTTTTTTTTACACCAATTTCCATTAGAACTACAAGTAAAACAACAATGCAGATGATAACTACATCGTTAACAATTAGCTTGTTAGGTAGATAATGAGTCATATATGTCTCATTATTAACTCATTATTGATTTGTTTTAGAAACAAGGCGAGAAAATTTACGGTTCATGTCGTTCGGAGCACCTAAAAATAGTGTCTTTTAAAGTTATGAAGCTACTGAAGCTGTGTAAAGTGGAAAAAAATGATACGTGACCTAGTTATGATGCCAATCTAGAATTTCTAATGCGTGTAACGGAAGCTAGTGATGGTAACTTTTGTAAATGTTTTAAAATATTTTAAAACTTTAGTGAAAATAAGTAAAATCTTTACATGATACACATTATAAGGTCCCAAATAACTCTCTTTAAATTTTTTAGGACTAGTTCCTCAATCTCCTGCTAAATTTGGAGGCTGCATATGCAGCAACAGTCAATGGTAACCACCAGTAAAAGTATCCCTTTTGCTTAGGGAAGTGCTTCAAATAGCTGTCCTTCCATCCGCTGTTCGTTAAGCTTCCACTTCAATTTAAGAAACACTTGATCTGCCAGTTACGTATTAACTGACCAATGTTGCTTGCTAACTGGACATTGAAGAAACAGTCTTTACAATCTGTCACTTATCGTAAAGTAATTCTAAAGGGAACTCCTGTTTTTCGGCATTTTTAATGTGTTGTTCGCTGACATGCCTGAATCTTTGGCGCTTAATTTTTTCTAACTATTTTGCTATCTAATCTATCAGTTCATAGGCGTTGTCTCAAAAATTGCTGTTTTTTGGATCTAAAAAGAAGAATCGCTCCATGGTTTCTAGCACGTGAGGTCCAAATTTGCGAATAATTTTCGTTAAACTGATTGAATCTTGGCTGCGTTTCATTTTAGCCATCAATATCATTCTCTCCGTGGGCATAGAAGTGGTTCTCACAAGAATTGCTATTTTTTAAATCCAAAACGGTGACTTATTATATGATTCGAAAAAATAAATTTAAAATTAAAATAAATAATACGGACCCACCAGCACCAGCATTAGCATTTATTAAAATAAATATTCTAATACAGGATTTGGACTTGTTTGCCAAAAATATAAATTTTTACTGTGCACTGTAAAACTTGACACACTAGAATTTGTGTAAAGTTAATTAAATAATTGCGAATTTTCTCAGTTCGTTTAAATATTCAGCGTTTTTTCAAATATTCTCTCCTAATACTAACGAATATTTTGGAAATATTGACTGATCATTGTTCATAGCTTTAATCGAAACAAAACCTGTGAATATTTAATTAGCATGAAACAACGATAAAGTTATGTGGATTACTTATCGAATGTACAAATTTACCTCCTTAACTTTCTTTACCTGTCACATTTTCTCCCTATTAAACAAGCGATTTACTTTTTAAATTTTTCTCCCTTCTTACAGGTACTCTCCAGATGGTCATTGCCTGTGGCCCCTTTACCTGTCAAGACAATCTTTCTTTCGATCCCCTCAAAGACCTCCTCCAGTATGTCTCCAAGTGCAAACCTAATGTCCTTCTGCTAGTAGGGCCCTTCTACGAGACTAGTCATTCTGGGATCTACAACAATGAGCTGCTACAGACTTTCGACAACCACTTCGTGGACATAATCGACTCTATAATGAAAGTAGTTCCTGCTGAAACTCACGTAATCGTCGTGTCATCCTCACGGGAACCCCATCATTTCCCTGTCTACCCCACACTTCCTTACGAGATTGCCACACAGTACGATAATTTGACTTTTATGCCGGATCCATGTTTGGTGAAGGTCAATGGAGTGTTGATTGGAACTACCAGTGCTGACGTGCTCTTCGATCTGGGAAGAGTTGAACTTCACGTGTAAGTAGTGACACGCGTCGCCCAAAATTGTGACTTTTATGTTCCATAAGATCCAGTTGCTGTACAAGCCAAAAAAATTGATTTTGTGTTTAATGTGAACGAATTAAAAATGAATGGCCCTTCGACTAAGTTATTGGACAGTTCGTAAGACAATTTGGCATAAAGAACGCATAAATGGTCATGCACATGGTCATACATACCTTCACATTTACTTGAACTAATGGAGGATTCTCTAGGGAATAGCAACATGCCTATGAAAAATTGATGGCGCGTTCAATTTAGATTTGAAGGCTGTTTGCAAGAATTTTAACGAAGTCACATTTCACAATAGTCTAAGCGTGGCTTAAATTCATAGTTCTGCATGTAAAAGTGTCAATTTAAGCCATACTTTTAAAGTTGCTTCTGAATTTAAAGAGAATATGAGAGCTAATCGTTAACACTTTTTTTTGGTAGAGATAAGATAGGTGCGAGCCGTCCAGATAGAATGGGCCGCCTCATCTCCCATCTCTTCAAGCAGCAAAATTTCTACCCATTAGATCTTCTCGGTGAAGATTTTGTCATAGATTATAGCCTGATGGAAGAGCACGGAATTATGACCGTTAAACCTCACGTTATGATTTTGCCATCCAACTTGAAACATCTTATCAAAGTAAGTGTTGATAGCTTGCCAAAGAAGTAAACGCTACATTCAGGCGATCAAAAACATTTATTATTTCGAAACGAAGATTAAATAGAAAAAAAATTCCAGGAAATCGATGGTTGTTTGGTGATAAACCCAGAGAGACTAACCAAAGGCTTCGGAGGCGGCTGCTTCGCCCTCTTGGAAATATCAGCTGGCACCACTGAGACAATTTGCGGACGCAGCAGCTGCCAGGTGTTAAAAATATAGCTAATATTGTTTATCTATTGTTAGCCACCATAATCGTTAATATTACACATTTCCAATAATTCACATGCTATTTCTCGAGCGCTGCAGCTGCACCAAGGACATCTGACTTTGTTGCATGCAGCTGATGACGTAATTAGTGTCTTTGGCCTCTTGCAAGTCATTTTCCTTGTACACATCTATTCGAGGTCCTTTTTCCAATTCCTTTAAATTAATCAGTTAAATCCAGAATCTCTGTATGATACCATACACCTTTCTGTTGAGTTTCCCGTATTTGATATTGTTAACTTCCCGAAAGTAAGCGTCTTTCTCTCCTTTATAGTTCTCGGTGCAACAGCAAATGGCGCACATTTTTAACATAACAGCCAATGGGTAGGCAAGGAAAAAGATTAAATTCAGAAAAAATTCAGTTTTGCTGAAAAACAGATGCTGAATTACCAAAAAATTCAATTTTTTGGCAAATTTACATGGGGAGTATCCGCACAGTACGTTCTCCAGTATCTGGGTGCACAGGCCAGCCCAGTGCATCGTAGCATACAATGCGATGTGCCAATTCTGGTTCTTGATATTTATCCAAAGGTTTTGGAAGGTCGATTAGCATCGACATGCCATATCTTCTCAGTTTTTTCGAAATAAGCAAGCCTAGCAATCCTTTTGAACATCCTGAAAGTATCAGGAATAGTTTTGTGCGTGGATCTCACTTCAGTGTAGCTACTTGCCCAAGAGCATAAGACCGAAAAGGATGCCCAAAAGTATAATGAACACTAAATACACTGTGTTTTCGAATACACTTTTGCGATAAAAAGGTTCAAATGCCAAATAGGGGTGGTGTATGCATGTGTGATTGTTTCGATACAAATTCTTGGTACCAATTTCGTGACACACATTCACGTGGATAAACGTTAAATAGGAAATGAGCAGTTTTATGTGGAAACTAAACATGATAGATCCGAAAACGCATGATGATTTGTGACAAAAGTAATGACAAATTTTTCCTTGGCATTTTATTGAAGTTTTTGTCATATAAGCGACGATAAAAGCAATAAAATTGCTTTAAGTAAATTCATGGACTGTAAAGTACAATAGCCAAAAGCAAATAATACAACAGAAATCTAATATGTACAAAAGCAACAATATATCAAACTTTCACGAATTTACTGCTAAACTTAAGTACCTGTCAAAAATTACATGACAAATTTTAGTGATAAGACCAGTCTAGAGATATACATGTGTGTGAAATTCGTAGGTATAAGTGTGATGCCATATCTTATTTGAGTTTCTTAACTATACACTGTTGCCAATATCAATTTCGTAGCTTGCCAAAATATGTGTCAGGTACAAGTTATGCTGTCACTCTTAATAGTATTGTCATTGAGTATAAGGTTAGGTGAATAAAAACACATTTAATTTAGGTTTTTTATTTTTGATTTTCTAAAGTGAATGAAAAAAAACAGGTATAATGGAAGAAGATGGGGTTCATCGTCTTGAAGGCACCTCCACTAATGAGAAAGGAGGCCTCATAGTGAAAAAGAAAAAAGAGCCGACCTTCAAAGTTCCCAAACCCTCCCTGCTAGGTCTTGATCGCTTGGCAGCTCAAAAACGCAAAGAAAAGGAGGATGCTGCCCGTAAAATGTCTTTCTCGATGGAGGAGGAGGGCTCCATGGAACCTTCTTCAGAGCGTTCACACTTACAATTTGAGAAAACTAAAGATGAGCGTAAATTTCGTTCAACCACAGAAGAGACTCCCACATACACAGGAGGCGTCACACGTGAAGCCCGGGAGCGATTACTAGAACGAGAGAAGGATAGATACAAGGAGAAGGGTGTTTATGCTACCACCAAAGATAGACACAGACATGATCATAATAAGAGAGAGTCTCGACAGAGACGTGACTTTGATAGGCACCGCAGCGAGAGACACAATTCCCGTAGACGTGAAACTCCCAGGTTTAGAGACGAACCTAAAACCCCAGATTTTAGAGTCAAAGATACTGTGTCCAAAACTTCATGGGATGAAGATGATGATCATCCTCCTTTGAAAAGATCAATGTGGGATTACCCTACCCCAAATGTGTACAAAAAGGATGATGGCAGCTGGTCAGAGAGAAGCTCAAAAGCTAAAAGTGAAGGTGAATTATCTCAAAGGAGTCATAGACTAAAAGTTTTTGATGAGAGTGAGAGAGCCACACCTGCTCATAAATACAATGTTTGGATGAAAGATCGCAAGAAAACTGGTGCTACACCTGCGTTAGACAAAGAGATAAAGTGGGATGGAACTGTAGAGAGAGAACATTGGGAAGAAGAACAGAAGAGACTGGACAGAGAGTGGTACAACATGGATGAGGGATATGATGATGAAAATAACCCATTTTCCAGTGTCAGTGATGAGTATACTAAAAAGAAAGAGGAGCAACTAGAGCAAAGGAAAAAAAAACGTCTGAGTGCTCAACAGCGCCAAATTAACAAAGACAATGAGCTATGGGAACGTAATAGAATGCTCACCTCAGGCGTCGTCCACTCTATAGACTACAATGAAGATTTTGATGAAGAGTCAATAGACCGTGTTCACCTATTAGTGCATAACATTGTGCCTCCCTTCTTAGATGGAAGAATTGTGTTCACCAAACAACCAGAGCCAGTAATTCCAGTAAGAGATCCTACATCTGACATGGCCCTGGTGGCCCGAAAAGGTTCACATTTAGTGCGTGTTTATCGTGAACAAAAGGAGCGCCGAAAGGCACAGAAAAAACACTGGGAATTGGGTGGCACTAAGATTGGAAATATAATGAGGATTAAAAAAAAGGAGGATGAAGAGGATAAAAAGTATAATAAAGAGGATGACAGTACTGACTATAAAGCTGATCACAAATTTGCTGAACATATGAAGGGTGAGTTTATTAATTTGTAGTTTATAAGTGGATGGTGTGATCATATTATTCATTATGATTGACAGTTGCTAGTTTAGCAATTATATATGATGTTTGACCCATTTGCATGTAGAAGGTCATGACCTGATAACTGTCATTTTTGTTTTTGAAGGTTCTAGTGAAGCTTCAAGTGAATTTGCAAAACGGAAGTCCATTTCTGAGCAAAGAAGGTATTTGCCAGTTTTTGCTGTCAGACAGGAGTTGCTAAATGTAATAAGAGAGAATAATATAGTGATTATTGTGGGTGAGTTTATTTGCATTTTAGGGTATGCTATTAAGATACTATATATCTTAAGTTATGTTTTTTGAACTTATTATGAATCAAATAGTGCCCAAAACTTCAATTATTTGGTTCTTGCCTAAATAAGAGACATTAACAGAAGTTAAATTTGACACACAAATAAGTTTGATTATCTAACAAAGTTCAAATTTTAGCAGGAATGTGGTGAATTTCTAATCTCATTATGCCAAAAATTGATACTAAAATTAAGTATGTATTACTTTACTAATCATATACTAACCTGAACTGAAATGAAATGAAAAAAATTATTAACATTTTAATTAATATTTCAACATCACTCATATATCAAATTCAGCTGGTCTTACTGCCCATTATTTATATAGTGGCAAAATAATTGATTTCCACAGAAATGCTCTAGTAGCATTTCAGTGGTAATTGTTAATTACATTGTAAATCAATAAAATCTTAAGCCTTATAATTATATTTTATTAAATTCAAGGTTAATTTTAAAAATCTTTTCCATCAACTAAGGTGAAACTGGAAGTGGCAAGACTACCCAACTCACTCAATACTTACATGAGGACGGCTACAGCAAATATGGCATGATCGGCTGCACTCAGCCCCGTAGAGTAGCCGCCATGTCAGTAGCTAAAAGAGTAAGCGATGAAATGGGCACCGCTCTGGGCGATGAAGTGGGTTACGCAATTAGATTCGAAGATTGCACCTCTGAAAACACTGTTATAAAGTACATGACTGACGGTATTCTGCTGAGAGAGAGTCTGCGAGAACCAGACCTGGACCATTATAGTGCGGTCATCATGGATGAGGCGCACGAGCGGTCTCTTAGCACGGATGTTCTCTTCGGTTTGCTGAGGGAAATCGTCGCACGGAGACACGATTTGAAATTGATCGTTACATCGGCGACAATGGATAGTAGCAAATTTGCTATGTTTTTTGGAAATGTGCCAACTTTTACCATTCCTGGGCGAACATTTCCGGTGGAGGTGTTATTCAGCAAGAATCCGGTGGAGGATTATGTGGATGCGGCAGTTAAACAGGCGCTGCAAATCCATTTACAACCGCCCTCTGGAGATATTCTAATTTTCATGCCAGGACAGGAAGATATTGAGGTGTCATGTGAGGTAAGTGGGGATGGAAAAGTTGCAACATTGTGGGTTAGTGAAACCAACGAAAAATAAATATGAAAACCAAAACGAGTTCATCCAGTCACATTTATTATTCATCTCTCAAATAGCACTGCTGTTATTGCAGTTATCCAGCGATTTTTTCACGCATCAATACTTTGAAGCGTCAAAGTAATTGTGCCATTTTGGTTATCTCGCTTAAAATAGTTGTTGGCACTTTGTTCTTTCACTCACCTTTTCATTCACATAACATGATCAAATATATTCATTGCCTAATTTTCATGACATAAAACTTTTCAATAAATGTAAAATGAATAAAACTAGAAAAATTCATACTTAGTATACACTAGTGCAAGTATTCGAATACCGTATAAACGATAGTATAACTTTGTTATTAAACGGCAAAGATCGTGATGAAACTGTCCCAAAAATTTTTTTGGAAAAGAATAAAAAATTAATTTTTTTTTAACTTCATCAGCTTGTATCTCGCAAATGACGCAATTTCAGATATATGTTGGCCATAACTTTTTAAAAAATTTTTGATCCAAGAAAAGTCTCCTTAAATTTATGCTGTATCCTAAAGAGAATACATTTAGAAATGCAGCAGTGAACAATGCCTTCTAAATATAAGTACTTTGAAGTTTCAACACCTTGCGGATTAAACGAATCCTGACAGTTTCTCTGCTTTATTTCTTTTCGAAATCAGATGAATATGCACCTTTCTTTGTATAGTCACTTACTTGTGTCAGCAAACAATTATGCAACGAAATTTCTTATTTTCATAAAGACCTATTAGACAAAGTATAGTTGATATAGGGATGGTATTTCTCGCACTCGTAAAATCGTAGAACTTGTCTTACCTTTTCGCTCTTTCGTGATACCTCTATTCGATACTTGTAGAATACACTGTTGTGCATTTGTCTGCGTAAAAAGTACATATTATACCTTAATTCAATAGGTGTTGGCTGAACGTCTAACAGAAATCGAAAACGCCCCTGAACTATCCATCCTACCGATCTACTCGCAACTACCGTCAGATCTTCAAGCGAAGATATTCCAGCGCTCACCCGAAGGCATCAGAAAATGCGTAGTCGCCACTAACATCGCCGAAACCTCCCTAACAGTAGATGGTATTATCTTCGTCATAGACAGCGGTTACTGCAAACTCAAGGTGTATAATCCTCGCATTGGTATGGACGCCCTGCAGGTAACTGTTTTTTTTTGGCATCGTCTTAGGGCCGCTTAATTGAGAGATAGATTTACCCTATTTCTCAAGCCAACGCCAATCAGCGATCAGGACGTGCGGGACGTACAGGTCCGGGGCAAGCTTTCCGGTTGTACACGGAACGTCAGTATAAGGATGAATTATTGGTTACCACTGTTCCTGAAATTCAACGGACAAATCTTGCCAATACGGTACTGCTTTTAAAATCGTTAGGAGTGCAGGATCTGTTGCAATTCCATTTTATGGACCCGCCACCGCAGGACAACATTTTGAATTCACTGTATCAGTTGTGGATTTTGGGAGCATTAGATCATACTGGTAGAACATAGACGTTACTTTTAGCTGGGGATCAGACTTGATTTAATCTTTCTCTAGGTGTTTTAACCAAGCTCGGCCGGCAGATGGCCGAATTTCCATTGGACCCACCGCAATGCCAGATGCTCATAGTGTCTACCCAAATGGGTTGTACCGCAGAAATCTTGATCATTGTGTCTATGTTGTCGGTCCCATCAATTTTTTACAGACCGAAGGGGCGGGAAGAGGAGGCGGATGGCGTGCGCGAAAAATTCCAAGTACCCGAAAGCGATCATTTAACTCTGCTGAATGTCTACAATCAATGGAAACAAAATAGTTACTCGGCTCATTGGTGCAACGAGCACTTTATCCACATCAAAGCCATGCGTAAGGTCCGCGAAGTGCGTCAACAACTGAAGGATATCGTGGTCCAACAAAAGCTGGAAATAAAATCATGCGGCACAGATTGGGACATCGTTAGGAAGTGCATTTGTTCAGCGTACTTCCATCAGGCGGCCCGACTAAAGGGTATTGGAGAATATGTGAACTGTCGTACTGGAATGCCCTGTCATTTACATCCCACTTCGGCACTGTTCGGATTAGGCAGTACGCCTGATTATGTGGTCTACCACGAGTTGGTAATGACTGCTCGTGAATATATGCAGTGCGTAACTGCGGTGGACGGTCATTGGTTAGCCGAATTGGGACCAATGTTCTTTTCTTTGAAAGGTATAGAATAATTCGGAAACGTTTTAGTATTGCTAATGGGTTGGTTTGATTGCAGAGACTGGGAAGTCCGGAAGGGCGAAAAAAAAATTGACGGCGGAACATTTGCTCGAGATGGAGAGTCAGATGCAGCTAGCCCAGGAAGAAATGAAAGCACGGAAAGAGGCAGCGGATAAGAAGGAGGCGGCATTGAATAAGGGGCAGGAGATTATTTCGGCTGGGGCCACCCCTAGGCGCACTCCTGCCAGATTTGGCCTCTGAGCATGTAGAAACTATGAAAAACTCTAGTAATATATAATGATATTTCTGTATAAAACAAAGTTATTCTAACTAAGTTCTTGAGTTTCCATGAAACTGCCTAAATAAAAAGCAGGAAAAGATACTCCGCTGGCGGCTCTAGCGGCTGCGGCTGTCATGGTTTCTTGATGTGTTTGCTATAATAAAATTATTGGTTATATAAAGTTCTATTATATTTCAGTAAAAAGTGAGTACTAATCGCTGCTTGTTTTATAGTACACAGTTATGCAAAATAAAGTGCATTAAACGATTTTATTTAACTTTTAATATTCTATTTTTGTGCATATACCTAAACTGGCGGCCATATTTGATTCATTAGTTTGGTTAAAATCAAATCGTCTAAATTTTTCAGTGACGTGTGACGTTCATGTCATGTTTACATTGACCTCTATTTATTTACTTATTATTTTAGCGAATAGAAATAAATTTTACAAAAAGTTCATCATTAAAAGTGAAATAAGGGACAAATGTAAAATTTTGTCCTGTTTTTACTTGTTACTCTACTGCCACAACAATAAATCGTTGGTATTAGCTATATTGTGTTAATTGCCACACGACATGGCCGAATTCTTTGAACAAGATTCACCTCCACGCTCACTCCACAGTCTCGAAATGTGTTATGTTCGTTTCTTCAACAATACTACCCGTCGTATTGAGCTTCGATGGGTCACTTATTCAGGGGAAAACACAAAATACAGTGATATGATGCCTGGACAATACATCGACATAAATACATACAAAACACATCCCTTTATTGCCAAAGACAGTGACACCAAGGATATGATGCATGTTGGAGGCAATTACTTTTACTATCCAAGAACATCTAAGGAAGTACTAAGTGAAAGGTTTCCAAATGTGCCAGTGCCAGAGTACCATGAGGTGCGTGTCAAGGTTTTCATAACATTGCCTATGTATAGCTTATATTACGGCTGCTTATTATCTTTGAGGAACTGTTTAAACTGTGTGCAGGATGTGGATAAATTGGAGTTGCCTAAAAACTTGATAGAGGATGTCAAAAAAGTAATCAAACAAAAAAATAATCGTAATAGTTTGATTTTTTAATGTCTTTCATGTAGATCCTTTTTAAGATTTTTGTATTTATTAAATTATTAGGCAGTAGGCATATAAAGTTTTGAATTATTAAAAATCTATTCTCTAAATATTAGAGATTTTATTTATAACCAAATTATTATTGTGCTATTAACTTTAACTACACAGTAATTTCTATTGAAACTTTGAAATTCAGCCTTTGTGTTGGTGAATCTTCATCTGTATGAAAACCGACTCAATGCTAAAGTTAATAGCACATAATTCATTTAGCTTTTAGTGTTGAATAGAAAGTTAAGAAATTAATATAAAAATGTGTAAATTATCTTGGTTATTATAGTGGCTGCAGTCAAATGAAAGTCATTTATTATAATGGGCACAATCTAATCCAATTTCAAATATCACATAGTGTACAAATTATAAAATTAAAATTGAAGCTGGAAATTTATTAACCTGTGGAGTAGAATACTTCTATATAATAACAACTAAACTTCTGGAATTTAGTCCAAGGTGAATTCTATGTTAGAGTTCCAAATTCAAAGTTCGAAAGATTATAGACAAACTGCAAAGTCCTATTTTATTAATAAGTCTGCTATCAATGAAGTTCAAGAAAACCACACATCTAAAGATATGGAAATTGTGTTATGATTCCCTAATACTTTATATAATTATTTTTATAACTTCTAATAAAAGCAAATTGCAAGTTTTTTAATTTTTTATTAATACATTTTTGACAGTTTATAGGTACAATAATTATCAAACAATTTGCGAATCTCTCAATTAATTAGGAGTCTTGCAGGCAGATGTCTAACATCTTAATAAATAATATGTAATACTTTGTCTAATTAAAATAAATCTTAAATCTAACATTTCTCTAAAAATAATAATAAGATTCGTTCATTTGCTGTTTTACAACCCTAGGAAAGGGCCTTTATTACAGAATGTAGGAAACATAAAGAGCAATAAAAAACATTTAATAAGTCAATTGCACATTAATTGTAAGTGGAGTTTAAATTGAGCCACCCTGTATTTTGATAGATTAACATACTTGTAGTTTTTGTGGTATATTACAATAATTTTAGTAATATCATTTTCATATATAAATCTCTAAAGAATGTTGAGAAAGCAAAGGTGAATTTACACTCTGTTCCTTATTCAATAATAATTTCATAAATTCTTTTATTCCCTTTACTTAACATATTTGTATAGATAAGTATCTACAGTTTATTATAGATCACCACATCAAGATTAAAACGTGCCAGGCGTATATTGTACTTGGACAAAAACTTTTCTGCGAGCATCATAAAAAAGTTCCTAATTTCAGGTTTGGCAAGATTCGTTATTTTTTATTATTAAAACCCAACTAACCAATTAAACCATTTTCGGGTTAGTTCATACAATATTTACTTCCAGTCACTGGATCATTTTAAAGGTTTCAAATAAAATAGTTCCAGTAAAGTCGTGTATCGTCGCAACCAGCACTGGGAATGCCATATAACGTTTAAGTACCGCAATTAAAAATATTTTTTAGGTCGATGACAGATTCAGTCGCTTTAAATTAACAAAACCAAAACCAGAAAATTTAGTGCCGCGACACATAAAAACACTAAGAATTTCACTTTAAATTCTAATAAGGGTGGCGCTACTGCCACAAATTAGGCGTAGTTGCCGGGGTGCTGTTCAGTGCCAAATTTCCAAATTGCTGCGCTAGCGCTTGATTAGGCGGACCATAATTAGAGTTGGCTGCATTGTTATATTGCGTGTTGATTTGAGGCGCGGCCGAAAATGGAGCAGCATTGAACTGGTTCGGCAAGAATTGAGACTGCTGACCTACTTGCGATTGAGGAAATTGCGCCGATGTCGGCGTTATGGTTACGGCTGAATACAGACCGTTGGGTGTCTGCATAAACTGATTGGAGGCACCGTTTTGGGTTGAAAAGCTGGGTACCTGCGACTCCGCTGCTTTACTTAACTTCAAAGTATTAAAAAAACTCTTACATGCACAGTTTGTGGAAATCCACCAAAACTCCCAAATCCACCCTGAGTCTGGCCTATTGTTGACTGGAATCCTCCTTGGAAAGGCTGAAACTGAGGAATTGTGGGCCCACTCCCATACAGAGCCAAAATGCTGTCTTTGTCCAATTTAACCTTTTCCTTTTCCACTGGCAAAGTCTGATTGAAAAAGCTCTCTTCCTCACTTTTTGTTGAATTAACAACAATATCCTTTTTAGCCGAATCTTTAATTGTTGTAGCTGGATTTTGAGCAGGAACGGCCGAGATGAAACTACTAAAACAGTCCTCGCCATTGGTACCCAATAAGTCTTTGCTATTGCCATTATTATGTTTCTGCTTTTCTTTAAGTTCAGGAGTGTTTATAACAGGACGAGAAGGCTTGGGACTGGGATTTGCAGGTTTTGGCAGTTGGGGAACTTCCACATTAGTCAGCACCTTCTTTTCAAGGATAGTCTTCTTTTTACGTTTTTGTTTTTCTATTTCCTCATCAATTTCCTTCTGCCAGTTTACCTTAGGTAAAGGTGGCGGCACCCATTCTCTAGCTATGTACTTTTTATGTTCATATTTAGCTCTTATAAAAGACTCCAAGTTTGAGTCATTTTGCGGTCTTGGGGGCACAAAAAGTAGCCTCATTAAAGGACACTAACTATAAAATTTTGCAAACTTACCGTCTAAAGTTGTCAGGTAGATTGGCCTCATACACTGCCCTTGCACGAGAGTTGCCCATGTTTTGCAAGGAGACTACCTGTTCTGGCGTCCAGGAATCTAAATTTACAGACTTCACTTTGGAAATGTGGACTCCAAGGTTTCTGTGAATTCCAGCACATCTTATGCAGAGGAAAACTCCTATGTTCCATGACGCCCATCTAGGCCCTAAGAAAGGGTTTCAATTACCAATACTACTAGAAAAAAATTGACCTTTACATCAATTAGTTTTAAATTAAAAAATTGATTAATACAATTAGTTACTCTTAACCCTTCTAATAAACCTTGACATATTTTAAATCATCTATGAAAGAGATCTAAATATGCTTTGGTATTGGTTCTTATCAGTGGAATTCAGCATCATATCAAAGTACATTTCCTTAACATGAGCAAGTCATAATTTCACGTTTATCTTGTAATTGGTAGTTAGTGGATAGTAATAAAAGTAATTAAAATTATTCAGACAAAATATTTGGCTAAATACAAATGTTTAAAAATAAGATAAGTAGGTACTTATAAAGACTTAATGAATACTACATAATTACTTATGAAAACTTTTTGTTGTTAGGCAACTCAAGTGTGAAGGTTTCAAATAACCAATAACAGAAAATGTGGAATATTAATTATTTAATAGCATTGTAAGTTACATCTATATCGAAAAATCATCTAGGTGACGTGAAGAGAAAAGTAACTACATAAAATCATCGATTTTGCTGAACGTACCTTTGGAGTCGCAATCAACGCAATATTTGTTGTCGTCGTCACGCAACAGGGCGTTAAGAACAGACTGGCACTTGTCCTGTAGTTGCTTTGATTTGTCCTTTTCAGTTTTCAAACTCATTTCTGGACGAATTTATTCAAAAAATTGACTAAAATTCAAACTTTTTAAAGGATAATAATGGGGTGGTTGCCATTTATAACATAACAATAAACGTCATAGTCATAAAGTCAAACAATTGGAAGCTCATTTGTCAAAAGTGAGACGTGTCAGAAATTAAATGTAATTCTATCCTTTGGTACCTAATAAGCTGCTAGAATGAAAATGTGGCAATGTGGCAAATAGACCACAGTGCAATTGGCGGCCATTTTCTCAGTTGCCCTCACACTTACAGATGTTATGCTTTTAGGGAGGTTAAAATTAAAATTTGTATTAACTGCAGTCATATTAATATTGTTAGTTATTCTGTTTAGTAGTAGATATTATTTCTTTGAAATTTAAGACAATTTATAACAATGTAGTTAATTTAAATGTTTGATTTTATATTAACGTTAACACCTAATAGCCAACTAGATAGCAAGGTGTAGTATTAAGAAAATATTACTTAAAATCCACAGTGACGAACCGAAATTAAGCATAAAATAGAAGTCGACGATTCTAAATCTATGTAGGTAATTGCAATTCAATGAATTATCATACAACCTCAAACATTATAATAATAAACCAATAAATACACTAAAATAATTACATACTACACTGGTATCTACAATCGTCCCCCATTATTAATGACAGCACACTCCTCTTCACTTAATGGAGCTCGTCTCCAGCGGGCAGGAATTTGGAAGTCCCATATAACCTCTTGGCTTGTTTGTGATGCGGTTCTTGAGGAGGTCTGGGGGTGTCCTGAGGCCTGTCAAAATGTGATTATGTAATAATGCAAAATTGGATTCCCAAAAATGTTTTTACTTGAATCCCTGGAGAGGCTGGCTGATTTCTCTGAGGGCCGTAGCGAAATTTAATCAGTCTGTGCCCCAATTTGGAGGTGAGAGATATGTTCCTAGTGCAGATGGTTTGGGACATGGTAAGCGTCGAGTTTTGGGGGTTCTCGAAAAAAGTACAAATTATTTGTTTTTAGTCGCAAAGTTATATCACCACGGGCCGGAGAAAGTTTGTTTAGTTATTTTCTAAAAATCTTAAACTAAAATGTCAAAGACAGCTGATCGGTTGATACGGGATTTCAAATAAGCTAATGTTTGGTGTAGTATATAAACGTCATACACTGGATATGGAGTGATTCGGCGTCCATAAGGTTTGCTAAATTACCATTCATAATTCGGAATTGGACACAGTTCAAATGAAGAGTCGCAAGCCGAAAATGCTATAAATATACAAAACATTTTTGTCTCAAAATTGAAACTCAAAAATTAGTGGTAAAAAATGGCTGTATGCGCTGCAATAGTGGGAAAAAATGTGAGTAAAATATTAACTTTATTTCAAAAATTGAAATTGTGATTTGCTACTCGAAATCATAATACTCGTTGGTGTTAATCTTACTTTCCATAATGAGGATTTATTTTTTCCAAGGAATATTACAACGTTTCCAAATTACCATCTTAAACTTTAACTCGAATAAGATTAAAATCTGAATAACATTTTAACTTGTACTAATTATTTAATTTTCATTAGAACTCCCCAAAATTCTTCTGCTGCATAAATCCAGATGAAGAACTGAATTTCCAGTACAAAGTTCTCTCCTCCCTTGATATAATTGATGAGAAACTCAACCCCAGTAACAAGTCAGCCAGTGAGAACCGAGAGCTCTATCTGGGGCAACTTTATGCATTAGAGACATGCAAAATGTACCATTTTCAGAGCTTTTTTCTCATTTCATAAACTGAGCTGATTTAATTTTAGATATGGCTATGTAACCAACACAAAAGTAAAATTAATTATTGTAGTTGACTCAAGTAATATGGCTTTAAGGGACAATGAAATACGATCGGTAAGTTGTACAATTATTTATTAATTGAAAAACACTACTTTACTTTCTTCTCTTCGGGTTGCCACTGTTGCTTAGACTTGTTCTCAAACTCTAAATCTTCATTTAACTTTTTTGCCAAAAAGTACAGCTCTGCTATTGCAACAATTAAAGCACATGCAATGCCAAGCATTAGTCGGAATCCAAAGTCTAATTCACCACTTAAAAGCTCAATGCCTATAAAGCCAAAAGCAAACCCTGCTATTACAGAGGCTATAAATTGGAACACTGCTATTAGGTGTGAATTCATCATCTTAAGCTGATAACTAATGGTGTCTTCTGGTAGTCTTTTTCGAAAACCGTCCACATTTCTAGTCATATGCTGGTACTCTCTGTTTTGTTGCTCAGCTTTCAACTTCTGACATCTTCTTTCCAGTTCAGGATTACGAGCAATCTCTTCATTTTTAGGCAGAACCACTTCTGAGCCTTCCATAAGCTCATGTAGATATATTTTGTTGTTTACATTGTTCTGGTTTTCAGCTTTAATGTATGTATACAGCCAGTGCAGGTCTGGTAAAGATAACAAAGGATGATCTGCGTTAGTACTTTTAGGTTGCTCAGTGGAGTTCTTCAGTTTTATGTGTGCGTTTTTCAAGTTTAAGCAAGCAATAAAAGCTTTATCTTCCTTAGTTACCAAGTAGTTGATTTTTGGTGACCTTTTTGATGCAGTGTTGTCCTTGGATCCGTTTTTAAGAATTAGATTCTTTATTCCAGTGGGAGCTTCTTCGATGGTTCTAATTCCTTTAATGTATTGCAGGACGTTTTCCGAAGGTTTGACAAATATTTCAGTATGTTTTATTTGGCCCTTGGAACTCATGGTTTTGTTTTTGAAGTTAACTTATATTGCATACATTCTTATGCTACGAATTCAGAAGATTAAGACAAGTATTCCAGATGAGGGAGATCTAAAACACGTTCTAACACTCAATACGAAGGAATTTTGCAACAAAAGTTTATTCCTAAGCTAAAACCAAAACAGTTTCAAATCACATGATTCTACTCAATGTCAGTTTTTGGGGTATTGACAGATGATGGATTGAACAAAACAATTGTTGTTTTTCCATGCATCCGAACTGAATACGTGGCAACACTGCGAATGGGGTTATCAGCAGTTGTTCAGATCAACCTCAAGAAAATTATGAAACTAGTACGTTAGGGTCATACCAATCCTGAAATATCTTCCAGGCTAAATATTGGCCATTTATTGGTTTCAACCAAACATCAGTCAAAACCAAAAATAAAGTCCCATGAAAAAAATTGCACAATTTTAATAATTTTTGTTTTACAGATGTTTCGGAAGATTCACGCGGAATATGTTGACATGGTTAGTAATCCTTTTTACATTCCTGGAGAGCCCATTACTTCAAAGTAAGTTTTAAATTACTGGCAGGTGGAAGCAATATTAATCTCGTTTCTTGGTTACTTTTAGGTCCTTCGATACAAGTATTAAAAGCATTATTACGGGAACTGTTTAATAAGCTAGTTTTGATTTAATACCTCCTATTTTCAACGGAAAACTGTTCTTTATTCAATCGACCTCAGTGTTCCAGGATTCAATAAACCCGGCCCAACGCTCAAAGTTGTCGCAGCTATTTTCAGGAAGTAACTCAATTACGATTACCAACTATTTAGAGCAAAATAATAGTCATTTCCTGCTGAGAGCGGAAAGAAAGTCACCAGCGTAGCCGAAGATTGCTTATTCGAGCATAATCCTTTTGTTTTTAAATTTGTATATGCAAATAAAATATTATACTTAGTAGTGATTCAACTTGTAGTAGACAATTACAGAATCCAATTCAACTTAATTCAGTTATATTCACGTAAAAGTAACGCGATGTCTAAATATTTAATTGAATTAGAGTCAAATTATTAATGTGCTGTTAACTTTAACATTGACCTACTTTGTAAAGAATCTAAGAGTATGACCGACACCTAGGCAGCATTTCATCCTTTCTATAGCAACTAGCGCGCGGTTAAAGTTGACTATAACTTGGCCCTTATACCTTTACTAGAAGTTACGTTTTCATACGGCTGGTCACTGAATATTTTTATACGACGCAAGAACTAATTTTAATTATTTTCGTATCGTTTAATATTTCTCATACCCTATACACATTCATTATATCTCTCCAAAATGATGCACTTACCGTGGCTCCCTAATGTCGTACTCCAGACCCGTAGAGTTAGAATGTCGGTTAAATCAGGCAAAATTTGCTAAATTTAACCTTAACATTTGGACACGATGTTGCTAAATTTAATTTGCTTTAAGAAATACGGGGAAAAATCAATTTAATCTCCTAAAATAACGTTTTATTTCAACTAACAAATACATTTTATTTTTTTTAACCAAACGTCCATCAACAAATTGGACGTCACGCTGAATAATTCAGTAAGCTCCATATATTGGAAAAATTTCTATTCTTTACTTCTTTTAAGCCGGGTATTTTCAGGAAATTGCACTTTGCCTCAACCAGCAAACGGCAACATTGCGAAGGATGTTTCACAAAAATGCCTTCATTTATTGTAATAGATAGTAATTTGAAAACTTTTCACTGGCAAAAATATTTACATGGTATTTACAATGAGCGCAATACTGATGTATTATTAACAAACCAAATGGAATTAAAACGGGAATTCAAATATGTCCGCGCTTATTTCGCCAAAACTGACTCTCCTTGTACTAATTAAATTATGTGATACGACATAATTGGAACCTATTAAACGTTCAGAAAAATATCATTAAGTTATGACTTGTTTTGGATCTACACAATTAATACAGAAAATAATAAATCGTCGTCTTATGGTGCACTTGAAGTATTAAAGAGCATTAGAGCTGTTTGGTTTCGATCATATCCACATTAAGCTTGTAATAGACGTACGGGTAGTACTCGGACTGGCCGAAACCCAATCCAGGAATGTCAACGTTCTAAAAATTATAAAAAAAAACAAAGTGCGAAAAAAGTTTCTGAAATAATCACTATGTTATACTTTGGAATATTTTGTATGTTCAACTTACCTCAACATGAGAGCCTTGATGACCCACGCTGCCGTCTAAATGACCATACAGCTGGTTCAACACATCCCGCAAACGTTTCATGGTCTTCTTATGCGGATGGATCAAAATAGCTTGGAAATTTACAGGTAGACCGTATCTATAGAGACATGGTTAAAAAACAACACAATTTTTATAAACTGATTACCTCAGGACTGACTCAACAAATACTCTAAGTGCTTTCACGTGGATCCAGGCACAGAAGCATTCACTGAAGTTAACTTTCAACCATCTAACCAACGGACCCTAAACAAAGGCTGTACTCTAACGATCTTTTTTAAAGTATTGGAGGCACTTACAAACTGCTTCTTCTTATCAGTGGCCAGTTTTGTAATCTCATTTTTGCCGGCTGCCAGCTGCTCCTCGTCGTAAGTGAAATCTCTTACGATGAACTTCTTTTCTCTGGCGTGGTGCTTAAACTCGTCAATCACTTTCTTGAACAATGTTACAGTGAACAGGCCATATTCATTATCTTGCGTGACCATCTGCGAAGACCGAGGTACGATCATATCGGTGATCTTCTCGTAAGTGGCGTTCCACTCGTTGAACTGAGCTCTAAATTACCGAACCACCCTCGTAAAAATATCTTCGTTGCATACTCAAGCACACTCACTTTGGCACAATCACCAGCAGAGTCTGCAAGTACTCCGAGTCCAAAATGAAGTGCTCCTTCTTGACCAAGTCAGCTAGATTCCTTGTCAGCAGGCTTCCGGTTTGTTTCTTCTCCAAGCTTTGCAGGCTGCCCTTCAAGTTATTGTACGACGTTGACTTCGTTTTTAAATCGGCGTCAATCTGGCCGACTTGCTTGCTAATTATATCGGCAATGTTACGTAACGATTGCTTGATCGGGTACTTGGCAATGTCCCACTGGAACCTCATCAAGTAGCTGGGAAGATCGGCTATAAGGGAAAGAGTGAGAGACTTCAAGCGTTGGAAGGTTGGATGTAGGTACGTACATGATGTCTCCAATTTGACTCAATATGAAGATCTTCGAAACCGTTAGAGATGCCGGGTCTGATAATGGAAACAAAATATTTTTTTTTTGTTTAACCAATCCAGTATCTTTAATAGTTTTTGAGATCTCCGTAATGAGATTCGAATCAGGGACACCCTGTGTATACGGTCAGTAAGTGTTGGTGGATTGCTGCGTGGGGTCATGCGCTTTTTTTAAACATGTGTTAAAAATATTAGTAGCCACAAGAACTGCTGTATTGTAATATCATATGAATAAAACATGCTAAAGAAGCACTAGGAGAGTTCTCTAGAATATTGCTTCTCAGCAGACTAGAGCTCTTTGAAAATGTACTCACGCCTTTAGTGGCAGGTGAGTAATAAGTAGAAACAAAAGGGAGGCATTTATTACTTCAAAAGGCGACGTGCGTTCAATTAAACGCTTAGTACTGGATGTTAGCTCCAACTATGGACAAGTTTTTACTTAACACTCATTATAAAGAACAATTACATTACAAAAGCTCAATTAGGCGTTGAAATACCAAAGGCATATATGTCTTGAATAAATTCATCTTATTTATTCTTCAATTATTGATTGTTAATGTCAGATATTTGTTTGTAATAGTAAATGGTTTAATCACCGCCTTACGTTTTCAGTCTACAGAGGTTTCTTTAATGATCACCCATTCCTCACAGCCATATCTAAGATTATTCTGCGTAACTTCAACAACAGTGAGTTAAATAATTGTGGTTGATAATGGTCATTAATGATACTAAGCTCAAAGCTTCTTATATGTCAAGCTATTAAGTAGCATCTAAAATAGAATGGAACGACCCATTTGACAATATTAGGACGAAAGGACCAGATCGAGGCAAAGTTGAAGCAGAATTTAATTAACTCTTTCAATACAATGCTCCTCTACTGGAATCACGTAATTTCGACTTAAACGTATTCGTTAATCGCCATCATTAATGCTGTTGTTCGCTAAGCAATTATTGAGCCGCTAGCCAAATGTCATTGAAAATATCTGTGAAATTTAAGCAGAATCCATCGAGAACTAATTTTATTATCAGAACTTCATATAATATCTTTCCAGGCAGCGCTCACTTAATCGCCAATTTTCCTGCAATGACCACCAACCCCTATTAGACCTAAATATGGGTTTCAACTGTACGGAGAATTTGTCTCCTCCATACAGCTAAGCAAACGCTATGAACACAAAAACCTAGGACATTGCCATCATACTGCAAAAAATTAATAATCGCATAGTGCGCTCAACAGTAACAGACTGGGGGAAAACTTTGCATTAAACTGGAAGTCAATAGAATCACCCAAACGGCAAGTACAAGTTCCTGCCAGATGTACCCTTATCATGCACACTAAATATTATGCCTGATACTACTCAGTAAAGCTACACTCTTCTGCCTCCTCCTCGTTTGCTGTCAGTGTTATGCCACGCAACTGGCGATTCACTGGCAAACGAGACAAAGCACTTTGGACAAAATAATAGAAGCGAATAATAATACATACATAATTGAATCGGAAATGGACGCTGCACAACATACTCACCCGAAACTGTCCGAAGATCGTCCGCTTATGACCTAAACGAAAAACGCTAAAAACTCATGACAGAACATTCGACGGACCAATGAAAATGCTAGCTAGACAGAGATGGACCTTCGGTCTGACCAAAGGGACAACACGTTCTGGTTGAACCAGGCGAGTGTGATGACTGTGTCATGGACCCAAAACTCATTTTTTTTTTAATGTGCACTGGGATTTGGGTGTACGTTTGAACACAAAACGATAAAAAAACAACGGAGTTTAAAGTGGATTCTGAGTTGTAATTTGGATGAATTCGAGAGCCACTTGCCTTAAGACTATGCTTCAGGCAACCGTCTCCTCTCTACATTCTACGAAATATAGGTAAGTAGCATGGGTAAACAATCTCCTAAGGATTGTGGACCGTTACTGTAGGAAGTTAGTGAACTAGCAAATACGAGTTTAGGAAACAACCATAAAAATCTTTCGTTTCTTATCTTACGGAGAATTGGTACATAGGTATACCTTTACCACATGCCAGTGGTCAATCATTAGGAGATCGTTTACATCAAACTAAAGGAACAAAAAATAGTGCTTGATAACGCCTACTACAAGTAAAATAAGCCTCTATAAACAGCCTCTGCGTCACCTAACAGGAACTCTTTGATTGGAGCCGCCCTAGACGGCAGAGATAAGACGCGTTGTCCAAATTGTCATTGAGTACAACCTGACCGAAGAGCAGGGTTAGCCAAGTTTTTACCACCAGACCATTATTTTTGGCAAGAATAGGCAACAAGCTGACAAGACCTCTCCAACTAAAAATCAGCCTTTAGGGCGCACTGCCAGACAGATGTTGATTAAAACAAACCACTTAAAAGGCTGATTTCGCTCAGTTAACGGAAAAATAATAAAAGTCGCATTCAAAGGACCAAACTAAAAAAAAAAAGGAAACATGGTAGAAGCTAATACATTAAAGGTGTGGTATGTGTAGGTGTGGATATGTCGATAAAAAAGTTCTCGCGAATTAAATTATTATATGGTCCGAAAACACTGTCTGGATCGTTGTGAACAATAAGTGAACATCGCCACAGCCTTCAGTCAGTCAGGACAAAACAAAAGGCCATAGATAAGAAACTAATAAATAGGACTTTTTCGGATGGACAACGCAAACACCCTTCCAGCTCACGCACAGGGGCAATGACGTCTCTACTAATGTTTGACTTACACTCAAGACTCGAGAGCATCTGCTTCAAAACAAATAATTAGGGGATAATTTGTCCTTGTGATTTAAAATCAATATTACCGCACGTGGAAAGGGTGCCTCGTTCCTCCTCTTCGCACAACAGCGTGAAAAAATAACAAGCCCTACAAGGTGCGCTCAACGCAGAGTAGTCGGTCCTCGACACGGCCACCGACTGACCTGGCCCAACCAGCAGGTGGTTGCGGATTGTTCTGGTGTCCAGATCCTCTTCTACCTCCTCCTCTTCTCCTACATCCTCCTCATCCTTCTCCTCCTGGTTGTCATCGTCCTCATCTCCAGAGCTACTGCTGGTTTTTTTATTATCATTGGATGAACAGCGGGAATTTTTTGGATCGGGGGGTCGACCTCCGCTGCTCAACAGCCCCAGGCAGCCGTCGCAGGCACCACCACACCCAAGAACGCGCATATGCCGGCGGGTGGCACTGTGCTGCTGCCGTTTCAACGAGAAACGTTTGCGGGGGTGTTGTTTCGGTCGCCGTTGACCGTCTGAGACGATCGAATTTAATGCATTGTTTTAACGTATTCAAAAGTGAGTGCTTTGGCGATATATTTGTTGGTCGGGAAATGTTTAATGAATGAGTCGGATTTAGATCCAGATATTGGATTACATTTTCTTTCTTTAGATATATTATGTCAAAAAGAAACTAAGACTGGGCATACTACACCAATTTCATAACTACTAGTGAAACACCAGTATTTATTATTTTTCTTTTCTCTAGGACTTCTAGTATAAGTATAAATGAGTTAAATCAATACCACGTGTTGTTGGAAAGTGATGGGCCTCCAAATGTTGAAAATTTGTTCAAACAAAAAGTTTGCTATTTTACGATATAAGGTATGTCCAATGCCCACCGGCCCTTGGTTTTGCAGCAAGTGACATTTACCTTCACTATTTTAAGTGAAAGCTTTAATATATTTGTATATACCATAAATTTTATATTACAAAACTATCAAAAATTAACGTTATCATGTCATTACACAACTGAAAATTTCTTTCTTATGTCCTCTTTAATGAGGTGTTGGTACATGGAATTAACGTGAAACTGATCACATGTAGGGTAGCGGCACCAGTTATGACCATCACCTCATTTGTGGTCGTTACATTACTATTTTTACACAGATTTTGTTCTATTAATCTTTCAATTCAATGGCTTTCACTGTTACAGGATCCTTCGTGTTCTGCTACTTTAGCATTCAATCATCAGAGGATGCCCCAGCGATATGAAAAAGTTGAAACTGTCATTTCGGAATTCAATTAACTTTGAAATGCCCGTTATTGTTCAAAGTGTTGTTAAAAAACAGTGGAAATTAAATCATTTGTTTTTGAAGGTTGTTAAACATCATTTACTTTTAAAGATAAATACATAATAATTGGTCACCGATGTTTAGTTGATTAAAGGACGAACCGGTATTTTCACGATCAGGCAAATAAACGTCCTCAAAGACTGTCCTTTTACGATTTTAAGCAAATATTTTGAATGACACAGTTCCAGCAAAAAATCCCTTTAAATCAATGGAAAAAACACCACCCAGAATTGTGAGATCTAATCTAATTTTTAGATACAGCGTCATAATCTTAATGAAAAAGAAGAACTGGAGGAAGAGAGAAACATAAAAGCATAGACAAAGTCAGAACAAAACAAGAAAGGCCGTTGAGAGAGGAAGCAAAATAGCAAATAGACCTAAAAAAAATCAGGAAAGATACCTAAACAGATCTCGATTGAGTCAAGTTCTGAAAGAAGGGAATCGAAAAAGAAAGAAAATAGCATTGAAGTTATTGACAATTTTCTCTATAAGCCATAAGCCATATAAAAAATACAATTCTGATGATTAAATCCGTTAAAGATACGAGATGTTATTGATCAATACTTTGATGTAACATCTTTTAACATTTATTATTTGATTTGAGTAATATTTCGATTCAATAGTAGGTCCACTCTTTATGAATCACATCATATCATTACATTTTTAGTTAAAGTGATTGTATACTGAGTGAACCAAACATTCCATATTTTTTCCTAAATTTTGAAGACTTCTGTGGATTATTATAGCGTCTTCCATAATTTGCATTTTAAACCAAATTCAAGGCGCAATTTTGTCAGCAATTTATTTTTTGGTTCACTTCAATATCTCTAATAGTGAAAGAGTTATGAACCTCTAAACAAAATTAGCACAGTTTCTTACTTTGTTTAAGTCACCATTATTTATTAAATATTGAAATATTTGGGAAAAAATGCAGACAAAAAAACCATTCAGCAAATATAGACATGATGGATTTTTTTCAAATTGGAAAATAAGTTTAGAAGTTATTTAGGTTCAAATAAGTGATTTTTTTTCTACACTTCAATACCCTCTATTTCAGAAATGAAAAGACGTCGACCATACATTAATAGAAACTTTTTTTTACTGAAGAAATATTTCTTTAAATTTGCAATGATAAATGGGAGACCATATACAGAAAAGACATTTCAATTTTGCATGAATCCCATATTATTATCAACAAATTGTTAGACTTTAAAAAGTTCAAAACGGACAAAATCGAAAATGTTTTTTTTTCACATCTACTGATATTGATAAAAAATGGTTAGTAGGCAGTTATGCAGGTAGCACATAATTCTAGAAACAGAATTTTTTAAATTTATTATTCTGCATTAAAAAATTCATAAAAGTTTTTAATATTTAATTTTTTTGTCTTTCATGTTTTTTTAATCAAATAACTATTTAACTATTACTAGAGAAATGTTACGACCACAAGTCAAAAACACATACTTTTTCAGTAACATTTTTATCATGTAAAATGTTAAAAACGTTTTGTAATATAGAAAACTTGAAATTTTGTTTTAATACCAACTACCAAACTAAAATCTTTCTTAATGTGGCCAAACTATAATAGTACCTCTACCCTATTTGTGGCCATTTTGAAAATTTGATATTTTAAAGTGTTCTATGCTGCTATTCTCCAAACAACTTGAAATCATTCCTAGGACAATTTTCAGGTCATTCTTAACAAGAAAAATAATTAAGTTGATGTAATTTTTGGTTAAACTACAAGTAATAAAAGTTATCAAAAATAAAAGATGTCTGATTTTATTGGGCAAGTTCACTACCTCAGACTGTCATGAACAAATGAGGTAAGAAATTTAACACATACCTAATAAAATTAGACATTAGTTAAAATTCTAATATAATTTTTTAACAAATAAATACTTATTCAAACCACAAAGGTTATAAAATTTTGCTAATTAAAAAAAATGCTTTGAGAAGTCTTTTTCCATCTTCAAAGTTACTAAAGTACTTTGCAAAGTAAGTACTTATTTTTGTGTTGGAAGGTGTGCATGTCTCATAAATCAATTATTATTACAAAAAAACCATTCCCATAACATTGTAACTTGGTAAAACTGTCTAAAATCCAGTTTTGTACATTCTCTAAAAAGATCTAAGACACTTGCCTTTTAAAGTTTTTGTTTTCCCCCAAATTGAAACAAAAAGAAACTAATAAGTTATTGAAAATACATCCTCCAAATTAGTCCATATCAAGCCACCTATTAAATCCTACACTAACTCTCACACACATACTGCTACAAGTCCAGTAGACATGCCTCACTGGGCAGAGTTCAAGAACCATTATTTCTGGACAATTAATGAAAGTAAAAACTTACTGTTGTTTGCTGTCAAGTTCTCCTGCAACTTGTCACGCTGGTCTTCCAATACTTCACCCAAGTACGAGGCTACTTTACGAGTCACCTGTTCAACAAAAGCATCCAACTTGCCCAAATCATCAGACAGTCCCACCAGCTGATCTAAGGTACCCACCTAAAGTTAGCCACTTGACAAACCTTCAAAGTAAAAAACTTTCAAATTAATACCTTAAGATCTGGAATTTGAAATTTGTAATTTGTGCACAAGCCATTCTGCTTAGCAGTTACATTATTCATGGTCTCCCATGTCTGCTGGCAAGTTTTGTCACCAGGGGCCGATATCAGCCAATATTCCGTCATGCTGAAGTTGCCTTCAGATCTTGACACTAAGCTGATAGTGTCTCTTCTAAAGAAATATTTATTATATTAGAGCAAAAATAAGGAAGACATAGTAAATGAGGCTTACGACAGGTCTTCAATCACTCCAATATTAATAAAATTAGCCTAAAATAAATGTTAAACATGAACTCATGTAGTCACACTTTTCAGTCACATGACTGTTGAATTATAAGTTGTTTGGCAAGATAAATGTAAGGTGTGAAACAGTTCGTTGAAGGGAAGTTGTAACGATAAATTTAAGGCTCTTTAGGCTTTCGGTTTTATATGTGCCAAGGGTCTAATGCCAACCACCCTACAAAAAACAAGCACTTAAACATTACACTAATGTTAGAGGCAAATACAAACATATCGAGCTAAAATAAACTGTAATCGTCAACGCCATACCATTTTTATTTAACTTTTCTCAACCCTCCAATAATTTAACGCCCTATTTAGGTCAAAACAGGGGTGAGAAGACCCTTGACGCATCAAAATCAATAAACTCGTTAATATGCAAATCTTCATGATGAAAGATTTTACACAATATACCATTTTATATACGGAATGGTAAAGAGCCTAAAGGATTAATTACTTACCTTTTTAGGGGATGATATTACGAAAAAAACCCCAAATATTCACCACCGAAACCACTCCCGCGGACACAGCTGATCGTTATTTTCACGTGACTGTCATAATTGACATACAATCATAAACGGTTTCTCGGCGATAATTCTCCAGAAGATGGCACTACATGGTCTTCAACAGTCGCGGCGTTTATCGACACAGAACATGCACATAATTGAATAAGCCGTAATATTTGAATTGGCAACATTGTCGCGTGATCAAATTTAAAATTGCAAATCTAATCATTTATTAAAACGTGTTTGACTTTACAATCGCAGCGATATAAAGATATTAAGTGCAAACCCAAACGCGAGCGATTTTAAGTCGATAAATGACCTTAAACAGTCTATTTTTGAGTAATTCCAGAGCAATAAATCAGAAACCGTGTAGGACTATAAATTTGTTTTTTAATTGACAAAAAAAGTTAGTCTTTAATTATATAAGAGACTGTGAAGTTTTAACAGTCTGAATTTTTTTACTTTTAATGCCCTGGCAGTAAAGTAGCACTTTTATTACCTTGGCCATACAAGTTACATTGTACCTCCTGATATTTTGTGTCATTTGCACTTTTTTACACAATTACTTATTTGATTAATCGCAGGAAAACGGTTCAATTAGTATCAATCAGAGAAAATATATATTTTACTTGGCAAAAACTGAAATTGACCGTCGTGCTTGTTTTATAGCCTCAATTTTTTGTCTCTAAGTTGTTGAATCTCTGAGAAGACGCTGACTGGATGTTGGTGTGATAAGGGAGGAAGATATTAGTTGTGCCCCAAAAGTATTACTCGAATAATAAAACTCGTGATTAGAATCTATATTTATAGATGAAAAGAGCTGTAAAAATAATAAGGTATCACCTAATCCCCCGTTCCATTAAAATTTTTGTAAGTAATAATTATATTACGCTCGGTAGGAGGCTTGTAGTTGCCATATAAGGTGAATGTGTAAAAGAAATAGTTTCCTTTTCAAATAAAAAATATACATTTTCGTACATTTTCCTTAAACTATAATTGCAAGTCCCAAATAGAGCGTGTTTGTATCTTAAATTATACAGTGTGTCCTAAGGAAAGGTGTCCATGCTGAATATCTTTTCTATTGTTTCTTAAAAAAAACTATTATTGAAGGGAGGCACCATTTGATAAAAAAAAGTTGTTTTGGAAATATTATCTCTCTACCCATGAAAACTATTTTTTTGAAATTTTTTAATTGACAGAGAGATCGTTTTATACATTGTTTGAAAGGTAATTTTATTCTCTATATGGTTAAGCTTTTATTTGTTATTTTTGTACATCGGCTTTGTAGAAATTAAACAAAAACCAAATAACTTGATTTTAATTTTTTTTTACTGATATTTATTTTGTCGTAAGAAATGCTAAAAGTGACCTCCATTGGCTTCCATGCACATGTACAGTTCTTCCTCAAAACGTCATTGCACATTATCTAATATTTCTGATGTTATTGATCTGCACCCTTCGACGATTTGCGCACATACATAACTCCTCGAAGGAATCAGATTGTGTGTCATAGATTTTTTGGTCTGATTTATTGTGTCATAATTTATTGGTCTGTAAATGTCCTCATAAAAAATGTAGGGGACTAGGGTAAGAGGATCTCGGGGGCCACTCCAATTAACCTTTTCTGTGAATTCATCTTCCAGGGAAATCTTCATCTAAAAATTTTCTGACTGCTGTTCTCTAGTATGGGGGAGCTTCATTTGTTGAAAAACTAAGCCTTGTTCTAAGAAGCGTTCAAGTATTTTAGTTATCCTGGAATGAAAAATGGTCTGACAATGTGATCACCTAAAATTCCTGTCCAAATATTCAATTTTTGAAGTTGTTGAATATGGATTTTTCAAAAGAAATGAGGAATGACGTCACACAACTAACGACAGTTGTGCCTGTTAACTTCTCCATTTAAAAAGAACAAACATTCATCGAAAAATGTTGTATTATACAACAAATTTCTGTTTAAATGTAACGTGGTACTAAAGGACTCGCAGAATTCTAATTAACGGTCGAAATCATTCTCATTTAATTCCAGTCTTAGATTTACTATATAAGGATTAAATTTTACTTTTTTTAAAATTCTATGAACAGTATCTTTCTGAAACACCGGATACCTCAGCAATCTTTCGTACAAATGTTCGGTTGTCCATTTGAGATTGTCCCAAAACCGCAATTTGGATTGTTCATTACCTTTCATTGGACGGTCAATTTCTTATTTTTTACTCTGGACCGAATCAGTCTCGTTGAATTTCTTTGATAACTCCGATACGTAAGGATGGCACATCAGTTTCTCAGGATGATTTGAATTGAAGATACGAATTGCTGCTCTTGCAGAATTATTGTTTTTATAATATACACTCGCAATATCGATTCTCTCTTATAAAGTGTAAATCGTTTTAATCAAATTGAAAATTGAACTATCTGGAAAGTGATGTCTTGCCAGGAAGTACTAAAACTTTTAAATAGAGGAGAATATCAATAAATTATTTCTCCAAAAAAATGAAGATTTATCAATTTTAAATGGAATGTTATACATGCATTTGGGGCGTGGTGACGTTTTGAATCTAACTGTACACTTTCAGCGTTCATCACAATAACATTCATGGTTAAAAGCGAGTTGTTTGGTTTTTGTTTAATTTCTACCAGACCGACGTACAAAAGTAATAAGTAAAAGCTTGATCATGTAGAGCATAAAATTGCCTTTCAAACGAGGCACAATATAGCCGCTTTCCAATTTGAAAATTTCAAAGGGGTGGTCCCAGTGGTAGAGGGATGACATTTTGAAAGCAACTTTTTCACCAAATGACACCGCCCTTCCTATTACTGTACAGTCATGGTGGACGCTTTCCTGAGACACCCTCTATATGTATGTAAAAATATAACAAACTTTGCACTAAAACCTGGCAATTTTTTATATTTACCAACGTGGATGGAAAAGGAGGGGACATCTTACTTCGGACATCCTGCACAATGCTACGTACCTAAATGGGAAAGTTTCAGTTTTCACTTACTCATGACTTTTAGTTTTCTTTTTATGTTCAGGTTTTAGTCCTAGAGGGTCCGAGGTTGGCTTCGTCCCGGCTGATGGATATTCCTTGTTAAAGTCCCTCTCCGAACAACTCATGTTGAATTATTGCCGCTTTAGAGCCGTTAAAATGTTTTTAAATTTTTAACGTGAATTTTGAATTTGACGATATTTAATTGAAGTTTTTCTTTATTGCACACATCATCTATGACGCTGTCTAAATACACAACAATTATTGCGGTCACGTTAGGAAATCTCTCCTAATCAGGTACCTGAAAATTTTTGAAAATTGTCCTTATTTTTCATGAATATCTCAGAGATTTAGTAGTTCATAAGTTTTAATATTAAGGTATTACCGTTGGCAATAAAATGATGACAAGCAAACTGGTAGAGCCATCTTTTGGATGAATTGTCGAATGAGAACGTTACTACTGTTGTTACTAGATGGCTAAGTGTCGATGAATCCCCTTTTGGTTTTCAGCAAATGGGCAGTCAATATATAGAAAGGAGGAGGTGTAGTCGAGTAATACTAAATTCGTTAATTTGTCTTTCGATATTTTGTTAATAAATTCACATTTATCAATTATAGAGAACTTCCCCAATCTATTCACACAAATATATATGAGAACTTCCAGAGAATTATTGTAGGTTTTATTACTTAAGATGGGTAAAATTAAATTTCTATGACTTGCCTACTATCTCCAATCAGACTGGTTCCCAAAATATTTGTGCATATATAGGGTGTTTCCTAACTACGTGAAAAAAATTTAAAGGCGTAATCCTCGACTGATTTTGAGTAAAAAATGTCTAATAAATATATGTCCGCAAATGCCTTGTTTCCAAGATACAGGGTGTTGAAATGTGACAAGAAAAAGATTTTATTTCCAAAATGACTCAATTTGGGTGTTTGAATTTTAGAAAAAACAATTCCGGGGGTTCCGGGGTTTTCTTCAATACGTCTTAAGATTTCTTCCTCCACTTTTGGTGTTCGACGTGTTATTGGCTTTCCTCCTCCTGGAGTTTTCATAAGAGATCCTGTATCACAAAGATGCTGAAAGAGGTTTTTAAAGGTTTGGTGGTTGGGAGCTTGGTGGTTTGGAAACCTTTCCATGTAAATGCGCCTCGCTGCCAAACACTTACCATCAGCAAGGCCGTAAACAAAAACCATATTGGCCATTTCTTGATTAGTGTAATTAGGCATTTGAAAAATTTTCAAAACTGAGGTATAATCTGATTTTTGGGACACAGAACTAAATTTTTTCACTTTAGAGAGTAAAACACCAAAATAACACTGACTATTTTGTTTATAGTAGTGGAAGTAGCAAAAAAAACTAACAATAAACAAGTTAGTAAATACCACCAAACCTTTAGAAACCTTTAAAACCTTTTTCAACGTCTTTCAGTCAACACCCTGTATCTTGGAAACAAGGCATTTGCGGACATATGTTTATTAGACATTTTTTACTCAAAATCAGTCGAGGATTACGCCTTTAAATTTTTTACACGTAGCTAGGAAACACCCTGTATATATTTCTAATGGTCACAAGTACAAGAAAGTGGATATCTCTGATTTCCGAAACACCTGTCACCAGGAAGCTTTCAGGCACAGGGTCATTCAGGTAGGACGGTCCTTTGCCTTATTTCAAAAACCTTAAGGTTTACAAAAAAGAGTTTAATATAAAAGTTATTCAGTTTCCCATGAATTTTTATTTTTTAATATTTTCGAAATTGGAGGGTGGTCCAGAAGACCGTAGCGAAACAAAAATATACAGGGTGGGCCAATGAAACGAAGTTGATTTCTCATATTTGCCACTAAAAAAAAATCGCTGAGACCCGTCGATTTTTATTTCGAGGGGGAAATCTTTTGCTACCATTGTCAACCTTGCCACTTTCAACCCCTTGGCGGGGGAAGGTGCAACCCTTAAAATTTAAAGGGGTTAGGGGTAAAGCGATGCCTCATTTTAAAGATCATTGAATTCTTTTTTCAACGCTATCAAGTTTTTTGAATTCTTGCGTTTGAAATGGCGTACGGGAATGAGATTGGAAACAGGCTGGAACTATTCCAGTTATTGTTAGAGGGGATTGATTCCCCTAGTACCACCCGGGAAGCAGAGGCAGAAAGGCCCCGGGAAGCACCGACGCCGCGCCCACGACGTTCAAGTAACCTTGCAGATCACGTTACTAACTTCATCAGAAGGTTAATTATTTCCATGCAAACGGTAAATGAAAATACAGGGTCCTGGTCAATTTGCGTGGGGATTATCTTTGGTATAATATTTTCAGGACTTCAATCTATTGGTCCTAAACAAATAAACCTTTTTCAGCGGCAATAGCTACCATCAAACTCTCTTTTGTCTAATTTTCCCACATTCATAATAGATATACATATTTAATATAAAAATAAATTTGGATATTTTTCTTGTAGATGGATGAAATGAATGAATAGTGTAAGGTCTCAATTAATCGACGAGTGAAGTTTTGGGGGGAATTTGCAGTGACAGAAATACTGTAAAGTTGATATTAACCGGCTAGAAAACTGACATGGTATTAACGAATCCATGGCTAATTACTACATAATCCGCCATTAACGCTAGGGAAACACCTTTTCGATTGCTTTACAACGTAAAATCCAGAAATAATATCGAACACAGAACCTCCCTATCCTGGGAAATAAACTGGCAAAAAGTAGGGTGCACATATCTGGAAAGAGTACAAAAAACCTGTTCGTCAGGTATGTACAAAATCGAAGTTTTTTTGTATTTTCAAGACTTTTTCAGCGTTTTTGATTTTATAATATCCAATATCATGAAACAAAGAATCCGATTTTTTGCTGTCATTCTCTTTCTAAAGATGTAGAAGTTGGAATACACGAAATAAATAACTTCATAACTCCTTGTTGTTTCGAAATAAAATCGTTTAAGAAGGTAGGTTTCTGCCTGGAAAGGCACGAATTTTGTGTTTGCTAGGTGTTGGAAAAACTCCAACATAAAGATCGCTCTCACGCATTGCTCTAACATCTGGGAAATAAATCTGGTAAAGAGAGAAATCAGAAACCAAAGCTCGACATACCACTGGGTGCCAAACCATGGGTACCGCGCTAATCACCTCTCGTCTGGTGCACATCCACCCTGATTTATGAAGTGCAAATTGCCCAAACAGATTAAGGGCAGCAGTAAATTAGGATAAAATGTAGCAACAAACTCGCAAGTGGTCATGAACCAGAGGGTGTTAGCGATAAGGTAATGGTGTGAAAGCATCAAGGTGGTGATTTTCTCATGAAATCGTGGGAAACCAAACTCGGGAACCTGCGTTTTTCGGGAAGGGGCACGAACCCTCTTGGAGGAGACGAGTAGAACCTTTTTTCACCCCGTCGCGTCGACAGCAAACTTCTCTCGATCTCGTTGCCATAGAACCCTATACACGGGCATCATTGTTAATAAGTTAATCACAACTCACCCTGTAATTCAACTAGTCTGTAATTAAATTTAATGTAATTTGTGTAACAGAGTTTATATAGCTTCTCGAACCTTTGGAACCCCATTATTTTATGACGGTAGCCCGTCTGGTCCTTCGACTCAACTACGAAACCTCGCCAGCGTATTTGGATTCCTCTGTGGGTGCCTAGTGAGGCCGTCACTACTGTTAGGCAGGAACTCAGGAAGCTCCTGGCCTAAACATTAGGTATGCCATCATCAAGAAAATAGAGAGTAGAAAATTAGAGAGTTTAACAATGGAATTTCTCTGCACTTTTTAGAGCATTTCAGAACTAAACTCTGCGAAGCAGCCTTTTTACTGGTACTTCTTGGTTAAAAAAAAGGGATTGAAGTTCTATGGACACATATTGTGAACGCAATAATCTATCCAGCTGATTGATTCCTTTAAAACCTTTTGTCGCAAATTATGGCTCATTCTTCCGTGAGTGCAAAGTAGAACTTTTTCACGTTTGCTCTCACAAGAAACCACGATTTAATATAGGGAAGGGCGATAGGATGTAAGGGCTAAGGTGTTACGGGGTTGGAACTGCTCTAAGCGAAGAGAGATTAGATGGTTCCATGTACAGGTCAGGACAATGGGAGTAGACGGTTGAGGCAAGTTTTCCAGAAAATTATTAATCAACACTGGAAATGGACAGTGAACAGTCAAAACCGTCTAATTTATTGGAAAACTATTTTATTATTTACAATATACAAAATTTAAAACTGGAAAACAATAAGTATATTATTTAGTTACATAATAAATAAATACATAATTTCATCATTATATTGGTTATATTAAGTTAACACCCTCTTAGCAGCAAAACTACATGTCACACACAGATGTACGAGGTGTCCCAAAACTAATGGAATAGATAGCAATGGCAGGTTCTGCCATCAAAATATTGAGATTCGGCGCAATTGTTGAACTCCGTAAGTTAATATTAATAAAGATCCAGAGTGTTAAAGTTTAATTTTTTAAAATATTTTATTTCGTATCTGCACAGTCTTTTGGCCCATGGTACTGGAATTTGGTATACCGGGGTTTTCGGCTGTGGCAAACAGAGTACTGTTATATATATTATTGCAACTAATAGGGAGTTCCACTTGAAACCGTCTTGGCTAGTCAAAAGAGCTTTAATTTGTTTTTTAGGTAGTTCGCCTACCCCTATTAGTAAAAAATATCATTATGTTTATCATTCCGAATAAACAATATATACCTATTGGTAGCTTTAAAACGTTACCGTTTTCGAGATATTTGCTGGTTTAATGCCTCATGTTTGTTCGTATGTATGTATTCTCGAATAGAGCCGAGAGCTGCCGAGGTCAAACGAAGTAAGTAGGTGTTTGTCTTGTTTACATGAGCGCCATTTTTAAACTGAATACCGCTTTGTCAATGACAGAGCCGTAGCTTGTCAAAGTCACTATCAATATTTTTTCTTCAATGCCATAAGTCAAAAGTCTGAAAATATGAAATAAAATATTTAAAAAAATTAAACTTTAACATCGCATTTTTCTTAATATTAACTCTCGGAATACAGTCGCTCTGGGTTTTAATATTTTAATGACAGCAATTTGCCATTGCTGTTTGTCCCATTATTTTCGGGACACCCTGTATATGCTGTTCCAATATATATTAAAAATTCAGCTGTGCAATGGAAATCGTTTTGCCACGATAAATAACAGCTAATGAAAAGACTTTGTCTCTATGAACATGTGAAAGCGTCAAGTTAAGTTTTTTAATTTTTTTATTAATTTTTTTTTTTTTACGCTGAATTTCACTTATTTAAATGTTCATTACAGATTATTTGAGCTACATTCCTTTGATGACTTTTTTGCTGATAAAACTTATCGATATAGCCTGCTAAATTTTTTATGGGAAACGTGAATTTTCTACTTTCTAAAAGTTTTATAACTGAAGAAATTTGTTCGACAACTTTTTCTTGTGTGAAGTGTTTTTCAAATTCTCTGACATTTAGCAAGTACGCATCCTTCTATTTTCGCCTTGATTTCAATAAAATTTTGACAAAATCAGAACCATGCAAGATTGATTTTCACCTATTTCAGGGAATCCGTAATGCATCAAGGCAGTTTTTATAGGTAGAAATTAGAAGTTTAAGGAATGTCAAATTTTACTAGGGACGTGCCAAATTTTTGTATTAATATTTCACATAGTGAGGTTAGAAATTCAGAACAACCGTAATAAAATATAATATTTCATATATGTCTAAACTGATTTATGTGTCAAATTCTATTACTGTCGCTGTTTCTTACTAATACAGCTGGAAAACAGTTGATTTCATGGCGATGCTTGATTTGTAATAAATTGCAACAACATATACATACGTAGAGTGTACCCGGAAGTAACGTGCATCATGAAGTGATTTCATAGGTCAATATAAAAAAGGTTTATACATAAACTTGTTTATAGTAAAAATTGCAAATTAGTCACTAATGACATAGAATCAAAGGACTGAAAAATCGCAGTTTTCTTGTGTATGGGAAGTAACGCATATTTTGATACAAAAAAACAATTCTACGAAAATTTTTATGCAAAAATATATAATTTTATCGAGAATAATTACAATTTTGTATGTCAAAGCATTCTGTATTTTGAATACTGCGTCAGTTACAAATTTCCTAGTACCGACAATGGACTTATAGTAAAAATAGTCTTCCAGTGCAAAATTTGTTTTATGTAGTATTAACTATAATGAGAGATGATCATATGAAATGTAACAAGTGCTTTGAATATTATCGATAAATTTTAGAACAATGGAGTTGAGATGAAAAAAGCATTTCTGCACATACTGCACAAGTGTTTTTTTTGTGATGCAGATTTCATAAACGTATGTTGCTCTGGATTATATACAGGATGACCGTTAAACTCATACAGTTCTGAACAGCTAAAAATGTATGAAAAGACGCTCGGTTACGTAATTTTTGTTTCTGAGGGGGAAACTTTTGTGCTAATTCAGGTTCCCCTATCTGCAACCCGTTAAGCGGGAGGATGTTCATCTAACAAAATCTCAAATGGAAAAGCGGGTCGAGGGACATCTCATTTTGAAGATAATTTAATGTACTTTATACCGAGTTTCAAGTCTCTGGTATCAACAGAAGCAAGATGGCGGCTTCTCAAAGATGCGCAAATTGAGTTTTTTACGTTCGTGTTTTCCCTTACTATAGTACTTTTACTTCACCATAGTAAATTGAGTGTTATCTTCTTTGCATTGTTTTTATTACGCTAAAAAAAAAAAGAAAATTAGGTCGGTAGTAGGGATCAAATCCCGGGATTCCGCAGAAAAATTGCGGATTGTTAATCCCGGTATTTTCCCGGATTTTTTTTTGCTAAAAAGCGCCATCTAGTCATTTTATAAATCATGCTTATTAAGAAACGTTTTCATACTAAATATTTATCGATCGAGAAACACAAAATTATATTCTACGTAGCTAGCAATACCAAATGCCGGTGATTCACCGTGACCTCTAATAGAATTAGGTTTATTACCAATCCTTTTCAAGCAATGTTTGTCTAGTTTTTGTCACCCATCAGAACCGACGCAGGGTGGGCCAGGAAAGATGATGGATAAAGCCGAGGTATTTGCTACCCACTCGACCAACATACCACACGATATGGTCCCGGATAATGAAAATGAATTCCAAATTGAAATAAACAATTTCCTCGACAGTCCACCGCCAATGGATTTTCCTATCAAATATGTCACCCCAACAGAAATTTGAAAAATTATTATTAACTCGAATTAAACATGAAATTTTTGTGAAGCCTCCATCTTGGCTGTGCTGAGAGCAGACTTGAAACTCGGGGGGTTTTAAAGTACATTAAAATATCTTAAAAATTAGGTGGCAGTCGATCCCCTTTTCCATTTAAGATTTTGCGGCGAACATCCTTCCGCTTAAGGGGTTGCAGATAGGGCAATCCTAATTGGCCAAAAATGTTCCTCCTAAAAATAAGTTTTACTTGTCTCAGCGTTTTTTCGTAAATACTCGTAGTAGTTCAGTCCTACGAATATTTCAGTTTTAAGCGGCTACCCTGTATATAATTTTTAATATAAGAGTGATATTCGGAGAAGAATTTCATAAATCAAATACTACGTATTTGTAGATTGTTTGAGTCGTAGACGACGAGAGAAATTTTGTGGCAATAAAATTTCTACGATTGTCGATTAATGTGGTTATAATTGGTACCTGATAACGAAATTATTCAATTTAAGTGCAGAATGGGTGCGAATGAAATTTGCAGAAAATATTGAGGGAGAAAACACGTTGGGTGCCAGATCCAAATGGCTGCAGCTTGTTCGGGAGGTACTGTCGGACCTATGTTGATTTTTTTCTTATTTTGACCTTAGCATCCCTCCCAAAATATTGTTCCGGGACACTGTTTATCATTTTGCCGAATCTGAGCTCATTAAAAACAACATATATCTAATTTTGTTGCTAGATTAGGTGAAGTGGTTTAGTTTATTATTAAGAGGGTGGTGACAGCTAATTATTCTTATAAACTAGATTCTAGGTACGTATTTTCGATAGGAAGGGCGCAAATATTACAAAAGTACAAAACAGGCCTTTTTTGGTTTTTTTTTACGTTGAGGCACTTCACCCTTAACAGTATAAAGTCACACAAATGTTTACAACCGGTCACGTTCACAGGATTAATGTAGATGGATTACCTTTTGTTGATGTTAGCTTTGTATTGTACCTACTAGAAGATGTCCCAACTAACCATCTAGGGACAGTAGCACTGGTTTTTTTTTACAGTTTTATCTTCCAATTTGGGCAAATTTGTTGCAAATCTATGGCAATGAAATCGGAAAAAGTGACGTCTCCGTGGCGTCTTAGAGACTTGTACATACACAGGATGTTAATAAGTGTACGACACAGATTTAATATATGGCGCAATATCCTGGGACAAAATAAGAAATTTCTATAATATAATTTCTGAAATATAGGGTGTTAAAAAAACCTTAGTGTTTTTGAAAGAATTTAGTAACCACTTAGAAGAAGCATGAATTGATGTAGCCTCGTTAGTGCTAGTTATTAAAGAAAATAAAAATTGTAGATTTTAACATGGAAATTCTATTTTCGTTCGATTTTGAAAAAAATAGAGCATTTTTAATGACGCAACGCAGGCGGCACTTTTAATGCTGACCTTTAAAATAACCTCTTTATTGCTTTGGTATTAAACGATTTTTCAATAACTACAAATTTAATGGATAAATAGCAGTAAAAGTTTTAGTTTTTTACTGTTCAGGCATTAAAAGTAAAAGAATCCACATACTCGATCCTTTTTAACTTTTTTAACACCTTCTATTACGGGAATTAAGCGACTACGGACATACGCTTCTAGGTCCTTTTTTTTCTTATTTTAACCAAGGAAATATCTCCTTAAAATTGTGTCATATGGTTAGGGAACACTCTCTATATGGGCCGATTGCGTCGATATATGAAACACTTCTGGCGCTAAAAGGCGATCGTAGGGTACCAATACAGGCAGGCTTTCCGTTTAAACAAACTAGGACCAACTTTAGTAGAATGTCAAGAATTGTTAACTACATCCAGTCCTGCCAGATTGCTAGTTTCGAAAATGAGCAATTAATTGCTATTACCTTTCAGCTTTAGGGTCCCCGCAGACTTTTTTTTTTTGGTTGGCAGTTTAATTGATTGCTTCGTTGACAATTTGCATAACAACATATGTGAAAATGAACATACACATTCACAGATGTTAAAACGGCCGATAAACACATTTATATCATTACGAATTCTGATTCGGCCTAAATTGTTGGCTGACAGAATCCCTTATCTGGGACCCATCAGATTACAGCAACGAGACCAATACAAAGGAATGCTGCCTATATTTTAAAATTACATGTAAATATGCAAGGGATGTCTCAAAAAAGAGTGACACTCGTATTTTTATTTTATTTTAAGATGACGAAACTTGTGGACACTGAGCGCAGTAATATAGCCAACATTTTCGACTGGCCTTGTGTTAATGCAACGTTCGTTAACATGTTAGACAAGCACGGATATTTTTATCCGTCTCATTACCGCACTAATTTCGCGCTGCGTCAGGTTTCCCAATTCGCCATAAGATGCAAAAGTGCAAACCGCTAATCTTTATCTCAAGTAATTTACAAATTGTAGCTCCTTGTGCTATAAAAAAATGGGTAAATATACAGGGTGTCCCAAAAAAAGCGGGCGAAGCTGTAACTCAGTTATTTATGAACAGACTTTAATTAAATAAAAACCAAATGAAACGATATTTTTCAGACTGCTAAGGAACGTCAAAATTTATTTTTTTTAGCTCAATTTCTTCTGTTTCAGGTGTCGACTTCATAATTTAAAATACACTGTAACAACTTTTTTTTGAATTTTTTGATTAAAAATATTTTTTGATATTTAATAATATATGACAAGTTAATGTTAAAATCATTTTCAGGCGAAAATACTTTAAAAGTTTGGACAAATGGAGTTATGTAGCCATCTGTACCGTCATGGGCCATTTGTGTTATTCTGTGATCATCTGCACTTCATTCTATATCATCCTATTGCATCATCTTATGCAAAGACGCATATATGATGTCCAGAGAGGAAAGACAAGATAACGCCGCCCTTAACCGTTCTAACCGCATCATTCTTCCTCATAATTTTCCGTGAGCACTTATGGCGCCTATGCAATTATTGTAAATTAGTTCTTTAGTAAAATGAAAAATAGTTATTAGGGTTGTAGTTAACGACAATTATCAGGTGCCCTTTCAATTTGAGCTAAAAGTATTTAACCCTGCAACCCTTTAACCCTCGCCTGCGACCCAGCAGTTTGGTTTTCCTTAAGTACGCCTGCACGCAGGTAACACACCGCATCATACCTTCTATGTAGCTTTAATGCTTATTGATAGCTTGTGAAATTCGTATGTGTCAATTGGATAGATTTTCGCAATCTCCAATAATAAGTTGTTCATTGTATTTCGAGTCCATGTTGTGCTTTACGTTTTAACTTTTGACGGTAAGTTCAGCCCTTTTTTTGGCAGGTTCTCATTATTATTATTGTTGTAGTAAAATGAGTGGTAAAACGTTAGAAGCTGCTAAAAAACTAGTAAGGCAAGGAATAATGCGCTCTTTTAAGCTGGAGGAACTTTTAGAACAGCTATACAAAGAGGAGGAACCAGATGACGATACACAAGACATGAAACTTTGTAGCGAAAAAGATAGTGAAAACGAAGATGATGTTTTAATAAATTACTTTTTTATATATGATGAATATTGCGCGCAAGAACTACAAGAGGAAATTAAAAAAATGTGAAGACGCCACGGATACCATAATTTCAGAGGATGGTGCTGAATTTTTTGGTCGTAATAACTTGAAATGGTATTCATAGCCATTAACTTCAAAAAGAACAAGGATTTTTTCCAAAAATATTTTTGGACATGTACATAGTCCAAAAGAAAAAGCCAAATGCACTGTAAGCTTGAAAGAAATATGAAAACTTTTTACGAACCAGATTTTAGTTACAATAGGGAGTGATACAGATAAAGAAATATAACTGCGCGCAATCCAGATAGAATTCGGAACAGCGATACCTGCAAGAAACAAATAGAGAAGAGCTTATGGCTTTGTTGAGACTTCTTTATTATTTTAATGGAGTTCTGAAAGACGCACATCTTTCCCTGGAAGATATGTGGCCAGAAAAAATTGATATAGAAATATTTAGTTACACAATAACGAGATGCTGATTTTAGTTTCTGCAGAATTGCTTGTGGTTTGATGACAAAACAACACGTGTGGACTGAAAAGCAGTGGACAGATTTGCACTGGCAGTGAGTCACATTCAAAATCGTGCGCTCATTTAAATTATATGCATTTTAATTAAAATTTTGAACCTTCAAATAAACAATGCTTATTTTCATGATTATTGGTGACCTTTTATTATGTTTTCAAAAATATCAACTAAATCCGTAAACATTAAGGTACCTTAGGCATAAAAAAACATGTTACCGGTTGGTGTTAGCTCTCAGTCGAAATCGTGCAGTGTTCGGTGATTAAATTATGGATATTTTTGTTCTACTTACAGATTTAATTAAATTACTTTATTAGGTGTCAATCGTTGATAATTTTGTTTAAGATTTGTTAAGAAATTCTAAATAATAATTGGAAAAAAGCAGAGTACTATCGAAGAAAGAAAGCTTGTAATTTTTCATTATAATCAAGGAAAAAGTCAAAGAAAAGCGACATACTGAACAAGAGCAATACTACTATTCAGTCAATAATAGAACGGTATAAAAGCTTTCATTTCATATTCAATAAGGTTCGAGTCAGTCGTAAAAGAAGTTAACAGCGCAAGATGAGATATTGACACAAGTTAAATATAATCTAAAAATTAGTGCCTCTAAACTTGTAATCAGGGGTCGGAAATACTCGCGTGTCTACCCGCATACCTACTCGCGTGTCTACCCGCATGCCTACTCGCGTGTCGTTTTCTTCTCGGGACAGCGAGCATTTTCCAAACTATTCGTGTGCTGTATCAACGCACTTGCTCAAAACTTAAAACGTACGTCTCACGAACGAGAGTTAAAAGTGTCCTTAAAAGCACACTTGAGCCGCTCCGAGTCGACTCGTTTCCGCACGGACATAGTAACCATCGTCCGTACAGGTTTGTTCTTGTCATCCCGCTGTTAGTAGAGCGCAAATATTTAGTGCGGCTATCGTGAAGTGAATCTACATAATTGTAAAATAAAACGTAGGTGTGTTTATTAGTGTTCCGTTTTGTCTGTTTGTTAAGTTCTGCTTTGAAAAACGTTTAAGCGATAAAATATGAATATAAACGACTTTGTCATTTACAATCAAATTGAAGATAAATCAACATGTTTATTTGAAAATTGTGGGAAACGATTAAGTGGAAGAAGGCCAGATAATATCAAAAGACATTATTTGATAGTACACAAAAGGAATATTGAAAATGCGGTACAAGAAAAATGATAGTGATAGTACCAGCGTCGATTTACGGTTGTGGTAAAAATAATAGCAGTACCTCAATGAAGTTGCAAAACATGTAGGTTTTGCATTTAAAAATTCTCTCAATGCAAAAAAGTACAATATTTAAATTTATCAAGATACATTTCAAATATCACCCAAAAAAACTATTAAAAAAAAATATGAATAAACAAAACTCCAATAGTATACCATAGTGATGCCCAATTTTAAATGGACAAAATACGAGCAATATTCGAAATTTTCTGGGATTTGTACAAGTTTTATTTTGTTTATTCTTAAGCGATTCTTATTTTTGTATTATGTCCAAAATTATGAGCAAGCATTTCTGTTTTCAAAAAGATGATGAGAAGAAAAAAGCATTGTTCTGCAGAAAATCAATATTTAATTTTAAAAAAAATCGCGTAATGAGGGCAAAACTTACTCAGAAATTCAAAATCTTCTGAGTTGTTCAGCGAAAATGGCGGAAATAGGCAACTTAAATACCAAAACCCGTAGTCGGAAATGGAACTATTTTAATACCAACCATAAGGGGAGACCTTGAGGATTTCAATGTTAACAAAATATATATACAGTGTGACCCATTTCTTTTGGGCTCAATTTGTAAAATATTTATTGATTGTGCGATTTAGCCCGAATTTTTTAAAAATTATAGAGCTTGATAAACTGCACATTTTCATCAAAAATGGCCTCGTTGACATAAAATTCAAGGCCTACTGTGACAGTTTTTAATAAATCATATTAGCAATTTTTTTAGAAAAAATCCGTGCACGCCACTGGATCGACCACTCTTCAAGACGGGCTTATGCAAAATTTTAATGAAAATTTTTGAGTAATAACGATTTTGTAGAAGAATTAAAAATGCACACTGGGTACTTACTTGCACCTTCTTATACTTTCTCTGGGTATATTAAGGCCCCAACTCGCCATTTTAATACTATTTCGGGGATTGCCGTTGAAATATTGCAAAATTTCGTTGTTATTTAGAAACGGTCCACGACGTCCATTTTGCCTTGCTACTCACTGGTCTATTTGGATGTCTGATGTTGAATTCTGCATTTTGCCGCAGCTTCTGCTGCCGACCGCGCGTTGTCGCCAACAAGACGAACAATTTCTGTTTTTTCTTTTACACTTAAATTTTCCATAATTATCACGATTAATAATTGAATTTGTATGAAGTACAAACAAGTTCTAATGTCGATGTTGACGTTTGTTGCGTTTGTTTGACAGTTAAACACTTCACTTGTTCTCCATAGCCGACTATGAATTTTTCAAAATAAATATGTACTGAGGGTGCATTTTTAATTCCTCTACAAAATCGTTATTACTCAAAATTTTGCATTAAAATGTTGTACAAGCCCGTTTTGAGGGGTGGTCAATCCAGTAGCGTGCACATATTTTTTCTAAAAAAATCGCTAATAAGATTTATTAAAATTTTGCTCTTACAAATTGTCATAGTAGGCCTCGAATTGTATGTTAGCAAGGCCGCTGAAAATGTGCAGTTTATTAAGCTCAACAATTAAAAAAAAAATCAATATATATATAGCAATATAATAAATAATATATTAGCAAGAAATCTGCGAAAGTTACTTTTGCTCAATAAAAAACATAAAAAAAAACGATTAGGGTTTGCAAGATCACTTTAAGATTGGCCGTCTACAAAATGGCGTAATATTCTTTGGTCGGATGAAAGTAAGATCGTATTATTTGGTAATACTTGACTAAGAATTTTTTTCCGACGCCCTACAGGAACTGCCTATCAACCTGAATACACCCCTAAGATCGTTAAACATGGAGGTTCGAAAATTATGGTGTGGACATGATTTTGCCATGATGGAGTATCGAAAAAGAAAAATATATCTTGTTGATCAGTTTAATGCATTTTAAAGATGATGTTACTCCCAAAACAAAAAAGCCACAATTTGCAATATTCTATACCTCGACTAAGGGAGAAGTCGATACATTTGATCAACTTTGTAACTCAAGAACTGTTGCTCGAAAAACTAGAAGCTGGCCTTTACGAATTTTATATGGAGTGTTAGACGCAGCTGGAATTAATGCTTTTGTACTGCATCGATGTCAAAAGTTGGACAATGGAGAAACTCGAAGTAATTTGCAAAAAAAGTTAGCCAATGCCTTAGTCTAAGACCATATAAACCAAAGAGGAGAAAACAAACGACTTCCAAGAAAACTAAGACAATCTGTTCGCGATTATTTCGGATGTCCAAACGAAGTGTCGCCCAAAATACCCCCAAATCGTTCGTGTCCTTATGCCTTTTGTACAAGGTCGCGAGATCGAACCCGATGTCACATGTGCGTTCACTATGGAGAAAACATGTGTGTAGAGCACCAATGTATCATTTGTGAATAGTGTAAATCCTAATCTTATCTTATCTTCCGTTTTTTATTCAGAGTTTATAGTTATGTTTTTTGTTGCACCGAAAATGTTTATTTTTCAGTTTATAGTTTTTTTTTGTTAATATTAATTTTATTTCGTTACCCATTGGGAAAAAACTAGTAGACACATAATAAACTACATATAAATTGAAATGTAACAAACCTATTTTAACCCTGTTGCATAGAAGAAATATTAAAAATGAGTCACCAGCGACCTCACCTTGTGGTTTGTGTTTTACCAACCTAACGTTGTGGTTTTAGGGTTAAAATTACACAGTGAACATATATATACTTGAAGCATATTTCCAAAGCTATAAGAACTCTGATGAAGTAATGCGTCTTAATTCTACCCGTTTTCGTAAGAGAGAAATACCTAATCGTAATAAACTTAAACGTTTAGAAGATAACTTACATCGTTATGGACCTTTTAAAAAGCCGAAAAAATTATTGCAAGACTTTGATGAAAATGTAGAACTCATCGTATTCTTTAGCATTGTAGAGAATCCAAAAACATCAGTAACAGAAATTGCTAAATCAGTGAACTCGCCCAAATATAATGTTAAAAGAACTTACAAGAAACACAAATACCATCCTTACATTTCTCAAAAAGTATAATATTTGGAATCCAATGATTTTAATCAACGAATTCAATTCTGCAATCATTTTCTTGATCATGTGCAAGCTGATCCACTTTTCTATGTAAAAACTATTTGGTCCGACGAATGCACTTTCAACAACAATCGAATTTTCAATAGAAATACTTATCGATATGAAGCCAAAAAAATCTTCGATTTGCAGTAGAAAATAATTTTCAAAGAAGATTTAGCCGCAATGCTTGGTGTAGAATTTTTTTGATTGGGTAGTTGGCCCATTTTTTTATTAATGATACATTAAACCAAGGGAGATGCCACGAACTGTTGACCGGCTATATTGATGAATTCCTGAACAATTTACCTTTTCTGGAATTGAACAGCATTTATTTTCTATAAGAAGGTGCGATACCTTATAATGCCAGAATAAATGTTGAATAGTTAACTGCTGAATTCCAGGAAAAATGGATAGGAACCAGTGGTCCAGTCTGTTGGCCAGCTGATTTACCGGACCTTTATCCGTTGGATTTTTAGCTATGAGGGTATTATCAACATAAAGTTTATGTTTCCCACCTCAAAAATGTCGTTATTTTAAGACGAAGAATTATATATGCTTGTTAGCAAATTGCACTAAATGGTTTTATAAATGCAACGCATGGTTTAAGCAGAAAATGCCAATTATGTGTAAGACATGATGGTAGTCAAATTGAGCAATATCTTGAAAAATAATATTTTGTGTCAACTAGGGATATGTACGTTTGTTACGTGCAGAAAAAAAATCTTATTTGTAATATTTAAATCAATGTATTAGTACTCAAAGAAATAAAATCATTAATTTTTTTCAGTTTAAAATTGTTTTAGCATTAACTTGACATACATCATCAGATTGAGAACAATATTTTCTACAGAGCTAATTTACAATAATCACATATGCAGCTTAACTGCTTACAGAAAATTGTGAGAAAGTATGATGTGGTTTCAATGGTTAAAGGCGGGTTTATCTTTTTTTTTCTCGCTGCGTATCATACAACCACCATTTGTTCATGACGCTACTCGTCTTTGTACAAGATGATACAATAGGATGAGATGGAATGAAATGTAGATGATCCCATGACGATACAGATGGTTTTATAACTCTGAAATTCAGGACACAGACGACTACACGTCTCTTATTGTTCAAATGTTCCAATTTCAATTAAACATTCTTTTAACGTTAAGTGGTCACACATCATTAAATTCGGTAAAATATTGTCTATAAAAAAACGTTGTTCTATTTGATATTTTGAAGTTGTCTCCTGAAGCAGAAGTTTAGTCAAAAATGTCAACTTTGACGTCACTTAGTAGTCCGAAAAATATTAATTTATTTGGTTTTCACTTGATCAAAATTCGTTTATAAATCACAGTGTTGTAGCTTTGCTGGTATTTTTTAGACACCCTATATACTCAATTAAGTACACATTTCAAAAACTGTTAAATATAGATATATAACACGATTCGTAAGAGTCGTACATAATCATCCGCAGAATATGAGGAGATAATATTGAAAGTAATCTAATTTAATATAATAGAACGCAATTTGACAACGTTAGAGTTTTTGAGACTCCCTGTATATTTTCTTCTAATTATTCAACTTTTTGCTTTAACTCTAATGCTAATAAGATATCGACCGATTGCACACTGTTTAAACACTCTGTACATTGTATTCCATTTACGTTTTGTTTGCCGTCCAAATTCCATGGCCTATCGTTTTGCAAATAATAACAAAATGAGTTATACATACCACATAAGAAGGTATACAGAATGGTTAGACTAAACTTGGATTCAACGGAGTTATGTGGCTTTATTGTTAGAGAGGGTGATGGTCAATGGAAGAACTTAGACACTCACAGTTCAAACGTGACCATTTTCAGGCCGAAACACGAACCATATTGATGATCAATTTCACAGCGGATAATGATTTGTGCACTCGTCGTCACTTCTTGACTTTTTACACCATTTCTTGATTCACGTTGAATCCATTTGTCTGATTATTGCACTTGAGACGGAGTATTTAAAAGTTTGGCGTTACAATGTTCTTTACGACAGCTTCCTTTCTTCTTCATCCCATTTCCTTAATAACAACCTAATCCTACGTAGAATTCGATATCAAGAAATGATGCAATTTTTGTCCTTTTCGTCCATTTGTTGAGATTTGGTAGTCCGATTGGGACTCTTCGGGTTACCCTGCTGCCTTCGTCGGGCTATAGCTAGGGCGTCGTTTGGCACGTAAGAAATCCGCACTCCACCGTAAGCTCTCCTTGGCGGCAATTGGTAGTCCAAGTCGTCTGAAGAGGAGCTAGACGAACAGGTTGAACAATGGCTGTCCGAGTCGTCGTCATGATTCAAGCGGCGATGTGAACTTTGGCGGGACCTAGGAATTTGGCTATTTCAATGATTTTAGTAATTTCTAATGATTGCCTCACCTAGAGACTGCCACATGAGCGTCAGATGTGGTCTTTTTGGCCACTCGGTTTTTCCTTTGTAGTGTGTCCACGTGCCTCTTCTCTCTCCCACTGCCACTGTAACTACGACTTCTCGGAAATCGCTTTGAGGCCGCTTCCATGCTGGCGTTGTCTGCCTCATCGGCTTCAAATGCTTCGTTGTCACCTTGAAAACGAACGCTAAGCAAACCACGTGACTTCTTGGTGGGCGAATCCGGCGTGCTCCCACTCGCTAGGCTCGACTGGGGCAACTAGAAGGGATCCATTAAATGCTGACAAAATATTTCTGGGAGTTACTTACCGGTAGTTCTGGCATACTGTTGGCATGTAACGTTTCTTGATCCTCCTCTTTAGAGAAACCCTCTCCACGTAATTTGTCGGCCCAATCATCCAGACTTAAATCTGCCAGATGTAAAGGCTCCCTACTTCTATCCTTAGCGCACAGCAATTTTTCAAAGTCTGCAGATTGTTGGGGCGAGCTGCCCCTCTCGGCCAGGAGTCGGTCCAGGTTTCGCTCCAACAAAACCCGATCCAGCCCTTTTTCCTGTGCACCTATCCTCTCGTCCAACTCCCCGCATTCAGAGGGCGTGGGAGTGCTAGCCAGAGATCCGGCATCAGGTTTTGGACTACGCTGCAACGCCCTTCTACCCATTTTCGGCGATCTAATAGGCGACGGAGTGTGGCTCAGACTATGTAATGAAGCTGCAACGTGCCCTGACCCTATACCGCCAGATGTGTTGTACTGGATCGGAGGAGAGGACATTGACCCTATAGGGCTGGAAGGTGTGCTGGTAACGGGAGATCTCTGTGGATGTGTCATGAACGTCGAAGGTGATGCTGGAGGGGTGAGGCTTTCGCTGGGTGACGCGGCATTGTCTGACCGCTGCCTGATGTTAGTGGTTTGTCGTGGAATTCTGTGCAATAGCAACTTATTTGATCATCAACTTACAGCTTCTCGTCTACGTACCTAGTCCCAGGGCCGCTACTGTCAGATGGTGTGGGTGGTTCCCCCTTGCTGCAGGCAATGGAACAGTAGATAGCTCCTCTGCGGGGCAAAAATGGCCGGCCCAAAAGAGAGGTGCGACAAGTATGGCAACAGAAGCACGTCTCAGTGGCGTGCCAGTGCTGACCCTCATGGCTCATTTGACCCTGATCTACACCAATTGGCTCCCCGCAGCTGTCACAGTACTCAGCGAACATGGCGTCGAAGCAATGCAGGCAATAGGGTCGTCCATCGCGCATTATGTATCTCTGACCGCCCAGCTGCCGTTCGCATTCTGAGCATGCAAAGTGTTTCATATGCCATGCCCGACCCTCGGCTTCCGTGCATTCGTCGGCAAGAATAATCTAAAAAGAGCAAATGATGCTTATTACTGTAAAAATACGAACTAACCTGATCTAACCTCATCACAGGCACTGCATCTGGGTTTAACCGTTTCGGCGTGATGCCTGCCACAATAAAGCCGTCCTTCCTTGTAAAAATAAATAAGATCGACTAAGAGTTCCCTACACACGCAGCAAGTGAAGCAGGCTGCGTGCCACACGATATTTGGGCCGGCTCTAGAGGCGAACACACCAATATCCCCAGAGGACAAGGACTCGGAACACTAAAAAAATGGACGTTAAGCAAAAACATACACTCGACGTCTCTTTTTATTAAATGTAACAAATCTGAGGATCATATCTTTCGCCCTTTAGGGCACAAGATCTACGGCGCTAATAAATCTGTCTGCACCAAATGGCGAGGAAGGGATGATTTCGTCTAGTCCGGGATTTTATCGGGGTCCCTGTGGGTAACTTTAATGAAATATTACTACCTCCGATCCTATTGGACGTTCGAAATTTCCGGCTATAGTGCCGAGGTCGAATATGGACAATATCAAATTAGGCAAAATGAAATGTCCAATGGAACAGCTAATTTGTTTTTAAGTGGGTATTCGCAGCACATCCAAACCGTTGAATTTGTCGCCCCTCGCAGGCCAATTGCGACGAGTGCGTTTCTTAAATGCAATGTGTATATAGATTTTATTCATCCTCAAAGTAATCTCAATTATTTTCTTCTACTTTGGTTTCCATAGTGAATATAAAGAAAAGTGGTGGAATAATACGGCTGATATTTCCCTAGAGAAACAAATAAAAGATGCCTCTCGCAGTTTTCAGAAAATAAACAGCCGTTTAATGCTTCATGTCTCCCCCGGGTGTGCTACAAGAGTTAATTAGAAAAATGTAAATTAGATCGTTTTGACGGTTTTAATTGCTCATACCCAAGATTATTTATTTCTCCGGCAGGACTGATTAAGATTCAAAACTAATTAGAAAATGTCACAACCATGGAGGAACAACAATGGATCTTCGGTATTTATTCACTTAGCCGAATATATGGTGCTTTATCTTAGTTAGACAGACCATATATCTTGCAAAATCGCACTTAAAAAAGAGCTGCAAGGTGACTTTTTAATATAAGTTACACGTACTCGAGGGTTTGCGCCCTTTATATGGGGAGACATGACTTTCAAACGTGACTTGGAAACTTCTTCGATAACTTTCGAAAGCAAAATGGGGAGCGAAAACGTTATTTTGACATTTCAGGATGATATATTTATCAATTAGAGAGGTTCGCGAATTGAACTGTAGTGTGACCGAAACTATTGAGCTTTTTTGCACGTCTACGTACAGGGTCATTCAATTTTATACGAAAACACATGGGTATATACACTAATTTTTACAACCACATTAAACACGAAGATGCAAGCTGAAACAAGTATTAACAGTCGAATATGGAAAGCGACGCTCGGCGTCGCGACGCTGACGCTTTTTTTCAGGAACATGTCGTTTTTTCAAAAACGTGACCATCGATACATTCTAAACGAGTTTTGTATAAAAAATAAAAAAAAAAATTAATTATTTGAAAGTTACAGGAAAAATAAATATTACACTGTACAGTGGTGGAAAAAAGTAGAGTAACAGTTACGTTAAGTCCTTTTGAACTTTACTTTTTAAAAACAGATACACAGGGTAAGAATATATTAGGTCGTGTAGTATGAAATGAGTAGAATTGAATTGAAACTTTAGTCATTTTTTCTTCATATGAAATGTTTTTATTGTCAATCGAAATATGCACCGCCATTATCAATACACTTCTGCCATTTAACGGGAAGTTCATTGATTCCCCTGCTGTAAAAGCCTGCAGGCCGGGAGTCGACAAACTCGTGGAAGGCAGCTTTGACAGCCTCGTCGGAGTTGAATGTTTTCCCTACCAAGAAGTTATCCAAATTTTGAAAGAAGCGGTAATCAGTGGGTGCTAAGTCGGGTGAATACGGTGGATGACGAAGAGTTTCCAATTCCAACTCCTGTAGCTTGGCCAAGGCGACTTGTGCGGTGTGTGGCCGCGCGTTGTCGTGCAACAACAGCGGTGCGCTTCGATTGACTAATCTTGGCTGCTTAACAGTCAGTTAGCCTCATCATTTCGGTCAGTTGTCGGCAGTAGACATCAGCCGTAATCGATTCACCAGGTTTCATGAAGCTGTGATGGATGACACCTGCGTTGGACCACCAAACGGACACCATAAGCTTCTTTTGATGAAGATTTTTTTTCGCACAATGTTTTGGTGGTTCAACTTGATCCAACCACTGCGATGAATGTTTGGTGTTGTCATATAGGATCCATTTCTCATCACAAGTAACAATCCGATTCAAAAATGGATCGTTATTATACCGGCACAACAAAGAAACACAAGCTTCGAGACGTCGTTCTTTCTGTATGTCGCTCAACTCATGCGGTACTCACTCGTCCAGCTTTTTCACCTTACCAGTCCCAGCCAAATGAGTCAATGTTAGTTTTTTGGTTACACTGAATATTAACGGAAATTCGAACGCACTTTGACGTGGATTCGCTTCCACCACGGCTTTCAGATGATCGTTATCCACTTGAGTTTCAGGTCGTCCACGTGGTTCATTTGTTAGGTCAAAATTGCCAGAACGAAATTCCATGAACCAACGAGGTACTGTTTGCTGTGAAGTGACTTCAGTACCAAACACATCATTAATATTGCGAACCGTCTGAGCTGTTGTGGTTCCACGGTGGAACTCATGTTTCATTAACACACGAATTTCACTATTTTGCATGGCTGCACAAAAATTTTTATACAAATAAAAGTTTTCAATAATTTTTAACACTTTAAACTCTGATCGAAAGAGGAAGAATGTGCCTTTTCCACATAAAAAAGTCAAGTTCAAATATAGATTTAGAGTGAAGTTATTCGCAGTTGAATGTGGCATTACGAGAATCTACTCATTTCATACTACACGACCTAATACAATTACTTTATTTCGATATGTGCAACACAAGTATACCAGGTCTGTAAATATGAAACCGGAATCTTTTAACAAAAAGTATAACTTAGCTGCGCAATAATTATAAAAAATATTTTATTCGAAATATTTCCCATCGTTACATGTACATTTTTCCCATCTCTCTGGCAACTTGTGGATGCTACACCAAAAGAACTGTCGTTCTTTTGAGGCAAACCGTTCATCGAGCCATTTTTGAACTGTTTCGTAAGAGGTGAAGTGCCGTTCTGCAAGAGCGTGTCCCATCGATGGAAATAAGTGATAATCGGATGGTGCTAAGTCGGGTGAATAAGCCGCGTGCGATGGTACTTCCCAATGAAACGTCCCAATCGTTTCCTTCACCAGTTTTGCAGTGTGTGATGGTGCGTTATCATGAAGCGATATCACCTTGTGTTACCGTTCTTGATATTCTGGTCGTCTTTCACGCAAAGCTCGATGCAAGTCCATCATTTGTTGTCGGTAACGTTCAGTTTCTCCAGGTTTTAGCAGCTCATAATAAATTACGCCTGTTTGATCCCACCAAACACAGAGCATTGTTTTCCGTCCGTATCGATTTGGTCTTGCTGACGATGCTGATGGTTCGCCGGGAGTTACCCATGATTTTTTACGTTTGGGATTCTCAAAATAGATCCATTTTTCGTCACCAGTCACAATTCGATGAAGAAATGACTTTCTGTTATACCTGGTAAGCAACAATTGGCAAGTGGTTTTTCGATTTTCTTGCTGTCTTTCATCGAGTTCATGTGGAACCCATTTTCCTATCTTCTGAATTTTTCCCGTAGCTTTCAAACGAATGGAAATGGCTTCTCGTGTCACATTTAATTGGTTCGCTAATTGTTGTTGCGTTTGAGCATCGCCCTCATCTAACAAAGCTCGCAACTTGCCGTCTTCAAACTTTTTCGGTGGTTTTCCGCGCTCTTCGTTATTGACGTCAAAATTGCCACTTTTGAATTTTTTAAACCGCTCATAGCACTGTGATTTTCCAAGGGCGTGCTCACCGTAAGCTTCAACAAGCATGTGATGTGAATCTGCAGCCGTTTTTTCCAAGTGGTAACAGAAAATCAATGCTGTCCGCAAATCGTAATTTGTAGGCACAAAATTCGACATACTCAAAGCTATTGCAAACTGTCCTGCAGTATTGAAGAGATATAGTACCCTAATAACACGATAATATTACGTATGTTGACCACTAGGGACATTCGGAGGCAAATTCCGGTTTCACATTTACAGACCTGGTACGCTTTCGGGAAGAAAACACTTAACGAATGAATATGCTAATTGTCCCGAACTTTTATAAATAAAAGATGCTGATTCTGGAGCGTGTTACTGTTATTGTTAACGCGAGAAACATGCGTTATCACCTTTACATGGGAAATGGTCATATAATTCAACTCTCAAAGAAAGTAAACATTTATTCTTAAAAACAGTATTGTTTAATATATTGTAAAAAACCCCTTGATATTAATGACCTCCTGGCATCTGCTGGGCATCGACCTTGTTAGCTTTGATACTATTACGGGATCCATGCTGCGCCAGGCTTCTCTCAATGTTTCAAATAATTGATCGGTACTCGTGTAACTTTCTCCTCAGATCTTTTGGTCTAAAATTTCCCAGAGGTCCTCGATCGGGTCGAGATCAGGGGATCGTGAAGGCCATTCTAGAACATTGATATTTTCTCTCCTGAACCGTGCCTTTACGTATTTTGACGTATGTTTAGGATCACTATCCTGTTGGAAAATACGTCGTAAGGGCGTAACCTCATCGGCATGTGACGCCATTTGGTTCTCCAAGGTGTCCTTTTATTGAAACTATCCATGTGGCCTTCTTTTTTATGGACTGGACCAACGCCATAGCCCGAGAAACAGCCCCAGACCATAATCGACCCATCTCCGTGCTTGACTGTGGTGCATGTGTATTTAGGATTAAGTCTTTCACCCTTGGGGCGTCTTACATAGGCCATCACTGTTGAATAAACAGAACTTTGATTCGTCGCTCCAAATGACTTTTTTCCAGTAGTTCTCTGTCCAATACAAATGTGATTTGGCAAAATTGAGGCGAGTCCGTCCGTTCCTCTTTGATAACGGCGGTTTTTTGGCTGGTCTTCTGCCACATAACTGAGCGTCCATCAATCAATTCCTCATAGTCCTAGAAGTGACTTCAATTCCAAGTCCTCAGAAATACGGCGTTTAATTGTGTTGGAGCCAATGGAAGGTTCACTTTTTTGCAAATTTTATAATTTGTTTGTTCTCATGTCTATTGGATTTTTTGGGCCTTCCGGATTTCTTCTTCACCAGACTGTTCCCAAATGCACGATTTTGTTTAATAATTCGGGAAACAATGGACTTGTTTAAGTTAAACGTCTTTGCGATTTCACTCTGCTTTTGTCAATCTCATGTAAATTAACGATAACTTCTTCTAAAGACAAATGTTTTCCTCTAAGCACGTTTACTAAGACAAACTCACAGTTGCAATGAATATCGAGGCAAAAATTGTTTAAATATTTTGTATTGTTTAAAATGTTGCTCTACTTTTTTCCACCCCCAAACAAATGTTATCGGTATAAAAACAAACAATAAAATAAATGTTGATATTTCTGATGGTCAAAGTATTTCCTTATATGGCGCCTTTATGTTAAACCTATATTGAAATGAGTTTAACTAACTTAGCTGTAATTATATCATTTTTTTAAATGTTGCTCAACATTTTTCCACTATTATAATATATTGCATACAAGCAGCAAACTTTGATTTATTTATAGTCAAACTTTAAGTACCTTAAGAAGGAAAGCCCTTAGGGACCGTAAGATACCTTTTTTCATAAAATATGTATAAAAATACAAATTTAGTAATATATAAATTTGATATCGAGTGTCAACAAAGTTACCGTCTTTAACTCATTAAGGACCAAATAATTTTTTCTGTTTTTAAAAGTTGAATAAAACACATTTTTAATTTAGTTTTGAATCAAGTAAAACAATATCAATAGCATTTTTGCAATTGAGTTTGAGTTTTTGCAAAAAGGGCTGATCGATAAATAGATCGCTGGGTATTAGGACGATTCAAACTTAATTTTTCTTTTACCATAAATTTTATTTCGAATCGAAAATATCTTTTAATTTTTCTTATGTACCTGGAAAAAACAATAAACACACAGTATAATTACATTTTTGACAAAAAATGAGAGGTCGACTTTTAAATGTAGGATACTGACACCATCGTTGGTTCGTCCGTTTTTCTAAAAAATGTCCTTTTTCATCTAACTGTACACTGTTTAATACATAAGACGTGGAAGTTGACTAAGTGGACTTCCTTTTAAAACACTTCGTCCACATCCAACTTTTAAATAGGTAACATCAATTTGTCGCCTAGAATTTTTGATAGTGAAGGATTTTTTCCATGTATTCTTCTATATGTGCAAAAAGGAGTAATCATAGCCATGTTAATGATCCTGATGAATAAATACCAGTATAATTTTTTTTTGCTGTTATGGCTACGAAATGCCTCTCCAAAAGCCAGTCGTGGTGATCCACTTTTCTCATATACCGATTGTAGTTTTATATTAGTTTTGGTTGAGGGACTTAAACCGTGGCTTTTTGCCGTTTTCTCCATCGTAATATCGACAATTCTTGATCTTTGGTATCGAAATTGGTTTCCATGGAAACACACATATTGTCATTCCATTTAATTAATAAAAATTTGTTTTACCGTCAAATCTGTAGTCATAAGATCCTCGTGGGAATTTTTGCAATTTTTTAGTTGCCTGAACAGGACAATTTGCCATCTTATTGCCTCTCATCGTTCCTGTGGCTTGAAAGTCCATTTCTTTCAGTTTGGAGAGTAGTGCATGACTTATAAAAAAAAGACTTTTGCATTTTCAACATAGAGACCATCTTCAGAACGACTCTCGTACCAAAAGGCACCACTGATTGTTGTGTTCCCTTGCTCGTATATAATGAACGTTTGAAGCGATATCCGTCTTCTCGACACATTTCCCATAGCTTATAACCAAACTGAATTGGCTTACCCCTTATAAACTGTTTCAAGGTGTGGTGGCCATAATACCTAACGATCATTTCATCTATTGAGAGATTCTGTTGAAATATCCAAAAATTTTTAAAGTTTTTATTTATTAAGTCTACCAAACTCCTGATCTTAAGGCATTTATCATTTTTATTTTCTTGACCTTTGCTATTGTCTTGAAAGTGAATAAGAGATTTCAGATCTTGATATGAATTTCTGGTCATAACATTTTTAACGATAGCTCGTCTCAAATCGTCATCGTCATACCAATAATAATGTCGTTCAGATGGTAATTTATGATAAACGCTGCAACCAAAAATCCAATAAAAATTTTAAGGTTGTCTTCTTTTATTACATAACGATGTTTGTTCTTTTGCGTAACGGTATATTCCATAGTTTCCTGTACAATTAATTGGTAAACTTCACCATTAAAAAATTAATCAAACAAATCAACTGTAGTTGCAGGATTCAAAGAAGTTTTCAAATTACTTACTCTTACTGAGTAATCACTTTCGAATAAAACTGGTTCATACATAGAAGGTGTTTTACTCCAATTTACAATAATTTTCTTTTTTCAGTTTTTTTTTGTATGTACAAGACGTGCTAATGGTATATCATCATTTTCTTCGTCACTTTCTTCATTTAATTGAATTTCAGCGAATCCAGCAACATCTGACATGGTTGGCACCCCTACATCTTCGTCGTCAGGTACTTCCTTATCTGTTAGTTTATCATCTTCTGAAGGTCACGCTAATATATTCGCATCGATATCGTCAGAGTACTGACACTCAACTGTTTCATCAGCCGTTTTCGACTTATTTGAAAAATTAAAAAAAAACAGTGACATTTTGACGGGCTGTACCTTCAGAAGGAGACAATTTCGTATCTAAGTATATCACCATGAATCGATGTATTTTTGACCAAGGAATATGTGGTTAAGTCTTGACCCCCTCATTCTGAGACACCCTGTATATACGTCGCCGTTTTCAAAGCTCCGTCAGTAGTCAGCAATTGATCATTTTTATCAAACAAAATTTTAATATTTTACATACTTTAGTTATCAATCGAATTTATAAGTATTGTCTACAAACCTAATTTGATTACCCGATTTTTCTTACTGAAGCAGAACTAAGTTGTACTCAAAAAAAATTATGAATATTTTACGGCCAAAAGATCTAACTCAACACATGTCTAAGTTGATAATGGCGAAAAACACTCAATCTATGTATGAAACTACCTCACAATTTTAGTAGACCAAATCCAGTGGTCAAAGGGTGGGATGAGGGCAAAAATACTTGAGCTTTGTTTTGATCTATAAATAGATCACTGGCCGCTAATAGGTTTAACAGAGTTCATCTAGCCCTGATAATGCTCACAATGTGCATCGAAAACGTACACAGATTCGGGTTTCTCGTCCCTAAAACCCCCTCCATCCGACATTTTGTTCAGATGGTGGCACTACAAATGAAGTAATTAATTTTTTTCGTTTTTTAATCTTTACTTTGATGTCCTGTACTTTGAAAACCATCCACTTTTGGACTTAAGCAAATTGGATTAAATTGTCACGTTTTCGTCTCAGAAATCTGTAGTAGAATTTTGTTCAGACCTTTGAGAGACACCCTGTATATACATGCAAGGCGTAACGTGAATAGGGGTTTTCTTTTTAACGCGACATGCACCTCAAAAAATTAAACAAAATCTTGATGTAACATTTTTCTGAAATCTCAAAACCAATCGTATTAAAATACATTTTTGTATAAAACCTGAATTCGTCCCTGTATGAAATAGTGAAATTAACGGATAAGGGAGAAAATTACACAAAAAAAAAATGATCAGTTATTGCAAAAACGCAAACATTTCATATTTATTATTTTAATGCAGTGTCGTGACACCAGCTGGTATTTTATACGTAGTCGACACCACGATGTAGATTTGTCAGGATTGAGACAACTCACTCACTCACTATCAACTTTTACTTCACTAGTGTGTCCAATGGGGAAAGATAGTACGAGTACTTAGAACACAATAGATTCAGCAACGATATTAAATAATCTAATAATAATTTGAATGAATCTAGAATAATGGAATCTCTATGAATCTGAAATCTGAATGAGTTTGAATGGAAGGATCTTGACTACTTAAACACATCGTTAAGGGTAGTTAAGTAATTTAAACCGATCTTAGGGCTAAGTTAACTATATTTTGATCATTTTGTCGTATCAGACAAAGGGATGACGTTTCTTAAACAAACCAGTGCTCTCATTGCGCTATAACATCACCATTAGACTTTTATGAGAAATCAAATAGGAGCAATGTAAGGAGCATAGATCCATTGGCGTAACGTAGGGTTCTTGTTTCAAGGATAAGAAGGTATATGACATCAGTTGGTTTTTATGTTTATGGAGGGTTTAAAAATCAGTCGTAAAGCTCGATTCCAGATGTTATTTTGATAAATATAAATATTGTTATATTGAGAATGACCCATAATTACTTTAAAAATGAATTGGTTGATTTGTTGTTGGTACATGGAGACTGCTGCTGCAGTTTAAGTTTTATAAGTATGCCGATCGTTTTCCCTTAAGATCTCATCCCACCACCCGTAGATTTATTTACCTTGTTGGAAGACCTCGTGAGACCGGAAATCTGCCAGCAAAGCATGGTGGATATATTGGAAGACTTAAGCCATCTAGGATGGCATAGATTGACGAGCGTGTTTTACACATCCTTCGAGAGGGTCCATCAATGGCGACATTTCGAACACACTTCGTAGCCAGTGCCGAAGTAAGAAGGAATTAAAGGTTTGTAATTTATTCAAACTTTCTTATGTGAATGTTTAGGTTGCTTTTAAGATTTTGAAGAAATGTTATGTAAGGATTCTGCCTTGTTGCTTACGGTCTACGTCGTGTTGAAAGGAAAGTCCCTACTTAAGATACACCCTGTATAATGTTTTTCGTTGGCCGATTTTGATGACTTTGCCTCACTGTTCGATAAAGAAGCAAAAAATATTTGACAATCTGAATGTTTATTCTCGTCATTGGTAATATTATTAACTCAAAATTACCTAATATGTTAGTATTTGTTTCCCCCTATAGCTTTTAAATGATTAAAAATTTCAACAAACTTTTATGCAAAACCCGTTTAGAATGTGTCGATGTTCACATTTTTGAAAAAAGGTGTGTTTCCAAAAAGAACATAGCGTTGGCGTCGCGACGCCGAGCGTCACTTTCCATATTTTAGGTTTTTAGCATTTGTTTCAGTTTACGCCCTTTTATTTAATGTGGTTGAAAAAATCGTTTCGTATGAGTGAAGCATCCAGGTGGAGTGACCCTTTGCATGCAGTCATAAGTGTCACATATAAAGTGTTATGTGACACACTCTATATCGATTTTCGCATATTTTAAAATTATTGACGCTTAAAGCATGCCAGTTTTTACGCAACGCTGTATATTTTGTATCTTTAGGTGTCGGAATTTTGGAGTCTTGTCAGGGCCACGTCAAAGGAAAGTTTTCCGACCGGCATGCTATGGAATATTCCACTTTCTAATTGGTTAGCACATAGCACTTTATGGTTCTAATGTGACGGCTGAAGAATGTTGCTAATCTTCTACCTCTCGTTTAATATCTACGTGTCATGGATGTTTAATATAGGTGGTCGTGGGAAAAACTTCTTACCGCAAAGTAGTACTTTCGGCTCACGGATGCGTTTGGTAAAGCGTTACTTTTAGCTTGCAAACGCGTGCAGTAAAGCTACTTTACCACACGTGCAGGAAAAATAAAATGCAGCCTGTTATCCAGATAAGAAGGTGGAGGGCATCTTACGTTGGAGAGCCCTTGCTGCATAGAGTAAAATGGGAGAACCTGCCCTTACTCAGGCAATTAATGGACTACAAATTTGTGATGCGATATCCGCAGTAGCAGAATTGGTGGGGTCTAATTAAAAGGGCTTCAATTAAGCATAGTTGTCCTCCAACCAAAACTTTTAATTCTTCTTTCGGTCTTGAAATTAAAAGCCCCATCCTTAAATTGGATACAAGCAACGGCTCTCCGAGCTTTATATTCTTTTACATTAAATAAACTGCCGATTAAATTATCAGAACGCATAAAGGCGGCTTTTCGGTGGCACCGAAGGAAATCTAATTAAAATTTTTCATTAATGAAATTCAGTGATTGCTCCCGCGCGTTTTCCATTAAAAGCTCCGGCATAATTAGAAAACGCAATTGTTCGTCAGGCAGGAGAGCGACAGCCGGCTTTTATCGTCGATTCTTCGCGAATTCCTCCCTCGCTAGTTTATGAGGTTTACCCTTTCGCAGAGGTGTTTTGTCTATTCGACCATCAAATCCTAATTAAGCTCAACGACGCTGGTCTTAAATCAAAGTCGGACGTCGAGGCCGAGGCCTTTAATTATCAATAAAAGTACTTTAATAACCGGCACGGCCTTAAAGATCGCAAATATGACGTGAATGGCCGCGTTTACGACGCATTAATTCTCGGATCATGTTGCTCGGGTCTCCGGAATTAAAAATGTTCAGCTTAGAGTACGAGTACGTTTCGCATAAATACTTTGAACTTGTGCCTACCAGATCGCACCGCATAACTCCGGGGATCTGCCTGACGGCTCCTCGGCCCAGAGCCTCCCTCTTTCTCTGAGCGCTAAAGAGACGTAATTCTTTTCTCTCTTCATCACTGAGAGCGTGACAATAGCGAACTTCATTGTCATGCGGAGGAAGCTGCTGTAATAGCTGCCGCACCCTGTATCTCTCTCCTACGCTATTTACATATGGTACTTTGTCTTCTGCGAGGGAGCTAAAGTAGAGGTGAACCTTAAAGTTAAAAAAAAAAAAAAATTGTTATAAATATCCATTAAACTTTGAGGCCGAGCCGCTTTATGGTTGCTTTTTACGTTGTAAGTCCGTACCTGATCCGGTCTTAAACCTGGAGGTACCCAAGTGTACTCCTCCAACGCACACCCGCTGTCGTCATCGCTTTGTGAGTGACGCTGGTGATCGACACCGCCTGGCAGACCGAATGGTGAGGCCTTGCCTAGAAATCGGTCTGCATTGGGGTGTTCCGGGGCGATTTTACTGCCCAATGGAGAGGGCAGCGGGGGTAGTCCTTGAGCAGGTGTAGACATCTGGATGTGATCCGAGTTTTGGAATAACGTTCTGCAAGAAAGAAGTCATTAAAAATACACCATATATATAGCATTGTGGTGCAGCGGACATCATCGTACATAGTCCAATTTATAAATAAATGGCTTAATCAAAAAGTATTTAATAATGCAACAAGCAATTACCGCTCTCGACTACTGGGCGTCCATATATTTCTGTCAATGTAAATGCAACTTGTCTAGTTTTTTTTGCGGTTTCGATGAGGAACAGTCGAGTTACATAACGTTGTTTGCCCGTAGATTTGATTTATATCTGGATTTAATTGAAGCATGTGGAAATCGTTAGCCCAATCTTAATGGGTATTTTATTATTGTTGGATGTATGGTTGAACACAACATACGAAAGACAGACATGGAAACAACATCAAATTTTAAACGTCTTTTTGTAATTTTGAAGATTTTTGTGATATTTACAAGAAAAGTGACACTTAAGATGCCTTAACGTAGGTTTAACAAACTTCCAATATACAACATAAATAAATTAACATACCCATACGCTATCAAATAATTTTAACAAGTTAATCGACCATATGTTACTTCACAACAGTAATCTCAAGCCAGTGGATTTTGTATTTTGAAATTCTAATATCCACCAATAAATTCTTGATTTGGGACAACTTTAATCAGCTTATATAAATAATTTCTTGTTAATATCATTATTATTACTGTTAGATTGTGTCTCACTTTCAAATACTGAACGCTTGCTCTATTGATTCGGCGAAATCAACGATGCTTTAATCTCGAGTGAAAAAGAAAGTTCTACCGAAACAGCCGGAACGTCTGTAATAATGGCAACTAAGATCAATATTTCTCCATTATTATAATAAAATTAATGTTAATCTTTCTGTATTGTTGTTTTCACACCTTTACAAAGCTGCAAGTTTTATTGATCTTGCCTGTGTTTTGAACATCTGACCGTCATACAGGTTCTAACAAGGTGAAAGCGAAAAAATCGTAGTAATGGCTACGTGGACTGGTTCTGACGCTTTGACTAATGAAGGATCGTGTTTGGTGCACTATTGCCTTTTTCGTTTTACTTTTTTGCTCTATACCCTTTTTCCCAAGCTTGTGTCAGACAACAGATTATTGTCCATTACTGAAAGACAAATGTACCTCAACAGGTACTAACGAGTTCTTTGGGGATTTACTATCAAATTACAGAAATGTTAAACGGCTTAAATATCGCCGTATCTATTAGATTTCCCACTACTAGCCTTACAAGACATCGCTATTGGGTATGTTGGAAGATTGTGAGCACGTTTCCCTCGGCTTTTCTTCTAAAACAGTTCAATAACACGCTAATAATGGCATGTACATATACTATGGCCCGTTATTTACCTAGCGAATCCCAACATCTGCTACAGTGTCGTCATTAGTCCCATTGCTGTTATATTTATGGTTTCCATGGAAATAAATATCAAATGAAACGTCACTAGTGATTTTATCATTCAAGATGAGTTGTCATTTTCTGTCTATTGCATTTTTGCAAACTGTAATATACAAGGTGTATCAGATTTGTTCTGCCAAATGCTTACTACAGGTTCCTGTGGCCGAAATGAGAATTAAAGTTTATACGAACAAATGTTTAATTGTCCTTTAGTCCGAGCTCGAGATGCAGGGTGCTAAAGTTTAAGGAAAAAAGTTTTTATTTTCTATGACTTCCAAATGGATCAAGTTTTTTTAACAAAATTTTCCTACGTGAGTTTAGCGTCCATTCACCCGTGGCGGAGATGTGGGTGTCACGTGTCTTTTTCAGTTAAATTGTAACACACAGTATAATATTTCGCTTAAAGTAGTCCATCATATGCGCCAATGTTTTCAGTTAATTTTTTGTTTCTTCTTAGTTTGTTGTATTTCAAATAGTTCGGTCACAAAAAACTCGTAAAGTTAATTAAACTGGTAAAACTAATAAGAAGTTCTCAAAAAAGCGTCTTGATAATGTAAAACTTTCATTCCTCAAACTGTAACGGTAAAAGAGTTATTTGCAAAAAACGATAACCGCCAAATGAATTTTTTTTTCGGGTATCTTGGTAACTATTCGGAATTTAGCTGGTATAAAAAGACATTATTAATTTGTTTCAAATTACGCAACTTTTTCCTGATTTAAGAGATTTTGTATCTATTATCATTTCCCAGATCTTCAGACTGTTCACCCTTACCTGGGACAGGCTGTACATATATTCTAATCAATAAATCAATTTAGCGACTAACAAAATGCAATTTATGTTAGCTTGACACCTATTTAATAAATGTAATTTACGTCATCAATGCTAACTATTAATTATTGATTTATAGTTAATAAAATTAGATCTAAAACTTTTTCTTGCGTCACATACTTCTATTATTATAACTCACACAATAAAATAGCAAGGACTGGACAATTGTCAATTGTGCAGCATATATACCAGATCGTAAATCACAATTTTGCATTATAAAATAATTGTTTTTGTAATATAACCCAATGACGTAGAAGAAATAAATGTAGCAAATAATTGTCGACATTACAGTAAAACTGATTCCATTTTTTGGACAGCTATAATGTATTAGTGTCCCAGTGAGGTCATTTTGTTGCCAGGACTGTCATGCGGCGACGTAATAGGCGCATAAGCGTATAAGACATAAATAAAGGTACACCTAGTCCGCTTAGGTTATCCGGTTTAATAGTTTTTCTAATCAGAAAAAATTATGAATAACCATTAATTGTATTGCTACAGTTATATTTTATCTGTTGTATTTGTGATAATTGGTGTATTCACTTTACAGGAGGAATACCACAAAACTCCATATACACAAAAAAATTCAAGAAACGCCCACTCTTTTTCTGAACTGCTGTGACTCTAACTTTTGACAATATTGAAATTACTGAATGGTTTTATATTATAATACTTTGGCGGGGGGCAAAACGACGAGCCTACTAATGGACATTAATAAGGCTTTTGATAGCGTCTGGCACAGGGGTCTGCTATACAAATTACACATACTAAAAAAACCAAAATACCTAATCTACTTAATTAAAAATCTGCTAGAAAACCGACAGCCTCAGGTACGAATTGACACTGCCCTCTCCTTCCCCTTCTCCCCGGAACAGGGGCTACCAGAAAGTTCGCCGCTCTCACCACTGCTTTACAATATATACTGCCACGACATATACAACAATGATCTACAGGACAAGGAATATATAGACAAAACATCATAAATTTTGCAATACGCGGACGACACAGCGCTGATTGCACACGACAAAATTACTAAGAAAGCCGTGGAACAGCTTCAGACGTTGACAAACAGAACCATGACATGGTTTTACAAATGGAGACTAACGCCAAACGACACGAAAAATCAACTTCTACTTTCAAATCACCACATCAAAGACAGCTCACCAACGATAATGACAGGCGGACACACGACTAAACCAAGGAACAAAGTGAAGTATTTGGGAATAACAATAGACAATAAACTAAAATTTACGAAACACGTACGAAATATTCGACTAGAAATCATAAAAAGAGCAAAACACTTTCGAACACTGACATACAAAGACAAAGGGATTAGTATGGAAAACGCCATAAAAATATACAAAACCATATGCAGACCACTATTGGACTACGGACACGTACTGAGGGCAAATGCAACAGAAAAAACAAACAAACACATACAGACTACAGAACAGATTGCACTAAGACTAATCACAAAACTAAGACACCCCGAAAACCCGTTACACAACCCACCCAACCAATTACTGTATGAACGCACAAACATGAGAAGAATAACAGAAAGACTACGACAACTACAGAACAGATGGAAAAAGAACACCAACAACTCAACTATACTGAGCCCACTTTGCTTAACGAGACAGACAAGACAATTCCGCCTCCTTTTCCCTTCGAGCACCCTTTGGGAGCACTTCCAGATGTAATGTGATAGTATTTAGTCACCAAAAGATTACCATTGTATCACAGGCAGAAAGACCTAACAGGTCGATAGCCTATTTCTGAGGAAATAAAGATTGTTTATATATATATATATAAAATACTTTGTCAGTTTATATTCTACCTTATAAAATAATATAAGACACAACTTTTATAAGTCCATTCGCGCACGCGCCAATGAACAACTCGTAGCTTTGAATTTTTTTATATTTAATTACAAAGCAGCAGATGCAATTTTATCAAAATCTCAATTATTAGTGTAGAATATATATACAGTGTGACCCATTCGTTTTGGGGTGAATCTGCAAAAAGTTCCTTGATGGTACGATTTAGCTTGGATTTCTTTTAATTATAGAGCTTGATAAACTGCACGGTTTTAACAAAAATGGCCTCGTTGACATACAATTCAAGGCCTACTCTGGTAGTTTCTAGGAGCAAAATTTTAATAAATCTTATTGGCGATTTTTTAGATAAAATCTGTGCGCGCCACTGGATTGACCACCCCTCAAAACGGGCCCGTGCAAAATTTTATCGAAAAATTTGAAGTAATAACGATTTTGTGGAGAAATTAAAAATGCTCCCTCAGTACATATTTATATTGAAAAATTCATAGTCGGCTATGGAGAACAAGTGAAGTGTTCAACTGTCAAACAAACGCAACAAACGTCAACATCGACATTAGAACTTGTTTGTACTTCATACAAATTAAATTATTAATCGTGATAATTATGGAAAATTCAAGTGAAAGAGGAAAAACAGAAATTGTTCGTCTTGTTGGCGACAACGCGCGGTCGGCAGCAGAAGCTGCGGCAAAATGCAGAATTCAACATCAGACATCCAAATAGACCAGTGAGTAGCAAGGCAAAATGGACGTCGTGGACCGTTTCTAAATAACAACGAAATTTTGCAATATTTCAACGGCAATCCCCGAAATAGTATTAAAATGGCGAGTTGGGGCCTTAATATACCCAGAGAAAGTATAAGAAGATGCAAGTAAGTACCCAGTGTGCATTTTTAATTCTTCTACAAAATCGTTATTACTCAAAATTTTTCATTAAAATTTTGCATAAGCCCGTCTTGAAGGGTGGTCAATCCAGTGGCGTGCACGGATTTTTTCTAAAAAATCGCTAATATGATTTATTAAAAACTGTCACAGTAGGCCTTGAATTTTATGTCAACGAGGCCATTTTTGATGAAAATGTACAGTTTATCAAACCTCATAATTTAAAAAAAATCCGGGCTAAATTGCACAATTACTTAACTTTTTACAGACCGACCCCAAAACAAATGGATCACACTGTATATAGCGTATATTTTCAGTATAGTAAAAAACAGAAATTTATGGAGAAATCAACTTCATGTCAATTTTAGGTACTTGTACCATTGACCATATACATATATAATAAACATATATATATATATGTATATATATATATATATATATATATATATATATATATATATATATATATATATATATATATATATATATTATAGAAATGTCAGTTAGTTAAATGCCCAAATACGCTTTTGATACATTAAATGTACCAATCTCTTGCCTTGCGCACCCATCGGAAGTGAAAACCATAATTTCAGTTACTTACAGAGGGTGTTCCAGTTATGTATTCAATTATATCACAGATTTACAATGTGAAAATGATAAGAAATTATTTAATTTGCATATATCAAAATATTGAGAATGAACAAGATACAGGGTGTCAAAGTTCATAATCAGTTTTCGACCTTTAGGACTAAAAAATTGGTATATATATAATTTTGTATAAATTTGTTAAAGAAATTTAAAAAATAACTAAATTTCGACTTCGACAAAGATTAAAAGTATAAGGTAAATATCAACATTTAATTTAAACCGCATGTTTTCGATCAAGAATTCAAGAATGCACCGCATAATTAAAATGTAAATATCTCGAAAACGGACGGTCGGAGCGACATTTATGACGTACTTCTTTATGTACATAAAAAAACTTGACAAATTAACTTTCTTACTTAAAATATCTAAATAAACACAAAAAATTCTGAGCTTTTAAAACGAAGAAAAGTATCTATGGCAGCTCTTTCTTTAACCTATATCAAAATTTTTAAAATCGAATAATTTATCCGACAAAAATCTAAGGGTTAAGTTTTGTGCAAAACATTGATATGGTCTACGAATTATGTTAACAGATGCAAAAATTATTTTAAAATTTACCCCCCTGTATTTCAGTGAATGGTCACAATTGGATATAGATAATTTATATATTAGACATCTGTGATTCAGCTATGTACCATTAATTATGACACTCTGTATAAGTGATAAAATTTTTAATAGAGGCTCCGACAGGTCTTTGTGGCATTGCGCTTTAATCCGAGACCGACTTATCACGGAATGAAAGACACAATACGATCTTCTGGAGTATCGATGTTTTATCATTTAATAATCGATATTTTGTATGTAATATAGAGGGTGTTCTTGAAATTATCGTATAATGCTTGACCAAAAATTTCCTAATCAAAAATAAGCTGTTCTAAACAAATTTATCTCTATCCAATGTTGGTTCGTTTTGTTGCTATAGGATGCTAAAGTTCTCAAATTAATATTGTTATTTTTTAAATAACTGCTGAATACTTTTAAAAACCAAAAATTACAACATTAATTGGCGTGTTTTGACGAAAGCGGAGCATTTTTTTAATGTGTAGAAATAATGAAGATGGTGCTTGATTTGTAAATAAACGTTTGTATTTTTGTAACCCTCTGTATGAATGACTTTAAATTTTTCTCTGTCACTAGTTGACCTTAGTTTAAAACTTTTTTGTCTCTTATAAAATTTTCTCCAGATGTAAAATTCCTCTACAAAAAAATTATTTACGATACCTTAACAATCATCATTGTTGTGAAAGAAAAAGCTCAACGCGACGGCCAAAGTATAGATTAATTTTTTGAAACGAATTTATTTATTTATTCAGGAAAATCGGCAACATTTAAACATTTGTTATAAGAATTAAGCTAAGTTTTTAATGATTTTGAATTAAAAATTGTTCCATGTTTTTGCCCCCACTAAATAACTATGATGAATTGCAAGGTATCATAGATAATTTTTTTGTAGAGAAACTGTATGTATGGTAATAACTTGACACGAGTCAAAAAAAGTTTCACAATAATGTCAGCAAGTTTTACAGAAAAAATTTAAAGTCATTCATACAGGGGGTAACAAAAATATAAACTTAAATTTGCGAATCACGCGCCATTTTTAATATTTCAATTTACGTAGTAACTCTTAGATTGAATATTAATGAAAATCCATAAAAGCGTTTAGCAATTATTTCGAAAAAAAAATCATGTTAATTTGAGAATTTTGACGCCCTGTAGCGCTAAAACGACCCAACATTGGACGTAGGTAAATTTGCCGAGAACGCTTTATTTTTTATTGAGAAATTTTTGATTAAGCGTTGTGCAGTCATTTTCAGAACACCCTGTATATATACGTAGCAGAATAAAAAAGAAAGCACAGATGTGTTTACGCTTTGAAATATACCATTTTTCGACGAAGAATTTTTCACTAAAGCGATTGTAAACACATTGATCTGGAAAGTGATTCGGACCAGCACTAAATATTGACACTATTTTATGGATCGTACGTGTTTAGATTGCATATTTTACGATAAATATAATGTTTAAATGATTAATATGAGCGAGTACGAAATATGATTTTCTATGATAAAAAATGTTTTTCGTGCTCGTACTTAGACCCTGAAGGCAATGTTAACATCGGGGTCAACATTATTGTTGGTCTTTAATAAGACGACTCACGCCACATCTGCTCAACGTTTATATGTGCCGCATTTGCATATGAGAAAAAGAATTTAACTGAAGTGTAAAATCAATATTTGTTTGAACGTGTATCGTGAATAGCGTCTATAAGAGGCTTTTGTTGAAACATTCAGGTACTGCATGAACGTGTGTTTTTCATGGACAAATATAACCATTTTGTCGGATTAGATAGCTTCCAAGACTAATAGAAAAAATCTAATGAACACGTTTTACATAAATACATCTTATTGCTAATTCAAGATTTATTGTAGCTTGTTCTTCCTCGGCTTACACTTTAAATGCGTTTTAATTTGCCTGAGTAACAAGTGCTGTAGCCATAAAAATGCAAATTAGGTTCCAACGAACATTTTCCGATTGGAATTTAACATCTCTTCTCCTTCCTATAGAAGAGACAGAAGACTTACTCAATCAACATCGCGTGTTGAAATAAGAAATATGAAAAATGGTTGTGCATACGTGGGGACATAACTCGAAGGTATCACACTGAGATTGGTTAAATAACATGTCCTACCGCAGATCGCTGGAGAATATTAATTGTTATTGCCTGAACTTATGACGGAGATCGTTAATTGTTAGCATTATTGTGTCAGAAGAATGTCTAGACGATTATTTCCAAACTTAAGCTCAAATTGATAAAGAAATATCGGAAACCATGAAACTAGATAGAGAAGATTAATTGAAAGGGACGTGCAGACCCGGGTACATTTTGACAGAAAATTAAAAAAATAGTCAAGTTAAGGAGTGAACGAAGAAGAATCAGGCAAGAAAACGCATCAGTAAATATACAGTACTAATTAGTAACAAGATTTGCACCAATTCCCGCGTGTTTCACGCCCATTAAGGCGGGCACACGTTATGACACCGGCACATTACGCCGTATTAGCGTGAAAGTAACGGCGATGAACATTCCTTACGACAATCTTAAAAGAGTTTCTTGTCGCCAATATTATGATTACCATCAGCTATTAACATCAACAATGTAGACTGCAACAATATAGTATACAATCTGTCCCAGATAGGAACGAACGACACGGGGATCTCGGAATCGTTAATCGATAAAAAAAAAAATGGCTGAAATTAAGAAAAAGTTGCGCAATTTAAAGCAAATTAATAATCTGCTTTTATACCGGCCAAATTCCGAATGGTTACGAAGATATCCGGAAGAAAACGAATTTGGCGGTTTCTGTTTTTTTGCCAACAACTCTTATGCGGTTACAGTTAGAGGAACGAAAGTTTTACGTCATTGAGACATTTTTTTTCGAGAAATCGTTAGCAACGTTTTCTTGTTAATTTCTCATTATCGGAGATAAATGATTAAACTTTTGGTTTTTATACAGACGCAACATCGAATATTTACATTTTTAAAATCGTCATAAAATTCCCTTCTCAGTCGTGTATTCCATTTGGTATTTTTCTCACAATTTCTATCAGTTATAGTCAATAAAACATTTTTTGATGAGTCGTTTATGATTTTGATGGCACTAACGGTAGTTTATTTGAACGTTTGTTATAATTTTAAACTTCTATTCGATCAAAATTTAGCCTTACTGACGTTATTAAAAGTATAATTTAATAAAATTAACTTTTTCTTTATTTTATGCTGAATTCAGGAATACGCATAAAAAAATATATTTCTGTATACGTCAGAGAAAATTAAGGTTTTACAACTTGAAACAGCTTTTGATAGTTCTATACCATTATTATATTATACAAGGTATATCAGAATTAACCTGGCAACTGCTTACTGTAAGTTTTTGTGACCAAAATAACAAAAGAAGTTTATGTAAACAAATGTCTAATTGCCTTTTAGTTTCGATATTCAGGGTGTTAAATTTAAAGAAATAAATTTTTTAACATTTTAAACTTAAAATGGTTTAAAAAATTTAACCCACATTTTCGTACATAAATTTGACATGTCGGTAGGTACAATTCAAAAAATTATCAATTTTAACCACTTACCAATGGCGAAAAAATTGGCGTCATGTGTCCTTTTTAGTTATAAAAAATTGTAATACTCAGTATAATATTTGGTTTAAGTAATCCATTATATGCGCCAATTTGTTCAGCAAATTTTTTGTCTCTTTTTAGTTTGTTTTATTTCAAGTAGGTTAACAATACAAAACAATAAAGTCAATAAAACCAATTTATCAAGGGCACTTCTGCAACCCAAAAACTCCTAGCCTTTGTAAATTAGCTAGTGGCAGAGAAGCGCCACCGTTTTAATTGCATAATCATAAATTGATTTTATTAATTTTTTATATTTTTTTGTCACTAAAATACTTGAAATACAAAAAACTAAAAAGAGACAAAAATTTGTTGAGCACATTCGCGCATATGATGGACTAATTTAAAAGAAATATTACACGAAGTGTTACAATGATTTATAAATAAACATGGCACATGGGACCCATATCTCCGCCACTGGTAAATGGTTAAAACTGATAATTTTTTTAATTGTACCTACCGATATCTGAAACTCATATACGAAATTTAGTTAAGAAGTTTTAAGCTGTTTGGCAATTGAAAAATAAAAAGTGTTTTTTTAAACTTTAACACCCTGTATCTCAAAACTAAAGAGCAATTAGAGAGTTGTTTATATATACTTTATTTCTTATTCCGGTTATTGGAACCTACAGTCAGCAGTTGTCAGAACAATTCTGATTCACCCTGTATAATTATATGTATAGTACATGTAATCAATACACAGGGTGTTCGTCTGAAAATGGTTCATTCTTTTGATTATTTCGTAGTTAAAAATTCATCTAAACATAAGTCTGCAAACGCTTTATTACTTGTCTAGAGGGTGGTCAAGTTTCAGAATTTTGCCAGTTTTTTCTTTATAACTCCTGCAGGTTTTGAGATATTTCTTTAAAATTTGGAATATGGTTTATTTTGTAGAATTTACATAATTGGTTTTGATGGCCTACAGGGTGATACTGTTTCAGAGACCTTGCCCCTTTTTGTTATTCTGAAATTTTTTCACGGTGCATCATCGATAGGTTATAAAATACAAAACAACTTTTTATATTGTTTAGAAACTTTTTGTTCTCTTGCAGTTTTTTTTTTCGTATCTGCGTCGGTTATCGTGAAAACAAAACGATTTTCTGTAATTCGCAAGTCGAAATTATATTATGATAAAGATGATGAAACCCCATTTTTAAGAATTTTGAGTTTATTCGAAATTATCTGTCAAAAATTAAAGCTGGGATGATCTGAAATAATAACCTAAATAATAACAATAATAAAGGTAAGAAGGAAACTACGTTACCGCAACTGATGAAAATGACCTCCTCCAACCCTTAGACATGCGTCTACCCTTCCCATTGATACCTGTACCCTTTCGAATACCCCCAAAGTATTTCTTCCGGTTTCAAATGCATTTAATATTTTATTTCGTACCTCTTCAACGATATTCACTTTTTTTTATTTGAATGTCTTTTAAATACCTAACGAGGTGTTTGCGGACTTATGTTTATATGAACTTTTAGTACCGAAAGAAACTAAAGAATTATTTTTTTCTGTATATACAGGGTTCGCCATTACTCCGGCCTTGGTTCCTGGTGTCTTTGTATAAATATCAATGTGAAATGTTTAGTACAGTACCCATTTATATTGGAAAGCTACATGATTTAATAATAGTTTTGTTTATACAGAGTGTTGCGTTTTCGCTGGGCAGCATAAAGTCATAATTTTTTATATAGCAACCCATAATTTTTTTTATGCCATTTGATGAAACCTTAATTTAGAAAGAAAATGCATTAAACATTTTTTAAATTGGTTGCGGCGTTGCCATATTAGAGAAATGTCTTTAAAAATGCAGCGTCAGAAAAAAATTATCACAAAACTGGTGTTTTTTGAAATTTTGAAATTTGTTTTTGTAAAGTAGTAAATCAAAGTCAGAGGTACTTAAAAACTTTAAAACATTTTTTTAATGCACCATCCTTTTTTGTATAAGAGCGCTAATTTGCAAATTTTACAAATTGCTGAAACTCGTTTTTTTTAAATGGTACCCATGATTTTTTTCAAATCCTTCTAATGTAGTTTCTAATTCTCTATTAATTTGCAATAACATCTTTACATGCATTAATTTGCATCAACATAATCATCTAACATTTACAATTATGGAGATATTTACAAAATTTCAATCAAACTGCAACAGGCATTATTATAATTAACATTTACAGTTTTAGAGATATTGATAAAGTAAACTTTAGTTAAACTAAAGAATAATAAAAAACAACGAAATAAAAAATATATATATTAATTTAACAAGTGCTCGAAATTTTGCCCGTTTTGTTGTAGGCACGTCTCAAGTCTTCGTCGTAAAGATTCGCGCATATTTTTTAATATCTTTGGTTTTATTAATTTTATTTATTAAATTAGCGCTCTTATACAAAAAAGTATGGTGCATTAAAAAAATGTTTTAAAGTTTTTAAGTACCTCTGACTTTGATTTACTACTTTACAAAAACAAATTTCAAAATTTCAAAAAACACCAGTTTTGTGATAATTTTTTTCTGACGCTGCATTTTCAAAGAAATTTCTCTAACATGGCAACGCCGCAACCAATTTAAAAAATGTTTAATGCATTTTCTTTCTAAATTAAGGTTTCATCAAATGGCATAAAAAAAATTATGGGTTGCCATTTAAAAAATTATGACTTTATGCTGCCCATCGAAAACGCAACACTCTGTATAAACAAAACTATTATTAAATCATGTAGCTTTCCAATATAAATGAGTACTGTACTAAACATTTCATATTGATATTTATACAAAGACACCAGGAACCAAGGCCGGAGTAATGGCGAACACTGTATATATATATATATAGGAACATATTGCATATGTATATCATTAAAAACACCAAGCAAATACGTTTTCTCATTAAAAAGCGGTTTACCGTTACAAACAAAAAAGCTTTAACGACCTAAACAGGTACCTAATGCGTATATGGCGCCCTTTACGATTTACATAAATTTTGTTTGCAGATATGAATTTCTCATGCCGAAAAAGCTCCTTGTAGAAAATTCATGAGTTTTCCTCCTGCTGTTTAATAATTATGATTAGAAGTTAAATTTAACATGTCAACTTCGCCACCCTGTAGTTCGGTTATTATCAATTTTTGGACTACAGCGAATATGGTTAAATCGGTATATTTTGATCTCAGCTACCTATGGTAGAGCGTTGCAAAGGCCTTTTAGAGACACCCTGTATAAATATAAATAAGGCACAAGTTATATAAAATTATTTACGTTTGATAATTTCTCTGTTATAGTTTTTAATTTTTTAAATAATTTTTTTACGTTTTTTTTATGTTTCAAAAAATACAAGTGTTGATGCAACGACCACCGGTAATAACGGCCATGTTTTGCTGAGGTCTTCTCGCCGTCGCCATATTTGACTTTCACAGTACCTTAAAGGAAAAAACCTTCATACGCAAACAACTGTTACAGTGATTAGAATGCAAAGTTAGAGAAAAACGATATCTTTCAAATGCATAGAAAACCAAAGGAAGCAGAGAGTATTTAAATGGTATAAATATTTCGTACAGTACAAATACTGAATGCAATAATAATTAAAAAAATGACAATCTAATGAATAAATTGATGGGGCGCGTACGCAAATCATCGTGTTTAATCATACAAAAACCAATTTACTGAAATGTCGCTCACAAACATGTGATAATTAATTAGTGTCACAAAGCTAATGGACGATATTATTAGATGAGAGCGTTTATCATTCGTCTAATAGCCTTTACGCTCTAATCCTCGAACTGGTAAATGGTCGTCTAATTATGCGTGGATAGGAATCAGGAATTCCTAAACGGCTTTGTACATTTGGACTAGCTAGGTGTTTAGATAAGACTAGAAGCGAATGGAGAGATGTGACCGTAAACTTAATGGAAAATTAGCTATTTATATAGCTAATTAGGAAATGCACAGTTTTATGTTTAGGGTATTTTACCCAACGAGTGAAGTGAGGTTACGTAATGCGATAACGACGAGTTTACATTCATATTAATAAGCTGTTTCCTTTCATCAAACATCTAAATTAATCAGGATCGAAACGGAAGCAAGAGATTATCATTCAAAACGATAACTCGGGGTTCATTTTTCAAGACCGGCTCATGCAGTTGGTTCAAATCTTCGATTTTATTTTTCAATACGAATTGACGTGCTACATTAACGCGTTCGTTTCAACTTATGCCGGATTTGTTTAACAAAACTGTTGTACACCTGATCTCAAACGGTTAAGGAAAATTGTCCAAATAAAACACCATCGAAACGAGACGGAGGAACCAGAACCAGTGGAATTCCTTTCGAGTTTATTACGTCGTCACCGACACTTCGACACCAATTTAGACTGCTGTCAAGATTCCTGTAACATTTCTGTCAACCGCGACAAGAACCACATGCCGAAGGGAAACGCTCGCAGATGTATGTGGAAGTCGGTTCAGCTGAATCATCACTGACACTTGAACCATTCCGTAACAGCAGCGCTTCCTGTCAAATTAATTTCATTTGCGACGCTTCGTGATACTTATTGAATGGTCGAATGGTTGAACTACTAGCCGATTTATCTGGGCCTGGATTAGTTAACATGTTAACCAAGTTACCAATTTTACTCTTTTGTAAAATTTTTTTTAGTTAGAAGATTAATTTTCTGTAATATTTTATTCTGAAGAGATGATTCTAAAAATTATTTAGAAAAAAGTTTACGTATAAAAACCGTAAGAAAAAAAATAAAAGAACTTTTACTTAAGGGGTTACAGAAAGTATTTCCTATTACTAGTGTTATCGAAGAAAAATGTCCCAGACAGCTCACCAGAACGAAATGGAACAATGTTGGGTTCGTCTGTTTAAACACAGTTCACGTAACAAAGTCTCGGGGAGATTTGGAAAATTTATTGGTTGAAATGAAGGGGAAAATCCAGAAAGTTTCGTATCAATTTTAAGAGTTGTATCGTAATAGAGAGAGGCGTGACAATCGAAAGACCACCACCCTGTACATTTTCACCACAAATTATTAAAAAGCAATATGTGTATGAAATTTCAACGTAATGTGGCAAGAATTCCAAGAACTGTGAAGTCAATCTTGACGAAAATGTGGAGGATTGACCCCTTGTGAGTCAGTGTCGAAGCGTTTTTGGAATATGGTTTACATTACAAATTAGTCTTATTTTAATTTAAAATACGTGTGTAGAATGCTGTTACAAAATGGTAGATCATGTTGTATAATAAAAGGCACACGTAATGCGAAAGGCTGTTCTAATAAAGGTTTTCTTGAAAAATGTATGAATTTTTAGAACAAAATTTCACTGAAAAATGGCAATTCGCTAGTTGTCTTGGGGCTTTATATTGAAAGTATGTTATCATTCAAATTAGTACTTATTCAAGTAATTTTAACATTTTTAAAAGCCTTTCCTATGCTAAGGCTGAGTATTTCATGCGTATTCCTACTCAGTTCCATTGATAGCGCTTTGTGATATTAATTATATTGTTACAATGGTCGACATAGGATCTAAAGGGCTAGCAGGGAAGAAGGGATTTTTCAACATTCGACTCGGAATGGAAAAATTATTTCAGAATAATAATGGATCATGTTGATGTTTCACCTCCATCAGCTACTTCTAATGAGAGACCATCATTTCAATATATTGTCGTTGTAGATGCTGTTTCCAGCATGTCACCTTTTTCGTTAAAACCATATCCAGGTAAACCGGAAGTAACCAATGAATAAAAGGTGTTCGCTAATCCTGAGCACATGTTCATGAAGTACATACTTTGCATGCACATTTTTTTTCATGATACTGTCAACAGCATTCAATTGTTGACAAAGTATCGAATGCATTTTGTCAACTTGGCAATATTATAAAAACAGCCAATATTGACTCCGCCCACAAATCTATTTTTGTTTATTTTCACGAAAACGAAAATTTTCGACTTTCGCAGAATGCTGCTCCAGCCTTCCTTATTGGAAGGCACCTCGGAGGGGGCGCAATGGAAAACTCAAAATTTTTCCTTTAACCAGTCCTTAGTCTCGACGTATTTATGAACAACCCTGCGTCCGCTTCGACCGCCAAAGTCCACAAATCTATACAAAAACTACGTCATACACCTTAAAAAGGACATAGTCTTTCCGTGTGATCGTTGTCGGGCAACGAGAGGGTTAAACGTAATTTTCGACTTTGCAAAGAAGTTGTTTAATAAAATTTGTAAAATTTGAATTTTTACTGCACATTTTTTAAAGTTATCAATTTCATCGCATTTTGATTTCTTTAGGCTATCAAGGAATATTATTGTTTTCTTTGGTTGCTTAACTTTTTTTCTACTTTTTTAAGACGTTGAATTTTCATTTTTACTGGTTGGTGGTCGCCTACACAATTCCACTACTATAAATTCAAAAAGTTTTAATCCTTTCATATTTTCTTCATCTAGTTTTTTTTGCACTGGATGAGCCACTGGTCTTCGCTTTAAGATAATAATTTCTTAAAGCTTTCCTTTTTTTATTTAATTTAAGTATCATTTTTGCGTTTTTCATTTTTATTTCTTTCCACCCCTGTTCCCTTATGCTTTTGATAAGTTTCGAAAAAGATAATATCAAATTACAGAGCGGCTCATGTTTAATCGAAAAAAATATCATCAGCTCCCTATTAATTTTATGAGAATTGATAGATTCTATTTATTGACCTTTGTTCTTATGGTTTCGCTACAAAGAGCAACTTAATATTCATTAAATTCCAAGACAGTACATATTAGGTAAAATCAGAAAGAAATATTTTTCTCAGGAATAAACAAGAAACTATTTTTAATTACAACAATTTACTAGTTTTTAAACACGTGGAAAATGGTTCCTTTATCTATAGCTCCAAATATTTTTCGTTAATTAATACCTTGAATGACTTTCACCCAATGTAATAATGGTGTTGCAATTTCCAAGGATGAACGGTTGCAGAACGCTTACAGAGTAAACACCATTTATTAATTCCACAAATAAACATAACGACAATTCGCCATGTAATTGTCTACTAATGAATCTTTCTTCACAACTCTTTAATATCACTAATTGCAATCGCTTAGTTTTTACAACTACAGTGATTTTAACCTCCCTCATTCTTAACAACGACCCCCTTATGTAATTAAAGATTCTATGACTAGACGATTTTGGAATTTTACGAACATGCCAAACATACTATAAACAAGCTTAATAGAATATTCGACATACATAAGAAGCAATAAATCACTTTCAAGCGTTCACTATAAACTTTGTTTTTTCTGTCTTTACCTGCAGCAGACACCCGTCAGCCGTAACAATACTATAAGTAGGCATAACAAGTCGAATAATAAGCAGGACATCTTAAAAACATTAAAACTGCAAGCCATCGTCCATTTTTAATTGATTTGGAACGAGAGAAAAGGTCCTGTCACCTATAATTAATGTCACGAACGTGATGACGCTCCAAAAAACAACTGGAAATCTTGATAAGCTGCTGAAAACAAGCTGCATATGGGCTAAATGTAATAATTAAGTCATAACAAGTTATTATTTCAGTCATTATTTACGCTGAAGAAGATTTAGATCCTTCGTATGTGAAACGTTCACTTTCGTCCGAGGCGCTATTATAGAAATCTTGCTAGTGACTAGTTATACATATACCGAGTGATTGAAAAATCGAAAAGAAAAATTAAGGATCATATACAGTTTGATCTTCTGGTTAAAAAACATAAAACAAAATTTTTGCTCACAGCCGTTGGTTTACGAGTCATTACACTTCGGAGATTTTTCATGTAATTGTGATTTTTTACTATTAATAATTAAACAATAAAAGTGGCAAAATAATTATAACAAGTATACAAAAATGTCAGAATTAGCACGGATACAGGCTGCGAAATAAGCGAACTGTATGGTAATCGCATAAAAGTACATATTTTCAGTGTTTTCGACTGCATTCATTATTTTTTCCAATAATCGCTCACGGATACCAATTTCTGTTGCACAAAAGAGTTGTATTAAATGCCCCCGTATAAAACAATTCAAAGGATTTAAGTCAGGTGATCTCGCGAGCCATACCACATAACCACCATCTGCCTTTAAAAGTGTGATTTAATGACAACGTTACATCCAATATGTGGTGGTGCCCCGTTGTGCTGATACCACATACAATTATAAACAAGGCCAAGGAGGAACTATTCAAATTCTGCGAAATTGTTCTCTAGAATGTCCAGATACTTTTCAGAATCCAAACGATTAGGCAGGGTTTTGAATTGGACGATATGGGTGTCAGTTCTAGACTATTCCCCAGACATTAATAGAATCGAAAGTTCTTCCTGTTAAGAGCATGTGGATTTTGTATAGACCATGCATGCTCATGACGACTGTCATTTGTGCCATCCCGATTAAAGGCAGCTTCGTCTACCCGAACCGTCTCTCTAATGAAATTTTCATTTCGCCTATGTTGTTGATGGAGTCACTGACAAAACGTGACTCATAGTGCGTTACCTCCTGGTTGCAAAATGTGTACTTTTGTTCATGAAATGGATGTAAAATCTCTCGGTTCAAGATTCTACAAACACAACTCTGCGCACATGATCCATCACTCCTTGTACTTCGGCATGATTCCGGGGAGAACTGCCAGTACCAACACGAGAATTACCAATCACAAATTCTCGGAGCCTTTGAAAGTCATCTGAAAACACCCGACGAGATGTTTGTGTCGCGTGTTGAGGAATTTTCTATTGTGTTCTCTTCACGCTTGCCATTAGAAAACCGCATATTTAATAAAACAAACAAGAAAGGAACTTTGAAAAGATCCATCTTTTGTCCTTATGACATTCTCGTCATTTGTTTCATGATTCGTTATTATTTATTTCAAATAATAAAAAACGATAATGCGCCGAAATGCTGAAGTGTGACACCTCGGAAGCATGGACCTGGCAGGGAAATTTTGATTTTACACTTTTTAACCGGAATATCAAACTGCCCGCGTTTCCTAATTTTCCCCTCGAGTTTAGAATCTCCCTGTATAGTATTATTAGTAGACGATTTCTGCAAATCAAGACAAAGAAGCAGACTGTAGACTAACGCAACGGGCATAAAGCCATATTAGCCAAGTCCACGTCCAATTTGCGTCATGAAAATTATACAGCCGAGGCAAAAAACGGCAACTATCAACTGGTCATTTGCGTGGAACGAGCCCTGAATTAGCATATGCCCCGTAGCTAAATGGAGGGCGATCCTTCGAGGTTTTTTAACAACTGACCGTGCCAACAAAGATCTTAAACAACTTTTTAACGTGTCAAACCTGTCACTTCTTCAGTTTGTCAACGTGTGGATGCAGATCATCACAAGTAGCAGTAAATTCCATGCATTTTAATGGGTTATTAGAGCCATTTCAATAAAATCTTGCATCGGATTATCGGTGGAGACAAGAAGTGAGCAAAAACCTCGTAAAGTTATAATGTCTGCTCCATTTGATGCTAGACGCGGACCGGGTCGACTTCTTTACGGATATTTTTCTTTAATTAAAATCATAAAACGAGCTTCTTTCTGTCTCTTACTCCGTTCACGTTTATTAGATTAAGGAAATGGTCTACAAATTTTCCGTTTTGTCGACAACGCGGTGAAGACAGGAGAGTGATGGCATGCACAAAAATTCGTGCATCTTCTGCATGCAAATTCTATAAAAGCGAACGATCCTCCAGGTGAAACGCAGAATCCATAATAAATGGATTTTCCCGAGAATTGTTAAGAAATAAGAACTATCCTCAAACTATTTACTTTGTGTCACCAAGAACCTGCTGGAAAACCGACAACTAGAATTACCAATCGACGACACTTTGTCTTTCCCCCTTTTCTCCGAACAAGGGCTTCCCCGGGGATCCCTGCTCTCACCATTCCTGTATAATGTATACTGCCATGACATATACAATCAAAATTTGGATGACAATTGACATATAGACCACAGAGCGTACGTATTATAATTCGCCGATGACACAGCCCTTGTGGTACACGACAAAGCGACAGAGAAAGCCGTCGAAAAATTTCAGTCGCTAGCGAACGACACCATGAAATGGTTTTTTTACAGATGGAGACTAACACCAACAAAACCAAATGTTACTTTCAAATCATCAAATTAAACCAAACTCACCTACAATAACGTTAGGCGGTCACATAATGGAGGCAGGTAATGACGTAAGATATCTAGGAGTAACAATTCACGAAAAACTACAGTTCACTAAACATGTACAGAACATGAGAACACAAATTGTCAGAAGGACGAAACACTTTCGGTCGCTAAATTAGAAAGACAAGGGAATCACAACAGGGAATACCATCAAAATATACAAAGCTACATGCAGACCATTACTGGATTGCGGTCAAGAGTTGAGGGCCAATGCAACAGACAAAACCAAACGACACATACAAACAACAGGACAGATTGCACTTAGACTGATCACCAAGATCAGACACCCTGGAAACCCACCACACAACCCATCAAACCAACCACTGTATGCGCATGACAAGAATAACTGAAAGACTACTACAGCTACAGGCCAAATGGAAAGACAACCCTCATAATTGGACGATACCGAACCCACTTTGTCTGGCAGGACAGGTGAGACAAGAAAAATTCTGTCTTCAGTCAAAAGCTTTACTAGAATGCCATTGGCAGCAGAGCTCTTCTTTGTTTTTTTTTGAGTCTTCCTTTTGATTTTTGTATTGCTATGTTTTTGATCATTTTTCTCGTTTTAGTGAAATATATTAGCAAAATAGAATAATTGTATAACAGGAATAGAAAGACCAAATGGTCGATAGTCCGTTCTTTTGGGAATAAAAATGAGTATATATATACAGGGTGAGTCGGGAGGATCGTGCCAAACTTCAGGAGCGTGTTGTACATGAAAAATAAATGTAAAAAAATTCAAATGTTGTTATCGGATTTTCGTTTGTTTACAAGTTATAGCGTAAATAAGATAAAAACATAAAATTTAAAAAATTTATAAATTTCATAAGAAATTCCATAAATGAACGTTTAGATATCATAGTAAATGTTCAAAAATATTGCCATTAACTTCTAAACATTTTCGGCTTCGTCTATGAAGAGCATCCGTTGCGCTCCTGATTGCTTCATGTCGTTCTTTAATAGCAGCTGCAGCATTTCTAATGCGTTGAATTAGTGCATCTTGAGTGTCCACTTTTACTCTGTACACTTCAGTTTTAAACCAACCCCACAAACAATAGTCTAGTGGTGTGAGGTCTGGAAACCTTGGAGGCCAACTAATAGGGCCACCACGACCAATCCAACGTCCAGGAAACGTTTCGTCTAAATGTTACTTAACCTTGCTAACTTGTAAACAAACGAAAATCGGATAACATTTGAATTTTTTTACATTTATTTTTCATGTACAACACGCTCCTGAAGTTTGGCACGATCCTCCCGACCCACCCTGTATAAGAACTATCCAGCTTTGCCACCTAAAGAATTACCTGGAACTACTATGGGCTCCGAGATTAGTTTACACTCTAAGTAGGTATACAGGGTCCGCCACCTAAAGTTGCCCAGGCTCGTGTTGTCCTTATTCTTTTCGATACAACATTAAGTGATATATCAAACTGAAGATCTTTTTAAATTCTTTAAAAATAGTATGGTGGGTGCCCAAAAAATATTTGCACTTGATGATGTTTCACAAGTAAAGTTAATTTTTGCAAATATTTTTTTTAACTTACCTCGTGAATGAATATTGCGTCATAATTTAATGCCGACCCTTGCCTTCTTCAATTTATGTCATTACCATGTATGCCTTATTCCTACACCTTTTTTTTATGAAAAAATCATGTCTGCTGTCTTCTGTTGACTATTTTTACAATTTTATAAATTTCGATAATTTTTCAATAATCAATCAATCTAATAAAAGTAAAAATAAATAAACATAATAACAAATAATAACCGCAGCGACATTACCTGTAATCTGGTTAATGTCATTAAAAAGATGAACAGTAGTCAGACAACGCCTATCATGTATCTGTTGCTTTGCGACTCCATAGTTATAGCTCTTCTTGTTTAACGTTTGATACCTTTAATAGTTTAATAGCACATTTAGTGAAACATTCATTTTCTTATTTCTCGCTCTGGTTCAGTTTAGTAATTTCGAGAAAACTGATATGGTAATGATTTATGAAGAATGTCAAAAAAATACTTGATTTGCCTATAGAGTGTATTCCGAAAGATTTCCTGATAGGTGTGGTCGTGACCATCTTAAAATAAATCTCCAAATCTATGGCTTTTTCAACAAACCAAAAAGGAACACAAATCCGCTGTGAATGAAAAATCAGATATCTCAACTTCATCAGTTAATAGACAAACAAATATTTTCTGCAACGTCTATTAGAGGAATTCTGTGCGCTAATGGCTATCTTACATACAAAATAACGCTTGTTCAGGAACTGCGACCTGATGATTATGAAAGGAGATTGCATTTTATAGCAGAAATGTCATTACCAAGAGAATTTAATATGGACTTCCTTTATAATATTCTATGGAGCGATGAACGCACTTTAACCGAAAATGGTAACCTTAACACTCAATATGCATTATTGGTGCGATAGCAGTCTTCACTGGACAAGATAGAAATTTTCAAACTAGATTTAAGGTAAATATTTGAGCAGGGATACTTGGAAGCAAACTTATTGATCCTCACGTCTTGGACGGCAATTTGAATGCCGGAACCTACATAAATTTTCTATAAAATGTGTTACCAAGTTACTTAGAAGAAATTTCACTTGAAGAAAGGCGGAATATTTGTTATATCAAGATGGTGCTCCACCCCTTAACACAAATCTCGTGCAAAATTATTTCTCTTCGAGATTTGGAAAAGAGGGAATTGGCAATTTTGGACCCATAGAATGGCCAGCAGGACCTCCAGACTTTAATCCATTCGATAATTTTTTGTGGGGTTTTCTTCACAATTCGTGTATGAAACACAACTCCGCAATACTGAAGAATTGATAGATTGAATTCGCCAAGAATGCCGGTCTATTTCCAGAAATGTTCCATTGCAAACTGTTAATGGCGAATTGGTCAAAAGATTTAATTAATGTATTTCCTGCAATGGTCAAAATTTTGAACAGTGTTTTAAAGAACTAATGCAGAAACTGTTAACTATCAGATTTCAAATACTTAAATTGTTTATAAATTGTTAATTAAGTACGTGTGAGAATTCGTTATTATGTTTGTTCGTTTATATAGTTATTGTTACTTTTAATAGATTAATTAGTTATTTAAAAATGATTGAAATTTATAAAATTATAAAAACAGCTAACAGAAAACAGTAGTGCTGATTTGTTCATAAAAAATGAGTAAAAATAAGGAATACACGGTAATGACATAAATGGAAGAAGACAGAAGTCGGCATCAAACTATAAAGTAATATTTATTATACTGAGTAAGCTAAAAAAAAAATTTGCAAAAATTGGCTTTATTTGTGAAATATCATGAAATGAAAATATTTTTTGGGCACCCACCATGCTATTTTTTAAGAGTTTAAAAAAACCTTCAATTTGATATATCACTTAAAGTTGTATCTAAAAGAATAAAGACAATACAACCTTGGAGAGGTTTAGATGATGTACCCTATACAGGGTGTCCAAGGAATGTGGGCCACTATTCGTATCTTGGAAACTATGACTAGGAAAAAGTTGAAACTTAGGCATCATACTAAAGTGGAGGTGATTTATTGATTAAAAACATGTTCATGAAAATACCACTTCTAGTTATACCGTAAATGAATGGCAACTCGCTTATTTTAAATGGAACACCCTATATATTATAACTAATTTCGATTTTGTGGAACATTATGAATATTATTTCTTGTTCTATACCTAGTTTTTACAGTTTTCGAGATATGTAGAATTTTCAAAAAAAAAATTAGATTTCCAGCAGCAATGAATGTATTTTCTAATAATTCGAAAATGGCTAAGTATTTTACAATGAAATTCTACGCTATTGTATAAAACGCTTTACAGTCTTGGATCAGTGAGTTAAAGCAAGTTTTTTCACACAGGGTACTCAAAAAAAGAGTCCAAAATTATCATTCAAGAATTGTAAAAAATTGAAATTTTTTAAATAGGAATCCCGTAATTTTTCAACAAATACATATTTAACACCAAAAATAAGTACTACTTTCAATTCAATTGTCTATATCTAAATCTAACCGTTTTCATTTTATTCAATAAAAACTCTTTTCAATGTTCAGTACTTAACAATTTATTTTAAATAACGCCTAGAGTTACTAGGTGGCGCTACTCGCCAGAATTTAAGTATGGCGGCACTTGTAAATTATTCAAACGAAGATCATCCCAATATGTTTATTATTTACGGTGAATGTAACAAAGTATTAACCAGAACATGTCGTACATGTGGTATTCGATATCCAGAAAAACCGAAGCCATCACGAAGACTCCTCAAACGCACAATAGGTCGCTTTAAAACGAGCGGATCTGTCAAAGCATCGCACAGAAGAAAGGAGCCTACTGTCGACGATTGTTACGCCATCTAGTAACTCCAAACGTTATTTAAATTTTTAATCGCCTCCGCTTTAGTATGATGCCCAAGTTTCAACGTTTTCCTAGTTACAGTTTCCAAGATACGGATAGTGGCCCGTGTTCGTTGGACCCCCTGTATACCTACTCATTAGATTTCTTGCACGACGTCGATCATCAGTTTGAATTCGGGCTGTTTGACGTACACTTTGGAACTTAATTGAACTCCTTGATTTCGGATTAACTGAAAGTTATCTCGCAAAGGATGAAATAATAAAATCGAAATAATTATTCCGACATGACCCAAGAAACGGCGAAATGAGGCAAAACCCATCTTCTGATGTTTCTTTTTATGCCGCTCCCAATTACCGAGGTTGCGTGTTCGCATTATTAGACACGAGAGATTTTTCTGCAGAAAAAAAGTCTCTCAGAAAAAGTGGGAAATTTCCGCTGATTTGGTCAGATCGAGGTGGTGCAGATTAGGATTTAAGTCAACTTAATAGACAATTAAATGAGTCGTGCACCGAAAACGTGTTTGAAATTACACGAGGGCGATAAAGCGAGAGCGCCAAGTCGAGCAAAGTGAAAGTTGAAAAACTACGCGGTCTTTTGAACTCGATCCGCCCATTCTATTTAAATACCTTGTCTATTTAGTAATTTATATTAGCCAAGAATCAACACAAGAGCGCATATGGGCCCCGATTTTTCGCTGCTTTAAACCGGGAACTGCGGCCTAGGACTGCGATTCTTACAATACCAATAATCAGGCAGATTATTTCGATACAATTAAACTCAATTTTATTCCAGTACCGGTGCAATTAACATTCTTAAATGAACGGGGCCTATTATATCAATTTTTCAAATTCGCCCCGCGAAAACGCAATAAATCTACTCCAATCCCGGTAACGATGTTGGTTAATGATTTCTACTTTTCTAATGGCGGGTTATTATTTATCTCCGGTTTATCTTAGTTTGAGAAATGATACTGGTCTGAAGCCACTTATTCACGTTTGACGAGAGTCGAGTAATTTGACTGCCATGATGACTCGGAAACGGTAAACAGTTTCAGTTGGAAGCATGTCTGTCTTTGTAGGTTTCTATATCGTGCTTGTAATGCTGAAGTTACGTATCTGTAAGAGTACGGCACTAGTGAAGGTTGTGTGGCTATCTCCGAGTTCCACGGATTCGGTGCCCCTCCTTTAATATGTGACAAATATCCTGGTGCGTGAGTGTTTTAGCAAGCAAGAGCTTTTTATAGCAGACTTTTTGTTCTGATTTCATTCAGCTTCCTACGAATTTCTTAGGAAAAAAAAACAAATTTTCCTACAACCGTTTAAGGTTCACGTCGGAGCACGTACGGAACACATTTTAGTTAAAAACACTATTGCACCTCCAATGTAATGACAGTAGTATGAGCGTAAATTGTGCCGGAGGGGCCAGGCCTCCCATACACGCACTTCATGGAAACCCGTGTATGATCGCCAACGGCGTGCGAGGAGATCAACTTCCTGTGTAAAGCTCGAAGACTCAATTTTCATTAGCATTAGCCTCGGTGTCCCTAAAAAACTGAACACGCTGAATGCTGAGAATCGCTTCATATTATTACACGTCTATTTACAATTATTAGGTATTACACGGAACTGCGTGTGTAATCTACTAGTAGCAGTGCTTGGTAGATCTTCCCACACCGATAAGCACGATGTATATTTACATCAAGACAAATCTTAAGTTTAAAAAAATTAAAAGCCCGTAGCCTAATAAAGATTTTTATCGAACGAACTGAGCATAACAATTTCGTGTTTCTTGTGGTTCTTTGTTGGAGAGTTGGAAAAGAGGGACGTCGACACCGCACTAATCTCGAATTCAATAATGCAAATACAAAGGAAGAATTTCCAGCACTTACTTTGTCTTGGAAATTTAATTCGGCAAAAGACTGTACTAAAATATTAACCCTTGATACACTTCCTAGCACCCGTTTAAGGGTGTTTTTTTGTTACGCTAGTTGCCATCGACACGAGGGTGGGTGAGGGTAAAAACACAGTGAAGCATCGCCCCTCGTCGAGCTCAATCTCGCCAAGAATCGAACATCGTCCATGATTAACATTGTGAAGAAGTTCGCATCGCTGTTTATCGTAGTTCATTTGTCTCGTTTCTTACGAACAGACAGGTAGTAAAAATGTTATCCGATTCAAATAGTGATAGTGACTTGCCACATACCTTAATATGGTGGCTATTATTAATTATATTTTAATTTATGCTTAGTTTTATCTGGCCCCTCAAGCAGTACCACATATTCCGTTCCTCTGCCCTCAACGTGCAGGATATCTCAATTCGGAGTGTTTTGAAGGGGAAAACCTATTTCTTGACTGGACGGAAGGAAACTGTTTCAGGTGCTGCGGGCTGGATTTTTGAGAAATGTTTTTCACGTCAAAAACCGTTTCCCGATATCGTCACAGCCCGCTAAGATGTGGGTTTTTCGATTTTCAGCCATTTGGAAAGTCGCCAATAGTTTTCTTATTTTCATAAATATTTGAGGAGCGTAAAAACATCATTATAGCGCTTTCTGAGAGCAATTTAATGGAGTGCTCCGATTTTTCTGCTCTTCGCCGTTTTCCTATAAATCGCCACAACTTCATTTTTTCAAATGTAAATCGTAGGTGGCCATCGCTTAACAAAATAGCAGATTTTAAACTTTTTCTGCAATATATGAAACTTTAATATTTATTATCGAAAATGACAAAAATACAACAATTTTTGACAGGAGTTGGATATGAAAATTGCCGTCCAAAGCGTCTGAACCTCAGAAAAAAGGTCATTTTAATGCCTTATAATAAGATGAAATCAATTCTAAGCCATTTTCTTAATATACAGTAGTGGAAAAATGTAGAGACACTTAAAAAAGAAATGATTTAATTTCAGCTAAGTTAGTTGGACACATTTCGATATAGGTTTAACATAAAGCCGCCATATGAGGAAATACTTTGACCATCAGAAATATCAACATTTATTTTATTGTTTGTTTTTTTACCGATAACTTTCGTTTGGAAATGGAAAAAAGTAGAGCAACATTTTAAATAATACAAAATATTTAAACAATTTTTGCCTCGATATTCATTGCAACTGTGAGTTTGTCTTAGTAAACGTGCTTAGAGGAAAACATTTGTCTTTAGAAGAAGTTATCGTTAATTTACATGAGATTGACAAAAGCAGAGTGAAATCGCAAAGACGTTTAACTTAAACAAGTCCATTGTTTCCCGAATTATTAAACAAAATCGTGCATTTGGGAACAGTCTGGTGAAGAAGAAATCCGGAAGGCCCAAAAAATCCAATAGACATGAGAACAAACAAATTATAAAATTTGCAAAAAAGTGAACCTTCCATTGGCTCCAACACAATTAAACGCCGTATTTCTGAAGACTTGGAATTGAAGTCACTTCTAGGACTATGAGGAATTGATTGATGGACGCTCAGTTATGTGGCAGAAGACCAGCCAAAAAACCGCCGTTATCAAAGAGGAACGGACGGACTCGCCTCAATTTTGCCAAATCACATTTGTATTGGACAGAGAACTACTGGAAAAAAGTCATTTGGAGCGACGAATCAAAGTTCTGTTTATTCAACAGTGATGGCCTATGTAAGACGCCCCAAGGGTGCAAGACTTAATCCTAAATACACATGCTCCACAGTCGAGCACGGAGATGGGTCGATTATGGTCTGGGGCTGTTTCTCGGGCTATGGCGTTGGTCCAGTCCACAAAATAGAAGGCCACATGGATAGTTTCAATAAAAGGACACCTTGGAGAACCAAATGGCGTCACATGCCGATGAGGTTACGCCCTTACGACGTATTTTCCAACAGGATAGTGATCCTAAACATACGTCAAAATACGTAAAGGCACGGTTCAGGAGAGAAAATATCAATGTTCTAGAATGGCCTTCACGATCCCCTGATCTCGACCCGATCGAGGACCTCTGGGAAATTTTAGACCAAAAGATCTGAGGAGAAAGTTACACGAGTACCGATCAATTATTTGAAACATTGAGAGAAGCCTGGCGCAGCATGGATCCCGTAATAGTATCAAAGCTAACAAGGTCGATGCCCAGCAGATGCCAGGAGGTCATTAATATCAATGGGTTTTTTACAATATATTAAACAATACTGTTTTTAAGAATAAACTTTTACCTTCTCTGAGAGTTGCTCTACATTTTTCTATTACTGTATTTGTTCAAACCGAGCTCAAAAAATGCAGAAATGATAGAAGGCAATAATGGAATCTAAAAAAAAAATTATTTTAACAACTCATGTTAAAATGTAACAAATTATAAAACGTTCTTTCAACGTAGATGTTCAAACCGAGCCCCTCCGTTTTGACTACCCTGCAAACATGTCTTCACACAGAATCACCACTATCTAACAGTTTCACAGCAGTGATTGTTGCAAAAGAATGTCAACTGGCTTCTTTTAATTCCGATCTTGTTTGAATAGTTCTTCTCTTGAAGATGGGATCTTTTAATCTCTCCCCCAAATAGAAACCCATGGTAGTGCGGTCACAGGATCTCGTCTGTCACAATATGGGACCACTCGTTCCGACCCATTGCTGTTGAAACTCTTGAATTAAAAACCTAGTTGTAATTCTAGAGTTATGAGGAACACATCCGTCTTGATGGCAATGCAAGCCGTCAACATGAACGAGAGGTAAATGTCCAAGGGAGGGAATAGGGCAATTGTTCAAAAATGTGTAAATAATTTTAAGCCGTTAAGTGTCCTTCGTAAAAATGAAGTCCGACTAATCTTCCTCTAAACATCCCCACCCATGAGTCAAATCCAAACCAACGTTGCCGATTTTGGGGGACAACCGCTTATGGATTTTCTACGCATGGGTGCTGGGAATGCATCTGTTTAATATCCAAGAATTATCTCCCCTCGCTTCAGTAGTCCAAATAATGCTTAATGGAAAATTCATATCTTGGTCGTAATTGTCCAGAAACCAGTGGCAAAATCTCAACTTCCCAGCGGCGCCCCCTTTGTAAAGTTGATGAATACGTTTGGTGCGATGAGGTTCAAAATAGTGTTTCTCAAGTGTCTTTAAAATGTTTCTTTCAGCCTCTTTCAGCTTTTTTCAACCAGAATCTGCATGAACGTATTCGGATCTTCTAAGATCCAATTGCCTCTAATTTTTGATATTCGTTTTGTTTGCTTATGCTGTAACGTTTTAGTATCGACTTTTTAAGCTTTCATAATTTATAGAACATTTTTGTATTGTTCGAAACATTCTCTGCTTTCATTGGCAGCGTTCAACGTATGTATTAAGGTAATATTCATTTGGTGTCTGAGAATTTGCGTTTGATAATGTATAACATTTAATTTAATAAAAAAATATATTAAAAATTTTCATAAAATTTGAACTAAATATTAAATACCCAAAATTAAGAATATCTAGAGAAATTTTAAGATAAACTTTAGTAAAACAGTAGTGATTGTAAAACCAAAAACTGTAATAGCTGCTTCGCTGTCGACTTATATCAAATAAATGAATACGTTCTTTTCCGTCTTTTTCAATAACAAATATTAAAGTTATACAGGGTGTAACTTAAGTGATGTCATTAACTTTAAGGGGCGATTCCTTGTCATATTTTATGAAAAAATTTTCATTTAAACACGCGTCCTAATTTCCATCATTTTCGAGATACAGGGTGTCAAAGTTGTATTAAAAAACCGAATTTTTAATAATTATTCAAACTTATTTTCATCTTAAATCTTAAAAATACCAAAAATTAAGCGAGTTACAAAAAAAGTCAAAAAACCTTGTATTTTTAATTATTTAGTTTGATATAAATATATGACATTTAGAAAAAACAGTGGCGTATAATAATCACACCATAAATATCAATCAGGTAACTATTTGCGGCGCCACTGGAATTATTATTTAAAATGTGATAATATCAACAGTAGCCCCATGTTATTGCTGACAAACATGCCAAGTTTCATTAAAATCGGCTTTTTGAATCATTAATGAAAACTCGTTTTTTTTTAATAAAATTTCGACACCCAGTATCTCGAAAACGGTGCAAGTTAGGGCGCATGTTCATATAAACATTTTTTCATAAAATATGACAAGGAATCAACCCTTAAAACTAATGACATCACTTAAGTTACACCCCACATATAACATTAAAGAGGGTTTAAAATTGTCTATTTTGTTAAGCCTTGGCTACCTACGATTTACAGTTGAAAAAATGAAGTTGCAGCCATTTATAGGAAAATGGCGAAAAGCAGAAAAAGTTTGAGCACTCCATTAGACTGCTCTCAAAAAAGCGCTATAACGATGTTTTTCTGCCATTCCAATATTTTAATAAATAAGAAAACTATTGGCGATTTTCAAAATAGCCTAAAACCGAAAAACTGATATCTAAGTGGACCGTGACGATGTCGGGACACAATTTTTGATATTATACATTTTTCAAAAATCGAGTCCGCAACACGTAAATCAGTTTTCTCTCATTCAGGCAGGAGATAGGTGCTTCTTGTCAAAACACACTGTATATTGGGTCCTTCCATCGAACCGAACATATGGGATGCTGCTGATTAAACTCAATGTGCGATGTTGTTGTGGAGGGAGGGAGGGTTGAGAGAACAAATCTTTGAGCGAGTTTAAAGCACCTCACTGCTCGAAAATAAAATATTTTGTTCCTCAATTAAGGAGGATAGGAGTGAGAGGGTGAGGTGCGATGCTCACTGGGTTTTTACCCGACGAATCTCGCCGATGTTAAGGCTCTTCCACGATATTTCTATGGAAATCAGCTTGCAGCTCAAATTAACAGCACATTAACGGCACTAAACCGACTAAATCACCTCCGGGGTTTGGCCGTCAGCGTTGACGGCTTTATTGCATTACTGTAATTATATTTATTAAACATTTCCAATTTATGCTCGGCAAACATGTCTATGTTCAAAAATTAAACAGGTGCCGAGATAGTTTTGCATAATCTAAAATTGAGACAGGGAATTCCAGCAAAAACAAACAATAATTAATAAACGTAATACAACGTTTAAAGCACTTAAGACCAAATAATCATCAAAGGCTGAATAGATTTTTTCGCCCCACTCGGATTCTCGCTCGCTCCCGCGTTCGCTCCAGCGTTCGCTCCCGCGCTCCGTCTCGCACTACTTTATTCTCTGGCTCTCCAAGAACTATGATCTTGGAGGGAAATTTTCTTTCGACAACATTCGGCGATGTCGCTACATTTCTGAAATATTAATGCTCCTTAATGCTCTTTACGTTTTAAATATTTAATTACAGAAGATTTTATGTTCGTTACGTTCCGAATATCTCTGTATTAAATTTTCTACGTAATCAAAAAATTCATTTTCTCACACATGTTGTCTCCAATATGTCCATGAGGGAACTGTTTCATTATGAAATCTCTGTTAACATCGTTTGCAGGGTATCAAGAGAAAATGAGGTACAGTCGCGGTCATATACAGGGTGGGCCACGAGTAACGCCTCGGAATTTCATGACAAAGCCAAGAGATTTTTTAACTGTTTATTTTTTGAGGTGTATACAGACTAACTAGAGCTACATTTTAAAATTATTTTCAAAGTCTACAGAGTGTCCCAAACACATACAGGGTGTCCTCGAATTACGTGGCCAAAATAATACCGCAGATTGTTTGAGTGAAAATAAGTCGATTTAACTAAACTTCCCTCCCTTATAGATGCAAAGACGCTCCAAAGAGGAAAGACAAGATAACGCCGCCCTTAACCGTTCTAACCTCATCATTCTTCCTCAAAATTTTCTGTGACCGCTTATGGCGCCTGCGCGATTATTGTAAATTAGTTCTTTAGTGCAATAAAAATAGTTATTAATATTGTTATTGAACGACATTTATCAAGTGCTAATTTCAGTTGAAATCATTTAAAAATGAAGAGTGAATTTATGGATATCGTCGAAGCATATGTCCAAAGCAATGAGAACTCCGGTGACGCAGTGCGTCTTCATTCTATCCGTTTTTCTAACAGATAAATGCTTAATCGTAACAAGTTGAGATATTCAGAAGACACTATGGCATTTTTTAAAAAGCCCAAAGAGTCTTTGGAAGACTTTGATGAAAATGTAAAATTCAACGTATTGCTCATTGCTGAAGAGACTATTAACTTCTTATACATCGTCTGATTCAGAGAAATATTTTCTACAGAACTAATTTACAACAAGCAGCATAACTTCTCGTAAAAAATTATGAGGAAGAATGATGTGGTTTCGATGGTTAAGGACAGTTTTGAATTGTTCCTTCTCGGTGAGTATCATATGGGCTTCTTTTGTCCATGGCGCCAGGCACCTTTGTCCAGGCCCAGCATAAGATGAAATAAAATGCAGATGGCACCATAACAATACAGTTGGTTAGATAGCTAATATTTTTTTATATTTAGGATACAGGCTGCTACCCAAGTCATGTTGTTCAAGTTTTTCAATTTTTTTCACTTAAAAATTGTTTTAATGTTAACTTGTTATACATCGATTAAATCCAGAAAAGTATTTTCTATCCCGAAATGTTAAAAAAATGCGGAGACCTATTTGATATTCTGCAGTCGACACTTGAAGCAGAAGTTGAGTTAAAAAAAATCAACTTTGAAGCCTGGAAAATATCGTTTGATTCGGCTTTTAGTTCATCAATGACTGAGCTATAGCTTTTTTTTTGAGACAGCCTGTACTATCATAGGCAAAGACGCCCGGCGCGATGAACAAGAGAAGCCCATTAGGACCCAGGGAGAAAGGACCACATAAAATCGCCCTTAATTATGGAAATCCTTATTATTTTTTTGTGGGCAGTTATGCTACAAGTCTGACCATTGCGAATTCGTTTTTTAGCGCTGTAAAAATAGGACACGGACTATAGACTATCGAGGGGCCCTGATTTGGCTCTGACAAATTTTTACCTTTGGGGCCGTTCAAAACAAACAGTTCATGTGAATTATCGTCCTCCGAATGCAGAAAATTTGAAAAACGTAACTCATGAAAATGAGAATTGATTTTTGGGGACTTGAGCAAATTTCATCTGAATGGCCCCATTCGTCGATTCTTCTCTGTAACGAAAAGGAAAATTGAAACGGCGAGAACTGATTCAGTCGTTTTGGAACAAGCAAACATTTTTATTGAAGAATACATTCACGCGGAACGAAAAATGAGAAATGTTTTCCTCTTGGCAACCCCACCCCGCAACACACCGTAGAAGAGTAGGAACCTATGCAATTACTCCTAGTAAAATTCAATGAAATCGCCAAACGACCCGGCCAAAATTAGCTTTCATAAGTTAAATAGAAACAAATTATCATATTTAAATCGCAGATGAAATTCCTGTGCATACAAAATCATAGAGGTAACGTGAATGAACAAAGTAAAGATAAAGAAACAGATAATGGAACTGCTCGAAGACTTGTATTATCCGACCATCCGAATCATTGACTGGGTGGTCAAATACTTCAGGCCCTATCTTTTCAGTAACAAATTCAGATTAATGAACGACCACAAGCCGTTTCAATTGTTATTTTTTTTAAAACACCGCAACTCTTACTGACCTGCCGTAAGTGCCATAATTTAAATTGAGACAGATTACGAGATGCTACGTAAGAAAGGAAAAATTTGCATCATGGACGGGCATTCAAGAGTTGAGAGAAACCTGTTGCGGACAGACGACACAGGCTGCATGTCAATCTTGGCAAATCATGGAAACCGAAAATCGAAACGTGAACAATGAAGAAACTAGGCGGGCCTAATGGAGAAACGACCCCTACTAAAAAAATAATCGCATAATGGACGTAGTGAACTTAAAACAGAGATGAAAAACACATACAACGAAGAGGACGCAGAGAACTAACAAACCAAAATAAGTCTCGAATCAAATTCTAGATGAAAAGAATTTCAATAATGCTACTGGATGCACGAGCCATAGAAAACTAATCATTGGGGCAGTATACACTGACCAGCGCATCCATTCTTAGGAAAACCAGATAATCTCAAGCTCCGTGAAATCATCGGGAATGAAAGTTGTAACAACAAAGATGTTCGATAAAAACTGACTGCATCTGATAAGCCCAGAGGACATAATGTCCGAAAGCACCTGTTGCACCTACATTTCGAATCCAAGGAATTGTAATTTATGTTGTTGATAACAGTTGTCCAGCAACACTGGACGAACTAGGTCCTGAGCTTCCGACGCAAAGTCAAATGAAAACCGTAAAAGCGACCAAAAAAATCACGCGGGGAATCACATGATATAAGCTTGTAAAAATATTTTCGTTGAGATTTAAAATTTCTAGAAAGAATCATGACGTAAGAAAATATGAAGCTGCTCACAAAATGGCAGTTTCAAAATGGCGAGCAACAAATTTTTAAAAAATGGGTTGACTTTCGTAGCGGATTCTCCTCGACCTGGTTCAGCAAATCGTGTCGTCACGCTTGACTCTGTTTCAGCAGTTAAAGTGTCAGTGAAACAAAATCGTCGTGTTACTCCTAATGAAATCGCTGAAATTTTAAACATGAGTGTACCCCATTATGCATGACATTATCCAGTTTCTTAAGGTGTCAGCAAGGCGGGGGCCAAAGCAATTAACCCCAGAATTGAAACGGCGACACGTTGATGCTTACGAGGAACTCTTGCGTGGGTATAAAACGGAAGGAGATGTCTTTCTGACGAGGCCTGTTACAGCAAATGAGTCCTGGACGCACTGTCATCAACCTGAAGCTGATGGAGCAAACAAAGAATCGCGCCAACGCCGAGGAAATTTCGCCCTCAGCTTTCGGCAGGAAAGATTAGGTTAACCCTCTTTTGCGACGCCAAATGGGTTATTTTAGGAAGCTACGCGCCTTATGCGGTACAGCTACTAGTACTACGTACTCAGAACTTCTGAAGAACCGTTTCGAATCTGTTATCAGAACCAAAAAGCGAAGATCCCTGAGTAATGGCGTCATTCGCAATACGATAATGCGCGATTACATACTGCTCGCACAACGGCAACAGTCATCCAAAATTTGAAGTTTGAATGTCTATCACATCACCCATATTCACGTGATCTCGTCCTCAGCAATTATTATACACTCAATCGAACTTACGTGGAATCACCCGGTATTTTACAGAAAGGTGTTTTTACTAACTTGTTTTTGCATCCAAATAAACAATTTTTGTATTTATTGATAAACCACGTTTAGTTCAATCCCGTATTAGCGTCAGCATGGACTTCATTAATTCAGAAGTCACGTTTCAGGTTCTCTCATTTGAATTTTTTGCTTTAAACTGCCTTTTGTGGGGTCATCTGATGTACAGAGAGGAGGAATGATCGCGTATGCCTCAAAGGGTCTGCGGCCCGCACAGGTGGTGTTTCGCAAGGGATGACTTCGACAACTTATTCGAGGCACTTAGAACTAGGGATGTTACAAAACAGGCCAAGGAGAAGTCGCCAAAACGTCACTGCAGATCGACGAGACCGATTTTTAGTGCAAATAGTTAGAAGAAATCCAACGGTAACGATTCCAGAGCCTCAAGGGCAATTTCTACAGGTGATAGAGATGCGCGTATCCGTAGAAACAATTGAAAAACGACTTCGAGCTAGAGAATTACTCAGTCGAAGGCCGCTAGAAGTCTCCGAATTGACGGGACAACATAGACGCGATAGATTAAATTGACGTTTGCAGCACCGAAATTGGACAATGGACGAATGGCAAAACGTCCTGTTTTCGGACGAAACCAGGTTCGGTCTTAGATCTGATGGTCGGCGATTTCACGTTTTAAGAGGCCGTGGAAGGCACGCCCACTGCCCGATCTGTCCCGAAATATAAAGGGGGAACGGTAATGTTTTGGGGCGGCACAATGATAGGAGAGAAAACCCCCTTAATTCCCATTCGACCCACCTTAACTGGGCAGAGGTACGTAGATATGGTGCTCCAACCAATAATAACGACTTGGAGAGAATTTTTTATTTACGCACGACAATGCCCCACCGCATACCAGCAGAGTGACGAAAAATACCTTGGAAACGGAGGGTATCAGAGTTTTAACATGGCCTGCTCATTCTCCAGACCTGATTCCCGTAGAACATTTATGGAGCGTGATTAAAAGCAAGGTTGGGGCTCGTCAGCGCAATCTGGGAAATACAGAGCAACTGATACAAGTAGTTCTTGAGGAATGGAGAAATCTTCCTCAAGAAAAAATTGACAACTTTTTATGAAGCACCCCCCCTCCCCCCCGTCGCATTCGTTCTTGCGTTGACGTTAGGGGTGGAAATACAGATTACTAAATGACCCAAAAAGTCTATAATTTCATTTATAATTTGAATTTCTTATAAATCATTCTTTTAGAAAATGAACACATTTAGTTTATTTTTGTTACTACATACAGAATTGTTTTTTTTTCTTTGATTTCTTGCAAAATAATTTTTTTTTAACTTAATCTTTTAGTTTCTAACACATAATTTCCACCAAAAATCACTTCTCTGCAAAATACTGGATGATTCCATGTAAGTTTGATTGAGTGTATATTTGGTCGCCTTAAAGAGGCTTTAGATGGGAGGAAACCTCAAACTAATGATGAAGTGACTCAAGAGGTGTACGAGTGACTGTGCACACTACCAAAAGATTTTTTTCTTCGGGCATTCAAGCGCTTCCAAAACGACGGAAGAGGTGTACTGAACGCAATGGGGATTGCATTGAAAAATGACCTATTCCTTTTTGACATTGTCTCAATAAATTAAGTTTAATATCGCTTTTCAGGTTTTCCCTCGACTCTCCCTCGAGTGCAACAATGTATTTCATGAAATGCAATATAAAAGTCACAGTACTCAAAACTCAACAATAAAAGTCTGACCGAAAGCTCTTTTCGCCTACGTTATTCAACCTCGGATTTCCGCTTGCTTCTGGGTTCCATCTCCTGTCCTAAGTTCCTGTTTTCCGTGGCTTCCTGAGGTCTCTGTCCCCGAAGCTGCAGCACCAGGGAAATTTTCTGCAGACGTGGTCTGTCTGGTGTTGCTGTTATTACTAACACTCAATGTGGCATCAGGTTCAAGATCACCCGACGTGGAATTTGTGGGTAGTTTGTCTAGCCGACAGTGTAGAACGACGTGAGCTGATCTATTCTCAAATTCCGTTGAAAAATCTTAGGTGGATAGATTGAAGTATTACCAAGCAAGAAATCGCAAGAAAAAACACTTATGAGGTTGTATAATAAGCAATTTATTATTAACGAGCATGAAAAGCAGGAGTTTTATTAACGTTGCGAAAACGGAGGATCGCTACAGAGCGCTCGGCGGTTCGAGACTCGATACGATGGATAAGATTTCAATTTGCACTTCCATTAAGCAGTGAGCGTGAGAGGTTATCAGGTAACACCATCGTTCTTTGATTGTTTTCTTGTCGATGGAAAGTTGTCTCAATAAAACTGTTTAATTCGTTTTCCGGAAATTATTAGCTCAATTTTGCAAAACGGCCAACTTCAAATTCCAAATGGGTTGTTATCAATTTTAATAATCCCATAAAATAATAAAAAAAAAAAAAAAGAAAAAAAAGCGACGTAGGTACCTAAGACCGCTTAATTAGGACCTTTTTAAGGGGATCATGATGAAGAAATTACCTGCAACTACGATATTAATTAAGTTGAGGTAGCAAATTTGCGTTTTCATCGAGTAAAACACATTTTTTTCCCTGCTCGAAACTATTTTAAATCCCTTTTCATCGGACACGTGCGTATTTATTACGCGTATTTCGAACATTTTACTTCTATTTACGCCGATCTATAAAATTTGCAGTGATCACGAAGTTCCGGAAGTAAATGTGTTGCTTCACGGCCTGGGCGTTAGAAGCGACACTTCACGGCCTGGTTTGTACCATTAAAAGTTCACTCTTTCAATTAATCGGAAAGAAATTACGGCAGACTCGCGACGTGTGAACTATGCGTAACCGAAAATCCACGTAACGTGAACAATGTAAAAATGACCGTTGTAAAACATGAACGACTGCACTTTCAGTTACAGAAACAACTGTCCCTCACCTTGGGAAGTTAACATTTTGCCGTTGGGTGTATCCCCGGTACAACATCGGGGAAATACCCGACGGGCACACGTGAATTTTTTGTGCAAAAATAAACGTTTTGTTTTAACCCATTAGCGCCCAAATTATTTGTTGTGAAAAAATGTCCTGCTTTCTTCACGAATTAGTCTTTTAGCATCATATTTGAAAATTCATCTTGAAATGTATCTTTTTTTTCAGTGGTTTTTTTAAAAAAAGGTGATCTATATACAGGGTGAGTCGGGAGGATCGTGCCAAACTTCAGGAGCGTGTTGTACATGAAAGATAAATGTAAAAAAACTCAAATGTTATCCGATTTTCGTTTGTTTACAAGTTATAGCGTAAATAAAATTAAAACATAAAATTAAAAAAATTTATAAATTTCATAAGAAATTCTATAAATTAACGTTTGGATATCATAATAAATGTTCAAAAATATTGCCATTAACTTCTAAACATTTTTGGCTTCGTCTATGAAGAGCATTCGTTGCGCTCCTGATTGCTTCATGTCTTTCTTTAATAGCAGCTGCAGCATTTCTAATGCGTTGAATTAGTGCATCTTGAGTGTCCACTTTTACTCTGTACACTTCAGTTTTAAACCAACCCCACAAACAATAGTCTAGTGGTGTGAGGTCTGGAGATCTTGGAGGCCAACTAATAGGGCCACCACGACCAATCCAACGTCCAGGAAACGTTTCGTCTAAATGTTGCTTAACCTTTAAGTTTTAATTTTATTCACGCTATAACTTGTAAACAAACGAAAATCGGATAACAACATTTGAATTTTTTTACATTTATTTTTCATGTACAACACGCTCCTGAAGTTTGGCACGATCCTCCCGACTCACCCTGTATAGATCACTGGGATGTGCGGTATACTTTTTAATTTTATTTTTGGTTAAATTATTTAGGCGTTAAATTCATAAATTTTATTTTTTACAAAAACTATTTAATAAAAAAAATACAAAAATTAAATAAACTGTAAGGACAGGTCTACTTGTTGTGCCAATTAGGAAAGCAAAGAGTACACAAGGTAACATTACATTTGTCATAAAATGTTAACTGAAGACCATCGTACGAATGCAGTTCTCGCTGCATACTTAACCACCTGCATAAGCTAACCTTATGTCCCGATAAAAATTGTTTTCATAAACAAATTTACGTCATAAAGGTTGTTTATTTTCTGCGATCTATATATAGATCACTGGGCGCTAATGGGTTAATTTCGCGCGTTGAGCCTTTGAGGGCGGTTCGTTATCAATGAAGTTTACTTGTCATTTTTACGTGAGAACGTCGCCTGAAAACCTAATATGATTCAAGAACTCAATTACAGGTCAGCGATTCCACGTTTTGCTAAATTTTTGAGATCAAACAGAAAAAAGACATGATTTCTATGTCAGCGAGTGGTAGCTAGGTCGGACCAGGTAAAATAAGAACGTTAAAAAGTTCTGATTTTCCAAGAACGTAAACAAACATTTTTAAGTGGATTCTTGGAGAGCGAAAGAAAAGTTTTATTGCGAGTGGTGAGATGATCAAGGAAAAAGCAGAGCTAACTCATTCTGAAATCAGGGGGAGTAATAAATTATTTACAGCTCATGATGGATGGTTACATCGCTTTAAAAAGCGTTTTAGAATTCGTTTTTTTTTTTTTTAATTTTCGTCGGAAAAATAATGATCTTTTCAACTAAAACTTGTAGATCCATTTAAAAGTCAATTAAAGAGCAAATTAGAAGAACTCGACAGTGCATTAAAGCAGCTTCACAACGCTGATGAAACGGCGCTCTATTGGAAGCTGTTGCCAGACAAAGCATTTGACTTGGGGGGCGAAATAAAGTGCTGCTTTTGCTCAGCATGCACCAATGCTACCGATATTCGTAAATCAAAACCATTGGTTATCGGTAAAACAGCTAAACCTAGACCACTTAAAACCTTTAATTGCCTTGTCGACCATAACCTTTCAAAATCTGCCTGGAGACCGCTACCATTTCCATTTGTTTCACATTCATGGTTCATACATTCAACATCGGTTTCACTAGTCGTTTCAACCTCAAATATAGTTTTTTCCATTTTAAACACCGTTCCCATTTTGGCTTTAGATTGAACTGCTTCTAAAGGATAAAGGTCTCCACCTGAAGTTGAATTAGAACGTGACGATGGGTTCCTTCAAGCATTGTAACTTTCCTCTAGTTAATGCTTCCGACGCTTTAAAGAATTGACTGTTATAGACGCGTATACACTATCGCCCATATGTAGAGCAACTTTTTAAATTAAATTTTTCTTTCTGTACCAGCATCATATCGATGGGATCTTTTGCAATAGTGTTGGAGTCCCGGGGAAAATCCTCGGACACCCGGTATTATTTTATACGCGGATACCGCCACGAAAAAGCAGGACAATGGGCGAGAGAAACACTAATGCTTAACGTCGACATATGTCTCTATTAGCTCCTAAAGGTTGAATCGTACCAAGATGGTTATGAGTCGAGGAAGGACTTTTCGTGTGTTTTTTTGTAAACCGAACTGACTTCGTCTTCTCGTTTTTTGATCTCGTAAAGTTTGGATCACCCTTCTGTTCCTTCATTGGCCAATCCGGGCCCTGGTTGGATAGTTTCCCGTGGGTCAGGGTTTTAATGGTGAAAGAGATGCAAACATATACCATAATGGGATTTTGCCATCAATGTGTCAACTCATGGGTTCTGCGAATGGTCAAATTGCTGATATTAGTCTATAGGCGGAGAACATTCACAATATCCTAGATGGTACATATGGTGGGTCTGTTTGATGTTTCTTCTAATGAACACAGAACTGCCCTTTGAGTCCAGTAATTTATGAATTTGGCTTTTAGACATTTAACATATAAAGACTCAACCATAAATAACATGGCGATGTGGATGGGAATCCAACAATGGTCGTTAATTAAAATTAAAAATTAATACATTAAACGTGAGATTTTTTTGTCAAATTTTTTTTAAGTATAAATTAAAAAAATATTTCAAAATATAAGAGTCAAAAATAAAGCAGTTAAAATATTTCTTATAATTTAACTTAAAATTAAACATTTCAATTAGTATGCAGTGGCGTATCCTTTATTTTTTATTATTTCCATACATGTTGTTCATGGACTTTAATAATTTGTCAATATAATCTTGTCATATTGAATTCCAAGTACTTTGAATTCATTCGACCAATCCTACTAGATTTGTTATTTCTTTCTTAAGAATTCTTCTGTCAGTTTCATCCCATAGGTTCCCTATCGGACTGATGTCAGGACTTTGGGCCGGCCAAACCATAACATTGACATTATGTCCATTTAACCACTCTTTGATCAGGTTAGCGGTGTGTTTGGGGTCGTTGTAGTGTTGAAACGTCCACCGCAAACTCATATTTCCTTCTGCCCAGGGAAGGGTGCGATGTTCCAAGATATCTTGATAAACGTACCAACTCATAATACCGTCAATTTGTACTAATGAGCTCATGCCGAACCCTCCAAAACACCCCCAAACCGTAACACCGCTACCGCCATGTTTGACCGTCGGTTTTGTGAACTTCGAGTTAAATCTTTCACTGATTGGACCCATTACCCAACCAATTCCATCCGATTTGAACAATTCAAATTGACTTTCATCAGAGAAAAGGGCAGTTTTCCATTTTCCATAATATGCAAACCGCAATCTGGCTTCTCTATTTTTTTTTTTTTTTTTTTTGTATGAAAAGTTTTCTGTTGCTTTTCTACCATATAAACCAGCCTCTCTTAATCTTAGTTTCATGGTACTTACTGATACAGGAACGCCTAAGTCATGCTGTATGCTACTCGCCCTCTTAGACGTGACCCGAATGGATATCATTTCAATTTTTCTGTCCATCACTTCATCAGTTTTTAGGGTTCTGCCACACTTCGGAAGTTCATCTAACGTTTATCTAAGGTTCTGTTTTTGTAGTTAGAATTAACCCTTGATACTATTGATTTGCTTAAAATTAAATCTCTTGCAATTTTACACTGCTTTTCACAGTTTTCCAATTTTTCAAATTTTTTTTTTTATTCGAGAGATAAATGAACACCAAGTTAAATTTGAGGTTCGAACAATTTTTTTTTTTTAATAAATATAAATTTATTATTACAATTTACACTTATCTTGAGCAATATCAACACTAGATGAAGGCAAAAATCGGGGTCCCTTCTTCGTTTTAACTAATTTATATAAAAAATATGCTTATTGTGCACGAGGATTCTAGAATCTATGATTTCCTATATTGCGTCGCAGTAAAGAGTAGTATTTCCTTCAATTGCAAGTTCTAGACAACAGCGAACACTACGCAGTTAAGCCCTTTCTTGTCTTTCTTAAATATGGCAACAGTTACCATGTAACTGGCAGGGTCGATACCACGCAATAGAGTAAAGGAACAAGTTGGTTGCTCTGTTAATGAACCGTGCAGAAAATAAAATAATCTGAAAAAAAGGACATAAACAAAATACACTGAAAACATATTTCTCGCTTTACACTGCTCGACCAAACGTCAGACACATTTTATCGATACTGAAGAAATATCCTATTTACGGACATACTTATTTTCCATTTTTATTTAGTTGTCCTACATACGAGCGATAGTGTAGTTCTGAACTTGACGGCAGCTTGCCATCACGTTAATGGAGAAACTATTAAAAAGCGTTGGAAGAATATTTTGGATGGAGTTGTTTCCGACTTACCTAATGACGAAATACGAGAATGTACCACTCGCCATTTTGCAACATTAATGGAACGACGAGGACTCAGTAACCAAATCGCTGGAATTTTTACGGTACAGTGGCGCCGCATGTGGCGCCTCCGGGTTAAAAAATTTTTCTTAATTTACGTGTTTTATTTAAAGCGGACATTTGAATGCGATAATGAATTTAGACGATGTTGAAGAATGTCCGAGTAATAAAGAGGCGGAACGAGGTGCTGCGCGCCGTGCAGTAAAGTGTCTTTGGATGGCGCTGTGAACACTTTAAATACAGTCGCTTTGTGGGCAAAGGAGGGTGACGCTGACTTTACCGATCTGCTTGTTATGGAAAAATTCAGGCTTAACGCCATCATCTGAAAACTAAGAAATCCTCAGAAACGCACAAAAATATCCGATTTTTTTTTTTTTTTTAACAAAAAGTAACTTTTTTTGCTTTAATATTTTTATTCTTATTGTCGCTTAGTTTTTAACACATTCTTTATGTTTATGTCGACGCTTTTAAATAGTTATTAATTTTTACACACAACTTTCGATAACGCGATAAAGATGGGTAACGAGAAGCAACTCGGTTTTTTCCCTCACACTATCCCGACTCTCCTGCATATCACTTCGGCGTATTATTTCAAATAACATTCCAGGAAGCTCCGACACGAGCCATTGTCATGAACAAAAAGGGGGTTTTAAACCTTCTTTTGTTACTAATTCCGCTGATTTCATTTATAATGATTTCTGTATCAACATCAAATGTATTCTATCACGAGTAACGTTTGACATTGTGTCGCTTCGAAAAGCGCTATACATATACTGCAGCTCAGTCACGCAGATCGGCACCCACAACAAATGTTCCGCGTGCCCATTTCAATTTGTTTTTATGGGATCGACAATGGAATCATATGTCAAATAAACGTCAGTTTACAATCGGGATGGGTAAACGCATTATACATCGCGATTTACGAATACTGAATCGACGTTCTCATCAATTTCCTTCCAGTCGCACGCTCGCGAAATTCCCAAATAAATAATGGAAAATTAAACTGTTGAATTATAATAATTTATTGACGTTGACACCCAAAAATTATTTTTGCAACATTTGAATTACGTCCGCTTTTCCTAGTCCCGCGAATAAAAAACTAACCATTAGGTCTACCGGAAAGTTCTGTCCGTTTATGAAGAACAAAGAAATTATGCAACTTTTGATCCATCTAACAACACTTACTGTACGATATAGTTTCCATTATGGTTCGTGACATCTTGCCGGCGTGATGGCAATTTGTAAATCTCATTTTTGAAAAACACCTCGTCTCCGGAGACGAAACACTCAAGAAGTGCTGTTTTGACATCTTCTTCATTTTTGAACCCCTTTCCCGCCAGAAAATTTTGCAAAGAGAGGAACGAGTGAAAATCAGAGGGTGCTAAGTCTGGGGAGTATGGCGGCTGCGAGAGGATTTCCCGGTGTAGCTCTGCGATTTTCTGGCAAGTCGCCAAAGCTGCGTGTGATCTGGCATTGTCGTGGTGCAACATGATTTGCTTCCTGTTGAACACCTCCACCATCCATCTTTTCTTGGAGTGCTTTCTTTAACTCACCCATTTGCCAACAGTATTTCTCCGAATTGAGCTTTTCGTTGGGCTTCGAAAGCTCGTAATGAATTGATCCTTGGATGTCCCACCGTATACCAGGTATACCGGTATGAGGTGAACGTCAGGATATAACTGTCTCGATATTAGCCATTTGTTGTAAACAAACCTTTTTTTTTGTTTGCTTGGTTGGTGTGCAAACTGACAAACATATTCAGTACAAACCAAGTCCTTGGACAAATAACAATAAATTATTTCTTCGTGCCAAAAATTTCGAATTTTGTACCACAAAATGATGATTTGCGGAAAGCATTAATTTTTTGCTTTAATTTGAAGAAAAGTGCTGCAGAGTCCCATGGAATGCTTGTCGAGGCATGTGGTGATCATGCTTTATCAGAAGCAACATGCAAAAGATAGTTTCAACGATTCAGAAATAACAATTTTGATGTGCAAAATGAAGAACGTGGCAGACCACCAAAAAAGTTTGAAGACGCCGAACTGCAATCGATATTGGATGAAGATGACACTTTGAGTCAAAAGCAAATGGCAGAAATGTTAAATGTAGCACAACGAACAATTTCTGATCGTTTAAAAGCTACGAGAAATAACCAAAAGTGTGGAAAATGGGTATCGCACGAATTGAATGAGAGACAGATGGAGAACCGAAAAAACACCTGTGAAATTTTGCTTCAAAGGCACGAAAGAAAATCTGTTTTACATCGAATTGTTACTGGAGATGAAAAATGGATTTATTTTCAAAATTCTAAACGGAAAAAATCATGGGTTGATTCGGGACAACCATCAACATCGACTGCAAAACCTGATCGATTCGGCAAGAAGGCAATGCTGTGTGTTTGGTGGGATCAGAAAGGTGTGGTGCACCACGAGCTTTTAAAACCTGGTGAAACCGTTAATACTGTTCGCTACCGACAACAATTGAGTAATTTAAACAATGCATGGATCGAAAAACGATCAGAATGGGCCAGAAGACACGGGAAGGTAATTTTGCTCCATGACAACGCACCTGCACACAAAGCAATACCGGTTCAGGATATCATCAAAACACTTGGCTGGGAGTTGCTACCCCATCCGCCGTATTCACCAGACTTGGCTCCTTCGGACTACCATTTGTTTTCATCGATGGGACACGCATTGGCTTCGATTCCTACGAAGAAGTAGAAAATTGGGTGTCTAATTGGTTTGATGCCAAAGAGGCACATTTCTATTGGCGTGGTATCCATAAATTGCCAGAAAGGTGGTCAAAATGTGTAAAAAGCAATGGTCAATATTTTGAATAATTTTTTTTCTTTCTTTGTTAAAATTGGTGTTTTATTTTCACAAAATAGCGCTCATTTCATACCGGTAGACCCACAGCATTCCCTTTTTAAGGCTCAATCCAGGTTTAGGAGTGGAGGGGATAAGTTACAGTCCTCTCTTTTCCTTACAATGTTTCCATACGTAATTCACTTTTCATCACGAGTTATCACACTGTCCAAGAAAGGTTCGCTTTTGTTCCGAGCAAGCAGAGATGCGCATATGACGATGCGGTCATGCAAATTTTTTTCACTTAACTCATGAGGCACCCATCTGGAGTATGTACAGATCAATCCTGGCTTCCGAATATGGTCCGAAATGGTTTTTTAAGTTAAGTTTCTCCGCGATCTCCGATGTTGTTAGATCTTGGCGTATCATGGTCTTTCCAATATCGTCATCAATCAGAAATGACGGCCCAGAGCGTGTCTCATCGCTAAAATCGAAATCACCTGCTTCAAATGCTTCGAACCGTCTCCTACAGGTTCTTTCTGAAGCAGCATCTCCTCCAAAAACTTTCACTAAACTTCCACATGCTCCGGTAGTATTTCTATCCCGTTGGAAATCACACAACATAAAGTGCCTCAAATGGACTTTATTAGTAACCATGTTTTCACGATCGTATCTAGCTTAATAATGACATGAGACGTCTTTACTGTAGTTAATTTCGAAGGAAACATGTATATACATGCAGTTAAAAAGAAACGCGGCCATATACGGCTCAAAAGAGCATGCGCATACATGTTTAAACTTGAAACGAAATTATCGGACAGAACTTTCCGGTAGACCTAATGATTTTATACTTTTTTACAGTAATGCTGAAGCGAAAGGGAAATTCGCAAGAAAAAGCCGAAAAGTATTAAACCTCTTGGATTGAATTCGTTTGCTAATCAGAAAACTTTTAAACCTGACGATTGCATTATTGTGAATTTCACAGCAGTCAATTTGATTTGAAATTGACTAATAAATAGGGGCAGCTTTCGCAATTCGCGAGTATATGGACCTGGCTTAACATGGTCCCAGATGTTGCGATTTTCTTACGACAGTCGCCAGTATTGTACTTGCAAGTCCTATAGCACTTTTAGCACTCAGCTTAAATGTCAAAGCTTTTTATCGAGAAGACAATAGGTTTGGTGTTTATCGTTGAAATTCTCGTACTACGAGGATGGTCCCAGAAGTGCCCGACCTCACATTAAAAAAAAAAAGAAAGGAAACTATTACATTATTTCTCGACATACTCTCGTTTGAGACTGGCACACTTTTCTTAGCTACGCCCTGTACACTCTGTTCATAGTAAGGAGATGAATGTTTCAAACTAGGCATCAATATCTTCAGTATTGGCAAATTTCTTTCCACCGAGCAATTCTTTTACGTTTGAAAGTAGAAAATATTCTGAGGGGGCTAAATCTGGCGCGCGGGGTGGGTAAGGAGAAAGTTCGAAACCGAGTTGATTGATTTTGGCCATTGCGATGATGGAAGCGTGGACTGGTGCGCGCCGCAGTAAATTTGCATAATATTCTCCGTTTATTGTTTTTCCTTTAGGGAGAAAGTCGATAAAAATCATCTCACGTGAATCTCAAAAAACTGACACCGTCAACTTTCCTGCAGATGGAACGGTTTTTGCCTTCTTTGAAGCGGACTCTCCCCTTTCAGGTCATCCTTTTGACTGCTCTTTCATCTCAGGAGCGAAGTGGCGGACCCATGCTTCATCCATGGTAATAAGTCGAAGCAAAAACTCGGCGTCGTTGCTGAGAAACTTTGCCAAACACCCCCGGAAACGCCCTCGCGGCGCTGTTTTTGTTCAATTGCGCGTAATTGCGACGCCCATCTTGCGCATATCTTTCTTATATCGAATTCTTCGGTCAAAATGCGATGTATAGTACGTTTTGAAATTCATCTCTTCGAGTACAGTGTTGTAGATTTTCGCAATTTCTGGAGTGATCACCTCATTGGGTCGACCACCGCAAGGTTCGTTTTGCCAGCCCGTACAACCACGTTTGACCTCTGTCACCCATTATTTGACAGCTGTTAACAAGGGGCCAGATCCCTCTATGGCAGAATCTCACTCCGCTTTAATGTTGCATGAGGTAAGACCTTTCAAATGAAATTATTGAATTACGCATCAACGACCAATTTTTCCATATTCACAAAATCTCTAAAATCGTTCACTAAAGACAGCTCCGAAACAAACAGAAATCAACGTAGGGCCCCCAAACTTTGGCCATAAGTTTTTTGGGGTCAGGTGCTGTAATTTAGGCCAATTTTTAACAAAAAATCGCCATCTATATGTGAGGTCGGACACTTCTGACATTATTCTCATGTATTGCAATTGCCGCACTGGAGTGAGATTCATCGCAGATTTGACTGAACTAAATGTGTTCTCTATTGAAGTGCGTTCACATTTAACGTGATATCGCGTGAATTGGTTGTCCTGGGCTTTGCAAGAGTTAATTTGTTAGGGACGTGTCAATAATGTCGAGAATGTACAATAATGCTCGTTTCGCTCAATCAGCTTTAAACTGTATCTAAAATTTTAACGGGCAAAACTCTCATTAACTTAAATATTAATGTCTCACACCGTAAGGGAAAGCAAAGACCGAAATCCATAAGTCAGGTGAGAACTGTGCACTAATGCACTACTTAGAAATTCTACGTTATTGTTGGCATTATTTACATTGAATACCATGTGCAGCGAAGGTATGTTAGAACAGTGTAGAGTTGTTATTTGTCTCTCCTATGGGAATAAATAACAATGTTTATTTAAAGTTTATCAATAAAAATTAATTAAGTATTCGGTTTATCAAATAATAAAACAAACTCGAGAGTTTCTTTAGTCGAGAAAGCAATCGTTACGTTATGGATGCAGCCCTCATTGGAGCTATGGCCTGAAACGTAAATGGTGCAAGAAACAAGGCTTCAGGAGTCCTGCGAGTACAGTAAGGTTGTTAAAGATACGGCGAAGTTTTCCGCAATTGAGTTCAACGAATTTCACTAACTGGAAATTCAACATTTGAGCTTTGCTTAAATAAACACATACAGTATGTAACAATCTTGTTCGTACACACGGGTTTATTGAGGAAAAAAGTCGTTTGGATGGCTTATATTATATATGTATAGAAATATCAATTTTTTATTCTCTTATACATACAGGGTGAGTCGGGAGGATCGTGCCAAACTTCAGGAGCGTGTTGGACATGAAAAATAAATGTAAAAAAACTCAAATGTTGTTATCGGATTTTCGTTTGTTTACAAGTTATAGCGTAAATAAAATAAAAACATAAAATTTAAAAAAATTATAAATTTCATAAGAAATTCCATAAATGAACGTTTGGATATCATAGTAAATGTTCAAAAATATTGCCATTAACTTCTAAACATTTTCGGCTTCGTCTATGAAGAGCATTCGTTGCGCTCCTGATTGCTTCATGTCTTTCTTTAATAGCAGCTGCAGCATTTTAATGCGTTGAATTAGTGCATCTTGAGTGTCCACTTTTACTCTGTACACTTCAGTTTTAAACCAACCCCACAAACAATAGTCTAGTGGTGTCAGATCTGGAGATCTTGGAGGCCAACTAATAGGGCCACCACGACCAATCCAACGTCCAGGGAACGTTTCGTCTAAATGTTGCTTAACCTTCAAGTTTTAATTTTATTTACGCTATAACTTGTAAACAAACGAAAATCGGATAACAACATTTGAGTTTTTTTACATTTATTTTTCATGTACAACACGCTCCTGAAGTTTGACACGATCCTCCCGACTCACCCTGTATACAAATTTATCCATTGTGCTATCAATAAAATGGATATTTCCCACTCCATTTGACGACGTACAGCCCTATATCATTACAGATCCACCTCCATGTTTTGTAGTGGGGGTCGTGTTAAGAGGATTATTATCGTCATTTGGTTTCCTCCAAACTCTATTGATTCAATCTGACTGGAAAAGGTTGATTTTCGTCATCGGACTAAATGACGCTGTCCAAAAACTCCTGATCTTCATTCAAATGTTCATTTGTAAATAAAATCCTTTTCCGTTTATTTTCTACACTAACAAATGGTCTTTTACGTGGGATTCTACCGTGATAACCATTTTTCCACAAGACACGTCGAATTGTTTGGCAGGAGATATGTGGCCAATTGTATCTTCGACAGTCGAACGCAGCTTCGGCACGCTTAATTTAGGATTTTTCTTAATTTCTTGAACTATCATCCGTTCATCTCGTTCGTTTAACTTCTTTTTCTTCGCTTTTCTGGCTAAATTGGAACATGTGCCTTCATTTCTAAATTTATTCACAATGTGTTGGATCGTGGAATGTTTTTTGTTTGTTAATTGTCCTATTTTGCGTAAACTATAGCCCCTGAGAGCCATATTTACGATAGATTTCTTTAAATCTAAACTTAGTTCCTTTCTATTGGGCATTTTGAATCGAACTGATGAAACAATTTTAGAAAAAGGGAGAAGGCACTTTGTTTACAGTATTTGTTACCCGGACGAACAAAAAAAACGAGATAAAACATGTTTACCCTATTTTTTAACGATATTCAATTTAATTGTACGAACAACAATGTTGCATGAAAATAATACAATATTTTTATTAAATTGTTCAATTAAACCATTGAAAACCGGTTCGACACATTTTTACTTAAGTACATAACATTATACACTGGCGAGCATAAAATTCGGGTCACTTCGAAATTTTCAAATATAAATGCATTGAAAGAGAAGTGATATTTTTCGCTGGCATACCGGCATTGCTTCATGAAATTTCGGATCATTGGGAAAATGTTTACGGTTCTGCATGGTTCTACCATGAAAAAAAAAGCACGTATAGCCGAACGTCTTACATTTGGTGGAGGATCAGTTATGGTCTGGGGAGGAATCTCTTCTAATGCCCGTACGGAGTTAGTTTTCATTCAAAATGGATCCCTAACTGCGCACAGGCACTTGCTGGAGGTCGTGCAAGATCATGTCATGCCGTTCATGGAGTTTCTGGGGGATAACTCGATTTTTATGCAAGACAATGCTAGGCCTCACGTTGCAAGAATCGTGACCGCTTACATGGATGAGATTCAAATACGGAGATTTGACTGGCCTGCGCGAAGTCCCGACCTAAATCCCATAGAACACGTTTGGGACGAGATGGGAAGACGTCTTCGCAGTCGTGTACCCGCTCCAAGAACGGCTAGGGAATTGCGAGAATTTCTTCAGGAAATTTGGGAAAACCTACCCCAGGATGTTATTCGCAACCTCATTGAAAGCATGCCCCGACGCTTGCAGGCTGTCATGAACGCTAGAGGGGGAAATACGCGATATTAATGTCATTATGAGTTTTTTTTCGGTAGCACAAAATTGTGTTAAAAAATGTTACAGTGCTTGGGTAATGGACACCTGTACGATACATCGGTTATTTGGGTACAGGATCGTACATTTACCTTTTTACCCTTAACAAGGTTAAAGAACCTCAGAATCGATAAAGGCTATCCTTTTTTATTTTTTTGGAAGTTTGGAAGGCAAAAATTTCGAAAATACTAAAGTGACCCGAATTTTATGCTCGCCAGTATAATAGACTTCTTATCGGAAATGAATAAACGAAAAATAAAAAAAGTGATTTTGAACAAGACAAATCGAATGTTTTTTTCAACAAACTCGGGTGTACGAACAAGTGTGTTACATACTGTATACTTGGAGCTTTACAGACAGAACTGAATGGGTTAGCCAAAGGTTAAGATCGAAAGGATTTCAAAAGTAGGGGTGCAACAGCTAAACGTGTTATTATCCATTATTTGAAGGAAAGAGCATTTTTTATGAAATTGTTATTGAAAAAAAATGCAAATTTTGAAATGTGGGAACATCGGTCAATTGGCGGATCACTTCATACGACGCGAAAGCTTAACAAAAACATCGAGAGACTATTAGGTCAAAGGTCGGAAAGTGAGGGCCAAAAGTGTTTCCTTTTGTCTCTTATAGTCCAATAATTACGGCAATCGAGACTTTAGAAGAGGATGTCACTATGAATTTTGTTAACTCGGGATTTCTTGATGAAGATTAAATTAAATACTAAGAAGGATGATTTTGCTAAAGGAAACGATTTCACTTTTGCACCAAACCAGTTGTGATGCTACACATGTGGCAAGGCAGGGCACAAAAAGAAATAAATTGGAAAAGAGGGCTAAACCAGTTATTATGGTTGGTTACTGTAGTAGTAGTTATAGGTTGTGGGATTCAAGTCTAATGAAGTTATATTATCGAGAGATGTAATTTTTGATGAAACCCAAAAAAAAACATATAATGAAAGACATACACGATACTGAGATCGAAAGAGTGCTAGTGGCAGAAGAAGAAATAGAAGATAATTTAACACATTACCGCAGTTCAAGAATAAAAAGAGGAAATAAACACCAACCGCATGGAAGAAACAACTACAAAGAGTAATAAGAAAGTCGAAATATGAAAGTGGATGTGAAGCATTTAATGCATATTTGCTTAGTTGTTTCACAAGAACCGGAAGGTCACAGAGATGCCATAAAAGATAAATCCTGATAAAACGCTGTATAAAAAAAAATTAAAATCTACGAAGAATTTGAGACATAGACAGAAATAGATTTATCGAAAAGAAAAATTTCAATAGAACCAAAACATATTTTTAAATAAAAAGAACAAGCAGAAAATGCTAGGCTAGTAGTCAGTCGTTTTCAAATTTAAAAGGGGAATTACATAGAGCCTGTATAATACAGTGGCGGACAAAAGTTTAGAAACTTAAAAATTTTCCAACTGGTCGAAACAAGTAGCAAGTTATTGTGATATCTTTGGTATACAATGGAAACCTTTCAGAAGGTTGATTGCTTGATGTGCTTAATTATTAAATTTAATATATAAAAAAATAGTTAGAAGAATATTTTATTTTTGAAACAGATAAAAGTTTAGAAACTTCTTCTTTTTACAAAAGAATTCTGTTACGAAAAAAAGTAAAAATTAATATTTGGTTCCGCATCCTTTTGCATTAATTACCGCTTGACATCTTCTGGGCATCGAATCTACAAGTTTGGCACACATTTCTTCAGGAATGATTTTCCACTCGTCCATTATGGTGTCAAGAAGTTTAACTTTATTTCGAATATTTTTCAATCAAATACGATGATTTAGTATTTCCCACGAGTGCTCAATAGGATTTAAATCTGGTGATTATGATGGCCAGTCAATTAAATCCACTTTCTTTGTTGATAACCAATTTTTGATAAGCTTTGAAGTGTGATTGGGGTCATTATCTTTTTTGAATCTCCAAAGAAGAGGCATTTCATATTCCGCAAAAGGCAACATTTGATTCTCCGAGATGTCCCGATGTTGGAGTTTGTCCTTTCTTCCTTTGACCTCAACGATCGATCCAGTACCGGACCGACTAAAGCATCCTCAGACCATAACACTGCCACTTCCATGTTTCACCGTCGGTACTTGGTACTTTACGTCATATTTTTTGCCTTTTGGTCGTCTTACGTAGTGTCTCCCATCTGATCCAAATATTTGAAATTGGCTTTCGTCACTCCAAAGGACAGTGCACCACTTTTCGCATGTGGTCCCGAGCAAAACGAAGACGATCCTTGATATTCTTCTCTGATGGAAGGGGTTGCTCGACAGCAACCCTTCCGAATAATCCAACAGCACATAGTCGACGTCTTACGTTGATCTTTTTCTGAGATTTTTTTAATGGCTTTATCAACTGCAGCGAAAGTTTTTCGTGGTCGTCCTGTACTTTTCGCTGTTACAAGGCATTTATTACCACCACGACGAGCAGATATAACTTTGAGATGACACTTGTACAAATTTTGAGCCTTTTTGAAATATGAACTTGTTTTTCACCACTTTCATGCAATTGGACAATTTTTTGTTCCAAATCCCGAGATATACATTTAGCCTTATCCATGTTCATATTATAATAATAATTCGCTCACAACTCGTGCAAAACTCTGCAATAACCGAAGATAAACGAAAAGTTTCTAAACTTTTGTCCGCTCCTGTACATGCTCGTGTTGGTGAGCTTTCAACATTGAGATTTCTATTATCTGTTAGATTTCAAGGAAACTGCAGTTTGAAACCTTGGATATACCGACTAAACTTTTCAATGGAAGATTGGACACTGAAGAATTATTTGATATACAAGACGTCTCAGTAGCTCGTAACTCTTAACCATAAGGAAGGTATCGCCTAACCTGAACTAACCTGAACTAACCATAACTAAGGCGATACCTTCCTTATGGTTAAAGACACTCGAAAATGTTTTGAAAACAAATAGTTTAGTTTGATGAAACGCACTAAGTGGCGGGCTTTTACCGATTTACCAGTATAACCGGAAGTACTGGTAACTTTTGTATTTCAAATGGAACACCCTGTATATTTTTGCATTCTTAGATTCTACACATTAAGTAATTAAATAATTATTAAGTCACCCTAATTCCTACACCGTACGTTTAAATACCATATGTGATTTTTCACTCCCTAGAGCTCAAAAGCATGCCTGTAATGTCGTATACACTCTGAATACCAGTAATATGCCTATGGAATGATTAAACATTCTTCCAATTGGAAATATCTTCGTTAGTTTGCCAGCAGCATTGCTGGCTTCTTAGCGAAACATTGCAGTTGGTAGTACCAGTCACTTGATTAAATAGTACCGTGAAAACCGAACTTTGTTTTGAATAATAAATAAAACAGCTCTGAAATGTTTAAGTGGAAATTCCTCTGAAAATTCATGTTTCTTTACATTGTTGAAATTTTCTCAATTTTTTTTTAAGAATGGTTATAGTCAGTCATCATTCCGTAGATATGTTACTAGTACTGGGAGAGTGTAAATTAAATTACACGTGTGCTTTTAAGCTCTGTGCAGCGTAAAACAACACGTGACACTTAAACTTAACGACTAGGAATAAGGAGACCTAATAATTCTTTAATTACTTTAAAGGATCCAATCTAAAAATGCAAAAAATATACAGGTAGTTCGTTTCTTTTTCTTTTTTCTCCTTCTCTTTTAATTCGCCTTCTCCCTTCTTCTTCTCTTTGAAATAAGGATGTTGACATAGACTTCTGGCATAATGAGAAGTAGTAAAAAAAGTAAATTCCCACCAGATAAAGCTTTCCATCGAAGCAAACAATTTATCCCCGAAACATTTTCGAGTGTTTTTAACCATAACGGAAAAATTGCTTTATAACGGAGTTACTGAGACAACCTGTATACAGGGAGATTCAAGGAAGTGACTTGCCTTTATACCTTTTTCATTTTTAAATTTAAAACGTTGAAATTTGGAAGGAAGCTATATGAGAATAGAACGAATTGATCGATATTAATGGCGTTTATCTGGCACTTCCGGTTTAACCGGAAACGACCTCAATTGTCGATTTTGATGGGTAATCCCCTATGAATTATTACGCTTCTTGAATCTAGAGGTCATTTTTGGTTTAAAAATATGCCATTTAAAGAAAAAAAAATGTGGATTTTTCATGTCGAGCTACGCCACTGAGGCATACGTATCAGGCGCTATTTTAGGTCAGAATTGTGGGGAAAATACTAATTTGTCACTTTATTGAGCACTTTTCCTTTTATAAACAATTTAAATACCGAAGGACAGTTTTTACCATTTACCCCTCGTTTTTCAAAAGGCGACAAGGCGATTCATTGTAATTTTCTAAAAAAATGCAAAATTATGCCAAAAGTGGACAAATTACAATGCCGTTAGTATTTGGAGAATGTTCTTCCATGATATTCTTTTCTGATGAGAGCAGATTTACTAATTGGACTCTTCAACCGGAAAATGACTCGATATTGGTGTCAAAATAATTTACTTTTGATTATTAAAGATAATCGTCAAGAACGATTTGGCTTTAACTGTTCGCTGAGATTATTAGGACGGAGAAAGGTTGGGAATTTTTACTAAGAAAATTAAAAGCAGTTTAGCTACAGAACTCTTAAGCTCGTTTGTAGGTCCTATAAACGATTGGATTACGTTAACAGGAAAACGGTTCAAAATGGTTTTGGCTTGACGATAGCAATAAAGTGGTCACTTAAAACATCTCAATTAATTACTTGTTGACAACACAAGATACAGAAGTTTTTTCAAAACTAGAGGCCCCGACGAATAGCTCACCTCACATTCTAGAGCTATCTCACGAATTGATGTACTTGGATCAACTTCTACTATAATTAAAATATCGATTTCTTTTTCTTCGCTGGTAATAAAGTTTTTTTCTTCATTAGTACATCCTGTTTTCATTTTATTGACTCATTAAAAAAAAAGAAATGGCGGCCTGGATGGTTTCTAAGTGGAAACAATTTCTCATTAAATCGCACAGCATCGGAAGGCCGTTCACGACATTCTCCACATACTAACAGCATATCAATTTTTTTACAAAAAAATAGATGTTTTTTTAAAATGACATATTTTTGGACTAAAAATGATCTCTAGATTTCAAAAAAGTAAAAAATCTATAGGGCATCACGTTTAGAAATCAAAAGCTGAAGTAATTTCCGGTTGAACCAGAAGTGCTACATAAGCGACATTAATCGGCTCTATTCTTATACTGGGTGATTCGCAACGCAACCCACACAGAACAGGTGCGTGTAGGGGACCTTACAACATGTCGATTTTTTATGCGAAGCTTGTTCCTGATGCGTACAGTTACTGAGATATCGGTTTCCGAAAATAAATTTTAAAAATTTTTAAAATTCTCTATTTCAGGAAGGGCTTAATCAAGAATCGCCATATTTGGGAAATATTTTTGCTTTATTGACGTCTTTATTTGCTGAAAACTTGAAGTGGTCGAAAACGTAGTAAGGGATGGTTTAGGAGTGGGTCACCCTTAAAATTATATGAATTTTTTTAACCCTGACCAAATAAAAAACTAAGGTTTATCAATATGATAGTAAATTTAATTTCATACTTTTTTGTACTTCTGTGCATTTTTCGAGAAATCATTCGCTATTGAGGAAAAAATTACGAAATTGCGTTCCTTAAAGACCTTAAGGCCATGCTCCAACTACTTTTCAACCCTTTCGTTGCTCGCACAAGGCTGTTGTTAAATCTGATGTTATTCAAATTTCTGCAGATTACAACTTTACCTTCATTTTGCTAGTAGTATTTTGTTGGTTAAATTTTAAATCAATTTTACCTAAAATTTATTAATAATGACACCTCGTTTTAGTTAATACATCCAAAATTCTTCTAAATAAGCATTTTGACGAGCTATGATTAAGCTTATTACTTACATTCATAAAAGTACTTTTTTGCTCAACTTAATCAGTTTTGACACAAAATTAAAAAATATTAGAAAAAAAAATTCGCAATAACGAATGATTTCTCGAAAAATGTACAGAAGTACAAAAAAATATGAAATTGAATTTACTATCATATTATTAAACTTTAATTTTTAATTTGGTCAGTATTAAAAAAATTCATATAATTTTAAGGGTAACCACTCCTAAACCACCCCTTACTGCGTTTTCAGCCACTTCAAATTTTCAGCAAGTAAAGACGCCAATAAAGCAACAATTTTTCCCAAATATGGCGATTATAGATTAAGCCCTTCCTGAAATAGAGAATTTTTTCAATTTTTTAAAAAATTTTCGGAATCTGATTTCTCAGCAACCGCAGGCATCAGCAAAAAACTTCGTATAAAAAATCGACATGTTTTAAGTTCCCCTACGCGCATCTGTTTTGTGTCGGCTGCGTGGCGAATCACCCTGTATTGCTTCCCTCAAAATCTCAACGTTCTAGGTTTAAAAACAAAAAACTTATTACGGCGAGCCACCTTCTTGAATCGCCCGGTATATCCGCCTGAAGGGTTAAAACAAAATCACCCACTTTAAAGCATATCGATTATTATGTTGTTTGCCGGAATTACTCGGAGTGTGGAACAACACTTTGAAGAATTTCTTAGAGATAAGCAATCTGAGAAGATATAGAAAAAGTTTATAAAAATGTTACTAGCTAATTTTAACATAATAAACCAGAATCCTCAACCAGTACTAAGAGAAAAAGGTTTTCAGGTTGAAGAAGACAACAAGATAATTAACATACCATTCCAACTCGTAGGGGGACTGTTGTACTTAATTAGTACATGTAGCGGACCAGATATCTCTTATGAGGTATCATATTAAAGAAGATTTTTGATTAGCCTAAAGCAGAAGTTTAGAATGGAGGCTACTGTATTTTCTGGTTATTTGAAAAAAATTGAAGCCAGAGGTATTATTTTTAAAAACAACTTGTTGTGCATCTGCTGAAGAGTTTACTCAGATTCATATGCGCCATCAGATAAACTTGACAGAAAGTCTGTAGGTGGCTAATGCTAAATCGTGGCAATTCCATTGTTTGGTTGTCTTAAAAGCGGAGACGTGTAGCATTATCAATTGCTCACGTGGAACATGTCGCTGCCGTCGCATCTGGGCAAAACCTACAGGGTGTTTCAGAACAGTATGTCATAAATTCAAGGGGTGATTCCACGAGCGATTTTGAGAAAAAAAGTTCGTATGAACTTAGGTCCGTTTTCGCTTTCTGTCTGAAATACAGGGTGATAAGATTTGCTATATTTTTTTAATAAGTCCGGACCTGCATTAAAGATTTTTATTAACCTTGATGGGCGTAAGTTAGGTGTAGAAACACATCTTTTAGGAGAAAAACGAATGTTTAAATGGAAACAGTGGCGCCCCCAAGGCTATGACCCTGATTATTTTTTGTTAAACATATGTTACGCCTCTGCCTTTTCGAAAAATAAAAATCGTTCTTTTTGTTAAAAGGAATAATCTTTAAATTTTTTTTCGTAACATCGAGGGTTTTCAAACAACAAACTGATTAGTTAACATCGTATGTTATAATAACGATCAAATTACTTATAATAATACTTAATTTGTAGCAATTTAAAACGGCCATTTAGACAAACAAAAATGAAATAAGTTGCTGAAAGTGTCCTCCCCCTGCAGGGACACATGCCTCAGCCCTTTTTCTCATATTATCACGCACTTTTCGAAAAATTCCCGGAGTATTTCCAATAGTGTTACAAGAAGCTATTATGCGATATCTCAGATCTTTCACACTGTCAACTGGAATGCTGTAAACCAGAGTTTTAAGATGACCCCATAGGAAAAAATCCAAACTGTTTAAATCAGGAGACCGAGGAGGACATGGTTGTGGCCCACCACGACCTATCCACCGGTAGTGAAATGAACGATTTAAATGTTCTCTTGATTCAACACCGAAATGAGGTGGTGCACCGTCATGCATCAATCACATTTTGTTTCTCGTTTTTTAGCAAAAAGAACTATAATTAAGAAAACGATTTTTATTTTTCGAAAAAGCAGAGGCGTAACATATTTTTAACAAAAAATAATCAGGGTCATGGCCTTGGGGGCGCCACTGCTTGCATTTAAACATTCGTTTTTCTCCTAAAAGATGTGTTTCTACACCTAACTTACGCCCATCGAGGTTAATAAAAATCTTTAATGCAGGTCCGGACTTATTAAAAAAATATAGCAAACCTAAACACCCCGTATTTGAGACAGAACTATGTTCATATAAAGTTTTTTTCTTAAAATCACTCATAGAATCAACCCTTAAATTTATGACATGCTATTCCGAACACCCTGTATAGTGAAACTATAGGGACTGTTGGCTGACTTCAATTTTAACACAAGGCCAGTTTTGACGAAGATTAATGCAAATCTAAGGGAACTGAAATAAATTGATATTAAGTCTTTTTAGTAAAGACTTAATGGTCTCAAAAATAGCGTCTATGGGGTGTTTATCAATCGAAGAGAATCAGGCTGATGTCCTGGCCAGGCCATTGCGTAAACAATTGCTTGTTAATCTTAGTGTTAAGATTGACCCATAAACTCGATTTGAATTATGAGTGTTGATTTCATAGTCAAATAACTTTTTCTTTTATTTTATGATTTTTTTTCATTTGATTTATCCCAACTTCATAATTTCACATTCTGTTCTATTTAGATTGTAGACCAAGTGCCGTGAGTGCATGAGAGACCAACGTGGAAGCGTAGAACTGTAATCAAAAAACATAAAAAAAACAAAGCTTGTAGCCACCAAAACAAAACCCTACAGGAGAGTGCGTTTTGAGCTCTGTCGAATCCAAGACGCAGGTCAGGACTGGTTTCAATTTGAGTTTCACAATGCACCTGCTGGCTCACCAGCCGTGGGCCCTAGTGAAGCGCTGTTTATAAAAGTGATTTAATTTAATTGCGGCCATTTCCCGATAATTTTCACCTGCGCTATAAGCGATAGCGAAACGTGACTTGAGAGCTGTTATTTGGTCGAGTTTATCTTTTCTTTAGGAAAAATGGCGCTCTGGTATGTGCTGCCCCAGTGCTTCCTGTGTGTTTAGCTTTGGTCACTAAATTCCTTTAACCGGCCTTAATCAACATGCATTTTGCTTCATTCTCGTCAACGGGAATCGATCAAACTGGAACCACCGTTGTAGAGGAATCGATTGGAACTCATTGTACGAGCTACGCACGGGGACGCGGAATGTGGTTCCCTAAGTGGGGATATCTATCGGTTAATTTCACAGCTGAACTATATAGCTATATATAGAGGGTGTTAATTAAGCGCATGTACTTATTTGAAGGGACGAATCTTTAACTGATTCTATCACAAAAATTTCTGTGCATGTAGGGAGCGCAACGGCTTCCTTTGACAAGCAGAGGAGGTGGAAATTTCACTTTTAATTAATTTTTTTTTTTTTTTCGGACATATGTGATATACGGGTGTTTTTTATGGGGCAAAATCCAAATATTGTCTTAATTTTTTTATTACCGATAGAGGGCGCCACATACAGGGTTTCATCACGCCTTATTTGGCCCTAACTTTTTTGCGCTACACTGTATACCGCTTTCGTATTAATGGGTTTATTGTACATTGACCTTTACTGAAACTACGTACTCTTGGAAAATGTCTGTATAAGTAATCGTATTGGAGATAAATGGGTTTGCAATTAACATGACTTGGGTAAAATTGATTTAATAACAATTATTGAAATTATCAATATTAATTTAATATTATAATAGTTGTTGAAAATGGCCATCTCCGGCTTCAATGTTAATCGGCGAATTCTCCCGAACACGCCCGATATGTTTTTTTACTTCCGTACAAAAATCGATTCTTCAATTTCTCAGTTCTTCTTCACGTTTCGTCCCGACTTACGTACACCAAGGAATTCAGTTTACCCGAAAAAAGTAATCCAGCGAATTCGTGTCGAGTGACCTACGAGACCATGGTTGCGGTGGTTACTTCCGAACGACAGTTGTCCTAACTGATGGACTGGAAGAATCACGACCGCAACCATGGTCTCGTAGGTCACCCGACACGAATTCGCTGGATTACTCCTTTTCGGGTAAGTTGACATCCTTAATGTACAAAAGTCCGATCGACAATGGAGGACACCTAAGAAATAGAAGAATCGATTTGTGCAGAGAAATAAAAAAATACATCGGGTGTGCTCAAGAGAATTCCTCAATCAATGTTGAGAAGAATAGATGCATGTATGGAAGTCAGAGGTGTCATGACATGTCAAGTTAATTGCGTACCCGTTTATCTCCAAAACGGTTACTTCTAAGGGTTTTTTCCAAGAGTACCTTTTTCAATAGAAGTCAGCTAGGTGGGGGCAAATCTCTGCGTGGAGCAAAGTCCCGCAACGATTGTTTAAGTATACTGTCATAGATTAAAGAATTTGCCACCAGGTGGCAGGTTGTTTTTCGTAAAAATTATTTATTTACAACGGCTAAAAATGCTCGACATGTGATGAGTCGAAGAAACGAGGTAAGCACCTTTTTGGGAATTTCAATGTAATTGTTGTAACATGTCACCTCGTGATGTAAGAAAATACGCTGAAACAAACTTGGTACATTTAATTGTCATCAAATACGATTGCGTCTAACTTTCAATTTTAGGCGCCAACTCGTACTTCGGTTGAGTCACACATGCGCTAAAGATGTTTCCTTTATAGTGCATCAAACGGGGCATATATCCCTGCAGTTTATCTGGGGCAAAGCTCCGCACCTCGCATGTGAAGGTGCGCCTCATTGAGGACACTCTCGGTGGGGCGCAACTTTTTTTTTTTTCAACAAGCATTTTGTAACTACAGGAACTACAGAGAAAAGACGGACTACAAGCTTGTGACGAAACGGCGGTTGTGTGAAGCACCGAGACGAATTAGAACTGGCTTTTCGGCGCGCCAGGCCGCCAAAGCAATGGGGCTCCGTGAAAAAATCTTACGGGGCCCACTGAAAAGAGGAGGAGGTGACAAAACTTGGACGATTTCGCAAAACACTTACCGAATCTCAAGAAGAAAATTAGTCAGTCACCGTATTGATCTAGATTTACGTTTGTTGGCCTCGACTCTGAAATCTTGACGACTTCTCCGTTTCGTCGAATGTGCAGAGGACAATGGAACAAGACATCAATTTTCCATTGATACTCAACTTGCTGGGACGGATTTTATGCGTGAATTTGTGAAGGGAAACAGACTGTCTCTGCGAGTTACACGAAAAACCAGTGTTGCCAGGGCAATTGGTATCAACAGAGTTCAACTTTCGCAATGCTATGATATATCGGGTATTAATGATAATTTGGGGTCTGCAATGCGGGAACGCGAATTTACTGCTAATCAGATTTATAATATGGACGAAATCGGAGTGCAAATTGTCCCCGACAAGCTTCCCCTTCATGTAGCCCCCGTAGGAAAGAGGGAAGTTGGGAAGGCAGTAGCTGCGGAACAAGGTCAAATGGTAACCGTTGTGTGTGTAACGAATCCGTTAGGAAACTATAGTCCTCCTTACTTCATCTATGCAAAAAAAAAGGGAAAATCGTTAATTGCTTCGAGGTACCTTTCCTGGGTGCGATATGACTGTGACAGACAGAGTTCATATGAACAATCCCACGTTCATCAAGTGGCTACAACGCTACGTGACATATACAAACCCACATGCGGAAATCTCAATATTGGTTATTTTGGACAATCATATTTCCCACACAAGTCTACAAGCAATTACTTATGCTAAATCTCACAACATCCATCTCCTCACGTTACTTCCACGCAGCAGTCACAAGACGCAACCATTGGATCGCTGGTTTTTTGGTCCTGCTCATCAGTTATTATGGTATCGATGTAGACTCATGGGTTGTTTCTAATCCTGGGAAGAATTCCAATGTATACAGCGTTGCAGCAAAATTGAAAGTTGCTGTTGGGAAAGCAGAAACCGCTGCAACTGCAGCTCACGCTTTCAAGACGACAGATATTCATCTGTTTGGTCCCAGTGTCTTCATTGAAGCTGACTTTCTTCCATCAAAAGCGATAGACGAGGATCTATCAGGACAGGAAGTCAATCATGATGATCGAGCAATTGACATTAATGACAACGAAAATGTTAAGAGACGATGAAGGAGTGCTGACTATTTTTTAAAGTCGTAATGCAGAATCACATTTCTTGTTCATCTACTGTCAGACCGACACTCTCCTTGACAAATTATGCTCAAGTGATATCACGCGAAGATGTCATTCCTCTTCTTAAAATTAAGATAACTGGAAAATGTTCAGGTTAATGGTTCAAATCTGAGCTTCTTACATCTTCAAATGCTAAAAAACGGGTGGAAAAGGGAAGCAGAGGAAAAACAAAGACTCATTGCTGAGGATGAAAAACGTGCAATAGAAGGAAAAAATGCTGAAATGAAAAAGATAAGACTTACTAAAGAAAGGAAACAACGTGTCATAAGGTTCAGAAAACGAAAGTTAGAGCTTACTTGAGACCAGAGAATGGGTGATGAATGAGTGGGAGAGTGAATGGGCAGTGTATGATGGATGGACGAAGGCCCTGGTCCCGATCATAAGACAATGGGTCGAATGTGAATGGACGAGGACAGGGTACATGTTGACGCGGGTTTTTACTGGACACAGAGTGTTTGGGAAATATTGTTAAATATTACAATATTAAAGACGTCTTATGTGAACGGTCACCCTCTTTGGTGACAAACTTTTGCAATTGATCGCTTCAGGCAGGGGGGATAGTTTGTGTTTATGTCTAGGCCCTAAGTTATGTTCTTTTTAGCCTCGTATACACAGACCTAATCTTTTTGTGGCCAGTCGTTCATAGAGTGTCTAAGAAGTTCGGTAACTATCACTAAGCTTCAGATTCTTCCCCCTTCATAAAACTGCAACTTATCTGATACTTTTATCATCTCTTCGTGTGTTATCCTTTCCCTGCACAGTTAATTTCACAACAAATACCTGCACAGAATAGGAGTTGTGGAGAGCGACGGATGCTGTGTTTGCGAGACGCCGGGAGTCGCGGATACTCCGGAGCACACACTCTCGGGATGCCCGGAGTGGGAGGCTGATCGTACCGAAGCTAGGAGGGCGGGATTCAACCTGGACAGAGAGACGATTGGCAGCGGACTGGTGGACAGCGAGAGGAAGTGGAAGGTGTTCCAGCGCATGCTAAATAGGATTATGTGGAGGAAGACTGGGAGGGAGGGTATAAGGAGCAAGAGAGTGGAAGTGTAAAGTGCGGATATTGCGACTGGGAGCTCCGAAGGAGTGCTGATCTGGCTATACCGGGGCCATAAGAAGAGAGGGGATGGTTGTAGTGGGTAGGCAGGCGGAAGCTCGAATCCCATACTGCCCGACTCTGTAGGGCCGGGTGTCTGTTGGAGATTTCCACCATCTCGGGCACAAAAAAAAGGTTAGAGTTTGCTGCGTTAAACTTAAAAGAATGAACGAAAGCTAGAAAAAAGCCCAAAGAGTCGGACGCAGAATTTTCAGTACACGACAGCAATTCAGATTGTATCTCGCTCAATGAAGAACGCAGCGATTAAGAAAGAAGACTGGCAACATTTACAAATAAAATAAGAATTTCTGTTTCGATTTTTGTTTCATTTTGTGATTTATACTGTTGATTTACACGGTGTTATATGTGTAGGTAAGATGGCACTTAATTAAAGAAATTTAACGAAATAGACTTTTTTCCGTTCGCATACTCCGCGGTGCCGCAATTACAGATGTTTTAACATGTTAATGCCTTCTCCGACTGATGCTCGGATATTACCGGTATTTCAAGTAGAGATCTATGACATCCTGATCTGAAGGTCCAATAAGAAATTTCATTAAAATTTATCTGTGCTTGTCTCGATCAACTAAACTGAAAGTTGCGTGGATCTGCCCCCATCACCCCTAATCGTACAATAAGGCTGTTAATACAAAAGCGGCATTCAATACAGCGCCCTCTATCAGTAATAAGAAAACGAAGACAATATTTGGATTTTGCGCAATAAAAGAAATTCCGCATACGAAATTTTGCCCATCTCTGTCCGAAAATGCCCAAAAACCAAAATTAAAAATGAAACTTCGACACCTTCTAGTTCCTAAACGAAGACATTGCTGACCTACATTCATAGGATCTTTTTGTGATAAAAACAGTTACAGATTGATCCCTTGGAAAATGCACGTGTATTTAATAACACACTGCACATTTACAACACTATATGTATCTAACTATATACAGGATGTTTCATGAACATACCGACAAACTCTCTAGAGATGTAGAGATCATAAAACGAGTATTTAGAACCAATAAAGCTTGGTTTAAAAATTGCTCTGTTTCCCAGATACAGGGTGTTTAATTTTTCTAAAAATATTTGAAAAAGAGTTTGGGATATGATTATAAAATTCTAGACACGCTATGGCGGGATAAATGTGCACTTTTCTGAGTAGGCAGAATATTGTCGTTTACACCAGTGGCGGCTGTGCGGCCATTCGATGGGATGTTTTTGATAAAAAAAAAGGTACGCCACTGAATTTTTTTAATACGAATATTTTCTCGTAATATTCCATTAATTCTTAATAAAAAAAAATATTTTGTTGCTTCAGTAGCTGTTTTCGAGATAAAAGAAACTATTTCTCATTCATGTGCCTACCAAAAAACCGGTGTACGTTTTCATGTGCGAATTTTGAAAATTATTTAAGAGAAATTTATTTTATTTTATTTTAGTAGAGGTGGAGGACATGAAGGCGGGCATTTTTCGTTTAACAAATTGTCCGCAAATGAACGATTTTGACTAGAAGAAATAAACTGGTCATGTGATAGCAAAATGTACTACAATCCAATGCTTTATGGAAAGGCACATAAATCTATATAAAATAGATAGAAAATAGATGATAAATATTTTGTAACAAATTTTCAAAATTTTAGCCATCACGAACCCTATGGAAAATCCCAGGAATAGTGTAGAATAGTTATTTGTCGCGTCGTTATCGTGGAAAACCAACGTAATTTTGTTTTAATTATAAATTAAACAAATACATAATAAATAATAATATTAATAATAAATATAAATAAATAATAAAATAAAGCACTTCTTGACAGGTTAAGTAAAATGCAATTTTTTTTTTCATAAATAACCGTTTTTTCAAATACGAGCAACGATTTGAAATTTGAAGAACTTGCTGGTACGCACCTAGCTTACGGTGCAGCAAATTACAATGGAAAGGAGGTTGCGCGTCTTTGCGAACAAAGGTACCCTAATTGGTATCAACCACATCACACAACATTTGCCTTTATTCATTGTGACGTGAGGGAATGTGGAACAACGAAACGTTCTGGAGGAGCCGGTCGCCCACGAACAGCTCGTAATGGGGAATTTGAAGAAGAGGTTTTACGCGTTGCGGATGAATATCAAACTACGAGCGTCTGCGCTACTGCTAATCAAACTGGATCATTTGGAACAACTTAGCGCGTACTCCGTGATCAACCACTATACCCCTACCATAAATAAAAGGTGCAAGCATTAAACGACAATGATTATCCCCATCGATTGCAATTATGCCAATGGTTTTTGGCTCAGAAGTTGAGGGAACCACACTTTTGAAGAAGAGTATTATTTTAACGATGAGGCATGTGTCACACGTGATGGCTATTTTAATACCAAAAACGATCACATCTGGCAGGACCAAAATCGTCATGAGGTGGTTTCGAAAAAGTTCCTGCAACAATTTTCTATAAATGTGTGGGCTGACATAATTGGTGAGCGCATACTGGTTTATATGCTTCCCACTCGTTCAAACGCCGCCAATTATCTTACTTTTCTATGTGAAACCCTTTCTGAATTGTTAGAAAATATTCCTTTAAATATTGGAAGAAACACGTGATTTCAACACGATGGGGCCCCTCCCCATTTTGGTTTAAACGTACGGCAGCGTTGACATCGGAGATTTCCCACCCAATGGATTAAAAGGTGCGACTTCCTGGCCTCCTCGTTCTCCAGACCTCAGTCCACCTGATTGTTCCTTATGAGGGTATATCAAATCGTAGGTTTATAACACGCCAAGTCGTGACCAAGAAGAATTTCTTGCATAGGTAATGTCAGCGTTTACATACATGGAAACCATTCCTGGAATCTTACGCAGGGATCGCGAATCCATGATTGACGGTGCGACGCTTGTGTCGAGGAAAATGGCCGAATTGTGTTACAAAATAATTATTATTTATTTTATATTGATTTTCGTGCATTTGCATAAATCATTAGATTACAGTGCATTTTGTTATCACGTGAGCCCTTTATTTGTTCTAGTCAAACTCGTCGATTTGCGGACAATTAATTAGGCAAAAACTGTCTGTCTTCGTGTCCTCCACCTCTACGAAAATGAAAACTGAAGGAAATGATTCCCGAACAATTCTAAAAAAACCGCACTAGCAAAGCTCTACCGGTTTTTTTAATCTCGAAAACGGTTACTCGAACGACAAAATGGCAAGAGGCCTTTTTTATTAAGAATTAATGGAGCGTTATGAAAAACATATTCGTATTAAAAAAATTCAGTGGCGCACCAAACTTGTCATCAAAAACACCCCGACGAATGGCCGCACAGCCGCCGCCGGTGCAAATGGATGTGTTCTGCCTACCTGGGCGCGTGCGCACCTACCCTGCCGTGGCGCGTCCCGAAGTTTACGGTCGTGTCCTAAACCGCTTTTGGACTATTAAAAGAAAATTGAACACCCTGTATCTTGGAAGCGAAGCGATTCCCGGCCTAACTTTATTCGATCCAAATGCTTGTTTCCACGAGCTTTAAACCCGCTGAAAGGTCGCCGGGATGGTTATGAAACACCCTGTTTAGTGTTTTCCATATTCGTACTGGGGAAAAGTGGTCGTACAATGATTGATCGTTCGTTATTCCCTCGGCTACTTCCGTAAAAGCCTCGTTGGAGGCTTCTCCGGTGGAAACGAACGGTTATTTGATTTAGGTACCTATTAATTCGATGATCCGTATCGAATTGATTAATCAAAAAATTAACAATATCGCCATTGTGTATAGTTAATCCAATCCAATCTAGATAGCCGCAACCGATAAAACAATGGAGCGTAATGGACTTTTTTTTTTGTGCAAGGCCAATTTGATATTACCGGCCTTTACCGATAAGATTATTTTAACAAGAGCGTAAATTAGTTAATTTTTTTTTTTTTTTGCAGCGATCATAATAGATAATGAGTCTTCAGATGTTATGCATTGAGGTTTTCCTAGCGCGGGACTCCACAACAGCATACCTGAGACGATTTACATGGCAGTTCAAGCATTTACGGAATGTCGGCTGAGCTTTAAGTAATATTTCATGTAAGTATCCGAAGAATGAGCTAAAATTTAAATGCTTTCAATGCTGAATGGACCGTTAATATTGCGATTAGATCGGCGGCTCGAAACTGTACAGGTTACGAATATCAGTATGCGCCCTTAATAATTGTTTCAATGGCGTGGACTAACGGGACACGTGATTGGTTCTTCGCATTCGACATTTTTGCCAAATCGATGATATTGGCGGAAAATTGCCAGTTTGCACACTGTTATTTCTGTATACATGCAGCTCATTGCCTCTATAATATGTATCGTAAAACGTCAAGGAGCAACGATACATTATTCGAGTTAATGGATTTCGATTCGATGTCAGACCCTCCTCAAAAACAGCTTAAACCAGTGGCTACCTCCTAACAAAATTAATTAAAGAACTTAGGAAAACCTCGATTATCGTCGACCGGACGCCTGCTTCTTATTCACTTAATAAATAAAATTTGAATTTTTCCATCATTGCTGGCTGAGTTTCACCCGCCTGAGCCTGCATACAGGGCGTCTCTAAATACCGTGCTCGTATTTCACGGTGCAACTCCTCGGGTTGCTTCATGAAGACAAGTTCATATGCGCACACGCAGGTACGTTGGCAACGTCCCAAATTGTTACCGAATATTGAATTTTTTTTTCAAATCGTCATTAGTCATTTTCTCAAAAGTTCAATATTAGTTCAAAAATGCGTTAATGAGACGCAAAATCCCGTATCTTAATAAGAAAAATAATTCCACTGCTCGGCGAGTGGCGTGTCTGCATACGTACACACTATCCAATATTATTTGCAAAAAAAGTGATGCGCCACTGGCTTTTCTTCTCGGAGCATTTTCTTTAATAGGCGGGTCAATCCTACATAAAAAGGTCTCTTTATTACTTAAGATTCTCTTACTTAATTCCGTGAAGATGGTGAACTTTGTGAATGTGGAAATGGCGGCAATGCATGACGTGTATGGTCCTGCAAAAAAGGCCAGGCTTATCTATCAGGAGGGATATCCTAACCGTGCTTTGCCAGATAGCCGAATATTTTCGAATTGACGTCGTCGGCTTAGTGAGGCTGGTAGCTTCCGTGAGTCAGTCGGAAGTAGGTCTCAGCTAGTTAGAGCATCCCAAAGGCTTGGTCTGCAGGAAATCGACCAACGTCCCAGGACGAGGACGAGGAAGATCGCTGCAACCCTAAATATTTGGCATAAAACTGTCCCACGAATTTTGGTTGATTTCTTTCGTTATCATGCGCTAAGAGTGCTACGAGCGTTATTTCCCGGAGATTTTCCTCAGCGAATGCTCTTCTGTCAGTGGTACCTGGAGAATTTTGTGGGAAACCCGTGCTTCGAGCTGCAAACCATGTCCACAGATGGCGCAAATTTTCCAAAAAATCCTATTCGAAGACATATTAATACTTATATGTGGGCAGACGAAAACCCCTATGTCATAGCTGAAAGCCATTTCCAAAAGCAATTGTCGATTAATGTGTGGGTAGGTATTATTGATAATCATCTTTTAGGCCCATATTTTCTGTCAGAACGCCTTGATTGACAGTCTTACTTGCATTCACTTCGAGAAAAGCTACCTTTGGTGCTTGAAGATGTAAATCAAACGTGATACGTGCACGATGGAGCACCTACTCATTTCAGTGCAATTTTTCGCGAACGTTTATATGCAGTTTATTCCCGTCGTTGGGTAGGTCGTGGTGGATTGCAGCAATGGTCTGCAAGATCCCTTTATCTTAATGGCCAGGATTTCTTTCCGTGGGGTCATCTAGAAACTTGAATTTGCAATTCCCGTTAATGGCCTACAAGATTTAAGAGAGCGAATTGTTGCTCCATGCGAAACAATCCGGAACACTCCGGAAATATTTGAACGAGTGCGCAAGTCCGTGCGCACTTTGACTGAATCGTGCCTATCAAGCGCAGGTGATTATTTTCGATAATGTTTATAAAACGTTGATTTATTGAAGAACGAAATTTAAATTTGTTCTGAAAATGCACACATTAATTAAAAGGGCTTTTATTGTTTTAAGCAAGAATGGGTCCTCTTACGAGAAAAACGTACGAGGCCTTCTTCGAGTAGAATTGACCAGTCTGACCAGAAGAAGTATTCCGAGGAAAAAAATGTGCGTGACACTTTTTTCGTAAATAATATTGCACCACAAGTTCATATGCAGGGACGCCACTGGTTAAGCTATAGGATTACTTTCCTTATTAAAACACGGAGGTTTATGTTCTATTAACACACGTCATAATTGAAAGTAATATCTAAGCACTTTCTGGGAAGTTACGAAACAACGCTTTGAAAAGGGACATTTTAACACCGAGTAGTTAAAAATTTGGACAGTTCAGGACATATAGGGTGTTTCAGAGTTAACTGTAGACACGCTACTAGGGGTTAAGAGCACTTCACCATGATTCAAGTTCACCGATATATCGTAGGTAAATCTCGGTTCATTCCCGAGTCACATGGCGTTTTCCTTTTTTTTTTATTGAATGACTTTAGAGTCATAAGTTTTGACCTACTCGCTATAACTAATTCAAATTTTGGGAGTAGTCACGTCTTAGCATAAACTACAAGATACCATGGACAGAGTTTGCATATTGCAGGTCCGGACTAGGAAATAGTCTTTTCAGAAATTTGGATGCTCTGCATATTATTTTCTTTATAGTCACGTGAGGTCGTCAATAAAGCCTTAAAAGCTATCTTTATCACATTAATTTCACAACTCCCGCATATGTCAGTTCGTTTCAATGACAAGAAATTTTTTGAAAGAATTTAAATATTTAACAATTGTTCGAAATGAACGCCATTTTTGCATTGTAATAACAAAAAATAAAGTCGGATAATAACAATTATAAAATAATAAAAGGAGTTACGAGAGATGTTCAAAATGACTTCCTCTTCCTTCAGCTCAGCGAAAGTTGCCTTAATGCCCTTCGCATAATGTCGAGATTATTTCTAATTGTCGCAGAGCAGTTATGTATTCTTTGAAGGAGCTCTTCTTGTGTGTTTATCTCTCGTTCATAAATCTCAGATTTTAAATGCCCCCGGAAACAATAATCCATCGGATTGAAATCTAGCGATCTCATCGATTCATTTCCGAGATACAGTTTACTTTATTTTGTTAAATGATTTAAGTTTACTACGCAAATAAGGCTTTTCCTCGTTGGTAAGTAACGTCAGATCTACGACAAGCTTATTAATAATTTTGTTTTGTGAAAGCTATTCTTGGTTACCCCTTTTCATTTTTTCGATCATCAAATGGTTTATCATGCCACGATGCCTGATTTATTTACAATTCAAGAATGTGGCCTGCTGGATCACCAGATTTTAATCCACTGGAGCATTACTCCTGGGGGCATGTAAAATATGGGTTTGATGAACGAGAGATAATCACGGGAAATGAATGAACAATTCATTCTTAAAAGAATAAATAGTTGCTGTGCGACAATTAGAAATAATCCCGACATTGTTAGAAAGGCAGTAAGGTAACTTTCGCCGAGAGCAAGCATTCTGAACAATTTTTGTAACTGTTGTTTTTTGTCATGTTGTAATTGTTACTATCTATTCGTTAGAACAATACAAAGATGGCGATTATTTCCAATAATTATTAAATATTTAAACTTTTTTCAAAATATGTCTTGTTTTTGAGACAAAACGATGCGTGTGGAAATTACGAAACTAATGCGATAAAGACAGCCCTTTAAGGCTTTATTGTAGACTCCATATGATTTAAAAAATATATACATGCAGGGCATTCAAATACGTAAAAATTTCTAAAATGGCTATTTCCTACTCCGGATCTGCAATATAAAAGCTGTCAATGGTGCCTTATAGTGTAAGCTAAGACGTGACTACCCGCAAAATTTTAATTAGTTATAGCGAGTAGGTCAAAACTTATGACTCTAAAGTCATTCAATAAAAAAAAAAAGGAAAACGCCATACATCTCGGGAATGAGTAGAGATTTACCTACGATATGTCACAGAATTTGAATCGTGGTGAAGTGCTCTGACCCCTGGTAATGCATGTATAGTTAACTCTGGAATACCCGATATGTTCAAATGAACTTTTGTTCATACGATTATGTGAGAAATTACGCCCTGAAATGGTAGTACGACATTAAGGAACACCCCGTGTAATGACTGCGACCCCGTATCAGCTGAGTGCAGGCTATCTAATAAAAGGCGAAGCTATAACTCAGTTATTTTTGAACGGATTTTGATGAACTAGAAATGAAATAAAATGATATTTTTTGGATTACTAAGTAACGTTTAAGGTAATTTTTTTAAAACTCAATTTCTTGTGTTTTAGGTGCCAATTTCAGAATTTCGAATGGAATTCCGATTGTTTTTTAAATTTTTTGATAAAAAATATTTTTCTGAATTGGATGACGTACGACAAGTTAATGCTAAAACAATTTTTAACTGGACATTTTTTTTATATTTGAATAAAATGAGTTATGTAGTCGTCTATATCGTCACGAGGCCATCCGCGTTATCCTGTGGTCGTCTGCATTTCGTCCCATCTTATGCTATTAGATCGTCCTGTAAAAAGAAACCTGGTGCCATAAACACGAGGGTTCCGTATGATACTCAGCGATAAACGCAAGATAAAACCGCAATTAACAATTGGAACTACATCACTTTCCCTCATAATTTTCGGGGTAGAGAAGTGGCCCAGCTCACAGGAGGTTAAAAAGATGATTAGAGAATAAAATTCCTCTATTATGATCATTGGCTTTCAAGTGTTGTTCTTTTTGAGAAATATAGGCATAATATTGGTGTTTCTTCAAAGTTCTTCGAGCTTTCTCTATGGACGAGCTGAATGCTTCAGTCGTTTCTCTTCCTGATGTTTTGAATTATCGTCAGCACTCAGCACTACGTGGAGTTCTACATTTTCATCGAAATCTTGCAATGATTTTTTCGGGTTTTTTAATGGGTGTTTCATTTAATAATGCCGATTTTTTTTGGCAAAATTTTAACGTTTACTTCTATAACAAAATAGATTGCGCTCATAGTCGAAGCATTGGCCGTCATTAGCGATGACTTTCTCCCATCTTCCCGGCAAAGAATAGATTTCGCGCCGAAGGGAGTTTCCATTTTTGGAGGCCAATCATCAAACCATATTTTTATTTCCTCGTAAGATCGGAAGTGCCGTTTCGAAAGTCCGTGTTGCACGGACCCGAATGAGCGATAGTCCGAAGGGGCCAAGTCCGGTGAATATGGCGGGTGAGGTGGAACGTCTCATTTAACGTTTTCCAAATAGCGTTGGACCGACTTTTCAACATGGCACCGAGCACTGTCGTGCTAAAAAATGATTTTATCGTGTCGTTGAGACAATTCGGAACGTTTTTCCTTCGATACTCGGTTTAGTTTTATCAATTTTTTTCGATATCGATCGCCTGTAATCGTTTCACCGGGTAAAGACAGCTCCTCTGCTATCCCACCGACCACACAGTAAAGCCTTTTTTCAGAGTATATTACGCACTGGTCGTGATATTGAAGGCTGACCTGGATCTACCCACGATTTTTTTTCGTTTTGGATTGTCAAAATAGATCCGCTTCTCGTCGCCTGTTACAACTCGATGGAAAAAACCCTTTTTTTCTGTTTGGCAAGCAAAATTTCACAAATGGCTTTTCGTATTTCAATGTCTCGTCCCTTCAATTCACGTGGAATCCATTTGCTCTCTTTCCGGATTTTCCCCGATGAGCGTACACGTTGGAAAATGGTGAATTGGGAAACATCCAGTGCTTCTACCAATAGTTTCAACGTTTGAGTGGCGAATAAATCCTGCAACTCTGCACCTTCAAACTTCTCCGGCTGTCCTGGACGCTCTTTGTCTTTTACCCCAAAATCGCCAATTTTAAAGCGTTTAAACCATCGCTCACAACTTTTTTGGGATAGAGCGTGTTCCCCATGAGCTTCAACCAACAATCTGTGACTTTCAGCTGCCGTTTTTTTCAAATGAAAGAAGAAGGTTGTTAAACTTCCCCGCAAAACGTCTTTCTCTGGTACAAAACTCGCCATATTCAAAGCTATGAAGAACTATGTTTGTGCATAATAACAATTAATGCTAATCCGGCTCTTAATAGCGTACGTTTATCTTACGAAAACACCATAGATGTCGTAAGTGTCTAGCAACAAATGTACTATTAATGCCATCTCTTGGCTAAATCGGCATTATTAACTGAAACGACTATTAAAAGATCCATAGTGTCATAAATTTTAACAAACGTTTAAATTTAATACGATTATACACCTCTTTATTAGAAAAACGGGTAGAATGAAGACGCACTGCGTCACCGGAGTTCTCATTGCTTCGGACATATGCTTCGACGATATCCATAAATTCACTGTTCATCTTTAAATAATTTCAACTGAAATTGACATTTGATAATTCTCGTCAATAACGGCACTAATGATCATTTTTGTTGCATTCAAAGACTAATTCACAATAATCACAGTTACTGCATGACGCTCACACAAAATTATGAAGAAAAATGATGCGGTTCCAATAGTTAAGGGCGGTTTTATCTTGTCCCTTCTTGCCGGGTACGATACCGGCTCCACGTGTCTAGGGCGTCAGGCGACTTTGTCCAAGATCGTACAACAGGATGAGATGGAATGAAATGCAGATGACCACGTGACAACGCAGATTACCCCCTGACTATGTAGACGACTACATAACCCATGATGGCCGAAATTTTCATTTTTTTTTTAAATTAAAAATTGTTTTAATAGTAACTTATCATGCAACATAAAATTAAAAAAATATATTTTCTATTAAAAAAAGGTTTTAAAAAAATACCGAGCTGCATTATATTGGAATTCTGAAGTTGAAGCCTGAAGCAAAAAAAAAATTTTTTAAAAGCTCAACTGTGACGTCACTTAGTAGTCTGAAAAACATTATTTTATTTGCTTTTTAGTTGATCACGATGCGTTTATAAGTAACTGAATTGCAGCTTTTTTTGGGACAGACTGTATACGACAGTATTATGATAGGCGAGGAGCAATTTTTCATTAGAAACAATCTCCGATATCAATAAACAGTAAAAGTTCGGGTCACAATCTACATTGTCTACATTTCGCTATACGAGACCAGCCCAAGCCCATTAAAAGCGTGAGATCAGCACAAAATAAACAATACTCAGATGTTCGGCGAGCCGAAACAATAAGTGACCCCATGACCTCACTAGGCTCTATCCAACAGAAACTGTCCTCGGAGACCTAAGAGAAAGCTCAAGTTTATTTGTCAGTTGAATCGGTTGGATTCTGATTGGTTTTTAATGCACTTTTGTGAATCCCCTGAGAGGCTAAGGTCGGTTCTATGCGAATAGCAGATACATACTTAAACGCGTCAGTTATTAAGGACCCATATTTGCAGAGTTATGCTTTAAATATGTTTAACTAATAGCTAAGCACATGTTAATGACAGAGTGTAAAGTATTGTAACAATCAATCTACAGTTAGAACGTAGTTTTAGCTAATTATTGTGGATCAATCATGAAAACGTAATCTATCTGCTTTCCCGCGCTCGCGCGGGTATCGGAATCATCTTGATGGGCGCGTACCAGCATTAAGGCTTTTTAAGAGGCGAGTTGGACAATGACGGTTTGGCTGATTCGGCTGGCACGTTATACATTACCCACTTAGGTATTTTTACAACCGCTGACCATTTTGTCGTTATCATTCAATACGGCGCTGCTTAGCAACCTTGTCCTACCTGGTATATTGCCTACGGCTTTTAAATAATTTATAAGGGGAATTTAGAATTATTTCAAATTCCAGTCGCAATCTCGCGGATGCTTCAAGCAACGTAATTTGTTTGAGTTTTTTTTTTTTTTTTTTTTTATGATAAACTGCGCACTTTCACCTTGACTTCTTGGGCCATGTCCGATGTTATCAGGTGTCGTAGATTCAGGGCGTTGTGAGGGTTATGCCACCTGGCAGATCACAACACGTCCATTACAATAGAGAGGACAATCGATTCCTCACCGCCAAAAAAATCGCCGGGGCCCTAGACGCTTGACGGGCCATTCGAGCGATTCCGCATCTAAATGACGCAAGAACCATATGATCTTTACTATTTTTTATGAAAGATTTTTCAAAATGCGTCGTTTTGAGATCGTTCAAATGCGCAATCGCGCAAATCGAATTTTAAGAATGGGCCGCCAGGCTCGTATTCAGAAGTCAATGTACACGTCGGTACTCCTTGCTCGCAACTCTGGCTGTTTCTGACGATCCGGAATTAGTTTTTTATTGACGAATTTAGAGTTTTTTTCTTAACACGCATTTGAGAATTTTGAATTATTGACGACGCCGGTGGTAATTTCCATAAATTATGGTAAATAAGATCAATTTATTATTAATAAAAGGTTCTTTTTACGATTCAGTGATTCGACAGCTCTAATGTTGATTGTAGAAATTCCGACTTCAAACCCGTATTTTTGATCACGGCTATTTTTCGCGAGGAACACGAGGAGTTTTCCCACTATCCAAAACTTGTTATAACGTTGCGTTGTTGTCCAAAAATACAGTCATAAAACGAAATTTTAATTTTAATTTCTACACCCTATATATTTAGAACTACGTCATTGAGAGGATCCTTGTTAATATGACCTTTTCACCTTGACATATTTTAATCCTCCATTCAACGGATGCTTTATCAGCTTCACATTCGCACGTATGGAGTCCGTGAGGAACAAAACCGACATTTTTTTCTTTTGATATAATTTCATATGAACACGTTCACTATGAGTCTTTCATGATATACTGTATGATATAAAACCGTTTTTGAAATTATGTCTTTGTATGTCAATCACAATTGGCAAAGTTCCGATTGCAATACGCGTTCTTTGTAAAATTGGAAGCAAAAGCTTTAATGGAAAAAAATGCCGTTTTTTGGAAGTATTTCTTGCTAGAATTCACAAAATTCGGACCTGGAATTAAATCATCGTCAAAGCATTAATATCATTGTCCGTTGGCATTTTTTCATGAAGTTGAATTAACCTCTTTACTTCCTCCACAATTGTCCAACACGTATAACATACATCTGCTGTGAGAAATCAGATTGTTAAAGTTTTCAAGAATTTGTTCATAACGTGTGAATGCAATAAAATGTTATTTTCGCTTTATTACTCAATATCAATAGAAACACTCTCCAAATGATACATACAGTCCCGTTACTTAACCTCGAAATGATCGCTTGGGGGAATCACCAAATTTAGTGTATCCCAGTGCTCCCGTGATAGCGCCAACGTTGCCAATTTGAACCTTTTTTCCCTACATATTCGAACGGGCGGGGTCTATCAGGTCAATATGTCATATGAGAGCTATTGACATAAAAAAAAAAATCATTTCCGCATTGAGGAAATAGTTGTTTTTTATGTTCCTCCAAGGCTCCCTGAATATCTGAATTTGCACCAAACTATTAAAAAATATATAAAGAATTTTCTTTTTGTCGCGGAGTCACAGACTTCACCCGTCAAATGGAGCGTCTCCCCTTAAAGTTTGTCTATTTTACATGCTCGATTAACACCCTGTGTACCTCTACCAATGAAAAAATCACATCGTACTTTTCCCAATAAAAAAGCTGCAAGATTGTTTAATTCACTGAAACCAACGAATAAAAACAAATTAGAAACTTACTCATCAACCATCCGCTTATTCAAATCCAATCCGTTCAATGTACTAGACCAGTGGCGGTCCTCTCCGGGAGAGCAAATACGCAATTCCTCAAAACTGAGGCTCCGATTCAATGCACTATCTTTATTAACACTAACGTACTGCAATCCTAAATTGTTAGATGGAGCACTGGGAACGGTGTTCGGCAGAGGCGGGGTGTCGTCCAAGAGCCGAGTCGCTTGGTAGTACGATATGGCCCAGTCGGGAGGAGTATTATATTTGGGAGCAGGCTTCGGAGGTATCGGAGGCTTTGGTGAAGTTTTACTAGAGTAACTTGATGTTGGTGGAGTGTGTGAAGCCGGAAAATTGCTACGCGACTTCCCGTATAGTTGTCTGTAGTATTTTTCCTGGTCGCCGTACATCCAACAGACCTTCCACCATTGTTTGCACATGAGCACGTTGGCCGTGGATGGGTTCTCCCTCTTCAGGGGTCGATTGCTGAGAGTTGTGGGAGGCATTGTGCGTCTGTTAAGTGAAAACGTTAAAGAAGCCGCAAGTTTCGATTTCGAAACGGGAACGTAGCAGGTACTCTGTTGGCAGTAGCTATAGCTAATGGAAAACGAATTTAAATGTTGCTGGCCTCAGGCGGGCCTTGCGTTGATGTAGGCCGAAACGAGCCTACGCTGATGTCGAAGTTCTTTTGTTTTATTTGGAAAGCCAGAGGCGTCCGTAATTAGCGTTAGAGAACTGACCGTTACGGCTTTAGCAAAGGATGGAGGAAGAAGCTGGGTGTCCCTTTGGGTTATTTATAGTTTCAAAATTGATCGCAGTAGAAGTTCTGCTTTGTTCCTCATCTATTTTATAATGCGGGATTTATGGTGCCCGACTTCAATTCATTTCTCTAATTCACAATTTTAACTGATGATTTTTAGTTAGTAGTGCTCACGGACGTTTGAGAATTGAGTTCGCACGTATCGCCCGTTGCACGCTTGTCGAATTGACGTACATCCTCAGTTTATTACACGTAATTTTTCTCCGATGGTTGTCAGTCTACATTTCAACAAAAATGGCTGGTGCTGTAGAAATAATATGATCATCCATAGAGTTGCAATAGAATGAAATTCGTTTACAAGACATTCTAAAAGGTTTAATATGTATTTTTTGTTGAAGCTCTAACGGCTCATCTACAATGATACGCGCGCCGCCCGATAAGGCAAACATTTCGCACTTTTTCCGTTTCTGAGATGCTGCCGATCATTTATTTCCCGGTTTTAATGAGCCCGACATCTTGTTTACGAGGATTCCTTTTGCTTCGTCTGACTGCCAGGAATTTAACAACTATTTCGATATTACGTCCGCTGCTTCGTCGCAACTGAGAACGTCGACATTTCCAGATACTGTGAAGTTGCAACTGGTAAAGTTACGTACTAATCAGCAGCATGGGTCGAATTTCAACGGTTCAAACTCACAGGTACCTCCCGACACCGTTTAAAATTCCTATGGCCGCTTTTTTGCGCGCACCTGTCGCTTCCACGAAATTTACGAGAGAAAACACGAGGTACTCGGCTTGTACCCCGCATCGGGAACCACGCCGCACGGACAAGGCCCGAAGAATGTTTATCGAGTCCGATGCTTATATTTTGTCACCAGATTGTTTTTTCTTGCAAGAAATGCACCTCTTTCAGGCATCCACGAGACATGCCAATAGACATTGTTTTGATTTTTTACGTTGCCCGTAAATGATGACTTTAAATGGTTATTTTCTGGTGCCCGGCAAAGCGCTTTACCGTAAATATTTGCGAGCTGAAAATTTTACCGCACGCGTGCGCCATCAGTTTCACCGCACAGAAATGAAAGTGATCTGTGTCGGTGTCAAATGTTTATGGGCACTTGACATTGACGTTGGGCGTTTGACATTGGGCACGTGACATTGACGTTGGGCACTTGACATTGACGTGTGTATGGATAAACTTTTTAACGCGCGTGTGCGAATACAGATTCTATCGCGGACAAGTATTTAATTGAACTTTCAGAGACCATCAAAGGTAATGCACATACCCTCAAAAGAAAAACACTATATTGAACACGTACGAAAGTATCTTTGCCTCGTGCGATTACCAACCGAAATCTGCTTTGCGTCGTTTAGGCTGCTGCAGCAGTAAAGTGTCACTTTACACATTGCATATGACTTTTATTGGTAATGATTGGGGTCTGTGCTAATGGTGTTTCAAAGTCGCTGGGCAAGGAGAAAACGCAAGATGTCGCAGGATGGTTCCATGGTATACCTCAAGATAGCTTTGTCTGACTAACGGGCAACATTTTATAGAGCATGAGACTGACATTTTTCTCTTCCCAGCAAACATTACTTTGGCAAACAAAAAAGACACCTTAAGCAGCACTTAAATCTTAAATTCATCGAGAAACGATCTTATCGATTGCTGGTCAGCTTTTGCACGGAGAGTTCAATTATTATTTGACCGGGTAGGCGGGAACCTTTTAACTTTTTTTCTTTTGGTGAGCGGTCAATGCGTCACTGTTTCACTGATTTCGCAAGGTGAAATGAATCGATCGTCCGAACCATTATTCATAGCCTCCGCGGATCCAGTTTTACTTTTATTTACAAGAAGCCCTGCTCGAGCTGTATACAGTGTGACCCATAACGCCCGCATCACGTGGGAAATTCCTTTATTTATGAATTTGAACGAATTTCGGCTTCGCCTTTAGGCTGTGCTTCAGAAACGATGACAAATGATCCCAATTAAAAAAATCGACACTTTAAGGCATCTCGCTTTTTTGGGATACCCTGTAGGGTTGTCACGAATTTTTAAATTTGCCTCTGTTAGCCTCGTGTACATCCCCATAATAGATTTTTTCGTGAAATTACAAGTAAATTCATAGGAGTCCGATGGGCTGTTAGGTGGATGGGTGTTGCATAGATACAAACATTTTCGAGAAAAGAGAACAAAACGTTATAAAGGAACAAATTAATGATAAATTAAATCAAATACATTTTACGCTATTTGGGATGCGCAAAACTGGTTCTGTGAGAAAAGCAATTTTGCGTCCCTGTCCATTATTTATTATAATATTTTTTTCGTGTTTTTAAGCAATTCGGAACAAACTGAATATTACGATTTTTTGGTTTTCATAACGAAAAAAAGCATTATTCAAAAGATACAAAACTTTTTTTTTTGTAATATTGAGCAATGTTTTTTTCTTAGACGATCCTATATCCGCCTGCATCGTTTCTTGAGATATTGAATAATTTATCAAAATATAAATATCCGTTTATTATTGGTTTCTTCCTATATCTTCCCTATATTATTTTGAGTCGCTAAAGCATACTTTTACAGAGAAAAATTTGCCTCGTAGTCGATCCTCTATCTACCTCTATTACTGCTTCGAGTGAAGGATTTATGAGTGATATATTTGAGTAAAGAGTAAAATGAAGTTTCTATTCAATTTGGGTTTTCCCCGTTTAAGAGTAAGAAGCTCTAGTTTTTACAGGAAGCAACTTTAAATATATTTTTAGTCGGTACACTGCAGGAACATTTCAATTGTATGCAATAAACTTTGTGCCTTATACTCCATCGGCTTTGGAGAAACCAAAAAAACAAATGACTGTCTGTAACTGTCAAATTGTAATTTTTCTAAAAATTTTTTAAATCTCCCATTATTTCTCAAAATTTTGAAAAATCACGACGAGAAAAGTTTCTTAGTTCCTCATTTTCAACTCATAAGCCAATTTTCAACTTTCTCGGGCGCCTTTCATTTAAAAAAATCTCTTGTATTCCTGAATTTTCTAGACATTCAAATCGATCAGCAACGTCGTAAGAAGAATTGCAGTATATCAAAGTCACCGTCTAAATGAGGATTCCTTAGTTAAGGTCACAATAAGTTAATTTTTTTCAAGAAAATGTCAAATTCATCAAAGACGCCGAGCATGCCTTGATGCGAAGTTGATCTAGTTTATGAAGAAAATGTTCAGGTTATCTTATTCCGGCATTTTCGTGAAGTTTATTGATATAGAATTAGTCATAAAGAAATATCAGCGTAAAATGGCGGCATTGCGTGATATACATATGACCGTTGCGGAATGACGCAGGAGCACGGCAAAAATTTTTTTTGATGGCGGCTGCCCGAGAAAGTTGAATGTGGGCAAGGGTAGAAGATAAAAAACTTTTTTCTTTGAGATTCCTCACAATCTTGAGAGGTGATGGCAGATTTTGACGGTTTTTGAAGAAAATTGCAATTCGACGGTTACGGGCAGTCATTTCCTCATCGGTTTGCATGCCATTTCCCATCACGTCTGAGGCACATCCCGAGGGCAAAGTCGAAATTTGCCCACGTTCATAAGTAAAAAATTTCCCATGCCGATGCAGACTTTACGGGTCGCGCTGTATAAGTGATTTTTCGTTCGTTCGTTTTCGGAAGAAGCTCGACGACGAGCATTGCGAATTAAGTCAAACACGCGGTTTTATGGTTTCCATATGGTACCATCGCGGTGTAAAGATTTTTAATTGGAATGCTACGTGATCGCACCGTGCCACTGCAGAATCCCGACTATTTTCATTGCGAATCGCGAGCAACATCGCATGAAATTTACTTTCAATGTCGCGGCTACGATTGCGAAGAAAAAAATCGGTAAATCTGTAAACGAGGCGAAGAGTACCATAATAATAAATCGTCGACTCGGGGTTCCATAACAATCGATAAACAACTCGAACCTATTTACAAAGCTATTTCCTGATTTAAAATCAAATTGGCTGCTTGATGTAACCGTCGGCCAGCCGGTTCGTGGACGTGGGCTATTCCTTCCTACCTCGACGAAAGAGTTTAAAGCGAAAATGACCATTCTTAAAGAAGTTTGTTTAAGTACCGACGGTTCGGTGCTTGCTCAAAGTTAAAGCTAATGGCGAGTACCTACGACCGCATTCGAAAATATTCGTAACAACGACGGTAAGGAAAACGCGGAAGTCCTTCAGCGAGGAGTTAGGACCACTGTTGAGTGGCGGACACCTAAACCCTAAAGGGTGGCACTGACCTAATCAATGGCACGATTTAGATAAATCTTCAGATATATCATATTTACGTTTCACAAGGTCAACATATACCGTGTGTGAAACTCGAGCACGGTATTGATGGCTTTAGGGTGCTTTTTTTATTAGGTGATAAGGGTTGGATTTAGATGAAGGGAATGTGAAATTAGCTAGCCTTGCCTAGGCTGGCTTTCCGAGTGGTCATCGGTTAGAATATACCGCATGAGACGAAAAGGAGGAATCATTTCTATAACCTATTTCCAACAACCACAGTGTGCTAGATGACGGCCAATTTTTTGCACATATTTTGTATTTTGCAAGTTTCATATACAGTGGGGCGAAAAAGTGTTTGCACACTCCTTCCGTTTTCAATGTACGAGGAAGAATAAAACTTACAGTCATTTTAATGATTTTAATATGCACGGTGTTAGGGAAATAGCTTTCGCAAACTCAACCGACGCTTAAGAACACAATTTTAAACGAAAACTTTTGACAGTTTTTGTTAGAAAAAGGGTTAAAGTTTGGCAACCGAAGAACTAGATTGAACGGTAAAATTTGAATAAATGTGTCAAAACGTGTTTGACAAGTACTGACTGTTTCACGTATAGCATTAAGTTAATTAAGAATGACGTTGCCAGAAGCAATTTGAAACCTAACTAATAGCTAAGACTTTACTGAAATCTAACTTGGCAACGCTGCTTTACACATAGTATTTATTCTGATAATTTTTTGCATTTCCGATGGGCCCAAATTGATTAGTGCACTCACTGACCTTTAATTTAACAGTTCCTGACTTAACTTCGATATAAAATAAAATATGATTTTGATCCATGAAGAGGCTTTACAAAATTCTGAAGGCGAATTTACGAGAATCGTTATCCAGAAAGGCAGCTTCCAGCTCGACAAACATTTGTTCAATGTGCCCGAAGACTTCTGCATTCAGGTAGCATAATGCCTAAATACCAAGGACGAGGTCGAGCGCGAGAAGTCCGTCCAGAAACTGAAGAAGAAATGTTAAACCTTATGGAAGAGGGTTCAACAAGAATGGAATTTTCACAATTTTCACAATTTTCACAATTGGGCGGAAGAAAACCTTCACGCAATAACCCAAAAAAAATTTCAAGATGAATTTTCGATAAATTTCTGGACTTGGATTATGGGAAATCAGCTTATAGGGCCACTTGTTTCACCCCAAAGATTAAATGGACAATACTATTTAAACTTCTTAACCAATGATTTGCCAAGTTCGTCAGAAAATGTGCCTCTTTAATTGCGTGCGATTATGTGGTATTTACATGATGGAGCTCCAGCACACGTAAGCCGTCCAGTTGTCGAGCACATAAATAGTAACTCTGGAAACTGATGGATAGGAAGAAATGGTCCCAATCGTTGGCCTGCCAGATCTCCAGATCTTAATCCTCTGGATTTTTTTCTTTTGGGGTTTTATGAGAAATTTGGTTGACGCTGCCGAAATAAGGGACGAAAATCATTTGTATTAAGAATATTCCAGGGATTTTTCAGAGTGTGCGGGAAAATTGGGTAAAACGATGTCAAGTTTGTATACATTCAAATGTTGAACACTTTAAACGCTTAACTGAAAAACCCAACAACAATGAAGTTGTGAAGTGAATGTGGTGATAAAGTAATGGCGTGATGTTACTACATATGTGCATACATAGGTAGGTGCTATTAACAGTTGACAATAATATCTTAAGGGAAGTAGTTTTATCTAACTAATGAAAAATTATTTAATTTTTTTTTTAATTAATCCTTTAATACTTTAACAAAATACCTATGTAAATACGTAGTCAGCGATCGGAAGAAAAAAATTCGTGCTTAAAAACATAGTTTTTGTCGCTGTTTAGTATCAAAATAAACAAACACAAGATTTCAGAGGTGCGACGCGACGTTGCCAATTTCCAGAAAAATAGCATAATTTCCGATCTGTTTTCCCGGGAAATGGTTGGATTCAGGACACCTGTTGTAAGGAACTTTTTTTTGTTTAAAATGATGTTTTTTATAGTTAATTAAATTTATGAAAGTTATTTCCCTAACACCCTGTATACAATACTGAAAAATTAAACAACGAAAACCTCTCTCAAAGAAGTATTTGCACATTATAAAATTATAAAAAAAAAACGTAAACTAAATAAAAAGTAATTTTTAACAATTAGTATGCATCCTGTTTGCATCGGTAGTGGCCTTCAGCCTTCTGGGTACTGAAACAATGAGAATTTGAATGTGTTCTAAAAGGATTCCGGGCCACTCTTCAAGTAACACTGTCTTTAGGCTCCCTTGCTGGAAATGTGCCGTTTTCGAATTTGCATGTCCAGAGTGTTCCACAAATTTTCAATAGGGTTCACATCAGGAGACTGTGATCGATTAATAAGTCTGTGGGAAACATTGTACAACAACCACTCCTTCGTCAAATTAGCTGAATGTTTCAGGTCATTACCTTGTTGAAGGAAAAAATTACTTTCCATATTTAATTTAGCAGCATTTGGCCTTCATTTATGGCGCAATATGCCGATACAACTCTTAGTTGTCATTATTCCATCAAAAATGCCAGATTTTCTACTCCATTGTATTCCATATACGTATCTTCTTCAAATCAAGACGATTCCTCCACCACATTTTATTGTAGATTTCAAATTTTCTGACTTCAGCTCTGTGTTCAGTTTTCTCCACACAAATCGTTCCTCACTTGAACAGAAAAGACATAACTTACTTTCATCGGAAAACATAATGTTCTTCCACCACTCCAAAGGCTTTTGTACTTGGACTTTGGTAAAGTCTAAACGTTTCTGAGGACTTTTCTCGGAGATGAACGGCCTTTTCCCTGCTATTTTGCTAAAAGTATTTGCCCCATGAGGAACGTTTCTTATGATTTGAGGGTGAACGTTCTTTCCTCATGTTGTTGCGATATCAGCCGCCATTATTTGAGCGCTAATAAACGATTTTTTTTTTGAGTTTCTTAAATTAAAAATTGTTTTTGTCGAACGTTGAATTTGTTCGCTCTCCCGAAACGAAGCGTCGGTTCTTCATATCTTTTTACTACACAGGGTGTTCGGTAGGTAGAGCAAGATAGGTTATTTGAGGAGGTTATTCCGATTTGACTTAACCAAACATATCTCTGCGAGCATTCCTTGTCTATGTTAGGGCTATTAATCGATTATTTGAAAATATCGCGGGGTTCTGGCTCTAAATTCCTCCTGAGATAACTGTGAGGAAACGGCAAAAGGCTGTTATGAATCCCCTCGCATTTCTTGTTTATGTTAAGATCATTAATCGGCATTATCTGAAAGTGGTACAGGCTTCGGTACCAAGTTCTTCCCAAGGTTAATGCGGGAGAGAGGATTGTTTACAAGTTCCTTTAGCGTAGGTGAGGAAAGTGATTAAGGGTTTGGTACCCGTGAGCAAAAGAGCGGAAGGCTCTCCCATCCTATCGGTTCTCTCATGAAGAGGGGATCGGTTCGAGGTGTTGACACCGGGTCGTGTCAGGGATTCCGTTTTTGGGCTTCGAGAATTTGTATCGTTTTTTTCCCCACTTTCCAGCCACGGACCTTACATCTATCTATGTACCAAGTGTTATAGTTTTCCTGACAATTAAGTTTTTAATACTTTTCAATTTGACCGTGCTTTCCTACAATTAACGAATTGCAGAAGAACAAACCTTTTTACCACAATAAACTTTTCTGTCATGTTTGAATAGATTTTTTCAATTATTTAAGCCATAAAATCCAAAATGGCTTTGTTACTCACCCAGAACTTCATAAACATGATTTCCCTAGCTGGTAATTCAGCAAAGATTCGAATTCTAACATGGATTTTGTTTGAACGCTTAGGTGTATGTTTATTCAAATTTCCTTAGGCACTAGTTCTTCAGCTCTTATGGAAAGTTTCTTAAGACACATGTTAAAAATCAGAGCAATTAATTTTAATAATTTTAAGAACCCACCAAGCGCATGCGCCAAAACTTAGGCTAGTCATTTATTACCTTACAATGATTTTTCACGATTTTCGAAGTTTTTGGTTTTTTATCATTTTTTATACTTATATAATAATAAAAATAATAATAATAATAAAAAATTATAAATTTTTAAGAAAGTCTGGATATTCGCATTGAATAACACTTAACAATGTAAAATAATATTTTATTCTTCCAAATGTAACAAAAAACAAAAACATAAGAATAAACGGACCTTTTAGCTGACTGTGATTGTAGAACGTCATTGGACATTATTGCAATTGATTTTACCAATAGTAAATTGTTATTCTTTAATCAGCGTGTTCCATAACAATAATTTTTACGTTTAAAGTCTTAAATTTAAATTACGCAAATTGACATCTTTTACCAACGAGGAATGCGCTGATATTATTTATTGTTATGGAAAAACTGATGGTAATGTTGAGGCACCTAGGCGGTTCTATCAACAGAGTTTCTCGAACTGTCGAACTCCACATGCAGACGTATTTAGCCGAACCCATCGTGGCATTAGAGAAACTGGATCAATTTGCCGCAATCGAGATTCCATCGTCAATCGTAATAGACCTGAAGAAGAGCAAGCCCTTCTTGCCCTTGCAGCAGATCCAACAACTGGTGTTAGGAAAGTGGTGAGGGAGGGCGACACCTCAATTTGAAAAGTCTGGACAGATGAGTCGAAATTTACTAAAGAAGGCATTACAGCCTACCATAATTTGCATTATTGGTGTAACAAGAGTTGCATTCCTCATGTGAAAAGACAGATTTCCCTTCGACATAAGTTTAACGTTAACGCGTGGGGGTGAAGTTATCGCTGATCGTTTCATTGGAGGGCACACATTACCACAGAATTAAAATGGAGAAAACTATTTAGCTTTCCTGCAAGAAAGTCTGCCTGCTTTGCTAGAGGATTTACCCTTGGATTATTGAGATATGATCTTTTAACGCAATGCCTGTTCTGTCCATCACCGACGAAGGGCATGTGAATATCTAAATCGAGTGTTTCCTAATCACTAGATTGGGCGAAATGAGTTCGTTCTCTGGCCTGCCGGGTCTCCTGACCTTACGCCCGTTGATTTGTTTGTACAGGGTCCCATGAAATCGCTGGTGTATGAAGAAGATACAAAATAGAAACCGTTTAATCGCCGGAATTAATCAAGCTACCAACGAGAAATGCGACTCGGTATCACCATAACAGCCATAAGGTATGCAGCACCTAGGTGTATTCAGAATGGTGGTTTTCGTTTTGAACATAATAAATAAATATTTTATGATTTATTTACGATAATTTTTTATTTTTTTTTAGAACTATCTTAAGGTAATAAATGGGTAAATTTTGACGAATACGCTTAATGGATACTTAAAAGTATTAAGATAATTGCGTTAAATTTCAAAATGTTTCTTAAAGAACTTTGCATAAGAGCTGAGAAACCATCGGTTAAAGAAGTTTTTAAGAAATTTAAATAAACGTCCGTCTAAGCGTCCAAATAAATCCACGTTTGAATTCGACTCTTTGTTGTACTATCAGCTAGGAAAATCATGTTTTTTAAGTTTTAACTAGCTAACAAAGTTATATTTAAATTTAATAAAAAACAAAAATTCCTATCCATACAAAAAACTAGTCGAGACGATTTTGCAAGTAAACGTCAGGGTGCAAACACCTGTTTGGGGTGCATTTTGAACGTTTTTGATTATAACCTTGTAGACCCACAATTTTATCACGATATTTATCATGAATTATTCGTATTCTAGTTAAACCTCATTTAATATGATATTACAAATGACAATAGGTTTTCACAGTGTTCTTATACAGGGTGTTTCAGAACAGTATGTCATAAATTCAAGGGGTGATTCCACGAGCGATTTTGAGAAAAAAAGTTCGTATGAACTTAGGTCCGTTTTCGCTTTCTGTCTGAAATACAGGGTGATAAGATTTGCTATATTTTTTTAATAAGTCCGGACCTGCATTAAAGATTTTTATTAACCTTGATGGGCGTAAGTTAGGTGTAGAAACACATCTTTTAGGAGAAAAACGAATGTTTAAATGGAAACAGTGGCGCCCCCAAGGCTATGACCGTGATTATTTTTTGTTAAACATATGTTACGCCTCTGGCTTTTCGAAAAATAAAAATCGTTTTCTTAATTCTAGTTTGTTTTGTTAAAAAATGGTCTCTTTAATTTTTTTCGTAACATTACGCATTTTCATACATTCTTACTGTATTGAAAACCGGATTTTAAAATTATTTAGTAGATTGACTTCAAGGGGTAATAATTTGTTGGTTATTCACTTTGACAGTTTTCGCTTTTTGTCTTAAATTGCGTCTGTATTTACGGTTAGTTTCAACACCAAATGGTTAATTTTACTAATACGGAATTGGCAGATGTCCATTTCATCCATGGTCTCGCTGATGGCTACGCAGTAGAAGCTGCCCGATTACATCAAGAACGCTTCCCAGACAGGGTCGCGCCAGAGAGACGTACATTTTCCGACGTCGATAGGAAATGATGGAAAACTGGTGCTTTTCAACCTAACGACCGTTTAAAGGGTGCCCCTCAAACTGTTCGGGCTCCAGAAATCGAAGAAGTTATAAATTTAGTAGAAGAAAATCCTGAACTGAGTACTAGAAAAATTGGAAATCAATTGAGTATGTCGCACGTTCCGGTTTGGAGAATTCTACATGATTTTTTATTGTACCCGTATCATAGTCAGCGCGTCCAAGCCGTACTTCTCCGGGAATTAATAAAAATATTTAATGCAGGTCCGAACTTATAAAAAAAAAAAAATATATATATATATATATATATATAGCGAACTTATATATATACATATAACGCCCTGTATTTAAGACAGAAAGCGAAAACGCATCTGGGTTCCTATAAACTTTTTTTCTCAAAATCGCTCGTAGAATCACCCCTCAAATCTATGACATACTATCCTGAAACACCCTGTATATTAGAAATATTAGGGTGCAAATACTTTTTTGAGCCCCTGTACAACGTATACGAAAATTCTCTCCGGAATTCAGGTTCGATCCTGCGTTGCGTGCCTTTAAGCACTTACATTTCCAGAGTGTTTTTTTAGGGCGCGCCGGGTGATACTAAATCAATTAGATTTTGATTTACGATCATTCAGCCATAAGGAACTAATCACCTTCTCGTAAATTAACTTCGTTTATTCTTTAAGAACTACGTTCAAGTCCATTCATTTATCAACTTCAAAATTGATCTTTTTAAAGGGAATTTGTCTGCCAGGGTGCTAATAATTAACAGTATATAAATATTATAGAAAAATTAATATTTTCACAGTTTTACCTCTTGTATCAATTTTACTCACTTTACCCAATGCAATCGGCTATAATGAAAAATCTCTCTATTGGTGACATCTCTCCATAAATCTGGTAAATTGCGCTTTTAGTTGGACGTGTGTGGTTGATCAGTTTTCTCAAATGAATGGCCAATTATACGTAGAAATATTGTGCTGTTGCTACAGTTGCTACGAATGGACTGTCCGTTAATTTAAACTTACGCCGATCCATTCGTTTGTTTCAGCCTGATGATATTTACGCTCACTAGGCAGGCGGGTAAGTAAACAATATGTTGATGTGTTAAGAGAATATGCCGCTATCAAGATGGTTTGGACCATTAATCAAGAAACTCCTGAATTGAAGTAAAAAGGGTGAGGTATCTGTTGAACGGACACAACCTGGTACTTTGCAGTTGAAGAAGAAGAAGAAACGTTCCTCTTGATTGAGTTCGGGATTTTGACCAAGCCGTCTCGCGGACCGGATTCGAGTTCTGGGGATGGGGACCGGTGGTCGTACGTATCAAAGTGGTCAGTTCCAGTTCGGGACAGCTTTGGCACGAATGTTCATCAGGTAAGTGATTCAACATTTATACTTAAATGTTTTTTCGTAAAATTTTGTAATTGTTAGTTTTCTTGATCGCTTGTAATTGGCATTTCTGAAAAGCATTTTCCATTTACCCGGAGTTGGCAGAGTTATCCATGTACGTATCCCGATGGCAAACACAGAGGACTATCCGGGTGGCGCTGAGCGGAATATTGCGGCTAAAGGAATTAATATTTTTTTGCGTTGTTTAGAACTTAAAATTCAAAAAATAAATAACAAAATATAAAATAAATATGAAAAAAATAAATTTTCCTTCACGCGGGGGGGTTGTAACTAGGTAAGTGGGAAACACCAAAGTTATGTTTTCTTTTTAATGAAATACCCAGTGTATTAGTGCCGTTTTAGATTTTGTTAATAAATAGGCGTAAGTTTCGTTCAGATTTAGCTACCCCAATCCAATTAAGGATTTCAAAACAATGGGATGAGAAAATGATCGAGGTTCTGTAGAAATGTGGTGCTAATTCAAAAACTCTGCTTTAAGGAAAAATTTAAACTGGAGCAAGCCAACGTTCGTTCCAAGCCTTAGACATGAAACATATTTCATGCTGTAGCCGTGAAAACTTGGATATATTATACAGTATGCATAAAAAATAAGTTGAAAAGTGTATTTACTCTGAAGAATGTTGACCTACTTAATTTAAATGGAACACACCAGATTTGATTGCTTGCAGATAGAGATACTACCAACCGAAAACTAGTATACTATACTCTCCTATTCCTAAACATACAAGTTTTTCAAAAATTAAAATTAAAAAAAAAATTGAAAATCTTATAAATTTTTGTACCAGTTGCCATGGTTACATCTAAAATCTCAACATAAAAATTCACGTCTGCGTGTTCTTGTTTTCGATATTTTTTTGTTTATGACGTTTTCAATACTATTTGCAGAACACGAATGGTATTTACGTTTTCGAAGTGTTCTTGATACACTCGACCGACTTACATAGGTGTATTGAACAATCTGCGTTCGGCTAATATGAGGATTTCCGGTAACAGCATCAAACACATCAAATTTATTTTCTTCTGCACCTGTTACAGGTTTGTTTCTAACGGTTCGGTTCTAATCCACACTTCCAGTTTCTTTGAAATTATTTAACAACTGCTTGGAAGCCGAATTCTGTAGACGACTTTGAGTTAGGAAATCTTTTAGCATATACTTGTGATGGGAGTGAAGTATTTTGATGGCATTCCCCAAGTATAAATTAATGCAATGTCAAAATACCAATAGAAGTCTGTCGAGTGTATCAAGAATACTTCCAAAACATAAATACTATTCTTTGCCTTGTGTTATGCAAATAGTATTGAAAATGTCATAAATAAAAAAAAAATGTTTAAACAAAAACGCACAGACGTGAATTTTTATATTGAGATTTTAGATGTAACCATGGCAACTGGTACAAAAATTTATAAGATTTTCTACTTTTTTTTTAATCTTAATTTTTGAAGAAACTTGTTCATTTAAGCATTGGAAAGTATATTAGTTTTCGATTGGTAGCATCTCCATCTGTTGCTCCGAGCAGTCAAATCTGGTGTGTTCAATTTAACTTAAGCGGGTTACCATTCTTCAAAATAAATACATTTTTTAACTTGTTTTTTCTCCATACTGTATAGGATATCCAAATTCTCCTGGCTACAACGTGGAACATGCCTCATGTCTAAGGCTTGGTATGAACTGCGGCTTACTCCAATTTAAACTCTTTTTAAAGCAGAGTTTTTAAGCTTGCACCACATTTTTTCAAAACCTCATTATTTCAAAATCCTTGAGGTTCGGGGCAGTTAAATCTGAACCAAACTTACTTTTATTTTTTAAAAGAACCTGAGGCGGTACTAGTATATCGAATATTTCATTAAAAAAAAAAATAATAATAAAAAAAAACTTTAAAACTTTTCACTTATCTATAATCCCCCGTATTGAAGAAAAATAATTTTAGAACGTATCTGAATTTGAGCTCTATCCGGCGCAAAAAAATCAAAATGTTAAATACTTCAACCGCGACACTCGGTGTGGCATGGTGTGAATAACCCTGTGGAGACACCATGCTCAACTGGTGACATGTGCCCTTCACACCGCTTGCCTTGAGGGATGCGAATTTGGTCTGACTAAAATCATACACGACCAGGGGACTAGAGGTGTATTACTAATCGATTCAGTGATGACTAGTCAAACAGATTCGTTGACAGTCAGCAATAACGAGTTTTTCCAGCCTTTGCACCGATTTAAAAACGGCAGGCAGAGCATTAGCTCCAAATAGACTCATTAGAGAAAGGAACTTAATTCCCATCCGATTCTAATTCGACTGCCGAGCCGAAGAAACCGGAGTCGGAAATTTCAATTTCAAATCGATAAATCTGGTTTTTATTGGCTGAAAGATTGGCTTCCTTAGAGAGGTAGAGCAAAAACGGCTGGATTCCCTTCCGTTTGCTCGAACTACGACGTTTATGGGGATTTTTATGAAGGTACGCGTTGTAAACATTTAGTGCGTTGAACTGTTGTTTAGATATTTCAGAGGGACTTGATTAATGATTGGTATCTTGTAAAAAAAAAAAAAAAAAGAAAAAAAAAAGTAAAAAAAAACTCTTCAATACTGCGATTCGTTTCAGGGTAATGGAGAAGGTCGAGTTTCAAGAAACGCGATAACATCTAGGAAGTGCCGTATGCAGTAGCTGTGGTTTCACACAATATTATGTGGTACAAGTTGGAGAATATGTTATGACAGCGAAATTGATATCGACCACGCGTAAAGGCATTTGAATGAATTGTGGTGGCATTTGTAACCGGAGATGTAAGCCGATGCGTGTATTCTCCTCTATCCGTGAAGATGTGAATTCTTGTTGGGACCTCCCTTCATCAGGTTCTAGTAAAGGGAGGAGGGGGGGGGGGGGCACCTTAATCAACATTGGCAGGAACTCTGCCAAGTTGCCTGTGGCTAATGCTCAACGACCTGCTCGGAGACATGCATCGATCAAAAATGAAACTTAGTGGATGACAAACATTATACGAGGTGAATCAGGTTTGAATCGGAAAAAATGAGGAGGCAAAGCTCCAAAAAAAAATACAGGGGAAAAGTTCATACGAACGTGTACGTAGCCGATGTTGTGCTGTATAAAAAATCGAAGCATGTGCTAGTCGCCACACCAGTAAACCAGTCAAAGAGCAGCGGGAGTAAAACTGGCACTCGCGTTCATTATTACACACGTCACTATTGCGTTTTCGGAATAGCTAGGGAGGAAAGCTCCATTTTCTATCAACTCTCTGTAGGAAAAGAACGTGCGTTGCGCGCTGTTTTGGAAAGTAATTTGGAAATGGTTAGACACATACTGTGCGTAAGAAATGCAGGCGCCAGACACGATTTTAGACTGAACGAGCATTTCGAGCCCGACGAAATTTGCTGTCAGTTATAGAATAAAAAAGATGGAGGCAGTAAAAGGGCGCCAGATAACCGCACGGGGTTCCCAGCGTAATGTGCAAAGCCCAATTGAGTACGTCATAAAGCTACCTATACGCTTAAAATTCGACTCGGATTACTCCAAAAATAATTGAAGCCGCAGAGAAAAAAGAGAAAAAATGTTCGAAACTTCGACACTTTGCGTTTGGATAACTTTCCTTTTCATTTTTCCGAATTCTGCAAGTTTCACGCGTCACATATCTAACCTCTTCGACTTGGGAATTGTAACGTTAATTCACGTTTAGTTCGGTTCGCGGTGACAGTTCGATCGAGCAAAGGGGCCCCCATCACCCACTTGTCATCTCTGCTGAAATGAACGTCGGCCTACGAGCTCGCACCAACAATTTTTAGGGACAAAAAGTAACTAGTTAATCGTCGTGTACGCGCCGTCTAACAGTGCCCTCAGTGCACCTGCTACATTTCCACCAATGCCGGCGTCGAGCCCACCTGTTATATCAGCTAGCGCCACCTATTACATCCAATTTTCAGTACATTTTGAAAAGACCGCACTTTATAGAAACGCACCCTTATCACGTAAATGTGAACCCGAACGCAAAACAATCGCCCGTCGCGAGGCAGTACCATAGGAGCGGTTGGTGGTACCGAATCGACTGACAAGCGAGAGCCATGGCACGCCACGATGGCGATAGCCACCTGAGAGACGCCTCCTTTGACTTTGCCTGCCGATGCCGCGATACGAGTAAATATGTAGTACCAGTACCCTTACGCCAAACAAACAAAAGACTATCCGCGTGCATTGTTGCTGGGTTTGGGGCGAAATTGCGGGGTGTCACGAAAATCTGCTCCCGGAAAATTGCCGACCATTGAACGATCGACGAAAGTCCAGCAAGCCAGTCACGATTCCTCGGAGCCTCTATGCGGGTGAGAGGCAAAAGAGTGAGCTGCGTCGAGTTGTGGGAATCCCAAACTTTCACAGGACTAAAGTAGCGTGGCCCAAAAATGGAAAATTTAGAGACGACGCTGCGAGACATTTAGGGGCATGGAACACTTCTGGCGTGTTGTCTTCTAATGGCATCGCTGGCCAATGTAACTTTGTAGGAGGACGATGAAGCCGATAAGCGTCAGATATCAGCGGACAACTCCAAGCTCTGTCCGCTCAATTTAACCACTATTTGAGGAGAGGACTGATAGAGGGGGGGGGGGAGCAGGATGGGAACTGTATCACCATGTACTGAAACTCTGGCGCGCACTCCGTCCGATAGAGATGGTCGTTACGTACGTAACAATTAGAATCCCTACGAACTAAGAATTGTACGCAGGTAACTCAGCACATTTGTCACGTGATCGTCGTCCCTCGTGGGTCAGGTATTATGTATAATCACTAAATCGAGACATTAAATTTCAGCTTAAAAGTTATATCGTCATTAGGGGCTGAGTCAAACCAACGAGATACAATTCGGTAAAATGAACTGCTCAGGTCGGGTCCCACGACTGGGATTAATCGGTTGCTCTTTTAAAAATAGGCTGGTGTTCTTGAGGTGCCTCAAGCTCAGAGGCGTCCAAGCAACGATCGCATCTTCGCGGGTCGGTTATTTATTTATTTTTGGCAAAAACCCTAGCTCGCACCTGAAGCTGCTGATAGCGCTCAGCGGCAGCAAAAAAAAATTGAAGCTGTTAATGCAGTTTTGGCCGCCGCCGCTGCCTTTTATAGCTTGTTAATTTGCCTGTTTACCTGCTTCCAAGTTTGTATAAAAGAAAAGAAAGAACTAATTCGGCTCGAAAATCGCTGTAAAACAATCTGGACGTTTTTTCAAGGTTGCCACATTTAATGACGTTCATTTAGGTGTAATGGAGGTAGAATTCGTCCCCCCTGGCCAGTTCGTTGGTCGCCCGGATTTGAGTCTCGCGATTTTCTCTATATTCACGTAAATCTCGAACCATCCAGGTGGCACATTACGTTTACGACCAGTAAATGCCAATAAGAGATTGCACAGAAATAGTTGAAAATGATAATAATACCGTAAAATAATTACACCGGAATGTTGAGGTGATCATACGATCCATAAAGCGAGTTTATAGATGTTACTGCGTTCATAGACTGCGATAGTGGAACAAGGCTGGACGCTTCGTGAACTCGAATTATAGGACATAATACAGGGTGGGGCGAAAGTCCGGAACGGAACTCGTATCTCTTCAATGGATGACTTAAAAAAATCTCTGAAACACGTGAGCTGATTTTGAGTTGTACGCATTTTCTGGCAGCAAAATGACCAGTTTTCCCTCCACTCCTTAGCTGCAACGCTGCCATTTTTTTTTTAATGAAAATACAGGGTGCCCCTGAAATAAGTGCCGTAATTGCAGCAAATAACAGAACTCGTCAATAGTACCGACTTTCGTCAAATAAGTTGTTTTTAACTCACATTTGCCTCCGGTCTTTTACCTACTAAAACCACTCTATGGCACCGCTTATGGATTAAAAAAAATCCAAGTACACCCTGGATATTTTGTTGATGTTTTTTTGCTAACCGTGAGTCAAGGTGCTTCGCAAGTCTTGCATTGGTTACCATTGATGGTATTTTTTTTTTTTTTATATTTTAATCATGTTACAATCTGTCACATATTAATTACAAGGACATTCAGCAACTTTTATATATGAACTTACAAAGAACAAAACAAAATATAAATGATTGAAGGGTGACCGACATCTCGGTCCTCCTCCCATTAGGTGCCGAACCTGTCGCTAAGTTCCAGTGGGTTGAATCTGTTCAATCCACTGGAATATCGAGAGGAGTCTAAGAGATTCAGCGCAAGGTGCTTGGGATGATTGTTTAGCCGGATCATGTATCTTCTGGCCTGTCTCCGGATTTCCTCTCTCACGGTTGCCATTTTGAGGTCGTTATGCAAAGTAAGGTTGCTCACGTACCAGGGGGCTCCCGCTAGCATGCGCAGAGTCTTTGACTGGAATCGCTGCAGAATCTCTATATTCGAGTTGCTAGCGGTTCCCCAAAGCTGGACACCATAAGTCCAAACTGGCTTGACAATACATTTATAGATTAGGACTTTGTTGCTTAGTCCTAGTTGAGAGCGGCAGCCCAGGAGCCAGGCCAAATTCCTGATAATTCCATTCAATTGGACCCTTTTGGTGTGTATGTGCTTTCTCCACGTCAGCCTCCGATCGAGGTGCATTCCCAAGTACCTCACGCTATCAGCCTGCGGAAATTGATGGTATTGAGAAATTTTCGTGTGAAGTGCCACGTTTTACGAATAATGAATACACCGATACGGTGTCAGCTTATGGGGAAACTCGTGGAAATTCTAATCGAACTCGTAGGATTTAAACACGTCGTTTCCCGGATCGTCCCACACCCCATAGGCGCACGTTTGTTCGTGTTACTCGAGGACTTCGAAATAGTGGAACCTGTGCAGGTGCATAACAAGATCGCGGCGGACAACGGCCCAATCGTTTCGGAAATGTTGAAAATGAAATTTTGGAAAGTGTTGGAAATAATCCTGGAAGTCGCACTCGTAGACTGGCAATGGAGCACAATGCGTCAAAAAGTTCGACTTCCAGGAGATCAATATCATTCCCGATCACCAATTCGGATTCAGGGAAGGACATGCAACCATAGAACAAGTCCATAGAGTGACACACAAAATGTACGAGGCACTTTAAAATAAGGAATATTGCTCAGGTATCTTTTTAGGTATTAAGCAGGCATTTGATAAAGTGTGGCACAAGGGCCTGGTTTACAAGATCAAGAAATCCATACCAAAACACTTTAACATACTTAACTCCTACTTGAATAATCGCACATTTTATGTCTAAGTCGAAGACGCCTGGTCGACCTTATATGACCTACATGCAGGGGTTCCCCAAGGTTCAGTCCTGGGTCCATTCTTGTACTCCCTACATACAGCAGATACAGTACACAGCCAACATGGTATGTTATCAACATTTGCAGACGATACTGCGTTTCTAGTTAGCAGTCCTGACCCGCGAACTGCTACTGACCTCACACAAGACTATCTTTCACAACTAGAATCCTGGCTAACTAAGTGGAAGATAAAGATTAATGAAAACAAGAGATACCTGCCCGCCAGTGAAGATAAACAACGTGGAAATTCCCTAGGCAGAATCAGTGAAATACCTAGGAATACACCTCGATAGGAGGCTAACCTGGAAGAAGCACATCAAGACCAAAAGAACTCAACTAAATCTCAAAACAAAAAACTTACCTGGCTACTGGGGTACCATCATTAAGTATCACTAGAGAACAAAGTGCTAATTTATAAAACCATCATCAAGCCCGTGTGGACCCATGGTATCCAGCTATGGGGAACCGCCAGCAACTCTAATATCGAAATTTTACAACGTTTTCAATCTAAGACGTTACGAATGCTTGTTAATGCACCATGGTATGTTAGCAACAATACAATTCACTCCGACCTCTCAATCAAAACAGTCCGAGAAGAAATAGAGAGCTACTCAGATAACCACGTGCGAAGATTAGATCACCACCCAAATCACTTAGCCATAAACTTACTGGACCCAGCAAGATATACAACCAGGTTGACGAGGTTCAACCCTCTAGATTTGCCACATAGATTCAACCAAGTAAGGGACTGAAATGTTGGTCCTTTTACTACACCACTTAGTACTATAATTTGTAATTGCCAGCAGAGATATTGAATGTCCAATGTATTTTTACCTTTATTGTGACAGATTGTATTTCTACAAGTAATTAAATTTAAAAAAAATAATAAATAAAAAAAGTTCGATTTGAAGGACTTTAAAACAACAACAATTACACCCATACCATATACCAAAAGTTCGGTGTTTAAAACCGCAGGATTATCATCATCGACAGGGTTTCTGCAACTGGGTTTTAAGGAAACTAAGACGGGTTCCAAACTTCCTTAACTATGCTTTAGCCACCGATGAAGCAGGATTCACCAGGTAAAGAGTATTTAATATGCACAACACTCACATTTGGATAGATGAAAATCCCCATGGTATAAGGCCTCGCAATTCTCAAGAGAGATTTTCAATAAACGTATGGGCTGGAATAATAAACGGTCGGCTCATCGACCCTTTTTACCAGATCGATTAGATGGCAGAAGTTATTTACAGTTTCTAAATAACGAGCTTAATCATTTATCGAAAGATGTTCCGCTGGAAATTCGTGGAAACATGTGGTATTTTGATGATGGTGCTCCTTGCCATAACGCCCGAATTGTGCGAGAATGGTTAAATGAGCACTTTCCCACTAGGTGGATTGGTCGAAATGGTTCTGTTGCGTGGCCCGCCGGATCCTCAGATTTAACTCCTTGCGATTTTTATTTATGGGGCCATATGAAACAGCTAGCGTATTTTGATACAATTGAGGGACTATGAGGACGCGCTGAAAATGCCGCCAGAATGATTCGAAGTGATAGGGAAACGTTACTGAGGGTGGAAGAAAATTTTCAACGGCGAATAAAATTATGCTCTGAGAATAATTGTTGGATTTGTTAAATTACAAATTAATGTGCAAACTCGAATCTAAATGGTAATAGATAAATAATAATTTCGGCATGGGTTGACTCATGCTGGGTACGCACCAGGCTGATTGAGGTGTATGTAAAAAGGGAAATATTTCTTGTAATCCTCCACGATGCTCGTGCTGCAGTAGTGATTCTGCCGTTTATAGGTAAAGTCGGTCGGTTAGTGCGTTCTTGTGTTGTTAATCCCAATTTCCACTAAATATACTCATGATTTCCGACAATAACGGAAGACCTTTTGAACACTTAATTCAACCTCTTTTGTAGGTAAGTCAAAAATTTTAATTATTTTTAACAGTAAATAACCTAAAATCCCAGTTACCCCTCCTACTTAGCTGTAAGTGTTCACTGATTATTCGCACATCAGAAAGCAGGCAGCAAATTTGCTAAGTCTCTATGCGAAGGATCCGAAATAGGATAAATGCAATTTTAGATGCCATAGGCGGGTGACGGAATTGCAATAAATCTTTTCATGAATTGAACTGAAAAACTATACCTCTTGCGCAAAAATGTTGCTCTTTAGGCGTTCTATTGTTGATTAAAATGATGCCACCTATTTTCGGGACACCCTGTATATGTCATGCGAAGGCCCGTTGAAGAGTTCGGGAAAATGGAATCTTACCATACCCTTTTTCCTCTTCGTTATGCGGTTATTAGCAAATAAAATAAAAAAAACTCAGAAACAAAAAAATGTGAAATACCTTCTTAGTCTTGTCCATAAGCGGTTAACGTGGCAGATGCTGAAGATGCCCTCCACTCTCCGCTTGGCATGCTCCCATGCTTTGGTAAACCCCAGTGAACATTAATGTCGATTTGCTCATGCTTTAAATCGAAATAAAAAAAGTATTGTTTAGCGAGGCAATAAATTTGATACAAAAATGCAGCAATTTTTTCGCCTTTTGACGTACATCTTGATATACTGAATATCACTTTACTTGTTTATTTATTTTACCAATGTAAAATAGAAACTCATTCAGACTTACAGACAGCGTAGCGATACAGATTTTTATTGGGGTTTACCATTGTCTGGGAGTGTACCAAGAGGTGGGTGAAAGACATTTTCAGGATCTGCCACGCTAAGTAACCCGCAAATAGGACTGACGAGGTATTTGTATTTTTTTTGTTTTTAAAAGTTTTTTTTTTTAATTTTTTAATAACCAGATAACGAAAAGAAAAAAATGGTGTGCATTTTCCATGAGCTTTTCAACGAACCCTCCCATGACCCATATTGCCATATAAACAAAAAGTTGGATGAGGTGGCAGCTAAGGGGTTGAAGGAAAACATTTCGTTTTAATGCCAAAAAGTGCGTACAACTCGAAATCAATTCATGCGTTTCGGCGTTTTTTGAAGTAGCTCGTCGATATTAATTTTATTCCGGACTTTCGCCCAGCCTTGTATATAAAAAAATGTTGTCTGAAAACAATCAGACTTTTTCGGGAATGCCAAATGTCGGCAATAAACTATAACGAAAAGGTATCATAACCCTGGAAACTTTCCCATAATGGTGTCCCTTGAAGTAGTTCATTGCCGATAGAAAGGGGATTTGCCCTGTGAAGATTTTCCAAGAATCCCACTGCAGTACATCTGTGATATTGGTTGCAATTAGCCATAGACGTAGTAAAGGTTGTAAACCCTGGTGATTTAAAAAAAAACCCGACTAGAGGTAAACAAAGGACCAATCTCTGGTACCGCGGAGGACGTCTAATTCCAATAATTCAATAAAGGGTCGTTACCGTGTGACAAGGAAAGGGTAGTGGGAACTGACTGTTCAGGCTTCCACCCACTTTTTAATCAGTCCACACTAGACCTCATCAGAGATTAGCAATTCGCAAAAAGTCAAAATTTGCCCTTGAAATCATCAGACACCAATCACTTGTCAACACCTTTAAGCTAAGAACTTCGTTAATATACAAATTCAAAAAGTCAATCAAGCAATTCAATTCAACTCAGTTTCTTTCGGTCTGACAAAAGCGAGAGTGGTCCTTCGGAAACAAAAGGTTTGGAACCAGCCGCGGGAGCAGAACCCACCTAACTACTACATTGTCCAGGGGAATTACGTAATTCCCCCCAAGACAAATATGAAATTGCATAGTCGCCCGAGCAGGATATTAGACTTCTCCATTTTTCGCTTGTATATACAGGGTGTCCGGAAGTAACGTTGAAATATTTTAGGAGGTGAATGTTGCGAAAAAATCATCTTCAGAGGTCCTCCTCTGAATGGTTCTAGCCCCTTTAAGGGGCATTTTTATGTTCATAAGAACTCTTTTTTTATTGTTTTAACCTCTAGAATCGCCTCCTAAAATATTTTAACGTTACTTCCGGACACCATGTATACAGGGTGGGCCAAAAAGAAATTCCGAGGCGTTACTCGTGGCGCACCCTGTATTTTTTTAAAGTAATCTGGTTTGATAAAGCAAAGCCCATGAACAGCAGCAGCGAGTGCAAATGAAACTGGCCGGGATCTTCCATGGGTGGTTGTCGGAAAACCTGGAAATTCTGGCAGAGATCGAAAATAATCGTTATCCAATGGAATATAAGTGGTTTTGCACGAGAGTTGCTCCGTAATCCATTTCTCAAATTGCACATTCTATGGATTTAAAGGAGCTTCATAAATTCCCTTTGTCACACCCATGAAAAGTATAAGGATAAGTGCTTAATTGACAATGACGAGCAACTACAAGTGCTTTCAGTGCTGCTTATAATTATCTACCGACTGCCAATTAACACTGTAATCAAAGCAAAAACTTAAGATCCAATTTACACGTAAATCGATCTGAATCCCTGATAACAAATCTTTCAGTTATCCGTTATCTGAAGACGTCCTAGATGTATTACGCTATTTTATCCTATTTAATTTTTAACTCTTGACCTAATTCTAATTAGCATTGCAGAATTCCATCTCAGTCCTCTCCGCCATACCGGCTAAACACACATAAAAACTCAATTATGATTTTTTTTTTTTTTTTGTTAATTTAATCAGAGTTAATAAGTATTATATCCTTTCAAGGCCTGATGTTGGCAGAATTTAAGCTGCCTATCTGGACTTACGACTTAAGATACATAAAGTGCAAAATCGCGTACGGAATTAATATCATCCATAAATTCACTTTGGTTGGATATTTTTGCACTCTGCGTAATTGAGATTTTGCCAATTTACAACAAATTTCGTGCACACATTTTAACATTCCTCAATCCCGGAGCACCAATTTAACTCGCCTGTTTGCCACGTCTAGCAGCTTTTTTGCTCAATTTCCGATTAATACTGTCGAAACGATAATTCGCTCTTGAAGCCGGCCATTTTGAACGACTTGTCGATGTTTAATTGTTTCGAGATTACGCTTCGGATACGTGGCAGCGTCGGACGGCGGCGTAGGCAACGCCGCGCGCAGCAACGCGGATTTCACTCTGGAATAATGACAACGATAATAATGTGTGAAAGTAATTTAATGAGAACTAAATATACATGTATGGACAAATAGAAGATGCAAAATTGCCGCATGAACGGCAACAGGAAAGAGAAAAAGCTACAGGGATCTGAGTTTACTGAACAATTTTTAATTGAACGCGCAAGAAACGATCACCGATTCGTGACAACAGAAATGAAGATATCGATCTTCTCTTCTCTTTATTAGAAATGTTCCCTTCGCATTGACCAATATGAGCGATACTCTGAGCCATATTTATCAATTCTCCGTCCGTCGTCGTTTATGTACACAATGTAGTTTATTGGCTAACGCTTCGATAAACCTGATCCTTAATCTTCTATTTACGAGGTATTTAAAAAAAATTTATAATTTAGTTGAACTGCCTTCGGAATGTGTGTAACACTAATTTATCTGCGTGTTAACCGCAGCATCTCAGAATGAGATGTTAATGCTTAGATTTAGCATTTTTACGAGGCACCGTGATACTAACGGTACGTTAAAAGCGAAACCTTGTAGCAATTGTTTTACGACCCCCCGCAACTCACCAACGGTTTTTTTTAATTTATTTTTTTACCTCCCGTTCCCTAAACAATTACCAATCGTGTATTATAGACAAAATACTGTCTGCGGGCTCGAAACAAACGAGAAGCGCCGAGCGACGCCACTGGACCGTAAAATCAACTCTTTGTCAACAGCACGATGATGGAGAAAAATACTGTTTGGTCATATGAGTTTGAAATTAAGAAATGCTCGTTTTCGGTCCGCCGGCCACGGCCTGCATGTCAGTCAGAAAGCTGACTGTTTTTTCCCTAGGGCGGTTATAAGGTGTTCCCTGTGTCATCAGGGCTCTAAATCGAAATTGAAATATATGTACGCGGTCAGTATCGAGCGCCATAAATGTGTCGACCCAAGTTTGCATCCCTCTTTGCCCCGACGCACTTCCAGTGGAACCCGATATAAGATTATCGATAATCCTAAATTATGGCCCTCAAGACCATGACTTAAGAGGGCTAATGCGAGAGTTATGGCTCTCGGTATCAAACAATGACGAATCTGGGGATGAAGAAAGTTAAGAACTGTGCAAAGGGTGGGTCCGTTTATGTTCGGTACCCAGAACACGAGGTGTCGGTCCCAGTCCAAACGAACCAGCTCTGAGGTTGTATTGAAAATGCTACTAGATAAATAAAAGGCCGTTTAATGGTCTTTGAAATTAACATGTTGATTGGGAGTCTGCTTGCAAACGCAAACACGCATCCTATGAATAATAAGAATGCAGTAGGCCAGTCGAAGCTCGTGCAAGTAGTCACTCGGTGACCCACAATAAATAAAAATAAATAAATAAATAAAATTACTACTCTGAATATTAATATTAATTAATGTTACTCTTCGACACCTCCACCTGCCCCTTGCCACATTCTCGAACCGCCCCTCTCATCTTGGTCAATTATCAATTAATTAACGTAACCAGTACCAATTTCTCTCTCCGTGTACGATAAGGATTAAACACACTTGACACTAACCTGAACTAAATTGAAATCGTCACTGTCCATTGAGGACAAAGACCTCACGGAGTCAGGACCACTCGGGACAAGGACCTCTAAGGTCCAAGTCACGTCACATCATCAATCCACTAAGATGTACGTATAACATAGATGGCCGTTAAGGTCCGATCCATACAGGTAATATACAGGGTGTACCTTTGCGTTCGACTTGTTTTGAATTACGATAAGTACGTTAGAATTTTCCGCAACACGTCGATTTTGCTTTCGAGGGGGCACAAGTTGGCGTTTAACGATGATTCTCAAAGACAACCCTCGTTGCAGGAGCTTGTCCAGTTTCAAAATTTCAAATGGCTCTGTAGGCCGAGTGGCACCTCGTTTGAAAGGGCTTTTAATTGTGCTTGTCAGCTTGTAAATTTTTGTCCATTTTAGGTCTTCCGTTATATAATCAACCAACGTAATCCACAGATTTTCAAACGGGCACAGGCAAATTGCAATTAGGTTTGACGAGGTTGCGTGTAAAACCTTTCCGACTTCAATTTACCAAATTTGCATCCACGGACGCCAATTTTTCAGGTTTATTCGGCAGTAATTCGATTTCGATGAAAAATTCGAAAAATATCGATTATTTTTTTGTGTAAAAGTAGTAAATTTTTTGCAAATGTTTTGTAAATTGTATTTAAAACTTAAAAAAAATCGAGCGGCCCGCCCGGATTAACCTTGCGGGTGAGGTATCGTGTGCAATGACAAAGTCAGCGTTTGAAGCGAGCTATGGGTGAGAAAGGGATGACGCTAAAATATTAAAAGCACGCAGTGGCGTACAGGCCAGGACAGAAGTGAAAAGTAAGGACAGTTCTATTTTGTCCCTTCTCGCTGGGCCCTAATTGGCTCTACTTCTATGTGGCGCCAGACGTCTTTGCCCTGGATAATACCCTCATGGACAAAATTATCTAAAATTTGTTATTATTTGAAAACAAATAAAAATTGTCATAGTTAACTGACATTTTTGACAATAATATTGATCTAGCAGGTGGACAAGTTCAATTGTTTAAAAATTCTTTTAATTAATCATGACAATACCATTAATTCATGATAATAACGTTTTGACATTTTGTACATATAATGTCAGAAATCTTGAAAGATACTTTAAGTGTACACATGAAATTAAGCTATTCGTTGAAAATTCAAGCAATCGAGATGGTGTGTAGCATTAACTACATGGTGACATTGAAGCTATGCAAATTGTAAATCTACATCTACGAAGGATACAAGCAAAAAGACATTGCAAAACGTCTATGGAGAGATCAATCTGCACTGTCGAATATTTTAAAACAGTGTCAAGAAATTATCAATATGGTAAGACCCAGTCAAAAGTGCTAAAGGTGTAAATCAGCAATTAATGATCGTTTTCTGATCTTTAGTGCCTTTCGAACCCGCAAACTGGCCTCCATGCCCGTCAAAAATGAGCTGTTGCGTGTGAAATAATTTGATGTTGGTTCAAGTACAGGGTGTCCAACGAATATGGGCCACTATCCGCATCTTGGACATTATGACTGGGAAAAAGTTGAAACTTGGGCATCATTTCTCAAATGGAGGTGATCTATTGATTAAAAATATTTTCATAAAAATACCGCTTCCGGTCGTACCGGAAATGAATGTCAACTCGCTTATTTTAAATGGAACACCCTATATATTAAAACAAATTTCGATTCCGTGGACTATTATGAATATCTTTCGTGTATAGCGTTCTATACCGAATTTTTACGGTTTTCGAGATATTTAGAATTTTCAAAAAAAAATTAGGGTTTCAGTTATGAATGTATTTTCTGATAATTCGAAAATGGCTAAGTTTTTTGCACTGAAATTCTGCGCTATTCTCCAAAATGCTTCACAGTCCTTGGATCAGTGAATTAAATAAAGTTTTTTCATACAGGGTATTCAAAAAAAGAGTCCGAAATTATCAATCGAGAATTGTAAAAAATTCAATTTTTTTAAATAGAAACCCCCTATTTTTTCAACGAATACATATTTAACACCAAAAATCAGTACTACTTTCAATTCAATTGTCTACATGTAAATCTCACCTTTTTCATTTTATTAAAAAAAAATTATTTTCAATGTTCAGTACTTAACAATTTATTTTTTATAAACTTCTGATTTCTGAATGAACTTAAATTTTAAATACGCATTTGGCATAAAACCATTTTCACCTCTTGCTTTGCAGACGATTAAACCCTTTAGAAATTGGTTTATGTAGGCCTCCATTGGAGTTATCGGGAAAATGTTTGTAAACGTTTCAAAAATTATAATATTTGAGTTATGACATGTATACATCGTTGAATTCGGAACAAAACGTAGAATTTAAATATGTAAAAAAAATCATGCTTAATTCTTCACAAAAATTCAGTATTGATTTGTCACACATTTACTAAACACCCTGTATAACACTGTTGGCTATCTCGAAAAATTACGTGAATGTTCGGGCACTTTTTGTTAAAAAAAAAAAAAAATGCATTCTACTTCGATATATTAAAACGTTAGAGGTGGGAGTTTTCGCATGCAAACCCTATAAATAGGTCTCTTCCATATCAATAATGGGACGGCCCTCACTCCGATATTGAATTATACTTTTCAAATAATCAAATCTCGTTAATCGAATGTCTGGTTTTTCCATTAATAACTTTCGGTTATTTCTCGTTTTTCGCCATCTAAAACCCACAGACCGTATAATTGTTCTTAAACTTTCACAATATCCCGAATAATTATAATCTTCTTTAAACTTCTTATGCATAAGGCTCTTTCTTTTCTTGTATGTAGAAATTTATAATGAGTTTTCTTAGCACGTCGGCATCAAAACCGTTTAGGGTCGAGTTAGATTTGTTTTGTTCTCGAATTGTTAGAAAACTCACACCAGTAGCCATGGCAACTGGTTCTTGAACGTTACCAAGTGAATTCAGCGGTTGATTCTGCTCAGCTTCGCGCCTCGTCAAACGCAACACATTTGCAACAATTTCGCCGGCTTGCGCATGCAATACTTTATGTTGAATTTTAGGCTTAAAATTCTCTAAATCGACCATTTTTCTGCGAGTTAAGAGCTCTGTAAATCGTCACACATGCGCACTAAATGAAATAAAATTGTGCAAGACGTTTTCCGATACCCTTCGAGCCGCCTACCTCTTTACTGCGCATCCAATGCTTTATCGCTTCACAGTTAAAGTTAAAATTTGCGTTATTAAAACTGACAATAATAAAATTTCTTTGATTAAAATTCACATTTTTCAGAAAGCTGACGTAGGACTTTATAAATGTGATGTCTGATTATTTAATTTTAGGTTTAAGGTCATGCAGAACTTTGTATGACGAATAACTCTTTTTTTGTAAAGTTAATAACAAAAAAAATCCTATATGCTCCAACTTAAGTAGACACACTGTATGTTACAAAAGGTTATCTCAATCTCCAAGTAAGTCTTTCATTCAACGTCCTATTGTTAACCCTCTCTTCTGCCCCTTTTCTCACTTTGCCTCATTTTGCCCCATGTAGCTCATGCCTTTATTATTCCTATGAAAAATTGGCAGTAGCATTTATGTTATTTTATTTTTGTTTATAAAATTCATTATGTTCTGAACGCATTTTACATTGTTTTCACTTATCTCCATTAAAATAGAATTATTCGGGAAAGCAGTCACGTCACGTCTATGTCTTACATTTGAAGTGGGATATTACTCGCGATTCTAACTACAAAGCGAGTGCATCAACAATTGGTTAACATCATGAAGTTTTTGCAAGTTCTACAACTTCTCAGTAAACTTCATGAAATCGTCACTGACCCAACGTATCGAAAGGTTAGGAAAAGTTGTGACCAAGTCGTTAGGAGAAATAAAATAGAAGAAATAATAGAACGTTCTCGAGCAAATCTCCAAAAGTATACTTATTTTATATACAGGGTGTCTCTAAAAGGTGCGGAAAAAATGCTACCACAAATTTCTGAGGCTAAAATGTGACGATCTAACCCAACTTGCCTCAGTCCAAAAGTGGATGATTTCGGAGGCCCAAAGATTTCCAATAGGGTTCAGATCGGGTGACTGTGAAGGCCACGGCACATCCGAAATCGATTCATGGTGAAAGAATTGTTGCACCATGTGCATGTTTCGGATCATTATCTTGTTGATATTTCGAAATTGATGGCATTTCTTCCGGAGCATATGGCAGCATGACATTTTTCGTTATTTTAAGGTATTCTTCTTGGTTCAGGATCCCTTTTATCCAATAAACGGGATCAACACTGAACCGAGAGAAGCAGCCCCACAATTTTACGTTATCACCTCCATATTTAATGGTTCTCAAAGTAGGTTTTGGAAGCAATTCCTGTTTTGCTGGTATTCTTACATACCGCCGACCAACCGAACCAAACAAATTAATTTTTGTTTCATTTAAAAAAAGGACATTTTTCCACATTTTTATATTATCATCTTCGTGTTCGAAACGACCCTTTCGAGCCACTCGACCATGGAAATGAACTTCCTGCAATCTTCTTAGGATAGGTCTGGAACTTATTTCCAATTTTAGGTTTTTTTGAACTTGTTTGGAGCTCACAAAAGGTTTTTTTTGGGCTTCTCGCTTTATGTGGTGGTCAGTCAGAACCACCATTGTTTCCCTCTTACGACCACGATTTTCCTGTTTTCCTTGTATTTGAAAGCAATTATTATCAAGGTTTTCAATCTTCCTATTTTTCGAGAGATTTCACGAAGAGTATTGCCTTCATCTCTAAGTGTCCGTATGTTAATTCTTTCGGCTAAAGAACAGTGGTTTTCACGTCCCACCTGTTTGTTTATTAATCATTAAAATGCATTAAAATGCTTCGAAATGATTAATTAGACTTACCATTCAATTGCTTTCCTATAGAATGAAGAATTATGAAAGTTATAAAAAATGGCGAGCTTTTAACACACTGGTCCTATTGTTATGACCACCTTAACTTTAACTGTCTGAACGAAACAGGGGAAATTCAATTGTAGTGTAAGGTAATTCCCCTGGTTTCTGCTGTCAAATACAATTACCAACATTGTAGAAATTTAAGGCCCCAATTCAGGTTAGTTCAGGATAGGAGGTTAGGGCCCTAGTTCAAACGAGGTAGAATCAATTTCAATATACTTTTTTCCATTTTTGAACTGAACCAGTACTGGTCCTACTTCTATGGCCACCGCTGTATAAGCCGTGCCATGCATCTGCAGAACAGTAGCAATTACTGTTGCTACTGTTCCCCTTTGTTTACCGAGTTGTGGAATGGAGGACCTAGTTTGATAGCGTAACTAATTGCGAAATGAAACCCGTCTAGTCACCAGTTTAGATTGAGAAAATTGTTAGTTCATTTCTCAAAATTCGGAAAAAATTATTTTCACGTACTTACGCCTGTGAGTACAGCTAGCTCTGGTGCCATTCTTTGTGCTTACCTGTAAAAAAGAAAGATAAATGTTAACAGCGTTTCCGTGCATTTCGGACATGGTACACCCCAGATTGGTATTTTGATGGAGAGCGTGTCGTGCGGGAATAAAAGTGAAAATAACTTCAGCTATGTGGGGATGTGCATGCAAATGGAAGAAAACGACAACCTAATTTTGAAGGTGTCACACCCTTGTAATGTTGTAATAGCAGCCGAGCCAAGGGGTTACTTATACTTTTTTTTTTTATTGAGGTTCGTAGAGGGTACATGAGTCAAGTCTAGGAAAACCTTCGGATTTATTCCGGCGTTGTAACTCACGGCCGTTCCTGTCATTCCCACATTTCAGAAGTTAACCACCCACCGCCTTTGTCAATTGCATCTGGTCTGTAAACTTGGACTTAATGATGGTGTTCATAATATCATTTAATCACTCTCTCATTCAAACTTGATGAACATTTCGTCACGCCTTTTATCGATGATGAGTATTGAGGAATATGATAAGTTTTTAAGTTTGTCTCGTGTATTTAATGGTCGCTTTATCTGAATTCAAGCATGGTCAGGGCATGCGACCGTGGCATGGCGGAAGTGACCTCTTTGCCGCTTCAGATGCACCTTGCGCCTGCTGTTCATTTGTTTTAGCTAAATCCAATAGGAGTAGTATCGTTCTGATAAACCGTTTTCGCCCCGGCTAATGGGAAATAATAATTATCGATTCACGCCGTTCCATAATGGTGATCACGCTTCGCAGTCCGTAAGGTATCCATAAGGAGTCTCTTAAGACTTAAAGATAAAGGGGATATCTATTGTCGTTGCTACTGGTTTTGTAATGGAATTTATCAAAAGGACTCGAACCATAGCCCGCGCCTCATACATAGTATAAGCACAGGTTTCAAGAAGTCATAAAATAAGCTTTGACATTGTAGGGCAAAGGAGGCCCCCGGGTCGACTCTGTCTTATAAAATGTACTTTATGGTCGCTCGTACAAGTCTATTTTATGAGTAGTTTTGATGAATGGAGGGATATTCTACCTTGCACTCTACGTTCTCTTCACGTTACAATGTAATAACAGAGTCATAATACTGTATTACACACCGAGGATGTCAAGTTTACTATTATGGCCCGAATCTCAAGTTTAAATCCAGAACCGCCTCGCGCTGAGCGATCTCGGACGTAATGGTCATTAGTGTTTTGGCAACCGCGATTTTTTCCATTACTACATTTAACTCGATTTAGTAAAACTGCCATAAACTTACCTAAATTGGGCATAAATTAAGTCCGAAACACAAACAGACAGCGCGCCTTGAATCATAACACCAACGGTGACGTTTCACGTGACCTTCATTTCCATGACAATCATAAATAATACGGCAAGGGATGTGGACGACATTGTGGCCGATTAGCTCGCTAGGTAAATAATGAGCCGTATGCGTGCCATGATGAACCTGTTACCCGACTGTACAGAAGAAAAAAAGAAAAAAAGGCGAGAAAACGTACTTTTCAGCCTTTCGACCCGTCCCGTATCGATGCGTTTCTGACGTTAGCAGTAGAAAAACGTATTATAAACAAATTTGGGTAATAACATACATCACATTTGGGTAAAGTAGCAGAAACCTAAACGCAATAAACCTAATGATAGGGCTTCTACTGCGGTGGTCTTTTGAAGATACCGTGGGAATCGACCCTAATTATTACGAATTTCCTCGTTAGATTGTCGACCATACCTTGACTTACGAGAAGGAAGTTGAACTATTTTGGCGCTCGTGTGGTAACTCGCTTGTTAAACTAGAGTGGGACTGGTGCCGGTGGATACTGGAGATCGATAAAAACCTCGACAAGAACATTGTTGCTCAGCTCCTTTTTTCCCGATATTTCCGTGCTGGTCTATGTCCCACTTTACTAAATTACGACATAGCATTCCATTCGGCATAGCATGCAAACGTAGCTGTGAATGCCACCTTGTTGCAGCGTTGGAACGTGTATCATTAGGCGAACATTGGCAAAAACAACTAATTTCGTTATGTAGGACACTATCGCTTGTTAAGACTATTTTTCCTTCGATTTGTTTATGTATAATTGGCTTAGGATATCTAAGGAAAGATATTGCAATAGAAATCAAATGACGGTGGCGAACCTAATGCACACACAGTACAACAATTTGATGTAAGGTATAGTAACACAACTATACAGGGTGGCCCAATAAGAGCCCGTCGGACGATTACGGCTTCATTAATGGTTTTGATGAAAAATTGTTTGTACACTTACAGTGGCGGCCGTTAAGTGTGGAATATCATAGATTCAAGTTTATTTTGCATTTAGTGTTCAGTATTGAGTGTTGCAGTTCGATAACATTTGAAGCCGAAATGGTTAAAAAGAAATATCTTTCGGAAGATCTTCGATCGCGAATAGTGGAGATGTCCAATGACGGAGCCAATCAGAAGGACATCGCAAAGACATTTACTGTGAGCCAGGGGTGTGTACCGAAAATTTTGAGGAAGTTTAGGGTACTCAACGCCGTCAAAAACCGTCCGGAAACAGGACGTCCCAGAGAAACAACAGACCAACGTATTAAAATTATATCCTCCAAAGATCCCGAAAAACCATCGCGCTTAATAAAGGAAGAAATTGCAACTAATAGTGGTATCGAAATTGGTGATCGCACTGTGAGGCGTCGTCTATGTGATTCTGGATTGTTTGGACGATTGGCAGTGAGGAAACCATTAATCTCCAAAAAAAACCGGTCTGTCCAGAATTAAGTCTGCACGCTCACATCCGTTTTGGACACTCGAAAAATGGAATACCGTCCTCTCCAGTGACGAAACCAAAATCAAACTGTTTGATTCGGATGGAAAAACTTATGTTCGGCGACCAACAGGGAAGAGATTTGATCCCAAGTACCAAAAGCCCACTGTTAAACGTGGTGGTCAGAGTTTAACGGTGTGGGGATCTTTTTCGAGATCTGGAGTTGGCCTGTTAGTCAAAATTGATGGAATAATGGATCGGTTTTTATACAAAAATATCCTAGAGCAGCATTTGCCTCCATTTGCCGAGGAAGAAATGCCACTGGTATGGCGGTTCCAACAGGATAACGATCCTAAACATTCTTCGCGGTTGACTAAAAATTGATTTATTGAAAAGCAGATAGATGTTATAGAATGGCCGTCACAATCTCCTGATTTAGATCCCATCGAATATCTGTGGGACCATTCGAAACGAAAAATTAGACAAAGACACGCGGCAAATACTGAAGAATTGTGGAGGATCGTACAAGAAGAATGGAAAAACATTTCTTCCTCAACGTGCCAGAATCTAATTGATTCAACGCAGCGTCGATGTCGGGCTGTCCTAGACGCTAAGGGGTTTGCCACAAAATATTGAGTTTGCTTAAGATGGCAGGCTCCATACCATGATCTAAAAAATATTCCATACTTTTGTCCAAGTGTAATTTTTCATTTTTCTAAAAAGTTTTTCAATTAGAAATCTCAATTTTATGTTATAATTATAGGAAATTAAATAAAGTCCTTCAAGCATTTGTGTAATTTTTCTTTAGTACTTTTTAATAAATATTTCATCAAATTAAAATAATATTCCATACTTATGGCCACCACTGTATATGTACGACCTTATAGGGCACATTTTAAAAATATTGTCATTTGTACAGGGTGAGCAAAAATTTCATTTTAAATGACAACATGACATAAAAAAATATAAAAAGAAACTGTTTTCTTCGCGTTTTCCAATTACAAGTATCAAGTCAACTTTCAATTGTAAAGAAGAATTTGCCATTTTCAGTTCCCAAACTAACATCAAACACATACTGATTATTAGAAGAATTATCGTAATTTCGAATGTAATTTTGAAAAATTATGAAATTTTTAGAAGAATTATTACAGTCTGATGCTTTTGTTTTTGTTTCTGTAACCATAGGAACGAATCCAAGGTATACCCTGACAGTACTTGTTAATTAAAATGAAATAAAACCTCATTTTACGAGAAACGGTTAAAGATAGGTATTGGACATATTGGGGTCACTTGAAAGGGCATTAAATAGTGGTTCTATTGAATACATAAAAATGTACACATTCCATTTAAAATAAGCAAGATGTTCTAAATCGTAAGTGAGTAAGATGTAATCAATATTTTTGCGCACCCTGTATATCGAATTTCACGAGAGCTATTTTCAACTTGAAGAAGTACCTGTTGTTAAGACGTACCGGTCAAAAAACGATAGAAAAAAATGTTTTCTTGACCCTTGCATTTCTACATTTCGTTAAATTTCTCAATGAGTATTTGTTTTAGACTTGTTGAGTGTTATACAAACTTCTACTATTTGCTTCGTCTAAATTCAAATATTTAAGCAAATATAAGTTGTTAGATTTAAAAAAAAACTAAGTTTGCATTGCATCTTTTTTTCGCGCACCCTGTATAAATCACAATACTTTTAAAATGTGCCCTATAAGGTGGTGCACATAAGGGTAAAAACAATTTTTCGTCAAAACCATTAATGAAACGGCAATCGGCCGAGGCGCCCTTATCGGACCACCCTGTATACTGTAAAATGTGTAGTGAAATAACGAAATAATTGTAATCTCGCTTCTAACGCACACATGCGCGTTTTACATGTCGTTTTTCGAATTTTTATTTCTATCGTGAGGAATGAGGCGGAAAATTTGATTTCAATGCTCGGTGCGAAGTATTGAGCGCGATTCATGCTGCGTTCTGCTGAAGGCGATCATTGAGGCAGTCGTTCGCTCAAAGTGCGTTAATAGAAACTCGTATTTATCTGTAAAAATGGTAACGATGCAGATATTGCATTATTTCTATCTTTTTTTTGACCTGTTAGGAGAGATAATTCAACTTTTTAACGAAGTAGCTTACATATTTTGCTTCAATTATCGTTTGCACATTGGACATGAGTTTTTATGGATTTTTGGTCAGCGCTACTACATACTTTCGAAATGGACAATTATTTGATATGTTGGATGATTGAATTTTTGTTTGTCCGACAAATGCGGAAATCGCATTTTACGGCACTCTGATTGGAAAATATTGCGAACCGCAGTTCGACAAGCAATTGTGTGTGCTAAAGGTATTGTCGCACGTGTCCGATACCACATTTTTTCTATAAACGCATGCGCGTTATCTCTATTGTCTTCTTTAACTCTCATTAAATGTTAACTTGCAGTAAAATTTTCGTAGGCAAACGGCAACGTTAAATACCCATAACACTTTTTGACATAGATGTATGCAACTTTAATTTGAGTGCCGTAAAAACTGTTACCGCACCTACGTGATAAAGCGCTAAGTTCAACCCGCAAATGAGTGTGATAAAGCCACTTAACGGTTCGTTCGTAGGAAACCGTCATTTATCGAAGAAACCCGGAAAGTAATCTTTTACCGCACGCTATTTTAGTTAAACAAATGATGCGAAGAGCAGCTCGGTCAGTGCAGTGAATCGAGTGCGGTAAAGACAATTTCGCATGAAAAAACATGGAGAGCTTTCGTGCATGCGTTAAACAAAATATCATTTTGCGAGCGTATATACCTTTGTAGTGTATCACAATCAATTGACCATCTACCCTCCACCGACAATAGCATGACGACCATCTATTACATAACAGCATGTTGCTCTAATTATTAGGTTTTTGAGATTGCATTGATGCATTATATTGATTGTTAATGTTATATTCAATTAGACTATTTTCATTTGCTCATATATAGAGGGTAGCCCATTTAAGAAACTTAATCTGAAATATCTTAAATGGTTTTTTTTTTCGAAAAATCCCGAGACCCGTCAATTTTACTTTTAAGGGCGACATTTTTAGATCATAAAATCATAATTTTTTAAATAGTTCTTTTATTTAATAAACTGTTCAAATTGTGATCCATTTACTTCCATACAATAATAGAGTCTTTGTTTAAACTCTTCTCAAATATTTTGTAGCCTTTCGGGAGTTATTTCATCACATGTTTTCATTATGGCAAAAATCTTCTAAAGAGGTAAATTTCATTTTATAAGCAACAGTTTTTAAATGGCCCCAAAAGAAAAAGTCTAATGGTGTTAAATCAGGCGATATTGGGGGCCATTCAGTAAAATCTCTTCCACTAATCCAGTGTTCGGGAAAATACTAATCCAAAGAGCAACATACAGGAACTGAATAATGTGGTGGATTGCCACACTGTTGAAAAAGTACATGATTCTCTGGAATCTGATCGCCATTTTCAAGCATATCCACAAAATGACGGTAGATGAAGCCTTGAAGCAGATAGAAATAGGATTCACCTCTCAAGTTATTAGGTAAAAATGGGGTCCAATAATATGATTTCCCAAAATCCCAACCCATACGTTCAATTTTTCTGAATACTGTTGAAGTTTTTCTCACATAATTTTAGGATTCACTTCATTTTCAGTAATTATGTCTTTTGACAAAACGATTCAGAAAAAATGTGCATCCGTCAGAAATACATGAAGAATATATAAAATTGGGATTGATCAAAATGCTTTCGCTCATCACCTCACAAAATTGCGTACGACCATCTGAATCATCTTCAGTGAATGAAGATAAATCTTATACGGATTTAAATTATATTTTTTCAAGATTCTCTGAATACCACTAATTTCTAGTTCTCAGGTGTGTGAAATAAATTTTTCTTCATTTACATGATCCAGTTCAATATGTGTCAAAATGGCAATCTGTGCAGCCTCGTTGGTGACGGTGTGTCGTCTTTCATGTTTTTTTTATTAGTAACGGATGCATTTTCCATGAATTTAGATATTGAATTCGTCACGCAGGGATGGCTCAGATTCTTGCCGAAATATCTTCCATTAAAAATTCTTGCAGTTTCTCGGGCTATTTTACTGTTTTTGAAACAGATGGCGACACTTTCAATCCTCTCTGCAGCGGTGGAACCCATGATGCTTTCAATTATCGGATGAATCGACAAATTTCGCGGTACAATTCTGATCAGTGTAAAATCGGAACAAAACTCCCCGTTTAATGCTAAAAACCCATCACCTTATCTTAAAAACTGGATGATGAACATAATAATTTTTTGCATTATTGCCGAGTTCCTTATTATTAAGTTTAAGTCATTTTTTTTTCGATTTATTTCACTAATGTTTTCAAAAGGTTTTCTAAACAATATTTAAAGGTAGAGCAAAAAAATCCAGCATACTTGTAAAGAGAATTGAAATATCTTTGATTTTCTGTGCCACTTCACCCTCGTGTCATTTAAGATTCTGGAAGAGGTTGCCACCCCATTTAGGGAGATGACTCTGCATCTATAAATTAATGATTTAAAAATGTCCCCCTTAAAAGTAAAAATGACGTGTCTCGGAGTTTTCCGAAGGAAAAAAATTTCATTTAAGATATTTCAGGTGGATTGTTTTAAATGGATCACCCTGTAGATAGATTAACGGAAAATTTGTTAAAATAAGATTTTATTTAGTTTAGAATAATATTTATGAATTATAATTCTATAATTATAAAATTGGTTTAATGACAAATATGTAATTAGTAATTTAAATAGACAAAATGGTGATTAATAGTATTAACCTTCTAAATCTTATAATTTTTGAGATAAGGCAGTGACCTATGTTACGTGGACCACCCTGTACATATCTACAATGGTAATATGGTTCCGTGGTAAGATGTTACCCAAATAATTAGGTTTCCGTCGTTATATTATCATTATTACTTATTAATGGTCAGTTTCAATTAAAATTCATGATTAGTGCAGAATAATTATCACATGGGCAGGCGTTTACTCCAAAACTTTGGTTCAGTCCATCCCAGCAATCCCATGAAGCGGTCTGTATTTATTCCGGTACTACCGTTCTGTCCACTTACATGTGTGAATATGTACTGAACAGGAGCAAACGAATTTCTAGCTTTAAGTATTAGCCATAGCAGGTAGCTTTATAATAATTATGATTTTGGCTTAACTAAGGCATCTCGGAGAACCTCAACGTAAATCACACAAAAATAAGATTTTCTTGAAAATTTTGAAGTTTATTAAAGTAGATATAGTTTGCAGACATTTTTCTCCGAAATGTAAGTTAATGGCGTGACGTCATAGGTACTATCCCAACGGATTATGACTGTATTAAATACCTTTAATTTTTTTACTGATAAATTATTTTTTAGATTATTACTCACACAGAACCATGGTTTTTTCTCGGCATTTCACGCGAAGGGTGAACTGTTAACAATGTTATGGTGCTCTATTCTTCATTTGCTCGTTCGAAATCGTTCCTTATTGTTTCAACTAAATTTTCCACGTTAAAACTTAAATAATTAAGTCTTAAAACGAAAATTTTTGCTAAAGAGATTGGGCAAAGATTAGAGCATTAAAGTATTATGCAAATTTATATTTTTAAGTTGACCACAGTTTCAACAGCATTGTTCATTAGCAACTGCTGTTTGGGATTCTTGGCACCTGCTCAATTTGGTACTTGCGGTTTTAGAAGCCCTTACCAATGGTGATGTTGCATTTTCATTAAATATTGTTAGAACTCGTAGTGAACAATAATTGTAATATTCATATTTTGAAAAAATCATGGGACCTCCATATGAATACAATTTATGCTCTCTCTCTCTCCCCCTCTCCCCCCCTCTCCCTCTCGCCATGCCTCCCTCGCTCCATCTTTCCCTCTCTCCCTCTATCTCTCGCCCTCCCGGCCTTACTTCATGTTTCCCTCTCTCCCTCTCACTCCCTCACTCTTCCTCTCTCGCTCTCGCTCTCGCTGTTTCTTAATTTGTTCGATCAAACTCTTCCATACATTTGTATAATTTTCTCTATGTATTATTTTTTTAGGTAGATAGTCAGCAACAAATGTCGCACGCACATTCTAAAAAATTTAAATTAAAAAACTGACAGCATCACCTTTCCTGCAGATGGAACGGTTTTCGCATCCTTTGGAGCCAATTCTCCCTTTCAAGTCCATTGTTTTGATTGGTCTTCCGCCTCAGGAGTGAAATGATACACTCATGTTTTATCCATAATTATGAACCGACGCAAAAACTGGGCATTGTTGCAGCGAAATTTTACCAAAGGGTCCTTTGAAACATGTTCAGGGGGCTCTGTTCCTGTTCAATTGTGAGTGATCACGGCACACAGCTTTCTCCTATCCCATAGTTCGGACAAAATGCGATGTACAGTACTACCTACCTTCCAGTACAACTTTGTGGATTTTCACCACAGTATCTGGAGTGGTCCGATCTTAAGTGTCTTTGACGCGACCACTGCTGAGTTCGCCTTGGCAGTTCGTACAACCCCGTTTAAACTCTGCCACCCATTATTTGACAGTTGTTAACGACGGACCAGATTTCCCCAGAGTAGAACCTAATTCCGCTTTGATGTTGGATGATTTAAGACCTTTGGAATTAAACTATTGAATCACAAATCGATGATAAATTTTCCCATGTTCATAAAATCTCTAAAAACGGCTCTAGACAAACAGAAATCAACGAAGAACCCTCAAACTTTAGACATACGTTGTTTAAGGTTACGTCTTTGTAATATAGTCAAATTTTTAACAAAAAAAATAGCCATCTGTATGTCAAATCGGGTACTTTTGAGACCCGTTCAGGACTATGATTCATAATAATGTAATTTCCATCCAACGTACTATTATTTTTCGTGAATATGTATGAATATATGCTTATGCAGGTACATATGCATGTCTGTCCAGTATTAGCTTCCTTTACATAAAATTTGATATTTGGCCTAATTTTCAATACATAGTACTAATATGTGCATGTCAAGAAAGTGATTCCAATTTTTGTTTTAAAAGTGGCAAACTATGCCACCTTTAAAACAAAAATTAACAGTGGTATGGAATGATTTGGATTTAGCAATTGCAGTTAATTGTTAATAGAACAAAGATTTCTTTCCCATTATGTTTCATCAACTTACATACGTTGATACGTTACAATGCATACTAATCAATTATCCAACATTTCCCAAATTATTGTTGATATAACCTTTTTTAAGTATCTTTGTTCGACTCGTTTCAAAACAGTAGACTAAGATTTCTTCATGTTGCATTAAAAATAGAAAACATGAGTATCAAAATGAAACTTGTGTTAAAAATGATGAAAAAAAAGTTCGCCCAAAATGATTACTAAGATTCTATACTAAACCATACTATACTATACTATACCATACCATACTGTACTGTACCATACCATACCATACCATACTATGCTATACCATACTACGCTATACCATACTACGCTATACCATACTATGCTATACCATACTATGCTATACCATACTATGCTATACCATACTGTACTATACTAAATACTTATACTATCGTGTCTAAAAGGCAATGTGTCATACCTGTGAGGAATGGGACAACGTTTGCCATTTTATGCACTAAATGCGAACTTTTCTTGGGTTATGAACCCAAAAAATGAATAAACAGAAGTTTTATGAGGACTATTAAGTTTTTCGCATGTAATTGTTTTTTGGTATCGGTTTGGGGGGACATTTAAAACAATCAACTCGTGTGATGTTACTGTTTCCAACATATTTCTTTACACCGTTCGCCGTTTACACAGTACCATAATTTAATATGACCTTATCAATTTTAACTGCATCATATCCGCCGTTTTTCATTATTGCATCAGTTTTAATGACTCTGCGTAGTATACAGTTTTGATCCAACACCAATAAAACACGGCGTTAGTGCACCGCGACTCTCCATCATTCCAAGATTTTTTCATTTAATGTCGTAGATTTTGTCTTTGAAATATATTGCAGACATTAATTTACTTGTCTGATATACAAGTTACAAAAAATGTCGGTCACTCCTTGATTGACTTTTCAAAGAGTGCCAGCAGTGTGGACTTTATACCACAATTATTATATCATTGTATATCCCGCGGCGTCGTTATACCCGGCTACCTAACCACCAGCAATGTCTTTTTTGCGGACGTTAAAAGCGACCTTTTTACTATGGGGCAAATGTAAGTGCGACCAAATGGTTGAATTTTCTTCGCTATACGCAACTTGTAGTTATAACCGACGTCCTTATTCGCGTCTTTCACTATAGTTTGAAATCCATACGATCTAACAATACTCCAACATATACATACATATGCAGTATCTAACAATCTTGTTCCTACACGTGGATTTGTTATAGAAAATACTCGACTTTCACTCTCAAAAAATTAGTTATTTTACTGTTTTTTTTTTAAATTATTATTATCAACAAATGTATTTTGAATATACGCACTTATGTACAAAGCTTTCAAAGAATAAATAACAAAACTAAACAATAATTGGTCAATACTTTGTCTCGTAGCCCTTTGCTGTAATGACCGCTGGACGTCTTCTATTCGTAGAATAAACTAATTTTTTACATCTTCCAGGACAGATTTTTTTTCTTGTGAAACAATGTTTTTAATTCTGTTTTTGACGAAATTTGATGTTTTCTCATATGTTTTTTTTTAATTGCTTACAAATGTTCAATCGGGTTCAAGTCTGCTGATTTCGGAGGTGTTTTTAACAATTTTGAAAAATTCCAATTTAGCCATTCTTTGTTGACTAAAGCCGTGTTGCCCTCTTGAAATCTATAAACATTTGGAATACCTAATTTTTGTGCACTTTGTTTTACGTCCTTTTTTGGAATATCATTATAACCATGTTTATCCATAATGTCGTTTATAAAATTGATATTTTCAACTCCATTTGAGGACGCGCAGCCCCAGCTCAGCGTTTAACGGTCGGAAGTGTATTAGGAGGATTATCATGTTCAATCACTTTTCTCCATATTCTATGGATACCATCTGGCTAGAGGAGATTAATTTTTGTTTCATTTAACCAAATTGCGGCGTCCCAAAACTCTTGATCTCTATTCATTAATTTATTCATATGCCCTTTCGCAAATAAGTCTCTTACGGCGATTTTCTTTGCTAATATACGGTTCCTTCCGTGGGATTCTACCATGATAACCATATTTCCATAATACATGAAGGTTCGTTTGGTCGGAAATACGTTTTCCCTATTGCATTTTCGATCATTAGGCGAATTTATGTCACGCTTCACTTTGGGTTTTTCTTAATTTTCTTTACTATCATACATTCATCCCTTCCATCTAACTCTTTTTTCTTTGCTCTTTTGGGAAAATTGGAAATCGTCCTTTCATTTTTAAATTTATTTATAATAAAGTTGCATTGTAGAATGTGTTTTATTAGTTAATTGACTCATTTTTCTTCAGTTATAGCGTTTTAGTGCCATATTAACAATAAATCCTTTTGAATCATAACCTCGTTGTTTTCGTTTGGGCATTTTGTATGCAAATTAGCTATTTTTGTTAGATTAATTTTGTTATTTATTCTTTGAAAGCTTAGTACATAAGCACGCATATTCAAAATACATTTGTTGTTAATAATTAAAAAAAACAGTAAAATAAATAACTTTTTGACGGCGAAAATCGAGTATTTTCTTTAACAAATCCGTGTGTACGAACAAGATTGTCAGATGCTGTAAGTACCTGCCTCGATCAGCAATAATATGAACATTGTTCTTCACTTTTTTCTTATGCAGTTAAGAGTTGGTCAATCGACAAATCCTCATATTGATCATCTCTCATCCCAAATATGCTTTAAACATAAACCCTGTTACACCAAAACATCTACCAGTTTCGGCTGTTGTACCAGCGCGTCCAAAGGGTTATGGAACAATTATTGTTATTGCTATTATTATTATTATATTGGGGTGGAACAGGTGTTTCACAGATTGACGTTGGCCTTGATGACTGTAATGCTAATGTACGGGCTGAAGTTCAACTCCAATACTAAGTTAAATGCCCCACGGGATGTCAAATATCTACATTACCATTTACCTTTGTATCCCGAGCAATTCGGCCTCGCCAACGATGCTAAAAATATTGCGGTAAAATCTATAAACGCACACGTGGGGCAAAAAGCTTTATTGTGCGCATGTCAGTGTCAAATGCCCACAAAAGTTTTGTAAACTGACATATGTCACTTTGATTCACTTATGGTAAAGTGCTATTTGCAGCTTACGGCAGACCCACTATAGACGCAGACTTGGAGAGTGCTTTTCTTCGATTTTTTCCAACAGTTGAATAACAAGTTAATAATGATACGCATATGGCTCATTATTTATCTAGCAAGTTAATTGGCAACAGTATCGTCATCATCCCCATTATTGTTTTATTTATGGCTGCCATGGGAATGAATGTTAAGTGAAACGTCACCGTAGATATTATAATTCAAGGCACGTTGGCTTTTTGTGTTATGGAATTAATTTCTTAATACATATCAGTTCGTTGTAATTTTGTAAGCCTTCGTTAAATCTAAAAGTTCAAATACTTGCACACACGGTATGGTTGTGAAATACTTATGACTGTTATCTTTTAGACGCTGGAGCGCTGCGCGCTTGGGGATTTAAACCTCCTTAAATCACTTGTGCCTTTACGATCACATTGATTATTAAATTGAGTTGCATTTTTAACGTTTGCACCTATTCATTCATAGCTACGAGATTACTGTATTTGTGTGTACTTTACATTTTAAGAGAGCGAAGCGAAATTCTCAGCCATACGGTCAATGCATTAATCCCATTAAAATGCATGAAATGATATTTATATATTTACCTAGCAATTTACCTCTATCATCTGTAAATTCTATGTTCTACATTTCGATATACCCACAGAGTGTTCCTTAACCTCGTACCAATGCTTCAGGGCGATTCTTCAGGTTATTTTATGAGGAAATATTCACGTGAACATATGGCCGCAACGACTTAATTTATATTATTGTACGAGGACAGTTTTGCTGCAGGCTCTAGTTTCAGCACAAGACGAGCAGGACATCGGTAGATGTTCGATCACAGTCCCAGAAGTGCCCGCGATCTGACATATAAATGGCGATTTTTTGTTAAAAATTTACTTACGTTACGAAGATCGAACCTTAAAAGGTTTACCCGTAAAATTTAAAGGTACTACGTCGATTTGCGTTTACTTTAGAGCCCTTTTTGGAGCTTTTGTGAATATGGAAAAAATTGCTCATAGATACGTGATTCAATACTTTCATTTGAAAGGTCCTTAGGCCATCCGACATCGAAGCGGAGCTAAATTCCATCCTGGGGGAATCTGGTTCTTCGTTAAAAACTGCAAAATATCGAATGGCAGAGTTGGAGCGCGGTCGCACGGGCTGCCAAGACGAACTCTGCGGTGGTCGACCCAATGACATTCCAGATTTGACCACTCCAGACGCTGCGGTGAAAATTCACAAAGTCGTACTGGAAGATCGGTAGTACTGCACATCGCATTTTGTCCAAACTATTGGATACGAAAAAGCTGTGCGCAAAATCGGTGCTACGGTCACTCGCAATAGGACAAGAACAGTGCCGTTAGGATGTTACACGGGAGTGTTTCGCAAACCTTCGTAGCAATGGAGCCGAGTTTTTGCGACGATCCGTAACCATGGATGAAGCGTCGGTTCGTCGTTTCACATCTGAGACAAAAGGGCAGTCGAAACAATGGGCTGAAAGGGGAGAATCGGCCCAAAGAATGCGAAAGCCGTTCCATGTGAGGGAAAGGTGAAGGCGTCAGTTTTTTAGGAAGCACGTGGGATCATTTTTATTGACCATTTCCCTGAAGGAAAAACAATGAACGGAGAACGTTATACAAATTTATTGCGGCGTTAGAGCGAAGCAATTAGGAAAAAGAGGCCGCATTTGACGAAAAGAAGAGCCCTACTTCATCAAGACAATGCAACTGTCCACGCTTCCCTCGTCGCGATGGCCCAAACCAATAAGCTTGGTTTGGAACTTTTTCCACGCGCACCCCTGTTCGCCCGATTTAGCCCCCTCAGATTATTTCCCATTTCCAACCTTGAACAGATGGCTCGGTGGAAAGACATTTGTCATTAATGAAGTGGAATGCGAGGTTGATGCTTGTCGTGAAATATTAGAAACTTCTTACTACACTGACTTTCAAAAAAACCGCAACACCAAAAAGAACACATCGTACACGTTTGAAATTCTGGCATTACGTTGGGTCGGGTAATAGATAAAAACGATCAAGATATCAAAAGAAAATTATTGCGAATAAGTGCAAAAATTTAATAATAATTTAATAATGGGTGGTGTCTCCTCTTAAATTAATACATTCCTGTAAGCGACGCGGCATGCTTAAAATTAAATTGTCAGTGTCTTCCTGGGGTATTGTATCCCAGGTAATCTGCACCTGCTCGCGGAGTTCATCTATGGTCTCTGGAGGACGAGCTATACGTTGAAGTCTCCAACCCATTATATCCCATACATGTGCTATTGGGGACAAATCTGGAGACCGAGCTGGCCAAGGCAAAGTATCAAAATTGTCAGCTTTCAAATATCTCAAAGTATCGTTGGCTACATGTGGTAGCGCATTATCCTGTTGAAATATGCTTCCGGGATGGTCGTGCATGTATGGTACAAGAACCGGTTCTAAGACACTATTAATGTAGTATTTAATCTATCATAAATGAAAACAAGAGGAGACCGACTACCATACTGGGTGGCACCCCAAACCATGACACCTGGTGTTAAACCAGAATGACGCCTTTCCAAAAAGTCCAAATTTAATCGCTCTCCTCTGCGCCTTCTAACACGTAACCGTCCATCAGGTCGCCATAAACAAAAACGGCTCTCATCACTGAACACGATTCTTCTCCACACGTCCGCCCATTGCACTCTCGGACGACACCACTCCAGTCGGGCCACCCTGTGGTTTCATGATAATGGAAGACGATATGAATTTAGTCCAAAACTTCGAATTCTGCGATACATGGTACTAAGGGAGACCCTTCGATTTAGGGTGGCTACCCAGTTAGCACCAAGAGACGGAATTGTTTCAAACGTTGCTGAACGACGAAGTCGCCGGTCTTGGCGTCGGTTCGTCATTCTTGGACGGCCACTACCACGATGACGATTTACTGACCCTTCGTTAGACCAATCTCTCCAAGCTCTTGGCACTGTTGATGCGTTTCGATCCAATCTACGTGTAATTTCGGGGAAAGGTAAACCTGCCTCATGCACACCAACAATTCTTCCCCTTTCAAAGGGAGTTAACTGCGTTTTGGCGTGCGCGAGGCATTTTGCACTACCACACATTCAACATGGTACTAACGATAGTACCTTTATCGCTATCCGCCTGTAGAAAAATTTGCAAAAAGAACGATCGTCACAAATAAAAAAGTAAAGAAAAACTTCATATCGCATCAAAATACGAACTTGAAATTTTTATCATTTTTTTCTCTTTCCAAGCCTAAAATCATACCAAAATTTCAAATACATACAGTGCGTTCTTCGTGGTGTTGCGGTTTTTTTGAAAGTCAGTGTGTAAGCTGGGTATAGAATATCGCCGAGAAAAGCGTGTCAGTCTTGCAGGACTACGCTGCGCAGCGACGCAACAAATTCCAAAAATATTTTTTGCTCCCTGGGTATTTCTGGCGCCGTCCCCGCATATCAAATCTAAGCCGATTTGCGTCGGAACAAGATGCGACCTTTGGAATTTCAATTAATACTTGTAAGACAACAAGGCGCCACACCGCGTGAATTAATAATACTAATCGTTTAGGAATGAGGCTCCTTTCGTCACAGTTCATATCCAGACGGAAAAATGCAACTCGATTTGAAATTCGATTAGTTCGTAATTTACTTTTCGAATGATATCGCGGCGGGGCTCTGTAATTTCGACGTGCCATCATTTCTCGGTTGCCTGCGGTTTCTTCGTCCGATATCTATTTTAAATTTTAGTTTAATAAAAGGCCGCGGCAATGCCCTGTCGGCTGAATTGTATAATACAATGTAAACTGGACGTCGATAAAATAAAATTAAAATTCGAAGCAAAAGGCCCGAGCGGTAAAATCGTTCGCTGTTGTTGTAGAGGAAGACCCCAGGTAGCGACATCTGCAGTTGACAAATGTTTTTCATTAAATCACGCCGCTCGGTGCTTTATCAGCCAATGAATCAAAAACTTTACGGCTAATTAAAATGCGGACCGAGCAGCGCATATTCTACATAAATTAAACACCACTTGTATATAAACTGCGTTAAATAAAACGGATCGGACGTTGGTTATCGGCGTTCAAAAAGGCCTTGGCTTTAAGTAACATTCAAAATGTACGCGGCCCCTCTAATGAACGTTCCAATAGTCCAACCCCTCGCCACAAATCTCAATCTTAAGGGCTCAATAATCCTCCAGACCCGGACTCTTCAACCGGCCGCTACTACATTTTAATCACACTTTGAGCCCCATTAATTGCTAATAACTCGAAGGGTTTCCTGAAGGTGGCGCAGCACAACTATTCCCGGATTATACGTAATAGTTTTGGTCCAGGAAAATTAATTTTCTTTTACGATGTCGGCTCAAGTCAAGTTTGCCTATAAAAATTAGGAACTTTGCAGGCTCGAGCTGGTAATCCTCGTAAAATTTTCAATTACTTAGGGGGCGCTTTATATGCGAAAGGGCTGTTATTTTTCGCCGAGGTACGAAGTTTTCGCGTTTTTCGCTTGTTTTGTGTTAAATGCAAATTGTCGGCCGAAAAAGCTTGTTTACGAGGGACTAAATTATTTTGCTGTTGTTCTCGGCAGGAGTTCGGCTGTTTGAATGGGAAATGTGGAAGTGGAGTAGCGCCCGGAGGCATCTTTCCAATGAATTTAAATATGCACTCTAAATTTTATAACAGATACTTGTCTAAATACAACATCGGACTAAGTCAGATTTGTCATTCTTTGCATAGATGCGATCGAAGGGTTTAACGTAACGTACGGGGTGGCCCTTAGGAAATGGTACACCGAGTAATAAGACATACAGTCACTCGAGAAAGTATCCGTGCAGCCGGAAAAAAATTCCGTAAACCGTAACTTTTGACTGATTTTGTTCAAATTTTGTATAATGAAAATTCAAACCGAAACTCAATTTGCGTAATTGAGCAACTTTTGAAAATTCAACTTTGAGAGTGCTTTCCAGCGTTTAAAAAAAACTCCGTTTTAAAAACTTCTTGTGCGGTGGAAATTTTTCAATGTGGTTTTAACATTCTTGCAGAGAGGATTTTTCTTCATATATCCTGAAAATTTGATCAAAATCGAACCGCAAATAAGGGAGTTGCAGCTTTTTAAAGTCGTCAAAAATGTCAAAGTTTCGTCATTTTGCGCGAAAATCGTCACTCTTTGGCGTTTTTGACGACTAAAAAGCTGCAACTCCCTTATTTGCGGTTCGATTTTGATCAAATTTTCAGGATATATGAAGAAAAATCCTCTCTGCAAGAATGTTAAAACCACATTGAAAAATTTCCACTGCACAAGAAGTTTTCAAAACGGATTCTTTTTTAAACGCTGGAAAGCACTCTAAAAGTTAAATTTTCAAAAGTTGCTCGATTACGCAAATTGAGTTTCGGTTTGAATTTTCATTATACAAAATTTGAACAAAATCAGTCAAAAGTTACGGTTTACAGAATTTTTTTCCGGCTGTACGGATACTTTTTTGTGTGACTGTGTCTCACATAAAAATAAGACGATTTCAGTAGTGAACCCTTGTTCGGAATTTGCTATTAACCGAACTACAGTGTGCTGAACTTTAATATTATTTTCCTTTTTTTTCCGAATAATTCCTACAGTTTTTGGTAACGGTACCGCAAACGGTTTTCGCTCTGATCGTTCCGATTTTTTAATATGTTATTCTAAAGGTCACTTTGAACAACTCTTCTAAAGGGACAAGGGCGCGCAAATGCCTCTTTCACACTCTTTTTTAGGTTGAACTTTTTTCCAAATTCAACTGTCTTACGGGATCGTGGAGTGAATAGGGGTGCTGGCTGGGGTAAGGTAAGGTAAGATAAGGTAAGGTGAGGTAAGGTAAGATAAGGTAAGGTGAAGTAAGGTAAGATAAGGTAAGGTGAGGTAAGATAAGATAAGGTAAGGTGAGGTAAAGTAAGGTAATACATTTCCATTTTTCATCCAAATAATTATTTTTGAATTTATCAATTCGACAACATTGCTTGATTCTCCCAGCATTCACGTCTCACATAAAAACGTTTTTTTTTTTCGATATTTGTTTTGATATTTTGGACTAGTTTGAAGGGAAAGATGGTTTGTAACGGTTGTGAATTATCGTTAAAAAATTTTATCGTAATGTTAAGTGATAGAAGCCAATTCGTGGATTTTTTAATAAATCATGGACTGTTAGTGAAATATAGCTAATGCAAAACTTGTAAAAATCGATTAGAAATTAACATAAATAGTTTATTGTTTACTTGTGGCCGAAAATACAAGAAAAGTAAAAAAGTTAAGAAGTGTGCTTTCAAAAAAAAAATGCAAAAAGAGGAACGTGGTGTCAAATATCGAAATTATCTTTGGAGAATATAATGAAATTTCACTGTTTTGTGGTTACGATTAGGATTTCCTCGACAACAATTTATAATGAAAGAGCTTAAATGCAATTCCAATACTGTTGTAAAGTGATCATCATATTGCAGAGAAGTGTGTATTCAGTGGATACTTAAAAATTCAGGAAAAAATTGGTGGAGTTGGAAAAATTGTGGAAATAGATGAAGCAAAGTTTGGGAAGCGAAAATTCAATAGTAGACGCAGGATTCAAGGAAAATGGATCTTTGGTGGGTTCGAGAGAGATACTAAGAGAGTTTTTCTAGTTCCAGTTGAAAATAGGACCTCACAAACTTTGCTCTAAATTATTAAAAAATGGATACATCCTGGAACCACTATTGTATCGGATTGTTGGAGAGCACATGATGTTTTAAAAAATGAAGAATATCAGCATTTGCAAATTAATCACTCCCTTCAGTATGTTGATTCTAATGATCCGCAAATTCACACTCAGATTGTAGAGCGCATATGGAGAGGTATCCGTGGTGGAATTCCCAGATATGGAAGAAAGGAGCCCCATTTTGTTGGATATCTAGCAGAGTTTTTGTTTAAACGGTCATTTCCTTTATTAAGCGACATTCATTATTTCTCTATTGAAATTGCAAAGTTACATCCACCTCAGTAAGGAAATTTATTTCATTTAGTTCAGGTTAGTTCGGATCACCTGAGTAAAAGAAATTTATTTCATTTAGTTTCAATTCTTATCAAGCAATATATTTTTCATTTACTTATTTTGATCAGAATTTATATTTTTTTTTCAATTGCAATTGCAATTAAAATAAAATTGTAAAATTTTCGTATATCTTTCTTGAGCAGGGGCCACGTTAGTATTTTAGTCGATCAAGTGAAGTGTCTTTCGGGATTCATGGAGTGAATTGGAGTGCTGAGTGAGGTGATTATGAACAACGTTTCAGATCTTTAAAGCAACAACAAAATATTACATACCCATAGTGAAGCAGTTTAACCCCCCCCCCCCCCCAACCCCCATCCCCTCACCCCTAATCGCTCCACGATCCCGTAAGACAGTTGGATTTGGAAAAAAGTTCAACCTAAAAAAGAGTGTGAAAGAGGCATTTGCGCGCCCTTGTCCCTTTAGAAAAGTTGTTTAAAATTACCTTTAGAATAACATATTAAAAAATCAGAACGATCGGAGCGAAAACCGTTTACGGTATAATTACCCAGTTTTTACAGGATTCGTTAAAATTTGGCACTTACGAGAAATTTGACCAGTAGAATTCAAACTTAAAATCTATTCGGTGGTATCAGTTAGGGGGCGCCACTCAGCTCGAATTTCGCATTTAACTTCTTCATTCTAGCTTTAACTTCATATAGCTTTTTGGCCGTTCACTTTACCAATTCGTTGATTGCCAAAAATGGATCTTCTCATATTTTTTTAATTCAAAACAGATATATTTCTTGATGGTCGGCAGGAGGCGCCGTTTTCGAGATATTAAATTTCAAAAATCAGTGCCACTACGTCCGCTTCAACTGATTCACAAAATGTCAGTTTTTTTTCCAAGATGATCTTGACCGACACAAAACAATGAACGAAGCCGTTAAATGTAGCCTCAGCGAAGCACTACTTCAGACTGCATCAATTAGTGTTGCGAAAATATTCGACCGTTTTAAGGAAAAATATGCCAAGACACCATTTTTTCTCAAATGGCGAAATGCAAGATATGGTGTGCGTGTATGTGCAAGAAAATCGTAATGGACGTAACTATTACGTAAACGGTGATATTTGCAATTGTGTCCAAACAGGAAGAAGCCAGATTTCACACTCTTCAGAAACCTTTATGATAGATTAGGAGAAACCGGATCATTTCGTCCAAAGAGGGACAACGCGACTCTCCCGAAAACACCACTATGGAAAAAGAGGATGAAATTTTAATTGGCATTGCTGACAGCCAAGAAGCCAGTTCTAACCAAATGGTACAAGAATACAAAAGTACCAGACCGTCCAAATCATCCGTTTTAAGAGTGCTGCATGGAGAATATTTTTACTCCTCCCATTTCACCTCTGTCCAGAACCTTCCTGAGATTGATCTCGCAGCTCGGCTGCGATTCGCACGTTTTTCTCGAAATCAGCATAAAGTTGATGCTGTGTTAGAGAATAAAATCTTATTCGCGTATGAAGCCACGTTTACTCGACGGGGTGTCTTTAACTTTAGAAATAGCCACGATAGGGACGTCGAAAATCCCCATGCAGTGACCGACAGTAATTTTCAATATGAATTCAAAGTCTGCGTCTGGTGTTGAATTAACAGTAATTATTTTCTCGGACCATTTGATTTGCCACTAAATTTGAATGATGAATCATTTTTGAACTTTCTTCAAACGCAACCGGTTAATTCTTTTGACGACTTGTCGTCTAATTTGCGACAAAACGTGTACTTTATGCGCGATAGTACCCTACAACATGTTTCTATAGCAGTTAGAAATTATTTAAATGCAGAGTTTTCAGGTGGTTAGCCCACGGAAGTAGCACGCTTTGGCCTGTGAGAAGCCCCGACTTGAATACGCTTGATTTCTGTTGTTGGAGATCCATCAGAACAGAAGTGTATGAGAAACTGATAGATGAGCGTGAAGAATTATGGCAGTGAATTAGAACTGCTTCCGATTTGTTTCAGATGGAATATTTATTTTTTTAAATCAGGCGATTCACGAATAAATGTGTGAGCAAATGTCTTGAAGTGAATGCAAGTCGCTTTGAGCAATTCTTACCTAAAATAGGTATATTTTTTCATTAACTGTCTCTAATTATTATTATTATTAGGTAACAATGTGTCAAAGATATTTGCATTTTAAATATATACAATATATATACAGGGTGTTCCAAATCCGAGGTGTTATCATTGCTATTTTTTAAACGTTAAGAGTTACAGGGTCGGTTAAATTAGACAAAATCTAAATTTGACCGAATTTCAGTTTCGTCCTAATAACTTACAAACTAAAAATCATTTGGCAACATTGTTTACAGTTTTTAGAAGAGTATGAAATTTAGTACATTTTGTCTAATTTAACCGATTCTAACTGTTACCGCTTAAGAAGTGGCAACGATAGCATACCGGTTTAGAACATCCTGTATATAGTATATATATATATATAAAAATTACAATCAATTTGTGCAATTTGGAGTAATACTTCATTGAAGTCGCATTTGACACAACTGAAATAGATATAATGACACTGAACTTTTTAAATTTAAATATTTTGAAAATGGTGACTACCACCGACTATTAAGAAGTATATATTTTTAGAGTAAAACATATGGGAGAATCCATTTTCGCATTCACCGTCTTGGTAAAGAAAACGGCCAAAAACTTATGAAAAGTTAAACTTGCGAAATATTAGTTAAGTGGCGCCCCCTAACTGATACCACTAAGTAACCTTTAAATCTGCAATCTAATTATCAAATCATTAGTGAGGGATCACTCTGTATACAGAGTCAGCTACGCAGTCAGTTCTCTACAAAATTTTTGACTTCCCACTATCGTAGCTTAAACGAAATTTGGTTTCAGACCAAAATCAACCATTTTGACTCCAAGTAACGTATTTTCTGATTAGCGCCACTTCTGATCATACCGAAAGTAGCTACCAACTTTTTTATTTAAGTGAAACCTTTTATGTTTTTTTGACATTTTCGGATCTCTAGTTAGATTTTAAGGCCAGTTTATGTAAAGTGTCTTATGTTTAAAATTTGTCGTTTCCGAGTTTTACCCGAAAAAATGTCAAAATTTGACAGCTGCGAGACCCCATGGAAATCGGTATTCTGCGCTAACCGCTACGAATTGTAGAGTCGATGTTTTGAGGGTCAAGGAGGCCTTAATAAGCTGCGTTTTGACGTATTTCAGTTTGACAGAGAGTCTTCCACGACCCCCGAAACCTGCCTCCGAAGTTGCACGATCTAAATGTCTATAACTTGTATATTTCAATTCGGGCACCCTATTTAGTACCAGTCCAGGAAACTTAATAATATTTAGTATGGAATTAAATTCTACACTCGAAAATGCTTTAAGGTATAGGGTGTCCTAGTTGAAATAAGCATATTATTGAGATTTGAACGCATGCAACTTCGAGGGCATGTTCCGGGGACTGTAGAAGACTTTTTATCAAATTGAAATACACCAATACGTAGGCGTCAAACTTTCCATATTTTCCAGTATAAATTGGAAATGGTGAATTTTAAAGATAAGACACTTTACGTAAACTAGCCTTTAAATTTAACGCGAAATCTAAAAATTACGAAAAAATTAGAGGATTCCCTTTAAAATAACAAAGTTGGGAGGTATTTACGGTATAATCCGAAATGCTGCCATTTTGAAAATATTTTGCTTGGATTTGAAATAGTCATAGGTCATAGGTCATTTTAGTCTGGAACCGAATTTTACTGGATTACCATAGTTGAAAATAAAAAAATTTCAAACCTACTTGCTGCATGGCTAATCCTGTGCAAGGCATTTTCGGCGCCGAGTCATCAGAGACTCGGAATATTTAAAAATAAAGAGTATTTATTCTTATTCCTAATCACGTTAATAATTATGGATAGGGGATGATAGGTTTTTGGAAATTCGGTTCGTCAAATTTGCCATATTTCAATTCCTTCGACATTTCTTTCTCTTCTTATTCTTAATACTTTATACGATTTTTTTTTAGCAAACTAGCTATCTAACTTCTAACGGGGAAACTTAGATGGGAAATAAATAATATAATCACTTAATTACGACAGTGGAAATAAGCACAACGATAATGCATTTGCGTCAAATAACTACAACGATAACGAAGTTCTCATCTATCGGTCCGTAAATCACGGATTCCGTTATCCTTAACAACCGCAAGCGCTCCCAGGAGAAGATCTGCGCATGACCTAAATAGCGACAATCGTGACCGAGCGACATTTTTAACGATTCAAAAAACATCTCTATTTATTTTAAAAATTCGTAAAACTCTTGAAAATGCACAAGTTGTTCGACAAAAAGTAGTTTATTATTGGCAAAGTAAATTAATACTGGCAAAATAACGAAGCATTGAAATATACAGTTTTTTTTTTCGTTTTAGAAGGAAATCAAAGTAAAAAGGCCATTTTTAGTAAAATATGGCAACGAATTAGCCCTTCCTAATGAAATTCTAATAATAACGTTTGATAAGTAATATTCCACATATTCGCATCATTTTTTGCACGCCCCTGAGTTTTAGAATGCGTGTTAGGGGAGGTATTTTACTCGAAGGGTTAAGAAAAAATTACTTTTACTACCTTAGCGGCTGTAAAACTTCTAAAAGTGTTCAAGGTTCATAGCAAAACCGACGTATTATTGCGATATTGTTAAGTAAATTAACCTGAAGTAACTATATCACATGGAGAAAACGAAATCACACAGTGTGGTATGATTAAGATTGAAGAAATTGGCCGATTTTTTTAGAAAAGAATTGTAGCGTTTCGATTGAAGGAGATTGCACGGATAATAATGCATATCTGAATTGATTACTATAAATCTCTTAAAACGTCCTCACCCCATTACATTTTAAAGCGACTTTTTCTTCATTAAACATAAGAGTGCGATAATACGTTTTTTCAACTGCTAGCTTTGAAAGACGCCATTATTAGTCGTCGCTAAATAATGAATAACCTGTTAACAACCACATGCACATGGCTCACCGTTTACCTAAAGAACTAATCGGCCGCAATGTTGTTGTCATACCTTGTTTTATTTATGGTTTCCATGGCAATGAAAGTCAAATGAAACGTCACCGTTAATGTTTTAATTCACGAGGCTTTGTCTTTTTTCGTTTCGGATTTAAGTCACACCTCGTTTAGGCGGACTTCATGTAATATTTTCACATCCAGTACCTACCTAGTAGGGAAAAAAATTGTATATAGCGGTTGTGAAATATTAATGACCTTGAGATCGCTGAGCACCTGCAGTTCTGGGTGTAAACGTCACTTCCGGTTATGGCAATGTATTTCACGACCTTGGTGTATAATGTGCCATTTTCTACGTCTACGTCAAAAGACTGCGTATACCATCGGAAGGACCTACATGCAGATGCGAGCAATGAAACAAATACACTTGCACATTAGCTGCTTAACGCTCTGTATTGTCGAAGTGTTTAGGAGAAATCATACTTCTATGTTGAGAACTTGTCTAAGGCAGTTACATCTCATTATAAAATTTCATGCCCGTTTGCTTCCAAAACTTGTTGACACCTAGTAAGCATGGAGGCGATAAGCCTTTGGCAGTACTCGATAGGTATTTTCTTCCATTCCTCTAGAGGTAGAGCCCATGAATCGTTTAGGGAAGTCAGTCTTTTTTCTTTTACATGGTTTTTCAAGTAGTGCCATAGGTTTCTATAGGATCCAAGTCTGGCGATCGTGCGGGCCAACCCATAACACCAATGGAATTTGTGCTAAACCAATTCTTCACAACCTTTGTCGTATGCTTCGGGTCGTTATCTCGCTGAAACACCCATTTTAAAGGCATGTCTTCGTCGGCATACGGCAACATGTGGTTTGTTAAGATATCCAAATATGATTCTTTAGTTAGAATTCCATCAATTTTCACCAGAGGGCCCACACCAGTTCAAGAAGAACATTCCCATATTTTTATACTACCATGCTTTACGGTCGTCACCGTGTATATAGGGTCAAACGCTAATCCTGAGGGCCTTCGCACCAATCCCGAACGGTCTGAACTGACGGCATAAACTTGAATTCGTCACTCCCTAAAATGTTTCGCCATTTTTCCTGATTTTCCTCTCCCGACCATTCTAAGTGTTCTCGAGCGAATGTTTTGCGAGCAACTCGATGAATTTTTTTCAAAAGGGGCACCCGACGGGGACTTCTCGCTTTCACGTTCTGTTCTAAGAGCCTTTTCCGAACTGTCCAAACACTGACATTAGCGTCTGACTCAGTCAATATTTCTTGGGCCGTGTTGAAAGTGTCTTTCTTTGCCATTCGCACAATTTTGAATCCATACTAGGCGTAGTCTACCGAGCTTTACCTCTGTTTTCTTGATTCGGATGCTCTTTAAAAGAATTCTGGACCATTCCGACAGAACGTCAAATAACCGGAATGACAGTCCTCCATTTTTTAGGTCCTAATCAGACTCATTTCATCTGAAGAACAGTGCTTGTTGTGACCGGTTTTCTTCAATTTTTTTTTTAGAAAACAACAGGATATTTGAATGGAATAAAGTTTCACAAGCTGATCATACTTACCAGAAATTACTATCATAAAAATTAATAAACTTCACTTAATAAGGTTTATAAGAATATCTGTCAAAAAGCGAACGGATAGAAACAATTGAATTTTTGACAGTTCCTATTGTTTATATGGATGTGTCATCTGTCTGTCATTTGGGGGAATTATACGTTGCACCTGCCCGACTTGATTAATTCCTGAAAAATTTCACGGGATCTGAGTTACTAAAGGATTCGTAATGAGTTAATGGCAGTATTTGTTTTATTGCTCGCATCTGTATATCGGAAAATCAGCAACTAAAGGCGTATGCTATGTCACGAACCTTAACAGAGTTATGTAATATTATTAAGCGCAGCTAACAGCTGATCCGAGCTGGTGTCTTAGAATTTCTACAGCACTCACGTATATTATTTCACGATTTTGTAATACAAAAAAACTTCGTCTATGGAGAAAGGTATAATTAAAATTTCAACAAGATCACGATGAGACAGCAGTAGATCGTAGAAAACTATTATACAGACTGTCCGGTGTAAGAATGCACTCTATAGGAATCTCGCCAACTATGCAAGATAAGGTGGTTAAATTAGCGAAAAATTGCGCCTTTCTGTGCTTCTGCAAAATCCGAAGCTATTTGCGAAAAACCGATTTTTCGCGATTCAATTTTCGCTATTTCTTTTATTTTATTTCAAAAGATATGGTAAAATAAACTTGAAATTCTCATTGCCACCTTTTCTCCTTTACAAGATGGTTTTTTAGATTTTCGATCCGACGGTTCGTTTCTTCGAATCCATTATTAACTTTTTTTTTTAACGGTCAACAAATTTTATTTTACGCTCGGTAAATTCCACCTTTTTCTTAATCCAACGATATATCACATTTATGATTTATTAAATGGTTCAGCCCAAAATATTTCATTCTCCGGTTACGAACATAACGTAACTTTTATTCGACGTCATGAGCGGCTTCGAAAATAATTTGTTTAAATCCGTCATGTAATTAAAAAAAATTTAAAAAAAAAAAAAAAAAAAAAAAAATCGTTTGAAATATTTTTTATGGTCACATATTTCACCCTCATCCTCCAAATGTGAATGACACCGGTTAACTATATCCTCCACCGCACTATTTAACACCTCTAAAACTATATTTCTTATTGCACCTCGAATTACAACCTTCAGTTAATTATTTAGAAGTGGCCTTCCTTAAATTTAATTTTTCAGCAATTCCTCCAAGAAAACCTCGAGTGGCGTAACATTGGGAGAGCGCGGTGGCAGGTTTATGGGGCCCTTAGTAGAAATTAAATTATTTTCAAAGCGGCCTCTTAAACATTTAATATCATGTCTGGGGTTATGTCGTTGGTCATCTTGCTGGAACCACATATTACCAATTACTGCAAAAGGAAGGCCATCTAGAACGTCTTCAATTTGATTTTTTGAAAATTGACCATTTTTTTCAAAATTTTGAGTTCTCTCACAAAGTGTAACTCCAGTAATTCGTGTTCCCAAAATACCACATCACACGTTAAGTCCACACTATCGTTGACATGTAGATGTTCGAGTGCGTTTTTAATTTTTTGTTACCAAATGATGATGATGATGATGATAATTTCGATTAAAGATGCCATTTTTTGATAATTAACTTTCGTTTGTCTGCAAAATCTGATAAGAAAAATGATAATCTTCATAGCGTTGCCAAGTAAATCATCCGCAAAAATGTCTTTTACGCTCGAAGTCCCCAGGAAGCAAACTTCGAGAGATGCGATACTTATACGGGTGGTATCTTTGCTTATGAAGAATTCTCTCTGCTTCTGTTGAAGGAACAGCGTAGTAATTTTTCATACTTTGACAATTTACGTTATTATTTTCTTCTACTGCACGAAAAACAGTAATTTCTCGTTAAAATAATTTTTTTTTTGACGATGCAATATTTTTACGACTGCATTCATACGGTTGCAATACAGGGTGTCCGGAAAAAACGTTGAAATATTTTAGGAGATGATTTTAGAGGTTAAAATTTAAAAAAAAATCTCGTAAACATACCCCAAAAAATGCTTCTGAAAGGGACTAGAACCCTTTAAACGAGGACCTTTGAAAATGCTTTTTTGCAATATTTTCGAAACGGTTTGTGTTAAAATTATGAAATTCGTCAAACTTTAATAAGTTAGAATGGGAAAACTTTCTTTGTTTTAATAATTGCAAATTTTTGTCAGGGGCGTCACACACGTAAATTTTGCATAAAGCTTTTTTGTTTGTGACAATTCCTTATTTTTTAAATCAAATTACCGATTCGCAAATATTTTCCAGTGAAAAATGGTTCTCTTATTTCATCATTTTAAAGCCTCGTGATTTGCCTCAAAGAATTCAGTTCTGCCAATGGTTAAAGCAACAATTACTATTGAATGAAAATTTCTTGGAGAACATTCTCGTCACAGATGAAGCTATTTTCACACGCAATGGAATTTTTAATTCTCATAATACTCACATCTGGGCGGAAGAAAATCCGCTCGAATTTTTCGAATCGGGACATCAGGACAAGTTTCTTATCAATATTTGGACAGGAATAAGAGGGGATTTTTTGATTGAACCGTTTGTTCTTCCCAACCGTTTAAATGGTATTTAAACTCTTTAGAAAATCCTTTGCTGGACTCAATTGAAGATGTACCATATCAGTTGAGTTATGGCATGTTTTTTATGGAAGATGGGGCTCCGTCTCATTTCGCTCTGAATGTAAGAGCCTGTTTGGACCACGTATATCCAGGACTATGGATAGGACGTAGTGGACTAGTGCATTGGCCACCACATTCACCAGATTTAAACCCCCTGGATTACTTTCCATGGGGGTAATTGAAGGAATTGGTTTGTGCTGTCCCGATTGGCACTAGGGAGGAATTGCAACAGCACATATTTACTGCGTGTGATTATGTCAGGGAGAAGCCTGGTGTTTTCGGTAGGCTACGAGTTTCTATGAAAAAGAGAATAAGAAGATGCATTGAGATGAACGGAGGCCATCTTCAAAATTTGTTATCAGCAATAATTACTAATATTTGTCTCGTAATTGCTGGTTAATAAAAAAATATTTCTATTACAAGGAATGTGTCCCTGTAATCGCGCATCGATTTGTAAAATTCCATTTTTTAAAAAAACGGTCGATACAGACACGACGGCACTTTTTTACTGAAAAATATTGAAGAATCAGTAATTTGATATCGAAAATAAAGAATTGTCACAAACAAAAAAATTAAGGCAAGATTTGCGCAGGAGGCCCCTTGTATGTGACACCCCTGACTAAAATTTGCAATTGTTAAAACAAAGAAAGTTTTCCCATTCTAACTTATTAAAGTTTGACGAATTTCATAATTTTAACACAAACCGTTTCGAAAATATTGCAAAAAAAAAAGGGTTTTAGCCCTTTTAAGAAGCATTTTTTAGGGTATGTTTATGAGAACTTTTTTTTATAATTTTAACCTTTAGAATCGCCTCCTAAAATATTTCAACGTCTTTTCCGGACACCCTGTATATTGGCTTATTAAACGAAGTACATTCTTTCAAATTTGTAACTAATGGCTTAAGAAATCGATCAGTTGGCTCGACGTCGTTCGGAATATTTTTGAAAATATTGCACCTCAGCTTAAGCACAATTTTTATGATTTTTATTATGACATCAAAGCAAATAAAATGTCTCTTTGTTGGAATAACGCTCCATTGCTTCAAATTTTACTGTGCGAACATACAATACAAATCAACGACTGTTAAATAATAATGCTTAAATATAATTGACAAGCACTGACTAAGTGAGAAAGACCAAACTATTTAATAATTTGTAAGTGTGACATATCGTGGGATTCAGGAACAGAGCAGGATTTACTGGGCGTAAAATATTTCTTGGCTATTTAAAAACGCAAAATTGATGATGGTTTCGAAGAAACGAAACGTTGAATCGAAAATTTAAAAACACAGTGCTGTAGAGGAGAAATTTATTTTAAAATATTATTATATTATTATTATTAAAAATTAATGTGCGTCGGCAACTACAGGACATTGGCACAGGGACGCGAGACAAGGGTCGGCAACTACAGGACATTGGCACAGGGACGCGAGACAAGAATCGGCAACTACAGGACATTGGCACAGGGACGCGAGACAAGGGTCGGCAACTACAGGACATTGGTACAGGGACGCGAGACAAGGAGTACATGTGAAGTGTTCGGGTTATAGACTGTTGTATAAATTGGTGTGTTTCAGAAATGCAATAACATTTGACAGTATTTGATAGCTAGTAATATTTACTCTGACGTCGTCACTTAGGTTCTGTCGTGACCTCTCCATGGAGTAGTAAGGGCATTCGGATAGGATGTGTTTGACTGTAAGTGTTACACTGCAGTGCTCACATACAAGTGGTTGATTGGATTCCATGAGATATGAGTGTGTGAGTCTGATCTGTCTAATTCTTAATCGTCGGATCAGGAGAGCATCTTTCCTGTTCATTGAATGTAGGGATATGGTGCGAAGGTCAGGCTCAATACTGGCGAGTTTGTGGTTTGTACTTTTCCATTTGTTTAGCCATTTTTCGTGAACTAGTCTTCTGAAATGATTTTTGAGATCTCTCTGAAGTTGAATATCTTCAATGTGATTTTAGAGCTTCTTTTGCGATCGTGTCGACCTTTTCGTTACCTCCAATTCCCACATGCGATGGCGCCCAAATGATAATCAATTTTGTGCCTAGGCTAGAAGTTGCATGAATCCTGTGTTGAATTTCTTGAGCTATGAGGTGTTGTGTATATACGTTGTTGATGGATTGAATTGAGCCAAGAGAGTCCGTGCAAATGGCGACTGATTGGTCTCCAGCGGAGACCGATTTGAGGACTGCAAGTGTTCCAGAGAGTTCCCCAGTATGGATACTACAGAGGTCAGGTGGCCGTGAAAGAGATATAGTCCGATTTGGTGTGTTGACCGAGCAACTGACCCCTCCTGTTCCCTTCGATGCGTCGGTATACAAAACTGTGCTCGGAGAGACGTTATTAATAAGTTCAAGGAATATTTTAAAATATGTTTTGAAATAGTCAGAAAACCGTAAAAAAGCGATCGCCAAAAATTGGTTTTTCTCAGATAACTTCGGATCCATTCGAAATTATTCATATTTAAAAACATGATTTTGCAGAACTCGGAAAGGAGCAACTCTCCTTTAATTTAACCTCCTCCTTATCTCTTACGATCTACGAGATTCCTGCCGAGTGTTGTCCTTATCCGGGACAGCCGGCATACACCACGAAGGTAGGACACATTACCTCGTTCCCAACTTTTGACTTGTGTGTTACATGCTTCTCACTATTCTCGCAATGTAATATACCGTGCGAGAAACTGATTTGATGAAAAATAAAATTTAAATTGGAAATTTTTGTTAGAAGACCGTGCCTAAATTCGAAATATTCAATACGAAAAAATTAAATTAATATCTCGTAAAAACCCAAATGCTAATATCTTAAAATGCCGTGATCCCAATATCAGCTCAAATTAAGTTAAGTTAGTTTAAGTTAAGTAGTGTATGCGTATTTTCGTTTTGTGTAGTCATGCAAGAAATCTGAACTATTCTGGTGGGACGTACTTTTAATACGCAATCACATGCGAGATTCCTTTTCTTTAAAAATGGGGAACACCATAACTCCATTCATATAATTAATATAATTGCCTACATATCCGCTTTGATTGTACTTTGAATGCACACATTATGACCATGAGAAGAAAAGACAAAGGAATTGAATGTTGCGGTTTCCAGCTTTACTTTCCTGTAAAAAGACTCTGACCGTCTTGTAAAATTACAGGGACGAATAACTCTTCTAGGATTATTGTTTTATTGAGGATTATTATTTACTCAGAACCAACCAAATCGAATTGAATCGAACTGAAGCTATTGAGTGCGCTCTTAAAGATTACGTTCGTTCGTATATTACAATGAAAATAAATCAAATACAGTGGAATTTTCATAACTCCAATTTCAAGGGCCGCCAACGTTCGTTCGAGCTATAGAAATTTCGAGTTAAGGAAGAAATAAAAGTTTTATTCATATCAGAGCAAAAGAACACAAGGCATGTACAGGGTGTATGCACAAAATCCGACCACATATTCCTGGGGTGAGAACATGATGATTTAATTTAATCCAAAAATGGACGGTTTTCGAAATACAGGGTGTCAAAGTCGAGATTAAAAAATCGAAAAAAATTAATTACTTCATTGGTAATGTTGCTCTCTACGCAAAATGTGGTATCGAGGGGTTTTTAGGTGCGAGAAATCAGAACTCGTTTACATTTTCGATGCACAATGTGGACGACGTTGTCAGCGCTCGATGAACCCTCTTTAAAGGGGCATAACTTTTTTATCACCCGGTATAAAATTTATTTATAACCAAATTTCTGTTTTCCTGCGTGTTTTAGGAAAATAAGGTCTCTCGGTAGAAGCCTCTACAAGCCCTCTTTCTTGAGATATTTGATTTTGAAAGTTTGCCGCATCTCTAGTGCAGTAACCATTCGTACAGTTGAATATCTCATGAACTATTTGAAAATGCACTTTTAACTAATAAATCGTGCACTTCATTGGTAATTGTATTTTTTTCAACTGTTCGCTTTTATTAAATGTTCGAAGTGATCTTCACACAGATGGATCGGTAGAGGAAATGATGCGTCGGTAATCTGGCCACCGCGCTCCCCCGATTTAACTCCACTTGATTATTTTTTATGAGGAACTCTAAAGTCCATGGTACGCTCAACGGCCGTAAATAACGAAGAGGATTTGTGGAGACCAATTCAAAATTCGGTGGATATTTTAAGAAACGACGAAGAACCGATGGCGAGGGTCCATTTCAACTTTTTATGTCGAATTAATCTTTGTAGAGACGTTAACGGAGATCACTTCTAACTTTTAATAAAAGCGAACAGTTAAAAACAATACAATTACTTAAGAAGTGCACGATTTATTAGTTAAAATTGCATTTTCAAATAGTTTACGAGATATTCAATTTTGCGAATAGTTACTGCGCTAGAGATGCGGAAAACTTTCAAAATCAAATACCTCAAAAAAGAGTGCTTGTAGAGACTTTTACCAAGAGACCCTTTTTTTCTTAGCAAAACACAAATTTAGTCATAAATAAATTTTATACCGGGTGATAAAAAAATTATGTCCTTTTAAAGATCGACATCGACAACGCCCTCTACATTGTGCATCGAAAACGTAAACGGATTCTGATTTCCCACCCCTAAAAACCCTCTGATACGACATTTTGTGTAGATAGCAGCATTAACAACGAAGTAATTAATTTTTTTTTATCTTTACTTTGACACCCTGTATTTCCAAAAACCGTCCACTTCTGGATTAGACAAATCAGGTTAAATCATTATATTCTCACCCCAGGAATATGTGGTAGGATTTTGTACAGACCTTTTACATACACCCTGCAAGTATGTACACGACTGCAGCATCTTTACATAAGATATAGTTTGCAGCGAGAGTTATATTAAACAATCAGTAATTGAACTTCGGTAAACAAATTTGCTATTAACGTTAAAAAAAAATTATGTTAATAAATGAAAAACAAACGGAATCAGTGCATTGACTTATAGGTAAAGAGTTTTTTAGTACTCCAATTGCACTTCGTACTATTCAACGAGACGGCTTCGCCATTTCAAGTTCCTCGACGTCACCATTTACTCCAGATAGAGATTCTTGTTCGTCGATCGAAGAAAAAGCCTTATTTACACTATCAATAATGTCTTTATCAATGGCAAATTCATTGGTTGTCATATCTTCATCAATGTTTAAAACATTTTGTAACGAAACATTCAGTATTATTTTCAGAAATCTCCGAAGTAAAATCTGCGTTAGTAAATAGCTTGTGTCGCATTTTGTTAATGGAGGGTGGTCCTCCTCGTTGTCTTCGTCGTGTGGGAATTCTCCAAAATCTCCCTTTTCAAAGCAAGTCTGGATAGTTTTCTCTGTAACATCACCTGTACAATCATCATCCTTCACAGCGACTGTGCAACTTTTACCGATCAACTAGATCAATTTTAGGTTGTATGTGATTGAATCTATCGTACGAATCCAACAATTTAATTAGCATTCGTCGTTTATAATGATCCTTAAACCTTTTAATAACGCCCTGATCGAGAGGTTGCATTTTTGACGTCATGTTTGGTGGGAAAAACTGCAGTTCAATTGTTTTAAGTTCGTCCTGTATTCGGAATTTCCCATTTTTCTGCAATTAACTTCTGTTTCGCTCCACTATCTGCGACTTCAAGAATTTTGAGCTTTTGTTGAATCGTGGGACACTTGAGTTTTCTTGAGGAACGCTTGAGAGAGCCATTTCAAATCGTAAAAGAAAAATGGTAATACTGAAAATTGGTCGTCATTCGTTAGAATTCCAATTATGGAAGTTTCTGAAGTTGTTGTTCGTCTAATTTTTTTTGTGTCTTAGAGATTTTCGACTTACGGAAGTTCGAATTACAAATAAAAATTAAAATTTTAAATAATTTGAAGGGGCAAGGTCGTACGATCTACACTTGCGGACAAAAGTATGGAAATGTTTTAGAATTGTCAGTATTTCTTGTTTTAATAGATTTAAGAAAGAAGCTCCATAAAAGATTGAACACTTGTTTGAAGTAAATGTACATATCAAATTCCATTCACGTTCCTGCTTACCATTTTTAATTAATTTGAGGTAGAACTAAATTAATGTGGTCAAAAGAGTGGAAAGAAAACATTTATTCAAAAATAAATAAACATGAAGCTATTTCATCAATGTGAAGTTGCAGAACCTTTTGCCCTGATTACTGCCTGACATCTCCTATGCATCGAATCTACCAAATCTTCACATTTTTTCACAGGAATCTCGAACCATTGGTCGTGTATGGATCCCCAAAGCTCATTTTTGTTACAGACATTAATTTGCTTTGTTTGTCCTTTTACATGGTCCCATAAGTGTTCAATCGGGTTTAGGTCTGGTGATTGAGACGGCCACTTTAAAACATTAATGGCATTTTCCAGAAACCAATTCTTCACCAGTCGTGACGAATGTTTCGGATCATTATCCTGTTGATATCGCCAGACAAGGGGCATTTCTTCTTCGGCAAATGGCAACATTCTGCTTTCTAAGATATCCCGATAAACAAACCGGTCCATAATACCGTCAATTTTCACAAGGGGGCCGACTCGAGACCTCGAAAAACATCCCCATACCATTACACTACCGCCACCATGTTTTACAGTTGGTTTCTGGTATTTAATATCGAATCTTTGGCCTATTGGTCTTCTAATACACTTTTTTCCATCTTAAAGTTAAAGATGTTACATTTGCATTCATCGCTCCAGGGAACTGTATTCCATTTTTGTGCAGACCAAGTCAAATGTCCATTTGCAAATTCAATTCGCGCCTTTCGATTTTTTTTTTTTTTTTTTTTTTTTTTTTTTTTTTTTGATATAAGAGGTTTCTTGACGGCAGTTCTCCCCATAAGACCAGCAGCACATAATCGACGTCGTATATTTTTCCCATATTTCTTGTCTAATTTGCCGAGCCGACTTACTGGGTGTCCATGGGTTTAATGCATTTGTCAATGTTTGGGGAGGTTTTTTTGGGACGTCCAACTTTTTCTCGGGTTCTTACATTGCCCACCAATTTGAATTTTCTTAATATTTTGGATACAGCACCTTCGCTAATTTGTAAATTTCTTGCAATAACATTTTGTTTAAAACTTTGTTGATCCAATTCCACAATCTTTTTGCGTAAGTCCCCTGAGAAATACTTATTCTTACCCATCTTTGCAGATGTTTAGAACGCAAAATGAGAAAACTGTAGCAACTATTGGCTCAAAACAACTAATAATGTTTATCTTTCCGCACTTTTGTTCGAGGTGTAAACAATATTTATAACAAAAAGAGAGATATCGGCCTCCCAAAAATTTAAACATATTTAAAAAACCTTCTATCGATAAAAACCTACAATATAATAATACAATTACATGAACCGTCGTTCATAGTAACAAACACAGTACAAAATAAAAATCTTTCCATACATTTGTTCGCAAGTGTATTTCGAGTTATCGACGTTCGACTTATGGGAGTCTCACTGTATATCGACTGATCGATAACTCAGCTGAGAACCAGAAGCAAATTAAGTTATTTGAATAAATCGATTTTGAGATGCATATTCACGGGCATATGCATCTGTGCACGTATTCATCGATACCGACCTTCCGTTAACTGTATTTTCTCGGGTTTCAAATTCGGGTTTACATTCATCCACTGGAACTTATTATTGAGTCTTGTGTGGTCCTGTGTAACAATCACACAACTTCGTTCCACCGGTAATGTGCAATTGCGGTGTCGAAAAACTTGCACGTATAAATAATTTTAATGATAGAAAGCATGTATGATCTATCGACCGGCGTGATCTGTCGATAAAAAGTTATCGACATAAGTGCAAACTTCATCTCCGGATTATAGCTTATCTCGATGTTATGCCGCACTATCATGATTAATTTATTTATTACAAATTAAATGATCCGAGCATGTTTTCGATAAATTACAGCGAATTTTTTAGATAAAATAAAAAAGGGCTACACGAAAAGCCCATACGCTTTCGTGCATAGTAAATAGCCGAAACGTTTTAAATTATGTTAATGGTAAACACTGGAGCTTTTATTAGTGGGTGCGTTCTATGTTGCCGATGACCACACCGACTGCCTCATTGATTTGTCCAAAAATGGTGCATTCTCGATCTGTTAATGCGCTTATATTAGGGGAATGAGCCTCTATTTGATGGAATGTTATATCAGAGAAAGTATACTGGGTGTTTCTGCAACGTGGCGAAAAAACGTCAACAAATACCAACTTCTGATACAGCATTTTAAAGAATTATTATGCTCTTCCTTGATATGTAAAAATATCTGGAACCTTCCTTTAAAAATTGCGAAAGTGAGGTCACTTCCGGTTAAATCGGAAATCGTAAATGACTGTCGCCATACGTGAAAGAATAGCAAACCATATCTGTAATATTGAATGATGGAAAATTTGATATTACAAATATTTATTATAGTTTTATCTAAAAAACGAAGGAAAAGTTTGGAAGGGCTTACCTCATTGCGGAAATACGCGGAATACGAGTTTTGAGGGTAAGTTATATACAGTGTGATCCATTTGCTTCGGGGTCGGTCTATAAAAAGTTTATTAATTGTGCGATTTAGCCCGGATTTTTTAAATATTATGGAGCTTGATAAACTACACTTTTTTTTAATCAAAAGTGGCCTGATTAATATGAAATTCCAGGCCTACTGTGGCAATCTCTAGGAGCAAAATTTGAATAAATCATATTAGCGATTTTTTTAGGAAAAATCTGTGTACGCCGCTGGATTGGCCATCTCTCAAAACGGGCTTGTAAAAATTTTAATGAAAAATTTTGAGTAATAACGATTTTGTAAAAGAATTAAAAATTACTTATTATCAGAAATTTATAGTTTATAACTACTTATTTATGATCTCAGGCTTATACGAAACAAATAAAACAAAAAAAAAATGAAAATTACATCACGCGAAACAATTAAATTTTTGTAACTTCTACCAAGCCACCATTTTCTCCAATGCACTTGCAATTCCTTATGCGTATGCTCAAAATTACATTTCGTATTTGCTGTGGAGTAATTTTCACACAAGTACGGATTATTCTAACTTGTAGTTCTTGTAAATTTTGGGGTCTTGACTTTTGCACTAGATCCCAAAGGAAAAAATCTAACGGGGTTAAGTCCGACGATCTCGGTGGCCACTCACAAAACGGACTGTTTCGCCCTATCCAACAGTTTTAGAAATTTCGATTTAGCCAATTTCCTATCAAACCAGCATTATGAATAGGATTACCATCTAAATGTGACTTGAAATCAAGGCGGTATCTTAATGGTAAATCATCTGATGCGTTCCTAAACTCATTTTCAAGAAAATTAAAAAACCCAACGGCATTCAAATTACCGTCAAAGAAAGAGGGACCAATTATTCTGCCGCATGGTATTCCACACCAAACGTTAATTTTTTGAGAATGTTGTCTCTCTTACATTTATGATGAATTCTGAATTTTGAGCTGACCAGTGACGACAATTTTGACTAGAAACCATCCCATTCGTGGTAAAGGTGGCTTGGTCGGTGAACAAAAACTCGTTTAAAAAGTTACCAATGTTTAGGTATTCTCTTGGCAGCCAATAGCAAAATTCTAATCTTCTGTCTTCGTCTCCCGGTTCCAGCGTATGGAAAAGTTTTGACTTAAAAGCTTTTATTTTGCTTTTTCTCAGACATCTTATACTTTCTCTGGATATATTAAGGTCCAAACTGGCCATTCTAATACTATTTCGGGGATTGTCGCTAAAATTTTGCAAAATTTCGTTGTCATTTAGAAAAAGTCCACGACGTCCATTTTGCCTCGTTACTTCGACTTCCCGGTCTACCTGGATGTCTGATGTTGAATTCTGTCGCAGTTTCTGCTGCCAGAGCGCGCGTTGTCACCAACAGACGAACAGTTTCTGTTCTGTTGAACAGTCTGTTTCTGTTCACACTTAAATTTTCCATAATTATCACGATTAATAATTTCATTTGCATTAAAGTACAAATAACTTCTAATATCGATGTTGACGTTTGTTGCGTTTGTTTGACAGTTAAACACTTCACTTGTTTTCCATAGCCAAGTATGAATTTTTCAATATAAATATGTACTGAGGGTGCATTTTTAATTCCTCTATAAAATAGTTATTACTTAAAATTTTTCAATAAAATTTTGTACAGGCCCGTTTTGAGGGGTGGCCAATTCGGTGGCGCGCGCAGATTTTGTCTAAAAAATCGCTAATATGATTTATTAAAATTTTGCTCCTAGAAACTGTCACAGTAGGCCTTGAATTTTATGTCAACGAGGCCATTTTTGATGAAAATGTGCAGTTTATCACGCTCTATAGTTAAAAGAAATCCGGGCTAAATCGAACAATCATTAAACTTTGTACAAATTGACCCCAAAACAAATGGATCACACTGTAGAAGAATATTTTGTGGAAAACACGATATTTATATGAGTGCCTGGGGTTTTGATATTTTCTTATTCCGAGAGTTCTCCGTTTCCCTCTCGAATCGGTTGTTCTGCATTGCTACTGAATAAGAAACGTATTCTCTTTCGGCGAAGTATGATTTGATTTAACTTCACGTCATTCACCTTATTCGGTTTATATCGTGATAATTCACCTTGTTGCATAACAGTGGAATAAGGGGAATATTACTATGCAATGCATCGTAAACCCTGCCTAAGTTTAGAGAAAGCCCCAGGGATACGTAGCTTTCATTCGCCGTTCCCAAAGTACTTACTGGGAATGCAAAGATTAGTGTACTTATAGATCTAAGCAGTGTATAGCCATATTTATTTTTATTTAGTGCAAAGCAAGGACAAGTTTTCATACAACTTTGTCAATGTTTAAATATTTTGGGAAATTTAGTCAGAAGACTCAGAAATTCTTGCTCTCTTTTTCGCATTTCCGAAAACTGATTTCTTTGCTAGTTATACATTTTTCTTAAAAAAGCCTGATAATCTCTTTTTTTCCAAATAAATCGTTAAAACGTGCAATCACATGATAAATCATTGAATTGAGGATAAAAAGTACTTGTAAAATACAACGAAGGAAATCACATCCGTATCAAAAAAATGTCGTGATCAATATCCCAGAAAGTGAATTGCAAAACGAACATGTATAGAAATTAGTTTTTAGACGTCAAAAAACTAATAATATTTCATAACGGACTTTTTTACTGTTTTTGAACCTGTTCGCACCAACTTTACAGATTGGTATGCGTTTTAATGTGGTCAATATAATCGTATATTTCAGCAGTCGACTTTTATGCAAAAAAATCTTGGTTCGTTCGTATGCCCCTGTAAGTGTCGATTTTCGACTGAAAAATTAAAAATATTTAGCATAACGATTAGGTGGGCAGTGGAACACGACCGGTTCTCAAAAGGGAGTTGGACTAGTTGGAGGCAAGTTCCGGTCGGGTCACGTCGGGTCTAATTTTCAGTCAGATTTTACGATTTTATTTCAGGAAAATCTTGCTTGCGTCATTGCCTCGTTTGAAGCTGAAAACTTGAAATAATTTTTGCAATGTTGAAAACCGAAATTCATAATAACATTCCGGGCCAGCGGCACAACAGGAAAATTAAAACAGCTCATTCTGGTCTGCAGGGTACCCCCAATAAGAATATATTATACAGGGATCTTGCAAATCATGAAAAACGCAGAGGTTATTTGAAATGAAATTATGAAAAAAATGTGTGTGTTAATGATCACTAAAGCGTGAAGTTGACGAGTCAAAGAAAATGCAATTGTGTCCGAAGATATTTGGAAGAATTCGAATTTTCGCAAATTCATTTTTTAGTATCCCGACCAGGTTTGAATGAAAAAGTTAAAATTTCCCTACACTCTCATTGCCCTTTTTGCTTTACAAGACGATGTAGGGGCTTAAATTTTTGATCCAGCACTTTAACTGCTAGTTATCATGGACGTGGCTTTTTAAATAATGGAAAAATGTATTTCGTGTTTTGGTAAATATTAAAGTTTTGGTTTTAAAGGCTGCAACACGGGAGGCTCTAAAAAACATATTTTTCATTCGCTTAATCTACCAGAATAAACATAAATGCTAAAAACAACGATTTTAACAAATATGAACTAGGGTACGTTGCGGCATTGAAAATGAAACTTGGACTTTACTAAACATAACATGACAACTTTTTACTATTAAAAAAAAACAAAGTTCGCGTGGGAATTACTGGAACGTTGGATAAAAAATTTAAATACGTTTCCTTTTAGATGAGGAAAATGGATAAAAAGAACGTAAAATCGTTTTCCTTTTATCGTTCGAATTACACATGGAACTTTCTCCCAATTATCTTCGATAATAACCCGATTTTCCTCGGTTCGAAAATGTGATGTGCTACTGATCATCACGTCTCTTCGAATTGAATCATTTTTCTATGTCTTAAGATTCACAAGGTTCCTACAGAGCGTGTTCTCATTCAGTGCCCAGTGTGGGTGTTTAAGAATTTTTTCGCGGCAAAATTTTTAAATGATTCCAGAGTCCTTTGGCTGCCATTTCAGATTTGAATGTTGAATTTAAAAATCAATGAACATTTAAAAATATCGGCAAATAAATTGAATTTAAAGGCGAACAATCAGAAATGCCTCCGGAAGGGCGGGCTAATGTCGAATCACTCATCTTCAGTGCATGCATTCAGACTTGGAAAGTTTCAGAAATATTTGCCTTTTTGTTTTAGCGCGCCACTGGACAAAATCCGATTTCAATCTAAAATCTTCATAAACACTTCCGAAAATATCGGAAATTGAATTTCATTTTAATATCACGGAACAGGGGTGCACCGAAAAGAGGAAACTGACACGGCTCATTCCAGTCTAATTTCAAAAGTGAATTTTAGCGCCTCTCTGTGATAGTGAAACATGTGTTCCGTCGTTATATGATCAGTCAGGAACGTCTCTCTAAGGGGGGGAATAAAAAAAAGTTCACTTCACTTTTTTGGTGATGTTAAATTGGAAAAGAAATTAATTGAAGATTTCCATTTTATATTGAAAATATTGAAAAATCGAGTCGATCCCTTCCGAGACAGCTTCGCAGACCGGCGTGGAAAGGATCTCATTATGGTCGAGATTTGATAGTGTACCGAGACACGCGCACCATATACGTGTATTTATTGTTTAGATTAGTTTTGTAATGATGTACTAAAAGTGAAAAATCGATTTTAGATTTTCAGCTTTCTGTCTTCGATTCCGAATGTGGATTGTAAAATGCTTTGAATCCGACGTTTGACGATAGGAAGGGTTGTGTGCAGAATCGTAAAATACGAACACCGGCACAAAGGGCGTAAATTAGTTGAGTAAATGTTTGCACCGATAATTTATCCCAATTTAAACGGGCGACGTGTTGAATTTGTCGGAATGTGCCTCTCATCCGTTCACGTCCTGAATATTTGTGTTAGCAACATTCCCCACTTTGCCCTACCATTATACTTATGTTTACTGAGTACTGTATAATAATTGTTATTGTGAACTTGTTACAGTTTGTGCAGATAAACTATGGTTTGTTCAGTTCGTTTCGAGTCACGAACGGCCAGAACCAGAGTGCGGTTTATCAAATGGTAGGCGAAAATATTGCGATCATTATAAACATACCGTAAATAACGAAAGTACAGCCTGTCCAGTTTCCGTTGGACAGCGGCTGTATCTCGGTGAGAAGAGCAACTGGCAACTTCGGACAAAAAAATTTATTACTAATGTGCCTATGAGAAATCTCTGGAAAATACACTGACTTTCAAAAAAACCGCGACACCACGAAGAACGCACTGTATGTATTTGAAATTTTGGTATGATTTTAGGCTTGGAAAGAGAAAAAAATGATAAAAGTTTCAAGTTCGTATTTTAATGCGATATGAAGTTTTTCTTTACTTTTTTTTATCTGTGACGATCGTTCTTTTTGCAAATTTTTTTGCAGGCGGATAGCGATAAAGGTACTACCGTTAGTACCATATTGAATGTGCGGTAGTGCAAAATGCCTCGCGCACGCCAAAACGCAGTTAACTCCCTTTGAAAGGGGAAGAATTGTTGGTGTGCATGAGGCAGGTTTACCTTTCCGCGAAATTCCACGTAGATTCGATCGAAACGCATCAACAGTACCAAGAGCTTGGAGAGATTGGTCTAACGAAGGGTCAGTAAATCGTCATCGTGGTAGTGGCCGTCCAAGAATGACGAACCGACGCGAAGACCGGCGACTTCGTCGTTCAGCAACGTTTGAAACAATTCCGTCTCTTGGTGTTAACTGGGTAGCCACCCTAAATCGAAGGGTCTCCCTTAGTACCATGTATCGCAGAATTCGAAGTTTTGGACTAAATTCATATCGTCTTCCATTATCACGAAACCACAGGGTGGCCCGACTGGAGTGGTGTCGTCCGAGAGTGCAATGGGCGGACGAGTGGAGAAGAATCGTGTTCAGTGATGAGAGCCGATTTTGTTTATGGCGACCTGATGGACGGTTACGTGTTAGAAGGCGCAGAGGAGAGCGATTAAATTTCGACTTTTTGGAAAGGCGTCATTCTGGTTTAACACCAGGTGTCATGGTTTGGGGTGCCACCCAGTATAGTAGTCGGTCTCCTCTTGTTTTCATTTATGATAGATTAAATGCTACATTAATAGTGTCTTAGAACCGGTTCGTGTACCATACATGCACGACCATCCTGGAAGCACATTTCAACAGGATAATGCGCGACCACATGTAGCCAACGATACTTTGAGGTATTTGAAAGCTGACAATTTTGATACTTTGCCTTGGCCAGCTCGGTCTCCAGATTTGTCCCCAATAGCGCATGTATGGGATATAATGGGTCGGAGACTTCAACGTATAGCTCGTCCTCCAGAGACCATAGGTGAACTCCGCGAGCAGGTGTAGATTACCTGGGATACAATACCACAGGAAGATATTGACAATTTAATTTTAAGCATGCCGCGTCGCTTACAGGAATGTATTAATTTGAGAGGAGACACCACCCATTATTAAATTATTATTAAATTTTTTCACTTATTTACAATAATTTTCTTTTGATATTTTGATCGTTTTTATCTATTACCCAACGTAATGCCAGAATTTCAAACGTGTACGATGTGTTCTTTTTGGTGTTGCGGTTTTTTTGAAAGTCAGTGTACATTGAGTAGAAGAACATCAGTTTGAACATTTATTTTATTGAGTTGTCCAAAAACTTTTTTTAAAATTCTTTATGTTGAATTTATTGATACAAACATTTTCCGTTGAAACGGAAATTCTTCAAAAATGTTTCAAGGAAAAATATGTTTGCTCTCACCAATAAATGAATAACAGAATCTGTTGTAAAAATGTGGGGTTTTCGTTTAAAAAACCAAGTTGACCTTGACTGGAGCCTGAAAGTGACCTAGAACCGAAACAGTGATAACGCTCAAAGTTTTTCCTTTTTAGTACAAACCATTTTCATTTGAAACTTTTTTAAATAAAAACTTCCAAGATATTTACGTCACACATCTAAAAAACTCTCCCTGTATACTGTTGTCCATTACTGTAGATGGCCATTTGGCGAGGTTTTTCAAAATAAATTTCAGAAACATTAAATTGGTTACATTAGATTTATGTATGTCGTCGGTCCATATCCAAAAAGGAATAAATAATGATATTAAGTTTCACTTTATGAAGTGAACGTTTGGACTCATTAAGAATATATACAGTAGTGGTCATAATTATAGCAATTTTTAAAAATTTTAAATAAAATGTATCTATTCGGCTAAACCTAACATACGTTTTTATATTATTTACCTTCCACAACGTTGATGTTTAAAATGCATCCAAGTAAAATATCAACAATTCCTATAAGAAACTATCAAAACATATTTTTTCAATACCGGACAAAAATATAGCAACTCTTGGAATTTTAAAATTTCATTTGATTAACAGACTTGTGTGTTTAAAGGCGTTTCATATTCTAAATTAAATCGACAATTTTCATTATGGGTCCAGTTAAAACGATCTCATTAGAGATCAGGAAAATTATCATTGAGCGGTATAAAGTGCATAAGTCAATTGTATCTAGAATTATTTACAAATTCAGACAAACAGGAAGTGAAGCAGCTGCAAAAAATTCAGGACGCACAAGGAAAACTACAAAAAGAACTGATAAATGGATAATTCGAATGTGTCAAAAAATCCATTTCTATCATCCACTCATATAAAATCACATTTAGAGGAGACGGGCCTAGCTCATATCAGTTCCAAGACCATGAGAAGGAGATTAGTGGAAAATTGATTATTTGGTAGGCGACCAGCGAAAAAACCATAGCTGTCTAAGAAGAACGTGAAAGCACGACTTCAGTTTGCGCAGAATCACCAAAACTGGACATCTGAACAGTGGAAATTGGTAGTTTTCAGCGATGAGTCCAAATTTAACTTATTTAACAGTGATGGCCGTCAGACAACCCAAAAGCGCAAGGTTGCAAAAAACGTTTGTTTCACCAACCGTAAAACATGGAGGAGGTTCGATTATGGTTTGGAGTTGTTTCTCTGGTTTTGGTACGGGTCCGCTTCACAAAATAGAAGGTCGCATGGATCGGTTCATGTACCGAGATATTCTCAGGAATCAGTTACAACCATATCTTGAAGAAACCACGCCACTAAGAAGCATTTTCCAACAAGATAATGACCCCAAACATAAATCGAAACTTGTTTCAGAATGGTTCAGAGAGGAAAGGATAGAAGTTCTTGCTTGGCCGTCGCAATCTCCCGATCTAAATCCCACAGAAAATTTGTGGGAATATGCGGATGATAAAATTCGGAATAATACATATTCCAATTTACAGGGTTTATTTCAGGCACTTCAAGAAGCCTGGAAGAGTGTCGATAACAATTACATCAGCAATTTAATAAATTCAATGCCACGAAGACGTGCAGAAGTTATTCGGCAGCGAGGGTGTTATAGAAAATATTAATTATTGAACAATTCTTTTGGAATTTGTTGAAGTTTTATTGCTCTTTATAATTATTTTGGAAAAGTTGCTATATTTTTGTCCAGGTCGAAATGAATATATTTTTTTATTTTTGCATACAAATTATTATTGTTTTATTGTTATGTACTTCTATCATCAGCAGTCGTTGTAGAATCATATATTAAAAACCTATTTTGAATTTAGGTCGTCAAGTCTAAATTATTTGAAATTTGAAAAAGTTGCTATAATTTTGACCACTACTGCATATGACTAGATAAAATAAACAAAGAAAGGGAAAATGGGAGATACGACACCCCGTAGGAAAGGGGTCATTAGTTAGTCTTTGCGCAGATCTTGCAGTACAAAGTGCTCCAGCTTGCATTAACAACTTGAGCTGTGCTTTATCAACCACTCACTTTCCTTCCTTATCCAAGAGGTTGCGCCGTAATATCCCACAATCGGCATTTGACAAAAATTCTAATTGGACTACCTTAATTAGTGGAAATCAGTGGAGATTTCACTTCGGTACATTATTAGAGTTTTTGCATCTTTGGGCCTACATATGTGAGCAGCCATTAAATAGACGAGCTATCCGCAATACCAGGTCTTCACGATTACATTCTAGTACACACACTAATGACAACAAACGGCCGGTAAGCAGAAAAGCGATTGTTAACTGTCAAATAAAAAACCAAGGATCGTTCTTAATGACTCTGCCCTAACAAACTTAATTTCCCTTGCAATCAGGCAATTAGCGGTTAGATAGCGCAATTAAAGTAAAAAGTAACTTGGCCTAACATACAATTGGCATGATGGCTGCTGGGCTCTTCAAGTCGATCTGATTTAGAAACAATCGACTTGGAAATGTATTGTTGCAGATGTTGCACGGATGTGTAGGACATTATTGAAATATTGCGTGTTAACATTATTGTTGTTGTTAAAGAAACTGACCTCGAAATTCGATATTCTTATTGCCCTGTATGGAAACTGGTTTGATCGGTGTACAGTGTGAACCGTGTCTAGGTGAATAGGATAGCGAAGGTGTTGATTATTTGTTTTCTATTAGGCCAGTTCGAACTGTAGCGAGATCAAAGAAACCAGGTCATTTCAGGAATTTTCGCCAATTATCAAGTCTCCGAGTTTCACTTCAGCGCACCTAAAAAGTGCCTCCAAGGTGGGACCCTCGCGAATCTCCATTTCAATTCTGAGGGGGCTTCCACAATTCACGCAAGATTTGAATTTCACGCTAATTGTGCAACGAAATGTCAAAACAAAAGAAAAAAAGCTAACATGACAACTGACAGAGTTATTAAAAACGGAGCGATATTCGCAAAAACAATACTTTTTCGTTGTCGAGCGATATTTGAAAATAATGAAGGTTCGGCAGCTGCAGTTCGTAATTTTCACACAAAATACGGTGAAGATGGTGATTTAACTTCGTCAGCTGTGAAGAAATTAATTAAAAAATTTAAGGAGACTGGATCAATTAGTAACCTTAGACACTCTGGCCGTCCTTCGGCAAGCCGTCAAGCACACCGACACAGTTGGTGAGAGCGTTGCTGAGACTCCGGGAACTTCAATTCGACATCGTCGTCAAGAATTGAATATTTCCAGAAGCTCTCCACAGCGTACACTCGTGGAAGATTTGCATGTTTACGCATACAAAGTTCACTTAACTGAAGAACTAAAGCGTACTGACCACGCAGCGCGACCAGGGCTCGTCGAATGGACTGTGGAACGTCAACGAGTAGATGCTGATTTGTCGAACAAAATCATTTTCGGCCATGAAGAGCGTCTTCATTGTGATGGCTTCGTTGATCAACAAAACTAGCACATTTGAAGAAAAATGCATCCACAACGTGAGTCATATGAACCATATTGCTCTATCTGACGAACTTATCAACATAGACGTTTGGACTTTCTATTAACCCTCGTTGAGGATCCAGCGATAAACAACCCTATAAGAACTACCCTTAAAACAACTCAAGGATCATTTTGTTGCTCATAATTTTCGCGTAAGTAGTTATGCTGGCAACTTGATCATCTGTATTTTTATGTTCGTTATAATAAATAGTTTTTAAAAACAAAGATTCTCTGTCACTATTTCGTCCGGCTTTTGGGGGCATCGGGGGCATCACCGGCCCATTCTTTTTCGAAAACGCGCATGACGGTTAATGGTGCTCGCTGTCGCGACATGATGGTCCAGTTTTTAATACCTAACTTGCAAGATATGGATGTGGACGACATGTGGTTCTAACAAAACGGGGCCATGTGTGATGCATCCCGCAACCATTCAATTACTGCATATGTCATTTCCGGGTCCTGCAATTTTCCCATTTGGCAATAAGAAATGGCCGCCACGGTCATGTGACTTAACACCTCTGGACCTTTTCCTTCGGGGTATTTCCAATTTCTCCATTATGCCAACAAACTCACGAATTGAAAGAAAAAATTGAGCGCTGAATCATCGAAATTCAGCCACATTTACGTAGAGGAGTTGTGGAAATTTTCATCAAAAGAGAGCTTATGTGCCAGCAAAGCTGTGGTGTCCACTTACCCGATATGCTATTCCGTCCATAACTCTATCGTGTGTACTTTATGGATTAATTAAAAAATCGCCATTATTAATTAAAAACCTGTGTTTTCTGGCAAAATTACTTCTCACATGAATAGTAGAACATTCATCAGAATTGACTAAGAACATTTTTAGTGTCCATAGGGCTGTAAAATCTATTTTAACTAATTTTAATGAATCGATGAACATGTTTTATCATTACTTTTATGATGTGATCCGTGTGAATAATAAATCGATGTTTTTTAACAGATCGGGTGCATTCCTGTCGTCCATAAATTACCATTAGCGGTGCTTACATAAGAATGGTTTTGCAATGTCTATACAATAGATACACTAATCTCGAGTCGTAAATTTAAGGTAACTTTTACAGAAGAAATTTAAACTCCAGTTTGAGATTTAAGCCTCGAATTATCGAAAAAAATTCCTCTTATAATAAGTTCCAAACTGTGGTTTAACCGATGCCGGACCTTCGTCAAACAGTTAAAATTTTAATCCAAAGTTGATAAAAAACGTCATGTTGTGACTGTATGGTTTATATTCGATTAAATATATATTAGATTTTCGAGTTGATTTTAATGATATTTTCCGATAAGAGTTCAAATGACAGCACATAAAATAAAAGAGTTAATTAATAGCTATATAACGTACAAGTCTAATGATGGCAAGCAAAAGGTTTACGACATTACAGGTTGGAAAAGCTCTAAAAGTGGTTTAAAAACAGAAATTCATTTATGTAATTGGCCATTAAATGTTTTCCTGCCGTTCCCCAGTTAAACTTTGATGAAACATTAAGGATCACCGAAAATATTGTTTTTTTACAGTTTTTATATACAGGGTGTGTAAAAAAGAAGCGGCAATATTTAAGAGGCGGATTGCTCAGGTTATTTTATGAAAAAAAATCCTCTAAACATAGGTCTGGAAATGTATTATTTCCAAGATACAGTGTTATTTTTGTATAAATGACAGTTTTTGAAAAATAATTCAAATACATTTTGACCAAATTTTTAAACTTTTTGAAAATCGGCAAATCACAAAATATTCTTAGGAAATGAGGGAGTAAACACTTGAATTTTTTGAAAATATTTTTGTGCGATAAGTGGACAAGCAACAAAATCATTTTGATTTTTTATATCGTAAACGAAACAAGAAACGGCGAAAGTTGAAGAAATAAAAAAGTTTTGTTTTTAGTTGCTTCATCTAAAAAAAAAATCGAAATTTATTATAATTAAAGTCAGTGGCGTCAATTCTTTTGTTAATAAATTTGGTTAAGGTGTACCCCCCCTCCCCCTTGACGTAACTGGATGTAATAATTATTTTAATGTAGTTAGAACCAAATCTGCCCTTAATTACTACAAATATCCCAACTAAATTTTAAAAAATGGGTCAAAAGATATTTGATATATCTTTCAAAAACCATTATTAAAGAAAAAATTAACACCCCTTATCATGGAAACAACACATTTCTGGACCTATGTTTATAGGACCTTTTTCCATTAAATTCCCTGAGAAATCACCCTTTTAAATATTTCTGCGTCAATTTTAAACATCCTGTATGTTAGAAGTCAGTTAATCAACGCGTAGTAACGCTCTAAATTGCGTTTCATTTACTGGTCATTAAAAAAAAATTATTACTGACACAACTGCCAGTATATACTAACAGGTAATTAACGGCCAACTCTATTAACGAGAGCGATTAATAATGCGCGAACATCCAAATACTACTGCATTTCAACTTCAAACGTGAAAGTTCCTTAACTTTCTTTATATGGAGTTGCACTTCAGTTGGATTGAAAATCCCTCGGTCAAAACTTGAATCCTTTGTAAGTAACACATTAGCAACACATGTCAAGCATAGCTGTTGTGATTGGTGATATGAAATTAATTAATGAGAAACCATACATTAATGGGGGTTATTAACGAATTATTTTGTATACATTAAACAACATTGTCATATACTTATACATAAACTGATTAGTCAGTCATTGGGAAAAAACACTATTTTTTTCAAGATCTTCAGTTTAAATTCAAAATTTTACCAGAGGTTTTGCTGATAGTTATAAAAGTCTCTCTTAAAATAAGAAACTGACGTAACTATCATTTTCTGGTAGAGAATCTATAATTTTAACCTATATATATTAAAACCAATCAACTTGATAAGAAATTTATATATATATATATATATATAACATTATGTATGTCAGGTATTAAATTAAATTTGTGCTGGACAACAAGGAAATGAAATCAATTACATATTGGCATAGTAAAGGTAATAAAATGAAGTGTGACGATAAAATGACGTTAATAATACAAGGGGAGAGAGGAAATCTAACGGCGATCGGATCGAGTGTATAGAGACTAGTACAGTTAAAAATCATAAAGCACAGGGCCGTAACTAGATAATATGGAGGAGTATAAATTAAATATTGGCGAAATACTTGAACTTTAAGAATTGAAGGGTTCAGATTTCACCTATTGCCGAACTCCACCGATCGTAAAATTTAAAATTAAAAAAAAAAATCGAAATGAGTGGGAGATGATGAATAACGTCGGAAGTCTCTTAAGGAAAGAACTAACGTTATCAAAGGGGACGCCGCTGTGTGCACATTCGGAAACGCGTTTAAACGTGCCGATTCGATCTCTTTCAATTGACAGGGGTGTTAATTAAGGGCTGGGTTTATTGCCAAATTAAAGTTTATTTACGCGCTTACACATCCGTGGACTACGAGGGATCCGGTTCAGTGCTAGCCTTAACTAGAATCAATATAAGGGCAACAGTCAAGTATTAATTCATTAAAAAAAAAAACAGTGTTCATTGTCCAACTAATATTGGAAATTGGACGCGAACGGAAAGATGAACTGTTTACTGTGTACTGTTTTAAAAAACGTAAATGTGCTAGTATTCTCACAATAAGGACGACAAGATTCTCTAATACCTACAGTATCAATGGGCAGGACAGTTGACATTACGTTGCACAAGGATTCTTAGTACGGCCCTAGTTTTGAACCTCCTTAAGTCGACTCGGGCAGCTCAATGGCCGACGAAAATGAAAGTATTTGGAAAAATACGAACCAGACCAAACAAAACAGCTGGTTGTCATGGGTAGGCAACCATCGATGCACGTTGCCGCTCTGTACACTGTTGCCAAACTTTTCTGATTAAACTCTCTAGAAAAAGGTCAGCTCGAGTTACTGAGAAAGTTTAAAACAAATGCTACTGCACGTCTGTCTACTACGTCATCGTGGTACTCCACTTTTATGGGTTTATAATCAATTACTTATAAAAATTATTAGTTTCATCAAATTAAATGTCTTGGTGATGAACCAAACGCACCCGATGTGGAACAGGTTTATCAGAAACTTGAGCAAGGTCAGTCACTCGGCTTTAGGCCGTTTTGTGTTATGACGAGTTAACAGGAAATTCCACACAGCGGCGTCGGCAATTTTCAATAATTTTCTAAAGTAATTTTCGACTTTTTACTTATGTAAACTTAATGTGCATCTAAAATTCCGGCGCTATGAAAGAAAAAAAACAGGCGGCACAGCTGAAGCGTGACCTTTTGATTTTCGCCCTGTCATTGGTCTGGCCGTTGTTTATTGCATTGCTAAGTGTTATTGATCGCCGGTCACGTGCCTTTGTTTACATTCCGGACACCTCGCATCTGAATGCACGATAGGCGAGCAGTGTTTCAAAAACACTATCACTATAGAGTTACCGTTAAGTGGATTCGCAAAACTGAAAGTTGTGTCGATATTTAGCTAACTTTGAAAATCTAAATCCAAGAAATGTCCTACACGTTCTGATTTTTGCAATGGCGTCAATACACTAATTCTCCGATTCTTATCTAGGCGTGGACAACGGCATTCATGTCTAAACAAATTTAGTACATCACGGAGACATGTCGTAGTGTTCCGCCTATGTCCATTTTCACAAACCACTCAACCTGTTCCTCGCGCCCTCTGACAGCGACACCAGATCTCGCGGTATCACCGGTGCCACCGCGGTCGATACACCTTATTGAAGAATGCGGGTACTGCCGCATGTTTCAGAGAGAGATGGCGTTACGTAGCATAATGTACCAGCCCGTGTTGAATTGTGATGCGTCCGCTTCTATTTCTAAACTACGGCGGTGGCAAGAGCTGCTTAACACTATAAAAATTCTATAAAAACACGAACTTATCTCGAACATTCAAATCTAATGGAAACTCTTTGAAACCACTAAAAATGGATACTATGTCAAAATAAAACTAAACGATCCTCCCCGGTAGGCGATGGAGGAAAGCGTATTACTGGTTGTCTATCACTACCGCGTGCAACTTAAATTAAACCGCTGTTGCCATTATGCGTTTTTCATCCGTATACACAAGTTTTTAGTGACTGGAAATGTCGAAGGGGCGTAAGGCAACCCTTGAGACCTGAACGAATGGTAGTATGTAATTTTGAGGGCATTTTCATGTGTTGAAGGGGCTCTTTAAGCAGTTATTGCCGTGTAGAAGGGTTCTAAGATGTAGGATGTAACTAAAACAATACGTCACCCAGCTTTAGGGTGTTGTATGATAATTTAAATATAGCGAAAGCTTGACTTTGGATATTTAAGGTTTGATGTAGGCGGTTTAATAGACAAAGCGTTGTAGATAGTTGTGATATACCTAGTGGAATATAATATATCCATACATATCTGCTACATAATTAATTCTAAGAGTCCGAAGTTAGATGGCGTTGGTTGTTTTTTAAAACACGATCCCATAGGGCATTTGCTTGGATCGGCTGGTATAGGTTTTTACCATGGTATTCGAGTCCATGTTAGGGAGATATTTTGAAAGTTAGATTGTCGCGACTTTCGTCAAATCATCGAATGTCTCTGAAGAAATTATGGAGTTTTCCATAACCGTGGAGATGCGAAATTAAAACGATGATATAATATACATATGAGATGGTATTGGCGCACGAGTTTAATGAGATAATTTCGTGAATTAACTTATTAAATATTAAGAAGCTTCGCAGAATACTTAAGTATTAAACAATTTCTCCCGCTTCCAACATTGCCCTGGAAATTTGGTATGAACGCATACTTAGACGATGTGTTAAGTAAATGATCTGCAAAAATTCTAAAGTGCTAATGTGTTAGGCCTCACAAATTAAGTAAGCAAACTATAATAGGTCTTTGGGCGTTATCAAAATGAAGGGTCGTAAATTCCAGACACAGACTCTGTAGCTTGATGATAATAATACAGGAGAGCATAAAAGATTTATGACATTGCAGGTTGAAAAAGCTTTAAAAAAGCAGCTCTAAAGTATAAATTCATTTATGTAATTGGTCATTAAGCGTTTCCTTGCCTCAGAGAAACTTTGTTGCAGTATTAAGCGCCACCTAAAAGATATGAGCGTTCTCTTTTGTTTTTATTTAGTCCGAAACTGGAGACTCCTACGTCAAAAACCGAAACCTCCATATAAGTGACAGGTACCAATCACGTGTCAAGCGTACCTATTGTAATTGGTCAGTTGCTAATAGTCATTACTGCACTCGGCTGCATTAAACCAATCACAACGTGATCAAAAATTACGCATTAATGAAAAATCGTACTTTAATGAGGGTCATTAATATATGATTTTGTATTTTTTGGAAGAAATTCTTAGTCAATCGGAGGAAATAGTTATTTAACGAACAAGTCTATTAATGATGGTCATTGATCATCAGTTTTTCTCGAATCGGATCGAATCGAAATAGTTTTTATTATATATATATATATATATATATATATATATAATTGTTCATTAACACAACATGAGTAGGTTACAATATTTTAAAATAAAAGTAAATAAAATAATTCATAATTCCAAGTTGAAAGGGAAGTTTGATGGTGACAAGAATATTCGTGGAAGTAGTGTTAGAAGTATACGAGTTGTCTATTTAAAAAATTTAAGCACGAGGAAAGTGAAAGAACCATGATATGAAGTTAAAGGCAAACAAAAACTGTAGAATTCTAGACCTTTCCTTATCTGTTGAATAAGCGTCGAGTAGGTCAAAGATATCCTTTGTTGATAATATACCTATATACACGGTGTTCCATTTAAAGGTGCGATTGAAGATTACTTAAAAATGGTACGCTGTATGAAAAGTTTCAAATAAAAGTTGTCAGGTAAAGAGGGATAAATGTCATGAAGATATTGACTTTTAGCCAAAACGTCATTTCAAGGTCATTTCAGGGGCAACTTTTTTTTCAAATCGCAATCGCGGGATTTTTACAGATACTTATAGACGTTCAAAAAATGAATAGGTTTTATTTGAACAATTTCTTATTGGACGTTTTGCTGCAGAGTTATCCTTGATCTTTATGAAATTTTTGAAATAATCGAAATTATTGCATTTTTTTTTCTAGAAAAGTTTTGCAAAGTATGTACAGCTTAAAACTCGTGACAACTCTTCTATCTAATAAAAAAAAAATGTATGAAAAAATTTTTTTTCTTAAATTTCCTCTTGGACATTACCTTATAATAAAGTCTAGGAGAAATCAATATTCTTTTTTCGAGAATCAATCTAATTATTTTGTGTGAAATCATGCTAAAATTATTCATTTCATTTCAAAATCATTGAAATGGATCGCTACACTTTGGACGAAAAATTAGAAATGGTTTTAACTTATGGAGAGGCTGGAAGAAATGTTAATCGGGTAGTAAAATTTATACTCAAAGATTTCTCGATAAAAGAGTTCCTTATTGGACAACTTTCACGATGTCGTTAAAAATTTCAAAGGAACCAAAACGCTGAAAAGAAAAAAAAACCGCAATCGTTCCCGAAATGCAACACTTGAAGGCAATCAAATACCAGTTCTTGCAGCTGTTGCCTTCGGTCCCCATGTAAGTTGTCATCAAATTGCTACTGACTCAGGAATATCAAAGGCAAACGTCTCGAGAATATTGCAGATGAATGAATATCACCCTTATCATCATTTTTTACATCATCATTAAATAAATGGAGCTGATTTTCAAAACCGAGTCAATTTTTGCAATTTGGCGAGGCAGCAATTAAATTAAAATGCAAACTCTAGCGATCCATTTCAATGATCGACTTTTGAGATGAAATGAACAAATTTTGAATAATTTTGCACAAAATAATTAGACTGATTGTCGAAAAAAGAATATCGATTTCCTTTAGACTTTTTTCATACAATGTACCGTTTTTGAATGATCTTCAATCACAGCTTTAAATGGGACACCCTGTATACTTGCCCGCCTATAATTAAATCGAGCGGTAAAGCTAATAAAGGAAAAATTGAGCGTTGAAATAGATCGTCGATGAGTTTTGGAGGTATTACGATTAAAAAATGCAAATTAAATTTCTGGGATGTTCGATTTTGGAAATTGCTATGAAGTGATTAAGAAATTTTCCACAAATTGTCAGTTTTATCAGTGGATTTAATTATTTTATTAAATTTTAATACATTTGGGGTCATATATTCAACATGTCGTAATCCTTTTAATAATGCTTTATTCGTTAGCGATTTATATACATGTATATAAAACGTTTGACTTAAATCTGTTTATTTACTAGTCAAATAAATAATAGTGCGGAAAGTCGTGCTTTTTCGTGCACTGATTTATTTTTGAAATTCATGTGGCGACCGAATAAATTTTTGGTGATTCAGTTATTTCACGAAATTGAGTTCGTTGTGGATAAAATATTCGCTATAATGTGATATAATTGTTATTAATTGTTGTTATTACTGTTCTCTTGTGATTGGAAACCTTCGTCATCGGCACGGTTCAAATTTTACTCACATGTGGTACTATTTTACTTACCACCCTTTTTATACAGCCCTTGTGGAAAGTAGGGCAACAGGTTTCTAAGTTTCACAAATTTGAGATTTAAAAAAATTCTTAAACAATAATAACATTATTTAAAAAAGGCATTTAAAGCAATATTTTCGGTGCTCAAAATTTTCAACCTCATCCAGCTACCTCTACGAACTTTCTAGTTTCAAATAGAGAGGTACTCATTGTAGTATATCAAATGAAAGATGAGTTAATAAGATACAACGGTATACTCAGAACTAAAATTGGATGTACATTTTACTAAAAAAATACATTTTTTAAATACGAAATAAAGTAATTCGCTACTGTATCAAACAAAATTGAAATTTCTACAATAAACAATAACAATTTGGCAATAACACTGGCGCTCCTTAAACTCTTTTATACTATTATCCCGTGTTGCTTCTGTTATTAATTCTAATTCTGTTTGAATTCTACGACGTAAATCACCTTAACTTTGTGGTCTATTTTCGCAATCGGAACTTTTTAGGGTGATAGGTGAAGTACAGGAACCTTTTTAAGTAACAAAAAAAAAACAAGGGGCGCAAGATCTGGAGATTTTGGCGGCCATTCTATGGCGCCGCTTCTACCGATCCATCTCCTAAAGATATTCTCCCACAGCCACAGCGTAATATGGGGGTGCACCATCTTGTTTGGATCAAACTCTATTCGCCACTTGTTCCCCTTTCCTTCGGGAAAAATTGCGGCGATTGATGGAAATATTTCGTTGTACGGTAAGTGCGAGGATGAGGCATTGTTTAAGTGTTCCTCTATGAAGAATAAGCCAATGAACCCATTCATACATTCAGTTTTTGCGGATGTTGTACATGCAAGCTCGGCATCCAATAAGGATTGTTTCTAGATCAGTAGCGACAGTTATGTCGATGAATAGATCCGTTTAAGCAAAACGTTGCTTCGTACGAAAATTAAATTCTAGAGAGGAACTTGTTATCTCGAATGCATTTTTTCTTGCACCGATTCAGAAAATTCCGCCCTGCGACCGAAATCTACAAGCATCAACCTTGGGGTAAGGGGAATTTTGCGTGGATGAGATTTTTCTCGTAAAAAATTGCTTACTGATTTTGCGGATACATCAAATTCATCAGCAAATCGGTTCGTAGGCTTCGTGGGGTCTCCGTCGATAGATCAAAGAATGTCTAGTGCTTTATCGCCACCAGTTGCTGTTCGAGGTCTTCCACATTTTGGAGCAGCTTTCACACTTCTAGTTTGTCGGAATTTTCTTATTAATCCGACAAACCGCACTTCTATCAACGGTCTGATCTAGATATTTCTCATTAAATATGAGACACACCTCTTCGTAAGTTCTTGGGCAATCTTCGTATCCCAAAAAGTTTCAAATTTCACTTCTTTCCTTCTCAGTTAAACGATTAATTTTTTGATATTCTAACTCTGGTAGATGGTTAACAAATGAATTGAACTAATAACATAATTCTATGAAAATCGGACCATTTTGTATCTAAAAAACTGTTTATATTTAAGACGATTTGGAATTTCTACGTTTTATTGTTGTTTTCAACTCCTTACAAGGTGAAATAAGAATAAATTGTTTATCTAGGAAACAAAGACTGAAACTTTTAATCCTTTTTCCATATGGACATTGTTCTATTTTTCTTTTAAGGAAACTGCAGATTTAATTTTAGTTCTGAGTGCATCGTTGTATCCCTCATTGAATTACCTTTATTTGGTACACTACAATGGGTACCATGCCACTTTAAAATAAAAAGTAAGTAGATGTAGCTGATTAGGAGCGAAAATTTTAAACATCTAAAATAATCGTTTAAACGCCTTTTTTTACATAAAATAACAAGTGTTTACACATTTTTAAAACATTGGGACTGTGAAAGTTGTAAATGTGTTGCAACAGTGTTACAAGCACTGGCCGCACATTATATACTTTAAAATATTTTAATATATAATAACAATAGCGCCTGCGCAAATAATAGCCTTGCGTCTTCATCTATTTTTATGGGACCGTTACAAATGAGTTCATTTTTCCCTTATCCATATAAATCGAAAAATATGCAAGCGCAGATGCCTCACCATTCCAATAAATAAACGTACCCCTTGAGTGATTCGATTATTGTCTGCCCCGTGGGGTCGCGCTGTATTGTTTGGGGGTGTTGCCGGACCAATTTTTTCTATTACTCACCCCCAAGTAACTCTGACGTATATGATCATGGGTGGCATATGCGAGAAAATGCTCTGAGAAGGGCGGCAATTTGTTTTAGCCAAATTTTTATAGGATTCTTAGAATTGTACGTGAATTAATATACTTTGTGTTAAAAATTCTATCATCTTCTTTAGACTTATTTCTATTGGTATCTCTAGCACATAGATGTAAAAAAGGGGCAATTTTCAGCAGCTCAGAAACGGTTGGGTTTAGGGATAGGGTAATGTTAACAAAAGTTGCAGGTTTTTGGATTCTGAACACGATGCCGTCGAGAAAAGTAGGACATTCTATTTGAAATAAGCAAGTTATTGAGGATTGAAGTCATCCAACTTCGGGGGCCTATTTCGAGGGTTATGGAAAACTCTTTTTAAACTAAAACATGTCAAAACGTAGCTTATTATGTCGCCTTGGAGCCTCATAAGATCGATTCCAAAATTCGCCACGGTTAGGAAACAGCATTGATTTCCGTGAGACCTTGCAGCTATCAAAATTTTCGAATTTTCTCAAATAACTCGAAAATGGTAAATTTTTTATATAAGACCTATTTCATAAACTAGCCTTAAAATTTGACGATAAATCCGAAAATGGCAAAAAAATTGGGGGGTTCCATTTAAAAAAACATAATTTGGTACTACCACACTTTTATGATAGACCCTGTACATTTGAAAATAATTTAAAAATACGTGCCTTTTATTCTCCAAAAACTTTACTAAGACAAATTTCCTTCCAAAACTTATATTTACTGAGATATCGCACTTCGACGCACTAATGAGCAACCCTGTATATATTTATTTTTTTCTTTTAACGAAAAATCGAATACAAGTTACCCGTCAAATCTAACCGAACATTTAATTTATCACGTTTCAAACATTTTTAAAAACTGCTCTGTATGAACGTTTTGTCATCAGTGTTGCATGATAGGAAAAAACTACCAAGAAAACTGATACAAAGAGTTTGGTCGCACTATTGAAACTCCCGCTTAATTTTGACTTCAACATGTCCGCTGTTTTAATTGTGTACAAAGCCCCAGGACTGTTGAAAGTTCGTGAAACCAAATTCAGTTCATACAAAATAACAGATTCTGTATAATATCAAAATTTTGTTGCTAATCACTAATGACCACCAGGAAAAAATGAATTTTTTGTTGGTTTCGGCGCTTTATTTAGACCACATTCCAACTTATTAAAAATCGGGCGGTGCTCTGGAAAGCATTTGCTGTTGTCCCCCTGTATATTAATAATGGACAATAATTGTATAAATAATGGGAAAAACAAATGTCAAATTTTAACAGGCATGTTTTGAATTTCTAATCTCACTAGGTGAAACTTTGATCAGGCGCATGCCTGATTTGTATCAGGCATGCGCCCGACAAGTTCGGCCACTTCATTCATATATCTAATCCGGCCGCGGTCATTCTGTTATATATACAAGGGAAAACATTGATTTCCAAGCCATCGTCGAATTTTTAATAAGTTGAAATGGCATACATATACACACAAACGAGACAATCGTGGTGAAACTTGACCGATCAGCAAAGTACAACTGCTCTACATTTCTGAAATTTCTTAGAGATGCTGTGTTGCCGCTTTTATAGTATAATAGCACCAACTTTAAGTTTTTGAATGTAGCACTCATATGTTGTTGAATTTTTGGATATTTTTGAAATCTCTTTCGTTCTTTGAACTTCCCAAGATCGTGCCTGAAAACGAATTAGGTTAGAATGAAACGGTTTCCACACACACACACACACACCAAACTTAAGTTCGGAATATATCTAAATATCTTAATGTGGCACACGTCAAAATTTTCCAAAATTTTTGCGGACTTTAATCTGCAAACCATGTGCCATCAGCCAGATTGTGAAATATTACGTTAGGTATGTGAAAACCGTTTTTCTCTAACTTAATCCGTTTCAAAGTTACGGTTTGGGCAAGTACACACATTTCAAACATCAATATTTGAAATGTATGTAGTTTGAAGATCATAATAGTATATGCTACACGGAATATTCCTGGAATTTTGAGAAAAATTCAGAAATATGTCGGTTAATCTGTTTAAAATTTTAAATCGGTTGCTATTTTACCCTAGAACTTGCAACACTGGATCTTTCCCGATGTTTTAGAAATATTGAGCATGTTCGGGGTATTATCAAACACAAAGTAAACTATAATTAAAACACTTAAAATTTACTTGAAAAGACTCAACTTTTTACAACGAATATCAAGACACGAGCTTTTTTACAAAACGTAAACTTGGATTACTCAAAGCACATATTTTGTAAGTAACCTTTTTCGTCAGCTGGATTTCTCATTGACATACCTGTCCTTGTCTTACACCTGAAGATTGGTATGCTGTATCTCTTTTGTTTGCGACAAAGCGTTATTAAGTGCACCATTTAAAAGTAGGTGTTAATTGGATCTGTTAACAGTGTACTTGATGGTGGATACAGGTGGTTAAATTCAATCTAAATAGAGCACTTTTACTTTTCTATAGTAACAAATTTTCATATTAATTCTCTCGTAATACCTCTTCAAAAACATCTCAATTCCTTCTAGCGTAGGACACCCTGTAGGTTTGAACGGATCGAGCATACTTGACTACTAATAAACAAGGGTCGAGTCGAGAACGAGGCAAATGAAAATTCCATATCTAATAACGTACGAAAGAAATCTCGAAGTTAATTTATCATTAACTTAATACAAATAATAGTATTATGCGGTCAAGATTTTTATTATGAAATCATAAAAATGGGGAGAGGCCATGAACTGAAGAGGAAATGTATTGCAAAAGCTTGAAATGATCGTTCATCAGTCGTAAATGCACTTTAACAACCACGCAAGAAACGAGTGCAGTAATAATTATCGCTGGTGTAGATATGACCTAAAAGCCCGTAAGACACCGTTCGTTAAAATACCGTGCGATGTAAGAAAGGAATCTTGGGCCGTTAAATTCGATAACCATTTAAGCATTTTTGACTTTCACGAAACCGTATACATGAAAGGACTCTTCCTGTCAGTCGGGTCGAAAAAGTCCTAATGTAATTTTCACTCCCTTCCGGACACAAATTCTCTTTTATACCTCGGGTTTCTACGTGTCTCTTTCAGCGTGTCTGTACTTGAAAACTATCATCTTAGCCATTTTGAGGTGCCAAATAATCCAATAAAAGCAGGTCTAAGTAAGTTATTTCTGTTCAAGTCTAGAATATCCCAGTTCAACTAGCATTCACGGGATGGATGTGTATGACGTATTTGAGGAGATACACGACGATATGTACAGGGTGTTTCAGATTAGCATGTCATAAATTTAAAGGGTGATGCTATGAGCGATTTTCAGAAAAAAAGTTTATAGGAATCTAGGTCCGTTTTCGCTTTCTGTCTGTAATTCGGGGTGTTAAGATTTGCTATATTTTTAGGTTTTTTTTTTTAATAAATCCGGACCTGCATCAAATATTTTTGTCAAACTTGGTGAGCGTAAGTTAGGTATAGCAACGCATCTTTTAAGAGAAAAACGACTATTTAAACGCAAGCTGTGGCGCCCACAAGGCCATGACCCTGATTATTTTTTATGAGAAATATGTTACGCCGCTGTTTTTTCAAAAAGTATAAATCGTTTTTTTTATTAAAAAAAATAATCTCTTAAATTTTTTTCGTAACGTCAAGCGTTTTCAAACAACAAACGGATTAGTTAACATCGTATGTTATAATAACGATCAAATTACTTATAATAATACTTAGTTTGTAGCAATTTGTAACGACCATTTAGACAAAGAAAAAGTAAATAAGATGCTGAAAATGTCCTCCGTTAAGAAACCGATTTTTATTTTTTGAAAAAGCAGCGGCGTTGCATATTTTTCACGGCAAATAATCAGGGTCGCAGCCTTGGGGGCGCACTGCTTGCATTTAAAAATTTGTTTTTCTCTTAAAAGATATGTTTCTACACCTAACTTACGCCCACCGAGTTTGATAAAAATATTTAATGCAGGTCCGGACTTATTAAAAAAAAAATATATATATATGTGAGCTTTCATAAAGAAAGTTATACGTGGTTGGTTATTAATTCATTTAAGGCAAGAGCAATAAATCTGCTATCTTACAAGGGTGGTGTTACGTCTCATCCTTGGGCACATGTGGTATGTCACGGACACCTATGAGTGTCCCCTTGGAGATGGACTAAACTTGTACTAGTTAAAGTAGATCGTTGCCTTAAAAGATAAAGAGGGTCTGTTTCATTATATGGGGTGTGAAAAGGATGACTAATGGATGTAAGCGTGGGAAGAATGTGGATGGTATAGTGGGTTTTTTTGAAGAAAAACAGAGACAGGAAAATGACTCTGATTCCTCGCAAGAGGCATTCTATTTTCAATCGTGGTTGAATAAAGAACTCTGGCTTAAATTTGTGTTTTTTTTTTATTTTTTTTAAAGAAGGAAATATTCCTTCTAACATATACAGGGTGTCCCACAAGTGTTTCATTATATTTCAGTGGGTAATAGTACATTGAAAAATAATATGACTCCCTATATAAACCATATTCCAATAATGCTTCATTAAGAAGATACAGGGTGTTAAACTTTACTTAAAAAATCTAACTTTTATTGATATATTCAAAACCGTTTGAGATATGTAAGTAAAATTTGGCATGTTTTGAGAGTTAATGTAGACGCATTTATTTATGCAAAAGGGCTATTTTGCGTTTCACCAGTGACGTGCGTACGGACACCTCTCAGCACATTTTTAAAGAAAAACATGGTGCGCCACTGCTTTTTATCAAAATAAAAATTATTTTTAGAAGTTTAATTTCATTTAGAAGAAAAATGCTCACTTGACTCTTTTCCGTCCGACGTATCGTTTGCCAGTAAAAAATTGAATACCGTCTATATCCACGATATTCTCTAAATGGTTTTAATAATGTTAAGTTTGTTTTAAATATTATTAATTTGCTACAACATTATAGAAATTGTTCAAATTGGTGGCCATTTTGTTCAATACATAATTCAGCTCGCGTGTTCATTGATACTCTGATACGTTGAAATATTCCAGGTGTGTTTTAAGTTTAACACCCTGTATCTTCGTAATGAAGCATTATTGGAATATGGTTTATATAGGGAGTCATATTATTTTTCAATGTACTATTACCCACTGAAATATAATGAAACACTTGTGGGACACCCTGTATATAGCAAATTTCAGACAGAAAGCGATAACGGACATAGGTTCAAATTTTTTTTCTGAAAATCGCTCATAGAATCACCCCTTAAATTTATGACATGCTATTCTGAAACACCCTGCATACGTACGTAGATCTTCAATGTGGGAAAGCCTCAGGCCATGCTAAACCGATATGAGTTTATGCAATCCGGATGAGAAGAATTTTCGATTTAAAACTGTCGAGTTAATTGATTATTATCAAAGCATTTTTATGAGCATTTTTGTGAATGACAGGCACATGATCATCGTTAGGATTATTAGGGAAGCGATATAGTTTAACCAACCGAAAATTTGAGCTGCACCACACGGTTGGCGGACACTGCCGTCGGCAAGGGAAAGGAAAAGTCGAATTAATAACCTCAGTCCTGCAATCTACATAATAAAACTTTTATGCACTAATGCTCGTATAAATAGGGATAGTCGCAAAAATGTCAGTACATAAATTAATTAATCATATAACGCATGTATGTCTGAGCGAAGTAATAACATTACGAGGTCGTATATTTTCCTTTGGATCTCCGCCCTTATCATGCTGCGCACTAAATTCCCCCAGTGATTTAATTCGACTTTCACGCCCTTATCTTGTTTTTGGACTAATAAAGGGCCGTATTGGAACTCCGAACGGTGATCGAACTGTACGGGGCCACGTGCTCGTTTAAGGTAATCCGCCAACAAACAAAATCACTTTTGCCGCACTTCTTGAGTAAAAATAACCCGAATATTTTACCTCACAAAGAGACGACTTCAGCAGCGGAGCGGTAAAGTATTAAACGTTTTGATTCGACCTCAGGATAAAAACGTTTTTACGTGAAAAAATAATGGTATTGCCGTTGCTACATGGTTACACACACATAAATAGGTAGTAGGTAGGTCTTTATATTTTATACCCCCAATTCTATCTTGTTAGCGGGTAAAAAACCAAGAATAAGAGGCGAGTTACCGGTAGAAAATGCGAGTACGACATTGTGTGCAATTACTAAGAGCAAGGGAAAAAAAAACGATGTTTTATCTGCCTATATCGGTTCTAATTGGTACTAAGAGGAAATCGCCGTACATAATGGGTCGCATGACGAAAAAACTTGTACCTAGGCTTGTTGTCTGTACAAGATCACGTGTAGACAAAAGAATTTGCACTATGTCGAGGTGTTGCTAAGGTTTTCTTGGTTTCATATGCAGCATTAACGCCCATATATAAGGTGTCTTCAAGTGGTCTGCACGAAACTCTACCGGTGATTTTTGAAGTTGGCACTTGACGATTTAATCCAACTTGCCTTAGTCGCAGTCTCATGGTAACTTTTGTAATTGTTAGGTTAGACGACGGGTCCGGCATTTCATCGTAGTTTGTTGATTGTTATTATCAAAATTAACATCTGTTAACTACTTTGGATTTTGTACCTCTACATTGAGCAAGAATAGTTCATTGTCCTGTGTCCATTATTCAGTTGTTTCTGCTGACAGAGCCGTATGGTCAGCATTTGTCTTCTCGACTACCATCTATGTGAGTTACGTTCACGTTTTCTTCTCCTTTTGTGTGTGTTTTTTTTTGTTTTCAGGTGGTAGGGGGTGTGGCGAGAAATAGTTATTTACAAAAAACAAGCGAATAAAGTGACTATTAATGGACGAGTGCGAAATGTTACGCGCGAACCGCAGGATAGAGCGGCGATCATGCGAATGCGTTAAAAAGCGCTCTTGCGGACTATGTACTCTATTGTCCCGTGACTGCGGATAGTACATAAGAAAATAAATAAAAGAGTTTGCCCGCCTGGAATTCACACCCAGATCATCTCGGTGGAAATCTGACACTGATTCATCGTTGTAGATAGGCGCATGATCACTTTCATAGTGGCCAATTAGGCGATATTTTTGACACTTAGTGACATCTCGTTAAATGTTCTTACCGACATTGGGCCTATGTACTAGCTTAGGGACACGCGAGATGCAATTAACTAACGCGATAACATGTCAGTAAATAATCATTCTCTTAGCCAAAATGGTTCACTGGACCACGTCCATTATTCATTTGTTTTTCCTAACGCACGCACGCATCATCATTTGTTTTCAGGAGTATTATCTCCATTCGTTACGTTCATTTTCGTGGCAAAAAATTATTCTCATTAAAATATGGGATTTTGCTTAGTTACTGCAAAAAATTAAATCGAGCTCCGACCATCAAGTCCCGTGTTCCGAAAACTGTCAAGTTTTGGACTGACATAAGGTGGTCAAATCGTCGTGCTTCGTCTACGGGTATCTATGGTAGAGTCCCCTCCAGATTAGTTAGAGACACCCTGCATCCTGCCTAGGATTAGCATTAACATCTAGACGGTCTGTGACTGACACAAAAATATTGCCACGTGACAATGAATAATAGCTGCAGCAACTCGAAGGCAAATTGAAAAAACCCGTTGACAGTTCCGTTTAAATATCCAGAAACGAAGGACCCCGTTGAGTGGAAAAATTAATGGCTTGGAAAGTGGAAAATGCGTAAACAGTGAAAATTGTTTCTTTGAAAGATAAATTTCTTTAAGTTCATGTTTACCAAGACCAAAAAAAAATTGACTCCTGGAATAACATATTATTTGACTAGGATGAAGTTAACGCTATAATTTTTATTGATCGGAAATTTTCCTAAAAGAAATTCCCTTGAAAGGGCTTTTTCTCGATTTTTCTAGGTTTTGTTTGATTTTTCAAGCTTCCCTTTTATTCGAATGCTGCTGCTTGGGCAACACTGATTCAAATAAACCATGTCTGACAACCTTGAAATATCTCGAAAAACATATAATTTATTAAAAAATACCTTAAAAATTCTACCATCCTGCGACTTTCAGAAATATACAAAGTACACTACAAAGTAGCAGTGAAGTAAGGTTGTGATTTTTCTTATGGAATGACAAACTTTTTATGAAAATTTTTGATTCCGCTACATTTTCAACACATTTCATGTAAAATGTCCTACGCCTATCTCTAGCGGCTCAGCAGCGATTGCAGATATGAAGGAAACCAAACGAACTTATTTTTATTTGGATTAATTGCTTAAAATGTACAGATGCGACAAATCTGAAGATCTGGAACACCATTTTAAGTGCCATTCACAAGGATAATTATGACTTTTCTTTTTTTCTCAAATCTGTGTAGTGATCAGCTCGCTCATTGTGCAACTTGAACAGGACGTGGAGGTGAAATAGAATGGCCCTCCAGATCACCAGACTTGAAGCACCTTGACTATTTTCGCCGAGACTTCTTGAAACATAAGGTGAATGCCCCGAAACCGGCCGATTTAAATGAGTTAAGAAGAAGAATTACTGACGAATACTGTCTCATTGCTGTTGAAATGTTGGATTATGTAACTGAGAAATTCTACTGCAATTTGGCTCATTGTTGAGCAGTTCAGGGGGTACATTTTGAGTACTTCCTTCAATAAAAATAAATTCATTAATACAAGAGCAATTTCCTTCTTTTTCTTTTTTTCTTTGTTTGTACAATAGCTGCTGAGCCGCTAGAGCTAGCCACGGGACATGATATATGGAAGGTGTTCAGAAACCGAGGGTATATCAGAAAATGCCATGAAAAATTTGCCATTCCGTAAAAAAACAATCTTCAATTCACTGCTACTTTGCGACATACCTTGTATATTTCTGAGTATCGTAGAACAATAGAATTTTTAAACTCCTTCAATTTTTGTATGAGGTGTTTGTAGTAAATTGCATATTTTTTTAGACATTTTTAAGTTGCCGGACTTTTCGTACACAGTGAGAAAAAAAATTATAAACGATTACCCATCAATTTACTAGAATAATTAACATCCTGATATGTGATGTACCCGACGAAGTTGTCGATGGCGATGTGAACCTCTTTTTTTACTACTTCGCTTATGATTATTTTGCTGTTTTACTTGAAGTAATTATAGTAATTTTTTACCAGGTGATTATGACTCAATCCTTTGTCTACGTAGTTTCTAACTCGAAAGGTCTGGTAAACGAAATCTTCTAAATCCAGAATTTAGATTACCATCATTACGAGCCGAATTGAAGCTTTCGAAATCCGGATAATCCGAGCGTTAGCAATAATGGGAGTGATAACGCACTTAAAGGAAGGAAAAAGCGGCGCGAACATTGTCCTCGTCCGACTAGTAAGCTCGTAGACGAAATTTTTATTCATTAACTTGAATGATATTTCTATATGTGTATAAGCAGGTAAGTTAATTTAATAAAAAGCTTAATCAAACGTATTTTTAACGAATAATGCCTTGAACCCGGACTTAGTACTATGGCAGCATGGACGCGAATTATCAAAAAAAAAAAATTAAAAAGCATACCGGCATCGTCAATTTAAGTACTTCGGTACGTATAAATGTGATAATTTTGGATTGTGGAAGCTCGATGGTTTTTCTTCACAAACGAATTACGTAACGATTGGTCAATGCGAATTTACCTGCGTGCTTGAAAACGACCGAATTTAAGGTGATTTCCGACCAAATTGTATGAATATGTGTCCAATGCGTTAGTTCCGCGGTCCACCGTAACAGGTAACAAAAGTATAAAAGATTTTCAAATTTAAGAAGGATTTGATGTGGTCTAAGGTGTGTGATCCGTTTTTTCAAAATCTTTCCTATTTTCTAATCTACGATTAATGGATATCACGAAATCATTAAATTTGGATTGTGCCACATCATACTTAATAACAGCAAACCTTGAAACAGGGTGAGTTAGTTTTTATACTGTGTTGTGACATCAGCCGGTATTTTATACGTATGGTCGACACCGCGATGTAGATTCGTCAGGATTGAGACAACTCACTAACAACTTTTTACTTCACTAGTGTTTCCAATGGAGGAAGATAGTATGAGTACTTACAACACAAGAGATTCGGCAACGATATTAAATAATCTAATAATAATTTGAATGAACCTAGAATAATTGAATCTCTATGAATCTGAAATCTGAATGAGTTTGAATGGAAGGGTCTTGCCTACTTATACTACCGTGAAACCATGGGCGTACAATTGAAAACATGAATTTATCTAGAGCACATCGTTAAGGGCAGTTAGTAATTTAAACAGACCTTAGGTCTAAGTGAACTATATTTTGATGATTTTGCCGTATCAGACAAAGGGATCGCGTTTCTTAAATAAATCAGTGCTCTAATTGCGCTATAACATCACCATTAGGTTTTTATGAGAAATCAAATGGGAACGTCGTAAGGGGAATAGATCCATAGGCGGGACATAAGGTGCTTGGTTTAAGGATAAGGAGCTATACAGCAACTGGGCCGATTTCAGCCTTCAACTACCCTCTGCGAGGTAACCTCAGAAAATGTTGAACATTTTATGTTCATTCATTATGTCGGATTTAGATTAACATCAGTCTATTTTTCGCAAAGTTTCCCAAGTACGACAGATTTTCTCGTTGGATATCCCGTGCACGAAAATTTATATAATCCGCTTAGATTTATTTGACTTTCGAAATCTTGTGGCAAAAACACTATTTTCCAATCATCAGAGCACGTAATTGCGGAAAAACGGTTTGTAGTGAAAAACCTGCATCATTTAACCGCAAACCTTTTCCTAATAGTGACTTTTAATTCAAAGTACAAAGTCAGGTAGCATCAAGTTAGACGGCCACAAAAATTAATTTTACAATTCAGTGAAGCTCAATGGATCTTCTTCTGTCGGTCTCAATCACGACCGCATAAGGAAGAATGGAAATTTTGTCAGCAGAAATTCTTCGAGTCATCTACGGACAAAAGAATTATTGTAGTGCTTTGTGGGGAATTAATTAGGCGACGTTGCCGCATTTTTATGCTCGACTATAAAACATATTAAAAAAATTATACATAGTGTGAAAAATTGGAAAAAGAACGAGAAACTACTTGAACGATTCTGAAGAATAGATAACATTTGAATTATTAAATAGAAAACATAAGGTGATGTATTACGTAAAGAAAAAAATTGTGAGATTTTCTTAGTCAGGCCCACAGTGGCAACAATGTGCGAGCGTTTGTTTGAACATTTCAAGCCGCCGCGCCAATTGTGTAAATATTCTGACAGCCCTTTTCAATCTGTCTTTAGCATCTCGGCAGATATAATAATGAAAGACGAATGTTTAATGTACCAAAATGCTTCCAACCGTTTCTGATGAGAGGGAATGAACCTATTCTATACAACATTGGTCTAGGCGCTAACCTCTTGAAATTCGAATTCGAGTGATTCTACGTTCGAATTCGAACGATTCTACATTCGAATTCGAACAATTCCACATTCGAATTCGAGCGATTCCACATTCGATTTCGAGCGATTCCACATTCGATTTCGAGCGATTCCACATTCGAATTCGAGCGATTCAAAATTCGATTTCGAGCTATTCAAAATTCGAATTCGAGCAATTCCACATTGGAATTCGAGCAATTCCACATTGGAATTCGAGCAATTCCACATTGGAATTCGAGCAATTCCACATTGGATTTCGAGCGATTCCACATTCGATTTCGGGCGATTCCACATTCGATTTCGAGCGATTCCACATTGGATTTCGAGCAATTCCACATTGGATTTCGAGCAATTCCACATTGGATTTCGAGCAATTCCACATTGGAATTCGAGCAATTCCACATTGGATTTCGAGCGATTCCACATTCGATTTCGGGCGATTCCACATTCGATTTCGAGCGATTCCAAATTCGAATTCGAGCAATTCCACATTCGAATTCGTGCGATTCCACATTCGAATAACAGAATTTTTATATTTGCTATTCGGTTAGTGGTACCAAACCTTCTGTTTTTCGATTTAGGGGAGAGAAAGAACATTAAACTCGCACCTCCTGCGGATACCTAAAACCACCCGTTTTTAAGTTTTCTCTTGAAACGGGGGTAATTTAATATGCCGGACAAGACAGATGAGAAGTGCAAAGATTAGCATGTCTTGCTGGTTGCTAATAAATCATCAATCCTGAAAGCCAAACTTTAGGAATGGTGGATGGCATGTTGATGTGCCTGTTTTAAACTTGAGGACTTGAACCGACCTGAACTACTCCCGCTTTCAATTAAAATCAAACATGGCATCCCCCCATTAGATGTCATTTAACACTGGGTAATTTATAGTATTGAACTCCTAAGGTGTCACAACAAATTTTCTTTTTTTTGCAATCAAGAACTTCTAGCTCTGGAACAAAATTTTAAACAATGAATATTTCCGGAACTGTTTATAATAATTGAAAAAAAAAACAAAAACGTATTGTCAACGCGTAATGGACAAATACCATGATCATTAAGGATGTTTCAAAATACGTATGCGGAATCGCATGAATCGCACCTCGATGGATCGGACTGCCGGTATTTGCATTTGAGGTGCTCATTTGCCCCTTTGTTACCATTATTCTATTATGGCCTCTCGGCGAAATCACGCCAAAAAGGGAATAGAAAAAAGGATCCAATCCTCAATGGTCAACTTGCTTTTTTCCCCGGAGACCCAATATTCCTTTAAAAGATGACAGATAAAATGGAAATAAAACCGAAATCGGAAAAGTATAAATGACGTCGTTATGGCAACGACGTCGATTTTGCACTTTCCGTAGTCCCGACACGTACGAACAAGCGAAGTGGCATGGAAACGGGGGAGAGAAGGAGAAAATAAGAAAAGAAAGTTGTTAAATTGGAAATGCATTGAAATTGAAAGGGATGATTGAGGACTCGGGACAAGGGGACATAGGGCGGTCTTCTGTTTTTTAAGTATTTTTCAGTTTTTCTTGCACTGCAGGAATGCAAAATTCAAACATTGTAAGTAATGGACTGCTGCATAAGTAATGATTACTGTAATTTACATATATAGTGCATCCGGGTTAAAGGTTTACCACTATTAAAAATCTTTATTGCTCGCCTGATTTTGTTTTTTTTTTGTTAAACAGATATTCAAGGTGCGCATTCGTCTAATGGGTCCGATCATTTTTCACTTACAGTCGTGTACAACTGAGCGTATTTTTATTGGATGACATTTCATTAGTATTATTAGGGATTTTTAAGGATAAAGATGAAGACAGATTTCTCAAATAGAATGACTTAAAACCTACTTGTACCGATTTTCATTTTTTTGCTTATACGGGGAGTTCGAGAAAAACAATAAATCATGTTTTTCATGCAAACAAATTTACATTTTTTAAAAATTTGTTTTAACAATAAAGCTAATTGACGATTGTTTAAGAAAAAATATATTGCTGGCATTAAAGAACTTTGAACACTTTAAATACCAAAAATTAACCTTCTTACAAATAAGTTAATGTTAATTTGAATTTAACTTAGTATAATAAATTATTAACTGAGATAAAACAGTTTTTTGGGTTAAACATTTTCTATTAACCCCCCCAATTTCTCTTATATATTTTTCAATACGTTATTTAGTTGTCGAGTTATGCTCCGAGAAGCTTCTCCAATGCGCACACAAAGCTCTTCGCAAGTCCGGGGTCCTGTGGCATCAACTTCATTTTTTATTATACCCTAAAGGGAAAAGTTCATGGGCGTAACATCCGGAGATCGCGGCGGCCAACGAATAAGAGGACTACTTCGTCCGATCCAGCGATTCGAAAAATTATGATTTAACCAATTTCTCACGTTAACCGCATCATGAATGGGCGCTCCATCAGGTGGGAAATGTAAATTGTAGTAATAATCAAGAAGAAGGTGATCATGTGGGTCACTAAACTTATTTTGCAGAAATCTCAGAAAACAAGCGGCATTCAAACTTTCTAGTGAAAAATATCTATAAAAATCATAATAATCTTTTCACTTATAACACCACAGAAAACTTGTATTCTGAAAGAAAGAAAATCTCTCAAATCAGTTTCATTGTGAAAATAAATTCTTAGCCACTTTTGAAATTTGTTTGCATAAAAAACATATTTTATTGATTATCTCGAACACCCTGTATAGTAGAAAATCTTAAATCGGTGCTGGTGGGTGTTGACCATTCTAATTAAGAGCCTGTCTTCATCTTTAGCCTAACAAAAGTACTAATGGTACTGTTTGAAATTTGATCCAATAAAAATGCACGCATTACTATGGGAGAAGAGTTATCGGACCCATTAGATGAATGCGCATTTTAAATATTTGATTAACAAAAAAAACCTGCAAAATCGGCAAAGAGAGAAAAATTTTATAAGAGTGATAAACCCTTAACTCGAACACGCTGTATATTATTCTAACTTATTAAAAGTTTTTTTGCTGCATAAAGACTGAGTTGTTTTCGATGGTTAGTGATGGAATTCCTCAGATCAGCTGAGTTACAGAGCAAGTTAAATGAGAAAAGAATTGTAGTTTTAGTGAAGCAAGTTAAAAATGCTTTGGTTCTTTTAAACAAGTTCATAACTTAATTAATAATAAAAACTATATTTTGGCAGTTGCTTCAAATTGATCTAGCTGAGTGACTATACAGTGCTAAAGAAATAAACAATACAAACACAATTGTTCTACAGAACTTTGCCGCCAACAAGACAGACTAGTCAGATTTGATCTGAGAGTTGTCATTTTGTTGAATTCAAATAATCTTTTTTTTTGTTTGTGACTAAACTTTTCTTCATACTTTGCTTTTAAATTTTGCCGAATTGCTTTTTGATGAGCAATGCAAATTGATTAAAAAAATATTTTTTAAACTAAAATTTAAACGTTTTAGTTCACATAAAGAATTCCAACTGTCATTGTCGACCGAAAAGAAACGATTCTAGTCGATTTCGTGACACAATAAAGTGCACGTTTTTCAATGGAATATTGAAGATTCCTAAATGTCCATCTTTTTGAAAAATAACTGTGCGATAATAGGTATGTGTGGTGAAGCTCCAGAAAAAAATCTTTTGGAGTACGACCTTCTAGACATGCCGTTGAAAAAAGTCCAATTTGTGTCGTATTTTAAAAATACTAGTTGTCACAACAAACCTAACGACTGTGTCTTTTTTCACTCTGAATTTCTTTACAATTTTCGTATTTAAATTATTTCTTTAGAACCAGTAAGAACTTAGCCGGATCATTTTAAAGAAATTAGAAAACTTTGATCTTTGTAAAATTTGTAGCAGACCATGAACTTGTTCAAATGCACAAAAGTCATTTTCTATCGGTCTCTGCAAACTGCGCTTTTTTTAAATTTTAATCCTCTCCATAATCCGGCTATTTTCCGACATTTTGTTGAGAATGGCTAACTCTGACAAATGCTTGTGATTAAAAATTGAGTAAATATTAAATTTTATTAAAAATGTACCAAGTTTTTAACCTCATTAATTTAGTCGAGCACTTACAATATTAATAAAATTTGACATTTGTTAAATTTTTAACTACGTTCATTCGGAAAATTCCGCCATTATCATTATACTTTAATTATAAAGTATAAATACATAAATTATAAACTTGACATTCAAATAACATCGAGAAACACCAATAGCTCGGAAACCACGATGCATTGAATACGACTTTTTTATAAATAATTTTGTATGGGAAATGCCATAACACTCGTACCCAATATCCTGATATAGGCCAAGTGACTTGAACTGAAAGAATGGATTGACCGCTACTAAGCAACGTTTAAATCGCGGATATATATAATGAACGTTAAAAGTCTTCGCTTCATTATATTTGTGGCGTGTTTTCGAGATATTCACGATCCCCTTTACGCGAACTTTACGAGATACGTCCATTTTATTACATTGCGGTAAAAGTCAACCGGGTTCATATGTGGTTCGCTTTTAATAACCTTTATGGCTTCTTAATGCCCTCTAAGATTTCGCCATTAAGGCCTTATGGCGACGCAGGTCAAATTTGCATACCACCAGTTTCGCTTTTAATAGCCACTATGAAGCGCAACACTATAGTTCGATATGTGATACTACGTGAGCACGTTAGGATCTTGAATGGTATGGAAATACTAATGTTGAGCAGCGGTGCTCGTCAGAGTTCGTCCAGCATCTTTATTGGCTAATTATTCGAATGGACGGAGTTAATATTCAGAAAAGTTCATGCGAAATCGAACGAATGTTGAACTTGGAGGGTTTATGTCCCCGGCCCCCTTTTGCGTAGTTTCTTGCTTTGTATCGCAGTTTGGAGGGATGATTAGACGTTGATTTTTGAACGATCATCTCCTTGAGGACGATACGATATTGAGCAACTCATTACGCATTACTTTTTACGGGCAACAAAATGTACAGGGGAAATACCCAGCAAACCACACTCAATTATTTATCTGCAAATTTGCCTCTCCTTAAATCACCGATTAATTGATTTATAAGGCCGCGTATTTCAGTACCTACTTCATTAGTAACCTCCATAAATCCAAAGTCATTAACCAGTAATACATATTCATAGTCGCAACCAATACGGTGGAAGATCAATGTATCTCTTTAATTAACCGGTAGTACCCAAACGTCTTTGTTCGATGATGCATTGGTTGTTTTACGGTTTCTGGTTTGTCGATAGATAAATATTAAATTCATACTTAATAATAATCCTGGAAAAGTTGAAGTTGTACTTTAACGGTATCTAACGTGAGATATTTCGAAATATTAAAATACAACATATTTTAAATTAAAAAAAAAAAAAAAAGTGAAAAATGTTGAGTTTCCTACTTGCAGGTAGCCGCGAAAGAAATGAATACAACTTCTTAAGCAATTTAAAGTTTGAAAAGTTTTCGGTGAGGCCTAAAAAGTGCCTAATTACAAGTATTGACTATTATTTCACCTGAGTTTTACACCTTTCTGTCTGTAGCCCGCTACATCTCGTTCACACAGTAGTTATGCCATTTCGTGCATCTCCTACGAAATACTGAATTTATGGTCCCTTTCCGTTATTTACGCCGTTTAACCGTGAGAGGCACCTAGCTTAAACGGGAACGGTGCAATCGACCCTAACTACAATAAGAAGCAAATCACCTAACGAATATTAAGATCCTCGGGTGTTTTAAAGTTAGGTAATAAGTAGGATCATTTCGAAAATGCCCGCAGTAAAGAGGGAAGTAACCAGATAGCGGTAAAGCCATCACTTTCATCTGAAAAGTCGCGAAAAGTTTTTCCCTTTTAATTTCACAGCCGAGAAGTCGCACGTATTTCATGCCAAAGTAAATGGCAACGTATAATCCTATCCTGAATGAATGTGTCCATGGAGCCGGAAAAATGAAAGATGGCGGTTTATTTGCTATGGAAAACTCAAGGGAGTCATATTAACCAACCTCAGTTTCAGTTGGATTTTTTTAAGTTAATGTCCCTTTTTGATCTTTTTAACTTGTTAAAGATGACTGGTTCCCATAAGCTGTGCAAACAACTGCCATATTTCAATTATAATGCTGAAAGTTTACAAATTCCGTGTCTGCGTTGTATCTGGTCATACGCTCTGAATTCAGCCTCTCATAGCTAAATATGGGGCACGTACCTATTAACTCCGCGTTAAACCAATATCGTAAATGAACATTTGAGGAGTAAATGGTGCGAAGTCTGAAATTTAACTGCTTCCTCTTGTTCGAGAAATTCATGGACTTGAGAAACATAAATAGAAGAATTGTAGATAGACAGAGTAACGCCGTCGGCAGTGCCGCAAATCGAGTCGACGCCAAGTAGTTTTTAATAAAGTCCCCAACGACAATAAGACGTGGGGTAGCATTACTCAAGCGATTATCTCGTGGACGCGCCCTCAAGTCATCGTGTACCCGATCCCATCTTTGCTGAATCATATTGCAAACTTGATGAAGGGCGAGGTCCCGATTTCGAATAATCCCGGCTAAATTTAATCTGAAATATTTTGCGTCTCCACCTTCGATGAAATAACCTATTCCAAATCTGCTATCTCATTGGCACGCTTTTTGAAAACGGGATCTGGCATATGGAGATAAATCACGCAGGAAGAGGTGTTAAGCAGACGAGGATTTCATCTTTGTATTCTTCGGATTAGGGCGAATGGTAATACCTGTGTCGGGCCGTCATTGAACGATCGATTAAATAATTTAGTAATAATTCAAATGCGATCTATAAGCGAACCATTTAAAAATGTGCGCATCTTCATTTGGCGAACTCGAAAAAAGTATAATGAGGAATGACTGACCGAAGCAATTAGCGAATTCCTCTGACCAGACGCCTGCTGGCAAAGTCGGGTTGGTGCTTTAAAATCGCCAGTGGTTACGATACTTAATTTACATAATGAACCATCACTGACTTATAATTCTTTAACAAACAAATTATTTACATAATTGTAGAATACAGGATTTTTTAAATAGCTTATCAAAATTGGGTATTTTTCCTAACCATATGATACACTCGATAAAACCAAGATATATTTGCAATTTTCGCTACTTTAGAGTACATTCAACTAAATAAGTATCAGGAACTACAATGCCAAATGTGGTTGATGTAGAATTCATTAATCCTCGATACATACATTAGGCGCCTGTTTATCATATGTATTATTAACTAATTATTCCTTCAAATACCAAATCGAAAGCTTTAATAAACTCACCTAATTTAAACATACATTAAATCCGAAACATAAAAAACCGGCTTGTTTCGAGTGATAACATCAACGAGGGCGTTTTGTCATTCATTTACATGACAACCGTCAGTAAAAAAATAATGGCGATGATAAGGACATTTCGGTCGAATGCTTCATTAGCTCGTTATATAAATAGGGAATTATACAGGGTTGGCGGTGCAACCCGTTCATTAGGAAATTTTTAACTTCCCACTATCGTAGCTTAACGAAATTCGGCTTCAGACTAGAATTGACCATTTTGATGACGAGTCCAAGTGAAATATTTCACTGCGGCACTTCCGGTTATTACGGATTCGTTATTTTAAATGGGGCCCCGTAACTTTTTTGTCATTTTCGGACTTATCGTTACGTTTTAGGACCAGTATGCGTGCCGAAGTGTCCTATGTCTAAAATTTGCCATTTCTAAGTTGTGTCGGAAATTTTCAAAAATTTGACAGCCGCAATATCCCACGGAAAGGGGCATTTTGCGCGAATCGCTGCGAATTTTGTGAGGAAGTTTTCCACAATCACCGAGACATGGCTCAGCATTTGCATGACTTCAAATGTCGATAATTTGCTTAGTTCAAGTGGGACACTCGGTCCAGTATCAATCTAGAAAACCTTAAAGATATTTAGGACAGAATTAACTTCGGGAGTCATAACTCTTTTTATTAAGTCTGCTCTAAGCCCCGGAACACTCGTCCGGACATTCACAGAGGTTAGCGCACAATACCGATTTCCGTGAGATCTTTCAGCTGTTGACATTTTCCAATTTTCTGGCATAACTCGGAAACGACAAATTTTAAACACAAGATGCTTCACATGAACTGGCCTTAAAATTTAACGAGAAATAAAAAAATGACGAGATGAAGGTAAGGCGTCCCTTTTGAAATAGCGAAGCTGGTAGCTGCTTCCGGTGTAACCGGAAGTGCCTCCATTTGGAAAATACTTTATTTTGATTCAAAATAATCGATTCTAGCCTGAAACCAAACCCCATCGGGGCACGATGGCAGGAAATCAACACTTTCCTAATAAACGGGCCGCGTGGCTGAGCCTGTATACGTGTACCTGTATAATATTAATTGGTTGTTCAACTGTTTTTGAAAAACGGCTAGAAGATATACCCCACGGCAACTAAATACCCCCAATAATGATATATTTAAAAGCTAGTTGTGTAAAAACCTTATTACTCATGCTCAGTTTACGCATTAAGATTGCCTGTATTCGCGCAGAGAACGTATGTCTATTACGTATATTGACGTCATAGGTAAAGGCAAGTGTACTCTTCAAATTCTTCCGATCTGCGCCGGTAATCTGTCAAGAGCAGGGAAAATCTGAGAATAACTGAGGTCTACCATTCTACCATTTTGTACTTTGTAATTTCTAAATCATTAACTTTGCTTTAAAATGCCTATTTTTTTATTATGCTATAATGTGAGTAAAGTGTGAATTTGAGCAACGTGAGAGTGTTATATTTAAATCAAGATTCAGCTTTGCCGAGACCGCTGATCTTGATTTAACCTGAGATGTTGACATTACTGTTATCGATACGAGAATAGTCCTAGAAGTGCCCGAGCTAATGCATAGATGTTGATTTTTTCGTTAAAGATTTGTCTATATCATAAAGGCCCAATCTTAAAACGCCTATGTCTAAAGTTTGAGGGTGCTCCGTTGATTAATGTTTGTTTAGAGCCGTTTTTAGAGATTTTGTGAACATGAAAAAAATTTGTCATCGGTACGTGCTTCAATACTTTCATTCGAAAGGTCTTAACTCATCCAACATCAAAGCGGAGTGAGACTCAACCACGGAGGAATCTGATCCCTCGTTTACAGCTGTCAAATAATGGAGGCGGAGCTCGAACGCGGTGGTACGAGCTGCCAAGACGAACTCTGCAGCGGTCGACCCAACGACATTCCAGATCTGACCACTCCAGAAATTTTGTTGAAAATCCACAAAGCGGTACTGGAAGACCGTCGGCTGAAATTGCGCAAGTTAGCAGACGTGATAAACCGCATTTTGACCGAACAATTGAATATGGGAGAGCTATGCGCAAGATGGGTGCCGCGATTACTCACTATTGAACCAAAAGAGCGCCGTGAGGATGTCTCAAGGAAATGTTTGGCAAAGATTCGCGACAATAAAGTCGAGTTTTTGCGTTGATTCATCATCATGAATGAAACATGGGCCCATCATTGGCTGAGGCGAAAGAGCAATCAAAACAATGGACTCAAAGGGGAGAATCGGTTTCAAAGAAGACGACAACGGTTTCTATCTGCAGGAGAGGTGATGGCGTCAGATTTTTGGGATGCACGCGGGATAGTTTTTATCCACTTTATCTCCCCAAAGGAAAAACGACAAACAGAGATTCTTGTACAAATTTATTGGAGCGGGAAAATTGGGGAAAAGCAACCGCATTTGGCGAAAAATAGTTTTGTTTCATCAAGACAACGCCCCAATCCACGCTTCCGTCATGGCGGTGTCCAAAGGCAATCAACTTGCTTTCGAACTTTTTTCTTACCCACCCTATTCGCCAGATGTAGCCCCTTCAGATTATTTTCTATTTCTAAACTTGAAAAAATGGCTCGGTGGAAAGAGATTTGCCGATAATGAAGAGGTGGAGTTCGAGTTTGATGCCTATTGTGAAATATTCGAAGCTTCTTACCGGGTATAAACAGGGTATAGAAGTCATAGTAGATTGCTGGGGAAATGTGTCAATCTCAAAGAAGACTATGTTGAGAAATAACGTAATATTTCATCAAATTTTTTCTTTCTTTGCCGTTAGATCGAGTACTTTTGGGACTACCTTCGTAGAAGAACGGTTCGCCGGTATGCTTCCACACAATTCTTATAGTTCTTAACTGGAACTAAAAGGCATACTATATGCGTTAACGTTAAATTGATGGGGTTTTCTCTATTTTATCTCTACGTATACTCGAATACTTCTCTCAGGACTTTTTCGTGACATTCACATGTGATATACTGCTACGCATTTCTTGGTGATTTCACTTGGTCGAATACACCCCTCTCGGTGGCAAGGAGCCGCATTGCGAAAATGCCCCGCGTGCATTTAAGAAATTTCAAATAAATTTCGCTATCGATTCACCAACGTAAGTTTTTATCAAATTATACCAACGAGATTCCTTTCGGCTGCTTCTCGGAACCACGCGGGAACCACAGATGAATTGCAAAAATGGCGGACTTGATTGGCAAAATGTTTTCTCGATTTTCGAAATGTACTTTAAAATCTGCCCAATTAGAGACTATATTCAATTAGATTTTTTGCCGTATTTCGAAAACTAAAATTTCATAATTCAGTACCACTTTGCGGATCCGTTAAGGTACGTTTACACGCGGCGGTCTTAACTTGACGCTGTGCGTACGCGGCCCTCGCGAAAAAAATTGGCTCTAACTGTCATTAATGTCTGTAGAGATGATATATGAAAACGCATGATTATGTATTTTTGTGGCCGCACCTGAGCTCATGCGAGATTGGAATTCTAAACTCAATATCTTGACAGTAATTTTAGGGCGCTGCGTAGCTCCGAAGGGAAATCAATCATGATACTTTATACAACAACTGTCAAACTTTTCTTTTTTTTTTTTTGGAAAATGACAATTTCCGCCGTTCGACGAATGAGTGTTTTGCCTGAAAATCGTCAATCTTAGATTCGGAACATAACACAATCCGAAATATCAAACTTGATTCGAACAAGTACGTTCGCGAACGAATCGAGAAACGAATATTACGTTTAATTAACAATTCACCAGCGACATCAGACTAATTTGCGACTTCTGCAAGTGAAGAGCAATTTCAGGTGCGGAGTCACGTCTCGTCGACGCTCCTGTCACGTCCTGCCAAATTAAATTTTGCGGCCTGTCTGCAACTGCTGAAACTTCTAAAGGGTCGCTCCACCCCTGTCGAGACTCATTACATTCAAGACCTTGCTGGAACTTCGGGAGGATTAATTACGGCTTTACACTGCTAACTTTTCTCAATAAAAACAATTCTGCCTCGTTAATATCAAAACGGACGGCTCTAAAGCCTAAGTGAACTTTATATCGAGTGGAAGTCATAAACTATGCAAATCTACAGCTGCGACATGCAAACGTATGTAACAGTGTCAATTGCAATACATGGATATATATATGCATAATAATTACATACTATTAATAATACGTTGCCACACCTTTAAATATTACGATGGCGGTTGAAAAAAGTAAATCACGTGCATGATTTTGCGAGAAGCTTTCAGGAATTATTAATAAAATACAGATCGTACACGATTGGCACTATAATTATATGGAAATTAACTTAGGACCATTCCGAACGGTAATCGTACAGTGTTCAAGCTAAGTGGATGATAGTCTTAGACGGTTCTGAAATTATATCGATAATTTAATATTTCTGCGTCTGAGTAAAATTCTGATGCGCATCAACACTTATGCGAATATGTGCTACTGCCATCAATATTCCGACCACAACTCGAGCCTTTAAGCCGCGGACCTTCCTGATCTCTGGAATCTGAATCTATAAATATCAGACGAGTTATTATGCAGCTTGTTCGATATACTTTAATTAGTTTTACGATGAAAAAAAAACATATTTAGTGTACGTAGACTGGTTTAGTTCGTGTTAAGCCAGGTTTATATACAATTGACAGCTATTAAATTCGAAATAACCAGGCTTGTGAATTTACGAATCCGCAAACAAATTAAAATCACTTGAGTGCCTCACGATTTTCCCTGTGAACGTTTGTTGTATCCGCACCATGGAGAATTTGATATTAATTTGTTTTTTTCTTACTTCTGAGCATATAAAAGACAGGTTCCAGCCATTCAGGGTGTTAATTAAGTATAATTCATTTAGTTTTTTCAAGGCACGAATCTTTAACTGGTTCGATCACATAAAACTCCCGTGAATGTCGGTCCGCGACGTCTTGAGGGTGTTGAAATCTCGTTTTTACTTTTGTTTTTTGAATATTTTCGGACAGAGATGTAATGCTCGGACAAAGTTTGATGTGCGGGGAGTTTTTACAGCGCAAAGTCCAAATAGTCTTAATTTTTTCATTTCAAATAGAGGGCGCCACATGCAGGGTTCCATCGCACTTTCATGGGCCCTAATTTTTTTGCGCAACACTGTAGGCCACTTTCGTACTAAACGATTTATTTGGACATGTATTTCTTTTGAAACGAAGTACTCCTGGAAAATGTCTGTAGAAGTAACCGTTTCGGTGACAAACGAGTGTGCAGTTAACGTGCCGTGGGTAAAATTGATTTAATATTATAATAATTATAGAAAATTGCCACCCCCGACTTCCATACATTTATTGTGCAGGGTGTTTAAAAAAGACGAGGCAATATTTAAACAGTTCCTATAGACATATGTCCGGAAATGTATTATTTCCAAGATACGAGATTAAAAATTTTTTTTAAACAATAGTTTTTGCAAAATAAATCAAATATCTTTTAACCAATTTTTTTGAAATTTGGTAGCGTTGTTTGAAGCAATTAAGGGCTGATGTGACCCTAACTACATGAAAATTATTAGGTTCAATTGCGTCAGGAGGGCACCTTAACCAAATTTATTAATTTTATCGACAAAAGAATGTACGACACTGACTTTAATTAAACTTCGATATTTTTTTAACGAAGCAACTAAAAATACAACTTTTTTCTCTCTTAAATTTTCGTCGTATCTTGCCTCGTGTGCGAGATAAAAAATAAAAACTCTTTTATTGCATGTCCATTTATCATACAAAAATATTTCCAAAAAATTTAAGAGTTTATTCCCTCATTCCCTAAGAATATTTGGCGTTTTCATGATTTTAAACAGTTTTGAAAATCCGTCATAAGATATTTGAATTAATTTTCAAAAACCGTTGTTAAAAAAAAATGACACCCTGTATCTTGGAACCAATACATTTCCGGACCTATGTATATGGGAACTTTTTCGCAAAATGCCCTAAGCAATCAGCCTCTTAAATATTGCTGCGTCTCTTGTTAAACACCTTGTATATTAATTTCTATGCCTTTACAACGTTGTCCGATTACTACATCTGCGTCGAAAATAAAAAATAAAAAAAATTAAAAATGAACTTCCAACACCCTGTAGTTTTTAAACGAAGACATTGCGGACCTATATTCATACGAACTTTTTGTGATAAAATCAGTCAAAGATTCAGCTCTTTAAACAAGCACATGTACTTGGTTAAGACCCTGTATATTGCTATACTGTATCTATGTATCATCTACGTATATTTACAGCAAAGAAATTGAGTAAAATGCTGATTCGGTGTGAACCCGGCTTTACTTCTGTATTTGTAAGCATCTAGGGGATAGAATTAATATTTTTTGCATACACTCAAACTCAGATACTCATCAGGTGCATAAAAATATTATAAGACAGGTTTCCATTATTAGACCTAGGGAAGAAAAATAGTTTCCGAAATTTTCTTTACCGGGCTGTGAAGGCACAAATACTAAAACTTTTTCTACCTGCTAAGTGCGGTGGGTCTAAAAACTATTTTCACTCCCAGGCGCATCGCATTTATTTACGATTTTCGTAAATTAAAAACAATTTAAATAATAGAAATTTAATAATAATAATGCACAAATAAGGCTTCGTTACACAGATTTGTGAAAAGTATTGCCAGAAAACTGTCTCTTTGCATAAAAAATGTGTCTTTAGGTATGTCCAAAAAAGTATTCATACGCTAGGAAAGTAAAACTTTTACGACCCTAAATAACAATTAAATTTAATTATTAATATTTGGTGAGGTACCTCCCTTAATAACGACGACTCATGGATTCAACTAAGTTATGGGTAATATTTTCAGGTATTTTACACTATTCATCTAAAATAATATTGCGAAGCTGCACTTTGATGGAAATTTCTCTTTTCCTTATTTGTCTCTCAAAATATTTCCATAAGTGCTCAATCGGATTGAGATCAGAGGCCTGTGGTGGCGTTTTTAACCTATTAAGTGTGTCATGCACTCTTAAATCAATTTTGATGAATGCTCGAGATCGTTGTTCTGTTGAAAGTAAAATCTCTCTTCTAGTTTAAGCTTATCACCACTACTTGTCAAATTGATTTCCAGGATATTTTTGTACATAAATCTATCCATGTTTCTTTCAATAAAGATTAAGTGCCCCGCACCATTTGCTCCCACACACGTACACGGTGTTTTCGTTTTAACCTGCACAGTTTTAGGAGGTGAAAAATCGTAAGGTAAAACGACATTGTGAGAAAAAGTTATTTGAAAAACGTAGAGCATAGAGACTGCTAGATTTTCAGTTTTTTCTTAATTTTCTTTAAGGTTTTTTTGAAATTTTTTAGATTTTCGGTCTAAATTTGTGACGCATATTTTTCGTAACAGTTCACAGCAACTAATCCTTAAATCCAATTTGAAAATCTACAGAGTAATATTTTTAATTTAGCTCGGAGCAGTAAGACGGGAGGGGTGTAAATCGGGCTATACCTTATTTTACCGCTTCAAATTTTTTGGAGTACGCTACTGACAATCAGTAATCAAAAATTGAAATTCTCTGTCCAATTTAGTAGCTCTACGTTCAAAAATTTTTTTATGGATTACCTATGTTGCGGCAATTTGCAAAAGCGCCTCGCGAAAAGCGCCATTTTTACCATGATTCACAAGTAGGTATTACGGAATGTAGAAGATCCTGCTACTTTTTTCTACCACTGCCTCTGATGTCGCGAAAGAGTCAAATAATTAATATTTAGTGACCACCCATGTTTGACCCAGTTTCAACGTTTTTGGAATTGCGGGTACCGGTGAGCTCTGAATATTTATTGGAGCTTTTTCTGGTACTTTTACAAATTGCTCGAAAGTGAGTGACAGATGTGAAACGACTCAAGAGACAAAAAGTTTCTACGTTAAAGGTGCAATTGAAAACGTTAATAAGCGAACGTCAGTGGCGTCCTACGCAAAAATTTGAAGACATAAAAGGGGACGTTAAAAATGATCCCGAAGATTTTCGAATCGGCTTTAGAGCCCAGCTGACCATTATCCGATCTTATTATGAGAAACGGGCATGTCAGATTGAACTGAAAAATGAGACAATTCGAATGACTTGAATGTTTGTTGATATTGTCAATCAACAAATGTTTATTTACAAACTCATCCCATTTAACGATTTACTACCATCACCTGCGCAGAACTGAGATTGAGACAAAAATACCTCGTATGTGTATAAATGCCTATTACAGTAGTTTTATTTGTGAATTAACTAATTACACGATATTGTTATAAGCACTATTAGTTAAAGTGCATTGTTTTCGGGGCGCTGCAATCTAAATTTGCCGTTAGGCCAAAGCTCGCTGGTAACTGCAACTAAAAAATTAACTATTGAACAATGGCTGCTTCGCCTATATACATAGAACACAGAGTGTTTTCTCTTCTCCTTTCTCGAGTTTGGTGCTAAAGTACCGTTAAAGTGCGTTTTGGCAAAGCCATACTTTAAATTATTAATTTATTTTCATCTCAAACTATAATCATAATAACGAGTTAGCGGTGTTTGGTTGGTTAATGTAAAAATATTTTAACGCGAAAAAATTGGAACATTTTAATGCACATTTACTCTCCTTTACAAGCATTATTCATTTTTGGAAGCATTTCACATTTAACGATTTTATGAGAGAGAGAGAGAGGTAATAAAAGAACTTTAAAATCAAGTTAATGCATCAGAATAGTTTTAAGTGTAAAATATAATAAATTATGTCCATTAGTAAGTTGATAAAATTATATTTACCCAACTTACGTTTTGTGAGTATAAACCATGGTGGCAATCATTTGGGAATGTTTTGCGATGGTAAGTGAATTGGGTCTACCGGAAAGTTCTGTCCGTTTATGAAGAAGAAAAAAATTATGCAGCTTTTCATCCATCTAACAACACTTACTGTACGATATAATTTCCATTATGGTTCGTGACATCTTGCCGGCGTGATGGCAATTTGTAAATCTCATTTTTGAAAAACGCCTCGTCTCCGGAGACGAAACACTCAAGAAGTGCTGTTTTGACATCTTCTTCATTTTTGAACCCCTTACCCGCCAGAAAATTTTGCAAAAAGAGGAACGAGTGAAAATCAGAGGGTGCTAAGTCTGGGGAGTATGGCGGCTGCGAGAGAATTTCCCAGCCTAGCGCTGCGATTTTCTGGCGAGTCACCAAAGCTGCATGTGGTCTGGCATTGTCGTGATGCAATATGATTTGCATCCTGTTGAACACATCCATTATCCATCTTTTCTTGGAGTGCTTTGTTTAACTCAACCATTTGCCAACAGTGTTTATCCGAATTGAGCTTTTCGTTGGGTTTCAAAAGCCCGTAATGGACTGATCCTTGGATGTCCCACCGTACACACGGCATTCTCTTTTTAAGGCTCAATCCAGGTTGAGGAGTGGAGGGGGTAAGTTACAGTACGCTCTTTTCCTTACAATGATTACATACGTAATCCACTTTTGTTCCGAGCAAGCAGAGATGCGCATATGACGATGCGGTCATGTAAATTTTTTTCAATTAACTCATGAGGCACCCATCTGGAGTATGTACAGATCAATCTTGGCTTCCGAATATGGTCCGAAATGGTTTGTTGAGCTGAGTTAAGTTTCTCCGCGATCTCCAATGTTGTTAGATCTTGACGTATCATGGTCTTTCCAATATCGTCATCAATCAGAAATGGCCGCTCAGAGCGTGTCTCATCGCTAAGATCGAAATCACCTGCTTCAAATGTTTCGAACCGTCTCCTACAGGTTCTTTCTGAAGCAGCATCTCCTCCAAAAAAAGTTCACTAAATTTCGACATGCTTCGGTAGCATTTCTATCCTGTTGGAATTCATACAACATAAAGTGCCTTTATTAGTACCCGTGTTTTCACGATCGCGTCTAGGTTAATAATGACATGAGCTATCTTTGCTGTAGTTAATTTCGAAGGGAACATGTATATACATGCAGTTAGACAGAAACACGGCCATACACGGCTCAAAAGAGTATGCACATACATGTTTAAACTTGAAACGAAATTATCGGACAGAACTTTCCGGTAATAATTTAGCAAGTTTCTACTTATTACGATAATGTGAAAAGAAATTAAAATTCCTCGTCTCAATCGCCGAGGAATAAAAACCGCCATTCCTCCACGATTAAGATGAGAAAAACTTTCAGAGTATTTTACATATTTCACGTAGGTACCTTTGGGTTCTGTCATTTCTCGCTTTTTACAATAACCTTTTTCCTAAACGTTAATAAAGAGTGAATATTATTCTCAATTAGCTTTAACTGAGAATAGCATGCAATTCCACCGGTCTCACAACCTCTACTTATGTGTGATGGGATTCCCACGCCCTGTGTATTACTCACATGTAAAATATGGGTTGAACCATATTGTAAGACTAATAATGTACCGCGAACCGTAAATTGGACAAATACTATATAGATATATCGTGTAATTATACTATCCCTTAGGCGAGTAAAAATTGCTACACTTATCATGTTTACCCAAGAGAAATTCTTAAAGCTTTAATAAGAAAGAGCTCCCATTTGCAGACCATTTAAATTGCAGTATGGAAGGTAAGAATTCGCAATTCTCGCAAAACCGAATGCGAATTTGGACACACGTCGTCACCTTATTGTGACTTTGGTGGAGGGAGACGTCTGTTATCAACTCACCCTGATAACCGTATATTCGGAGATAAGAGCAACGATCAAACACGTAGATAATACTTTGTTCGCCCCTATGGAATGTACATTACGTCACGAATATCGCTTAGGTCTTACGAGATCAAATTGGTGATTTTCCTTTAGGTGCGCGCTCCTTGTTAGGCGATTTTAGAATACTTTTTTTAATTGTGCTAAACGGCATTGACGGTTGACAGTTTGAAATTCAGTACCAAGCTGCACGAGGAAAATAGAAAGAACACAGTCGGTCATATCTGCATACTCAAAGTAAACCGGTAATGGTAAATAATTACTTGTTTTTCACAGATTTTTTGCCCTAAACTACAGTAGTGGAAATAATTATAGCAACTTTTTAAAATAGCAAGTAAAAATGTTATTATAATTTTTTTTGCAACAACCAGTAGTCAGAAATTAAAATATGATATTCTTTATCAATTTTAATCATTTTTAACAAATATTTATTCCTTTTTATAATTTACCTCAAAAACAGTATTATGAATTAAAAAAAATATATAGCAACTTTTAACAATTAATTTATTTGCGAACTCAAATACATAACTTTATGAATAAAAATTTATATTTTGTATAATATAATAACCTTTGTTTTTTACAATATCATGGCATCTATTAGGCATAGATTTAACTAAGTCTAAAATTACAGTGTTGTCAATATATTTCCAAGCTTTTTCTATTTCGTTGTACAAAGCATTTAGATTAGAATGATTTTTAGACCTATCTTTTCTATCTACAATCTCCCGTAGGTTTTCTATAGGGTTTATGTCCGGGCTTTGGGACGGCCAATCCAATAGGAAAATGTTTTCTTCACGAAACCAAGCTGTTAAATAACGCGATTTATGTTTTGGATCATTATCCTGCTGAAAAAAGTATTTTAGGGGCATAATGTCATCAGCACAAGGAACCATGTGCATCTCTAAGATATCACGATACATGAATCGATCCATATTTCCTTCAATTCGGTGCAGTGGTCCCATCCCAAAGCCCGAAAAACAACCCCACACCATTACCGATCCTCCTCCATGTTTCACCGTGGGGCACACATACTTTGGATTAAGTCGCGTGTTAATCGGACGTGGTGAATAAGTCATACCGTCACTTTTGAATAAATTGAATTTCGATTCATCGCTCCATTTGACTCTTTTTCAATCATTGATGATCATGATGAGAAAATGGCAAATTGGAGACGGGTTCGTCTGTTTCTTTCGGAGAGCAGAGGTTTTTTGCCCGTATTCTGGCAAAAAGTTGGGCATCTTTTGATCTATTTCTAATAGTCCTTGCTGTGACGTTTACTCCATAATTTGTCGAAACATTCGCACGAATCTCGTCTGATCCCTTAAAAGGGTCTTCTCTACACAACTTGATAATTTGTTTATCTTGAAACTTATTTGTTTTTTTTTTGTCTTCCTGGATTTTTTCAAGCTGTCTTCTCTCCCGACAATCGGTAGCGTTTCATAATACGGGACACAATTGATTTGTTTATACAAAAACGTTGAGCTATTTTAACCTGTTTTTCTCTACTACAATAACACTGAATTGTACGATTTCTCATATCTAATGACAAAGTTTTCGTTCTACCCATAGTGAAACAACCTCAAACAACTGCTACAAAATGATTGAACCCGACATCATACAAAAGAAGATAAATTCTTTCAATTTTAAATAAAAGTTGCTATATTTGTTTCCACTAGTAAATAATGTTTTTGTGTCAAATTCCAGAGATGGGAATATAGCAAAATATCTTGGCATGACCCTTGATGCTAAACTCAGGTGGAAACCACATGTCAAGAAAAAATGTGAAGAGCTTAAATTAAAGTACTGCAAAATGTACTGGTTACTGGGTAGACATTCAGCCCTGTCAGTATATAATAAGCTTTTGCTATGTCAACAAGTCCTCAAGCCAGTGTGGACTTATGGTAGTCAACTTTGGGATTGCGCCAGCCAAAGTAATAGAAATATGATACAAAGATTCCAAAATAAAGTGCTGCGAGGTATTGTTGATGCTCCGTGGTACGTTCGCAATGACAATCTGCATAAGGACTTGGAAGTGGAACTTGTCAACAACATAATCAAAAAGCATGCCCAGCAACATGAACAGCGGCTCCATCAGCACATCAACATTGAGGCTCTCCAGCTCCTGGATAGCGGTGGACTGATTAGAAATTTCAAAAGAGTGAAACCATTCGAACTAGTATAGACATAGGGCACATCAAGACAGTGTGAAACATTACTGACAGAGTCAAAGTGACTATCTGTGGCTTGGTGCTTTGTTTCTTTTTTGTTTTCCACGTAGCAAATTAGGTCAGAAACAAATAGCCTATTAGTGTTCATCTACTAGATCGCTATGTAAATAAATAAAAAAATTTAAAAAAAAAATAAAAAAAAATAAAAAAAATAAAAAAATTAAAAAAAAAATAAATAAAAAAATTCCAGAGATAAGGGCAGAATGCGTTAAAGTACGTTTGGACAGATTACCAATAAAATAATGTATTTAATGATGGAATCGCCATCTGTGTCCCAAGGTGCAAACTAATTTTGAACCTTTTTAAAAAAAGTTGCTATAATTTTTTCCACTACTGTACATGTACCTAATGTACTTTTGGAGCTCCGGGAATCCGATTTTTGTACGAGCGTGTGAGAACGAGAATAAGAATTTTCCCTCGGTGAAATTGGCGAACGATATTTTTTGACAATTCACCGTCAACAAACAACTCACTTTCACATGTTCTCACAAAATCAAGGCCTTCAAAGGTTAGTTAGTTCAAGTTGCTACATGAAATACCACTATGCTGTAAAGGTGACAAATATCTATTATGAATTCCTATTTATCTCTAGGTCCATACATCATCAAGCAAATTGCGCATCTAATCGTTGCTCCATGTCGTGTTGCGCAATTGCATTACCCATAAAGGGCCGATATATTATCAAATAAATTGCGCAACACATGGCATTGCCCAATAATGTGCGAATGCAACAAATTTCGCAATTGCATATGCAATATGTGCGTGCACCAAATGGCGCGTTGTGCAGGTTCCTGGGTGCACAAGATGTGTCCGACATTTTTTTTAAACTGGTTCAAACAATTGTGCAACTCCGCGAACACTGCCGTACACTGGCAAATTACTGGGTAACAGTATGGGTTGCACAATCTCTTTGATAAGGTCTGCCCCTTTTAATAGTGTATGACTCCTAATAATAATTTTCTATAATAATGATTTTTTAGATGATAATTTTAAAATTACATGGCGTCTGCAAATTATGATAGGCTAATTATTAACTAATAACATATTTTAGTCCACATAAATACGTTTTTTTTTTTTATAATTAATTTGGGTTGGGCGATTATGCAAAGTTTAGTTTAAGCCTCTAATCAAAGCTATTTGATATAGGTATTGATTAGTCTTGGTAGATAGAGCCTCAGAGATGACATTAGTTTGAACGACTTCTTTCCTTAATTAATATTTTAATATAGTACATTAAATGTTCATTTTAATGACCCTTAACTTTTAAAAATACTAAATAGGCGCATTGAACCACATGGTTATTATACGGCTCTGCTTGTACAATCCCGGTTTAAGGTCATTTTTCGTGAATTAAATGGAAACCTACTATACAAGGTGTTTCAGAATAAGTCCGCCCGCTGCCCACTGTGGGTTCCCGTGCTCGAAGTGGGAAATAAAATTTAGACGAACGCGGGTCCGTTTTCGTTTCCTGTCTGAAATACGGGGTGATAAAAAATTATGATTTTTTTAGTTTTCTTCTGATAAGTCCGTCCTGGCATTAAATACTTTTATGAAAATTGGGGAGCATCAAATAGGTGTAGACACATATTTTAAGGGATTTTTTTAAATTTCATCAGAGACTTCCCCATTCATGTGAGCTTGAACGCTTTAAACGAAAAATATGATACCACTGAAAGAAAAAATTCTAAATGCTTCATATGCTTGTGAAAAAAATCTCTTGAATATTTTCCATAATGTTAATCGTTTTCTTGGGAAAAAAAATAAAACGTAACAATTTTACAACTGAGAAATCGAATAATTCATCCGTTTGACTCAACAAAAAAATACACTCAAAATTTTTCAAATAGTGCGCGATAATATGCGAAAAATGGCCGAGGCATGAATTCTAGCAGGTAAAGGGCATTTGCAAAACCTTCAATAATTGTTCTTTTATAAGTAACGTAATGTACCTACGTTAGCTTTGTTGTTTTAGTATTAGTTAGCAAATAGTGTTTTTTCCATGAAAATAATTACCGTTGTGAAAAACATTCAAGAGATTTTTTTTGTAGAAATATGATACATTCAGAAAGTATTTTTTTATCAGTGACACATCACATTTTTCGTTTAAAAAGTTCTGGGTCACATCAATGGGGACGCCACCGGCAAAATTTGAAACACTATTTTGCCCTTAAAAAATACAGTCACTCAAAAAAGTATCCGTACAGCCGAAAAAAAAATCTGTAAACCGTAACTTTTGACTGATTTTGTTCAAATTTTGTATATTGAAAATTCAAACCGAAACTCAGTTTGCGTAATTGAGCAACTTTTGAAAATTTAACTTTTTGAGTGCTTTCTAGCGTTTAAAAAAAACTTCTTGTGCGGTGGAAATTTTTCAATGTGGTTTTAACATTCTTGCAGAGAGTATTTTTCTTCATATATCCTGAAAATTTGATCAAAATCGAACTTCAAATAAGGGAGTTGCAGCTTTTTAAAGTCGTCAAAAATGTCAAAGTTTCGTTATTTTGCGCGAAAATCGTCACTCTTTGGCGTTTTTGACGACTTTAAAAAGCTGCAACTCCCTTATTTGAAGTTCGATTTTGATCAAATTTTCAGGATATATGAAGAAAAATACTCTCTGCAAGAATGTTAAAACCACATTGAAAAATTTCCACCGCACAAGAAGTTTTTTTTAAACGCTAGAAAGCACTCAAAAAGTTAAATTTTCAAAAGTTGCTCAATTACGCAAATTGAGTTTCGGTTTGAATTTTCAATATACAAAATTTGAACAAAATCAGTCAAAAGTTACGGTTTACAGATTTTTTTTTCGGCTGTACGGATACTTTTTTGAGTGACTGTATGTCTTTACATCTACTTTACGTTCCACAGTTTTCATATAAATATTTAAATATTAAACTTACTAAAAAGAAACAAAAAGAACAATAATTATTTTATCAATCTGTCTTTCAGACAATGTATTATGAAATATTTCATTTTGCGTCAAAAAATGTTTAAATTAATTAACCAAATTTCAGTAACGGATTGTGTGAAAATAATTGAATGCAATTAAGTTTAACTAAATTCTTCTCTCAGCCCAAGATGTAAATAAGAAATATTTAAGGTCGATCCATATTATCCATCCGATCACAGTCAGATCCAATGTTATTACATTCATTTTGTATTGTTTATCCATATTAGCACTCACGGTCAAGTTACGGTCAACGATACAAAACGGATGTTAGAATATTTGACTCGACCGTGACCAGATCTTGATCGGTTCATGCTCTAATCGATAGGATAAATCATCCTTCGCATTGTATTGTTGAAGGATTATTCATATTATCGGTCAAGTTACGGTCAAGTCAAATATTGTTAAGTTTATGTTGTACGGTTTATTCACATTAGCGCGCACGGTCAAAAAATTTAAACCGATATTGCAAAATTTGACCTGACTGCGACCAGATCAGTAATATGAATCATCCGTTTACTTATCTCACAGCAATAAGTGGCAATACGGTCTCCATTGTTTTCTCGATCTTCTTCAAAGAAGTACGTCCAAGATGCAATTAACTTTTTGTGGCGACTATTTACTTGACTCTGCAGTTTGTGTAAATAATGATGATTTGTACGCACCCAATGAGGTTGCTCTCAAAAGGACAGTTTTTAATCAGGAATTAATAACAGCACGTATTATTAACATCCGACAAAGACAAGAAAATTTCGATAATTCACATTCAAACAGTTAACGTAAAATAACTTAACGGTCAGAATGTAAACAAGAACGACGATGCATGAACGCAATATGATATTCAGTGGGGCCAACATAGAACCGAAACATAATTCATAATCCACTTTTTGACCGACGGCTACCTAAATCGGAGGAGACTTACATTATTATATCCACACAGGGGCAATTAGCATCAAATGAAACACAATACACAAAAAAATAAAAATAAATGAGAAAAAAAATTTCTTGCTGATTCGTTCCAGTTGCCACCACCAATGATGATGCATTATGACCACGAGTCGATGGGGTCAATCGATTTTTCTTTTGCTTAAAGCACAGATGGATATGACCACCGCTTTGGGTTGACGTTTAGTAACCCAGGGGGAAACTTTCGTGGATAGAAATTAAATTTTGTGACAAATTGCCTAGCAACTGCCAATGCAAATTATTAATCCAACTGTTGGATATGTGCATTTATTGTATATATTCCATTGAGTGTTATGAACAAAATATGAAATATAGGATTTTTAATCATCCGCAGTGTAAACTCTGTGTCAAATTAAATATTTTTCGCCCAAATAGAACTATTGGCTAACTGAAAAAAAGCAACGAAATAGTATACCTTTTATCCGATATTATTAAAATATACAGTGGTGGCCACAGAGATAGGACCACTTCAAAAATTTCAATTTTTCACTTCTTCACTCAAAAGATACAAAATTAAAATTAAAAAAATATATAACACATTTAATAATAATAAAAATAATCCACAAAAACATATTTTAAAGAAAAATAAATAAATTTCCTCAATGGAAACAATTTAAGCAAAATAGACATGTGGTCATAAAAATAGGACCGTTGAAACATTTTCAAAAAAAAGGAAAAAAAGAAAAAAAAGAAAAAAAAACAAAACTATCCACCGAATATTGCCTAACGGCTAATACTTGGTCGCTTCTCCCTTTTGCACAATTACTGTGTTTTAATCTTTTAGGCATTGACCTTATTAAGCGCTGGCAGGAATTCCTGTTGGACTATGGACCACAGTCCTTCCCTGTTTTTGATCTAATGACGCCTCACAGCAACCTTAAGGTATACCCAAAGATTTTCAATAAGGTTCAGATCGGGTGACTGTGAAGGCCACGGCACATCCGAAATCGATTCATGGTGAAAGAATTGTTTAACTTGCATGTTTCAGATCATTATCTTGTTGATATTTCGAAATTGATGGCATTTCTTCCGGAGCATGTGGCAGCATGATATCTTTCGTTATTTTAAGATATTCTTCTTGGTTCAGGATCCCTTTTATCCAGTAAATCGGACCAACACCGAACCAAGAAAAGCAGCCCCACAATTTTATGTTATCACCTCCATATTTAATGGTTCTCAAAGTAGGTTTTGGAAGCAACTCCTGTTTTGCTGGTCTTCTTACATACCGTCGACCATCCGAACCAAACAAATTAATTTTTCTTTCGTCCGAAAAAAGGACATTTTTCTACATTTTTATATTATCATCTTTGTTTTCGAAACGACCCTTTCGAGCCACTCGACCATGGAAATGAACTTCCTGCAACCTTCTTGGGATAGTTCTGGAACTTATTTCCAATTTTAGGTTCTTTTGAACTTGTTTGGAGCTCACAAAAGGTTTTTTTTGGGCTTCTCGCTTTATGTGGTGGTCAGTCAGAACCACCATTGTTTTCCTCTTACGACCACGATTTTCCTGTTTTCCTTGTATTTGAAAGCAATTATTATCAAGGTTTTCAATCTTCCTATTTTTCGAGAGATTTCACGAAGAGTATTGCCTTCATCTCTAAGTGTCTGTATGTGAATTCTTTCGGCTAAAGAACAGTGATTTTCACGTTCCATCTATTAGTTTATTAATCATTAAAATGCATTAAAATGCTTCGAAATGATTAATCAGACTTACTATTCAATTGCTTTTCTATTGAATGAAGAATTATGAAAGTTCTAAAAAAATAGCGAGCTTTTAACACACTGGTCTTATTGTTATGACCACCTTAACTTTAACTGTCTGAACGAAACAGGGGAAGTACAATTCTAGTGTAAGCCAATTCCCCTGGTTTCTGCTGTCAGATACAATTATCAACATTGTAGAAATTTAGGACCTTAGTTTAAACGAGGTAGAATAAGTTTCAATAGGCTTTTTTCCATTTCTTAGACCTGAATTAGTAGTGGTCGTACTTCTATGGCCACCACTCCATGCAAACATGAACATAGTTCTGGCCAAATATAGACGAACAAAACACTCTAAGCCTTTCTGACATTGACAACATTTTTATCCTAAGAGTGTCACTTTGGTAGATACAGTAATAGTGAAAAGTGATTTTAATTTTTTTTAAAGTCACGTGGTATGTGAGCCAGTCACAGATTGCGACGCAATTTCTATTAGCAAGATCTACTGTAGGCATGATAATTAGAAGGTGTCATCAAAGGGGAGATGTATCGATTTAAAAGAAAAGCCAGGTGGACCCAGAAAAATTGACGAAAGACCTGCTGGGGCCATTAAGACGACGTCCATTCAAGATTCTTTTCTCTCCTCCAGTAAAATAAAAGCCAAAATTGGGTTGCCTTTAATAATTTCCAGGACAATTAGGCGTAAGCTAGTAGAGGCTAATTTATTTTCCAGAAGACCCGCCCCGAAGCCGCTGCTGTAAAAAAAATTAAGGCCCAATTAAAATTCGCTAGAGAACATGGAAATTGGACAGTAGCGCACTGGAAGCGTGTTTGTTTCCGTGATTAATCAAAGTTTAATTTAATTTCTCCAGACGACATTACACATGCACAACGTCCGTCTAATACTCGCTTAATGCCAAAATATACAAAACCTACTGCAAAGCACTGGGGAGGTTCAGTGTTACTCTGGGGATGTTTTTCGGAATACGGAATGGGCCCACTGCATAAAATTAAAGGAATAATGGACAGATTCGTGTATAAAAATATTGTGGAAACTCAAATGTTGCCTTATGTCGAGGAAAATGTGCCTTTGCTATTTTTACTTTCCAACACGACACCGATCCTAAACATGCGTCAGAGTTCGTTAGAAGATTTTTGCAGAATGAATTGGTCCCAGTTAGGACGTGGTCCTTACAATCCCCGGATTGTAATCTAATAGAAAACCTATGGAAGATCCTAGGCAACAAAATTAAGACATGAACAAATCGAGATCTGCTAATCTCGACTTCGCAACTCATGGACTAGTAGGGATGTGTTTATTATCGAACGTCTTATAGAGTCAGTGTCGAAAAGACGCAGCAAAGTATAAAAAGTAAGGGAAATCATATTAAATACTGATTCATTCCCTCGTTTGATGTATTTTGTTTCTAAATATCATAAGGGTTCGTATTATTTTTTATATTAAGTGTATTTTGTTCATCTATTTTTGCAATATCCGATAAGAGATGTACTATTTTGTTGCTTTTTTCGGTTGGATATTCAATTAGCTATTTAAATGAAAAATGTTATTTACTTTGACACAGGGTTTATAGTGTGAATTATTAAATATTCTATATATTATACAGCGAATCCCAAAAATATTCGGACACGCCCTTTTGACATATTTCACGTGCCCTAATTAAACATATTAATTATTGTTTTATTTTTTTGCATCAGAAATGTCCCTATCAATCATCAATGTAGGGTTTGCATGAAAAAAAAACATGAAACTGTAATAGTTTATATTTCACTTTCAAGAAAAAGTCTAGAGAACCATTAAACGCACAACAACATGATTCATAGCAAAAAATGAATTCCTACGCATTTGGCATGCATTTGTTGCTTGCTAAATGCAGATATCGCAGAGTAAAGTTAGAAATAATATCCATCATGGGTCGGGTACCAAATAAAATTAATGTTAATTTCGATAAAAGGCAATTTGTAATATTTCATTACGAAAAAGGTAATTCCCATAAAAAGATTGGGGAAAGGCTCCAATTAAGTAAGGGCACAGTTGGAGACGTAGTAAAATGTTATAAAAATGACGATAGAATACTTCCAAAGAAACAAACAGGTCGATCAAAATTGTTAAATGAGAGGGACAACCGGTTCATAATGAGAACCATTAAGGAAAGCCCTAAAGTTAGTGTCCCCAATTGAAGACGCTATTGGAAAATCATTTCAATAAGTTAGTTAGTACTGAAACCATTCGTCGGAGTATCAGAAGTCATGGATATCATGGCAGGGTATGCAGGAAAAAACCATGGTTGAGCACTAAAAATGTTCAAGTGCGATTCAGTTTCGCGAAAGAATTCATTTTCAAACCAGATAATTATTGGAACGATGTAATTTCTTGTGATGAGTCGAAATTTCATATTTTTGGCTCAGACGGACGTCAAATGGTATGAAGGAAAGCGAATGAAGAACTATAAAAACAACATCTTTGTCCAACGGTAAAACATAGAAGAGGTTCAATTTTGGTTTGGGGTGTATATCATCACTAGGAATCGGTGAATTAGTTTTCATTGATGGCATTGTGGACAAAAATGCATATTTAAATATTCCAAGACAAAATTTACGGAAAAGTGCGGAAAACAAGGGCGCATTAAATCCGTTCAAGCTGTACCAAGACAATGATCCAAAACGTCCATATTGTTCGTGAATGGCTGTTGTACAATTGTCCCAAGGTCCTTAAAACCCCTCCCCAATCTCCAGACTTACACCCGCTGGAAAATGTATGGCATTATTTGGAAAAGCAACTCAGAAAACATGTGATAACATCAAAAACAGTACTAAAAACCGGGTTGCAGGAAGAATGGATTAAAATTGATTGAAATTATTTAAGGAAAATTGTATCTTCTATGCCTAAACGTTTGAAAAGTGAGGTTGAAGCGAAAGGTGGCCATACAAAATACTAATTTAATAAATTAGGTTAATTATTTATCTTTAAATTAATTATATAAATATGGTAGTTATACAGAGTGTTAGAGAAATAACTTCCATAAATTTAACCAACGCTTAAGAACATAATTTTAAACAAAAAGTTTCTTATCACTAGGGTCGAAAACTCGATAATTTTTATTAGAAAAGGGGTTAAAGTTGGCAACCAAACAACTAGATTAAACGGTAAAATTTGAATAAATGTGTCAAAACGTGTTTGACAAGTACTGACTGCTTCACGTATAGCATTAAGTTAATTAAGAATGACGTTTCCAGAAGCAATTTGAAACCTAACTAATAGCTAAGACTTTACTGAAATCTAACTTGGCAACGCTGCTTTACACATAGTATTTATTCTGATAATTTTTTGCATTTCCGATGGGCCCAAATTGATTAGTGCACTCACTGACCTTTAATTTAACAGTTCCTGACTTAACTTCGATATAAAATAAAATATGATTTTGATCCATGAAGAGGCTTTACAAAATTCTGAAGGCGAATTTACGAGAATCGTTATCCAGAAAGGCAGCTTCCAGCTCGACAAACATTTGTTCAATGTGCCCGAAGACTTCTGCATTCAGGTAGCATAATGCCTAAATACCAAGGACGAGGTCGAGTGCGAGAAGTCCGTCCAGAAACTGAAGAAGAAATGTTAAACCTTATGGAAGAGGGTTCAACAAGAATGGAATTTTCACAATTTTCACAATTTTCACAATTGGGCGGAAGAAAACCTTCACGCAATAACCCAAAAAAAATTTCAAGATGAATTTTCGATAAATTTCTGGACTTGGATTATGGGAAATCAGCTTATAGGGTCACTTGTTTCACCCCAAAGATTAAATGGACAATACTATTTAAACTTCTTAACCAATGATTTGCCAAGTTCGTCAGAAAATGTGCCTCTTTAATTGCGTGCGATTATGTGGTATTTACATGATGGAGCTCCAGCACACGTAAGCCGTCCAGTTGTCGAGCACTTAAATAGTAACTTTGGAAACAGATGGATAGGAAGAAATGGTCCCAATCGTTGGCCTGCCAGATCTCCAGATCTTAATCCTCTGGATATTTTCTTGTGCGGTTTTATGAGAAATTTAGTTGACGCTGGCGAAATAAGGGATGAAAATCATTTGGGGCGACGTATTTTCGATGCTGCCGATCGTATTAGGAATATTCCAGGGATTTTTCAGTGTGCGGGAAAATTGGGTAAAACGATGTCAAGTTTGTATATTTTCAAATGATGGACATTTTGAACACTTAATTTAAAAATCCAATAACAATGAAGTTGTGAAGTGAATGTGGTGATAAAGTAATGGAGTGATGTTACTACATATGTACATACATAGGTAGGTGCTATTAACAGTTGACAATAATAACTTAAGGGAAGTAGTTTTATCTAACTAATGAAAAATTATTTAATTTTTTTTTAATTCATCCTTTAATACTTTAACAAAATACCCATGTAAATACGTAGTTAGCGATCAGAAGGAAAAAATCGTGCTTAAAAACATAGTTTTTGTCGCTGTTTAGTATCAAAATAAACCAACACACGATTTTAGAGGTACAACCAATTGGTTGCCAATTCTCAGAAGAATAGCATAATTTCCGATCTGTTTTCCCGGAAAATGGTTGGATTTAGGATACCTATTGTAGGGAGCTTTTTTGTTTAAAACGATGTTCTCGATAGTTGGTTAAATTTACGAAAGTAAATTCCCTAACACCCTGTATATTAGTTATTGCCGTCCGAACATTTTCGTGACGCGTTTAACGGTTCTCTAGACTTCTTCTTGAAACTGAAATATAAACTATTATGATTTCGTGTTTTTTTTCCTCGTGCAGATACCTAAATGGATGTTTAATGGAGACATTTGTGATGTAAAAAAATAAAATGATAACTAACACGTTCAATTAGGACTCGTGAAATCTGCGAAAAGGGCGCGTCCGAATATTTTCGGGGTCCACCGTATTTATTCGTCCACTTTTGGCCAATACCGTGCGTTCTTGAAAGTCTCTTACACAGGCCATATTTTTACATTCAACGTCAGGTCGGCAATCAGTTGACGACAAACGACAATCGACAGAAGCCGGGGACAAAGCGAAAATTGAGAAGAACGACAGTTATCGGAATATGGAACGAGTCGGATTTCAGGTTTTACGCGAGCTTTTATGGACCGGTTTCGAGACACAATTGGAAATAGGTTAAAAGCCAACCGAGTACTTTACCGAAACTTATTCAATAACGGGGACGCGCTCATCGTCTACCCGAAACCCTATTGGGCGGCGAAAGCACGGGGCTCAAATCTGAAGAATTTCTTTAGTTTATGGCAGAGTACTGAGATCGTATCGGGGTTTTGGTGGATATTTCGCAATCATGGTGTCAAAAATGTCCAAGTAATGAATGAAACAAATCAAGATCGCCTGTAAATATATGATAAAGGGTGATGATTAAGAAAATCTCCAGGAGGCTCAAATGTCACGGGCATGTCTTGAACAAATTAATCTCTTAATCTGTTGTTAGTCAGATGTTTGATGGTAAATAGCGAATGTTTTAATCGGGGCCTTACATTTACAATTCATCGCTCATTACGAGATTTTTTTTTCAATGACCACTAGTTATTTGCGAGATATTAATTCATATAAATTTCAAATACAATAACGGGAAAAAGTATTTACACGCCGTTTCATTTGGAATATAAAAAGTTTTCCAGAACCGAAACTATTACTTAGACTTAACTGCGTATATATATAGAAAATAAATCTCATAGCCAGGTTTCTTAAATAATATACAGAGTGCAACATAAGTAGCGGCTTTCCTTTTAGTACGACATAGCCCTCAAAACACTAAACAATATTTGTATATAAAATTTTTTCCAAATCTCAAAAACAACCGAAATATGCACCTATGAAAGTTTTAATAAGTACTACAGCTTTAGGTACTACTCACTCCGGGACCGGCTACGAAAGGTGTTCGAAATTGTCTCCATTGGTTTCATTTGCACAAACTGCTGTTAGAAGATGACGGTTTTCCTCTAATTATTTCTGCAGCGTTTTCCATCTGTTCAAGCAATTCTTCCACTGTGTTAATTTCACTCGTAAACACTAAACTTTTCATGTAACCGCACAAATAAACATTACATGGATTAAGGTCTGGCGATCTTGCGGGCCATTTTATTGGTCCGTTGCGATCTATCCACCTGTTAGGAAATTGATCGTTTAAAAAGTCCCGTACTTCGCGCCTAAAATGAGGTGGAGCGCTGTCACGTAAAAACCACATAGACTGTTTAACATTTAAAGGCACATTTTCAAGAAGTTCAGGCAAATTATGTTAAAGAAAATGGAGATGGTCTAAGCCCGTCATTCGATCTGGAAGACAAAGAGGTCCGATGCTATTGACCATGCCGGCCCAAAACATTTAAAGAAAATCTCTGCTGGAAATTAGTTCGGCGAATAGTGTGAGGATTTTCCATTGCCCATGCGTGCGTATTTCGAAAATTATTTATTCTGTTAAGGGTAAAAATTGATTCATCCCTTACCACAATAAACTTAAGGAAATTTTCATTATGAGCGGTTTCCTGTAAAAGCCATTAACAAAAGTATACTCTTGGGAGATGGCATTGTGGCATTAACGCTTGAACTCTTTGCACGTGATAGGGATAAAGCTGGCTTTCATTTCAGATTCTCCACACTGCCATTTGAGATGTAGGAACTTGCTCTGCGATTCTTCTAGTACTGATAGTTGGATTGTCCTGAACGATATCTAAAACATGCTCCTCAAGAGGCGTTATTCTAGGTGGTCTAGGTCTTCCGGCATGTCCACCATGCATTACAGTTTGGTTTCCGGTTTCACGAGCTCTTCCAACAAGATAAACGAATCTACGGGCTGCAGGATGATGTCTTCCCGGAAAGCGGTCAGCGTACAACCGCGAAGCTGCGACGGCACTCTGGTGACACTCCCCGTCTATCACCAACACGTCCACCAATTCGTGATTCGAGTGATAGTGGGCCTTTGTCACTTTAGTAGTATGAATAGTGATAGTTTATCAAAATAACACCTGGAGGTGAACTTCACGACTGATTTTTAAGCGGCGTGGGTAAATCGCATAAAAACAGTAAACATGAAATGTTTTTTGCGTTTTTGCAATGGCTGATAATTTTTTGTGGGACATTTTATTTCCTTTACACTGAATTACTCTTTTATGCAGGAACGGATTTAGATTTTACACAAAAATCTATTAATACTCGTCTGCGCATGTTTCGTTTTGTTTTTGAGATTTCGAAAAAACGTTATATAGAAATATTGCTTAGTTTTTTGAGGTCTATGTCGTATGAAAAGGAAAACCCCTACTTATGTTATACCCTGTATAATTTATTAACAAAACGAAAATGTGAAATGGCAAAAATAAATTATGTTGAAACAAGCATGAAATGCAATAGGAAAAAAGTATTTCGATGAATATTACGAAGTGTACCAAACAACAAACAAATATTATGTTGTTTTGTCGGGTATCCTCGAGACTTTATTATTGCTTCCAGCCATCTAGGCATAGAATGAACTAAATTTATAGTAACTTCGGGAGAGATGCTCATCCATGCATCCATTAGCTTCCTTTTCAAATCGGTACGGTTGTGTATGGTTTTTTTGCAAATTTTTCTGTCCAATTCTTTCCGCAAATGTTTAATAACGTTCAAGTCGAGTGACTGCGGGGATGTTACCAATGCATGGGGACTATTGTCAAGAAGCAGTTCCCTTACGAAACGCGATTTATGCTTAGGATCGTTATCTTGTTCAAAATGGCACGATCTTCTATATTCAATTTAATGGCGCTTGACGCAAATAATTCTTTAAAATGTCTAAATAAGAGTATTGGTTCATAATATCATCTATAAATACAAGATTTCCAACACGATTTGCCGCAATACATCCCCATACCATCACATTACCTCCTCCATGTTTGACTTTAGGCTGAAGATTTTCCCTGTTTAGAGTTGTACCTTTCTTTCTCCAAACTAGTTTTTGTCCATCCGATTCTGAAACGCTAAATTTACTTTCATAAAAAAATATAAAAAATTCCCAAAATTCACTGGACTTGTGTTTATGAGCTTTTGCAAAATCTAATCGCTTCCTTCTATTCGCATTATTAATTATTGATTTATGACATGCAGTTTAAGCTTTGAATCTTTCCTTTTTCAATGTGTTTCTCACTGTTCTTGGTATTACAGGCTTCCCCGTTGCAGATTCTAAATCTCTGAAGAAAGTTGTTGAACTTTCAAATGGGTTCTTCTTAATGGTTCCGACAATAAAGCGCTCACCTCCGTCACCGAGTTTTAAAGGTATGTTGGGTCATTATTATTTTGGACTGTCTTTGAAATTTTAAATTGGTTTATAGTCTATATGACACTGTCGAATGGTGTCTACCCATCAGTTTTCCTTTTTTTTTTGCAGACTTTCCATCTTTATAAAATTTAATAATTAATTTTTTTTCTTCATTTCTTAATTCCTTAGATTTTGGAACCATTATATCAAAAATTTAAGTGTTTGTTATCTCAATGAAGCAGCAACTGATTCTAAACTATCGCATTAAACAAATCGCTACAAATTGTTTGTTTTTCCAGAAGAAGCAAATTATTTAAAAAAAATAGCAGTCGCTTGCATCTAAATACCTTTCTCCTATTGCTTTTCACACTAATTTTATTATAATTTATTTTTATTGACTTTTACATGTTTTTATTGCTAATAAATCTAAACTTATTTTTATATGTACGTTGTTTAGTGCAGCTAATATTTTAAAGTTTTGGACATTTGTCCTCTTCGTGTGAAGCGGTGTCTAAATACTTTTTTCCGCAATAGTAGGTAGAGCAATATTTTTTGTGCAACATTCCATACCTCTAAATTTATTTCTTCTTGAAAACTTGATGATTTTTGAAACATTGAGGGGAAACCTAAACCACAAACGTAGAACCTTGATTAAACCGTTTACTTTATGGCGCTGACCATCGGATATTTACAATAGCTACAACATGAACCTAACCAAAACAGGCCTGGAATATTTCCATACCTACCGGAAATGTGTTTAACAATTACCCTTCACATATGTGAGCTTTCATAAAGAAAATGATGGAGAGTTGTGTAAGAGTGAAAAAATATGTTGGAATGTTGTTTATTAATTCTTTTATTGTAAACATATGCCCTCGGGAGCACGTACGACGCATTGTGCTGGGGGAATAACGCATTCCCGATTCATGAAAATAAATCAGCGTTCCAGAGATTTAATTTTTTTTTTATTTTTAAAAAACCTATTTGACACATACATATACAGTGAACCAAAAAGTATTGGCACATTTGAGATTTTTCAAATGTTACAAAAAGTCTAATTAAAAAAAAATACTAGTTTAAATATTTTCAGTTACTTATTTCATAATAAAAATCAAAAGAGTTTTGGTGTTGTAGGGCTGCATCAATTAAAAAAAATATATTTTTGGGGCTTAGAAATTATAATATTTTGTCATGACTCCTTTCGTATTTATCACCGCTTGTAGACGCCTGGACATAGACTCTATCAAATTGTAGAGTACATTTATGTCAATTTTAGCACATTCCTCATGTAGCACCTTTTTCAAATTTTAGAATGATACTTTGTTTTTACGAAGTTTCAGGTCGAGGCGGTGCCACTGATTCCCCATCAGATTCACATCCGGAGCCTGCGATTGTGCTCTTAATTGGCGCTAGACATTACAGAACAACCCCATTCGTTCGTTTTGAAAGCTGTATGTTTTGGGCCGTTCTCTTGTTGAAACACAAATAACTCCTGTAGCTTTATTTTTTCGGCATTGGCCAGCAATTATGCTGCGATATATCAATACATTTGAGGGCATTCATAATACCATTAGTTAAAAGCGAACTTCCAACAACACTTCAAGACGTGCAGCCCCAAACAAGAACACTCCTGCAATCATGCTTCACTGTGGCTTTTAACATTGTCGACATTGAGCGCCATATTTGATTTCCGCCATAAAAATTTTCTCCCATTCGATCCAAAAATTATACTTTTCTAAAAATCTAACGGCTTTTTCCCATGCTTTTTAGCAAAGTTTAATATTTTTTCCCGTTGGTCTCAGAAATGAATGGTTTCTGTCTTTGCGTTCTGCCATAAAAATTAAATCTGTGAATCGTATTCCTAACAGTTTGCGCAGAAATAGTCTTGCTAGAAGTTGAAGCAACGTCTTGGGCAATGGCGGAAGCAGAAACTGTAGGATTTTTCTGGTCTGTTCGAAGAATTGTCGTTTTTCTTGGCGATTGAGTACTTTTGTCTACCAGAACATGGCTGGTTTACAACCATACCCGTTTCTTTTTATTTTTTTCATATTTTTGACACTACTAAAGCTGAATGATAACTGAGACACAATTTTTTCTATAACTTAAATCTTGGTAATGTAAATTAATTATGTGATTACGAATATGATTGTATAACTCTGCAATTTTCGGCTCATTACCCAACCAATTATAACAACATATAACAAAAACTAACTGAAATGTCATTTGAGAACACATCATAAGCCATATAGATGCATTTTACCTATATTTAAAGATATTAATTGCAGTAAATAAACTCTACAATCATTTTGTGCAAGTGAGCCAATACTTTTTTGACTTGATAAAAACTGTTAATGTATTTTTTTAAATTGATGCAGTCCTACAACAAGAAAACCGTATTGATTTTTATTGTAAAACAACTAATTGAAAATATTTAAAATATATTTAAAAAAAAATAGGTCAGAATGTTAGTGATATTTGAAAAATCAGTGGCGTGCCAATACTTTTTTGAGCCACTGTATGTGTATGTAAAAATCTGTCTGTTTGAACGTATCACGTTGTATCAACCAAACAGTTACAGGTCTTACAAAACTGAATACGTACTACTTATTTTGATTTGTTTACGGTAGATTGGGCATGGATACCGCTAGTGATGGTGAAAGGTACCTGTCATGTGTCAACCTGTCTCCTAATGGGATGGAATGTATCAAATACGTTAATCCCCATCGACTCGGTTGTTCAGAATGAAAAACATGTCCAATTATTTAAGCTACACTGCAGTTGTCATCCTTCTGTCGTGGCTCATTTACACTAAACAAAGTTTTAATTTAAACTCGCACCTGACACCATTAAAGTTGCGAATGGGTGTGGCGCCCTCTGTCGTCGAAATGAATCACCTCGATTAGTCATTCTGTTAACATGTCAACCCTGCGGCATTAAGTTGTTGGATGGGGAAATGTAACTCCTTTTAGCTATGATGGCCCCCTTGATTGCCATACTTTAGCCAAGGGGGTTTGTTGTGAATGTGCATATACACTTTCGTTTTGTTCTTTGTTCTTCCACATGATTTCCCAAACTGTTTCTGGATAGGCGCAATTTCAATATAGTCATTTAGTTTTTCTGTTGGTTCTTGCCTTATACCCTGGTATTCTTTATAGCGTAAGCAATTTATCCTTAGCATAGGACTAGACATGTTTCCGTTCAGCCATCTAAATTTCGATGAATATGGTTATGGAATCGCAGTGTGCAATTTTAACTATTGTTAATCTCAAAACGGCTTAAATTTTACATGTAGTTTTTATCGCACACGTAAGACAATGGAGTTGCCGTCAAAAGTATGCAAATCTTTACCAGCAGCACCCCCAGAATCTGTGTCTATAAAAACGCATCTACGGAATGAACCTCCTATAGTAAATTTTTAAAAGCACTCCCCCGAGAACAACATCTGAAATCTTGTCGCATTCAAATATGGAAGTCTGGAAAAAATAACCGCCAAGGTGTTTTGCATAACCGATATACGTTTTGATACGTGCGCCTCGATATTACGCATAAATTCTCGTCGATCTTCGCGATATGGAAATTTTTATGATTTAAATAGATGTGTCGAGACACCGAAATAAGCATTAAACAATAAAACACGAAAATAGCTCAAAGACAAAAATAAAGCGGGAACGTAGCTGACTAGAACTTCCCAAAAAGAAAGTACAACTTTCAATTCTATATAACCGTTAAAAATACCAATCTGTCATAAGTTAGAAAAATGCAAGTATATCCTCCACACTCACCTGACTTTAGCTAACTTGACCACTGTCCTGTGTGGGCTCTTAATAATCTTCCCAGTCGAATCTCCACTGAATCCCACTTTTTTCCCGATTGACGTAGGTGGCACTAACGAACAATAATCACCTCCGCTAACAGTACTATATGGATTACCCGGAAGTGAAGAGAAATCACTAACTGTCTTTAATAACGATTTCTTGAAAGCCACTTTCTTTGAACAATTTTTTTTGTGGTTTGCTGGTAAAGTCATTGTCTGTTCGAAATTGTCATAAAATCCTGATAGATTCTTGTCCGACAAGTTCTTTTGGAGTTCGCGTTCTGATTGGTCGGAGTACCTGGGGTTGAAGAAGAGTTACATATCAACATATTAAGAGGAAATGGCGCAAGAAAAGTTACCGTCTTTGCGGAGCTTTGTACCCACAGACGAACTCCTTGATCTCCTCATTTTCATCAATATCACTGATATAGTGCTCATTAAAAAACACGCTGTAGTACTCTGGACTAGTACTCCCTTCATTTTCCAAAATCCTACTGATGTTCTTTTCTGCATCCGCCCCTACGTACTTCTTTTGCAATTCCATGTTCAGTTCCCTAACCTCTTCCAGTTCGTCTAGAACTGAAGAGTTTCTGGACAAATATTTACTCTTTTGTTCTCTTATTTCTTTGCAACATTCCGTAGGGGCCAGATGTTGATAAGAAGAATAGCTGCCGGATAATTTTTCATAATTTTTGTGACGAGGAAGAGGGGACAGACCTAGCTGATCAGTCAACAACGCTGCAACTACTAGTTAAGAAACTCATTCAAAATCCATATCGATTGCTACCTTGGTGTACCGAGTTATTTGGTACAAGGCCTTCTCTATGGTACAAGTATGCCCTGGTTAAAATGGGCGACATAAACTCCCTCTCCCCCCTGTCAGTAAAGTCCAGGCTACAACTTCTGCCGCTCAAAACGGACGGTCTGGACTCGCCCGTATTCCTATTAGCCAAAATTCTACGGTATCCGATCCGGGAAGTTGTCAATATATTAGCCATGGGTGGAGGTGTCGGTAAAGGCAAGTCAGGCATTCGCAAAGGGGAAATTGACGATGGGTCGTGCAGGGTTTTGAATGGGGAATCTACCAGAGATGAGCTAAAAATAAGTTTACGAAGTTACTGTAAAATGAATAATAAGATATCGGAAACGCGTATGATAATTTAAAAAATAGGGGTGGGACACAAAAATTTGATTATTATTTAAATTTTTAATTTATAAGTCTTTAAAGAAGCTCTGCAACGAAAAGGGTGAATGGCAGATTATAATACCAGAAAATAAAGTGTAAAAAAGAATTTTAGAAAAAATTGCATAATTCGGCCATGCTTTTAATGCGATGTAAAATGTAAAAAAATGTGGAAAGTTACCATGTTAGAACTGGGAATTTCGTGATTTTCGAGACATTTTCGGAACCACTTAAAACCTGCGATAGATTTTGCATATATTTAAAACTAACATCTTGTCGAAGAAGAGTGCTTGAATAATATGCTAAATAAATTGTTCCATAAAGGTTAACTAAAGCGGTGTCATTTACTCAGGTAATCCTCAGTACAATTTGCCCTTTTAATGTCTGCTTCATCCCTCTGCCACCCACCCCTGCAATGCTTAATCAATCACATCCATCTTTCAAATCCGGATCATGTCGCCCTCTCCTACCTTTTGTGGGATGTCCCACCCTTAACTCTCAGATCCACTCGATCACATGAGGATGCGTCATTGTCTTCCATCATGAATATGTTGCATTGTTCCATAAGAATGACATACTCTTTGTTTTATAGCAATTTTGATCCATGCTAAAAATTATTGATAGAGAAAGGTGCAGGGACGATTGGTGAAGGTACTGTATAAACTGTGAAAGACCAATAATCACGTCTCCACATTATACCTATAACCATGCCTTTAACGATGCAAACCCCATTTCGCTTTAGTTGTTTTCGGCCAAAGTACATTATTGCAAAATTCTTAAACTACTACTCAGGGTGATTCACTAACAATGGCACAAGCGAAAAATGTGTTGAAAGCAAAAATTTTAATTTATTGTTTGGCCGTTGTTGTGAAAAAATTTAGGATAGATACTTGAAAATTTGTACAGTTATGTTTTCTTCAGTTGACAAATAAGATACGTTTTGCAATTTCCACGTTGTTAATAGAGGTCGCCACTTACGGTCAATTTTACAAAATATACACTTAAGAACTTTTTAGCTTGTAAGCTTAAATGTGAAATTTCATATAAAATCTGAAAGAACAATAATTTTTCCATTAATTATGCATTTTTGTTTCATTTCGATATCTTGATTCGTTTTCGAGAAAAATCTATTCAACAAACATGTTTAAATTTTATAATCCGAGAAATTAGGAACAAAGAATACAAGCCGAGAGTATTTCCATTTTCTTGCACGTGCAAAAAACACAACTTTACAAATTTTCAAATGTCTAACCTAGATATTTTCAGAACAAATGCAAAAAATTAATTAAAATTTTTACTTTCAACACCCAGTATATATTCGAAGCTATCAATTTTCGGATGAGGCATATTTTCTCCAGTCACCACCATTTGACGTGTAGTACCTCCAGCTTTGCGTTGTCCCATTGTTACTAAAGTACCTTGTACATGTTTCGTTGAACAGTTTAGTGGCAGTTTAAACCACCAATGCAAGTCAGACTACACAGGCCGATGAAAAAACCTTAATTTTTTTCGTGTGATAACATTTTACTTCGTGCACTTAAAAACAAGTATGAACCTCGTTGGTAATTAAATAAGTTTACTTTTGTTTCCTTTTCACAATGGTCAATGCACACATATTTCAGTTATTTCAGTTTTAATGGCTATTTAAAATTAAAAGTTTTTCATCTTTAAGAATTGAGGTTAACAAAGAAAACACAACTAAAATTCCGCTTTTTCATACATGACTATTGAACTTTTGTAGGTTCTTGCAACACGGTTACCTACAGTATCGGACAAAATTAAATTGATTTTAATCATTTTTTTGTAATAGTAAGAGGTAAACTAAAAATTTACAAATTTATACACAGTGTGAACCATACGTTTTGGGTCAGTCTGTAAAAAGTTTATTGATTGTGCGATTCAGCACGGATTTTTTCTTTTAATTATAGAGCGTGATAAACTGCACATTTGCCGCAAAAATGTCCTCGTTGATATAAAATTCAAGACCCAGTATGAGAGTTTCTAGGAGCAAAATTTTAATAAATCATATTAGCGATTTTTTTAGAAAAAATTAGTGTACGCCACTGGATTGGCCACCTCTCAAAACGGGCCTGTACAAATTTTTATCGAAAAATTTGAAGTAATAAAGATTTTGTAGAAGAATTTAAAATTCACACTGTCTACTTACGTCTTCTTATACTTTCTCTGGGTATATTAAGGTCCAAACTGGCCATTCTAATACTATTTCGAGAATTGTCGTTAAAATATTACAAAATTTCGTTGTTGTATAGAGAAAGTCCACGACGTCCATTTTGCCTCGTTACTTCGACTTCCCGGTCTACCTGGATGTCTGATGTTGAATTCCGCCGCGGTTTCTGCTGCCGAGCGCGCGTTGTCACCAACAGACGAACAGTTTCTGTTCTGTTGAACAGTCTGTTTCTGTTCACACTTAAATTTTCCATAATTATCACGATTAATAATTGAATTTGTATGAAGTACAAACAAGTTCTAATGTCGATGTTGACGTTTGTTGCGTTTGTTTGACAGTTAAACACTTCACTTGTTCTCCATGGCCGACTATGAATTTTTCAAAATAAATATGTACTGAGGGTGCAGTTTTAGTTCTTCTACAAAATCGTTATTACTCAAAATTTTACGATAAAATTTTGTACAGGCCCTTTTTGAGGGGTGGCCAATCCAGTGGCGTACACTGATTTTTTCTAAAAGAATCGCTAATATGATTTATTAAAATTTTGCTCCTAGAAACTGTCACAGTAGGACTTGAATTTTGTATCAACCAGGCCATTTTTGCTAAAAATGTGCAGCTTATCAAGCTCTACAATTAAAAAAAAATCCGGGCTGAATTGCGCAATCAATAATCTTTTTATAGACTGACCCCAAAACAAATGGGTCACACTGTATATTAAAAAGCATATATATCTGCGTTGTTATTATTTCGTGTATTTACCCGAATCACTGAAATATATTTTTTTATAGAAGATTTATGAGTTTTGGTTGATAAGGAGGGCGCCAAAATTAAAGTGACCATAGCAATTTTAGTATGCAGAGGTGCTTTATTGAAATATTATCTTTCCAATTTTATAATATTGCTCGTGTAAAATGCCATCCGGAAGACATTAGTCCAGTGATTTGGAAAAAAATATATTGAGGCTTATCAGAAGGAACGGTCACAGAAATTGATACGCGAGCACCTTAATTTATCAAAACAAGCGGTGTCTTCAACAATTAAAATTATCGTCTTCATGGAACTCTGCCTGATTTAAAATGAGGATGGAAACATTGAAAAACTTCTACCAGACTTCATAGAAAAATAAAAATGTTAATTAAGAAAAGCCCTTGGATGTCTGCAAGTAATATATGTGCTGAATTGGGCGATATTGACTTGTTTTCTTAAACGGTCCAGAGACGTCTGGTAGAATTTGGACTTCGTGCCCATGGACCAGCTGCGAAAACCATTTCTATCAAAGGAAAACAATGACGTTAGACTAATGTTTGCAACTCTTCATCTTCATTGGCCTGCAAAGGGGTGGAAAACGGTGCTCTTTAGTGATGAGAGCAAGTTCAATTTGATTGGTACTGAAGGATCTCAATATGTTCATCGTCCAATTGGGAAAAGGCTTGGTTCTGGGTACGTTTCCAAGTCCGTGAAGCATGAAGGTGGAAACATAATGGTTTGGGGCGCTATCTGTGCTTGGGGTACGGGTCCCATACATAGAATTATTGAGAAAATGGAGCGTTTCATGTACTGTAATATATTGAGAACAGTGATATTCCCGCATGCTGATTGTGAAATGCCATTATCATACGTTTTTCAGCATGATCACGATCCCAAACACACTTCAAGGATCGTAAAACAGTGGTTGAATGATAAAAAAATTAATGTTCTGCAGTGGCTCGCTTAGTCGCCGGATCTCAATCCGATTGAGAACCTCTGGGAAATCGTGGAAAAAAATATAGGAACCAAAAAATTCAGCAATGAAGAAGGACTTTTCAAAGAAATTGAAAAAATTTGGAAATCTATTGTTCCTGCAATAATCTGAAAATTGATAGAATCCATGACAAAAAGATGATAGATAATAAAGAAAATTGGACGAAATATTGATCAATTAGCGACAAATTCGTAGCAATTCAATTTTTTTATGAAATTTAATTTAATTATGTCGCATTCTATTGTTGTTGATTTTTGAATTTCACTTTTTATTAATGTACTTCAATTGATTTTGAGAATTCATACTGTTTTTATAATAAAAATGATTAACTTTTTTTTATTAAATTATTATGTTGAATAGTTTTTGGATTAACGTAAAAATATTAATATTTACTGGTAGTCAATTTAATTTTGTCCGATACTGTATATTACGTACTAAGAATTTTAAACAGCTATTATGCGCTTATGGATAGTACGCATTGATTTCCATAAGGGCAGGAAGGGTTTATGGCAGTACTTCAATAGTTTGAAAAATGCACATTTCAAATTGAGCCCTTCGTATAATTGAACTCTCGAATTTTTTTGCCGGAAAATACAAATTTATCAAGTGTAATAAAAAAATTTGTTTCACTTTTCGTACAATTATGGTGAAAAACAAAAAATGTATTTATAAAATTTATAGTTAATTTCGTTCTAGCTGCCACAAAAGCAAACTTTTCAAGTGAACATTTTTTTTCCATAGCCAGTTAGGTGAGAAAAATCAAGATGCGATTTGGAAAATTCCGACACAAAGTTTCTATTGATCTGTATCATTTATCCAGTACAAATAGAGAATTTTTAATTATGATTTTAGAATGAATTTTCTCTGATATTAGGATCACTCTATAAATCGAGTGTATGCTTTGGAATAATACCAACGCTAAAAAAGAGCCAATTAGAAATAGAGAATTATTACAAAAAGGTAGTCATAAAATTTATGGCGGTCTTTTATTGCTCCACGGAATAACGAGAAAATAATGAGAACCGTCTTTGACTTGATTAATAATAAAAGAGCTGGAATTTATAGTTTTTTTTATGTAGGTTCTAAAATGCTTTAGTGAGGGTGCTAATTTGATATCGAACAACTGATGGCAAGGAGTATCAGTTGGATGTGCTAAAACACATTAACGACAACAACAGCATTGATAAATTAAACCAATTACTGTGACTTTTATATAAATGATTTCACTCTTAACTAATCGGCCTATGAGACTCATATTTCATTATTTTCTAGAAACTAGAATAAATGTGAAACTGTACATTTTAGATTTTACCCTTCATCAAAGCTAAAAGATTCCAAATAACTGGCTTAAATGACTCGTCTTTCTTACGGCTTCCCCTAATCGAGGTCCGCATCATACGATATAACATCAACAATTTGGGGCACACTAAATGTACATTTGTAGATCTATTCGGCAAGGCACTAATATCCGAAATCATTGTAAAAGGACACGACCTAACCTTTCAGTTCCTGACGTCATTTACATCCATTCACGACCTTGCCCACGTCATTCTGACCTTGCTGGTGCGTGCGCAAATTCACTTTCCACCACATAATCAACATTTCACTTGAGAATTTTCACTAAAACTATCTGAAAACACTGAGAAAACCTGAACGTTAACTTAATATAACGGTTGTGTCCGAGTTGTGATTATACTTTGCCAGTGATGAGGGAGGGATAAACAACCCTCCGTCTGCGACCCCCCGGTCCGACGTCGGCGGGGTGGGAGGAGTGGGAAGTAAAGGGTGACTCACGTTCCGTGGGCAAGCGTACCCGCGTATCGATATATCGCTTGTTCGAATTTTAGTTCGATATCGAGGGGTTACAGCATTAAATTAATGTTACGCTACGCTTGAAAACAATCTACAACTTTGCTCTAAAATTAGATGCGTTAACTAGATAAAAGATGCCAGATAGGATTTTATAATGTGTTTAATAATATATGGAGTTTCACGCCAAAACGTTCATTTATCACTTTTTTCTCACTTCTAGAGGATTCAGTGATATCGACCAGCGATACATCATTAACTTGGTATAGTGTTTCTTAATTTAGTCGTCATTGTGCATTAACATACGAAAAAATATTCATAATTTGTTTGGTTTTCTTTACAATAATTTAGCCAATTAAAGCTTTTTTTTTTAATTCTGTTACTGTTATTATTTCTATGTAATTGGGTTAGGATATCTGCGGTTCGGTAGCTTTCGCTATTGTACATCTAAAGTACACAAAAATTTACTTTTTTTCTTGTCGTTCTGCAAAACGTTTGGGCAAAAGGTCTCAATTTTAATTTCTTCAAATCTTGTTACAGTTGACTCGGCAATAACGAGCCTTCCAGGGACTTCGTTGTTGGTTATAGGCGACCGAAGAAAAAATCTTGTTAATTTAAAATTTCCATTTCAATATCTTTTCAATTGGTTTGTTTTGCAAAAGACTTATCGCATTTAAAAAATTTTCTGGACAAGCTATCTGTACATAATATGCTCCGATCTTTAAAGCAAAAACGCCTCGCGAGCTGTGAGGATTGAACTTTCGTCATTCCTGTCAATTTCCTCTTCATCACTTGAACCGTTTTGATATTTACTGTTGGCAGTTATTTGAACAATGCCAATATCACCAGGAAATTCAGCAACTTCCACGTGTTCATCAATCAAATCATATTCATTTAAATGAATTGCTTCAAAACTAAAAAATTGCTGATTTTTGGCCTATTCGCTTAAAACTTGAATAGCTCGCTCACGGCAGCGTCTTCCGATGGTTTGTCATACCCAAGCTCAAAGCTCTAGAAGATAATAAATGTGGTATGTTATAATCCAGTGTTGGTTATATCCGCATTTTGTTATAAACGAACAAAAATGCATTAGCTTTATAGGAAGTTAAACGGGAATTTTCTGTTAATTCGTTACAGCCGAGTGTTCGTTAAAGCACGTGTTCCTTACAGCCGAGTTCTACTGTATATAAATGTAGATACATATGTACATATGTACATGCGAGCATTCCTTGTCTATGTTAGGACTATTAATCAATTATTTGAAGATATCACGGGGTTTTGGCTCTAAATTCCTCCTAAGATAAGTGTGAGAAAACGGTAAAAGGCTGCTATAAATCCCCTCGCACTTCTTGTTATGTTAAGATCATTAATCGGCATTATCTGAAAGTGGTACAAGCTTTTAGTCCCAAGATTAGTGTGGGAAGAGAGGGTTGTTTACAAGTTCCTTTAGCGTAGGTGAGGAAAAAGTTTTGGTACCCGTGAAAAAAAAGAGTGGACGGCCCTCCCGTTCTATCGGTTCTCTCATGAAGAGGGGATGTGTTCTGAGTGTTGATACCGGGGTTGTACCAGGGATTCCATTTTTGGGTTGCGGGGAATAAAGAAGTGCTTCGAGAACTTAAATCGTTTTTTTTTCCCCACCTTTCTACCACGGATCTTACATATATACATACAGCATTGAAAGGAGGTAAAGCCCGCTGAAAAATTTGAGTATTTAACCGGTGATTTAACTATGAATCAATGAACGTAATCATTCCTTCCGTCGCTCATCGCATGAGACATCGCAAAGAAAATAAATTTCTAGTAAAAAAGTTTGAAGTACATTGACTAGAATCATTATGATGTAGTCCATTCGTTATCCATAAGCAAGTCAAGGCCATCTCATATGACCATCTCGTACCGAAAAAATATGCGTCATTATCATTATGCGAATTTACTTGTTTCAATAATGTAATGAATAAAACATCAAAGTTCGCTGTACCAGAGTTCCATTGCATCACATACGAAATCCATAATAAAATATCGCGCCAAAGCATCAATATGTATTATGGAGAAGTAGCAGGCACCCAGGGAACTAAGTACGTTGAGTACCGACCGAGTGCGGGTCGAAGAACCTGTCGGTCGGTACCACAACCAGCGGTGACCTTGAGCAGTCGGACGCGATAGGACGATCGCGTTTAATCGCCATCACTATTAAATTCCCAACTATCGAGTAAAAAGACTGCCCGTCGGTTGATATCGATACTTTTTTTGGCCTCATACGGACTCGTAAATTAAATTAATAATATGATCGTGGGCATTCGTCATATTCAGTTCGATGGTGCACTAGAAGAACGGAAAAATTTCAAGCGAACGTCCAGTTTCGCTACAGAAGGTTCTCTAGAGATTTGGCGAAATTCGAAGAAAAAAATGAATGCTACTTTGCCCGGTCTAATCCATTTTCAATGCTACGCATCGGAGTAATTCTTATTTTTAGAAAAAGTAGCGTATCTTTTCATTTTTAGTAACACTCAGCTCCTTGCCCGTCCGAGCGCCCCTCGCAAGATTAATTAAAAAAAAAGTAAAATTTTGTGCAAACTAAATTCATTTAGATTATTGGTAAATTGTGACTTTGGCCAAGATTGAAAATTTGGGATTGGCTAGAGTGCAGTTGGAGTTGGACCGAATAATTAAAATTTTAAAAACCCGAAAACGAATAGTTCACATCTTTATTACTTAGAGAGGTTGGCGGAATCATTTCTGTCACTCGAAAAGGCCTTAACAGTGTGGAGCGAAAAGTTACGAAGTTCGAAAACTGGGTAAACTGTCGCCCGCAGCGCCATCTCTAACCGAAATCAAAATTTGGAAAAAAATATTCGAATTTCCCACAGGTCGAAAAAGAGCGTCTCGTCCGCTCTTCAACGCCGAAGTTTTCTAAATTAACAAAGCGACGAAGGCAACTCGCGAGAACGCCTATCTTTTTCAGCCGCCCTACCTGCTCTTCCATTATGCTTATAATGGATAAACTACGACCATAATTATTTGGATTTGTAGTAATGATACTCCAAGCTTCATCCGCGGTAACGCTGTAGACACAAACGGACGCAACACCCTGGCGAATGTAAGACGTCAGTATTAATGGACTTGAAAAACAAATATCACCATTTCCAACGAACGTTGTCATACTGTCATTCACAATGATATACAGCACTTGAAAATCATGTAACGTCGCTAAAATCACCTCGCAGGGAGGTGTCGCTTGATTTTTTTCACCTTTCAAATGGTTTGTTACAAATGTTGGTTTCATGAGTCCCGCTTCAACCTCGATATAGCCAAATTGTCCTTCAATTCGGCGTTTACTTCACAGCACTGAGCGCGAGGAAATAAGCTTTGCCAAAATTTAATTTATTCCGTTTCTCAGTTATCAGGGCAATAATGGATTGCCGGGCGCTCCCATGCCTCAGCTATGTTATAATCATTATCCACATCGGAAAAGAGAGTCCATTAGGGCGACGTAAATATCGTGAAAAGGCTCTGCAAATGTCCAATTTTTCAACTAACGGTAGGCATTTTTATAATGTTATTGGCTACAATCACGCTACAACATTAATCCAGGGTTCAGTGGTTCAGTTTCTGCCTGTTCACCTTTACTCAGTTTATTTGAATGTTTTATGCTCAATGACCTAGGTTTCCAAGACTGAAGTTGGATTCGTAATTTATTCATCGAAAATCGTAACGCGTATCGTTAAGTTTCTATACTGAATGTTATTCAGGCCAGTCCTCCGCGAACTGCATCGATCGATTATGGAAAAATGGTAAATTGGAAAAATTCGAAAATTTCGTACCATATGAAAGACGTCCCTCCCAAAATACCATCACTTTCAGATGGAGCGGGATAACTATCAAGCTGCTTATTATATGTATATATGTATATATATGTATATATGTACGTATGTATTATATGTATGGAATGCTCTACATATCATTGAATCTTAGTTCATCGAGAATTTTCCTGGAATTTCAAGGAACGTTTAATAACTAATCGCTTATTTCGTTTAAAATAAGAAAATTTTCACATTGATCTACATTTCTAGATTTTCGTCATTTTTTCCATGATCAATCGATGCTGCCTCAGGGCATCACCTTTCATTGGTGGAGAATTTACAGTGTCGTGAACTTAAGCCGCCGTAACGTTAAACGTAAGAAGAATAAAAACTTGCGTATTTTTCATGTTAGACGTTGGATCAAATATGAGGCCTACAAGATGGTTCCTTATCCTTCAATCATACTCTTCGGGATACAATTATAATTCTTGATTATTAACATTCTTTAATAATGTTCATTATGGAATAATTAACATCCTTTAATAATGCGTGCATTGTCATTGGTGAGCAGGTTATCAGTATGTTCATGCTGTTGAAATCATATTTGCCCAAATTTCTACTAAGTTCCCATATGAGAGTTTCTGATGTATCAAGCAATGAGACTGTCTTTATATCTAAAACTCAAGATTAGCTATTACAAATCTGTTGTAAAGTGTTGTCCGGACTTGGGAAACATTGAAGAGTACTATTACCTTGACCCTGATGGCCCAAACGAATTACTGACCAGCTTTTCCCGATACAATATGATATTTTATGCCATTTGCTTCAGGATTTTCATGGTTTTTATTGAATTGACCAGAGAACTAAGTGAACCTGCTACCTGCGTAACTATACCCATGAGGAGTCGAGCATATCTCAACAGAGACGATTGATCAGGCCGTGATAGGTCCTCGACGATACTGGACACTCGTATTGGCGAAACGTTAGGAATTATTTGCATTCAATGTCCATGTTTAAGGCCAAACATTCCTCCTCTTGAGTTAAATTTATTTGGTAGATGAGAAAAACGCGTTTGAGGTACCCAACAACTACATCTCAAAGCGTTTTTAGAGGTTGATCTTCTGGATCATATTTGTAACATTGAAGTGTCGCAGTATCTTAGTCGTCATTGATGGCTATTCCCGTAAAGATGACGAGGTAAAAACTTACTCAATGCCTTCTGGACAATTTCCAAAGTTTACAAATTTTTATACCGAATTCTGAATTTTTTTTTTGATTTTACATGTTAAAATTAAATCAATATTTCTTCCTATTCCAAGGGCATTCTGTCCTGCTGGTTTTATGCATAATTTAACGACAGTCAGCAAATTGAAAAAAATACAACAATTTACAACAAAATCTGCATAAAAATCTGAAACTTGAAGTTCAAGTTATGGTGAAACTCGGAACTTAAGGCCGATTAAATACCAAGGACCGTTATGGATGTCAAAATTTTATTAAGACGTTTCTTGAGAGAGATACATTTGCAGAAGATTGAGATATTTTGTGCTCACCATTCAAGCTCACTCGCATTTCCAACAAAGTAGATATTAATGGATCGTATCACGTGTTTACAAACAAACGTAAAATTACTATAATCTCATAGAGCCGCGGGCAAATTAGGAAGTTGAAAAAACGTGACTTTCTATCTTTTTTAATTAACGAAGCTTTCTTCAGAATATGTCTACACCTGACAATACTCCGTAGCGAACTTTTCTGAATACCTGTACGACAGGGGCCAAGTTCAACAAAATCAACAGTTGTGCAACTGTTAAATCACGTCAGCTTCGATTTAAATGGTTTTTAAAGATGTCTGGTCAGCTCGGCCAGTAGAAAGAACAACCTTGGTATTGAAAAACTGAATAGACGCGGAATGTGAAATAGAAATTTAACATACTTGGAGTTAATGAGGTTAGCAGAACGCTTCAGTTTGACAGATTCAAATCCGAAAAATGTCAATCTATCATAATTGTCAAGTCAATGTCACTAGTTGTTCCTTCTACTGCGCATCTAACCTGTACTACCAGCAGGACTGTTGCATAAATTCCTACATTTTTTAAGTAAATTATAATTTATTAAAGCTTTTAGCCAGTCGCGTCGTTTGATTTATAGCCAAAATGGCGACAGATAAATCCGCACATGTGACAAATGGCGCAAACTCTAGATTAGTCAAGGCGAACAAAATCATTTGCTAATAAATTATGATTATTGACTTCTGTGTGGTTCTGGCTATTAGTTTCACTTTTTCAAGAATTTGCCCATCTATTTTTCATAGCTAGAAATTGCCTGCTCTACATATAGAATCTGTGAATATCGTTATTATTAATTAAATTTTTTTCTTTACGAACAAAAATTTCAATATGGCCAGGTCAAACGTCCAAATGCCTATTTAAATGACTTTATTCAGATCTTTTTATTTTCTTAGCCTACAACAACTTAATATTCGAATGTGTGGTGAGTGTATAAGAATTCCGTCACACGAACATGGAGCATTTATGAATAATTTTACATGAAGGCAGCTTTTGGATTAGGGGCACCGATTTCGTGGCCTGATCAAAGATAAAATGAATGTTTATAATTTATTGAATTTTTTTTCTCTTAGTAACCTAGATTTAATGATTATTACAGAGGTTTTCCAATAGGCAGTTAAAATAAAAATTAAAATACAGAGTGTCCGTCAAAGGTCTGTACGAAATCCTACCACATATTCCTGGGGTGAGAACATGATGATTTAACTTAATTTGTTTAATCCAAAAATGGTACGGTTTTTGAAATATAGGGTGTCAAAGTCGAGATTAAAAAATCGAAAAAAAAAATTATTTACTTCATTGGTGATGTTGCTATCTATACAAAATGTCACATGGGGGGGGGGGGGGGGAATTTAAGGGATGAGAAATCAGAATCTGTTTACATTTTCGATGCACAATGTGGAGGGTGTTGTCAGCGCTCAATGAACCATCTTTAAAAGGACATAATTTTTTTTATCACCCGGTATAAAATTTATTTATTACTAAATTTGTGTTTTGCTAAGGAAGAAAGGTCTGTTAGTAGAAGTCTCTGCAAGCACTCTTTCTTGAGATATTTGATTGTGAAAGTTTGCCGCATCTCTAGTGCAGTAACTATTCGTACAATTGAATATCTCGTAAATTATTTGAAAATGCACTTTTCACTAAGAAATCGTGCACTTTTTAAGTAATTGTATTTTTTTTACTATTCGCTTTTATTAAATGCTCGAAGTGATCTTCACACAGATGGATCGGTAGAGGAAATGATGCGCCGGTAATCTGGCCACCACGCTCCCCCGATTTAACTCCACTTGATTATTTTTTATGGGGGCCTCTAAAGTCCATGGTATACTCAACGCTCGTAAATAACGAAGAGGATTTGTGGAGACGAAGTCAAAATTTAGTGGATATTTTAAGAAACGACGAGGAACGATGGCGAGGGTGCATTCCAACTTTTTATGTCGAATTAATCTTTGCAGAGATGATAACGGAGATCACTCAAAAACTGATGGAAAATCTTTAGAAAAGCTGGAATTTTAGCACTCTGTATCTCATTAATTAGGCTCTTGCGACTATTAACCCAAGATATCTCATTCCTGCAAAGCGTATGCAGGCTATTTCTGGACACCAAGTATATCGAGAGACGCGACATCCCGTGACCCGTGATCGACTGCATAATAATGCATTGTCCAATCTCAGTTATTATTACAGATAGAGCTTCTAAATTTATAATATCAATATCACTTAATGGAACTAAGTTTTTGCCAATGTCAAATGTCATATATCATTTTATGCTTACCCAGTATTAGCACCAATTGTTAATTTTTTCAATAGAAATGTATATTTTTGAATTCAAAATTGAAATCTACTCAAAATTACCTCTTCAGCGACCCGTTACAATTGCATTTTTGATAAATCAATTACCCATAAATCCGCATTTTAATTTGGAGTACCCGCAACAAACCAGCACTCGGCAGGTGCGCGGGTATCCTGAGAGATCTGTTTTTGGCAGATCTGTCAGAATATAAAAAAAATGCTATTTTGTCAACAGATACGTATTGTGTTTTTGATGAAGATAGTCCCGACAAGGCGATATATAGTATATTGTTGAAAGACTTAAGTCTTCAATTTCGGTACGTCAAAGTTGTCAAACACCGCTAACCGAAGGCGCGTTCCGAAAATTCTCTGATAATTGTTATTTGAAAAAAGTGTTCGTGCCGACCGAACGTGGATGGGACGACATGGGACAATAAAAGATAAACTAATGTCACGTTTAGGGCAATAAAACAGATTTTTATAGACACGACAAGCAAAGGGTAACGTAGAGCAGTGACGTCCGCACTATAAAATATTGAGATCTAAATTAAATGAAATGAAACATGTTGATTCCTGCAACGTCTATTATGTCTAATCGTACATCTGAAACACATGGTTTTTGGACGTATCTAGAAAGCCCTTATCGTTAACGGTAAAGCTGAAGAATATTGATGCCAGCATAGCATCATTATCGTGTCTATCGGGATGTTGTTTTTGTTAGTTTTACATCGGAGACACTGAGTTAGTTGAATGTGCATATTTTGAATAGACGAGCTACAGTAAAATCTCGAGTAAAATGTTAAAGAACTCTTGTTTATTTACTCGTACCTGTCTACGAGACGTGTCATGTCAAATTGCATTCAGCATTATCAGAGCGACTACTGAAACCTGTAGAACCCCATTCGCAACAATACGTACATGAGATTAAAAAGTGCAGACATAAACAAATCAATGAGTAATAACGCTAGTTAAAAAGTTAACATTTTTAATTATTGGTAATGATCGACAAATTGGATTGTTGACATCTAACAACTAATTTACAAGTATAAGAGAACAACGTAACGGACGTTAATTACCACCTTTCTCTTAATGTAATTAACGAACTAGTAATTTTCATGAAATAATAGTAATTTGTTGAAGTTGCTCATATAAATCACATGATATGATTTATTCCCTAGGTTTGGTAGTTTCTAGTTTAATTCGACCAAAGTCGGTCATTTTTTTTAACGATTTTCTTGATGGAGAATGCTTACTGTTCCTCCATGATGTGGCATCATCAATAAGCTTAGACATATGTAGGCTTCTTCGTAATCTGTGCTTCTACCCCGGCTTCTGCGATTATTCGTTTGCGTTAACGTTCAAGCCAAAAAGTTTTATGGTGGACTTACATTTCCATCATACATTCATGTCATATGAAATTCTCTTATTTTCGTCATTTCTAGCCTCTGCACCACGTTGGAAGTGAATTTGCCTCTGGCGGTATCCAATCAAAATGGAAGTGTGGACTAAGGGCAAGAGATAACGGGAATAACAGGACGTATCGCCCCGTGGCTTTGCTAAATCGCAAGATAATGGCCCTAATATCCGCGGCTGCCGTAGTCATGCCTAACCCGCGTAATTCTGGGACAGTGTGGTAGATTTGATAATTACAAAATAAGTACAATGAGTGTAGTAATGAGATGTTTGCAGGGTGCCTCGATAGCTTTTTTGAGGCCAATTTTGGAAATTTCAGGAATTAGGGCGAAAAATTCAATGCTACATTTCCAGAAACAATTGCCGGGCTTGTTTTTAAATTATAAAAAAAATGTACAGGGCGTCGAAAAAACGTGGCGTTTCTAAATTGGTTTTTTAATGGGATACTCAACGTTTTTATCTACAAATTTATGTTTTATGGGTGATTCTGCGCAATCTATATTACCTTTGTCGTGATCCTGCATATCGTCAAAAGTTTGCGAAGTTATGTACTGGCAAGCTCTTTGGAAAATTGGGAATTATTCGAGATAGCGAATAATGGCCTACACCTCCCTGTTTCAATTATCAAACTATGTATTATAACGTGAAATAATACTTGATTTTTTTTTTAATTTTAAAAATGTTTCGATTTTTTTCTGAAAATTTCCCAACCTGCACTCGTGAATAGATCTCGTGAAATCGGGGCAGTAGTGTGTAAATCGCTGTCCTCCATTCGTATTTGACAGACTTTTACGACTTCCTGTATATTTCTCACTTCTTTACTATTTCGTAAAGCTGACGAACCATGAAAATTGGTCTTGCCCACTTTCACCAAAATATAAGCACTTAAAGCGCCTTTTGAAAACTGGGTTTCCCTCGGCCTCTTTGCCATTTTGGAGTTTACAACGGAGTGAGGCACTGGATCGGGTCGAGTGACGGGCAAAAAAATTATATAGATTTTGAGCAATTTGAGAAATATGCCCTTCGTTAGAATGACTCACTGTTTACAATGATTGAAGAATTGGCAGTCTTCGTGAAATTGATCAAAAATCAATATTGAAGTAAGGTTTTTGCAGTGCAATCTGAACACCCCGATATCCCCGTAACATTTGTATTTTTTACTGATTTAGTATTCGAGCTGGAAATAAAGGTAAGTAGACTGTATTAAATGTAAAAAACTTGCCAGTAAATTTGTTCGATGCACAAATGCATATGGAATTAACGGAAAATAATAAACAAACAATATCTTTAATAGTAGATTTTCAAATTCGGCGAACGCTTGCAGCTTTATGGGAAAAAATCCACAAAAAAACAAAATTGACAACTACTATGGTTGAAAATGAATATTTAAAAAAATCTTAAAATTTGAAATTGAATTTTGGACTTAAAAGGCGAAATATACGAAAGAATTAATGCATTTTAGTTAGGTCTTCGCATAATACATAAATTCCGATATACTTCTATATTTTGATTACACCACGCTATTGATCTATATTGTTTCGCCGCGCCACTGGCAAAATAATATAGATAATTCGCGGTCAGGAAATGTATTGACCATCCGCATCGGCTAACACCGATAACAACTTACCGCTCAGGCCGGACCGCAAAAATAATTAATTCCGAGGGTTATCGGTTTCAGTTAACGCACCAATGGTCATATCCAATTTGTTACAGTGATCCTTAATAACTTAAAGGATCAGGAATATAATCTAGGAAATAAGATTGACCGTGACGTCACAGGTTTTCCTCATATGTGACATAATAGACTGTACCAGAAACGAGGACGAAACGGGCGAAGCTGACCAAAAAATGTCCATTTCAAAGTGACAGGATTGTATCACATCATATGTCCGCCGCAGGTGCGCAACACCGAAACTTTTTATGGGGGCAAAAGTGGCGTTAGGTCGGTTATACTTTGTTGTTTTGCTATTTTAATTTTTGACTGTGTGTGCTAACACGACGTATAAGTATATTTAACAAGTTATTCGTGTAATTTGAGCAAATCAATTCATTTGAGACGTCGATGAATAGATCTCCATATACTTATATTGAATTTCAACGGCATATTACGAAAAAAATGGAGGAACCTCTAAGCATTGATAACTGGCGGGAATATACAGGGTGATTCGCGACGCAACCGACACGGAACTGGTGCGTGTAAGGGACCTTAACACATGTCGATTTTTTATGCGAAGTTTTTTCCTGATGCTCACAGTTGCTGAGATATCGGTTTCTGAAGATGAACAAGCAAAAAATGAAAAAAATTGCTATTTCAGGAAGGGTTTGACCCAGAATCACCATATTTGGGAAATATTTTTGCTTTATTGTCGTCTTTGTTTGTTGAAAATTTGAAGCGGCTGGAAACGTAGTAAGGGGTGGTTTAGGGGCGGGTCACCCTTAAATTTATATGAATTTTTGAAACCCTAACCAAATTAAAAATTAAAGTTTATCAATATGAAATTTAATTTTATTATTAATAGATGTACAAAAAGAAACTGAGCAATGAAGTTATATGCAATAAAAAAACATACTTAGACACGTTCAATTCGCCTGCAATTGTAAGCAGGTGTTGTTTATTTATGACTTTATATGATAAAAGTTTCAGTTGCTCAGGAGCTCTAGTTCAGTGCACAAAACGTAAATAGAGACATGGACATTTCCAAGCAATATTTGAGAATATCAATGTTGTTCTGTTTTAAACTGGAAAAAAATGCTGCTGAAACAACAGAAATGGTTAATTCGGCTTGGGGAGATAATTCTGTTGGTGCTTCAACTGTTGGGAGATGGTTTAAGAAGTTTCGTGAGAAAAACGTTTGTCTTGAGGACGATCCACGTGCGGGTGTCGAAAAAAAGTTTCAAGACGAAGAACTGCAAACTTTACTGGATGAAAATCCATGCCAAACTGAAAAACAGCTTGCAGAGCAGTTAGGAGTAACTCAACAAGCAGTTTCAGTTCGATTGCATGGAATGGGAAAAATTCAAAAAGCAGGAAAATGGGTTCCTCATGAGCTAACCGAAGACGATAAAAATCGAAGAGTTGACATCTGCACGAACTTGCTTTCTCGGCATAAAAGAAAGAATTTTCTGCATAATATTATTACGGGAGATGAAAAGTGGATTTTGTATGACGATCTTAAGCGCAGAGAAACATGGGTTGACCCAGGCCAGCCATCCACATCAGTTGCAGAACGAAACATTCATGCCAAAAAAATCTTACTGTGTGTCTGGTGGGATTGTAAAGGAGTCATTTACTATGAGCTTCTGGAACCCGGTCAAACTGTTACAGCTGACCGTTATCAGGCCCAAATGATCATCAAATTAAGCGATGCTCTGGAGGAAAAAAGACCATTTACGGGCCAAGGAAGTCGGAAAGTGATATTGCTGCATGATAATGCTCGTCCGCATACAGCTAAACCGAACCAGGAACTCATCTTCTCGTTAGGCTGGGAAATGCTCCAGCATGCGGCGTATTCTCCAGACTTGGCTCCTTCACAACTTCCACTTGTTCGGATCCATGCAGTCTCATTTAGCTGACCAACGTTTCTTTAACGTTGAAGATATACGAAAATGGCTCGATAACTATTTTTCGTCGAAACCACTAAGTTTCTATCACAAGGGCATCCATCATCTACCCAGTAAATGGCAAAAGACCATAGATAGTTATGGAAATCATTTTGATTACTAATATTTTCAATAACTATGTTTTTAATGAAGCTTAATTTCACCAAAAAATACTCAGTTTCTTTTTGTACACCTATTATATACTCCTGTACATTTTTCGAGAAATCATTCGTTATTGCGAAAAAAAATTGCGAAATTACGTTCCTTAAAGACCTTAAGGCCGTGCTCTAACTTCTGTTCAACTCGCAACAGCTCGGATATGGCTGTTGTTAAATCCGTTGTTATTCAAATTTCTTCAGATTACAAGTTTTTCGCGTATCTTCCCTTTGCTTGTAGTACTTTGTAGTCACAATGGAGGGAAAATTTACATTTAATGAACAAGCTGATGTGCCGTTAGTATTGGGGTACTGCCAAGGTAATTGCCGAAGAAGTGTAGAAGAATATCGTAGATTTCCTAATCGTATTATCCCGCATCGCGAAACCTTTGCTAATGTTGAACGGAGAGCTCGGGAAACGGGTGCGCTTTCCATAGATAATGGTGGAGGACGCACTAATACAGTTAATGTACGAAATGAAGAGCGCATTTTAGGGAATATTGAAAATGAACCCTGAACCAGCACCCGACGAACATCGCGGCAATTTAATATACTGCAGGCTACAGCCCATCGAATTATATACGACGTAATTTGCTACATCCTTATCATTTTCGAAAAGTTCAAGAACTATTACCGCAAGACTCAGAGCCGAGGCCGATTTTTGGTAATTTCCTTCTACACCAGAACATTCATTTTCACAAGATAATTCTTTTCACGGATGAAGCTTGCTTTGTACGAAGAGGGATTCTGAATCTGCACAACAATCGTGAATATTCATAAGAGAATCTATATGCTACCATAACGCACCATTACCGAAGAGGACTTAAAATAAATTAATGGGCATGTTTTGTGAGCCAGTTTTTGATTGGTCCGGTTATTTTGCCAAACCGATTGAGTGGCGCAGCCTTTTCTTTTTCTTGCAAAATACCCTGCCTGAGCTAGTAGAAGATTTGCCTTTACAACTGCCCAATGAAATGTGCTTTATGCATGATGGGGCGCCTCCACATTTCAGTATGGACGTTCGAGAATTTTTATAGCAACGGTTTCTAAATCGATGGATAGGACGTGGGAATTATTGCCCTCAACACTGGCCACCGCGATCACCAGATTTAAATAAATGTGACTTTCCCGTGGGGGGCTTTGAAAGAATTTCTATATTCAACGCCGGTTGAAACCGAGGAAGGTTTGTGAAATCGCACCAGCAACAAACGTACCACTATGAAGAATGACGAACAGTTATTGAACGGGGTGGATTTTGACTTCCGACGAAGGGTGCGTTTATCTGCGAGAGAAAATGGCAGCCATTTTGAACAATATCTTTAATGTTTATTTGATTTTACTAATAATTAGTTTGAAATGGCGTTAAATTTTAAATCAATTTTATTTGAAATTTATTGATAATGAAACCTCGTTTTAGTTACTGTTTGTAAAATTCTTGTAAATAAGCATTTTGACGGGCTATGATTGAGTTTATGGTTTACTTTTATAAAAGTACTTTTTTGCTCGATTTTATTAGTTTTGATACCAAATCACAAAATATTAATCTTTTTGCTCAATAACGAATGATTTCTCGAAAAATGCACAGGAGAAAAAAAAAGACGTAAAATTAAATTTACTATCATATTGATAAACCTTAATTATTGAATTTGGTTAGGGTTAAAAAAAATCATATAATTTTAAGGGTGACCCACTCCAAAACCACCCCTTACTACGTTTTCAGCCACTTCAAATTTTCAGCAAATAAAGACGTCAATAAAGCAAAAATACTTCCCAAATATGGCGATTCTAGGTTAAGCCTTTCCTGAAATGGAGAATTTTTCATTTGTCTTCAGAAACCGATATCTCAGCAACGGCAGGCATCAGGAAAAAACTTCGTATAAAAAATCGACGAGTTTTAAGGTTTCCTACACGCACCTGTCGGTTGCGTTGCGAATCACCCTGTATTTAATGGACGTGAATAACTGTTTCAGTTAAGTAAGTTTCATTATGTATTGATAAAAATATGTTTTACCGCAAGTATAGTCTTAGAGACAATACCTAAAGAATATGCGTCAACGATACACATCACACAATTTTTTCAAAAGTGTATGCCGTGATCAGATATGCGAACTCTGTTGTGTTGCTTTTTTACCGACGTCATGACAGCATCTACTACCTTAGTGGAAGCGAGATAGAATTTCCAATTCATGCGATTTCCAGTAAGACAAAAACTACTTTTTTTACATATCTTTCCCTGTTTCTGGACACAGTTCCAAACATACAGCAGCGGACAAAAGTTTGGAAGCATTGTTAAAAATCTTAAAAAGTACATGTTTTAATGCCCCCCTCATAGTTAAATATTTACAAAAAATTATTGATATTTACATTAGTTAAGCTTTTCTTCAAGTACAAAGGTATTTGTGGCAAAAAACATCAGAAGAAAAAATAACAATAATATCTCTACAGGTGTGCGATTTTTATAGCGACACAAGTTTGGGAACAATGTACATTGCAGTACAGATTTTCTGTACCTGTGATATTGGTGTTAGTGCTCTTGTAACAGTTCATCTAACTCCCAAAGTCATAATGGGTAAAGTCGAACAATATTCACAAGATTTAAGACACAAAGTTATTGAGTCATTTAATAGTGGTGTGAAGCAATTCGACATTGCAAAGAGGTTGCAAATGTGTCGAGGAACTGTTTTCAAGATTATTGCCAAAAATGATGTGCACGGTACTACTGCCACTAGACCAAGAAGCGGAAGACCGCATAAAACAAACAGTGTTGTTGAGAGGTACATAAAACGTTTATCAAATAAAAATCCTAGATTAACACCAACTGATACATAGAAGAAAATGATAGTTCAAGGAGAGGATAATGTCTCTGTGCATACTATCGAAAGAAGATTAAATGACGCAGAGCTATTCGGAAGGCGTCCCGTGAAAAAAACCCTTGATATCTGAAAAACAGAGAAAGGCTCGACTTGAATTTGCTAATTTGCACCTGATCTGGACAAGAGAAAAATGGGGAACCGTTTTATGGAGTGATGAAACTAAGATAAACTTGTTTGGATCCGACAGAATTGTGCATGTTCAACGTCCCATAACAAAAAAATTCGACATAAAGTATCAATTACCAACCATCAAACACGGTGGTGGAAACATTAGTTTGGGGCAGCTTCTCTAGATCCAACCCCGGTCCATTGGTACATATTCAGGGGAAGATGGATAGGTTTATGCACAAGGACATACTTGAACATAATATGTTTCCGTTTGCAGAAGAGAAATGCCTCTTCGATGGTCATTTCAGCAAGCACTGTTCAAAACGTGTACAGGAGTGGTCCCAGTCGAAAAATATCAACGTTCTAAAGCGGCCAGCTCAGTCCCCGGATCTTAATCCGATAGAGCACCTCTGGGATTATATCACACGACAGTTGAGATTACAAGAGATAAAAAATAAAAATTAATATTTAATGCAGTAAAAAATATTTGTCAAAATGTTCCTGAAAAAGTTTGTGCAAAACTGGTCGATTCTGTGAGTGACAGATGCAGATGCTGCAATAAGGGCTGATGGATGTGCCACCAAATATTAAGAGAATTAATTTATTTTAAGTTCTCTTAATCCAACATTTTTGAAAAAATCATTCCGTTTCCAAACTTTTGTCCGCTGCTGTGACTATAAACTGCAGGTAAGGTCTTAGGGACTTTAAGTTGTTGGTTTTTTGTCGTAGTTTTATTTATTAGTCGTTGTTATTTGTATTTTCATCCCTTAAGTTACGCCTATGTACTTCGACACTCATTCTAAGAATGCCACCTTGGTGCCAGACCGCGGTGCCCATCAGGCCGCAACCAGGGGTGCTTTATGGCTGGGCAACATGCTTCTGGTCAAAAGAAGCTTTCTCGGTTGGGACTGTTTCCACGATCTGCAGTTCGGCGGGCCTGCAACATTCCCAGAACAGCGACTCGCATAGGTATCCGCCAGATGGCCGCGATTTATGGCATCCGCAGCGGCCGTAGCTTGCGAGAGCTCTTGGTGGTAGTGGTGCGCCCCTCGTGGGAGCTCCTCGGTTTTAGAACTTGAGGGATGAGTGAAGTGATTTTGCTCTTTTTTTCCTCTCGGTCTTGGAACGGTGTCGGTTTCGGATATGTGATCAAGATCACAGTTCCTAACCCGCTCAACTGAGCAATCTCCCTCTTCATACTTGAACCAACGAACTCTGCCATTACTTGAAATAAGTGCGATTAAGTGCAGTCCATTTTCGTAAACCAGATTGTCGTTTTCGTGGTTTCGTTTCTCCAGGGAGCCCCCTAACAAGAGGCGTAAAAGGCCGCTAAATATTCCAATAAATTTATTTTGATGAATGTATAAACACAAGACAGTATCTTCATCAACAGCCCCGTACTTATTAAACATGATGCACTTTAATTGGTGAGAAATTCGTTAAAACGAATTCAAGTTCTCACGCCCCGACAACAATGCGCGTCACGGTTCGCAATTATGGCCGGGAACTCGGACCACTGAAGAAGTGAAGTCCTCAACTCGATATGTTTGGATGACTGCGGGTTGCAGGTATTTGCAATGCGGCTTCGTTTTACTTCATATTGGAAGCTTTCGAATGTCTAATGGAAGGCAAATAGTAAGACTAAATCGGAGCCTAAAGATACGCTTTTTATACCTCCACAAAAGGGCACTTTCGGAAAATGTTGCATTAAAGCTCTCTTCATAACAATCTACCTGTTCCAAACGGATCCAAAAGGACACAGTTTGTTTCTGTTGCACCTTCTACAGAAATACTCAGGAAACGCGGACATATCTGAACTAATCTAACTTTAAACTGACATTATACCAGAGTGAAAACGAGACAACCAAAAGGAATTTTCTTTTTATTTCCTCCTGCTTAGATAGATCTGTTTACCATGTGCTGCACCGTACGACTGATTAATGGCCGGTCAATCGAACAGGATGGTAAAAAAATAAGGGACCGGTTAAGTTGTTAAGCAACGTTAGCAGAGGAGGCACTAATTTTGACCTAAAAATATCCGCTTTTTTGCGTGTAATTAATGTTTGTGAAAGAAAGCAATGAAAATTCATTTGAAAGCGACAGATTTATATGTGCATATAAATTTGCTTTTCACATTTCGCAGGTGTAAATAAAAGAATGAACATTAACTGCCTGCTGCAGATATCTAGGATCCGCGAATGTTCGTTTCGAATTATTCGTTCGTAAATCGGGCGATAGTATGAAACAATAATTACTTACGCAACAAGTTCGGGATGTGAAGTATTACGAGGCGAGTGAATTTAAGGCCGAGAGAGCTTGCGCGCGAATCAGTGCAAGTCGGTGAGTCGGATAAAACCTTATTACTTACTCAGTTACCCATTACATACGATGTTTTGTTACGATTCCATTTTAATTCGCTAATGTACAGGGTGTCCCAGAATGAGGCGGTCGAGACTTAACCACCTATACCTTGGTCAAAAACATATCGATTCATGGTGATATACTTAGATACGAAACTGTCTCCTTGTGGAGGGGTACAGCCCGTCAAAGTTTCACTTTTTTGTTTAATTTTGCAAATAAGTCGAAAACGGCTAAATGAATTGTAACGAAATTTGGTGCATAGTTTTTCTTCTTCTCGGGGCCCGTTAGACCAGGGTTATTATTCCAAAACCATCAGGAGGTTGTGGTCAATTTCTAGAAGGTCGAAGGTTAAACACACCAGATCTTTTTTATTCGCTCAGGAAAACTGATGATTTTTTTTTATGTGAAATTTCCGGTCTACTATGCAACTTTTTTTTATCTCTTATTGAATTTTGATTTGGAGCTTCAAATTACACGGAAAAAATGTAATTCTCCATTTCGATTTCTGGAACTGCTGGGCAATTGACAAGAACGCGGTCACCAGCTCAGCTCACTCTCGACAATGTCAGTGAACGCAGAGTCTTCAGATTTGGTCAGATTTCATAGATTTTAAGTAAGTTTTGAAGAATGCATACGTTTAAAGCAGAAACAGATATGTTGCTCACATTGGAATTTTTGCCAGGGAAATTATCATAAGAGTGCGAAAATGCCTAAAGATTTCCAAATTGAACATTTTTTGCGCCATTGGAGAGAAACCTCTAGGAAACGGGCAGCTTTGCTGCTCAACGGCACTTATGTGGGCGCCATCGGGCGCTACCGGTCGAACCGGAAGAAGACATTTTAGAAAATTTGGAGCAGAATGCCCGTAACAGCACGAGGAGACTAGAACTTCAACTTAACATTCCAAGAACATGCAAACAGCTGATGGAATGCGTTAATGATCCAATCATGAAGCGAAGAATGAGTTTTAATTTTCTTCGACGTGTGAACTTCTGTACTCAAAAACGGGGCGATCATGTTGAGCATTTGTTAAGTTAATTGTTTATTGAAATTTATTCTTTTATTTCGTTATGAAGGCTCTGCATTCACTGACATTATCGAGAATGAGCCGAGCTGGTGACCGCTTTCTTGTCAGTTGCCCAGCAGTTCCAGAAATCGAAATGAAAAATTACGTTTTTTTCGTCTAATTGAGCCTCCAACTCAAAATTCAATAAAAGATTTTCAAAAAATTGCATAATAGACCGGAAATTTCACATAAAAAAAATCAAACGTGTTCATGAGCGAATAAGAAAGTTTTGGTGTGTTTAACATTCGACCTTCTAGGGATTGACCACAACCCCCTGATGGTTTTGGAATAACCCCCGTCTAATGTGCCCCGAGAACCAGAAAGACTATGCATCAAATTTCATTAGAATCCATATAGCCTTTTTCGACTTATTTGCAAAATAAAAAAAAGTGACACTTTGACGAGCTGTATCTCCATAAGGAGACAACTTCGCATCTAAGTATATCACCATGAATCGATATGTTTTTGACCAAGGAATATGTGGTGAAGCCTTGACCCCTTCATTCTGGGAAGCCCTGTATAATTTAAATAAAAATTAAAGTACCTACGAAACAGCTAAATCACATGTTAAAAAAGAAACACGCGGCTGAAAGCCGATACTCAAAGATCAATACTCAGTCATTCTCAGTTCTCTACTAAACACATATATTATCCGATTTATCGCACTAGTACCATAATGAATCTGTTTATGGCTGCGAGGCTGTTTCATGAAAAGCCTTTCCTAATCAAATCGGATATTTGTAATTATGAATCATATATAAAGATTGTGAACTGCACTGTTATGACCCGAGTGCCAAGTTTAAATCCCAACGTCTGCAGCCCTGAAAGATCTAAGAGTTAAGGTTCATAGGTATTTCACAACCTCAGAAACGTCCACTTTTACTCCTAATAACGTAATCTACAATTACGATTATTTAGCACGCTCAATTGTGGTGTCCTTTAGTGCGGACAGTGAAAAAATTAATTTTTAATACACGTCTTCAGGTATTATCGGACTACTTATTGACACTTTCTAGGCTTAGTCTCTACCCTCCCCCGTCCATAACGGAGTCGTATTATATAATAAATCACCTAGTGGATTTATGGAGTGCAACATAAGCGCCTAGGAAAGAACTCGAGTTCGTTTAAAGAAAGAAACTAGCAAAACGTATTAATACACTTTCAAATATCAGGTAGGACCATAATACCCTTTTGGTTTTAGGCTATTTAGTCAAATCTTCATAAAATTAGTTATAATCATCGGATTTAGGTTAAATATGCGCCGTTTTGTTCGATAACTTGTCGCCAACGAGATTCCAACTTCATTATACCCCGTTCGTAGAAGCCTACTTCCCTATTGGCAAAAAACTGGGACAGCCAATCTTCGCAGACCTCTCTGGAGGCCAACTTTTTATCACCAAGCGCATTCGCCATGGACAGGAACAGGCGGTAATCACTTGGTGCCAGGTCCGGACTGTAAGGTGGACGTGGAAAGGTATTATGGTCCTACCTTATATAAATCTCAAGTGGAAGTAGTGAGAACTCAGTCTTGGATGATATTCTACAATTGCTCAATTTCGAATTCAGCTGGCATATTTTCGTCCCTCTCGACCTAAAAGATATTTCCCGATATGATTCCGCTGAGGTTGAGATAAAAGAAGAAATAAAAACGATATACGCTACGTAGGTACGACTAGGCAGGTATGTCGCTTCCTGCCCACTACAGAGGAATTTAAAACCGTTTATACTACTTTACTGGTTGCTTGAAAAATACGCATAAAAGCCTCTTTTATCGTTTCGAGAACGGGAGCCGTTCGTTATTCTTATCTTTACGAGCTTGCCGGACAGAAAATGGCATTACTTTATTGTCCCGGTTTTCGTTACTAAAAAACGTCATATGTAATCTGGTAATTGAAAGTTCCTGTTCGTTGTCAAACGGTGTTAGACCTAAATATTTTTTTAACATTACTCGAGTTCACACCAATTCAAGACATAAGCGTACATATCTATGTTGTCCTAAAACGATTTTTGTGTGTTAATGGGTCAAGAGAGAAATATATAACACGTACATGGAGACAGACGTATTACACCAACCGTTGAGTGTTATAATGAGACACTTTCATCTGATTCACATTGGCATACGGCCCGAATCCCGCGTGTGTAAAACAAAGAGTAAATCCACGGGTTAGTCGTGGATTGATGACTGCGCTAATGATCTCACGGAATGTGAACTTTATTTTCCATTGAGATGGAACGATTATGGCCAAAACTGAAAATTGTAAATTTTAAGCGTGTGGTAATTTCAAGACTGCTGAAAGCTACAGTGGTGGCCATAAGTATGGAAACTTTTTTAATATCGCTTTTATTTAAAATGGACGATTATGATTTAAAATTGTAAATATAAAATAGATTCTACAGGGTTCGCCATTACTCCGGCCTTGGTTCCTGGTGTCCGTGTATAAATATCAATTTGAAATGTTTAGCACGGTACTCATTTATATTGGAAAGCTGCATGATTTAATAATATTTTTGTTTATACAGAGTGTTCCGTTTTCGCTGGGCAGCATAAAGTTATAATTTTTTAAATAGCAACCCATAGTTTTTTTTATGCCTTAATTTAGAAGGAAAATACATTAAACATTTTTGTAAACTGGTTGCGGCGTTGCCATATTAGAAGGTAGTGACAGGTAATATGACAACTAAATGAAATAAGTAATTTATGCTTTTGTTAAATAGAAGCAAAGCCTACTAGAATAAATCTGTTAGATTATGATAATGCCTGTTGCAATTTGATTGAAATTTTGTAAATATCTCCATAACTGTAAATGTTAGATGAAAAGATGTTATTGCAAATTAATCGAGAATTAAAAACTACATTAGAAGGACTTGAAAAAATGATTTAAAAAAACGAGTTTCAGCAATTTGTTTAATTTGCAAATTAGCGCTCTTATACAAAAAAAGTATGGTGCATTAAAAAAATGTTTTAAAGTTTTTAAGTACCTCTGACTTTCATTTACTACTTTACAAAAACAAATTTCAAAATTTCAAAAAACGCCAGTTTTGTGATAATTTTTTTCTGATGCTGCATTTTTAAAGAAATTTCTCTAATACGGCAACGCCGCAACCAATTTAAAAAATGTTTAATGTATTTTCCTTCTAAATTAAGATTTCATCAAACGGCATAAAAAAACTATGGGTTGCTATTTAAAAAATTATAACTTTATGCTGCCCAGCGAAAACGGAACGCTCTGTATAAACAAAAATATTATTAAATCATGCAGCTTTCCAATATAAATGAGAACTGTACTAAACATTTCATGTTGATATTTATAAAAAGACACCAGGAACCACGGCCGGAGTAATGGCGAACCCTGTATATATAAAAAACATTTATTTCCTCAAGGAAAAGGGCTATCGACCGTTGATGGCCTTTCTGCCCATGATACAAATGACTAAACTTAGTGTTTCATACTGTCCAAGAGAGAAAAGAAGAAAGTACAGAAATATTTCGAATCAGTTGCACTATTTACATTTACAGGCTGTAGTGCTCTATCAGGGCTGTATTGGGGAATTGGAGATTTGACTGTCTTGTGTGTCTTGTCAGACAGAGTGGGGTTATTATTGCCCCATTGTCAGGATTGTCCTTCCATTTCGTTTGCATGTCCAGAATTCTTTGCGTTATTCTTGTCATGTTGGTGCTTTGGTATAGTAGTTGGTTGGATGGGTTATGTAGGGGGTTGTCGGGGTGACGTATCTCAGTAATTAGTCTGAGTGCGATTGGTGCTGTAGTCTGTATATGTCTTTTTGTTTTTTCTGTTGAGTTCGCTCTTATGTGCTCGTAGTCTAATAGTGGTCTGCAGATGGATTTGTATATTTTGGTGGCTGTCTCCGTGCCAATTCCCTTATCTTTGTACGTGAGTAATCTGAAGTGTTTAGTTCTTTTCTTAATTTCCATCCTGATTTCCTGTGCATGTTTTGTGAATTTCATTAGATAGTCGATTATTACTCCTTAATATTTGATATATTTTGTTGGTTTAGTCGTTTGGTTGTCTGCAGTTATTGTCGGTGAGTTGGCTTCGATTCTGTGATTTGGCAACAGCGGTTGATTTTTTGTTGGGTTAGGTGTTAGTCTCCATTTGTAAAATAGATTCTATTTTTAATACTTTATCAACATCCATGGTATATTGGTATTTATTGGAATTTGATTTGGAGTAAATACGAAATTAAAAAAAAACTGCGGACAAAAGTATGGAAACTATTTGCATTTTTTGATAAAACGAATCAAATAAAAGCAAAATTTATCGAATTTACACAGTATACAGTAGAATTCAATAAAAGTGACAATGCCAAAGCGTCATTTATCTGAAGAATTAAAACAGCGAGTTGTACAGTTGTTTAAGCAGGGGCACAAGCAGTGTGACATTGCTAGTTCTTTAAATGTACCCAAAGGAACAATATCGAAAATATTGAAACGTTTTCATGAACGTGATACAATAGAGAGATTTCCAAGACCAGGTAGGCCCAAAAAGTTTCCAAAACGCGCTCAAGAATTAATACGAAGGATGTCGAAAAAAAATCCACCATTGACTTCAACGGATATTTCAAGACTTCTTGCGGAAGAACACAACATGGTGGTATCGAGTCGCACGAAGATTCTTGGTAGATGGAGGTTCGTTTGGAAGGGTTGCTGTCAGAAAACCATTAATTTCCAAAAGAAATAGAAAGGCGCGTCTTGCATTTGCCTGGCAACATATCAACTGGTTACAAGAAAAATGGAATACAATCTTGTGGAGCGATGAAAGTAAATTTCAGTTATTTGGTAGTGATGGTATTCGACACGTAAGACGTCCTAAGAATACAAGATTCGATTCTAAGTATCAATTGCCTACTGTAAAACATGGCGGTGGAAGTGTTGTGGTGCGGGGGTGTTTTTCTGCGTCTGAAGTTGGGCCATTAATTAAAATAGAAGGGACTATGGACCGATTCGTGTACAAGGACATCTTACCGAACCATATGCTTCCTTATGCAGAATGGGAAATGCCCTTGTCTTGGAGTTTTCAGCAAGACAATGACCACAAGCACGCATCAAAACTGGTTAAAAATTGGTTCGAAGAAAATTGTGTCGCGAAAATGGAATGGCCGTCGCAGAGTCCAGATCTTAACCCGATCGAACGTCTTTGGGAACACCTTGGAAGGCAAATTCGGAAAGAAAAAATTCGTAGTTTACCACATTTATTTGAGGTTTTGGAAAGAGAATGGAAATTAATTCCAGTGGAAGTTTGCAGAAAACTGGTGTATTCTATGAACCGACGGTGTCGTGCAGTAATTAAAGGAAAAGGATTTTCCACAAAATGTTCACACAATTTTGAAACAAAGGATATATTTTATAATTTACTGAAAATACATTATTGGTTTCCATACTTTTGTCCGCAGTTTTTTTTTTAATTTAATATTTACTCCAAATCAAATTCCAATAAATGCCAATATACCATGGATGTTGATAAAGTATTAAAAATAGAATCTATTTTGTATTTACAATTTCAAATCATAATCGTTCATTTTAAATAAAAGCGATATTAAAAAAGTTTCCATACTTACGACCACCACTGTATGTAGGTTGGTGGCGCCGTAAGAAAATAGTTGACGTTTTCAGGTGCCATTTTCTTAAATTTGCAATTTAAATCGCGTGCATTAACCATTGCCGACGTAACAGAGAAGACGTAACCAAAGCAGGGCGGTAATCTAGCTCATAATCAGACGACCGGCAATGTGGTTAAATAGTCATACCTTTGCAAATTGGAAAAATGTACACATTTCCCTAATCACGTGTTATGTGTAAGATTACAATTGCTCTGGCGTACCACTAGGAGTTTTATGTTGATTTAAACTACGGCCGTTTTATCTCTGTTGCGTTTGGCTGTTCGTACATCCGATGAAGATATCTTACAGCCACGTACACATGTATGTTTGTATAACGGAATTTTTTGTTATTACTATCATACATCACTGGGTAGATTCAATTCTGGTTTACCCCGCAGTTAATCCACTGGCTGGCGGCCGATAAATCGAATATTACGGTACCTATACGATATCGTAACGTTGCAGTGACGTCGTCTGAGCAACCTTACCGGACTTACCGTCGCTTTCGCAGCTACTCTCTTAGTTAAATTACATTTTACTTTTCCTACGTTCATAGTAGGGACTAATTTTAACCTAAAGATAATTTGTAGCACTGCGATATTAACCTTTTTTGCATGACGTTAATATCAATAATTATGATAATTTTATGGAGAAACAAGCCTTTAAATTGTTGCATTTAATTAAAGCGATCGTGGACGTCTTCAAATAATGTACAAATCTACGGACGTGTCTTGCGGTACAACGCCTACACAATCGTCAACATAAAGGGACAATAATATCAACACATAAAGCGTGGTGCATGTGCTACGAAATCAAGTCCGGGCATATGTAAACGCGGCTGTAAATTCGTGTTAAGCTGCATGTTGTCGCCATCGTTAATAGAGAAGAGAAAAAAGCATCCAGGAACAAAAATAGACTGTACTGTATACACTCGCTTAGGCTTTGTCGATAGGGAGTAAAGTAAATATTTAGGGAATCGAGTAACACTATCTTACTGCACAAGGTAGTACGTGGATTACTCCTGTCCGGATGTGGGTCATAACTCGAGCCTTCACGTTGAAGTGGAAACTCATCTTACGTACGTCATCCGCCTTCATGAAACGCACAGTGGGCCCAAATTTCATGTTCCATATACGTACATACATATGTACATCGTGTCGGCTTATCGGAAACTACAGCGTGTATTCACTTATGTATGTATGTAATATAACTCGCCGAACAGTAATTAAGTGGGAAAAGTTCTAGGCCATTATTGTATTGTAACGTAATGATGAAGACATAGCGGGTCTGATAACGGTTTAGATTTTTGTCCAGTTTCGAAAACCAGGAATTGACGCTTTAAAAAAGAAAAAGTACCAAACGTACTTCATTTTGAAAGATGATCCAAATCTGTAATAAAATCCCCTGAAGTTGTTTTTTTGAGTGAAGTGGTACTAACCCGTGAAGTTGAAGGGCAATATTGCGATCTTCTCGAAATAAGTCCTTATTTGTGTTAATTCCTGAATTTTTCATACTGATTTTTAGGGGGTAGTAAAAATACCTTCAATCCTAGTTTTCAGCTATGCATGATGACCCTAGCAAGGTTTTATCCAATTTTTGAATATGAAAAAAAAAAATTATGATCAGATAGATCACGAACTCCACTTCAAGTTGTGCTAATTATTAGAATGTGATGGTGGCCCTGTCGATACGTTCAAACAATATTAAAATGACTAAAATAATGACAAAATGGATCTCCTTAGTATTTCATGAATGTACTGTTCTAACAAAGTCAATTTAAAATAATCTAAAGTTGTCCAAATGTAGAAAACATTTGGTATGCTGCAGGTCCATTGCCCAGTGGGCAGAAATGTGAAAACGTAAAAAAAGTAGTTTTTGTTCTGAGTCGAAAGCTCGATACCACTGCTCTTAAATTCTGTTGTGAAGATTTAAATTTAAAAATTTTGTGAATTTAATCCGCCAGCGAAAAAACACATTTTAAACAACTGAGAGAAAACTAGAAATTTTTAACTTCAATAAGTAGAATAATTAATAGAAAATTCAATAAATATCCTTCATACCGAGAGACAATGAAAGTACTCTTTTTCTGGTACACTTTCCGACACCCATTGTTGTGTGGGGGCAATTTTCTTGTTATTTCACATGAACATTTGAAATTTGAGCCGCTTATAACGGATGATCATTAAAAAAACTTCGCTGTATTCGATTAACCGTGCGCAGAGGACGTTGATTATGCCGTTTATTATCATTTAATCGTAATGAGACTTGGACTAAGACTACCAATAAGAGAAAAATTACTAGAACATGCCTCTGATATTTCAACGCCTAATTAAGGTATTTTCTAATTATCACACTTTACTAGACAAGATTAAAATTTTAAGTATTAAATGTTATGTTACTTCCAGTTTGACCGGAAGTGAACTTAACTATTTGAAAGGGACACTCAGTATTTTTTAATATTTTTCGATTTCCCCCCCCTGAAGTAATGCCTAACGGCGGTTGCGGGGGGGATTCAGGGTGAAGAGAGGAGGGTTTTAGTGGGTAGGCGTCCCAATCTGAGGCGAATCCCACATAACCCGGTCGCTCGAACATCAGACCGGGTACCTTTTGAAGGTTTCCCTCCTCTATAAAAAAAAAATAAATAAAATAAAATTTAAAAAAAATTTTAAAAATATATTTTTCGATTTAACAGGGCATTTTACCTAAGATAACACTATTTTGGATGTTTTTACTTAATACTAAGTTTTTTATTTAATTTAAAAATTTTCTGATTTTGAGATGTTTTACTCAGATTTTTGTATGGATTTTAAAATTTACGTTTTTGATTCGGGTTTCAATGAGTCAACGAAACCCATCCCTCTTATATATTCACGAGTCACTTCCGGTCAAACCGGAAGTGACTCATAAATTCCTATTAGGTCCTCATAAATTCATATTAGGCCACTTCCGGTCAGACCGGAAGTGGCCTAATATTCAACGTGATCAAAAATGATCAAGTTTAGAGCAGATTGACATAAACTTGAGAAAAGTTAAGGATGCATCCGTAAAAGAACAGAGCGTTCTGAACAATATCGGAAGGCGATGTTGGACAATCCAGCAACCGCGTTTTTACTCATGTACTGGCCTCATCAGGCACGCATGCGCACAAAGTAGGTGCACATTACGTTATGCTGTGCATGTCCTGAAACAATACATCGATTTATGTTATTGTCGGTGTTTAAACCATACGACTTTTCTTAATAATTAAAAATCCCACGACCCACTGAAGAAAATCATAATCGGATTATATCCTAATGACAGTAGGTAAGAGTCCTATCAAAAATAAACTATCAGTTTAATACGGAGATTTATAGCCAATCAGATGCCTAAATATCTATTCTGCTCTTTTTAATGATGGAATTTAACGACTATTTTACGACTTTTAAACAGTCACGTGTGATCTTTCACTATTTGAAATTGAAATTTTAAATTTTTTATCATTTTTATGGCTTTTTTTGGTCGTGGCGGGTTGAATCTCTTAAGCCTTATATATGTATATATGCATTCCGGAATTCATTAAGAATGGCCTTCGCAGGCCACAAGTTTAATTGTTATTATGACAAGTAGCCATTGAAATATAATGGGCATTTCTTGGATAAATAATTCTTCTCTTATCTATTAACAATGTTCTTAATGTTTCCCAAAGTTTCGTGGTTTCCGCAATTGCCCCTTTCTAAGAACGAATATCTCATATTCGTTTTTCGTCGAGTGAATATTAACTTATTCCTTTAAGGTGCATGTATAAAATAATGATTAATTAATGACTCCCATAAATGAACGAGTTTTTGTGAATGCATTATATTGCATTTTAATAAGTAGGTCGCGTTTGTTGTTTGTTTCCAACCAATGGCAGTGCGTTATGTGTTTCACATGATCAATATCTGTCATATATCAAGCCTTTTATTTTTGACATTAAGTGTTTTCAATATCAAATAGAAGCTCATATGCAGAGCGAGCATATAATATATTAAAGTATGTATTAAGTACATAATGTTTAAAATTTTATAGTTTTTCGTTTTCCTTTCCTCGCAACGCGACTGTAATTACCACGTATGTTAATGACCGAACAATAACTTCCACGTCTAGTTATTGCTGTCATTAACAGATTTAAGCTTGTCTTTGAAATCAGACGATTACGATTCACGAAACCCTCAGTCACTATCGAATATTGAAGCCTATATGAATTCAACCATCAGAAAGCTGGCATCTGTATTCACATTGCTTGAAAAATCTGCACTTGGAAAAGGTTAACTGCTGAAACGTAAAAGTTTCCGTGCTTCAAATCAATCTACCGAAGAACCGACCTATCGTCCTATTTAAAAAAATATATATATGTACAGGGTGATTCATTGGGAATGGGACATGGCCAAACCCGAGATAGAGGACACCAAAATATGACGATTGGACGCGACGTACTTTATATCAACATTGCGCGTTTCAGAGTTACAGGGTGTTAAAAGTTAAAATTTTATTTTAAAATTCTTTAAGAACTTTTTGTGTTTTCACAGCATCAACATCAAAATCGGTGTACTTAGGTTTTGTAAGATGCGAAATAAGGATTTTGATCTAATTTTTAAGAAAATTTCTAGAGGGCGCTAGTTACAACCCACCGCTTCGATATATTTGGTCATATTTTTTTATGGGTGCAACTAAGGTCAAATTTTATTCAATGTATTGAAAAAGCGTCTATTTTTACGCAAAAAAGGTATTCTTGTCCAATCCCGATATTTCTCTTCGTTTACGAGGTTTTTACCTATAAGCTAATTTGTGTCCTTCCATTTCAACTCGGTTTTATTAATTTTCAAATTAATATTTTGCCGCACCCTGTAACTCTGAAACGCGCAACATTGATATAAGGCACGTCGCGTCCAATCGTCATATTTTGGTGTCCCCTATCTCGGGTTTCGCCATGTCCCATTCCCAATGAATCACCCTGTATATATATTTCAAAATAGCATTCAGTCGTCATATTGAAATCTAGAAATGTCACCTATATCTCAAAAAGTAGTATTTTATTTCAAATAGTACGCACTCAAATTTCTAATCGCTCTGCCAATTCGTTTTGAAGTTAGACGAGGAAACTGGACTTTAGACGAGCGCTGTATGCAGAATGGGACGAAACGGACAGAAATGGCTGGGGAAACTTGACAGGTTTTAAAATATTTTGGACATATTAAAATGTGTCGACCATCATGCACGACGTGCAGTAAAATTTTCAATAATTTATTCGAGGAATTAATTCGAAAAATATAAAACTCCGTGGAAAATATTTGAACAAAAAGCTTAGAATCTTATTGATGCTAGCTGATTCACCCTGTAGAGTACATGTGGTATGGCCAAATCCCCTATCTCTTTTACTCGAGTTTTTAGTGAGTAATTAAATATAGTAAAAGAAGTTACTTACGAGGATCGTGATAAATCAGCGATAGATCTTTTCGTTCTGCCGATATACCGTCACTAGGAATCCTGTATACCATAAATTTTACAACTTCCTTATTACAGAAGACACAAATTGCTCAAAAATTTACATATTAATATCAATTCTGAAGTGAGATTTTCAAAAATCAATTCTGAAATTAGCATAATAGAATAATACAATTAAACAGGTCTGTTTTTCTGTATCACACAATCGACCAATAGACGTGAACCAACAGCTGTTAAGCTCGGAAAGTTAAGCCACTTATCATGGCGCTTTTCGATGGGTAGAAAATATTACTACGTCCCTAATTAATTAAGAGTTTTAATAATAATTAAATATTAATCTGACCGTTTAGATAATGCATAATTTCCATTAACGAATGGGATTCTGCGGGAAGAGCGAAACGGGCTGTGACAATGTGACACGGGTTACATACAATGGCATTTTCTAATGAGTTTCCCACATGGTTTTTATTAATTTTGCCGCACGATGAAGGAACCTCCGAAATATAGCACATACAGTGCGACCCATAAATTCCGCATCATACGGGAAATTCTTTTATCTATTAATTTGGGTAAATGTTGACTTTGTCTTCAGGTTGTGCTTCGAAAATGATGAGATACGATATGAAAACCCAAAAACAAATGACCGTTTGTAACTGCCAAATTGCATTTGTTTTTTCAAAAACCTTCAAAATTTAGCATTATTTCTCAAAATTTTGAAAAATTATAAACAAAAAAAGTCTTCCAGTCTCCTATTTTTTACTCATACGTCAATTTCAACTTTGTTGGACGATTTTCAATAAAAAAAATTTTTTTGTACTCCTGCGTTTCCGAAGTATTCAAATGGGCCAGCAACAATCATATTTCGCTGATATTTGCTTATATCTAATTCTGACAATAAATTTCATAAAAATAATGGAATAAGGTAACCTGGACATTTTCTTTGCGAACTAGATCGATTTTGCATCAATGCATGCGTGGCGTCCTGAGGAATTTTACATTTTCCTTAAAAACATGAATTTGTTATAACTTTAACTAACGAACACCCATTCAAACAATGTGTGATTGAACAAAATTTGATATAACGCAATCGTTCTTACAAGGTTGCTGACCGATTCGAATACTTCGGAAATGCACGAATGGAAAGAAATATTAAATGAAAGTCATCCGAGAAAGCTTAAATTGGCACATGGGCAGGAAGTAAGGAACCGAGAAAATTTTTCTGCTGTGACGTTTCAGAATTTTGAGAAATAACGGTAGATTTTGAAGCTCTTCGAAAAAAGCGCAGTTTGACAGTTATAGCACTTGTTTTTCGGTTTGCGGGGCATTTCTCATCATTTCGGAGGCGCAACCCGAAGGCAAATTCAAAATTTACCCAAATTCGTAAGTGAAAAAATCGCCCACATGGTGCCGCTTTGTGGGTCAAGCTGTATTTGAATATATATGATGAAGCTGCGTAGGTCGTCGCATCGCTAAGGCAACAACGACCATTGTTACTCAGTTATTAGGCTTCATTATGTAACTGCGCAGTTGGGAGATAAAACTCATTCAGTTACCGGTTCCCGTTGCAAGAACGGTGAGTTCACCTCTCAAAATTACAAAAGTACATTTAAATATTAAATAATTTATATTTTTCCCTAAAATGTTTCGGAACTCGTTCGTGTTCGGAAAGACCGAATCGAAACTGTTTTATTTGATTTTGGTTCCAATTTTTTTTTTTTTTTTTTTTTTAATTGTGTTTAAAAGGCGGCAAGTGATGTCACGTGATCGAGTAAAGGTGCCACTCCGTTACACGAGGTGGACGAATCGAAAAGAGAGCAAAAATAATCGAAATTCAACGAAATCTCGTCAGTCGAGTTGGAGTTAGAGCTGGAATAATGGGCGAGTTGGTTTTTGCGGCTTTTCAGTCGGATCGCGAACGAACGAATTGCAATCCAAAGAAACGTCTTTCGCAAATAGCCCGAGACAGTGATGGATCTTGTCTGAGACGGCTGATGCTTTTAAAGTGGAACGGGACATGCAATACATCGTGACGATAAAAAAAGGAGCATTGTGGAATGTTATCTCCAAGACCATCTATGTTCCAAGAAGAACATATTCACTAAGTATAAAATTTTATAGCTGTAATCTGTACTGTCAATTCGTCAAAGGGAAAACTACTCTTTGGACAACATTAATTGCCGCACCAATTTCCGTACCTATCGTTTTGGTACGGCTATGGGCAACAGTAATAAAATTCTGTCGCGTTGTAGCGGGTGATCCCCCAAAAACCTCAAGTACGTGTTAAAATATCAGAGGATACGTCTCGGATGGATTTATTTACGCATTTGTTGTTAATGTCAAATTTTTTACGATAAGCGGTACGTGGCCTAATGAACGCCTTAAGCTTAGAGTTAAACGCGAGCTGACAAGGTTTTTTTCAACATTCAGGTCAAACATTACAAATGCGATCGTTTATTTCCATAACTGTTCTTAATAAATCGCCTCCGATTTAATTGAGGAAAATAAGATAAAAATTAAATAAGAATATTCTGTTCATTAATTAAAAAAAAAAAAAAAAAAAATTAAACCTGTACGCGCGTGCAGAATGCAGTGGCACAGCGATTTGCGGGGAAAAGGCAGATTTTCATTCGAAAAAATACCAGTTCGTAATGAAGACTTTTTATACAGGGTGTCCCAGATCGAGGTGCAACTATTTCAACCGCTGGTTCCGCTAATGAAATTGGCAAACACGTATTTTTTCTTTTTGCCCAAAAGTCGGTCGTTTAAGCTCTAGAGATCCTTGAATGTGGGGCCCCATTTGGGTAAAATAATTCATGTTGGCAGAGCCCTTCGACGGATTGTCAGGAAATTTGGTGTGCAAACATTTTTCGATCGCAGCAGTTCGCAAATAAAAAAATTAAATATGCAGCTTTGCCATAACATAGATATGAGGGCCGGACTACGAGTATAAGGGCCCATATTTATTTAACCGTTAAGTATTTCGATCAAGTGATGACACTACTCGATTGTACCTTTCATTTAGAAACTTTTTTGTCTCTAGGAGATTTTTCGCAGAATGCGTCATTTCCTCATAGGAGCCATTCTAGACTTTACGCCTTTTTATTGCAGAAATTTGTTGATATTGAATAGACCATTGCTCGAGTAGCCACATCATTCTCCCTGTCAAAAAAATCATTCTGATTGTCATTTTCTGGCATATTGTGGTCAACTAGCCGTAGGTATTGCTCGTTAATGCTATTATTGCCACATTTAATTATAAAATGACATAAAAATTAATTTTTATTTGTTTTACGATGGCTCGTCCGCTTAGCGATCCCGAGTATGCTGATATTCATTTGATTTATGGTGGGTGCAGACAAAATGCTCATAGAGCTAGAGTTCTCTACCAGCAGCGATTTCCTAATCGACGACTTCCAAATGCAAGAAAGTTTACAAATGTTCATATCAGGTTGAGGGAAATTGGCAGTTTCGTCCTCAACGAGGAGAAAATTATAATATTGAGCATCATGGGGTAGATGATGAGCAAGAAATATTCAGTTACTTTGAGGATAATAAAATTAGTAGTTTAAGAAACTCATGACTCAGTGATCCCAAAAAGTAGTAGTCAAAGAGTGTCACGTCAAGAAAAGTACCACCCTTATCGTTTAAAGAAAGCCCAGGAACTCGTGGTCACTTTGAACAATTTTTATAGTGTATAATTTCATTCTTCTTTATTATTTTGTTAGAAATAATTCAATAAATAACTTTAGGCAGACATGGTCTAGTCCGAGGGTTGCTTTAAAATAACTACTATGAGAAAACGACGCATTCTGCGAAAAATCTCCAAGAGACAAAAAAGTTTCTAAATGAAAGATACAATCAAGTAGGGTAATCACTTAATCGAAATACCTAACGGTTAAATAAATACGGGCCTCTATATTCATAGTCCGGCCCTTATATCTATGTTATGGCGAGGCTGTATATTTCATTTTTTCATTTGTGAATTGCCACAATCGAAAAATATTTGTACACCAAATTTCATGACAATCCTTTGAAGGGCTCTTCCAACACAAATTATTTCATCCAAATGGGGCCCCACATTCCAGGATCTCTGGAACTTACGCGACCGACTTTTGGTCAAAAGGAAAAAATACGTGTTTGCTAATTTCATTAGTAGGAACCATGGTTAAAATATTTACACTTTGATCTCGGACACCCTGTATACAATGTTCTTTTAACTTTAAGGGACATTTCTTGGCATCAACCTGCGAATAATCTATTTGCTCCTTGCGCACAACCACTAATTTACTGGAAACTACATTAAAACCAACGAAACCCAGGATGAATTCTCACGTCAATATAAAAGTGACCATAAAAATAAAAGTGGTCGATGGACGGCACGAAAGGTAGATAGGAGCTTGCAAAGGTGAAGTCTCCAGTACTTTACTGGTTTTTCAAAATAATTGACCGGTTTTTTTATTATCTCTGGTTCTTGTTTGTCTTCTACGTCTTGCGTAAAGCCAGTGTTACCGTCGTCGTGATTCGGATATAATACAATGTTATTTAAATTTTACAACAAGTCATGGTGGCAACATTATTGTACTATAGGTAACTGCGAAAATCGAGACCTGTGGGAAACTATGTTGGTAACGTTTTACTGTCACGAAATTGACAGTTGACATCACGAAGCTCAGTCAAGGAAAATGGAACTTACGTTGACCAGCGCGCGGTGAGTTGTAAACCCTCTCAACGCGATGATCGACGAAAATGACGAAATATTAGAAGAGATAATAACTATCATTTGCATTGCCAAAATGTGAAATAAGACACCATGCGACACGTGGCCGGTGCGTGACACTTATCACATCGCAGCACCAGTAATCGGCCTGTGTGTCAACCTGTCATAAAACACTTTCTTAATGTGTCAATACGATACATACACCTCCGCTAATGCGCAACTGCAAAATCTGCGGAATTCCGTAATGTCGCACCGCGGACGTTCGTTAAGGAATAAATATTACGGACGAATTCGGTAATATTATGGCCGGGGTTTCAGCGCAGTTTTCACAAATAATGGTAGAGCCGGCCCTCTCGGAATCTCCAATCATTCCACAGCGTTAATTAATCTCTCCGAAAGTTCTTATTAGTTAACTATCACTTTATCTGTCAGGATTTGAAAATACCTATTTATAAAGCCAATTAGAGAAAATCTAGTTCTATGTAGCGAGCAGGATTTTGCGGGACGAGCGAAGCGAGTTCCACACGACTTTTCCTAATTTTGCCGCACGGTAAAAAACAAATAAGAAAACATTGACAAATGGTGAAAGACTCGGTGGCCCTTCTCAGAGTCTTCAATCAATGCAGGGTACTAATTATTTTCCCAGGTAGTGGTAGTGTCAAAAAGGTGTCCCGACAGCCGAAATGAATACGTTTTTAATCGGCGGCGTCCTTACGTTATTAAATCAAGTAAATATATCACCTGTCATTTTTTTTTATCCAACTGTACATGACAACGTATAACAACCTGTATATGTCTGCTTATTCTGGTTAATTCAAGATGGCTATCTTTCATATTCCATCTTTGCCTAGCTTACGGTCATTAAGGACTATTAAAGTCCATAGAACCGGGAACAAATCGAATAGAAACCGTTTACTACGCACAAACTTTAAGGTCTAGGTTTTTGCCACCCGTTTAATTTAGTAGGTGCGAATGCACTCGCTTTCGACCGAATATGCACGTCAAACAACGTCAAATTTGTCAGATAGAGAAGTGACCATGACCCATGGTGTAATGCGTTACTGGTCTACAACCTTCTATATACAGCGCTACCTTATCTGAATAAAACATATTCCAAAGACACATTATTTAATCCTTTCCATCCTTTTTTTTAGTTCTTGCATGGAAGAAATTAAATAAACAGTCTGAAAGCAAGTTTTCCTATCCACACTAATTAAAATTTGATCCCCGATAAAGCTACGAAATGCACGAAAAGACTTTTGTTTCATATTTTACAGAATAATGCATGTAGGTGTCAGGATAAACGCCGCCGGCCGTATTGTGGAATTTTTTGACACTTGGCACCTGTCAAGAATGACATGCGTCTTAAAAGATTATGGCAGAAGTGTCGAGCACTTTGGTCCCATTTTAAATGATTTGAGAGAGCTACCGCAAATCGAAAATGTGGGACAAGCAGGGATGGGCGAAGTACGACTACTTTGATGAAAAATCACGTGATGTAAATTAAAAAGAAAACATTTCCTGATTGTTTCTATAACTTCACAGTTCCGTTTCAAACATTCCACTTCAAAGAAGGAAATACTTAATCGACGTTTTTCTCAACAATTGCTTCTCTCAAATAATTACTTCTTTGTTTGGCGGACCTTTGGTCAAGTGCAGACAGATTTAATAAAGCAACTGGGAAGTGGACCGGTCGGAGAATTTGTTTTTTTTTTTTTTTTAGACGAGCATCACAATGAAAATTGCGAAAGTTGAATTTGAAATATCGTGCGGGTCTTACGCGTTATAATTAATTTTGCAAAGACTATATGAGGAGACAATTTTTATAATTTCTCTCTCTTTTTTCTTTTCAGTTTGCCTGCAGAGAAAATCCAAGATTGCTCCAAGGTAGATCATTATTTAAATTTAAAAAAATTACTTGATTTAAATCGTGATATAAAATAGTTAGATTGATGATAAAACTTAATCTCCATGTTGGTTAACGTTTAACGGTTCTCATTTTAACCGAATTAACGCGAAAACTCTTTAGTGAAGTACTTCTCAGTATCTACCGCCGCAAAAGGTATAATTTGGCGGATCCCTCGGCTTCGCTATTCACAATTTACATAGCCAATATCGGGATAATTATGGGAATGGTAAGTTTCGTGTTTTCAGCGTTATACCTGCTTTTTTTTAAAACTGTTTTTTTTTTCGAAAAATTTAATAGGTAACATGTCAAAAACAGTTTAGAACTGGTGCAGGGTACTACATTACACGATACAGCAATACACAGTAGGCCTAAGATAAACAAGGCCAGCGCAGGGAGCTCGCAACTGGTGATAGATACAACCCTGGTTCAATGGGAGTATGAGTTACCCATTCAAAGGCGGTAGGCTGAACTTGGCAACATACCAAGCTGCAAAATTCCTTTTAAATTTTGAGTTTATTGCAGTTTTCGAATTATGTTTTTATTTTTTAGCTAAAATTAAGTATGGCGAGAAGAATACGAACAAAAAGTAATATAATTTTTTCACTGTATTTTTTCTTGTTTCAGCGTCTCGATTCCATTCAAAGCTTCGCTCTACTACATTTGTTTGCAGAGAATCATTATTGATAACTAGAATAGAAAATGCCAGTCGTTTTTTTTTAAGGTGAATCGTTTTCGTTTTAAAATCGTCTAAAAAGTCACAATTTTTATTTATAAGCTTAGTTCCACTTATTCAAAAATCAATAATTTTAGAAGCAAACTTAATGAGATAAAAATTGTTTGAACTACATATATAGCGGTAACTGGAAAGCTTGACCTATGACTCCGATACAGACATTCTCTTTAACAAAAAAAAATGGAAAAATCCTTAAATGTCACTGGGTTGCAGTAGAACTGGTAACGCTGTAATAGCCAAAATATTTTTTTCGTTGGAAAACTACTATTACCATTTTTGTTTAATGAATACAAAATCGATAATTAATGATCCAGTTTAACGTATAATTTTTCAGTTATGTTAATTCAATGCTCGATATTCTTCTAAATCACCAATTATACAGGGTGTTCGGACAGTCCACGGCGCTTGAGGTCATTTTTCAAATTTCGGCCATATTGAAAATTCCTCATCACTTTTTAGTTTAGGACAATATTAAAGTGAAACAAAAATATTTTTAAGGCACTTTTTTGATGTGATTTCAGTAGCGTGCTTAGATTTTTGCTACTGCATTCCGTTTTGTTAAAAAATAACTTAATTTTCTTATTTTAAATAACAATTACAATCGGCTACGACTTAAAATAAATGTCAATTTTAAACCGTTTTCAACTATGTATGTTTTTTTACTTTCAAAAATAACTGAAGTATTAGACTTTTTATGTTTAAATTCAAATTGATTTTGGCGTCAGCTGTCCAAGTAACATTTATTTTATATCTTTGAATTTTTGCATCAAAGTTTTTAATGTTTAGTGTTGATTTGGTACCGATTTTTTAAGTAAAAATGATAAATAACTGTGCAAAATATGACATGATAAAGTGTTTCATGTCGTCAAATGAAAACTCACAAGTAGCCTGTGAATTATACTTCCATACCTATCCCGAGCAACGTCAACCAGATAGAAGACTGTTTAAGCAATCAAAAAATAATTTACAGAATTATGGAAGTTTCAAAAAGTGTAGACCACAACACTACAATTTAAATGAAGATAAAAAAATTGAAGAACTAAATGTAATTGAAGAAATTTTAGAATATCTAAACATATCGCTTATTTTTGAAAATAACTAAACACAATCTTACATAGTTGAAAATGATTTAAAATAGGTTTTTTTTTACACTTAGCCGACTGATTTTCATTTAAAATAAAAATTATGTCGGTTTTTCACAAAACGGTTCGCTATAGCATAAAACTAGGCACGCCGCTGAAATCACATCGAAAAAGTGTCTTAAGAATGTTTTTGTTTTACTTCAATTTATTCTAAATAAAAAAGTTGTGAGGAATTTTGAAAATGGCCGAAATTTGAAAAACGCCCTCTAGCGGCGTGGACTGCCAAAATATGAAAATACGGTTTTCGCCATTAGTATTGTCTCATAAATCGAGCTCTTGACATCAGTGGTGGTTTTTCCATATCTAGCCGGGAAATGGGATTTTCCTGTCAAAACACTCTAAATCCAAGCATCAGACAGAGATAAACTACAAAACATTCAGTTTTTCTTATCTAACTTCCGAATTAATATGTCACGGTTCTGTCACTGTCACTGCATTTGAATATTTAAAAGAGGCAATTCATATACGTCTAACAATTCTCTCTTACATATCGGGCTGCGATCGGGATTCACTGTCAAACTTTTGTTTCAAATTGGAATTATTAATTATTTTATTTATGTTAAATTCAAAATTAGATTTTCTTCAAGAACCATGACCAGCATCTGCAGAAAAATAATGGACTATTAATAATCTCAACGGAGATCTCAACTCTATTATCGCGCTAGCCTCGCTCACGTGTTAAGCGCTTTTAATTATTAATTTCCTTCGTTAATACACTTGTGGTTAATCAACTATTAAAATGATTTTCTTGATAGTATTTCCTAATAATAACATTTTTGTGCTACAGTTAAATATTAAATTAGGCCACAATAACTTGATGTAAGTCTCAAACAAGGATGATGTCCCATGAAGTCAACGTTTGATGTGAAAATCCCCATATATCGCAGTTTTGTGGGTTAGTTTTAGTCGAAATTCTATCATACACAGTCGAAAATTTTTTTCTACAATATTGTCTCTACAAATGTTCATATAGATTGAGGAGGCTACTTTTTTGGAACAAGTTGTCCCCATAAGAATAGCTCAGCGACTTCGCGTGGCCCCTCTGAAAGGTAGCGTTGCGCAACTCTTTAAAAACATTGCAATTTAACAACAAAATAGTGCATTAAAAAATGCATCGTAGTTTTCTTAGTAATACTTTGCATTCACATCCATGATTGGTGCCCTTAGAAAAGGGGCCAGCTAAGCAAAACTGCAAAAACCCCCATTCCTCGAACATTTCTGCACCAAAAAAAAAAAATGCGTGTAGGTAGTGCATGTGGTACTCGTAGTACTCTACATGAAGAATTTACCGCGATATTTTTCAGTTGTAGAAGATTTCATGTAAACGAAAGTTGATCGCAAGACGATTTTAAATCGCTTTTGGTTCATGTAAGCGAGATAACAAGTAATAGTTGAACATTCTGACAGTCATACAATATGTTACAAATCTATATTTAATAATATTAAAGCGTCATTTAAACCCTACAACTTTTGTAGTTATCCAGTTTTCGTAACGACAATTGTTGATATGGGGGCAGGGCAGGATAAAAGATATCTTGCCGGACACATATCTAGGACATCTTGTCCTATATAAGCCAATTCCGCTACTTGACAGTAATGACACTTCTTGAGAAACATTCTATCTTAGAGTCTAGCTAGCAAAATACTATGAAATAAGCTTGGAAACATGCATTGACCATCGCGCGACACATTACGTCTCATTTATCCGCTCATTTGATTGAGCACGTTAATACAGATGGAAACTTGTGACGCCATGGTTAATACTTATTTCGCAGATTTAATGGTTGATCTTACCTTTAATTTATATCCGACCATATATATATAGGTTACTTGCGACCATTTTCGTTAAGCCTTCATCCAATTTTTATCCAAAATCGCATTAACTACCACTGCATGCACTATCACATCGAACAAGTAAATTCAAAATGGAATCACTGCATGTACATACACCTGTCACCTGTTCCACTTCTTTTTAATCTGCACTAAAAGTTCTGTAATTGAGACGAAATGTTGGCCATCCGAGTGTAACGTTTTAATTTTCCGAAACGACGCTATTTTATGTTATTTTTTTGAAATTTATTCATTTAAAATATATCTGAATTTTTTCCGGCACTGCTGCGTTTTCGAATTCCGGCGCGAAATCAGGTTGGACGATGTCGAAACGCCAAACGCAATGACACCTTCCACTATGAAATCGGAACGCGCACTGGAACTGGAACCGGTTGTCCGTTGTTCGCCATAGCAGATTGCCGAAGAAATATCGGTGAGGCCGCGTCTCTCGACGCGCAACACGTGGATTTCGGAGTCTGAAAATGAAAACTCAAGCTTAAGTTCTTTGTTTTGAGTCTTACAAATATGTTTCACATTCTTGCACCTACTTGTCAATTAAACCCGAACTCGCCAACGCTTCGCTATTAAGATATAAAGTGTTCAAATTTTAAATTGTTGAAAAATTGCATCTCAGTGACGTAAGAATTTTGATGGTCGACCAGTGACCGCAAAAATGTATATATGTAGGGAAATTTTCGAGGTGCACGGGGTGTCCATGTAACAGCCCCTCGGACTCCTACGAGTTTATTTGTGACTTCATGAAAAAATCAATTATAAGGATGATACGTTATAAAAGTAGTGACGACCCTGCAGAGTATCCTAAAAAATGAGGCCCCGTAAAGTGCCATTTTTATAAATAGAACCACCTGCATTTGCTTCACTTCATAGAATCCTCTCCTGATCCTGTGTTAGTTCCTAAAATTTGTTAACCCTGGGATGCAATAACACGAAGCGATGATTATTTTTTAAATAAATTTTAGACGTTGGCATTGCCCCATAAAAAAATTATAACACAGTTACGTTAGGTCAAATTTTGATAATTTTAGGACAGAGTCTCATGTGAAATTACCTTAGCGGGCATGAATACTCCTTTAGCTACAAATACAGTGGGGTCGGAATTGACCTGTTTTAACAGAGAAAACCTATTGCCTGATTAGATAGAGCAAAATCGACTTAGATGTCATAGGTCCGATTTATGAGCATTTTTTTATGGTAAAATCCTCCTGGCAATATTTTCCTTGCTATCCGAGATATAAGGCCTTTTCCAGTTTTCGACTATTTTAAATTTTCCCATAACTTTTTTATTTCAAAGAAGTTCTTAAGGCACTTTTTTAGCAGTCACGTAGTAGCTTGTTTACATTTTTTGTGTAGTTGCCCATTTTATCAGGTATGCATCACTTTTTACACTATTTTTTTCTACTAGAATCGTGTTTTTATGACATAGGACGAAAGAGATCTCGATTTTATCGTTTTGGTATAAAATAATGTTTATTTATTGTAAATATCAATGGAAGTGATAATTATTTCGGAAAAACCTGGATTCATAGCTATCCCTAAGTGTTAAGCATGTGTTATGGTATTTTCGATGTTTTTTTGGTTTTAAATTTTGGCAGCTCATTTGCGGGTTTCTGTTTATTTGAGATTTGTTTATTTTAAAACTGACCATCAGAATAAGGTATTCTCAACAAGAAAATATTAATATGATTTACGTAATTGGTCCATGTAAATGGAAATTGTTTATTAGGATGTCGGTACAACGATTCCTAATAGAAGATGACGATTTCCTGATAGATGACGTTCTAATGTAAGGACTCCAGAAAGCCTAAAGCAGCGTTTCCAAAAAAGTGGAAGGATTCATTATGAAAAGAAAAGTCGGAAGAAGAGGCTCTTAGAAGAAGAAAATCAACTAGACAGCATCTTATCAGTAACAGAAAAGGTAAGCGTTAGCGTCGGAGGAATTGGTCAAAAGGAAGGTCGATGAGCTGTCAAAACTTAAAACAAACACTGTCTAAACCGTTACAAAGAACGTTTAAACACTTAGGCACGTGTCCATGAAGGCACGTTTTCCTGAAATAATTAATAATTTCAATAATATTTAACATAAGTATGACATGATTTTGTATTAAAATCAAGAAAATTGAAGTTGAAGAAGTGAAAATTTGAATTGTTATTGTGAACACCCGGTTCGTATTTTTGGCTAAATGAGTATTCGCGCCTGCCAAGATGATTTTACATAAGAACCCATCCTGAAATTATCAAAATATTACTTAATCTAACTTGCGATTTTAAGTCTTTCATAAGGTACTGCAAATGTTTAAAATTTCTTTTAAAACATCATAGTCTCGCGTCACTTCATTTCATAGAAAAACGACACATCATGACGTCTTGCTTTATTGGGAAGCCCTGCAGGGTTGTCATTAAGTTTAAAAGTTGCCTCCATTAGCCTCAAATACATTTCCATAATTGATTTTTTTTTTAGAAATCACAAATAAACTCATGGGAGTGCAAAGGGCTATTAAATGGACACTCTGCATAGTGTCGATTTCAGATCTCTTTTGTGCTTCCCACATGGCCCTAATGTATTTGAATTAATTTACTAAAATTTTCATTGCTGGTTACTTACCCTCAATGGTCTAAACGTTTCGCCATGCCAAAATGATTTTAGTGTGCGAGCTGATATTTTTGTTTAGGTCAAAAACCCTTTTTTACTGTCTAGAACTTTTTTTGCATAACGCCAATAACTAGATATTTTCGAAAGAGCTGGATTGCTTGGTCAATCTAAAAATATCTTGGCCCTTATCTTTTTTCCTATCTATGGAAATTTTTGAGCTATTTGAAAAAAAAAGGAAAAAACACGCCATTTTTTATCCTAATTCAGCTATATATATTTAGAAACTATCATGAATATGTACCAACATGGAATGAGATGTGGAAAATATTGTGCACGCACCATTAAAGAAAAAGAAACTGAGGAAATAAAAATATTACGTTATCATTTAGTGAAAAGTCTTGTTAAAAATCATGTAAACAAATAATGCAGAGAACTACTTCGAAACTTTCACCAAGCCAATGCGTTGGACAAACACAGATTTAAGTAAGAAGTAGAGGACAGGACGGACACGGGCACATATTTTCACTTAAATGGCACATTTCACGAATTTCCCGCCACGCAGACTGGTTTCGCGAGACCCGACAGGGTCCAAATTTGGCAAAACATATGCGCTCGCATTAAAAAAATCGAGCTAGTAATGGCGGCGTGAAGTCGAAACGTCGGATGAGAATCCTACCGGCGCCATTTTGTGAGCGAAGAAAGAAAAACCGTTTTGCGAAATTTTTTCCCGACATCTCTGGAATCACTGGCGGCTGCCCAAAATGCCACTCTGCTCTGTGATCGGGCAACCTCACCATGATCGTCCTCATTGCCACGATCCCAATAGTCACCCTCGAATTTAAAATGGAGAAAATCTGTCGAAATTTTCTAGAAAAGCTTTAAATCAATTTAAAAACTCCGTGATTATATAATACTGGGTAGTTTAATTTCAAACCTTCAAGTCCAACCGGAGTTTAAAACTTATTTTAATTTCCTTCTTTCACGGGTTTAGTTGAGATGAACTATTCGACCGGTTTTTAGTATCGGCAGTCCTTACCAATCGACCGACGTTGAGCATAACTTAAAAGTTTGTTAAAACGCTTATATCCGAGCTTAATCGGTCGATTTACATATAAGACCTTTATTGGCTTTTTATTGGCCAATTTCGATGGTGGGAAAAGCCATTAACCATCAGCAGTGTGGAAAAGAGTAGGTATCTATTTCGTTTATTCATTTTTAAAGTTTGCATGTTGCAAGTTTAGTGACTATCCAGAACTAACATTGGCGACGCATTCGAACTTGATCATCGCCATTAGCTTCGCTACTAGTAATTTGAAACAACAACATATGGACCGTTGTTGTTGATTTCCAATACATACCTGGGTATTCCGAACAATTCTAACCCGTCCTTCCCACGGTGGCGGTCCAATCAGATTAATGTAAATACCCACTGTAACGGCCGGCGTGGCGGTCCTCCTTTTGTTTTTATGATTCGATGGTTTACTAATCTATGGTTGGCATGCCAACTCAATTAAAACCCATTCTTATCTTAATTGTCCTTCCGAGAGGCAAATCACGTTCGACTCGCTTTTTTGGAATATCGATGTGACCACTTTGGTAAAAGGGTTTTCCAATTTATAGATTTAATTTGTGGTAGGTTGTTCTGCACAATACTTAATTTATTTCTGTCTCAATAAGCAATTTACGCTGTGGTCCAAACTGATGATATATGATATGTACAGTGAGGGACAAAAGTATTGGCACACCAGAAGTTCCAATATAAAATGACCGATTCGGGTACATTAGCAAATAACAAGTCCAATGAAAATAAAATAATTTATTTCAAACCTCACATCTTAAGGTACTAATTACTCCTAGATTTGACATTATATTATTTTTCTAACAAATGGTTACATTGCAAATATGTAAACTAAGCATGGAAATCCGTGGACAAAAGTACCGGCACACTTTGGTAATATACAGTTGTGGTCAAAATGATAAGAGTGGTAGTGTTGAATTTCAATATACAGGGTGTTTCCTAACTACGTGTAAAAAATTTAAAGGCGTAATCCTCGACTGATTTTGAGTCAAAAATGTCTAATAAACATATGTCCGCAAATGCCTTGTTTCCAAGATACGGGGTGTTGACTGAAAGACGTCGAAAAAGGTTTTAAAGGTTTCTAAAAGTTTGGTGGTATTTACTAACTTGTTTATTGTTAGTTTTTTTGCTACTTCCACTACTATAAACAAGATAGTCAGTGTTATTTTGGTGTTTCACTCTCTAAAGTGAAAGAATTTAGTTCTGTGTCCCAAAAATCAGATTATACCTCAGTTTTGAAAATTTTTCAAATTCCTAATTACACTAATCAAGAAATGGCCAATATGGTTTTTGTTTACGGCCTTGCTGATGGTAAGTGTTTGGCAGCGAGGCGCATTTACATGGAAAGGTTTCCAAACCACCAAGCTCCCAACCACCAAACCTTTAAAAACCTCCTTCAATGTCTTTGTGATACAGGATCTCTTATGAAAACATCAGGAGGAGGAAAGCCAATAACACGTCGAACACCAGAAGTGGAGGAAGAAATCTTAAGACGTATTGAAGAAAACCCCGGAACCCCCGGAATTGTCTTTTCTAAAATTCAAACACCCAAATTGAGTCATTTTGGAAATAAAATATCTTTTTCTTGTCACATTTCAACACCGTGTATCTTGGAAACAAGGCATTTGCGGACATATGTTTATTAGACATTTTTGACTCAAAATCAGTCTAGGATTACGCCTTTAAATTTTTTACACGTAGCTAGGAAACACCCTGTATTATCGCCAAATATTTAATAAATAAATTACATACTTTGTAATGTATCACCAATATAGAGTAACGTGTACTCATGAAAAAAATGTATAAAAAATAAAAATTATTCAAAACCACAAACTTTACAATATTTATTAAAAAAATATATTAAATTTTTCTTGGCCAATAAAATAAGAGTGTTCTGTTTTTAATTTTTATTTTGGTCGAATGTTGATTAATTTTTTGTAAATCTTATTTGTTTACAATTCTTCGTTTATCTATTAGCCGTTAGTATAGTTTTGAGTATCACCATGGGTCGTGCAAAGCACTGTAGTGCTGAAGAAAGGCGTATAATTTTGCAACTGAGAAGTGAGAACAAAACTTACAAATTCATTGCTGATGTAATCAAGCGATCCGAATGTGTTATTGCCAAAGCTTTGAGGGATCAAAAATTAACTGAAATGCCAATAGAGACTAGAGGTCGTCCAAGAAAAACCAGCAAATCTATGGATAGAAGGATTGTAAGAAAAGCAGTAAAGAATCCTTTTTCTACATCTTTTGGCATTAAACGAGATCTGGACCTACCAATCAGTACGAGAACCGTAAGAAGACGCTTACAAGAGATGAATCTTCATGGGAGAGTGGCAAGAAAAGTTCCGAATTTGAGCAAGAAGAACATCAAGCAAAGATTAGAATTTGCTAAATCCAACTTAAATGAGAATTACAATCGGAACTAGAAAAACATTTTATTTAGTGATGAAACCAAAATAAATTCGTTTGGATCCGATGGAAAACGGTATGTTAGACGATGTAAAAATGAAGAACTAAATTCTCGGAATACCTTACCAACTGTGAAACATGGTGGAGGAAACATCAAATTGTGGGGCTGCTTTTCTTATAATGGTATAGGTCCGCTATATATATGATTAAAGAAAACGTGACTAAAAAAATTTATATGGATATACTGGAAACTGTTATGCTTCCCTACGCCGAAATTAATATGCCCCTAGATTGGATCTATCAACACGATAACGACCCGAAACATACCGCCAAAGTTGTGAAACAGTGGTTCGTAACAAATAAAATTGAAGTGCTGTCCTGGCCGTCGCAATCACCCGACATGAATCCAATTGAAAACCTATGGAAGTATTTAAAAGAACAACTTGCAGATAAAAAAAACTTCGATTAAAAGGCTTTTGTGGGAAGAGGTTCAAAAAATCTGGTACGCCACACCGGCAGAGCTTTGTCAAAAGCTAATTGATTCTATGCCCAAGCGATGCACCGCCCTAATTAAGCAAAAGGGACACGTTACGAAATACTAAAGTATATTTGTTTTTTTTTTTGTTGAAAGTTCATGTTTACAATTTTTTTTCTCAAAAAAAAGTGTATACTCTTTATTTATTGGCCAAGAAAAATTTAATATTTTTTTTAATAAATATTGTAAAGTTTGTGGTTTTGAATAATTTTTATTTTTTATACATTTTTTTCATGAGTACACGTTACTCTATATTGGTGATACATTACAAAGTATGTAATTTATTTATTAAATATTTGGCGATAACATATTGAAATTCAACACTACCACTCTTATTATTTTGACCACAACTGTATCTAACTAACTAAATACTAATACTTTGTATGAAGACCGTTTCTTCTTATTACTTCAGCAAATCGTCTAGGCATCGACTGTACTAAATTTTGAGTAAGATTTGGTTCTAGATTCTCTTTGTAAAATTTCTTTCAGCTCTAGTTTGCTTGAAATATGATGTTTCCTTATTCGTTTTTCTAATTCATTCCAAACATGCTCAATTGGATTGAGATCTGGTGACTGTGGAGGGGTATTTAAAGTGTGGGGAACATTAAATGCGATCCATTGTTTCACGATATAAGCCGTATGCTTTGGATCATTGTCCTGTTGGAAACAGAATCCGCGATCCAATCGAAGTTTTTCAGCACTCTACTTTAAATTATTTTTAAGGATATTTAAATACACGGTCTCATCCATCACATTATCAATAAAGATAAGTTTTCCAACACCACTCGAAGCCATACATCCCCATACCAACACACTACAACCTCCATGTTTGACTGTCTTATGTAGATTTTGTTGTTCAAGTTCTGTGTTGGGCTTTCTCCATACACACACTTTACCATCGGACTGAAAGATGTTGAATTATGACTCGTCTGAAAATAATATGTTGTCCCAAAATTGGTTGTCCCGGCAATGTACTCTTTGGCAAAATTTAGCCTTTTTTTCTTAGTTGCTTTGCTAATATAGGGCTTCTTTCTGGCTACTCTAGCTCTATATCCAGCACGATGAAACGTCCTGCGGACTGTTTTACTGCTCACATCTTTTTCATTCTCTACTCTTAAAATGGAAGCAATTTCAGATGCACTGGTTCTAGGATTAAGTTTAATTTTGTTGACCACTTTTCTTTCTTCCCGCGCAGACAACTTTTTCGGGCGGCCACTTCTGGGTTTATTCAAAAAATCATTACCAGTTTCAAATCTTTTTAATATATTTCTAACAGTGTAACGGCTTCTCTTTACTATAGTTGCTATATCTGAGTAAGATTTACCATCTCTTCGTAGGTTTACAATAATTTTTCTTTCACTGACAGTCGTTTCTTCACCTTTGCGTCCCATTATTAAGAAAAGTACTAACAAACTGGAAATATTTTTAACTTTGCTTGTCCCTACACGTAAAGAATTCATAGCAAATATAAAAAAATAGTTAACAAGTTGTTTGTGAATCAGAAAAACTATTTAATTATTTATATTACCAAAGTGTGCCAATACTTTTGTCCCTCACTGTACGTCATAGGGATTTCGGAATCTGCGGAGGACAAAGAGGAGTATAACGTTTCAGATAGTTTTATAAGACGCTCATACCGGGTTTACCCTTGATTAGTCGCGTCTAATATGTTACATACTGTGGGCTGCATTAACATTCCCACACCGTGGTAGCTAAGCATTGGTTGCTTTTAAATTGGGCCGTTTGTGAAATTAACAACTCCCTTGTTTCATTATAAGTTAAATCACACACTCCAAATACTCAGAAGATAGTTTTTATTTCCCTAATTTATTCACATTTTTTACTAATCAACATTAAGTGAGATATTGCTTGAATTTAACAGAGCAAAAGTATTCGGACACGTCACCCGTTATGCAATTCGACCGTCCTATTCTGTTCAATTTTTGCCGGGTTGCAACATTTGTAAACATACAGTGCGACCCATTTGCTTTGGGGTCACTCTGTAAAAAGTTCATTGATTTAGCCCGGATTTTTTTTTTAATTATAAAGCTTGATAAACTGAACATTTTCAGCAAAAGCCCGTAAAAAAGTAAATTTTTTACAGACTGATCCCGAAACAAATGAGTCACCCTGTATCTTCAAGCGCTACCGCGCAGAACTTCTTTAGCTGTGAAAGGGTCACGTAAGGGTAAAAATAAGACGTTCCGTATACGCCAACGAGGCATTTGAAATAACGAGAAAAGAAAATCATATAGAGGAATTGGTAGATATTACAATTGAGCAAGAGTACTGTAGCTGATATCATGAAAAGGTATAAACACGAAGATAGAGTACAATTTATCCCTCAAAAAGGTCGTCCAAAGCCATTGGACGATCGTGATAAACGCGATGGTATGAAGAAAGTAAAGATTGATGCTACTTTAAGCACTCCGACATTAGCACCAGAGTTGTTTCAAGAAACTGGAAAAAGAAGTTCGTGCATCTACAGTGCGTCGTATGATCAATGAAAATGGCAGAATTCCTTGGAAAAATCCATACATTAACGATGTCAATCTAAAGAAAAGATTGTTGTTTGCCAATCAATACATTTCTAAAGAAGATACCTGGTGGAATAACGAGATATTTGCCGAATAAAAGTAAATACAGTGTGTTTGGTTCAGGTGGACATAAACTTATATGGCATAAAGCCAATGAAGAGCTTCCTGTTAAAAACCTCAGACCAACTCTGACACACGGCGCAGAAAGGGTGGGAAGCATCGTTCTTCAGGTTGGGAAGTCCGTGGTATTTCTGGCTCGTTTTTTCGTATCGTACCAACTATGGTGAACTTCTAATCTTCTAGCAATGGAAGGCCAATGAACAAACTGTGTATGGTGATATTTCTTCCAGTTCCAGAAATAAGTTTAATTAGGCGTTTTACCAGACTCATTGTGTCACTAGGCAATTTGAACGGTCCATCAGGCTGTTTACCAAGTTGTATTTCAACATTTTGTAGATAATACTTAACCGAGTCTACAAGAGCAAAATGCTTCATCCCATATTTGATCGATTCGCTGGGAATGTAAATGCAGGCACCTATTCATTAATACTGACATATTCAGATAAACTGCAACATTTCTGGTAACTGTCGTTCATCAAGTTGCAGAAATCTCTTATAACGACAAGTTTGTCCAATAATTTCCTCTCTTGTCTTGTTGCACGGCAATCAAGCCGCGAACATATTAAAATTAACAAAGATCTTCCAGTATTTGGAAGAAATTCAATTCCAGTGCCGTTTGTTGCCTAAAAATCTTTATAATTCAAATGGGATGATTGGAGAACTCCAGACATACAAAGTAGTCCAAAAAATGCCAATAATGCTTTATAAGTAAGAATTTTACAATTACGACTTCGTTGGAAGTCGAATTGATAATATTGATATTATGTATGGTTCCTATATTTTAGGACAACTTCTATGACGTCTTTAAAGAAAACGCAAAGAAATGCTTCTCTGATCGTGGTCACACTTCTGACAGGTCCTTTCGGTCCATTAGACTCAGGCACAATATTGGCATTTTTGGTCCTTATTCTGGAAGATGGTGCCCGTTTGTACCATTTTGTTTGCTTATATTTTCCTCTTTTCCGAGATAAAGCGAACCGTTGGATTCTACGTCAATATGCGTTGACACAGCTAGATACTGCGATGGGATCTCATCCGCATCACTCCACTGATCACTTTCACTTTGCTCAGAAAAGCTGTTGTGGTCATTTACTGTAATTTCAGTAGATTCATCTTCATCTTCAGAAGCGGCATAATAATGATCTCTTTTTCTTCTTCTTCTAATAGGTTTGCAAGTTCCTGCTTGGTGGTCAGTGAACGATGCATTGTGAAGCTAACCTGAAACTATCGCAAACGATGATTACCCGTTAAAATTATAGATATGTAATTATTACAGTATGACTTTTTTAATCCGAACATGCTTTAATCTAAAGCTCCAACAATCCGAACGCGAGATGTCGAAATTATAATCCGAACAGTCAAATGATTACTGCATGTAAATGCGGGAATCCCCTAAATTAGTTTTTAAATTACGATTCTGCGCCGTTTGCTTTTTAGTTTTATTTAAACTATTGATCGTCACGGGCTGACTTCACTTTTACTCTATAATTTTCAATGTGTTTTCTAAAAATAACACGTCACATTGTGTCTCTACAAGAAAAAAATGAGATTATGAAGAACTCAGACGCAGGCTGTATAATAACCTTTTTATCGCAGAAATACAAGGTGGGAAGTTCAACAATTTTTGATATAAAAAAAAAAAAGAAAAACAGCATTCTTTCTTATGCCACTTCGTCGTCCAGTTCTTCAGTGAATAGGGGAAAAACGTTGAAAGTAAGTGTTAATCCTGAAGTTGACAAAGCAGTTTACGCCTCGTTACTGCAGGCAAGATCTAAAGGTAAAAAGATTACAAATTATTAATGTAAATTTTTAATCCTATAATAAACTCTTAAAATAATTGTAGGTGTGCCATTATGGCAATATCAGGGGATATTTCGCTTGAAAAGGCACAATTCTGTTATGACCTCTTTTACAACGAAGGCGAATTCAAAGCCAGTATCAGATGGCCTGATAAATTTAAGAATAGACACGGAATAAGGGAACTCTCGATTACGGAAGAGAAATTATCACGTGATGAAGCTGTTGTTGCACCTTCTGAAAATTTGCTTCGAAAAAAAATTCATAATTTTATTTACGCTATAACTTGTAAACAAACGAAAATCGGATAACAACATTTGAGTTTTTTTACATTTATTTTTCATGTACAACACGCTCCTGAAGTTTGGCACGATCCTCCCGACTCACCTTGTATAAAAATAAACAATTAGATATTCACTGGGAATTTGAATTCCGCAAACGGTTATACGGGGTGTTGTACATCCCGAGCGTGCTCTCTAAGCACCGCTCACGACTGTATAAGGAAGGTCACGTGCTTTAACGTAGCTACTGAAAAAACTAAAGCGGTAAATTCAAATTTTAAAAAGTTACAGACGTTTCAACGTGGCCTGGGGTGCACCACACCGCACGCGACTAATTGTGGTTAAAAGGTTAAAAACTGTTTCAGCTTTTACCGTTTTCACGAGAAATGGAAAATGGAGAACATGGCATACTAATCATTTCTGAATAGTTTGTATGCCAAGTGGAAGTTGACGTTGCAATCAACTCCTTATGAGGAAACTCTCTTTGCGAATCTGTCCTTACTGTTGTTATGGGTGGTAAGTCGTTTTAATGTCATGCATGGTTTTTTAAATAAAAAATATATTTCACTCTAATTAACAGCTCCATTTTAGACTTTAACGCGATAATAATAATGAATTCAACATGTACAGGGTTATTTATTATAAATCGACACTCCCATTAATATTTTTAGTACAAAGTTTGTAGGTGGAAACGTACATTTCGTCAAGAGATTAATAGAAAATGCAATTGAGAGCTGATAAGTTTTCCATATTCATTTTATTCACGTTTCGACCTTGCTTTTTGCTTATGTTTCATAAAATGGGCATATGATCACTGCTTTGTCTGATTAACACAACACTGGAACGTTCCGTTGTCTAAGAGATGGTCCATCTCTATCTGATTCAGATATAATCTCCTCATTTCCAGCAATCACCAGAGATTTGGTCAATCCAAGCCTGTAGCCAGTAGCCTGAAACGCGCAGGCCTGGACGAAAGTTTGAAGTCCGGTTAATAATCTTTTAAAAAATACTAAAAAAAAAATGCTTAAACGTGTGAATTGACTTTGAATTATACGTATTTTTTTAACAATAATTTTTTTTCAGCCCCTAGCGGCAACCCTACCCAACTTTGTTTTTTTTTTAAGAAAACCTATGCTCTATGAGGGCTTGTTGAAAAGCTCGTGGAAAATTGAATCGTGTCATACGCTTTTTTCCTTTAATTCTGTGGTTATTAGGAAATAAAAAAAACTCTTTTTAAAAACAAAAATATGACGAATACCTTTTTAATCCTATCTAAAGATAGTAAACGTAGCAGATGGTGAAAGTGCCCTCCGCCCTCTACTTCGCATGCTTTCAGCCGATGGTACAACCCAATAAAACCTAATATTGCCAATGCTGCCTTTAATTCTCAATAAGTTTTTATTTTACGTCGATAAACCAAATAAACAAGTAAAGTATTATTTGGTATATGAAGTTGTGCTTTCAAAAACGAAAGAAATTTCTGTATATTTTTGGTCAAGTTTAACGCCTCGTTAACATCTCTTTCTTCGTTACGTTCTAAAGTTGCCGCGTTTTTGTGTAAAATTGAGCCGAAACGCCCAGTTTATTAGTTCGTGTACCCTCAAGGTGTTCTCTATGAACGTACTAAAGAAAAATGGTACTGCCGTAAAGGCAGCGCATCGAAGTCTTGGTAGTGGTGGGCTGCAGGGATGCAGTGCCACGTCAGGGGAAGAGCGCACGTTATTTAATGCAAAATGTCTGGAAAAACAATTTTCTCAGGGTATTGTTAGTAAAATATTGCACAAATCTGACGAATATGATGCATTGAAGTAGTTGTCCAGAAGTGGTCGGCCACGTGTTTTAGATGACTATTAAAAATTGGACATCGCCTTATCTCTGCAAGAAGATCTGCATGCATCAACGGTGTCATTGGCTCAAGACCACGTCGCGTTAGGTGTACCGTTTATTTAAATGGACTGCTTAGCAGCTACAATTATCGCTTCTGGGTCAGGAAAATCCACACTTGATATGTGAAGCTCATACGCAGCGCCCTTAGAAAGTAAATTTAAGGGCAGGTATCATTAACAACCAAAGTTTGAGGTCGTTTGTTTTTCAAGAAAACGTTGCAGCCGAATGCTACTTAAACCCTTTAAATTTCGAATTGGTGCCTGTACTAGCCATTATGTTTCCCAACGAAGTAGATCAAGATATACCTACTGAAACAGTTTGGTTTCAACGGCACACGACTCCCCCGCATTTTAGTGTTAATGTCAGAGGACATCTTGGTGAAATATTTGCGAGCTGCTGGATTTGACGACGTCGCACAATTGAACGGCCAGCCAGATCCCCAGACTTAACGCCATCGGATTGCTTTCTTTGGGGATATCTGGAAGGAGAGGTTTACCACAATAATTCGGTTAATATTGAAGACCTAAAAACCTAAATTGGAGTGGGGTCAAATAAGATACGGATATGGATTTTACCATGCCTGGGAAGAAGCAAATTAGAGAGCGAAGGGTGTTTTTGGCAACTGTTACTTTAAATAAACTGTAGATAGGACTAACAAGGTTTTTGTCTTTTTTTAGTGTTTTTTTATTTCCTAATAACCATATAATTTTAAGAAAAAAACGGGGTGGTAAAATTCAATTTTTAAGGGGGGGTTTCAACAAATTCATGCATGATATATTTCCAGATAAAAAAGTTGGGTGGAGCTGCAGCTAAGATGTTGAAGCAAAATATTTCGTTTTAGATTTATTTAGAAAATACGTACAACTGACAATCAATTCACGTATTTAAGCTTTTTTCAAAATTACTTGTTGAAATTAATAAATTTTATTCCGGATTTTGGCCCAGCCCTGTATATAGTCCATAACATCTTTTGAAGCAATATTTGCTGAGACATGTTTTCATTATTCCAGCATTGGTGTCCCTGCGTGTACCGAACGGTTGCGTGTGTGGCAGTGTTGGCACTGGCCAAGATCAGATTGCGTGTGGAAGAGAGGAGAATGGTCTGGAAGAAAGGTAAGGGTTTCAGAATAAGGTCAGAGAATGGGTGACGAATGAGTGGGAGAGTGAATGGACAGTGTATGATGGGTGGATGAAGGCCCTGGTCCCGACCATAAGACAGTGAGTCGAACGTGAATGGGGTACATGCTAACGCAGGTATTTACTGGACATGGAGTGTTTGGGAAATACCTGCAGAGAATAGGAATTGAGGAGAGCGACGGATGCTGGTTTTGCAAGATGACGGGAGGCGCAGGTACCCCGGAGCACACTCTCTGGGGATGTCCGGAGTGGGAGGCTGAACGTACCGAAGCTAGGAGATCGGGACTCAACCTGGACAGAGAGACGATTGGCAGCGGGCTTATGGAGAGCGAGAGGAAATGGAAGGTATTCAAACGCATGCTAAATAGGATTATGTGGAAGAAGACTGGGAGGGAGGGCACAAGGAGGAGGAGAGTGGAAGTGTAGAGTGCAGATATTGCGACTGGGCGCTCCGGAGGAATACCGATCTGGCGATACCGGAACCATAAGAAGAAAGAGGGTGGTTTTAGTGAGTAAGCGAGCGGAAGCTTGAATCCCACACTACCCAGCTCTATTAGGCCGGGTGTCTTTTGAAGATTTCCACCTCCTCGGGCACAAAAAAAACATTGGTGTCCCTATCTAAGAGCTCTGCACCCATGTTGGCATTGTAAGCAGCTGCCACAATACGCTGTTTGACAGTAATACGCTTCATGTCAGTCACGTCTCTTCTGGTCCCACACCATATTTTAAGGTTTACAATTTTTTCATCATGCTCATTCATTGGACGCGTCTTAATTTCTTCAACTAATTATTTTTCAACAAAAGCACAGTTTTCGGCATTTGGTTGTTCACTATTGCTCCAACCAAGGAAATATCTCTGAAAAATTGGTTATCAACCTCATTAAGGAAATTTATGCAAAATATTTGCCTGTGTAAAGAGAAATGTCTATAGACAACGCATCGGTGAGCTGCTAAATCATTCGGCTGTCTTCATCAATATTTTCAGGTGTGAGGACAAGAGCCGATTCGAGAAGTGTTCATTTTCCGCCAAAGGAATAAAAATTCAATGGAGTACTAACCACAAACTTCTCCAAATCTACTCGGTTAAGCGTTGCCTGAACATATTATTTTATGTGTACTTTCGCGTAAAACAGAATCATTTACAGTATAGTCCGGTTATAGCGAACCGTGAATTATGGTTCTTTATTTAACACAACTGTTTTTATAAAAGAACACAATTGTATGTCATTTGAGGGTAAATATATGAGGATCAACCTTTAGCATTACTTTGCAGCTTTGAGAAAATTATGCCGAAAGATGATGATATCTGTTAGTGAAGGGCGGTTATATATTATGCCTCACCCCTGAGTTTTATGGAGTGCGGTGATCCATAATGCCGGGCATCCACATGTCGGATAATACATATATGGGGCAAGATAAAATAAGAAGTACAGATGACCACATGAAGATCCACATGACCCTATGGTGATGTAGATGGCCCTTTACATATAGCAACATGACTGCTGTTAAAACAACCATACTGGATGTAACATACGATTTGTCGGGTCCGTTTTCACTTCAATTTAAATTCTATGTAAAATTTTCTATTTTAACAGACCCTTTTAAAAGAGATTTCATCAAATAATCATATAGAATTCTAAGATATACAGGGTGTTTGGTAACTCGTTACATTCCTTTAAGGGAGTGATAGAGCATGAGGCAAGGAATAAATTTAACTCAACTTACCTTAGTACCAAAGTCGATAATAACAAAGATACAGGGTGTCAAAGAGTAGAGAATGGGGGAGAAAGGAGGAGAGAAGGGAGAAGAAGAGGGGGTCACTTTCGACAAGACCTTAAATAATTAGAATAAAGTAATTATTAATTTTACAGAAAACAGACAACGGCCCTTTTAAAGACTAATATAAATGGAACTTAAATAAATTTAAATTTAAATAAATGCTGAAATTATTTTTACATTAATTTTAGGTGCGGTTTTCTCGGAAACCGTTGCTTTTAGCGACTTCAATAAAGTATACCTTTTTTAACAAAAATAGGTAGGAAAACTCCTTTTCCCAGTTCAAACTGACATACAGGGTGGCATAAAAAAGTTGTGGTGGTTGGAAGAGGTCCTAATCGCCGCAGGTGGCGCCCTCTAGAAGGTACAACCAAATGGTGCACACATTTGAATTTCTCATCCCAAAAAACCTTTGGATGCACAATTTTACAACATTAGCTGTAAGAAACCGCAAGATATTAAAGAAAATAATATTTATTTTTTCAATTTCGATAACCTCTATCTTTTTTATTATTGAATCTGAGTGTTAAGGTAAGTTGGATTAAAATTAGTCTATATCTCATGCTCTATCGCTCCCTTAAAGGAATGTATCGAGTTATCACACACCCTGTATATGTCAGAATAATACTCGAAAAATTCTCCATATTTAATACATGAATATTTATTAAAAGTACGTCGAGGAACAAACCGACGAGTTTACCACCACCCGACCGCACCTCTACTCTTCTATGTTTTAACTGCCCGTTCCTTTTTCCTTCTCCTTCCTTTTCCCCAATGGTGAGTTCCCCAATCCAAAAGGGAATTGTCCAACATTTCATCATTTAGTAACGGCAGTAGCAATAACTTCATTCAACAACAATTCATCAAAAGATGGCTTTGTGAGTCTGCCCGTCATACCCTTATTTTTATGTTTTTAGTTAAGAATTTATATTTTATTGATGAATAATAAATCAGCTTTTTGTATACATATTTGTTTCTGATTAATATTCTTTCATAAATTACTTCCGGTTATAACAGGCTAAAACTAAGCTTCTTCGAGGATCTATTATAACCAAACTCTACTGTATTTATTTGTTGAGACTGCTTGGACTCGCTGATTTCTATGATAACGATCTTACATTATACAGGGTATCCAACGAATATGGGCCACTATCCGTATCTTGAAAACTGCGACTAGGAAAAAATTGAAACTTGGGCATCATACTAAAGCGGAGGTGATTAAAAATTTAAATAACGTTTAGCGTCACTAGATGGCGCAACAATAGTCAACAATAGGCTCCTTTCTTCTGCATGATGCTTTGACAGATCCGCTCGTTTGAAAATGATCTATTATGCGTTTGAGGATTTTTCGTGATGGTTTCGGTTTTCCTGGATATCGAATACCAAATGTATGACATGTTCTGGTTAATACTTTGTTACATTCATCGTAAATAACAAATATATTGAAATAATCTTCGTTTGAATAATGTACGAGTGCCGCCGTACTTAAATTCTGGCGAGCAGCGCCACCTAGTAACTCTAGGCGTTATTTAAAATAAATTGTTAAGTACTGAACATTGAAAAGAGTTTTTATTTAATAAAATGAGAACGGTTAGATTTAGATATAGACAATTGAATCGAAAGTAGTACCGATTTTTGGTGTTAAATATGTACTCGTTGAAAAATTACGGGGTTCCTATTTAAAAAAAATTGAGTTTTTTACAATGCTTGAAGGATGATTTTGAACTCTCGTTTTAAATACCCTGTATGAAAAAACTTGATTTAACTCACTGATCCAAGGACTGTGAAGCATTTTGTACAGTAGCGCAGAATTTCATTGCAAAATACTTAGCCATTTTCGAATTACCAGAAAAAACATTCATGGCTGAAACTCTAATTTTTTTTGAAAAATTCTAAATATCTCGAAAACCGTAAAAATAAGATATAGAATACTAAACACGAAAAATATTCATGATGTTCCACAGAATCGGAATTTGTTATAATATATAGGTTGCACAATTCAAAATAAGCGAGTTGACGTTCATTTCCGGTATAACCGGAAATGTACTTTCATGAAAATATTTTTAATCAGTAGATCACCTCCACTTTAGTATGATGTCTAAGTTTCTATTTTTTCCTAGTTACAGTTTCGAAAATGCCGATAGTGGCGTTGGACACCCTGTATTGAGCATGGTTCGAACTTTCCGGAGTCAAATTCCAAAACACAAATTTTAACCGTGAGCTCAGCAAGTAAATATGATTTCGAGAAATATTGTCAAAAATGATTAGTACTTTGATCTTTCGTACCCAAAGCATCCGAATTCTCCGTGACTCGTATACGTTCATGGACATAAAACTGCCAAAAAAATTATTTCATTTTAAGAAGGTTCGAGAAAGCCATTTCTTTTACAAATTTTGCGCATATTTGTAAAGAGGAACACGTTTTCGAAGGAAATATCTTGGATACATTTTCTGTAGTGCCCATATGATAGCCCGAGTTCCAGCAAATTTAATTTCTTCGGATTGAAGTTGCATTCCGTTGGCGTGAACACACGGGTCCTTGACCAATTATTCCGCAGATGATGCGCTAATGGCTCATCATCTAATAAAGAATGGTTATTTTCATCTTAAGCCCCTGTTTCATCACTGTAGTTAAAAATCGATCAACAGGCGCATCGCTAATTTTAGAAAGATAGTGACGCTTCAACATTCTGGATATTTTGGAATTCCTTCTGAGTTAAAGACATTTTTCTCTCAAAAACATTTCAGTCGCAAAGACCTAACGCATTTCCAGCTATCTGTCAAGAAATATGCCGTTCCAGAAAAAAAAAGTTTTTTCAACAAAACCCGAAGGTCCTATGTGTTGTCCAGTGTTAGATCCATATTCTTTACGTAAAACAGTAATAAAAGCGAAATAACAATAAACTTGCTAATAATAAAACCTTACATTTAATCTCAAAACTGTGAGTGGGCATGCGTAAAAGTTACAGCGGTAATTTCTAAGGCATCTTACGCACATCTCTTCAAACACGTCCCAGTGCGTAAAAATAAATTTGAATCGCATATATCGCGCGTAATATTTTAAGTCTACAGAGATGAAGACAAAGAGAAGTAGATATACAGGGTGGATTTTTAAAAAGTATAAATGTCAATGCCTAGATAATTTTACCGGCTATGGACAAATCCAAAAACGCGTCCACCTTAATACAGAGTACTACATGGGAATTGAGTGTTTTGGAAATAGTCATAGAATCGTTAGTTTTTGATGTATGATTTGTTTTTTACTATAGCGGTGGGGTCGAAAACATAGCATTTTACCATCATGAACAGAAAATTACATCTGGCATGTTTCCGAGCAAATCGAAGTGAGCTTCTGTGTATCGCCTACCTCACCCTTTCACTATTTTCTGGAGTGCACATAGTACGTTGAGGACAGGGAGGCTTTTTTCCATCACTGAACTTCCTGTTCGTACATTCTTAATCCAATGAAAGATTGTCACTCCTGGGAGCAGAATCATTTCGATTAATGTCGAATCGGCGACGAAACTCATGCTGAACTGCAGTCTCAGACTCATCATTCCTAACAAAACAATCATAAACGAATACTCGATGTTGTAACGTCCACGATGGTTTCATGGTGGTAACTGAACAATAATAAGGAAATGCTCTGAGCCCAGGAATGAAATACCTGTTGAAGCACAACCCTTCCATTGTAAACGGCCGAGTACTACTGATTCTAAAAGCGCTTGTTTTTCGCGCCGCACCCTGTAGGATGGAGAAAGATGATTGAGCGTATTATGAACCCACTACCCCTTATTAAATGTACCTCAGCCACCCCGAGTCATTTTTTTAATAGCACGGACTTGACTCAGATATATCGATGCAGAGCATTTTTATTAAACTGTTCAATAATACTAAAGTTTCTGGAATTTCACCCCCAAATGTGTCAGATAATGCCTAAAATGCGAAATCTGTGGGTGAGTCATCTAGACATAGAATTAAATGGTTTTTAATTACGAATAACGAATAGCAGCGATAATGGATTGAAAGCTCGATGGTAATTAAATCAAAACGTAAGATTTGCTGCCCAATATTAACATTTTTTTATAATTGTTATATAAAAAGATCCCTGTTGGCAACATTGACAAAAGTTCCTTTGAGGATTGCACGATACTCAAAAATAATTTGCCGCCTTAACTCTCCAATTGTTTCTGGTTGGGTCTTGAACACTACAGATTTCAGGTGCTCCCACAAAAACCAATCCAAGGGCGTGAGATCGGGAGACCTAGGGGGCCATCCTATCGCTCTTTTTCATCTAATCTATCTTGCAGGGTAATTGTTATCCACCCACTGTCCGACGAGTAGAACAAAATGTAGCAGTGCCCCATCGTGTTGAAATCAGTACATTTTCCTCCTGCTGATTCTCTGGTTAATGAATTGCCAATGGTGCAATAGCTTTTTCTGAAAGATCACGGTAGATTTCACCATTCAAATTTCCGTCAATAAACAAAAGTCGTATGATAGCATCTTCAAGGATCCCGGCCCGTACATTCAGTTTTGGTAGATATTGAGCGCTCGCTTCGCTCATGACATGAGGGATCGAGTCACTCCATATCCTACAATTATGCCAATTGGGAGTATCATGCTAGTGAAATGTGCCCTCATCACCGAAGCAAACATTTAGCAGTGGTTGGGGTTAGTTGGTAATCGAAGCTACCATCACCTCGCAATATTCAATTCACTGGTGTGGATCATCTTCGTTCAATTCTTGATGATGATGAATTTTATATAGATCAAGTTGATGTGATTTTAGATCTTTCGGATCCGACACTGTTCACAGGCCAGTTATGGGTAGATGTTTGAAGGATGGATGACGATAGAGTTTGGGGAAATTGTCAGAGAAATTTCATTTGAGCGGGCTCATCTAATATTTTAGATTGATTTCTTTTTTGATAAGTCACGGAACCTGTTTCTTCAAATTTCTGCATTCATTTCCTAATGCAGGAAGGATTAACGTTTGTTTCGGGATAATGAGGAAATATTTCTGTGGGTTGTAAAATACAACTTTTCTCAACGCCATAAATAAAACGATTTCAACCCGTTCCGCAATTGAATAAACCAGGTTTCGATTGAAAAGTTGCGATTGGAAGCATGAAGTAAAAGGCAGATAATAAACAGGATTTAACGATTCACTGGGTAGAAAAACATTCATAAATACTGATAAAAGAAAAATACCACGTTTTTGCATTTAACTTTTTTATTAATTCTTTGATAACAATGTACGTCAAGAATGTAAATATCGTTTTTACGTTCGCACGGGAAATAACACTTTTCACACATCAGAACATATCGTACGCTTATTAAAAAAAGTTGCATTTTAATTACTATAAAACTTTGAATTATTATTAATTCCGTTACTTGCTATTCCTAACTGAAAATCATTTAATTCTACGTTAAAGTGCCTTAGTTATGGATTTTGCGTTTTAGGCATCATCGGATACATTTAATATACAGGGTGTCCCAGAATGAGGCGGTCAAGACTTAACCACCTACACCTTGGTCAAAAACATATCGATTCATGGTGATATACTTAGATACGAAGTTGTCTCCTTCTGGAGATACAGCCCGTCAAAGTTTCACTTTTTTTTAAATTTTGCAAATAAGTCGAAAAAGGCTATATGGATTCTAATGAAATTTGATGCATAGTCTTTCTGGTTCTCGGGGCACATTAGACGGGGGTTATTCCAAAACCATCAGGGGGTTGTGGTCAATCCCTAGAAGGTCGAGTGTTAAACACACCAAAACTTTCTTATTCGCTCATGAACACGTTTAATTTTTTTTATGTGAAATTTCCGCTCTATTATGTAATTTTTTGAAAATCTTTTATTGAATTTTGAGTTGGAGGCTCAATTAGACGAAAAAAACATAATTTTTCATTTCGATTTCTGGAACTGCTGGGCAACTGACAAGAAAGCGGTCACCAGCTTGGCTCATTTTCGATAATGTCAGTGAATGCAGAGCCTTCATAACGAAATAAAAGAATAAATTTCAATAAACAATTAACTTAACAAATGCTCAACATGATCGCCCCGTTTTTGAGTACAGAAGTTCACACGTCGAAGAAAATTAAAACTCATTCTTCGCTTCATGATTGGATCATTAACGCATTCCATCAGCTGTTTGCATGTTCTTGGAATGTTAAGTTGAAGTTCTAGTCTCCTCGTGCTGTTACGGGCGTTCTGCTCCAAATTCTCTAAAATGTCTTCTTCCGGTTCGACCGGTAGCGCCCAATGGCGCCCACATAAGTGCCGTTGACCAGCAAAGCTGCCCGTTTCCTAGAGTTTTCTCTCCAATCGCACAAAAATTTTCCAATTTGGAAATCGCTCGTTTGGAAATCTTTGCGCATAAACTCTTGCACTCTTATGATAATTTCCCTGTCAAAATCCCAATGTGAGCAACATATCTGTTTCTGCTTTAAACGTATGCATTCTTCAAAACTTACTTAAAATCTATGAAATCTGACCAAATCTGAAGACTCTGCGTTCACTGACATTGTCGAGAGTGAGCTGAGCTGGTGACCGCTTCCTTGTCAATTGTCCAGCAGTTCCAGAAATCGAAACGAAGAATTACATTTTTTCCGTTTAATTGAGGCTCCAAATCAAAATTCGATAAGAGATTTAAAAAAAGTTGCATAATGTACCGGAAATTTCAGATTAAAAAAATCAACAGTCTTCATGAGCGAATAAAAAAGTTCTGGTCTATTTAACATTCGACCTTCTAGGAATTGACCACAACCCCCTGATAGTTTTGGAATAATAACCCTCGTCTAATGGGCCCTTAGAAGCAGAACGACCACCCTACAAATTTCATTACAACTCATATATCCGTTCATCTAAGTATATCACCATGAATCGATATTTTTTCGACCAAGGAATATGTGGTTGAGCCTTGACCCCCTCATTCTGGGACACTCTGTATGATTGACATCGAAAAGCTTATTGAAAATGCTTTCCGACGACATGTCACAACCATGCCCGTGCCATACAAAATGACTTGGGGTGGCTGAAGTGCATTTGGTAGAGGATGATGAATTCATCATGCCCTCGATCATCTTCCTCCACCATATTATGGTAGTCGTGTTTGTGTTTCTCCATGGCCGGCATAATTGTTGAGACGTTGGCATTTAGGCTTTCAAAAACCTCATCGTGTATAGAGATATTGACTAAATCAGATCAGCTATCAACCGTATCAAGATCGATAAATTTATTGCGAACAGTCACGATCATTTTTTTCTTTTATTTACCAAGTTCTCATATTGCTCAACAATAGTTCGACAAAATTCTCGTACGGATCAAACGGAAAATTACGTAATTTTGTGACGATTCCATCAAAAGTTGAATGATCTAGTTGAGGAAAGTGAAGCTCAGCTGAAATATATTCATGAAATTCGCTTAAATTTCCATTTTCGCGTTATGATTGCAATATCCGTTATGAAAAGCGACTTTATGAAAATAGCTTAGAGGGCTTGCTTTTTGTTTGCCAGGACGCCATTTCTCGTGTTATTAAAGTGTCTCTTACTTTAGGGAGGAAAACACAGACAATAGAAAACGACCGCCAGTGGTTTCTTCTTATGCTAATTGCCGTGCGGTAATTGACTGCTAAAAGGAAATTCGGTTGATGATGCAGAAAAAACTGATTTCACAGGCAAAAAAGCTTTTTTCTTTTGCGTACAAAGGTGAGTCATAATGAATAGACCAAACTTCAGAACTGAACTCTTTATTCGAAAGTAGTGCTGGTTTGCCATTGAGTCTGCAACGGCTCAATACTTGAGCTGCAAGAACTTGAAAATCGTGCTGATGCGAATACTTATCGCAGTATTCTGGAAAATTGTTTATTTTTTTTTTTTGCAGATTTACCATTAAATATCAAAAGACAGATGTTTTTCCAAAATGACGGTGCAGCACGTCACAGTGGCAACCGACTAGTTACGTAATCACGTTAATAACACACGGACTGGTTGTTGTGGTCTTGTAAGGTAGCCGCCAAGGAGTCCTGATTAGAAACCGCTAAACTTCTTTTTGTGGGAATTTTTGAAGCGAATTCATCTCTCGTGAAGAGATCAATACCACGGACGAATCGATATAAAGAATTTTAGCAACAGCAAATCAGAGTCGTATGAGGTGAACTGTCACTGATACGAAGGTGCCGAAGGTGTATTGAGGCAGAAGGAGGACGTTTTGAAAATTTGCTCTAGTCTTCAGCTTTTTATTTATTATTTGAAGTTGTATGTGTGTTCGTTGTCCAAGGTTGAGGCTTAATTGACAATCGGTTGCCACAGATTTGCCATAAGGCAACCATGAAATCTATGAAATAAATTAGTGAAATATTATAGTTTTCATTTTTTTTTACTCGTAAATAGCGCATGTAACAAAAAAAAAACGTCTAGAGAGCGTTTTTTTTCTAAATTAAAAGGGAATTCTAAAAATAATTTTTCTTTCGAGAAAAACCAACAGCGTACCCTTTTTTTCGAACAAATTCTTCGAAGATGTACCCGTACGCACGCCACTGGTAAAACGAAAATGATTGGTTATACATAAAAAAATCGGCATAGCAAACTGTTAAAAAGTGCAAAATATCATCTAAATGCCTCGATTATTTTTAGAGATATTAATAAATTTGAATTTTTTTAACGAATCTTTACCACCATTTATTTTCATAACGAGGCATTTCCGGACCATGGTTTCAATAACGAACACTATCTCCAAATAGAATCCACTTCCGAAGTTTGATCCGCCAATTACGACTCGCCCTGTATACTATAATAGCTATTTCCCCAACAACTGTTTAAAATTCGTTCGGTGATCGCGTCCATAATGAGGTGGGAGTTTTCCTCCCTCGCTTTTCCCGAAAACTTCTTAATCGAACTCGAAATGACGTTCAATCCGGTCACATCGGCATTCCGACAACGGATTCGGGCGTAGAGCGACATCTGTAATCCACAGCCTTCACGTGATCCACATCGTAATAAGCAAATTTATCTTGAAACACGTGGGATCATTTCTAATACATTGTATTATACAGGGTGATTTTTAAGTAGGAAATTTTCTTCCGCTAAGAAACGAACGCTAAAAAAGTAAGCATTTTTTCCTTCGGCACTTCCCTCAAATATTAAAACTAATGGAAACACGGAATTGTGGCCAGAAAATGTATCCATTTAACTTTTGAAAAATAATTTTTTTGGTGGAAAATGTCTATTTTTTGACTTTATTTCCCAGTAAAAAAGAATAATCACACCAAAAAGGTAATATTTCCAATGAGATCTAACTATGTCGTTTTTTGAAAATTGTTAATTTTAACTATTCCCAAAATAATTAGCGTATTGCATCAGGTTAATTTAGATGCATTAAAATGGTTTTTATTTTTTACTGAAAAACAGTTTATGATGCCAAAGAGAAATTAATTCCGGTGAATTCAAGCTTTTCTTCAGAACTGATCAGGTAATTCAAAAATAATTCTTATACAAGGCGTCCGGAAATGGCGTCCCAATATTTTTGAAGGCTTGTGTTATAGCTTAACATAGGTTAGCGTCATTTTAACACAAGGAAAAAAATGCTTCCTTATCGATATATCGCTGCTTCAGTTTTCGGGACATTAAGTTTAAATTGGATACAGGGTGTTCCAATTTAGAGTGTTTTGACAGAAAAAAACTACTTACTAACTAATTTTTTTTTTTTGCCGAGGAAAAAATCTTCAAAAGACACCCGGCCTGTTGTTCTGGCGGCCGGGTAGTGTGGGATTCACCAGAGGGACACTCGTACTAGCTAAATTGGAGAAAAAATAATTTCACTTCCATGGGGCGGTTTTTGAAAAATGTTTAATATAAAAAACTGTTTCCCAAGATCTTCACAGCCCAATAAGCTATAAAAGGTTTTTCGCTTTTGAAATTGCTAATAACTTTCTTACTTATTAAAACATTGGAATTGCGTAAAAACACTATTACAGCACTTTTTTGAGGGGAATCTAATGGGCTGCTGAACTTTTCTCTGCTGTGCACCATTTCCTACAAATTGTTACAATTTAATTTTTTCAAATATAAATCATACATAAATAAGGCTTATCAAAATAGACAATTTTAAACTCTTTTCAACTATAACATATATAGGGCCTATTTGAAACAGCCCACCTGAAATATCTGGAATGACATTTTTTCTCTTCAGAAATCTTCGAGATATGTCAATTTTACTTTTAATACGTTTTTTATTTAATTAAGTGTTCAAATTGCAACCCATTTACTTCCATGCAATAATAAATTCTTTGTTTAATCTCTTCCCGGACATTTTGTAGCATTTCAGAAGTTATTTCACCGCATGCCCGCACTACCCAGTGGCAAAGATCTTCTAAAGATGTTGATTTCGTTTTAAAAGCAACGGTTTTCAAATGACCCCATAAGAAAAAGTCCAATGGTGTCAAATCAGGCGATCTTGGGGGTCATTCAATAAAATCTCTTTTACCAATCCAGTGTTCGGGAAGATGTTGGTCCAAAAAATTACATTCAGGAACTGCATAGTGCGGCGCAACGCCATCCTGTTGAAAAAATATATGATTCTCTGGCATCTGATCGTTGTTGTCAAGCATGTCCACAATGCGAGGGTGGATGAAGTGTTGAAGCAGAGCGAGTTAAGATTCGCCCGTTAGGTTATCAGGTAGAAAAAAAGATTCTACAATATGATTTTCCAAAATCCCAACCCATACATTCAATTTTTCTGGATAATGTCAATGTCGTCCTCACATAATTCTACGATTCACGATATCTGTAATTATGTCTGTTGATGAAAAGATTCAGAAAAAATGTGCATTCGTCAGAAAAGCATGTAGAATATAGAAAATTGGGACTGATCAAAATGCTTTCACTCATCACCTCACAAAATTGCATACGGCGATCTGAATCATCTTCAATGAGCTCATGAATCTTATACGGATTTAAATTATACTTTTTCAAGATTCTCTGAATACCACTAATTTCTAATTCTCAGGTGCTTGAAATAAACCTTTCTTCATTTACATGATCCAGTTCAATATGTCCCAAAATTTCAATCTGTGCGACCTCGTTGATGACGGTGTGTCGTCTTTCATGTTTTTTTTATTAGTAACGGATGCATTTTCCATGAATTTAGATATTGAATTCGTCACGCAGGGATGGCTCAGATTCTTGCCGGGATGCCTTCCATTAAAAATTCTTGCAGTTTCTCGGGCTATTTTATTGTTTTTGAAATAGATCGTGACACTTTCAATCCCCTCTGCAGCGATGGAATCCATGATGCTTTGAATCATCGGATGAATCGATAAATTTCGAGGTAAAATACTGATCAGTGTAAAATCGGAACAAAACTCCCCGATTAACGCTGAAAACCCATCATCTTCTGCTTAAGAATTCGATGATGAACATGATTTTTTATAGCATTGGCGAGTTTACTAACTGTAACTCATTTTTTCGATTTATTTCACCGACGTTCTAAAACAGTTCAATATTTAAAGGCAGAGAAAAAAAAATTCAGCATTATTGAAAAGAGAACTGAAATACCTTTGATTTGATTTTCCACTTGATCCCCGTGCTATTTAACATTCTTCAAAGGGTCGCCACCCCGTTTAGGGGGATGACTCTACACCTATGAATGTGCGATCTAACACCGTTCCTCTTAAAAGTAAAATTGACGTGTCTCGAAGATAAAATTTCATTCAAGATATTTCAGGTGGACTGTTTGCAATGGGCCACCCTGTATAACTTAATATACATTATTGAAAGTGGCGGAATTATAACGTATTATATTTTTCACATAAGTTACCTATGAAAATTGCCGTCAAGCAGTGAAGTAGCAATTCAGTCTTTGATTTTGCAATTACTACTGTTCCATTAAAGTTTACTTTGCGATTTCCCTTAATATATTGACTCTTAATATTAAGTATTCAGTGTTTAGTTAAAATGTATGATCAAATGAAAATTGTCGGGCAGTAAATAAACTTCACCTTAATACATATTCTGAATCAGAGAAGAGAATTTTTCAAAGAATAAAAAATTATTTAATGAATTATGGAAGCTCCAAACAGCCCTTACCGAAACATTAAAGCATAAGGGAAGGAAAGGGAATTCAAGAATTAGATACAATTTGAGAAGTCTTAGAAGATCCATATATATCCTTGCGGAGTCTGGCTGAAGGAAGCGGTAATAATACAAAAAGCATTTTAACAATGCTTAAAAAGCACCATTATCCACCTTATCGAACGAGACATATTTCCCAACTTCGCGAGGGAGACGTCGCCAGGAGGTTGAGATTTTGCCGCTGGTTTTTGGGAGAATTACAACTAAGATGTAAACTTTCCATTAACCGTTATTTAGGCTGATTAAGCGAGGGTGGATAATTCTGGGATATTTAATCGATACAATTCTTACCACTGGTACGCAGAAAATCCACATGCGCTTGTTCCTTACAGCTCCAAATTGCAAGTGGGTTTTTAAGCGAAGAGTTTTCCCACCATTGTGGGAAAACCACTGATCGGAACGAGTGATCCCATACTGGCGCTAGTAAAGTCCTATGACCTCACTGTCATGAATTTCTTCTTGTGGAGGGGACAAACTAATCTCATCTTCAAGGAAAGAAATATTGAAATGAGAGCAGAATTAGAAGAAGCCACACAACATGCTTTTGCAGGAATCACCGCTGTGAAACTGTTAAATAGTGGAAATTCTGTGCGAAGCAAGAGGAGCTCGGTTTGAACATCTACGTTGAAAGTATGCTTTAAAATTTATTTTATTTTATTAAAAATCATTAAAATTATCTTTAGTCTTAGGTTTCGACGCCTTTGACAGAAATTTTCATATCCAACTCATGCCGAAAAATTAATACGTTGTATCTCCGTCATTTTTGACAATAAACATTAAAGTTATATACAGGGTGAGTCTTAAATAATTTTTGTCTGACATATCTTTGTTTTCATATGTTATATCATTCATTTGTTATATCATAGACTACTAAGATAAAGTAACATTGTAATTTTTTTAATTATTGTTAAAATATTCGTTTGGAGCTTAAATAAATATGTCAATAGAAGACCAACTACGATATTAAACTGTTTTCATATTATTTTTGTGCTTTTTTAACAATACAAAAAAGTTATGTTGTTGTTACGTGTCAACAAGTAGAAAAAATGGGAATTTAAGTTATTTAATTGAATTTCTCGAAAACCGTTGCCCCTAGCGACACCAATAAGGTATAACTTTTTCAACTAGAAAAGGTAGGGGAACAAATTTTATGAGTCCAAAATGACATACACCGTGGCACAAAAAAGTTTAAATGACTCCTAATTGTCGATTGTGGCGCCCTCTACAAGATACACCGAAATCGTCAACAAATTTGAATTGATCATCTCCAAAAACCCATAAATAAGAAACTTCGTAAAATTGGCCTGAATTGTTCCAGAGATATTAAAGAAAATTTAATATCATTTTTCAACTTTGGCGCCCTGTATCTCAGTTATTATCAACTTGGTATAACATAAATTTAGCTATAATGCATTAGTTTTATGTCATAAATCCATCGTTGCTCCGGGTCCCATTACTTAAGACTCATCCTGTATATATCGTTGAAAAGGGTTTAAAATTGTCAATTTTGTTAAGCTATGGCCATCCATGATTAATATTTGAAAAAATGGAGTTAGAGGAATTTGTGGGAAAACGGTGAATAACAAAAAAAAATTGAGTACTTCATTGGATTTCCTCTCAAAAAGAGCGACAATAATGTTTTTACGCGATTCCAAAATTTTGATAAATAAAAAAGTTATTGGCGATTTTCAAAATGGCGGAAAATCGAAAAACTTATATCTAAGTGGGCTGTGACGATATCGAAAAATGGTTTTTGACATTAAACATTTCTTAAAAATCGAACCCGCAGCTCCTAAATCATTTTTTGGTCTATCTAGTCGGAAAATAGGTTTTTCTTGCCAAGACGCTCCAAATTGAAACGCCATGTGCACGCATTTCCGTTTGGCATCAGATCTAGCATTTATACTGGGTGACATAGAATGGAGAACACCCCATAAAAATAGTTTTATTTCAATCATTTTTGGTGTGCATGTTTGTACATGGAAACACAAAAAACGATTAAATTTTCAGCCATATTTGTCAATGTATTTACGAGCTATCGGGGTTTTCTTTGCTATAAAAATTGCAATAAAATATCAACAATATGACTGCAAAATATCATTTATTGGTGTGTAATGAGGTTAGAAAGTGCCTTTAGATCAACTAAATAGACGCGGAATGCAGCGAAATTCTCATCAATTGAGCGAGTTTGAGAGAGGTCGAATAATAGGTCTGCGAGAGGTTGATGATCGGTCATCTAGGGAAATCACCATTAGATTGAACCGCAGTGTAAACACTATAGTGAGATGTCAGGCATAGTTCCAAGAAGAGCAAACAAGCAGAAGGAGAGGTACTTGACGATTCCGAAGAACTGCAGAACGCAAAGGTCGCCGTCTCCGAATTATGGCCTTAAGAAATAGGTTCATTTCGTCGAGAACGCTGACGGATCAGTAGCTTGCCGACTATGGAAGGCCCATTGAGATTCGACCCATTTATTGCCGGATAAGAAGTTTTGGACTGATTTCCTACCGTTCTCATCTTGTGTTACCCCTAACCTTAAATCATCCTCAAAATCGACTGCACTAGTGCGGAGAATGGATGCATTGGAATATGGAATGGGATAATATCGTATTTAGTGACAAAGCTAGATTTTATTTGAGTATGGATGATGGTCGGGTAAGATTAAGAAGAAGACGGGATGAAAGACGAGATACTCAGTTTAAAATACTGAGACTTGTCCATCAGGCTATTGGGGTAATGGTTTAGAATACTATTACATGTGGTTGCAGGTTACCTTTACTTTTCATTAGAGAGGCAGTACTACAGCCCAACGATACATCTAAGAAGTCTTGGAACGTCATCTCGAGCCTTATCTGGAAACTCTTGTCAATCCAGTTTTCCAGCAAGATAATGGACGACCACATGCGGCTAGACTCACCATGAACTTCTCTCAACAAAACGCAATCAATTCGTTACCTTGGCCGCCTCGATTTCCAGACCTATCACCGGTTGAACATGCATGGGATATTGTAGGTAAAAGGTTGCCTAATCTACCCCATCTCTCACAAACCCTAGCGACGCTATGCCATGCTGTCCAGTTAGCCTGGAATAAGATACCCCAAGAGGACATCTATCTCCCTGTTAGATCCGCGCCTAAGCGTGTACCGGAATGGGGAAGACACCGCGGAGGACCGACAAATTATGAATTTTTTTTGGTTTTTAACAATTAATTTTTTTAATTAAGTATTGGTTTTAGCGTACGTTTTCGCACACCATAAATCATTTAATTAAAGTCATTTTTACGGGGTGTTTTCTATGTTACACAGCATGTTATAAATATGCATAGGATCATAGCACAACTTTTCTGTGATAAGCCTGCACTGGCCGCTCAATTTTTTCAGACCACTCTTTCATGTCCCGCATTGTTCCCGTGTCCCTATCTCTTTTCGACCTGTTTTTGAAAATAACGTATAAAACGGTCCAATCGCAGCCTAATTTCCAAGCATGCGCAAACCTTTGAAGTGGGGTCCAAAAGTTTTCGCCCCTGCACATTTTCGGATTTTTCCAGAGAGTAACAAAACTTCGTTTAACCCTTTATGTTCCTGAATGGCAAAAATGAGTCGAATCGAGAAGGATATGCTCGGTTAAAAATTCTTGAAATCCAAGTGCAGATTGAATTTTATAAATTATGAAAACTGAGTATCGTGCGGCGATACATTTTCTAGTCTTCTAGTAGAGAAGGAAAATATGCAAAGGACAAATGGACGTTGTACGCGGTAATTTGTCCCCATTCTATTCCGCCATGGAGGGCTGGACGCGGTGATTTCGTATGTGCCTCGAAAATATCGGTGACGATCTGCGACCAGGACACCCTGTTGAAGTGTTAACGCTGGAATCAATAGTTGCTAAAAAAGGGGGCCATTTTAGACAGACGTGTAAAAGCAAAACAAGTCGCAGCAAGATTGGCGCATTTTAAAACCAGTTTTGAGAGTTCCATATGAAACTTTCCATTCGAATAAAGCACGTGCAAGCCGCATATCCAAATTCCTTTGGATGATTGAAATGCAACAACGTGCAGAAAGCCGAAGACAAATTTTTAGAACTTTGTAAGGAAAATCCAGACCAGTTTTCGAAGTCAGTTGTGGCAGGGGATAAAGTCATGTTCCTTCATTATGACCCTCTAGCTAAACGATCATCAATGGAACGGTAGCGTCCCAAAGAACCGCGGCCTAAAAAAGCCAATGTCTAGCAATCAACAAAGAAGGTGATGATACGGTTTTTTCTTTAGGTCAATTAATCAAAAGAATTTCCTCGCATTCCTTTGACTAACTGCAAAGAGAGGAATACCGGTAAACGGAATTTATTGTACCTTCCTTTTACACAACTTACGAGATTTAATCAAAGAAAAGCGGCATGGAAAGCTTAGCCGAGGTGTGCGACTATGGCATGACAATGCTCTAGTCTATACGGTTGTGCTCGTAAAAGCTGCAGGGCTCGAATGCAGTTAACAGCAACTGAACCGTCCACTGTACTGTCCTAACCTGGGTCACAGTGATCGTTTGTGTTTTCAAAATTCAAATCTGACCCGTGTCATAGAAAATTTTCCAATGATAAAGAAATCAAGTCAGCAACTTTAGAACATTTCAACACAGCAAATTTCAGTTAATTTTTTCAAAGATTTAGAAATGTTGATTAGTTGTTCTGAAAAGTGCATTGAGACCAAAGAAGATTATGTTGAAATACCAAAAAAAAATGTTTTATTCTATCATCGTTAAAAGTGTATTAGGACGGAAGCTTGGACCTTGCTATGTACAGTGGCGGACAAAAGTTTAGAAACTTTTTCATTTCTCAATTAGTTGAAACAAGTGGGGAGTTATTGTGATACCTTTGATATACAATGGGAACCTCGCAGAAGGTTGATTGCTTGATGAACTTAATTATTAAATTTAATATATAAAGGAATAGTTAGAAGAACATTTTATTTTTGGAACGGACAAAAGTTTTGAAACTTCTGGACATCGAATCTACAAGTTTGGTACACATTTCTTCAGGAATGTTTTCCCATTGGTCCATGGCGTCAAGAAATTCAACTCTATTTCGAATATTTTTCAATCGAATACGACGGTTTAATGCTTCCCACAAGTGCTCAATAGGATATAAATCTGGTGATTGTGATGGCCAGTCAATTAAATCCACCTTCTTTGTTGATAACCAATTTTTGATAAGCTTTGAAGTATGCTTGGGGTCATTATCTTTTTGGAATCTCCAACGAAGAGGCATTTCATATTCCGCAAAAGGCAACATTTGATTCTCCAAGATGTCCTGATATTGGAGTTTCTAAACTTTTGTCCGATACTGTATATAGAAACTTGTGGATTTATTTTACGAAAAATATTGACATGTGCATGATGGAATAATGTTATGAACATATTCCATTATTGAGAAAAGTTATTAAATTATCGAGATATAGAAAGATAAACTGACAAGTTCGGTACCATTCGACTACACCGCTGTCTTTCTGTCTACACCCTGTCCGTTCCCAGGAGTAATCCTTGTCCAAAAATGGGGTTCCTCGATATGAAGCCATTTAGTAGCGGCGGTAGTAGTAACTTCGTTCGACAATGCTTCATCCCTAGATGGCTCTGTCGGTGTGTCCATCATTATCTTACCGATAACTTTAATTCTAAAACGTATAAACTACGAAATCTCCGACATGCGCATCACTTTAATTTGGTATCTCAAAACTGAAACAGTTCTAAAGCGAAATTTTGAAACTTTAGTAGTCTCTATCTGAATAACGAACACCATGTTTAAACCAAGAACGATTTCAATTTCATCTTAGGAATGATCTTCCGAAATATTTGCTTGCCGATTCCGAACATCACGTATAACAGAAAACAGTAGTCTATTTTTTCTTTAAATGTTCACTGATCTGTACAAGCGCATGCCAGTCGTGGAACTGGTTATACAGGGTATTTAATTTAAAGTGACCCCCGTTGTCAGCCCTTTAATATTTGCATCGATGTACTGAACACCTTGTAGATGTCGCGTTTCCCCGAAAATGAGACCCAACTAAGAGATAACCTTAGCATGATTTTTCAAGTCATTTCTAATATAACCTTACTCCTAAAATGAGCCTTAGTTGCATTTATTAAAAGGACGGCTAGGGGAACCCCTTTTGCCGGTCTTCGTGTCGGTCAGTGGCGGACACCATCGTCATTGACCTGTCGTGCGTTAAAGCCGGTCTTCGTGTCGGTCAGTGGCGGACACCATCGTCATTGACCTGTCGTGCGTTAAATGTAGTTTTAACAACCCACATTTAGTCATTTATAATTTTTTTTCACATAAAATTAGTGAAAAAGAAAGACTTTCGATAGGATACAAAACAGCAATTGTTGAAAACTCCAAAGACAAAAATTTCCGTTTTTTGTAGAGAAAAGAAGCCGAATCTACGAATGGTTCGAAAGTGGCAATCCCAGTAAAATATCCAAAGTCGACAAATCGACTAGGGAAATGTCAAGAAGGGTAAGTGTGGATCAAGTCGAAGCCCATTATTGACTGAATTGGAAGACACCATACTTGAATGGATTGCTGACCGAAGAGCAAAATGTTTGGTTGTTCGTAGGGCTGATATTCAAGCATTTGCTCTTGCAATGGTACCATACCTAGACATACCGCCAGACGAATCCAAACCATCGCAACACTGGGTGGATCGCTTTCTTCAGCGACATGAACTGTTACCAAGAAGGTCGACAAACCTGTTCAAGTTGGAAGATAGTGAAGTGATTAAACGTGCACTTGCTTTCAAGTGTCTCGTCGATGCCATCGACTTCTCTATGTACCTACTATCGAACATGTTTGCTATGGATGAAACTGCAATGTTTATAGGTCAACAATCTCAAATTATCATTGATCAGAAGGATATTTCCGAGATCTACATTTCCTCCACTGGTTACGAAAGTAGACGCATTACGTGTGTTTTGGCAATTCATCTCGATGGAAAGGAAGTTTGTTCCTGAGTTCCTGCCTAACACTAGGGACTGCCTCACTAGGCACCCACAGAGAAATCCAAATAGGCTGGCGGGGTGTTGTACTTGAGTCGAAGGACCAGACGGGCTACCGTCATGAATAATGGGGGTCCAAAGGTTCGAGAGGGTACAGGAACTCTGTTATACGCATGACAATAAATTTAATCACAGATTAGTTGAAATACAGGGTTTGATTGGTGATTAAATTATTAACTATAATACCCGTGTACAGATTTCGATTGCGACAAGATGAGGAAAGGTTCTGCTTTCTGCTCCAAGAGGGGTGGTGCTCTTTCTCGAAAAACGCAGGTCCCAGCGTTTGGTTTTTCCCACGATTTCGTGGGAAAGTCACCACCTTCATACCTTCCCACCAATCGCTGACACCTTTTGGTTCTTGGGCCACTTGCGCGGATTGATACGAGACATTCCATCCTAATTTACTGCGGCCCTTTATCTGTTTTACGATTCGAACTTCATAAATCAGGAGGGAAGTAAACCAGATGAATGGTATTTAGCGCGGTACCCGTGGTTCGGCACCTAATGGTAGGTCGAGGTTTGAGTTCTGGCTTCTTTCTATTTTTATTCATTGCCCAGACGTCAGGGCATTGCGTGGGAGCGAGATCTTTATGTTGGAGTTTCTCCAACAGCAGTCCCCCCTCCAGTCATCTCTGAGGGCGAGAAGGAGGGAATCGAACATGTTTCAGGTGTTTGTGTTCTTGAAGCTGAAAAAGCTGGATCGAGATCAGCAACAATCAGATAGTGGATTGATGCATTTCTACCGCTTGTTTTGCGCGGTGGCAAAAGGAATATGTTCGTGTGAGATCCTGCAAGCGCCCATCGTGCTGAAGACATGAAGAATTTGTTTATAGAAAGAAAAATTGACCAAATAATGGTTCCCCCAGGAACGGCTGCATATCTCCAAACTCTGAAAACTGATATGGCAATAAACAAGCCATTAAAAATCATTTGCGTAAGGAAATCAATGACTACATTGAAAATAGAATGGAGAGAAATCAGGGCGGAGGCTTCGTAAAGTCTGAGCTACAAGGAGTCGTCACTTGGGAGAAGGATGCATGGAATGAAATGACGGACAGTTGCGTCTTCAGTGCCCCACGAGCAGGCTACCTAGACAAGAAGGGCCCATTTGAGGAGAGCGCTGTTGCTCAGCATGATAAGTGATGATCTTAGACAGTGCGTCGTATTTGAAATGAAGGCGCCCCCATATTTTTGCTATTTAAAGGAATACAAATCTGAATTTATCCACAGTTATTCACTTGAGAGTCCTCTAAAGAGCCCCCAGATCATTGCTCCTCTGTGTTCAACTGGGGACACCAACCATTGCTCAGTACAATATTCGCACGATTTTTTAGGAATAAACACCCGTTTGCGCTTTGACGCAAATGCTTCGAATTCGGATTTATCCCTCCAAAATTCGTTTTCCCAACTTTCAGTAGTCAAATTTTCAAGCAACTTTGCCCCCGGCAATCTTTCCCGTTCGAACGATTTTCTCAAAATCGGTTTCTGGCAGTGATTCTTCCATTAAGGCCACTTTCTGCAAGTCGCCCCCTTACTGCGGTGGTACTGATGAAATCGTCACGGGATAAATTTATGGTTGAAGTGCCTTCCGAAATTGAATGGTTAGTTGAAATTTGCACAAACACGAACGCCAATGGCTTCGTTACACGCGAAAACAATTTGAGAACGACTCCAGCTGCTCAAAATTCAGTGCGTTGCATAAGTCTGCCCTAATACCTCAGTCGTTACTACTGAAATTTTCTTCACTTTTAGGGTGGTAATTGTATGTTGGAAAAACGAATTATTCGGCATATTAAAAATGTTCCTTCGCCATTGGCGTGCGTCTTTGGGGAGGTGAAAGGGGGTCAATTATTCAGCGAAAGGATACTCGGACCTATTTTAGATCATTTTTCCAATCATATTTAAAGTCAGAAGCCATTTTTTTCTTAAATTTTAGGAGGTAATTCTTGAGAGGCTTGCCTGGTCCTGGCTCAAAGCTGTTCTCTGTCACGAGGCCGAGTAGCATGCAGTTTATCTTTCAACTGCCCCCATAGAAAAAAATCACAAGGGGCTATCGGCTACTAGGATATCTTCGTGGAAATTGATCAAAGAGTGTGTCGATACAAAAGTTTTTGTTGTCGATCTATTTATCACTAAAATGGTACAAAATCGGAGAATAATTCTCACAACAATTGAAGAAAAAGTTCAAATCAGCTCTTTAATTGATGATAATGAAAGATTTACTCATGAGATTGCACGAATATTTGCTCGACGTCATCATGATCGAGCTCCAATTTGGCACAAAACCGTTGGTGACGTCGACAAATCGTTTGCAAGTACCGGAACAGTACCGGAGCAATTTTCAAGATGAGACCGAAAAGACACAATTTAAACGAACGACAATGTCCAAACGATTAGCACATGTTAGGAAAATTTCGGAACAATCCAAATGATACCATAAGGGCAGTTGAGAGGACACTAAATTTAAGGAGAAATAAATTCTGAAGGTGTCTGACACCCTACAGAATTAGGGCATTTAAGCCAACATTCATCCATACTCATTTAGATGAGGATTTTGAAAGGCGTTTTGAATTTTGACTATGGTTGCCAAGTACCTATCCTAACAATAGATTTTTTTAAAGAGCATAATGTTTATTTATCAGGCAATGTTTATGACAAAGGATGTGTAGTCTGGTCCAAGTGGTAGCCATTGGATAGATGAAAATCCTAACTCTGTAGTTAATTGTAAAAACCATTTCATCGAAAAAGTTAACGTGTGGTGTAGCATATAAAACAACCAAATTGTTGGGCCCTTTTTCCTCAACAAACTCGACAGAGAAAATTTTCTACATTCTTTACAATATATATGTTTTTAAATATTTTAATGGAATTGCCTCTGGCACAGAGAGGAAAATTATAATTCCAGTTAGAGAGCATCCCTGCGCATAATTTTCTCGCAGTGAAAAATTTTGCTAAAGGCGAATTTCCCTGTGAACTGGCTAGGTGGAAATAGCCCTTCAGAACCATGCCCCATCAGATCGCCTGATATGTACAGGGTAATTCGCAATTTAACCGACACAGAACAGGTGCGTGTAGGGGACCTTAAAACATGTCGATTTTTTATAAAAAGTTTTTTCCTGGTGCTTTCGGTTGCTGAGATATCGGTTTCTGAAGATGAATAAAAAAATTGAAAAAATTCTCTATTTCAGGAAGGGCTTAACCTAGAATCACCATATTTGAGAAATATTTTCGCTTCATTGACGTCTTTATTTGCTGAAAATTTGAAGTGGCTGAAGACTTAATAAAAGGTGGTTTGGGGGTGGGTCACCCTTAAAATTATATGATTTTTTTTAACCCTAACCAAATTCAATAATTAAGGTTTATCAATATGATAGTAAGTTTAATTTCATATCTTAAGGCCGAGAAGGAGTCCAAAACGAATAGCGCCCCGGACGACCATTAAAATCTACCGACGAAAGCGACGTCAGGGAAATCAAAGATTTGATACTCCAAAATTTTCGATTGACAATTGGAGGCCTTGCTGATGCTATCAGCATTTTATATGAATCAACCCCAACCATTTTAAAACATGTATTGTGCCTGAAACACGTTAAATCTCCATTGATTTCGAAAACACTCAGTTATTTAGAAAAAAAAGTCGCCTTGAAATTTGCTAAACAATTATTTCTGACTACCAGGACATCATGAAACGCATCATTATGGGACACGACACTTGGACCTGGGCATACGGCGAAGAAACGAGTTACCAATCGACCGAATATCGTGCAAAAGGTGAACCAAGATAGAAAAAGGTTCCTTAAAAACCAAGGTCATGTTGACAGTTTTCTTCCATTATGGTGATGTTGTGCATTATGATTTTCTTACGCCAAACCAAACTGTTAACAAGGAATGTTATTTGAACGTTATGCGCCGTTTGCGTGAAGCTATTCGCCTCAAGAGGTCAGAATTATGGGCAGACAATTCTTGGTTTTTGTACCACGGTAATGCACCGTCCCACAGTTCATTGGTTTTTCGAGAACTTTTGCTAAAAACCCGACTCATATAGTTCCGCAACCACCGTACTCGCCTGATTTAGCACCGTTGGACTTTTAGCTGTTCAACAAGTTCAAAAGACCGCTCACGGGGACACCTTTTGACTCGATTGAGGAAATGAAGGCCGAATCCAAGAAAGTATTGAAGTCCGTCCAGGAAAAGGATTTGTCTGACTATTTGAAGGATTGGAAAAAACGATGGAGTAAGTGCATTGCGTCGAACAGGGAGAAGTTTGAAGGAGATGAAATTAATTTGCAAGAATAAATTAAGATTTTTCATTTTATAAATAAATTCGCCTCATTTTTTCATAACGACAGTGTAGACCATTTGCGGGTCAGATCTGCTCCATGTGCACTAAAGACACTTAAATTAAAAAAAGCCTTCCAATTGCGCGTGAAAAAAACCACATCAGATAGGCCAATGACTACTGAACTCATAATTAATATGAATCTTTTGAATCTGTGTTTCACCAGAACACGAGGAACATGCCTATGGCCCTGCTCTCCAGCCTGCAGAGGCCCTTCAGATCGTCTAAACTGGAAAACCTTTCTAAACTGATAAGATCTTAACGACAAGAATTTCTGTTCCGAAAAATCCGGGAGCGAGTCCCTAAATCCAGGAAAAAGTCGTTAAGTAGGAAAAACAGGGAGAAGTGAACGATACGTCATGCTTATGGAGGATTAGTGGCCTGAAACGGATTTTAGTTTTAAAATATCTCTTCGATAAGTCGTCCAAGTTGAACGTCGTCCAAGGGTTCGTTAATCTGCTTTGCATACGGAAACGTCAACAGATTTACAGTTGGATATTGTTACACTTCTCGTGAGTTTAACGGAAAGTGAGACTTCTCAAACTTTATGTGGTCCAACAGACTTTATTTAAACACAAGTACAATAATGAATGGCACCTGAACCATTTAAACAACGCAACAAACTGTTTGGGACTATTTTACATGTTTTCACATGATTCACGACGGCTTTTAACGCTTAATTCCAACTTATTAAAAATGCGTAAATTTTTGAAAATTTTCGTCAAATTTGGAATACGATGTGCCCTTTTAAAAACACTATAACTTTTTTTCCAATTTTTCATGAATTCTACAAAAGTGGCTCGAATGTGTGCCATTTGCTTATCAAATTACGAAACCCGAAGTTTCATTCATTGGACATAATATGATATGTCCATGGGGCACTTTTGCGAACTCTCGCTTGCAAAATGGCCGAGACTAAATATCCACATTTGCGTGTACCGCGCACGCGTAAATAATGAAACAATTTTATTAGAGATAACTTAGAGATAACGACAGGACTTTAAGAAATTAAAGAGACGATCAGAAGTTTAAAAAGAAAAAAATTCAGTGGAAATAAAACGCGATTCATCTGCAATGAAAAATTGGCTTTTTTTAAGTAAACGTGGTTGGGGGAGGGGATAGCGTAAGAAGATACACTGGGAATTCCTCCCTAAACGTTTCGACTCAATCTAAGATCGTCTAGAAAAGCGTTTGCGAAGCTCATGAAGACAGAGGATTATTTTGAGGAGTTGTGTTCCCCCATCGAAACCAAAGGACTCTTGAAGGACGGGAAACTGACTATACTTATCGCTTGCCAAGTTATAAGTTTCACAAGGGTGGAAGCAAAAGTTGTGCGAAATCTTGATGAAGGCTAAAGAAGCCGTTGGCAAGTTGTAATTATAAAGTTTAAACCTTCAAAAGTGAACCTTTTTAACTATGTCAACCCTAATGTAACCTAGAAGTTAAGAAGTTTCCTGGTTCTAATAATAATACATCTAACGAAGGAGTTTTCCAATTATCTAGTTAGTTTTTATTCCTAGCTAGATAAAGTGTTCCAAGCTTTAGGGGTCAAACTTAAATTACAATTTATACATAAAAAAATGATCGTAGTTTGCTACGCAGGTTGTAACTTAAAAACGTTTCGTAACAGAAATACAGTGTGTTAAAGTGTTCATAGAAAATGGAAAATTTATTAATTTCTCATCTACTACTTAATGCATTCTATTGCGATTTTATAGGCGCTACTTGTACCAAACAACTAATATTTTAAAGTGAATGAAATATAATATTTGATTTCAATAGTAGCACGTGCAAGGGCACTGTCTTATCTACATTTAAAGAAAAAAATGTATGCCACTGGTTTGTCCCAAAATAAATAAACACGATTGTAGTCTTTACTCATTTTTAAATAAATAAAAAAGATATCCAATCTTTTTTTGGAGAAACACTTCGTTTCAAAGTAAAAAAATTAAATTAATATTTTTTACGTTATCTCTAAAATAATGTTGAGGCAATCTTCATTTTTTTAAAATATTAAATTAAAAAAGTAATAACTAATAAGTTCTTAAACATTACTGAATTTTACAGCCAGTGTTTAAAGTGTAATCCATCGAGTTCGATGCCTTTTTGGCATTAACAAAATCAATAAAAATGGCTCTGGAAAAACGACAATTATTGCGAGCAGTGGCTATAAAATTCGAGAATGTCTAACAATTTGTTAATTATTGATTTTAAAATTTACTTTATTTTAAAAAATATCAAAATTAATTCAACCTTATGTTTAAGATAACAATTTAAAGGAATTAACACCTGATGCATTAAGACAATTAAATCGTTGTTTAACTCCAAAACGGTGTGTTTCCCAAAAAAGAATCCCATGTCTCTTCTATTAAAAAATGAATGCAGACTACAAATGTCGTTTTTATTTTGAAAAAAATCAATGTCGTACGTTTTTTTTTCAATATATTCAAGGTAGTGCCCATGCGCACGCTACTGTTAAAATCAAATATTATATTTTACCTAAAAAATGAATTGCTTGACAAAAGTAACGTCTACAAATTTCCAATATCAAGCGATTTATGAGAAATTCATAAATTTTAAAACTTCTACGAAAAATTTAAAACGACAAAAAAACAACACACTCTATTTGTGTTACGAAACATTTTTGAAATATGACCTATATAGCAAACTACGATTATTTTTCTATGCAAAAATCGTGATTAAAGTTTAATTCCTAAAAGTAGGGTCACCGTGAAAAATTTTTTTTTTTTTTTATTTATCGATTTCAACCTCGCAATATAGCAAAGTGTGATAATCTCAGAATATTTATTGTTTTTATCATTGCATGTATTCATAAACGGTATTTTTCTAAGTTATAATAGTGATAAATTTTATTAAAAATGCGATAAACTCGCTTGACATAATGGTGAACGAAAATAATCGAATTTTCTATACTACCCGTATCTCTAAATAATGAAGAATTAGTGAACGCAGTTAAATCTTTCATATTGATCTAAAATTTCAACACGATGCCTTTCTTATAGAGTGTTTTTATTAAATACTGGAACAAATGCATTTTCTATTAGAATATGGGATTTAAGGCAGATACTACTTTCGTATAAAGTAGCAGCCGTTATTTTTAAAAGCTAAAAGTTCGGAGTAAACTGGCAGCTTAGGATAATTCTGAAGTTAAAGAAACTCTATTTGGCAAAAGTAGCAGAAAAAGTAGAAAGTTCCCCTAATAAAAGACGTTAACTAAATAGTATTTTCAGTTTTTAGTTACTTAATTTTATTTTTTCGCAAAGGAAAGATATCAACATTAGCGAAAGTAAGGCAGGGAAGTCATCATATAACTTTTACAGAATTATTTCTGATCGTAAAAGAGAAGGTAAAGACGATTCTCTCCAAAACAGTTTGCGATGATGGAAAATAATAAAACTCGATGATGATAGCAGGAGAGCTGTGCATACATTTTACTTTGCTAATGAAATTCCGACTTTGGAGGAAAACTCAACGTAAATCTCTAGAAAACAATATAATACCGTAAATGTCCAAAGAAACTCTAGGAAGAGAACTACGACTACTGAGTTCTTTCTTTGTTAAACCTAATGGAAAGTCACCATTAATAGAGAAGCCCGAAATAGTTATTTGGCGTCGCCGTTTGAAGAATGCGAGAGTCCCGCATCTAAAGTAGAAAATATACTAGCTTGATGAAGCTTAGCTAAATGTAGGGCATTCCGTGCAAAAAGTATGGCAGGACGCAACTATGACTAGCAGCACATAAACAGCATAGGAAGGATGGTCCATAGGCATAAAACCTCCTATAAAACGTATAATTACCAATGGAGGAAGTGATATTGGGCTTTTGATATATGAAAGAGTATTTTTTACCTCAAACATAACGGGAGATTACCACGAGGGAATGACTTCTATTCGCTTTGAGCAATGGTTTCATTTAGTGCTTCAAAGAGCGGATGTCAATTTGCTTATTGTTATAGATAATGCAGATTATCACAGTTATAGCGAAAGAGTCCCTACCGTGTCCAGTCCAAAAACATGACATGCAATAATGGTTACGAGAAAAAGGAATTCCTTTCCACGAAAATGCAATTAAAGCAGAGCTAATGAGCGTAATACGACACCATAAACCACAGTACACGTATAAACGGTATCCCAGGGAAAAGTGTCCACCCTAAATATATTTCCTGTTGCTTGTTGGGGGAAAATCGCTAAAGCGCGTCAACGACAAAAAATTGTTTTCGAAATGTCTCTACCCCTAGAAATCACCCCTTTGAAATTTTCAAATTGGAAGAGGGGTTATGCTATTCTCCTTTGCAAGGTAATTTCATTCTCTACACGGTTAAGCTTTTATTGTTTATTTTAATACATCGTTCTTGTAAATGTTAAGCAAAAATTAAATAACACGAATTTAACCGTGAATTTTTGTCAACACATAAGTTATTGGTCCAAAACCGTATTGTCATTGTAATAAATGTTGAAAGTGTACATTGAGATTCAGTCTCAAAGTCCCAAATTTATCAATAACAATCATATTTCTAACGTCCCATTTAAAAAAATTGATAAAAAACATTTTTAAATTGATAAATTTTAATTTTTTTGGAGGAACAATGTGTTGATATTTTTCTCCATGCTTAGCAGTTTTAGTTCTTCGTGGGAAGATATCAGTTTGCAATTCGTTTAAATTTTTAGCTTGATCACAATGATTCATACGTTACAAGAGAGAATCGAGATTGTGAGTGTATCTTAAAAACAATAATTCTGCACGACCGGCAGCTCATACCTTCAATTTAAATCATGCTAACGATGCGGCATGCCGCCCTTATGTACATACATATATGATTTGCTAATTAATTTCAATGAGACTGGTTCCGTTAGAAATGAAAAACACGAAGTTGACTGCTTAATGAGAGGTGATGAAGTCCAAATTGCGGTTCTGGGACATGTTCAAATGGACAACAGAACATCTGTACGAAAGACTGCTGAGGAAACCGGCGTTTCAAGAAGTACTCTTCATAGACTTTTAAAACATGTTAAATTCCATACTTATGTGATAAAACTAGTACAGGAATTAAATGAGTATGATTTCGACCGTCTATTAGAATTCTGCGATTCCTCTAGTAAAACTTATATATTTAAACAGACATTTGTTGAATAATACTATAATTCAACGTTGTTCAAATAATATACGTTTTATTCATATGGTGAAGTTAACAGATGGAACTATTGTTGCTGGAGTAACGTCCATCTTTAGTTGTTCTGAGAGCCCCACACTCAAAAACCTCAAAAAGTTAACGTTTGAGCAGGGATTTTGGGTGTTCGGTCATTTTTCATTTCTGAAAACTTATACGAAGAAAACTACCTACAACTTCTGCAACACGCCACGTACCTCGGGAAAACTGAAATACTTCAACAAGATCCCCACTTCCTGGAACAAAAGTTAGTTTTTCAGCAGAATGAAGGGCTTCCACGCTGCGCTGCCGCTGTATGATAATTTCTAGATTAAGACTTCCCCGGAAAATAGATTGGCAGAAGAGGTCCTGCGGAGTGGCGCGTGATATTTCCCGACCTTAGTCCCCTTGATTTTTTCTTATTGGAATATTCGAAGACGAAAATCTATGACACAGAAATTGGTTCCCTGGAGGCGTTACGTGTTAGGTTCGTCAAAGGGTGCAGGTCAATCACACTGGCAGTGTTAGATGATGTGCGGCTATTTTTTGGGGATCAGCTCTGCGCGCCCATGGAAGTCAATCGAAGTCTCTTTCAACATTTCTTACGTTGAAATAAATAAAATATCAGTGAAAATGGTTCAAATCAAGTTGTTTAATTCGTGTTTAATTTCTTCAAGATAGACGTACAAAAATAAAAGCAAAAGTTTGACCATTTTGGGAATAAAATTACTTGTCGAATGAGGTATAAACCAACTCCTATTTCGATTTGAAAATTTTAAAGGGACGATTTCCAGGGGTAGATTTATGATATTGCAATGATGCGTTTTTCACCAAACGATGTCTCCCTCTCCATCAGAATTGACAAGTTTTAGCGTTTCCTTCTTCGACAAGCCACAGAAAAGATATTCAAGGCAGACACTTTTCCCTGGGACACCCTGTAAGTAAAAGTTCTGTTGTAAGCGAATTGTGCAACTCGTAATTGTACTATTACAGTTTTACGATTGGTACCTCACCATTGCGAATTAAACCCGATTGAACTGATTTGGGCTCAAGTAAAAAGCTACGTGGCGCGTCATAATGTGATTTGCAGACTTGGAATGCTTAACATTTATTCGACAATGCTTTGAAGAAAGTTACGCCTTTGTTGTAACGAAATGTACATTTATGCAATAAACATTTCTTCGAAATCTGAAAAACAAAACGAAACATGCGCAGATGAGTTTTAACAGATTTTTGTTTAAAACCTAAATCCATTCCTACCTGAAAGAGTAATTCAGTCTAAAGGAACTAAAATGTCCCACAAAAAATTATCAGCCATGGCAAAAACGCAAAAAACATTTCATATTTACTGTTTTTATGCGATTTCTCCACACCGCTTAAAAATCAGTCGTGAAGTTTAGCTCCAGGTGTTATTTTGATAAACTATCACTATCGACACTACTAAAGTGACAAAGGCCCACTATCACTCGAATCACGAATTGGTGGACGTGTTGGTGATATATAGAGAGTGCCATCAGAGTGCCGTCGCAGCTTCGAAGTTGTACGCTGACCGCTTTCCGGGAAGACATCATCCTGCAGCCCGTAGATTCGTTTATCTTGTTGGAAAAGCTCGTGAAACCGGAAACCTAACAGCAATGTATGGTGGACATGCCGGAAGACCTAGGTCCCCTAGAATGGCACCCATCGAGGGGCATGTTTTAGATATCGTTCAGGACAATCCAACTATCAGTACTAGAAGAATCGCAGAGCAAGTTCCTACATCTCACATGGCAGTGTGGAGAATTTTAAATGAAAGCCAGCTTTATCCTTATCACGTGCAAAGAGTTCAAGCGTTAATGCCACAAGGCTATCTACCAAGAGTATACTTTTGTGAAAGGCTTTTACAGGAACCTGCTCATAATGAAAATTCCTCCAAGTTTATTCTGGTAAGGGATGAATCAATTTTTACCCGTAACGGAATGAATAATTTTCGAAATACGCACGCATGGGCAATGGAAAATCCTCACGCTATTCGCCGAACTAATTTCCAGCAGAGATTTTCTTTAAATATTTTGGGCCGGCATCGGACCTCTTTGTCTTCCAGATCGAATGACGGGCTTAGACCATCTCCATTTTCTTTAACATAATTTGCCTGAACTTCTTGAAAATGTGCCTTTAAATGTTAGACAGTCTATGTGGTTTTTACGTGACGATGCTCCACCTCATTTTAAGAGCGAAGTACGGGACTTTTTAAACGATCAATTTCCTAACAGGTGGACAGATCACAACGGACCAATAAGATGGCCCGCAAGATCGCCAGACCTTAATCCATGTGATTTTTATTTGTGCGGTTACATGAAAAGTTTAGTGTTTGCGAGTGAAATTAACACAGTGGAAGAATTGCGTGAACGAATGGAAAACGCTGCAGAAATAATTAGAGGAAAACCGTCATCTTCTAACAGCAGTTTGTGCAAATGAAACCAATGGAGACAATTTCGAACACCTTTCGTAGCCGGTCCCGGAGTGAGTAGTACCTAAAGCTGTAGTACTTATTAAAACTTTCATAGGCGCGTATTTCGGTTGTTTTTGAGATTTGGAAAAAATTTTATATAAAAATTTGCCGCAAGTAACGCCCTCCATTAGAAATTGCAAAAGGTATCTTACTCGTCACCTAAAACAAGAAAATTTTGCAAATTTTCAAATATCTAAACTGGATATTTTCAAAATAATTGCAAAAAAAGTGAATGAAAATCTCAATTTTCAACACCCTGTGTATATCCGAAACTACGAACTTTCGGGTAAGGCGGACTTCCCCCAATCGTCATCATTTGCCATGTAGTATCTCGAGCTTTTGGTTGCCGCATCGTTAATGAATCACCCTGTATTTTTATAATACTTTCTTTTTATTGCAATTTGCAGTACTAAAATTATATATAAAATATACTAATAGTTCAACATAAAACACATTGCACATGCTCACTGACTGCTCATGTTCCGCCATGTCGTAAGCTCATGATTTATAGTTCTAGGAAGAGAAAGAAAAAGCACTCAACTCCTCCGTAATAGAGTATAACCTATTGGTCTTAGTCTTAGTGGATTTTTGGAAACTCCAAGACCTTTTGGCTTATTACTACAACCAACACCCCTGATAATTGTAATCGGGCCAATGGCTCGGATAATCGTTGTGCAAGAAAAGACAGCAACGACTTTCCGGACAAAGCCGGCCACGTCTCTTCATTGTTCACCCTATGTAATAATATGCTAATGTAGATATAATGTATGAGTATCTATCAACATTACACATGCATAAACCTCTATTTATTTGTAAAAATGTATTTCATAATGGAGAGGCATTTCTTAACTAAACATGGATATAAAGGGTGATAGTTACAAAAAACCCAGAGGGCATTAAAATATTAAAGGCCCTTCGTGGATAAACAGATTTAATATTTAATCTTCTACTGCCAGTTTCCTTTAATGATAACCCGTAGCCGTTCCACGTCGCCTTCTAAAACCAAATTAATGGCGTAGCTTATATCATGTATAGGGTGAGTCGCGCACCCCGTTCACTAGGAAATTTTTAACTTTCCATTATCGTAGACCAATGATGTTTGGGATCTACCATTTAGAAACCGAGCACTTTCCAAAAAGACGTCATTTCCGGTTACACCGGAAGTAGCTACCAACTTCGCTATGTTAAAAGGAACCCCTTAATTTTTTGTCGTTCACGAATTTCTTATTAAATTTTAAAATTTCAAATATTAAGCGTCTTACGTCTAAAATTTACCTTTTCCGAGTTATACCGAGGAAATATGAAAAATTTAACAGCTGAAAAATCGTATGGAAATCGGTACTAGGCGCTAATAGGTGCGATTTTTGGAATTCATGTTTTGTGGCTCCAAGAGGACTTAACTAGTTAAATTTCGACGTATTTGAAAAAGAGTCTCTACAACCCCCGAAAATACCTCCGAAGATTCATGGCTCCAAATCTCAATGGCTTGCCTATTTCAAACGGAACGTCCTGTCCTGAATCAATCCAGGAAATCTTAATAATATTTGATAAAGAAGTAAATTTTAATTTTTTTGAAAACACTTTAAAGTATAATTTGCAAAATCTAAAGACGTCAAAACGTAGCTTATTAGGTTCCCTTCGAGCCCCGCAACGCCGACCCCAAAATTGGCATCGCCTAGCGTGTAGTTCCGGTTTCCATGGAATCTTGCCGTTCTGAAAATTTTCAAATTTTCCCGTTTAAATTGGAAACGGCAAATTTTAGACATCAGACAGTTTATACAGGGTGAGTCGGGAGGATCGTGCCAAACTTCAGGAGCGTGTTGTACATGAAAAATAAATGTAAAAAAACTCAAATGTTGTTACCCGATTTTCGTTTGTTTACAAGTTATAGCGTAAATAAAATAAAAAGATAAAATTTTAAAAAATTATAAATTTCATGAGAAATTTCATAAATGAATGTTTGGATATCATAGTAAATGTTCAAAAATATTGTCATTAACTTCTAAACATTTTCGGCTTCGTCTATGAAGAGCATTCGTTGCGCTCCTGATTGCTTCATGTCTTTCTTTAATAGCAGCTGCAGCATTTCTAATGCGTTGAATTAGTGCATCTTGAGTGTCCACTTTTACTCTGTACACTTCAGTTTTAAACCAACCCCACAAACAATAGTCTAGTGGTGTCAGATCTGGAGATCTTGGAAGCCAACTAATAGGGCCACCACCGCCAATCCAACGTCCAGGAAACGTTTCGTCTAAATGTTGCTTAACCTTTAAGTTTTAATTTTATTTACGCTATAACTTGTAAACAAACGAAAATCGGATAACAACATTTGAATTTTTTTACATTTATTTTTCATGTACAACACGCTCCTGAAGTTTGGCACGATCCTCCCGACTCACCCTGTATAAAGTGGCTTTGAAATTTAACGAGAAATCCGAAAATGACACAAAAATTAAGAGGTTCGATTGAAAATAAGAAAATTAGTAAATCTCTCCAGGACAGGAAAGGGAACAGGAAGTGCCCTTATTTTCAAAATATCCCAATCGGATTTAAAAGGGCCGATGCTATCCCAAGGCTAAATTTCATTGGGCTGCGCTAGTACGAGGCCAAAAGTTTTTTAATGAACGGATTGCGTGGCCGACCCTGTATATTGGGATTGGATGGCTAAGTCACCTCCCTATCTGACTCTAGGTAAATTTGGACATGTTGTGATTCTCAGAGGACAATTGAGCTATATTACTTATACAGGGTACCTCAGAATAATAAAGACAACAGGATGATACTAATTTCTGAAATTAAATTAGGACCATTTGGCTGAACTGTCTATCATGATGCGAAATTACTGTTTTTTCGCAGTGGATAAAAACTTTTGTTTAAAGTGAATGTAAAAAATGCGCTTCTCTGAAACAATTTCGACACACCTTGAGCCCTTTTAACGAAGCTCGGTACACTAGTCCACGTTGAAGAATGCGATAATAGTACGGTACTATCAAAACCCCCCTGTCGACTGGGTATGCTAAAAAATATTTAAAAATTATTAAATTTAGTGGTACCTTTGTCACGAGAACGAATTTTTCTCTTTCTCTTCTCTTGGCTTATAAGTTATATTTTTCTAAACTGTCTTCACCTCTTCTTTTAATCTTTATATTTCATTTTAGAGAAATTCAAATTTTTATATATTTGAATTGAATTGTCTTCTTTTTTAGGAGTTTTCACTCAATTTATTTGGCAATTTAATTTTCCCTTGCGTACATGTGGAACGTATACAGGGTGTCCAACGAATATGAGTCACTATCCGTATCTTGGAAACTATGAAGCAGTTGAAACTTGGGCATCACACTAAAGTGGAGGTGATCTATTGATTAAAAATATTTTCATGAAAATACCACTTCCGGTTATACCGGAAACGATGTCAACTCGCTAATTTTAAATGGAACACCCTGTATATTATGACAAATTTCGATTCTGTGGAACATTATGAATACTTTTCGTATATAGTGTTCTATCTATTCGTCAACGTTGACAAGGTGCTAATTTTGATAAAAATGCTACAAGGTGTCTCAAAAATATAAAAAACTAAACGCGTTTTTTAATTCAACTTCAAAGAAAGGTTTCCTTAACTGTAAAAATGAAGCAGGTTCGGACTTTGCTGAAGCACAATTGGTGGTATCCTGATGTCTATGCTACTCAGGGACACCCTGTATGTTACATGACTATAAAACTTATTTATTGTTTCCGGCAAACTAAGATGTAAATAAACAATTTCGGTCCATTTATGCGTAAATTTAGATAATTTCACATAAATATTGAATGGTCGAATTATGATATTCTCTGGATGAACTTTCGTGCTGCAGCTTCCGGGATGATTTTCTGAAAAAAACAATTAAATTATTCCCATTTCATGTAATATCTACGAAATATCCTACAATGTGTCGACGGTGAGGATGTACGTATAACATGGAGATATCGTAAACAGTATAGACACGCATCTGATGGAGTGAGGACGGGGATTCACAATCTACAGAATAATCACATGGCGGAATGTATATTTTTTATATTTATATTTATTATATATACATTTTATACTATTTCCCGGATAGTGTATAGCTGGGATAGCGTAAGCTATAATCTGGAAGCAATAAAAAAAATATCTACTGTGGATTATCATATTTTTTCTATTTCTTTACCAGGCGATCGCAATAACGTTGGAATTAATTATATCAGAAAATCAACAATTAAAGGTATATAAACGCTGTGTAATGAACCTTGATACTGTTATGTAAGATTATGAATAATAGTATATACTACACCAAGGTCGTAAGTACGTTGTTGTGACTCGAACGTCAAGTTTGAATACCGAAACGTGTATTGCTGTGGGATGTAAGAAGTGAAACTCATAAGTATTTCATTCAAAAGCCCTTGTAATTTTTCTCATGGATCAAAGAATCATATCACTCTCAAATACGTTCAGAGATATCATTCAGTGCTCCGAAATGATACTTTTCTTTATACAACCGTGCGAACATCATCAATGTAAATGTAACAGTGTGTGTTATATTTTTCATTTTTGGGTTCGTGAAATATTGAAAAAAACTTCTAATGTAAACCAACCTACGCCACTGATTTTGTCGGAAATGCTGTTCCCGACAAAATTAATTTCGTTCAAATAGAGCGAGGTATTTCCTAAACACATGATTATTGGCAAATTTTTGAAAATACCCTGTATTTTTTTTTATTCTTCAAAAACGAAAATCCGCCAAATTTGTTCCAAGACATCGTCTAAAATTACTAAATGAAATTACAACAGCTCTGAAGTAATCTTTCGCCTGGATGTGTAATCAACTACTACACTAACTTCGGCGCACATATGCACATACAGGGTGTCGGGAAATTAGAGGTGAACATTTCAGGGGGTGACTGTACGTCACAAAATAGACAGGAAACCTCCTATAAACATAGGTCGGCAAATGGACCCTAAGGGAGCTAGGTCCTTTGAACAAGTGAACCCTAAAAATTGTTTTTATCGATATATTCGAAATGGTTTGAGATGAAGTCGTGAAATTTTGACTATTAACTCAGTTTTCATGGTAAATTAGAAAATTCAAACGAAATTTAAAAACCTTTTTTTTGAAGTGTGTTAAACAGGGCCGGCTTAGGGTATTTTGGGCCCTAACTTTTTTGCTTGTAACTTTTCTTACATTTTGACTACATGCATTGAAGAAGCATGGTTTTCTAAGTTAAAAAGGTGCTTTTCGGCGACTTCGAAATAAGGCCCCGTTCTCGAGTAATATGGATTTTAAATAGTACATGCAAAGTGTCACGAAACGCCAAAATAATAATTTATTAATGCATTATACCTAATTGTACAAATTATTATTGTTATTTATCATTGCTATTATTATTATTTACTTTAACGAAAATTAAAATTTACATTACAGTTTAGCAATGAGATAATTGTTTAATGAAAATTTATCTGAAAGATGGATAGGACGTGGGCGATTTGTATCGTGGACTCCCAGAGGCCCAGATTTAAATCCCATGGACTTTTTCTTTTGGGGACCACTTAAAACTCTAGTTTACAAAACACCCGTGAATAACGTAGAAGAGCTTAGGCGGAGAATTATTGACAACTGCCAGTTAATTAGACAGAAGGCGGAGTTATATCCTAAAATTCGTTAGAACTTAAAAAAAAATTATATATATGTATATAATGTTTATATATAAGTATTTAGTTACTTTAAAAATTTATATTCAACCCTAGAACGAGAGCATTTTGAGATGTTTTTATAAAATTGACTGTTCGTTAAAGTAAATAATAATAATACTTTATACAATTATATATAATGCATTAATAAACTGTTATTTTGACGTTACGTAACACTTTACATCTGCTATTTAAAATCCATATTACTCGAGAACGGGGCCTTACTTCGAAGTCGCCAAAAAGCACCTTTTTAACTTAGAAAACCATGCTTTTTCAATTCATTTAGTCAAAATGTAAGAAAAGTCACAAGCGAAAAAGTTAGAGCTGAAAATACTCTAAGCCAGCCCTGTTTAACACACTTCTAAAAAATATTTTTATATTTCGTCTGAATTTTCTAATTTACCATGAAAACTGAGTTAACAGTCAAAATTTCACGACTTCATCTCAAACCGTTTCGAATATATCGATAAAAAATCATCTTTAGGGTTCATTTTTTAAAAGGGCCTAGCTCCCTTAGGGCACATTTGCCGACCTATGTTTATAGGAGGTTTTCTGCCTATTTTTTCCGTACAGTCACAGGAAATATTTACCTGTAATTCCCGGACACCCTGTATATCACCATCATGAATGTCAAACGACGAGAAGCTTCTCGTACTTACCTGTCCTAACTCAGCTACAAATGCCAATAAGGATTTCTTTGGTGGCCTGCAAACTTTCCTGTCCATTTCTTGGCAACATAAATTTGGAAAACAATCCACAGGCGTTTGACAGATTTTAGGGTGTAGGTCCAAATGCGCAGGCGGTGGTGCGGTGCACTGCATGTAAGTTGTCACAGTTTTTAAAGCTGCAAAATTGAATACTATACCGGGTAAGCCATAATTAGGTACGAAATGTTTAAGGACTCATTTCTTGACTCAAAACATTTACATAAGTTTCTACAAATGCCCTTTTTTAATTACGTCCGTTTAAACTCATTTACTCTGAGTTCCTTCATTTTTTTTTTAAGTTTGAAGCTATTGAAAAACGACCGTTTTTAGTACATTTTAGCACCATAAGAGAGTATTTGATAATAATAGATAACAAGATTTCTAGGAGGGCCTTCCATTTTGGGAACATAAAAGTTGTGAAAAGCAGTGCCCAATTTCATCATTGGTTAACACATATGCATATTTGATGTTTGTGAAGTGTGATACACTGATAAAGTATATAGGGATTTTCTGCAATATGTTGAGTCGAGGAATCGATCCTGATAAATTTCAAAACTAATTATGACTCGCCCTGTATACAGAGGGAAGCACTCCAAATGCGGCGTTAGCTTGATAGAAATCTGTTTGATATACAGGGTGTCTGTAAAAGTTCTTTACAAAATCCTACCACATATTCCTGGGGTGACAACATGATGATTTAACTTAATTTGTCTAATCCAAAAATGGACGGTTTCGAAATACAGGGTGTCAAAGCTAAGATTACAAAATCGAAAAAAAATATTTACTTCATTGGTGATGCTGCTATCTACACAAAATGTCGTATCGGGGGGGTTTTAGGGGTGAGAAATCAGAATCTGTTTACATTTTCGATGCACAATGCGGAGGGCGTTGTCAGCGCTCGATGAATCCTTTTTAAAAGGGCATAACTTTTTTATTACCCGGTATGAAATTATTTATGACTAAATTTGTGTTTCCCTACGTGTTTTAAGAAGAAAAGGTCTCTTGGTAGAAATCTTTACAAGCATTTTTCTTGAGATATTTAATTCTGAAAGTTTGCCGCATCTCTAGTGCAGTAACTATTTGTACAATTGAATATCTAGTAAAGTACTTGAAAATGCAATTTTAACTAATAAATCGTGTACTTCTTAAGTAATTGTATCTTTTTCTTTAACTGTTCGCTCTTATTAAATGTTCGAAGTGATCTTCACACAGATGGATCGGTAGAGGAAATGACACGCCGGTAATCTGGCCACCACGCTCCCCCGATTTAACTCCACTTGATTATTTTTTATGGGGGACTCTAAAGTCCATGGTATACTCAACGCCCGTAAATAACGAAAAGGATTTGTGGAGACGAGGTGAAAATTCAGTGGATATTTCAAGAAACGACAGGGAACTGATGGCGAGGGTCCATTTTAACTTTTTCTGTGGAATTAATCTTTATAGGGGTGTTAACGGAGGTCACTCCCCTTTACCCACTTTAATAAAAAATAAAAAATATAGTAAATAAGGACCTTTGACCTTGTACCTAAGGAACAAAGCATTTTTCCTAAAATCGTCCAAGGACAAAAAATTCTTAAAATTACTCAGAGGATAACTCCCTAAATTTTTGCCTGATATTTAGGAAACACTCTGTACGAGACTAATGAAGATGAATTTTAAACTTAATAAGAATCCTACAGGGTGTCCTAAAAAAGCGGGATGTCATGAAATGTAATTTTTTAATGAGACCATTTGCACTTTTTTTACATAATAGAATCCTTTGTTAATTTGAGACATTTATAGTGCCCCATAAAAAAATTATATTGCAGTTAGCTTAAGTTAGATTTTTATGATTATATGATAGATTCTCATATAATACCACGTTAACAGGCACGTATATTTATTTAGTCAAAAATACGTACAGGGTGTTCAAAATTACAAATTGAATTTTCACCTATTCAGCTTCAACTTTTTTGAGTTTTTCAAATAGAATGGTATGTTTTTTTGACGTAGGACGAAAGAAAATGCATTTTTCTTTATTTTGATATGAAATTGTGTATATTTATCGTAAATGCCAATGGAATTATAAATTATTTCGGAAAAACCTACATTCACGGGTGTTCCTAAGTGTTAAGCATATGTTGCCATATATTGCCAAGTTTTGACAGCTCATTGACGGTTTTCTGCTTCTTCGAAATTTGTTTATTTTAAAACTGACCACCGAAACGAAGTATACTCAACAAAAACTTCTTAGTACGATTTATGTAACTAATTCATGTGAAAGAAATTGTTTATTAACATATCTGCACAACGATTCCTAATTAAGCAAACGATTTCCCAATAGAGGACTCCTAATGTAACTCCCTAATGTAAAGAGCCTAGAAAATTCTAAAGGAGCCTTTTGAACGGATAGAACGTGTTAATTCTGAAAAGAAAAATCGAAAGAAGACGGTTTGTGTAGGAGAAAATGAACTGGACATCGCTTTATCAATAGTAGAAAACCGCATCATTAGCATAAGAGAAATTAGTCAAGAGATCAATGAGCAGTCAAAACTTAAAGTTAACAAACATCGAAGTGTGGCATTACAATTAATTAATAATTCCATTAACCCTCAATGATAAATGCGACATTATTTTATACCAAAATGAAGAAAATTGAAGTTGAAAAGGTAATAATTAAAGTTGATATTGTGAACACCCTGTGTATTTTTTTGGGCTAAATGATTATTCGTGCCCGTTAAGGTGATGTTACATGAAACTCCATTCTAAAATTATCAAAATCTAATTTAAGCTAATTGTGATGTTAATTTTTTTATGAAGCACTGCAAAATCCTAAAATTTCTTTTACAACGTCATGACTTCAAGCCACAGCACTTAGGGCAACCAGATTCTACGGAACTCACTAGGACTCTCAAAAGAAGGTTCCATCACGTGAAAAAATGCAAGTAAAAAGCAATTTTAAAAGTAACACCCTATGACGCCCCGTTTTTTTTGGAACACCCTGTAGGGTGGTCACTAATTTTAAAATTATCCTTCATTGACTTAACGTACATCCCCGTAATTGAATTTTTTCTGAAACCACAAATGAACTCACGACTGGCTGAGGGGCTGTGAAACGAACACCCTGTATTATGTTTCTATCTAACCAATTACTCTACGAATGCTCACATATGACGAAAACAATATCAGAAAGATATACAGTACCGGACAAAAGTTTAGAAACTTTTTTATTTTTTGTAGTTCATTCGAGTATGTCTGTTCAGGGATCCCTCGTGTGCATAAAATTTTTGTTTATGATGTAAAGAAATCTTCTATTTATTTTTTTATTGTACATAAGTTTCTGAATTTGTTTAAAGGGCAAAAATAATTTTTTGCTGGGATAGAAGTTAAGAAACTTTGTGTTTATCATCAGTTATTGCAAAGTTTTGCGCAAGTTGTGAGGGAATTGTTATTATTCTATTAACATGGGTAAGGCCAAGTGTATATCTCGGGATTTGAAACAAAAAATTATCAAATTACATGAAAGTGGTGAAAAACAAGTTCGTATTCCAAAAAGTCTCAAAATTTTCAAAAGTGTCATCTCAAAGATTATATCTGCTCGTCGTGATGGTAATAAAAGTCCTGTAACAGCGAAAAGTACAGGACAACCACGAAAAATTTTCGCTGCAGTTGATAAAGCCATTAAAAAATCTCAGAAAAAGATCCTCGTAAAACGTCGCCTATGTACTGTTGGTTTATATGGAAGGGCTGCTATTAAACAAACCCTTCTATCAAAAAAGAATATCAAGGATCGTCTTCGTTTTGCTCGGGAGCACGTGGAGTGGACATGTGAAAATGGCGCACTGTCCTTTAGAGTGAGGAAAGCTAATTTTGAATATTTGAATCGGATGAGAGGCACTACTTAAGACGACCAAAAGGCAAAAGATACGACGTAAAGTAGCAAGTACCGACGGTGAAACATGGCGGTGGCAGTATTATGTTCTGGGGGTACTTTAGTCTTGTCTGGTCTGGTACTGGATCGATTTTTGAGGTCAAAGGAAGAATGGACAAACTCCAATATCGGGACATCTTGGAGAATCAAATGTTGTCTTTCGCGGAATATGAAATACCTCTTCGTTGTAGATTCCAACAACATAATGACCCCATGCATACTTCGAAGCTTATCAAAAATTGGTTATCAACAAAGAAGGTGGATTTAATTGACTGGTCGTCAAAATCACCAGATTTAGATCCTATTGAGCACTTGTGGGAAGCACTAAAGCGTCGTATTCGATTGAAAAATATTCGAAATAGAGCTGAATTTCTTGACGCCATGGACCAATGGAAAAACATTCCTGAAGAAATGTGTACCAAACTTGTAGATTCGATGTCCAGAAGTTTCAAAACTTTTGTCCGTTCCAAAAATAAAATGTTCTTCTAACTATTCCTTTATATGTTAAATTTAATAATTAAGTACATCAAGCAATCAATCTTCTGCGAGGTTCCCATTGTATATCAAAGGTATCACAATGACTCGCCACTTGTTTCGACAAATTGAAAAATGAAAAAGTTTCTAAACTCTTGTCCTTCACTGTATGTAACACATCTCGCAAACTATTCAAAATGAAAGAACCTGGTGGAGATTTGTTTAAAAACACATACAAGAAGCAGCTTTTATCTTACTTAATCGACCTTGTAACAGTCACCGTTCTGGCGGTGCCAAGAGATCGGTCCATCTAAATGTTGTACAAATAGGTTTCACGACGACGCATAATTCAGTAAAGTTGATTCAGGAAATTTCGAAATTCTCACTAAGACTCGAAAACTACTACCGACAAACTTAAAACTAGCGATCGGTACTTTACTTCTCTGACGGGTACCATATAGAGTGTTTAGTTTTAAGACTTAATAAGAAGTGCACGTTATGCCCTTTTGGCTGCAAATTCTTTGAAGACAAATAATTAACCGAGAAAATACCAATCGAGTAATATCTTTCGTAATAATTAATCAACTTACCTGAAGAAATATCCATTCTCTCTTGACCTTTACCTTCAAATATGAGAAGCACAGCACAACCGAGTAACAACCAGCACTTATATTTTATTATCCGCATGATAAATGAAATACTAATTCTTTGGCATTGCAGGCGAAAAACCAATCTCTAGATATTCTATATTATGTATGTCGCTGTACTACTGATTCCAGTTTTGAATTCAGGCAGGTATGCTTTCGAGCCAAGAATTAAAAAGTACCCCCCGTTATCAAGAATTCGACGGTGCCATTGCATAATGCACATATGAATATGTGCAGATGTTGTATATTAGATACATAGGTGTGTGGTTCGATATGGGCATATATTGTTACGGCAATGTACATTACGAGGCATTTTTGGTGTAATAAATGCACTAATGATGTCTAATTGCGCAATTTTTTTCACCGAAGTATAATTTTCAAAGAATTGAACGAGAGATCTTTGTTATTGATCGAAAATTAGTCTTCAAAGTAAGCACTGTATAAACAAATTCATTATTAATGTTTGACTCTCGCAAAATTTTGGGGGCATTGTAGGATATAGTGATGACTCTCCTCATATCATCTCGAAATGCTCAGTGGTAAATAGAGGTCGTGAATCACGTGAGCGTGAGGAATTAACTGCTCAGTTGTGATGGATTTTAACGTATTTATTTTAACAAGTAACGAAGATAACAACCAAGACAGTGATAACAAAAATCCCCGAGGGATATCAAGTGCGCCCGTTTTGATCACTTGCCAAGGGTGTTCTGCCTCTTGCAGTATATCACCATTGCCTGTCTCCCTGATCCTTAGTCATCTGCACCCCATGTGCAGCACAGATGTTTCCTAGCCGTTGTCCACTTGTAAAAGATACACGCGGACCCATGTGTCTCCTTTCCAACAAAGGGTATTCCTTCCCTTGGCCGTGATTTACAACGGGAGATGGGCAATGATTTTCAACATGCAAGAAGTCCGAACAGGCATAAATGCGTATTCATGTTTCATTTATCATAAACTTAGTCTCAATGCTTTCATTGAACAAGTACGTACAAACGAAAATAAGTTTTCCACTTCATTAAGGATGTTTCCAAAGTTGTTTGTTTTATTTTGATTTTGCAGCTCGATTTCCCTATAATGCTGCTACAAAAAATAAACTCCACCTTGTTCTACTCTTTAATGAATTTTGGTCATTTCAGGCATTAAAAGTGACCGCATTTTGCGGCTCTGAAGTGTGCTACGAGGTCAAAAAACACTTGCTAGATACCCCGGGAGGAATAGTTCCTCTTAAGCATCTTATTGCCGTTTGTCGCTTCGACAGAAACATTTTTCTTGATGCATTCCGTCGTTAACATAATTCCGCATAAAAATCTAAGGGATTCAAGTCTGATTTATCGACCACCGTATAATAGCACGTCCCTCGTAATAAAAGTAGGTCTAATCAAACATTTAAATAACTATCGAATTTGGGTTTGGATAATGCTGTACAAACAATCTCTAAAATTGTACACAGCATTTAAATTGAAAAGAAAAACTGGGCGGTTATTTAATTAGATGAACAAAATATAATAAAATATAATCGAATAGGGATTTATTATAATTTTTAGAAAAAATTTATGTGTTCCTATGAGTACAGCGGGCGCCATCAACAAAGGACAAACATTTACAATAAAAAGAATGATTCTTTACAGAAGTTCATAATATCACAAATTTAATGAAGCCCAAAGAAAATAATGTAAAAATCTATTCCTTCACTGTTTATGCAGCTATTTAGGTAGGTATCGCAATGAAATAGACACGACGCGACGTTGCTAATTCCTCAAAGTTGTTTTTTTATTGTTTTCCAGGGAAATGGTCATATTTACGAAAGTTATTTCCCTAACACCCTGCAAAACCACAGATGTTAAACGTAAAGGGTTACGCCGTATTTAAGAGATTTCCAACGAACCCTTAATTGACGTATACAACAGCGCAGTTTTTCTGGAAAGTACTCAGCTTCATTATTTCTAATTATACTTCGAAATACTGAGTGCATTGCATACTTTTCTAAGCGTACATATGTGGACTGTTAACTTCACGAGTGGCGCACCGCTTCAGCAAGTTATTAAACATGTTGAAGGAAAAAAAAGGTACGTCATTAGTTTTTAAGCCACTTAGGCTAAGTTAATTTAGCGATGCATCATACGATACAAATTCAAAAAAGCTTTCATTATAAATGGAACACAAAACAGAAAATGTATTTCGTCCCAGAAACTAGTGGCGTACCACTTTTCTTTCAAAGATGTTCAATGACGTCCTGATGTGGGTACCACTGGTGAAATTAAAGATATTTTTTTCTCCCTGTAATTACCATTACGCGTAAAATTCCGTTCAAACATCAATATATAATATTAACATTTCAGGAATGTCATAAAAACGCCATTTTTTTAAAAAACTTTTTCTGTATTTTACAGAAACTTTATATAAGAAATTACTGTATAAAAACTAAATTTCAATTTTATTTACAAAATAAACCAAGGAATCCCGATATACTCTCTCCTCATCTTTCTTTTGAAAGTGTGAAGATAGACACTTCAAAATTTTCATGGTTTACTACTTTCCGTGGGTTGGTTACCAAAAAATATTTAAAGAGTTACAACACTTCAAATGGTGTATGATTCAAGATTGGATTTAACAAAAAAAAATTATATAATTAAAAATTAGAATTTGAAATGCAGAAATCGTAATCATTCTGACTCTTTAAACTCAAATTTTGTTCGTTGCACAAGTGAAGCAAAGCAACGAAAGCTAGTGGACAGGACAGTTCGGATGCCGCTTTCTCATCAAGGTACTGCGGCAGTTGATGGTACATCTGAGAAAACTGCATTTGTTTTACCTGTGCCGATGTATCCTGAAAAGAAGACTTGAAATCAGAAAATAATTCCGAATAACATCATAATACAAAATTGGCTCATATATACAGCAATTTTAATATTTACATAATGTCTCACGAAGTGTGTGTACCCGTTTTATACACACGCACACACACACACATGCTTGATGAAACCAATAAGTAGACACGCGTATTGCCGGGTTGCCAAACACTATCCTAACACGTTCAATCATACCAACCAATCATATTCGCTAACAGGTTCTTGTTTCTTCACACGTTTGGTTAACTATAGCAGGCTAGGTTCTCTATAGCAATATGTAGTAAAGATCCTGCATAAATTTTCAGTAGGTGGAAGCATTTTAAACGAATCGTCAAAATAGTAGAACTGATACCTGCCTGTAGTTTTCATGTTCTATTCCTTTCCTTCCGTATTAAAGTATAGAGAATATACGCACACGAGGCTACTTCGGCATGTGCGTATATTCTTTATACTTTAATACGGAGAAAAACCACCCTGGTTTGACATCTTTACATGAATATATCATTTTTACTAAGGCCCGCCAATAATAAAAATAGTGCTTTTCGTTATTTATGTATGTATGTCCATTTATAGTTCTCACTAGTGCTTCCTAAGCGTCAACTAGAAGTTTACAAATTTAACATTCAGGCACATTCGATCTATATAACCATTAAACATCGGCTACCGTTGTATTTTATCGGTTCCATTAAAAGTTCAAAATTGAAGAATATTTAATGGAATCAATTTCACTTATGGACAGGAATTATTAATGACTGGACACTAACTGTATTTTTCTCTATTTTACTTATTAATATTAATAAATACTATTTTTTTATGTTTACCTTTTGCCAAAAAATTATTCGACGATAGATCATTTAATTCAGTCAGTAGAATAAGATACACAGGCAATAGCAACAAACGGTAACTAATTTGAACTGCTTTTAACAATAACAACGTTTTTTTACTGTTTAAGAAAAATTGATTAATTTTATGATATGAATTTTTTCTGTAGCCACTAGAAAACTAATAATTTTCTTCAAAAGACGACGACAAAACATAAGTCGTAGACTAGATTTTACGTAAAATTAATTTAAATGATAGTAAATTTACAATTCATTATCATTTTTCATTAAATAAAACTATATCTTTCTTTCAATTTAACACATATCATAGACGAAAATCGGGAATCAATTAGAAAGTATCAAATATACTCAAAAATAAACTTACAAATTTTGTTGTTTGGGTTAATGCGCACCATACCGACTCCTTCAGTTTTTTCATATCCATTTTCTTAGCTCTTGTCGCGTAATGCATGAAAGATTGTTGTACCTACAATATGAATTCTGTTGTAGTGCTCAAAGACCCTTTATCAGTTTAATTCGTTCTAATGTTTCGCAACGATTCCTAAATATTTCAACGAACCATATAAGGTGCATCGACCATATTATCGCCCGTAAATTCTGAGGCATACTCGTCATTTGATCTTGCAAATGAACAGTCCATATCATCGGAAGGGTTATCTGTATCGTCTCCATTGTTATGAACGTCTTCCTAAATAACATTACAGTTTAACAAATACGAATTTACATTGAAATTGCAAATGACTCAATTAACAATATGGGATGGTCATATTTTGAAAATTGTAGGTACCTACGTTAAAATGCCTTTATAAACACATTTATTATTACACTTTCAGATTTTACAAAGAATACTAAACATATCTCATGAGTACTCGCAATAGAAAAATTTTTAAATAACCATGTAAAACATGTTTTTGATTAGCACCTTAATTTAAAAACAAAAAAATGTCACAGTCGTTGAAAGGTCGGACAAACTAAAATGAACACACTGTACATTTCAGTGCCACACAAATCCATTATTTTTAACTGGTTTACCATATATTTCATTGTGCCGGCAATTATTGTCATGAGACACTTTTTATGACATAATTTTATCCCATTTTGCTATTGAACCCCCAGCTCACAACTCGTTACTATTATTAGTTTCGCTAAAAGGTTGGTGTCATTGGTTTTGAAAAGTTGAAGACTCTCTCAGATCGGGAAACTCGCGGCTAAAATCTAAGCGGTAAAATTTGCGCCAGTATGACTTAAGCGAAATTGAAACGGGGCGAACATTTGCCCACGACGCGAAACTTTTCCGTCGTTCTGAGGGGTCTTAAATTTTTTTATATTTGACATGAGTGTCAAAATTAGAAGAACTTAAATACTTACTGTTTGTGGTGGACAATAATGACTATCGTTGGGGTTATCGTAATTGTAACCAGACACGCAATAATCCACTTCATTTCCTAACGGTTTCTTTTTGACCACTTTCATGGTAGGGATGGTGCAAAGATATTCCATATTTTCTATCATTTTTATAGCTGTACTATTGCGCAGAGGCATCAAAATCCTGAAAAATTTTACTATTTTAACTAATAACAATTTTCGAAAAGAATGACCCTAAACAATGCTTGATGATTAAAATCAAATATTATTGTAAAGATAGATTCCATAATCGATGCTACGATACAATACTGGTTTTCTTTTCTTACGCTGAACCAATCGCAGAGTAATTACTGTGGTTGTTTGCACTAGTGTAATAATAGCGATAATTTTCCTGATCACCCATGTGATACTGTAATTAACTGATATAACTCAATCTTGTGGCAATATTTTTCGTGAAATATTCTACTCATCTGACAATTGTGCAACGAATATGAATTAATCATTTTCGTCACGCTTATTGTTTTGACCCTCAAAATACGAAAGAGGATATATAGAACTGTTCCGACAAGTCCAGTCGCTCTGATACTAAATTAGAAGTTGAATGACATAAATAAATCAAAAGGTTGTCAAAGCTTAAAGAAAATATGTCGAAAAATGAACGAGGTGTAGAGATGCATTTCAGGTAAATCACTGAGGTAATTAAATTATTATTGCAAGCGATAAATAATAAATTTAAAGTTCAAATTACCAAATGGCGAATGCGGAATAATGTTATCGCCAAAAGTACCCTACTTCGGACCCGTTTAACAAACTGCAGGATGTCATGCCAAACCGTTTCAGTTATATCGATTAAAAAACTATCTTCAGGGAATACCGTTTAAAAGAATCTAGCTCTATTGGAGCCCATGTGCCGACCTATCTTCATATGAAATGTTTTACTAACTACAATCACGCCGTAAAGTATCTGCATTTACTTTTGCGACGCCCTGTACACCGGCGGTTTGATTAAAAAAGCCCACATTTTTCCTTTTATTTTTACTAATACGTGATTGAAAATAATAGTATATTATACACCAGGTTGTGGACTGTTATAATACTGTGACTCAATCGTTAAATTAAAATTCTTATGGATGTAGCGCCTGAATCTAAAACAATTGAGGCATAAATATTTCACAATGGGAACAATGACGACATTATGGCCAATTGGCTCGCTAGGTAAATAATGATCCACATGCCTGTTACTATTACCTTGTTAGTCTACTATTTTTGGAAAGGAGGCAAAAAAATGAACTATATTTATTTAAGTCAGTAATAGTGCATTTAGTTGTTTGTCTTGGGCAATAGCTTATTTCGGCGATATGCGCCTCAGGCACACAATTTTTATTCTTGACAACACAGAAATATTTTTCATCTGGATGTGTAATCAACCCGTACTAAAGAAAATAAAAAAGTTTATGCAGGTAATAACCTCTTAAAGACAACCAGCAAATGCGGACGCTTTGACACGAAAGTAAAACTTGCGCTACAAATAAAATATACAAAGTGTAAATTACAGGGTATTCAAAATAACTCACTTTCTAGTATCTACCACAACACATTTCTTTTTCTTTGGCCTCGTTGCTTTGTTATCAAGATCACTGGGCGTATTGTAATACAATGTCATCCAGTCAAATGGCTGCGGTTCAAACTTTCTTTTCAGAGGTTTTGTTTTTCTCCTCTCCTCTTCTTTTCTGTCTTTTCCTAAATATGGAGTGTGTCAAGAACTCTTATTAGTTTATGCCTTTTATTATTGTTTACACAAAATATATGTAGAATAGAAGAGCCAAGTTTGCTATAAATTTGTCATTTTAATTTGGGTTTGATTTGATCTCGAACAGTCGTATTGTGAGTTACCTATTTGTGAAAATCTTTTAAAGAAAATACATTTTTATAAAGGTTTCCATGACAAAAATTATTTGATACACGGATCAGTTATTTTTCATACGCCCCTCATATCACGTTTCACCTTTTCCGGGGTAGTCACAAAAACAAAGATATAATAATCCTCAATTTTCCAAATCGCTACCTTAAAACATTTTTTCCTTTTCAGATTTTCTATTCAATACTCAACGTGCTTGAGAAATCTCAATGGACTCTAATAATACTAAAATATTACAATATGCCGTGTACGACATTGTGACTACTGTTGAAAATAGTTATTGATTGATGTGTTTATGGACATAAGAACTAAACAGCATTTCTTTCCTCTCATGTTCGTACTGTTTGCATCATTCATCATAAACATTAGAACATAAATAGTACTCAAATATCATAATCTGAATAAATTTACATATAATTTTCTCTCAGAAGTTACCTGCATATACAATGGAATTCTTGCGTATAAATTTCAATTTCCAATGACTTGGACCGGCCCAAATGTGTTCCACCTTTCCATAAGCGGTGTCCATAACATTGTTGAAGGAATAAACGGACCTTTCGGCGTTACTAACGAGACCCTGTTCAGTTGGATTGAAATTTACTATAGTTTCTAGGTCTCGATTCCTTAGTGGCATTTCTATTTCTTCTTCGTCGGTCAAAAGATCATCCAAGCCTAACAAAATAAATTATTATTTAGAATAATTGCACAAATTTGCGCAACATTTATTATTATATAAGATTTGATTACAAAACACTCTCATTGATGCCTGCTATTTGTGGCCTTAAACTGATTTATTATAGTCCTCGTACAATAACAGTAGATTAAAGTATAGGTTTCGCAAGACAATATATTCGCGCACGAATCGAAGGTTGCAATTTTAGTGGGTAAATGAGAATTTTCTTATTTCAAAAAGTTCAGCAAAACCTTTAAATATTATAATTTTGACCAAGAGTCAGTTAAATTGTATACATACGTTTATTTAAATCGTCGTAGCATAGATGTGAAGAGCATTTTTAATCAAAGCCAAAGCAAATTACTTTAATTTTGCTTAAAATTTAATAGAAAACAGCTATTATTTGAAGGCGTGTTTAAACAGAAGTATGTAAACTAGTAATAAAGGATTTACGCCATGAAAAGCTAATTTGGTCTTTACCATTTGCTCCGAATCAAACTGAAGTCCCAAAATTTTTTTCCAGAGTATTAACACATGAAGAAAGTATCGCTAACGTCATTGATTATTTGCACACAATATTAAATCATGTGGTGTAGACTTTCTAATTATCACACAGCAAATGATATTGATTGAATTTGTTATCTAACATTTAACTATTTATAGTGTCACAGACTGGAAGTGCCAAATATTTTTACCATTTTTACTGCGTCTCGATGAAAGCTCTGTCCAGCTTTTCTTTCAACCTAAATTTACCTACCTAATATCCCTAATACCTAACCAATATTACTCTATATTAAATGAACCGCCTTAGACAAAAAATATGGATTTACAAGAAACTTACCACCCTCGTCATTCCCATCTGCAAAAACATCGTGAACTGAACCATCGAGTTCCGCAATTGGGAACCCATTGTCATCTAAGACAACTTCGTCTAAAGTGGTGGACTTTGTAAGTAACCTACGAAATGAATTATATAGGAATCGTACTATTAAATACTGAAAAACAATACATTTTCACTTTCACAATAAGTTTTTAATACACAATAATAGATAACGATACGCTAATACATCACCGGACCAAACGAGTTTTGTACGAAATTTGCGCTCAATGCTGAAAACAGTAAATTTGAAACGATCTATTGCAAACTAAAAAAAAAAAACATTGAAAACTGTATGAATTTCTTTCAGTGATTAATGAGTCGATCTGGCTGGGCTGCTATTAGTATTAGAAAAAAAGTGTGATTCTCAGTAATTTTTTCTTAGATTCAATATTTTTTAATGTAAAATATAGAGTTTCCCATCTTGTCATGGTTCAGGGGGCAATATCTTTCAAATTATTCGTCATCACAAAAAGCGTTTGGCACTTCCCTATAGCAGTTTTGAAAAACTTATCTTAAATAAAGTGTTTAATTTTAAATGTCATTTCTTTATTTTTTTTTTTAAGTTTATTGTAAATGATTTAGCGGGCAGTTAACCTAAATCAGTAGGAAATAAAAATTGATTTAATATTAAACCAAATCGAAAAAAGCATGATTAGACAGGTCCTTTAAACAAACGCAAAAGGACAAACCCTCTGAACTAACTGGGAAACTCCGTGAATGGGCAACAAAACAAATTTAAATAGCATCAACTATAAACTAAATCTGCATAAATGTAAATTACTCATTATTTTCTTCTGGATCCCACAAATCAATTCTGAAATCCGTGAATGGTGCACATATATGATACTGGTTAGTAGGTCTTATGTCGACTGGAAATTTTTCACTGTCACCGGAACTTACTGGCAAATCGCTTCCAATTTCCCATTTCCATCCTGGTTCTTTACTCCTATAAAAATATTACTACAATTATTTCCCTGCACTGCCTCAGCTCAAAAAAAGAGAGATCGTCAGATGCAAAAGTAGGAGCAACAAACATACAACAGAAAAAGTAAAATTACATGCATTGCAGTAGTCATACTTACACAAACATGAATTTATAGCCTATAGGGTCCATGGGAACTTTGTTTGTAAACAGGTTTCCAGTAACACTCAAACTTGGATCGTCTCTCGCAGAAAAAATTGCCGATTCCAGTCTGGGTACTTGGCAAAGAAATGCTTTTGGATCGTCGTTGGCAGTGCATTTTTTAGTCCCAGTTATCAAGGTTCGCTTTTTCCGTTGCTTTTTCTTTTCAGCTTCAGGTTCTGATGCGTTGAAACCTTCAGCATTTTCTTCAAATAACAAACACAATGTAAAAACGAGTTAACAAGTGGTTTTAATATGTCTAATGCAAAACTCTAAAAAATTAATATGGGAGGATCCGAGGTCTCCTATCTTAGATGCCTTGAGTTTGGCAGGGAGAAGGCTGTTTGGAGAATTTCCAGTCCAGCCACGTAACAGTCATAATTAGCTCCGGGAAAAAGACCCCGATTTAACACTCATCTATACGGATTCATACTGATGAGATAATCGTACCCGAGGTCGTTGCATGACATTTTCGGAATCTAACACACCAGGAACTACTCAAACGCGCAAGATACATAGTCAAATCTTTGGTGCTCCTTGCAGATCTCAATCAACTTGACGAGGTCATGTTGCATCTGATCATTGAAATGGCTACATTCATACACGAGGGTGCCTATAAGGTACCACATATCTAAGGGAACCTGTAAAGTTCGCTACATGTGTGGTGGAGACCTACAAGGAAATAAAAATAACCTAAGAGTTTACAAAGTTGTTGGTGATCCTTCGGTAGAGACTTAAGTATTCTCAGGGGACAGTAGAGGTGCTAAAAAATAAAATCAGTTACGCCCTTGCAGTCTTCATCAGCAACATTCTAATGAGACGGATCAAGGAGTTGTAATCTACAGTGTAAGGAAACGGTTTGTGATGCCATACAGTGACATTAGCTTATAAGAAATATAAGTTTTTAATAAGTATCAGTAATGTGGTAGGTAATCAATCTGTTAATGTGTTAGCATTATCATCCCTCATTTACTAGAAAGGCTGTTAATTAGTCTTGTACTTATTCGTGTCCGATATATTAATGTGAATTGCAATACTTATATGCAATATTTGCATATATATAAATGATTATAACAGGATAAGTGTGATAAATAACACTTAATTATTTATTTTTATAAAATTAACTTGTCCACAGCAAATACTAATAATTTTTTTTTACATAAATACCTTCTTTATGGGAAAATCTTACTACAAACTTACCGTCCTCTGCATCTTGAGGTCTTGCAAAATTTCTGGCTAAATTTCCTGCTAGTTTGAGACCCTCAGAATATAAATCGTCAACGCGTAAACCGTAAACTCTCGCCGCTATTTCTAAAGAATTTCCTGCTACTTTCAATACGTCCGGCTGGTTTTTGGTTATTATCTGTTTTAACACATCGATAACGCGCAAACTCCAGGCGTTTTTTACATTTATTTTCTAAAAAAAATCATCAATATATTTTTTTAATATGTGCCTATACTTAATATTGCGCTTTTTCCCTTAATCTTTTGAATTCAACCATTCACGGTGAGAATGGTGCATTTGCTCTTTTCTAAAAGAGTATTTAATAATAAAATAAATACTAACAACTTGGAACAATTTAAAGTACGAGTTATCACACGGTTTTGAGGTAGGTGTTCATCTTTTAGTTTATTTTATTAAAAAATATATACAAGGGCCCTAGGGAAAAGTGTCCATCCCGAATAACCTTTCTGTTGCCTGTAAAAACACCTCTAAAAACACCTAAACCTTGTGGTTTAAAATTTGGTGAAAAAATTGTTTTTAAAATGTCATCCCTCTACTCCCAGAAACCACCCCTTTGAAATTTTCAAATTGGAAGAGGAATTGTGTTATACGTCGTTTAAAACATAGTCAAGCTTTAATTTTTTATTTTTGTGCGTCCATCTTGTAAAAATTGGACAAAAACCAAGTAACTTCATTTTAACCATTTTTAACGATATTTTATGGTAAGCAATGCTAAAAGCGACTTCCGTTGACTTCCATGAATATTTACAGCTGCTCCTCAAAACATAATCGCACATCGTCCAATATTTCTGGTGGTATTGGCCTACACTATTCGATCATTCAGACACGCAACTCCTCGGGGGAATCAGATTTTGTGGCACGAATTTTGGTCCTCAAATGTCTCCATCAAAAAAAATCCAGGGAGCTAAGGTCGGGGATCTCGCAGGCCACGACACTCGGTTCTCTAGACGCGGACCTTTTCTGCCAATACGTTTTATAAGAAAAAGTTCATCTAGAAATTGTTGGACAGCAGCAGGGTAGTATGAAGGCGCTTCATCCTGTTGAAAAATTAATTTTTGTTCTAAGAGGGGGAATCTTGCTTGAGTATTTCAGTTATCCTGGGAGATATCGCGTCTTGTAGAAGTTGTAGACAATTTTTTTCCTTTAAGGTTCCTGGAATGAAAAATAACCCAACGATGTGATTACCAAAATCCCTGCCAAAATCGTTAATTTTTGCAATTGTTGAGTATGGATCCCCTGGAACAAATGCGAATTGACCTCACTCCAGTAATGACAGTTATGTCTGTTAGTTTCACCATATAAATGGAACGAACATTCATTAGAAAATGTTGTATTATATAACAAATATTTGTTTTAATATAACGTGGTACTAAAGGATTTACAGAGTTCTAATCGACGATAGATATCCTCATTTAATCCCTGTACTACTATTATAACATTAGGATGGAATTTTACTTCTTTTAAATATCTATGAACAGTATTTGTTGAAACGCCGGATTCCTCAGCAATTTTTCCTACAGACGTTCTGTTGTCCATTTGAATGTGTCCCAAAACCGCGATCTGAACTCCATTACCTCTCGTTGAACGGTTAACTTCGTATCTTTCACTTTAGACACAACCAGTCTCATTTTGTCAGGACAATTTAAAGTGGAGACACGGGCTGCCGTTCTTGCAGAATTATTATTTTTGTAATATAGACTCACAATCTCGATTCTCTCTTGTAACATGTAAAAATTGAACCAGCTGCAACGCGATGTCTTGCCACGAAGTACTAAAACCACTAAGTGTAACGGGAAATTTCAATAGATTGTTCCTTAAAAAAAAAAAAGTGATTGTTAATCTTAAATTGAACGTTTGAAATGTAATTGTTTTTGATACATTTGGGACGTCGAAACGTTTTGAATCTAACTGAACATTTTCAACGTTCATTACAATAACATTCATGGTCAAAATTGCGTTAGTTGGTTTTTGTTTAATTTGTACAAGACCGACGGACAAAAATAACAAATAAAAGTTTGGCCATTTAGAAAGTAGAAGCGCCTTTCAAGCGGGGAGTAACGCAACCCCTCTTCCAACTTGAAAATTTCAAAAGTGTGGTTTTCAGTAGTGAAAGGATGAAATTTCAAAAAGAATTTTTTCACCAAAGGATGTCGCTTCCCTATCAAAGTTGACGTATTTTAGCGTTTTTTACTTTAACAAACAACAGAAAAGATATTCAGGGTGGACACTTTTCCCTGGGACATCTTTTATTAGCGTCAATGTTGGTCATTGTCGCTCTCAAATAAAAGACTGTTAGACCAAAAATTAACATATTCTTATCAGTCCATTATATCAAGTTTAGCACAGTAATGATAAAAACATTTACGTTCAGATGGCAATTTGCTGTCGACTGGGACAAATACGTTTATGGTGTCCTATTTAAAAAATATATAAAAACAGCATTTTCTAAAATAAGTTGATAACGCGATGTTCAATGGCTTGTGTGTTATTCCCATTTTAATCAGCTAAAAAATACTACAAATTTGCCAATTTAATCCATATTTTGTCTTCAGTAACAAAAAATTTAGCACTTATGCTCTCTCAATTTAAAATATCTTCTAATAAGGTAATGATTGTGACTGCCCTATTTTATTAATGGGTTAAAGCAAGCCCATTTCACCATTGCAACTTAGGACACCCTTGCATACTATAGATCACTTACAATATTTTTTTTTACTCAATACTTTATCTACTTACGTTTTCCGAATGTAATCGATAGAATGTTTGTAGCTGTGTTTTTAATTCTTCTTCGCTCAAGGCTATGATAGAATCATTCATAGTTGACGAACTGGGTTCAAGGGGTGGTAAGGCTTGTATTGACTTTCGGATGGCCACTGATCGTCTTCTTTCTGCACGTTCCACATCATCATTTGACTACGGATCAAATATGTTACTAAAGTTCAGTCATATATGACAATGGGCTGCATTAAGAAATTTTATTCGTAAGTGTTTCCCTCATTACACTAACAATCAATCAAATTTCGGGAAAATTTAAAATCCAATCAATAACGGGAGTCAGATACCAATCACATTTTACCTCCTTTGGCTAAAATTAAACAGCGATAAAATGACAAATGGCTTTTAGGCCTCTCACATATTTTTAGGTTTTTCTCGTGGCATCGCTAGAAAGGCTGATTCCTTGAGCGGCACCAACGTGAATTTCAGAGTCAAAATTTAAAAAAAATTAAATTAAGTAGTTAATATTAAAGGCAATCATTGTCGAAAAATTAGTGTAAGACAATATTGATAAAAAAAAGAGTTTAAGGCATTCACATAAGATGCATAATTCACTTTACTCATCCTGCAAACTCTCATGTTCATGCATGTCTTAAAGATTAATGCAAAATTAATATTCACACCCTAGATATCTAACCATTTCATGTTTTCAGGATCCTATTCCCATTTATTTTTTGAGAACATCTAGTATGTGTGTAAAAACTCAAAAGGAACTTTGGACGCTTAATAAAACTAACTCACTTCATCTAAAATATTCTTTTGGGCATGTCCTCGTCTTAATGGAGTGGTTAAAGTCATTTCGGAAATTAGATTTCTTCTCTTGGCCTTTAGCTTCAATGGAATCATTGGACTGGATGTCTCCATTTCGAGATCTTTCCTCTTAATTTTAGTATCGGCTGATAAACTGCTGGAATCGATATAAAAATGCGATACAATAAAGGGTGGTCCTGCCGAAAACGAGAACTGCACCGCTCAAATATTGTTCAGAGGAAGGCAATTCGCGTTATACCAGAAGCAGACGTCAACTTTCATATTTTAAATTGTTTAACCTATTTATTATTGTATTTTTGCATCGGATTCTATATTCTAGGAATATGTCATGTAACATACAGTGGGGGCCCATGAAATAGATCTAGCTGACACTTTTGGTAGAATTGAATTCTACAATTTTTTAGAAACATTTTGATGAACCTCTATATAAATCCTATGCACGTTCAATAGGAATTATTCCAAATGCGCACCGAAACTAAAATTATAAGTGAACACGATAAAAATTTAAACTTGTTCGGTCTTGTTTGGTTTCAATTTGTCTGGTCGCTAAAATAGAGACGTGAAAAATAAAATACATAGCACTAGTGTTCCTTCAAGTTTGAACTTGTCGTTTCCTTTAAGTTATCACCGTGATTTCCTTTTTAACGTTTAGCGAAGTACTGAAGAATAACTCAGATGAAAATGGGCCGTGACGTTCATTGCAGGGCAGAGGAAAGAGTGGCGATCTTAACATTGCGGAAAGAGGGAAAATCGCTAAGAGAAATTGCAAGACTTATCGGGTGCTCAAAAGAAATGATTGAAAATCCTATAAGGAAACCACCAAATCTGGAAAATACGTAGAGCGAAGAGAAAAACAAGTCCTCATACAAAGAGGCAAATTGTTCGAGTCTTTAAAAAAGATCCCTTCAAGACGTTTATCAGTATTAAAACTCAATTAGATTTGGAAATAAGTACAAGAACTATTCGAAGAAGGCTTCAGACAAATAATTTACACAGCAGAATAGCCAGGAAAGTTCCTTTATTATCCTCCAAGAACTTTAAGCGATTTTTGAAATTCGCCCAAGACCATTTGAACTGAGATGGTGAAGAGAGAATAAAAAAATGGCGCTTTATTTTATGGAGCGATGAAACAATAACAAATAAATCTAATGGGATATGATTTGGGGAGACACTATGTGAGAAGACCACGCAATCAGGAATCATTACCAATACACACCATTAAAACAATTAAATATGGAGGTGGTAACATAAAACTTTGGAGAGCCTTTCCATGGTATGGTGTAGGACCAACTTTGACGTTATTTAGTAGCCCGAACAATATCATTTTATTTGGTTCATCAAAATCCATTTGTAAATAACTGAGATATAATTGTGCCTAATTTTTATGAAACGGTATTTTATGAGAGTTAAATATTCTTGTTTTTGGCAGTCCAACTTAAACACTACCTCATACACTAATATAAATGAAAAACATAAATTTCAACGAATTGAAATTAGCATTTGATTCATGATATATTGTTACCAATTACATCTAGGAAAGAGCGAGGTATAGATTCAACCAACTTTTAGCAAAATCCAGATTAAATTTTTACTTACTTTTCCTGAAGAGCCAGTTTTAATTGGTCAACGTTAGAATATTCATAATTACTAATTGCAATTTTTAACTGGCATCATAAATACTCAAGAACATTGAGGCAGGAGTTTGTGGAGGTGTTTTCTTAACTTTTGAGGCAGTTATATAACAATTAGGTTTTAATTTCGGTGGTGTTATGTTTGGAATCATTATGTTGATAAAAGACAAAACGATTCTTTATTTCTAACATTTTAGCACTTTGCTTAAGATTTTGTTTTAAGGTGTCAAGGTAAATATTTTGGTTCATAAAGCCATCAATAAGATACAGTTATCAGGACCTTTGACGAATGGGTGACCCTATATTATTGAGGACCTGCCACTGTACTTTACAGTTACTTGCAATTTTTTTTTTATTTCACTGACTCATTGGATTTTCCCCACACTCTAGTTACTCTATCGAAACCAAATTTGTTAAATTTGTTTTCCTCCGTGAATATCACCTTGTTCCCAATGAAACATTGTTGTAACTAGTAATTTTGTTTATACTCTCCTAATATTGCCTAACATGCTGACAGAATGATTAACATAACAATTCTTAAACAAAATTTGATAAAATTTCAATAACGAAAAGTAAATAACCACCAATTTTCAAGAGGGCTTTCCACTTAAACATATTTCTAATTTAAAATAATATTCGGTTTTACATGATAACAACTAAATGAGTGACTACTACTACTGACTACACACTTTGCCAAAAATCAGCCATACTGTTTACAAATCTAACAAAAATATTTCGAATTATTATTACTCAATATTAAAACTTGCAAATTTGATTAAGAATGGTTAATCATTCTGTAGACATACTACTACTATTAGGAGAATGTAAACAAAATTATAGGCATGTTTTTGGGTCCTATGCAGCTAAAAATCATATGTGGCATTTAAATGTAAGCTTTAGGAATAGGCAGACCTGATAATTATTTGGTCTCTTTAAGGTGTGGAATCTAAAAATGTAAAAATATACAAGATGTTCTATTTGAAATAAGGAAGTTGACTTTGGCTTCTGGTATGACCAGCAGTAGTAAAAACAGTAAAGTCCCACCATATAATGTATATCATCAAACCAAACAATTTGTCCCCAAAACATTTTCAAGTAAATCATCTGTAACCATGACAGAGATATCACCTTACAACACACTTACTAAAACACCCTGTATATTTGTCTGATTGATTGCTTGGCTTTTATTATTCAAATTCTTATTCTAAAACAGATAATGCACACTGTGTACTGAGTGAAAAAAAATTATCTAAGTAGTGTGGCGTGATATTCTAAAATTCATATCGTAATGTTTGGCTATATGGCAAATCCAGTTGACCTTATAAATCACTACCTGCACACACCTATCCTAATGTGGACACTTCCAAAACATAGAGCTAGGCTATCACATGAAGCAGGATGCGAATATCCTTACTATGTCCCATAAATGAACATAAGTGATGGAATTCATACTTCAGTGAAGTTTTATGGCAATTCTTTAATATGTTTAAAAAAACAGAACCTAGCTAACTAGTAAAATCACCTAGAAACTTGTGGAGGTGTGACTTGCAGGTAAGGACCTTTGCCTGGACATTTTCCCTTCACATTTTAGTTACCACTTAAAGAAATTCAGCAAACAATATAATATAAAAGACAGTGCAAAAGCAACCGATGGGGGTAAATAGTGTTGATTTTGTTTTAATATATTTTGTGTAATTAAGACGTGGTTCTTCTATGGAGGGACTCGTTATTAAAGTTGGAAATACGATTTCTATATACATCTGAACTTCTGGAAACATATGAGGCAATGCAGTGACCCTTTGTTGTTCTCATGTGGAGGGGTCTTAAGACCAATGAGTGTATTTAAAGATTTGTTGTCAATTTCAGCAACATCGTATAATACCTTAATCAATGTCAATTGCTTATCCGATTCCCCAATTTTTCCAATATAAATCAGAATAAGAAACAAATACCAATTTACAATATATTTAACAGTTTCTGGAACAGCACAAACACGTCACACCAAATAAAAATAATTTAAATTTGAAATTTCCAAAAAATGACAGTTAAGGCTATTCGATAAAACGAACTTGGTGAAGTTCGATCGATATTAAAAGTTTTCGAGATCCGCAAGAGCGCTACTTCGGTTAACGTTTTATGACAACTGGGATACACCTGACGTTAGGCAATAGCGCTACGCATGCACTACAAGTTTCTCGAAATGCCATATAACACGTTTTGTTAAGAATATGTTACGTTCGTATTTGAATTATTATATGCTTACCTGCTGTTTATACAAGAAAAAAGTAATTGTTTGTATTAAAACGAAAATATGGAAATTATCATTCCAATCTGTATTTTGGTCGCCGATCAAGGTTTCTTTATTCTAGCAGCTACGTCAACTTATAAGCTAATCGCAATACTGATAAAAGCTATTTCGTAAAAACTCTTTATTATATTATGGTGTTCCTATTTGCATTCGGTAATGGTTGGTCAACAATTGGTCAACAAGTGTCATTCTCATTATTTGAGAATCTGGATCTCACATATTTGAGTTCCGGGAAGTTCGACGACGTAACAATATTAACACTCCCCAACACTCCTGTGTCAAAAGTCAAATAGGCAGTCAATCAACTTAAAGTGAAACTTGAATTCAATTATGAAAAAATTTGGAAGTTTCCTGCTTGTTTACTCAAAAGTGTAAAAAAATTATCCTACAATGACCATTTCTGATGAAACAACATTGCCCACAGATGAGGAGTTAACTGTCCAAGAAGTTAACATATCTGGTCCTGCGTTAAAAGCTGGAGCTTTCCATTTGGGAAAAACTTGTGAATATGAGAATAATGTGAGGTTAAAAATCTTACATAATCAAAATCATGTAACAACCTTTTTTAGGAGTTCATTTTGTGCCGTCATGAATTAAAAGATCCACGAAAATGTATAAATGAAGGAAAGTCTGTTACCAGTTGCACATTGAATTTTTTTCGACAAATAAAAAGGTCTTGTGCATATGAGTTCACACAGTATGCTAATTGTCTTGACAAGTCAAGCTCAGAACAAAAGTTTAATCTGTAAGGATATTTCCATTGTGTTATTTACTTATTTCTTTTACATTATTAACTTGTAGCAGCAAACCTGGGGGTATGTAGGGCTTTAGCTCTACCTCTCCCTTGTCTTTTTTTGTCATCATGTCATTTTTCTTTTTATGTTTTGAGGGATGGACACCTTTTTAGGTCTTGGTGACCCTAAGCACTGTCCCAAATTATAGTTAAATTTTGTTCATTCTCATAAGACATTGAAATGCACTAAAATAATACACCTGATAAACATACTGAAGCATATTTAACTGTTTTTTTCTTTTTTAATGAGCCATAAAGAAAATGATCTAATGCAGGTTAGATCAAGTGGTATTTTTCCATTAGTAAGGCAGAATGATGCCTAATATCCCACAAATATATTTTTGTTTCCATAAGTCTAACTATAATAATTCAAATTCTTACATTGCACTGCTGCAATATAGAAACACTCCATGAGCTGCTGAACACTTAATTGCAGCTTCTTATGTCCAGAAATATAATTATGAAACCACCAGTTAGTCGAAATCATCTTGTGTGTGAGCTCTTTGAGTATATACAGTATAAACCCTTCTTTATGAAGAAACTAGATAAAATGAAAAATAGTTATGGCCAATATACTCCATTTTTACCTGATTGGTTATTGGAGATAAAGTATTTTATTTAAAAAAATGTTGATATTAATACCAACTCAATTTGGGTAAATTCAAATTCTACCTAGATATGCCATGAAATTTTATAGTTTGTACGCCTGAAAATACAGAATACTGACAAAATATATGTCATGCTATTAAATTGACTGCAATAATGGATTTATTTAAAAAATGTAAATATATGTGTATATGACAGTAGTTACCTAAAAAAAGCCTATTGTAATATATTACTTTTGCTATCTGGTAGACAATCTATGTTGTTGAATGTGAAAGGATTTCATAAATTTGTCATGTTTTTAAATTTAAAATATTGTCCATATTAGAAGATTTAAAGTAATTAAAGTATATTCTCTACTTAGTCAAACCAGTAACTTAACAATTGCAACAAGGTTGTTATTAAACATTTCTCTCAATATGCCATCAATAATGTCTGCTGAAAACCACCACCTAAACCATCTTCATTATCAATAACTACACTTATTAACTAACTTTTCCTATGGTCGATTTGTAAAAAGAAACAGCAAAACACATTGCATTGAATGGTTTAAGTTAGTAACATCAGGCTAGTTTTCATAAAAATAAAAATCCATAAAAAACTAAAGCTTGGCAAAAAACCACAAAGGTTATAATTTGGGACAGATTTGATAGCTCTCCAAAAATGTCCAAAGAAAAAATTTCAAGGACAGTTTCTATAGGTTCACTTGAAATTAATTTCATATATTTATTTTTTAGATGTAGAAAGACTCAAGCAGTTTTTGACAAATGCGTGAAGGATAATCTTGGTATAGACCGACCACCGTATGACTACTTTAATCAAGTACATGTGCACACAACTGCTCGAGCAAAACCACCAAAAGAAGGTCCAGCTGTATATCCTGATGCCACTCCCGCTCTACCCGAAGATGTTGAAAAGCCACCGGCAAAATATGGGTCTCGTTATTTATTCCTATGGTAATACTTTGGTTTGCCAATGCTGATAGAAAAAAATATGTTATTATAGTCTATTAAGAAATACCTACTAAAATGTAGTTTTATTTAACTAGGAATTTACGCTACAAACTACAGTTCGTAAGTTATGGTAATATAGAGAGGTAGTACGATAATTTTAGGAAATTTTAAATAATTTGTTAATGAAACTTCTGTTTAACTAAGTTTCATTACAAATACTGTAGATATTTCATTCTGTAATTATAAATGTTGTTTTGATCAATTTACTAAACTCAAATATAATTTTCGTTTAATTTAACTTTAATACTCAAAGGAAAATCGTTGTATTATGGACAAATGTTTTATGCTTTGCTTTCGCGCTTTGTGCTCAATTGGCTAATGTTAAGAAGATATGACCGTATGGGTTATTTGACAAACATATTGTCTTGATAATTATGCCAATCCCCAGAAGTGACGTTTGTTTTATTTCGCAACTCTGAAGCAATATAAATAACGCACGCATCGTAACGGATTTTTCATGGTTATTGTAATTTATCAGCGCGTTCCAGCTAAACATTGTAACGTAACACTATTAATACGTTGTTTGAAGTTTTTTATTATGCACCCAGAAGTTTATCTCACATTTTATAATTTACTGATATAGGAATTTAAAAAAATAAGTTATCTTTCTTCAGCACGTAATCAGAAAAACTCAGAGATTTTTTATAATTTTGTTTATTTATTAATGTCTACTAACAATTGAGAAAAATAACACCTAAGCATTTAACCACAAGTGGCTTCATTAACGATACAGTAAATAAGCTACATCTCAGTTGCTGCAGTTCTACCATGTGAAAGGAGCACGTTCTCTTAATACTCTTACGCCGTACTTCTCCCATTCGATTGCCTCAATCCATAATTCCTGAGCGGTTTCTAGGCAAGACATGATGCAGGCTCCCTTCCAAGCTACCATTGAAGGGTCCATATCCCTGGGATTGGTGATAATGTCCAATTGTTCGGCACGATACAGATATGGAATTTGAAGTGATATTCTGTTTTGGAGCCATGTACCTGAAACATATTCTCCTTATCAAATCTATCGACTTCGAACCACAAGAATAACTATTAAAATTATGTTTTTTTAAACTTTAATCTTCTAATAAATTCTTAGTCGATTGCTTCGCAACCCTTTTCGATTTTTCAACCACTATTTTCATCTTGAAAATCCGGGAAGTAAATCAGATGTCTTGGAAAAAACCTAGTTTTCAAATCATATCTCTATTTAACATAAAACGATGTAGTGTTGACTTAAGTTTTATTATAAATTAAACTGTCTAACGGACGCACGATCTAAAATAAGTTTGTAATTAAAGGAAAATTTTCAAGCAACGCAACCCCACTAATTTAATACTTGGGCTTTGCCTGCAACAGCAACTTGGATAACAGCTATTAATCCAGTGTAAATTACAAAGCAAGTTACTTGTACTAGTATGTCACTAGGCGATTTACTATCTGAAAGTTTTCGCACTATTATAGTAAAATTTTTTGTTCGCGCTACTTGATAGGGGACGGAGGATGATGTTTTATCAAATGCTTCAAAACTGCTACAAAGATTAGTTATTGGTGATACAAGAGGTGGTACTGAAGAAAAATAGTGTACATCACATGATCAAATAGTTTTCCAAAAGCGACCATCTTATTCACGTCAATGAGTATTTAGGTAGGAAAACAGTCCGTGTAATTGCCTCTGTACGTTCCTGGTACTCCTTTATCCCCGATACACCACCCGTATTATTTGGGTTTCGAATGTAATCCTTTTTGAGCAAATACTCACCGGTGTCCATTGACATAGAATTAGGGGAGTTGCTTCAATTAATTATTGGACTAGTTCTCTCTGAAAGAGAAAAATCTGGTTTTCTATCAACAGATAATACGGCTGATGGGTCGGGGGAAAAGAGGGCATGGCTTCAACTATGAATCGCTCATCATACAACGTCACCAGGAATGCGAAGACCAATGTCAGTGTTGCGTAAGAGTTAGGTAAATCCTAACTAATTATATTTCCTATTTTAGTTGAAAACACGCATACAAGAAGGTAAAAATGCAGAAATGATTTTAGCGGCTCCGAATATCAAATGTTGCGGAATAGGAAAAAATCACAATTGCTCTCGGAAGAAATATACTGTGTGACATAGAAAAGATAACGCTATGTAAAAATGATTTTATTTAAATAATTTCTGTAATGCGTATTTGCATATAAGAACGCAAAAAACGATTAAATTTTCAGCCATATTTATCAATGTATCTACGAGTTATCGGGGCTTTTAGTTTTTTTTTTACTATAAAAATTGCAATAAAATATCAACAATATGACTGCAAAATATCATTTATTGGTGTATAGTTTGCTTAGAAAGTACTTTTAGATCAATCAAAAATGTCTAGACGCAAAATGTAGCGAAATTTTCATCAATTGACCACTCGGTCAGTTAGGTTTTAAGGAGTTTAAGAGGTCGAATAGTAGGTTTACGAGAAGCTGATCGGTCAATAAGGGAAATCGCCACTTGTTAAATAATATTTGTATAAAAGAAAAAAACATCCTATTCTAATTGCACTTATTATTTTTTGTATGTCTTCAACACATTTGTGGTGTACCACACCTACACAGGTAGCACATTGTGCTAATTTCTAAGCACATTAAATATGTACATGTGTTTGGGGAGCACTCTGTAGAAATTAATTGCATAACAAGTGATAAAATTTGAGAAAAATTAATTGGCGATACATTGTAAAATAAGAGGATACAAGCGGCAAATTTCAGCAAAGACAACGGAGTCATTGCAGGAACGCTTTTCTGTTTTAATTTTCACTTTTTCACTGTTCACTTGTATTTTTGATTTTCTTTAGAAGCCTGACTCAGATTTAAACAAAAAAAATACTTACCAATTCCCGAAAACTTCATTCCTCCGCCGACAACCAAAACGCAGCCATACATTTTCCGCTTCAAATCCTCGTTTGGGCATCTAAATGAAAATAATATGTTCATATAAATTTAATATATTTAAAAGTAGCAAATTTTTGTGCATAACTCCTGATGGTAAGAATTGTCCTACGTTCACCATTCTTGCCTTGGGAAAATTTGCTCAGGATGATTACAAATCCATGAGATCTACATATATTTGAAAATACCAAATTTTCCGAATAGCTCTGGAACAATTACAGTTATCTCAATTTTTATTTTCAAGTTATGAAATATCTCTAGAACCGTTAGGAGTAACTGAACTTGAGTGCAGCATCAGTTTCTTAGAAAAACAGTTTTATGTATTATAATCTAAAGGTGGGACAAAATTGATACGTGGAAACGTTTAATTTAAAGTAATAATAATAATTCCGATATTGCGTGCGAAACCTATCTCAATCGCTCTTAAAAAAAGGGACAACAGTTTGAACTTTTACGGTAGAATTTCACTAATTGTAGATAAAAGGTTTATAGAAATTGTTAGAATTGATAACACCGATTGCGTATGTTGAAAAATTGGACTATTCAATTTAGATTTTTTTATATTGATGCCGTTGTCAAATTATTGCAGAAGTCTAGGAATGCACATAGTGCTTGTAGCATTCTCACGTGGATTGCCAGATTCATAACTGACTCAAGCTATAGTAGAAATAGCATTTTCTACTACATAACGCACTATTTTTATAATTTGTTATGTTATCTGGAAATCAATATGAGGCTAGACTATATGAATATTTCCAAAAGTGAAAGTTGTTTGACCATACATTAGCACGACTACACAAAATTAAATTCTTACCTATCAATACTTTGCAAGACAGCTTGATCCAAACCCAATATTTGCCCTGGATTAATAATAAATTCCTTAACGGACTGTACAATAATCGGATCCATTGCGTCCACCACGATATCCTCTTCAGTCCCAGCCTGCTGACTTTCTAGATATGATTCACTTAGCTCACTGGCTGATGACTCTTCTTTAATTCCTATCGTAAAAAATAGTTTAAATAATAGGAGTGTTCATCTGTACCTAGATAGAGCGTAGTTTAAATGAGAACTAATTTACCCTAGCTGATTCAACACCACTTTAGTGACTTCCCTACGTTTCGCATGAAAGACACCCCTGCCTATTAGCAGACCATACTCTTGTAAAAATCGAAATTTTAGGAGCCGACCTAAGTTTTGGGACGGTCTAGGACCCAGTGACGTCCCAAGAATTTTAAAAACGAAAAAAAAAATACATTTCAACTTTGGAACGTTACTGGTCCGGCCCCCCTTAAGCCAGAATTTCATGCATTCGATATCTGACATCCGAAATCTCAAAATCCTATTTGATTTTTATTTTAGACATTTATAAAATTCAAACAGAAACTTTTATTTGGTATCTCACAATGTTCTACTGCCACAGTCATTGTTCTTTATATTCATATACAGGGTGTTTCACTCAAAGCTGTGATTGAAAATTACTCAAAAATGATACGTTATATGAAAAAGTTTCAAATAAAAGTTGTCTGGTAAAGAGGGGAACATGTCACGAAGATAGTGACTTAACTAAAACATCTTCATGATATATTCACCTCTTTACCAAACAACTTTTATTTGTAACTTTTTTCATACAACGTACTGTTTTGAAAATTCAAATGCCCCTCCTTAAATCGCCAATATTTGAGTAAATCTGTTCCCTAATTGGTATTTTATAAAGGAACTGCCTCCGTGCAACTAATTTCGCTCACATATCAGTTCAATAAATTCAACTAATTAGGTTTGCCTATAAATTAAATAAAAGACTTTGAAAGCTGATGAAAATTCCCAACATTTTTGTTTTTAATAATTCCACATTTTTTTTTCTAATTTTTGGCCAAGAAAAAACGATTGACCATGGCGTGAGATAATGCTAATTGATAATTGATTAATAATGATAATTGATGTGAAATTGATAGCATAGCTTAACAGAGATAAAAAAAGATCTGTGACATCATGTTCAATGGCTATTTCCTAGACCTTACCTTTTCTTCTAATATCTCGCAGATAAATTTCATCATGTGGATCTTCTGGATCTCCAGTTGATATTTTCTGTGTATGTATTTGTTTTGGTCCCGTAATTGCAAAGAGTTCAGGATTAAAAAGACTAAGCGGAGCTATAATGCATTCGTCACCCACCTAAAAAGGTAACACGTACCCATTAAATAAAATTAACTGTAGCCCTGGTGTAATTAGGCGCTTGAGCCACAGATATTAGAATTCTGTCATTTTTTAGCCGAATATTTGGACTTGATGACAGTTTTAAAAAATAATAAACAAAATGAATGCCACATTTGACAGTTTTTTCGCTGCAAACCAATCAAATGCCATATTGTCACTAAGATTTCCGTCTCTTATTAGGTGAGGTTAAAGTTAACATGGTACAACGAAATTCGCAATTAGGGATACCTAAAAACTAGGGAGACTCTAATGAAGTAATATCTATTCATTAACATGCAGAATACTTAACCAAATACTACCTGATACATTCACAATGAACTAACCTGAATAGTGTACTGACATATAGGCTTCTCCGGTTGCTTTAATGTAAAAGACTTTTCTTGAGATCCACAGATATCTAAATTAACATGACAAAATTCTTCTTTCAGCTTTCGGAGAAGTATCGAGTCAAGCTTATTCTAAAAAAAATAGTTAAAGGTAATTTCGAAAATAACAAGATAATATTTGTACTTTACATGGAAAAAATCATGTCTTTTGCGTCCAGATATACAATACTACAAAGTTCACAAATGTTTGGGATAATAAAGAGTTTTCATGAACTTACACTTTTCTTTCGTGTTACGATTCACCTATGCGTTAAGATAGCTGTTATTTGACAAAGTAAAAAACAATTGTTGTCAATTAATGTCAAGAAAGCGATCAAAATATCGAAGTATTGAACCTTTGGAAACCATTTCTTTCTATTTTTTTTATATTATTCTAAAGCAATTACTTTTTCATTTCGCGTTACCGACATCGTAGTCTATCGATCCTTAGCTATCATTACTTAGTGGAAGTACTACATGTAAACTTTCATATGTTACAATTTGCAAATGACGTTAACGAGAGTGGTTTCTAATGGGTTTTAAAAACTCCCTACTAAAATTCTGGTGATAAAAGTAACCTGCAGGAAGATATTTTTAATAATTAAAATTATGTTAATTACGTTTTTATGTTACAAGTTTAGTTGAAATGAAGCTTTTGAAAACATTGAATTTTCACTCTATCGCCAAATTTCACCATTTGATTGTATAGTTGTATTGTTCTACCATTTTACTACGAAAAAAATTCTGATGATATTCCTATAATGAACTCTACAAACTCTACAAACAAAACGAATCGGTGCCAACTCAATAAAGTTGTTAATTATATCTGTGATGGTCTTTAAAATTGCATGTATTAGGTACTTGAAAAGTAATTTTTTTCGTAACCTATTAGAGATAGCAATCAGGCTGAGGTATACAGTACATCTTTGTAGCAAAATATATAATAGAACAATAAAACTTGGCACTTATTAAATTTCACAGTCGTGTAAAAGATCTACCGATTCAACATTTTTTTGACGATAGCACCAAAACATGTCAAGTTTCAACATCTTAGATTGCTGGGTTAAAAAACTAACAGGGTGGAGAAGCATTATTAAATGGTATACTGTATAATAAAGTGATGCGATAAGCTTTCGGTTTCAAAGGCTACTTGGAAGAAAATAATTTCTCACCTGATCATCGCATTCTTTATATGGAAATGCGCATTTCTGAAGTAACCAATAAAATATTTGTGAAATATCGCCGCCTCCGTATTCCAAACGTACACGCGTATTTGGATGACATATCCCGTCCTCAACACAAGACACTGAAGTTTTCTGATCGCCTACATCCACCACGCAAGCGTAGCTCAAACCAGAGCCGAATGTAGCTGTCACATGATCCTGAACTAAAAAAATTGGCAGTAATGCAACGTAACACTATAGCATTTATCTCTCGACTGAGTGACAGAAATACTAATTTTACATTTAAACCTCTGTTACTATTACACGTATAAATTTGGAATTTAAAACATCGATAAATAAACTTACACCATGACTTAACGAAACTATAAGGTTTGAACAGTGGCTTTTATTATCTTGCCCTGTGTTCGACGTTCGATCGTTACAAAAATCTCACAATTATCACAATGGGAATTTCCACCAATGAAATTTTATTACATCTGCCATTTATACCACTCATGAGAACCAACCATAGGTTTTCTGTGTTATATTGATATTTAAAATTTCTATGTATCATGATAACGGAGACCCGAACATGTATACTGAGTACATCCGTATACAGTGTGTCCCAAAAATATGAAGAACTCTAATTATCTGATGATCACCTTTTGTTAAAATTGTTTAAATTCTGTCATAACAATTTACATTTTTTTCATTCGTTTAATTAAATTAATGAATTCGTTAAACTATCAGAGGTAAAAGATATCCGCGTCAGTAATAGGTACAAAGACTTTTTAGTTATGATGCTGAATGTTATGTAAATTTTACTTTACGGTTTTACAATGCGCATCATTTGTTTTTATTAATTTTTATTTTTTGTTGCTTTGTTTTTATTTTTTCGTCCTTGGTATTACTGATTTGTGCTCCTAATCTAGCAATATATTGATGAAGACGCCAATCAGCGTTGATAACAGATATATTAGAAGAATTTTAAGAAATTTTATTTCTCATTACACAAAGCATAATAATCTAAAAGCTGAGTATAATAACTATATATTTTTTATGTTTTAGATGAAATTTTCTAGTTATTACAATTAAATTCCTAAATTACAACATGGAAATATCAAGTACCTACCTGTATTATAGCAGCACCAAAATTTTGAATTGAATTACATAGGACACACTATACATAATGCAAGTCATATTCTGACTGTTACCAATGAGTATAACGTTATGATAGCAATTATATAACGTAAATACAACACTGTTCAATTTAAAAGTTAAAACTCACCTAAAAAACAACTACCAAACTTCATAGAATTCAGGAGAAGATAAGTCAACTCTCTTAAATATGTTCTATTGTAAACATCAGGAATAATAAGGACAGCTTTGAAATTTTTTAAATCTTGAAGATTTATTTGTAGTTGTGTTTCAATGACGTAACTCCATATAGTTTCCAGATCGGCAAGAACTGCTGTCATAGAACCACCAGGTCCAGAATGTATATTAAAGTCACCTCTTTTATATGGAAAATGTATATTGAATGATTCTTCAGGACTCAACCAAAATATGTCATTTCCTACCACAGTGTCACCTTCAACTTTAATCCATTCTCCACCAGCGTCTCCTTAATATCAAAATGAAAAATTAGTTTAATTTAGATTATTCTGTTAAATAATTATAAAGGAAATAACTAACCTGTGTTTTCTGGTTGGACCCTTCGATTGAAGGCAGCAATCTGTTGTGGAGGTGTTGCATATCTTCTTCTTCCATCGGACTGAAGACATGATTGCAAAGTATGAGATATTGTAAGTCGGGCTTCTTCAAGATCTTTTGGTTGATTTAAGTCGCCGCGAAGTGGTAAAAATGTGTCTGAATATACCTATAAAATGAAATATTGATAAATTACTATCTTTAGTTTTCTACTATCTCTAGTCACCTTTGTATAATTAATCACAGGATTTAAAAATGCTGTCAAAAAAACGAGCAATGCGATCTTTACTAGAATATCTAGCAAAAAATGCAATTAACTTGCCAAAACATCATTGAGAATCAAAAAGTTAACAACAAATTTGGATTCGATAGTAATCGCCATTCAACAACTGTGCATACAAAAAGAAAATATGAACTTCTGAAAAAAATACAAGTTCTTTTAGATGGAGAAACTTACTGACGTTCTCGCAATTCCTGTATATGTTTCACTCTATAAAGTCAGATGAGTAATACTGTAGAAGATGGAGATACTTAAGAGTAATTTATTAGAACTTAAGCTAAAAAAATATTCCCCAATATTTCATCGCTGCGTAAGAAATTATTTAAAACTAAAACTATTGAATAAAGTGTATTTCAACCTCTCACCTGACCTCCAGGTTTCCGCCTTCTAGCAACAGCATGCAAAACAGTGACAGGATTTAAATCACAAGCTTTCCCAATTCGCAAATTCAGTGATCCTGGATGTATGACTATTATGTTTTTTGATTGTACATGTTCTGGAGGCACTTCAGGAGCACCTGGGATCATAGTAGCACTGCAAATGAACCTGATTTATTAGGCTGCACTAAATATGTTCCTCCCTAGAAAAAGTAGTTCCCTAATTTAATTTATCTTAATGTGGTTGTTTTTAGAAAATGGTAACCAAATGGTTAAATTATTGCCAATCATAAATATTAACTCTAAAAATGAAATTTATAGAAAGTATTGACAAACAATATCACGTTTGATTACAAAATAACATTGATCATTACATTTAAAATCACTACTGATTTCTTTCTAATCATTTTTGGTAAATAAAAACTCTCCTTGTCATTGAAGACCTTTTTTTGCTTGATTATTATATGTTAAACAAAGCTAGTAAAAAGCTTCAGATCAGTTTACATAATAGGCCACAAATAACTTAACTTTTCTGTATTATTTCTTGTTGCTAATACTTGGAATGAAGATATAGTTATGCTATTTTTAAAATAATTTCAGCTTAAAGTAATAAACATTACAGGAAGATTAAAATAGTACATATAATAATAATTAAATAATGTTTAATGGAGATATATGTTGTATTACGTCAATCTATAAATCTAGCTTTACATTCAACATACAAGCAAAGAACATATAGTTATACAGAAGCATCAGCCAATCTCTCTTCCTTTGATGTAGTAAAAATCAAACAATGCCAATCATAAAAACAATAGGAATCTGAAAAATGCCGGCATAAGCAGCTTTTCACTGTTCCTGGTTCAAAATACATGGTCAGATCCAAAGCTCTCATAAATCATAGCTTTATCAATTTCAAAAATCTGTCAGGCAATAACTACATGCACTTGAGTTATTAAGGATCTACCAAATAAAGAAAGACGTGATAATTAGTCGGGGGTGCTTTTTTATAGAATTATTTGATCCATAATACAACTATCCTGCAAAAATTACTCACCTTATTCCTACCAGAGAGCGATGGTTAAATCCTCACTGAGGCAAACTGAGATGTAACTAGAAACTAGAAAATCATTATCATTAGAGTACAAATTAGGATTACCGAGTAGATTATGAGATATATTATGAATTCATGAGATTTAAACAACAAAAAACAGCAACAAATATTTTTGAAAAAATGTTAAAGCCGAAAAACTAACCACAAACCACAACATAAAATGTAAACATAAACTGCGCACGCGCGATTTCCTGTCATGTGATTATGAGGCGATTTCGACTAGGGTTCAACTTTTAATATCCCGAAGCCACTGTTAAATTTAACTGAAAATACCTAAAACCAGAACGAATTACAAATCAAAAATCCGTTTTGAACCAATTAAACGGGAGCATTACATGTTTGACATTTCTGCTATCTCCTATTTTTGATCTTATCACATTATTATATAACAACAGTTCAGAGTGTTCTCTGTCGTTAGTCGGAATAACAAATCTTAAGGTGTAGAACGTAGAGCAAACAGGACCAGCCCCTGAGTCCAAAAATAATTCAGAACGTTGCAAATAATACGTAATGAAACGTCAAAATACATGAGGACGAACCCAGACTAACTCCATCGAAACAAAAAAATATATAATATAAATTCTAAATAAAAAAAGATAAAATGGTGCTTAATAAACTTAAAATATCGCAAACGGATCTCCTATGTCGGCTAAAATTTCTCTACCAGATGTAAATTCTAATAAGGGCAACAATTATATGCAAATACTATTTAACTAGACTTGGTGGCAAACACGCGAATATGAAACAATTTAATGAGAATCTGTCGAAAATAAAGCCACACATCTTAAAATATAGTATATAGAAAAATATAAATACACTTGACGATATAATAAAACAAGAGCAGGCAAGAGATCTCGATTCAGATTAATCTTGTAAAATCTCTGGTTTTTTTTGTCGAATACATATAAAGTAGATAATTCTTTTGAAAAGACGGAAAGAAAATTATCGAATATAATCTAACTAAAACACATCCCTACTTTGTTCAGTCACTGTCAATTGTCACAGTTCAATGGTTAGCAGTCATTCATCTATTTTTCAGAATTTCACTCGTGGTTCCTTTTTGTTGAAGCCTTTCACTTGTTAAGCACGTGAAAACGTGGTGTTAGGAAAAGTATAGAAAAAAAACATTAAAACTCGAAAAATGGGTTTTCAAAACATTTGGTATTCTCATCCTCGAAAATACGGTCAGGGCTCCAGGTCGTGGTAAGTTTTATTTATTTAAACAATTTTGATGTGGCGAACGTTAGGATAGGTAATAGATTCAATCATTCACTGTTGCCCACTCACCTGCCTTGGGGTTCAATCTCTTAACTTCCTATCTCCTACTTAACTATGAATTAAGGAGTTTATACTCTTTACTACAAGAAGGGGGCTTATCAATTTTTGTAATGTTTTGTGAAATAAAAATGTTTTCAAAATATCAAAAACTAAGAAGTTTGGATTCCAAGGTAGATGTAAAACCCTTTATATTATTTCTATTTATTAAGGCATTTTTGTTAATTGTTAGATCACTAATTGAACTAACAGCAATGTTTATTTGCCATTAAAAGATACAAAAATTGAGATATGGTGATACATTAATTCCATGTACATTTGATGAAATTCATTGTCAGGGTTGTGGCAGGTTCACATAATATGGCCGTAGTGAGAAAATAGATCTAAAGTCAAGGATTGTGCTAGTTTGCTAAATTTAATACAATACAACACATCTGCACAACTATTTCTCCTGAACTACTTATGGCAAACATATGAGAATTTATATATTTTTGATTGATATTTTGATTTGATATGTATACATCATCTGTCAAAGACAGTAGTACTACTTTATATCATATCAATCAAAATAAAAATATATTAGGATATCAGTTTGTATTAAATTAATAATGGCTATATTCTTTTTGAATATTTCTTCAAATACACATGTTCCACAATAGAACTATTTCATTTGGGTAAATTGATATTTGTCAAGATGTCGAACTTTTTTTATGTTAGGGAATACCATTTATGGAAAAATATTATGAACTATTACAAAACAAAATAAACACCAGCCTTGTTTTGCAAAGGCAAAGAAAAGAAAATATATGTAAAATCGACAAATCGAATTTTTTGAAAATATTTCAAAAACCAAAATACGTTGTGGGGACTTCTAAGCGCCATTTTATTAAGCCTTTAATTAAGCAACTTTTCACCTTTTAAGCAAATCTGTTTCTTACCGTTTCCAAGATCCCCACAGTGCCCCTTCTTAACTCAGGTACCCTATAGAAGTTTCCTAAATGATTTTTTATTAAAGTGTTGTTACCACAAAATTATTATACTAAAATATTTCAATAATGACTGTTTCAGCTATTTTGAACATAAAAATTTATCTATGTGTATCTAATAATAAACTCCCGGACAAATTTAAAGAATCACTTTAATATTTTCGATTTTTTTCTCTTTGTAACATAGAAAATCGAAAAAGTTATTTTATTATTTGTACCATTAATCAAGAAAATTAAAAATCATTGTTAAACACAATTTTCGCTTTTTAAAATGTACTAAAAAATAATATTTTAACACGAAAACGTATTGGTATTTTTTTGCATTTCAAATGAATTCTTTTATTAAAAATATATGGAATTTACTTTTCTCAATAACATTTGATTATTGTATTGATTCCAAAAAAGTAAAAATCTATAAGGAATTACATTTAAATGCGGTTATTTTTTCTTACACTGGAAATTCTAGATAAACCTCATTAATGTCAATCAATTGGCTCTATTCTCATACAGCTTTCCTCCAAAATTCCACTTTCTAAGTTAAAAAAAAAGTTATGAAGGCGAGCCATCTTCTTGAAACAGCCTGTATATAAATTTTTGAATTTTTAGTTCACTTTTTACTTCCAGTGAACAATTTAATTTTGTCTGATACTGAATATTAAAAATTGGTAAATTTCAAAGTGTTTCAAAATTTAGTATTTTGAATATTGTGTTGATAGGGGGCACTTTATGGAAACACTGTATGGTTTATATGGGAAGTTAGAATTATTTTTCGGAGCAGAATGTGTGGTTGAAATTTGGTTGCAGATGAATGGAAAATATTGTATTTTAACATTTAGGTAGGTAATTGCTGTAAGAAAAACGAGTATTTATGGTTGTGATCATACTGACAAAAGATGACAATTTTCCAATACTTATATGGAGTTCGGGTCAGTTTTTACATTCTCGGTTAGTGCTAAGCGCGTCGCTAAATATGTTGTCATATGCCACACAAACAAGTAAATTTCGTCCGGAAAATCACCATTTCGCGCTCTCTCTCTGAAATGCCTAAAAGAGTTTTTTAGCGAATTTGTAGGACGCATGTAACTAGCACAAAGAGCAGTTTATTACGTTAAAAAGATGATTGTCCAACTGTAATAATATAATAAAAAATTGTTTTTTTTTTGCATATAAATACATATAATGGGTTATCCGTTTTTTTAATTCCAGCCGAGCGTGTTCTAATAGACACGGTTTAATCCGTAAATATGGATTGAACCTTTGCCGTCAATGCTTCAGGGAGTACGCCAGCGACATTGGATTTAAAAAGGTAAAGTAATACGTATTTTTTTTAAATTCGAAATCTGAGATTGTGCCCCCGAAATTCGACATTCATTTTTGGATTCTGGGTTGTTACTCAAATTCTGAGACCGTTACGGGCCGATTCTCCATATCGGCTGATTTTATCGTTTCTAACGCCGACATAATATATTTTCGTTCGATACAGGCTCTCTAGGTTACTATCTAACAAAGTATTTAGTATTGCAGAACTGCGGTATTAAAATTTTCGGTGTGGTTCGTTGCTGTGCGTATTAAGGTGGAAACATATAGTATTTAATTCAGAAGGACGTAATGCCATCATCAAAGAGCAAAATGTTAAAAACTGTATCGAAAGGAAAGTATTATTTCGATGCTGTTTCGATACCAAAATAATGCGATAAGGCTTTCATTATAATTATAAAAAAAAAGCGATTTGAGTTTTTATTTTATTACAAAGAGCATTCGAAGAGTTTTTTTTAAACCGTTTTAATAGGTGTACAAAAAGAAACTGAGCAATGAAGTTATATGCAATAAAAAAACATACTTAGACACGTTCAAATCGCATGCAATTGTAAGCAGGTATTGTTTATTTATGACTTTTTATATGATAAAAGTTTCAGTTGCTCAGGAGCTCTAGTTCAGTGCACAAAACGTAAATAGAGACATGGACATTTCCAAACAATATTTGAGAATATCAATGTTGTTCTGTTTTAAACTGGAAAAAAATGCTGCTGAAACAACAGAAATGGTTAATTCGGCTTGGGGAGATAATTCTGTTGGTGCTTCAACTGTTGGGAGATGGCTTAAGAAGTTTCGTGAGGACAACTTTTGTCTTGAGGACGATCCACGTGCGGGTGTCGAATAAAAGTTTCAAGACGAAGAACTGCAAACTTTACTGGATGAAAATCCACGCCAAACTGAAAAACAGCTTGCAGAGCAGTTAGGAGTAACTCAACAAGCAGTTTCAGTTCGATCGCATGGAATGGGAAAAATTCAAAAAGCAGGAAAATGGGTTCCTCATGAGCTAACCGAAGACGATAAAAATCGAAGAGTTGACATCTGCACGAACTTGCTTTCTCGGCATAAAAGAAAGAATTTTCTGCATAATATTATTACGGGAGATGAAAAGTGGATTTTGTATGACGATCTTAAGCGCAGAGAAACATGGGTTGACCCAGGCCAGCCATCCACATCAGTTGCAGAACGAAACATTCATGCCAAAAAAATCTTACTGTGTGTCTGGTGGGATTGTAAAGGAGTCATTTACTATGAGCTTCTGGAACCCGGTCAAACTGTTACAGCTGACCGTTATCAGGCCCAAATGATCATCAAATTAAGCGATGCTCTGGAGGAAAAAAGACCATTTACGGGCCAAGGAAGTCGGAAAGTGATATTGCTGCATGATAATGCTCGTCCGCATACAGCTAAACCGACCCAGGAACTCATCTTCTCGTTAGGCTGGGAAATGCTCCAGCATGCGGCGTATTCTCCAGACTTGGCTCCTTCAGACTTCCACTTGTTCGGATCCATGCAGTCTCATTTAGCTGACCAACGATTCTTTAACGTTGAAGATATTCGAAAATGGCTCGATAACTATTTTTCGTTGAAACCACTAAGCTTCTCTCACGAGGGCATCCATTATCTACCCAGTAAATGGCAAAAGACCATAGATAGTTATGGAAATCATTTTGATTACTAATATTTTCAATAACTATGTTTTTAATGAAGCTTAATTTCACCAAAAAATGCTCAATTTCTTTTTGTACACCTTCTACATAGGTGATACCTTATATGCCGAGTGTTCTATTAAAAAAATAAAGCTTAAGCCATTTCTGTCATTCGTTTTTTCCTAGTTTTATGATAAAATAGAAACGGGCAGGTCAAAATATATATATGAAACAACCTTCTGAAGTTAATATATGATGTTTTCAAAATTAACAAAACATTTTTTTTTCAGCTGGATTAGATGCAGTTTTAGCTTTGCGGTGTAGGTTTGAGCGACTCGTGGGACCTGGAAACCTGCACCTTTCAACATCAATTTAAATTACATTTGATTAAATGTAATTTAAATTTAACCTGAATACTGTTGAAATTAAGTACTACTGCAGCAATGTTTAGGAATATATTCCTAAACATTGCTTAGTTAACATTTTTAACATTTTTTAGTCATTTAAACTTATAAGTTTAATAAAAATAATAAAAAATGTGTGAATATATTCTAAATTGTAATAAATTGAACTGCCTCCCGTATTTAAATCTTTTTAATGAACATCTCACATTTTCACCAATTTTATCCTTTTAACAGTGTGATAAATATTGCCTAAATTATTGGTATTTGTTAATTCTCGGATAGGACTCTATGATTCGATTCCAAAATACAGAATGTCCATTTAACAGCTTATTGCACCTAAATGGTGCATAAATTTGAATTTCTCATCGCAAAAAATTAAAGAAAATTGATTTATTTTTTCTGCCTTGACACCCTGTATCTTTGTCATTATCGACTTTGGTACTAAGGTAAGTTGGGTTAAATTTAGTCTTTACCTCATGCTCTGTCGATCCTTTAAAGGAATGTATCGAGTTACCAAACACTGCATATATTTATACAGGGTGTCCTAGAAAAAAGTACCATAATTTTAACAAATAACGGAACTAATCAATAGTAACACCATATGTCTCATAAGTTTTTCTTAAGTTGCATTTACTTCCTGTATTTTTACCTATTAAAACCACTCTATGGCACCGCTTATGGATAAAAAAAAATCCAAATACACACTGGATATTTTGTTGATGTTTTTTTGCTAACCGTGAGTCAAGGTCGATGCACCGCAAGTCTAGTATTGTTTACCATTGATAGTATGGAGAAATTTTCGTGTAAAATGCCATGTTTTACGAATAATGAATACACCGATACGGTGTCAGCTTATGGGGAAACTCGTGGAAATTCTAATCGAGCTCGAAGGATTTGTACACATCGTTTCCCGGGTCGTCCCACACCCCATAGGCGCACGTTTGTTCGTGTTACTCAAGGACTTCGAAATAGTGGAACTTGTGCAGGTGCATAACAAGATCGCGGCGGACAACGGCCAAATCGTTTCGGAAATGTTGAAAATGAAATTTTGGAAAGTGTTGGAAATAATCCTGGAAGTCGCACTCGTAGACTGGCAATGGAGCACAATGTGTCAAAAAGTTCAGTGTTTAAAACCGAGAGTTATCATCATCGACAGCGTTTCTGCAACTGGATTTTAAGGAAACTACGGCGAGTTCCAAACTTCCTTAACTATGCTTTAGCCACCGATGAAGCGGGATTCGCCAGGGAAGGAGTATTCAATATGCACAACACTCACATTTGGACAGATGAAAATCCCCATGGTATAAGGCCTCGCAATTCTCAAGAGAGATTTTCAATAAATGTTGGCAAAGAGGCTGTCCCGGGCAGTCCCAAAAACACAAACTGAGATGAGACAGGCCTCGGTCCGCTTGCTCTTCCTTCCTTTGTTCTTCAATTTTAGTTAGTAAACGCACACTTCTAGCTTCTATTTCTTGAACTGCTATTCATTTCCTAAATATAACCACCACCACATATGTATGTCGGAGATTTATTAGTTCTTAAGTTTAAAAATGTAAAATTTGAGTTAGCAATAAGGCTGAAGAGCAGGTTGACAGGTTTATCGTGGAGATAAAGCACTGTCGAACGAGGTCACTATTACCGACGCAATTAAGGGCCATGTGTGAAGTTTCGGTCCGTGGGAAAACCAGGACGAACAGGTACCATTCCCTAAAGTCAAGAGGACCACGGGGAATGGGAACTGTGAAGAAGGCAGTAATTAAAAAGAAGGGAAAGGTTGCGGTCGAGTAGTAGTGAATTCGTTAGCCTTGCCTTACTATCAATTGATTTAATAAAACATTAAAATTATCAATGATGGAGAATATTCCTAATGTTACCCCGACATGTACAATAGCATTGAAATTTGATATCGCATTGAATTCCGATACTACGGTATTTTTCGGTATATTGAGTTCCTTTGATTTTTCAGTCACTGATTTCTTATCGCGATAGAGTTTTAGTACCAGTTAGCGAATTTTTATATTTATTGGAACACCCCGTACCATTTCGAGCAATAAACGTCGATCAACTTAAAAATTGAAAAATTAGCTGCAACGTGCATCGGCGCGTCGATAACAGTTTTTCTTTTTCGTGCAAGTTGCGCTGTCCCGTCATTTTGTTGCCAGAGAAATTCACCGAGTTTTTGAAAATTAGTGAAAATGTTAAAATTTATTTTTCATTTTCTGTTATTGATAGATAAAATTTATTGTTATTCAATGTCTTATTAAACATTATAAATTATATCCTGTTTTTAAGATTAACAACCTCGAAAATATTTAAATAGGAAACAGATTTATGTTGTCCCATTACATACTTTTTAGGGCTCGTAAATGATCACTTATAAATTTGGGGTTGTAAACCCCTAAAACCGTAAATGTTGCCGTTCCAGATTAATACGTGTCTGTGTGAAGGTTAACCGGTTTCAGTTGCTCTGGTGCAGCTATTTGGCAAATCGAATTCCGCTCGCAATGGTGTGCAACTTGATGGGGGGATACCATTTGGAATATGAAAGTGAGAGTAGCCAAGAGTGATTGACGCAATTGTCTCTAATATCAAATTAAACATTCCTCTAGATATCTAAATATCTCCTCTTCTGATAATTTTAAAATTTTCTCCTAACCATGATATTTCGGGTGGTTATTTTCAAAATAAACGCCCTGTATGTAGGATTTGTATCTCAATTTCGGTCTTCGTATTGTTTTTATGCACTTGAGCCATTTGAAATAAAAAATTAATTTTTGTGCTACATAGGACTTTTGTGTATTTAACTACAGAGACGAAATATAAGTAGAGTCGCGTATCAAAATTTCAACATTTATGAACTTAGCATTGCACTATTCCTGTCGGCGTCCCACACCATAGCGACTACTGTTTAATCAGTTTTTTGGAGACCAACGAAGGGTTGAGAATCATGTTTTATCAGACAAATTTTGCTACGGAACAAGAGATGAGGGGGTTCGTTCCTGAAGCATGTGCCAGTGTTAGTCCACAAATGTTGTCTGGGGTGTTAGAATCAACAGTTAGAAGGTGTTTTAAAAATAATGTAATTTTTTTTTTAATTTTTAGATTGTTAATTTATTTTTTATTTATTTTATTAAATTAGCGCACCAATTCGGCCATTAGATTATTTTTAAACACCTATATGACATAAACTGTTAATTGCTATAATCAACTGTTCATTCTTAAAAATTAAAAAGCTGTGTGTTGGTGGTCCTTAATACGAATTTCCTTGATTGAGGCCGAAAAGAGGCTAAAACGAAATTAAACTATGAAGTATTATATATTGTTTAATTTGGAATAAAAAGGGCTTTTAGAATCTAATATCAGAACATCTGGACTGTATTAAAAAAAATGAAATAGATGATGGGTTCGCAAAGACGAAACGTCGGATTAAAAAACTGACAAAGCCACGTTAAAGGGTATTAAAAGTCGTGGAGGAGTTCCATCGGGTTTGGTTCAGGTCCATTATTGGCGTCAGAAAAAAATACGTAAAATAGAAAAATCCAATTTTTTCAAAATAGCTTAGAAACTAAAAAATATTTCGGAGGTACCTAAACGCCATTTTATTAGGCCTTTGATTACGCAAATTTTTTCCCATTTAACCCAATCTATATCTCCTACCGTTTCCGAAATCCCTATAGTGATCCTCCTTACGTCAGACAGTGTGTGTATGATTTTCTGGTTTCATGAAAAATATAAATACAATCAACGATGAGATAATGATAAGATAATTACAATTTACTTGGAATATTAAAAATGTTCTATTTATAACATCTAAGCTGTATAGTGGATGTATTTTTAAAAACTTGCCCCCTCCCAGACTTCTAAAAGCGCAAATTAAAGTTAAAAATGGTGATACAAGTCGACCTTAGAATGCAGGCGAAGACGGGGAATAAAAAAAGCTCTCAGCCCCATCGACAATATCACAGGGGGGGGGGGGGGAGTAAGCCGTTCGTTTTTTTTTTTAAGAGGAAAGATGCGTTATTTTAAAGGTTTCCCAATTCTCTAAATTTTTTACTTAAAGGTAGTTGAAAAAATAGATTATTCCGTGAAATGATCAAAAGACGAAAGAAAGAACGCCCTGTACCAACTTAAGAGATAATTTTTTTTATTATTAGAAATCGTATCAGTTCTAATAAAACACCGTTGGGAAATAATCAAAGCAGTGCAGTTATCATCAGTGTAAAAATGGTTTTAATCTTTGGAAGAATGGATTAAAATGATTTTTTTGAATGGAGTGCAAAAGCAACCAACCGTCAGGATTTTCAATCGGAATAATTCTAGTAAGATTTGAAGTCATCAGAATATCAAGAATTTGGTTGATAAACTCGGAAACACTGCATTAGTGTCCAATGTGAAGTGAACAAATAACCGAATTTTGCACGATGGCACACAAATTCAAGTATTGGGGCTATTTCCGGTAGAACCTACCAGGTCTTCACAAGACCATTTCAATAACTGGGCTCAGTTCGTAAGATCTTGAAGATGCACAAGTTTCACTCTTATAAGCTTCAAATTGACCTGCAACTTACAGAAGATGACACTGATAGGAGAATCCAATTTTGCGAAGAAATGACCCGACGTATTAATGAACCTCTGAATATAGTCAAGAATATTTGCTTCAGTCATTTGAGTTCTTCTTTTATGGGAAAATGAACCGACATAACTATTGCTTTTGGAATGACACAAATCTCCATTAGTTTCTGGAAGGACATACTCAATGGCCACAAAAACCTAATGTTTGGGGATGCAGTTATCACACCAATATTCGTTGATGATAATGTAAACGAGCAACAGTACTTCGATTTGCTTCCGGATTTAATCGATCCCTTAATTTCCGATACTCCGGAGAATCAGTTGGACAGTAATGGACATCCAACGTTGGATAAGGATTTATAACCTTTTCAATAGAATGGCGCCCCTCCGCATTATGTTTTACCAGTTCGATAGTTTCTTGAGAATAACTTTTCTAGAAGATGGATTTTCAGAAGGGGTACCATCCAGCGACCAGCTAGATTTTCCGACTTCCTCCTTTGGCGATACATTAAAAGTATCGTTTACGCGATGAGACTTTTAAGACCGTTTGCATTATTGCATGGAGAATAATGGAACGCATTTCGAACATTTCTCGAAAAATTAAAAATGACCAAAACATTTCAATAAAAGTACCAATACTTTGTGCACAGTTGTCTAGAAAATTGGAAGATCTTTTAAATGATGTGTCACTCGACTCATGTTCCCTATCTGAAAAAACGTAGGGCTTGTTCCCCCAGGAATGTCGTCAATCGAGGTGAGACATTTTTTAAATTCTTCTTCCTCCCTCTCCATTCTAAGGTCGACGTGTCCCAACACTTTAACTTTAGTTTACACTTCTAGAAATCTGGCGGGGTAGTAAGTTTTTAAAAATACACCCGGTATGTGATGAAATTTGAAAATCTAACTGTTTCATTTCAGCTTTAGATTAACCATTAATTTATTATCAAAATGTTGAAATAATAATATACTACAACTTCATGCAACAATACGAACGTCTGAACATGTTTGATGTCAGTTATTTTCTCTCTTGACAATTTCAGTTGTCGATGCTCCAAAAAATGTTTAATACCTTTGATCCTATTATGAACTGATTCGTAGACGATAACTCACCTAGATAAATGGATTTAAGTTTCAATTTGCAAGGTGTTTATTATTTTGAAAGTTTCCTCCAGACGTTTGATTTTTGTCCCTTTAATCACAGTAAATCGAGTGCCAAATTATTTTAACTTATGAGCACCATAGAGGGAGATTGCAGTAACTTATTAATTGCAAAGCAGATTTCAAATTTATTTGGGATTATTTGTAACGCGTCTTCTGGATGGGCTTTGAAAGTTCTGCTGTAAATCCACATAAGACAATTATTCAATCCCCATGAATTTGATTGAAGTATGGGAGAGATCACCCATTTTTTTCGCTTTTGTCTAAAACCTTGTAAACATCCTCGGCAGTCATCATTCTGGATGACACCAGTAATAGATCAGGATGATATGTGGTCAGTCATAACTAGAGCATCAAATCTATTTTACCGATTATAATAAAAAATAAAAAATTGTTACAAGAAAAATGGCCGACAACACTAAAACTCCGGAAATGCTGTTAGAAAAACGAACAGTAAACAAATATTCATTCCACCCTACTATCAAATTATATTCTAGCAGTCTAGCACCCATGTAAAAGAGTTTGATTTTGCGGCGAATGTGGCAGAACTGCGGACCCAAAGATTGGGACGTGAGAAAAAAAATGCAAAAAAACACAAAATGCCCTTTTAAAAGTGAGGAAATTTTGATTTCTTCTCTTATTTCAAGAAATCGTGGAGGTGCTTCCAGAGTTCCAGACTAGTGCAAAAAAATATGTAAGGTCTGCGGTGTTTAAATCAAATTTATGGAGATTAAACAGTAATCTTGGGATTTACATAAGAGAACTCTAAAAATATCTCCGATAATGTATTTGAAATTATAACTCAGATTGAAAGGGAGAAGACTAGACTAGACGGACTAGAAACTGGACTGGAGACGTAGGCTGGAAATTGGCCACTCTATCAAGGAATTATAGCAATCTCCATCTACAATAATCATCAAGTTAAAAATTAACATTTTATTTCCAGTAATTAAGATAGGACGCAACTATGAAGACCTATAAACCGAAACTCTGGATTGGAGAAACCTTAAAATAATAGACAACTTCATATAAATTAAAATTGGTATTAATACTGACACGGAATTTCTTAATTTAAGATAGGTTTTGGTTTTTTTTAATGCCGGATTTCTTACTAGTTTTGTTAATAGATAAATGGAAAGCGACTGAATCTAGTTTTACAATATCAATGTACAAGGCTTATTAAGACATTACGCTTGACCAACATTCAACAACAATATTCAAAATGTTCAAACTTAACGCGGTTATTTCAGTTATAATTAATTTGCTTTGAACTGAGCCTATGGCCTATAGAAGAGCCAATCACAATAATTTATATTGTATATTACCACCACAAATTTTTCCCTCTATAAACAAGCAGGTGATCCTTTACAACTGATTTTAATGCTGGTAAAAAATGTTTACTGCTTTTCAATGAGTGTGACTTGCCCCGTCTATTGCAACACAAATGTTTTTGTTTTAAATAATGAAGGACTTTAAATCTATTGGACAGTTTTTAGAATTTTGCAAATTTTGTCCGGACGTTTTAAAATCCGTCGTAATTGACCATTCTTTAGTAGTTACCCGCATAAGTCGGTTGATCGTGTATTTCTATTAACCTATTTAATATATGTTAAATTCGTTAATGACAATTCTGGTATGTCTATTTCTTCCGTCGGGTTTTAAGCACAGAAAGAAAGAAAATTACAAATAACATTTTTACAAAATTGGTAGGAGCTAATTAATGATTTCGTCGTTTAGAACGATTTCTCTTTTTGCTAGGTGCCGATGCCTTCTGCTTAACAGGAGGTGAAGTTCCGTCCCTCTTTTCACTAGTCTTTGGCAATATCACTTCCTGTGTATCCATAGGATTTGGTATATTTAGTAATTGTATTTGGCAGATTGAATCATTCTCGCTCACGGTGCCTTCAGCAGCTTTATCTGAAAAAGTAAAACAAAAAACATTCATGTGAAAAGGAGAAATCAGGATGTTAGATATCAGGCAAATCAAGTCAATCATGTCCAAATCGTTAGAAAAAGATCATTAAAGGACTTCAAAGTTACATAAATAATAGCGACTTTCAGAAGTCACATATATGCCAGCAGGCCTGATAACGGTTACCGAATTAAATGAAATGCTGCTTGTATCGTTACCAAGGAGGCATTATTGAAGAACCATAAAATCAAAAAATGTACACGTATTTTGCTTAATAAAAAGTGATGTGTGGCATCTTATGCAGTGAGCAGTTCAATCTAATAATAGACTATTCCAGTTAACTATCATTCGTTATTTTCTGACATGGACGTTTAAGTTAAAAAGCAGTATTTATACAGTAGTTACATACACCCTATGTCAAGTTTCAACGTGCTGCATCGACACGGGCACTAAAAACAAACAGGGGGGCTTTACTGACAACCTCCCAATTTAACATAAAAATAGTCCGCCAGAGGAGTCCGCGATGAAAAAATCTTGTCAAACTTCGCGTTCGCAATGTAGAGTGATCGCCAGTTGTATTTTACATGTTTACATCGTTCTTCAAATTTTATGTACACGTTTATAACATCTTTCATGTAGCATATCCTCTTTTGATCCTGAATGGTTTTCAATATATGCGCATAGTAAAAATAGCCTTTTTCTGCATTTCTAAAGGACACAATTTCCGAACCTCTTGAGATTGAACGAAATGACACTTACATTCGCTTTTAAAATAAAAAGACGCATAGAAAAATTTTAGCGATATAATTAATAGTTCAGGTTAATTAGAAGATAACGCAAGTAAAGCAAAACCTAAAAACTCACCATCCACTGTTTCATTACAAAGAGTACTGTTAAGATCCGCTAAGTTTTTTTCCGATCCACTATGCACCTCATTCCCGTTAGTACCATCAGTCTCCACCTCAATTTCATTGACATCTAATGGAAACTCCACATCGCCATCCACTTCTGAATCGACTCGTATAGTTGGCCCTCCTCCATAAATCCCATGAAAGAAGTCCCAGATGGGCTGAGATACGTCAGCTGCCTCATCGGGATCAATATTTCCCGGATCTATTTTAGAGTTGTCTATAGGTCCGGGTGGTTCTGACGTTTTTTTGTTCACAAATGCGTGCCACTGCAAGTACCACGACATGGAAAGATAATGCGTACGCGGCCATTCTGTTTGGGTCCGGCGGCTTATCTTGAAAAAGCAAAATGATTATATAGAATTACACCAGTGCTCGTAAGCCATGAGAAACACAATACATGTCATTATCTTGAATTAATTTTATACATTCGTACCATAAAAAAAAAGAAAATTTAAGATATATTTATGTAACAGAGTCCCCCATAATCGCTTCCTTCTGTCTTCGCTAACAAGCACGATGCCTGGCATCACCGTAATAAATGGGACACGCTGTACAAGGTGACAAGAAAGTCCCAGCACTCTTGTTCTGAGAAGATTTTAGTATTGATGTTGCCTGGTGTGATTATTTTTTACGTTTTAATGAGTTCTACGAGATAGAAAACTTAGGCGAATATTATTGCAAATTACGAGGAAGTATACGATCATATGTAGATGTTCTTTCTAACAATAATTCAATTAACAAATTAAAACAATTTAACTTTTAATTTATTAACGACCGCAAAAATCTCTCCTACTCACTTCTTGAAAAGTTTCCATTTCTTGCAATATTCGTTTCTGCAAAGCTGAACAAGATGCACAAATCGCCAGTTTTTGCATAGGCGGGCATCCACCAAAGCGCTTATGAAGATACTCATACACTTCTAGGGGTATTTCAACAAAGAGATGACCTAGGACTAGTTCTTTTTCTGGATCAAACGCGCCGTGATGGCAAAGGAAGTCTGAGTTGTCAATAGGTCCTGGTTCGACGCAATAATAAAATCTAGAAAACACATTTAGGCAATTAATATTTGACGTATTTGTCCAATTAGCTATAACCAGCCCCATCTCGAAGAAATCGATACTTTTAAGTAATCAGATTTTCATATTTGTTTTCACTTGGCCAAATAGAGCGATTTCGGCGGCTTCGTTTTTGACCGGATTTTCAGAATGCCACTTTTCGTTATGTACAGACCTGTTTCATGAAATTTTCATACTAAAGATATTGCGCAATCACGGGAAGTAGTCTTCTCCGGAAGCTTTTCATTGCAAATTTGTGTGGTTACTCCAGCGCAATCTTTTTTGAAATACAGTGAAGTTAATTCAAGCCTTTCTGCGGCAGAGTGAAGCTCAAAGAGAGGAACAAATACTAAATAAATTTTAAGCTGCTGAATGAAATGTAAATAACGTCTTATACACTTTTTGCGTGGATTTCTTTAGTAAAGTAGAAATTTTTGTGATAACAATGAAAAAAGTTTGTTTATTCGAGTGCATCCAAGGAATTTGGTAAATATTTCATCGCATCTTCTGCTCGTTTGGACCTTACTTTTCCCAGAACTGGTGATCGAAAATTGGGTGTTACGTGAAAAAGAATTTGACCACCTTCAAAATGAACGGTCACCGGCCCCATTTGGAATTTGAAAGCTGACTGCACCCCACAAAGGGGGTTATTTCAATAAATTGGAAATCCGCGCCAACGTGTGCCCCCTTCGGACACATAATTGATGTGGTTTGGCGTGTTACGATATTTTTGCAATTATCCGAAATAACCCTGGAAAGTTTTAACTGTAGCACCCTGTATAAACAATCTACCTTCAAATGTTTTCTTCCAACCATTCATGAAATCAGTGTCGTGATACCTAGGGCAATCATTATAAAATAATTTTATGATGCGTTTTAAGTGTTTATCAATTTTTAAGGATGACGTAACGACATATACTTACTTATTTATCCATTGCTTAGAAATATGAACCTTTTTATGATCTCCGCCTTTGGTTTCGATCTCTTCGGCCATTGTTGTAACTTTATGCCTTACACCATCTCCACTAGACTGCACTTTTCTAAGAGAAAATTTACGTTTGTGAGTAATATTCTAGACTGCTGGAAAATTACATGCTGCTCATATGTTGTAACAATGGTATTACTTTTTTATCCTTAATTTTCATAAGGAAATAAACGTTAAAATTAACATTTTTTAATTTCTAGTGAATGAGCGTATGATCTTGTAAGAACCGAAAAGGGTAATTCATGTACTATTTTTCCGTTGACTGAATATTGGCACATTCCTTTTATGTGTGTATAACCAAATAGATAGATACAAATTAAAGCCTTTTTAATATGCTTCGTTGTGATATAGTTTTCATTTCATGACTATGCCATTCCGATTATCAAAAATGTTCATTTTTTTTCTAAATGTGACTGAGTGCGCCTATGTAAAAGTGTACATCGAAACAAGAAATAACACATAAATAATTAAAATAGTAACAAAAGCAATTATTTATTTTATTTTACATACAAGTAGAGATAATTTTATTACTTTATATTCATTGTACCTACTTTTGCGCAAACCCTAAGGATTCCAAAGTTAAACAGTTATATGCAGGAAATGGTTCTTATATTCAACATAATACAAAGTTGCCTTAAAACCCCCACAAATTTAGCCAGTGTTACACTTAATAAACAAAAATTGTTTATGACTCTCGACAAACGAAACGTTCGAGAACGAACTTAAGATCAATCAAGAATTTGTTCATGTACTCCTTATCTTGAACGCATAGTTCTGTTAACCATTTTCCATGTTTACTGATTTTATTACCAGAATATTTCAAAATTGCACTTCTTAGACAAGACCAAGTACGATTGTATCAAATTTTTTGCCTAAGAAGCTTACCTGTAGCACAACACATACGCCTCGCAATTTTGTACTCTTTCGGAGGACACCTTGCTCACAAATTGGTCATCAAATTTATACCACTGTCCGTTGTTAAGGCTGTAACACGTATAATGTCCTCCTCCGGCCGTTCCATGATGGCAGATAACGGAATACAGGTCATATTTCGACACCTGAAAGGACAACAACATCATAACGTAGGTGCACTACTGAGGTATGTTTGGCTATCTTAACTACAACGTTTGTCTGCAATGAACTTTCACTTTTTAAATGGGGTTTTTCCCTTTTACTATCCACTCTAGACAGAATTCTGTCAAGTTAGATGCCAAAAATAACGCAAATAAGGTAGACCGCGGTCTCCATTCTGCTACATTTTAACTCTTTTTACAATAGACAGAAATATTTACTTACTTTTTTTTGTAATGGAAAATAGTTTTTTTTTTTAATATTATTACTAATTATCGTGTGTTTCAAAGCTTCCTTCTTAGGGAATACTTTTGAGTGTACTGAAATACTTTATCGTTATACTTATACTGTTTTTGTATTTTAAATATATTAGAACGAGTATTTAGCAAAAAAATGACATCAAGAAGGTTGTGAAATGGTGATATTAAACAGCAAAACATAAACACGTTATTTTAAAAGAAACGATAATCGACGCGTCCTCCAAAATTTCTTATGCAAAATGGATCGGTGTTTCAAGCCCTCCTATCAACATCGGAAAATGTCTTCCGGTATGGAATTACGCGATTAGGAAATTTTCTTCGGTATTTCTCAACAATTCCTAGAATTATTCTCGCACGACCTCAACACTAACAGCATATCAACTTACTTACTAAATTAAAATTTTCCTGCCATTTCCAAACCGAACTGCGCTAGTGTAAAGCCACACTCAAGAAATTCATCGCTTGCATGCCTTTGGCAAATTATAAATCGGTTTCCAGTCGAAAACCGCATTATCCTTGACTAGTAATCCCTAATTTTCTTGAGATTTTATTTCACAAAACTGCGATTTTATAAAAATGACAAGGTTTTCGACAAATTTTGAAGGCGAATGAAAGTTTTAGAATCAAATTTGCTATTAAATGGTATTGTCCATTGGTTAATTACTTCACAGATTGAAATATCCTAACTCTTTTAGACATTACCAACCCTTATTGAGCATCCATCGATTTCACATTTCTACAAATTAAAGATGTTGATAAGAAAAAAACATGTTACAAATTTAATTGCATCATGATGATGCATAACTGAAATAAGCCATTTTTCAAGAATTCACAAGCCAACTTCAGAGATCAATATGCCCTTGACTTTTAACTGTAGAAAGAAAAAGTATTTAACAAATCGTAATATTTTGAGGTTCTCTACACACACATGGTTTGCGTCGGTTCCGTTACGACCCATCCTGCACATGAAGCAATAATGTTATGGACATTATCTATGGTTGAGAATGTTATTATACTGTTATAACGTAGAAAGACAAGCTAACGAGTTTAGTACCACTCGACTGCATCGTTTCTCTGCCCGTTTCCCCGCCCTTTCCTTTGTTCGCGGTTCCCGGGGGCTATTCCCGTCCGAAATTGGGATTCCCCGAAATTAGGCCATTTGGTAGCGGCGGTAGTAGTAACCTCGTGCGACAGTGCGTTATCCCCGGAAAGCTCTGTCAATTTGTTCGTCATAATCTTATTGCTAACTTTAATACCATAATACTAAAACTTATAAGCTACTAAATTTATGACTTATATTAAAGGATCTCAATTGCAAGGATGTTTAATGTAGGAAATGCTATTTATTCTCAGACACCAGAGGTGATATAAGGTCTGGTTGGAAACTTTAGACATGTAGTGTCCATATCACCAGTCACATTTCAGTTGCAACTCATCCATCAAGCATTAACATTTAGATATAACCTCCATCCCAACAATCATCTATGACATGTATACATACTTATTTATATCATATATAAACGTGGCATTTTAATGAACAATACTATTAAAATTAATCAGTGTAGGGTAAATCCATAACAATAATAAAAAAGTACTTCTAAACCTGAGATTACAATTCAATATTTATATGCATTGCTGTTGTTAACCCGGCGTCTCTTACCTTAGATGTGTTATTGGCGTGCAGATATGGCCACATATCCAGTCCTTTCAGGGGAAAACTAACAGTAGATGAAATTTTACTACTGTACATTAATTCATGTCTAAACCTCTTTAAATGTATGCAGAGGACTTCAGGTAATTGTAGAACCTAGAAACAAGCCAATTAGTCTAAATGAATTTCATTTATTGAGATTTGCCAATTACCTTACTAAACTTAATCCCATTTCTCAACTTATTGCATTTTTCACAGCTATACATGTTGTCACCTTTTAACTCATCAGTACTAAAAAATGCTGACAAACAGTCATGTAATGTCACTACTGGGCCATACCACCAAGACCTAAAATTGTCAGAAGATTTGATTTCAAGAATATAAAATGTTCCATAATGAACGTTGAATTTGAATTCTTAGAACTCTTGTTGTTCTTATGGTCAACTTTTGATGAGTGCTGTGTTGTCTGCCTCTAAGCTTTAATTAAATAAATTTCTTTTCGTTTAGTCATGTAAGTTGAATTTGGAGGTATCATTATGCAGATTTACATATTTTTGTTCTTTTTGCCAATACAATTTATTAGGAACCTCTGATTTCTTCAAAATGGAGAAATGAAGTTTTGAGTACATTACATTCAAATTCAAAGTATTATATGGACTATCCTTCATACGCGTATACTTAAATCATTATCAATGAATGATGTATCAATAGGAGAATTGGACATACTCACTTCAACCAAGCTAGTATCCAAGATATCCATCCATCTTGAACAGGAACAATCATATCTGAACAAGTGGCGCTGGGAGAAACCGTTCTGCCTGTTTAAACAAGATTTTGCGCATTACTATAAAATTTTGTTATTATAACATGCAGAGATATGAATACAAATTAACCTTCTCGTCTAAAATCTGCTGGGTGTTGAGTAATACTAGATATGCTATCCAACAGCTCTAATAAACCGAGAGTTCAGTAGAGTTGCCAAAGATTGATATGTGAAATGTTAGGAAAGTAATAGAGTAGTAATTCCTACCAAACCCAAAATAAGTCATCAACATTACGTTACTTCCTGTGATTTTCGGTTTGATTCAATTCATATGACTAATCGATACTTTGTAACTTGGAGATGAGACTTATTTCGATTTCAAACTTACCATGCAAAAGCACCAAGTGATCTCTCGATGGAATGGGCAACGATAGGTCTTGGAACGTTTCTATGCGGCTCGACACTCGGTCACAAGTCAGGCACTGGACAGAACTTAGTAATTTTCCGTCAAATATGTCTGATATCACTGATCGATATTTCATTTGCTTCTTTGAATGGTTTTGATTCAAACTAGGTTGGGAATCTGTTAAAGAAAATTTTACATAGGATAATCCTGTTCCTGAATGAGCCCATTACAATGATAAAAAATATTACGTTGTTTGCAATTTTTTCCGTTTATTTAACGTTAGTATTGAATTTGACGGGTGTAGAATTTGACAGAAAGCAAATTCAATGTTTAGTATTCTAAAAATAAACACTTGAGCGAAGAGTACAAGAATATTAAAACATTCTTCATTGGATATTTTAATCAGGAAAAATAATATTACCATTCTCAGGTCAGTGCGCGAAAAGTTCGCTTTATACACTCACAGTTAAAGGCTTACTCACTGAGACTATTTAAAGTAAGTGCATGCATATACGTAACGTGTTGGTTCACAATTTCCAATCTGTGATATTCAGTCGAAGGTAACGTCTTTTTGTCAGTGAAATCGTAAAAAATATTTTGCTTTAGAAATTGTCTCAAAGAAGGGATAGGCTGAAGAAGCTGTGAAAAGAAGCAGTCATGTGGGCCATTGCATATGTCTCGAAAACCTGAGTTCACCCCTATACAATGCATCCAAGAAAAGGTTATAATATTTCAGTATATATATTACATTTAGACGGTTATCTCTTCTCGTTTTGCCTACAGAGTAACTAGTCGCTGTAATATTCTCAATATTACAATACCTTTTAATACTTCTCAGTGTACAGTTATGTTGGACACACCGCATATGGTTTAAACATATTTTGATGCTCTCACCAATAATGCACTGACTGGAAACTCGAGGCCTTTGCCGTCTCCCGGGACTTTGACACCTGCTAAGTCTTCGTTTGCTGGTCAGGCTTCCCCCAACAGTTGACTTTAACCCAGATTGCACGTCTCCCACTTGATGCGCCTCAGAGTCGTCACTTAGCGAAGACCTTTCACTAACTCCAGAGTCGCAAGTTTCGTATTCGCCTTCTGACGAATCGTAATTTAGAGTTATGGATTGAGAATCTTCCATGGCAAGGCTGAAAATATGACGGGTGTTTAATAGTAAACGGACAAAACTCCTTTGTTTCAACCGAACGCGATAATGCGACTCATTTTATGTACCGGCCCAGGAGCTACAATCAGATTTAGCAATGAATCGAAATAATATACAGCAATATACAGGGCGTCCCAAAAATATACCGACATACTTTACGTGGAGGTGCGGAATATACACTGTTTTCTTTAATAAACATATGCTCGCAAATTTAACGTAGTAATAATGATAATAACGAGGAAGATATCTTAACAAGAATAATGACCAGTTGTACACATCTAGAAACTATTTCTGAAATATTCCAAAGGTTTGCGAGGCAATGAGTCGACGGTTCAATCATTCTATCGAAGCAAATGGGCAACATTTTGGATTATTGTAAACCGTTGTTTATTTATCGATAAAACACAGGCCAACAGGAACAAAAAGTGGACATAGTGACCAAAACCATATTTCCCTTTTTCTGTCCGAATAGCTCATTTGAAGGCATATATGTGTTTGTCAAAGAAAAGTTTGTTTTGATGTTCTCCACCGCCCCTTAACGTTTGCTGGTATATTTTTGGGATACATAATATGTAATAAAGATTAATATGTATACCGAAAGAGACGGAACGTTTCCACCATTTCGTGCTGTAAATCTAATGTCTAAATGATATTTTTCTAATCTTCTCAATGTTCTATTTGCCGCAAACTTGACCAAATGGCGATTTCTATCAGGTGAATCGACATAACTTTCATCGCATATCGTTAGTTTAAATATAACCTGCGACATATAAAAAGCAATTTATAAGAACTTGAATTTTAATCGATCGATAGATTTTATTAGTTGCAGGCGGATCAATGAATATGTTGAATCGGCATTAAATACTGATATTCTCTTTATTATTTTAACTATCGGTCATAGAGAAACAAAAAGTACAACTCGGGTCGATCCATCCCTATTATACAATGTGCCATTCCTTTACGCCATGTACAGTATGTAGAAGATAAAGGATGAACGGCATAACAATTTTCGAAACTGTGAGACAATTACAGAGACAGTCAAAGTCGAAAAACTGACACTACGGGAAGTCCTTATACATATGAGTCCTAACATTTATACAGGGTGTTTCAGAATAGTATTGCATAAATTTACGGGGTGATTCTATTAGTGATTTGGAGAAAAAAAGTTTATATGAAGCTATGCCCGTTTTCGTTTTCTGTCTGAAATACAGAGTGTTAAAATTTCCTATAGACCCTCATTTTTCTTTCAAAGAATATGTTTTTGTCGCTATAAATAACTACTCCAATCATTTTTCATCCACAATACCTTTGATTTGGTCCAAATGTAACGGTTCCTTATTTGAGTGGCCGTTAATAATAGTTTTTCTTTGGGATACAAGTGAATTAGTGCAAAATTGACGTGAAAATGAATATTAAATCTATTTTACATTTACATATCTCAACATTTTTGTAAATTTTCTTCCGACAGCAATTTCTGGAACCGTTCATACCACTTTTGTTTCATTGCTCCAATTTTCACTCACTTTCTCCACAAGACTTAGATATTTTGATCAATTGTCTTCCGCTTCTATCAAAATACAACTTTTGGTCGCTATTAGGGACTTTAGGTTATTGGTTTTTGATGTAGTTTATTTTGTTAATTTACTTGTGCTTTCATCACTTAAGTTACGCCCATGTATCTCGACACTTATTCTAAGAATGCCATCTGGGTGCCAGACCACAGCACCCATCAAGCCACATCCAAGAATTCTTTATAGCTGAGAAACATGTTACCAGTCAAAAGAGGCTTTCTCAGTGGGGCTATTGCCTCGATCTGTAGTTTGGTGCGCCTGCAATATTCCTAGAAAAGCGACTCGTTAGGTATTCGCCAGATGGCTGCGTTTTATGGCATCCGCAGCGGCCATAGCTTGCAAGAGCTCTTGGCGGTAGTGGTGCGCCCCTCGTGGAAGCTCCTCGGTTTTAGAACTTAAGGGACGAGTGAAGTAATTTTGCTCTTTCTTTTCTCTTCGTCTTGGAACGGTGTCGGTTTCGGATATGTGATCAAGATCACAGTTCCTAACCCGCCCAACTAAGCAATCTCCCTCTTCATACTTGGACCAACAAATTTTGTCATTATTAAAATAAATGAAATTTAATACAGTCCATTTTCGTGAACTAAATTGGCGTTTTCGTGGTTTCGTTTATGGAAGAAAAACCCTTAATAGTCGCCCTGAATCGTTACCACAAAAATTAATATTTGCTGTGTTTGTATACTTTTTAATTATATAGTCGTTGCTACTAGAGGCAATTCCCCAGTTGCATCACGTACAGCTTTGCCTTTATGGTAGTGATTAATTATAATGTCTCTTGGTTTTGAGAAGGAAGTTATCCACGCACCATTATTATGATGAAATTCATGAATAATGAATGAATAACTATTTTTTACTTGACTTATTGACGACAAAACTTGCCTTGTATTGTTAGCAATATTGCTACTATAGCAATGTTGTTCATTAATCGATTTTCATTTATTCCCTAACCAAAACGCAAATAAAAGCAACACTCGTTGCATTGTTCCAATATTGACTTGTCCGCTTTTTCAACAGAGGTATTTATTTGAAAAGGCTACTCAAGTAAACATTTATAATTTCTAATCTAAAATTAATTCGAACTGTTTCTAAAACATCAATCGTTATGTATCTCCACTTTAACGAAATAAATTTAATAAAAATCTCAGTCCAAAAAATTTATTTAAAAAAATAAGTGCTTTTTTTGACATGCGGGGCCGGTGCGGGGTGGCGGATTTATGGAGTATTGGCAAAGTGGTAATTGATAAACAAAAAACCTCGTTGCACCCCATAGGGTGCGCTTTTGAACAGAAACTTTCTGGTGCCGTTGTATCATCGCTAATTCGATGTTTTGTCGACGTACGAAGAATTACTTTTTGTTTTTTTAATTTGAGCATGCAACCAAAAAATACTCTCTCAAATATAGTATCGAAAACTGCATATCTTCATTAACATTTTCTCTCTGGGACTTGGAGCTGGAGATCTAATGGAAATATCCAGACTCACTCTAAAAAAACGCAATAAATATGATTTACGTAACAACATATAGAGCTAGATTGTGAAGACTATTGGATATTCTTTGTAACTGCGACAATTAACAAACTTACCTAAAACTGTCGACGTCGCTTAGGTTTGCAACTTCAGGGGCAACCGGTTGCTTCAATTCTTCATGTAGTTGATCCATGAAATTTCGCAAAAACTCTTGTGTATCATGTTGATGATAACCTCGGAACATAGCATGCACGTTCCGAATTCCATATAAAATGCCTAAAAACATAAGTATATACAGTATAATTTACACTTTAATCGTTATGCATGTAAAATAAAAAATATATAGGGTTGCCCACTCTAAACGAAAGACTTTTATTGCGAATAATGACTTGCACGAAAAAATGATGTTATGTCGTATGACTTAGGCTACATTTGAAAAATGATAAGCATTAAAAATTGTGGCGATCAAACGTACAGGACAGCGCAGTGTGACTCACTTAAGAGCGGGTTCTCTAGCAAGGTCTATAGTATAAGCAAAAGTTTAGAACTCAAGATCACAGTTTGCGGAAGAATTAGAAATTAGCATAACTGAGGTATGTTCAAATCCTACTCAACAACTGAAAAATATTGTTGAATTTGTTACGGATAAAAATTTATTTTATTTGAGTGTTGTTTCGTCGCAAGTTATTTTTTTAAGTAGGGCCCATTAAAATTAAACAAAAAAAGCAATCGATATCTGATCGATAGTTTTCGAGATCATTTTTTAATGAGTAAATTCAAAGTTTACATCAAGCACCGTTGCAGATACATATACTCTGCACCCGTAATTGACAAAACATATCCTTATTTTTTTGAGCGCCCATGTATCAGTTGAGATTAGAAAATCGTAGAGTAGTTCATTCTAAAAGCAAAAATTCTGGATGTTAATTATTAAAAAAAAAAAAATTCTAATACAAATTAATAATAAATAATAATAAAATGCTAAAATTAAAGTCCGATTGGAACCAATATAAATTTATTGACTCAAACAAAAAAGCTCGTGATGCCAACATACCAGAGGGGGTCACGTATCCCTGTGAGTTGTTTTTAACCCACATGTCCTTTATTAATATTTGGTACGTCCTACTTATACCAGGTTTCCTACCTTCTGACAAAATGTGAACTACGTTGGCACAGTCAAGAAAGTATCTAAAAATAGAAAATCAATCGTTTGTGAGTACTCTCAAAGGTTTTTTTCTTGCAACAATTTATCAATTCATATTATAATCGTAAACAATACAAGAGAGAATTATACAGTGCGTTCGTTTTATTTTGTCATACTTTTAAACGGGTGTTAAGTCGTTATCTCTTGAGATAGAGGTGTCGTTCAAAAACAAATAAAATGTCGCTGGATTGGATTAGCAGAAGTATCAGAATTAGATTTAAGAAATTCAGGTCCGTATTAAGAAGAAATGTGCGCTGATTGCGGAAAAGCGAAATGTCACCTATTAAATTTGACCCTACCGTCCTGTAGAGTGCAAAAAATGCTTTAATAAGGTATCGGCGATTATTTTCAATTAACTCATTAAACAAATTCAGGAATATATAAAAACATGATCTTTTCTTAATATTGTCGGAACTAGTTGCAATTTACCACATTCCTAAAGGGCATTTTAGCGAGATCAAATTACCCAACTTTGCATTAGTTGAATCGATTTCACCACTAATTAGATACCTAACCACCATGCTTAAACTCGAAAAACGGTTATCTACGTGTTTTAGGGCGCATTGAAGAATTTTTTTATTAATCTTAAAAAGTCTTATCGGGAAGGCCACTCAGTCACAGAAAGATCACAAACACAGACAGTAATGTTGCTTTAGATTGGCCGTTATACAGGGTGGTCCTCCGGGAAGTCCCTCGATCGATTGCGCGGTTAATTTGGAAAAATATGAAAATGGGGGTATATACTTAAGTCGTTGGGGGACTGCAACTGTCAAACTTCATTTTTAAGTTTAAATATCTCCAGAAAGGTTAAGAATAAGCGTAAAACGTTATATATAAAAGACATTCAGAATTCATCGTAGAGTCCAAAAATGCAATAAAATATAGGGCGTTCCATTTAAAATAAGCGAGTCGACATCTACTTCCGGTTTAACCGGAAGTGCCGTCATCTCGAAAATATTTTTAACGCATGTCCCTCAACGACTTAGGTATTTCCCCCCATTTTCAGATTTTTCTAAATTATGGTTTTACCGCAATCGATCGAAGAACTTCTCGGAGGACCACCCTGTATTTCCAATTTGACCAGGTTTTGAAGTATCCGAGGTGCAATTGCTGTGAGTCGCTTAACTTTTCTTGAAAGCACATTTTGGAAGGGCGTTTGAAAGTGAAAACCCAGTTTAATTAAACTCACCTTGTTAAAGGTTCGGTGCTACTAAGAGCCTGCAACGCTGAATTCATGTAACAGGTATTTCCTGGAATAGATAAACCATTATTATTCGTAGTGCCAAAAAAATGATAAATTGCTACATTACTACCAGATAAATTATTAAAAGTTATTTAGTGAAAAAGTGTATTAATGAAGGCGGTTAATAATCGAAACGCTTTAACTTGTAAGCGAAGCAAGCGCGTTAATAAAGTTCATATGATTAGTGGTCCATTAATGCTCAAGTTAGTTACGATATTTTTCTGCCAACTGTGGATATCGGCCACGGCTCTTGAAGAAGACCGAATTTTGGATTTACCGTGAATAAAATCATTCATAAGTCCAATTTGCAAGAAGAGATTATTACTGACATATGAACGCAACTGTTAATGGAAGTACTGCTCGAAGTATGCAGTGGCAGTCATAGAACCATGACTTGAAGCAGAAAGGCAGATGTCAAAGTGAGTATGAACGTGAGTAAGAATCAAGAAAAGCCATGTTTGTCGATGTTGTACTGAGAGATCATTTAAGTTTCATGTCTAATCAACTGTGAGGTTTGTTGAAGATAAGAACGTATGTCGATGATCATTTGTGCATATTTAGTTATCGAAGTAGCCTACATCATTCGCTAATTCTTCATGCCAAAACGCTTCTTCCCGAGACATTTAGCCAATCAATATTACTTCAATTGTTTACCATTCGACTTTTGCATTTTTTCGTTTTCTTTTCTCTGTTATTTTATTAATTTCACAAAAAATCTGTCATTTTTAAAATCACAGTATTGTCGGTGTTGAAATTCGGTTTCCTGTACCTACCGCAATATAGTGTCCACGGACGAGCAAAAAACATTTATCATCGAAGCCTATATCCGTAATGGACATCAAATTAATGGAGAATGGGTTTACGAAGTTCAACCCAGTTTTCGAGAAGTTTGTAAAAAATTCCCTGAAGTTGCAGCGGATGAACTGAACTTCGTTATTACACTGAACTATGTTGCGAATTTATTCCTTGAAATTGGCAGCATTCAAGAAAGTTAGGCAGGGAAAGACCGGAAAAACGAACTCCGAACACTGTAGAAAACGTAAGACAGATAATGCATGAAAACCCCATTACTTCCTTGAGAAGATTGTTACAGCACACCAACTTATCTTATGGCACCTATTAGAAAATTCTAAAAAAAGGACGCAAAATGCAAGTGTTCCAAGAAGTTCAGCCTTTAGATCATGAAACGAGAGTAAATCTTTGCACCTGGTTCGATGACACAATGAATAGTAATCTTCTGGATCTATGATTCTTTAACGATGAAGCCTGGCTGCATTTGTCGGGACGGGTGAACTCTCAAAATATGCGAATGTGGAGTGCAAATCATTCTCATATATTTGAAGAATCCCTATTACATCCGAAAAAAATTGGAGTTTGGGTTGCTATCTCCCGAAGACGTTTAATTGGACCAATTTTCTTCAACGAATGCGTTACAACGGAGCGTTATCAAAACATGTTGGACGAATTCATTAATCAACTACACCCTGACGAACTACAACAGGGTTATTTCCAACATGATGGAGCAACAGCTCGTACAACCTTAGATCGTCTAACAGAACATTATGTCAGTCGTTTAATAAGCTCACATACAGAGCGTACCTAACTACCTCGGTCCTCGGATCTTACGCCACTGAATTAATTGTTGTTCCCAACTTTAAAAAATAACATTTTTAAAAAATCAGTGCACACAATTGAAGACCTCAAGAAACGGATTAAAGCGGAAGGTTCAAATGTCGCCCCAGAACTTATCGGCTAAACTATGAGGCGTCGGGTAAATTTGTGCAGTAAATGGACAATTATTGTGAATTTTACAAACAATTAGACTTTTTCCATTACTTCGTGTTATTAAAAAATAGCCTTATTGTTTAATTTAAATGTTGAAAATTAAAAATACATAAAGCAATGCAATGTTACTCACATCCCTCATCAAAAAATTCATTTCAATGCCATTTTGCAGCATACGATCAAGCTGCGACCTACTCATTATTTTCTATTGCTTTTGCGGAAAAGCTGGGTAGATGCGAAATTTAAATGATCTCACTGTATATATTTGGCTGCCTATAGTAAAATCGTGCATTAAAGTAAAACAATTGAAAAACAACTTTAAAGTGGATTATTAACGATTAATTTTGTATACACTAAATTAATGTCTAAATAGTCAGTCGACAGAAATAGTTAACGATTAAACGTATTAATAATCAATTGCATAATGAACTGTATATTGACTATAATCAATATACAGGGTGACTTTTTTAAAAACTGTCCAGTAAAAAATTTTTTAAAACCATTGCAGGATAAAAAAAATCGAAAAAAACTTAAATCTTTATTTTTTGGGGGTCGTCTTTTGACCTATAAAAAATGTGTTGCCGTTCACCATCTCACCCCCACGTACCCCAGCTTAAAAATATTAAGTGGTAACACCTCCTCTAAGGCACGCCAATGGATAGCCGAAATCTTCCTGAAAACAATTCTGTATGCATTTCTGCTTTTGGAATGTTTTTTTTAGTGTGCGAGTAAATGGAATAAAAAAAATTAGGCTTAAGGTTTAAGTAGCGCAGTTTTATTTATAATTTATAAAAACATTCAAATCGAGTACCGCTAAAATTAATGGAAATCAAATTCATAGAAACGAAATTCAAATTACTCGCGCACACTTTGAAATGTTTCTGACGCAATTCTCCATTGCTAAATTATTCGTTGCCGTAAATCGTCAATATTTATAGGTGGTTTGTTATAAACAATAAATTTAAAGTGGCCCCAAAGAAATAAACAGAAAGTCGTTAAATTTGGCGAACGTGGAGATCACTTTATTGTCCCACGCCTCCGGATCCAATGTGTTGGAAAATCTATCATCCAGCCTTTTCGCATATTTAGAGCACGACGAGGAGCTCCATCATGTTGAAAACAAGGTTCATTGTCGTAGAACACCTGGTTTCTTTCGTCATCATGCTGATTCGCTACTTTTCCATTAATGAGTGGATCTACAATATTTTTCAGAATTATTCAAATAAACTTCTCCATCGAGTACCTAATTTGTGAGAATGGATCCTGCGACGCGGCTTCCAAGGATGGCCGCTCGGACATGCAATTTCAGAGGAATCTGCATATGCACTAATGGACAAAGCTAAGTAAACTTTTCAAATGTTTGAAAATGAATTTAATTTCGCCATGAGCGTCACTCCCATGAATTTTATCTACTTCTAAGGAATATTTATTCAATACATACGATAAAAATTTTTTCCGTTCTCAATGGTTAATATTTCTCGATTTTTTATTTATTTATCGGGACAAAACTAAAGGTGTGAAACGCATTGTCATTTTAATTCTATGTTTGGCAGAGTACGTTCGTATAAGTTTGATTCACAGCGATTTGAGAATGCCTGCTGAATGATATTTATACCAAGATTTGCAATCGACAATTGTTGAAGCTCTTCACAATGAAATTAAGCAAACTGGCACAGCACAATATTTTTGGGCTCATAAATCTGGAGTGTCCGAAGTATTAAAAAGGTACAGGACACGAGGAAACGGGGTTATTTGTAGACGTGGTGGCGGTACATCAAGAAAAACCAACATAAACCTAGACAGACCGACAAAACGTGTTGCCATGAAACAACCAACTTTGTCTGCAAGAGGTATCTTACCCGAATTGGGTGTAGACCATCTGTATTGTAAAGCTGTACAGAGGCGATGTAATGACGTTGGCATTACAAACAGACGACCGCCTAAAACTCCATTAATTTTTTCACAGAATTTGAACAGAAGTATTTGCATCGTGATCAAACATTTTGTAAAAAAGTATTATTTAGCAATGAACAAAAATACATTTATATGGATCCGATAGGATTTCCTGGATGAGGCGTCCAGTAGGCAGCAAACGATATGATTCAAAATATTCTTTAATTATCATAAAACATGGCAGAGGTTCTGTTCATCTACGGGGACGTTTTTCCGGTTTTAAAATAGGCCCTATTTGTTTTACTGATGAGAAATTGGCAGATTTCTTCATCAGCATATCCTCAAAAATGCAATGGAACCATTTCGTGGCGAAAACTTGCCTTATTCTCGGATATTCCAGCATGACAATGACCCGAAACATAAAGCGGCAATAGTTACTTCTTGGGTTCAAGAAGCAAAGATGGTTGCTTTGGGCTCGCCAGCGCAATGTCCCGATATGAATCCAATTGAAAACTTGTGGAGTGAAAGTTCAGGTTTGAAAACAAACTATTTCAAATAACGTTGATTTGAAGCGAGCCATTCAAGAAGCATGGAGGACCATGGATATGGCAAAAATCAACACACTTCTTGAATCGATGTCCAAAAAATGTGCAAAAGTCATTGGAAATAATGGACATTTTAACAATTATTAATATATTTTGTATTTTTATTGCGATTGTTCAAATATTCCTTAACTTTGAGTCAGTTTCTTTAGTTTTATCTGACCTCTCCTCGTAAATAATATTTTTGTTTCTTTCTTCTTAGTGATATTCAACACATCACTATGTTCAACACTTCCTGCGTTTGTTAATTAAGTAATTTTATAAAAATATTTTATTTGCTTGCAAGTTAGTAAAAATATGGGTGCACATCAAAAAGTTTCCTTAGTTTTGGCCATTAGTGTACCTGTCCATCGATACGAGAATTTTCATCTCTCTAGTATCATGCATCGGGATCGTTAACAGAACCATAAAAAAGTGCACTCGTCGTTCAAGTAAATGTTTTTTTTAATTAAATTAAACTTTTAATTAATCATGTTTGTCATGTCAACTCACAAAACTCAATTGTTCGATCAAAATTATCTTCGTTTATCTCTTGACTATGATGAATTGCATATGAATGAAACTTGTAAAGTTTAATTATCTTGCGTACTGATAAATGAGCAAAAGTGGTTGCTTCAGACATATGTCACAAGGAAGTGGTGGAAGTTACGATAAATTGACTTAATACTTCCAGTTATGCTATTTCATCTACGACTCTATTGGCTGTTTCCTTTTTGTTTTTAACTGACTCAGTAGCTTCAAGGTTAGGCACAAGTAACGTGACGTAACTTTGAATCGCATATTTGTTAGATATCCACGCTTGAACGTTCTGGCTGTAGCGCATGCACCTTCATCTTCAGCTCTAGAAATGAAAATAATTTCTAATCTTACAACAATTGAATGCACCGTTTTTACGAAGAACTGTTAGTAAATTTAGGTAAATCGATATAACTTTGTTGGGGAAATCCCAACATAAAAGTTTCGTATTCATGTGGTGTCCTAACATCCAGCCAATAAATAAAAAGGAAAAGAAAACAGGCCTCATCCTCGACCTAGTAGTACGTGCCGAACTACGGGTACCGCGTTAAGTACCATACACTTGGTTGCCTTCCCTCCTGCTTTAGGACTTGAGAATCGTAAAACCAAAAAAAAAAACAGCAGTAAATCATCATAGAACACCCCTCTTATCGACCCTTGCCCAAGTGGCCCAAGAACCAAAGGGTGGCAGCGATAAGGTAATAGTTGGAAAGTTTTAAAATGGTGACCTTCCCACGAATTCGTGGGAAAAAACCCAAGACAAGGACCTGCACTCCGGAGGATGAACACCACTCCTCTTGGAGTGGCAGGCAAAAGCGTTTCTCGTCCCGTCGCATCAGCAAGCACTCTCAACTCAACCTATATCGAAGATTAGATTAAACTTCAACTTCTGACGCATCTCGTTGCAAATCGAAATCTGCATACGGGTATTATAGTTAATAATTCGATTACCAATCGAGTCCTGTACAACAACCAGCAGATGAGTAAACCTAGGGTCATACGTGTAACAGAGGTTCTTTACCCTCTCGAACCTTTGGATCCCTATCATTTCATGACGGTCACCCGTCTGGACCTTCGATCAAGTAAGAAATCCCGTCAGCGTAATTGGATTACTTCGTGGGTGCCTAGTGAGGCAATCACTACTGTGAGCTAGAAACTCAGAAAACCCTGACCTAAATTATTTTTTACCTTTTGACTTTGACTCGGACCCAATCGAATTCAAAGTTAGGGTGAGTGGGGTGAGAGTGTGAGTACCGATATTTTCAAATGCGGGTCAGAAAGTGATCCCAGAACAAACTAGGATTTGCGAATTTTCGGAAACTTTTTATACCGCAATAGTTTTTCGCATTTTTTGGGTGGACAGTTTTCAACAAATCACCGTGTATCTTAACGACTCAGCTTAACGAACACGTTAATTAAGATTATGGTGTGAATATCGTTTTAATTAGGACATGTTTCCGTCAACTGCACTGTGAAAAAACCGCAAAGCAATACAATTTTAAACATTTCAATTTTCGGACTTCAAAAGTCACTCTACTTACTCATTGAGCTTCCGTCCGAGATTGAAAACTCCTAATGCCAAAAATGAAAACCTTCATTACATGACTGAAACTGATCACGTGACAAGAATGCAACGTGCTGTGATAGGTTGGAAGCAAACACTTACGCATTTAATTTGCAAAATCGTAAATTAATGGGTGATTCGTTAAAGGAACGGGGTATTACTCAGTCGACGGAAATAGCATATTAGGGCACAAAATTTATAAAGAAAGCTTTATGGCACGAATTCAAGTTGGCAAAACGAGAAGCGAAGCCCTGACTTAATTATACAGTACTGCGATAATTGCCTTATGGAACATGTATTTTTTCCTTTCATTATAGATGTCTTCGCAACTTGCCAAGAAACTATTGAAAATACGGTATAAAATGCCTGTTTCGTTAATATCTATAACATTAACGATAGTTAACTTTAAAAGCCAGGTGCACGTTACTGAAAATTGATGCTGATGATGCGTACCTAATCGTGTGTATTAAATATGGTACATCGATTATTGCCGATACAATAAAGTATAAATAACCATAGCTGAACGGTAAGATAGCTTATAATCAATCAGCGGTGCGATAAAGAACTCATGGTCGTTCAGAATTAGAGACATTATTCGAAAATTAAAAGTTATGTCTCGTAAAAAATATTTTTTCTATTCATTTATTTTCTCTTCTTTCTATTCATCCATTAATTTCACAGAAAACAGACAATGGTCCTTTTAAAGACTAATATTAATGGAAATTCAATAAATGCCGAAATTATCTTTACGTTAATTTTAGATGCGGTTTTCTCGGAAACCGTTGCTTGCACCAACTTCAATAAAGAATACCTTTTTTTAATAAGAAAAGGCAGGGAAGTCCCTTTTACCAGTTCAAACTGACATACAGGGTAACACAAAAAAGTTGAAGCAGCGTGAAGGTGTCCTTATCGTCGCAGGTGGCGCTCTCTAGAAGACACAAGTAAATGGCGCATAAATTTGAATTTCTCATCGCAAAAAATTAAAGAAAATTGATTTATTTTTTCTGCCTTGACACCCTGTATCTTTGTCATTATCGACTTTGGTACTAAGGTAAGTTGGGTTAAATTTAGTCTTTACCTCATGCTCTGTCGATCCTTTAAAGGAATGTATCGAGTTACCAAACACTGCATATATCTATACAGGGTGTCCTAGAAAAAAGTACCATAATTTTAACAAATAACGGAACTCATCGATAGTAACACCATATGTCTCATAAGTTTTTCTTAAGTTGCATTTACTTCCTGTATTTTTACCTATTAAAACCACTCTATGGCACCGCTTATGGATTTAAAAAAATCCAAATACACATTGGATATTTTGTTGATGTTTTTTTGCTAACCGTGAGTCAAGGTCGATGCACCGCAAGTCTAGTATTGTTTACCATTGATAGTATGGAGAAATTTTCGTGTAAAATGCCATGTTTTACGAATAATGAATACACCGATACGGTGTCAGCTTATGGGGAAACTCGTGGAAATTCTAATCGAGCTCGAAGGATTTGTACACATCGTTTCCCGGGTCGTCCCACACCCCATAGGCGCACGTTTGTTCGTGTTACTCAAGGACTTCGAAATAGTGGAACTTGTGCAGGTGCATAACAAGATCGCGGCGGACAACGGCCCAATCGTTTCGGAAATGTTGAAAATGAAATTTTGGAAAGTGTTGGAAATAATCCTGGAAGTCGCACTCGTAGACTGGCAATGGAGCACAATGTGTCAAAAAGTTCAGTGTTTAAAACCGAGAGTTATCATCATCGACAGCGTTTCTGCAACTGGATTTTAAGGAAACTACGGCGAGTTCCAAACTTCCTTAGCTATGCTTTAGCCACCGATGAAGCGGGATCCGCCAGGGAAGGAGTATTCAATATGCACAACACTCACATTTGGACAGATGAAAATCCCCATGGTATAAGGCCTCGCAATTCTCAATAGAGATTTTCAATAAACGTATGGGCTGGAATAATAAACGGTCATCGGCCCTTTTTACCAGATCGATTAGATGGCAGAAGTTATTTACAGTTTCTAAATAACGAGCTCAATCATTTACTGGAAGATGTTTCACTGGAAATTCGTGGAAACATGTGGTATTTTGATGATGGTGCTCCGTGCCATAACGCCCGAATTGTGCGAGAATGGTTAAATGAGCACTTTCCCACCAGGTTGATTGGTCGAAATGGTTCAGTTGCGGGGCCCGCTCGATTCCCAGATTTAAATACTTGCGATTTTTATTTATGGAACCATATGAAACAGATAGTGTATTTTACTCTAGTTGATACAATTGAGGACTATGGGGACGCGTTGGAAATGCCTCCAGAATGATTCGAAATGATAGGGAAACGTTACTGTGGATAGAAGAAATTTTTCAACGCCGAATACAATTATGCTTTGAGAGTAATTGTTGGATTTGTTAAATTACAAATTAATGTGGAAAACTAAAACCTAAATGGTAATAGATAAATAATAATTTCGACATGGGTTGACTCACATTGGGTACGCACCAGGCTGATTCAGGTGTATGTAAAAAGGGAAATATTTCTTGTAATCTTTCACGATGGTCGTACTGCAGTAGTGATTCGGTCGTTTATAGGTAAAGTCGGTCGGTTAGTGCGTTCTTGTTTTGTTAATCCCAATTTCCACTAAATATACTCATGATTTCCGACAATAACGGAAGACATTGTGAACACTTAATGCAGCCTCTCTTGCAGGTAAGTCAAAAATTTTAATTATTTTAACAGTCAATAACGTAAAACCCCAATTACTCCCCCTACTTAGCTGTACGCGATTATTGGCTATTCGCACATCAAAAAGCAGCCAAAAAATTTGGTAGAAATCTATGTAAAAAAGGGGGGTTAATATAAAATTATTCCCCCTTTTTTTAGTATAAACTCGGCGCTTCTTTCTTAAAACTTGTACATTTTTACTTGTTAACAGAGTCGCACACGTACAGCTTAATTGTGACGACACTAAAGAAAGAGAGCGACGAAGAAGTCTTTCCAGTTTTAAGTATTAAAAAACTGGGCACTAACCATGGGCGTACCCTGACTAGAGTGCAATTAAAAACTATCTATTATAGCATAAAGCAGTTATCATGCAGGATTTCATTCTTTATAAAAAGGTTCCGATACTAGACGCAAACACTGCTCCTTTAAAATCATAAGGAATACTGCTAGGAAAATTCCTACCGACAACGCACCTTATGCTTAGTCTTCAGAGCTGCGTTGTGATTCCATCCTGCACGATAACGCTAACCATAGGCGTAACGCTGGGAAGACATCACCCTGGCCTACCTCATGACAAATTAAAAAGAAATAATAATAATAAAATAATTATTAAATCCTAAACGATCTATGCGAAGGATCCGAAATAGGATAAATGTAATTTTGGATGCCATAGGCGGGTAACGGAATTGTAATAAATATTTTAATGAATTGAACTGGAAAACTACACCTCTTACGCAAAAAATATTGTTTTTTACGAGTTCTATTATTGATTCAAATCATGACATTTATTTCTGTGACACCCTGTATATATGAACCGATTGAGAATTAATGGCGGAAGTCAAAAAGGAATATGTGAGCTATAAATTATTGCTCTATTAAGGATGATCTTCGGAAGAAAGAGCAAAGAGCAACATTAGGAAAGAAATACTACAAAAGCTAATTGAGTCTATGTCACATTAACGTGCCGTAATAATAAATTCAAAAGGAATGGCTATCAAGTGTCGAATAAATAATAGTTTTACAGTTTTTTAAGTTCATTATAAAGTATGTTTTAATGCGTATTTATCGTTTGAGTATGTTGGGCCCGATACTTATGATCAGGACAAAATATTTACTTTTTTATGCTTTAATTTTATCATTTTCAATAAATTTCTAAGTTGTTTATTTTGGAATTACATTTAACGAGCTTCATTTTACATGTTATTTTTTATTTATAAAATAATTTTATAATTTTTAGACCGAAACTTTTGCACAGAATTGTATGTCCGATGCACTCGACGTTGAGGTAAACTCGTTGCGAACCGTTTTTATTGACCATGCGGTAAAATAAATTCTTTATAAATTTGAATTTACGAACAAGAAAACAGTAAGTTTTCTCGTTGCATATTTCATCGCAGTTCTTACAAATACTCCCCACTTCAAAGTTTACTTTTACTTCAATTATTTAGGATAAATTTATTTCCAAAGAGAGATGTCACTCGGTATTATTGGACATTTTCAAAAATTTATAAAATTCACGGTAGAAATTCAAATTTGCTGTAACAAAATGATTGTGGGAACTAAAAATGGACATTTTTCTATTTACATTATACAGGATATTCCAAAAAAATCGGGTCAAAGCTAAAGAGGTTATAGGGGACGTTGTAGTGAAGAATGTTTGTATAGAAACCTCTAGTAAAAAATGAGCTGTTTTGGTTTCGGAGTCATTTTTGTTCAAATACATACTGTTCACTTGTCGATAATAAAAGATTTCGATATTTAATTTAATTGTATCAAAGATAAGGCAAAAAAATATAGCAAAGGCCTAAAATGACGACTTCCAACCCTGGTCACATCAATCTGTTTTTTGAATTATTGAATTGCGTACTGATTGTAAAATGTGTGGATCTCACTGCACGAAAAAAGAGGCTGTCATCAATATTTCCAAAAATCCTACGTGAGTGGCTACAGGAATTTCATACATCAACGACTTGATGTAAATCAAGGGGAAAAATTCCAATGAGTTCAAATCGGGACTTGAGGTTGGCTACGTGATAGATCCGCCTCTTCCCATCTATCGCCAACAAAAATATTGGATTAGGTGATCTAACACAACACGGGCAAAATGTGCAGATGCACCGTCATGACGGAATCACATTCTATCCAATATACCATAGAAACGTGTGTGTTGTCCACTGGCTCAGAAAGCACGCCTTGCAAAAAAATTAGGTAGATATTACCAGTTGGCCAAGATGAGAGCAGAAATGGGATAATTAAGGTTTCCAAAAATACTAGCCTACATGTTAATGGCAACTTGATTTTGATGAGTTCTGATCCATGCAGCGCGAGGATTGTGGTGACCCCATAAGTGGCCGTTGCGACCACTGAGCACCGGTTCCTTCGTGAAACAAGCCTCGTCAATGAATGCAATTATCAAACAAAAACCAGGTTAGTTTGCGATACGTTGCAATAACCTATGGCAAAGATGTACCTGTGGCTAGTCCATAATAACGTAGACATGTGGTAATCTTGCGGACCTAGTACTTGCACTTTTTGAAGGTGGCAAAGGTGCAAGACTTGCTTGTGAAGCACCCGCCACGCTGTTTGATCAACAGCATTCATTTGATTCGCCATTGCACGTGTGCTGGTGGTAGGTTATCGATTAACTTAATGCAAAAACACTTTCTCCAAAGCCACTGTTCGTGCAATTTGTGGATATCCGGTTCCTGCTGCCGGTAACTCGTAATCGACCAGGGATTACCGAAAATGTGTTTGGAGACGAATATCGGCGGTTGGGAAAACGCTCAGCTTCTTTAGCGTTGAATCTTGTTTCGTCATAAACCAGATGCACGTCTGCAAACTCTTCAAATGTAAATTGGACCGTTTTCACAGTTCAAATGCATATATTTGTCGCAAAAGAAGGAAATGTGAAGTACTTAATTTGCTGCGGTTACGATTAAAATCAATTTTGAATAACATTCAGTTTAGGAATACTTTTAAAAAACTGCGTTAGGCGACAAAAAAGTGTTTATTTTGTTTGTTTTTATTCTATTCACTCAAGTTGAATATCGAAAGTCTTGAACAAAAATGATTCTGAAGCCAAACCGGTTCATTTTTGAATAAGGATTGCCATAGAAAAATTGTTAACCGCAACGTCCCCTATAACCTCCTTTAAGTTGGGTACAACCTTTTTGGAGTACCCTGTACAAAAAAAATCTATGACATAACGTCTTGCAAATAATAAGTGATCGGTGTATATTTGAATAGTTTCTACGGTTTGCGAAATAACTACGAAAAACGGGCAACTTGGCTCATCCCGTACAAACTTATCATATAATATTCGTTCTGTGTGTTAAACTTCGTACTAAGACGGTTCCACTCCAATTCAAAATTTGTGCCATTTCTTAAGCAACTTACCAATATTTTGTAAGCCAACCAATCCCCCGCTTCGCACTGGTGCATTAGCATAATCACCAAAGTCTCCAATATCGCTGGAGTCAGAGGCTTCCTCGTCAGTATTCATCACGACATTCAATCCAACGCTATTCTCGAAAATGGTACCTGCAACGATAAAGTGAAACAGTTCATTTATTTTGTTGATTATCTATCTGAAGCCCTTTTCGAGTTAATTGCAAAATTATGCTAGGAAAGAGGACAATACTTCACAGATTAACATTATTTTCAAGTATTTTCAAATTGTGATAAAACCAGAGAAAGCAATTCGAAATTTAATTAGAAAAATCGGACACGCAGCGGTATATCATTAAATTTAATTATTTAAGGTTTGATTAAAAATTTATTAAAATACGTACGTGTAATTTGACCGAAAGAGTAGAAGATTAACGCCCATAGTGGCTTTAACGTTTTTGTCGCGTTCGATATTTCCCTTTTTACATCATATTAGGAAAATATCATTTGATAGTGAGAATTTCATTCGTGCGTCAAATTGAATATTACGACAATGTAATACCGGTACCAAATTGTTACGTTGAAGGAACCACCGGAGAATTAGAACGATTGTACAGATTCTTTGGGCAAAAACATATCAAAAGGTAGGAAATTGGATTCAATTTCACTCTTTTTTTTCTTCATGGCTCCTATAGGTTTTGAGATATCAAGTTGAAAGGTTTTGCATATGCGATCTGCATGACTAGACTAAAAAAGTCGTTGCGAGAATCTACAGTGATATTTTTTTTGGGGTGAGCTCCATTTTAACACCCCAAACTTTTCTATGGAACATTGACGTTTCCGACACCCCCTTCTATAGGCCCCATTTTAAAATACTTTCAATATCGTAAAAGTACGTGTTAACCTGACCCCATATCTCAAAAACCAAAAGATATGTTATACCTTCATGTGTGACTCATACAGTACAACGAGAGGATTAAATTCATTGGGGATATAGCGAATTTCTTTGGTTTATTTTAAGTTTTAGGGAATCAATTGAAACTAACTTATTTTTATATGAATTTTTATTAATTTATTAATTGTGTATTATAAGTTATTGTATAAAAACGTTTTTAGTCCACCGAGTAAAAATAATACTACTTATACAGGGTGTTTCCTAACTACGTGTAAAAAATTTAAAGGCGTAATCCTCGACCGATTTTGAGTCAAAAATGTCTAATAAACATATGTCCGCAAATGCCTTGTTTCGAATATACAGGGTGTTGAAATGTGACAAGAAAAAGAGATTTTATTTCCAAAATGACTCAATTTGGGTGTTTGAATTTTAGAAAAGACAATTCCGGGGGATCCGGGGTTTTCTTCAATACGTCTTAAGATTTCTTCCTCCACTTCTGGTGTTCGACGTGTTATTGGCATTCCTCCTCCTGAAGTTTTCATAAGAGATCCTGTATCACAAAGACGTTGAAAGAGGTTTTTTAAGGTTTGGTGGTTTGGAAACCTTTCCACGTAAATGCGCCTCGTTGCCAAACACTTACCATCAGCAAGGCCGTAAACAAAAACCATATTGGCCATTTCTTGATTAGTGTAATTAGGAATTTGAAAAATTTTCAAAACTGAGGTATAATCTGATTTTTGGGACACAGAACTAAATTCTTTCACTTTAGAGAGTAAAACACCAAAATAACACTCACTATCTTGTTTATAGTAGTGGAAGTAGCAAAAAAAAACTAACAATAAACAAGTTAGTAAATACCACCAAACCTTTAAAAACCCTTAAAACCTTTTTCAACGTCTTTCAGTCAACACCCCGTATCTTGGAAACAAGGCATTTGCGGACATATGTTTATTAGACATTTTTGACTCAAAATCAGTCGAGGATAACGCCTTTAAATTTTTTACACGTAGTTAGGAAACACCCTGTATAAAATATTAATGTTAATAAATAAGCAATTTTCAAAAGAAAATAAATGTTCTATTTGATTTTATGATGACGTGTCACAGAAATGAATACGGTGCAAATTCATCAATTGCATTTCTGAAGTTGCTCAGTAATCTCCAGGTCCCTTCATTTGTTCTACACTGGCAATAGAATCGGTTAAAAATGTGGTAGATGTTCTTCTAAAACAATATCCCGTGTAGATATCGGAACCTGGTAATTTTAAAAGAAGAATTTCTGTTAGAAATTCACCAAAGGTTTTCCTTACAACTTGATGGGATATGTGCTATTACCAAGTATATGTCAGAGTAAATCCATTACGATCTTGATCCGCCTGATTCAACTGGATGTATTTCATAGCTAATCCTACTATATGAATATCATTCAAAGAAGTCGAAATTTTAATCCGAAATGATTGATCCCCATAATTCTTTTTTTTATAGTCACAATTATACTAGAGAAACAAGACTAATAATTTTTCAATATAATCTTTAGATATTGATTTTCAAGTATTTTGAACTTTGTACAAATCCGCTATATTTGTTATTCTTTCCTCATGAATTCTTTGTAAATTTTGACCTAAAGGTTGCCTAAAGAGTTCAGATCGCTGCTTTAAGCCGGTCAAATCATCACATCAACGTTATGTACAGTTAACCATTGTTTAATTAATTTGGACGTATGTTTCGGGTCGTTGTGTTGGAACATCCACCAAAGGATCATTTTTTTCTTTTGTCCAGAGCACTAAATGACTTTCTAGAATGTTTTTATCCACACATCGAAGTATATATCATCAATTTTTACTAATGCGAAATCCTTCGATTCGATGAGAATCTGGGTGAAATCTAAAATTAGATTCGTCAGTGAATAAAATTGTAGCCCAATCAATTTCATTCCAATTTCGATATTCTCAACCCCACTATAATCTTGAAGCACGATTGCCTCTGGAATGAGATGAGTATCTCGGCGGTCTTCCATTATGAAGATTGGCTTCGTGTAGACGATTTCTAACAGTATCTCTGCGTACAGTCACACGATGTGCCCGTTGAACATCTAGGATAAATTGCAGGCTGCTCTCTGGCTGTTCAAACTAAAATTAATCTTGAGCTGCAATTGTAATTCATTCACCTCCTAGGCGTTGATTTGCCGGAGTTCCAATTTCTTTACGGCGTCGCCATAACCTACTGATAACACTTTGGGAACACGCGTGTGCTCATCTACTTCAATTTATCTCAGATCAGCTTGTAGAAGGCTCACTGCTCGATTTATCTCATCTAGAGTTAAACGTTGTTGTTCTATGATAAAATACAAAACTTTCAAAGGGGTTTAGCTCAATCAATCGCAGAATTTATCAGAGTACAAAATTCTAACTTTTTCACATCTGCAAGAAAATTGTTTATTTACTTTCAGATTTACACAGAGTAAGGACTTGCACTAATATACAGGGTGTCCCACAAGTGTTTCATTATATTTCAGTGGGTAATAGTACATTGAAAAATAATATGACTCCCTATATAAACCATATTCCAATAATGCTTCATTAAGAAGATACAGGGTGTTAAACTTTACTTAAAAAATCTAACTTTTATTGATATATTCAAAACCGTTTGAGATATGCAAGTGAAATTTGGCATGTTTTGAGAGTTAATGTAGACGCATTTATTTATGCAAAAGGGCTATTTTTCGTTTCACCAGTGACGTGCATACGGACACCTCTCAGCACATTTTTAAAGAAAAACATGGTGCGCCACTGCTTTTTATCGAAATAAAAATTATTTTTAGAAGTTTAATTTCATTTAGAAGAAAAATGCTCACTTGACTCTTTTCCGTCCGACGTATCGTTTGCCAGTAAAAAATTGAATACCGTCTATATGCACGATATTCTCTAAATGGTTTTAATAATGTTAAGTTTGTTTTAAATATTATTTATTTGCTATAACATTATAGAAATTGTTCAAATTGGTGGCCATTTTGTTCAATACATAATTGAGCTCACCTGTTCATTGATACTCTGATACGTTGAAATATTCCAGGTGTGTTTTAAGTTTAACACCCTGTATCTTCTTAATGAAGCATTATTGGAATATGATTTATATAGGGAGTCATATTATTTTTCAATGTACTATTACCCACTGAAATATAATGAAATACTTGTGGGACACCCTGTATAGTACAATATAAACTGCAATTGAAATTATGTATTTGTTATCGGTTTTATGACTTTCTAAAATTATTTTTACACTCCGATGTGTGTAATGTCATAAATAATTTAAAATTTATTACTGTAGTTACGTAATATAGCCAACAAAAGCAACATTTAACAATATAGCAATTAAACAACCTGAATTTTAAATGTAAATTAATAATTTGTTTTTTTTACTATATTAGGTGAACTTTGTAAATTTTAAAATTTTTTACATTTTCAATATTGGCTAGAGGGCAAGACGTTTATTTTAGAATGCAAAAATAACAGCTAGATAAATATTTATATTTAAAATATGTCCTACTGACATAAAATTTCCCTACTAAAATAAGTATCCTACAGCCCAATATAACAATGTACTCCTGATCAGGGACAGTTTGGAGTATGATCAAATATGAATGTCGACTGAGTTTTTAAATTGAAGACATAAATGGAAAATCAGATCCATTACTAATAGATATATCACATTACTTACCTGTAATAGATTCTACACCATTTAAAAAGTTTGAAAGCAAATTTGCCATGGCAGTTTGTTATGCACAAAATAAATCCACATATCACTTTGGAGTTGGAAATTCCTTTTGCCCATTTATATCCACAGCACTTTTTTGGAGACGGTTTACATTCAAAAACAGCACTATGCAATTAACCCATATGTATATGGGTCTTAATCACCTTGAGCCCCATCAAAATACATTTAGAAACAATCAATCAAACAATATATAATTGACTTTAATCATTTTTTTTTGAAATACAGATTGGTAAGAAGGTGAATTTTGAAGCCTACAAATATTTCTTAACAACTGCATTTATTATCTAAATTTTTCGTAATGAACTCAATCAGTGACGTCACACATCCTCAATCAGTCTCACTGATGGTTTCACTCTGTTAGGTTTTTTTTATATTATTAATAGTGGCAAACGACACTATTATTTCATGGCGGTCTACAATATGCCTCACAGATATCTGAGGATATGAATATACAGGGTAGTACTCAGCAGTCAACATTATTTTACTGGAAAAATAAGAATTACCTACATAATACGGATGATTCATTGGAAATGGGAAATGGCAAAACTTTAGATAGGAGACACCGAAATATGACGATTGAACCCTATATGCCTTATACTAAAGTTGCGTGTTTCAAATTTGCAGGGTGTTAAAATTTGCTATATTTTTTTGTTTTTTGTTTTTTTAATAAATCCGGACCTGCATTAAGTGTTTTAATCAAACATGGTGGGCGTAAGTTAGGTGTAGAAACACAGCCTTTAAAAGAAAAACGAATTTTCAAATGAAAACAGTGACGCTCCCAATGGCATGACCCTGATTATTTTTTGTGAAAAATGTGTTACGCCGCTGATTTTTCAAAAAAAAAAAATGTTCTTAATAAGGACATTTTCAGCAACTTATATTTCTTGCTTAAATGTCGTTGTATATAATAAATTGCTACAAATGAAGTATTATTATAACTAATTTGATCGTTATTATAACATACAATGTTAACTAATCCGTTTGTTGTTTGAAAACGCTTGATGTTACGAAAAAAATTTAAAAGACCATTTTTTTTTAACAAAAACAACTAGAATTAAAAAAACGATATATGTACCCTTAACCATACTTAATGAGCAAAAATCAGAAATTCGCTACGAAACCTCGAATTTATAAATTAAAATTGAACTTGAAGTAACTACATACATATTAGATAAGATTAAATAACAATTGAGAAATGATTAACGCACAAGAGTGTTCAGTAACAGCAATAAATCAAACTTGAGGATCATTTCTAAAATATTACTTTCAAATGCGCGTTTTGCTTTCAAAAAACCTAGTTCAATCATAAGTTTTTCAACTGTCCGGTAACAAATCAGCACCGTAAAAAAAATGATGACGATTGCACAAAGATATACATTTAATTTTAAAATATTGTATAATGTTTTATTTAAGATTATTTAAAGTCCCTTTGATGCAGTTGCATCAGATTTTAGGTATATTGTTTCTGAATGTCAGGAAATAATCAAATAAATCACTCAAAGCAGCTTTTTCCAATATTTAAAAAAATTTAAATCGTATCTCGTATTTCTGGTTGTCATTTTGTCAACTTGTACCTGAATCGTACAATTAATAATAATGTTGGTATTAATAGTGGCCCTTTTTCTATTGGACACAGCGCATGCAGAGGACTTAATTTTGGGATAAAAAATTAATTTCTAACGGTTGATGAAACAAACAACAAATTACGCGGACTATGATAATGAGTTAGGTTGAATTAAACACATACCTCTATCTGGGCTACTTGCCCGCAACGTAGCATAGCTACCATGCCCTGAATCTTTATGTAGTGATAAACTTCCAGCTAGCTCTTGATCGCTCTCGTAGTCCTCCGCATAATTACGTCGCTTACATTGCTGTAAGAACACCTCCCCTTTACAACCGTAACACCACACACGTCGTGTAGTAAGGTTAATATGAATGGCATGTGACGGATTATTCTAAAACGAAATATCATCATATGTACAAAGTTTAAAACTTCGGGCCATACGTTTTGCGTGAAAACTTGCGAAGAAACGGAAAATAAAATTGAATATTTGATCAAAGAACTGAAAAGAAGAACCACAGACCTCTTTGTGTGGTGTTGATCAGTGGCTCGCTATTTACTGTTACAGTTCTTGATTGCGGTATTTACAATTAACTACCAGTGTAGCAAAAGAAAATACTTACGGCATTATGCTTGGTGTTATCATCATTAGATTTTTCACCACATCCAATATATCCACAATTTATTTTGAGACAAAGCCATAGATTAGGATCTCGGGAATCACAGTCCGAGCAGGTAATTTCCTTAAAAGAAAAAGATTAATAATGAGTTGATTACAGGAAAAAATCTACTGATTCTGAAATGTAACATAATATACAACGAGCATGAAATGGTCATTCTGTGCAAGTTGTATGCAACAATTTTCCTATAGTAAAAACAATTTGTAAAAAATAACTTATTTGCTGCTTAAAACTTCAAATTTGTATACAGGGTAAGTAGAGATGTTAAGTGTTTTATTAAAAAAATATTCGGACATTGACATCTAAGCATAAGATATGCTTAATTTTTGCGAAAAACACTAATTGTTGTTGCAGCCAATTGTGTGTCAAGTTTAAACATGACCTTTGGTATCAGTGTCAATCCTTTGATTTTTAAAAATACTTTACGAAATGTATTGTGAAAATTTAGTCACAAGTATGATGCCTTCAATTTTGATAAAACTGAAGTTATTCTAAAATGAGAAAAAATGAGGATGCATATTTGATAATATTAAGTTGAAACAAGAATCCGATAAACGTAATGCCAAATATTAAAAATAAAATCACTCTAGAGAATAAAACGGTACTTTGCAGACATATTAAATTATTAGTATTTCAAAATCATGAGTAATGAAACCATAAAAAAAGAAATTTGATTTTTTTAAACTGAAATTTATACATAAATCATGGGTATCTAATTTGGGACACGTATTAAAATATCACATTTTAGAACAAAAAAATGGAAAAAATACATATACAGGGTGGTCCAATAAGAGCGCCTCGGACGATTACGGGTTTATTAAGTACCTGTTGTTAAGACCTACCGGTCAAAAAACGATAATTAATTCATTTATTTCACGTAAAAAACAAACATTTTTTCTTGACCCTTGCATTTTTGCATTTCTTTAATTTTCTCAAGAAGTATTTGTTTCAGACCTATTGAGTGTTATACAAACTTCTACCATTTTTTTCTTCTAATTTCAAATATTTAAAAAACTATAGGGTGTTCGATTTAAAAAAACGTAAGTTTGCATTGTACCTTTTTTTTGGCGCACCCAGTATACATGACAATATTATAAAAATGTGCCCTATAAGGTCGTACATATAAGTGTACAAACAATTTTTTATCAAAACCATTAATAAAGCCGTAATCGTCCGAGGCGCTCTTATTGGATCGCCCTGTATAAATATATCGCCGCAAACGTCATCGATTTCGAAATATGTACAGGATGTCCAAGTTTAATTTTTTTCTTTTATACTGCCAGGTGAAAATTTGCAATCAACAGGTTGCAGGAGTTATTGCAATAAAGGTGAAAATAAAAATCGTAATAAGTAAACGTTTCCACCATGTGACTCAGAATCGATAACAAATTGTCATGTTTGTATGAGCAATCCGCCCTAAACCATCTTGAAGTCCTGATCATGAAACCTGGGACACCCTGTACAAATTTTAAACAAGTATTTACTTGACAAGTCTTAATAAGACAATAGGTCTATTGTCCTACCAATGACTTCACAACCATTAAGATATATGGAAATTTTATGCATTTCTCAAAACGTTCAATCAACCAGAATGTTCTATATTCTTTCCTTCCTTCTCACTGAGTGCTTGACACATTATTACATTAAGCCCTTCGGCTACAGTAACAAACTTAACCCTTCAAATGGCAATGATTCAGTAATAGGAGGTTATGACCTCCCGTGGCGTCATTTATGATACTTTGCTTGAAAATGGATATTTTACATTTCGACGATTGAATAGAAAAAATTGAAAGGGTTCTATAACAATTTATTCGCCGGGTACGAAATACTCGTATAATTACCCTCACTTAAGCCACAAATATCTTTCTTTAACAAAAAATATAGCAATGATTATTTTGAGGTCATTTCATATTCTCGGTCAGCTGTAACATTGTAACATTGATTTAGTGTTTTTGACTATGTGCGATACTGTGAAGGAGACACAAAATCGATGTTATGATATTTGATTTGACCGTGATTAGACCAGGATTAGACCGCTAATGTGAACCGCCCATTACCTCTCCTGAATATACGTAACGAACGTTCAATGAAAAACGACCTCTACCTTTGAAAAGGCATCTGTACATGTGAGATTCAGTGAGTTCAAACTTCAAAGTTCCTCATTTCTACAAATGATAACAAATGCATAATGAAACAAATCCCGGACATGTATTTCCAAGGCCAGCAAGAGGTCAAATTTATTGAACACATAATAATAGCAAAACGATGGATCGTTTTCAGTTTAGTCCTTTAATTACTTTTATTTAGCATATTATACAGGGTGTTAAAAAATTACGTTGAAATATTTTGGTAGTTGATTTTATAAAATAAAATACTAAAAAAAAGTTCACATAAACGTTTCCCGAAATGTGTTTTTTAAAGGGACTAGAATTCCTTAAAGGAGGAAGTCTGAAGATGATTTTGACAATATACACTGGCGAGCATAAAATTCGGGTCACTTCGAAATTTTCAAATATAAATGTATTGAAAGAGAAGTGATATATAAATCCCATAGAACATGTTTGGGACGAGATGGGAAGACGTCTTCGCAGTCGTGTCCCGCTCCAAGAACGGCTAGGGAATTGCGAGAATTTCTTCAGGAAATATGGGAAAACCTACCCCAGGATGTTATTCGCAACCTCATTGAAAGCATACCCCGACGCTTGCAGGCTGTCATGAACGCTAGAGGGGGAAATACGCGATATTAATGTCATTATGAGTTTTTTTTCGGTAGCACAAAATTGTGTTAAAAAATGTTACAGTGCTTGGGTAATGGACACCTGTACGATACATCCGTTATTTGGGTACAGGATCGTACATTTACCTTTTTACCCTTAACAAGGTTAAAGAACCTCAGAATCGATAAAGGCTATTCTTTTTTATTTTTTTGGAAGTTTGGAAGGCAAAAATTTCGAAAATACTAAAGTGACCCGAATTTTATGCTCACCAGTATATATTTTTTAAAAGTTTGCGCTAAAATTAGGAAATTCTATATACTTGAGTTGGAATGGGAAAACTTTTTTTATGTTAATAATTGAAGATTTTAAGCAGGGGCAACACATACAGAGGGCTTGGTACGTAAATATGCACATAACATTTTTGTTTGTGACATTACTTAATTTTTGAGATCACATTACTGAATCGCAAATATTTTTAAGTAAAAAGGTCGTTTTATTTTATCTGATGAAGACAGGACATTTTTTAGAAAAATGAGTTTTTGTGAACCAATGCACGATTACATCGAATTGAAATGCTCCTTAGTAAACACAGTAGGCATCCTTGTGATAGAAATCTTTTTTATTAGTCCGCAATAACAACACTTATATTATTAAGGATTTATCACTTATGCACAACAAATGTTGAAAATGGCTTTCGTTCATCTCAATGGATCTTCTAATTCGTTTTGAAAAAAATTTCGAAAAAATCATATTCAAAGTTTCCCTTTTAAAAGGTTTTAATCCCTTTAAAAAACAACTTTTGGGGTATATTTATAAGAACTTTTTAAAATTATTTTATTATATGTATCTCTAGAATCACGTCCCAAAATATTTTAACGTTGATTTTGGAAACTAATACGAGATAAGTTAAAAAAAAATGTGAATTTCAAATTTTTGGGAAAAATTTATTTATACGACTACGTCAATTTTATCCCCTTCAAAATGGTAGCAGTTACATAAGATACACTTATGCCAGCGCTTCTTCCAATATCCGAATGGCTTCTGAAACTCAAACTTTGGAATGCTGTTTAGCTCTTTCCGCAAAGCGCATTTAGTCTCATCTGTGGTTGCAACACGACAACCTCTTAAAGTCCTCTTTATTTTTTGAGCCCAAAAAAAAATCGCAGAGAGCCATATCTGTTGAATATAGAGCGTGCGGTGTCGTTACAGCATGGTTTTTGGTCAAATATTCACAAATAAGCAGTGAAATGTGGACGGGCGTACTATCGCGGTGCAAAAGCCATGAATTGTTTTGTCATAAATCGGGGCGATTTTTGAATTACTTAATGCAAATAACGTTGAATTTGTAGGTAATATTCTTTGATCCATCGTTCAAAGATCGCCACTCGTATCGAACATAACGTAATGTTTTTGACAGTTGTCAACAGACTTAACTTCTAATATGTCTACCAATATAGACATTGTTTAGGAACATGTGTACCAACACAACTAGCGAAAAATCGCGCGCACAGAACTAATACAGCCCACAAAATTACCAAGTTCCCGTTATTTTTTTAACACACCTCGTATCTAGAAAAAGCATAAGTAAATGAAAAATAAAACTTATAACGCTTAAAGCTATACAACGAAATAAATTTTTACTCTACTCTCTGTTCACATGTTAAAGGGGTCTCGTCACCATGAAAGATTAAGTTTTTTTTCTCTTGAATATGTCCTGTACATCTAACAAAGCCAAGATATACAAACTGAATGACGCCCACTTATTACACTCAATATTTCAATATTGATTATAAACTCACCTGCTTTAACGTTAATATTCTCGAAATATCATTAAAATCAGTCAAGGAATCAGCCCAATGTATACAAGGTCTGTCGACCATCGTGCTGAAAAATGTAAATATGAAATTTTAGAAATTAGTCAAACACCTAAACTCTAGAAATGCCAATTTATAAACATAATTCATCTCAGCATGCTTCATTTTTTAGCCATTTGGAAAAATCAGAATGAATGTAATATTATTATTACACTCACAGGCACTATGCTAAAAATAGTGGTGAGAAAGCCGGATGACAGTGATATGTTTGACTCTTGTATCAAAAGATTTTCCCCTTAAAACAGGAGTTCACATGTAGGAGAATTTTTTTAGAATCAAATCTTAACAATACAGCGTTGCTATTTTTGTTGTATAATGTAGTACCAAACCAGGTGCGAGATATGAAGAAAGATTTTTTTATCTAAAATAATACGATTATCTATAATAAATATGTAACTGAATGCTTGATGTAGTAATGATGCTCAGGTTTGCTTTTTGCTGTTGGGTATTTGTTTTTATTAGATTAATACTACTCAACACCAGTATCCAGCACTCATGACTTGGTATTTTATAGTGCGGCTGTCTGAGTTCTTAACTATAAATGTAATTATTGTGCACAGCAACACATACGAACAAATAAGTTTATAAGTACGATTAGATTGAGAGATTTAAAGAGGAATGCCGCAAAATCATGTTACAAATTTATACAGGAGATACAAAAAATCCTCTCAAATATTAATTTTAGTTTTTCAAAGCTTACTTTTTTGCAGTGTTACTCATATTTTGTATGACTTGCACCGAGTTTTATTTACGACATTAAACTTAACATTGTATTATAAACAAAATACTAGTGTTGTTGCTTATACCAAACCAGTTTTATTGTGTTGCATTTACACCATACAAGTGGAGGTTGCTTTTGTGTGAAAGTAATTTTCGGCATAGCAAATAAAATTGTCATTAACTAGAGCTGTGCCAAAACAAAATATATTTTAGAAAATCTTTTTAAGTTCATTTATAATAAGTGCGTAGCAGTAGGTATTCATGACTCAAGATAAGCCCTCGTTATTTTGTGTTGAATTTTCAAATTAATTATTCTAGTTGTATTCCCACGCATCTGACTGAGCTCAGTGGTAACATCTGAGTTCATTAAGGCACAACACATAATAAAATAGATAGCTAAGGCTAGTTGACAAACTAACTATTTGACATTGGAAAATGAAAAGAAAAAACATAAGAAAAAAAAAGTTAGACAAATATTTTCTGTGGATCCTTCTGTTAGAACCTATCTTCAAATACAGATTTTAAAGTACGTGGCTATACTATAAAAATGTAGACTTTACTGTATTTATGTTTAACACTAGTTCTTTGGTTGCTATAACCAATGTCAGAGTTCCCATGTAAACAATCTATCTTGGGGTTAATGCTAAATTTGAATATTAAAAATTATTTTGAAACAAGCACCACAAGCTAATATTTCGCTTAAATCAAAGTTTACCTTATAATCTTACTATATAATGTTTTGATAATACAATATATGATGTAAAAGGAAGCAAATATCATATGATTTTTATGGAAGTTTTCATGTAATAATTATGTCAAATGATTTCACCACAAAATCAGTGTTTGGCATTTGTGCACACTTTAAATTGGAAATAAGGTAAAATTTAAATTCTGAAGAATATGTCACTAGCAAAGTTCAATACAGAACTTCATTATCTATTTGTTACACATTGAAATAAATATAATGCTAGATAACCTCGGGGTAACTGTTGGAAACATCCAGTTCTTCAGCTTTATAAAATTCTGAACTAAATGCATGTTCTAAAGAGTACTTGCAACTCAGAAACCTATCAAAAAATCTGAATGAGTTTCATATTATTAGAGATGGAATTATGAAATGATAAATGAAGATTATATTGTTGTTAAAGGCCATATCTTTATAAATTAAATTGAATTTGACAGGGGTTAAAGGCTTAATAAAAAAACTTATTACTAAGTATAATTTAAAAAAGAAATATTGAAGTAAATGTGAAAATGTACTACTTACCAGCTCTTTTAGATTAACTTAACATGAACATGCAGTTTATCTTGTTTTGGGAGTTCTAGAAACTAAGTAATAATGAACCGAATCAAAAGAAAAGCAGAAAATAAGCAACAAGTCTAACCAAACGTCTTGATTAAACATTCACGTACACACACATACTTTTTTTATAAGACTTGAATAAAACTAAAGCAAAAAAAAAATTAAAAACCCCACTAATGGTAAATTCACTAATTCCTACTATATGCAAAAAAAATCATATCACAATTCAGAATTCACTGAAGTGTCACTGTCATTGTTAGCCGCGAACGTTTTCCAGAACTCCTTTCGTACGTAGTTCTGGTTACGGTTGACAGATAGCGAGTTTAGTCATTCGCACCAGTGCGCACTTAGTGCGGTAATATGACCGACATTTTCCATTGGCCTTCTCTTACTATGACGTTTGATGCGTGCTAGACAGACGCAGATAGCTTTCGTCGGTCATGTTGCTGTCCAGCTATGAATGTCCAAATTCCCCGTGTGTCGCCCGAAACCCGAATCATGTGAAGCAAGGCGTTTACAATTTAACCAGAACCGAAACCAAACATAACCATAAATTTGAACCGAAGTCCGGATCAGCCGCGTACCATTCATGACACTGATTATCATAAATAACACTTGAATCTAGTGTAGTACTTCGTTTCAATCAACCATCCCGTTTATTTGTTTTCTTCACCGGTCCTGAATCTTTAGAATCTAATTCTATTTTCAAGGCCAATCGAAATCGAAAACGCTTTATTGTGTTATGGACAATCGGTGATTGTCTGACTTATGGAATAAGAGCATCGTTCACTAAGTTTATTATTACTTTCACTATGGTTGGATCACCCCTTTCCTTTCATTTTAACTGTGCTCTGTACCGTCTTTCGTTTGCATGTGTGATGTACTTTATGCTTGTTTCTCATGATCTGTAATCTGTAACGAAAAATTCCCCTCTCCACCTTAAGTCTGTTGTATTCAACACAACAGATATAAATTTATGTTAGTGAATGGTCTAGTTTAAAAATCTGAACAACGAATGCTAACTTTTGAGCATTTTTCATTTATTCAGTAAAATGTTGCCACAATTATCACAACCCTCAACATTTAAAATTACTTTGAGTGTGATACTATTCATTGTAGTTGGTAGTTTATGTAAGTATGCAACATAAGGAGCTAAGAAGTGTAGATCTTGACAATATCACATGGCAACAGTATATATACCTTCCCCTAGGTTTAATTCCTCATAATCATATACATGTTATTAATAGTAGTTCTTCTATGTACAAATATGGATGCCGTTTTTTTATAGTATTTAGGCCAATCTGCTTCCTGTCATACATAAGAAATAACTTTGATGGCAGCAATTTTTCTTTCAGCTTGTTATTTTGGATGAAATATCAGGCAATTCTTGAATCATGTTTCCATATGCTTTACACCACTTCTAATACAAAGTCATATCCTTTTAGACCTTTCCAGTCTTCTGGTTGTTCTCGAAGAACTCTTTCAAGATAATCAACATCACAACAGGATCTTTATTTATAACAGTTTTGTTTGAAAAAATCTAATATGTTCAACTCAGATAAGCTAGTGAGCTATAATTGCTCGATGTTGCGTCCCATTATTGCATGCTAGAACATTAGTAGGTGTTCTTTAGCCTATCTTGCATCATGTACAGTTATGGACAAAAAAATAAATAAACTTGCTTTTCTTTTCTATTTACTTAATAATAATTTCCAATTTCAAATGGTGTAGTATAATATATTGATTAAAGGGAAGTAATATCAAAAAGGGAAAAATAAACGAATAATCTAAAAAATAGGTCCTCTAATTTATAAATTATGTGATAAATTATTTCAAAGTGGCATTTCCATGATAGACAAAAAATAAATACAGTATCTTTAAATGATAATATCAACAACTCTATGAAAAACAGTTTAACAAAATACAATAGTATATTAACACAATGGGTTTAATAATCAATAGCATCCCCTTGCTAATGAGAATTTTTTTATATCTGTTGATATTGACTATTAATCGCCGACAGTTCTCAACAGGAATGCTATAGCAAGCATTTTACACTGCTTCCCATAGTTCATCTTTATTTTTCGGTTTTAAACTTCCTATTTTGTCTTTGACTTATTTCCAAAGATTTTCAGTTGGGGTTATATCTGGCGACTGGGCTGGCCATCGTGAAACATTGATTTTGTTTAGACTTATCCATTCTTCTGTTACTCAAGTTTTACGTTTGGGATCATTATTCTGTTGACAAGTCCAAATTAATGGCATGTTCCACTCAGCCTACGGTAGCATCACATTCGCTAATATGTGTGTATAAATTTCTTTAGTCTATTAAGTGTATAGGTCTTACACCATTCTAAGAAAAACGGGCCCAAACTAAAATTTTGCCATCATCTTGTTTAACCGCAAAATAATGCCATGGTGTTATATACTGCTTTTTCTTATAATTTAAAATTCGTTTTCTATTTACGTTAGAGAGCAAGTATTTCAAATACTTTAATGAAAAGCTATATATTTTTGGTGTGTTTATTTTTTTGTCCGTAACTGTGTATGTGCTTCTCCACACTGATGCCAGAAAGATACCCCAGGGGCAGAATCATACTATTAAGAACTTTGACAAATTCGCAAGCCTATACACTCTTGTTGCACGCGCATCCATGGCATAATTAGTTCTATGAAATTACACAAAGAAAACTTCACACTTTCTAGTTGCTCTTTGAGGAACGTGTAGATGAATTAGTTTAAACAACTGAAGCAATAAAGGTAGTGTCAAAAAATCACTTACTTATAGACCATAGCAGACAATGACAGTTATTCACAAGAAATACCAAGTCTGTGTTTTATAATTCTATAGAATTGTGTTTGAATTAACTCAAGAGCTACAACATGAAGACAACAATTGGGCGGCAAACAAGAAAATGCAATATCAGTACGAGGTTTTACATGTATAGAAACAATAACGGGTCTTGAGACATTTCACGTTATATCAGTCGTTCAAGGTACAGTTCACAAAGCTCAACATTTTCATTGGTGCATTCATTGCAAAATTCATGTGCTGTAAAAAATTTTAAAAAGCAAAGGTGCAAGGTACGAACGCTGGGGCATTTCAAATGACACAAGAATCTCATACGATTCAATACCATTGATCTCTACAATTCGCTGATTAGTAGCTGCCAAACCAAGATACCAAACAATTATTCAGTCCTACGGTACTAAATTTTTGCAGCAAAACATGCGAAATGATGGATCGCCCCGTTGAGAAATTTTGCAGTCTGCCCGACAAAACTGATTGCACAGTCGACTTTAACGGATTATTGAAAAGACATTTTAATATTTTAGACCTAATATTTGTCTTAAAAGGAGATCTGTGTTTTTTTACTAAAGATTTACCTCCACTATTATGTCTTTAAGAATTTTAGAAAAACTTCCCAAGAAATGGGGATCCATTAAATAGCAAAGTAAAAACATGACATACCAGAAATTACACCCCCGAGAAAATTAAACAGGAAGACTTCTCCCGGTTGGCGTCACCAGCAATCATTTTTCTATATCATCAAAAATGGTTATATCCGAACATATTAAGCTTACCATCTAACGTTCCATTATACAGTGTCACTATACAACATTACATATATTGTAATCCTGTCAAAGAACAACTTGTGTTAATTGAAGCATTGTTCGAAGGTTTCAGACGTTCTGGTATAAACATTCAATATCGACGTCCTCCTCTGAATCCTTAAAAATCTCCTATTTTGTCTACCATTATCATGATAGGGCAATCCCTGAGTACGGCGAGGTCCTCCATTGTAAACAACAGATCGCGTTGCAGAGTCTCTCACTTCTTTGTTGAGCATTGGCCTAACGCTGATTTTAAATGATACCCTGTTCAAATTTTTGTTTTCAAAATTTTCTTAAAAGAGGACATCATCTCACCTTACTAGAAGATACTGCTTCACATCACCAGCACCAGTCCCTCTTACCAAACCAGCAGCTGGTGTTAAACCATTAAAACCTGGCTGACAGGCTCTATTTATATTGAGTTCAAAAAAAGGGGCTGAGTTCATCAGCACACACGTCCAAGGCCCAGATACGATCAAATTTGTAGTTCAGCCCGCTTTTTTTTTCTTTTTTTTTTTTATAAAGGTAGGGGAAATGCATTTACGCACTTCCGCCAGGCCGTTGTTGGTATGATGGTAATCAGTCTGGCTGTATGATGTACAGCAAAATGCTGACTACCCACTAAAACCCCCTTCCTCATTTCACCGTTGTTCCCATCGGAACCACCGATAGGCATTACTTCGGCGGGAGCTCAGTCCATCTCCCTCTATTAAACCTCACGAGCTCAACCTCAGTGCTGCTTTCATGGATACTGACCCAATATTTGACTCGACACTGAAGAAATCTGGGAGCGGCCTGTTCCGGCCACACACAGATCGTTTCTTTACTGCTTCCAGTTTTTGTTTTACTAGATAATCGTCTTGGAATAATATTGTGCGTTCACTCATCTTACATCCAAATATCCTCTCGTTAAGGTTTTTGTATAAATCTAGAAACTCAGATGTCATAGCGTCATGATTTAATTTCAGTTTGTCCGTTTGCTATCGTAGATATGTTATCAAATGACGACATCATCAAATTCGTCACATCCGATGATGTCCCCATTTGATAACATATCTACGTCTGACAAGAATCGTGCGCCACCATATTCTCAATATTTGAGTTATTTTGATTCATCATCCTTAGACTGTCCTGGATCTTACTCAATTCTTTGCTATTGTTATTTAAGTTATCAAACACCTATTTTGTTGGAATTCCCGATAAGTGATTTTAAATCTTCCAAGTTTGTATTTAGGTAATCCTGGACCTAAAATTGCAGTCTTCTTAAAGTAGTTTCTTGTTTTTCCTTTGGACAATTTTTCCATACCGGAGCTGATCTACCCTTTAGCGCTACCCGTTGCTGTCGAGATGTAGAAAGGGGTGAACAATGTTTTCACAAGTAATTTGTGCATTAATCACATTCTCAGTGACGCTAGAAATCAACCTCGTCACCGCAGAATTATTTGCACTAGATAATTAAATCAAATAGATTTAGTGCAAGATTATGCTAAAATCTTTTTGGTGTGTATTCCATTCGTTTATTTCTGGTCCCCTCTCTCAATGTGTGACTTCCATCCTATCACTTCGAGTTAAGGGCCGTTCCATCGCATTCACTGTCGGAGTCGTCAGGAAGGACTTGGTTTTCGCCCTCACTAGACCTAGACCTGCCCTGATCTTCTCCATTACTGACCATCCGCACACACGCTCCGGAGGCCTCTAGGTTTTGAAGCATGGAAGTGCGGTTTTTTTGCCGAAGACAGGGATCATAGCATGGTGTATTCAGAGATGAAAAATTCCAATGTATGCCGTTAGCACTTTTAGTCTGATAAGCCGTAATACAATACTAGCAAGATTTATTTACCACTAATTATGTCATTTTACTGTGAATTAGGTGGAGACATTACCAACTCTGGTGCAGGGAGCCCGTGGAAAACAAATACTTACAATTCTAGAAATGTTGAACAAAAGAAATCCTTGCTGAATACGAGTACTACTACACCCTGGCCGTCATTAGGACAGAGGCGTCGGCATAATAATAATGAACCGACAACTTCAACGCAGTCTCCAAAAAAATGGATACAGCAGAATAACATCTGGATACGCAATGAGCAGGCTGCGTCTGCGCCGACTGGAGAAAAGACTGAACATGGCTTAAATAGCCACAATTTAAAAAATTACACCCAAGATAGTAAACCCCAGGAAAACAACACACCTAGTCTGAAGGGTAATGTACCTGCCTGAATACACAGTAGTCCCTACTTAATGCGCCAAAATTAATTCAATATGGCAATTTGGCTCAATTTGCCTTACACGAAAGTTAATAGTTTCTGATATACCGGATGTCAAAGTTTTTACTTATTATTTTTTAAAATTTTCCCAATACTGTGTGTGATATTTAATTCAATAAACATACTCATTTAGGTTTACTCCACTAGAGCGATCAAGTGATTATTAGAATCTATAGGATAACACTTGTCAGATATCAGATCTTCTTTATCCTCATTACATCTTGCGTTATGGGCCATTCACCATTTCGAGATTAATTTTGTCATTTAAGAAAAATGAAAATACTGCTTAAACCACTTTCTATAACTGCAGATTCGCTTTGTATACGACATTTTACTTAAATGAGATATTTAAAATAATGCACTTTTGCAATTAGGTACATTTCAAAATAGCAAAAAAAAACTTAAGTCTTACAATAGGCATTTACCGAAATAGAATGGTTTTTTTCTCTTGCAGGGAACGTCAACAAGCAACAAGAAAATTCAGACAAAATCGAACTATCTGACTCAACGGTTACTGATGATGAACTAAGAACGTTTTCCGAAACTTTGCTGACAAAAGATTCCAACAACTTGATGAAATACGTGAATTTAAATTTGCAAGGAATTACTACTTCTAGGTCGACGCAGGATGAAGCACCTTTACCGTAAGTTATAAGATAATAAGGGTGGTCATTTGAAAACTTACAATGGCTATATCTGGGGAACAAAGAAAGATATGAAAAATTCCTCGAACTAATTTCTATGGTATCAAGGGGAAACTAAAATAATACGTTAACCAATCCGTTCTCAGTTACTTCCTCATCCTCAACCAACCCAATTAAATAATGTCGAGTGGTAAACCCCTCTTCGTGATGCCTTATCTTAACGCAATCAAAAAATGCCAGATACTATCTTACAAAACTACATTTGATCAAGTATCTTTCGATTGATTAAGGAAAATCTAATTGAAATATAATAATTTTTAATTTATTCATTATTAACTTCATAAATGCTGAAAATGATCTATTTTTGAGACAATAATAGAGGATATCTTCGTACGCTCAAAGTACATTTGTAAATGTTTCTCTGATGATAGCTCAGCATTTTTTTTCTTTTTTTTTTTTGTTAGAAGATGAGGGAATCTGTGACTAGAAATGTTGATTTGGCACAAAACCGATTTGTTTACCTGCACAGTGTTGGATCGGCTTTCTTCCAGAATCACCGACCAACTAATCTCGTTTCCTCTCTTCACCCTTGATCTCCCTGAGATCGTCACGAAGTATTGCTTCGGAGAGATTGAAATTTTCCGCTTCGCTTCTTAATGTGTCGGCACATATTTCTTTCAGTTCTCTTCATGTTTATCCCTTGTTATATTTTCCAGCATCTCTATCACACCGTTGCATTCCGTTTCTCTCCTTAAGAGTAACGATGACACATTTGTGACGTTCACCGTAGCTCTACATTCCATAGCTGTTTTGCACCTAAACTCCCCAAATATCTCGTATAAAAAAATGGTATACTCTGGATCATCCTCCGACATACAGTACCAGCGTTCGCTAAAATTGGCTTTCCTATGCAGATAAAAGCGGAACTCTACGTGCCCTGTAACGGCCTGAGTCACAAAATAGTTCTCCTCTCCCCACTTCCAATCATGCCATTCCTCCACGTCGTCCATAAACTTCTTGGTCCATTCGTTGTATGTATTCTGTTTCCTACTATTCATCAAATAACTATGTCCGAGCTTCGCTTCTGTCCTTCAGACCCTTTTCAAAGATTTTACATCTCCTTGATCTGCAAAGTCATTGGAGATGTTCCAACGATAACCTTGATGGCTATGCTTAGTGCAATACGGAATGCACTACAAGTTTTCAAGGACAGTTTTCTTATTATGATATTTAAGGTATGTTCATGTTTTTTTTTTATATCTCAAGGTTTCCCCCACATGAACATGGCGTACAATGTGGCGGAAAGCACCACTACCCATTATAGCTTCTTTTTGATTGCCACCGCACCATCTAGCCTGTATAGACATGATTCGTGTAAGGTATCCCAAAATCCTTGCGGATAGATCATGCTGAAATTCTCGTTTAGAAATACTGCCAGATATATATGTATCTACGTTCTAGACACTGCGTAGGACATTTTATCCTGTGGTATGCCCTTGTCCTTTTCTTTAACTAATATAGCCAGGTCCTCAGTGTATGTAAGAAGGATTACTCGGTGTTCTTGAATTCTTCTTTTCTGAAGTTGTTGTATTAACTCAGATCTTGTTTTGAAAATAACAGATGTTAGGGAATGTTAGAGAAAAAAATTGAGTGGTGTTAAGACCGTCAATGTAGGTGTTCATTTACTTGGGCCTTTTAATTCACTGGTTGGGATGGGAATTATCTAATCATTGCCTAATTGAAAATATATGATGCGAATGTTCATCATCTTATTGGAAATGTAATACATTTTCGTCTAAATCAGACTGTTTCTGTAATTTATGAATCATCAATCAATGAAAATGAAAGCAGATTTCAATTTGTCACCTCCAAAAACACCTCCTAGCCGAATATTGTGATAATACACCAGTTATTAAAAAATATTTATGAAAAACTGAAAGCAAACTGAACTTTTGACACTCTGTATTTCTGCAATCATCCACTTTTGGACTGAGGTAAGTTGGGTCAGATCATCATGTTTTAGCCTCAGGAATTTGTGGTAGCATTTTTTCCGCTCCTTTTAGAGACACCCTGTATAAGGGTTTTAAAGGTTGGGTTGCGAAAATAGTCATTTGTATACAGGTATTATCAGTTCAAGTCGGAACTTAGTAATTGTACACGTGGGAGAAGGACCGCAAAAGTTTTGATATGCCTCCGACAAAGACCAATGAAGTGCGTGGACAGACTAGCGGTTGAAGTTGGCGGAGTCCAGATCCAGTTGCTAGACCTCCCACTGTCACAGAATTTTTACTGATATAAATCTAGTAATAGAAGAATTTAGTTTCAAATTTTTACTTATTTATAGATTATTATACAATTTTCCATTACAGCATCACTTACGAACCTCGTTGATAAATATGATGACCTCAATTCGCTGATATTTGTTTATGATGTTTTGCCGGGTCCAAGACTGAGCCGACGACATTGGCTGTAGAGTCAAGATGAATTGATAAACCAAACAAAACGAGTCTTTTATCGTTCAAAATGATATCTGAAAAAAAAATTAACAGTATAGATAAAATATGTAAAGAATTTCGATTTTAACGCGGAGAGTTATTGCATTTTTGTTTTTTTTTTCATTTATTTATATTGCTGCTTTTTGCTCTTATATTTTTTAAAATTTCTAACGCCATGAAGGCAGCGAAATCGATGCTAATCTAGACATAGAAGTGGAGACATTGGCCGAACCGACTCCGCCCACTTCAACTGCTAACCTTCTAACGCACTTGTTAGTCTTTATTGGAGGCATATTAACACTTATGTCGTTCTTCTCCTGCTTGCACAATTCCTATGTTCCGATTGAGCTGGTGATACCTGTATGCATTAGCTCTTAAGGTGTAATGCATTCATCATAAATTTGTAAATAAAGATATTTTAAGCTTGGGTTGAGCTGAGGCTCGACATCAGCCAAAGATATGTAGATCAAATTTCTTTGTAGTTTACTTAAGATCGATGATCAAGCATTCCAAACATCATCTGTAGCAACATTGGTTCTGCTTTACAATAATTACTTCTTGGAGGCAGAACAGAATGAAGTTTATACTGGACAAGAACGCATAGAAGAGAATAATTTCTTAGATTCTATGTTAGTAACTCCTGTTATGCAGCACACTAGAAACTTTTTAAACCAAAAAGGTAAGTACTATATTATGTATCCAATATAGGGCGTTCTTTCATGACGTGCTAATACCTGTGGATGTAATTTCTCAAGCTATTTTATGAAGAAAAGTTTATATGAACTAACTCCATTCCTGCATCTTTTCTAGCTATAAGGTGTTAATCAAATTTTTTTTTCTTTATAGTTTCTATAGGTCATAGAATTTTTTAGATATTTGGCTCGAATTTAAAATGTTGAAATACAGGTAGCTTTTTAAGGTCAAGATCACTAGAAAGAATCAGTTGATCAGACAGGGTAATACTTTTTCTAGACCATATTTGTAGTGACTGCCTCAAACTATTTTGCAATACATTACTAACAACTCGTTTCAAGAAATTTAGACGCATTGTTCAATTTTGAAAAGGTTTTTTCCTCTCACATTTTATTTATTTCGGAAGTACTTGCATAGATCATAAATTATCCAGCAATACATCGGGATCAAGTTTTCAACTATTGAAAACTATCGTTAAGCTTTGAAAATCTTATCGTTAATTCGAATGATATGTTACAAAATATGAAATTTTGACACCCTGTATTTTGACAACGGAATATTTGCCGACACTTTTTGATATAACAAGTTTTGAATATTTTAACGCGTGGAATCTACCTCCAATTTTTTGCAGGACTTTTGTAATAAATATTTATATTTTTCGTTACCTTCTTGTTCATAATTTGGAAATTTTTGTGAGTTTTTTTAATACACCACTAGCTTTCTACGGAAAACAATTTTTATTTAGTCATGTATATAATTATATTATTTCTTATGTTTATCTTTGAAGAAAATAAAAGAAATTGAACTTCTTTCAAAAAATAATAACAAAAAGATAAGTTTCCAACCATTTCGTCCAGGTTCAAAACAAGATTTGTCTTTCTATTTATCTCACATACAGTAGCGAACAAAAGTTTGAAAACAGAATGATTTTTCCAAAAATGTTTGATTAAACGAACTTAAAATAAATTAATTCTCTTAATATTTGGTGGCACATCCATCAGCCCTTATTGCAGCATCTGCATCTGTCACTCATAGAATCGACCAGTTTTGCACAAACTTTTTCAGGAATATTTTGACAAATATTTTTTACTGCATTAAATATTAATTTTTATTTTTTATCTCTTGTAATCTCAACTGTCGTGTGATATAATCCCAGAGGTGCTCTATCGGATTAAGATCCGGGGACTGAGCTGGCCGCTTTATAACGTTGATATTTTTCGACTGGAACCACTCCTGTACACGTTTTGAACAGTGCTTGCTGAAATGACCATCGAAGAGGCATTTCTCTTCTGCAAACGGAAACATATTATGTTCAAGTATGTCCTTGTACATAAACCTATCCATCTTCCCCTGAATATGTACCAATGGACCGGGGTTGGATCTAGAGAAGCTGCCCCAAACTAATGTTTCCACCACCGTGTTTGATGGTTGGTAATTGATACTTTATGTCGAATTTTTTTGTTATGGGACGTTGAACATGCACAATTCTGTCGGATCCAAACAAGTTTATCTTAGTTTCATCACTCAATAAAACGGTTCCCCATTTTTCTCTTGTCCAGATCAAGTGCAAATTAGCAAATTCAAGTCGGGCCTTTCTCTTTTTTTCAGATATCAAGGGTTTTTTTCACGGGACGCTTTTCGAATATGTATTTAATCTTTCGATAGTACGCACAGAGACATTATCTTCTCCTTGAACTATCATTTCCTTCTATGTATCAGTTGCTGTTAATCTAGGATTTTCATTTGATAAACGTTTTATGTATCTCTCAACAACACTATTTGTTTTATGCGGTCTTCCGCTTCTTGGTCTAGTGGCAGTAGTACCGTGCACATCATTTTTGGCAATAATCTTGAAAACAGTTCCTCGACACATTTGCAATCTCTTTGCAATGTCGAATTGCTTCACACCACTATTAAATGACTCAATAACTTTGTGTCTTAAATCTTGTGAATATTGTTCGACTTTACCCATTATGACTTTGGGAGTTAGATGAACTGTTACAAGAGCACTAACACCAATATCACAGGTACCAAAAATCTGTACTGCAATGTACATTGTTCCCAAACTTTTGTCGCTATAAAAATCGCACACCTATAGAGATATTATTGTTATTTTTTCTTCTGATGCTTTTGGCCACCAATACCTTTATATTTGAAAAGAAGCTTAACTAGTGAAAATGTCGAAAATTTGTTGTAAATATTTAACTTACGAGGGCGACACTAAAACATGTACTTTTTAAGATTTATAACAATGTTTCCAAACTTTTGTCCGCTACTATATTTCAAAGCTAATTATATTAGGAATACATTACCAATTGTATACTAATTAGTAATGTAGTAATCTAGAGTTCACCTATTAAATATGAACATAATATTTCAAATTTGAAAGAAGTTCCAACCTTTTTGTCCAATGCTGTACTTCCTCTACATGGGGCAAATCCGCAATCTTTCCGAATCAATCTCCAAAAGTGCTGTGTTTTATCGATTCAAGTCGCGTTATGACAGAAATTTGCTTAGGGCCTTATTCTGAGGAAAAAATATCATTAATTAATATTTTCCAAGTCGCTACAGATATTACAGAAATTATTAAGCAGAATTTATCGAGCGTAAATAGCGTACTTAAGAATTAAATTATACAGGGTGTTCCGGAACGATGGTCAAATCTTTGAACAGGTTATTCTGCCAGCCATTTTAGGGGGGATCTTTGTATAAAATTTTTCAATTTGGGCCCTTCCTGTCCAAATGTTCGGATCTCAAAATGGCGGAAAATCATCGTTTTTTTTTTGTTATTTCTCAAAAACGGTTACAGTTAGAGACTTCAATTTTGGTACACATTATCAGCTAGTCAAACGCTGTTTTGTAGTGGTGTCTATTCTTTGACTCATGTGTCTGGAGGGTGGGAATTAGCCACCCCCAATTTGGTTTTCTTCAGAACTTTTTCCTAAAATAGCCGATTTCAACAGAACTTCGTTTTTAAATACTAAACATAATTTAAATGTTTTTCACTCTTGTCTTTTTTACATAAAACCAACAGTTTTGCTTTAAAAAATAATAATAGTTTTTCTTACCCCATTAAGCATCTTTTCGTCATTGGTTACTGATAAACGCAGTAGGCGGTTGTTACGTTGACGTTTTTCGATTGTTTCGTTGTCAACAAACCGCCATTAGATCTATTATTGGTAGTTTCCGGTGCAAATTTCCTTAAGTTAGTTTATGCTTGAGATTATTGTTATTAATTAATTCATTCATTATGAATAACAATTACTCTAATAAAGAATATGCTGACATGCATGTCGCTGCAATGCCCTTAAAGCCGTAAGAGTATATGCAGACAGATTTCTCAATGGTCGCATGCCTGGCAATCGAACATTCGTTCGTATTCATTTAAAATTAAGGGCCACAGGTTCTTTACATGGTCAGCAATGAAATGCAGGAAGGGGAAACGTAATCGGTGGTACATTCGTCTGATTACAGTCGACTGCAATTTAATTTTCAGGAAAAATTGGAAAGGATCCCAAAGAATTTAGAGATCTGCTGAGGCAGATATGGTTTTTTATGTATTCTCGCGGCAAGGGTCGGATTGGCTCCAGCGGATTTGAACATGTGTTTTTGGCAGAAATAAAAAACAACCAGGTGTCAGGACTACACAACTGGGTGTACTTTAACGCAGAGGAGTCTCGGGGGAAAGCAAATTACTTAGGATACATGAAAAAAATAGATTTGGGAGAGGTAAGGATCCACATCAGTTTACTTTTGATTTAACGTTAAATGGTAAATATTTATATTTCCCCGCGTAAATTTTAATTTAAGACATTAGCGGGGAAATTATTAAATTTATTTTTCAGTCAACTACATAGCAAGGTCAAAAAGTTTCCATCCAAACATATTTTTAAGGATGGTAGACTAAATTTTATTACATAATCTATTTTTATCTTATTGCTCTTTTCGCGATGAATTAACATTTCTAAGGCTTTAAAAAAATAAGCAAATGTTTTGGTGTTAAAATGTTCTAAAAGCACTGACTTGACATTTTCATCATTGGAAAATTTCCTACCACGCAAGTCAGATTTTAATTTTGAGAAAAGAAAATAATCACTGGGGGCAAGGTCAGGACTGTAGGGTTAATGGTCGAGTTCTTGGAAATCGCATTCGAACACTGCTGCTTCTCAATTCTTAGCCGAGTGGACTGAAGTACTGTCATGCAATAGTCGCATACTTCGACTAAATTTTCCACGATGCTTCTTTTTCTTTGCATCTTGTATTTTTTCTAAAAGAAAGGCATAATAAATCTAGTTAACCATATTATTCCTCTATGAGTTAATTAAAAGTTAATCAAAAGAATTCCCTTACAATTTCAAAAAACCGTAGCTATCGCGTTTGTAGTTGACAACGAGACTTTGACATTTTTAGACTGTGGTTCGCAGTTATGTTATTGATTACCTTTTAGACTGCCAGTGATAATAACAAAATATAGGTTCATACCTTGTCACAATTGTCTTCAAAATCTCGCCTGGATTTGCCCTAGAAGGTTCTAAAAATTATCTACAGCTTTCTGCTTGTTGCTGCATTTGTAACGTTGAAAGAAATTTGGGTGCCCATCTAGCACTAACATTATGTGGAAATGTTCACGTATAACTCTGAGAGCTGTGGTTTTAGAACGCTCCAATCTTACTGTGATTTCTTTTACTTTAAAACGTCTTTCTGAAATGACTTCCCATTCTATAGCAAGCATTGATTTTGGTGGCAACATTTTAACACGGTGTCCTAGTCCCTGATCATCTTCGATGTTTTCAGGGTCCATACGAAATTGCCTAGCCCTGTCTTTGATAGTGGAATAGGATAGGGGCAAACTACCGTATACAATGTCCATTCGTTCTTTTTTTTTGCGATTTTCTTTCCTGAAATGAACACTATGACCGCACGATACCTAATTTTCATCATTTGTAAAATTTAATCAGCACTGGTACTTCGATAATTTTTAATTAAATAACTACCTCCTTTATTTGGTTTATTTTTACCCCTCAGAGAAATAAAGGATTAAAGTATATAAATAAAATTTTGTTACTTCCTAATAACACCGAAAATATATCAATACGGAAACTTTTGGCCTTTACTACATATGTAAAGATTCTATTTATTATGTTTTGCTTAGTGAAAAGTATTCAACTTCTCTCCGTCACGCTCCATCCAGGAATATAGCCAGAAAGAGATGTTACACCATATTCAATCATATTAAGAATTTATTTACGTCTTACAAGCTATAACAATGCAGGTACTGGTAGAATTTCGGCCGTATATACTAGGATTTATTTAAATAGTTCCATATTTTTGAGTTGCTATCCTCAAGTTCGCGTTATTTTTTTTTTCGATACAAAAAATCCACCTCTATACTTAATACGCTATTTCCTGGTCATGGTGTATTATCGAACAAGGTTCTTGAATCTGGGAGTTGAACATTCCTGGAGATTGTTGTAAAAATAACCATTGTAACAATTGCTGCATAAGGTTTTTTTTTATTTTTTAGAAAGGAGTTATTTTAAAGTACCACTTCACCTTCCACGACATTGACAAGCCCGTGGGATCTATGTTCATTGGCACTAGTCCTGAATTGGAAATGGGTCTATATACAATCTGTTTCGTCTTAAGAGCAGATCAAATTTGTCCTTTAAAAATGAATGGAAATCGATTTATTATAAGGACATATTCGTTCAGATACCGGGGAAAAAATATGATAGGAAGCGCATTCCCGGAAATTTAATGTTTTGGGATTCAAATGAAATCACTGAAGTTTCCGCATGCTCCAAAACTACATCTAATTTTGTATAAGTAATATCATTAAAAATATAAGCTATTAGTTTTATAATTTATAGAGATTTAACCAGTTCAAGTGGAAACATTGCGTAAGTGCACAAAGGACCGTATAAGTTTTAGTATGCCTGCGACAAAGATCAACTACATGACTTGAGACGATAGTAGTGGAAGTGAGTGGAGTCGGGGCGGTCGGTCTCCAAATTTGTCGAAACATTCGGCAATACACGGCACTTTTGAGAATCCGCTGAAATAATTTGGATTTTTATGTATTTATATTAGAATTTTGCCGAGTTCGTTTATTTCAGAAAAAATGGGCTAAACCAATCTTCAGAGGTGATTTTTGATGGTGCATGTGCGACGTAGCTCTCCTCAAGCAAATGAAGTGCTTCAGCTGCATTTTTTTTCAAGTTAAAGCAGAAAAGCAAAACTTCCCGTAAACACTTAGTTGCGCACACCTAGTAAATCTATGCTACTAGGGATGAAGTTCGATTACACGGACGTACTAGTGGACAATGACGCGTAACGTGTGCTTGACAAATGTGTTTGTTATGCACAATCACGGTAATCAAACCAGACTTCATCCGCCCAAAAATTGCAACAACTGAATGAATTAGAAATCTTAAATTGCAGGAATTGCACTGTTATCAATCTCTGCTATCGGCTTCTCTGTTTTTCTATACGATGATGGCTGACTAATGAATCGTTCGCTTTGAGCCAATAAGTTCTGTAGCAAGATGTTCCTTAACCAATATTCAATTAAAACAAACAATTTATAATTACTACAGGCACAAGTTAATTACACAAAAGCCCACCGATAGCAATAATCCAATAATAATTCGTAAAAAACAATTTTTGTCGTTACCCACGCAGGATGCGTTAAGATGGGCAAAATGAAACGGCAATAAAAAAATAAAACGTACATAAATACGCGTATTTAAGTATTATTTTGATGGAATTAACCGATTGTTTTTGACATTTCCCATGGAACCCTCGATCGGTGCAGAACATCATTTTAAACGTTAAACAAAACTCGGGAGGTCCATACCGCCGGCTTAGTATTCGACCCACCAAAAAGTCATAAACAAATATCAAAAGGGAGATAAACAGGTAAAAAAATTTTAACTGTGAGAGATTTGGCAACCGTCGGAACGACTTCGCCCACTGCTACCGCCTCAAATCACTTAGTTGATTTTCTTTGTCGTAGATATACTGTTGGATTTGTTAAATTACAAATCAATGTGCAAAACTTAAATCTAAACAATGAGAGATGAATAATAATTTCGACATGGATTGACTCACATTGTGTACGCACCAGGCTGATTCAGGTGTATATAAAAAGGAAAATAATTCTTGTAATCTTCCACGATGCTCGTGCTGCAGTAGTAATTCGGTCGTTCATAGGTAAAGTCGGTCGGTTAGTGCATTCTTGTTTTGTTAATCCCAATTTCCGCTAAATATACTCATAATTTCCATCATATACTAAACCTTATACGGTCCTTATAGCATTTGCACAATTCCTGTGTTTTCACCTGAACTAGTTTTACTTGTATATGTATAAGGTCGTAAGTAAATATTTTGGGTGACGACTCTGAACAACTGTGATGCAAACCTAGAACTGTACTCGCACACCACCACTGGTGAAGTTGTTGTTTGGACGACCTGTATAGCTTTTTCACGAAGATGTACCTTGGTGTTGTGAGTCAACAGATATCACAACCCATAGCCGGGATTCCCTGAGCTACCACAGGCTTTGCAGGAATGCTAAGAAATTGATTTTAATAAAAGAAAATTTTAATTTCTTCCGCATTGTCATCCTCATTGCTACTAACCTTCTTTTCATCGCACTTTAATTTTAATTTTCAATAGGGCTTACATCGCAATTAAGCAATACTTTTATTTCCTTATTGCGATAAATAAGCCGTCTCTGCTTGCCGTAGAACAATATTTATCTCATGCCTAATAAAATTAGACATTTATGAAATTTCTATCATTGAATTATCAAATTTAGTCATGGTTATTACACGTACTATGTAAGTTTTATATAGGGGAAAATACATTTGCTTGCCATAGCGAACCAAGATTTTTATTAGTTGGAATTACATATACAAGGTATCCCACAGAGATCGGCGAGCCACCTACCTACCAATTAGAGCTTAGGGAAAAAATATTTAACTAAACCTACCAAGAAACAAATTCTTGATTTGAAATATTGTTGAGATTCTTATATGAACCCTAATTGAAGTAGTTTCCGATAAATCCGATAAAATAAAGAAATAATATAATGAAAAATAGTTACTAATGAGCTTTTAGGCGAGTACTCAATGATTGAATATAAGAAAATACAAAGCGATCGGTTATAGCGAGTAATTTGCCTGTACCTGAAGTCTTCGTATTAAGCGAGTTGTCATGTATTTCGAACGAGTAAACCTTTAAGGTAGAACCGAATATACAAATGGTAAAAATGCACGTCATTATTTTCAATAAAACGATATAATTTGTCTTGATGATTAAATCTATGCATAAAAAATTCAATTAAAAACCATTTTACCTCAAAATTTCTTGACCGATTTAGTTGATTTTCATTTTGCTCTAGCTCTCTGTGCTATCGAAAATATCGTACCTCGGCGACCTTAGTGGGATTCTAGGTACACTTACATTGCAATATGATATTAAAATATGTAAAAATATGCCTAATATGTGTTTTGCTAAATTACGATGTTCAGTTTTTTTATCTTTTAAAACCTGAAAGGACAATAGACACGAAACAATACAACTTCTGTATTTACACTTTTCTTTGTAGCAGTCACCGGTAAGGCTGTAGAGTGTTGTTAATATAAGATGACGTTCCCTGTTTCGAAAATAGAACTACAAGTAGAAATTAATAAACAGAATAAACCTACCCACATGTTCGCGAACACTCACCTTAACAGGGTTAGTATCTATCAACAGATTAGTAATATATAGTCAGAGGAGAGTGCATCGCGACAACCAACTAGTAGGTTTCTTTTGTGGTTCTGAAGCCCGCAATTGATGTCCACCTTTCACTGGATTACTCGCTTCCTATAGGAAATAGAAAGAATACATTAGTGGGACAGGGTATGTCAATGATGCGAATGTGTTAATGGTTAAATGCTTTTACCATTACTAACTTGCCATTTACTCTACATATCGTATAAAAAGTGATTTTGTTTCTGCTCGAATTTTGCCCCTTTCCCCTTTTACACCGATGAGGTGAAGCAGTAGTTTCGATTAAAAGCGGTAGAATCAAAGCCCATAAATGGAGAATTCCAACAATAGACATTTATTTGGTGTTTTTTCCATTTGAGTGGAAATAAATGTAGAATTATATTGGAAATGATAGCGATTTGGCGCATCGAATAACGTAAAATAGTTATGCTACATATGAGATATAAAATTGTACATACAACCAATGTACCAGACTTATATATGTATACTGTACTTATTTAGGTGGCGGTTCTGTACAGGGGGGCGCATGTCACTTCTCGTCTTCTATGGCTCGATTATCATTGGAAGAAGGATTTCGATATTTTGCACACTTTACCTGTCTTAGTGCGTATTTCCGGAAAAATATATATGACATAATTGTTCAGAGCGTCCCAAAAAAGTGTGACGATATCGAACTATTTTTTTTTTTTAAATAGAACACCCTATATTTTTTTACATTTAAGTGCTTTTTATGATTGTTTCCATATCCCTAAAATTTTGTCACAATCAGTTGGATAATACCGGTGGAAAAAATTTTAAACTATAAAAAAAATTGTATTTGCATCTCTAGTTTGAAAAATCAATAAAAAATAGAAATACTGTTTGTTTAAAGAAACAATGCCAAGTGCTTGTTAAGCATGCTATAATAGTTTTATTAAAAATTTCAATAATCGATACTATAAGGGAAGTCCAAACTTTTGTGTAGTTTTTCAAAGTTAAAGTATTTTATTTTTCTTATTTTAAATTGGAACTTCCTTATATTTGAATTTAGTTCTAGTAAAATCGAGCCAGTAATAAGCCCAACCATCTGGTCCGCCGAGATGACTGCAATCTAGGAAAGGAAAGTTCTTGTTTTTCAGCAATTTCCAATATAATTATTGAAATTTCTTTTCATTTTTCGACGGAAATACTCTAACGAAGGGGAATTCTCGTTTCGGTTGCAACCTAATTGCCAAAAATGTCACACTAATCTTTCTCATACCGGGTGCGCAAAGCTTTTTTTTGCAAAAGATCGTTTTGCTGCGACCTTTAATTTTTTCTGAACCTTTTCCGACCTACGTCGGACTTCTGTTTTGAGCCTTTAAGCGAGGAGGTGTATTCCGTTCCACATTATTTTCATCGAACTAAATATCTTGGGAGTCCAATTGGACTACATTATCGTGCGAACAAATTAATGTTTTTTTGTGTATTTTTATGAGTGATCAAGAAACGATTCAAAATTTAATTTGATACAGCAAACAACTACACCAGAAAAATGGTAAAGGGTTAGCAAGAAATTTGAAATAAAATCGAACTTTCCAAACTGCCTGGGAGCTATTGAAAGTGAACATATTCTTTGTCTAAGCACCACACAAAAGAGGTAGTTATTTTTTAACTACAAAAGCCAGGATAGTACGGTTTTAATGACTGTAGTTGATGTCGAGTATAAATTTCTTATAACTACAGTTGATGTTAATGGCAGTTTCCGACGGAGAAGTTTTTTGAGCCATATGAGTTTGCAATTTCACTGAAACTGCATTAAACACATTATAAAACACATCTCTTCCAGAAAGAAAACTACGCATTTCATTCACATTCGTATTAGATGAAAATATATGTAAAATAGAAATTTAGTTTTTTTCTATGTATGTTTAGAATTTAATGTCCTTTAATAGGAAGTATCACTAGACACGTAGTGCCATTTACAATTGTTATGGTGAGGTGGTTGGGTGCAAACGGGGTGTGACATAAAACTATTTAAAACTTTGATCGAAATATCCCCCTGATATCTAAACCGACGCGTTTTTTTTTTTTCAAAACTAAATTTTCGTAATTGATAATTATTTAAGGTGACTCGTTTTGAAATGAACGCACTGTACAATATCAAAATTCTACTTTCAGTGATAATCAAACTATAGAAGAATAGGTAAAACGCGCCACCCTGTGTACAGTGTAAATTAAACTCGACGTTCTACTAAAATTTCAAATCATTCGAAACCAGTTGGGTACAGCACTAGTTGATTATGTTACTCAGAACAAAATTTGGTGGCCAAACAGCCGTTAATGCTCAGTTTTCGCAGTTTGTTATTGTAACTTGTCGTAAAAATGGTCAGGATTCGATTATTGACAGAGATGAAGGCTATAAAGTTTTCACAGGCCCAGTATAGGTCGTGAATCATAGCGTTAACCAAGACATTTCACTGAAAAGTCGTTCCTGCGACAATCATCGTCATGAGCTCGCTAAGTAAATATGTACGAGTCATTATTTATCTGTTTTAGAAACAGGGCGAGAAAACGTACTTTATGGTCATTCAAAACATCCAATAATAAGATCTTTGGACATAAGTAATGAAAAACAGCCTAAAATATACGGTTGTGAAAAGTCTATAACAACATTTCACAGCCGCGATACTTTATTTACATTACACGACCAATAATGGTATTTTTTAAAGCTAGCGGTGGAAAGAACATTGAAACTCACCAATTTCTTTTCCATTTTTGCTTTGATATCCCTAGCTAAAGTGAAAAATGCCTCTTCAACTCTAATGCTAGCTTTTGCGCTGGTTTCAATGAACTTAATGCCATATTCGATAGCCAATTGTTCTCCCCTTTCTTTAGAAACCTGTCTCTTCTCCTCAAGTTCACATTTATTACCTGAAATAATAGAAAATGACAATAAACACCAAATAAGAATACATTCAGTATATTTAAAAGACACTATAATACTTCAATTATATGGCGAAAATTCAAGTTTCTGCATTGCGCCAGGTATTGAAAATGTTTGTTATTCAATGTTAATGACAGATAATGCCCCAGACTTTTTTATGGTCAATAAGAGAAACGTCCGAGGCAGTAAAACGAGACCCCACAGCTCAAAAAGTAATATTCTGCAGATTTTCTTTGCATGCCATTGATGCGGACATTTATAAGAAACGTGCATCCTAAATTTTAACTAAGCATTTCATAAATTGGAAGAGGCTTAGAACCAAACGCAAGAAAGATTTTAATCTTTAACATCCTGTATGTTTGTTAATATGCGTTTGTCAAATGTTTTCTTGCCCAGTGGTCTTTTTTGCAATTTTCTACAACGCCCAGAAAAGACGCAGGTCAAAAGTGAAACATCCTGTATAGAATGACTTTTTCTTATTTTTAAAGTTAATATGAGGACGCTCAAGAAAAAACTGTTTAGTGCTACTTGGAACGCCCGGTCGCACACTTTGCATCGCCGTATACTATGCCTCCCTAGGAGGACAAAATGTCATTACTGACCAATTTGTTCAGATAGAGAGAGGAAAAAATTACGTTTAACGATACTCCAATGTACACAATAATGAAGCCTATTAAAGATAAACGTAAAAAACGAATAAATACACAACACCTATTACAATAATCTTTGAAAATATGTTACTTAACCTAACAACATCTTTTCTACATCAGCCGATGCATTTTCTTCAATGTTTCTTATCCAGTTCTTGATGTTTTCAAAACTTTTCTCGTTAGTTATGTCATACACTAACATTATACCCATAGCTCCTCTGTAATATGCTGTCGTTATTGTCCTAAATCTTTCTTGGCCTGCTGTATCCCTAAAATATATATAATATGCAATTAAAATATTGTACAAAATGCAACAAATCAACCTTTATGTTCTTAAGGTTGATTTGTTAAATTATGGGTTAACTCGAGTCTGTTATACCCGACTTTCGTATATTACGAATGAATACATATAGAATTTGTTTATGCCTGACTTCTGATGCTTTAACAGCAATGCATTTCGTATGGATGTTAAAGTTTACAAAAGTCGGGTTCAAGCTAATCAAGCTCAAGCCGTGATTGAACAACTCAGCCTAAAAGAATCACTTCCCCATTATATAAGGTAATTTCAATTTACTGCTCATGATTGAGAACTCAAAAACGATAAAAGATACCAGATGATTTAAATTGGGATAAAGTTGCGCATTTCTGAGCTTTGTTAAATGCCGCTTTAAAATTTCGTAAATTTTGATTACTTCCGAAGATAATCAAAAAAAAAAAACGAAATTTGCACAAATGTTTTTTTAAGTTATTTAAAATTGAAAAAAATAATAATTTAACTTTTTCTGCTTTCTGAGATGGCATCATTAGATTTTAAATAAAACACTTCACAAAATATGGAAACAATCATCAATTTCATTTTCGAAATACCGACCTGACCTTTTAATTGCATTTTTGGAAAGTATTTGATTTTCTGAATGAATTAATGTATCACACTAGTAGGAAGAAGAAACGTAATAGTGCAAAATACATTTTTAATAAATAAAAGAATGAAACGATACTCAGACACAAGTGTTACCACGGAATTTGTTTAACATATCTTCCAAATATATAACTTTACCCCAATTTAAGCAACCCTGTATCTTTTATGGTTTTTGATACTTCAATGGTGAGTAGTGAATTCAACTTACCCTGTATAAGGTGAGTAACAAGCAAAACAAAATACACTAATACATTGTGAACGTCTGATAGCATAAAGAAATAATTCATTGAAATCCTAACATCTTTGTGGTACTTCCTGTGCTACTTGTATTGCTTATTAAGTGCTACGACTTACCAAATCTGTAATTTAATTTTCTTGCCGTCCAACTCGATTGTCCTGATTTTAAAGTCGATACCTTAAAAAAATATAAGGTAAACACAATAGTACTTTCATTAGAGTTACCTCACACTTATTTCAAAAACTGAAAATAGCTGTTTCGATTATTGTTACCCATAGAATTTAGAAATGTTGTCAAAAATTATGATTTGATATAAAATATCTAATTTTTTTTTGGAACACTTTGTATATTAATTGCTTATTAAATGCGGTTCTTACTGGAGAAACCAAAAACAGATAGGTTTTGTGACCACATTCCTAACGGTTCCTACGCAGTAGTTATTTACGTTCCATAAGGATAGAGTGAAAGACGTACAAAGCTCCTTAATTTCAATATTCGAGTTCAGGTCATTCGTTGATCTCTACGTTATCCCAATGGAACACAAATAATGTGAATCACTGGAAATAATTACAAATAAAGTTAATACACAATATTCTATACAAAAATCGATATTTTATATCATAGTTCATTTGTTGTATGTTTTTTTGACAACACTTTAGAATTTTTTAAATAAATATGGAGTAACCCAAATAAAAGAGTTTAGTTGAACACCCTATCCGAAAGTGGTTAAGAGATTAAATAGTGGCTATACTAGGAGGACAATTTAAGGCACTTCATTTTGTTTTAGTAAGCTCATAGCTGATTAAATATTTTGAAGAAAATTTAATTTTGTCAGTTTATTTTAATCATCTAGCTGTGTTATTTCTTTCTCTTAATGCTATTATTTTATTATTTGCTTTAGAGAAACTATGCATAAACGAAAAGCCTTCTGAAATTTTAAAAATTGACCTTAAGAGGCAATTCGGTTGTTTCTATTAATTGTAAATTTTCAAATTTGGCATAAACCTGATTTTTTCATATATAATTTGTAGTAAATTATATCCTACCTAGAAAGGTATTTTTTCGCGTTTTAATGATTCACAAATTAAATTATATTTTAAAATGAGATTTATTGAGTTTCAATGTCAAACATAAACGTGTGAAAGTGGGAGGCCATGATTATTCCATATTAATTCATTACTCTTTGGCATCAACCATTAAAATGATTCACAATTTGATTTAAGCAAATGTGAAGTTAGTACTTAATATCAAATATTTTTTAAGCAATATTTTGCTTAAAGATTTACATCATTCACCTTGAAGCAGTTCATGGAAGTATGACTGATGACTCATGGACATTTTGGGGAAAATTGATGGAGATTTTTTCTCAAAAATTTATCACGCATAAGATGAATTTACACATATGAATTTGAGCATCTAGAAGGTTTAGTGAAAAAATGTGACACCAAAGCATACTACTAAGCTTCCAGTCAAATGAAATGGACCAGATTGCATGTTCAACATAGGCACAGGATAAATACTAAGACTGGTCAGATACAAGCAGTCATGGCTGGAGTTAGTTACATTAATGGGGGTCATTAATAACAATAAAGGAACTTATTAATAATTGTAATTATATAAATCAAACAAATATAAAATATTTCTGGAAACAAAAATAAAACAAGTAAAATTCACTTTGTCATTGTTGAATTGAAACCTGCTATGTACAGGTTTTTCAGTTTTTAATAAAATTATTGTAATCAACACTTTACAGTATCCCATATCATTTAGAAAGTATAGGAAGACCATAATGAATGTTTGATAAAACTAAATATAATCTTTAAGTAGTACAAACATTTTTGCAACTAAGGTATTAACAAAATTGTTTTGGATTCTTGGACTTTTCAAACACAATAATAGAATCCACATAATGGGTTTTAACTTGACCGTAATATGTTGCTTTAGGGAAAAGGGTAAAAGCTGGCATGGGTGTGTATGCGTTTTGCTTTGTGGCTAAGATTAAAAGCTTGGAATGTAAGGAATTTTATCTTTTTCTAGCCAGGCATCAAGAGTAAGTCCCATAACCTTTAACATGCAATTTATCTCATTTTTGTAAACTGTGGACTTTAGGAGCCTTGCTTCTGGCCCCTGTATTTCACTTACCAATAGTGGAAATAAATGTTGTGTTGAAGGCATCTTCTGAAAAGCGAAACAAAACACAAGTTTTGCCTACACCTGAATCACCAATAAGCAGCAATTTAAACAAATAGTCATATGTTTTGGCCATATTCACATTTAATACTACAATGTATTATGAGGACTACGGATTGACTGTCTCCAAAACTTTCCAAACCTTCGTTCTGCTTCTTCCCCTAATTTTAAATATTTTGTAACTTCACACTGTATTTTTTTTTTTCAATTTTTATGTTCATGTTTAATTTTAATTCATATATGCATTGTATTATTGCAGTTAGTAATTAAAAACTAAACACAATACACAGTACACAGACCTAGAAACTAGCACTATAACATTAAATGAATTATTAAATATATGAAATTAAAATTACTAATTAGTCAAAAATATGGTATAAGGAATAAGGAATTAGGGTATGGTCGGTGTTATTGAATGACTCAGGACAAGACTGGGTCTGGGAAATGTATGTCATTTGTGACTCTCCAATATGTCATTTGTCATCTTGTCAATATGCCATATGTCACTATAAAAAAGTAAACACTTTTCTAAGTTCCTGATTCATAAACACGCATAACAGTGTTATTAGGACGTTAACGTTGCAGTTTAAAAGCACAAATAGTTCAAAGTTCCACCAACTGTAACACACAACAATGGCACTTGGGCTCAGAACTAAGAGAAACGGATGTAGCAAAGCAAGATGGCAGGGCAAGGAGTGGCAATGACCTCTTTATTGAGTCGAGGACTAACCAGTAATCATCAAGTTTTTGAAAGAAGAAAAGAAGATTCACGTTTTTACGTTACCAGAAGATGAAAATAGGGAGATTTGTGCTGTAATAGAATGTGTACTTGTCAACATCACAAAGAAAAATGTTTAAGATGCTGTAATACAGTAGTTGAAAGACTCCTTTATCTGTACTAAAGATAAAGAGTCGACTGTAGAACAGAATTATCACTTCTACTTGTACCGATAAATCCAGAAAGCAAAGAAAATATATTTTACATTCAAAAATGTTGCAACCTGATTGTCCTGAAGTTGAGGCTTAAACATAAAAAACTTGAGCAACAATAGAGATGAATAAAGTTTACACACTTCCCGATGATTTCTACTGCATCAGCAAGTTACATCAAATGAAAAGAAAAACTACCTCAAGGGAAAATGCACCAAAACCAAGAAAATGCTACACTGGCCTAAAAAGCCAGCAAGCCAAGAATAAGCTACCTAGCAGTAGCTACAACCAATGATAACAATTCAGAGAGATGAGTTATTTCATTTTCAAGAACTGCTCAAGTAAATGTCTGTGGTGAATACACCAATAAGTCAATTTTTTGCAAATTTCCTTATGATGCTTGATTAATGGATAACACCCTCAACTTTCAGCTCTGCAGATAATGTCATGAAACATTAATACCATTTAAAATACATTGCTCAAAACAGTTGGCAGATATTTCCAGTTTTTCTGATTAATCTATGATTAAACAGAAATTTATTGCATGAATATACTAAATGTTAAAATTAGCAGTAATTAGTCACTATTCATCATGTTTAAAGTCATGCGGGCAAATATAAGTAGGTTTATTGCTGACACTGCACACAATGCAGGAATCAATGCACTGAATCATTGCTTCAAACAATATATTAATTAAAAAATTATGAAAATCTTATGTTCAAAATGCTTATTACCTCCCAAAACTGCTAGAATGGCTTAACATCTTGGTGGCATGTCAAATATGCAAAGAGTTTCTGAGGAATTTGGTTCTATTCTTCACAAAGACCAATCTGAAGTGTGGGAATCTTAGTGATGACAAATTGCTCATATTAATTCATGTTCCTAGAGCATTCCATGCATGCTTGATTGAATTAGCATCAAGAAAGTTTGCTGGCCAGTGTATTTATTCTATTCTATTATCCTGTAAAAAATTACATACTATGTTTGCTCAAGGTGGATGGCCACTATCATCCATGAAAATGAATCTTTTCTCTATTGCTACTAGGTAAGGAACAAGAATAAGTTCAAGATACTATTTAAATACCTTTGAACAGCCAGAGCACCATTCTCAATCTAATAGAGCTCAGTATAATCACCTGCTTGTATCAGCCCATACCATTATTCCACCTTCTTCATTTTGGGGAACTTTCAATACAAATTTTACATAATTTCTTGTACTGGATTCACGCCAAAGGAACATACGACGGTTATATGATTGCAAAGTAAATCTGGATTCGCCACTGAATAAACTTGAGCTCAGTCATCTTCGCCCCAATTGTCAAGTTCATTTGCTTATATTCGTCGCGCCCTTTTGTGTGCTATCTTTAATCATATGCAAACCATAGGCATCCTAGCTTGTAATCCAACATTATGAAGGCGATTTCTTGTTATTTATATTAAAATTAGCCTTCTAGTAGCAACAAATTCACTCCTGATCATTCCTGAGCGATGTCGACGATGAGCTGCCTTGACCTTTTCTCTGATAAACATTTACAGTTTACTGGAAGCGATTCCAATGTTATAAAATGGCACTTCGGTTTACTTCAAACACTTGGGCTACTGTTTATTCAGCGCGTTCAGCTTCGAGCTCTCCAACAGCTCGCCAAGTCTCAGATTCTGGTAAATCATAAGTGTTCAATATTTTAAATGCAAATCAGAGAATTGCAATGCGTGTTTACATTCCGTCCAGGCACCTTAATTGCCCAGATGGAGCTGGGAGGACGGCCGTTCTGGATGAAATGACACGTCACATTCATCATGCCAATTTACCTACTTCTCTACCAGGTCTTGTTCAAGGGTAACTGCTACTGAGCTTACCCCTTTAAGTCTCCCTATATTGCTGTTCTGAAAGCCACCTTCTGAGCCTTTTGGGGCAATACAGTTGCATAATTTCCTCTTTTCTTACACAAAATACTCTGCCAATGCTTTGGTTTGATCTCTTCAGCGAAGTTGTTTTAAAGCTGCGTTTTACAAAACATTTTTTTATATTACATCATTATTCTCCACTAACAAACAGGCTAACTGAATTAATGTCCACTAAAATTCATTGTAAGAAATTGGAAAGTGTTGCGCCGTTGTGCAACACTTTCCAGCACTTGTGGGGTTTGCAATAAGGGAACACCACTACACGTAATTTATTAATAAGAAGTATTTACAAAGTATATCTTACCCTTAATGACTGAGGTGGAGTCTGACAGACTACGTTGGTTATACAGTGCCTAACAATATTGTTCGTACATATGGATTTGTTAAAGAAAATATTCGATTTTCGCTGTCCAAAATTTATTTATTTTACTGTTTTTTTTATTATTAACAAGAAATGTATTTTAAATATACGTACTTACGTGTAAAGCTTTAAAAAAATAAATAACAAAACTATTCAATAAATATAACAAAAATACCTAATTTTCATACAACTTTTTCATACCGTACAGATGAGTAATATTTTATTGCACACTGTCGATTTGTTTACTGTTTTCATCAGTTTCATACAAAATGTCCAAACGAAAACGACTAAGTTGTGATTTAAAAAAATCTATTGTTAATATGACACTGAAACGCTATAACTGAAGAAAAATAGGTGAATTAACTAATAAAACACATTCTACAATACAATTTTATTATAAATAAATTTAAAAACGCAGGAACGATTTCCAATTTTCCAAAAAGAGGGAAGAAAAAGGAGTTAGATGAAAGGGATGAACGTATGATAGTAAAGAAAATTAAGAAGAATCCAAAGTTAAGCGTGCCATAAATTCGCCTAATGATCAAAAATGTGTTTCTGACCAAACAATTCGTCGTGTATTATGGAAATATGGTTATCATGGTAGAATCCCACGGAAGAAACTGTATATTAGCAAAGAAAATCGCCGTAAGAGACTTATTTGCGAAAGGGCATATGAATAAATTAATGAATAAAGATCAAGAGTTTTGGGACGCCGCAATTTGGTTAAATGAAACAAAAATGAATTTTTTCCAGTCAGATGGCATCCACGTTGTGGAGAAAAGTGAATGAAGATAATAATCCTCCTAATACACTTCCGACCGTAAAACATGGAGCTGGGGCTGCATGCCCTCAAATAGATTGAAAACATCTATTTCATAGATGATATTATGGAAAAACATGGTTATAATGATACTCTAAAAAGGAACGTAAAAGAAGTGTGCAAAAATTACAATACGCTGACGACACGGTGTTTATTGTATATGACAAAAACACAAAAAAGTAGTCTCGAGACTACAGATACTAACAAATGAGACAACAGTGGCAGCCATAGAATTAAGAGCGACGCACAAAAAAAAATTAAAAAATATTGCTGGAGGTAACTTTAAAAAGCACAAGAATTTTTTAGCGACTTTTATTAGGTCATAAAAGAAGTCAATAAGGCAAATTTTAAGAAAATTACAATAATCAAAACTCATAAAAAAACTTTTTCATAAAAAAAGTCTACGGACAACACTATACACAACTACGTAATATGCTTGATTCTAGAGAAAATTAACAACAAATAGAATCAAATTTTGCCATTTCTCTACTGTGTGTATTTTACTTTATGTTTTTATTCTGTTTTGGTTTTAATTTTATTTCCTACCTTACCCATTAGTAGACTAACTTGTAAAACTAAGATAAGGACAACAATCAAAATGCCGATTAAATCTAGAAGTAGGTATTTGTGCCAATCGATGTCCACTGTTGGACTTCTCAAATGCCTTGTTCCCTTGTGCCTGATCACATATTCAGCCCACCATACCGCCTTTTCAATCCCGCTCATAGGTTCATCTTGCAATAGTCGTCGAAGTTTTTTCATGTTTTCTCTATAACTGTTAATACCGTTTTAAAAAAATAATCCGCAAGAACATATTAGTTCATAAATGCTATACAGAGTGTTTCTTAATAAATGGGTAAATCATGAACTTATTTTAAGATAAAAACTTCATATAAAGGTATTTTCTAAATTGCTTCAATTTTGATTTACACGGTGTACAATTTTTGTTTCTTTTTCTATTTTCGTTAATTTCTCTGTTATTTATATAGAATAAATATAATTAACTCAAAATTGATAGTAACAATCAATTTAGTATTACGAACAAACTGAAATAACAATTATTTAAAATACTTTAGAGGGCGTTATTTTTTTCGTTGTCGCTCTCAATATTTTATATCAGAACTTTTTTATTACATTTTTAAAATTAATTTATCAACTTCGCTTAATCCCTTATGCCTTTTATTAACTTTTCTGCCTCCTCAGTTTTTTTTTTATTAGGGACCGTACCTTAAGAGATATTTGCAAAAATCAAAACTGCAATTTTGAATTATGATCAAAGTAATTGCTGAAAATATCCTCCTACCAAAATACATGATTCTACTTTTTTTCTCATGGACTGTCGGAGATTATGAAAATTTCCATGTACATTCCTAATAGTTTGACGAGCATTTACAATTCTAACGCTTCTTCACTATTCAAGTTCGGTGGTGTAGAATATACTAAAGTTTTTAAATGTATAAATCTTAACTAAAATATATTTAGGTCAGGTGACTGATGAGGCCCAGATTGAGGATCTCCCCTCTTTGGATCTACGTGTCTTCAAAGGTTTCGTTCAAGCATTGACGAGTCAAAATGAATTAGTAATTTTAATTTTTGCCAATCTCTTAAATTAATGTTTTTAATGAACAAACCGAAGAGGCAAAAAAGTTAATAATAGTCATAACGCATTGAATGAAATTAATGAATAAAATCTAAAAATGTCATAAAAAAAGGTCTGATGTAAAGTATTGAAAGCGAACACGAACAAAGTTACGCCCAATAGAATATTTTAAATAATTGTTATTTTAGTTTTTTCGTTTTTTATTTATATAATTTTAAGTTAATTATCTTTATAAATAAGAGAAAAATTTATGAAAATCGAAAAAAAAGTAACTTTAATTCCTTGTAAATCGAAATGGAAGCAATTTAGGGCACGTCTTTATATGAAGTTTTATGTTAAATAATAAGCTCATGATTCACCCATTTGATTTTTTACGTTTCATTAAGAAATACCCTGTATATGTGCATTGATACTTAATCGTCTTAAGGCTAATGGATCAAAGTAACGACAACTTTATGTAGAAAATAATTTCGTATGTATGTTTCAACGTTTCCGTGAACCTTTACGTCTTGGTATAGTTTGCAGGACATTGACTTTTTGACACTTAGGCAGTGGTTTTCCTCCTTGGACGCTTAAGAATAAGGCCCAAAGCCATTCTGGACATTGATCACAAATGTTAATGCAGGCTTGCAACATGGCATCTATGAACAATTTCTAAGCGCGTTTTTAAATTATTTCTCTCACGAAAATGGAATACGACCTTTTCAAGAAATGTATCGATCCCGAAGGGAACCTTTTTGCACCCATTTAGGTCGAACTCTGGAAGTATTTAAACCTACATCTATTAATCGAACTAAATAATCTGATCCCAATCAAAGCGACACGTATGTGACCTTTGAGTACTAGATAGTACCAACCCAAAACGCATTTTTGGTTCCACGTTAATATTTAAAACTCCCACGTTGAAGATAGAAATTCAAAATGCAAATTCTGAACTCCAAAACTCCACATTACCGTGAAACAGATATTGAACAGATGCTGTAACACGTCATCTTAGTTTTTTTGCTTTATCGAAAATAGATATAATAGAAAAATGGAAGAAAGACGCAACAGAAAAAAGTGAACATGAAAATTCATAAATTTACTTTCACTAAGATATTTTCGAAAGGAGCAGCAACCTGTAAATTCTTTAAACTGCATCTTCACCTAATCGTTGAATCTTGTTGGCTCGCGTAGATAAGTGGCCCTGTAAAATTGCACTCACTTGGGATTTTCAGCGACATCCTTTATGGCTTTCACCAACTCATCTTTGGACGTATTGAGATAGTCAATATGTCGGAGAACGCCCCAATCAGCCAGTCGTAGACTGTTCATTTCTTGATCGGCTATAAATGGTATTCCGACCATTGGTGTTTCCCTATCTATAGCTTCTTCAGTAGACTGGAGACCGCACTGGCTTATAAACGCCTTGACATTTGGGTGACCTCCAAAATAATTTTTGGTTCATGCTTAATGCTTACCTGATGTGAAATATCTTTCTTTTACGATTGAGACAATGATGATATCGAAATCAGATAAACGGGAGGAATGTGGAATTAAGGCAACTGGCATAGATGAAGCCTAAAACAACCGTTAATCGACCTTTCCAAGTGCTCTATGCAGAGTCATAGCGCATACGTTTTAATCGGCAGTTAATCGAAATCAGCAAAAAAGGCAATTTTTAATTCAGTTATTTCTCCATTCCAAAGGTTTTGGCGTGCAGCGGTATACTCCACGTAAGAACAGTTCTATAGACGCAACGTTTTGATCAATAAAGCATGAGATGAATTGAATTTTCGAAAATGGTAACAAACAATTTTAAAAGAGTATTAAGGCTACTAACGAAACAATTAGTAACTTATCGTCATTCTAAACGCCTCGAAAAAAAATATATATGTGTGTATATATATATATATATACAGGGTTATTCAGTTTCGACGCTCATCATTGGGATCTCAGGAACGATAAGAGATACGATATCGATTAAATTGGGGCAAAGTTGCGCATTGAAGCTCAATAAAATGCCTTTTTAAAAGTTGAAAAATCCAAGATGGCGCCAATAAGAAAAAAACAAAATTGATGATGATTGCAGGAACTCTAAATGTCAGATTTAAAATATGATATCGTCACTTTGTAGAAGAGAAAAAGGGCCAATGGTGACGTGTCATTCGTTCTTAATTATCTCGTCAAATAACCTCAGTAAAGAAAAGAAACGTTTTTTTTTTAATTTCGTATTTTTACGGATATCTTCGGAAGTAATCGGAATTTTTCAACTTTTAAAAAGGAATTTTATTGAGCTCCAAATTGCGCAGCTTTGCCCCATTTTAATCGATCTCGTATCTCTTACGGTTACTGAGATCCCAATGATGAGCGTCGAATCTGAATAACCCTGTATATTGAGCCGTTTGAAACGGCAAAGTCGCAATTATTAAAATATGTTAAATCTATACATCAGGGCCTTTCACTTGATCTTCTACGGGGTTTTTGTTGGTACTACGTTCACTTTCCCCATAAACGTTTAATATATCTTCTATTATGGGACACCCTATACAAACTTACCTAAAATATCTTGTTGGGGCAACCATTTTTTTATTATCACATTATCAGGTTTGCCAGGCAATTCTTCTGCTTCGAATTTCCAGAGGACTTTATATGGCAATTCGGCAAACACCTGCATCAGAAGACTTCTGATTTCCTCGGGTATATTAATACTTTTAACGTTTGATCCTAAGCTAAAATATACAACGCCATTTTCAGCGCCTTCTATTAGTGTTTTTATGTCCTGAAAGGAGAAATTCTAAATTAATATGATGAATTTTGAGTTTCTTGGCGGAAACATAAAATGTAGACCACCCCCTCGGACCCTTTTGAAATTAGGTTTACATAACTTTTGAAACATTAAGTAAATAAAGCACCTAAAAAAACAGGGGTTATATACACATATAAATATACAGGGTGAGTCGGGAGGATCATGCCAAACTTCAGGAGCGTGTTGTACGTGAAAAATAAATGTAAAAAAACTCAAATGTTGTTATCCGATTTTCGTTTGTTTACAAGTTATAGCGTAAATAAAATTTTTTAGCCAGGTTAAGCAACATTTAGACGTAAAGATTTCCTGGACGTTGGATTGGTCGTGGTGGCCCTATTAGTTGGCCTCCAAGATCTCCAGACCTCACACCACTAGACTATTGTTTGTGGGGTTGGTTTAAAACTGAAGTGTACAGAGTAAAAGTGGACACTCAAGATGCACTAATTCAACGCATTAGAAATGCTGCAGCTGCTATTAAAGAAAGACATGAAGCAATCAGGAGCGCAACGAATGCTCTTCATAGACGAAGCCGAAAATGTTTAGAAGTTAATGACAATATTTTTGAACATTTAATATGATATCCAAACGTTCATTTATGGAATTTCTTATGAAATTTATAAAAAATTTTAATTTTATGTTTTAATTTTATTTACGCTATAACTTGTAAACAAACGAAAATCGAATAACAACATTTGAGTTTTTTTACATTTATTTTTCATATGCAACACGCTTCTGAAGTTTGGCACGATCCTCCCGACTCGCCCTGTATATATACAGGTTAATAGGAAGAAACAGGCTTATGTTAACCTTAAAAATGCCCTCTTAAAATATTTGCACGTAATTTTGAATCACCCTTTATATTATGTGTTTGATACGTTGCATCGAATATTCACTCGCGCGGAACTTCTGAATTCTTCGGTACCGACTTCATGCGCTTAACTAAATTTAAAAATTGTTTTATATACCAACCTTCGGCAGCTCCTTTCTTGGTTGAATGTGCATGAAACTTAAGGGTATTACCGTCGGTACCATTGGTCTTGGTGTATAAAGTATTGGATTTATGTTTAGAAATACTGCACTAACGTTTCTCTCGATGTCCGCCAGATAAGGTAAGTCATTCCCTAGGAACTTCCTTGCTATTTCATTACATTTGGGCATTGCAACAAAATAGACGTAAAGCCGAGACCACACAAAATACAGGGTGCTCTTAATTCGTTCGTAAAATCTGAAAAGGAATAGCCGTACTCGCAAAATAGCTATATAGAGGAAATGAAAATTTGCAATAGTATGAATAACAGCTACAGAGTGCACGATACAAGACGGGGCAAGGCCACATTTTTGGATTCCTTTGTATGAATTCGGAAATCCAACATGGCTATTATTTTATGAATTTTACAGTAGAGAATTCAAAAATTCATTCAAAAATTAATTGGAAAGAGTACCTCGCCAAAGCCTTGTTTCATAAATATGCAGGGTTATACAGAGTGTTAAAAAAAGTAAAAAATATTTAAAGGAATAATGGTATAGATTAAAATAAACAAAAAAGTCTTAGTTAACATGATTCTGCAAAGTAACATATAATAACATGATGACGGTTTCGGAGATATGGAGGGTTATTCTTTTTTAAAACGTTTATTTGCAATTATTTATTACTTATTTATTATGTACAAACAAATAAAAAATCTTTTAGCAAAATCAAAATAAAAGTTACATAAGATGTTCAGAGTACCCGCCTTCCAATCCCAAGCAGGCATGACATCTTTGTCTGAAGGCAACCCGGACCCTTTCTAACAACCCCGCATTGTCTGGGAGGCTATTTACAAGAGTACCATAAACTAATGTCTTCAAAAATGCTCAAAGAAGGAAATCTGGAGGGTTTAAGTCAGACGATCTTGTAAACCACAATGCAGATCTGCCCTTTCCGACCGATCTACGCGAAAAAGTTTGATGTAAATGCTCTCTGATGATAATCGAAAAATGAGCAGGAGCACCATAATGCTTGGACCCACAATTGCTGTTTTGGTCCAAAGGAATATCGTCCAGAATATCACCTGTTGTGTTCTGCAGAAAGTTTGGATAAGCAACATTTGTTAATTTGTTTGGTAAAACGACAGGATTTATGAACCTGCCATCTACAATATCCATCCAAATGTTTAATGGAAAACGTGTCTGATGTTCAGATTCCGTTAGAGCAGGGGGATTTTCGTCGGACCAAACATGTGCAATGCGCAAATTAACAACTCCGTTTCGTGTGAACCCGGCCTCATCAGTAAAAGAAACAATGACATGAAAACAGGTCTTTAGCATCGTTGCGTAGAAGCCACCGTTAAAAAACCACATGTACTTGATGATCAAGTGAATTTAATGCCTGTAGTGGTCGCATATAGTACGGATAAAGCAGCTCGTGAAGGATTTTCCAAATAAGAGGAGCACTACCGCGGCTGACCAGCACTCGTCCCCGGATCATATCCTATCCATGCTAAAATTTCTTCTTCTGTCCTAGAAGCAGATACTAACCTTGATCTTCCAAAGGAATACCATGGTTTGCTCAATGAATCAGGATCAAGCAATCTTTAGTGAATTCTTCTAAACATATGAAGTGAAAGAATCTAGCGATTTTGATACGCTTCAATGTAAAGACATCGCCCTTCCGTAGCAATGCCATTGGTACCACCATCTTGATTAATTCTGCGTTAGAGTAAATAGCCAAAATGCAAGTTTTTAACAAATTTAAAAAAATGGGGATTTTTTTAAATTTATTTTTATAATAAATAAATAATAAGTAAGTAATAAACAATTGCAAAAATAAATGTTTCAAGAAAGTCTTCCATATCTCTGAAACGGTTACTTTGCGAATCCATGTTTACTAACATTTTTTTTTTGTTTATTTTAGTTATTACGTACTACTATCTTTTTAAATATTTTATACTTCCTTTAACGCGCTGCATACCGGAAAGTTCTCGATAAACATCCAGAAGAATGCTTTAACGTTAATTGAACTTTTTAGTTTTTTTTTTTTAATTTAACCTCTTTCTGCTTCCTTGCGGAAAAAGTTTTTACCTTGTGCGATACTTGGATGGTACTCGGCAAAAAACGATGTGAAATGAGTCTTATAAGTATTTTGGTTAACCCAACGATTTCGGAGGATTGCATGCAGCAAACAAAAAATAATGGGAATGTTCACAAAAAAAAATAAAATTCCATTTAAAAATTATTAATTTGTTAGAAATAGCCAAATTCCATGTATGGGTATAATTTTGAAAAATTAAATAATATCGGGGAAAAAATTCTCATGAACGGCTGAAGCTCTTTCCCAGCGGTGTGACGTCACAAAGCGGTATCCGCGACTTTAACTACATAATAAATTGGAGATTACGAATGACTTTTAGCTTTTAGCGATTTATTACTATTGATTGACTTTCTATTTCCTAGAAGAACTGTATTATAAGCGTTTTGTCACAAACCGCTTATAGTACCATTAATCGGATGTACCGTGACAGACCAAAACATTAGCCTTCCGCAGAATTTTGTTGCTTGCCCCGTAACTTTTAGCATATTTACTTTAGATTGATTTGAAAAATATCAGAGTTTTCAACATTTTACAGGTTAATGCATGATTGGACGATTTCCCAACAACAATTTTAAGCAATAAATAAAAAAAGAGTACACCTGCGCATTAGTGGCATTGAGATTGGCCCTACTTTGTGGGCAGAGGTCTCATTTTGTCGCCGGAAAAAACGAAAAAAAGGAAATTAAAAAATCGCATTGTGTATGGTTTAGAGTGTGCCGTCTGTAACACTCATAAGCAAAGCATTCACTTCACAAGTTCTTAATTTTCCAGATATTATTTACTTAAAAATTTTTATAACATACGCTAAAACCATATCAACAATAAGAAAAAATGGAACTTAATTCTATTAGCTTTGTGCATTAGGTACTTACGTTAGATCTCCATTATAAGGTAGAAACATTTCTGAATATATAGAAGGAGGATTTGGATTCCCCATGGATACGTGGGTTCCTGACCATCCGCCCATGGATGATACTCCAATAATTGGAGCCTTCAGCTTCGCGCTTAAAGCGAACATAATAGGACTGATATATATCTGTGAAATTATTAGATCGAACTTTTGGGATTCGTCCAAGTATATTTCCTTGAATTGTTCATTTCCTAATATGGCATGAGCAAACTCATTATACATAGCAAATATTTTCCTGATTTTCGACTGAACAGTCAACTGGAATATAAAACTCTAATGTCATGTAAAGGCGTATCGAAAATTTTCAATCAACAAAATAATAATAATAATAACTCATCTTTATTCCCAAAGGAATGGGATATCGACCATATGGTCTTTCTGCCCCTGTTATATAATTAATCTATTTTGCTAACATATTTCACTAGAACGAGAAAAATCATCGAAAACATAGCAATACAAAGATCAAAAAGAAGACTCAAAAAAAAAAAAACAAAAAAGAGCTCTGCTCTCAATGGCATTCTAGTATGGGTTTTGACTGAAGACGGAATTTTGCTTATTTCATCTGTCCTGCTAGACAAAGTGGGTTCAGTATCGTCCAATTGTGAGGGTTGTCTTTCCATTTGGCCTGTAGCTGTGGTAGTCTTTCAGTTATTCTTGTCATGCGTATACAGTGGTTGGTTTGATGGGTTGTGTGGTGGGTTTCCAGGGTGTCTGATCTTGGTGATCATTCTAAGTGCAATCTGTCCTGTTGTTTGTATGTGTCCTTTGGTTTTGTCTGTTGCATTGGCCACATTTTGTTTCCACCGAGAAACCCTAAATTTCACTATGTCGTGTGCTTTTGTGATACAACTAACCGTTTGCAAAATAATCGATTTTTCCGTCCAATTTTCGATGAGTTCAGCTCCGAAACGGTGCATTTTAAGACGCAGGTTTATAAGAAGAAACAGTCTTATTTTGATGTCAAAAATACTCGCTTAAAATATTTGCACTGAATTTTGAGTGATCCTGCACATTCACAGGCAGCCTTAACTCTAAAATGTTTGGGAACCCCTGGTTTAGCGGATTTCGGCCAATAGAACACGCGAGGATTTCGTTGAGTAATTATTTGAAAAAAAAATGAGATTATGATGTATTATACAACCAGCATGAAGAAATGGTCACTTGGCGCAAGTTTTCTACGAAACTCTTTCTACTACCTTGCTACAATCATTCAAATGGATATGTGGGGAACTTTGACTTAGGTGAAGAGATGTCGATTTCATCTAACGTGCGCAAAACTGACCAATGAGAAACAAGTGTTTAATATAGAGTTTTTTGTTATTTTGACGATGTAATTTTAACTTTTGCTCGTAAATGAAAACAGAGTGTACAACTTGAGGGAAAATTAGAGACTTCATCCTCGAGTAATACGGCCGTGGATGCACAAAATGCTACTTTCTACGACTTCAAAAATTTGTGAAAAGGACAGGCTTAGAACTTGTAATTTCGGTACAGCTGTCCTCAAAACAGCCACGGAGCTATTGACGTTTGCTTTGCTTCGCTGCTGTGGTTATTGGTACCAAATCAAGGAGATATAAGCTTATTTCGCTACCGTTGCGCGCACGCGCCTAGGAAGTCAATATGTGCAAATATCGAGGGTGTTTTTGACATCGTTTTTGAGGTGGTGATAGTGAAATATCCTGACAATTATAGAAGAATAACAATGAAGGTTTAGGTTATTGTGTGGCTTAGCTTAAAACAATAAATTCTACACTCTTTTTATTTATCTTACCGATTTTGACATGAAAAATTCAAATCCATGCCTCGAAATAATTGGATATGTGTCCTTACTTGTGTCAATTTCAGTCAGATTAACAAGTGTTGAATCGTTTATAGGATGAGGCGTTACTGCTATAACTTCGTGCCCTCTGAAACAAAACATATGTATACAGATTGACTCATGTGGAAGGCCAGAGATAATAGCAGATAACAAGCTTGTTCACAGAAAAATGTGAAATATATATAATTTTTACATCAGAAATTTCTTCTATTAATTATTAACTTAATCGTATATTTTAAATCGTATGCAGCGCCTGTAAATAGTACTGTAACACATTTATAACTTTCATAAACCCCATATTTTTAAAGCATATTTAAATACGAGAATTTTATTTAAAAAAAGAGCATTTAATGCATTATTTTCGACGTTCAAAGCTTTCACCCTTATCCAGATACCCTTGCTAACTTTTTATTTTGAAATAAAAAGGCACCCATTGTAGTATATCGAATGAAGAGCAATTTAACGATTACTACTACTATACTAGAACCCTTGTAATCCTGGGAACTTTTCTCTTATTCTTTGAGGAGAGGGCGTTTTCCTGGAAATCACATGTTTCCTAATTTCACTTTCTAATTTAACCCAGAGACTTTCTATGACATTAACGTGAGGTGATTGCGGTGAGGTTTTTATTACACGAGGACAGCTATACAAAAGCCGTTTTTTCACAATTTGGGCGCTATGTTTCGGATCGTTGTCCTGATAGAACATAAAGTCGCTAAAAATGTTCAATTTTTCTACGCTGGGTTGTAAATTTTGCCGTGATATTTCTAAATAAACATGCCTGTTCATAATGCCATCGATGAAATGCAACTTTCCCATCCCAGCACCGGAGCGAAAGACGCTGTTTTTTTGACTAAGGTGATAAAATTGCGTTATGTTTAGGTATCAAGAGTTTGATGATAAGAATGGGTCTGACTCAACATGAACCAAGAGTTAAGCGTTTGGTTCAGAAACACAACTTTGTAAAAACTACTTTATTGCGGATTGATACAAAATGACGCTCTACTAGCTGCGAAACCTCGAAAATTATAGAAGTGTTCTGTCTGGGATAGACGTGTCCTTCAGCAGTGTGACCCATTTCTTTTTGGGTTGGTCTGTAAAAAGTTTATCAATTGTGCTATTTAGCCTGGATTTTTTAATTATAGAGCTTGATAAACTGCACTTTTTCAGCAAAAATGGCCTCGTTGACATGAAATTCAAGGCCTACTGTGACAGTTTCAAGGGGCAAAATTTTAATAAATTATATTAACGATTTTTTAGACAAAATCTGCGCCCGCCACTGGATTGGCCACCCCTCAAAACGGGCCTGTACAAAATTTTATCGAAAAATTTGAAGTAATAACGATTTTGTAGAACTAAAACTGCACCCTCAGTATATATTTATTTTGAAAAATTCATAGCCGGCTATGGAGAATAAGTGAAGTGTTTAACTGTCAAACAAACGCAACAAACGTCAACATCGACATTAAAACTTATTCGTTCTTAATACAAATTGAACTATTAATCGTGAAAATTGTGGAAAATTCAAGTGTAAGAGGAAAAACAGAAATTGTTCGTCTTGTTGGCGACAACGCGCGTGCGCTCGGCAGCAGAAGCTGCGGCAGAATGCAGAATTCGACATCGGACATCCAGGTAGACCGGTAAGCCGAAGCACTGTGCAACGCATAAACAATATTTTCGATTAATTTTATTACGAATTAATTTAATTTAATTGTTTCTTGTGATGTAATTTTCATTCCTTTTTGTTTTATTTGTTCTGTATAAGCCTAAGACCATAACTAAGTCGTTATAAACTATAAATTTTTGAAAATAAGTACGTACCCAGTGTGCATTTTAAATTCTTTTACAAAATCGCTATTACTTAAAATTTTTAAATAAAATTTTGTGCAGGCCCGTTTTGAGAGGCAGTCAACCCAGTGGCGTGCACAGATTTTTTCTAAAAAATCGCTGATACGATTTGTTAAAATTTTGCTCCTAGAAACTCTCATAGTAGGCCTTGAATTTCATGTCAATGAGGCCATTTTTGCTGAAAAAGTGCAGTTTATCACGCTGTATAATTTTTTTTTTAATCCGGGCTAAATCGCACAATCAATAAACTTTTTACAGATTGACCCCAAAACGAGTGGGTCACATTGTATAGTGAAATAGTGCAAACTAGGCAAAATTCCTAAATAGGAGAATTAGTGGAGATGGGAGTTTTCGTGGTACGTGCTTATTCCTTAAGAGGACAAGGATTATTCCTGTTCATTCGAATTAGCTTTTTGCCACATAACTAAAGGCGTTTGTTAATTGACAGTTCAAAACGTAGCCTTAAATGCATTTTGTTACATACGCTGGGATGTCTATTGCACACAGCACAAAATTAAAGGAGGAATATTGTAACGTTCCATTAATCGTGGAAAAATTGAAGTATCATGAACACCAACAGGTGTTGATTTGAAGATGGTTAGCATTCTCCTTGGTCAGCAAAATGGGTAGACTAAGTTCCCATGTTTCATACGTCTCTGGGATAGCAGAGCCAAAGTTTATCACTGGGCAAGAAGGAGTTGGGCTTTAAGAGAATATATGACGCCTGGTGAACAAAATGTGATTCACAATCCATTGGCATCTCGTGACTAAATCATCCTGCCACCATTACATGTAAAACTGGGCATCATGGAACAGTTAGTTTGTGACAATTCTTGATAAAAATGGAAGCTGGTTCACCTACATTTGCCGAAAATTCCATTAGCTTACAATGGAAAAGTTAAAATCAGGTATTTTTGATGGTCCTCAAATCAGACAACTCACGCAAGATATCAACTTCATGGATTCGATGACCGACTTTGAATCAAATGCTTCGAAAGTGTTTGTTCTAGTAATGCAAAATTTTTTGGGTAATAGAAAATCAGATAATTACGTTCAACTGGTAAAAGATCTGCTGCTACGATTAAAAAATGTGGGATGTAGTGGAAGTATAAAAATTAACTTTCTTCATGGTCATGATGACAAGTTCCCTGACGACTTAGGCGGTCTGAGTGAAGAGCAAGGAGAACGTATGCATCAAGATTTACGCGTCATTGAGGAGCGTCGCCAGGATTTTTAGAATGCGCATATGTCAGACTATTGCTGGTCTCTGATGTCATTTTTCCGACACCAAACGTAACAAAAAGACTTTAAAACGCAGCTTTTTAGAAGCTTAATAACATATTTTTTTTAACTAAAAACTTGTTATTTCTTTCCTTAACTTTAATTACTATTAAATCGAAAACGAAATATGATTAAAAAAATTCTACTTGCATTTTTTAATTAAGCAGATCATTAGTAACCGGCAGCAATTCTAACATTTCAGGCAATAGATATTAGTTAAACCAGTGTTATTTATTAATTAAAAGCTTTTTCCCTCGCAGATTTTAGCAAACTGCCATATCAACGGGAAAATGACAATTTTTTCAAACTTGAACATTATAATCAGGGTACAACTAATTTTAAAATGATTTATCAGTCAACCCCCCCTCTCACTAAACATTTTGGGTGTAACTGTTGCCCTTGTTCAGAGGTCCAAGTTAAAGGGCTGAAAATACTATAAAAAAACTGTCTCTCTCGAGTCAAAAATCGACGGGTTGGAGCGTTTGTACGCATGTTCATTTTAAACAATGGAAATCGAGGTGCGAAGTTTTCGTTGGGCCACATTGTACAAAGAGGGATCATTTACGAAAGTTCACATTTAAGTCTTACCTAAGAGAAAGGGTCCTAGAAATTGGTTTGAACGTCGCTTGATGACTTACTGCAGGCATTTGAAAGACACATAAAATTCGTGCAGCATGTATTTCTACCAATTTAATGGAAACTGCAAAAAATATAAGAATTAAATAACAGCCCTTCATTTTTCAAGATCTTCACGACAAATTGCTAACACTTTCAATCGTTTGCACTCCAAAATGATGCGATGTCGGTTAATAATTCATTCACGACATTGAATACTGTATCCCAGATAAGAAATGAAAGTATATACAGAGTTCGCCTTTGAGAGCGGACACGACCCGTACATGGAAAATTACAAGTTTATTGTATTTTTGGAGTTTGTATTTTTGTAGCGTGGAAAAAACCTGACATTTGTAAAAAACAAAATAAAAATTACGCAAGTCGATCGTCTAAAGGTGATGTATATACATCAGCGCACCTTTACATGTATATTACCTACGCAGTATAAAGTAGTTTATGGTTTTTTCAGTTTATTCGAAAAGTATAAATTTTTGGTAAATATTATGTACATCGTATTCGTCCAAATTTCTCTATCGATCTCATGGTGTAAAAATAATTGCAAGGCTTTATATGAAAAAAATGACTTTTGAATTTAAAAATTCCAAATTTCAATCATTTTTTTCAAAAACTTTTTCAAATTGTTTTCTCAATTCTTTATAAAAATTTGTTTATTTTCCAGCAATTTAAAATTTATTTCGTCTATTTATGTCAAATAGTTTTGGACATAATTGAGTTTTAATAAAACAACCATCAAAAAAGTTGTAAAACGCAAAATAAACTAAAAACTGTTGAGAATCGGTACAATGTTGTATTACGAAACTTATGTTTATTTGCGACAAAGAAATTAAATTTTCATTAAAAAAGGTGCCATGTCCCATTTCAGAAAAATGAGATAAGGGCCAGTGTCCGGTTTAACCGGAAATTATATCAGGTTGGAGATATTTTTACGACAGGTTTTTTCCACAAAAGTACAAATTTTAAAAAGACATTAAACCTGTAATTTTCCATATGTCGATTGTGTCAGTCCTAAAGACGAACCCTGTATAACCAGACTAATTATAGTTGATTCACTTGAGCAGTGTCGGATTTATAGAGTTCGAAAGGCAAACGAAATCAGTTTAAAGTTCCTTGAATTTTATTTAAGTTATTTAATAATTGGATATACTTCTATCATTTTTGTCAAAGCTATTCTCTAAAATAAGTAAGTTTACCATTACCAAAATTTACCATGGAACATCTGAGCGAGTACCGATTAATAAATAAATTTATCTTATTAATTAATTTCTCTAATGTTTAAACGCAAACTTGATATTTTTTTAACTAATAATTGCAATTATTTGTTTTTATTTGTTTTATTTGTTTTATTTTAAAAACAAAGAAATTTGTCGTTTGTTTACCTTTAAACAAATGACAAATGTTGCAGCCGTCTCTGCAATAAATTGTGATTGAAGGAGAATTAAGTTCAAGCGCACGTTAAGACGCATGTAACACAGCCCCCACCACCAGACAATGCATGCAGCGCACTAAATTTATGTGCAACAGAATATGATGAGAGAGTTAAGTTTGCGGTTCGAACAGACTTATTAAAAAAAAATATATATATACGTTTTATTTAAAAATTTACATTCAGGCAAGCGACATCATTTGAGACTAAAGTTAATCTTAATCTAAATCTACGCAAAATTGTTTGTTAACTAATTTACACAGGGTGTTCCGGAATGATGGTTAAATCTTTTAACAGGGTATTCTACCAGCCATTTTGGAGGGGAATCTTCGTATGAAATTTTTCAATTTGGACTCTTCCTGTCCAAATATTCGGGTCTCAAAATTGCGGAAAATTATCGTTTTTTTTTTCTATTTCTTAAAAACGGTTACACTTAGAAATCTCAATTTTGGTACTCATTATCAGCTAGTCGAGCACTATTTTGTAGTGGTGTCTATTCTTTGACTCATGTGTCCGGAGGGCGGCAATTAGCAACCCCTAATTTGGTTTTCTTTAGAACTCTTTCCTACAATGACCGATTCCAACAAAATTTCGTTTTTAAATAATAATAAATAATTTAAATGTTTTTTCACTCTTGTCATTTTTTCGTAAAAAAAATAGTTTTTCATACCCTATTAAGCCTTTTTCAGTTTTTTAAATTTTTAAGTGCCTAGTAATTGAATTTTTGCTCGCATTCATTTAAAATTAAGGGCCACAGGTTCTTTACATGGCCAGCAACGAAATGCAGGAAGGGAAAATGTAATCGGTGTTCAGCAGAAACAAGCAGTTTTGATTTTTTTTGGAGCGGATCCTGGAAGAAGTGTCAAAGAAGCATGTAGGTATTTCAGTATGCTTACAACTAATATCTGGAGATGCCTACAACTAATATCTGGAGATGTCTACAACTAATATCTGGAGATGTCTACAACTAATGTCTGGAGATGTCTACAACTAATATCTGGAGATGCCTACAACTAATATTTGGAGAATACTGTCGACAAATGGATTGCATTCTTGCTGTTTCAAAAGGGTTCAAGAATTGTTACCCACAGATTATGATCTTCGCCTAAGATTTTGTACCGAAATATAATACTGCACAGACGTATTAGAAACCCTCAGTTTACACCACAAATACTGTTCACCGATGAAGCTCTATTTACACGACAGGGTATTCTTAATTATCATAATATACGCAAATGGTCCGACGAAAACCCCAATTCTGTCATGACTGGAAAATATCAACATACTTTTTCCCTAAATGTTTGTGCTGGCGTCCTGGGAGAGTCTTTGTTAGGACCTTTCATCTTGCCTGGGCGTTTATGCAGAGCTGAATATTTGCACTTTTTAGATAATAACCTTTTCGAGTTGTTGGAAGATCTGCCTCTCCAACAAAGACAAAGGATGTGGTATATGCAAGACGAAGGAAGGAACTCCTGCCTATTTTTCTTTGGTCGTTCGGAGGTGGCTCAACGGAAATTTCCCAGGTCGTTGGGTTGGGAGAGGCCAGGATGCACCGATATATGTACTGGCCTCCGAGCTCTCCTGACTTAAATGCTCTCGATTTCTATTTGTGCCATATGATTTCTATTATGGCCACCTGAACGACTTAATTTATACAAGAGAAGGTAACACCGTACAAGAACTGCAAGAAAGAATTTTTAATGTTTTTGCAAAAAATTAATAGCGCCTGTGCACACTCTATGGTCTGTAAACTTTAATTCAATTAAAAGACTACAATTATGTCAAGAATGCGCCGGGGGCCATTTTGAACACTTGTAGTATTTTTTTTTCCATTATCTAGGGGATCGGGCAAATTTATTTTTATTTTTTCATATTGTTAATAATTAGTCGAACTATTTATTTCTCAACGTTTGCTCTTAATCCTTGGTTAGTGGTGCGATTACGAGCTTAATAAGATAAGAGAAACTATTATTATTTTTTTACGTAAACTGTTGGTTGTATGGAAAAAAGACAAGAGTGAAAAAAAATTAATTCTGTTTGGTATTTAAAAACGAAGTTTTGTTGGAATCGGCCATTGTAGGAAAGAGTTCTAAAGAAAACCAAATTAGGGGTTGCTAATTGCCGCCCTCCGGACACATGAGTCAAAGAATAGACACCACTACAAAATAGTGCTCGACTAGCTGATAATGAGTACCAAAATTGAGATTTCTAAGTGTAACCGTTTTTAAGAAATAAAAAAAAACGATTATTTCCGCCATTTTGAGATCCGAATATTTGGACAGGAAGGGCCCAAACTGAAAAATTTCATACGAAGATCCCCCCCTAAAACGTCTGGTAGAATACTTTGTTAAAAGATCGCACCATCAAATCGAAACGCCCTGTACAATTAAAAATGACTACTAAGCACATGGGTTCTAGAACTTACGGATTTCGTATAATGACGCAATTTTAAGTAATGTGACTTAATTACAAGTTACATTTAATGCCGCAATATTGTCTATCTTAACTGTTCTTCATCTTTCGTGTAGTGGTGCAACTTATCGCAATATAACTAGCTCACGGTGCCAGCCAGTTTCGTATTTACTTTTGCATTGTTTGTTATCCAAAATAAGAACGAATGTTTATTCAGAGGCAGAGGCGAAACTGTTGGAGTTAAGTTTGGAATCTGGTTCAGATAACGCATTTGGAACAGAAGTTTTGCTCTGAAGTTCATCAAAAAGAACATAGTCCTTTTACAAGAGCAACTACATGAAACAGAGAAGGACCCATAGGAGAGTTTGACTTGATTTTTGAATTTTCCAAATTTAGATTTCCTAATTACTTTCGTTGAAATAGAGTTCAGGTTAGTGAAGGACGGTGAAGGTCGTGAATAAGGACATCATTCAAAATGACGAGTCGTATACAGTGTGGTAAGTTTAACTGAAGAACATTCGGCATCTACATGGCATTTGATTTTTAGCAAAATTCCTTAAACACGTCAATTTTTATCTTCCCTTTTTGGTACCATTTTGATACTGCAAGTGTGAATCCCTTGGCTAAGGCGACAGACACCCTTGAAAGTTTAAATGGAAGGGGGTTCAAGTGACACGTAATTTTAAAGATGTTTCCAACCTGACTGTATGTGACGTATTACTTTTCATCATAGAGCGAAATAATTAGAATATGTACATAGAAGAGAATGATCACCATGTAGAACACCTGATATGAAATTTTAATCATAATTAGTTCTCTAGGTCTTGTTAATACTCTTAAAACTATAATGTACAAATCTACGCAAGTAAATAATTAAGTTCCATGAATATCTCGGCAACTTCGCATGGCATGATGCTGAAACGGAGTATTTAGGTATTTTTCTAAAAATGCATGTTTTTGTGAAAACGAGTAGAGCTACAGTAATGGACAAAAGTATATAGACAAAGGGCTTTCACACAACACTTCAGCCATAATTAGTTTTCTTAAAACCCAAACATTCAATAATTATTCTTCAGTACCAAATTCTGTTAAAATTCAAAGACATATTCCAATTTTCCATAAGCATTGAGTACTGCGAAAAATCGCTGAAATGTCCAGGGACAGAAATATACAGGGTGTTAATTAAGTACGTGCAGATATTTCAGGGAATGAATCTCTGATCGATTCCAATACAAAAAGTTCCCATTAACATATGGTCGCAACGGCTCCGTTTAAGAGACACAGAGTGTTTAAATTTTAATTTTAATTTGTTTTCCTGTGGATATTTTTGGACACAGATGAGTCAACCGGATGAAATTTAATAGATATTCCCCAAGAGTGCTCTTTTGAATAAAATTAAATGTACAATAATGCCCTTAATACAAAAGTGACCTACAGTGCGGGGCAAAAAAGTTAGGGACAATCAAACGTGATGAAACCCTGTACGTGGCGCCCTCTATCAGTAATCAAAGAAACTTTGGGTTTTGCATCATAAAGAACCCGCGAATATTAAATTTCATCCGATTGGACTCATATGTATCCAAAAATATTCACAAAAAACTAAATTAAAATTAAAATTTAAACACTCTGTATCTCTTAAACGGAGCCGCTGCGACCATACGTAAATAGGAACTTTTTGTATTGGAATAGGTTGGAGATTTGTTACTTGAAGTATCTGCACGTACTTAATTAACATCCTGTATAGACAAATGTAAAAAACAATTATTTCAAAGCGAATCCACTAAAATATCTCAAACAGGTCAAATTGTTACGTAAAAACGGGCTTAACATTTTGTGGCGTAACCGTTATTTTTTATTACCTCCTGACATCTTCGTACATCATCGACTGTAAAAGTTCATTGATGTGCGAAACATCGATTGCTTTCCACTTTTCCTCCAAAGCCGTGAAAAGTTCGTCCTTACTGGAATACTTTTTGTCTCTAATTTGTCTATGCAAATATTCCCGCACGTTCTCGATGGGATTTAGATCGGGAGACTGCGACGGCCGTTTCGAAACGGCTATTTGTTGATGCCTGAAAAATTCCTTAGCCTTCTTAGAGGTGTGTTTCGGGTCATTATCTTGTCGGAACGTTGATTTCAAAGGCACATGGTTCTCCATATAGGGTAGCGGCACGTTTTCAAGGATATTGACCTATAAAAATCTATCCATAATACCTTCAACTTTAGGCAAAGGTCCTATTCCAAACCCCGAAAAACACCCCCAAACCATCACAGATCCGCTTCCATGTTTAACCTTCCATGTTTCCATGTTGGGAAGTGTGTATTTGGGATTCAACCTTTTACCACCAGGACGTCTCGCATAGTGAATACCATCTGATGGAAGCATATTGAATTTGGATTCATCGCTGGAACATACCTTTTCCGCTCACTTACAGTCCAATGAAGATGTCGATGAGCAAATTCCAAACGGGCCATCCGATTCTTCTTGGATGGGAGAGGTCACTTGCTAGGGCGACGTGTAAAATAACCGAGGTCATGCAACCTTCGTTTTATGGTGTTAGTGGAAACCTCTGGTAGTCCTTGTCTTTGAATTTCTTTTTTTGCTTCTTTAGGTGTCTTCAACGGGTCTTTGGAGGAAACATATTTTATGAGTCGAATGGCTCCTGAGCCCAAGTTTTTTTGGTCCTCTACTTCTCTTTGTTGCTTCAAGAACTCCTTTCTGCTGATATTTCTTAATGATGGCCCAAACAGCTTTACGTTTGAAATTGAAATATTTTGCAATATCAATGTGTCGCTGAGCAATTATCTATTCAACTTGTGTGCGTTATTGTAATTTTGACGTATTTTAAAAAATTACTTCAAGAAAAAGTAAAGTTTTGTCCATTCAGGAGAAAGCTTTAATAACTTCTAGACTTGAAGCAGGTGAAAGCAACAGTGCCATTGGGAATGAGTTGCACTTATCGCATTCGACTGTTTCTAGAATTTTGAAGAACTGAGAAAATATCAAGAATGGACTTAATGAAAGTTTGTTGCTAAAGAAAAAACTTAAATTGTCCAATCATGGAGATGTTGGCCAGGCATTAATTAAGTGGTTTAAAGAGGAAATAAATAAACGATCAGTAATCAGTGGCCCAATACTGCAGGCTAATGGGAAGTTCGCCAAAATAGTAAATGCAAGCCCGGAATATACTAAATGCTCATAAAATTTGATTCAACGTTTCCGACATTGTATATGGAAAAATTAATGGTAAAGCTGCTAGGATGCCAGTTGTAGTGACAGAAAACTGATTCAGAATTGTGTAGGCGAAAATTAGAATAAATTACCAGAATGAGAAGATTCAGATGAAATAGGTCTTTTCTATAATAGTACGAAGATAGATGAAATATGAACCGAAATTTTGTCGTGCGACTAGTAGAACATCGGGAGGGAGCTCGTGCGCCTAGAGGAAATAAGCAGTGATATCACAAGGCCACGCCCCCTCTGCTCAATCCCTGAAGATCGCATTTATCGTCAACATCACCATGAGTGAGCACAACCTCAGGATAGTTCAGGTTAGGAAATCTTTCAAAGATTAAAACACGATTCGGAAGAGACATGTGTAAAGAAAACCCAAGTGTACAAAGGACATAAGAAATTTCCGGAAAGATGAGAAACAGTTGAGAACAAGTCCCATGCTTCCCGCCCTTGGATCAGAGTGTCTTTTGGGATTTCAAAGGGTGTTTGCGCATTGACTTTCTCCATGGACAGTTAACGCAGCCTACTACCGCCAGCTATTGGTTAAGATGAAGCCAGAAAAGACGTGAATTTTCGATCAGAGACGTGATTCCGTTTGACGACAATGCAAGTCCTCGCACGGCCAACCTGACCACGAGAAAATTTGTAAGAAATTCACTGGCCAACATTGGAACGTCCCCCTTGCAGTCCAGATTTATTCCCACGCGATTATCATATGTTCGGTCCGTGAAAAGGGGCACTGAAAAGCTGTTAAGGGCTTCATGCTAGATTGGCTACAAACACGTCCAGCTTCCGTTTATGATAACGGCGTTAGGAAACTTCAAAAACGACGGAAAAAATCTGTTCCGGAATCGGGGATTTGTGTTGAAAAATAGCAGGTACCTTTCGCTTTTGGACCTTGTTCCAAAACATAAAAAAAAAAAAAAAATTTCGCTTCATACTGGATTCACCCTTGTACTCGAGAACTTCCTGACGCTTGCAAATTGTTTCTTGGTCAAACTGTCTCGTTAACGCATAGTTCGTTAACCGAGTTCCTCGTTTTTGTAAACCTGATTGAGGTAAATTATTCAACAGTGCACCTTACCAGAACGTCATATTATTATTATATAAGAAAAAAGACTTAATATGTCTGATTAGCTTAATTTTTTCGGGTTGTGTAATTTTTTTATGTTTGTTCACCGGGACAGTATTTAGCCGTATCAACGCGGAATCGTCACTTGTTACCCAATGGAGGCGCTTTCGCTACTGGGATTAATGTTGGTTTGAAGCCTTGATAAGAAGTTACGTGCGACTTAATCAATAGTTCGTTTTGAATTCCCTTTATTACTATGACTGAGTGACGGTATTATGCATCATTACCACCAGTTCGAATTAAATATTCTTGCAGTGCTGTAACTGTATGTGGTAGCCACTTTTACCTCTTGTAAATTCGCAGTGAAGGTTATGACCAGCTAGTATTTATTATGGTCAATAACGCCAAGCAGTGTAGTCGCGAGACCAGCATTTCTGTCTAAAAAAATCATACTAAATATTTAATTATTTTATTTTGTTGCTGGAAAGATACGTGCAATGATTGTAAGTAATACTTTTAGTTTCCTAAAAAATGTGTAATTTTTATATATTTAGGTAAAAAAAAGTCGATATCGATTGAAACATAGCGAGCAAATCGCGCAGGCATCAGTTGATTTACTAAAATTATAATTTAAAATTATTTTTAAATAACATTTAACATTATTTAAAAATAAAAATTTATTTAATGTTCGTTTGAAACCGATAAATTCAAAAAGTTTTTGCTACTACATGTACATTTTTGGTGCTAAAACGGCATGCCGACAGTAGTTTCCCTTAATGTCATTGTGGGTGTAATAATGAGCAGTATTAAAGGTTCATATTTGTCAAAGAGGTAAGCATTGAAAATGATCGTGGAATAGCTGGAAACTGTGAATGTCTCTTTAAGATAAGACACCATTTTCTTTTACAACGGTAATACTACATCATTAAATTAGTAAATTAACGCTACTAAAACATCTACATTTGCCTTCAAGGCTTAGAAGAACACTCGAACGCATTCTGGTACTGAGTCGGTCAAAGAAGACTTAACGGTCAATAACGTTGGAAAATAACGTTTTTTTTTAGAAAAACTTACTAAATAACTTTTTTAAAGGGTATTACTTATTAAACAACGTTTGTTACAAGAAGAAAAGGAATTTGGTATACAGGGTGTTTCCTAGCTACGTGTAAAAAATTTAAAGGCGTAATCCTCGACTGATTTTGAGTCAAAAATGTCTAATAAACATATGTCCGCAGATGCCTTGTTTCCAATATACAGGGTGTTGAAATGTGGCAAGAAAAAGAGATTTTATTTCCAAAATGACTCAATTTGGGTGTTTGAATTTTAGAAAAGACAATTTTTTGGGGGAATCCTTTAATGATTAATTATAAGAATTGCTGAAAATGACCACCATTACTCATAATGCACGCTTCCATCCTTTTTGTTAATGATTGTCTCACTCTCTCGAAAACTCCTGGTGTATTGCGTATCGTTTCACATTTCAAAAACCATATTGGCCATTTCTTGATTAGTGTAATTAGGAATTTGAAAAATTTTCAAAACTGAGGTATAATCTGATTTTTGGGACACAGAACTAAATTCTTTCACTTTAGAGAGTGAAACACCAAAATAACACTCACTATCTTGTTTATAGTAGTGGAAGTAGCAAAAAAACTAACAATAAACAAGTTAGTAAATACCACCAAACCTTTAAAAACCCTAAAAACCTTTTTCAACGTCTTTCAGTCAACACCCTGTATCTTGGAAACAAGGCATTTGCGGACATGTTTATTAAACATTTTTGACTCAAAATCAGTCGAGGATTACGCCTTTAAATTTTTTACACGTAGTTAGGAAACACCCTGTATAATAACGCAACCTCGCCACCCCTTTAAGATATTTATATGGCAAGAGAGGTACTATACCAACTGAACGATATTCTTATTCTCTACTCAACCGCACTAATTTTATATGTTTTGATAAATTTTTCAGAAGATAATTAAACTTCGTACTAATTAAACATCTTACTACAGATTAAACTAGTAGAATAGCTTTTCAATAATGCTTTTTACACACCAACGTAGTCAAGTACGTTATTATGACCCGAACCTTCAGTTTAAGGAGGTAGTCTAGTGTGAACGTCTAAACATGAGCACATTTTCAATATTTCTATTTTTCTAAAAATATTGCATACAATTGAGCACCCTTTTTGCCCTAGAAATGTATGATTTAGGACAATAGATTTTTTATTTATTTATTTAAAAATATGTATAAAACTATGAAAAAATGAAAAAAAGCGAATTTTGCCATGAAATTCGGTATATGGGGTTAAAATAATATTTTAAACGACTTTTTTTAATAATTTTTTTCGATATCTCTAGCGCGAAACAAAATATCGCGAATCAACCCTGTTTGTCAATTTGTTGTTGACAAAGTTTACAGTTCGGATATCAGTTGAGCATATTAAGAAATGCGACTCATCAACCGATGCCACTGTGCAAAAATTCAAGTCTGCACCCCTTCAAATAACGAAAATATGGGGGTGTCTTCATCCTAAATGCGACACACTGTATATAAATATATTAACATTAAAACCTATCGAGTTTGTTCGTCGAAAACAGTTCGATGAGAATATATAGTTCTCTTGTTTTCTTCATCTTCAGGACAAAAACGACGTTGAAGCTTTTTGTCCGTAAAAATTTCGTGATAATAAGTACCACACATCGTTCTGCGCATGTCCTCCGCTAAATCAGGACGTCGTCCAATGGCTAATGGACGTTCGTCGGCGACTACGTTTGTACATGTAGTTCAGAAATATAACGTTCGAAATTATTATGTTCGATGCGATCATACTGTAGAAGAATATTCAAATAGACATGCGCAGGGAGAACCTCAATATATACTTTATCTATCTACTCCAAATCCCAGGCGCGCGCTTTTAATGTCTCTGCTTGGAAGCATTATTATTAGTTAAAAAGGGAGGAATCGCCTAAACCGACTATGAAATATTAATTCTACGATTATAAACTAACGAAAAACCCAAAAAATCGTTATTTTTTATTTGTCACACTAGGCCACCCCTTTAAATTACGCACATTGCAGCACGAGGGGAGGGGGGGAGGGTCTAGAACGTGAGGATCATAAGCATTTCAGAACCATTGTGTATCACGCACGTTTCATAAAATATAAAACACTTAACTAAATTAAGCATAAATGCCGTAATACGAAGAGATAATGCTTCCTGACTTCTTCACATCAAAAGTGACGTTTCACTTGGTATTAATTTCCATGGCAACCGTAACGAAACAACAATGTGCGCAACAACAGTGCGGCTCTAAATTGACCCCGCCCCTAAATTCACTTTTTAATAAGTTATTAGTTTCTTAAAATTCAAAAGCAGCATTAAATAAGATTTAAAAAAAAAACTATTTTTTGACTTTAATTTATTGATCTATATATTATTTGTTTCGCCGTTAGGGCAAAGAAGTCGATTTTGTTAAATTGAAGCATGGACCGACTGACACCTCAAATTAGAGATATTTCAAAGTTGCATCTAATGGTGCAAAGCAATATAAAATCGATCGTCTAATTTTCAAGAAAAAGAGCTCTAAATAGAAAAGAATAAATGTTGTGAAAAATACAATACAAATTCGGATTAATACCACACAAATCGACATTCTCAACTATTAATTCGCGAAATTGAGTCCATCTATCTGGGTCGTCTTCTATCAATTTATGTGTGCAAAATTTTCATTTTGTAAGAATTGAATTTTTTCAACACTCTTTTTATCACGGGAAAGTGACCTCTCATTGCAGCACTGTTACCGAAGTTGGTTGTTAAGGTTCTATTACTGATTGAATCATTTTCAATTGCGCATGCTCAGGCACACTAGTCCACTCGCACCCTTGGCTTGCGCAGTAAATTTTCTAATTAGCCCCCGCAGGTATTTGGGAGTTGCTGGACGTTCCAGAAACCTCTCATTGAAGAATATTTCCTCAGCATGGTACTTTCAACCGGCTTCGCCAAGAACATACATCGCTTCAACTTTTTCTTCTATAGATCGCCTAACTAACAAAATGTTATAGCCCTTTTCAACGCTAACTCACAATTTATAAAAATAAGCAGAGAGTTAGCATAAAATCGAAAATAAATCAATCTCCCATCAGCAAAAAGTTTATTTATTCTTTATGTACCATTAAACTGAAATTGTATCGCATTTTTTACAACGTTTATTTATTCCTATTTATGGCTCTTTTTCCTAAAAACGAGTCGATAGGGTTTAAACCACATTAAACCATTAAATGCAATTTTAAAACGCCTTTAATTTGAGGTTTCGCTCGTCCAATGCTTCAATTCAGGGCCGCACTGTATGATTTCGGCCATCAGCTCCTTATTATTAATCTGCTACTCAACGGTTTTGGGAGAAAAGCGGGAAAATCGGCATATCTTGTAATAGTGGATATTAAAGTCAGTGATGATAAAATATTCCTTTATGTCACGGGGCATATCAAAATATGTGTTCATTACTCGTCAATTCTGTTTATACATTGAAAAAAAAATTTAATTTATTTAATACTAAAAAATTTATCAATAAATTTATTATACATGTTATATGTTTCAGGTGAATTTTACGTTTATCGGACTTATGGCACCGGTCTTTACTATATTTAATCAAGATTTGTAAGTACCTAACCTGAACTAACTCGAACTAACCTATCAATTTAACATACAGGGTGCTTCAGAGTAGTATGCCATAAATTCAAGGGGTGATTCCATAAGTGATTTTGAGGAAAAAAGTTTGTATGAACCTAGGTCCGTTTTCGCTTTCTGTCTGAAATACGGGGTGTTAAGATTTGCTTTTTTTTTTGTTTTTTTTTTAAGTCCGGACCTGCACTAAATGTTTTTATCAAACTTGGTAGGCATAAGTTAAGCGTGGAAACACATCTTTTAAGAGAAAGACGAATTTTCAAACGCAAGCAGTGGCGCCCCCAAGGCCATGACTCTGATTATTTTTTTGCGAAAAATATGCCACGCCTCTGCTTTTTCAAAAAAAAAAAAACAAAAAAATCTTTTTATTAATTCTAGTTCTTTTTGCTAAAAAAAAAAAAACGAGAAACGGAACATGGTGAAACAATCCATATTAAAAAAATCAGTGAAATTGTTTTTTTAGAGTGACAACACGATCGTGAAGCAAAAACGGTTTCCAAAAAAATGTTTTAAATTAGTTAACTATCAAGTGCATCAGTGTGTCTGCCAAATCGTAAAACCCTTTATTGAACGATTTTTCTGTTAGATTTTGAAGTGTCTGCCGTATCTGAGTAGAAGGCAGTAGCGTCCTGTTGGGGCCCGAAAAGTAACTCACCATTATGGTTATTTCTTATTATTGCGCTTATGGGCAAATCTCCCCTTCGGTGCGCTTGAAGTTCTTTAGCACAAGGGAGTCCGTAATTTACGGACGAATAGCGGATAATTTCGTTGTCGTTTAAGTTGTTTAACGTAAATGTACACGATCATTACTCCATACAGCTTCTCTCTGTAGTTAAAGTTGCATATTGAGTAATTTTTTTTTTCAGCTCAGTAAATACAGATAAAATCCCAAGTTATGCTAATTACTTACTGGACTCTGGGATCAAAGGAATTTTAGGTAAGACAGTCGGATAAGCTAAAAAAACCTAACAGAGATGTATATTTGTGGTATGCCGTAAAGGTACGTAACTTGGAATTCCAGACTATGCCGATTGAAAATACGAAGTTTCTGTGACTTTCGGAAGTATTCGATTACAACTGAAACTTTGGGAAAAAGATGATTTTTTTCCTGAACTTATTTATCGAAATAGTTTAAAATTATTAACACTTCATTGTTTCAACTTTTCCTCTTCTACAACGTAGCGATCTCACGTGTAAAACGTTTCGGTTTTCGACAATCACCATCAACCTCGTTTCTCTATGGGCACCAACTTGAGTTTTAAAATTTTCGAATTTTTTTTTTTTTTGATTATGACGATGTATGACATGTTTAGGTTTGGCCTTGCGGATTGAATGCAAATGCCAAAAATCCTGTTTTTGCAGAGAATAACATCCGTGCTTTTATTTATTAAAAACATTTTTGAGAGTTCGTCTGAATTTCGATTAACATCACTTAGTTACAAAACGACTAAATTTATTAATTAGCTACATTTTCAAGTGAAAAAAAACTGTATAATTATTGACCCCCAAATTGTGCAACTTTACTTCAAATTTGCAGATATGGAGATTCCCATGGTGGTGCCCTAGAAACAGACATCCTGTATATTTCCTAAAATAACAATTAATTTATCTACATTGAGTGTAAATTAAATCCGAAACACGAATAGACATTGACCCATAACAGCAACGTTTCGATGGTAACCATAAAGCTAACAGCGAGAGATTGTAACGACATTATGCCCGATTGGCTCCCTAAGTAAATAATGAGCCATGGGCGTGTTAACGTATTATTCCAGTATTTTAAGAAATGAGGCAAAAACGCGCTTTTCAGTCATTCAGTAAACACACCCAATAAAGGTACCTTTTAAAGCTAATAATGATGAGTAGGTAACAAACTGTAGTAGAGAGTTTTCTTACTGTCTCTAGATTATGACTAGTCTTAACTCTACACGGTTCAATAAACTATTAAATATTTTGCCAGTAAAGGTGCAAGTGAAACACTTTGCACCTCTAAACGTAACATACTATTCGCATAGATTTTTAACGTAAAGTTTCATATGACTGAACGGGGGAATCCCCAGCACAAATCTTTAGAATTGAACAACCAGCGACACGTGGAAGTTTAGGGCAGTACAAGGGGACTAATCTGAAAAACATTTAAAGTAGTTTCTGGTTGAGCATAAAGTTTGAACTTTCAGTGGGAGCATCTAGTGGAGAAGGAACATCTCTTTCAGTCCAAGAACGAAAAATTTTAACGGAAGCATGGACCAGTGCTGTTCGAAATACTTCACAACACTTAATGGTGCAAGTTGGAGGAGCTCCATTTCCAGACGTCGTCGACTTGGCCAGACATGCCGACACTCTAGGAGTTGACTCAATTTTAACTTTGCCAGAGTTGTATTTTAAGCCAACAAAATCTCAAGAGCTGATCAGTTACTTGAAGTTCATAAGTGCAGCAGCCCCAAATACGCCTCTACTGTATTATCACCATCCGAGCTTAAGCGGAGTTAACAGTAAGTTGTATGTTGATCACTACTTGGAGTTTAAGGGTACTGTTTACGAGATATATCTAATCTAACAGTTAAATAAATACGGGCCCAATGTTCATAGTCCGGCCCTTATATCTATGTTATGGCAAAGCTGTATATTTCATTTTTTTCATTTGTGAATTGCTACAATCGAAAAATGTTTCTTTACCAAATTTCATGACAATCCGTCGAAGGGCTCTTCCAACATAAATTATTTTAGCCAAATGGGGCCCCATATTCATAGAACCTTAGAACTTAAACGACAGACTTTGGACAAAAAGAAAAAATACGTGTTTGTTAATTTCATTAGTGGAAACCACGGTTAAAATATTTGCACTATGATCTGGAACACCCTGTATAGCGTGAATAACCCGTCAAACTTCCAAAAAAAAAATTTATTTTCATACTTTCTTAAGGTCGTCCAGCAACGTACCGCACAGCTGATTAAGACCCACCCTGTATATTATATACTACCAGATTACATAGATTATAAAGCCTCGATTTACAAATTTTACCTCTATACGTTATTTACTTATTATCGTCCTTGTAACGTTACTGCTAGTTACGTTCACTAACTGTGACAATTTTTGTGGCTTAGTTGACATGGCGGAATTCTTGAACGAAGCATCTCACCAAGTGCCAAATTTGAAAGGAGTCAAATATGCATCCAACGATTTAGCTGTTGCACATGCAGCTTTACGAGCGGCAAATGGTAAATACCGAATTTTTATCGGAAGCGACCATGTAAGTATGCTCTACTTGAAAAATATTTGGTCATACCTCTCGGTCGGTTTCGAATCATTTATTCTTTACTACGGTATAAAATAGTCTTTTACTTAACGAGTGCGGTAAAAGATACTTTACCGCACATGTTAAGCACGATATTTTCCTGCGAGCGCTTGTTGTTATTTCTAACGATTGGCCCTTTAATTTTCAGGTCATAGAACCAGCATTCTCCGTGGGATTTGATTCTGCAATTGTAGCATCATCCAACGCATTTCCTCGTTACTCTAAGGAAATATTGCAGGCCGTTAAGGACAAACAACTGGAGAGAGCTATAGACCTGCAACAAAATTTGACTAAAATTATGACCACTGTGACTAAATTTGGTAATTGACGTGTAGAAGGGAAAAAGCAGTTTGTGGGACAATATCGTGAACTTACGTGTAATTTTTCAGGTTCCAAGGTACCAGGGATGAAATTAGCCATGAATCTTTTTACACCTATCAACGTAGGATTGGCAAGACCTCCCTTACAGAATCTCAACCCCCATAGAATAGGGGAGTTCAGAAGCACACTAGAGCCATTATTATAGAGAACCTTTAATTCCTACGTATCACTTATCAATAGAATTTTCTTATAGAGTTAAACTAAAAATAAGTGTTGTACCATTGGAAATAGCCGAGAATCCACCAAATACCTATGCGTGATTGGTTGTGTTGAATACTCATCCAATTCGTCATCTTTTGCTTACGTTTGGGTCTATAATATATTAGAAGACTAAAAGAATAGAATTCATAAATCACTCAGCTTAAGGGTTGTTCTGGTTTGACCGTGAGGACCTATGAGAAGAAATACACACGCCATTTATCAAGGTTGATATTTGCCATGCCCTTCGCAGAGTCAATGTGTTAAAATGTTAATTGCAAAAACCTTTTAAGGTTTACATTTAAGTCATTTAAACTAAAACCCCAAATTTGAGGAACTAATCAGCGTCCTGGTTGGTCAACCAGAGCAAAGAGGGCAGATACCAAACCCTGCTCGTTTTTCGCTCCAGAGTTTTCTCAAGACAGAATTAATTTGGGACTTGAGCCGAAAGGTAGTTATCCACGTTTTCCTCCTAATTCACTCTTAAACTTGATTTCGTGCCCAAGTTACATGTAAAAAAGGATCATTCTGATCTTAATATGGACAATTGTTGAAGTGATTTCTAGTGAAATTCTAGTGTTTTTCTTCAGTTATCACACTGATTATCGTGGCGGTAACCGTATACAAAATAATACCTGGTCTCAGAAGACCTTTCCTGAAGACTTCAACAGTTGTGACAACTGTATATTTGTATTCTTGGAAATATCTATGGAAAATTAGTTAATCAGGCAGTTGCTGCACCTTAATGGATTTTGGGCAATTTTCTTGATTGTCTTTTCCGTAACAAGTGGCTCCTGGGTGAAGAGGGGAGGATTTTTAGTGGGTAGGTGCCTCATTTAGGGGCGAATCCCACATAATCATGGCCGCCAGACCATCAGGCCGCGCTACCTAGGAAGGTTTCCCTTTACAAAATAAAAGTTAGTCCTATCTCAAACATATTGCTAATTGTTGTTTTGGTTCGATTCCGGGTCTCCAAAACGTGTCATTTTTCCCTTTAATGATTTTCCACTTTTGTCAATAAATCATCAAACGTTTCTTGATTTATTCTAAAGTATTCCCAGAATTTTGCTTCTCCTTCAGTTAGTTTACTTTTTCAACATTATGCACCCACATTTTACCCATTTTTTTCTTTTTTGCTTTTGTATCTCTTTTCGCTCTTCCTCCATCCCATACTATTGCCACGATGGAAAAATTAGTATTACTAAAATTGGAGAACATTCTTCCCACGAGCACTCTAAAGACATACTCTCGAAAAGCCCGAGAATATGGTGATACGTGACATGCGGCTACCAAGCTCGAGAATATGTGATCTCGAGATATACGGAACTCGGTACTATTCACCTTTATCACTTGCCTCACATCCCTTCTCGTATTGCAGATGTGTGGAGAGACGTTAAGGCATTTCGTAGGTGAAGTCAAAGAGAAATCTGGAGGTGACTGAGTTGTACAGTTTTTGAAATTTTAAAGCAAAAAGTTTGTTCGGCCGAAATTTGACAACGTAGTCACTGTGGACGGTCAAGATGTGGTGAATATGTTGCCACATCCCAAGGAAGTCCGACGGAATATTTTCAAATTTGATTTTAAATTTAATAATTATAAGCTCTCATAATAATTATTGTTTAGGTAAGTGTTTTTTTATTTTTATATTGTTATATTAGCTTCCATTTATTATTCAAAAACCCTGGGATTAATAGTAAAACGCAGCTTTTTTTTATTTTTTCACATATACCCCATAAACACGGTATATTGCTTATACTAAGGAACCACCACGTCATTATTACGTTTACCCCTAATGGTGGGGCAAATGTGATGTTGTAACACTCTTTACAAAAAAAAAAGAGTGCCGACACGCTTTCGAACATTAGAGTTCGATCGCCCTGTGGGCATTGGCCAAGCGCACTAGGTCCACTGCGCTTTTTTTGGAGATTTTATTAAAATATTTCAAAAATTTGAGAAAACGTCAAACATACCATTCAAAAACCATGACACATTTACCCCACTGCCCCTTACAACATATTATTCCGTCCAAGACACTCTAGAATGCTCGCACGAGCGATCTCGATATGGAATTCTTAATTCTAACAGTAAAAAAATACCTCTTGATTTTAGTTAAAAGAATATTTTTAAAGCATCATTTTTAAATATCTACTACGTGTATATACAGGATATCCTACATTCGAGTCTGACCAATTGGAATCTCGGAAACGGTAAGAAATACGAGGTCAGATTGTTCTGTGCCAAAGTTGCTTAATCGGTCACTCAACAAAATCCTTTTTTGATAATTAAAAAAATTCGAGTGATTTCGGAGATACTTAAAAAAACCGTTAATTTTCAAAACTTCTTCAGCTACAAAGCGACATTAGTCAAATTTTTATTTAACATTTCAGCTACGCACCATCATCAACTTCTTTTTCTTAATGCGAACAGGTATTAGTTTACCAAATCCGTTCCATGAAAAAATACATTTAAATAAATGAACACGCCTGTCTCTGCCTTGCGCGTTAGATTCTATCAAGGATAAAGTGGGGCAAGATGACGTACGGGGTGAGATGACAGTTTTCGAAGCATTTAGTTGTAATTTAAGCCACTAGATGGCGATTGAATCTGTTGCTTCAGCTTCTAACTGCAAAATTTAAAAAACCCACCGTTTGACGTAATAAATGTCAGCTTGAAGATAAGGGATTTTTCAAAAAAGGCAAGTTTTAATGAAAAATGTTCTTATGTCTCCTATTTCTTGATAATTAAAATACTCTGCAGGTGTCGTTCTAATTTCGAAGGTTTTTTGAATCTTTACAAAATATTCTTTATTAAATTGTTTATTAAAAGAAATCGATAAAATTTGGTTTTTGCTAGATATCTGGAAAGCCATAGGTATGTTCAAGAAGCCAGAAGTGGCTTTAAACTCGTCCCCTCGAGTTGTAATTCTCTCCCCGTTCCACCGACTTAGAAACTCTGCCAGTTTCCGAGATCCCTTCTCCAATCATCAACAAAACTCATCCTGTATATACACAAATATTACTGTGGAAATGACATTTTCCATGGACAGGTTCATTTTCCTACCATATGTGAGTGACCTTTGGTCATTGGCTGCGAGAGACTCATCACAATCCTAATTTGGTAACAATTTCGGATCATTGGGAAAATGTTTACGGTTCTGCATGGTTCTACCATGAAAAAAAAAGATTGATAAAATACCTTCAATATCTATGCATCCTCTTTATCAGTTCCATTTAATTGTTGTTCACTTTAGACGAATTGGTTAAAAGTGTTCTCTTTAACTTCAAGTTGCGCTAACAGTAGAAAGGCAAAAAGAGGGGGAAATACGCGATATTAATGTCATTATGAGTTTTTTTTCGGTAGGACAAAATTGTGTTAAAAAATGTTACAGTGTATGGGTAATAGACACCTGTACGATACATCGGTTATTTGGGTACAGGATCGTGTTTTTTTACCATTTACCCTTAACAAGGTTAAAGAACCTCAGAATCGATAAAGGCTATCCTTTTTTATTTTTTTGGAAGTTTGGAAGGAAAAAATTTCGAAAATACTAAAGTGACCCGAATTTTATGCTCGCCAGTATATTTTACTTTTATCTACTTGAAGGTAGATCTTTTCTTTATGAAAACCACGTGGCCGAGGCGATAAACCAAAGGGCGGCTGTAGTGTTGGTCCCTAATTGTAGAGTGGTGGAAATTTTACTAATCTTTTGTATAGTCAGTTCTTGCGGAACTTTGTTAGCGACAACACGGGCGTGCCTCCTGACTGCATTCAATAAAAGAAGTATTAAAATCACTTTGTGGTGATCATTTCTAAATCCCATATCCAACAAAATTATAATGCAACGTGCTGAAACCCGACAAAAACCCGTTTTTACACACAACTGTCTTAAAGCGTCACAGAGTCGTAGCGCCTTGGGGAGGTACAGTCGCGGTCATATAAATAGCACACTTAACTTCAGGTCCAACTGAGAAATAAACACTTCTTATCTGCAAATGATAAAATTTAGGTTTTTTGTGAACAAAGGACAACATTTTTAAGAAAGGTCTTAACTTGTCCCTCTACATGTTCGATTATTTTCAAATTCAGTTGTTTAGTGTGGTCATATAAATAGCACGTTTTCTAAGATCGCTGAAAAATATCACGTAAATTAACAATTTGTTTCTGAAAGTATGATATTTAGGTGTTTCCTTATATTCGATTACTTAATTCAAATTTTTTAGTGGGAAAAAGTAAGCATTGTGGTGTAGAAAGAGGAAATCTCATCGTTCGTTTGAAAAATGAAGGTCTCAGTATTTCAGAGATTGCTAATAATATAAAATGTTCTCAAAAACTTGCTTACGATGCCCTTAAGTCATTTGAATCTACCAATAGTACTGAAAACAAAATTAGAACGCCTAGAAGTCGCAAAAACTCGGCAGCAATGGATAGATCAATCACCAGAAAAAGCAAGTCTGATCCTTTTAAAACAGCCAGGCAAATTAAACAAGAAATTTTGAATGAACCTAATGTCAATTTATCTGTTAGAACTAGTAGAAGGAGATTAAATGAAATTAATCTAAGAGGATGCATAGTGAGAAAAAAGCCACTGGTATCCAAACGAAATCTAAAGAGTGGATTAAAGTATGCGCACGATCATGTGAATAAAGACATTAAATTTTGGAAAAATATTCTGTGGAGTGACGAATCAAAGTTCAATCGGTTTGGTAATGACGGAAAAATATTGGTACGGCGCCCTCCAGGCCAAAGCCTCAATAAAAAATATACTATTAAAGCCATAAACCCCGGCGGAGGGAGTGTCATGGTCTGGGGAGCTTTCTCGTGGAATGGACCGATTTATGTGTAAAGATATCCTTTCCACTATCATGGAGCCTTATGCAGATGAGTATATGCCCCTAGCATACAAATTCATGCACGACAACGACCCTAAACATTCGTCAAAACTTGTAAGAGGCTGGATTAGGGATAACATGGTAGGTGTTTTAGAGTGGCCGTCACAGAGTCCAGACTTGAACCCTATAGAAAACTTATGGAGCCGCATAAAACGGGATCTACAATATAAAAATCCTACAAATTCAGAGGAATTGTGGAGTAATATTCAAGATGCTTGGAACAATATTCCAGATAGTTTTTGCAGAAAGTTAGTGGAGTCTATGCCATCAAGATTAAATGCGGTTACACGAAATAAAGGCTTATAACATGAAAATTTGGTTTAATGTGAAATGTGCTATTTAAATGTCCCATCAAATATCATAAACTTTAGAGTAATCTTTTGTTTTGTATTTGTATTAGGTTCTTTTTTGTTTATATTTTTCGTATTGGCAAAATAAATCAGGAGACAGTCACAATTGATAAATTAATATAAATTTGGAAATATTGAAAATTTAAAAGTGTGCTATTTACATGACCGCCACTGTATTTCCGAACGTGGACTCTGCTACTCAAATGTCCTCTGTTGCGCTGCATAATCCCTAGGATTCATAGTTCTAAATCGTCCTGTGGATTGATGCTGCTTTTTATCCCTGAACATAAGATAAAAATACCTAAATTTTCAATTAGAAAAAAAAAACTATGGCGCACTGATCGGTAAGCATAATGAAAGAAATCTTCGAATTTGATCTGAAGTGTTAAAATTGAAAATGAAACGAAGTACAACCTCTGAAAATAAACGAAAAGTAGCCATTCCGATGGTTCGGATATTAGTTTATTTGCTTCATAAACGAAGGGTGTTCAAATGTAAATATCAGCTCCATAAGGAGACACCAAAAATAGTCTTTTAACTAAAATCAACTGCGTCCTATCTGACAATAGGATTCCGATTTCGATTGTAAAATGCCAAACTGAAACACCTTAAGCTACAAAAATAACAATCAATCGGAACAAAAATTTCATCATTAGCAACAGTACATACAGTTTCTGATATACTCGATAATAATAAATTATGAGTTTGTCTTACAAAAACGTTGAAGCAAGCTTTTCCACACACACAGTACTTAGCATTGTCCAAATAATCAATGACGGTTATGGGCAAAGTACCTTTCGGATATGGGATTCGTGCCCATAGGACCTTTTTACCCGCACATTCTTTTAAACTGCGCACTTGTAGTGGTTTGGGATAGATCCCAGCGCCATTCGGCATGTTTTGGGCAAAGTTGTTATTGGATATGTCAATGCTTTGTAGACGCAACTTTTTGACGCTCCCCGGTAAAATCGTGAGCAAGTTATTGGAGGCCGAGAAAATTTTTAGGTGTTTTAGGCTTCCAATTCCCACAGGTAACGATGTAAGGTTATTATGACTAAGGTGTAAAGTTGTAATGTTGTATAACTTCACTATTTGATCTGGCACAAACGTCAATTCATTATGAGTCACGTCTAACAAGTGTAAGCTTTTAGACAAACATCCTCCGATCCACTGCCATTGCTGGAGACTGCTTTTGCCCAGTGAATTATGCGACACATTTAACTCATTCAAGTTAGGTAATCTATTCAATTCTTCGGGAAGATATGCGATAAGGTTGTTACTGAGATTTAGGACTTTCAATCTGTTGAGCTGCAGTATCCCATTATCTAGACCCGATCTCTGGATATCATTTATGTACAGTGATTCCAGGGTTCGTGGAAATCCTTTCAAAGGGTAGTCAGACCTAAAATAAAAAAAAGGAAAAATTCACATCAGTTGCATATAAACCACAATGTTACGCAATATGGCCTCTTTGCGTTGCTTTTAGGGGGTATAAGGCAAAGGGCGACGGGGGAACGAATGGATGAAAATGAGCGTGGCCACCAGGTCTAAATAGAATTGAGTTATTTTCATTTGTTTGTAACGCATAGAAGAACTATGGAGATTGTCCATTTTCAAATATTACATATTTGCTCTATTTCGAACATTATGTACGGGATTGTCTAAAAGTTTGGGGCAATATCAAATATATCCGTTATTTCCAAAGGACATGAGTAGATAAACAAGGGGGGTATCACGTCAAATGTACAGTTTTCGCATAGTCGATATTACCGCTATTCCGTTATTTGTATCGTTCCGTCATTTCTTTGCCGGTATGGCGACATGGACGGTTAACATAACGTTAATTTATCGGAGTTTAGCGCAAACTATTTTTTTGTCGTTACGTAGAGATTAACATGGGGTGTTATGATGAAAAGTTTGTCAAAATATATATTAGGAGAGCATTTTTTCTTTTGCTGGCCTAAATGATTCTTGGCGAAGTTCTACAAAAGACCCAGGTTCAAAAGCGTGTGCACAACTCTACCCGCTAGCACCCCAATTCACACGCGTGCGCACAACGGCATTCTCTACATAACTTCTGGCCTATTTCTCACACCGTCAACTGCATTGAAAATTCGATTATGTAAATCTTGAATATGATCAATTGGTGTTGAATAAACTGTTGATTTCAAAAAAACCCACACTAAAAGTCACATGGCGTCAAATCTGGGGATCGTGGGGTCCATTGTACTGGAGCATCATTTCCCCTTTCGATCCATCGCTCAGGAAATGTATTATTTAAATATTGTCTAACCCTGAGGATATAATGTGGAGGCGCCTCACATTGCATGAACCACATGCCGTCACGAATTAATAATGGCATGTTCTCCAACAAGTACGGTAAAATTTCTTAAAGGAAGTGCAAATAACTTTGTTCATTTAATCGATTTGGCATCAGAACAGGCCCGAGAATAATTTGGCCAATTATTTTAATCCATACATTAGCTTTAAATGTTTGTTGATGAACTATTTTGAGGACGTGCGGATTTTCATCAGTATAAACATGTTCATTGTAAACGTTAGTTATGCCGGATCTAGTAAAGCAAACTTCGCCGATAAAGAGAATTTTTTTTTTAAGTTCTTGATTATGAACCTGATAATGCATGATTACATTAACTTTAATAAAAATGTTTTGAATATCAAAGTTATTTGGTGTCATTAAGCTGACTATATTTTTAAACAAATATGACTCCAAAGCCCAAAAGATACATTTTTTTACTAGAAATTTACACGCAAAAATTATTCATCACAATGTAAGCTAAATCCTCATTCAGCTTAGAACAATGTTTTTAGAACATCCTGTATATTTGCTTTACCACTAAGCATTATAATATTGTATTATTTCCCTATTTGGATGTTATTTATAAGAGCTACATTCATATTTTGTGTGATAAGTGGTGTAAATTTATCATTAATATGAAAAAGTATAATAATGTAACAGTGAAGGTCATGCGATGAAAATATGTTGATAAATATGTCAAAACTACTTGAACTAGGTCTTGCTACATTGGTGCTACTAATTTTAGACTCAGATGCCCTGACATACGTAGGAGACAAATTAATCTTGTTTAATAAAAAAATAATCAAATTACTATGATCTGCATGATTAAGCTTTGAGGCACAATGGTATCAGCATTTTTTGCCTAAAATGCGAGATTGTAGAACACTTTGAAATATAAATTGCCACTCTGTCCTTTCAATTGGTCTAGAATTAAATACAAGACATATCTTTCCAATTTCCAGACACTTTAAAACCCAGAAAAGACTCATGAAACTCTATAAATGTCTTTTTGATGTCAGAAGTGCTCATACTCATTGCTCCATGTCTATCTAATTTTCATCTGTTATTTATGTTCTAGTTTAGTTTTTAAATTTCTCGAGAGAAGTAGTACTTAAATGATGGATTAACCTTTGGTAAAATTTAGCCACTTTCTTCTTTATGTAAGTGGGTAAATAGCTATATAAAAATTTTGTATATCCGCATTTCTTAAATAAACATGCTTTCTCCACTACTTATTTGAAAAGATGCCATTGTTGGATGTGTGGAATGACTAGTAGAATGTAAAGTACTTCTAAAATAGTTGGCTAATAGTTATATCACTCGTTATTTACATAAAGACCTAAGGCCACGTGGTAATCATCCCTATTGCTATTTCATTTTTAGTTACCATGAAAATGAATGTTAAGGAGTGAAGAAAAATTGTATTTACACCATTATTGTGGAATATTTGCCATTCTCAAGTCTTAGATCTCTCAGAGCTTTTAGATTTACACTTGACATTACAATAATAATAATAATAAATATTCAAAGGGTCAAAGTTAGTGTACATACACATATTTGGCTAGTGTTTAGCCCTTAAAAAACACACTGGTGGACTGATATTTACCTCTTATTGATAATCAATTTTGTAGATGTCGCATCTCTGCTTTTTATGGGAGTAACACTCATACTAGAATAAGTAAGTTCTTTGTCAGAAATTGTTTTGTCAATTGCACGTTTTAGAAGATGAATGAAGCCTTTAATTTGTAATGCGTCTCCTTGAATGCACAAGTCATATTCAGGATTCTTCAACTGTATGGTGCATTTTCCTTCGTTAATAAATCGAGTTAAGACATTCTTAATATTGTTTTTTATTGAATATTTCGTCCCTGCTTTATTCTGGCCAGAAAATAAAAGCAGACAAAACTCATCGCTCTTGGGATGCTTGCATAAAGCCAAGGTAGATTTGCAGGGCTTCTTCCTTACAGCAGCTGGTAAATTCGGTAATAACCTATTTACCACACAAACAGTACACTGGATTTTCATTTTATTTGTCTAATCATCACTACACAGACCACAACACTTGCAACAGGCACTTATTACTTTCGAGTTTTTTTATCCGCTACAACATCGGCCGACAAAACATCTCCTCCAACACCGAAAATAAAACAAAACAACATGTGTAGTGTTGGTCAAACATTTCAAAATTTTAAAGTATCGATTTCAACAACCTCGATATGGATACCCCATGCATAATACTCTCTATCGATACCTTAGAATTCGATATTCACCTAGAACGACATTTCTCAGAGAGGTACCGAGAGAAACACTTGTAGGTAAAAAAATAGTCGCAAATAATTTAGGGTTCTACTGGTTTCGAACTGAAAACCTGGAATTACAAATAATATCGTTCACATATAGAGCGAAGTCGTAAATAAGGGCTGCCCCCTTTGACTTTTGTATCGTGTAATAGACGAAGTAGAAATTTGGTATAGGGTAACTCGTGTTGTGCAAATGCGACATTTTAATATAAACGTCAACGTCAAAAACTAATAAATCAAAGCCAGATACCAATGTGAAAAATAATTTCGATAGAACGCCCTATTTAATTTCTACCCTATTAGATTTATGGATTCATGTTAGTTTTATAAACATTTGTTACATCGTACGTTAAAAAAAAATTCGATTAAGTGGAATTTGTAATTATTTGGCAGCGGGCCCCCCATACCTTAATGTGTTCTGCGTAATCCCAAACATAAACACATAAACCTAACCTCATTTAAATATAACTCTGTCTCTTTTTATTATTAGTTGGATTTTATTGAAAATAAAGCGAACGTTGGTTAGTTCAAGTCTTTTGAGTGGTAAAAGTGATATTTGCAGTTGGACAAAAAGTCTTTACAGTTGAGTGTTATTTTCACAGTTCAAAAACCGAGAATGAGTCTTTGAAGTTCAATTCTGTTTTCAAAAGTTTCGTGAAAACTTTTCCCACATTGAAGTACTGGAATCGCAGTTTAGCGACGCTTTCAATTATGTCGTGAAATTGTCTCATAAAACTGGCGATCACAAGGTGATTCAAACGTGACCTATTTGTGAAATAATTAGACCTTCCATTCAACTGAACATTTGTCAAAATGTTAAAATGAACCCTCAACCAGGGCCTTCTCATTAACGGAAAAAAGAATCTATGATCCATATAAAGTTTTAACAGACGAAGAGTTAGTTCAATGTTTGTAAGATGGGAGTGGCTTAGAATATTTTCCCGAAAGAGAAGAAGTTAATAGTTGTCCCTCCAAATCGGAGTCAAATAATAACAGTTTAGTTGACAATGCTATAGCTCAGCTTTCACCAAATTATCTTGAATCTAATATAATTCAAGATTTTCAGTGGAGTTACAAGAGGATATTAAAACAATTGAATGTAAAGCAAAAGTTGGAAACACTTGACCATACTGTTAAGTCTAGTGTAATTAGTGGATTATTTAGCGACATATTGCTCGCCCCAATGCTACGCCCATGTAGCCCACCTGCTGTATTGCTGTTCTCGGCGCTGATTTGGGTTCTGTCTATATGGCGTTTTGATTAGCGATATTGCTTTGGAATTTTCTGCCAACAATTCCAACCGTTCTCAGCTGAGAAATTTGCTCAGTATGGGGATTCAGCGATAGGTCTTTGTCGGCCTAATCAACTCGACGATCAGAGGGCGCGAGCAATAAATCGCGGTACCCCTTGGGCATAGGGATAAATATATCAGCGTCAGCACTTGAATTTACGTTAAGAAATTTCGGGAACCGATATTCACTCACTATTCAACACCGGTTCCCATCACACGCCTTGCCGCGATCTGTTCCGTGTAAAAGGGGTGTTATATCATTCCACACAGTATTAAGTATTTCGGGTCAAACAAATCAATAAATAAGTTACCGAGTATTTCACGAGTCTTACTATTTCAAATCACGAAAAGTACCGTAAAAAAAACTCACGAGGGTGGTTACTCGCGCCGAATACGGAACGAACTCCCCTAGCCCCAACACATATCAAAGTTAAAAATATTTATAGCTCTGCTTTTTCACATAGATACTGTACAACTCACACGCATAAATGGCTACTGGAAAACTGATGCTTTTTTCAATATACTAATTTGCAGAAAATATATGTTGAAGAATAGGTTTCTTCCCTTTTACTAGATTATTATTTATGATATACAAAAATTAAGTAAATTTGTTGATTTCCTTTGCTTTGCATATTTAAATTTGCAAAATTCTGAAGAGCGCATATATACTTCTTAATTTTGACAAGATTTTTCTGAATAAACACGTTAAATCTATGATATGCAGAAATAAATATATGAACAATTAGAATGAAAAACACAAATTAAAAAAATTGGCATTCAAGAATGGTTCAGAAGCATTAGCCTGAAGTCAACCTGTTAAAAGACTCCATAAGTAAAATCAATAGATATTTTCCAATAAACCATCACATTTGATACGAAAATCGATCAACAGAAATTACACATAAGAAAAACATAGCAATAATAATTGAAAACGAATCACTTTTTACTTCAACATTTTTGATATTAAGTTAACAGACAAAATAAAAATATTACATTCAATAGCATATGTACAAAGTGGCCAACTCTCAGTGTAAGCAAAACAAGTTTTTATATATTGAGTTAGTTTTTTATACATTAGATATATGTTTCAAGAGTAAGAATGTAAATGCAATTTCGTCCCATCTTTAACCGTTTGGGAGATGCGGCCTTTGTAAATACAATAAAAGTCAATTTATCATTTTGAAAACTGTCGAAAACCAAAACGAGATATGCTACATCAAATATATAGTAATATACATGTTATTTCATTAAAAAAAATTGTATGTTTAATTTATTTTGCGTTTACCTCAAGTGAACATTATAAATAAATCTAGAAAGTAACATTTAAAATACATACGATGCTTCAATTATGTATGATGGACGAATATTAAATGACCAAAGAAACTACACATTTTTAAGATTACACAATTTATAAGATTTTTTTCATCTTTCCTTAGTTATGTAAAAGGGATTAGTTTCTGACGAATTTTTGTCAAATTTCAAATCAGTATGTTTCCAATTTCCTTATAATCCGCTCCCATATTATCCGACCACCTCGTATTTGCAGCGACGTACAAATTATAATCTCTATTCTTTGGCAACAGGTTTTCTTCTAGGTTTAGATCCCCTTTTGAAATCTTTGTCTTTGGTTCCTTCTTTCGATGTCAATTGAGGTGTATTTCCTGCCAAAAAATTACTGACAACATCAGAAACCTGCGGAACCTCGAATTTTGTCATTTTCTGTATTTGTTCTAAGTCTTTTTTTGTCTCGGGATCATTCATGACTTTAGGGAGAATCATTATCAAAACTACAGGCAGAAGCATCATTATCATCATTGGGTTAAATAAGAAGTCAGTTATGCGCCACTGCTCCCGAACTTGGAAATACCTAAAAGAAAATTTCACGATAATAATATAGATATTATATATATAGATATATATAATATCTATAAGATCAAATATTTTTTTTGCAAGCGTTATATTCTATTACCTTATGTTCTCCATATTTATGGTAAAATTTCTGATTTTTTATAATAAATTAAAAAAAACTATTTTTGGTCGTTTCGGATAAAATAAAATAATAAATAATATAAATGATATAATATACTTCAAAAACTGCGAGAAAGATAAATAAGGTGATGATCTTCTTAATCAAAACTTCCGCTTCTTTAAATGGAAACAAAATAATAATGTACTCTCTATACAATGTGTACGAAAACTCCGGCAATTCTGAAATATCTCCAGAAATATATAGGGTGTCTACTAAATGATGGCATTTATTTCAAGGGGCGATTTATTGTTACACGTTACGGGAAAAAAATTCTAGTAAACGTATGTGCTATCTTGCTTCGTTTTAGTGATACGGAGTGAGAGTTTTTTTTCGGTTTTTTATAAATATTTCCGGACATAGGGCAATGTCTCAATGAAATTCAGTATTCAGGGATTTTCCGAGACGAGAAATTCAAATGTGACATCGGTTTTACTGCAATATGTAGGGGCTGCGCAAGAAAGTAATGTCCTTGTGTTAAATTTGCCCTAACGTTTTTAGGACAAATTTTTATATAAGATATTTTTTAATATGTTGTAAATTTTCGAGATATTTCAGGGTTGCCGGACTTTTCGTACACAGTATATACAGGATACACTCAACAATATACACGTCGAAAGAAAGTGCTATTTTTTTGTTTATATTTAGACCATCTTCTGAAGTAAACTGCAGAGGAAATTACTTTTTTTTCTTATATTGAGCTTAAGTCATTCTTAATATTTTCTTTTATGATTAAGCACACTATTGAGAACTAAGGCATTATTGCTTTAATTCAAATGTTCCGAATTATCTAGGAAACAAACTACGTTAACTCTTGAATGAAAAACTATTTATCTATGTATTCCGCGGGGTATTATAAAGCAAATCGAAAAATTTAATTTTAAGACTGAGTAGATCTCCACATAAGTGAAACGAAACTCCAATTTATGCTGCACCTTCATCCTACAGGGCGTTCCAAAAAATCAGAAATTTTACGACCCGCAGTGAATGCTTACCGAGTTTTTCCTAACGCCTTAATTCTTAATGGATACGGCACTTGATTGATAAGTGAGGTTTGTATGTGGTTAACTTTTCTAGCTCTAAATTTGCCTTTTGAATTTATTTCCACTCTAACGGGCTCGTAAGTGAATTCTGGATGTAGAACTTCAACTATGTAAGATCCGGATGGGACATTGTGAATTAGAAAACTTCCATCTCGCTTAATAAATCCTACGAATAAAAATCTTTTAGACGGGAAGAAATCGTTCTGAAATTATTTTAGGATTTTGAACGACCGACATTAAAACCAAGTCTTTCTAAGCAAACATGGAAAAATAGGAAGGACTTTTTTTATATTTCTCATCTTGATATCGTCCACTCAAAACTTCTATTTTATTTCTCACACTTGAACTATTTATTTAACTTCAAACATATTTCAAATCTGAAGTCTTGGGGATCAGAGGTAAGTGGCTGTAAGAAGAAGTTAGAGTGTTAAAAACTAGCAGTGTATGCATGGTGTTTTGTAATAATCGATGATCATTAACAAAAAAACTCAAGTTACAATTGAAATATCAGAAAAACATCTTTGATAAATGAATCCTTCAGCTATTATCATTGTTAAATATTCTATGCAAATGACTTAATCAATGCTTAACGTTTCCAAATAAGATTTTTTTAAATCTTCCATTATTTCAGATTAGTTCTGGTTAGTTCACACAGTGTGTTCTTACACAAATACAAACATTAACAACATTTCTTTATTTTTAAAAGGCATACAGAGTCAATATCTGGTATATTAATCAAGTAATAAAAAAAATTTAATAAAAATACAAAACAGGGACCTAAGTCAGAAATTAATTATCTTATTCAGACGTCACCGATTCAAGTTGGAACAGAGGAATTGCATAAGTAGGTGAAGGACCACACAAAGTTTTTAACTTGTCACATATCCTTGCAAGATCCTGTGTACAGGGCGTCTCGAAAATAGATGATTAAAGTTAAACAACATCGAAAATAATACTAAAATTCTATAATAGAATCACCAAGACAAGTCGGAAGAGGAATTGTACAAGTAGAACAAGAAGTCTAAAGTGCATTGAGAGACTAACGGTTGAAGTAGGCGGAGTCAGTTCGGTCGGTGTCTCCACTTCGATGTTTAGATTAGTATCGATTTCGCTATCTTCGTGGCGATGGAAATTTAAAAAAATATCAGTCCAAAAAGCAACAGTGCAAATAAATGGGCTCTATGCGTTAAAATCGAAATTCTTTACGTGCTTTACTTGCACTATTTAATTTATTTATTATCCGATATAGTTTTAAACGATAAACGAATTGTTCCGTTCTGTTCATCAATTGACCTCGCGTCTGCAGCCAGAGCTGCTGACTCAGTTTTAGAACTTTGTACGTGATAGCTTAATGTTTTGGGGAGATATACGTATTTAAGGGCGTACCGAACTCGTGGAACTGTTTGGACGAATGACGGCGGGCAGGCATATCGCCGACATCCATCAAGATCAAATTTTGCCATACGTGGGTTATATCGGATATAAAAGATGTGTGTAAATGTACGCTAACGCGCGACCATATGCCGCTGCTGTCGCCGTTAACCACCTGGATGGAGTCCATATTCAAGTGTTGAATTGGCCGCTCTATAGTCCAGATTTAAATCTTATAGAACATAAGTGGGATGAACAAAAAAGGTGCATAAGGAAATCAAATCTTGTTCCAACTTCAATAGAAGAGTTTCAGTTTGTACACCATTATGAATGGAGTGGAATTCCTCAAGAATATATTTAAACTCTACTTGGTAACGTGCCAAAAAAAAAATGAAACTGTAATTAGAGCTTGAAGAGAAAATACTTGACACCAACTAAGCTGTTTTTTAAATCAAAACACTTATTATTTTGCTACATTGTAGTAGCTATTGATTATATAAATATTAATCTTCCTATAAAATTTTAATAAAAATTTGTGAAATGAGCTGGTTTTATTAATGCAAATGGTAAAATTATCTGATTTTATTTTTTTAACAAAAATGTATGAAAATTATAAAATATTCAACAATTTTGTCCATGGGTGTATATGAAAAATAACTTTTTCACTATCTTAAAACCATGTGTGATGGTGGCATTAAAAATGTACCATGGTACTGTCTGGCCACCCATACTGTCACATTTTTTAATAGAATACTTCAACTTTGCACACATTAGCAAATCCCTTTCAATAGAGAAGAATTGTCTCATCTCAGTGTGCACAAGTGCATGCAACCTGATTTTTACAGGGTCTATTTTTTTTCCATTCGTAGTCTTACACCATCCACTCACAATGGCCAGAGCGATCATATTTAGAGTCTGGCTAAGAAAAGCTAATCAGTTTAATTCAAAACTAGAAAAGATTATTATGTTGGTGAACAGAAAGTAATTCACAACTTCATGTTATTGCTAATAACTGCTCTCTAATAGATAGTACACAGGCAAGTTCATTAAACAGTCAGGCCAAGCAATTTCAAAGTAATTTAGATAAATAAGGCAAGAAAATGAATTCTCATGTTGATGAGGTGGTTCTCAATGAACAGGTCAGAGTTGGTGAACAGAGGTCATCAAAATGTCAAATAGTTTCTGTCCACATTTACCACAGGTGACTCAAGTGACAGTTTCATAGGTACTTCCCACCTCAAAGTAGCTTATAACATGTTGCTACCTCTTGAGGTGCTATTATTATTGTTTTTTTTCGGAAGTTCTCCTGGACCTTTGAGAAATATTCATATGGACTTCCCTTATTTCTTAAATATCTAAATATGTCTAGGGAACCTGGACCTCAGTCCGGACTCTGATATATGGGAACCCACAACCGGAAACTTCTTACCTATAAATTCTCCTCCATTTACATGTATGACAGTAAGGGCCTGCCAATTTGAATTTTGGTAAGGAAACTCAGAAGATAAGGGAAAGACTCGTCCTTCTATAGTATAGAGGCCAGACCCATATTCTTCCTCAATACTTGTGTTTGCTTCAGCAAAAAATACTACTAAAAAGCATATAAGAAACTGTAACGAGTTCTTCATAATCAATTTGATCTTTTTTTTTAACTCTTCTGTAATTTCCTTTTTGTCTTATTCGTGTGCTCTTTCAACTTCTACGAATTAATGGCAGAGATCGAGTCAAATGACGAATTAATAAATTCAAATATATTTAAGTAAAAATTAATAATAAATAAGAAACAGAGGGCCAATTCTGCAAGAACATGTGAGAAAGAGAAGAAAAATTTTAGTAAGAATGTTGCACTCTTACTCTCATATGTTCCTATAGATTAGTGTCGAGAGTTCTCCTTGGGCGCCTTCACGCGGCTGCTTATCAGTATGTTGTACAAACTGCATGACTTTACTCTTGAAGCCATGAGGTCGAAAATGTAGACTATATAAAGTAGATAATTTTTTTAACAAACGTACGAGAGCATAACTATTTCGGATTCAAAGCAACGAGAAAAGGCAATTTTCTTTCGTATTGTGCAGGGATGTAATGGAAGAACTAAATCACCGACACCAGGAAGACGTCGTGATCTGTAATGTTAATTTTTTTACTTACGCGAATATTATTAGTGGAATAATAAATGTTATTAAACCACGAAACACGTTTTCTAATTTTCTTCGGAATTAATATAATTTCACGTCATGATCAGGGCCACGTCGCGAATCTTACGTATCTAATAAGTCTTTGTACGTGGTCCAGCAAACCCTCTGAAAATGTTATAAATTTAATTCCGTTTAATTTATTAATTAAATATATAAAATTGATTCAGATATGTGCGAAAACTTTAAAATCAACCGAGATAAAAAAAAATGCGAAGGACAGAAATTGAATTTTTCATAACTTTCGTACATTTTTCGCTTACGTAGTTCGAGTTATTTTAAGCTAATTTGTGGTAGTTGAAATATGTTCTAAATATGATCTAGTGGATCTGTTTTGTTGTAAATTATATAGCAATTGCGGTGGTGCAACGATAATTGTGAACGGCTCATGCCCGATAAATAATTAACACTCTTGGATTCATTAAAATTTTAGCTATGTCGCGGTGAACAAACCCCACATACATATATAATTTTCTCATCGGCTTTGTTACGTTAATAACTATAATTGATTAGACCCAACTATCATACTCGAAAAGAAAATTTAAATGCACTTTATAACTCTTGTGAGCAGGCGATTGCTCATCTCGTCTTAAAATCTGCAAGTGAGTTGTTCAGAACTGTTCTCAAGCTGTTGGTGCAGACTCGGTAGGAACAAGTCTTCGTTAGAACGTTCATGTTCCCAAGTTCGTGTCGGATCGTAAATTGTAATAAATTTTTAGGTTATCTGCAGAATCAACAAACAAAACTTACAAAACACAACATTAATAATAAACTTTAAAAATAGAGTTATTTTACCAATCGTTGTGGGTAGTGGTTCCATTGGTACAAGAATCTCTGAACAGGGTGCATCTAGAACAGTAAAAAATATATTATCAGCCACTTTATTACCAAGAAAATGAATCCTCTTACGTAAGTGAATCCAACTGAGCATTGAATGTAAAGTTAGTCTTGTAGGAAATCGGTTTGTCCATATATTTCTCATTACACACATTTCTATATATATATAAAATAGCGCTTATTAAACTGCCCAGTTTAGTCGATTGAAAAGCAAAGAGTTCAACGAGAGGTTTCACACCCTGCAGGAAGGCTGCAGTAGTTTCTCATTGAACTCATCCTATAAATGGGGTCGTTTCAATGGTTACCTTGCATTTGCAAAAACAGTTTCTATACTTTTCCATGTCAGTCTTGCCTACCACTCCTTAAAAAGTGGCATGCATGTAAAATGGATGGGCAAATTGTATAGTGGCAGCTATATTTTAATACCTCTTTATTACAAAATCCCAGCCCAATCTTTGGTATTCTTATGTAGAGTGATGTGAATATTCACAGTTTTTTAAAACATTAACACTGCCAGCAAATGTGTGTTTTTTTATTCACATCATTAGAACATTGTACATTCTTAACTGGCGGCTGTAGAATATATGTATTATATCCCAATACTTAAATCACACTTCTTTGTTGTTATTCCTGTCATTGTCAACTTTATTAGCATAAAAATTGAGCACTAAATTTGAAAAACCCCATAAAATAACTGAATTTGAGACACCCTGTACTTTAATTCTCCGAAGTAAGGTGACATAGATATGGTACTTATGCAGTAAATATGACTAGTTTGAGTTGAGAAATGTATGTTATTCTTTTGCTTGTATTTTCCCGGAACACCCTGTATATTACAAATTAATAACTTTTTTAGGAATATGAAAAATGTAACCAAACTTAGTGAACAGGACCTCTACAAAAAGAGCAAAAGCTCATGGCATGATCAGTACAGAGATAGTGCATGGATATTTGTGGGTGGTTTACCTTATGATTTAACAGAGGGAGATATAATTTGCATTTTTTCACAGTAAGTATTATTATTATGTATTTTAAATCTCACAGTAGCTATAAGCACCCACTGTGATTATTTATATTGAAAATATCGTTTATGTCAATGTTTTGACAAAAATGATCTACACATTAACTAACTTGCCAAGCCATTTTGACAATAGAGCTTCAATGATGTTGATTATTTAGTGATTGAAAGACAAATTGCTTAGAAATTCTATTGAGAATGAATTATATCTACATCATTGAACCTTAAGAAATAGAGAGACAAAAAATCCTTGAAAATTTCATAAAGTTTTATTAACTTGTGGCCTGTTTATGCATTACAAGGAGAGCAGCAATGGCTTTCCCTAATTAGAATTATTTTAATGTTCGGATCTTTAGCAGTGAATCAAGTATAGAATTCTACCTGCATACAGTGAACATTGTTCTCCAAGTAGAACTATCCTTTTAAGAGAAAACTTCACCATCAAGGGGTATCCTTTATTGTAACTCCATCTAATAACATACTATTTTTCTTATGAAGTAGGATTTATTTTTCAACGATATTAACCATTTTCAAGGTATGGAGAAGTGGTCAATATCAACCTGATAAGAGCTAAAGACACTGGAAATTCCAAGGGGTATTGTTTTTTATGCTATGAAGATCAGCGTTCTACAATATTGGCTGTAGACAATTTTAATGGAATAAAAATATTGAACAGGACTATCCGTGTGGATCATGTGCAAAATTATAAGGTAGGTTACTAGTCTATGCAGCTGAAGGTAGTAAATATATCCACCATATTCATGAACTGTCAATGTTGCCATTGGCTTAAGATACAATTGGCAATTTAGTAGCAATGAAACTATTTCTATAAGACAGAATATGATCTATTTTGGCCATAGCCTAGAATTTGAAAAAGTTGTTTATTTTTAATTTCCCAGAAATTTCAATAGACAACTTACTGCGAATCATCGTTTGTAGGAGTCTTCCATTTCAGATTCTTACTAGTATAATGGAAAATGCCGTCATCGGGAAAATATTTTAGTTTTATTATTATGTTCCCCTCAGTCATCACATAATTGTGAGGATAGCTTATTGGGAAAAAAAAATAGCGAAGTAAATCAAATTGAAAGCTTTATATGTAAATCATGCTAAAAAGTAGGGTCCAATTTTCAGATGTTTTATATACCCTAGCAGTGCAATTCTTGACACTCAGGCTTTGTGTACTCCTCTTCTGTTAGAGTATAATATTGTAATAGAACTTAATGTTAAATGTAGATAGCTATTTGGAACGTTATTTATTCTGTTACTTGGTACTATGAAGGTTCAAGAGTGTCTTTCTTGGAGAAGAGATTAAAATAAGTTTTTGTTGGTCAGGTTGTTTTAAATATATTAAGTATTTGTCATTGAGGTGTTAAGTCTTGATCTTATTGATCGCCAAGTGTCTAGGATTATTTAAGTTTTTTTTAATGAACTTTTGTTATTATTGCTATTGTTTTATTTTCAGATACCAAAAGAAGGAAAGAAGACGACAGAAGAGACAAGGAAACTATATGATGAAGGATGTGCACCAAAAACAGTTGTTCCGGTAATAGTAAATGTTGAACCGCCCAGTACCAGGGAGAATATAAGAGAAACATTAGTCGATCAGATTGAACAGGATATTAAATTACCTGCTAGGTTACCGATTTATACCAATATTACCAATAGTACTTCTGTACAAACTTCAGAAGTGAATCCGTTCCCTGCGACCCAAAATACGAACTGTTTCGCTCGGAGCAGCAGCAATTATGTAAAAAAGAATTAATTTTTTTAGTTAAATATTCAATATTTTCCAGTTCTTAACTTATTACAATTTGTTACTATAATTTTTTTTATTGTAACAAAACAGTATTCTTGACGAATATATAAACTATATGAATTTAAAAAGTAAAAAAAGTACAGTACGACCTCTTTAATCCTGACAATTAAACGCAAGGGGTGTGCCCGAATTATCAAAATGTCCGGCTTACCGGAATTAAGCTAAAAGTGCATGAATGCATTACGTACATATTTCTTAGAGATTCATACGTACATATGATATACATATATACGAAATGTTATGTCTTTGAACCGTAACTAAAATAGAGCTATCAAATGAACTACTAATGAATCAGTTCCACTTAAATATTTATGGTTTCTCTGAAGAACTTGAAGAGTACAACTTTTAGACAAAATGATAGGTTTTTCCTTATCCTGTTGATTAAGAAGAAAATGTCTTCACCAACTAGTAAAAACATAGTCTAGCAAACTTCTTAGGTAAACCGGTTCTTTTTTTTTATCATCAAGGAAAATCTTCGAACGACATCCAGTTGAGTACTGTGGGATTCACCGAAGGGCGTACCCACTAAAAACTTCGGAAATGGTAGAAACCTTCTCCGACTCGGAATTGTCTCTGAGCAAATGTATCTTCCGTGTAGAAGATTTTTCTTGTTGCTAGCCTTCCGCTGTTTTATTTGACCTTTCATGGCCTCTGAAGCATCATTTTGCTCGAGAGCCGGTTTTTTTTTGTGATGATACAGTAGGTCGTCCTTTATCTGCCATCGCCCACCTATTTGGTAACCATGTCCGACATCACTTTACTTTGTTGCTGAGACGGGAATCGGTGACCAATGTGGTACGCAACTAGCTGGGTATTCGATGCTGGGCAATATAAATAAGATTCTTAACTTACTAAATTTTCTATAATATTAATTACCTTTATTGGGGCTAAAAACTTTATACCTACAACAATGAACAATTAATCTCTATTAATAAAAAGTGGGACATTGTCTCAGGTTTTAACAGAATATATTGACATTACCAACACATGATGGCTTTAAAATATTGCGTGTTTGATTATATTCAGAGAAAGATAGGTAGGGCAACGTTGCCAACGATAATAAACATGCGATATCAAGAAATTTCAGGTGCATATAAAACTTTGGGACAAACTATTTTCGTATTTTAATAACACGTTACAAGAACTGAACAATATGTTTCCATTACTATCAATTTTTAATTTTGGCTTAACGAATAGCGCTTCGAGCACCCAAAAATGGCTAAAATTTCACAATTTACTTCATTCAATTTAGAACATGCTTCATACATCTTGCATTTTACTTGTACCTCGTTCGGATACCTTTATACGGGCCGTTGTACTATATGCAATGGTGAGGTTTAATAACAGACAATAGTTGCGCAACTTTTGGGATTACTGCTGAATGTTGCGGTACCCTTAAAATACAACGGTAGTTGAAGTCATTCTAAATGCAAGTTTCAAGCAGTTGAAAAGCTACATATGTGACATGTGATTATTTTGACAATTAACGTTCTTCTTATAGACGTCAAAATCTACGAGTGACAGATTCTGATAGCTGAATTAAGCTTAAATAATGATTGAACAACGGGATCTAAAATACCATAATTACACGATACGCCAAGACAATATAAATATTTAATCTTACGTTGACTATGTCCTTTATTTTAACATGTAATAAACACATATCTGGATATTTAACATCTCAAAAAAATATAAATAAAAAAGTATAACATCTAGGGGTAACGTTGCTCAAGTCGTACCCGTCCCTAAGTTGTACCTTCTGAATGTTGAACGTATTACGGGAGTTACATCCCTGTACTTGCAGCGTCAGTGTTATGACGTTACAAGCAACTAGACTATAAGTAGGAGTTTTAAGCGTGGTTTGTTGTAATTGGCATTTATACCGTGCGCATTCATTAAGTTCTGTTTAAATAAAAGTTAATCTCGAATTAATTTGTTTTATTGTGGATTCCAGTGAATTGGTATTGACGGACTACGAATTTGACTCGGGTGCTACCTCTCAAAAAACGAAAACCCAATGTGTATTTGAATCAACCATACTTGAGAACATTTGTTTGTGTTTTGTCAACTGAGCTTGTCAAACAAGTTTATCCTTATTTTTTATAATTTTGTATATATTTTAGATAGTTAATATTGCAATAAATTATTGATAAAATTACGTTTTTTTTTAAACCATTAACGCCCGCCGTACTCGACTGAGTACATTTGAATAACGTGATATTGGCGCCATCTATAAGTACTATTAGGCTAAGCATTCAAGCAGTGAGTTTTCAAAGGCAGAAGGCGCTAATTATATATGAAAGCTAAAAGTTCTGTGAAGGCTTAATTTTATCAATTGAAATAACGTCAACTTTAAATAAAGAAAATTAAAAATATGCAATCAATAAAAAGGAATCAGTATTAAAAACGGAAAAGAAGAAAAGCAATGCGATCAAAAGCGATTGGTTTTGTTACATTTATATGGAAAATCGGGAGGAAAACACAATTCAGCGCTTGAAATATAAATCATGGGGCATGAAAAATGAATAAAGAAGTATGTGTGATGCGCGTATTCATTGAATATGACTCACGTATGCATATTAGTAAAAAATAAATTATAATTATTACTGTTATTTAATTGTATTTTTAGGTACGACTTAAGAGCCTGGTTTCTTTAGTCGTACCTTTGTAAGATTTTGAAAATTTTGTTTCTTTATGAAAAAACATAAAGGTTTGCTTGCATTGTTATAATAAATAAAAACATATAATTTATAAAAGTTTTAAATATCACATGTCGTTTAAATTTATTTGATGAATCGTTTTTATACGATTTTTTTCTGAAGAGGTACGACTTGAACAATCTTAACGTACTAATAAATATTTTAAACCGATCAACTAAAAAACAAGGTAATTTTTTCTTACCCGTACAATTTCTCTAAAATGGCGGTGGGAGCATCGGCACTATACTTCGATATTTGACGTAGTAAAGCAAACTTCTTTGTTATTCCCTGGGATGACTCCATATCATACAACGTACACAAATTCAGAATAAGCGATTCATGAAGTGCGTGTAACGGATTTGAAGATATAGCTGATTCTAATACTGCAATGGCTTCTTTTAAATGTCCTCCGTAAAGAAGGCATACAGCCATGTTATTCAAAACCTGCGGAATTGTAGCATTATGTACAGAGTGCCGCATTGGAAATGTCTACTATAAAAAAAATCAAATATATGCCATATTTTGGTGATTTTGAACTCATTAGGAAATACAGTTTTGTGTAATTTGCGTTACATTAGGGGCCTCAATTCACCCGTCCGATATACTCTCAGTCGTTACACGACACTATGCATTTCCTAATTGGTTATACAAATAACTCAACTTACTAAATTAATTATTTTGTTAGAAATAAATTTATTGCCGACATCGAAAATTTGTATTTCGTGACCAGTGGCACGCAAGGGGTTGGTTGTCTGATGTTGTGCAGCTTCCCGTCGTTTGGGAAGTAGCGTATATTTCGATGCAAAATATTTTTATTTTAAAAACATTTTCGTTCCGCTGGTTTTGATCTAAGTTGGGTAACGGGTTTACAGTGAAAAATAATACTCTGAGCTAAATTTTATGAAAACTAAAAATAGGTTCTGAATGTCACTTCTGGTGGAAAATTGCAAAATCAAAAACCTTCAAAAACTATTGTATGGTTTGCACAATGGCTGAGCGTCATCATCTAACCTTCTAAAGAAGAATTTTTTGTAGTTTGTCCACAGATTTTTTTTAACAAAATTTTTATTTCGGTGGATAAAGGTTATCAAGTATTTGTTTTTTCTGCTCTTCTCGAAAAAACACTTATGATAAATACGTAGATACAAACAAGAAAGAATATTTGAAACTGCTTCAATAGTGTGATTGAAGAGAATTCAGAATGGTTTAGTGACGATTATTTTTTTATTTTGCATGACATTGTTGCAGTCTTGTCAGTTATTTTTGTCATATGGAAACACTTCTATAGTAATTGGTTGGGTGCCTAACCTCTGTAATCAATTCAACACTAATTTTGATATTACTCCTTAAATATTAAACTGTAAAACATAAAAATTCACACGTTCTATATATCCTCTTAAAACGCAATTTTTTTTCATTACTCTTTTGTCATTAATAAAAAAATAAGAAATAAATCGGAATATTTACCATAATATTGGACGGTTCTAAGTTACTTGCTTGTTGGAACGCTACATACGCATCGTCAAAGTTATTTTGAGCAATACTCAGTAATCCCTTATCTACTATGTCACGTACTCCTGCGGGCCCGTGCAGAACTGCTTCGGAAAAACAAGTTTCTGCACCTAAAATATGTTAAGATAAGCAAGATAAGTCGCATTTATCGATAAAGAAGAAACTTAAATAATAATAAGTAAAAGCTGAACAGAACAAAGCACTAACCTGTAATATTACCCAATTGGAGATGCAAACGGCCTAAAGCTGACAAGAGAGCCTGTTTCGGAGCGCCGTCTCTAAAAATGTAGTAGTGTATTATTTAATTTATACTCATTTTACTTATGGAAAACTAAATTTAGCAATGGATATTACCTTTCACAAAGCCGGTTTAACAAATCCATAGCCAATTCATAGTCCGTAATAGATATGGCACAGTTAATAATGGAATGCATAACTCTGGCCTCCCTCCCGTTCCACAATTTAAGTGAATCTGCGCGATCTGTTTCGCAGATTTCCATGGGATTTCCGTCCTCGAACAGACCTTTAACGTTAATGAGAAAGTTACCTTTATGATTCTGAATGACAATAACACTGATGAAAAATTGAAGGTTTACAGGCTAACGAGACACATTAAAATCATAGACAGGACAGATAACATAGTATCTGTAAATTTAAGACAATTTGCACCTTATTACTGCGCTCCTCGATTATGGAGGTATTTGGAGGAATACAATCGGCAGTTCTCGAAATATCGATTTACAATATTTTTTGTGCTTATGGCTAAGGTATTTTTTCAGTTCAGTTAACTAACTGCAAAACAGTCCCTTTCAGTGTCGTATAACTGAAAGACGTTTCACCGATAGTTACCTGTATAAGAAAAGAGCACATAAATCCAGGCAAATATGGTAGCTAGAAATAGCACCATATTGCTATTAGTAATAACTTCTGTATTAAAAAAGGCTTATTCGCATTCACTAGCAAGCAATTATGTATTAGTAAATTCTTATTTTTATTATTGTACTATCTCTACATAATGATCCTAGTTAATATTTAATAATTAAAAAATCTCACCTATTTTTAAATTATTTATCATTTTCTTAACCGTGCCCAAAATACTAAACAGTTTCGCAAGCGATTCTTTAGGCTTTCCACAATGCATAGGCAATTCGGATAGTAAGAGTCGGAAGCTAAATGCTGCCATAGAACCTGGACGGCCATCATACATATCGGGATAAAACTGGAAAAACACATCAGGCTTCTCGAGTTGCTCAAATGGTTCTGCTTCGGCTAAGGCGATACTGTACGTCTTGGTTTTCACAAGTAGAGCTATTCGAGTAAACCACAGTTGCAATGAATGAGGAGAATGTTTTGTTGGATGGCCTACAAATAAAATAATAGATATAAACGCCGGTTTCTACAAAACTAGTCAATAACTGATGCTATTTTTCTAACGAGTTCGGAAAGCGATACTTTTCCTATATACGACGACAATTGCGTAAACGTGATGCAATCGAGAGGGAAAAATACCTTTATCGCTTTATTTATTTTTTGGTCAACAATAGCCTGTCACGACTTTGTGATGGTTTCCGCAAACTGTTCTCGTATTACACTAAGCATACACTCCACATCATTAAGTCTGTAATAGTTTCGAGTAAATGCGAGTCTCAAAAATTATGCAAAGCTAGTTAGCATATGGTTTTATGTCTGCCAAGGAAAGAAACCATCATCGCTAATAAAAATTTATTTAAAACGACTACGCCTTGGTTCACAAGTTTCAACCCCGTACGTTATTTATCCATTATTATTGATATTGTAACGTTAATACCTCTTATAAATTTTTCTGTCCCTTCGAAAATGTTTATATTAAAATTGAAATAACATGATTTCTTACCTTGTCGACCTCTACCTTGACCATATATTGAAAGCAATCTGGCGGTAAGATTGATAGCGGCCCTGTAAAATTAAGGAAGAGAGCATGAGATAAGCCAAATTGAAGGATTGTCAGCAGCATCACTTAAAAAGAACAAGTAAAACAACATTTTTGACATCATTTTTCAATGTGTCCATCTTTTAGCAACGGTTGGCCAAAGCAACTTAGGCAGGTGCCTTATAATTCATGTGGTGCAGTAGTCATATGGAAATTGGACAATCACACTGTATCGTAACCCATCGTCAATTCTTATGAAATTTTATTTAAACATTCCGAGTTTCAGCTAATTTCTTATTTTTAAGTCAACCCTAGAATACTGTGAAATCTAGGCACCGGATGAGTGTGTTATGTGGAATATTTTCATTAAAAATAAAATATTTGACATCTACTTAGTATTACCGTAACATCACCTAGAAAATTCTAGAATGTCTCCCATAGAATGTTTTATGGCAGAGAGGAGTGGCACTAGAAATATCATAGATCTAATCGTAGTATGACTAAACTGAAATCGTTGGCGTCACTTCATGTAAAACATTTTCAAATTGCGACAATTTGGGTTCCTTATACTTAAAGCTCATGTCGAATTTCGTATAAAATTTTTGATCAGATGCAATCAGTGATGTAATATATTAAAATTAAGTGGTAATAAAATGTTTCGAAGCGTCCATGAACACCACCCTGTGCATTTTAAGGATTAATAATAAGTCTAATTATGCACTTCATAAAGTTTGCAAAGTGTCTCCTAAAATACTTTCATCATCATTTTTTACCATAAATTCTTAAAACATTAATAATTTGATTCGGTTAAAATGTAAACCACATACTGACCTATAGGCCCCAGCTTGTACCAACTCTCTAAGCCCTCGCTCATCTTGAGTTACGTCATCAGCAGTTAGAGCTCTTCTTTGAGCAGCCTCTGCCTCTCCTAAGCAATACCCTACTGCTTCACCTATGGCATCTCCCAACTCTTCTTCCAGTAAGACCTATCAATACAATGACATAAATAAAGGTATAACAAGTAGACCTTGGGGAAGAAATTACTTGTAGCGTAAACGTGTGAATTGTGAATACAGTTTAAATAAAAAATTTTGAATATTTTCTTTTTAATTTATACAAATATCACCGATTGATTCAGGTATTGTGCAAGTGGAAGAAGGAGCGTATAAGTTTTAACATGTCTCCGACAAAGATCAACGAAGTACGTCGAGAGGCTAGCGATTTCAGTCGGCAGAGTGAATCCGGCTAGCGTTTTTACATCAATGTTTAGATTAACATCGATTCCCCTGTCTTTGTGCGATGGAATTTTTTTTATATTAAGGCAAAAAGCAGCAATATAAATAAATATAAAAAAAAAACAAACGTAAATAATGGTATTTGTTAGTCCTATTTAAAGCTGCACGGTATATATGTATTGTTGTACTATTGTCATAATTAAAAATTAGTTATTTCCATCGCTTTTTAGTTTTTCTATTCTATGGCTTGATATATGTCAACTTTAGAGGGAGCTCAATTTAATAGAGTAATTAGATTTTTTGGAAAAAAGCTAATATGATTAAAAAAATAAATCCTTAAAAATTACACAATAAATCCTGATTTTGTCACAAAATTGCGCCATTGTATCCTAGAATACAGTTTTTCTAGTCTAAAAACAATTAGTCAATATTTGACGATAATAATTATTTTTGTAAATATATACTAAAGTACATGATAGTTTTGATGATATTTGAGATAAAAATCCATTGCAAAGCAAAAGAATTTAAAAAACGAGCTTTAAAGGGAATTTTGCTGATTTTCAGTAAACGTGCTAATAATTGACGGAAGTGTCACTTTACCTTACTTGTTGCAATAAAATAATAATTTCCATACCAAAACGAGTGTGGTTGAATTTACTGTTCGGCACAAGAGTACAAAAAAAAACGAACAAAAATTACCCCAGGCATGGTCAATAAATCCGGATCTGGAACGTAAGTTCCTGGAGCACTTGTCATACTAGCTATAAGCGCTTGTCTGGTCCTTTCATTGGGTATCCACGCATCACGACGTCTATCTGTTTCTGCGCTTATCGATACTGGTGGAATGTATGGATCCTAAAGATAAATAATAATAGAAATTACACAATTTCACAAAAATCTCTGCTTGACATTCTTAGGGCAATGGGTAAGGAGTGTAATTATGAAACAAGTTGCCTCAGTGATGTGACAATCGCTTTCGCATTGCACTACCAAGATGCCAAAGGTGGATTCATACCCCTAACTACACATATATTCAAAATTTTTGCATCGCCTCGATTCTTGGATATTTAATCATGTGGTGTAAAGAATTTATAAAATATCTATTAATTTTGATTAACAATCAATTAGTTTATACTATAATTACTTTACTATTAAATTTTAAACAATAAAAACAATTCTTAAAGACAAAAAACGAAAATTTTCATTAAAGATTTTGAAAGCAAAAAAGCAATTAATACTCTACACTCCAATCCTTGGCCTCACCACAAGCTTGATAGCGTCGCAACATGCGTTCAAGAAAGTTAGTTATAAGGTCTTCTGGATGTTTTACAGGGTACATGCCAGGTGATGAAGCAAGCTCATCTGAACAGTTGATTTCCTCACTTTCGAGGTAATTATTTACCGCCATGGTACCATGAGGACAAGCATTGTCGTATAAAACGATTAATCTGTCTGTCTGTTACCAAAGGCTCCTCGCCGTACTCTAATACATGGATTCAGGATGTCTTTAATATATCTATCGCCCGTTGTTATCCCTTGAAGATAAACTAAATCGGCACGCTAGTTGGACAATATACCAGCACAAAACATGGCACTTTTTATCACAAAAGAAGGCATGGGCAGACATAAACAATTTAAACAGCTCGTGTTGGAGTTCTCCAAACTTATATTGGGCGGCTATCATCTACTGGACAAATTCTGGTCTCATCAGAAAAAAGAATAACATTTTAAAATCATTCATATAAAAGTATATGCTATTCAGCCCACTGTAATTGACGAAGTTTATGGTGATATTGTAGCTAAGAAATGCTTATTGGTTGATGACATCATAAACCAGACTGAATAATTACTCTTCTAAGCGTTGAACAAGAAAAGCAACTCCAAGTGCATGTGTAACTTCCTTTCAAAGCTCTGGTATTGCCATAGAAGGATTTTGTCAAATTGTTAAATGTATATAGCGATTCTGCATTTAGTTAGTGACATATCATGTCACTTCTGGGTTTACCTTGAATAAACTTAAATTCTAAATAGCGATTCCATGGGAGGGAGATATAGCTTTGAGAAACGCCTACTCACTGAGCTATAAACTTCTCTGAATGCTCTTCTTCCACTAATGCCAATATTCTTGCATACTCAATGTATGGTATCATTTGGCGATTCATGGTTTTGCTTTGAACCCTAAAATGGTACTAGCCCATATAATCAAAATAAATCTCAAATTATTTATTTAATAAAAACATATATAAAAAGTTGTTTATCAATACAAAAAAGTACAATTGTTAATGATAAACAATAAATATGAAGGTAACAAAAAAAATTCTTGTAGCAAACTATTTTAAAACAAAGAAATCAGGTGATGCAAAACTTTTGAAGCTGTATATATTAAAGCGGCAGTTTATAAGAGTGTCCTGAGGTAAATAATGTTGCATATTAAGGCTCTTTGGAAAAGAAATTCTTAATAAAATATTGTTTCATTTTACAGTTATTTTTCTACTACTTTATACCTGAATATATGTTCTAAGCACATTTGACAGAATAATAATTGTTTGGCTATAACAGTCGCTTATGTGATCATTGATGACATCAATAAGATAGGGACGTTACTTATTCCACTACATTGGTTAGGTAAGAGTTAAAAAGAAACATAGTTGAGCAACTAAGAAGATTCTCAGTAGCATTGATAAATTCACAATTACCTTTGTGTAGAATATTTTAAAATCACTGGGTGTTATTCTGTTGGCATCAAAAGTACAATTCTGCAATGCTAGGGTTATATGCCACACAATACACAGCGTAAAAATTCATATACATAGAAAGTTCACATCTTTTTAACTTTTTATGTAAGCCTTATGGATAAGTACAGCAGAACACCTTATCTATCTCTATAAAGATGAATAGCAGTAACTTTCATGTTGTTCCACATTAAAGTTACAGCTACATTATGAGCATTAGTTGTAAATAGTTAGAAACTCTGGGCATATAAATAGTTAGAAACTCTGGGCATATAAATTGCTCAAAACACTGCTTTAAACTAAAAATAACAAACCTCTTGTTTATTAGGCAATTCTAAATCTGACATGATACCTCCACTTCCAGCAGATCCCACCGCGTTCAAATTATTTCCAATTAGATCAAAGAATGCAGCAGTGGGGTCCTTGGGCTCAACAGGAGTTTCTGCAAAAATTCTGCAGACTTGGGGCTCCTCAGGTTGACCATTATTATGATCTAATCTATTACTACTTATTGTGTCGATAGTTTTCGATTCTGTACGTTCTCTATCATCATCTTTGAACTCTTTTTCAGTTCCAAAATATTTAGTAAGTGAAGGAACATTACTATTTTCAGTCATTTTTCTCTTTGTAATTGAATTATTGAATGTGAATTGTTTTGCTACATTTCATAGTAAACCAAAAAAAATGTAGATAGGAGTGAAAAAGTTGGGTTAGGTATTCGAATATCTTTGAGAATCGGAGATAAATGTTATTAAAAGAAAAATTTGTCAATGATATCTGAATCAATTGTGCTATACGCAGCTAAAATATGGAATAGTGCATTAAAATATGAAAAAGAAACAAACTGTTATCGTTGCAATGGAAAATATCACTCGGTATTAGTAGAGCTTAGAGAACGGGGTCAAGACCATCAATTCAAGTAAATAGTAAACAAGTACCTCTAGATCTTATGGTAATAGAAAGAAATAGAACCTGAGAATAAGTCAGAAAGAGAGATAGAAAAACAATGGAAATATGGCAACCGAGATGACGAGCAGAAGTCAGTCGATAAAGGCCTTAGTCCCTGGATAAGTACGAAACGTGGTGAGAATAGCTGTCACGTGACAATTTTAGACAGGGCCTGGAGGCATCTGAGAATATTTAAGATAAATCAAGTAAATAAATTCTAAAACGTGTTAATGCAACAAAGACGACATGGATGACCTAAAACATACGTTTTTTAAGAGCTTAAAGTGATAAAATAAAAGAGAAGCACTCAGTGCAGCGATAGGACAGGTGTTAACGGCTCTAAACATAAATAACTCAGATATGCCTAACGAACAAACTTAAAGAAAAATAATATAGGGTGTCCATTTAACAGCCCCTCGTGCTCATCACAAATAAACTCATATATAATTCAATTGTGGTGATGTAGGCTAATAAAGGTACATTTTAAAATTAGCCACAACCCTACAGGGGTTCCAAAAAAACGAGGCGACATAAAGTGTAATTTTTTTAAATGAGACACCATCCGCATATTTTTCACGTGTTAGAATTCTCTCTTAAATCTGTATTGGTTCTTACACGTTTTTTACTTTCGGATGCAGTGACTCGAAGCTATGACGTTTTACACGAAGTTTTAGGCATTTGCAGCGTTATTTTAAGTTAGATTTTGATCATTTCAGGACCGATTCTCACGTAACATCCGCTTAGCAGGTGCCAATACTCATTTAGCCAAAAATCCATACAGGGTGTCCACAACAACTTAAATTTTCACTTTTTCGACTTCAATTTTCTTCATATTGGTATAAAATAATGTCTTATTTATCTTAAGTGTTAATGAAATTATTAATGATTCCAGAAATCCTGCATTCACTGCTAAGTATCTGAGTGTTTAGCATGCGTTGCCATGGTTTCTGTGTCTTTTGTTTTGAGCATCGGCAGCTTATTTCCGGTTTTTTGTTTCTTCGAACTCTTTGTTTTCAAACTGGTCATCGAGATGAAGTTTACTCAGCAAGAACTTATTAGTACGGTTTATGTGACTGTTTATTAGCATCTGGGGTGTACGTGCAACGACTTCCTAAAAGAGAACATCCTGATGTAAAGAGCTTAGAAAATCTAAAGGAGCGTTTTATTTTATATAAAAAATATTCACCAATATCTTCTATTTTTTTATTTCAACATTACCTTACACTACATCAATTAAGAATATATGTATAAATTATATGAAAATTACTGCCTTTAATTTCCCCCTAGTGTATGACCTTGACCCCAATTGTGTCCTCTAAATATCCCTGGTTCTCGAGGAAAACCCGGTGCTCGTTCGGGGGCTTGTCCGAAACCATGAATATTTCCCTCATCGGGAAACCAGTTTTTTAAGAAGCCTGGAGTGGCTAATAAAGCTGGACCACCCAGTTCTTGAGGATATTTAAATGTTAAGAAGAAGTACAGGTGACCGATGAGGATTCCGATAAGCTCCATTAATCCTCCGCCAGACATGACTAGATTGAAGATGAGAAGTACCCATGGTAGGAAAACAGCCTTAAAGCGTGTACCAAACCAGAAGGTTACGATGACATCCTTATTCAATTGGCACCAGACGTAAAGCACGGAGAGTATCATTGGATCCATAAGAAGCTGGAAAAATATTAAAGTAATGAGATAAATATGCGGTGCCACAAATTCATGTCTAAATATAGAAATATTTTTTAATACCGGGATCGTGTCGGAAAATAGCTCACAGTTATGGTTGAGAACACATTAATAGTTTGAATCTTAAAGAATCTATTATACTGGGTGACTCTAGATAAATGGGACAAGCAAATGTCTTGAAATCGAGAAGATCTACAAAAACTTTTTTGAAGAAATTGTTTTTTTTTATTTGCAGTGGCTCAATTTTTTTTAAGGTCACCTTCACCTGTATTTTGGGGCCAATTTTGTTCTTTTTAATTGAATGTTCCATTAAAAAAATAAGTTAACCCTCAAAGACAGGTGAAGGTGACCTTTGGGAAAAAATTGATAGCATAAAAAGTTGAGCCCCTGAAAATAAAAAAGTTTTTATTCCAATATGTTTTCTGGAGATCTTCTTGATTTCAAGATATTTACTCGTCCCATTTATCTAGAATCACCCGGTATAACGGCACGTTATAGCATTTGATAGACAAAAAGCACTGTACAAATACCAACATACAAATCACGTAACTTTTGATTCACGTCACAAAATCTAACAATTGAGAGTCGCCTTACGTAAAATGACAAATCATATAAATTTATATGCTAAAAAAGGATAAAAATATATTTGAGTGTCTAAACCCACAAGTATTTTGTTGCGTGATTGCTCCTTAATTTGTTGACGTTTCCCTGTTGGCCTGACAGTTGATATTTTGAAAGTGTCGACTTACGTTAACTTTCGTTATTTTTGACGTTTTACTCTTGTTTTCTTTATTCACCAACTTTTGCGGTAAAAATCTCTTGTTTTTAGGACTAAAATAGTGCTCCTGTTCATATATTATCAATATTGTTGTTTTTAGTTGTTGGCATAATGCCAAAGTTCTTGAACAGTTGGTGTAAGGAGTTTGTACCGCCCCGTATCAACTATGTTGAAAAACAAATCGGAAAATACTGGACCCTTATTACCATTAAATTCAGTTAGAGCCTAATTGAATTTTAGTATTTTGGAATTGAGTATTGTAAATTCTTGTTTTATTTAGGATCTGACGAACGCATTAAACTTGAGTTTGTCTATTGATTATGTGAATTTTACTACAGCAGAGATACCGTGGCGCCACTGTTTCTAATTCGAACTCTATTGTTAGACGTTTGATAGACCAAAAACTTGAAACGTTTTCCCTTTAAAATTTTTAGATTACATTTACTTTACACTAAATTTTGTATATTCACCCAATCACTAATCAACTAATTTCCCAAGCAATTTTAAATCTGATAGCGAATTATTTAGAGACCTTTCTTCAAAGATGAATTATTCCCATCTATTTCCAAAGAAAATAAGGAAACGATAAAAATTCTAAAAATGAAAAGAAGTGAGATTACGCAGGTGATTTCATGCTGCTTTGTTTTGACTTGAGATGTTGGATGAAAACATGTTATGATTTAAAAATCATGTTTTTTTTTAAATTATATTAATGTTTCAAATAATTTTTTTTAATTATAACTCTTTAACCTGAAGATAAAATGAGGCCGCTCTGAAGCGCAAAAAAACCAAGATTCAATCAAATCATATGCCAAAAATTACCTCCTCAAATGCAAAATAGTATGGCTTCAATAGTATCTCCCTGAAATATCTTAATTATGTATGTACGGTCGTGTAAACAACATTATAAGCATTGACTGGTCTGAGACTGTATGTAAATTTTGTCTTTGACCAGCTAACCTTCTTTACTCTTCTTGAAATCTACGATAGTACATTATGAAGTGTTAACTATCGGGACTTTAACCTTGTGGAGTTTTCAAGAAACCAAGGAATTTATGATAGGATGGTTGTTGTTGCGCTAAGCCTTTGGCTGGAAGAAACTTTAAAGGCAAGTTCAGCGATTGTATACGAGGGCTTTTGCCAAAATGTTATCGAAATATCATAGAGGCCTATTCTTATTCGGCTACTCAGTACGCACTTAAAATATTTTAAGGACAAAACTTACTGGCATATCAGCTACGAGTCCAATGATAACGCAGCAGATCCAATTGAAAATTAAAAGATATGCATAATCTGCGGGTTTTCCCTGATAAGTTCCTAAAAAAAAAAAATAGAAAACGTATAAATGCTTTGTGATAAGTACAAAATTAAAGCTTGTCATTAAACGATAACATATTTGTTACCTTTCGGTACAATTCGAGTACAAGATGCTAATAAATTTTTTTATGAATATAAGATGTATTGTATTAGTGCCATAATGGTATTCTATTGGGAACATCTGTGCATGCAGACAAAAGCCCCCTCCAATCCACGCTTCCAATCTATCACAAATGTGCGAATCGAGATGATTTTCAAATTACAAATTAATCCGAAATTTTTTTCAAAATTGTAGTTTCTAATAATGTTTCCCAAAAGCCTTGTAGAAATAATAAAATGAATACATACCTTCCTCAAGTCTCCTTGAGTAATTATATAAAAAATATAAATTAATTAAATAGTGAAAACCGGAAGGTCCACTAATTGGATAATATAACACTGAAGTGAGGAGTCTCCATATCTCAAATCTCTTTACGGCCTCATACAGTAGAATTAAATTGATTGGATTTAGAAAGCCAAATCGTCCTAAGAGTGTAAAAACCACAGTCCCGGTGAACCACACCCTTGTAAATTTTGGTATGGAATGATACCAATCGCCTAAATCCGACATTGTACCTAGAACAAAACAGACCCATTCTTTTCAATTTCGCATGAAGGTCATTAAAGAAACTATTAGTAAACGTGAATGATACATTATTAAGATTTTTCAAAATATGTATAGTAAACCTGCCTACAACAAGGGTTCATATAAAATGGATTCGTATAACACGCCGAAAAAATTGCGATTGTGTTTGTATAACACAGTAAAATAAGGAAAAAAAAGAGTAAAAAATATTTATTATTCAACGGGCATAAGAATTGCTGCGATAGAGTGCCTGGAGCCTGATTATTAAGGAAGAATTATTTTAAATATGTACAACAAGTAAGTTAATTGCTTTGGGTTGTAAACAACTCATGTATTTATATTATATAATGACTTGTAAAATACGGATTGGTATAACGCGGAACCCATCTATCGTACTATAGAGGAGTCTCTTGTATTGAGAAAAATATGAAAATAAGCTAAAACATTAACCTGGTATATTTTGGAAAATACTTTACTAGATAATGGTGGTAATGATGCTCATTAAAAAAATTTTTTAAGCATATATAAGTATATTTTTGAAGGAGGAGCGAATACTAATAAATATCTTCAAATTTTAAAAGATGTGATTCCGGATATTATAGGCGAGATTCCATTAGTACAGAGAAATCACATCTTTTTTTCAACAAAATGGAACAACTTCGGCTCACAACGCTATTGTAACTACTACACTTTTAAATGCAAATATTAACAATAGATTTGTCCAGTGAGATGACCTCCAAGATCATTGAATTTTTCAATACTAGACATTTTCTTTTAGGATTAACTCAAAAGTTTATCGCACTCGGTATAATAAAATTAATAAGAGGGACGATCCATAAAGCTTTTGCTCAAATTCAAGGACTATCAATTAAAATGATAAATGCCTTAAAAAGAATAGAAAAATTACGTCTAACATACATTAAAGTCAATGGCTTACAGTTTGAATAATTTGAGCAATTAAGTATCTTAAGAATATATTAAGTTATTTGTAATAATTATTTATTAGTGTTTGCTTTTGGATGGTAAGAATTGTTATTTTTATGGTGTAATATGTTATTGTTTGTTTTTATAAACTTTATTTATTATTATAACGCTTTATTTTATAATAATTAAAATGCTTTTTGCTTAATATTTTAATAGCCTATTTACTAAAAATATTTTAAAAAGTAATAAGTATTATTAGTATATTTTATTATGGAAAAACATACAGGGTGTTCCATAAGAAAAAAACGAGTATGCCTCTGGATTCTATAGAAAATTGTGCCTAGGAGTATGTTGTCTCCAATTCAATAAGTCAGATGATACAAGGGGAATCCCAAAATTGCATTTTTTCAAAATCATCCTGCAGTTGAAATATGCAGCTAGCCATGAAAGTTTTGTGTTATACACAGTAATTTCCATGATACCTGTGAAAATTATTAAAAGTGAGCCCTCTTGTAAACAAATTATTGTAAATACTGAAAACTATATGAAGTGTAGTGAGGGTTAAATGAACAAAACGCGAGGAATTGCTTAAAATTTTACCATTTTTCTAAAAACTGAAAAATTCCTTGAAAAAAAAAAATGTTGAATTTTAGAATTTGTTGAATAGTTCTCAATTTAAGTAATCAAAAGCCATTTTTTTGCCTAGAATAAGATAATGCACCAAAAAATAATCTATCTTCTATTGGTTCTCAATTTCACATGATAAATTTGTAAACTATTTTAGAAGACAATCACACACGTTTTTTTTCCTTAATTTGTGAAAATTAACTAAAGACCCGTTTTCATTTAAAGAGTTCGATTCTACACTGTCAAAATGTGATAATAACTAAAGGATCAACGAGCATCTACATAGCTAAGGATCCCAGGAGAGTCCCAGGATCACTCTTATATATCAGTTTATTTTAATGATCTCTCTCTGGATTTAAGAATCTGTTTTTAAATCCCTTTGCCCATACCACTCTCAGTACCTGGACCTGAAAAATTTTATATAGGTGGCTTTATTCATGACTTTTTTAATATAAAGAAAGGTTCAATTTTTAATTAATAAGATGTATTTTTATTTAAATTTTGGGAAACTGTCACTGAGTATGGTTAACAATTGAAAATATGGACATATTTGCCTTTTACTGGGTTTCAAACATTTAACATATTGGATAAAATTTGTGCAAATATATATCATGGTCACTTTTGATATATTATAAAAACCAATTACAATGGTAAAATAAATTATTTTCATTCTATTCTGTTGTGTAGACTTAACAAACTGTTCTGTCTATACTATCAAACATTCATTCTCCTCTCCAATAAAATTAACATCTTATTTTAGCCATTCCAAGTTGTGTTCCTCAAAGATTGGATCACCTGAATGCATTACATATTTTTTCAAGTAAAAAGAACTAAATGGACATATAAATAATTAAAAAATAAGAAATGTTCCATTGTGAAACTTTTGTAACACTGGCATTATCCTAGATTATAAATGATAACATGGCAGGCACTACTTACCCCTGAGAGGTATCTATGTTCTTAAGATCGAGAAACCCTGAGGGCTAAAATAAGGTGGGAAATTTAACAAATCTAATGTGGTATGAGTTAAGGATTGTATAGTAGCAGTTAAAGGTTATGGCACTAAAGCTCCTAAGTAATTTTTATTGAATTGGAGTATCACCAAGTGTAATGATCACTTTGTGATGTGGTAATATGGTAAAAAATAATTTTGGCCTGTACTGACGTGATGACAGACAGTTACCCCTTTTTTCAACTTTTAATAAAGTAAATGTGGTGTTAATGTAAACGGGAACAGATAACGTAATTAGAAGTGAATTTTACTCACCTCATACATCAATGCAGAGTCTACAACTAAGAGTACATGCACTATTAGCGGGGAAAAAAATACAAAACAGATTATTTATATATGTGATATTCACAAAAAATTAATAATTTAAGCATTTACTTCTCTGTTAAATTTTTAACCAAATTAAAAAAAACATCAACAATCTTTGGTTGGGTTGACGTGTTCAAAAGATACGAAACATGCGACATGACGTGAACGACATGAGTTGCATACAGCGGGCACGCAGGTGAAATGAACTGTAATGAAGTTAGCAATGTCTCTGCTGTCGCGCTGTCACGGCCCGGGGATATGTTCACAGTTGTCAACTCATTCTAATTTCTCTTCCGCGACAAGCGTTCGCTTGACAGAGATTGTGAATGCACCTCGGGGCCTTGAATCTGCAAGACATGGACGTCGGACATGAGTCATATAAAGCCATATTGTCCTATCTGACGAACTTATCATACGTAGATGTTTGGACTTTCTACTAACCCTGGTTAAGGATCCAGGGATAAATAACTATACAAAACTACCCTTAAAACAACTTAAGGATCATTCTGTTGCTCGTGATTTTCGTGTAGTAAGCAGTTATGCTGTGAACTTGATCATCTGTATTTTTAAGTTATTATAGTTAACAATTTTAAAAAATATAATTTCTTTGTCGTGAAACTTAATTCAAGTTAGAGGATGGCCGGGGGTCATCAAAAATTTTATATTTGCTACAGGAATTACTGCCTTTGCATATGTAATTCGCTGTCTTCTTGCTATGTTTTTTTGCGACACTTAGAACTTCAGTTTCCACGTATATGTCAGAAAGTTTTCTTTTTTTGGGGGAGTAGAATTAGAAGAAAAGCACAAGTCTAAGCGGTACTTCTTTACTTTTCTAAGATCGGGGATTGGATTCTCCCCCCTACAATGTATCGGAGTCACTCCGGGCGCATCTGTTCTTCGTCTCTAGAACAAGCACCAAAACTTCCACATTCTTCCCACGCTTGCATCCCTTAATCGCTCTCGTCACACTTCCATATGTTTTTGGGCAAGATTATGAACAAATCCTCTATATCTTTTATCACAGATGATCTATTCCATCTAATACAAGCTTGGTCCATTTCCAAAATGTAATAAGACAGTAACAGGCGTTCGTGACATAGTGGCTATGCCTAAGGCTGGGTTATAACACTATCTTTATGAGACAACATGTTTTTTACACTCACGTTAAACGAATTGATAAGCACCCTCGTATCATTTCCTTCACAGAAGCTCACATATATTTCGTATTCAGAGAGGGTGAAATGTTCATACTATTTTTTCCGTTTTAAAATTTCATATCATATTTTGAAACTATAACGTTTGCGACATCAAATTTACGAAATTTATGTGATATTTACTGCAAAAATGTATTAATTGGATTTTGTCCAATGAAGTTTGTTGACGAAGAAAATGATTACAGTAATGATGATAATACTTGGCAATGATAATTGATAATCATAATTGGGGCCCCTATAACTAACCTACCAAAAATGAGTGGTTTCTTCTTTGAAAAAATGACTTTTTGGATACTGAAATACGCGATTGCTTACAAAAAAATTCGGTTATTTTAACTTATTTTTCATATGAGTATTTGCAAGCTTTCGGGACTCTGGAGTGAATAGGGGCACTGGTTGGGGTAAAATGAAACAGTTCAAGAATATAATAATGTAATGAAACCCACCTTATTCTCTAACATAACCGTAGCTAAACTCACCAAAACCGAACCAAAGCATTTTTACTCAAATAAAACCAAGCATAACATAATTGACATATATTTAACATAATTGAAAAAGAATTAAATAGGTATATACAGGGTGATTCGCAACGCAACCGGCACAGAACAGGTGCGTGTACGGGACCTTAAAACATGTCGATTTTTTATAAGAGGATTTTTCCTGATGCTTACATTATGCCTATATACCGGGTGACAGTTTGAAAACTTACAGTGGCTACATCTGGGCAAAAAATATATCAAAAATTCCTCTAATTAGTTTCGATAATGTCGAGGGGGAACCAAAAAGATATATTAATCAATCCGTTGTCATTTATTCTTTCATCCTCAACCACTCATTAACACGTCATTTAACATTACTTAGATGAGGTGGTTGGGGATGACGGGTTTAATGGGAACGGATTGGTTAAAACATCATTTTGGCGCACCCTCGGTACAATGAGTTCGGGGAATTATTATTATTTTTTTGTGTCTCAGATACAGTCACGGTAATTTTTCAAATTGTCTCTGCGTATGTTATATAATAAATCAACTTATCAGTAGGATTCCAGTAAGTTTATTATAGATAACGTGCGACTTTAAATTGTCTCCCTCTATTAACTTTTTCACTTTTTTTTTAAATTCAAAGGCAGCATAAAATAGAAAAAAAACAATTTTTTGACATTTATATATTTTTTTAAATGTGGCGCACGTCACTGGTAGCACAAAATCGCCGAAGTTTTTCCATTAAAAAATTGGTCAAGTGACACATCAAATTAGATGTATTTAAAAACTACGTTCAATGATGTATTGCTATTCAAAATCTCTCAATCAGTTTTTGAGAAAACCCCGTATAAATTTGGTAAAAATACATTAAAACTCAATTAAATAGTACGTAAATAATGAAAAACTTGTTTGTTGGAAGAAAATTGGTTTGTTCTCACAAACTTTGGTCATTTTTAATCACCTTTTTGTCCTTTTTCTTAACCATGTTTCCGTCATCGAAGTTTCAATTGAGAAAAACCGGCTGTTTTGCGCTGCTGATGACGTAAGCAACATTAAAAAAAAAAGTTAAAATATAGTATTTTTTGTCCCATTTAATGCTAGTTCGAATTAAAAAAATAATTTGTTAAAAACCTAGCAGCGGGGTGGGGGGTGGGGGGGGGAATGAAGAGCTTCGGCTGCGTTCCGTCTATGAGCTTAAAATACGTAATTAATGTATTATTCCTACCGGTGCATAACATGCTATTTTTCAAATCAGCGCAAGGAAACGAACCTTTGAGGTGCGTGCTCTGCTTAAGATATCTCCTCTAAATTTTCAACGGTAGTTCTACGATTTAAAATACAGGGCGATCACTTTAGATAGGTGCATTTTATTAAAAATAATCGTTAAGTATTGAGATCTGATAACGGTAACTGGGTATAAAAGCAACAAGTTAACGTATCAGTTTTGGCATGATTACTTATTTTCTTGACCTTTTGCATAAAAATTTTTTTAAATAAAATATTTCTGTATAATCTTATACATAAGTAGTTGGGTATCCGTCTAAACACTCTGAAATCCAGTGGTTTTGAAAAATTGACCTCTGTACCTATTTTTACAATAACCCTTGTAGTAGTTATCAGAATCTACTGATAAAATGTAATCTCTCTTCCGTAGAACGGATAGATTAAAAGTCAACATTCGCATTAAGTATCGTTTATTGCTTAATATTTATAACAGCTCATGAAGGGAAACAATATATTTGGTTGAGCAGGTGTCACTGGATATAAGTCTACAATTATGAGCATAATGTTGCTTAGACTAAGGTGCGCGGATTGTAGTTGTTAATGTTAAAAGTGAAGCATGCGTTAGAATACTTCGCACGTGTACTCGTCTATTTAATAAGTTATATGTTGAAATGTTTTTCACGTGGTGTAAATGTGGAAGTAGGGGAAGAGGACAGACACGAACTTTTTCAGGTAGGTTTCCTTAATCACTATGTACAGAATGTCCCATTTTCGAGGGCTTGCGGATTCAACACTTCTGCTTTTAGCAAAGATATAATCATGCATTTTTCACGAAGGTTCTGAATTTTGGAGAAACGCGAGATGCCCTCAAAATTTTTATCGAAATAATTTCGCTGACGCAGAGCAGTTAGTTGTATCAGAAATCAATGGTAACATCGAAATTTCAGAAGAATCATGAATTTTCTCCGAGATGATAAGTTACGAAAAGCGGCATTTTCTCCACTTTCGAGAGTCTCAATTTATGAACGGTCAGGCTTAGGACGCGAATACTGAATATTTGCCCATGTCAAAAGTTTTAATATATATTAAGTTCGATAGTTGCTAAGTTTTGTATTTTTGCTTTTATACTCGTCTTGATAAGTTAAAATGCGAATCTGAGAATTATTACAGAAGTTAGAATATGCCCAAAATTTTGAAATGATCCCAAAAATGCACGGATGGTTGCAAAATGGTCAATTCTGCACTACTGAACTATTTCTATGGTGCCTACTATGTCAGATTGCTTGTCTTTTTAATTAGCAAAGTGATACTGTTTTCACTTTGCAGTAAAACAATTAGTGCCAAACTAGAATATCATCGGAAAAGCGCTAAATGCGTTTTGGACAGGGTGTCCCAAGATCAGTGGCCAGTAAAAACCCTATGAAAATAATTCTAAATTGTCATACATACAGTGTGTCCTAGCGTAGATATGATAACAATACAGATAAACCAAAAATATTTAAGTTTTTGAATGACGTATGGGGATTGAGTCCGGCCTATCGTTAAACTATCGTATATAAAACAATAAGTTGAGTCAGTGTTATATAGGGTGGTTTATAAACAAATTTATAACAATTGTTACCAATAAAGTCTCTCATTTTTCATGATACGAAAAAATTCTACAAAAAAAAAGTTGTTCAGAATGTAATCTCACATATCCGTAGTAAATTTCAGGAATATAAAAGTATTTTTCTAAAAAAAAAATTAACTTCGGAGAAAGTTGGATTGCCCGAAATGAACCATTCAAGTGGCCACCGAGATCTCCAGACGTATCAACGTTGGACTTCTTCGTATGGGGTCGACTCCAACAATTGGTTTATGCTGAATCACCACCTAATGATGCAGCAAAGAATTACAAATGCTGTGAACTGTTCAACTTTGGAACACATTCAAAACGGTTTTAAGGAATTCAGGCGGGGAGAAGAAAACTGCAGATTAGGCGTGGTGGTTATATGAAATAAATAATTATTACAAAATGGTAAATCTATTGCTAATTATAAATCTGATGTGTTAAATTTGATATTTATTATTTGTTTTGACGTCTACGCGGTGTTTGTGGTATAATTAAAAATAATAAAAATAAAATACTTCCAAGGTCCTTAAATTTGTTATAGAGATCTAAGATATGTGTTATAAACAATTTTTTTTATCGAATTTTTTCGTATCTTCGAAAATTGACACTTTATTGGTCGTGATTTTTACAAAATTTGTTCATAAAACACTCTGTATAACACGGAATTTTTTGTAGGCCATAGTATCACAAGCAGGACTCAACGCCCAAACGTCATTCAAAAATTAAAAAAATGTCGGTTCCTTGGTCCGTTTGCTATATCTATCCTTGGGCACCCTGTATAAACAATGTTTTTTTAATAACGTGTGCATTATCATCGATGTTTTCTGCACCCTGCAGCACGCACTAAAAGGCCTTTGGGATGCATCTACTATTACTAGGGTAATAACATAATTTCTTTGTTTTCGCCCTATATCCGTCACCGTTTTCTAGTTATTTGCAACAGTCCCTGTATAGAAATTGAAACAAAGTTTTCGAACTTCCAGGTGAATTAATTAAATAACGACGTAGGTAAAGCCCCGTGTACAGCGCAAAGTTCGGGCAAACCGCATGGATAACGTCGCCAAATTGGTACTGCGCGATTGCCTGCTACTTAAATTGAGTCATTAAATTGTATAAAGGGAAAAGGCGACTTGAGTGGGTTTTAATTTTAAAGGTCGAATAACTGTATCATTTAATTTTTCAGAACCAGAAATCAAGGAGAGGAATCAAGATGCTTTTACCGAAATTCAAAGTCAACAAGTTCCCGCAAGAGCCATTCACGAAAAAAACTTTGAGAACAATGAGCCGTCAAAGAATCTTCACACACGAACAATCTCTACGTCTTCCTTACTTAGTTTGAAAAGTGTTCAAAGTTTTTACAGTGTAAAAAGTAATAAGAGTGATTTCTACAGTGTCTGCAGTGACACATCTGTTAAGGAAAGATATTAACACAATAGGGATTTTTAGAATCACCTAGATCTAGCAATTTCGAGATTATTAACAATATTTAGGATGTACATACATGTCGTGTTTTTTTAATAATTTTATTAAATTTATTTAACGTACCCAAGTCCAATTCTTATGGCGACTAATCTTTCGAATCACGTGCACCTTTAATCTCGTTTATCGTTTTGTTCAGACTTAGGATAACGATTTAAATAATATTGGTTCAAAGGTTTTACAACACTCTCGTGATAAACATTCAGGAACGTGGCGAGACTTTAAACGTTAATTAAAGAATTTTCGGTGCATGCTGCAAAGAGGGTCAACAAGAGCAGTTAGGTAGGTGAGTGGGATGCACTTTCATTCCATTGCAACTTAAGTGCACAACACGACGCAGGGAGTAAAATGCGAATTTAAATCAATTTTTACTTTTTTTTTTAATATTCAATATCCATATACACTGACTTTCAAAAGAACCGCAACACCAAGAAGAACACATCGTGCACGTTTGAAATTCTGGCATTACGTTGGGTAATAGATAAAAACGATCAAGATATCAAAAGAAAATTATTGCGAATAAGTGAAAAAATTTAATAATAATTTAATAATGGGTGGTGTCTCCTCTCAAATTAATACATTCCTGTAAGCGACGCGGCATGCTTAAAATTAAATTGTCAGTGTCTTCCTGGGGTATTGTATCCTAGGTAATCTGCACCTGCTCGCGGAGTTCATCTATGGTCTCCGGAGGGCGAGCTAAACGTTGAAGTCTCCGACCCATCATATCCCATACATGCTCTAGTGGGGACAAATCTGGAGACCGAGCTGGCCAAGGCAAAGTATCTAAATTTTCAGCTTCCAAATACCTCAAAGTATCGTTGGCTACATGTGGTCGCGCATTATCCTGTTGAAATGTGCTTCCAGGATGGTCGTGCATGTATGGTACAAGAACCGGTTCTAAGACACTATTAACGTACCTCTGAGCATTTAATCTATCATAAATGAAAACAAGAGGAGACTGACTACCATAGTGGGTGGCACCCCAAACCATGACACCTGGTGTTAAACCAGAATGACTCCAAAAATTACAAATTTAATCGCTCTCCTCTGCGCTTTCTAACACGTAACCGTCCATCAGATCGCCATAAACAAAATCGGCTCTCATCACTGAACACGATTCTTCTCCACTCATCCGCTCATTGCACTCTCAGACGACACCACTCCAGTCAGGCCACCCTGTGGTTTCGTGATAATGGAAGACGATATGAATTTAGTCCAAAACTTAGAATTCTGCGATACATCGTACCAAGGGAGACCCTTCGATTTAGGGTGGCTACCCAGTTAGTACCAAGAGACGGAATTGTTTCAAACGTTGCTGAACGACGAAGTCGCCGGTCTTCGCGTAGGTTCGTCATTCTTGGACGGCCACTACCACGATGACGATTTACTGACCCTTCCTTAGACCAATCTCTCCAAGCTTTTGGCACTGTTGATGCGTTTCGATCCAATCTACGTGCAATTTCGCGGAAAGGTAAACCTGCCTCATGCACACCAACAATTCTTCCCCTTTCGAAGGGAGTTAGCTGCCGATAAACTGCATTTTGGCGTGCACGAGGCATTTTGCATCGGAGGTACCCAAAAAAACCAACAAGTTTCCATTAAAAATATGAAAGACACGATGCTTTCTTTCAGAATCAGAATAAAACAAATTTTTCCGATTACAGCGTCATCTGTGGCGAATCGAAAAAAAAGTTTCAGACAAACTCCAAGTAATTTTTATCGTAAAATTCAAATCTGCAATAAAAAATTAGGGTCGCCATTTGAGATTTCAAAGTTACCCCCGCCCCAACCCCAAGCGGAAGAGTTGGGAAGTCATGGTTAGTGTTACATCGCGGATCCATTCGAGACAAAATACTTTCATTTGAAACTTTTTTCAATCCGATGCGTAATTTTCGAGATATCCCGATTTGTCAGGTTAAATGGACCACCCGGTATAATGCCAGCTCGGCAGATAGCTCGCGAAAATTGAATTAGTAATGCATCGTTTTTAAAAATATACAGGGTGTTTCCTAAGTACGGTACATAACTTCGGGAGCGTATTCTACAGTTAAAACAAAGGTGATTTTGTTATATCAACTATATCCCAAAGATGCTTCGTTGCGGAAATACAGGGTGTGTCATAGCTCACAACGGGAGGTGGACAATGATTGGCTGCATCCCGAGAAATCGGAACCTACAGGAAGAAGGGTAAAATATGATATTTTACTTATTTTACTTTTATCTACGTGAAGGTAGATATTTTCTTTCATGAAAACCACGTGGCCGAGGCGATAAACCAAGGGGATGTAGCGTTGGTCCCTAACTGTAAAGGGGTGGAAAACTTACTAATCTTTTGTACAGTCAGTTCTTATGGAACTTTGTTAGCGACGACACGTGCGTGCCTGCTGACTGCAATTAATAAAAGCAGGATTGAAGTATCTTGAGTGAGATTATTTCTAAACCCCACATCCGATAAAAACAATTTATAGTTTGTTTATATTTCCTTGAGCTTCTTTATTTAAATAATGACTAAATAATAGCCCGTAATATTGCTCTCGGAACCCTTAATGCAATACATCGAGGAATTATTTTGGAATTCATGAGTCATGATACTGTGCGATAACAGGGAAATAAATCAAACCCGTTGTGTTCCAGGACAGCCCTGATCTGCGTTTCTGAGTTTTGGATTATTTCTCAGAACATTGACGCAAACAAAAATGAATCAATTAGTTTTGAAATCGGAAATGGAGGTCTGTTCCGGCAATATACAGGGTTGCTCATTAGTGCGTCAAAGTTATATTTACTGAGATATCGCACTTTGACGCACTAATGAGCAACCCTGTATAGGGTGTCTGTAAAAGGTCTATACCAAATTCTACCACATATTCCTGGGATGAGCAGACGATGATTTAACCTGATTTATCCAATCCAAAGGTGGACGGTTTTCGAAATACAGGGCGTCAAAGTGAAAACAAAAAAAAGCAAAAAAATTAATTTCTTGGTTGGTAATGCTGCTATCTACACAAAATGTCGTATAGGGCGGTTCTTGGGGATAAGAAATCAGAATCAGTTTACATTTTCGATGCACAATGTGTAGAGGGCGTTGTCGATGAACCCTCTTTAAAAGGGCATAACTTTTTCATCACCCGGTATAAAATTTATTAATGACTAAACTTGTGTTTTCCTACATTTTTTAAGGAAAAAAGGTCTCTTGTTAAAAATCTCTGCGAGGCTTCATTCTTGACTCGTGTAAGTGAGCCTTGTTGCAATCGTGTGACTGAGACAATTTTCTATACGTCCCATGTCAATTTTTTAACAAAAATTATATAGAGAATTTTTAAATTTCATGGAAGTTTGTTCCTCCTATTCCAGAAACGAAATCCATTAGTTTTGTGAACATTATCCAATGAGCGTTGCATCAGAATTTACACCGCAAAAAAATTTCAATGTGTTATACGGGGTTCCCAAAAGATAAGGTTGATCAAAGTTTTGCCAAAAATACAAATCACTTGGCATCCTCGTGACGAATCCCGATTGACCCCCTTATACGGGCGATATCGAATTGTGATCCTCTATTTACCCTCAGTTCATTTAACCTTTTTTAATCACCCCGTATATATTTTACACGTCCTGATCCCACGAATTATGAAAAACTATACATATAAAAAAAAAAAAAACAATAATTTTTCCTAATTTAACTGGCGAAAATATGCACTTGTTTCATAAATGAGCTTCACGCAGGCTCCTCTCGGACGCAGGATCCAAAGCTCAAATCGATACGGTTACAGGGCAACAAAAATCTATGGGGATTTAGAGCCTGCTTCCAGTTTTGTCTCTTGGAGATTGAGGTTGAAAAATCGAAATTTTAGATTAAAGCACGTTCAATCGTTGATGTACTGTTTTTAAAATGTCCTGCGTCATTTCAGTTACTTGCAGCAACGTGAAATTGCAAACGTGAATTGTGCAGTTTACAATCTGAATTTACTCCCTGTCCATCAGAAAGATTCAAAATTAACGCAACTGAAATATTGCATTCTCATCTCAGCGCAGTAAGTCTAGACACTATTTTTTTTTTTTTTTTAATAAAACTTAGTTCTACAGCTATGTGATCTATGAGCCTCTATTTTCGCGCTAATTCGGCTGGGGAAGGCCAATAGTACTCTCAGAGGTACTTGCGCCAATGACAATTAGTAAAAGTTTATATTCGACTTCAGTTTATTGGAGTAACAACTCCTTAGAAATACGTCGTGCTGAATGGTCAATAATGATCAGCTGTTGTTCAATTGGGCAGCCAGTTGGAAACTGTAAATGGTTCAATATGAAAAAAAAAATGAAATATTGCAAAAAAATTTTGAAAAATTTCAGTGCTACTTGAAATTATTCACAACTCAGGAATTTTCGAGGACAATCTGTATTTTTGAAGCAACTTTTATATGCAGCCTTTGTTATTCTTCAATTTTTGTTATGCAAAGTTATCGCCCAAAAAATAATCTCTTAAAAAATCACGATGAAAAAGGTAAATTTTGACTTTTAGAGGATGTAAAACGGAAATCGCTGACGCTAGAATAGAGCTACTTGAACCGTCACGTCCTATTTCTTAGCGACTCAGGTCGTGTTTTCCAAACGAAAGAAAAACTACATTAATAAATGTGTAATTGAAATATTATTTAGAATAAAAACATCTATTTTTCCAAGTGGATAATTTCGGCCAAAATTTTACCATTACATTCGATGGTCACTAGGAGGTTTGTCTTGTCCTCGGTTTCGGTTGCTGCCACCTCAACCACAAGCAACATTTTCCGAAAAAGTTTAGGTTAGTTACGGCCGCAATGGTTTGACTAAGTTAACAAGCAGGAATTTTTTGAGGTTGGAAAGTTTTTTAGGTACCGAGTAGTGCGCCTGCTTGACTTAGTATCCTGAAATTATTTTTGAACATTTTTTAGGAAAATTTTCTCTCCCTTATGGCTCAGTCAATTGTGGAAGCTAATTCAAAATGGAAAAAGTATTTTTCAATAAGGCTTATACATACAGGGTGTTTTATACTAAAAAAAAAAAAATAAATACAATTCTTGGGCGTGGTCCGTTTATTTTAAGATTATAAATATTTTGAGGATTATTTTTTGATTCTGCGTTTCAAAATGACCAATTTTCACTAAATGTGGAGTGTTTTCATCCACATCACCAGAGAGAAAGAACTCTGTTAATCCTATTCGATACGAGTATAACAACACTGTTACTTTTTCGCCAAGTAAATGTAATGGATCCACGAATGAACAACACACTATGAAATTTTTCATTCTCAGGCACATGGGAACGTTATCGTTACGTCACTGAAGCGGTTTCTCTAGAGAATAAACAACTTGGAAGGGGGTTGACATGCAGGCTCAGGACGGAAGCCTTCAGAACGAAGGAATTCTCAATGAGGTCGCAGTTCCGATTCCCATTCAAATATTTCTTTGGCGTCAAGTGAGGTAAGGCCGTTCTACCCATTTCCGGTCGTTCCATCGGTTGCAATTGATCGTTAATAGTCACGAAACAAAGCAGGTGATTAAGTAAATAAATCAGAAATTCTTAATACGCACAAAATAAAGTCGCTTCCATTATTTTGCGGCTTTAGTACTCGGTGGCACATCTTACATTGTCCTGTATGGGTGTCATGTAGCCTCAACCCTCACAGGTTATCTATTATTTTACAGCCCGTTTGTCAGACCAAAACTGGGAAAACTACACGAAGCGTCGTGTATGGTAAGCTTTTCATTAAAATAGCATTGTTAAAAGAGTTAAGTTAATCATTATCGTCTCTTCGCAGTTTTGCCAACATGCCATCACAGGACATCACGTAAGCCTGTGGAGCCTGCATGGACAGGGCGGTCAGGCTTTTGGAGTTCTGCGTCGTTTCTCGTGGATGGACCTGCTGGTAACAACACACGCTGGTCTGATTACCGGCAGTACGCGTGCTGCCTTCTTTGTCATGGATGGACTTCCTGGTAACGGCCAATGGTCGGAGCAGCGTGCATTGTTACTGGGAAATCCACGAATGACCAAGAGCGCAGAATCAAACCCGGACGCCTGACCTCCCCCTGCGTTTGCGTGGGCTATGGTACTCTAAAAACTTTGAAAACAGCTTTAAAGGAGAAATTTATATTTTAGGAGCTTAAAGAAGCGTGTAAAAACTTTGAAAAAGTTCTGGTGCAGAACTTGTTTTCCGGGCTTAAGAAAGACCTTACAGAGGCAGTGAAAACAATTCCCAGATGGAAGCTGATTCAAGCTGCCCTTCCGCATGTCTTGCACGCAGTGCAGACAGTCTTATATAACAGGTATGAAACGAATTTAAAAGTTGATAATAGAACATAATAGTTATCAAAGAAACCTGAAGTAAGCGTTGAATATCATATTCTTGGACGAATTCATCTATTATCCGTTGTCAGTCAGAAATTTGATGGTGCATCTACGACCCACCGCATTTTGCCAGGGTTTTTCTAATGATCATCCATTATTTATGTCTCGACTAGGATGAAAGATGGCAACCTCCAAAGCTTGGGCGCTCTGGAGACTAAGCTGCTTTACACGCTCCACTGGATACTTCTGGATGCCGCGGAAGAGTGCGCCGACACGGACCTCGATAAGGACTTGTTCCATTACTCCCACTTTCACTATTTATTTTCCGTTCCAACTATAACTGTAAGTAGTAACGATTGAACCAGAATCTAACCTTTAGATGTTTCCACGTTGAACTAACGTCGACCTGATCTTAACTAACCCGAACTAAGCTTTGGATGTTTACACGTTAGATTTGATGATGAGCTAGTGGTATACCGAGAGCGGATTTGGTTTTCCAAAAAGACCGAGAATTTCAAACCAAAAAATTGTCTTCAATATTCTTTATGAAAGAAAATTTTCGGTTACAATATGACGGTTTTCGTTATTAAAATTACATTTTTGAACTCGAAATCGTTAGATTCTGTAATGCTGTGACGCTAGAGGTGCGAGTGTATGTATGTGATTGGACAATTTCAAGAACTGGCCCTACAACGGTAAATTCAGGTTTGCTAAGGTGAGGTCTGATTACTGTGGTCAAATCATCAAACTTTCGTTCATGAGATCCGATGACTTTAATCAATCGAACAAAAGCCATAATATTTGGAATATACGATCACTCCTTGAAACTGCTCATGATTTTTTTAAATAAAAATGAGTAGCATGTGTAATTCCCGTGCTAAAAGACCCGTTCCTGCTAGAATAAGAGGAGTGTTTAAATGCTCATAGATTTAGAGCTTTGGAGCTATGCTCCTGAAATTCTTTATAACTGCTGGAAGACGCCTCTGACTCGTTGCTATGGCAATTTACCGTTTTTTATTTATTAAAAAATATTGTACAGGGTGTTCGGAAGTGACGGTGAAATATTTTAGGAGGTGATTCTAGAGGTTAAAATAATAAAAAAAAGGTCTTATGAACATACCCCAAAGAATGCTTTTTAGAGGGGCTAGAACCTTTTAAAGGACCTCTGAAGATGTTTTTTCGCAATATTTTCGAAACGGTTTGTGTTCAAATTAAAAAATTCGGCATTTTTTTATTAAGTTAGAATGGTTAAACTTACTTCTATTACAAGGAATGTGTCTCTGGAATCGTGCATCGATTTATAAAAATCCATTTTTCTAGAAAACGGTCAATACGGCACTTTTTTACTGAAAAATATTGAAGAATCAATAATTTGATTTAAAAAATAAAGAATTGTCACAAACAAAAAAGTCACGTAGGAGGCCCCCTGTATGTGACGACTCTGGCTAATATTTGCAATTATTACCACAAAGAAAGTTTTCCCATTCTAACTCATTAAAATATACCGATTTTTTTCATTTTAACACAGTTTCGAAAATATTGCAAAAAAACCATCTTCAGAGGTCCTCCTTTAAAGGGTTCTAGACCCTTAAAGAAGCATTTGTGGGAGTATGTTTATAAGAATTTTTTAAATTATTTTAACCTCTAGAATCCCCTCCTAAAATATTTCAACGTTACTTCCGGACACCCTGTATATTTATTTATTGCACCCTTTACTTGACTCTGATAATCAAGTGGAATGTCTCGTTTTGAGTTACGAGGAGGTTACGGTAGACAAGAGTGCCCGCATGCATCTAGAGCTTAGAGATGCTCTAATTTGGATCATTATACACATCCTAGAAAGATATTTTTCTTTTAAAATAGAATGTTATTTTATGGCAGCTGTAAAAGCTTAATTTTTCCCATGTTACTCGTTTCAGCTATTTGTTTACCTGTTCGCTCCCCTTTGCCAAAACCTGAAAGAGTCGGATTTTCAAAATTTTCGATTGGAAAACGGTTTGAAAATATGGCAGCCGATGTGGGAATTTCGACATCCGGAAGCGTCGTGCTTCATCTCACACTGCAAACCGAAGCCCAAGTTTTTCCACAAGAACAAATGGAAATCTCACCAATTTGATGATGTGTTTGTCGGCCGTAAGTGTTTTTAATTAACGTTTTAAGTAATTTAAGTATTCTTAAATTTCCCTATTAAAAACGAGGTGAAATTAATATTAGTAAAATACGTGTTCTGGTTTCCAATGGTTCGCTATTTCGTTATTGGATGTGTTAAGACAAACGTTGGCAGTTGACGACGAATTGATACCTTTTTTCTTCCCTCCTAAAGGTAAAGTAAATTTTTAACTCTCGCAAGTAATTCCCACGGATATGTAACAGTCCTTCATGAAACTGCGCCTTATTAATGTTTAACTTCTCGTAATACGAGTTTTCAATTTCGGATTGACGTGCGAATCCACAGAGTAAGTAGAGTGACTTTTACGTTTAAATTATAAATGTTCGTGATTTTACACTGACTTTCAAAAGAACCGCAACATCAAGAAGAACACATCGTGCACGTTTGAAATTCTGGCATTACGTTGGGTAATAGATAAAAACGATCAAGATATCAAAAGAAAATTATTGCGAATAAGTGAAAAAATTTAATAATAATTTAATAATGGGTGGTATCTCTTCTTAAATTAATACATTCCTGTAAGCGACGCGGTATGCTTAAAATTAAATTGTCAGTATCTTCCTGTGGTATTGTATCCCAGGCAATCTGCACCTACTCGCGGAGTTCATCTATGGTCTCCGGAGGGCGAGCTATACGTTGAAGTCTCCGACCCATCATATCCCATACATGCTCTATTGGGGACAAATCTGGAGACCGAGCTGGCCAAGGCAAAGTATGCCAATTTTCAGCTTCCAAATATCTCAAAGTATCGTTGGCTACATGTGGTCGCGCATTATCCTGTTGAAATGTGCTTCCAGGATGGTCGTACATGTATGGTACAAGAACCGGTTCTAAGACACTATTAACGTACCTCTGAGCATTTAATCTATCATAAATGAAAACAAGAGGAGACTGACTACCATAGTGGGTGGCACCCCAAACCATGACACCTGGTGTTAAACCAGAATGACTCCAAAAATTACAAATTTAATCGCTCTCCTCTGCGCTTTCTAACACGTAACCGTCCATCAGATCGCCATAAACAAAATCGGCTCTCATCACTGAACACGATTCTTCTCCACTCATCCGCTCATTGCACTCTCAGACGACACCACTCCAGTCAGGCCACCCTGTGGTTTCGTGATAATGGAAGACGATATGAATTTAGTCCAAAACTTCGAATTCTGCGATACATCGTACCAAGGGAGACCCTTCGATTTAGGGTGGCTACCCAGTTAGCACCAAGAGACGGAATTGTTTCAAACGTTGCTGAACGACGAAGTCGCCGGTCTTCGCGTAGGTTCGTCATTCTTGGACGGCCACTACCACGATGACGATTTACTGACCCTTCGTCAGACCAATCTCTCCAAGCTCTTGGCACTGTTGATGCGTTTCGATCCAATCTACGTGCAATTTCGCGGAAAGGTAAACCTGCCTCATGCACACCAACAATTCTTCCCCTTTCGAAGGGAGTTAACTGCCGATAAACTGCATTTTGGCGTGCACGAGGCACTTTGCACTACCATACATTCAATATGGTACTAACGATAGTACCTTTATCGCTATCCGCCTGCAAAAAAATGTGCAAAAAGAACGATCGTCACAGATAAAAAAGTAAAGAAAAACTTCATATCGCATTAAACCACGAATTTGAAATTTTCATCATTTTTTTCTCTTTACAAGTCTAAAATCATACCAAAACTTCAAATACATACAGTGCGTTCTTCTTGGTGTTGCGGTTTTTTTGAAAGTCAGTGTATATATATTTTTTTATTTTCGTGATACCGCCGACAGAAAAGTGTTATAAATAACACGAATGTCAATGAGCGATTAATAATCACGACTTTAGTTCCGCTCATACTTTAAAATAAAATATTATTTGTTAAATAACTATTTCAAATAATAAAAAAAAAACCTCGTTCTCTTAGCATGCAAAAAAATGCTTTTTCGACAGCGTTTACTCGTTTAAAATGTCACAAACTTTGTATTGGTGCTGTTAAACTGTTCGATATTATGGCCCAACTAGCAATAAATGTGGCCCGTAGATAACGTTAACGGTCTCCGTAATTACATTGGAGTTCGTTAACGTAAATAACAGTAACATTTACGGCTTGAAGTGACGCAAAATCTCAAAATAACAATAGAGGTAGCAAAATGCTAAACTAAGCATGCTAAAGTAGGTTGCTTAAGGGTGGGTTAATTTTTAGCGAAGCATTCCCAAGGAGAGTCTACTTCAACTGAGAAGGATGGTTCGCCACAAGGACAAGTCAACGGTCCGGAGCAAACTTTGGGATTCTCCACGAGCGCTATACCCCCCACTCCAGTAACAGTGGTAACTGCCACTATTACCTCAAAATGTGATGATGAGGTAGAGTATCACTAAAATACGGTTTCCGATTTCGTGTTGAAAATCTTAAATTAATGGAACAAAATGTCGGGACGGGTCCGGATTTGCTCTACTCGAACCAGATGCGACGAACTTAGTATGTAGTTGTTGGTCGTTGTGGTTCTTGTTCCTACAGCGAAAATGTGTTAACATTCCTCCTCATGCATCTCATTACAGAACGAGCAATAACACGTTAAAAAGACGGATTTTCAGCATTAAGGGTACAGCCTGCTTCCGTTCTCTCTTTTGTTGCACAATGCTCGTGTGAAAATTCGAACCCTCCGTATAATTTGAGCGTCGAACCTGTGGAGTTGCGTCATAAGTTCGCCATTCTCGTCAACATATGTACAGGGTGTTTTAATCCGGACCTTTTTGGCAGGAAAAACCTGACTAGATAGAAGAAGCCTGATTCAGTCGTAACGGGCTCAATTTTTGAGGAACGTCTAATGGCGAAAACCGTTTGCCGATACCGTCAAAGTTCGCTAAGATATAGAAGGTTTCTCAAATTTTGGCCATTTTGAAAATTGCCAATATTCTTCTTATTTACTAAAATATTCGAACTGCGTAAATAAACATTATTAAAGCGCCTTTTCGAGAGGAATCTAATGGAATGCTCAAATTTTTTCTGCTATTCACCGTTTTCCTGCAAATCTCTATAACTTCATTTCTTCAAATATGAATCATAAGTGGCCACGGCTTAACAAAATAGACAATTTTAAACTCTTTTTATATTTTATATAACTTTAATATTTATTATAAACAATGGCGGAAATTTAACGCACTAATATTTTGACATAAATTGGCTATGGAAATTGCTGTCAAAGGCGTCGAAACTTAATAAAACACGTAACTTTACGTCGTACAATAAAATGAAAGAAACTTTAAAACGTACCGTCAACGTAGATGTTCAAACTGAGCATTTTCGCTTATGATACGTTGCAAACATCTTTTCCGCACGAAATCACAATTACTTAACAGTCCTGCAGCAGCGATTCTTACAAAATCATGTTCAGCAATTCTACTCCTCTAACTCTACCCCTTGAAGATGATATCTTCTAATCTCTCCCACGAGAAGAAATCCATGAGAGCGAGATTCACAGGAGCTCGCCGACCGCTCGTCCCATTCCACTGCTGCTGGAACTCTTCAATTAAAAATCTAGTTCTAATTCTTGTTTATGAGGAGAACATCCGTCTTGCTGATAATAGGACCTTTCAACATGAGCGAGGGGTGACTTTTCAAGGAACTAAATAAGGCGATTGGTCAACAGGTGTTGATAACTTTCAACCGTCCAATGTCCTTCATGAAAATGAGGTTCGACGAATACCACTCTAAATATCCCCACCTATGTGGTAAGTCTAAACCGACTCTAACGATTTTGTGAAACAACCTCATGTGGATTTTCTGTGCACTCACGGTAAGAATTGTATCTGTCAAACATTCCAGAATTATCCGCCTGTAGGATATAGTGATGACTCTCCTCATATCATCTCGAAATGCTCAGTGGTAAATAGAGGTCGTGAATCACGTGAGCGTGAGGAATTAACTGCTCAGTTGTGATTGATTTTGACGTATTTATTTTGACAAGTAACGAAGATAACAAAAAATCCCCGAGGGATATCAAGTGCGCCCGATTTGATCACTTGCCAAGGGTGTTCTGCCATCTTGCAGTATATCACCATTGCCTCTCTCCCTGATCCTTAGTCATCTGCACCTCATGCGCAGCACAGATGTTTCCTAGCCGTTGTCCACTTGTAGAAGGTACACGCGGACCCATGTGTCTCCTTTCCAACAAAGGGCATTCCTTCCCTTCGCCGTGATTTACAACGTGAGATGGGCAATGATTTACAACATGCAAGAAGTCCGAACGCCGCCCTGGCTTCATCAGTTCAAATAACGGTTAATGGAAAATTCGTATCTTGGTTGCAATTCTCCAAAAGATAGTGGCAAAATCTCAACTTCATAGCGACGTCCCCCTCATGAAGTTGATGAATACGTCTGGTGCGATAAGATTTATAACGGTGCTTTAAGCGTTCTTAAAATGCTACTTGTAGCCAGAGTCTGCATGGAAGCATCCGCATCTTCTAAGACTTCTCCAATTGTATTTAATTTTCGAATGATCTTTTCCTCACTTATATTGTAACGTTTCGGTCCGGGATTTTTAAAGATTCTATAATTTTTTTTTAATGTATTTTGGTTGGAAAAATATCTCATTTCATGAAAATAAGCACCCATAACATAATTTTCTTTCTTTATATGACTGCTGCAAAGTGGTGCAACTTAACCCCTGATATGGGCGCTTAATCGATTTGTTAACGAACTTAAAGTGAACATTCTTTTATCTCAATATCTTGCATTGAAGATATTTTTCTATATTATTGATAATTTATGAGAATGCACATTTGATTTATTTTTCATCTATTTACAGCTTATTATAAAGAGCCTCATTATTTTAAATTCTTTCGCATTACTAAATGCATCGATTAATGAACGGCAATGGAAATCGAGCATTCCAAAATATCTTAATTAAAAAAATTTGATGCCATACCTGTAGCATCGGGTTTTGATACTACTTTAGATATACGATGTTGGTTATAACTTTGTAATGAAATCACAGGTCAAAGAGAAGGTATACAAGGTTACGTGTATTAATACGGAATATACAGAGAGTGACTTATGAATTAGATGAGCGCGGACACGACGACTGCGTTACAGTGATCGACCGTATCCCAAAAAACAAGGGCGAGAAAGAGAGCCCTCTTTTTTTTTTTTTTTTTTTTTTTTTTTTTTTTTTTTTTTGGGGGGGGGGGGGCGCGACCCTGGGGCAAAAAAATCTTGTCGGTAAGACGTTACTGGTGCCCGTGCACCAGCCTGTGTGGGGTTTTCACCCAAAATCCCCGTGTTTTTGGAGGTTTGGAGCCCGTGCCTCAACATCCTCGATCGCGATTTTGGGTCGCTTGGTTTTTGTCCTGTTTTTAAGGAGAGACAAGCGGGACCGTCGCTTCTTACTCTGTCATCTCTTTAGTATTTTTTTCCTCTTTTGAGGGGGGATGGTTTATGCCCCCCCCCCTGATCTTTGGCTAGAATTTTCCCGCCGACGGAGGCTTTTCTAACCTCTTTTTATATTTTTGTTCTTGTGGTCCATTTTTTTGTTTGTCGGCTCTTTTTTCTTTTGGTCTTATTTCACAGACGATGATGTCAAAGTACCCGAATTGCTTTCGGTCCTCGTTCATACATCGTTGTGGATGCCTTTTTTACATGTCCTGAAAAAATAATTTTTAATGTCCCGTTGGTTGGCTCCCTATTGTCATCCATTGTCCAGAAGTTGGTGTCGTGGCCTCTTGTGTGGGATGGCATCCTCCAGTTGGTAGTCTGTTGCCTTCCTGATCGGCGCATTTGTATGGTCTTCCGTGGCTTGGAACGTCTTGGTGGCATGGCTTCTAATGACTTCCGTCATCGACGTGTAGTTGAGGTCCCTTCTGATGATCTCGTTGCTGACGTACCAAGGCGTGTTTAGAATCGTCCTCAGTGCAATGTTTTCCACTGCCTGCAGGCGTTTCAGGTGCGACTTGGCTGCATACCCCCATGCTGTTGATGCGTACGTCAGTTGTGGTTGGATTACTGTCTTGACTAGCGTGATCTTGTTCCTGAGCGGTAGTTTGGACTTGCTGCTGATCATGGGGTAGGGCTTCGCCCTCGTCATCTTTGCCCTTAATGTGGCCTTCTCGATGTGTTGCTTCCACGTGAGCTTCTCGTCCATGTGAACTCCAATGTAGGTAACGTTGTTGCTCCATTGCACTGGCTTGTGTTGGATGATCACTTTGTCCTCCGTCTTGAGCTTCTTCCTTCGGGTGAATACGATGGCCTGGGTTTTCTCGGCGTTGGCGTTGATCTTCTACTTGGCGAACCATTTTTCCAGCGCTGTGACTTCTTGTTGCAGGTACTTGACTAGCTGTTTTCCGTTGCCAGATCGTGCTAGTATTGCCGTGTCGTCCGCGTATAGTGCCAGTTCCGTCCTTTCCGTCCTGGGGGGATCCGACACGTAGACGTTGTATAGGAACGGCGACAGTACCGCTCCCTGGGGTACTCCTGCTTCTATGGTCCTGTGGGTGAGAGAGCCCTCCATGCCTTGTCCATCCTTAAGTACCAACATCCATGGTGATAAACCATGGGCGTACCTTGGCCAGGGTGCCATCTGTATCATTTGCCGCATTAAACCGTGGCGTCTTAACCGGGAATTGGAACTGCAGCTGTGGGACCGACAAGGTCTATTGCGGAGATTTCCAACATCGACAAGGCATGGCATGGGAAATTCTCATGCTCTGGTCAATGCCTACCAGTGCCGTGCCTCAGGGGGTATTTCTATCTTAAAAGTAATTCCTACTGTCTAACCCTTATCAAATTTAAACTTAACGCATATTTACAAAATGACTAGGTACGAAACTAAAGCGAAGAGTTAGTTACGTAACCCTACATACCTGTAGATTTACAAATTATGAACTGATTTGGTTATTTTTTTCGTTATTGTTGCTTCGAAATGTTTATCCAACACATATTTTCAACTTATTCATTGTTAATTTGAGTAAATGAATGTTTATGTAGGTGACTTTGTAAAAGCAAATCGGTATAACTGTTATTTTTTCGGTTAATGTGTGCATTTGACATAGAGGAAACCTTTTCAATTAGGGCGAAAAAACTGTATTTTAAGGGCAAAAACCTAAAGAACTTCGAGGATGGAGTTTTTAGGAACATCATTCTCACGGTTAAAGGATTTAAAGGGATTGACACATTACAATAAAAGCAAAGAAAAATATAATTTTGAAAATAAACTTTGATTTGGGATTATTAAGGAAAAAAAGCAATCACAGCTCTATTTACAAATGTAAAACTGTGAATCGTCACCTTAAACTCTATCACGTGTGTAAGTTACTTTGATGAACTTAAAATATCTTTTTAATTAAAGATAAATCCTATTTAAAGCATTCAGCCATTTAGAGACGACTTCGTGATTGATGGTGCAACCCCATAAGTTCAACACTCAGGCTATCGAATTTATTCCACATTTTTGAAATCTGCATCTCAAAAACGTTACATTTGTATATTTATCATCTGTTATGATTGCAATTTTGATTTACTCATAATTTCATAAAATTTTTAACAAAAACTTTGTTCTTAAGGTTGGATGGGTGTCTTCTCCTAAAGACACTGTGTTCCCAGAGACAATTCCAGAAGAAAGTTCTAGCACTGAAGAAGAACACGTGGTCATCTTCAGTCTACCCCCATTGAATGAATCCGATGGATTTTTAAAGGATCCATCAATATATACTGTAAGTTTTCAAATTTTTAAAAAGACGAATTCCCTATATTGTCCAGTATACAGAGTGTCCTGGCGGGAATAAGAACTAAATTTTCAATTTTAGTGAAAGCTGTTATGCGTAAAAATACTTAAAAAATAGCAACGCTTATTGGGAATAACCGACTAACTGATGCGAAATTTCTTGTTTTAAATTCGGGATCCTGGATCTGCTGTACCAAATTCCAACACAGATATGTAAAGTTGAAATATGATGATGCCTCCTAAACAGGACTAGAACAATTACACCAAACCAGTACATACAGGGTGTTAAAAAATATTGTAAAATATTTAAAGAGTAGATGGACCAAAATAAGCGAAAATGTCTTAGTAAAGATGGGTCCGCAAAGTAACGGTTTCGGAGGTATGGAAGGTTATTCTTTTTTGAAACATTTATTTCCAATTATTTATTGCTTATTTATTGTCTAAAAATAACAAATAACAAAAACAAAAAACACAGTTACATAAGGTGTTCAAAGTGCCCTCCTTTCATTTCCAAGGAGGTCCGACATCTTTGTCTGATGGTCTAAAGGGGGTTTTAGAAAGGGATCGAATATCCTTTAGACCAAGATGTCGGGCCTATTTGGAAATGGAAGAAGGGCACTTTGAACACCTTATGTAACTGTGTTTTTTTGTTTTTGTTAGAGACTTTTTTGTTATTTGTTGATAATAAATAAGCAATAAATAATTGGAAATAAATCTTTCCAAAAAGAATAACCTTCCATATCTCCGAAACTGTTACGTTGCGGACCCATGTTTGCTAAGACTTTATTGTTCATTTTGGTCCATACTATTACCTCTTTAAATGTTTTACAATCTTTTTTCAACACCCTGTACGCAAATGTAAATGCAAGTATTTAAAAAAAATCTTATTTCTTTAATGTCTGGTAATTTTTACATAAAATAATATAAATAAGTAGAATTATACGTAGTGTAAATGTTATTTTTTCTTGATATATTGTTTCTACATTGTGGCGTTAGTACAGAATCTTAAAAATAATGATAAAAAACGGGTGATTTGTCTGGTATATTTGTAAATATCACCACGTAAAAATATAAATTAAACATTTTAAAAGCTGTCACAACTATTGGCAAAATTAGAAAAAAATAATTAAAACTTCGACACCCTGCGTACTGAAAACCGTCAATTTTCATCTAAGACAAATTTAACTATATCCTAATGTGTTTGCAGAAAGAATATGTGGATCAACGTTGATCTATTAGTTGCGGACCACCCTGTATTCAACACGAACTCAATTTTAAGATTATAATTTGTTATTCACTCTCCTCGACTTATTTTTTGGTGGCTTTTTGGCATCACTTTTGACAAAAAACATCTAAAGCTCTACTTCTACTTTTGACATCAGCACAGGTGGCAATGCCACCGTCATTAAAACATATTAGATTTATAATTAATTGCTTTAGGAAAGGCACCAAATAAAAAATTTTTTTAAAAGTTATATTTGCTTGTTCGATGAATTCTACCGAGGACCGCACTGTATTCATTGGCTTTATTCGGATTTCGATGGTTTATTCTCGAATTATGTCCCAGTTTAATTCCCTTTATTACATTTTCAGGCTGAAACTAGCTTGATCCAATTGGCAATGCGTAGGGGCGGGAGAACAAATAATGTGAACAAGAGCAATGACCATGCGCAAGTTGATCAATCAACTCCTACAATGACTGATACTAAAACTGCTAAAGCTCCAATGCAGAAAGTTGGGTAAGAATATATATTTAAATAATAATTATAATTAATTTATTTATAATTAAATAAAATTTATAAAAAAATTTTGTTGTTTATGCATTAGATCCTCGACTGACAAGGATTCTATTGACAGCGGAGGAAAGAAGTCGGATTTACCAGCGGACTCAGGCCCGAAGTTCGGCTCACAGCACATTATGGACTTAAGCGCTGCCACCTTCTTAGATGCGGCAGTGCTAAGATGCCTTTTTATTACTGATTGGCAAGAAGAAGGAATTTATTGGGCTTTACACTTTCTTTACAATCGGTGGGTTAAACTATTTATTTGACTCAATACTCAACATAGATATTCATAGACGTCCCCAAAAACTTTAAACAATTTGCTAAATTTCATGATAATTTAACATGGGGCGAGTCCAAAGGTTTTTCTATCCATAAGTAAAAAGTTATTAATCTGCTGCCAACTTTAACTGTCAGCCAATTTCCATGGCAACGTTCGAATAAAGCCTGGGCATAGATCAGATTCTTTATTTCTATGGAAACGAGCTTTCGGTTAAAGTTGACGACACTTTAATGACGTCACTTTTAGTTTTGTTGCTTCAATGTGCTGCTAAAACTCCACCTGAAGTGTCTTGCAATCGGTGCTAACTCCCTAAACTAATCACCAGTCAAAGTGTCTATGATGCTTACGGAGGTGTTCCATATAGCTGTCCTTGGTTAAGCTTAACATCAGATTCAACAACATTTTATCTGCTAATTAGTTGTTAACTGCCAGCTATCACTTTCTAACTAAACATTGAAGGACTTTGCATTTTGACAATATTTTATGTAGTGTACCCCATTTTGAGTATTAACTCTTTTCAAATATTGACGTTGATAATACAGGGTGTCCCGAAATTGGAGGCAAATATGTCGGGGGGTGACTGTACTATAGAAAATCTATATTGTTCGAGAACAGGGCTTTATTTCGAAGTCGCCAAAAAGCACCTTTTTAACTTAGAAAACCGTGCTTTTTCAATACATGTAGTCAAAATGTAAGAAAAGTCACAAGCGAAAAAGTTAGAGCTGAAAATACTCTAAGCCAGCCCTGTTTAACACACTTCTAAAAAATATTTTAAACTGTCGTTTGAATTTTCAAATTTATCATAGAAATCTGATATAACAGTCAAAATTTCAGGAATATCTCAAACTGTTTCGAATATATTGATGAAAACCCAAATTTTGGGTTCACTTTTTAAAAGGGCCTAGCTCCCTTAGGGCCTCTTTGCCGACTTATGTTTATATGAGGTTTTCTGCCTATTTTTTGACGCAGTCACCCCTTGAAATATTTACCTTTAATTTCCGGACACCCTGTATATCGTAAAATGTTTAATTTCTTCTAGACTGAGAGATATAAGCGAAGAAAGCGCTGCGCAGCACCAGCCACGGAAAAGAAGTAATTCCTTGCCAATACCGAAAATCGAAGTATCGTTTTATCCCAACAACGACTCAAAAAAAGTGGAAAACAAGGACTTCATAGAAGTACCCGAACAAAAAGACGTTTCGTTTCTTACTGGTAAGTTAAGCGAGATTCGAATCGTAATATTTTTAAAGAACGTAAAACAACTTTTCTCACTTCAAGCGTACAACACTTTTGAGCTTCCAAAAAAGAACGCAAAATACTACGATCTCTAATCTCGAAAACTAACTGAACTAACCTGAATTAACCCGAACTAACCCGAACTAACCCGAACTAACCCGAACTAACCCGAACTAACCCGAACTAATCCGAACTAACCCGAACTAACTTGAACTAACCTGAACTAAATAATAGACTAGAGCGTTCAGGGACAGAAAAGGCGTATTTTTACTGGTTCTGTTTAAAAGAGAAATGCAAACATCTCCGCTTTACTATTTTTCTATAAAATTGCGACAGATCTGTCCGCTGTAAGACAAGATGGCATAAATAAGGTTTCGTCATAGAAACAATTTTCAGCTTGGTCTAAAAATATTTTTACAAAGTTTAAAATGCAATTTATTCCAATTTAAAAAAAAAAATCAATTTTTTTAGGAAAACGGTAAAACCTTAAATGCAATTTTTAAGCAGGATATGAGACTTTACAACTTTGTTTAACATTGCCCATTTAAGCCTGTCTGTCATAAGAGTTTCCAAAATTCCCGTGTCCGATTTACACTGCAATGTATAAAAAAAATTAAAATAGTTTTATACAGTGTGAATCTTAAGTGGGGGTCTTCCTTTTGGCAAGACGTAAACCTCAAAAATTTCGGCAAAATTTCAAAGACGATCGAAATATCCACGTGTGAAAGTACATTTTTGGAAAAAATCTAAATCCGTCCATGCATAAAATAATAAATTCAACGCAAACAGCGTTATTTTTGTCACACAATTTTATCAGTTATTTTGAAAACGCAAACGTTCAATGTTTGCTATTTTTATGCAGTTTACTCATGAGGCTTAAAATCCGGCCCTGAAATGGTGTTCGACGTGTTATTTTTACAAATATTATCACTATTAAATTTACATTAGCCCATAATTGCTCTAACAACAATAGGTTGATATGCCGTTGGTATACGGGGAACTCCATCATAATTTCGTTGATGGCGAAATTTCGAACCCTGTTTGTCAATTTGTAGTTTACAGTTGAGATATCGGTTGAGCATCTTAAAAAATGCGACTCCTCAACCAATGCGACTGCGCAAAAAGTCAAATCTGTACCCTTTCAAATAACAAAAATATGGGGGTGTCTTCATCCTAAATGCGACACACTGTATAAAGAGAAAAAATAGGGATACTGAGAATCGATTTTCAAATTTAAACAACCATAATTTTTTTACGAAGGATGTAATGGCTTTGAGTTGTCATTCATGGTCTGAAAGATCATCGCATTTCTTCTAGATTTTGTGAGCGGCAAAATTCAAATTCGTTCTTAAGGCAAATAGTAAGATTGTTTAAAACATTACTGTTTTGCAATTTATTTTGGAAGTCCAAGGTGTTTTACGCTTGATTTAAAGAAAAAGTATTATTTAGTCCTCCCCTTGTGAAAATAATTCAGTAATGTTTGCCCTTCAAGTCGCAACACGGAAAATGCTTGTTAATTTCTTTAAATTTAAATGTGGCCTTCATTGAAGGATTTAAAGTCTTCAAGGTATTTTCTTGATTGGACTTCAAGCGCCGCAATTTCAAAACGGATTCGATTCCACCCTCCATGGTTCTGAAGCTCATTTAACGAAAATTACGCTGAAATATTGAGCTTTAGCTTTACTACCTTCCGGTTTTATTCTACAAGGTGGGAACGAAATACGTACAAAAGAGTTAAATCAAATTTTGCTTATTGATGACGTGTGCATTTTACCAAAGAGAGAGAGAGAGAGAGAGAGAGAGAATATTAATACTTAGTTGGTTCGTAGCAAGCCTAACTTACATTTATAGTTTTTTCGGCTTGTACTTTTCATGTATTGTATTTATCAATCCATTTATGTCATGAAATTCCTCTCTATTTACATTTGACTTTTGCTTCACGCGGCTGTAGATGCCCCTTAACATTCATTTCTACAGTTAATGCAGGCCGCTTATGTGCGTCATACTGTTGTCCTTAAAAATATAGGCAACGATTAATGGTCTGTAAGCGAGCGTACAGTATACGATACATATACAGAGTGTTTCATAAACAAATTGACAAACTTTCGAGGAATTTAGAGCTCATAAAGGCAAATATTTAAATCGGATAAAGTTAGGCCCGAAATCGCTTTATTCCCTAGATACTGAATGCTGTCTTAGTTATTTAAATTTTTTAAAAATATTTCAAGGACGGTTTGGGATAAAGACATGACATTAAGAACACGCTATGACAGGATACATGTGCATGTTCTGGAGTAAACAGAATATTTTCACTTACACCAGTGGCGTCCGGGCGGTCATTCGATAGGATGTTTTTACTGACAAAAATGGTAGGCCACTGACTTTTTTAAATACGAATATATTTTTTTAATATTCCATCAGTCAGTTTCGCTGATAAAGTAGCCGTTTCATGATAAAAAGCAGCTTCTCATTCCTGTGTCCACCAAAAAACTGGTATAGGTTTCCAAGTGCGATTTTTTCAAAATTCTTTAGGAGAAATGAATTTAATTTTCTTTTAGTAGGGGTAGAGGATATGAAGACAAACAGGTATGAAATATGCCTCATGGCCAAATAATACTCTTGTTCCAAAGTACAATTTCGTTAAATTCAAAGCCATTTACACGTGTAGAAGAGTTTAATGGCCGCACGGACACTGCTGGTACAAGTCCAAACATTCTGCCTACCCCAAAACACGCTCATATGTCCCTCCATGGCGTGTCCCTCATTTCAAGTCCTCATCTCAAACAGTTTTTAAAACATTTAAACGACATAAAAAACAAATCAAATGCTCTGTATCTTCGAAACGAAACGATGTCGAACTTAGCTTTTGTCGATTTAAATATTTGATTTTACAAGCTCTACATCCCCTGAAGGCTTATTGGTATGTTTAGCAAACACCTCGTTTGCACGTTGATAAGAAGGTAAACGTTACCGAAATGTTACGATAAAGTTAAGAACGCTCTTATCAGCATAATTAGTTAAGTCTTCTATTTCTTATTTCCCACACAGCTACGACACACCTCCTAAAAGCTATTCGAACTATAATATTTTCTTTTAGAATTCTTTAATTCATTTCCCTTCATTTCATATGCGAGATGTTAATTAGGTAGATGTACTTATTCCAAGGGATGAACCTTTAATTGATTTTATCACAAAAAGCTCCTACGAATGTAGGTCCGTAGTCTTCGTTTAGGAATTACAGGGCGTTGAAATTTGTTTCCCTTTTTTATTATTTTTAACTGAGGTGTAATAATCGGAGAACATTGTAAATGTGTAGAAATTAATATATAATTAACGTATAGGAACCGGAAGTGGTCAGTTTCAATAACTATAATAATAATAAATTAATTTTTATAATTTCAATAATTGTTATTAAACCAATTTTACGCAAGTCATGTTAATTGCAAAGCGGTTTATATTCACAACGGTCACTTTTACAAACATTTTCCAAGAGGACCTTTTTTCAATAGAAGTAAATGTCCAATACGCCTGTCAACACAAAAGTGGTATACAGTGTTGCGCAAAAAATTCGGGTCAATTAAAATGTGCTGGAACCCTGCACGTGGCGCCCTCTATCAGTAATCAAAAAATTAAGGCAATATTTGGATTTTGCCCGGCATACGAAACTTTGCCTGATTATTATATCTCGGTCCGAAAATACTAAAAAAACAAAAAGAAATTAAAAAGAAAATTTCAACACCCTCTAGTCCTTAGACGAAGACGTTGTGGACCTACGTTCATAGGAACTTTTTGTGATAAAATCAGCTGAATATTTACACCTTGAAATAAATGTATCTACTTAATTAACACCTGTATTCATCCGTGAATGCTTACGCATGAACATGCACCTAAGCCTGTTATTGTGCTGTTCTCCAGTTTCCCAGGATCTGGGCAATTTTTGCGCAAATGCGCAAAACACAGGTGTTAAATTATGAAAACAATAACAGTTTCCATGCTAATGAACATGGCAAGGCTACTTTTAAAATTGAGGAGATAACGAAAACGTAGAATCCAAATTATACTTACATATTTATTACATTTATTAAATCTTTCAAATTTTCTTACTCTTATTCCGTTGGAAAATTTTCCTCTGCAACATTCAGTTCTTTCCGTTTGTCGGACATCGACGGTCCTATACTTATCCAATCTCCATGGACAAGCACCGTGGGTTTAAAAATCCGTTGTGCAGGTTCAGAGTTTGCCACAATCGTTTAGTTAATGGTACAATATCAAACTACGTTAGTCAAGAGGATTGTTAACAATCACATTTTCTTAAAACTTTTGTACAATATGTCTATTCCCTGTATCATATTACTGATCATAGGACTTGGTTCACACATTTGAGGTTTTATCACGCATAATATTGGACACATCAAGAACTCAGAATGGAAAATACCTCATAGATTTTGTGTAGGATGCGAGTAAATTATTTCTCACATTGTTTTAATATTTTTGTATTCATCGCAAGTCAAACTTAGGCTTCTGATGTCCGTTTCCGATAGCATAATATTTTATCCTAGATTACTAGTCCGATTGCTAGTTTTCATTACACGAGCCCTAACAATTATATGTACAGTGCGACCCATTTGTTTTGGGGTCGGCCTACAAAAAAGTTCATTAATTGCGCGATTTAGCCCGGATTTTTTTTAATTATAGAGCTCGATAAACTGTACATTTTCAGCAAAAATGGCCTGATTGATACAAAATTTAATGCTTATTACGACAGTTTCTGGGAGCAACGTTTTAATAAATCATATTAGCGATTTTTTTAGAAAAAATCCGCGCACGCCACTGGATTGACCACCACTCAAAACGGGCTTGTACAAAACTTTAATGAAAAGTTTTGAGCAATGACGATTTTGTAGAAGAATTTAAAATGCACACTGGGTACTTACTAACGTCTTCTTATACTTTATCTGGGTATATTAAGGTCCAAACTGGCCATTCTAATGCTGTTTCAGGGATCGTCGTTGAAATATGGCAAAATTTCGTTGTTAGAGAAAGTCCACGACGTCCATTTTGTCTCGTTACTTCGACTTCCCGGTCTACCTCGATGTCCGATGTCGAATTCTGCATTCTGCCGCAGCTTCTGCTGCCGGGCGCACGCACGTTGTCACCAAAAAGACGAACAATTTCTGTTTTTCCTCTTTCACTTGAATTTTCCACAATTATCACGATTAATTGTTCAATTTGTATTAAGAACGAACAAGTTCTAATGTCGATGTTGACGCTTGTTGCGTTTGTTTGACAGTTAAGCACTTCACTTGTTCTCCATAGCCGGCTATGAATTTTTCAAAATAAATATGTACTGAGGGTGCAGTTTTAGTTCTACAAAATCGTTATTACTTCAAATTTTTCGATAATATTTTGCACAGGTCCGTTCTGAGGGGTGGCCAATCCAGTGGCGCGCGCAGATTTTGTCTAAAAATCGCTAATATGATTTATTAAAATGTTGCTCCTAGAAACTGTCACAGTAGGCCTTGAATTTCATGTCAACGAGGCCATTTTTGCTGAAAAAGTGTAGTTTATCAAGCTCTATAATTAAAAAATCCGGGCTAAATAGCAGTATCGATAAACTTTTTACAGACTGACCCCAAACCCAATGGGTCACTAATCGTGTTTGATGATCTCTTGGATATAAATGTTGATGTTGTTGATATTTGTATGACTGCTACTTATGTTTCGTCAAAATTCGACGCTCTGGCGAATAGCCAATCTCACATTCTAGGGCTATTTAACGAATTGATGTTCTTGAATCAACTTCTACCGTAGTTAAGACATCGATATCTTTGTCTTCACTGATAATAAAGTTTTCTCCTTCATGAATATTTCCCTTTCTCATTTTATTCATCAATTTTTCAAAATTGTGGTGGCCCGGATGGTTTCTAGGTGGAAACCTTTGACGACATTCTCCAGATATTAACAGCATATCAATGTTTCCACTTTTAGTATAATTTTGTATTTTTTTATAATTAATTCGTCTGCGTTTTCACGATTGTACAAAATTTCCACAAGTAGAAATATTTTATTCTTTCGTTCTGTTATTTGGAATGCAGCCATGACGCACTCCACGCCCAACATAGTTTTTTTCTAAATTTGAATATTTTTTTATCAATTAACGCTTCATTTCTAAATGAACATACGTTGTGCTTGGCATCAAAAAATCAGAAAAAAATATTCTTTTAGAAAATCACAATGGGTCACCACATTGTCAATTGAAAAAGGAAGAAAAGTGGGAAAAACTGTTTTTCGGTATTAAAATTGTTTATAAAAGAATAAATACTGCATAAAATGACAAATTATTATTTTTCTCCACAATTATGACTTAAAATTGTGCCTAATACGCATGCCTCAGTGGCCTAGCTCGACATGAAAAAACCGCAAAATAATTTTTTCTAATATATTTTTAGATAAAAATTGCTTCTAGATTCCGAAAAAGCAAAAATTTATAGGGAATTACATTTAAAAATCGAAAGTTGAGGTAATTTCCGGTTAAACCGGAAGTGCTACATAAGCGCCATTAATGTGAATCAATCGGCTCAATTCTCATGTAGCTTCTTTCAAATTTCCACTTCTTCTAAGTTTAAAAACAAGAAAAGTTATAAAGGAGAGCCAACTTTTTGAATCACCCGATAGAGTTCGGAAACATAATATACGATATTTCTTAAAGTTTGTCATATTTGGTATTTAACGATGATTTCCTTAAATTAGTTTTAGCTAGCAGTTGTTTATGCTATGTATAAGTATTTTGAAAATATAATTAATTTAAGGATATTAAGCACATTTTCTTTAAAATGCCGATAACTTTAAAAATTATAATACGTCCCAATATACAAGGTGAGTCGGGAGGATCGTGCCAAACTTCAGGAGCGTGTTGTACATGAAAAATAAATGTAAAAAAACTCAAATGTTGTTACCCGATTTTCGTTTGTTTACAAGTTATAGCGTAAGTAAAATTAAAACATAAAATTTAAAAAATTTATAAATTTCATAAGAAATTCCATAAATGAACGTTTGGATATCATATTAAATGTTCAAAAATATTGCCATTAACTTCTAAACCTTTTCGGCTTCGTCTATGAAGAGCATTCGTTGCGCTCCTAATTGTTTCATGTCTTTCTTTAACAGCAGCTGCAGCATTTCTAATACGTTGAATTAGTGCATTTTGAGTGTCCACTTTTACTCTGTACATTTCAGTTTTAAACCAACCCCACAAACAATAGTCTAGTGGTGTCAGATCTGGAGACCTTGGAGGCCAACTAATAGGGCCACCACGACCAATCCAACGTATTAATTTATGGAATTTCTTATAAAATTTATAATTTTTTTAAAATTTTATGTTTTAATTTTATTTACTCTATAACTTGTAAACAAACGAAAATCTGATAACAACATTTGAGTTTTTTTACATTTATTTTTCATGTCCAACACGCTCCTGAATTTTGGCACGATCTTCCCGGCTTACCCTGTATACATATTTGTTAGGGCTCGTAATAGTACCACATCATCGTGTCGTTAGCAGCAAGGGATAGCAGCTTTAGGCTATGGATTAAATAGTAATAATAACAGTAGTTGTTTATCTCTTTTACCTGGAGCTGTAATAAGGCAAAACAGATGCAATTTCAGAATCCCCATATATTAATCAAAAGCAAACGTCAGACGAATCGTTGCACAAACGCACATCAAGTGAGAAAGGGCGGAGACGTATGAAAATTGCTGATTTAAAGGCTTTTGTGGAGACTAAACTGCTCTCCAAGTCCGATAAAGCCTTGGAAAAAATTGGAGAATATGATCCAAAACCTCTGGATCAATCCCAACCGGTGCGTTTCCAGAATATTGCCAAAAGAATCCTGGATGTATGTACCCCTATCTCTTTTCTAGCTTTGCCCTTGAATCCTTGATTGAAATTTGGAACGATGGATTTCGGCAGTAAACGGACTGCATCGTTATCAGTCTTCGCGTTGTGTGTCTTGTTCAAGAATGATTTTTTAAAGTTTGGAACACTTAGTCACCTCAACGTTCAATTAGAAGAGCTGAAAGATGAAGTAAACCATCGGGGGTTGCCGTTTAAAAAATAAAAGTTGTTTTGGAGCACCCTGTATGCTTGCTCCCAACTTATGCAACCAGCAATTAATGATGGACATATACGAATGCCAACATCTTTCTAGAGAGTTTATGAAATTATCGTGTATCGATTACGTTCCAAATCTCAATGTCGGAAGCTTAATATTTTTGCTTTTAGCTGTAAATTAATGGATACATATAAGGAGTGCGATGGTAATCTGTAACCTAAAATTTCCGTATAATCTAATGCACTTTAAATCACAATATGTCTCTTGAAACTGTCCCTATTCTTTAAAATATTATTTTCTCCAAGCACAACTTTCATTTCCTTTAGTCTGCAAGTAGCTAGGTAGAATATCTTATTTTACGTCATCTTTAGTTTTATTTTTATTCATGTACAGGGTGGTCCTTCGGGAAATCCCTCGATCGACTGCGGGAAAACCATAATTTGGAAAAATTTGAAAATGGTGGGGATATACCTAAGTCGTTGGGGGACACGCGTTTAAAATATTTTCAAGATGGCGGCACTTCCGGTTATACCTCAAGCGAATCGACTTCCACTTCCGGTTATACCGGAAGTAGATGTCGACTCGTTTATTTTAAATAGAACGCCTTATATTTTATTGTATTTTTGGACTCTATGATGAATTCTGAACGCCTTTTATATGAAACGTTTTACGCTTATTCTTAACCGTTCTGGAGATATTTACACTTAAAGATGAAATTTGACAGTTGCAGTCATTGATATATTTGGTGATATCATGAAAAGGGAAAGTTATATCGCTGCGATTTTTTGAGAAATTGCTAGTGAAGCACAACTTTAGCCGCGTGTGCCGTAAAATTCGCGAAATAACATACAGGGTGGTCATAAATAATTCTTAAAATTGACGATCATAAATCATTAAAAACTTGTGTTTTTTAATTAGAAACCTCCATTTTTCTGAACCCAAATTGCCCAATGAATCAACGACTGCAACTGTCAAATTTCATCTTTAAGCGTAAATATCTCCAGAACGGTTAAGAATAAGCGTAAAACGTTTCATATAAAAGGCGTTCAGAATTCATCGTAGAGTGCAAAAATACGATAAAATATAGGGCGTTCCATTTAAAATAAGGGAGTCGACATCTCCTTCAGGAATAACCGGAAGTGCCGCCATATTGAAAATATTTTTAACGCGTGTCCCCCAAAGGCTTAGGCATATCTCCCCATTTTAAGATTTTCCCAAATTATGGTTTTCCCTCAATCGATCGAGGGACTTCCCAGAGGACCACCTTGTATTGTAGTGGTCCTACATTCGAGAGGTTAAACTCCGGACGAAAAGAACTTTAATAGTTTAATAGTTAGTAATTTGTCTCGTTACTTACGAAATACCTTCGTAAGTTACTAAAATAACGGCCGTGAAAATCGTTTTTTCTTTCGAAGGCACTGGATAGATTAACAGCTAAACATTTCTTTGCTCAGATTAAATTAATGGTGATATTCAACAGCGCATTAAAATTTAGCAAACTTAAAGCAGATTTGTGTTTTAGAGTCAGAAAGAGGATAATGATCATGAGTGGGCCATCGAAATTGATTGAATGAATGTTGGGAAAATATAATGACAAAGTACTAAGAATGCAACATTCCTAGACCTAATTATCCATTTTTTTCTTGTTGACTTGAGTATACGAAGAAATATCAACCCAATCGGTTATCAAATTTCATCTCAAATCCGTCATGGGAGTAGTTTTTGATCAAAAATTCAAAATCCGAGATCTCGACTTTATATTATGACTAAATTCCGATTTGTTCCGGTACCGATAAATGTTCTCAATTTTGCTATTAACATATATACAGTACGGCTCAAAAATGTTCCTTTATCATTACTACTGTTTATTATTCGAATTGGTTTCTGCCTGAATTTATCAATGCCTGAAGGGTATATGTGCAAATGTAGTAATTTAACAAATGTGAAACGTTTTATAATCTTTATTCCGTAGTTTGGCCTTAAGGTTAAAAAAAAATAATGGAAGGTAGGCCTTACCTATTACGCGTTTATCATGTTATATACTTTCCATGTTTCGAGTAAGCATCTCTCCACATTCTAAATTTAGTATTTTTGAGAAAAAAGTACCATAGGTAGAAGTGCAAAACATTCTAAAAACTCCAAAAGGCCCTAAGTCTATACAGGGTGAAAAATTATTCTGGCATTTGATTACTAATATCTCAAAAATTGTTTGCTTTAGATAGTTAATCTTGTTGTTTTTTTTTTTTAATGAACCACTCGGTGTATATTTATTCATATCAATTGAACTCGTTAAGACAATTTCAGTGAATTTATTAAATATATGCCAGAAAGGCTACAATATAGACAAAACTCCTTATCAGGTCGTATTCCAAAGTACTATTTTGTCACAGCCGTTACATTTTTACAAGGATTTATCACTATAGCTTTCATCGTTTTACGCCAAAGGTTATATCTATGGAGACGATCTAGATTGAGCCTCTGTCCAATTTTTAATAAATTTTTATTAAAAAAAAAAAAAAATCAAAAGCAGCATTAAATATAACAAAAAATACTATTTTTTTACGTTTGTTAAATTTTTTAAATATTGCTTCCGTCACGGTTGGCGCAAAATGGCGGATTTTTAAAATTAAAACATGGGTCAAGTGTATTGTAATTTAAAGTTTGTCAATTAGTTTTTGGGAAAAAATGGTGTAAACTTGGTAAAAAATGCTATACAAAGTCAGTTAAATAGTAGGTAAACAATGGAAAAACTTGTTAATTGATAGGAAGTTGGTGTGTTTTCAATTTTGTGGTGATAAACGAACTGGTTATTTTCATTCACCTTTTTCTTTCTAACCAAAGCCTGTATATGAGCACAAAGTTGAAAACAACAACTTTCCTACCAATAACTAGACTTTTTCATTGTTTACATACTATTTAACTGACTTCGTATAGCATTTTTTACCAAATTTATGCAATTTTTTTCTCAAAAACTAGTTTATAGATTTTGAATCACAATGTACCATTGAATGGAATTTTGAAAAACAGACCTTTAATTTGAGGTATAATTTGATCGATGTTTTAATTTTAAAAATATCGGCCATTTTGCACTACCGATCACGTAAGCAACATTTAAAAACATAAACAAACATCAAAAGATAGCGTTTTTTGTCTTATTTAATGCTGTTTTTCAGGTGAAAAAAAAATTGTTATAAATATAAAAGGGGGGGGGGGGGGGGGTTAGCAACAATTCAAACTCACACGGTATAGAAGGTGTAACAGATAATCCTGCAGATATTTAAGGGGTTGGTAGTACCATGTAAAATAAGAAGAAGGTGGTAATACTAATATACCCATTGCAAAAAAGTACCATTTTTGGTATACAGAGACGACAAAGTTCGATTTTTTTGTTGTATGTTTCGTACGTCTAAAGTTAGCTTTAAGAATATTTGTATCCCTATGTTTTTTAAAAACTTTTATAAAAAAATGTCAAAATCGTTGGTCTCCATATACAGGGTGTTATATTTTCTTTGGCTATGTGCTATTTTTTGTTTCTTAACTTTTTTTTCGAATATCCTGTATGAATTCTGATTTGACATTTAGATTCCTTCTTCATTTCCTTAACTTTTCAATCTCTTGCATTATTTTCGTATCTTTCGCCATTTACGAAGAAATCGCATTGGTCCGGAGAATTTTGATTGATAATCTGATTATCTTTATCCGTCACAATACTTAAAGCTCTCCTCCCACGAGATTTTTTTCTGCGTTTGAATTTTTATAAGTGATTCCTACTAATGCTAGCTCAAAATCGGTTGTTTGCTAGTTTCATTTTATTTAGTGATGAAGGAAACTGTTCGAGGAACGCTATCCAAAATTTCCATGATGAATAGTCTTGGGAAGAAGAAAATTCGTATTTAGTGCGAGAAAATTATTTTAAACAGCAATTTTCTGCAAACGTGTTGATAGGAATTATTGGTGATTATTTGATAGGATCATTTTATTCTGCCGGCAAGCTTGAAAGGGGGTTATTATCATCGGCTTCTCAAAGAGGACCTTCCCGTGCTCTTAGAAGAAGTACTTCTTCTCGTGAGAAAACCAATATGATCTGTGCACGGTGGGGCGTCAGCTCATTTTAGTCCACAAGTAAGGGGATTCCCAAACTAACATTATGGCAACCTTTTGGTTGGTCGAGGGGGACCTCAGCGATGGCGTTTTAGATCCTCAGACTTGAATAGCTTGGATTTTTGTTTTCTGGGCAAATTTCAAATCGTTGGTGTACCAAATCCTAGTTCACAGGGTGGAGGAATTGCGAAAGAGAAGAGCGATTTCATATAATGTGTATAACACGCAATAAACTTTTACATTTGTGCACTAAAATAGTGATTTGATAGTTTGTTAAAAGAAGATCAATTTTAATCTTGATCACAAAGCAAAAATCTTGCAAACCATTATTATCAGATAATAAGTGAATCAGGGATGGTCCGATCTAGTTCTCCACGCCTCATGTACTAAAAATGACACCCTGTATATCACTAACATCAGATGTAAGTAGCTGCGGAAGCCAGGTGTAAGGGGGGCACGCGAATAGTAGCAACTAAGTCTAAATCAACTTATGTGGTTGAATATTTAACTGAATTTTCTCAGAATTATTACTTGTTGCTTTTATTTATTATTGTTAAATTTGGTCTTATACGGCAATTAACGTCTGCATTATTAATTTTGTAGCACAACTTAAACAAACCGCATATCACTGGAATCACCCTAACGAGTCCTACCTCTATCAGAGGTCGCGTTTCGTTAAAAAAAAAGGCATTTGCGTTTGTGTCCTTCTTTATATGAAAATCTAACGATTTTATTTTTATCAGATTTTGTATATTTACTTATTAAAATCCGTTAAATTTCATTAAATGACGTCAAGCAATTTTTGAGATATCAAAGATACTCGATACTCATAATAATATCAAAATACTCAAGAAACGTTTATACAGTTAACTATCTATTCATTAATGGCGCTCTACTCGTAGTATTAATGACGCATAGAAAAATACGATAAATTAATTGACAAGAAAATTACCTTTCGGTTCCGAAAGTTTATGGACTTTTGCTGTAGGGACATGAATTTGAGCAATACTGTAACATCATATTGCTGAATCTAGTTTCCTAATAGCAAATTTAATGATTTCCGCTAGGATTATCATAGAAGTTTGGACACCGGTGAGGAAATGACAAGAAAGGGACCTCGACTGTCCAAGTCTTTCGAACCAATTCTAAGCAATCTGGTGAAAGGGAAAAGCATGCCAAGCTTAAGGTTGGTAATGAAAAATTATATATAGGTATAATCTTCACGAAAGTATTTGAAAAAGTTCAAGGAACAAGCAGTAAAGCAAACATGGAAAATTTAACAACCTGTAAATAAGTAACGAAGCATTTCTCCTCTAAAATCATGCATAAATTTTCCACTTTAAATAATGACTTATTGTAATGGAAAACCCTGTATGCAGGCTTATGTAGATTTTTTTCGGGAAAATTTAACAGGCGACAGAACTTGAGAAAATAAAATAAAAATGTCGTTTGAACTTATGTAAATAAGTACATGATTTAAAACTTCGTTGTCTAAATACGGAGTGTTGCACTTTGAAAGTTATATTTCAGTTTTTACAATAACTCCTCAAGTTAGTGACATATTGAAGTTAATTGAGCATATACAAATACCTACAAAATTTCGGGATATATACAGGGTGATTCGCAACGCGACCGACACAGAACAGGGGCGGGTAGGGGATCTTAAAACATGTCGATTTTTTACATGAGGTTTTTTCCTGATGCTTGCAGTTGCTGAGATATCGATTTCCGAAGGTGAATTAAAAAAAAAATTCTCTATTTCAAGAAGGGCTTAACATAGAATCAACTTATTTGGGAAATATTTTTTGCTTAATTGACGTCTTTGTTTGCCGAAAATTTGAAGTGGCTGTAAACTTAGTTAGGGGTGGTTTAGCCGTGGGCCGCCCTTAAAATTATATGAATTTTTTTAACTCTAACCAAATTAAAAACTTTTTTTTGCGAGCAGGTGGGAGTCTTCTTAAGGCACCTGGCTTCGATGTGCAGCCAAATAGTGTGGGATTCGACCAACCATTACGTCGCCCTCTTACCCACTAAAACTACCTTCCCTCTTCGTCCCCGGTATCGCCTTTCGGCATTCCTTCAGGGCACCTTCCCTCCTTTCTCGCGGACTAAGCGCCGCCTAGGTTGCTTGCTACTCCCGTACTCTTCTCATTTTTCTTTCTTTCTCTCTCTCATTCTTATCCCACATTATCCTTTCTACCATTCTTTCAAATGCCATCCGCTTCTCCTCCGTCTCCACTAATTCACGCCCGATCTTGCTTCGGTCAGGTTGAGGCCCCTCTTTCCCTGGCCTCCACACGATATCCCTCCCACAGTGTGTGCTCTGGAGTGTCCGCCATGCTCTCTGTTTTGTCACTACAGGACCAGCAATGGTCACTTCCTTCCACAACCAAATTAAAAACTAAGGTTTATCAATATGATAGTAAGTTTAATTTCATATTTTTTAGTACTCCTGTACATTTTTCGAGAAATCATTCGTTATTGAGAAAAAAAAATTAAAAAAATACATTCCTTAAAGACCTTAAGGCTGCGCTTCAACTACTCTTCAACTGTATCGTTACTCGCATATGGCTGTTGTTATTCAAATTTCTGCAGATTACAAGTTTTTCGTGTATATTCATTTTTCTTTGTAGTTGTACTTTGTTGGTTGAATTTTAAATTAATTTTATTTAAAATTTATTAATAATGAAAGCTCGTTTTAATTATTGTTTGTAAAATTCTTCTTCATAAGCATTTTGACGAGCTATGATTAAGCTTATTACTTACTTTTATAAAAGTACTCTTTTGCTCGATTTGATTAGTTTTGACACCAAATCACAAAAAAAAAATTTCTCAATAACGAGTGATTTTTCCAAAAATGTACAGGAGTGCAAAAATATATTAACTATCATATTGATACATCTTAATTTTTGGATTTGGCTGGGGTTAAAAAAATCATATAATTTTAAGGGTGACCCACTCCTAAACCACCCCTTACTAAGTCTTCAGACTCTTCGAATTTTCAGCAAATAAAGATGTCAATAAAGCAAAAATATTTCCCAAATATGATGGTTCTAAGTTAAGCCTTTCCTGAAATAGAGCATTTTTTCAATGTTTTTTACTAATTTTTGGAAACCGATATCTCAGCAACTGTAGGCATCAGGAAAAAGCTTCGAATAAAAAAAATCGACATGTTTTAAGGTCCCCTACACGCCCCTGTTTTGTGTCGGTCGCGTTGCGCATCACCCTGTATAAAACATACAAAGTTTCAGGATATACATAATTAGCATCACATATTTACCATCCAAGGTTAGGGTTAGACCATATATTTTTTATAGCACGACGCTGGTTGATCATTACACAAAAATTTGAAATGCTTCTTTTTTCGTTTTTTATTCCCTGTTCGTAGTTGTTTTCAAACTGTTTGAGAAAACAACAGATAATGCATGAATTTTTCTATTTATCCAACTTAAGTTGATTGTCCTTCGTATAAAGACATAAATATTTGCCGAATTAAGGCAAATATTTTATGTTTTCTTACACTTTTTCGCAAATAGTTCAAAAACGTTTGCAGATATAGAAAAAAAAACGAAGGGGACAAAAAAATTAATAAATTGTTCAAAGATTGCAAGTTGATAACTTTGCATTTTGGTGACAATGATTTAAATCATACAATCTGAAGTTTTTCTGAACTTGTCCGTTTCTACAGGGTGTCCGGAAATAATGTCGAAATATTTTAGGAGGTGATTCTAGAGGTTAAAATAATAAAAAAAGTTCTTATAAACATACCCCAAAAAATGCTTCTTTAAGGGTCTAGAACCCTTTAAAGGAGGACCTCTGAAGATGTTTTTTTTGCAATATTTTCGAAACTGTGTTAAAATGAAAAAAATCGGTATATTTTAATGAGTTAGAATGGGAAAACTTTCTTTGTGGTAATAATTGCAAATATTAGTCAGAGTCGTCACATACAGGGGGCCTCCTACGTGACTTTTTTGTTTGTGACAATTCATTATTTTTTAAATCAAATTATTGATTCTTCAATATTTTTCAGTAAAAAAGTGCCGTATTGACCGTTTTCCAGAAAAATGGATTTTTATAAATCGATGCACGATTCCAGAGACACATTCCTTGTAATAGAAGTATGTTTAACCATTCTAACTTAATAAAAAAAATGCCGAATTTTTTAATTTGAACACAAACCGTTTCGAAAATATTGCGAAAAAACATCTTCAGAGATCCTTTAAAAGGTTCTAGCCCCTCTAAGAAGCATTCTTTGGGGTATGTTCATAAGACCTTTTTTTTATTATTTTAACCTCTAGAATCACCTCCTAAAATATTTCACCGTCACTTCCGAACACCCTGTGCAATTTCCCTGTTTAAAATCGTAATTCTCCTTTATAATTCGATTTTCATTTCTACGCCTATACTGAGTGTCTTTTTGTGCTGGTTTGATGTTTAATGTTTCTTGTCGTTTGATTGTTATTCGTGTTTTAACCCTCTAAATACCTGATCAGTATCCGCTGGTTTCTATGTCTAAGTGTGTTTTATCTTCTTAGCTGTTTGGTTGACGAAATAAATTCTGAAGGGTAAGTTTGGTAAATAAGGCACTTATAATCGGAAGGCTCAATAAAAATATTAATCTAAGTGTGCAGTAATCTATAAATGAATTTCTATATCAGTTTTACTGTTTTTCAGCGTTATGTTAGTGTCCTTTCGTGTCAAATTTTAGGGTAGTTAGTCAATGTGGTATGGATCGATTTTGGCACTACTCGTGATATTTTTTTGCCATCAGTGATCCATGGAATGATTATAATCACTAAAAAGATGTGCGTTATTTATACGTTCCTTAGGAGACGATTTCGAGATAGCTGTTTACATAGCTGCTCTTTGAGGTAATAGACTGGTTAAAGTTACCAGTTTTAGTTAAAATTTTATTCAATTTTGAATATTAATTTAAATTAAAAAAAAATAATTGTCTTCCCACGACATTTAATTGTGAATAACGTAATGAGTTATTACATATCATTGTGTCGGGGGGTAAAACTTTTGTTAACCGCTGTAAAAATCACTGACAAATCTGTCATATTGATTTAATAATTTTCCCGATTGGCGTGTGATTGAAAATATATTTTCGACACATGCTGCTTTTTGTATGGTTAATATTATTGAGCCCTTCATAGAGTAGTTACATGAATGCCGTTAACGCTTACAATTGAGTTTAACGCGATCGCGCGAAAAGCTCCTTTTTTAAATGTAGGCATAAATACCCAGTTATGCAACTAACTAACAATATTTTTAACTAAATATGCAAAAGGGTTGTAACTAGGTGACGGCGTGATCATCTGCAGGGGGAATTGGTCAGTGTCTCGTTTTATACCGAATGGAAAGTTTAACTGGAACAGATTCTGGAGCTTAATAAATAAAGGTTTTTCGCAAAAATCCTGAAACATATCATCTTTTATGTTCAATGGGGTATATTATACTGAGGCTTATTTGTTTTAATTTTTTTTTTTTAATTTTTATATTTTGATTTTTTGATCATCTGGGGCGCCGCAGCAGCCCCCAATTTCTTTTATGTAGTATTTTTTATTGTATGTAGAATTTTTTTATTAAAAAGCTTTTTCAATTATAAATACAATTGCGTCTTTTTTTTTAACATAAGTAATGAGCGGAAAAAAATTAAAAAAAACGAATTTTTACTAAAACTACTTTAATCAGATCATCATTAGGGAGATTTTCCCTGATGACATAAAGCATTTGTTTTCTTTAAATAGCAAAAGTGGAAAGGGCAAAACCAACGAATTCGCTGCCTCACGAGCGCCTCTCGCCCCTTCCAAATCTCATCTGCCTGTCCCTTCTTGGTCTCGACTTTTTCCAGATCTCGCGAGTCCTTCAAATCCGAGGGATGAGGTCCCTGCTCGTCCCCGTTTCCCAAGCTCGCACGCGTGGCCTCTCGACTGCGCCCTTGGTGGTAGCGACCTCGTCCGATAGTGCTTCGTCTTAAGATGGCCCTGTCAGCCTGCCCTTCGCATTATTGTCAGCTCTTAATGTTACACTTTACAACTTAAGGAATAATAAATCTCCGACATATACGTTTTCTGCTTACTTGATAAGCCACGACAACAATTTCATACCTCATCAAACCTGCTTGCTAGTTATTTAGCCAATTTGAACTGAATGTGATTAGTTTGTTAGTGCTTTTTTACTTTAAAATTAAAAATAAAATATTTAAAAAATGGCTAACTGTGCTCCAAGAGCTGGTTCGTACGTTAAAGATTTTATTCTTCAATGATTTGGATCCCGAGTTAATCATATGTTGCATAATTAGCCTGAACTAACCGAGGCAGTTTCAATAAGGCGAGACACCACCACAATTTGATCAAAATGGACGGATTTGTCTCAACGAAGGGTTTGTGAATAGGTGGATTAGAGGGTGTCTAATTCAGTAGTCAGGAAGATCACTTAATTTGAACTAAGATCGCACAAAAAACACGCAATTGAATTTGTAAAAGCTTGAAAAAAAAACTTTCCTACATTAAAAAAAGTAGGGGTCACTTTGCCCTCCCTTCCCCCAATTAAAAACATAAACCTTTTTGCAATATACAATCGAAAATAAAATTTGACATCTTCCAGTGGTTTTGTGACAAATCTTCACTTATTAAGTTACGAAACTTGTTCCAGTTAAACTTTCCACTCTGTATAATAATATTATTGGGTTCGCTAAATTCAATAGATTCCACACAGCCTTACCATTCATTTTTCGCTGAGTTCCCAGTTGATCACATTTCCAATTTCCCACCAAAAATTCTCAATTTTTTTGCCATTAATTTCATTTTCGTCCTCATGGTGATGTACTCATGTGAATTTCCGTGTTTATGTCAAATAAGCTTTGCTGAATGTTGTTTTTATTACCCATGCATCATAACGGACTTGTTGACTCGATTACGCGCGGCAGGGTTCATAAAACAGTCTTTATGATGCATGGACTGTTACTAGGGAAACACCATTAAAGATTTCAATTTTGACACGTTTAAACGTTTTGACAGATTCTTCTTGGCGCCTAAAAGCGTTAAGTGGGTGTAATATCCCTGCGCTTATAATTAAAAATACTATAGTATAGTGTGCACGTATAAATTTGAATTGTTTATACAATTCAGATTTTTATTTATATGTAAAACTTTCGTCTTATGTATAGCTCGGGTTTTGAAGGATTTCCTATATGCTAATTTTCTAAAATATTAGGCATTCCTAGTAGCGTTTAAAAGCTTGGCTTCGTTTTGCGCATGCCTGCAACGAGCTTTGATGCATGATAGAAAAAAAAACTTTTTCGGTATTTCACAAGCGACGTGTTTCTTTTGTCTCTTCAGGTAACACTGCTTTTTCGTACATACATATGATAGATCTAACATATTATACAGGGTGTCTGTAAAAGGTCTGCACAAAATCCTACCACATATTTCTGGGGTGAGAAATCGGAATGCGTTTACATTTTCGATGCGAAATTTAGAGGGCGTTGTCAGTGCTCGATGAACCCTCTTTAAGAGGTAGAGGGCTTGTAGGGACTTCTACCGAGAGACCTTTTTTTCCTAAAACACGAATTTAGTGATAAATAAATTTTATACCGGGTGATAAAAAATTATGCCCTTTTAAAGGGGGTCCATCGAGCGCTAACAACGCTCTCTACATTGTGCATCGAAAATGTAAACGGCTTCTGATTTCTCACCCCTAAAAACCCCCCGATGCGACATTTTGTGTAGATAGCAGCGTCACCAGCGAAGTCATTAATTTTTTTTCGATTTTTTAATCTTAACTTTGACGCCCTGCACTTCGAAAACCGTCCACTTTTGGATTAGACAAACTAGGTCAAATCATCATGCTCCCACCCCAGCCATATGTGGTAGAATTTTGTACAGATCTTTTACAGACACCCTGTATATTCGAATGTAGTACTTAGGTAGCAAATTCAGTCGAGGAGTAGATGGGTTCCAATATTATTTATTTAATTGACCTGTAAAGGCCTTCAAGTAGCATAGTACCCAAGTGATTGCAGTGGTCATTCATCCAATTACCCATGTCATTTCTATATGTATTTTAATGCAGATTTCTGGAAGAACAACGATGGGATGTTAGGCGCCCGAGCAAGGTGGTTCCTCCGCAGCCCATGGCAAATCCAATCATTACGGTTACAGAGCATACCCCGACTCCTTCGCCAGATTATATTAGGAGACAGGTACAGGTAGAGCAGTTGTTCGTTCATACATGAAAAGAACTCGAAGTTCAGCTATCATTAGTTTGAGAGCTACTTGTGCGTACCACGATGGGTATTTACGATTTGGTTTAACTCTATAACGAAATTAACTCTAAGAGTACGAGAATGTTCACTTTTCCGGCAAGTGCTAAAAAGCAATGTTTCTGTATGCCCTTCATCTCGTCCAATATCAAGTACCATCTTTCCAGAAATCTTCGTCTTTGAATTTTTTTATGCCTTGCGGACTTGCATACGTTTCAAATACATTTTCAAATAACTGGCTTAAGATGATCCACATAGCCAAAAGATCTTTGTTTATAAACGTTTTGCGTTAAAACCCCCCATAAAAAAGTCTGGCGGGGTCGAATCGGGTCATTTCGGGGATCGCACTTACTTCGTCCCATAACATTTGCATGGGGCGTTCCTTCACGCGCTTTGTATTATGAATATATAGGTGGTCCTCCTTCGGGGTGGTACCAGAAAGTGTTGCGTTTGCCCAGAGATACACATTATCGAGAACTTCGCTTAATTCAGTTATCGAGAAATTAAAAAGAAATCGCCTGAATTAAAATCCTGTTTAAAAATTAAAGATTGACGATTTGACCATTTACCATAGGTCACGAAATCTGTGTTTCCAGTTTTATCTACAGCTTTGTGAGTTGCATTAGACGGGATGGAGGCTTGGTCAGTTTGAAATATTTGATGATGTAATTCAAACCAAAAATACAAAACCAGGCTCGTGTCGCAGTCATGGATTTTTGGAAATTTTTGTAAATTTGGGCTTGCACGCATTTTACATAGGATTGGCCTTCATGAGTAACATTTGCCTTACACTCTCAAGGTTACCACTTATCCTTTCAGTAATAACTTACTCGTTCTCTTGATGGGCACGTTTATAATACCATTTCTTCAGAGTCGTTTTGGTCGTTTTGAGGACCTTTGGAATGATTATTTACTGAACCAATCAATTGGAATTCAAGTGTTAACCTCGAGACGGTCAATCTTTGAACAATTCTTCCCAGATTCCGAGCATTAAATATAGCAATTACTTGTCGGTAAGGTGTGTCTTACCAATAAATCGAAACAATTTAATTTTTCTTGAAGAGATAGAATTGGTGAGGTGCACATTCGTATGACGGTTGCATAACAGTCCCCCTATAGCAGCCACTCCATTTGATGCCTAGTCATTCAGCAAAAATTCTAAGAGAACACCACTGGCGCCTTTGCTGAATCTCACGAATGTTGTCTTTGTTATATAAAATTACTAACTGGATATTTTCCTTATCTAGGGATCAATAGATAGTCAAATAGATGGAACGAGCCTCTCAGGTCATCTAGGCCGCTGGCAGCACGAACGAAAATCAAGCTTAGCCAGGTCACAAACTGATTCCAACATCACCTACACCAGCGACGATATTCCTGAAGCTCCGGGCTCTGTTAGCTACATAACTAAAGATGGTGATATAGACTTTTATGTTGTATTGAAGGTAATATAGTAAAATGACCCTTTGCTGAATAAAATATCGTCCGAACGATCAGGCGGTTTACCGAACTTCGCTAAGGGAAAGTACTTCGTGTACTCTACGAGTTTTGGAAGTCATCCTCAACCTTCTGGAGCTGTTGATTGACATGGGAATTCTCAAGAAACCGTCCCGTGAAAATGCTCAGTGCTGTCCAACGGTTGAGGAAGCAGACGATACTCCCAAGAAATCTGAAAAGGACAAAATTCCTTCTAGTGAAACCCACACGTCTTTTGGTGCAGACAGTACAACGTCCGACATAACAATGACCCCTCATAAGCTTGTTTTAAGCAGCATTGCTAGGTACCTATGAAAGAGAATTGGAATTCTGCATCTACGTTTTGCATGAGATATACAAGGTGGTCCAAATGCATATACAGGGTGTCCCGTGAGCCTTCGACACTACTTCGCCTGACGGGTGGTCCGTCCTTTGGAAGTCAGAAAATGAAAAAATGGCCTAAATGAAAATTCAAAATTAATAATACCATTTCAAAACCTAGAAGAACGGCGCTACTTTTTGAGCCAATGGGATTCAAGCTGTACATCCATTGCTACAGTAGAGAGCAAAAGTTACATAATAGAAATAGAGTTATCTGGGATTTGTTAAGATAAAGATGTTTTTTAAAAATCCGGTACATACATGTAGAATCTGTCAATGTGGCTTTGAACAATTGCCATTGACGAAACTAGTGCAGAAATTTCGCTTCTTCTACTTGGAGTGGTTTAACAGTGATAGTATGAAATATCAACTGATACTAGTTTTTATTAATTAAAAAAAGGGTTAATATCTCGAAATCCATGATATTTGCTTTAATGCTATTTTTCCATTTTCTGACTTCTCGAGGATGGGCCTTCCATCAAGCAAAGCATTGTCGAAGGTTTACGGGACACCCTGTATAGGGTGAGTTTTTTTCGATGATTAGTGAAAGGATCTCGGAAACTAGCGGAATTACGAATTCGGTTAGGTGGAGAGAGAATTTCAACGTTTTTTTTTTTGAGGTTCACTTTAAAGCCACTTTTGGTTTGACGAAAATGTCGCTGTTTTACCAGATATTTAGGAAAATTTTTCTCGATTTATTTTAATCAGTTTAGTCATGTAGCTATTGGCTCTAGAAAAATTATGTAAATACGAATATTATAGGTAATTTTGCGTTGAAAAAGATTATCTAATCAGATCTATTGTGACAACTGTCATAAACTTACTTTTTCTGATGGAAAGTACAATAGGCTGTTTAAAAGGGCATTTTTCCGAGCTTTAAAACGATACCAATAAGCAGACAGATATGTCTCAAAATAGCGGATTTGTAGCCTCTTTAAATCGGATAATGCAATTTTGAGATAGTCAGCCGTGAAATCGTTCATATTGATATATTATTTATTTGACATTGACACCTCGCATAGTTTAAGTCTGACATAAATGAAAGTTTTTGAAATACTTCGATAAGAATTTTTGCAGTACAGGAGTTGTTAAATGTGCATACATTTCGAAATCAATTCTTCAAACCTGGAAAAGCGGGACATTGTCGAGTGTTATTTTTAAATTTGGGGAAAAATAAAAAACAAAGCTTACGGAAAAAATTTTGAATCAGTGGAAAGTCATGGAAAAACAGTTCAGGAAGATTTCAGTGTTATCATTGGGCGTTCGGTTAGAAATACTACAATTTCAGTATCAAAGCGAAGCAATACATGTGTAAGTAACAATGGAGGACTTTTTGAATATCTGCATTATTAATCATTAGTTAGGTAATTAATAAATAATTGTTTTTGAATAAATAGGTGTTAGATTTTTTCACAATTTGAAAAATTCTCCTCAAAACACTTCAAAAACTTTAATTTGCATCTGGCTTAAATGACGCGAGCTATCGGTGAGAAACAAATGATAAACCAATATGAACGATTTCATGGCCAACTATCTCAAAATTGCAATATCGGTTAACAAAAGACTGTAAGTCCGCCATTTTGAGAAGTGACTTACTCCTTATTAGGGGCATTCGAAAGCTTCAAAAGGAGCTTTTTCAAATGAGTCAAAATCTATTATGCTTTCTATTAAAAAAAGTAAGTTTATGCCGTATCTCAGAAATGATGGCTGGCAGGAAGATCTAGTTCGCGTATCTTTTTCAGGGTAAAATTATCTGTAAGATTTGCACTATTTCTCTAGAACTAACAATTACACGTCAGATCGGTTAAAAGAAATCGACAAAATTTAGTTTTTGATATACAGTCACTCAAAAAAGTATCCGTACAGCCGGAAAAAAATTCTGTAAACCGTAACTTTTGACTGATTTTGTTCAAATTTTGTATAATGAAAATTCAAACCGAAACTCAATTTGCGTAATTGAGCAACTTTTGAAAATTTAATTTTTAGAGTGCTTTCTAGCGTTCAAAAAAAACTCCGTTTTGAAAACTTCTTGTGCGGTGGAAATTTTTCAATGTGGTTTTAACATTCTTGCAGAGAGGATTTTTCTCCATGTATCCTGAAAATTTGATCAAAATCGAACCGCAAATAAGGGAGTTGCAGCTTTTTAAAGTCGTCAAAAATGTCAAAGTTTCGTCATTTTGCACGAAAATCGTCACTTTTTGGCGTTTTTGAAAGGCTGCAACTGCCTTATTTGTTGTTCGATTTTGATCAAATTTTCAGGATATATGAAGAAAAATCCTCCCTGCAAGAATGTTAAAACCACATTGAAAAATTTCCACCGCACAAGAAGTTTTCAAAACGGAGTTTTTTTTAAACGTTGGAAAGCGCTCTAAAAGTTAAATTTTCAAAAGTTGCTCAATTACGCAAATTGAGTTTCGGTTTGAATTTTCATTATACAAAATTTGAACAAAATCAGTCAAAAGTTACGGTTTACAGAATTTTTTCCGGCTGTACGGATACTTTTTTGAGTGACTGTATATCTAGTAAGCCAAAGGCGTTTTCTAGGAACCAAAAAGGGCTTTAAATTGGCCCCTTAAAGCTGGAATTCTTTAATTCCTCCCCCATTTAACCGAGTTCGTAACTCTGCTAGTTCCCCAGATCCCTTCAACGATCGTCCAAGGAAACTCACCCTCTATAGTTCAGTATTGCGGACGTTAATTCAGAGCTATCGGACGGAGGGGAAATTCAACAAATTGGATGTAAACTTGAAAATAAATTACTTCTTACTCCTGACAAGCCGGTTGATAAGTTAATAAAATACATAAGTAATAAACCTGCTGTCGTAACTCTTTATTTTATTACTAAGTGCCAGCTGTTAATGGCTTCGTAATAAAAATTTTCTTAAATAAACGCAAAAGCCATCAGAATTGAATTTAAAGAAAAAAAAAGTTTATGTTAAATATAGAAAGTTACGAAAAAACTGCAATGAAAAATTGATTATAGTTTTCATCTGTATTTTATAATAACTGAGGAAAAAAATATTATTTTCCTCATGGAACTAATTAAAAAGCCAAAAATAATTTCGTAGATCTGTTTGCATTGTGAAATTATTCTTTTAAATCTGCCACTTGTATTTGCCACCATTTACCGGATTCCCATGCTGGCCACTCCTGTCTTAAACGCACTGTATATTATTATTAAAATAGATTATTAGTTATTTTATAGCCACTGAAAAACTAGTCGTAGCCTTTTAATCGTATGCGGTTAAAGGTTTTCATGGTTTTAAGTTTCGATTCGGTTTATTTTTAAATTGTTTTCCCCGTTTAAAATAAAGTTTTCGCAGTTTTTCCAGCGTTCCTAATTTCCAGAGTTCTAAAACATCTTGGTTGCCCGCACGGATGCGCTGATGGGCAACGAGGACCTGCCGCGGAATTCCTCAGAACTCAATGCCAAAACATCCTCACTAGACTCCACAAAGCAAGTCAGAAGAGCTTCAAAACCTTTTGGAAGGAGTACATTAATGTCCACCCCCTTACGGAGATAATGGAAATATTCCATGGTTATCTGGGCTACTGCGTGGATCCTACATCTTTGCTTTCTCCATTGAGTAAGGAATCGCACGATTTTTGTTGGATCGCTCGTTAACGATGTCGAGCGGGCATATTTGAAAATCTATGTGGTTGGTCAAGTTCAGAAAGAACTACCAGAATAACATGCGCTAAGAGATTAACTAAATTTAAAGATCTTAAAGAGATCACTAACTGGTAATGTTAAAAATTTAATAAGTAAAATTATATGAGTTAATCTAATGAAATCAGTAGATTTGACATTCTACTATTTTTTTTTAAATTCAAAACAATTCAACTCTGCATACAGGATGTTTCAAAATTGCACAACATTACTTGGTCTTATATATTTTTCAATACAAAATAAAGGAAAAAGTTCATATAAACGTGTATCCAATCTCGATCGTGTTAAAAGGTAAGAGAAATTTATATTTTTATTTTATCGTGCTTTATCTACTGCATATAAAGCTGTAAAATTTTGTATGCGGATTTGGTGATAGTTGCTGCTTAATACGAGAGTAGATTCCCTCCAATGACTACACAGAGCAGTGTATTTTCTGAGGTCTTGAACCATGAAATCCTTTAGGAAAATTTGATTATACGTCACAAGTAAATTTTAATATTATTCTTAAGCTTTTAAATCATCACCTAACTTTTTTCCCCCTTGATTTTTAGTTCAGTTTTCTGTTCAGTTTCCTCATAAATTAATTAATGCATAAATTCAATTAAATCAACGGATTCCCGGGGTTTTCAGATTTTCTTGTGAATTTCGTGATTCGCGATGAAATTCCGTGATCCTTTCATTCATATCACACCTTTTTTTTTTAATTTTACAGTGTTGGGTTAAAAGAACATGTAATTCGTGTAACATGAACTATCAAGTAACTGCACAGCACTACGACATTCGTTCAGTTTTCCAAAAAACCAGTTAAAAAAAGAACTAAAAAAGCACGAAATTCGAAAATTCCGAAAAAAAAATCTAAAAACCCCAGGGTCCGTAGATTTAATTGAATTTGGAAGTTCATTAATTTATGAGGAAACTGAACAAAACTCAACCAAAAATCGAGGAAGAGACAGGTTGGATAATGGATTGAAAAACATTAAAATTCACCAGTGGCGTATGAGCAAATTTTTCTAGAAAAATTTATGGATCAAAACCTTAGAAAATATGCTAACTTGTATAGTATCCTAGTTGGAGGAAGCAACCTACTCTCGTATTAAGCAGTACCTATTACCACGCTTATAAAATTTGAAAGCTCTATTTGCAATAGCTGAAGCACAATAAAGTAAAAAAACTATCTTAGCTGGACAGCTACTCCACCACTGACTGAAATCAGACACATCTTTATATGAACTTTTTTCCTTATTTTGTCCCAGAAAATACGTACCTCCAACAGTGCCATGCAGTTCTGAGACACCTTGTATATTTTAGAAAAAAACTTAATTGGTTTTTTTCAGCTGTCGGTGGGGCTGGCGGCATTAGGGGAATAGAAGGGCATACTGTGAATTATTGCTTTAAGCCCTTAGTAACGAGATTTGTGGAGACTTTGAAGGAAATTCGTTCAGCAGATAATATAGTACGTATTACCCAAAACTACTTATCGTTACGAACGTGGTGTTTGAGTCGCCCCTTAATTACCTCAATAATTGAAAATGGCCATTTGCGCATTGACATCGTATATACAGGGTGTCCCGTAAGTCTTCGACGATACTTCTCCTGATGGAAGGCCCAACATTTTTAACAATTTTTTTGTCTTGTGCCTTTGCGACTCATTTGCGCATATATGCTTATAGGGCAAAATAACTTAACTTATCGCCCTTTATAACCTCCTAAAGTTTGGCATCATGCTTCTGGAACACCCTGTATAATAAAAATCATTTTTGGTCAAAAAGCATGTAGTTTTGACTGCTTTTAAGAAAAAGAAAATTCGAAACTTTCCATTTGTGATTGGTATTTCCGAGAGCATTCCGATTTTCACCAATGTACGCCGGAATCAAATAAAAATTTTATCACTAATTTAACTTAACCGGCCCTGTATTTTTCATGGTTCAAGAAATCCTCATACGATCTCGCGAGTCTGGCGCTCTCCCTTCTTGCATTAAGGAGCTTTGCACGAATGATTTGTTTGTTGCATTTTATGCAATTTATTTGTTTATAAATAAAAACCAAGTAGCGCTGAGTTGACTACGAGTCTCTTGGGGTTTTCAGGGTTTATATTGTGAAATTCGGCAACTCATCACGTATGTCAAAGAAGGGCATGGAGGAGCCTTCAGGAGAGTCGCCCTCAGTGCATTGATCGACACTGCTCAAAAAAATAACAAAAAGGAAGGACGCATGCAAACTACAAGGGTTATAAGGTATGGACTAATTCGACTCGTAAACGTGTAGGAAATTATTGTTTCCGTGAGTGTGCGGTAAAGTGGTGGTAACTCTCCTCTTTGCGAGCCGAAAATAGCACTTTGCCGCATATGTGCACGAGAACAATTATGCTCTTTTATCCGAAGAACTATTGTCGCAATGTTCTTTAACTAGATATATCGAAAGACACGTTAATACGCGTCCAATAGCTTAATTAATAAAATTTTCTTTGTTGCATAATGCGCATGTTTCGCGTCTACAAAATTTTATTATTAAAAATCCTTCGAAGCAATTCTATGGAAAATAACTGTTTTTCTCTTTTAAAATAAACATTCAACCCCATCTATCGTGGTAACGATGCTCCCAGCATCATACTCATCAGCCCTTTTACGTCACAAAATACCCCTATAATTGCCTCCTGAGGGGGGATAAAGTACTTTGGAATTATCAACTATCACCAATCATCAACTATATTTTATATGAAGTGATACCTTTCCAGGCACATGCATCAATCAACAACTAACGTCGATGAGAACGATGTGGACCTTCAAGGTGAAACTACATACACTATTGATGATAAAGGAGTTGTGAGGAAGTTACTCTTCAAGAAACGCAGTACTTCTTCAACTTGTCCGGTGAGTTCCTCGATTAGATGGTTTGAGAGTTCGTTGATGTTAAATTAAGTACGGTTTAACCGCAGATAATTATTAGGGGTGCAACTTGGCTGCCGCCGTTTTCTCCCTACTTGGAGGGTTTGTAGTAGAAAACGGACTATTCATTTATGATTTATAGTATTGACCATCGTTGGCTACTACTTTCTCTCATCTTTACAGCAGCGTATGAGTTCCACGTTTGAAAAACTGATCGTCTATCAAAGCGACTCAGGAATCGATCCAACTTTTTACTTCTTTGTAGGACCGGAAGTGCTGGTCAGCCAGGTCGTGTGCCGTCGATCGCAACAAGTGGTAATCACTGGGAGCAATGTCTGGAGAATACCGCGGATGGGGCAAGACTTCCCATTTCAACGTTTCCAAATATTCCGGTCTGCCGGAAAGTTCTGTCCGTTTATGAAGAAGAAGGAAATTAAGCAGTTTTTGATCCATCTAACAATACTTACTGTACGATATCTTTTCCATTATTGTTTATGACTTCTTGCCAGCGTGATGGCAATTTGTGAATCTAATTTTTGAAGAACGCCTCGTCTTTGGAGAGGAAAAATTCAAGAAGTGCTGTTTTGACTCTTCTTCATTTTTGAACCAAAGCTGCATGTGGTCTGGCATTGTCGTGGTTCAATATGATTTGCTTCCTGTTGAACATCTCCATCATCCATCTTTTCTTGGAGTGCTTTCCTTAACTCATCCATTTACCAACAGTATTTCTCCGAATTGAGCTTTTCATTGGGTTTCAAAAGCTCGTAATGGATTGGTCCGTGGATTTCCCACCATATACACAGCATTCTGCTTTTAAGGCTCAATCCAGGTTTAGGAGTGGAGGGGGTAAGTTACAGTACGCTCTTTTCCTTACAATATTTTCATACGTAATCCACTTTTCATCACTAGTTATCAAACGGTCCAAGAAAGGTTCACTTTTGTTCTGAGCAAGCAGAGATGTGCATATGACGATGCGGTCATGAAAATTTTTTTCACTTAACTGATGAGGCACCCATCTGGAGTATGTATAGACCAATCCTGACTTCCGAATATGGTTTGTTGAGCTGAGTTAAGTTTCTCCGCGATCTCCGATGTTGTGAGTTCTTGGCGTATCATGGTCTTTACACTATCGTCATCAATCAAAGATGGCCGCCCAGAGCGTGCCTTATCACTAAGACCAAAATCTCCTGCTTCAAATGTTTCGAACCATCTCCTACACGTTCTTTCTGAAGCAGCATCTCCTCCAAAAACATTCACTAAACTTCCACATGCTCCGGTAGCATTTCTATCCCGTTGGAATTCATACAACATACAGAGTCTCAAACGAACTCCATTAGTACTCATGTTTCCACGATCACATCTAGCTTAATAATGACATGAGACGTCTTTACTGTAGTTAATTTCGAAGGAAACATGTATGCACATGCAGTTATAAAGGAACTTGGCCATATATGGCTCAGAAGAGTGTGCGCATGCATGTTTAAACTTGAAAAGAAATTATCGGACAGAACTTTCCTCTAGACCTGATATGTTTTGAGCACTCGTAATGTAAGGTTGAGCATTGTCACGCTGCAAAATCACTTAATCGTTATTTTCCATGTATTGCGGCCCTTTGTCTCTCGACACTCGGCTTACGTGCATTAACTGAGTTCGAGAATGATCGGCTGTTTCAGTAAGTTTTGACAACTCCTAATATATTACGCTGAGCTGGTTCTATCAAATACGGAGCACCATCTTGGAGTCGCGAATATTCGATTTGGCTGCGCACGTGGATGCATGGTCATGATACCCTCATGATTTTCTGCACTTGCAGTTATATCGTAATGAAGCCATCTTTCGTTCCCACTCACAATGCGATGCAGAAATCTCTTTGGTCCTTACCTTTCAAGCAACTGTTCATGAGAAAACAAACGTGTCTTGTCCTTTCTCACGGCACCCAACTTCTTTGCTTCTGAATCAGTCCCATATGTTTGAGACGCTTTGAAATTGCTTGTTGAGTCCCTCCCAATGATCGTGCCAATTCTTTTTGCCTTCGACACGAGTCTTCATGAAGTAATACCTCCAATTAAGCATAATCGAAAATCTGATCTTTTCCTCTATGGTGGCAGTTTTCGACGTGAAAATCGCAGTTCTTGAAGCCTCGAAACCAGTCAGGATGCGTCCTTTCAGTAATAGTGGCCTTACCACAGGCATTTGAGAATGTTCGATGAGCCTCCGCCCCAGATTTCTTCATACTGAGGCAGAAAATTTAAACTTCTCGCAAATGGCGAGAATTTGGTTCGTAAACTTACATGATGCAGATACAAATCAATTACTGTTTCTATGGGGCCATGTCGAGGGATGCTCACGTTTACTGCACGACCTTTATGATCTGTTCGGTTCAGCCGTTGCTTACCCCTAAAGCTTTCTACAGGAAAACGGCGGGAACAAAGTTGTGCACCTATTAGATCATTTTTTACATGTTATGAACTCATGTCTTCAAATTGTTTACCCGATTGTTTACGAAACTAAACAAGACTTTTCAAATGGACAAAACAAAGGCCGCATCAAGGCATGCAACAAAACAGGTGTTAACAAAAGGTTGAAAATTCAAGAAATCACTTAATTTAAAACATTTTGAGAACTTTATATACATAGATGACATAGATGCTTTTTCTACAGAATATTTTTTTTTATCTGGAGGGGTTCAGCGAATCAGAATTCGTAAAAATAATCAAGTTGTTGGCAGGCATAAAAACACGAGAGGGACCGTTTGTATCTCGATAAACCACAGTAGATGTCACCTATTAGGTACCATGGAACAGATATTTTATACTAATTTTTCGTACCCAAAAACCCCTAGCTAGGAGGAATTTCATATCTGAAAATCACAAACTATAATATTTATTCACGATTTGTAGAAAAAAATTGACGTCCTGCAGAATGAAACCTACCAACTCTTGTACAAGGCAAGTTCAATTGAATCACCCTATATTTTCCCTGTAGCACCCGACAGTTATTTGTAGCATTATATCTGGGACACCCTGTAAATGTGGCTTGAGCACCTATACGGCGACACCAGTTATGCTTAAACTCATCGTGCTATTTGCAGAATCTTCTCGAAACCGAGACCGAAGACTCCTCGAAGGCGAACCAAAGCCCTTTGGGGAACTTACGGAAAAAGCATCATATCTTGACTCCTCGCCAAAGCGAAAAGGCGCTGGGCATCGCCGTCGAAAGCGCCTCCTTGAAGTCGCAAAAGAAGTCGAAAATGGGCTCTTTGACGAACTGGTTCAAAAAGGGAGATTCCCAATCCATGGATGAAGTGGACGCGCCCGAAAATGGAGATAGTTTTACCGACTCTGCTTCGTTTGTTAGACAACCATCCAAGTATTACCAACATAAGGGATCCGGTAAGAGCCACGTTGGCCATACTTTGCAGAAAGCTAAACGAAGGATTGACGACAAGTTGAAATTTCTAAAAAAAGGGAAAAAGAAAGATGGCAGTTGCGAAGATGCTGGTGGAGGCAGTAAATGTAAGTGATTTCGCATCCTTACATGTCTTCTGAGATATGCAGCCCTAATACTCCAATACGTGTCAGATTTCAGTAGGAAAAACTCCTTTGAGTTGGGCGAAAACTCTCGGGAATCTGAAGTTGTGTTTTTGAAAGAACGAAAGCTGATAGAAACCGGACTGGTGTACAGCGGTATGCAACGCTTCTCGTTTTTACTGGAAACTTGTCCCCCTGGAACCGTCCCTGATGCGTTTCTTTTGGCGTCAGCTTTAGACCTGGTAAGCATTGTTTTGATTTAAATTTATGTAGTGAAATCACTAGATAAGTTACTACATCAATTCATTACAAAACTTGGTCACTGCTGGGTCTACAAAGACAAATTTTGATTGGTTGCAGGCTCATTCAGTGGTTGTGGCAAGGGCAGCATTTTTACTGGAATGTGCCTATTTCGTCCACTGTTGCAACAAAGGTATGTGGTTGTAAACTTATGAGCAAGTACATAATGAACTTGGGGTTCCTGTATATGGTACCTCAATTAGTAACGAAGATGGGAAGATGCGGTTCTCGCAAATACTGCCTCCGTTACAAAATAAGTATCCAATTTCAGTTTTTTAATGGATTATGTATATAATGATATCACACATGTCAATAGTTATTTAGTTAAGCATGGAAAAAGGAAATTTAATAGCCAATGCAAGTTCGACATTTTTCAAGATAATTTTTGAAGTGAAGAGCGGAAACTTTGTAACGATTGAAGTAATTTGGTTTTTTACCCACCGACAATTTGTTTGAGAGTAATTATTACCGTCGTTATGGCAACCAGTACCCAAAAAGTGATAACACCCAATTTGAATAGCAATTAACGTCAAGGAGCTCTACAATCTTTAGTAAATTCTTGCCACAATGGTGAACTAGAACTTGGAACCATTACGCGTAGCAGTCGGGATTTTCACGTTTCATCAAAAACCATTAACCGCACTGGGAATAGAGCAAAAACATGTCATGAGTTCGGATCTTCTGCAGCTTTTGCGGAATCCAAGAAAAAGGGAAATTTAGAAAGAAAACGTAAAAATCGGGGGTTTGTTCTTAATAAATTGTTATATATAACAAATATAGATAAATAATAAATTAACTAAGATAAAGGAGCATTAGTTTAAAAAATTAAACGCGTTCATCAGTGCCGCGCGCAAAAAAAAGGTGGGGGGGACGTATTCACGACTTCCCAATTTTCCCCCCCCTGATCTCAATTTTTTTAACTCGATTTATAGGAAAAGTGCGTTCCATCGAACAGCGCATCACTGCAAAATGTCATTAAAATACGCCAAAAAAGACCAAAATTATTAACAAAATTAATATTTTTAAACAATCTCAATATTCTTTACAGTGAGTATGAAGCGCCAAAGAAAAAAGTCGCATAATGAAAGTCTAATTATTTCCGCTCAAGGAATTTGCAATTAGCGGATTGGCCTACTAACTTGCAACACTCTGTATAAGACATAACAAATAATTATTTTTGCCCTTGAAACCTTCGTTCACTCCTTATTATTAGGTCAATGGCCCACGGCCATGAAACACCAGTTTCCAATGTTTCGGCCTTCCGGGCCTCTTCCTGCCAGAGGCGCCTGCCATGGTGGAAATAGAAGATCACACGTCATGCAACGAGCTGCGGGCAAGATGTTTCATCAGTGGGCCGAAGTAATTGGACATCGATTGGAGGAAATGATCGCAGAAGATAACAATATGCAAACGGAAATTAAAAATATGGTATAGTGAGAATGTAGGATGTCCCTACGTGGCCTGCACAAATTTCACCGTTAGGTGTCTGTAAAAGGTCTGTACAAAATCCTACCGCATGTTCCTGGGGTGAGAACATGATGATTTAACCTAATTTGTCTAATCCAAAAGTGGACGGTTTTCAAAATACAGGGTGTCGATCAAAAAATTGAAAAAAATTCATGACTTCGTTGGTGACGCTGCTATCTACACAAAATGTCGCATCGGGGGGTTTTTAGGGGTGAAAAATCAGAATCCGTTTACATTTTCTATGCACAATGTAGAGGGCGTTGTCGATGAATCCTCTTTAAAAGGGCATAACTTTTTTTTATCGCCCGGTATAAAATTTATTTGTGACCAAATTTGTGTTTTCCTGCGTGTTTTAAGAAAAAAAGGTCTCCTGATAGAAGTCTCTACAAGCACTCTTCGTTTTAAAGAGGGTTCATTGAGCGCTGACAACACCCTCTACATCGTGCATCGAAAACGTAAATGTAAATGGATTCTGATTTCTCACCCCTAAAAACCCCCCGATAGAAAATTTTGTGTAGATAACAGCACTACTAACGAAGTAATTAATTTTTTTCAATTTTTTGATCTTAACTTCAACGCCCTGTATTTCGAAAACCGTCCCCTTTGGATTAGACAAATTAGGTTAAATCATCATGTCCTCAATCCAGGAATATGTGGTAAGATTTTATATAGAATTTTTACAAACTCCCTGTATTAAGATTTTCCTAATATACCTGTGTACGGGGTGTCAAGATTTAAAACTTTTCTTTGATTTTCTGAATTTTTCGGGAAAAGCAATAAAATATTGCGCAGAACTTAATTTTCAAGACGTTACTGGCGCTATAAATAAAAATTTCTGGATAGACTATGGAAAGCGCTCTTCGCCACCCTTTTTCTATATTTAAAAACTCATAACTTTATTGGACCCCAGTATACAGAGTGTTGATTCAGTAGATGTACTTATTTCAGGGAATGAATCGTTATCTGATTCTATTACAAAAAGTCCCTATGAATGTAGGCCCACAATGTCTTCGTTTAAGAACTACTGGGTGTTGAAATTTCATTTTTTTATTTATTTTTTTTTATATTTTCGTACAGAGATGTAATAATCTGACAAAATTTAGTATAAATTTTTTTTATGACGCAAAATCCAAATATCGCCTTAACTTTTTGATCACTACTAGAGGGCACCACATACAGGGTTCCATCGCATTTTAATTGGCCCTAAGTTTTTTGCGCAACACTGTATGCCACTTTTGTATTAATGAGCTTATTGCACTTTTACTTCTGTTGAAATAAGGCACCCTTGGAAGATGTTTGAGAAGTAACCGCTTTGAAGATAAACAGGTTTGTAATTAACATGATTTGGGTAAAATTGATTTTATAAAAGTTATTAACATCATCAAAATTTATTTATTATTATAATAAATGTTGAAAAGGGGCCACCTCCGACATGGCTTATATACATCGGCGCCTCAACGGGTCTATAATAAATAGTTAAGATAAAGGGACCTCTTGATTTGTTAAGGGTGGATGGTGAGTTTTCAGCAACCAGCAGGATATGGGTTACGGGCGGCTGGCGGGTTTGGGTTCCTCGTTTAGGTTTGGATAAAGAACAGACCCAGCGCGTGAAATACCACTGGGTCGGGTGGAACGGGGCCAGGGGGAGAGATAAGAGAAGATAGCGTGGAAAGGACTGATGCCCCCGGAGAAAAAATGGGTGAGACCGTCAGTGTGATACAGTGAGCTGGTCCCGGATCACCACTTCATTGCTATCGTTCTAGGAATATAGAGTAGTGACTCTGTACCAACTAGAGGTCAGAGCGTCGTTGTTGCCCTTTTAATATAATCAACAGCATTAATCGAGTGAATTTTGAATTCCTGAACATGGCTTTCAAAGGAAATTACCCTTCTATTCCGACATACATTATTTTCTATGCATTTACCATTTTTTCCGATAGTTAAATCTCTATCTGAATATATAAAAAAAAATAATAATAATAATAATTTAAATTTCAACACCCTCTAGTTCTTAAACGAAGACGTTGCGGACCTACATTTACAAGAACTGTTTATGATAAAATCAGTTAAAGATTCACTCCTATGAAATAAGTACATGTACTCAGTTAATGCCCTGTATTATCAAAAGTAATGCAATATGATAAGTGTAGTGAGCTTAGCGTAGTGTGTGCAGTAAGTTTTTTTAAAATTTTTTCTGAATTCAGCCACGCACCGTATATTATCACCTTTTGAATATACAGAGTTGAATTAGATCAAATCTTAGTATTTTCAAACATGCAATTGGTGGTTCAGGCATGTACCATTAATTTGAAGGTACCACGTAAAAGTGTATACGTTTTTGCAGGTAATGGACCCAGATAAACAAAAAGAACTACAAATTCAGGACGAGGAAGAAGACTACCTAGATGACGCGAGCGTCTATTCTTACGGATCTAACTGTCCAATGTCTTTAAGACTGATAGCCTGCGTCCTTCTTCAAGAAATCACTGCGTTTCTGCGAGAGACCTATCAGAACTTGCCCAAGTCTTCACGAGTTGCAGGTTGGTTGAAAAACGATTCGGTTTTATAGTTCTAAGCACCTATTAGAGCCTCTACCGATGTGTTGACTACAGGCAAAGAGAGGCCTCCTCCGTGGGAAAAGTACTACAGCAAAGAGGCGAACCGCAGGTGGAGCATGGCCCTGTCTTCGATGGGACACTCCCAGACATCTGCACAAAGTTTGCAAAGCATAGCTGGAGACAGAGATCCAAGTAAAATTTTTCAGTCATATCTATATCTATACAGATACAGGGTATCCCAAATATTAGTGTGACCATTGAGGTCTCGGAAACCGTAAGAGATTATTAGATTAACTGAGTCGATTAAGTTATGATAAAGTCGGGCAATGCAGCATTTAACCAAATAATGCTTGAAGAATCATATAAATTCGATAGCGTTATGACTACCTGAGCGGTTATCCAAATACAGGGCGATCTGAAATTACAGTCAGAAATGGAGTTATGCCATAGTTCAGTGCTGGCATATATTTAGGTTAAAAGTTGATGATCACTTATTTTTGTAAATCAATATAGAATAATTACTCGTTGCCTTAATGGACATTTTCGATATTAGAAATGATATTTGGTAAAGTAAGTTTACCGCACTCGATGGGTGGAAATAATTAACTAGGCCCGGGAGGTAATAGTAGTCATTCTATGAGTAAAAAGGGCATTGGAAGTAACTAGGCAGTAAATTGACAGACAAGTAAAAATTGAAAATGCTTCTCTGTAGATGTTAATAGAAAATATCAGGAGCCGTTTTCTGGCATCATTGTTGCCTCAAGCCATGATTTCATTTTTAGCTCTTGGGCAGACAGAACGAAAAATAAGCTTTGTACTTCATGAGCCTGATGAGTCTGAAGCTAGCAGCAACACTACCGTTACCATGCAGGTCAGTAGGATCAGGATATTGTTGATCAATAATGTCGATTTACGCTCCATTTAGGTCTATTCTAATCATGATAATTCTCCTGTGTTATGGAACAACGTCTTCCACCCATTTTCAAAGTAAATTTCTGATGTGGTGGAGTTCTAATAGTCATATCCGTCTCAAAAGACAACTACCTGATAGCTACCACTTTCTTATATGCTCATCAGCGACTGCTGCAAAGTAAGAAATTTTCGTATCGCCATAAAGACCTTCAAAAAGCCTTTAATTTCATGTATCACTTGCCCCCTCCCCGTTTAAAATTTTAAGGGTGGTTCATCCTCCGTTCAGGGAGTGAAGGCAATCACCGTAAATATCTAATAAAAAAATTTCCTCCCCCACACTAAAGATGACGTGCCCGAGCATTTTTGCTTAACTCTTTTATCAACCATAAAAACAGCTCTGTTTCGTTTTAGTTGGCACATCCTGTATTGTAAATTCGCTTTGTATTATACAGGATGTCTGTGAAAGGTCTGTACAAAATCCTACCGCGTGTTCCTGGGGTGAGAACATGATGATTTAACCTAATTTGTCTAATCCAAAAGTGGACGGTTTTCGAAATACAGGGTGTCAAGGTTACGATTAAAAAATTGAAAAAAATTAATTACTTCGTTGGTGATGCTGCTCTCTACACAAAATGTCGCATCGGGGGGTTTTTAGGGGTGAGAAATCAGAATCCGTTTACGTTTTCGATGCACAATGCAGAGGGCGTTGATGAACCCTCTTTAAAAGGGCATAACTTTTTTTGTCGCCCGGTATAACATTTATTTAACACCAAATTTGTGTTTTTTTTATAAACGTGTTGTTACGTATGTTAGAAAAAAAAATCTCTTGGTAGAAGTCCCTACAAGCACTCTTCCTTGAGATATTTGATTTTGAAAGTTTGCTGCATCTCTAGCCGATTAACTATTCGTGCAGTTGAATTATCGGTCCAGTGGTTTTGCCTCCTCACTGAAACGGTCAAGATTATTTGGACCATATTCAAAATGCACTTTCAAATTCATTAGACAATCTACCTCTACAACTTCGGCAAGACATGTGGCGTATGCACGACGGTGCTCCGCCACATTTTAGCAAAGGTGTTCGCAACTATTCGAATCAACAATGCCCACACAGATGGATCGGTAGAGGAAATGATGCTCCGGTGATCTGGCCACCACGCTCCCCCGATTTAACTCCACTTGATTATTTTTTATGGGGGACTTTAAAGTCTATGGTATGCTCAACGGCCGTGAATAACGAAGAGGATTTGCGGAGACGAAGTCAAAATTCAGTGGACATTTTAAGAAACGACGAGAAACTGATGGCGAGGGTCCATTTTGACTTTTTATGTCGAATTAATCTTTGTAATTCGGTTAACATCTACACTTTATTTTGATAACTGGATATTGCTCAGAACCGCACTGGCTTGTACAACTGAAGAATATAACGAAAAAAATGGAGTGAGGTTATTTCCGTGTGGTCGAAAAGAGAATCCGGGAAAAACTGCCTGGAAAATTCTTGAGACTTTTTTGGTTTCGACGGTGGCGGCGACCAAATTCAGCCTCCCTCCGCCTACGTACGCGCCAATCAGAACTGCCGTAGACCGATTCCCACGGTCCGGCGTGTCTGTTTCATGCAAAATGATGGAAATACAAAACCTTAAAAGGTTTTTGCGATCATCATCGAGAATTAATGATTTTCGTGAGGCCTGGCCGATGCAACAAAGATTTCTCACGCCCCGGGGCCATGTGCGAAATCTGCCCACAGTCCCTTCGCGGTGGCGTCCATACAGCCCTCAAGTCTCACTAACTAGATGAAAGTTGACAACCCACGCATGTAACATAGAACAGGTCGGAATTGGCCAAGTCCACCAATATGTAGGCTTATGAGCAATTACCGTTGGTCCTGACATGTAGAGACTTCTACCCAGAGATCCTTTTTTTCTTAGAAAAACACAAATTTAGTCACAAATAACTTTTATACCGGGCGATAAAAAAAGTGATGCCCTTTAAAGGTAGTTCATCGACAACGCCCTCTAAATCGTGCATCGAAAATGTAAACGGGTTCTGATTTCTCACCCCTAAAAACCCCCCGATGCGACATTTTGTGTAGATAGCAGCGTCACCAACGAAGCCATTAAATTTTTTTCGATTTTTTTATCTTAACTTGGACACCCTGTATTTCGAAAACCGTCCACTTTTGGATCAGACAAATCAGGTTAAATCACCACGTTCCCGCCCCAGGAGTATGCAGCAGGATTTTGCACGGAACTTTCACAGACACCCTGTATATTTTTATTATTTAAACCAGGAGTAATTGTTTCGAATGAAACTGGGAGGCAGGTGAGTTAGGAAGTGGTTGAACTCACTTGATACCATTCTGAAGCGAGAAATTTGGTTACCCTCGAGGATTATGTTGCCAAGTCAATAATTACCTAACTGACAGTAATTAGCTGTCGGTCTTTCCCTGCTGACGGTATTTCTACACACTTCACTCGTGAATTTTACCGCCTCTTGGTAAACACTTACAGGGTGGTACCGTCAAGTTCCATAACTCGCCAGATGTCTTAAGCTACGTGATTTATGTCAGGTGTGAAATTGTTAATTCTGGAGCTTTGCTGTACACTTTTTCATGAAATAATGTTTGTGTTGTTAATAGACGGGTATGAATTCGGAGGAAGTGGGCAAAAAGAACCAGGGACGTCCATACCTGTTGCGTCGGGGCACTGCTGCGACTAGCGGAGGTTCGTTTAAGAGACGTAGTTTAAAATTACGAAGAGGTACTAAAGAAGGGAAAGATATGGAGATCGAGTGTAAGGAGCAATACGATAATAAAGTGACCCTCCGTAATGGCTGCCGCTTGAGAGTTAGCTTGAATTAGAAAAGTGCTGGGTTGTCGAGTATTACAGTTTACGTTGGTTCCTTCGACTCTTAGCACCATGAATGTTGCTTTCAGTTCCACCATTATCTCTCGATTGATATGCACATTTAGTTTGTCGTAATCTGGGACGTTTAGCTTTAGCAAATGCATAGTTGTTGGATCTTTAGCAAATCGGACCTATGCGGAGTGTCCGTTTCGGGAACCCGACGAGAGCGAACTCAGTAGCCGTAAAGGAGGTTCTGCACACTTAGCGTAAATGTGTTATACAGGGTGTCGCCGCACCGACCACGGGTACGCCCAGATAAACCCAATACCGTCTAACGTCATCTTGCCTGTTCGTTTGAGGGGAAATTTGCGTGAGAGTTTTTTAACGATATCTTTGATGAGGAGAAACTCCCGAGGAAACTATGAAAAACGTTCTTTGCGAGACATTTTGAAAGAAGCTTCGCTTAAATCTGCAAACTGATAATACTGCCCTGATATTTTTTTCAATTAAACCACCAGCAACCTTATTGTCTATTGCGATGCTAAGACATGGGGCCTGTTTAGTTAGTTAGTAGATTGATGTGTATTTCTAGAACTTAAGCTACGCCCCTGTAGAGCAGCTTCCATTTCCCAGCACAGTCCTGTGAGAATACCATCTCGACCAACGAAAGGGTCGTTTGGTGCGGGGAAGTACGGTCATTCCCTTTTGCGGCACTAAAAACTGGGGCATCTTTACGAGACGTTAAGGAAGCGTGTCGTATATACAGGGTGTTTCCTAAGTACGGATCATACCTTCGGGAGCGCATTCTACAGCTAAAATAAAGGTAATTTTGTTATACAAAGTATATCCCAGAAATGTTTTGTTGCGGCAATACAGGGTGTGAAAACTTCTGGTTTTTTAAAAAATTACAATTTTTCAAATATTTCCGAAACTACTCGAGACATTTTAATGAACTTTTGCGGGGGATGAGAGTGCGTATTTTACGCTAAAAACAGTGGCTATTGTGTAACCAGTGGCGTGCGGGCAGGATAATTGCTGGATAGTTTAAAGGAAAAATGTGGTACGCCACTGCTCTTTTCCAATATTTAGTTCCTTTTTTAATTATGTGTTCGTTTTGGAAGAAGAGAGGTCTCTCGACTTTTTTTTTCGCAGGACGCGTTTTCGAGTAAATATATAAAAAATATTGTAGCCAAATTTTTTCATTCTTTTTTATTATTCTTAAGAGAAGAAATGCTTGTATGAAGATGCGAATTTCTTTGTTGATTTGCACCGTTGCTAACTCTAAAAACCACGTAAAATTTCATTAAAATGTCTCAAGTAGTTTCGGAGATATTTAAAAAATTGTAATTTTTTAAAGAAAATTTCACACCCTGTACTTCCGCAACGAAGCATTTTTTAGATATATTTTACATAACAAAATTACTTTTATTTTAGCTGTAGAACACGCACCCGAAGTTACGTACCGTACTTAGGAAACACCCTGTATAAAAGCGCGTCGTAAAAGTACCCGTCTAATGGTCACTTTTTTCAATATCGAGTACCAGATATGTGAGAAACGCCTTCAGAGAGCAGTACGTCCCTGCCTGGAGGTTCTTGAATTGGTACTTAAGAACTGGGAAGGAAGGTTGCGAGGCTTTTTTGACTAGTTACTCGAAGATTCAGACATTCTGATTCCCGGGAAATACCTTCTAGAATCGGCACGTGCTCATTTAGTGTTCTGGCGGGGACTTACCCGAACCACTGAGCTCGTACAGTGGCTCGTTGTCAGTTGGTCCTAACTCGTCTGGTATCAATTTAGTTGGTGGAAAGATCAACAAAACATTGTTATTGTTGATCAACTTCGACCAGAAAACGATGTCCCTGATGCTGTGAGTTCAGGGTGGTCTTGCAAACGTAACAGTCCAGTCATCAACAAACATGTGACATTATGCAAAGGAGTTTTGTGAAAACAATTCTATATTTATTAAATTTATTAAAGATTCTTGAAAAACGTCCCACGCAGCTGCAGAAAAATTAAATACATTTAAATGATATTAAATTGAAAACAGTTGGAATTATTGGAACAATTATTGATATAGAAGTAGAGTTAGGAATGTCTATTTACTGTTCGATAATACTATTAAATACATGATTTTACCGCCGGTGGTTTAACTGAGGAAAATGTTAAGGTTAACAAGTTTGCCCACTTTAAAAAAGTTTTTCAAAATATCTCGCGAACGGCGCGAAGAACATTTTTCAAATTTCACACGTGATTCCCTCACCAAAGGACCTCCAAAACGTTTTTATTCCATTTCGCCTGCAAACGAGCGGGGAAGATAATGCTACGGCCCGGAGACGCTACGCCCTGTATACGTCTGAGGTGTATTTTTTGCTTTTTTCTCATTTTTGAAAATAGCGCGTCGCACACCTGTAGGGATTGTTGCGGTTGAATTGCACAGCATATGGAGCGCTACCCCCTCCTCCTCATCCTCCTCCTCCTCATCCCCATCCTTATCCTCATCCTCATCCTCATCCTCATCCTCATCCTCATCCTCACCCTCCTCCTCATCCTCATCCTCATCCTCCTCTTCATCATCCTCTTCCTCCCCCTCAAAAAAACTTTGCCCATTAATTCGTTGAAGAATTTTCCCATGCTGAATCACATACACGTCATCAACTTCCTTTACATTCTAACGCCTCAGTTTTATCCTTAGTTTCTGTTCTGTAGAAGTTAATGTAAGTTCTGAGAAGTACCTACGTTCATGTCTATGATTTATCTGGAATGTCGTTATTCAACATTATGTCAACCTGCTTTCGACTCGACAACTCCACACTTTCAAAAAGTTGAAAGGGCAACTTCATTTCATTTTGAATTGCTACACGAATTCTTTAAACGCCTTTGTACAGAATGTTATGTAAGAATGTGGGCAGGTTTGTGACATTGATGTTCGATATATTTATTTAGTTTTATGATAACTACAGCCACTTAGTGTTGATAGTTTGCTTTCTAATGCTCTTGAAGAATGTTGAAACACGTAAAGAGAACCAATAGCAAATGATGCGCTTCCTTTGACTTACGCATAAGCAGCAATAAATTGTGTTATGCAATAATGTCGCTTAACGCCGGACTGATCTTATTAAATTAATTGCAAGAAAAATGCTTCTTACCTGCAATGAACAATGATTAATCGCACATCAGCCTTGCATGTCTTTTAGGTGCCGTTCAAATGAAGCTTTCGTTGTTCATGTGGTTATTTATATCAAGGGAGGATTCCCGAGTCCGTAAAACGGACGGATTCCATACAATCAAAGAGAAAAGTGAGCTCGCTCTCTGATCGGAGCGACACCTCGGAACCTGGAATCACTGGAGAAGTGAGCGGTGAAGAATCGCCAGGAGTTCTCAGCGACGAACAGCCTCCGGAAAGCCCCAGCGACAGCAATGAGAGCGACGATACTACTAAAAATATGCCTTGGTTGAAGGTGCATAATATACACCGAGTTCCAAAAACAGTGGCTCACCCAATTTTTTTTTATAAATTTCGAAGCTTCATAGCGTTTCTATCGGTCATTCAAATTCAATCATTTTTCCGACGAGTCATAGCCCAGCTCGCTGGCTATTAATGCAAGGAAAAGTAGTGGATTCTGTTTCTTTCTCCATGGAAGTTAAAGGGAAAATTCAGACGCATGTTAATTATCGTTTTTTTAATCACTCTGTGCATGATTTAGCACTAGTGTTAAAAATCTTTAAATGTTGTTGAAAAGTGCCCTTTTTAGCAATCATTTTGTTTTTTAATTCATTCTTTTACCTTTAAAATTGTCGAAATTACAGCATTTTTACTAGAAAGCAAGTAAGCTTTTTATGTGCCCCAGGGAGGTGGAAATCTTCAAAAGACACCCGGCCCAACAGGGTCGGGTAGTGTGGAATTCGAGCTTCCGCCCGCCTACCCACTAAAACCACCCCCTCTCTCCTTATGGCCCCGGTATCGCCCGATCGGCATTTCTTCGGGGCGCCCAGTCGCAATACCTGCACTCTACATTTCCACCCTCCTCCCCCTTATAAGCTCCCTCTCAGTCTTCCTGCACACAATCCTATATAGTATGCGCAGGAATACTTTCCACTTCCTCTCGCTGTCCACCAGCCCGCTGCCAATCGTCCCTCTGTCCAGGTTGATTCCCGCCCTCCCAGCTTCGGTATGTTCAGCCTCCCACTCCGGACATCACCAGAGTGTGTGCTCCGGGGTATCCGCGACTCCCGGTATCTCGCAAAACCAGCATCCGTCGCTCTCCTCAACTCCTATTCTGTGCCCAAACACTCCGTGTCCAGTAAATACCTGCGTTAGCATGTACCCCGTCCTCGTCCATTCACATTCGGCCCACTGTCTAATGGTCGGGATCAGAAAGCAAGAAAGCTAGCAGCAAAGAATCCAATCCAAATCAATGTACTCTGAACACCAAAGACACTAGTTTAACGTGTTTGCTGAAAAATTGGGTTGCAAGCAAGGCAAAATCCCCAAATTAAATAAACTCAGTAGCGGGTATTGCCACCTCTAGCAACTCTTAGAGATTCTAATCTTCTCGGTATACTGGAAATTATATTTAGCACGACATGTCTGATATAACGTTCCACTCTTCAACTAATTCATCACTCGTTTCTTCTAGAGTTGATGGAGACCTATAGCGAGAACGCACCTTGTGCCCTAAGTCGTTCCATGGATGTTCAATGGGGTTCATATCTGGATTTGGCGCAGGCCATTGCAATGTGTTGGTACCAGCAGTTTCTATGAAGTTTCGCACGATTTCTGCTACATGTGGTCTGGCATTACCATACATTAGGATGAAATTAGGTCCAGCTAACTCAGCATACGTTTGCACATACTGCTGTTGGATGTTGTAAATGTAGATTTGCGCTGTAGGAGAGGAAAGATGAAGCGGTGTGCTTCCGCTAATCGAAATTTTAATCCAGACCATTGGTTGATTGTCCATTAAAATTCTAGCGTTCTTTAAACAACACTCGTTAACCATCTACCATATGGAAGTAAAACCTTGATTCATCTGTGAATAAGACAGGGGTCATTTTCGAATGTTCCATTTTCCATGGATTGTAACGAAGCTTCTTTGTATTAGCAGTGTTCTGGAGACAATTTCGGATCTTCTGCAGGCCTTCTTGGTATAACATTTATTTCTTGCTGACTTCTGGAAACAGTTTGTTCGTCAACTGTGATACCTCGAGCTTGACGGACATTTTGTCGCGCCTCCACTGCAATGCTAAATCGATTACGTAAAACCTGTAGCTTCATAAAGCGTTCGTTTTGAGGGGTTGTTTTTCGAGGGCGACCAGCACCCGCCCTTCAAGTTTCTCCGTACTTTTAAAGATTTCTACGCGCTGCGTTAAAAGGATTTCTTACTGTATAATGTGAAACGTCAAGTACATACGTTCAATTCAGTACCGTATCAGAGGGAATTAATTTTTTTTGCTAAATCCAGGGTTCCAGTAAAAATGCTGTAATTTCGACAATTTTAAAGGTAAAACAATGAATTTAAAAACATAATGTTTGCCGAAAAGGGCACTTTATAGGGTTTTTAACACGAATGCTGTATTCATGTGCAAAGTGGCTTTAAAAAATGGTAAAAAACTCGAATCTCAATTTTTCCATTAATTTCCATGAAGAAACGAAATTCGTTTTTTTCTTTATATTAACAGTCAACGACTCGGGCTATGAAGTATCGAAAAAATTATTGAACTCAAATAACTGGTATGAAGATATGAAACTTCGAATGTGGCAAAAGTCGTGCGAGCCACTTCTTTTGGAACTCAGTGTAGAAAATTTTATTGATTACACGTAAACAAGTGCGAAAAGTGATACTTTTCCGCATACAATTTTTGAAAAGTGTTCGATGCAATAGTATGTCGTGTATCTAGCAGAAATACTAGCTTATTCTCGACCAATGATGTAAATTCATAGACGAAGCGCAGCGGAGGCTAGCCAACATCGAGACTGAGAATATACAGGGTGTTTGGTAGAGGGATAAAAAATTTTCAATGAGGAGTAGACGAGGTCGTCCTGAATCCATAAAAACCATATTTATTCTTATACAAAGTTTCATCGTTTTTAAAATATCTGCTTTTCCAGATTTTTATTGCTAAATGATTGATTTGACACGATTAAGTTCATTTTTTTAGTATTAAATTCTTCCGCTTTTTGATTTTTTCAAAATATTCTTAATATGCACATTGACGAACCGAAACGAAAATTTATTAACAATTACAATTATAAACAATTATGTCGACAAATTAATGCGTTAAAATACTTTGGTTTCAATTTATTCTCCGATTTTTTTGTCTAGTGCCTTAACGACTCATTTCCAGATATATGTTTATAAGGTAAAATGACTTAACTTATCGCTCTTTATAACCTCTTAAAGTTTGGTAATATGTTTCTGAAACGCCCTGTATACACAGACATAAATGCTTTTTTGCGCAAAAGCACAAAGCCCAGATGGTTGACATAATTTTTTACCATCAGGGTTGATTTACTTTTGTTCTACCATGAGGGTGCTTTTTCGTTTATGACCAAAGACAGCTGTATACTTTGCCTCGATAAATGAATGGGTGGTTTAATGACAATAATAACACATATTTAAGGGTATATGCCACCCTTCATCTAACTCGGAAGTGAATTTCTTCCCTTGATTTGTGGTAAAATATTTTTTTTAGATTTCATCCATGGTAGTTATCAAGTAATTCTTACTTTCCCAGGTAATGGTGCAAATTCCAAATAGCCTCTACTATTACTGCAGTCATCAAGATTTTTGCCATCCCTTCTGTCACAGACGGGTAATGAGGGGATGTTCCAGGCTCGTAAAGGCCGTTAGGAAAATATACGGGGAAGAATTCGGCGTCATTGATGACAAGTTTACCAATGAGGCTGAAGTAAAGAAAAAATCTCACAAGAAAGATAAGAACAATAGAAAGGTGTCGGACCAGACCAGTTCTCAAGTGAGCCCGATTAGAAGGAAGGATAGCGTTGGGAAAAGAGACAGGTAAGGAAGGACTTTGGGTAGTCAATTTTAACATGGGCGGTAGGCATAAATTTATATTTTTGCAAACACCTGGGAAATTATTTATTGCTATATCTACCTGCTACCACCACTTCGAGACATCTCGCACTGCAATAAAGTTCCCTTAAACAAGATCATTTCTTTTGTTTTTTTCAGAATTGACAAGACTTTAGATGGTTCTCAGGCCAGCAAGTTAGCTTCCAAAGATTCATCGCGGGATATAGCTGACTCAGACGGTGGTAACGGTTCTTCAAAACATGTCGACGATTCGAAACCCTCAGAACCTCCACCGATTTTGAAATATATCCAAACACAAGTTAAGGACGTTTTCCACGCTCCTCTGGCAGCACTCCTCAAAGGAGCCGTTATTTTAACTGAAGACAACTTCATCGACATTATACCCGTAGCATGGGAACTCCTCCTCGAGATAAATCAGGAAGTGGCTGCCGCAGCCGCGTCTTTGTTTATCTTGGGTAAGCCATACTACGTAGCTTTGAGGAAATTTTCCATTTTTCAAAATTCCATTTTAGCTTCCGTTAAAGCTCCGTCCCATGCAACCGAAATAATGCAGCACGGTTTGACGAATGCTGAACCAGCTGCTAGAATAAATTCTATTCTTCGGTGAGTCTTGCATTACATTTTCATGCAACGTTTTTGATAACAATCCTCGATCCGTGATTTCGAAAAATAACAATCTTTCGTATAACCGTTTAGAAGATCCCCATACACTCTCGCGCATTTATAACGTCCTAAATAGTTTAAACACCGTATACAGGGTGTTTATCGAGTACGCACTTTGAAGAGTGAATCTTTCACTAATTTTAAGAAGAAAAGCTCATACGGGCATAGGCCTGTGTCGGCTTGGTTCCTAAGATAAAGGACTTCAAAAAAATATGTTGTTTGGATTTTGACTACATTTTTGTTCGATTGCATGTCTATTTGACGAAATTCTGGAAACTGGCAGTGCCAGTGAAGAGAAACTCAAATATTTACTTAGTTTTTTGTTTAATCTTAGAGGGCGCCACATACAGTGTCGTACTTAGAACTAATACTCAGAACTCTTGGTAATTGTTGTTGAGAGCAGCCTTTTTGGGAAAAACGGGTCTAAAAATAATTATTCTTAATGCTTAGAACATCTTAAATACTAAGAGTTACGGTGACTTAAATCTGGATGTGGCTCCCTCTGACATTAAGCAAAAAACTAAGTAAATATTTGAGTTTATCGTCACAGACACTCCCAGTATCCAGAATTTCGTCAAGTTGACATTTTGGTGAACGTGGATTTTTCACTTCTTACAGCTGCCAGATGTTGTTTCTTGAAAGTATGGAACCTTCCAGCTGGTAATTTCCCAGATGTGACTTCTCAGGATATTCAGACGATGTGCCTTTCTTTACTGGCAGTAAATCTTTCCACCAACGACTATTAAATACCGTTTCGTGATAGTCCTTCGAAATCATGACAAACCCTTCATCATACGATATTGTCAAGCTTCGGAATTCCCAAAAATCTGAACTGCCTTTAGACATCCTGCATATCCAGCAGATCCTCGGTCATACTCTTTGACGCAATATAGCTTCAGTTAATATTTATTTATCGTTAAGTAGCTCTGGGCCAAACAGTTTCATATCACAATCTGATAATTATAGATTTCAAGTTCTATGGAAGATGCGTTTCCAAGTGTGGCCCCGAATGGAAGAAAACGCCCATTCACTATTCAAAATACCACCTCCTGGGATAGAGTTCACATTACCGTCTCCGAAGATTGGTATAGAGTGCCTGGATGTGGTGGATTCCCCGTGGGAGCTGTTAGTTAAAACCAAAGTAGAGGAAGTGACCATTGATCAGGAAAGACATGTAAGGAATACGTGGTGATATTGTGAAAGTAGGTTTATTTCCTTACCATCCGTTTTGCAGCGGTCACTTGTAACAGCAACCAAAACTAGAAAGAAGCAGCAAACAGAACTAATAAAAATGGCTTTGCAAGCACAAGACGACAAAAAACGAGAGGAAAGAGAAAATTTTCTGATAACTACAATTCCCATCACCATGCAGGCCGCTCACGAGCCCAGTTTGTATCACACCACTGGAGAAGAACATCCTGAAGATGGTGAGGATTGCGCTCACTGGTTTTCAGCAAAAGAGAGCGATGGATCTTGACACGTGAAATATTTATTTATGATGTAGATTGTGTGAGATATATTTATTTGGCCAGTGCAGGAAAGCGGCCTTAAAGCACTCTCATTTGCAAGCATAAGCGGCATGTCCTTGTTTATCACGGATTAAGCAAATATCGTTAACATCGAAGAGTTAGATAAGACCAACTTTTAACTTTAGGTTTGAAATGTTAAACCGTAAGATTAAAAGTGATGTATTCCCGGAATATCTTTCCTTATTAAACTGGTGAAAGGAGGTAGAGAAGTAACGGGCACACGTTACCGTAACTATAACAACACACGTAAAATTTAAGTTACTTGAATGTGCACACGGTAATATCATTAAAATGAACTCTCCTAAATCTAAAATATTAAGTAATATCAAGTATTAAAATATTCTATGTTCTCCTAGAAGTGTACGAAATCGGAGAGTTTGAGTGTAGCCAGTTGCCATGAATCATAAAAAAAAAAATATAATATCACTGCATCACCCTGTGTCATTTTTTATATCTTCTATTAGGTGATAACGAAGAAAACGAAGGTGGTCAAATCAGAAATACTGGACATCATTTACATTCCGCTCATTCGCTATTTCCTTCGTGCCTTTGCGCTGCTGTTACATCCATTATTAACCTCCTGGATGATGCAGCTGTGTCACTTGACGGTTGCGCTGTGTACGAGGTAGCTTATTCCGTAATCTGGACCTGCCTAGTCGAAGACAGTGCATTGTTCTTAAGGTGAAATTTTTATCTATACTTCACGCTTCGCGACTGCAAAGGCACCTTTCAGATACGTTTTGGAGAGACTCACCAGGGACAAGCAAGAAGAAATGTTCAAAAATCTCAGACATCTCATAAGGTTCATTCCGAAGCTACCCCAACAAGCTGCATTTGCTCTTTACAACTATATTATTGGTTATGTCATGTTCTATGTGCGAAGTCCTCACGAAGAAGGACAACAACTAATCGGGGCTGCCTTGTCGCTACTTTGGATGGTGGTCCACAGTGTTCACGGGATCATGTTCAAAGATTTGAAGCAGATTTTAAGGAAGGAGCAGTGCGATGCCTCCATTCTTTTGACGGCTAACGTTCCTTCGGCCAAGAAAATTATCGTCCATGGCCCACAAGGTACTTAACAAAAAGTTGTTTGGGTGGACTTCGAAATTTTTGCCATGGGACTGATTTCAGATCCAGATGCAGGAGGCATCCCGTCACAGTTCCCTGTGCAGGAAGATACGCAATTTTGCCAGATACTTCGAGAAGCTCTGGATTTCTTCGGCATCGAAGAAAATAAACATGATGAGTATTTCCTCGTCGACTACAAGACTCGTACGTTGTCGACTCTCATTTCTATTGCCCTAGAAATTACGTGTTCAAAAATTTCAGATCAGATACGCAATCCCTCTGCTTATGTGAGAGATTATTACTTCTTTAAGCGATCTCAATATCCCCAACTTGAATTGGTTCACATGGAGCCTGATAAAGCGTTCTACGCATTGCAAAAGCAAGAATTGGTCCATAAGTTTGTCGAAAGCGGTAAAGTATTACTAACGTGGGCCATATTGAAGAACGTCGACATGGTAAGAAATTGCCTTCTTTTCAAGACTTTCCATTACAAGTAACATCGGAAACAGAGCTGTGTTACCGAATAAGACCGCCAATTTGGAACGAAAAATGTATTTTCGAAAAAAATTATCTTGCTTACATTGCAAGTTTCTGTTTGCTTTCATTGCATTTGCAATTTCTTGAGTCCAAATATACAAAAAGGGAGTTTTAAACCACAGAGAAATAATTTTAAATTAGACATAATCCAAAACTAAACAGACATTTGCGAGAGTTTTTGCTAAAACTGCTGGATCCTGATGATTCCTGGAATATTTCCCAATACGAAAATTCAGATTTTGTAAACTTTCCAGATGACGATTATTATTAAAATTTCTATCTATTCTTAGGGCCGCACTTGAACGCAAGAAATTTAGCTTCAAATCATCCAAGCAAAAGACAAATGTTGATTGCTCTATAATAGCCAGTATTTTTTATGTATTGACCCTCATAGTAGCAAAAGGGTCGTTATATACAAGTTGTAGATAATAGTTTTCTACCACTACAATTTGCGAAAAACAGGAGATTTAGTGCTTAAAATTTTAGAGCGGTCTCCAAAGTGCTCATCGGACAGTTAATAGAACAAGAATAACACATTAAGGATAAGACAATATGAGCTGAAATATAAATAATACAAAATAGCAAGTAAACAAAAGGAAATACGCTTATTTGATTGAAATCAAAGGAAATCGAGTGTTTTTTGATAGCTCTTTGGATTCGTTGGCAATACAATACAGGGTGTTCAACGAATATGGGCCACTAACCGTAAATTCTAAGCTGTGACTAGGAAGAATTTGAAACTTGGGCATCATACTAAAGTGGAGGTGATCTATTGATTAAAAATATTTTCATGGAAATACCACTGCGGGTCATACCAGAAATGAATGTCAACTCGCCTATTTTAAAAGGAACACCCTATATATCGTCACAAATGTCGATTCTGTGGAACATTATGAATATTTTTCGTGTACAGTGTTCTATACCTGATTTCCACGATTTTCGAGAATAATTTATTTTAAATAACGTCTAGAGTTACTAGGTGGCGCTGCTCGCCGGAATTTAAGTATGACAGCACTCGTAAATTATTCAAACGAAGATTATCTCAATATATTTATTACCTATGGTGAATGTAACAAAGTATTAACCGGATTATATCATACATTCGGTATTCGATATCCAGAAAAACCGAAGCCATCACGAAGACTCCTCAAACGCGTAATAGATCCTATTGAAACGAGCGGATCTGTCAAAGCATCTTACAGAAGAAAGAGCCCTATTGTTGACGATTGTTGCGCCATCTAGTAACTCTAGACGGTATTTAAAATAAATTGTTAAGCACTGAACATTGAAAAATGTTTTTTTTTTTCAATCGGCCACATCTTGCTGAAGAAAATTTACGCAAAATCGCCTATTAAAATTGGAAAGCAGCTCAAAAGGTCCAATCACACCGCAGTAAATACTCAGTTTAAATGTCGGAACCGCTTTGCTTTCACTCAATAGGAACTCTCAGAGACCCGCAAATGGTTATTTCTCCAGTTAAAAACCCCGAGTAAACTTCGCCTCATCAGTAAATAAGATTTTTTCTAAAAAACTATGATTATTGGGTTCCTGTTCTACAAAATGGGCAAAACGTACACGAGCAGGAGGGTCTCGAGGCAGCACCTCTTTTACAAGAGTAAAATGAAGTGGATAGAGTTTCTCTTTCTTCAAAATTCTCTAAATCGTAAGATGAGTTCGCCTGTCGCAGTACTTGAAAGGCGACTACTTATATCTGGATTTTCGGTCACTCCAACCAAAACTCCCTTTCCTTGCTCAACCAAAACACTTTCGAAGCATTGTTGGTACATTTCAGACGAAAAGATCCAGTTTCGCCTAAGAGATTGTATAAACTTCTAAATAGTTTGAGATTTGGTTGTCTTCAGTTAAGGTACAGTTCGTAATATCTTCAAACTAAAATGTGGCCATTGAAATTTTTTTAAAAATGAAAATGATTCCTCTTTCAGATTCTGAATCAAATTTCATATTACACATACAGGGTAACACGTTATTAACTGGAATTCTATTAAACTGTCCGTAAGTGGTGCCCTCTACTAGCTACGTGGAAATTGCAGAACGTATGTTCTTCATCACCTAGAAAAACGTAACTTGGAAAATTTTCCAGTATCTAACCTAGATATTTTCACAATACTGGGAGAAAATTGTTAAAAAAATATATCCGAAACTATCCATCTTTGGATAAGACAGTTTCTTCAATCGTCACAATTTACCGTGTAATATCTCCAGCTTTCGTTGTCCCATTGATAATAAATCACTCTGTACACACAGAACGGGCACCGACCTGTGTAATGAGCGCGTTTCTGACGGTTCAGAATTGGTTCATTTTTCTTTTAGAACGAACTTATCGTACGTGAACTACACGTTATACATGCTTAGAGATAATCACTTGCATTGCAGGTAGTTCAGCGAGTAGTGTTTCTACATGAAGAACTGATGAAACTTCCGTCGTTTCCCCGCAAGGCGCTCGAATCTGATCTTGACCTGTACAAGAGTGGTCCATTGGGCAAGGAATTGTTAGGTCTGGACGTGCTGCATAAATTCATGTGGGTTCGCTTGATTGCCAGAATGTTCGAAGCTATGGCGGGAAATTTCGCCTATTCTGGAGACATACACTTGTTCGTCAACGTCTTGAATGGAGCCCTCATATTACACTCAGAGGATGCCTGCATCTTGAGATATGTCATGGCTACTTACATAAATGCAGCCTTCCATTTTAAGAACATTTTCTCCACGAACGGGTGAGTTAAATGCGATTGATGTTAATACGTCTGTACAGCAGATCCGAAAGATCCATACTCTATTGAAAACGTGTTCTCCAAGAAATTCTAGATACTTTAAAAACTAGACACGTCTTTAGACCCATTTTCCTCACCATGTCTATCATACACCACGGCATTCACGCAAGCAGGGTGTTCGTCTCTGGAACTCCACCATGGGCACATCGGTTATCATAAAAGGTGCGAGTTCGGTTAAATTGCGGACCGGAACAATGACTAACGGTAGAACTGACCTCGTTTTTCCGAATCGATTCCTAACAGCTCTACATTACATCGATACCATTCTTGACCCTGCAGTCCGACTATTTGCTGGCGTTGCTGGCCACGACTTTCACCTCATGCACGACAATGTTCGTCCACATGTCGCAGGTATTGTGACAGATTGGTTGACCAGCGAAGGAATCGTCGTTTTGCCGCGGCCAGCACAACCGCCAGATCTCCGTCCAATTGAACATGTCCGGGACATGCTTCGAAGCAGAGTTTTGCCACATATGGCCAACGATCACGATGCCTTTCGGTTCCGGGGGTTACTGCCAGAAGAATGGGGAAAGATATCACAAGCGGAAATCGACGATATCGTTTTGAGTATGGACCACAGGAACAGGACTGTAATTAACAACCACAGAGGCCAAATTTTCTATTAGACTTTTGAATTTACGACTTGTGAATGAAGCAACGTAATTTAGAAATCTATTTAAAAAAAAAACTTAATTGTTGCTGTGCATTAAACACTATAAATGCATAACTATATTTTCTAATTAATTCCAGAAGAACTGCAATCTCTTTATGCAATTATCCTTCGGCTTTTCCGATACGTGTAGATACTTATAAGATGTTCGTTACCATTTTAGGTACCTGTTAATAATGCCAACGTTGCTGAAGATCTACTCAAACCACCAGACTAACAAACTGGTGACCACCACTATAGAGTATGCAGTGAAGGAATTTTATACCATGAATAGGAAGCCATTTATCCTGCAAATGTTCGGGTCCGTATCTGCCATGCTGGACACGGATGAGGAGGGAACATACGGGAATGCCCATAAGATTCAGTCCAGCTGCTTGTTCAATTTACTGCTGAGGTATGTGACAAGTGGTAATTGTTCAAAGTCCGTAGATTAACGACGAATTTCTCTGCGAACCACAAACTCGTCCATGCGCACTAATTGAAAGTGATTTACTCACGTTTCAGCCTGGAGACTCCATCACCCGACCCACTAAACATTGCCGAACTGGTCAAGGAACCCGTACGAGCAATAGACTTCTGTTACCACGATGAGGACAACGACGTGACGGTTCTGGATTGCATTTCCATGTGCGTCATGGTGGTTTCGTATTCGGCTGAGAGCCGTCGCGGCTACCAAATGCTGGTAAGTATGTAACATGCGGCATGGAAATGGAAATTGAAACAACGGTTACCTGTCCTAGGTGATTTTGGAAGCAATTCTTCCTTATTATGTAGACAAAATTCAGAATCCAGTATACATCGCAAATTCGATCAAGCGATTTAAGAAAAACGAAAGGGAAATTATCAATCAGCTTGGTATAGCTGTACGTTGCTTGATCGAGAATTGTGCGGAACTCACGAAGTAAGTTATAGTTTTGGTACGGTTTGGCGCTCTGTTGTGTTGCGATTTATTGAATGCCAGTTTATAGTGAAAACTCAGTAATTGTAAATTCTTTGGTACCTCAAAGGGTCCTTGTCAATACATCTTATTTCAATATTGAAACCTAAGTACGGTACTACCTCATCAATACGCGTCGCGTATTAATCGGGACATGCGCACTAACCGCGGCTCACCTCGGCATTCTTTTACATCATCGAAATGTTGAAATGAGAATTTCGAGAGAATTCCCAGCCGCTGCCGTAAATTGGCGGTCCTTATTCTCTCACCAGGTGGACAACTGCGGGATAAGACAGCGTCTAAATTCCGCAGTCGATTCAATAGTCGATGTACAGGGTGTCCGGAAACGAGGGTGATTCTACATCAAAAATGAGTGCGACAAGTTCCCGTAACGCACCTTGCCAGTCTCAATAGTGACGAATGTACAGGGCGTTAAAGTTAGGCTTTAAATTTTTTTTTTTTTTTTTTAATAACTTTTTCGTTGGTTGTCCAGTTGTTTTAAAATTCGATACGATTGTCCCTTACAGTCTTGTGTATTATTGGTCAAAAGTTCACCCCTTGACGCTAAGGGGTTGAAGCCGCCCTTACCCTACAATTTTTTCGTTTTTTATTGTGTACTGTTTCGAAACATAAAAGAGCGCTTAAGATTGCGTAAAAAGGGCTGTTTCATCTCTCTAAAATAAGAAATCTTCGAGGAAATCTCCGTTTTAAATTCTCGCGCACGTGCGCTACCGCGTAAAATTATTTTCGACGTTTTAACAGAGCGGGCCGTGGAAACAAGCGCTGTGGTTTCCATGGTAACGAGAACAAACGCATAAACAATTTTGACAAATCGTAAGGTGCAAAGATGAGCGTTAATGCTTTGTCGGTAATAAATTTTTGAGTTCACAAGGGGCATAGTGAACAACAGCAATTGTTCCAATGTTGAATTACGTGATATTCACCATGGTTATGGCGACATATCCACATAGAAGGAATCCACGATCGCGACCGTTCAGCACCGTCCCCATTAGGTAGGTTTGGACGATGTGAATCACTTAAGACGAACATTTTTGACGTAGGTCGTCAGAGGCGCACTCGACCATCTCAGGTCGAAAATCGTATTTTGAATTGGAACGACGCTGTATCCGAAAAACTTCACAAGATACAGTCGAGCTGTATCTTGAAGAGCTCACTTACCTGACTCATGTGAGTCATTTCTGAAGAAATTTGGATGTCATTCGCCGAAGTTAGCACAATTCAAAATTTGAAAAGTCGGACGAGATGGACATTTGAAGACACAAATGACGCTGTATCTAAGAAATTTCACTGTAACTTTGGGACACCCTGTAAAATAAAGGCATAACAAAGAAGCGTTTCAGATTTGAACATGTTCCTCCTGTTGCACCTTCTTTCTGCAGATCTCCGGTGAACGTTGTTGTTCATGGTCTTATTTGCAAATCGAATTATGGAGCAAGCGCAGTTGCCTATTTTATTGGAGTTCGGCATTAGTTACGAAATATATCAATTTTATCACTAGTGTCAATTGTGGAAACTCGAATTTGGTTCGTTTACATAAGAAAATATGTGAAGGTTTGGAGGATCTTTAACCACACATGGTGAAAGTTTTAATTGTGCGTCCCTTGTACCAAAAAATTTACAACTCTACAAGAAAATATTGTAAATATCACAATTTAAATGGCATTATTTCCGATAAAGTATGATTTCCTGTCAGTTTTTGAAGATTGGAATTGTTTCATTAAGTGTTAGGTGTACCGGGTCTCCCAGATTTTCGATTTTTACAGCAAATATCTCGAAATGCTTAAGTATTACGATAGAAGCCGAGCTTCGGTGCTAAAGTTGAAAGAACAAGTCAAGAGGGAAAATTGAATATACTTTTCAAAATACACGGTAATTAAGAAAATACATAAAGAACTAAAATCTAGTTTTTTCCTTCGTCAGCTGCTTTCGTACATTTCTTGTCGGGTGGATCAACCATCAGCTCAAGATTTTATTTTTAGCCAGTAAAAGCAATTTTAGTTCCTTTTAGTCAGTTACCAAGTAGTTTTCCGCTTTGTTAAAAGTGTTTATTGTGCGAGAAAAAGTGATTTTTTCGGTAGATTTGTAGATGTTTTATCTAATCGAAAAGAACAGTTCCATTGCTTTAGAACGAGTTTCCCTGCTGTAGTTGACCTGTTGCTCACAGAAGTGTTTCTCCTAGTTTTAGCAAGTACTTTCCCGAATTAAAAAAGTTATTTTGTGGTCCAGTCGACTCTTTCCTAAATTGAGCTGTTGCAGAGAACTCTTCTAAAAACTCCCACTGGATCTGGAAAGAAAATTTCTTGAGACCGGCAAAACAGCAAAGAGCTATGCCGAGACAATAATAATCTTAAGAAGTTCTTGTCCTAGAGCGCTCTCGACGACGCCTTCGTGAGTTATTAAATTCTTTTGCTTTAATCAACTCTGCAGCCTCTTAACCTTCCGGAGGTCGCGCTTAAATCGAGACATAAAAGATCGCACGCGGACTACTATGCCGCTATAGATTATAGATAAGATAGAATATAGATTTCAGTCTATTTCATCTTCTTCTCTTTGGTAATTATCTCGATTCCCTAGTATACCGGGTGGTCCATTTAACCCGACAAATCGGGATATCTCGAAAATTACGCATCGAATTGAAAAAAGTTTCAAATGAAAGTATTTTGTCTCGAATGGATCCGCGATGTAACACTAACCATGACTTCCCAACTCTTCCGCTTGGGGTTGGGGCGGGGGTAACTTGGAAATCTCAAATGGCGACCCTAATTTTTTATTGCGGATTTGAATTTTGCGATAAAAATTACTTGGAGTTTGTCTGAAACTTTTTTTTCGATTCGCCACAGATGGCGCTGTAATCGGAAAAATTTGTTTTATTCTGATTCTGAAAGAAAGCATCGTGTCTTTCATATTTTTAATGGAAACTTGTTGGTTTTTTTGGGTACCTCCGACAGTTTAAAGAAATAAATTGAATTCCGACACTACAGTATTTTCCGGTATATTGAGTTCCCTTGGTTTTTCACTCACCGATTTCTTATGGCGACAGAGTTTTAGTACCAATTCGCGAATTTTTATATTTGTTGAAACACCCCGTACCGTTTCGAGCATTAAACGTCGATCAGCTTCAAAATTGAAAAATTAACTGCAGCACGCATCGGCGCGTCGATAACAGTTCTTCTTTCCGTGTAAGTTGCGCTGTCCCGTCATTTCGTTGCCAGAGAAATTCACCGAATTTTCGAAAATTAGCGAAAATGTTAAAATTTATTCTTAATTTTCTGTTATTGATTGTTAAAATTTATTGCAACTCAATGTCTCATTGCACATTACGAATTAAATCGTGTTTTCAAGATTAACAACCTCAAAAATATTTAAATATGAATCAGATTTGCGCTGTGCCCTTATGTAGTCCTTAGGGCTCGTAGAAAAGTTTGAAGGTCCCCATTATATGCGAAGTAATTAGCCCCAAAACTTTCGTTTAAAAGTGTTTTTTCTATATTCCATACTCCATGCATATGGGCCGCTCCGTGGGAGCTTAGGTCTTTTTCGGATTATTGAGGAAAGCTCCTTTATTAGAATAGCACCAACATTTCAGCAAGTGCGTCTCAATAGAATATCCATTCTCTTTAATGACAGTGTCTTACCGATGGGGCCGGACTTTAAATTGCAGGAACAAAATCATTTTCCAGACTAATTATTTCCACAGCAACTGGCGTTGCTGATCAACTTTGACGCTCACAAAGCTGGAAAGGCCTACGATGCGGGCACCCCCAAGTGGTTAACAAATCGTTATTTTTTAAGCATCCCTGTATATTCAAAAGTATCTTCAATTTAAACTTCCAGTATATTTCCTGCAACTTCCGTAATGAAAAGTTTCCTTAACTTCTAACATTGATGTGCTCCGATATTTACTGTACGCGAAGAAGAGCTCTGATATCCGGTATCATTATGTTTTGTTAAACAGGATAATGCATGCCAGTTTAAAGGAAAATTCAACAGAAATATTGAATTATTTTAACGACTTGTTTTACGTGTCATTGAATAAAAATGACGATTGTCTAACGGTTTTATAAGAGATTTATTTTTGAGCGTACGAACGTTGTTATAGAGTATTCTAGAGCATAAGTTTATAGTGTTCCTTCGCAGGAATGTCATTGAAGGAGGGGTGAATTTGAAACGTAATTTCAGTAAAATCATAATATTCAATGATCATCTCCTGAAATGAGTTTCCGCGACTTTATTGTTCTAGATGAAAGTTAGTTGCTTGACCGTTATATACCGCAAAAGGGCGCCATTTCATGACAGTGTCTGACCCATCGCATCACGCTTGTCTTTTAACGTTTTGTATTTTTGTTTTGCAGATTCAGTTCGAAAAGGTAGGTGGTGTTGCATTTTAGCTTTTTATTTTTATGTCTTTAAAAACACTAACAAGACTTACAACTGACTACAAGCGAGCGTAAGTGCCCAATATGAAAAGTGATCACTCCTCGAGTTAACGATGGTGAAGTCGTTAAGTACTCTTTCCAATGAGCTTAAATTCCTTTTGGTCTTTCCCCCTGATCCGCCGCAGAAAGGAGCAAATCCGAAGCCGTCAGTCGTACGCCACTGGAAAAAATTACGTTCTCCAGTGGGAGCGGCTGCTGCTCTGCTATGGGTAATTTTTGAAAAACCGCCACATCTCCAACATAATCATGCCTCGATGGCAGTTGCAGGTAGACAACGATGGTAGAAAATCGAAATGTTGAAAGCTGTAGGGAATGCCCGTAGAATTTGAAGATGTACAGGAGCGGACAAAAGTTTGGAAACGTTAAAATTTTTCGTAGGTCATTCGAGTATGTCTTTTCAGGGATCCCTCGTATGCATAAAATTTTTGTTTGTGACGAACAGAAATCTTCCATTTATTTATTTATTTATTTCACAAAAATTCCTTAATTTGTTTAACAGGCAAAAACGACTTTTTGCTCGTTTCTTGTTTATCTGCGGTTGTTGCAAAGTTTTGCACAAGTTGCGAACGAACTATTATTCCACTGTAAACGTGGGTAAGGCTAAGTGTATATCTCGGGATTTGCAACAAGAAATTGTCCAATTACGTGAAAGTGGTGGAAAACAAGTTCATATTTCAAAAAGTCCCAAAATTTGCAAGTCTCACCTCAAAGATTATATTTGCTCATCGTGGTAGTAGGAAAAGTCCTATAACATAGGAAAGCACAGGACGACCACGAAAAGCTTCCGCCGCAGTTGGTAAAATCACTAAAAAAATCTCAGAAAAAGTCCAGGTAAGACGTCCACCATGTGCTGTTGGTTTATTCGGAAGGGTTGCTCGGTAGCAACCCCTTCTATCAAAGAGGAATATCAAAGCTCGTCTTCGTTTCGCTCGGGACCACGTGGAGTGAACTTGTGAAAAATGGCGCACTGTCCTTTGGACTGACGAAAGCCAATTTGGATCAGATGGGAGACGCTACGTAAGACGACCAAAAGGCAAAAGATACGACGCATAGCATCAAGTACCGACGGTGAAACATGGAGGTGGCAGTGTTATGGTCTGAGGACGCTTTAGTCGGTCCGGTCCTGGATCGATTGTTGAGGTCAAAGGAGGAATGGACAAACTCCAATATCGGGACATCTTGGAGGATCAAATGTTGCCTTTTGCGAAACGTAAAATGCCTCTTCGTTGGAGTTTCCAACAAGATACTGCCCCCAGGCGTACTTCGAAGCTTGTCAAAAATTGGTTATCGACAAAAAAGGTGGATTTGTTTGACTGGCCATCACAATCGCCAGATTTAAATCCTATTGAGCACTCGTGGGAAATACCAAATCGTCCTATTCGATTGAAAAGTGTTCGAAATAGAGCTGAACTTCTTGGTACCATAATGGACGAGTGGAAAATCATTCCTGAAGGAATGTGTGTCAAACTTGTAGATTCGAGAAGATGTCAAGCAGTAATGAATGCAAGAGGATATGAAGCCAAATCCCTTTTTTCATAAGAGAATTCTTTTGTAAATAGAAATTTCTAAACTTTTGTCCGCCACTGTATTTAAAACAGGAAAAAGTATTTAAAAAAACTTTCTTATTTCAATATATTCTACAATAGCAAAATTTCGAAACTTTTGAGGCGTTCATTACTCTGACGCTTATAGAACCTTCCTTGGTCCTGAATGCCTCCATTCAGGCTCGGAACCTTAAGAGTAGACTTTGAAATACACAATATAACTGCCGTTCAGTGTCGCAAAATTCACTTGTTTAAAACCTGAAAGGGGGTTAGAAAGGGGCATCTCGCGCCCCTGTCGAAATTTTCAGGTAATATTTGAAGAAGGACCAATCTAGCTTATATTCATTTCTTCAGCGTTCTACGATGAGTGTTTTTTGACCTACAACCGACTTCTGTTTCACTGATCTGTCAGGCACAAAGGCGCACATGGAGCCTTAAGATCAAGAATTCCAGGACTATTATTCTCAGAAACTAAAGCCAAAATAAAGAATAACTTAAGCCTAATCGTTAATATAGTCTTTATTATACAGAGTGATTCAAGAACGTGGTTCGCACTTGTAACTTTTTTGTTTTTAAACTTAAAAAATTTAAATTTGGAATGAAGCTATATGAGCATAGAGCGGATTGATTCAAACTAATGGCGTTTATCTAGTACTTCCGGTTTAACCGGAAATGAACAAAACTTTCGATTTTTACATGTAATTCCTCATTGGTTTTGACTTTTTGGAATCTAGAGGTCATTTTTGGTCCAAAAAAATGTTGAAATGAAATTAAAAAAAACAATTCTTTTAGAAAACGCAATGGGTCATTATATTGTCAATTGAAAAAGGAAGAAAAGTGGGAAAAACTGTTTTTCGGAATTAAAATTGTTTATAAAAGAAAAAATACTGCATAAAATGACAAATTAGTATTTTTCCCCACAATTCTGACCTAAAATTGTGCCTAATACGCATGCCTCAGTGGCCTAGCTCGACATGAAAAAAACACAAAATAATTTTTTCTGATATATTTTTATATAAAAATTGCCTTTAGATTCCGAAAAAGCAAAAATTTATAGAGAATTACATTTCAAAAATCCAAAGTTGAGGTAATTTCCGGTTAAACCGGAAGTGCTACATAAGCGCCATTAACGTGACTCAATCGGCTCTATTCTCATGTAGCTTCTTTCAAATTTCCACTTCTTCTAAGTTTAAAAACGAAAAAGTTATAAAGCCATCTTCTTGAATCACCCGGTATGTATTTGCACGAACTTCCGGGTGCACTTCATATTCGCCTTTAAATTGCCGAGGAAGATTAAGAAAATTTGATGCTCATTAATTGCTGAAAGTAATATCTCATGACTGGGATAATCTTTTGGTTCTCCTAAGGTCTTATGTGGTATCAACCACTGAAACGACCTATTCCTTCAGATACCCAAAGTTCAGGATTAGAACCCTCCGAAAAAATATCTGGGCTGACCATTGACTGATGAACACTATATCAAAACACATTACACCATTATTAAATATTATTATGTACTTTAATTTCTTAAAGTCAGTTATTAGAATGAACTTGGAAGTAAGATTTTTATCAGTCAGCTATGCGTTTTCCTTTCTTAGAGTCTACAATGGCCCGTACAGGTCAAGTCCCGAACACAAAGGCTCCAGTCAAAGGAATTATCGAGGTCCCTATTCACCTGGATTCGACTTCGAGGATGATTCTCATTCCAAGTTCATGAGCGAGCACAACAGGGCCAAAAGCATGTACGAACATGATACTGAAGATAGCGAGATGTTGCGTGCAGAATATAGACGACCAAGGTAATTAGTGTCAATGTTAAGCAACTAAACGAACCAGAAAGAGATGAGTATATTTAGATTTTGTGTTTTTGAACCAGAGAACAATTCGCCTAAAATTTACAGGGAGAAAATGTTTAATTTAAGTCCATAGATTTTAATTTTGAAAAGATCCAATTTGGCCCTCGATGTAGTTTTTACTGTTTGTCATTTTTTCAAATTACTTTCCGTCGTATTTTCTGTTACAATCAATTGAATGCCCTCAAAGTAGATTTGCTTGTAAATTCCCATTTTGTTATTTTACTATGATATTCATTGTACTGGTACATGTACAGGATGTAACAGATGATCATGCAGGTATTTCAGAGGGTCGTGGTGCTTGGTGAAATGAGAAGAAACTGCTAACATACTCATAGTCAAAAACAAGACATTTTTGATATACAGGGTGACAAAGTTTGACATTTTTCACTTTTTTTCTTATTTTTTATCGGCAGTTCCTATAGTTTGATTTTTATCCAGATTCACTTACTTTTACTCTCATTTCACTATTTTAATACACATGGCTTGTCATTAAAAAATGCTTCACATTTTCTCTTGTTTCCCTTCCTCCTTCCGTAATACACATCGATAGGTATTTTTGCAGATTTTTCGTAAATGGTGAAGGATACGAGTACAACACAACAGATCAAGAAGTGAAAAGAATGAGGAAGGCATGTAAATGCGAAACCAAAATTCATACAGGGTGTTCCAAAAAAAGTTAAGAAGGAAAAATAGCACGTGACCGAGAAAAACACAAGACATTGTATATGGAAACCAACTATTTTGACATGTTCTTGTAGAGGCTCTTGAAAACACAGGGATGCGAAATTGCATTAAGTTATCTTTAAGCATAGGAAAGAAAATAGCAAAAAATGAAAAAAAAAATGGAACATTGTCACCCTTTATATAAAAAATGGTGCTTTTTTATTCAGGGTATATTAGTATTTTCTTGTATGTCTGTGTATCTTGTGTTTTATATGTAAATAAGTGATATTTTGCAGCCATATTGTTGATATTTTGTTGCAAAAAAAAAGCTAAAATCACCGATGAATACACCGACAAATAGAACTGAAAATTTTATCGATTTTTGTGTTCCCATATAAAAACATGCAAACGAAAAATTATTTAAACAAAACCATTTTTACGGAGTGTTCTCTTCTCTATGTCGCCCAGTATACATACGTGTCTCAATCATCCGGACGTATCGTTATTTTGGATCAGTCCAGTTTTAATTGGTCCCAATTACCGAGTCGCCACTGTATTTTGTCAATGAATATGATTTTACCTATTCAGTATTCTTGATCCACGTAGAATAGCCCTTAGCCTACAGTGATAACTACTACTACGAGACAACCAATAAAAGTTTTTACAAACGATGATCGTGATCTGATCGATCCCTATTATCTGATTATGACCAAATTGATAGGCTGACATGATGGCGTATCAGTTTTTAGAAAAAATAGTCGATAAGGATCGATACGATGTGCATAATCCTTTAGGAAAATTCTGAATGGAAAAAACGAAACAACTAAAGACCTCTAACGACTGATTGTAACTTTAATGTGATCCCCTCACCAAAGGACAGTTAGAAAATTCCCACCCCACATCGGTCTGTTAATTAGAACCAAAATCGCTTCTCCGGTTTCGTTTAATCCATGTTTGCCTCGGTTGAGGTTCGGCTTCTGAATCTCGAATACTTTGATCCTGGTACCTGTAATTAGCGACCTAGTTTTCATCGAGGCAGGTTCCCCACCGCCCATTTAGTCCCAATTTAAAAATCTCTGAGGAAACGGAACCCCGAAAGTGTGACTCTCTTGGTAGATATGGTTTCAACCATTCTCTATCCATGTCACTGCCTCCAATTCTCCTTTTTTGCTCGCATCGTTCCGTCCATCTCTCTGTCATCCATAACCATCTCAGGATGTTTGATCTCCCTGTCTTTATATGTTGACTTCCTATGGCCTTAAGGAGTTCCCTGGAATTTTCCACTTTGTGTTTGTCTTCTTTGTGCCGAAGAGCTGGTCTCTGATGTCGCAATGAGTCCCACGATCTCAACCCCAAACTCGATATCCAACAGGCAATAACTTGATGTTACTTGAGCTAACATAGAAAATCCGCATCTCACGAAGGCCTATCTTGGTCTTTGTGAGACCCAGTTTAATGAAGTTCGATTTTTGAAAATTTCATATTTTTCTTCACAGAGATGTTCTACTGTCCCTAGTGGGCGAGTTCGTGTTAAAAATCAACGACAGAATCGTCGAGATAATGAAAAAAGAAGGAGAAGGCAAGCCCATAGAGATACTGGACTATCGGTCCCATGTGGTAGGTTTTATCTCATTTTAAAGTTTCTTTAATAGGCATATAACTATCATATTTTCAGCGATTTGCTCGTTTATTGTTCCTTTTCATGCGGCATTATTATTTAAATCAACCATAGAAATTTCTGATTTTTGGTTTTTTCGTTATGTGGGGGCAAATCGATTAGGGCAATAAGACAAAAAAATGTAAGAGTTAAGGTAACTGGTGATTGTTAAAAAGAATTTTAGTACTCGCTGAATCGTAAACGTAGGGCGTTTTATAAGGAAAATACCGCTTTAAGAATTAATTCGTATGAATATCATTACTGCATCTGATGCAATAAATAATTAGGAGTGCTATTTGAAGTTAAGCTTTTTTCAAGAAATGGTTAGGGATAAAACCTTAGAAGGCTTTAATTAATAATTTGTTCCCTTTAATCATTTCCAATACCAAAAAAGAACAAATTTTTACTCCCTTTTTTACATTTTTGTAGAGGTTAGCTGATATAGCGCATGCGCTACTGAAAGTTTCCCCATACGATCCTGAATCAATGGCGTGCAGAGGATTGCAATATTACATGTCCTACGTGCTGCCTTCCACTGACTGGGGCGACGACGCAATGAGGCCCGCTTTTGTCACTCTCATGAAAAGGATGGAAAAGGTGTTCAGTAAAATTCAGAAGAAACCTTCAATAAGAGTAAGTTTTCCCATATTTTAATATTAGGGTTCCATTTGAAATTGTCCGGTTTTGACCATTTTTTGACGTCCAAGTTGGCCCTATTTTCGTGGACACCCTATAGAAAATATAAAGCAAAGGTTTTGCAACGTACTAAAATACCGAGCCTCTGCCGCATTGTGGCCAAAGAGAATTACGAAACGCCTTTGCGTAAGTTGGCAATTTTCAATTGTGCAGAAATCTGCATCTGTCACTTTCAGCATACATTTACACACAGGGTGTTCGGTAACTCGACACATTCCTTTAAGGGAGTGATGGAGCATGATGTAAGGACTAAATTTAACCCAACTTACCTTAGTACCAAAGTCGATAATGACCAAGATACAGGATGTCAAAGTTGAAGAAATAAATCATATTTTCTTTAATGTTTTGCGGTTTCTTCCAGCTAATTTTGCAAAATTGTGTGTCCGAAGGTTTTTCGAGACGAGAAATTCAAATTTATGCACCATTTAGTTGTATCTTCCAGAGGGCGCCACCTGCGACGATTAGGGCCCCTTCAAACCGCTACAACTTTTTTATGCTACCCTGTATGTCAGTTGGGACTGCGAAAAGGGATTTTTTCTATTTTTTTTTTAAGATATACTTTATTGCTGTCGCTAGAAGCAACGGTTTCCGAAAAAACCGCATCTAAAACTAATGTAAAAGCAATTTCAGTATTTGTTGAATTATCGTAATGATAGTAATAATAATTGCTATTACTACTAATAATAATTAAATTATTACTTGAAACATTATAGTAAAAAATACAATTTGAGGTGACTTCATATTACCAGGATAAACAATAACTTGTTAAATGGCGTTTCAACAATTACACATTTTCAATTTTATTTATGATATTGATTAAGTATTTGCAATTTGAAATTGAATAAATACGTTGAGCGAATTATTTACTAAAATTACTTCTTTTCCGAATGTCGAATATGCGACTTGATTAATTAATTAATTTTAGGTGCGGTTTCCTCGGAAACCCAAAGCTTCTACCGACTTCAATAAAGTATACCTTATTTAACAAGGAAAGGTAAGGAAATCCCTTTTCCCAGTCCAAACTATCAGACGGGGAAGTACAAAGAGGTTGTAGCGGTTTAAAGGGGTCCTAATCGTCGCAGGTGGCGCCCTCTAGAAGATACAACTGAACAGTGTATAAATTTGAATTTTTCATCCCAAAAAAATATGATTTATTTTTTCAATTTTGACACCCAGTAACTTTGTCATTATCGACTTTGGTGCTAAGGTAAGTTGGGTTAAATTTGGTCCTTACCTCGTGCTCCATCACTCCCTTAAAGGAATGTATCGAGTTACCAAACACCTTGTATATCTTAAAAACTCGTAATTCTAAGAAAGCTAACGCGCTGATAAACTCGTATTAAGATTGAACGTAGAACCTAAAAATTCGTTAATATATTGGAAATTCCATAGCAATATCCATGTATAAGCAAGAAAGCATTGACTTCCGGCACAACCGGAAGCGAGACGTCATGGAAAGTATTTTAGGTGAAGCCTCCTAAGGCTCCTACCCCCCTGCGCTCAATTTCGCAACTTCGGTATTCATAGCATTCCGAAAATGTCCAATGACGATTCCCAGTGAATCACCCGGTATTATGTATCGAATATACGTTGAGATACGCCTGCGCCCTTGTCATTCTTATAGGATGGAAAGGCTTTTTTATCTTTTTCCGATCGCATGCACAGACCAAATTAACACATGTACTAACTAGACAATGCGCATGTCGGGTGAACATTTTTCAATCAGAACTGTGAGTCTTGACTGGCAAACGTGCCGGATCATCTGTTTCCTCCTGTATTAATATACGTTATTTATTGTAGAGAAACACAGACTGGGACGCAGCTGCAGGGCTCCTCAAGGGCCTTTACAACACCCTGGTCAAGTATCCTTATATAATAAATTGGCATCAAATAAAACAGCTTATCGTTGTTTGCCAGGTGAGCTTTAAGTTATATAAAAAAAGTCTTATCGTAACGGGTAACCAGTAAAAAAACAATCCCTGAAGGTGAGGAACCATGGAGGTGCCGTAAAAACAACGAAATCTCCATACCCACCGTGTACTGTTTTAACGGAATTTATGTCTGAAAATGACACTTTTAACTTCCCAAATTTGCAGCTGATTTCAATTCGTCATGAAAATTGAAATTTTTGGAGTCTCGAATTAGTCGGTTTAGATTAATTCGCACCTTAAGGGCCGTTACATAAATGACAGGTAACGGTCTAAACGGCACCGTTTATTCGGTCGGCTTTTCATCCTTGAACCGGATAAACAGTCCCCTTTGGACGGCCACCGGGGTAGGCCAAATGACGCTAAGTCGTTTTGTCGGGACTTACGTCCCTCCAAAGTGTGAATAGTGTCATAATTGAATCCTCAACACTTCACAAATTCACAGTTAAAAATCAGTATAAAAAATAACATCTGCTCCGTGAGTGCCCCGTTTAAAAACCATTTTAGCTGAAATACTACCACTTTGGCACAACTAACAATTTTTCCTTAATTTTCTAAAGAGAATTTATGTAAAATAAATAAAATAAAAACAAATTCTTATCGTTCACATGAACAAGCAATCGGTTGAACTAATTCTAAAAAACACAAAAAAAGGAGACAGAAGAAACTTTTGAACTGAAGTAAACTTGATGATGATCGATCAACTTGTCAATCATCAATTAATTAAAATTAACTAAAAATTACTGATTAAAATTTTTCAGAGCCTCATAGTTTCTGAGAGCACTGTGGAGGGGATATCGGGAGCTACCGCCGCTATACTGAGTCAAGCTCCGCCGCCTAACTTCTGTTCGATGGTCGTTCGACTGATCGCTGTGCAAATCCAAGACGGTCATGTACTAAACTACCACAAATACACGTCATAAGTCATTTTACTAAGTACTTAACTTTTCTAGGATTTCTATACTTTGGAGCAGGTTTGCGGCGGATCAACTTTTTCCACACAAGAACGAACTGAGAGCGTTATCATTAACCTGATTATGCCTCTGTGTTTAAGGGTTGGCAGTGGTAGGAAAGGTACTGCTATACAGGATGCTACCAATTTACGACAATGTATCGGGGTCCTCTATATCATGTGATATACGGGACTTGTTGATCTAAGGCAATTATGCGCAATTCCATTCTCATTTTGAATCTGTCCTAAGATTCGAACAATTCCGAATGCTTCCGAACGTATCTGCGAAAAACTGAGTGATTCGAATTTCGTTTTTCTTGAACATTACAATGATTATTCGTCGTCGAAATCGAACTCGGACGTTGCCTAATCGATTTATTATGGAGAATCGAGATGCGTTGCGACATCCTTTTAAACACGTAAAATAAACACGTTACAAAAGTAAATATTTTTTCCGATATTCTAAAAGCCGTTATTCTAAAAACCTCCCCTCTTTACCCTGGTTCCCCCCGGAACCGCCGTTGGGTATTACTTGGAAAGGGAGGGGGGTTATCTTTCTCCCTTGGCTAGATCTCCTCCCTCGAAAGACGGACCAGTGTAGCTTCACTCATTCTCCTTTCCTTCTTCTTTTCTGCCAGGACCTTCCTAAAGACCCCACATCCTGCCGTACCTGTCCATTGTCCCCCTATGTCACATATGACGCATTTCTCCTCACCCTTACACTCCTCTCTCTTATGCCCGATAATTTCTCCCACAATTCCTCCTCTCCTCCCGTTAGCGTCATTTTAATTATTTTTTGCACCAATTTTCCATATTCCATTCCTGTTCCCTTAAAAGTAACAATCTTTTCCACTATTCCAAAGTATTCCTCCTACTCCATCACTTCAGGAAATGTTTCCTTGAACCTTGCAGCAATTCTTCTCTCCAGTCCCTCGTTCCCTTTCTCTACCATTAACACTTTCACCACTGTTCCTTCGATCACCAATAGGTGTCTAGTTTTAACTTCTGTATTCTTAAAAACAAAATAATTCTACTTAATTTCACTAACTTTTTGAAAGCCCTCGTATTTGTTTATCCCCTCTAATGTTTTTATATCCCCCTCGCCTTCAGCTTGTATCTCCTGTTTTTTCTTTTGTATTTTCTTTTTTTTGTCTATTTCTATATCTACATCAAACGTCATTTTTTCATCTTTCTCGTATTTACTTGTGTCCAACCAGTTAAAAATGACGTTTCAATTAAAATCCTCTACCTGTTTAGCTAGTTTCTTACAATTTCTTTTATATATTCCTCTGTGTATTTTTTTTTATTTTACTCCCCCTTTTACCCTGTCTATAATTTCTTTTAGTAAAAACACTTCCGTACATTCTTTTTTTTATACGCTTCTCCGTAATCTTGCACCACTGGCGTTTTCAAAAGTTTCCTTACTTTTACTCCACTCTCCCCACTTTGTTTTGTCCTTTCATCTCCGCCTTGCGTCCGTGCCTGTACCCATTGTACATCCCCCATGGAGGGCTCCGACTGGTGTCTCTTCATGTAACTTCCCCTCATTAACCTTAAGTGAACTTGCCCCCCCCCCTCCAGAATCCATGGGGCCAGCGCCGACCACCGGAGCTTACACGCGGTCGGAACCGGACCTATATATAGACCTCCAGGCGGTTGTCAACCGCCTGGAGTACTATATTTTTTGCCTCACTCATTGTACCTCATGTTCGTGTCTCTCTTTGTCAGTCTTCCTCTCACCTGCGCCCTCCAATAGGTACCCTGCCAGAGAGGACAGAGGAGCAGAAGGCGTCAAGCCTCCCCACCACGGCAAGGTGGAGGCACTTGGGGGGGGGGGGGGGGGGGCACAATAGAATAACCTGAACTAACCGGTCCTCTTTTCTGCAGAATAGTCTTTTAAGAGGAATTTTTCGAATTTTGATGCAACGTTAAGCTGAAAAAATCGCCGATTTAGGAATCTTGCAAATTACCTATATGAATCAAAGATCTTTTTTCCAGGTTTTAGCTTCTACATTTATCTTAATAACAAATTTGAAAAAAGTTCTTTATCATGATTAATAAATTACATTTGTCAAGGTCATACAATTTGATTTTGCAATTAAAAAAAAAAAAAATTCAAAAAATTTAGGAAAAAAATATAGCTCCATCGTGAAAAGAATTTTTTCAGGAACATTTGCACCTTGCACGAGGGAAAAAACTTCGCAATGCATTAAGGTTCTCTAATAATGACTCAGATTAAGTTTTCCAAAATAGGTAATTCTTATGATATTCAAGGAAAACCAAATTCAACATATTCAGTTTTTGCATTAACATACATTTTCGCTAATTTGTAGCTCCCTATATTTATGCCAAATCTTTAATAACGTAAAAAATTTCACTTATTAATATTATCTATCAAACATGCGCATAATTTGATATCGATTAGTACTAGACACCTGATATATTTGCAATTCAGAATGTCTACAGAGTGTCCCGGAAAATGAAGCCAATTCTCTAGCCGCATATTCTTTGAGTACAGCTAAATATCCCATATTTAGGATTTCCATTTCTCAGAACTTTGAGATACTCTTTTTATGATGCAGCATTGCTCGCGAATCTTTGAAAATTCGAATTTCGTGTTGAATGTAAAATTTTTAGTGGAACTCGCGTTTTTTTTTCCATCTATGACTACTATTTTTCAGCAACCGATATGGTCGACCCTGTATAGCTTTCTGCAATTTGTCATATTCGGAAATCACATTTCAAGGTTTTTGCTCATGTTTCGCCAACTCCTGAATACATTTTTAACTTCAAAATGTTATCCGAAAACGCACATTTTCCTCAAATTTGGGTCGTTTTGCACTTTCGCCGTTTCCGTTACCTCCAAGAAATTCATTTTTTTTTTTAGGACACCCTGTGTAACATTCAGAGTTGTTCCGATCAGATAACGATTGCGTAGACATTTATAGAAAGATCTTTCGTTTTCCATAGATGTCCCCCAAATTAATCCTGGTGACGTAAGTTTCGCCATCACTTTGGTGCTTCACGCAATGAGTCCGCCCAGCATGAAAGCCGCAGCCCAAGCTGGTGCTAATCCGAAGACCACTGCTGAAACAAGAACTGGAAGTCTTACGTTCACTGGGACTCGGGACACCAAGACCACATCCAAGATAAACACATCTTTGTATCAAGTATCATTTTTAGCCTTGAAGATGATCGGTAAGTAATTTTTCATAACAAAACATTCTTGTAGCGGGCGATTTATGAAGGTCCGAATCATATAATCATGAGTAACATAAAACTAATTTTTGCAATCTTGCAAATCAGTGCGTACCTTGCGACATTTCTCATCTTCAGATTTTATATTCGATTTTCAAAAGTGCTTAAGCAATTTGCAAACAATCTGATGATGCAAACTTGAGTATTGCAATATGGGCAGTGTGGTAATCTTTACTGGGTCAACAAATGAAAAATATCATTGTTATTTTCGAATTGTCCTAAATAACTACCTTTTTCTAGCTACATATTATTCGAGACAGCTACAAATACTTTTTCTGTGTTATCGAGCCATATGCTTGTACTCGCTAGAAATGAAGCACCATTTCCGCGTATCTATGTTAGTTAATGCCGTTGGGCTAACGCATTATCATTGTTTAAATATAAACACATAAATTTTATAGTCCGAACAAAGTGACGTTTTAAAAAAAGCAATAAAAACAATGGAAAAAAACTGTGTTAAGCAAACTGCCTGAGGCCGTAAACAATTCAATACTCTGCGTGACGTCAAAACGCTCAATTAACCGGGAAATGATGAAATCTTCGACAAATTTTACTTTTAAAAATTGGATATTATTATTTTTTTCTAACATACTGCATCTAACAATCTTGTTCGTGCACTTGGATTTGTTAAAAAAAAAAAACAATTTTCGCTGTCAAAAAATTGTTTATTTTACTGTTTTTTCTATTATTATCAACAAACGTATTTTGAATGTATTTATGTACAAAGCTTTCAAAGAATAAATAACAAAACTAATCAATACATTTAACAAAAATACCTAATTTTCATACAACATTTTTCAATTAAACAATAATCGCTCAATACTTTGTCTCGTAGCCCTTTGCTGTAATGGCCGCTGGACATCTTCTATCCATAGAATAAACTAATTTTCTACATCTTTCAGGACAGGTTTTTTTTCTTATGAAACAATGTTTTTAATTCTGTTTTTGACGAAATTGGATGTTTTCCTATATGTTTTTTTAATCGCTCATAAATGTTCAATTGGGTTTAAGTCTGCTGATTTTGGAGGTCTTTTAACAATTTTGAAAAATTCCAAATTAGCCATTATTTTTTGACTAAAGCCGTGTTGCCTTCTTGAAATTTATAAACATTTGGAATACCCAATTTATATGCACTTTGTTTTACGTTCCTTTTTAGAGTATCATTATAACCATGTTTTTCCATAATATCATCTATGAAATGGATGTTTTCAATCTATTTGAGGGCATGCTGCCCCAGCTCCATGTTTTACGGTCGGAAGTGTATTAGGAGGATTATTATGTTCAATCACTTTTTTCCACTAGTATATAATAGATAGAGTACTGGACCCAGTGGTACCTTTGCAGATTTTCTAGCTGCATTTGAACGTTGCTCAATTCAACAGCGAGGTTATTCCTTTCGCATTCCTCTCTTTTCCAAGTGTTAAATAACGTTTGTTCATTTTGCGATCTTGCACTATTCTCTATAAATAAAGCAGTGTTTTGCTGCATCATCACTACTTCATTAGGGGTGCCTGGCGGTTGGCCTTGCTGGTTCATTCCGACACCATGTCGCACGATATCCTAAACAACCTTGGTGGATTGCCGAATATGACATCCTCATCACTTTAACTTTTATTTTTGTTTACAATAACAGACCCCTCGAGAACCTGTTTATCGTTCAACGGCCAAAGGGGCACTAACATTGTTTTTTGAAAAAAAAAAAAAAATTGTAAGAAAGCTTAGAGTCATACGAAATTTGACATAAATTAACTGGAGGAGGAAGTTTAAGCAAAATATGTATTTATGGGCTTAAGCTGTTTACAAAAATTGCTATTCAATCTATCAGCCATATGCTTCGAGGAACATTTAATGCCGGACTGGATGAAAATCAGTAGAACCATGAGAGAATTGGGTAAACGCAACGAAGCAGCTAACCACTTGTGGGATTTTCTGGACTTCGTGGTCACTCACCGAACACCATTGTATATATTGATGCAGCCATTTATATTTTTGAAGGTAACCACGCTGAGCTTTTTTTGGAGAGCTTAACGGGTGATTTTTTAAATCAATTTTTATTTTACCTCAGCTTGCCCAACCTCCGATATCCGATTTCGAAAGGAATATGCATCAGAAAATTCGCGATAAAATTCGTAGTATCGGATTGCCCCTACCTAAGAGCAAAGGTGCCATATTGATGGACTTGGCTAATCAGATGAAACAGCTGAAAGAAGAACTCTCAGAATGTAAGTTTCACTAACGTGTGTGAAAGCGTTTTTGAAATCTCTCAGATTGGTCGTCGTGGAAGACGTGGTTGCACAGGGCGTCCTAAATTGGTGCTACTTGTGTGAATTGACCATCTCGACCATCATAAGAGATCTATGGTCTGTTAAATGGGCGACGTTTTAGAGTATTTCCTAAAAAGCTCATATCTCTTTCGGACTACGAAGGATTTTACCACTTTCAAGAAAAATTAATGGAAGTGCGTCATTGCTTTTCCAACTTTGCTCTGTACCGTCTAAACTGAGCCGAAAAATGATTTTGAAGATAAAACCTTGTTAGGACCCTCTTTACATACAGGGTGCGCCAACTAAAACGAATCAGAGCTGTTTTCTCGGTTAATAAAAAAGTTATGCAAAAATGCTCGGACACGTCAACTTTAGTGTGGAGGGGGAAGATTTTTATTAGATATTTACGGTGGTTGCCTTCACCCCCTGGGCAGGGGATGAACCACCCCTGAAATTTTAAATGGGAAGGGGGCTCGAGTTATACATCAAATTAAAGGTTTTTTGAAGGGCTTTATGGTGATACCAAAATTTCTTACTTTCGTACAACCACTGATGAGTAAAACGATTATTTCTTTCTGAACCACACTTAAAGCTAAAATCATGGATTTTGTTAGGTAATAATAATGGGTTTTATGAATTGAAAAAAAATTAAATATTATGATCAAATTAACATTTTTCCTTTTTCTCTATTAAAGTTAGATGCGATTTAGTCATTTTTGATAAATAATTCAAAATGAACAAAGTTTAATGTTTTTTGCTATACTAAAAATAAAATCCTTATCAACAAGTTTTTGCCTGGAAGTATCGAAAACATCGAAAATTAATAATTGTGTGAGCATTTTTGCACAACTTTTTTATTAACCGAGAAAACAGCTGTTTCGTTTTAGTTGGCGCACCCTGTATAATAAAATAACGCATAGAAAATCTAACGTCGTTTCTTTCAGATTTTTGTAGAGTAATTTTATAAATTATTATGGACGTCATCTTGAATTTTTCTACTTTGGGAAAGCGTTTAGAAAATATCGTCGTCGATTTACCCCTGGTGGCACCATTGCCTGATTTGTAAAATGGGAAATTTACCTTTTTAAGCTTTTGCCATTGTAAGCTTTAGAAGGTGGCATGGTCCATCATGTAATAGAAAAAATATTACTGTTTATAGTATCAAGATGGATTTGCAAGTGCAACGCTGTACATTGGGAATCGCAGAACTGACCATATTTCTCATAAGCCAATTCCTCAGAAACGTTGAAATAGAGCCTTAATGTGGGGCAGATTCCTTCTTTCTATCGAAACCTGTTTGACATTAAATTTAACAGACATCGCCAATTTGGCGCCTAGCGAAACCCTTGTGCGACGCCCCTGCGGCAGGTGCGCTTTCATTTAATTCGAAATAGGGCTCCGTCCTATCCACTTTGCCTTCGTTTGAATAGTTTGTTGCCATTTACTTAGAGTAAAATTGCACAGAAATTCCAGCTGCAAATCAATTTTGATACCGCACAGCAGTTGTATTTTAAAAATTCAAGATGGTTTCCATAGCAACTTACAAACTTATCACACAGTACTGGGAAACGAATGACGATAGAAGCGCCTTTGACCAGCGATCGTGTCCCATGCAAGAAAGTGAGATAGTGAGGATGGAACTTACAGGGTCCAGTTAAAAAATCAACTTTTCAATGTTTCTGGAAAAGGGTGAAACCTAAACCAACTTTGAACCCAGCTGTGAGTTTCTCACAAAGTTCTTTAAAACTGTCACCGTTGAGTCACTTCCGTATCTCTCATGCTAACTAAAATCCCCACACATGTAGTACCAATTTGAGACAGCCTGTATATACAAAATGATCCATTAACTCACTCGCTAAAAACAATGCAAAACTTCGCATTTGATGGACGAAAAGTGTTTAGTGTATGTACATCAAGTGAAACGACTGCAGGACATGCAGGATTGCGAACGGCTTTAAGTAAGAGTTCTATTCGTTTTTCTTTCAGCTACAGAATCTGATGATTCAAAGAAAGAAAATCTCCAGCCCACCGTTCAAACGACCAGTGAGACCACGCAAAGGTCTCAACGCCAATCTTTGATTGGTTTATTGACCGGGGAGCTGCATCATCAAAGAAGCTCCACTCACGAACATTTACAGCAACACTTGAAAGGTAGGTAATGCTCGATATTAGATGAGTTCCATTTGTGAGAGAATAAAATACTAATTATCAATCTTCCTTGATTGTATCAAAGAAGTTAGTTTCTCTGACACTGTTAAAGGTTCATCAACCAGTGTGAGTCACGCATCTACTCCAGTACAGAAAAGTACTGCACAGCAGGATGACGATTTGAGGTCAGGTACATCCGCCCCGAGTGTTTTTCAAGGTATTTTTGGGTGTTTAGAAATCATCTTTGGCAGCTAACCATCGCCGTTTACGTCGAATGTACAGTCGTTAGACAGATTTCGGCAGCAACCGGACAATTAGACGGTAACCGCACCTTAACCGAAGAAATGACATTACTTGACAGTTCGTGAAATAGCTTTCGGGTGCTGTCACAACGGCAAATGTTTTTTATTTAGGTTAAGTCCGTGATTCACCAAAGACATTATCATTGTCAACGCAGTTCAGTATTTGTTCGTTAATAAACCTCGAAAAATGCAGTTTGTTGGATTTTCACGCTAGTCGTATCCGAAACGGTTTTCTCTATCGGGCGTAAACTGACAGAGACGTTATGGAACCCATAATTGGCAACTGACATTTCATAAGCATGTCAAAGTTGTCAGTTAACTAATTACCAGATTGAACTTTTGACGCTACCGAAAACTGTCTATTAGTGTGCTCATTGAATGTAATTTCCTATACCTACATTGTTCGTCTAGGTACTGGAGTTTATTATTGTCTGCGATCCTGTGCGTTTTAGCGTGTTTTAAATGTTTCTCAATAGACCGTTTTGTAGATGTTGAAGTTTATTTATATTTTTGGTAGTTTTTGCAGATGTGTATATTCTCGTTGCCCACTCAATTCGTTGTGTAAGTACTCGACTTACGAAACGTACACTTCAAAATGTCAAAGTCAATTTGAGTTCTGCCCGGAAAAGCGCGATAACACTTGTAGAGCAACGTGGAAGTCCCATGGCACTTAGGTAAATCCGCATCCATCCGGAATAATTCTCGAACTAGCGAAATTGAGTGTCAAACCAACATTTTTTTTCACTGGAGACACCATCCAGAAGTATGGAAATCTAATCACCCCCATTAGCTACAAAGGAACGTATCTATTGAAGTGATGGTTAAAAATAAGAGAAAATTCCGTTTCTGTTGGCAATAACACCGACTTTTCCAGCAACGGAGTGCCCGAAAAATCATGGGAAAATTGCTCATTTTGTTATTTTTGGACGCCACGATCAATTTGCTGATCATTAGCGCCATTAAATTTCTGAATTGCGCCCATAAAATTTTGAAAAAATGCTCGTAAAACTAATCCCATCGGCACATTTTGTCGTCATTTCCGTTCGCTTACTCCTCATTATGTTACAACTTTTTCGTGCGAATGCGCTAAAGTGGCTTTACCGTACGCATTTACAGGTTGAAAGTACCATTTTTCTCCACAAGCGAAGCAAAACGTTTCGTGGCACCATAATCGCAGTGGAATGTGCCAATTTTTTTTTACATATGCCAATTACGTACGCAGGACGATACTTTGTACCGCACGTGTACTTGTATAGATTTTAACGCACGTTAATATGTAACTGAACTTACGGAAGACAAAAAAAACTTTACATGCACGTGTTAGTAGGAAAAGTATTGTCCCTAAAGTATGCGAAAGTGTATTTAGCGCGCTTAATTGCTGAGCGACCAACTGCAATTGGTGTCAGGTGAACTACGTTTCGTCCTTTGACCATCATCATGAATTTCTTGTATGGGCGTCATGTTGGATTTTTCGACGCGAAAACAGTCGAGTAGCAAATCTGAAAACGTCATTGTGCGGCTGAGAAAAATTGGCAACGAGAATGTGCTTGTGGCTTTGAGACTCCTTGTCAAACAACGCTAAAAAAGTGGAAACGGAATCCCCAATTTTTAGTTTCTTTCGTATATTTTCGGAAGTACTCGGAAAACTCAAATTTTGAAAACGGCATTTGGTCAAGTGCCAAATTATGCAATTTTCCCCCCTTTAAATATCTTCGCATGAGCTTTAGTTTCCGAGGTCCCATTGATGAGGGTCGAAGTGGAAATGCGCTTCGATATAACCGGAAGTGCCGCCATCTTAAAAATATTTTAGACATTTTGACTCCGCCCACTTTCATATTGTTGCCAAATTTTCAGATTTTCCACAATTTCCGATTTTGCATTGTTGATGATGAAACTTTCGAAGGACCACTTTGCACTCAATAATATTTTTTGATTCACGTTCACATCTCAAATTTTGAAATTGGAGTTTGAGGAGGAAGACTTTTCAAAATCTGAAAATCGTATTTAAAGACGGTCAAGATAGTCATTTTAGTTTTGCTGTAGCTTCAGTAATAAAGTGAGGAACAGACAGATATACAGGGTAATTCAGGAGAAAATAACCGTAATACAAGTACGTACTGGGCGGCTCAAAATAAGCATAAAACTTCCTATGTGGGTCCTGTTCTCATTCGTTACAGAAATACGAGGGTGAGTCCAAAATTTTTATTAAACTTACTAAAATATTAATTAACGATTATTAATAAAATACATTAATTAATTTAAAAAATACCATGGAAACGGTTGTTTCTTTTTGGAAAATTATTAACTAATGAGTTTTATTAATAACCATTAGATGATAATTCAGTAAATTTAATTAAAAAATTGATCTTACGCCGGTTTTTCTATAAAAATGGTTGGGAACAGGACCCACGTATACGGGAACTTTTATGCTTATTTCGAGTCATGTAATGCGTAGCTGAAATATTGCTACTCCCCCCTGGATCGCTCTGTATAAAATTGACAAATTTGTTTGCAAAAAAGAAATTAAAATTTGTTAAATCTTAAAACTGTTCATTAACCCATGCCCCTCTGGATATTATCCACGAATCCATCAACCCTATTTTGGGGGATGAATTCGGGAGAGCCCGTATACATATGCCGTATTAGGTTAATTCAATTGAATTTTTTCTATTGTATACAAAAGTTCAGGTTAGTTCAGGTTAGGTTGGTAAACGATAACAAGTGCATCCGTGGACTAGTCTCAGACACGCAATTGTACTTTCTACGACGACATTTTGTTCTCAGATAAGCTTGTTTGAAATTTATTACGTATCAAACAACAATTTTCATCATACTGAGTCATACATGTAATCTGGTAAATTGATGGTTTCTTATAAAGTTGACTTGAAAATCAGTTCACTTTGTTCACTTTTCGGATATCAAGTTAGGTAGCTGTTAGTATATATGTGCTTCCGTGTCTTGCATGCAGTTGTTTCAGATCGTTCCATGTCGCAACGGTCATCGGGCAGCGATGACCACCCACCAACCCAACCACCCAATCACTACCCACCACCCTCTTCTTCTTCTACTTCTTCTCATAAGCCAGCCGCTCACAAGCTACGCTTTGTTTCTTCCGTAGAGTTTAGACATTCTTCAGGTAAAATTTCATTTCTCAAGAATTAGCATTGTCCTAAAGACACTAACCTTTAGATATTATCGACTGATATTTATTGAACGATATGGATTTCAAATTATAACAGGAAAAGACTTTACATCGGTTAATGCAAAGGTAATAAAGATCGAAAAAACATAGAGAAAACATATACTTTCATGAAAAGTGAATTACGCCTTATTGACAATTACTTTTTTAGAGTTTGGAATGGCTTTGAAGCTTTTTTAAAAATTTCTTCAACGAAATCATTGAAGGTGTTTTGCTACATGTAGCTGCGCTGGCAATTTCCCGTACAATTTAAAAATTATTTTTCATATAAAGGAACATCCACAAACACTTCGTTACCGATATACAGGGCGTCATTTTTTCAAGTATTCATTTATTTCGTGTTTGTAGTCGCCACGGTTTTTGATAGGTTCAGCTCAGATTTTGAGAACATGCGCAATAGAGAATACGCTCCATCCCAACACACCGAGACGCCGACACGGGCTTAGCTACCAGCGCAAGTAACCAAAGGCAAATTACTCGTCTAGCTTCTCTAATGCAGCTCAATTTTCGAGGTCAAGGTTGAACTCGAGCCATTTTTTCTACTGAGCTAAACTCAGGAGTAGTCTCTTCCGGATTCCTGAGTCCTCAGTTTACTTTTAGATTTGTCACACCTTCACCATCAGATTTGATTCACTGCTGGGGCATTTTCACATTGTTTTAACCGCGTTCTACACATTTTGAGCGTAATTTTTTTTCGTTTTTTCACTACTGCCCCGTTTGGACATATGGTGAGCTATCATCATTTGGTGACTTACTTTGGTTCCTGGTGCTGATAATTAAACCCGCATGCGCGTTCCATAGTTTCAGGATGAATGTGAAGGTGGGAATTTACTAAAAAAACAAGCAAAAGCGAGCAAACGCGTTCAAAAAACATCAAGGGGAAAGCAATACATCAAAGAAAATACTGGTTCTTGCTCCTTGGATGTGTAGGAGGATCCAATAGTTTTTCTCCCCCTCTCGTCCTTACTTTTACGTATAGTTAGGCGCAGGTTGCAACGTGCATAAGGACTGTTTTTTTATTTGTAAATTAATTATTATTATCGGTTTCGTGGCCCGTTTTCAAAATGGAACGGTCTAATGAGAGTGAAATAGTGGACCGTTGAAAATACTGGATCAACTGCGAGTCTGAATGCAGTGGCTCTGGTGTGGATGGGATGTCTCCATGTCGAACGAACACAGGCAAACGTTCGCGAATAACAACAAATGTTCGCTCTTATTGGCTTTTTTGGTGAGCACCCACCTCAAGACATGAGTCACCAGACAAGTCGTCGGCTGTACTTCAGAATTCGATTTTAAAATCAATTTACTTAATCATGAGGAATTGACATAAAATGATTTTTAATTTCTCGTTTGAGAGTTAGCGGTGAATAAAAGAATGTTTCTATTCGCATAAAAGCAAGTGGCATTAAAAATGGTGACGTTTTGCGTAACTTATCATAAAGACGATTTCTATAATAGAGCGAAATGGCCTTCACTTTCATATCCTGCCTTAGATATAAATATTTTTTCTGCCCGTCAAAGGTCAATTATGTCAATATTGTGACAGACGTCAACTTGCATAGAGAGTCTTGAGTGACGTCACGTCGAATGAGTCGAGCGTTTTACCTCATCTTGCTGACAAAGTTGTTTTCTTAAATAGATCGCCTTGCTTGTTTCTGCATAATTCGTTTTGGCTAAAAATTTCAAGGATAATTTTCTAACAGTATACTTTATATGATACTCAAGGGTTTTCAAAATATTGGTATACGAATTAAGGAATTTTTTGGCAATTTGAGAAGTCAGAACTTGAAAACGGTTTAAGTTACGGCGAAATGGTTTTTATGTTCATGTTTTGAGTTTTTAAGGCAAATCTCAATATTTGATTTGACAAATGTCAAATGTATTGACAGATGTCAAACAATGAAAGTTACGTCATCAGATGCATTATTAAAAGTTAAGTCCGACATTTACCTGCTATTTAAACCGTTTCTACCTTTGAAATAGGAAAAAATGTCATATTTTAATCGACGATATCTCGAAAACTGTTGAAAATCAGAATTAGGCATGCTGTAGAAGATATGTTTAAGAATTTGAGGCAGATCCATAAATGCAAAAATGTTCTGGTATGTTCCAGTTAAGGAAATATAAGTTTGAATCTTCATAGTTTTTGTGTGGTTCATTCAAGGCAAATGCGTCACAGTTGTGAAATCTTGTTTGAATCGATTTTAGTGATTTCTGACGTACTTTTAGTTGCAGTCTCGGCCATCTAACACAAAACAACCTTGTTTTTAGCCACTCATTAGGTATAATCCAAGTGACACCTCATTTATTGTAGCCATTTATGATTTAGAGTTAGAAAAATACAATTTTGCGTTAAATCTGGAAAATTAGCTGGTTTTCGAAAAATGTACATATTAAAGAGTGTCTGAAAAAAGTAAAAACTGTTTGCGTGTATGGCAAAAACGTCGTGAGACGTTACTAAAAATTCTAAAACTTTGAACTTTTATTTATTCCAGAACAATTTTTTTTTTTTTTTTCAATTTCGAGTAGTGGACGGGCCTGAGTGAAAACACGCAAGTTCGGCCACCCTGTAGATACGCGGGCCCGCTTTGGTAACGAAGCGGTCGTGGATCGTGCAAATTGTAAAATCATATATGCGAATTGCATCTTGAAGTACTGGTACGTCACCAAGTGGTACATCCTCTAAACCTTATCTAGCACACATAGCTACCGAATCAGAAAGGTGGTAGAGCTCAGCATTTCATGGACAACGCTAATATGCATTAGTGCTGTTAAATGTGCTCTTCGTGGTTAAGGAAGTATATTTCAGGGATGTTTAAGTGAAATTGCACAAAAACCTTTGTTCAAGGGAAACTGTGACTTAACTGTTTAGTCAACAAGCTCTTTTTCATTTTCGAATAAATAGAGAGATAATAATACCTCTATGTTTCTCTGTTTCACGTTGTAATTTTGGAAATTCTAATACATGCCAAAAGTGCTCTCCTTATGCACTCTCTCAACCTATGACTGATATGACTGTTCGGCTCCATAGGATAAGAATAAAATCAATTGAAAAATGTGAAATCTTGTTAGTTTCATGGAATCTACATGAACTCTTAAATAGCCCTGAAAATACATTAGGTATTATAAACCTGAAATTGTAGAATTGCGTAAACCAAGTGTATGTAGTCAAACTGATTCTTATCTGTGATATCGATTTAACAATGAGAGACTTTTACCTTTTTTTCTAATGCGATTAACGCTTCCACCAAATATACAGGACTGGGCGAAAAGACATAGACACGTGAATTGATTTTGATCTGCATGAATTTTTTGGCCAAACTTAGCTGCGACCCTTCCCAACTTCTTTTAACGCCAACAGATGTGTGTGGTGTGTGGACTCTATGAAAGGGTCGTGAAAAATTGAAGCTTGCCGTATCCTTTTTCTCTTCCAGTTACGTGGTGATTAGAGAATAAAAACTCTTCTAAAAACGGAAAAATTGCGACCACATTCTTAGTTTTAACTACAGTTCATTTAACGGAGCAGACGCCGAAAATGTCCTCCCCTTGGCGTGCAGCCGGGCTTAAATTTATGACATACCATTCTGAAACACCCTGTACGCTGCAGCGTATCGAAGAGCTGGTATTGTTGGTATGTGGAGATGGAATGCGAAGTCAATATAATCCAAAATCAATCCGCGTGCTTAAGCGTTTTTTTTTTTTAATTTAGTCGTTGAAAAGGCGTTAATTCTATTCCGGTTTTTCGCTCAGCCCTGTATACTCCGTAAGGTCAAGGAATAAGATAAACACCAAGTTAAAGTTACTAAGTAAATTGAATTAAGTTTAAAAAATGACATAATGAAGCAGGGAGTAATACAAATATGTGTTATTCTGAGTTCTAGACCTTAGCTCGCAGAGTTGGGCAATTTAGCGAGTCGAAGGAAAAAACGGATTTTAGTCTCATAAATATTTCTAAAATCGGAAGATAAGCGAAACTTCGCAACGCACTATACAGGAAAAAATCTCTACCGGCCCTAGAAACCAAATTAGTATTTGGCATTTGTTAAAAAAATCTTTGGTGAACCACTTACCTCCAGATAAGACTCGGTTCGGCTAATGTAGCTGATCATGTTAGCAATGCTATGAGTGTGAAGAAACAAAATTCCATAGTTTCATTCGATAAGTTTTCTATATAAAATAACAATTTTTAACTAAAGACAGAATAAGACCTTTTGATGGAAATGTACAGAGCGTCTCGTGTCCGACGCTCCTGTACCTATTCGATGGAAATGGATAATAATATGGAAAATGACACTATCAGTCTTTAATGGGGTTGAATCACTTCAATTTGGACCTGGGTTTATGTCTAGATTTCTGTCAGAGTAACGAGTTATGAGGTCACCAATTATATTCTTCTCAGAAACATACACGAATTGTGACAAAATTATATCAAACCTATTTTTTCACGCTTTTTTCTAAGAAATTTTTCCTCATGTATTATCATTTAAAAGTTATAAGCAAAACTGTCTTTTTAATTATCGAAAAATGTTTTATTTGCAACAAAGACAAAACAAATAAAAATCAATTAGTTGTTATAAAATAAATAAAAAAAATAATAATAATTTAATTAAACATGTTTTCGATACGACTTCCCCCTCCTGCAAGGCCTTGAAGCCCGCGTCTAACTTTCTTTTTAGAAGCTTTTCTTACTATTTCTTGCTTCAACTCATTGCAAGCAGTTCTTATTTTCCCTTTTAAGGGTCCTGAATTTCTTGAAGAACTTTCATGAACTTTATTGTCAAAAAATCCCCGCAAGAAAAAGTCAACGGGGGTCAAATCGGGGGATTTTCGTGGTCGCTTCGCAAGCCCGTCAACGCCAGACCAGTCTTGTCCGAACGTGTTATTTAGATATTGTTGCACAATGCGAGGTCTAACAAAGTGCCTATAGGAATAAGTCAAGACTGGTCTCGTATTCCTGAATATATTATTGCGATAATTTCTAAGATATTTTTGTTTATAACTTTTATACGATAACACATCAGAAAATTCTTAAATAAAAAAGGTGCGAAACAACATTACATTATTTCCAAATACAATGGAAAAAGAAAAAAAAATTTAATTCGCCTCAGACATATAGAACATATTTACAACAATGAAAAGTACCTACCCGTCACACTTTGGCTGTATATACGGGGGCTTGTTAAAATGTTCCGCATATTTCATCATATTTTAGTTAAAATATAGCTGCAAATAAGTTAGTGCACATACAACGGTTGAAAGTGTTCTTTGTCCGAAGAGAACTTTCCACCTGGACGTGTGACTTTCACGCCATTTTGTCATCATCATAAAGCTGTAGGTGTTTCCCCGTTGGATAAATATGCAACTTCAAAATGTGCACTTTTAATTTAATTTAAATATTAATTCTGACTTCGGACGTAGAATAACGAAAGGTTAAGTCCAGCGCAATGCTTTTAAAGTGACCCCTAAAAAAGCCATCTTTAACGCTCGTTTCGTCAATTGCTCAACACAAATGTCCAGGGCGTGTCGATTTGAAAACGAATCACCCTCGATAATTTGGCCATTGCAGAAAGTATATAAATATGCAAAAAAACGTCGATTTTATTTTCAAGGAGGACGCTCTTTAAGTCGGTTTTTTATTAAATTGCATGTTCTCACTAACGGGGGTGGAAACCACCACTAAAACCTCTAAGGGGAAGGGGGGTTGAGTTATATCTCATTTGAAGGGTCTTCCAATTACCTTTCCGAGCGGAAATCTTGAGTTTTTAGTTAAATTGTAATTCATTATTGTAAACACTTTTTCGCGATTTAAAGGCCAGTGATAACGTTTCACGAGAAGATCTTTTTCATTTTCAACAAGACGTAGCTCCACCACACGATTTTCTTACTGCGACACTGTGGTCGCACGGTAAATTTCGTAGCAAACCGAGAGGATCAGTTGCGTGGCCGCCGCGAACGCCCGATTTAACACCTCTGGATCATTTTCTCGGTGGAAATATTAACTCTGTTGCTTACAAAACCCAGACTCAATAATGACACCTGCGCGTGCGGAAGTTCAAGCAGAAGTTTTTGTAAATGTTGGAGTGGAGTTTGAAAACAACTTTTATTACTTTTTAGAAAATAATGTACAGCATTCTGAACACTTAAAACATTGATAGACAAGTTTGCTACGATACAGTTGCTACGCAGGCTTCTTTACAGTACAGATCAGTACTCAATGAGAAAAAACAAGTACGTTTAGAAAGGTAATTCAAAGACCTTCCAAATGAGGTATACCTCAACCCCCAATCCTATTTGAGTTTTTGGTGGTTTTTTCCACCCCCGCTGGAGCATGCCTGCAATTCAATAGAAAACAGACTTTTGAAAAGTGGCGAACTGTCTTGAATACTGGACCGTCTCATTTGAAAATAAAATCGATGTGTTTTTGCATTAGTACATGTTCTCTATAAAGACCAAATCACCGAGAGCGGTTCGTTTCCAGATTAGCAGGCTGCATAATTGTACCATTCGTGTAGATATCGTTCACAGTTGGAACGTTGAACTCAGCGAAAAGTATGGGAGATCAGAGGTTTAAAGCATAGCACTGTCCTTCTTTTTGAATAATACCTGTAGATATACCTAGAGAAATTTGCTGCCAATGCTTGAATAGCATGAATTAGTAAAATAGTTTGATAATTGATATTCGTTTTGCACCCAGGTGAAACGTCAACAACGCCCTTGAGCCCTTCCAGTCCTGGAGAGGATGATGATCATCACAAGTCTCGGTTACAACGTATGATGCCGCAAAGCAGGAAGACGTTTCGACTGCGCAGTAAAAGTCGAAATAAGAGATCCTCAGAGGTATTGTTGCAATGTACTATCGGCCGCAAATCACGCTAAGGTTCAAAATCGCTTCACATCATCCACAACAGAAACGTTGTGTCGAACAAATAAAATTAAAATTTTACCTCTAATACCAAATTTGCCAAAATGCTTTCAGCCTGAAAAAACATTTTCAGGCTGAAAACCCCCTTTCGCCCTGCACGGCTCTTGTCCGAACACGACCTCTCTCCCTGTCAACCTGGAACATGACGTCCACCGCAATACGGCCCGTGGTCACGTCGATCTGGAAGCATCGCAATCCCAAATATCATTGCTATAAATTAATGTCTAAAAATTCTGCAAAAGTATCACAAAGACGTAGCATTTTGTCCTTCGAATTCTTCCGAATATAACATGTTCATCGAAAATTCTAAATAATTTTAGTCCCGTATATGTACATTCCTGTATTCTCTGTCAGGAAAGAGCACTCACGCACGGGCATGTAGAATTTTTGAGAGGATTGAAAAGTGCACAAGTTTTGATTTGCAGTTCTTTTTTGGTTTTTACCTCTAGCAGCCACTCTAGAAGCTGAAAAATATGTGAAATCAATCCCCCATGATCAATTTAGTTAATATTTTTAATTTAAACTTTCTAGTGAACGATGAACAGTTCGTGCGCAACAATGAACAGTTCATGCGCAACAATGAATAGTTCGTGCGCAACAATGAACAGTTCGTGCGCAACAATGAACAGTTCGTGCGCAACAATGAACAGTTCGTGCGCAACGATGAATAGTTCGTGTGCAATGATGAATAGTTCATGCGCAACGATGAACAATTCGTGCGCAACGATGAACAATTCCTGCGCAACGATGAACAGTTCGTGCGTTGCTCATCCGGTTCATATTTTTTATCGTTGCTACCCGCCTAAGTGTAATTTAATTTGACACTATACTGATTTTATATTTTAGCTGGCCCACCTGAAACTGGAATCCGAACAAACGTCTCCCCCAGGATCTCACGTTATGTCGCCCCCAGCACAACAGCCTACGTCGGCCCAAGTGTTCAGTAGCAGCCTACAAACTGAATCTAACACTCCTTATTCACCATTGCCGAATGAGTCACCGAAATCTCCTACAGCTCCTCCATTATCTCCACAGGTTCCAACATCGCATGTTCCTCTCATTGGCCAATTCAGCAATCAATCCACGACTTCAACGGACAGCCAAAAGGTTTGCTTCTTCGTATGCCTTATTGCATTAGCTGAGCTATAACTTTGATACGACATTTTGTTATTAAATTTTAGTGGTCGAAGTTTGCAAACACTCTATTTTATAATCAGATATTACCATCGTGGTAACAATACAGTGTTTATTAACAATAACAATTGTTAGTAGCATGGAACACTTTTGCGCTCAACGCCCTATTTGTATACCTAGTTCTTGCACGAGATTTTCAGTTGCATAACTATTTACCATATTAAACTACTATATTATACAGAGTGGTCCTCCGGTTCCTACCGGACATCTACTTCCAGTATAGCCGGAAGTGCCGCCATCTTGAAAATCTTATTAACGCGTGTCCCCCAACGACTTGGCATTTTCATATTTTTCCAAACTATGGTTTTCCCGCAATCGATCGAGGGACTTCCCTGAGGACCACCCTGTATGCTAACCAATTATCCACGGCCACTGACATCATTTGTTAGAACTTTGAAGCAAAAAGAGAAATGAGACACAAATCTGTGGCGGCGAACTCGGAATAGTCGTTACGTTCGCTGACGTCGCCAGGGCATGAAGCATCTTTGGCACCGAAATAGCACCAAAAGGACACTAATAAAATTAGTTTGCTATATCCAGTTTTTCTGGAAAATATTGCCATCAACCAATAGTTGGTATCACGTGGTACGTAATGAAAGCTTAACATTTTCATTTAGTTGGGACTTCAAGGTCAGTGTGGAGCTTTCTCTGCATTGGACCCCCACAGATTACGCATAGCCACTAGAGGAAAGAGTGCCGAGGGATCGTGGGATGAAGATTCAGCAATTTCGCAAACATCTAGTACCTCAGGCTATCGAGAGTCTTATCCAGTGATGCATTTGAAAGATCCCTTGGAAACTAGCCCCAAAATATTCCCGCCCTTGGCATCACCGGATTTGCATTCTTTGCCGTCGACAAGCAGTGCTGCGACGAATAATTTCCTGCATTTGGACAACAGGTTAGTTCAGGTTAATCCGCTTGACTAGCCGCTTAGAAGTACTAGATGGTGGAATCTTCCATTGGGAGCTAAATCACTAGCTGTTCAACTATTCTGTCCATATTAAAATTATTTTAATATGATATTTTTAGAATTTATTTGCTGTTTTCATAATATTATCTCTCAGATTACTTTGGACTTTTTTCTTCAGTGTTAACAAGGCATTTTGTTACAGTTAACAAAAACATTGTTACAATTCCATTGCTTTCAAGTGAGAATTTAGTAACAATATTAGCATAAAATTGAAAACTGTCATTATTTAAATAAATAATTTGATGAGTAATGATAATATATCAGGCACTGCCGCTAGTAAAGGACTTGCTTTAACGCCCATGAGACGAACCTCATCGGTCATTGTGGTTTTGACTAGTCTGTTCTATTCCCAGCTAGTCACAAGATTTTCGCATCAATGGTTTTGACTGTACGCAGCTTTAATCATTCTATGATATCTAACATACAGGTTGTCTCAGCTTTAATCCATAGAACTTTCATAGCGTATAGAACGTCCGAGAATGACATCGGCTTGCTACATAAACCAACGTTCAATGACGCAATATCGCCTTGAAATGGAGTTACTGTGACACCCTGTATATAATCATATAACATTATTAGATTAACGATGGCCCGCGATAGTTAAACCGCAAGTGGTGTTCTGGTTTAAACACAATAATCAATGAGATTTGACATAGAGCAGCTTTGTTTATAATTATCGACATCCAACATCTGAATTCTTTTGTAGTTCTCCTGAATGTTCCCTGAACGATAATGGAGAGAAAACAGCGCTATTAGACAAGGAAGATCAGTCTTCCTCCAAGGATTCATTACTAATGATGTTCGACCAGGACGCGCAAGATGAAACTACTTTAATCTAAAATGTGGCCTTCAGACAGAAAATTCTATTGAGTTATACCGAGACAAATAAAATAAATAGCTGGCAGCACTTTCTGGCACAGGTATAGGTTTTTTTTGACCCATTACAACACGAGCCCTAAGGACTACATAAGGGCACAGCGCAAATCTGATTCATATTTAAATATTTTTGAGGTTGTTAATCTTGAAAACACGATTTAATTTGTAATGTGCAATGAGACATTGAGTTGCAATAAATTTTAACAATCAATAACAGAAAATTAAGAATAAATTTTAACATTTTCACAAATTTTCGAAAACTCGGTGAAATTCTCTGGCAACGAAATGACGGGACAGCGCAACTTACACGGAAAGAAGAACTGTCATCGACGCGCCGATGCGTGCTGCAGTTAATTTTTCAATTTTGAAGCTGATCAACGTTTAATGCTCGAAATGGTACGGGGTGTTCCAATAAATATAAAAATTCGCGAATTGGTACTAAAACTCCATCGCCTTAAGAAATCGGGGCGTGAAAAATCAAGGGAACTCAATATACCGAAAAATACTGTAGTATAGGAATTCAATGCGATATAAAATTCCAATACTATTGTAGAAGTGTGCGTTTACTAACTAAAATTGAAGGACAAAGGAAGGAAGAGCAAGCGGACCGAGGCCTGTCTCATCTCAGTTCGTTTTTTTGAGACTGCCCGGGTCAGCCTCTTCCTTTTACCAACTGACTTAACTGCTACCTGGGTTTCTGAGTTTATCACTCCCGCTTGGTCACCTCTGGGTACCCAGTGCCCAGTGGATCGCCACCCTAATTGTCTTATCGTAATGTCTTCAAGGATGGGGACGCGGCGTTGTAAAATGGAAAGAACAGATACATCAAGTCAAGAAAAGCGTCGATGGTCAACTAAATTATGACCTGGTTTTGCAACCCTACAGTAGAGTGTATAATATCATTAAACACTACGGTGAAACCGGAAAGATACTACAAGAAAAGGGTGAAAGTTCGGGACGACCAAAATTTGTGTCCAATAGGGAGAGGAGAACATTAGTAAAGTTGTGTAAAAAAGGACGTAGAAATGCTTTAAGGCAAGTGAGGGCGCACTGGAGTGAAGAAACTGGATTAAGTTTCTCACGGGAGCGCTGGCGCAAGCGAATGCTTAAATCAGGGCTGAATTTGAAGTAAAAATGATTCGAAAGTGTATTTTCATTTCTTTTTCATGCAGGTAAAGGAAAACCCACTTTTAACAGCAAGACAAAAAGGAAATACGCTCATATGGGCAAAATCAAAGTTGTCCTGGACAGTACAAGATCGGTCCAATGTCATTTTTAGCGACGAATCTAAATTTAATGTCTGCGATGGCGTTTATCGTAAACGAGTCATTCGCAGTAAAGATGAAGCATATTCCACAAGGACTGACTAAAAAAAACTGTCGAATTTCCCAATGGGGTCACGATTTGGGGTTGCGTGGCAGCCTCAGGGTTGGGATGTTTTCAATTTATTAATGGGGCAGTTACCGCCACGAAGTACCAAGATATAGTTGAAACAAGCTTGCTGCCAAGTACCGAAAAATTAAATATGAACGAAGATTTTATATTCCAGCAGAAGGGAGCGGCATGCCATACTGCAAAAACCACTAAAAAGTGGTTTAGCAACCGTCAACTTAAAGTTCTTTCCTGGCCGTCTAGCAGTCCAGACCTAAATGTCATAGAATCAGTGTGGCATAAAATGAGGCGCGCGCTGCGGAATGATCCTCAAAGATATCTGCCAGAATTGAAGTCGAAAATCGACCAAATTTGAAATGAATTTACTTCAAGTTACTGTAACCAGTTAATCGAATCAATCCCAAAAAGAATTCAAGCTGTGATTAAAGCAGAGGGCGATGTTACTCCAAATTAAAATCGAACTTTTCTAGCTGCCCCATTATACAGTTGCCAAAGGAAATTATCATTTTTTCTGAAAATTCATGAAAATATTAAAATTATTGCGATTTTTGTGCCGTTTCATATTAAAAATTATTATTATTATATGTTATTTAATTATACTGTTTCAGTTTGGTCGGCATTAGATAATTAATGACTCCTGAAATATCTAAAAAATTATAAAATTTGCTGTCCCACTATATAGTTGTTAGGGCCGTAGTAGCTATGACGCGTTATTGCTGTTATAGATAAGTAAGTACTTGCGTGTAAAAGTAGAAACGTGTTGTACTTTAGCACAAACAGTTCTTACAAATTTTTAAATAACGTTTCACCATTGGTACTGGTATAAGAATAATAAGTATTGTTAATATACGTATTTATTAAAACAAGAAAAGTGTTTTAATAGGTACACCCTAAATATTTCCCTTTGCTAGGAGCACCACCCTATTGACAACTTTAAGTCAATACTTTCCCTATTCAGAATGCTATTCAGGTTATGAAATGATATTGAGTTAAATTAATAAAAATGATGTTTTAAGGGGTTAGTTCAGGTCGAAGATGACAATTTGGTTTACGAAAATGGACAGTATTAAATTCCACTTATTTCAATAATGGCAGAATTTGTTGTTCTAAGTGTGGAGAGGGAGATTGCTTAGTTGGGCGGGTTAGGAACTGTGATTTTAATCATTGACACTGTTCCAAGACAAAGAAAAAAAAAGCAAAATTACTTCGATTATCCCTTAAGTACTAAAACCGAGGAGCTCCAACCAGTGGCGCACCATCATCAAGAGCCCTTACGAGCTATGTCCGCGCCGGGTGCCATAAATCGCGGCCATCTGGCGCATACCTTACGAGTTGCTTTTCTGCGCATATTGCAGGCGCACCGAACTGCAGATCGTGACAATAGCTCCACCGAGAAAGCTTTCTTTGACTAGTAACATATTTCCCAGCCATAAACAATCCTTGGATATGGCCTGATGGGTACCGTGGTCTGGCACCCAGAAGGTATTCTTACAATAGGTGTCAAGGTCCATGGGCGTGACTTACGGGATAAAGGAGCAAGTAAATTAACAAAATAAACTAAATCAAAAACCAATGACCTAAAGTCCCTAACAAATGAGGAGTTGTTTTTTTGTTGGGGGTTTGAAAACAAAAAGAAGCCCTGGTCTTTACGTTGAGAATAAATTTTGGAAAATATTACATCACATCTCAAAATAGTCACTTTTGCGATTGACATACTTTTCTCAGCGATGTTTCATGGCTTCTGCGCCCTGTTTATAGCAGGAAGCTTCGAATGCTTCAAACTACACATCAACGTCGGATTCCACTTCGTCATTATTGGTAAATCTCTTCCCACTGAGCCATTTTGTCACCTTCGGAAATAGAAAATAATCTAAAAGGGCTAAATCTGACGAATAGGGTGGGTGAAGAAAACAGTTCGAAACTAATTTGATTGATTTTGGTCATAGCGATGACGTCAGTGTGGACTGTGTCAGATTCGAGCTTGCGCCCGCCTACGCACTAAAACCACCCCCTCTCTTCTTATGGTCCCGGTATCGCCAGATCGGCATTCCTTCGGGGTCCCCAGTCACAATATCTGCACTCTACACTTCCGCTCTCCTCCTCCTCCTTATACGCTCCTTCTCAGTCTTCCTGCACATAATTCTATTGAGCATGCGCTCGAGCACCTTCCACTTCCTCTCGCTCTCCAACAGTTCGCTGCCAATGGTCTCTCTGTCCAAGTTGAGTCCGGCCCTCTTAGCTTCCGTACGTTCAGCCTCCCACTCCGGACATCCCCAGAGTATGTGTTCTGGGGAATCGAATGCGATTCCTGGCATCCCGCAAAATCAGCATTCGTCGCTTTCCTCAATTCCTATTCTGTGCAAGTATTTCCCAAACATACCGTGTCCAGTGAATACCTGCGTTAGCATGTACCTCGTCCTCGTCCATTGACATTCGACCCACTGTCTTATGCCCGGGACCAGGGCCTTCATCCACACATCATACATTGCCCATTCGCCCTCCCACTCATTCATCACCCACTATCTGGCCCCACTCCTGAAAACCTCTCTTCCAGACCATTCTTCTTTCTTCCACACGTAATCTGATCGGCGGAATCTTGGTCAGTGCCAACACCGTCGCACACGAAATTGTGCGGTACGCACAGGCGCCCTGATCGCGATTGTCCTGTTCGCCCGCTCCAGGACGGCCCTATACGTCTTGGCCCCTAGCACCTCGTGCCATATTGGTGCAGCGTACAACAGTGCCGACCATTCCGTCATGATCATCACACGTTGTCCGAAACTTAAACCATTCACACTGGGGAGAATGCCTTCCAGCTTACCGATTATCCCCCCACTCTGTCAGACGTCCTGCGAATGTATTCGCCGAATCTCGCGTACTTACCGAACCATATTCCCAGATTTCACCCTTGCACTCGTCACATATCTATGTGTGATATATCAAACTCAATGAAAAACTATCTGGCGTGTCATAAAGTAACTTACAAGCTCGTGAATGTTTTACATTACACAACATTTATTTAACAAGCCTTTAAAAGAACTTACGTCTTTGTCACCTCAAAATGTAATTGAACATCTGTTGAAGGAAGAGGAAGGAATGTGAGGCATAGATAACTTCATCGATACAATAGATCTTCTCATAATCCAAGCCAGTAATGCCAGTAGTAGCGATGATATTTCTGAATTTGCTACCAGCGATTCTAATCAAATCTGACAAATTAGCTTGAATTAGTAAATAAAATAATAATATATATGGTGTCCCAACTAAAATTTATGGCCCTTGAAGTTCCGATTTCGTCCAAATATGGGAAAATGCTAAAGTATGCCAATTTTAACTCGAGAGGGAACCAAATTTATATTGGTTTCGAAGTCATTTCTGTATCCCTCGAACACCCAGAGTCGCCCCTTTAAAATTTTTAAATGGCAAGAGGGGTCGAGGGACACATAATTTTAAAGTTGCTTCCAATCTCTACGCAACCACGTTTTTTTTCAAACTTGAGCGATTGTTTTTTTACAATCACGAAATTTTTGTTGACTCATTGAAATTTTCAACATTGTTAATCCAGTACATTCTCGTTCAAAGAAATACCTCATCTGCACTAATATTTTAAACGTTTAACTCCCCTAGATTCCTGTACTGGGGCTACTTAAATCATAAAGTGTACATTACACCACCTGCATCTCCACAAATGCAGTTTGGTCAGGCCAAATATCTCGCAAAACATTAGAGAATCTTTTTGAAATAGCTTATACTGTTGCATGGAAGTGGGTGGTGGACATTTTGAGCACCATACTCTTTAAATTGAATTGTTTTTTGATGACCACTTTTACTTCCTTTCGCAATTATCTAGACAGTGTTCCGAAAAATCAATCATTCAACTTGGAAAAAAACATAGATGCATAAAGAATGGAAGCAGCTTCAAAACGATATGTCATTCAGCCCCTTTTGTCATTTAAAGATTCTAAAGGCGCGCTAGAGAGATGCTAAAGCTATTTCGAAATCAAAATAAAATTTGGTCCTCCCTCAAGTTAAAATTGACATATATTTGCATTTTCTCGCATTTGGACAAATCGGAGAGTTTATGGGGTGCAAATTTTAGTTGACACACTGTATATATATGCAGTTAACGTGGTTTTGGTTTTAACAATTCAGCATGTGCATTATAGCACATTTGTTACCATCATCCATTCATTGTTCTAATTATGGTTTGCCATGTAAATGAATATTAGATGAAACGTCACCCATGATGTAATGATTCAAGATACATGATCTTTACTTAAAATCTCCAAACTCTTTGGAGTCCATTGGGCACAAAAAGAATACTTTGAATATAAATTAAATTTATATTAACGTCCTCCTTACACACTTATGGATAGACTTTTTGGAAAATGGAGAAAGAAATGTGTATTATAGGGAAATCAAAATTCTTAACTGCAAATAAAATTGGTCGTATTTTAGACTTAATGATTCGATCGACACTTCAAACTTACAATAGCCGCACTGTATAAGAAGTTCACAATACTTCTAGGAGATCGTATGGGCCAATCTAAATAAAATATCGTAATGTAATTAGCTGCACGCCGCAGAGACACAAGAATTAAATATGTAACCCGATAAAAATTCGCAGATATGCTCTTTACTAATATTGCCAGAACGTTAATTAAAGGAAAATAAATAAATTGCAAAACATGTACATCTTCCAAATTTACATCAAGATATCTAGGACTAGAGATAAAGTTAATTCGAATTGAAGCGTTTTATCACATCCTTATAATTAACAATAATGCAACACTAACTGCGTTTATTAGCCAAATCAAGTACTGCCATTAAATCGTTAATACTCTTTTCTAAAAATTTCATATCGCTTAACAAACAGCAACTCGTTCTGAGATGCTTGTCCTTCTCAGATTCATCAATGCTGCTGGAGTGAGTGGCATCCGATCCGCTGGAATGTCGACTTTCACTGTTTTTCGAACTACGGGCCTTTTCGGACGAAGGTGCATCACTTTGAAAAGCCTCCTTAGAAGTTGATGGTTTACTTTCAGAAGTTTGTTGGGTGTCCATTTTCTCTTGCATATCTAGAAATAAGGAAACCAGTCGAATTCATTTAAAAGAGAAACATGTACGTAAATTTTAAATATTCCACTAGTGGGTATGTTTGGTCTTCGTCCGAAGCTAGGGTAACCACGTGCACTTTAGTGGGGTAAAATTTCCACTAATGCCATTAAGGTCATTTTTATGCGGGAAAAACGACAAATTCTTCTTTAGAATGGCCTAAAATCTATCTAGAGTGAGTTTCATTATTCTGCCAATACAGAGTGTTTTTGCATCGTTCTGGGACATCCTCTATTTAATTTGGAAAAATATTACAGCTGCGAATATTTTCCTAATACCAAATTACATTCCGAATGAAACTTCGTATTCCTCTTCAACGCGTTCTCTGCCGTAAGCTCCATTTCTAAATACGATTTTAATGACACTTACCTTGGTAAGAAGCATCCATTTTACCGATTTCTGCCTTGACGTTGGCAAGCAAGACTTTCAGTGCATTCTTCAACATCCCAGAAGTCTTTCCCTCAGGAGACTTGTACACTAAAGTTAAGGCCCTTAAATCGCCAGCAAGTCTTTTGGGGCTATTCAAAATATCCGGCGAATTCGCGGACTCGTTGAGAGATACCACCATTGAATCGATCATCCTCATGGTCTGTTCGTTCAGGACATGCGCAGAAACCTAGTACCAACAGTTTAGTATTATTTACTCGAACCGTAATAAATTGGGAAGATAAGTTACCTTAGGGAAGAACGCATCCAAAAAGTCATAAATGATGTCTACTGTTAGGGCGTAACGTTCATCCAAGAGAATCGCGTCGACATAATCCACAAAATAGTTGCAATTTATTAACATATTTATATACTTCCTATCTATATGCTAATAAAAAAAAATTATTAATAATGCAAATGGACATTTAATGTGCTATTAACAAACCTGTGATTTCAGTATATCTAACCAGATTTTAGGAAAATAAGTGGAATGTAACGGGACAGCTTCGAATCCTACAACGGCACTTAAATTAATGAGCACGTCTTGTACCGTGTCGTTATTCACCGCCAATCGGAGCATCGTATCTATGAAATCATGGTACGGAGTATAAAATTTGTCTAAAGCTTTATCGTATTCAGGATCGACTCCCTGGAAGAAAAAGCCCTTTTTCTTGCAACTATACCGGGTGATTCAAGAAGGTGGTTCGCTTCTATAATTTTTTAAAACTTAGAAAGTTGAAATTTGGAGGAAAGCTATATGAGAATAGGACCGATTGATTGAAATTAATAGCATTTATCTACCCCTTCCGGTTTAACAACCGTAAATTACCTCAAAATTAGGATTTTAAACGTGATGCCCTGTAAATTTTTTTTTGTGATTTTTTCATGTCGAACTACGCAACTGAGGCATACGCATTAGGCACAATTTTAGGCCGCAATTAAAGGGAAAATACTAATAGTAGAAATATTTTATTCTTTTATTCTGTTATTTGGAATGTGACCATGACATACTACACGCCCAACATATTTTTTCTTAAATTTGAATGTTTTTAACGAATTAACGGTTCATTTCTAAAAGAACATACGTTATATTTGGTATCAAAAAATTCAGGAAAAAGCAGTCTTTCAGAAAATCGCAATGGGCCATTATTTTATCACTTGAAAAACAGGAAATAAATAGGAAAAACTGTTTTTCGGCATTTAAATTGATTATAAAAGAAAAAATACTCAATAAAATGACAATTTAGTATTTTTTTAACAACAAAAAAGTTATAAGAGCGATCCATCTTCTTAAATTACCCGGTATATGCTATATTTCAGATATACGGAATTCCATACAGCGCGTTTGTTTTTATGTGCAACATAGGATTTTTTCATAGTTTTTATTCTCCAGAGGCTAACTATGTCCCTGTTTTACTATATTTAAACCACGCAATAATAATGATGACGATAATAATATAATAATAATAATAATAATAATAATAATCTTTATTTTCAAATATGTGCACGTGTAAAGTGAAATAAAGTCAACAAAAGAGTTTTCCTTAGATAATAAGTACCCCAATCTAGTAAAAGTTTACTACATACATAAATATATGACAAGAATTCGAAACAAAATCAAGCAACAAATCATATACTCGTATAGTCCGTAATTATACATATACAGGGTCCATTTTGCGAGCTCAACCATGGGGATCACGCTTATATGAAGAAATACAAGGTCGATGAAATTAGGGCAAAGTTGCGCATTTTCGAGCTTTAAACAATTATAAAATTTCAATTGCTTCCAGAAATATCCGGGAAAATACGAAATTTCGAAAAAAGGTTTTTATTTTTTTCTAGACTCATTTGAAGAGATAATTGAGAATGGCTGGCACATTTTCGTAGTCACATTTTCTCCTCGACAACATGACAGTGTCAAACTTGAAATCCGACGTTTCGTTTTTCGGGAACCACCGCCAGTAGCGCCCTGTATATTATTCTAAATAATTGTTACTTTAGTTTGTTTTTAATGCTAAAATGATTGTTACTATCAATTTCGAGTTAATTATCTTTACAAATAAGAAAGAAATTAATGAAAACAAAAAGAAAACTTCGACACCCAGTAAATGAAAATGGAAGCAACTTAGGTCTTGCCTTTATTTAAAATTTTTATCTTTAAATAGTCTCATGATGCACATATTTCATTTTTTAACATTAAAAAACGCCCTGTATACTCTTTTATCTTATTAAAAATTTGAGTACAAAACCTGAATCTAAATAGTAATAGATGAATAATAATTTCGGCATGGGTTGACTCACATTGGGTACGCACCAGGCTGATTCAGGTGTATGTAAAAAGGGAAATATTTCTTCTAATCTTCCACGGTGCTCGTACTGCAGTAGTGATTCGGCCGTTTATAAGTAAAGTCGATCGGTTAGTGCGTTCTTGTGTTGTTAATCCCAATTCCCACTAAATATACTCATAATTTCCAACAATAATGAAAGACATTTTGAACACTCAGTGTAGCTTCTTTTGAGGGTAAGTCAAAACTTAAAATATTTTAACGGTAAATAACGAAAACCGCAATTACTCCCCCTACTTAGTTGTAAGCGTTTATTGATTATTCCGCACATCAGAAAGCAGACAAAAAATTTGCTAAGTCTCTACGCGAAGGATCCGAAATGGCATAAACAATTTTAGATGCCATAGGCGGGTAACGCAATAGTAATAAATCTTTTAAATAATTGAACTGGAAAACTATACCTCTTACGCAAAAAATGTTGCTTCTTACGAGTTCTATTATTGATTCAAATTATGGCGCTTATTTCTGGGACACCCAGTATATCCGACATGTTCGAATCTTCTAAAATGCGAATTAGGTTGTTGCCGAATTTGTTAAATTACAAATCAATGTAGAAAACTAAAATCTAAATGATAACAGATAAATAATAATTTCGACATGGGTTGACTCACTCACATTGTGTACTCGCCAGGCTGATTCAGGTGTATATAAAAAGGGAAATATTTCTTGTAATCTTTCACGATGGTCGTGCTGCAGTCGTGTTTGTGCCGTTTATAAGTAAAGTCGGTTGGTGCATTCTTGTTTCGTTAATCCCAGTTTCCACTAAAATACTCATAATTTCCAACAATTCTCATTAGAAGATTTAACTCGTCGTCTACGCGTTTTCGGCGAAGCAACAGAAAGTAATTTTCTGGTGGTTGCTGCCTTTCTGGGTATCACTCCAGATATGTTTCCGAAGTAATTTGCTCGTTTCGATACGAGACGTAATAAATTTCTAGCATTTCTCGTTTTTCGCCACTTGAAAAAGGAATTTTGAGAAGAAAATTATATCAAACTTGTGAACGTGTGCGTCGTCAAGCGATATTCGGTCGGAACGTCAAAAGTTTGTTTATCGAAACAAATGCCTGTTTGTTATTTCCAAAGCACTCTTTGCAGAAACAGGATTTGTGATATTTCCATTAAACGGCAACTCCGGATCTTAACACGTGATCCATCATCGTAATCGGAAAAAAATCTCAATTGAAAAGTGTGAAAATCCGAGATGGCGCCCATAAGAAAAAATAAAGTTGATGATGGGTCCGGAAAATCGAAACGTCGGATTCAATATTTGGCACTGTCATGTTGTCGAGGAGAAAAAGTAACTACAAAAATGTGCCAGCCACTTTCAATTATCTCTTCAAATGAATCCAGAAAGAAATAAAAACTTTTTTTCGAAATTTCCTATTTTCCCGGATATTTCCGGAAGCAATCGAAATTTTATAATTCTTTAAAGCTCGAAAATGCGCAATTTTGCCCTAATTTCACAGACCTCGTACCTCTTCATTTAACTGAGATCCCCATGCTTAGCTCTTAAAACGGACACCCTGTATGTATATATATATATATATATATACATAGGGTTGCTCATTAGTGCGTCAAAGTGCGATATCTCAGTAAATATAAGTTTTAGAAGGAAATTTGTCTTAGTAAAGTTTTTGGGGAATAAAAAGCACGTATTTTTAAATTATTTTCAAATGTACAGGGTCTGTCATAAAAGTGTGGTAGTACCAAATTATATTTTTTTAAATGGAGCCCCCCAATTTTTTTGAATCGGACGGAAATCAATGCTGTCTCCTAACCGTGATTTCCGTGAGACCTTGCAGCTATCAAAATTTTCGAATTTTCACAAATAACTCGAAAATGGTAAATTCTTTATATAAGACCTATTTCATAAACTAGCCTTAAAATTTGACGATAAATCCGAAAATGGCAAAAAAATTGGGGGGTTCCATTTAAAAAAACATAATTTGGTACTACCACACTTTTATGACAGGCCCTGTACATTTGAAAAATAATTTAAAAATACGTGCCTTTTAGTCCCCAAAAACTTTACTAAGACGAATTTCCTTCCAAAACTTATATTTACTGAGATATCGCACTTTGACGCACTAATGAGCAACCCTGTATATGTATAAGCTTTAATGATAACTTTGAAATAGTATTGTGTCCACTAATGTTCTTACTTCTAACTTTCGTCACATTCTGAAACACCCCGCGGGCATCATCCAAATTCGGGGACAATACATTTCTGCACTTTTCCAGGTTTGCAGTGGACAGGCTAACGAACTGTTTTTTCGGTAGAAGTTAAGACGCAATTGTAACATTATTAAATTGATTTGCAATTTTTATTCGCTCCTCGCTTATTTTTATATATGTAATTTTATTATTTACTACTGCATCATTTAAGACTCCCCAGCACAAGTTTGGTCTTATTTTTAAATAAATTAATTTTGATATTGTAAACAATAGGTTTTGATTTTTAAAACAATTCATCAATATTACTGTGCAATTCTTTACATGGAGCATCTTTACTCTTAAGGATATACAGAGACTCCAGTTCACGATCTCGTGCATCTGACTCATTTTATTTATATTTCGATTTCTTCGAATAGTAACACAGTACAAGTCTTAACTGGAAAACTTTTGAAAACTGATTTGTCTCTTTAAAGTGATGTGTAAAAATAGTAACACACAGTAGTATTGCGCAAACTGAAAGAAGATAAATGCTGCTTTTACCATTTTTTACAAGTCTTTCTGTTTAAATTGTTAGATTAACGCGAATTTAACAATCCACAATTAGTATTTGGGGTTTAACTTTTAACACATGAAGTCCTAGGTTGCACGATAAAGAAACGTGTTGTATACATGCGTTCTTAATACTGCTAACATAGCAAAATACTATGAGGGACGAAATTATTAGTATAATGGCTTGATGTCATTTTATTCGATTGCAATTTTATACTGTATAATTTATTCCTCTATTGACATTTATCGGAAGGAAATGTATGATTTCTATGGGGAACACAAAAATAAAGTAGTGAAGCATTTACATTAAAATGAATTGGTTATATTCCATTCCCGTCATCAGTTATCCGAGGAGAATGCTAATAAAGGGATTTCATGTACATTATGCAAGTAGAAGTTATTAAATTGTGCACAAATAATATATTATTTATTTGAATTTATGAATTAAAACGTAATACGTTTTCTATGACTAAAATGTAAATAAGTACAAACATACCCGACTACATTCCAATTGATTCTGAGGAACCGTCATTTGAACCATAGGCCGTAGCGGTCGAGCCCCCCCTTTTCCTGCAACGATCGGCATTGAATGCCCCCGGCGAGGAAAATAGGGGCCTAGCGGGACTGCATCTTGGCTATCCTGAAATGCTGAATGGCAATGTGAAAGTAAGGGCACTAAAATTTGCATCGTCTCCGGTGTCAAAGTGAGCACAAATTCCTTAAGGATCTCTGCAAATAATATATTACGATATTAGAGGGGAAATATTGCATTACTGCCAAGATATTAATATAATTTATTTAGATTCTCAGCGCCGAAATTTGGTTATATTGCGTCAAAAAAATGTATTGTTCAATTCTGCAGTTCGTGCTTTTAGTTAAACTGAAAATGTTGTTAAAAATTCCAATGAGACACTATATATATTTTTTATATACAGAGCTATTCACCCAACCCGTTCATTAAAGTTGACTAGGATCTAAAAGTGATACGAATTTGAAAATTTGGAATTGAGTTAATTTCGACGCGTACTTTTTTTGATTATTATTTACAAATTCCTGTCAATTCCGTTTTCACCGGAAATAGCTCTCAACTTGCTTATTTTAAATGGTACTCCGAAGATATTATTTTATTTTTAGATTCTGCCTAATATTTTCAGACGTATTTCCTGTATAATCTCCTACACCCAGCCTTTGCCATTTTTGAGATATTTAACCTTGAATTAAAAACACGCACGGTAATGACCACTCACCTATACACAAAGACCGCATTTCTGGAGGGTTGTAGGTGTTGAGCAAAGTTGCCAACTTCCTAATTACTTCCAACCAATCCTTAGTGGCTAAAACCAAACTCCTAGCATCCTTAGTTTCCCTGTATGTTCGTATACAATGCATCAAATCCAACAAAATTTGCAGAATGTCCAACATATCACCTACTACATGACAAGCAGTAGCCTCGTGAAGCATCACGTGTAAATTCTGGAAACACTTTAAAGAACAAAATAAGACAAATTGTTTGTCAATACAGGACAAATTTGAAATATGTCCGCTGATATGAAGTCTTCTTGGAATACTACTAATCAGTAACTACTGTAAACTCGAGCCTTTAACACGTCATGACCGTTAAAACAGTTATACAACTACCCAGAGTAATTTCAGAATAACCACGAAAATATTTTCACTTAACCAATGAAAAATTTGTCAGGTGTAAAGTAAAATTAAGCAACATTAGATTTGGTAAACTGTCGACTCAATTTCATTCGAATTACTAACTCAAAGAGAGTAAGTCTTACCGAAAACTTATTTTGACATAAACTCAATTTCAACTTCTCTGGTGGTATACTAAATTATGAGAAACAATTTTCCCTTGTCAAATTTCAATAATTAATAACTTTTGAATTACTACAATTTAGCAATAAATGTACCAACAAAAAATTTTTATTTTGAAGCCTTCTGTGATGTAGTTATAATATCCCTGGTATCTTTACAGTGGTGGATGGTTGTAACTTTCATTGATGTGCGTTAAAGTTAGAGCTGCACATCGTTGACATCGTACGTAAATAGTTGCAGAATTCAGGCGTAACGCTGTTTAATCTTGTTACACATATTTTGGAACACCTGATACATTTCTCAAAGGTTGACTCACAAAGACGCAACGTTAATATCTGCCTCCATATAATAAACCGTGGTCATCTGAATAATTTTTGAGAAAAACGTCCCAGTCCTTACCTCAAAAACGATTTGCATTCCTCCATTGTACACCACATACAATTTATCTTCGTCTGTCTCAACGAGGAATCTAAATGCACTAATCAGCGTACCCCAACTGGTTCTACCATCTAAACACTAAAACCCATCAAATTATGAATAATGTTTGTACATAAAAACTCGTAAAACTAATATTACCGTTAAATAGGTTGTCAGCGTTGTCCGCTTAAATGCAAATATCTCCCTTTGATCGGCTTCCGATATATCAGGATGTTTCATAACAATTATTTGCATTAATTTGAATAATTCCTCGACAGCCTACAATCATAGATGGAAAATAATTTTACGCTCCATTCTATAGTTGAGATGGAACAATCTAGCCGGTTATTCCTCTCCAAGTTCTCAATGCACGAATGTTTAATATATAAATCGTTGAAAAGGGCTATGATTTTTAGTATTTAATGTAGAACTCGATACCTTGAAAACGGTTTACCCAACTTTCTTATGAGGGATTCTATCAAATAAGCCTACTTCTTAACCAATTTATAAGTATACTTGAAGTAATTGAAACTTAAGAATATTGCATTGAAAAACTACTACAGGGGCGGAAAAAATAATGTTTTCTTGGTGTAATTTCGTGGATGCAGACCATTTTTTTGTATCACTGTATCACAGTATACAGAGGTACATATATCCCATCACACATGGATCTACAGAAATATCGTTTTATTGGAAATATAGACTTCCAATAACATTTTCATTCTCTTTCTCATAGTAGGTGCATTCAATAGATCTATGAAAATCTGTCTATGAGTCAGAGACTGATCAGTAGCTAAGCAAATATACATACTAGGACAAAAACTAGAAATTGGTCACACCATCCCTTGTGTTAAATCAGTACCGAAAGTAATGATAAGTGATGTTATGATAAGATCACGAAATGTTTCAAAATTCGGCATCAAAATATGTTAACTGGGGTCCTTCTTTTTCCCCTTGATATCTCTATTAGTTAAATAATGTATAAAAGATTTCCGAAAGTCTCGGTTTAGGAATTTGACCAGTCATGAATCTATTTACCTGTGGATACTGTGTAGGGTGTGGAGTAATGTTCTTAAATGCCCACTGAAGATTTTGATGATTAGCCAAATTCCTAGTAAAAATTCGAGATTGTTGGCACATCATTCGTAAAATTCCGTAGTAAGCTGGCAACATTGCTCTATTATATAAGACAATTTCTTGATCATCATGATCAGCCCTAAAAGCAAAATATTTCAAATACATTACAAAAACAAGCGCAGTCTATTTACAAGATATAGTTAAAGGCAATGTTCTTCGTTACGTGAGCGTTTGCTAACATGATTTGAACATTTTCTGGGCAGTCGGTACACACGTGATTCCAAAACGCTAAGAGGGCTTGTTTGTTATGGTAGGCCGGAATGGACGGTTCCGAAAGTTTTGGGTGGAAGAGATGCCATAATTGTAAGAAATATTGTCCGAACTACAATTAATAAGATAATTAGTAATTAGTTAAAAGTAGAAAACGGAATTAATACACTAGAGCAAATAATCAGATACCGCCAATAATAATTTTTAAAACCAATTAACCACATTTATATTGTATTATTTAATAACTCACCATTAATTTTTCTGTTCGAGATATGCAGCAATACATTAACAAAGCGAAATAGGTAGTAAGCTTCATGGATCCATGTTGTTGCATATCTGTATAGTGCTTAGCCGCTGGAAGCAATCTATACATAAAAATTGTTTGTTTAACAAATTTCATAATATAATTTAAAGGTTATACAAATAGAAAGAACATTACGTATCAAACTTAAAGTTGTAGAAAGTGAATTTGAAACTAATTGAAATTTAGTGAACAACGAAGTAGGATGATAGAAAAGAAAAAAATCGACGTACCTTAAAAGAGCAGTGTACACCTGGTGTAAAACCACTTGTGCTTCACTGGACAATTGAGGTTCCCTATTCATTCTATGTGATGCTCTAAAACCCTGCCTAAATGGGGTGCTCGGTACTAACGAAACTAGAAGATAACCTGCGGCTGAAATGGAATATGCAATTCAATAATATAAGAACCTGACAGAGACGGCAAGTTATACGTACACAATAAAACACATTTTAATTGAGCAAATTTAGTAAGTGATAATGCTCACAAAAATAAAAAGAAAAGTTTATCTGAATGATTAATACTTTGTTCTCTAAATACAGTATTTCGAAATTATTTTTGTTTTCTGTTTATAGCCTCTACAGTTTTTGAGATAATGAAGTCAAAATTTGATAATATACATAAGATTAGAGACTATTCATAGCGATTATTTCTTCTTAAGACTTTTTTTTTTCATTTCCTAAAATGTGAGATTCCTGTTTAATGTAAAAACTTCTTTAGCCCATAAATTTTGTCATTCTTACTTATTGATTTGCACGTTGTATTCAAGTTTGTCATAATATATTGAATCTTATTTCGATATTTCTGATTAATCATTATATATATAGATTCAAAAATGGCGTAATTTAATGAAAATTCGCAACATAACTGGATTTTTTTAAGCTTATCTTAGCCTATTATAAGCCAACATATTACAAATATTCATGTGACTCATATTTTTCTTGTTACAAAAACACCACTTACTGTTTCTAACTCTCTGATTGCTGTGGGCGATTAAAAAGTGTTCCAACCACGAATCCATGGAATTCAATACCCACGAATGCACCAATCTGTTACGAGTGACTTGCAGCGCAAGCCAATCTAAAGCCGAATGTGGACAGCACTCGGCGGCTTCCCATACTTTCTGTAGAACCAATTGGGTAAAACATGGCTGATTCGATCCACTCGCCGCACTTTGACTAGCACTCTCTGTCAGCAACGTCAGTATTTTGAAGAAGGGTTGACAACCCTGTAAGTTAACCTAAGGGGTGGTTAAGGGAATGTGTTAGAACACCAATAACATCAATTTATTTCGAACAAATTTAATTATCTTTTTCATTTTGATGATAAAAGAATATAAGGTGCATCAGGGACATTTTTATTTTCTGTTTTGATATAACGATTATTTGACTTTTACAATGAATAATCATTAAAAATCACATTAACGTCAATAATAATTTTAAACATCTATAGGTAAAAAAACTTAGCTATTACAGGAGAGCTATAATAATAATTACCTCCGAATGCCTGGTGATCGCCTGTGAAATCATGCAAATGATATTTTGAGCCAACTGATTGTTTCCTTTACAGAGGGAATGAATTAGATTTCTAGTTTGTTGTAGATTGATGTTATCCTTAATTTGTTGATACAAGAAAGAAAATCCCTGAAAAAAAAACATTTGTTAACAAGCATATAAGCATAAATTTGTAACAAGTTGAGAAGTACCTATGAAAAAGCTAAAATAGGAAAAAACAATTTTTTTGCGACTTTTAAATGCCGTATCGTACCGCATTGTTAACAAAGCAATAACTTTATCAGACTTCAGGGTCACATGAACATTAAAAACTAGAATGTTGCATTTTTGAAAATCGAAAAGTTGGAAAATTTATAGTTATAATGCATCGTTGCACTGCAATTCAAACGTATTTTTAAAAAGTTATTGTATATAACTGAAACCATTCGAATTAGTAAAAATTACCTTTCCTCCAGCTACAGCAGTATAATCCCTCTCACTTAGCTGTAATTTCATATTCGAATCCCGACTTTTCTCCACAAGTGAAGCAATTAATGTAATCATTTTGTCTAAACTTGCTGGTTTATATTTTTCGGGGGGAAGTGAAACCATTTCGTCGTCTTCTTCACCTTCGCTGACATCAACCTATTCGACAAGTGATGAATTAGTTCAAACTATAACACGAGAGTCCATATACTCACAAAATCATTGGCCTTCTGTCCCAGGTAAAAGTGCACCATGGAGTTGATCGCACCCACAGCCAAAAGAAATTTTGATTCTTCGTCGCCCATTTTGCTAAATTCGTATAAAAAATTAAAGTACTCAGTTAGGTGCTTTAAATGAGCTTTTGCGCCGTGCTCCATCTAAAACATAAACAAATTTGCTTTTTTTAATTTTTTTAAAGAAATGTTCAGTTTTTTATTTCACTGAAAGCAATCTTGGAAATTAGAAGTTGACACTTTTTAGTAAGTGATTCTTTCTGAAACGTGAAAACGAGATATTGAGAGAGAAAAAAATAGATCCTTTGTCTTACTGTTTTGCAACTAAATACGAATTTATAAATACTTACTACTTGTAAATACTTACTAAAGATAATAACGTTTTAATAAATTTAGTAACACAGGAAGCATTGCCTATTTTAGATATGTCAATATTGTAAGGATCGTCCAGTTTTGACAGACCCACATCCTCATCTACTTTTAAGTACAAACTAGAATGAGACTGCCTAAAATAGAAACAAATATTTACGTAAGTTATTTTAAGAAAATACCATAAGAGAACAAGAAAAAGCAAATGGAACTGAACACATTTCTTTGTGATATTTTCGAGGTCAAAGTTTGTCAATGAAAATTGCTAAACAACGCCAATATTTAATCTTTTGTGTTTTTGTCAAATAAACAAATGGAAACCTAAGCAATTTTTAACTCTTCTACAAATAAACACTTCTAAAAAAACGTCCGTTAAAATGAAAATGAGTTTATTTGAACGTGGATCAATCGTGCCTAAAACTGTCAACAACAACGGACGATTATGAGCGCATTTAGGCCACAGCGGTGCTTTATTGCAGTTGTTGCATTTCGCTGTATACCTTACGCTTGTCGAAACTTATGACTAATTACAACATTTACAGTTATAATTGAATCCAGTAACTGAAAGAGCAATTATTTATTTTACCATTGATTATGTATTTTTGCTTTATTTTCATATTTTTTCCTATTTTCGAAGAATATCAATTTCACGAACACTATGTTTTGACAACGCGGAAACTGCAACACATATGTATTTGTCGCTTAAAAAATAATTCAATATTTACTGAAATTTGAACTTTCCACATCATGTATTTTTCCTAAACTATTAATTTTCGGATATGGCTTGTTTATATCAATGTTCATCATTTAGCATGTAGTATCTTCACCTAATTCGAAATTAAAGTGCTATTTTAATGTCTGGCATTTCATGGTAAGTTCGGCGGATGCAACAGTATCAGGTTAATTCATATCTTGTAACTTAAATTTGGCTATGTGATTCTCTAGGTATTACAATGAAGTTTTTAATAAAGTAAACACTATTTCACATCTATACATATCTCTCGATATAATGATACTCACTTCAGTCTCTGTATCACATGTATGCACAGCCTTTGAAACATCTGTCTGACCATTTGATTCGGGCACTTTAAAAGCACCTGTACTGGCCACCACACGTCCTGCGACATGTGTTCTAAAAACCAAATGCACGCTTCTTGGCATGCGTTGAACTGCTTGGTTACTAGTTCTACCCACTGAACCATGGTGGGCTGAAATGAGGTATTAAAAATATTATCCTTGTAATTATAAGACAAGTAAAACGACTCAACAATAGACCAACAAGGATAGTTTAAAATGTATAAATCATCTTTACAATTATTGGCCATCTTACCTTTTCTTTGGCATGAATAAACGTTTCGATAAAGAACGAAGTTGACAACTGAGCAGCTTTTTGTGTTATATTAGGCTCGATGGGCAAAATGGTTTGAGGAATATAACCGCAAATTTGCCACATGAAGCTACAATAGTATAATTTTTGAAGGGATGCTGTGGAGTAGCCTAACAAAAAAAAAACAATTACGATCAAACTTACTTAAAATAAGTATGTTCAAAAATATTTTTGTCTTGAATAAAGTGCATATTGTCCTGCCAAATCCAGTCCTCTAGCTCTTTACTTAGTTCGAATGTAGTGTTAGGAATAGGAGAGCTACTGGAAGAATCCATACTTTCCAGATTTGTTGACGAACTTTCGCTACTATCCGCATTGGAAATAGGACATCTAAAAAATTATCCGAAAATTCAAACGACTTGTGTCTGTAAAGAATGATTTCAAAACAGTGCTATCTTACATAAATAGATATAAAACTTTTATAAATATTTGCTTTTAGCAAAATTTTGATTCAAAATAATGGGATCTTTTGAGTAAACTTAATATTTAATAACTTTCATAAAATTTACCTTTCATAGAATAACATGTAAGCGCTATTGGTTTTTTCAAAACTGAAATCCATAAATTTATCGGTAACACTGTCGTAAGTTTTACTGGTCATTTCCCCTCCGAAACACTCCGCTGCAATTTGATTTGGATCGAATGGTTTTACTTCAGCGTCATTAAATAAAAACCATTTATCCCTTGAACCCATCGTTCGATCCTTTATAAAACTGTAGTAATGCCCACCATCTGCAGTACCTAGATATGATGAATATTTAAATACATATACGAATTTAGATATCAAACAGGAAAAGGGAGGTTTAGTGATTTGCTTTAGTTAGTTCCACCAGTAACTAAATTCGTGAGCATGTGCACTAAGACTGAGTATAATTTTTTTCTAAAAAAACTTGTGCAAAAGTAGTATGCCAATAGAAAAACTTTAGAGATTGTTAAAACTTAAGTTAACAGCAATGAGGCAAATACCATATTTATACTGCAAATTAATTCTAACCAACCTAACAGAAAACATTTCGCGATTCACTTTTTTCCAGAAGATTCTGACATATACATTGTCACTAACGATAATTCCGAACTATTTCCATTGCTTAAATTACTCTTATTTACGTTAAAGCGCTCGAAAGTTAAGAATATGTTCACTATCAGTTTACTTATGCTATACAGGGTGTTTAAAACAAATGCGGCAATATTTAAGGAGGTGATTTCTCAGGTCATGATATGAAAAAATGTTCCTATAGACATGAGTTCTTTTTTTTTAAAATAAGGGTTTTTGAAAAATAATTCACATATCTTTAAACTGATTTTTTTTTCATTTGGGAGCGTTATTTGTAGTAATTAGGGGTTGATTTAGCAGTAACTAGATTAAAATTATTAAGTCGAGTTAAGACAAAGGGGGACACCTTAATCAAATTTATTGACAAAAAAATATACGCCACTAACTTTAATTAGATTTCGATATTTTTTTGAGATGAAGCAACTAAAAATACAACTTTTTTTGTCTCTTGAATTTTCGTCGTATTTTGGCTCTTTAACGAAATAAAAAAATAAAGACGATTTTATTGCATGTCCATTTATCATATTAAAATATTTTCCAAAAATTCGAGGCTTTATTTCCTTATTCCCTAAGAATATTTAGTGCTTTGATGCCTTTTACAAAATTTTGAAAAATATATCAAAAGATATTTGATTCATTTTTCAAAAACTGTTATTAAAAAAAAATTAACACTCTGTATCTTGGAAACAATACATTTCCGAAACTTTGTTTCATAAAATTACCTGAGCAATCATCCCCTTAAATATTGCCGCGACTTTTTTAATCACCATGTATAAGTACTAATAACCCACGTTAAAAATTTTAGTATAATTGAAAACTATGATAAGTTTAAAATATCTTACCAGTGTGAACCGTAACACCGATTAGATCATATTCATATTGTTCATTTTCCGGATCTTCCTTTAATTTGTCCTCCTGATAATGTTGCGGCATAAGAGTCTTTTCTACATAACCTGCCATGTTTAGACGAAGTGGAAATGAAAAATGGGTATTAACCTAAAATAGTCCATATCAACGTATTTAGTATGGATGACTAACAATGGTATACAACTATCCTATTAGTATGAAATACTCTAGTTGTGTCTAAATGGTTAGAAATAGATAAAATACGATAAGTCTGTGCTTCTTTAAGTTTTTAGGGTTTCAAGTATAGCGAGTGTCCCATAAAAGTGTCATTTCTAAATTATGTTTTTAAGTGGGATGCCATTTACGTATATTATCGCCTTGGATGATTTTGTTAAATTCCCATGAAGTGTGTGATACTATACTTATTTTCAACAGTTCTGAATTAATGATATATGTATCAATTTTTCTATTTCTCATAATTGAAGGGGTTACGATTTACTAATTTTGATATTTTTATATAAAAAAATAAACAAAGTTTAAAAATGTAACCAAATTATTATTTTGTGTTAACTTTAAAAACAGTTTTGAATGATCTATTATAATGTGAAATAAAATATTTCTTGAAAATGTTTCCCATATTTTGTTTTTGGAAAATTCTAAATTTAATTACTTAATACAACTTGTGAAACTAACCTAAATAGTTTGTAAACTATAGTTATGAACTAGCTTCAAATAAATGATTGATATAATATAATTATAAGGAAACTGATTAATAAATTATCTGAAGAAATAGGCCTGTTCAGGAACTAGCCTAAAGAAATATTCATAATAGGGTAATTCTTCTTGATCAAATAACACAGTTACTTTTATCGCGATTATATTGCTGCCAATGCCAATGTCTACAAGGCAAAAACTCTACAAAGATGTTATAACGCGTAGCATTTAGTTTATTAAATTCTCGTCGAAATTTAACTCCGGCACTAAAAATTTTAGAAGTATTTTTTAGATCAAGATTGAAGTAAAAATTCAGCTCAATTTTCAGAGCACTTTTCACTTAAACGGAGAGATTTACGCGAAATGTATATACTGGAATGGCAATTGTTCATCTGAACCACCCATCACCCTATAGATTTTGGTATCAATTAAGACTGATTACCGTGTACTCTTAAGAATAGTACTCATCATAAATGCAAAGTAAATATCTTATAAAGGAATTACACCCAAACCTCTTTCGCACCTATTTATTTCTACGCTGTAGGTTTAAAATAAATTTTTACCGGACTACCAAGAAGTTCTTCCTCAAAACATTTGAAATTTCTGAATAACCCGCATTTATGAAAATGTATATCTACTGGGACATATATCACCCATTATTAACGAACAGATAAACAACAATTACGCCATTCTTTGGCAAGCCACCAATTGTTTCTTCAAGAGGGTGAATGGATAAATAAGCCTGTACAAGAACCTAGGAACGGGCTTATTAAAATTCGTTTTGTCTAATTGAACACGTTTAAAAGTTTTTCAATTTCAAAGTTGAAAAATTTGTGATTTTTTGTCATGTATTTAGATCATATACAGTAGGTTATTCTACCTCAAACGAATCACTAAACTATTAGTTTTTGACTTAGGAAGCTTTACTTAAATACGCAGTTCCTCATAATTTGAACAAGATACTTAATAACTGCCTAAAAGTAGGTACTCAGACCGAAAAATAGATTTTAATGTAAATTATGTACAAACCTTTTCCTTCAGCATAGTCAACATATTAAAAGTGTATCGCATGGTGTTAAAACACAATATATGAGGCAGTTGTTTAAAACATGCCCGCTTTTCGGCCCTAACTTTTTTGCCACATTGCGAACAGGTGTACATATTATCACCTTCCAGTGTATCTTTAACTGTGACCTCATCCAGCGATTCGTATAGATTACGCATGTCAGCAACCTGAAAGTAAAGCATTGCAGTTTTCATCGGGTTTTCAAAATGTGTTCATATTTAATGTTACGTAATTTTTAAATTTGAACTAGAGGCAATCGATGGCTGATACTACTTATTAACACCCAATTGTATAGGAGCTAAATACCGAACAAATCAAATATACATTTGGATTGAACAATGAATAAAATAAAATGCTTACTTGACATCTCACAGTATAAAATTCTTCTAACGTACGGCTAACGTGACCACAGTCTAATGAAACAACATTGTTGCTAAGAACACCACAAAACAATGTTTTAATGACTTCCTTCAAAGGAGGAGTCATTTCTTCTAATTTGCTAACTAAGTCGATGAAAAATTCGGCCATATCCTTCTGCTCGGCAGTATTTAATGGTTGATGGTCCATGGTATAAACCTGATGAAATGAAACACGATAAAAATTTTAAGTTGATTTTTTCCAATGATTGGATAAAACGTTCAATATCTTAAAATGTTTAAAGATATTCGTTGAACTAGATAATTAAATATTTCGCCTTAATTACAGATTTAACTGAAACCTAAATTCCGGATACGCACCTTGCAGAAACTTCTAGGATTATAAGCTTTTCTTTCGCTTTCCAGTAAATAAGCAAACATCCTTTGCAGTTCTTTAAGAGTCGGCTCATGTTTAGATTCCTCGGTACTTGCGGCCAAAATTGAGGCGCGCGTTTGTGGCATCATATAAAGGTGTTGCATGCACGAAGCCATGTAACATGTGGCGCCTAGATTTGTTAGGCCTACGTAGCCGCAATCTGATCGACCGTCTTCATGGGGCCAGTAATCCCAGGGATAAGGTGAATTCGGGCCTAATAAAATATCAAAATAATCAAAACAATGAATATCCTTTATATGTTTGAGGCAGATTATTTATTAATTCTTTTATGGTTTCGGGAATAACAGTGAGAGTTGTTAGGGAAGCGGAATAGCACACTATTTTGAGTTAAAATTAATTGAAATTTTGTCCACGAAATGTTAACAAAGCTGTTCGTCCGAGCCCTTACTAAAAGGTAAATATTATTCTCAGTTAGTTTTCACCCAGAATAGTGTGCTCCTGCTCCAACTACCCGTACCAGTCTGCGTGGTGTTATTCCCTCAAAAAAATTAAGAAAAAATTCAAAACAGTAATATCTTATACACTGGTCACATTAAAAACAAAAAAAAAAACAAGTAGATTTAAAAATGTACCAGGTTGATGTTGTTTCAGCAGCTTTTCGTGTAAAATAGCATAATTTTCTGGGGACCCCTTTACCAACTCGACTAACAGATCAAAGGCAGCCGTACGAGATCTCGGAGATTTACACTTTGGCACGTGTCGTAACTTTGGATTTGGCAGGGCAAACAAAAATTCAAAAACCTGCAAGAAAATTGGAAGACATAAGAAAACAAGCTTAGTGATACAGATCACACGGAGTAAATATATTTACTTCACTAAGGAGTTCCTGACCGCCTTTGTTGGTTTGGAACGGCGGACGATGCTTTAATAAATTGGTTAAAAGATTCAATAGTCCGATTAGACCATCGTCTTCTACAGTTCTATGCCGAGCTTCAAGATAATCTCTCGCTAATACTGAAAGACTGATTTTTGATGTCAGCTCATTGATATCTATTACACAACTTTGCGGCTCTTCGATACTTTCTTTTATTAAATCGTCGGGAAGACTATCTACTAAGCTGAAAAAATACAATATAATGTATGATCGTGTCGATCGTGTAAAAATAAAACTATAATATGTTTAAAAATCACAATCAAAAACCGATGAAATCCCAAATTGAAAAACATTTAAACTTTTAACTTCCGATTTTGGATTACAGGCAAGACGCGGATATACGAAAATAATTCCAAAGCCCTTTTTTATACAAAAATTAACTTGGTAAGTTACATTTTATAAAACTTAAAATTTCCTTAGTAATATAATTGAGATTAATGTTCTTTTGCAAATAGGCAATCCTGCTTATTTTTTTATATTTGAAATAAACTTGGAATTACTATAAAAAAAAAATAGCATACTTGATGTTTTGTAACACGTCTCATTTCATACATTCTTATTATTAAATTAAATTAGTACATATTTATGTATTTTCTTGATATTTCAAATTGGAAGGAAAAAATTTATATTGCTGTTAAATGTATTAAAATTGACTTACTACCACCAAAAATGAAGTGGAAAACAGAGATTAAAACTTACCTTAACCAAACCTACTTAATGTTACGTTACTAGGGTTGTTTATTTAGAAAAAATGACTTAACTTAAACTGTCAATTTTTCATTAGATAAATTGATACTGTGTGAAATGGAAATACGTTACCAACTTGAATAACACTGTCTCATTCGTTCAAGAGCTACGGTTTGTATTATTGATATTGACTAGTTTTTTTTTGTCATAATTACGAAGCTATCCTGTATACATTAAATGCAAGATAAAAATGTATACTATAGAGATATCGCCAAAAGTTACAGATACAGATAATCAGCAAACCACTCACGCATCAAAGCCATAATACACACTTACCGTGACACTAGCCAAAAATAATCCCTACATGCCGGACCGTACGGTTCTTTTCCTTCTTCTTGAGGTTGCATGGATTCCATTTTTTGCGGACGCATACTCTCGGCATTCTCTAAATATGAAAGAAGACGAGCCAACATTGGAGCCACTAACGCACTATCCATATGTTCGCCTCTTGACGACACGCCAAGGCATAGACGGTATATGTGTGAACACACTTCCCTACGAACTGCTGGCTCAGGATCTTCTAAAACCAACCTGAAAGAAAAGAATCAGTGCAATGGTGACAATCAAAAGAGTGAAAGAACATTTTCAGATAGAATTATCTATTTTTGGGAAACATAAAAATCATTTCTATCCATTCAACTTTACTTCTGAAAATTTAGAAAAACCATAAAATAAAACCCTAAACGAATCTGAAAGATTCATCGTATACATCAGTACGAAACGTTTTTGAAATATAGATTACATTACAAGTGAGTAATAGATTTCCACATAGAACACGTGACAAAAATTTTGCCACCAAAAGATGCACCACCCTATATTAGAATGAAATTCAAGAAAACGGATCAAGGTTTATACGTTTTTTCTCAAGATATTGTTCTCTGTAATATACCTAAAAAATCGATAGGAATTACCTCTGTAACCAAATTGAGAAATCTGGTGATTCGAAAAGTCCCAATCTAGCTTCCTCACTGCAATGCAACCATGATACCAGTAAGGCCATTGCATAATGTACCACCTAAAAGTACAAACATCATTTTAAAAGTCAAATATACACAAGGATTTTCAGATTCTAACACAAAATCCTAATTAAAGGTTCCTTACTAAATACCTTATTTAATTTTTACATTAGAACTAAAAAAAATGGGTGGAATATGATCTCATTATTCTGACTCTCTAATAAACTATGTTCAATTTTATGTCTGCGTATTATTTAAATCGTCAACACCGAAAATTGCTGATGTCTCGTATTGTTTTTTTGTTCCACGCTGTACACAATATGACTTTTCATATTCACAAAATTATTTTTGAAATTTCTAATAGCTTCTCACTGTTGCCAATAGCTTCAAATTTAATTTAATATTATTTAAATTACAGCGCTAGAAACTCGAAACTAAAATTTACTAAACTATTCACAAGAAGTGTATATTAATTTAGTTCAAAGATGTACGAAACTTAACGAACACATAGACAGAAATAATAGTAAAATACGCTTCAGGAGTAATAAGTTATATTAATGTGGTATACTAGACTACAAGTAAACATTTTTAAATGTAATATTATTAAGTTAACGTACCTGAGCCCGGCCCCAAAAACCAGTCTTATAGTGATTAGGATCTTTCGGCAGGGAAGCTTCTTTTAAGATTGATGTCAATTTAGGCATAGTTGTTTTTACATCGACCTAGGTATTATAGAAATTTAAGTGTACTGAAGAGAGTCTGATTTATAAAACTGACATTAGATAAAACTTAGAGATTGAAAACATGATTATTTAAAACTTACCAGTGATATCATAGCTTCATTTAAACTAGGTATTATAATTTTATCGTTTCTTGTAGGGCGAGATTCGTGTGGTAACGGTTCAAGACCTAAGTGGCACAGCAATTTTAATAAAGATGCTAAGCAGTCTTGCTGCCAATCACTGCCATCTCCGCTATCTCTTTGAAGAACACCTTTAATTAAGGTGAAAGTTCTAACAAATCAGTACTACCTATTTTACAAATCTGGTAGTGTGAAACACTAACATGGTTTTCTAAATACATACGTTACAATTAACTTACCAGACATGAAAACATCATAAAGATATCTTAAACCTCCATGTTGTATAAATTTTCTGGTCCAGGGTCCTTCGATATCATCGTCAAATTTACCCTGTCGAATGCTAAGTGACTCGACAATATACAAAGAATACATTAATTTTTGAGCGCTTGATGGATCCAGCAACTCGGATAGTGAGATATCCAACTGCTGGAAGCCTTGAAGTAACTTAGGACTCGTGGGCATTAAACTAAGTATGTCCCAGACGCGTCTGCTGAGCACTTGAGCTTTGGTGTGTGGGAATACTCGACCACCTAATTGGAAAAAAAGTGTAATATTTTGAGTCGACATATTGGAACTTTCATTTGTTCTACTAGTAAATATAAAATAAGGTATCTATGGTAACGTATGGCAAGGTAATATCATAAATCGTACGAGATACAAATGTTATTAAATGAAACAATAAGGCGATACAGGAAAAATATTTTTAGATTGGAAGTTTTTAGAGAAATTTAATGAGTCGTAAGAACTTATATGATACCTTCATTACATTTTTCGATGTATCAATTCTCTCTGTCATTCGAATATAACAGTAATCTTGTTATCAAATTTTGATATTACATTTACAAAAATTACTACATTTTACTATTCAACGGGAATAACTACGAGGTACATTCCAATAGAAATGACCGACCCCTGAAACGCATAAACATTCTCACATTGCAAATGTCAATCTTTCGAAAACGTGGCTCGAATGTGCCCGTATTGGTATAGAAATTTCCGATGTCATCTTACGTTAACTAAATGTGCAGTATAGAAGCTATGCAGCAATCAAAACGTTTATTCTTCTTACGTCTGGAATGGAACTATAAATCGAACGTACCCCTTATAAATATACAGGGGAGTTTCCAAATAAACGTGTAAAGGGTGATAGCTGAGGTATTTTCATACAAAAAGTTCATATAAACATAGGTACGAACACGCTTCGTCTCCAAGATACAGAGTGTTCAATTTTCTTATTAATTTACATTTCAAAAACGTTTTAAAACATCGACAAGAAATTTGTGACACGATATGACAGGATAAATGAACATTTTCTGGGGTAAGAAGAACACTTTCACTTGCACCAATGACGTCCGTTAATACATACATTTATTATATATTAAAATATATTATATTTATCCTGATAAAACGTGTAAAACTTAATATGAATCTAATACATACCTTTAACTATGATTTTCATCGAACTAAGTGTATGCATCAGCGAGAACAACTGCTCAAAATAAATAGGTTTCAAAAGCAAAAGAGTTGGTAAACAGTCCCTCGGGGGAGCGGCTTGCATTGAAGGGGCATCCAAAAATTCTCTCTTTTTCATGTTTCTAGACATCCCCACCGAAATATAAGTAATTTGATTGTCCTTAAAACCCATTTCCTGCAGGGACTTTTCATCACAATCTATTGAGAGTTCTTGACCTAAATTAAAATGAGTGATTTATTATTGTCGATTTTTTGACCTGAAAAACTGCTATTAAATAACGCACCTTGGGTAATAATTCGAATCCATGTATCAGTCTTTTTCCCGCTATTCGTGTTAGACTGACCATCCACTCCTTCTTCTTGTGATCGAATTTTTAGGATGCCTTCCCACCATTTTACTATTTCAGCCCTTAAATCCGCTACATAATCTGGAAAAGTTTAGAATATTTCACTGGCAATGTGAATAGAAATAGATATTTATTACAAAAACAAAATCATTAGATATTTCTAATTCCAACAATTACTAATCGACATTCTCAATTATAAAACAAAATATTATAAATATGCGCACACATTAGAAATAAACACAAAATTCAGAAAAGATTGAATTATGTGGATCGTAGACTTGTTATCTTCCATGCAGCTATCCCCCCCCCCTCTCCCCTCCCAATATAGGTGCAACCTTTCTTTAATAAGAGAGCCCAATGATCTTTTCTTATCAGCAAATTTCACTCTGCTTCACATTCTGAAACCGGCAAATTGCCGAATAAGAGTAGACGTCATCAGGAAACAACACCACATTTTTAAACTTGACACACTAAAGTATGAGGGTATATTACAAGCTTAATTACCATCAAAATAATTTTAATTAAAATTACAAATTAAAGCGTTAAAAACAACAAATGAATACTGCTTAATAAAATCTTAATCAACTGTCATGTCTTCTTCTATCCCTCGATGCGTTGACATTTGAAACAGTAAATTTTTCTAAAGTTGCGTCCACATAAATACAACATCCTTTTTGTTATTAAAATACGACGCAGATATGAGAAATTGTAGTCTAAGAAACGTGTGGTTAATATTAGACATTCTACATTAGAACTAAGTGTCTGAAATGACAAATTTTGTTCTCTGCTAATTCTATGTAAACGCTTCTAGAATGCCAAGGTACATAGGTGATATCAAATTTTTCTCTCGCACATTATGCGAGGCATAGAAAAAGAATGACAACTTTTACTTGAAACTGCCAGTGGTTCTCAAATACTCCATTTATGTTAAAATTTACCTGTAGGCAACATTTCCAAAACACATCGTTCTGCACAACTTCCTGATTGTACAACTATTCGAATTGGTGTGCTAGATCGCTCACCTAAGGCTGCTGAATGGCTACCTATTCCTCTGCCTTCTAACGCCCATTTCCTCAAGTGGTATGCATACCTAACAGAAAACAGTTCGTTATTTCAAATTACAATCACATATGCCCCTTCCTAAAACTTACCTTTTTCGAAACGTCTCTATATGAGCTTTCATCAACAACAGAGCTCTTTGTATGCATAACAAGGCGGCCTCTTCGCCGGGACTACTCAGTTGTAAGTCATCAGAAGATGCTTGCAAATTCGTCATGCATTGTGAAACAAACTGACTTTCATACTGAAGATTTTGGCCCATATAGTAGCTATTTAAATATCCAATTGCTGCCATACTGACATCTAAAAATAATTATAAAGATTTATAAATACGCTCATCCAAGTTTGGAAAATAACTAGAGTTATATGCATAACCCTACATATAATGCATAAGTAAGTTTATATGCATCATTGGTAACTGGACTTCACTACACTTTTAGAATAACCATAAAAATTACATTTTTATACAATAACATATTACCAGTGTTGTTAGCTCTAAGAGCTATTTTCCACATGTGATCCATGCCAATGTTAGTACTGTCGTTATCGTCACTTTCTAAATGATGATGTAAACTGCATAGATGTTGAAATAGTGTCAAGCACATCATGCTGAATTTTTCTGGTGGTAAACTTGGTAAATGGTGTAGATACAATCTAAAAACGATTCGTTACTTAAAATATGGTATTTTTTCGTAATTCTCCATAAGTTTTCCATTATAATGCCAGTATTGTTCGAATTATTTACGCAAAATTTAAAACTGCATTTTTGCTGTGAATTTTTTTTTTCGTGTGGTGAAGCAAGCTATGGAAAAAAACGTCAAAATACTGAAAAGTGAGCAAAAAGTGAGTTAAAAAAACTAACCACAAACATACGAAAAAGTATGAAAAGTATTCTGAAATAAACGACGGATTGATGAAACCAACAAGAACTTAATTATCTTTTTGCTTTTTGAGCTTTTGTTGAGTTTCTAATATAAATTAAAATTAGTTATTAACGTTCTATTCCATCATCCACAAAAATTTTTACATAGGAATATTAATATGTAATATTTTTAATAAAATTTTGTACGTTATCATTCAGAGGGCGCTTAATTTAGTGATGTACTTAAACATTCCGTAAAAAAACACGAATATGATACCTTTAACTTTCGTCTTTGAAAAATTATGTAATATGTCTTGGTTTTATCAAATATGAGATACTTTATTCTAATGTAGTTCTTCCCACTATACAATACAAAAATATATATACAATGTGGACGTAAAGTATAGAACATATTACATAAAATCTATATAGATAAAAAAAATTGTATGTGAACGCAGAAAACTTTGAATCTCAGCTACTTATGCTTCCTACTCTAACTTGCTTCTTAGATTAGTTATTAATTGGGTTGATTATTCATCGTCCGACGAGAAAACCTTACTTTTCCTACTATATACACAATATATTATTCTCTATTTATGTAATTGAAAGTTTGAAATAACAACGAGATGGGTACGAAACGTAAACAAACTAAGGAATGCAAATGAAAAAACCTCACACTATTTCACGTTAAATTTATGATCATATTACTACCTTTCCGTGCTCCGTATTTTGTACTGGCAAAATTTGTTATTATTGTAATAAAAACTTACCTTCTTAAAGCATCTACCCGTAAGGCATGTAATTCGTTAGTCTTAGTCTGTGACAGCAGCCAACTAAATAGTTCATCAGAACATTCAGCGTCGTGAGCCAAACATTCCCACAAAGTGTTTAGTTGGTCTATACTCAACCTGAATAAACATAATATTTTTATGCCTAAATATTTTAGTCAAATTGAAACAATAAACTTACTTAAAGGTACTAGGCGAGACTACCGGAGAAAATATTGCTGACAGGAATTGTAATCTAACTTGGATTTGAATTTGATGAGTGTAGAGCGGGAGAGATTTCTCGGGGTTCGTGGTGTAAGCTGACAAAGAATAGAATTAGTATAGAAATAATATTATTCGTTGTGAATTCAGTGTTGTTTATTTTTTTTATTAATAATTAAAATTGAGCCCTATGTTATGACGAAATTCAATATGTTACTTAATAAAAGTAATTTGCAATTATATTCAGTCTAATGTTAGTAATTTTTTTAATTTGTCAAATGAGGGCGTTAATAGTTATGTTAAACCTAAAATTCTGAAGAGTTTTACAAAGAATAATCCAATTAGGTGATGGTCATTAAAATGCAGCTAGAATATTAAAATACATCATTTGGCAAATAAAATTTTAATGTTGCACTTCATTTATGAAATAACGGCATATTATAAGTAAATAATAAAGAAGGCAAATATACAAATATGGTTTAAGATAATTAAAAAAACATACCATTTAACAAATAACCCGATAAAATTGACCAAAATCATAAACTGGCTCTATTTCAATGGTCACCACTATACAGGGTGGTGCAATTACTATGGGTCACTATTGCTATCTTCTAAACCGTAAACGTTACTAGTTTAGTTAAATTAGGCAAAAGTCTAAAGTAACATCTTTGGGGAGAAAAATGTAAAGTTGCTACTTACCTTTCAAATTGTTAAAGAAATGTGTCATCATGTGATGTTGCTTTTCGGCCCATTGAGTCACATGGTGCATTTCTAGTCCTCTGAATGATGTGAACAATTTAGGTAACATATGCAATGAGACTATAACGGATACATTGTTAGCTAAATTGTTTAAGCAACCTGCAATAAAATTCAATTGATAATCATCGGCCCAAACCTGAACTAAAACTTCCTAGCGATTATTTCTAGTTTTACCCCAGTGAATGCTACAACCTAAAGTTTATCGGACATTCTTTTTCCTGTTTTTTTCTCACGTTTGAAAAACAAAATAAAGGGGAATATCAAAATAAACAGTCTCCAAAAACTTAAAATCGGAATTTACAAAACTTTCCTATGAAAATTAATTTAACAAAAATCAAACAATGCCACAATGATGAGAAATATGTATTCTACGTTTTTAATTTCAAAAAATGTACGGTAATTATTATGTAATGGGTCAGTACATTTACCTTCAATAAATTTCATTCTAATATCCTTGTCGGGCATAAAAGAAATAAGATTACAAAGTGTCTTTTCCGCCTCTAAAGCCAATCCCTCTCCCAACTGGCATATTTTATCGTCCTGCAATAAGTCCCACAATAGGGTATTTCCAGGTTTACACACATTATCGGGTTTAAAACATGCGGACAATCTGGGATCAACCATTCTCACTGGTGGGGACTAAAATTTATAAAATGCAAGATTACTTCACTTAATTAAATTGAGACGTTCAAGAGAATCAGTGACCTTTGTGATAACCATTGGCCGTATCTCAAAGAATTCATTCTAGTAAAGAAAGAGTACACAATGTGTCCTAAATTACTACCATTTGTTGGTTACCGTTTCCAAGAAAAAAAAAAGACATTTGAAGCTCCATATAAGACATAAGACAGAATAAGATAATAAAAGATCATTTTTGAGTCTTTACCACCTCCAATGGGTATTTTAAAAACATATTTTAAATCAATTCTCCATGTTCTATTACAATCTCTTTTTTCCGATGCTTTATCATAAGCCATCGAGATACTATCAACAGCCATTGTTAAAGGAACACTTAATGCTCAAATTGACAAATTAAGCGATCTAAAAATAAAAATTCAACATAAACGTATGCAATAGCGTATAATGTGCTCAAGACGTGAAGGTTCAGCAAAGAAATTTCGTACATGATAACTACCAAATTTTCGTTTTATTTTTCCCCTTGTTAGCATAGGAGTTAAAAAAAACTAAAACTACTTTTTCACAAAAACTTTATTTCAGCATGGCATGATAGTGACTACGTATATTCCGTCATTTTTCAGGCGCATTTCAAGATAAATCTGAGGCAATGACAGTTCAGGTTTTCAGTAAAAGCCACCTGACTCGAGTTAATCCGTAATTATTTTCAGATCGACGAATATTTAGATCCATTTAAAGTGTTGCCGAGCTTTCTTTTACTATCTTCAATTAATTTTTTTTAACCAGTTTTTACTTAATATTAAAACTATTCTGCGATGTTTAATTTTTCAGTGTCTTCGACGTTACTTATTTTAATGTCACCTTGCAAGAATTTCTTCAAACACATTACACAATTTTTACTCATAAATTTATTGATCTATCAATTATTTAATGTTTTTCCTCAAAGTTGGGTGTTACTGAAAAAATAACTGGAAATTAGGAGGAATCATATTTACGTAATGTGTTTTAAGCTGCAATTACTGTAAAAAAATGATCAAGAAGCGACAATTAATTTATATTTGCAAATAAAGATAAATTCAACAATCCGCCTCTAATGTGGAGAATATTTTCAATTCATTCATATTAAAAAAAATCTAAACATTAGTGACAATTAACAATTATGTTTTAGAAAAGCAAAACTTCATAAAACTCAAATAGTATCGTCACCTTGAAATTCACCAAGACTGCAATGCAATTTTGATCAGGGTGTCTTTCTATCTGTTATAATTATACGGGGAAAAATAATATCAAAAATCGAGTATATCAGATTTGTCAAGAAAAACTGAACATCCAAATGCTATAATTCTAAAGATCGAGTTTGAAATTCCAATTATGCACCTTTTTCCGATTTAACGAAATGCAGGCCATTTAAAGTAATGTTCTTGTTTGACATGCTTATCTTGGACACAGCATTATGATTATAGATTACCATACCTTTTCCGGCGTGTGAGGTATTATGGCATAAGTACTGTTTAAACTTGGATGATTCTCGGTGAGCTGAGCAAGTTCGTCTTCACAAACCGAATCTTCCCCATCGAAATCGGCCATATTTTTTTCAGACTTATTACTCATTCTGGAAGAGTAGCTTCCTTCGACATCACCTAAGCAATGAAAATGATTGTCCTGAATTTCAAAAGTTAAAAAGCCTTTAAACGACTGATTTTATCAATATACTACATATGTCGTCCTATAACCACAGTAATTTAGGACCGCCCAAACCTGATTCAAAGTTACTACTTGTACTATAACTATAACCTCCATCAAAGGACCGATAAATATATTAAATCAACATTAAGTGTTCAGTAGTTGTAATTAAATAGGAGAAAGGTAGGAATAGATAAGATTTAAATCACATCCCATCAGTATATAACCTACATTTCTTATTAATGTACTTTTAACGTCGACTTAAAATGCAGTAGTAATTAAATAGGTAAAAATTAAATTAAAAATAACAAAAGATCTCACCTTCAACTTCGGCTTCTTCGCCACTAAGCATTTCTAAAATGTGATTGCCTGTATGCACCGTAATATAATTTTCACAAGTTGACTGCTGAGAGACATTATGTTCTTCTTTTCCCAAATCACTACAAGAAGAACTTTCTTCCAAATATACATTGGGTTTCAAAGCGGTACTTTGATGCACCTGAACCAGGAAAATTATTATTTTCATTACCCATCTTAACTAGCAAACTTAATTACCAACGAATTAATTTGAGCAGGAATCATGATACTTGCTTGTACAGACTGATTCTTCAAATTTTTTATTTCATGATCACTATCCACTTCAATCTCACTTAGAGCATCGTCGCCTACCAAACGATGAATTCCTCGTTTTCTGTTATTACCCTTCTGCCGCTTCGCCCGTGCTTTCCTCAAAAACTTCCGTCTGCAAATTCAGATTTAAGGCAAGGCACAATAGAGAAATGAATAATGTTTTATTTCCCTTTTGACCACAGTAACCATACAGATAAAAAAAAATTGGGTAATAAATGTTTTGATAAGAACAAATGATATTGAGTAATAGTAAAAATAGGTACGTTTACTAGAGTACGTACAGTATGTTAAATTTGGAAACATTGAAGACATAGATTGGGCTTACAATTATACCGCAAAATATCTTCTTCAAACAAGAATATTTTTTGGGCTTTGTTTACAAATAATTATTATCTATTATTATAAATAATATATACCTTTTCCTCATTTTTGTGGGACTGCTCTCCACGTCTCCCTCATCTTGACTACTGCTTGATCCAATCGTCTCCACTCCCTCAGATAAAACATTTAAGTTAGACAGAATCTTTTTTCGGACGTGGGCTTTTCTATCGCTTTTCGTTTTAACTGATGCAGGCCACCTTACTTTTTCGTGCTCCGGAGATGCTTTTAAAGGAATACCATCAATTTCTGTATCTGTACTGCTGTTGGGAGCTTCACAATGTACTCTTTCAATTATTTGCTTTCTACAAAAAAAATGGCTTCACTGTAACAAAGTAATAACAGTAAGTGCGTTCATATGGTAGATTCATCATACCTTTATTTGCAAATTTGAAATTATATACGTGTTCCAAAATATTTTCCAAGGAATTCTATTACGGATTTTACATCCAAAAATAGGACAGGAATTTCCAATAAACATACTTTTAATTAAAATAACAAGAATCAAGAATTTGACCAATGCTGAGACTTATAACAGCTCTACGGAAATTTGCTTGAACTTAACAACACATTAACACTTTGACTCTTAACCTCAGGAAGATTGTACCGAACGCATACAACCATTAATAATTAAGTCAAAACATATGAACCTAGTCCATCTGCTTTTCAAAAACAAAAAAATATTTATATGTACATATCCAGTATCTTCTGTCTACGTGATTCACTTCTATATTTTTTTTGTTTTTAAACCGGTTGAAATAAGATTTTCCGTTACGGTATAAATATTTAGCAAACTGCACTAAAAGTATCGCGGAATTTTGTAGGAGAAACATAATTATTATTTTAATATTACTTTTAATTCAAATTTTTAAATGACACACCCTGTAAATTTTTTGATATTTCGGTGGTCCGTTTCATTCCTAATACAAATTATATAACTAACCTTATTTGTCAAATTTGAAACTAACCCTTATTATTACTGAGTACAAATACATTTTTTATAGCCTAGTGAATCTTTTTCTCTGCTATTTGAAGAATTATATTTGAAAAAATATTAAAAGTCGGCCACCATGTTGCCATTTGGAAAAAGTGACAAGTTTATAAGTGAATTTATAACATTACAATTTAATTCATAGTAATTATTAAACTGACGAGAAAAATAAGATTATTTATTTTTAAATAACTCAGAATGGAAATCTAATATTTTGTGCTGGGCGTCCCTATTATATTTATTTAGAGCTTCATTTAACCACAGTATCCAAGATTTCACAAGAAAGGGTAAAATGTTAGCAGACAGATTGCGTCGATGTTGTTTTCAAGAAATATCAGCATCAGCAGGCTGTTAAAGAGATATTACAAATTTCCATTTCACGCTTATGCTAACAACACCTCAACTAAATTAGCGCATCAAACAACGTATGTTTTTCCAATTATTGATTTATCATATCGATCTGTTTTCGTTCTGTTTCACCAATATAACTCATACTTATCAGCCCTACTTTGGTGCTTACCTAGCTAGTTTACATGGAGGGGGCCCATTATTATCTTCTACAATGTGGCCGTGTTCATCGTCATCAATTTCAACTGTATCGATTTCCTCACTATCTGATTTATGACTTTCTGAATGCGCTGTACTTTCACCATGCTCTTCTTCAGAATTACTTGCGTCCAAGGAAACACTAAAATTCGCAATTAAATTAAGACTGCAAAAAATGATTTTACGAATATGATATAGACGTTGAAAACTATTGCACATAACTTAAAACAGGAAGTACTTTTGAAAATTCTGTTTAATCTGAAGGGTAATGCGTGACCTCTAATATTGCCGGTAAGTGTGAGGCAAAAACAGACAACTGGTTCCTCCCAATTATTCAAAACTACTCTATATTAGATATTAAATTGATGCTGGGATGACACATTGCTTAAGATGCTAGAAAAAACTTGTTCAACTTAAGTGTAGTTACGATAAAAATATAGTTTTGAGGATTTCAATTAAACCAATTTCAGGAATTAAGGTACAATGAAAAAATCTAAAATTTTATATTTATTATTTTATTTCCATTACCTCGTTTATACGAAGTACTGACCTGTTCTCAGAAGATGTTGCAGCACATTTATGCAGGGCAATACCGGCACTTGAAGCAGCTACGTTTATTAAACCTACATCAGGAACAGCACCACCTAAAATAGAGAAGACAAATGTGCGGTATAAATCTCATAACCGCAATAAACAAAAACCAAAGATTATAGTTATTATTAAGAACTACTTGTATCAATAAGAGATCAATTAGGCTTGGTCTAGCCCTCTCTCGTACGAATTACTTATAAACTAACCATCAAATATAAACCACCTCAAGTTTGATAATAATTTTGATTGTGTAATTCAAAAACCTTAAATTTAGCATTCAAGCAAGCTGGGTTGAATGATGGTATTTCCACTTCAAGTTTAAACTATAGGGTTGTGTTCAGATCATTTAGAAATACTCTGTATGACTTACCTCGTGACCAAATCGCTTTAATTAGAGCACTGGCCAAATACAGCGTCTGCTCGGTGTGCTCTTTGGGCTCTAACTTAGTGATTAGATTATACAAATGTAAGGTGGGCCCAGTAGCTAAATGCTTAACAAGCCCTGGCAAAAGATCATGCACTGGTTTGGCGCAATGTTTCAGTTGGGCTGCGGCCCAAATTACGTCCATATGCTCGCAGGTGATACGACCTTCCATCGCTAAGAAATTTAAAATTATGTGACTTTGTTTTATCACTTCGACATGTAAATTCGGTCCAAAAATGTGTGAAATTATATTATTTGAGATCAACCAATCGGCCATGAGTCTTGGAACTGCCTCAGCTTCAGGCAAGGTTTCACCCACACATATCTCCGCTAAAACTCCTATTTGATTATTAATTTGGGTGATCCCTGCTAATCTAAAATTAAATACCTGGGTATTAAAAGCTATACATATTTAAAAGAATATTGTAGGATTACCTCATTGTGAGTGTACTGGAAGTGAAATATTTAAATGCCAGATCTAAACCGTCAGCATCAAAGGCTACTGGAGAATCAAGGGGGTCCTTAATGGCATTCCACATGAAATCTGATAATTGACGTATATATATTAAAAATACTGGTTTACAAAATTAAATGCAAGGAGTAGAGATAAATAAAAACTAAAATCACTTTTCCACAAAACTTTTTAAAGAATCAAAAACTGCCCCCAGAAAAATCGTTTTGTAAACTTTAACAACAGTTCACAAAGTATGTAGAGATATTCCCTGTTCAAAATTAAAGTCATCATTTAAGTAAACTATTTTTTTTTTTATATTAAAAAATTCATCTATCAAGCAAACAACTAACTGTCTTTTGAGTATGACTTGGGAACGGTACACGTTTTTGCATGTTACAAACGCTGCATTAAATTTTTATTTCAATTTTTGTCTGTGCTTCATGTGAACTATAAAGTTGTGCATAGTCATGATTGCAATAATAGATGATACGGCACAAAATAAAAACCCCTAATCAACTACAGTTTCAATGAACTTCTTTTTGGTATTGCATAGAAAGCGTTAAACTAATACTTCTTGCGTTCTAATATTAATATTGATAAAAAATGAGATATCGAAATAAAGGTTTTTTAACATTTAAGCAAATAATTTTCAGCCAATTGGCGGTTACGTTTCATTTTCAAACAGTTCGTAAATGAAATCCCATTTTGCAATGGTTAGGATATAAAATATTCTTCACAAGGTTCTTTTCATACTGTTTTTTGAACCGTCACTTCATTGTTGTTATATGTGTTTTAGTACTTTCGAAGCTTTCAAACATATAAACTTTATTCCCACTAGAATTTCCTGCCAAAGAGTTTCAATAAACCAAAAACTTACCTGCCATACTTTTAATTGTCGGTGTTCTTAAATCTTGGTCAGACAATTTGCACATGTACCTTAAAACACATGATCTAAGAGGAACGAGAAGTGATACCATTGTTTTGTAGTTCATCCATAGCTTTAAATTGCACACTACAAAGTAAATTGTTTAGTCAATATTTAATTCTTTAAGGGTACAATAACTAATTTGTCAAAATTAAGTAAACTTCTTGCAACTACATGTGGGAACAAATCAGAATCATAGAGATGTCACCTGTCACTGATCAGAAGCTAGATGGTTTTTAGGACAAGTGTCCGTTGCATACAGGAAGAGACGATTTTTAAAAAATTTATAAGTGACAGAATTTTTGAAATCGTAAGACTTACCCCCACAGAAGCGACAAGGAGCAACTTTTGACACTGTTGACGTGTGTCAAAATTTCTTTGGTGTAGACGTGTCTTTCCGGTAAGACCCACATAAAATGATTAAAACGAATAACTTACCTATCGATATCATAGCGTGGGCAGTCGATACCGGCAAAATGTCAGTTGTTAAATACGTAAAACAATTTGTCATGGCCAGTAGTCCCCCTATTTTGCAGAACCAGCTAACATTTTTCAAGAGATAGATGGGAATCTCTGAATCGTGAAGATCACAAAACATGTTTAAACTGGCCATTTCTTGTTGCGTTAATTCATCCACCTTCGACTGGATAGTATGTTTAAATGCCATATACAATGGGAAATTCATGAGAAATATTTTTGAGACCAAGATTAACAGTTTATCTCTTTCCACAACTTCAACATTTTCTTTTTCATCCTCAAGGTTAGGATTAGTGTTTGAAGAAGGTTTTTTCTCTTTTCCGTTTGACTTGTTTTCACACGCTTTGGAACTGACTTCTTGTTCCTTATTTTCTCCAAGATGTTTTTTGTCTTCCGCTGATTTGTCCACAAGTTGCTTTAACTGAGAAACGGCCATATAAATTAAGCCCTGGGTCAAATAACTGAATCTGTCCAAATTTTTGGGATCTCCATAACAGCACATGCATTGCCTAAGGACAAAAATAAAATGCAATGAAGTAAAATGCGAAGAATCTCTACGTTCTTTTTTCATACGAACCAAAACTACATACCTATGTACTTAATGATTAAGTGTCCAGAGTATACATGTACTTTTGACACGTATTCCGAAATGGCAAAAGTACGTAAGTACTTTTAGCATGTATTAAACGTAAACGTATAATAGCTATTTCTCTAATTTTAAAGATTTAAATGAATTATTTTAATGAGAACCGGTCACTAATCTGATTTCTTTACGTTATTATTTATGATATCAAAGCAGATCTGTTCACTTAATAAATAAGACCAGTAATAAAAAGGCACTCACGCCATTTTATTGTAACTTCTTCAGTTTCGGAAAAATGAAAAAAAAAAAAGAATGATCCTCATTTTGTGTAACTAGTAACGTACAATTTATTTTTGTAAAAATTTCAAGGAAGCTATTATAATCAAATGATTTCGTTGATTATTCCGTGAAAAAAAATCTAACTTAATTCAGCATATAGATATGTATGATGTGTCAATAATTTATCATATCATACCTTGCTGGCCATGTTTGTACATACACAAATGCTGTATTTATGTCATCAACAGTTAATATTGGCTGTTCAGATGATTCTTGACATACTTGGGCTTCATCTATAACGAAATAGAGGCGTCACAATTCTTTTAATACAAGTGCACAATACATTAAAATTATTTCCTCAAATCACAATGCTGATATGAAATAATATTGAAATATGTCAGTAGATACTACTAAATGCGAAAAAAATTAAACTATATTTATATATTTCTTTTAATCCCTTTTATTATCAAATCTATATTTACAATAATAAATAACTGATATACTTAAATACTGCACAACAACTTAAAACTAATATCAGTTCAGGAGAAAGTAATTCATTTTATTAATTTTGTTCTAACTCAATTATCATTTTTACGTTTATCTGTTTTGCATTATTGTATTATGCTCTATATATTAACTACCCTAGCAATAAATTTAATAAGTTTAATCTGACATCTCACAGATTAGGTTCATTAATTGGTATATTTTTCACTAACCCTCGCATATTCTTGGTGTAGGTGATTTGATTTATTCTCAAGTGTTTTTTTTTAATATAATTCCTTAACCAGATTTTTGTGTCAAACTTCTACCATTCTACTAGTCAGTCTACTACCACACTACATAGTCTTTGGGACTCCTTAATTAGCACATGGTACTACCCAGTGCTATAACCAACTCCCCATATTGTGTTTACTTTTCGGCATCGGTCAACATCATAACCATTGTTCATATTCTCAGTTGCCTATTTATTTTATCCACATATTCCCTAATAGCTATTAAGCAAGACAATAAATTCGTGGTGGTCATAGCGTCATGTAACAAAGTGATTGCCAGTGAAACATGATGGAACCTTCAAAATTACATTGGATATGCAAGTCCATGATAGTTTTGTCATAACAATCTGAATAATCATAACCAGATGACAGTCAATCAAGAAACCAACTTTGAAAAGATAACTGAGAACAAGAACAATTAGGATTTAGCATTTAGGAAATGAAATTTGATTAGGAGAATCGTACAGATAAAATTGCTGTAGATGTCTCAAGGTACTCCTATGCACTGAGAGGTGTTGATGGCTCCAGAGGGCAAAAATGTATTATATATCTAAGACAAACGGTTAGTGAAACCAAAAGATTTTTGTCAGCCAACCGTTACTCAAAATGCCTTCCTCAAATTGTCTAATATACACCTATGAATTTGGGTTAAGTATAGAAAATAATTGCAGTCTTCATCAAAATCTAGAGGACAGCCACTTTAACAAGAACTACAATCGCTGTAATACCAGTAGCCAAGAGATATCTTAATGAATGAATTGCCATATTATAGTTTTACAGGGTGTTTAAAAAAATGCGGTAATATTTAAGGGGATGATTCCTCAGGTGATTTTATGAAAAAAAGTTCCCATAAACATAAAGCCGAAAATGTATTGTTTCCCAGATACAGAGTGTACAGTTTTTTTTTAAATAATAGTGTTTGAAAAATAATTAAATATCTTTTAACCATTTTTTTAAAATTTGGTAGCGTTGTTAGTAGTAATAAGAGGCTGATTTGGCCCTAACTAGATTAGAATTATTAAGTTCAGTTGGGTCAGGGGGGACACCTTGAACAAATTTATTGACAAGAAATGTACGCCACTGACTTTAATTAAATTTCGATATTTTTTTAGATGAAGCAACTAAAAATACAACCTTTTTGTCGCTTGAACTTTTGTCGTATCTTGCTTCGTTTACAAGATAAAAAATTAAAACCATTTTATTACATGTCCATTTATCATACAAAAACATTTCAAAAAAATTCAAGGATTTATTTCCTTACTCCCTAAGAATATTTTGTGCTTTAATGGTTTTTAAAGTTTTAAAAAATCGGTCAAGAAATATTTTAAATATGTTTTAAAAATCGTTATTTAAAAAAAGAAGCACCCTATATCTTCAAAACAATACGTTTCTAGAATTATATTTACCAGAACTTTGTTTCATAAAATGCCTTGAGAAATCTCCCTCTTAAATATTGCTGCGTCTTTTTTAAATATCCTGTACACACATAACAAGTTTCACATAGCTTTCTATACAAAAAAGCACATTTAATTTGAACAATGCAGATGTATTATGTTTTGATTATCTGTCAATATTTGAATTCTTTTTGAATTTACAAACTTCTTATCTTTCGCATTTTTACTGCTGTTACCACCGTGCTGTTTTCCATTTATTTGCAAAAATATCTAAGGATGCAGATGATTTTCCCTCTATGACCTACTACATAATAATATGCATCATATTTGTTATTTTAAATACATAATAAATTATGATAAAAATTGTCTAGTATATTTAATTACATTAAATCTTATTTTTAATTTGTCACGTAACTGGAAGTGAAAGTGGGAATGCATCTGTTCCCACTTTCACTTCCAGTTACATAACAAATTAAAATATGCATATAATACGCATTTTTTATATAAAAATCTAATTTCTAGGTACTGTTGCAAATAACTGGGAAATGGTGATAAATACTGAAAACACACATGAGATAAAATAGTTTCTAATTTGACCAGAAAATTCTAATATTAACAACTAAATGGCTATTGATGTAAGATCAAAAAAAAGTTTGAGACGAAAAGACCTTGATTTCAAAAAAATATTCTCTGTAGATTTAGAGAAAACTCTTGAGAAGTCTACCTATATAGACCATAGAATGAGTTACAATATCTCCAAATTTTAACATAATATCTGAAGAACTATAACAAATAAAAAATTAAATTTGAACTTTAATATTCCGTATAACTTAAATATGTTAGAAAATGGAAAATAGCAACTCAATTTGCTACCTTACAATTCTTTATTTTCAAAGGATCTACCTGTTATTAGTAGATTGAACTCCTTTTTCTAGTCATACTGTATAACCAAGCAGAATAATTTTTAGTCCTATACATATTTCAAACTCATAATAAGTATCGAAATTCCAGATCAAGATTCTGTGGAAAGGTGTGCAAATATGATTTGTATCTTCTAATTATAATATCCTGTAAAAAGATGCCTGAATGGAATAAGGCATCTTTGGAAAAAAATTGTTGACTAATCATTGTATCACTGATATCCCCTTTGACTAAGTCAACTGAATGTTCTTATCAGATTAATTATTTTAAAGATTGGCCACCCTATTTAAAGGTCAAATTAATTTTAATTGTTCACTGTTGATATACCTAATATACAGGACACCACATGCAACAATTTATTATTTACAAATGAAATGTACCACAGTCAAAGTTGAATTTAAGGGTAAACTTAACTATGTTGTAGCTAAGTCTGCAGGAAACAAAATTTGATTCAAAACGCTCTCGATCAGAATTTTTTTCATACTTCCTTTAATATCACGTGTTACTTCAATTTTAATTGGCTTTCAATTGTTTTAAATCATACTAAATATAGCCTTCAATCTGCTCCTCTCAGTGCTATTCACTTGAAAAAGAGAATTGGACAATTTCTTAATTCAATCAAAATTGCATCCTAAGTGTGGATGTTGTGTAAATGAATGTTTTTCCAGTAGATAGAACTTTACTGATCCAACAATCAGATTGAAAGTCACAACGTATGGATAATCATTTAAAGCTTGAAATAAGCTAACACCCCTGATACCATATTACGAGACACAAATAGCAAAATCTAATTTTCCATGCTTTTTAACCATTGGGTTGTCGATAGGGTAGGTTTCTTACGTTTGATAAAAGAGTTAGAACGCAGTTTTAGTTCATATTAATTGAAAATGTTTACTTGCTTGATTATTTCAATGGATTTAAATATTTTTATGTTTGAGTTGTATGTTCTATTTTCTTCAATTTAAAGAACCAGTAATTGAAATTGAAAACACCCTGAAAGCTGAAATTTATGATTAATAATTTTTATTTAAAAAAAATGATTTTAAAACAAAAAATAAATGTACTTATTTGCTAAAAAATAGGATAGGAAATAGTTAAAACTGAAACTAAAAAATCCAAGAAATACTCACAAGAAATGAGCAGCTGCACAAAATCCGCACATGATTCACACATAGTTAACACCCGCAAAACGACACTCAAGAATTTTTCATTTTAATGATTTAGCAATTACTCAAAAGACTTATTTATTTTCAATTTTAGATTCCACTTTTTGAATAAGTTCATAAACCGAATAATTGGAAAACATCCGCCATGTAATTATTGGATTGACGTCGGTCAACGTCGGTCATCGCTGGCACTTCAATTGACACTTTGATACCTATTCCAAAAAAATGACAGGTAAATGACACACATATAAGTATGAAGAGCGGGTAGCGGGACGTAATGAGCTGTCTCTCTCGTTCGACTCAAAAGGCATAATTCTATAAAGTAATTTTGTGCAATGAAATTGGCAAATGTTGTTTTTTGTCCAATCAATATTGACAAAAACTTACTCTCACGGGCTTCTACAGATTAGGGACATTAGACAGAAATGTTCGGATCTGAAATCCCACTTTCTCATCGGAATACGAAACTTATATTCACAAGGATAAGCTTCCGTTTTGATTCTTACGGTTCTTTTAAATAGCTAAAAATGAAACTGCACTATTTCCTTTTTCTCAATTCTAGGTCATGGTGATATGAATATATAATATAAAAAAAATTTGGAAACAGAAACCTAAACTCGATTCCTATTTCCTAATTTAAGAGTTATTCGATTAGCAAGACAAGTGCATACTGACACTAACTAGAAGGACCTACTTTCCAAACGTACACCCGGGATACCGAACGTATCATAGGTGACATATGAAAACATTGACGTTTGACATTGACTTAAAAGTTAGTTAAGATTTTGATTTTAAATTTTCTCTTCTCATACTCGTAACATATTTTTCAGATTTCTGTCTAGTTTAAGATTTTATTCGTTGTGTGAAGGTTTGGTTCTTCTGTCCTGCGTTTTGTGTTACTCTATGTTTACCTTTGCAGGTAAAGACGTTCTTAAGTTTGTTCTTGTTTCATTTTATTTGGAAATAATGCTATCCATACAGGTTGTTGAAAACTTGGAATTGAATACTATTCCAACTTCAAACAAAATGACAATAACATTTACTCTTTTCGAAGGTCTCATAAGAAAATCCTTTTTAACCCTTTTCGTGGACAATATTTTGTGTTTTCTAAATTGAAAATATGTTGTTGGTCCTCCCGAATCGAAATGAGGAATTTTCAGTGCTTCACGTATTTTAAATACTCAATTCCATAGACTTCATTTGTGTTCATTTTCATTTTTATAATAACGTTCCCTGGCAGATTATGTTACTTAAATCTTATCAAGGGTTTTCATCTGAGTAAAGGGAAAACGTTATTTGACACTAATTTTAATTAAAAATAGTATGCAAAACTAAAGTTGGAATAACTTTAGTAAGAACTCAAATGAAATAAAAACAAAAAATTAATATTCCACACCATATATACAAAATAACTTAAGTAAGTTTTTTTGTTTTATTGCAATCTTGTTTCTGTTTCAGATTTTCGTGTAGTTTTGGTGTCTGGATGTTAATTATTAGTGGATCATAGCACATATATTCTTCTGATTTTGTCAATTAAAGGCTTTTAAAATGGCTCAGGCCCCAGCATTGAATCAAAAAAAGAAACCTAATCAAACTCAAAATGTTAAAGTGGTAGTTCGAGTAAGGTAAGTAATATTAATATTAAGTTTTCTTTAACTGAATAGGAAACTATCTTACACCAGTTTAAGAATTCTTTTAGACAAATCACATTGCAGATTTGTACTTGAAATGAGCATTGCACTTGCCCAAATAATTTTGTGAACATTATTCCAAGTTTATTGATAATTTAGACCATACCTAACAATATGCATGTATTCATAATTATTTAATAACAATATTGATATTAGTTTTTTTCAAGGATTTTATCCATATTTTTTATTTAAAACATACCACTAATGATTTGATACCAGTATAATAGCAAAAAACATTAAACTATTGTTGGTAATGTTTTTATCTCAAGTCCAAGGTTTATGCCATTTTTCCAGATACCTTGAAAGTATTGTGAGAAAGCATTATCAATGAATGCCGCCAAATAAGCCCCGAAATATTCAAGATAGTGCGGTAACCCTTTGAAGCAAACTTGTTTATCTGCCACAAAGTTAATGAACAGCATTTTGAAGAAACAATTTAGATGTTTTCGCGTTTTATGTATCATAGTAGTAATCATACAAAAATAAACTATTTACTTGTCAATGGTTGTTGCAAAGTAAGACATTTTGGTATCACCATATAGCCCTTAAAAAAACTTAATTTGATGTATTACTTTACAGCTTTTGCCATTTAAAATTTCAGGATTGGTTCTTCCCCTACCTAGGGGTGAATAAAATCACTGTCAATTTCTATTTAAAAAAAACCTTCCCCCTGCATACTAAATTAGATGTATCAGAGCATTTTGGCATAACTTGCAGTTGGCGCACCCTGTATATTGCTAATTTTGCAATATCGTTGTAACATTGCTGATTCGCCATTGATTCATTTATAGGTTTTGATTTTCCTTCATAAAATAATATTTTAGGCCTTTAAACCAAGATGAAATAGACCGAAGAATGAAAAGCACCCTGCAGTGTATATCGCATCGTGAAATCCGGAGTAAAGACAAAACTTATAGCTTTGACAGAGTATTTAAACCGGATTGTGCCCAAATTGATATTTATTCTCATGTTATTAGCCCAATGATTCAGGACGTTATTATGGGTTATGATTGTACCGTTTTTGCTTATGGACAGACGGGAACTGGAAAGACTCACACTATGATAGGAGGTCAAAGAAGTGCAACGTCTAATTTGAATTGGAAAGAGGTGAGCAAATATCAATTGACAACATGTTTTCTAATTAACTCGTTGCAAGTTAGTAATAAGTAGGTATATATTATTGTTTATTTACTTTAGGACGAGGAAGCTGGATTTATCCCACGAGCAGCTGCCAATATATTTCATGAATTAGGATTAATGCATATAACAGAATACAATGTTCGGGTGTCGTTTCTCGAGTTATATAATGAAGATGTTCATGATTTACTTAATGATCTAGAAGTTTCACCACCACTAAAGTAAGTTACTCTTACAGTTACTAATTTATTAATATAATGATTATGATATTATAATTAAATTAATCAATAATATTTTATTCACCTTTTTTGCGTTTGTTTGAGAGACGCACTTATGATTGGTTTTTTTTTTACAGCTTATATATGGACCCTAAAGGCAGAATATATATACAGCATTTAAGTGAAAATACGGTGTGTAACAGCAATGATATTTACATGCTGTTGCAAAAAGGTACGCAAAAACGCCAAACAGCAGCTACGTCGCTCAATACTCATAGCTCAAGATCACACACTGTATTTACCATAACTGTGTTTACAAGGGAAACCAATGTAAACGGTGAAGAAATATTGAAAACCGGCAAACTTAATCTGGTTGATCTTGCTGGAAGTGAAAATATTGCAAAGTCGGGTGCCAAGGACAAACGCGCTCAGGAATCTGCCAATATCAACAGATCATTGCTAACTCTAGGAAGAGTAATTCAAAATTTGGCAGACAATAGCAAATATATTCCCTATAGAGATTCGAAATTGACTAGAATTTTACGAGATAGCTTAGGTGGTCACACCAAAACTTGCATCGTTGCCACCGTTTCACCGGCACAAGGTGCCTACGATGAAACGCAGAACACATTGGAATACGCTTTAAGGGCTAAGGATATTAGAAATACTCCAATGATGAATGAGAAAATAACGAAGGCTGAAATGATGAATCAACTTAATTTAGAAATGGAGAAATTGAAAAAGGATATAGAAGAACTGAAAAAAGATTTAGAAGTTGCCCGTACTGGAGACGGTTTTTACATTCCCAAAGACAGTTGGGAAACTATGCAAGCCAAATCAAAGATGCATGCCAATGTAATGGCTGTAAAAAATGGAATTATTCAAGATTTGAAGAAGAAATTGGACGAACTTGAAGTTATGCGTAATATGAAAGAGAAGGAATTTGAAGATGCTATGCACGAATGCAAGAATAAAGATGACCTCATAAATAAGTAAGTACTGAGAAGTGTGATTTAAATTGTATCTTTCAAGGGGTGTAAAATAATAAGTTTCGTTCTAAGATCGAATGGTTTATTTCTGTAAAAATTATAAAGTTATCAAAGGTTATAAATAATATCTCTAGGTTAGCGTTGTATTTTAATTTGAATCAAGTAATGCTACCATATTTATTTAACTAGTTACCAAAGACGAGCTGCCAGCTATTAATAAGTATATTTCTCCGAGACCATGTCATAGTCTCAGATTGTACTCCTATAAAGTAAACATTTTTCCGATTTTGGTATTTTGTATTCCAAAATTTTGATATAAAACTACTGTTTTATACTCGTGTTAAAATTATAATTAACAAATTAAACATTTTACCGTCAACATACCATACATTATCACATAATATTGATTAAAGAATATATAAATCTCAAAAACGCCTTGGGAATTCAGTTTCATGTGCGAAGTTGTTAAAACTTTATGATTTATGTCTTTTTACTTTAATAATTTGAACTTGTTCCAGAAAATAAAACTAGATTAATATCATGATTTTGCAGGGTTAAAAAAGCATTTAAAAAGCAAAATGCTGTCTTGAAACAAGAACAATATGTGTCAAGTTATTATTCGGCAACACTTGAAGAAACCAATCTTGAAGGGAAAGTTTTGTTGGAAACCACTAATAAGTTGTTAACAGATCAGCAAATTCTGCAAAGAAAACTAGAAAATCAGTACACCAATAACTATTCAAAACAAAGCATGCTTAAAGAGAAAGGATTATTACAAGAAAGTCATAAAAACGCAGCAATAGATACTCTTATGATGTTGAAATCCAACGTAGCCGCCTCTATATCGCAAATTCAAAATGACATCGTCCTATCAAAACAAACATGGCATGAACACGTTCATCTTGTCGATGGAACTAGGGATAATGCGCAACAGTCAGTACAAGAAGGTATACAAAATATACGAAATGAAGTCCATGATTCTTGTGAAGCTGCGGGGTGTGTTGCCAATTCAATGCAAGGTCATATTGGTGAAGCAATAGCTGAAGTCGATGCGTATTCTAAAGAAACGCATGATTTACAAGGGCAGGTGAGTTTTTTTAAGTCTCTTTAACTAAATAGATAAAGTAGTCGGGAAGTCCTTAATTATCGGTCTTGGGCCGTAGCTCAGTTAAGACTCTTCAGTTACTATCAAGCTTTCAACATTTTTTTATTATCTTTTTCAGGGTAATAGAACATTGTTGCAATTCTTATGTCATTAAAATATACAAGATGTCTGTGAACATAGTACTATAAGTTCAACCACGTATTCTAGGTTCCAAAAATATGACGAAAACTGCATATAGACATATGTATATTGAAAGACGCTTTATTTTCGATATACAAGGTGTGAAAGGTTGGTTCCTGAAGATGGTTTTTTATTCATATTTTCGAAATGTTTCGAGATAAATTAATGAAATTTTTTTTGTACTCTTTCCGAATCTCTGTAAACAAAATCCCTTATTTTTTCAGCGATTGGTAATACAGGGTAGCACTTAAAAAGTACCAAAACTTTTCTGTACTTTAGTGGCCATTTTAATAGAAAAATTTTAAATTTGAAGATTTTTATATAAAGTGAAATATTATTATGGAAACTCGAACTATCCAGCACTTTTTTAGGAAATTGAGTTTAATCAAATCGGTGGATACTATGCTTTGTTAAATAAACATTTGCTTTCATACCCAATTAGTATATTTTCAAAGTGTCTACCGTTGGCCTGTACACATGCTCGTAGCCTTTGCTGCAAAGAAAACTAGTTATGAAAATGGTTATATATTAAACTAATTTGTAGAGAAACCAGGAAAATGACTAATACTCTTCTTTTTTTTAACGTTTATATGGAAATTAACTAATTGTTAACATGTTCGCTCCCACGCCGTTTTTTGCTGTCTGCTAACAGTCTAACGTTATGTTTCATTTAATTTCATAGGAAAAATTGAAAAACAATTCAGTATACGAAGTCACATATTAAGAATTAGATGGCGCAGAAAAAAGATCGTGTTGCAAATGTATGACTCTGGACATACGGTAAAATTTTCATACAACATGTCTGCGTCAAACCAATGTGAGATGAACGAAATATACGTCACAGTTTTGTGACGTATTTTTAATACTTTGGAATTCAATAACAGATTTCGAGAGCTACGAATACGTCAGTCCAGTCGTTTGAGCTATATTATAAAAAAAAGTGATGCGTACATAGGCGCATCATAAGCTTATATTACACTGCGACAAAAACTATGTGCAAAAAACTTTATAAACAAACGACTAAATGAAAACTATATGAAAAGAACACATTACCTACTTAATCCAATGCTTTGCTCTCATTTTATTATTTCTATAAAATTTATCTCGACGCAAAGTTTTCAACAATTTGAAAAACCAAATGTTGGGGCCCTAAGATTCAATCTAAATTATCATTGGCCCCATCAGCCGTGCTTTAAGAGTATGTGATTGTAAACTATTTCATTATTTACAGATCAATCAATTCAACGAATGTTTGCAAGGAGAGTTTGATACCCAAATTGATAACTTCTTCATCGACTTAATAACCAATTTGAAGCACAAGAAAGAAGACAAAAAGTTGCTTTTAAATGATTTGCAGCGATTTTCTTCTGTAACCCAGAACGATATAGAAAATTTGGAATCTATTATAAGTTCCCTGACAAATTTGAAATCTTCTATTTGTGAAAACTTTTATTCAAAATTGGATACCCACCAGGAGCAGGTTAAGCAAAAACTCGTCGTAGTAAGTTTATCCTTCCCGTATTGAATATTAGTTTTTATTTTAATATTGATATTTTAACGAAGGTTGATAAAACAAAACTGACTATAGACAACTCTTTAAAAGGCGCCAACCAGCATTTGGAATCGTTAAAACGAAAGATTACGGATATAGAAACCGGGTTCTTGCATTCTCTTTCTGAGAATAATAATCGGGTATTCCAGGTAATTACCAGGCCTCGAGGTAGTGGCGAATGTATTTGAATTTTTAAATTTTAGGGCATGAAAGATATACACAACAGCCTTGACTTAGTGTCTTCCACGTGTAGTAAAGTGAGCAGGACTGTAGACGAACAAGTGGCCGATTGTGAACGACATTTAGCAAGCGTGGATGCTCTCAGAAAAGATATCGAAAATTTGTCCGTTCCATTGCCACGCGCAGGAGATACGCCCCAGTCAAAACTGGTGGCATATCCCAAAAGGTTAGGCCGACAAGCCTTACCTAAAAATGAATTAATAAAGAAGTTTAAGGAGGAATATGGAGAGGTAGGTGTGTTTATTTATCTGCAGTAATACTGAAATAATTGGCTCTAGAAAAAAAACGAGGTCTTGTAGACTTTGACATATGAACTTTGCTTCACAAAATTATCCAAGGAGTCACGTCATAAAATATGAGTACAACGGTTTAAACGATGTTAAAAAACGTCCTATATATCTAATTTTTCTTATTAAACTGTAAAGAAGTTGGACACGGAACCTTGATCTTGTCTTTTTTGCTTCTTTTGGATATGCGCAGACGCAAGAAACAAATTAAGATTTCATGACTAGCTGCTTTATGCAAGTTTAAATTTAAACTGGTCTCGTCAATAAATCCCTACTCTTTTTTAATCGCTCTTTTAATTTACATTTTTAGATCTTTATTTATTTTTTAGGATCTGGAAAATGAGTCATGTAATTTAAGTATGTCTTCAGACTCTTTCGTAGCACTGGAGGTAAGTTGATTATTATAAACGTTTTTTTTTAATGAACCTTTTTTAAAACTTTTTTTCCCACTAGGATTCTGAAGTTGAATAGAAGATTTATTTTCTATGAGAAACAGTTTAAGTTTGGCGTTTTCGGCATTGATGTAAAGTAATTAAATTACAAAATGGAAATTTAGAAGCAAATCTATTTAACGGCCGTTCTTCTGGGTGCAATTAAATTTAAATTTCAATGCAATTCAGGCCAACTTCAAACGATAAGCAAAAGGTCCAGACTTAAATCGTAGAATTGGCAGGTGCAAGGTCAAATATGGCGAAATTCCAGAATAAGTAAATAGTGCTTTTATATAGTTAGTATTACTGCGGATTACTGTAAGCATTATTCGTTTTAGTGTGAATTGATAAATGTGAATAAATATGGGTTTTCAGAGTAGGCTACTTTTTTATGGTTGAAACTCCATCTATTACGATAATATGTTACACAATGTAGACGTCAATTTATAATCCTAGTGCTAGAAACTGAATAAAATAAAAACCCCATCACTCCATTTACGCACAGCGCACTGGTATTTTTTTCTGATTTCTGAAATTGCATGAATGCCAGAACTTTCCGTGCACGAGTTATATTTAGATGTTGAAATTAAATTCTTGCACAATCTGAAATACTTTTGTGGAATTTTTGATTCGACAATGACAGAGATTTTACTGCGATAAAAATGCTATCATTGTCTATTATCGTAAATACAACTGTTAATGATCAAATGCCTCATTCTTAGTGTACAATGAGTGAGAATGAAATTCTTAAAATACATGCAAGTTATTACGATTATTGGTTCAAAACTAAAAATGCACCATTTCGAATAATTCTATAATTATATACAAAATTCGTGATTACATAATGACTATAAGTGAGGGCCGAAAGGAAAAATGTCAGCACTAATTTCATTATCTGAGATACGATTGATCTTTATTGTACAACAAAAATGTAGATAACTTCCGATTTGTCGTCACTGAAAAGTCCAAATGCGAGATTTCACGCAATTGCTGCTTTACAAAAGAAATACCTTATTTGACAACAATTGAACACGAGCCTTAACGTATTGTATAATATGCATATCGAAACACCTTCATTTCTTTTACAAGTTAAACTGGAACCTCAGGTATCAGTTTTAGGATTTGTATGTACCATTTAGTGTCAAATTATTAATATGCTGGCAATTTTAGCTACCACAGTGTCAAATTACGAATGAACCCAAGATTCACTTGCTAGGTGAACACCATAACATACCATAAAAATCATCTCACTGTATTGGAAAGGTCAAACAAATTTTAAGGTTCCATTGAAACTAAAAAAACTGAAATCTGCACCAAAGTAACCTCGATGAACTAAATGGTTTCACAACGGCAAATCCGCGATTGAAATACAGGATGTTGCTTAATGCAGTGTGGGTTTCGGACTCATGGCTCAAGACTTCATATGAATATCCGTCCGGTTAAATTTTTAGCTACGTTATGGGGAAGTTTTCTTTTTAAATACTTTTTTTTGTATCCCACAATACCTTAAATATTATTCTAAATGTTAGCATGCGTCACTATCAAATAAAACCGCCATTTTCATTAGAAAATTTATTCTGTAGCTCCGCAGGTGGCTTCTTTGCACCCATTTGGTTACGATATTATGTACGAAGGAAAACTACGCGCAAGTGATAGTTATGGAAGGGAATAAGTCTTTTTGGTTAGTTGTGTCTAATTTAGGCGAAAATGGCCCCTTACGTTTTTCTCTTCGATAAAGCAAATAAATTGAAATTGACGAGAAATAATTTCTAAACGTATAAATCTAGATGTTCTGGAAGAAGCAACGTTTTTAACTAAAGCGGAAGCGTCACTACTTCTGCATTACTCAATTGAGTATATCACGTTTTAGGCGGTATCAGCTAAAAAATATAACATGGACAGGAACATCTGGATATACGTGCATACATTGACAAGATTGTTTTTTATTTAAATGCGTTGTTAAAGTACATTTTTTTCATATCTAAAGTTCATCTTATCTTCCTGTTACATAGCTTTTTTGCTTATTGTAATTCCTGAGTAAGAAGTGTATGCTCTTATGCGAGATAAAATAATATAATTATATAATATAAAGTATAGATTGAAGATATTTGTTTACGAAAACACTTCGCAATGAAAACACTTGATAAACTGATATAACATTCTGTTTTATTTTAAGTAATTTTATATTCAAGTGTTATTGAGCTATTATTAGCGCAATTCTGGGAACGGGTACTCGGGGTGGTCTTTGATGCTAAAAAAAATGTCTCCGTGAATTAAAGAAGTCGAGACGACGACTAATTCTACTGACCCATCAAAAAGAGTGAAGTCCACCAATCTAACACCTTTGTCCAAACCGTCCAATTCTTTCATATCCGTATCATCCAGTTTGAAATCAAATATTTCGATATTGTCTCTAAGTCTCTGTGGGTTAGTTGATTTCGGAATAGCACAGATCCCATTCTGAACGATGTGTTTCAACAGAATTTGCGCCGGGGCTTTCTTGTGTTTCTTAGCGATCTGATTTACAGTGGGATTCTTCAATATATTCGGCAGTTCAATTCTAAAAATGAAGATCGTCAGAATACGTAGTGATAACAACAGAAATACGGCGAACTTACTTTTTACCAAACTTAGTAAAGAACGTTGTCAATCCTGGATTTCCGAGCGGGGAATACGCAGTGACAGCAATGTTACTCTTCTTACAGAATTCCACCAGTTCTCTTTGTTGAAGATATGCGTGAAGCTCAATTTGCAATGAGACAGGACGAATTCTAGAGTTATCGAGGACATTCTGTATCTGCTTTATGTTAAAGTTGGATAATCCAATTGATTTTGTGAGGCCTTTATCAACTTGCTCTTCCATAGCCTGATTTCAATAATGCTTTAGCATGAGTTAATAGCTCGGGTATTTGTACGTTTACCTTCCAAACGGCTAGGTGATCGGTACTCAAATCTAAATCGATTTTTCCATCAGCCGTCATCGGATGCAGTTCCCCTTCAATGTCTTTAAATGCGAATGGAGTGTGCACAAGATACAAATCCACATAATCCACTTGAAGCAAATCTAAGGACCGTCTGAGGTATTTTGGAACCCCGGCAGTCCTCATTCCCCCTGGTGGGAGTTTCGTGACCAAGAAAATATCCTCCCCTGAAAACATTTTTTTTAAGAGTGCGTTTCAGTAATAACTTATGTGATCAAGAAAACGTTTGTTGAATAACTCGTGTGATCAGGGAAAAAACAAACTTTTAATTTTTCCAGCTTCCATCCATCGCTTCAGGACGTCTCCGATTACTTTTTCATTTTCATAAACGTGAGCAGTATCGATGTGTCTGTAACCAGCTTCGAGTGCCGCTTCAATAGCTGTCTCTAATTCCTTATCGGTCGCCTATTGAGAAAAACTCAGTTAATTTAATTTGTTTTGCAGCGATCTTTTATTTTTCACAAGTAGGTATAGCGTGAGCGTTACGCACAATATATACTGGGCGTTCTAAAATGCGCGCCTCGCATCCTTCCTAACGAAACGAAAAATGAAATTGAAGATTTAATTGCAGGGTCTCGAAGAAGGGCCACTGAATTCCATTTTTATGATAAATATTTTTTCTGGTAATTCCTTTTGCGATAACATGAAGCAATATTCAGGGTGTCCCGTTCAGTTACTGCGTTTTTGAGACATTCTATACAAATAAAAGTTAATACTTCGGACAGGTTAACGGAAAGCCTTCGACTTTTGCATTTAAGTTTTTTTATAGCATTAAAACTACTAAGTTACGGGGAGGACGACGGGTTTCAAGTCTTTACCGTAAAGCGCACTATTATCCACGACTACTTGGTAATGAACTTATATTCAACTTGTTGTAGTCAAACAGGGGTTATATAGCATTCACGGGAATTTCGCTAGGTTTACGAGATGCAGCCTTCATTCGCGCTGGCTATTTGAGCTACAAACGTTGTCATGGCAACCCCTTCACCCATCAATCACAATTCACAATACATCGATCTCAACCGGCTTTCGCTGCCGCGTTGCGCGATCGCACAGCAGCGGCTAAGCAAACTTGGTTAAACACTTGTATAATTTTTTTAAGTTGAATATTATTTACGTTTTAATAGACTTCATCGCCGGTAATATTCGATGACCGTGAGCAAAGCATAGCTTTATACTCTCGCTTGCTGCTTGGGAACGTTTCTCTCCCCTTAGGGAATCAGAGCTACCGGATAGAGTTAGCATGGCAATATAGTACTGTTATTCCAGTATGCTACCATCATAAAGAGCCGTTTTTATTATCTCCACCTTTTGCAAAAATCGTATGTTTTAAGCTAAATCTCACTCACCTGCCAAGTGCCGTAACCAAGAATTGGCATGGACAACTTCTTTCCATTAATTTGGTTTATGTCTATCGTTGGAACTTTGTCGCTCATCGTCGAAATGAAATAACTAACAATTTTATAATTTATTAGTTAGAACGTAAATTTTGTGTTCGATTTCTCGCAGGTTAAGTATACAGGACGAACAAGAGTGGAGAAAGGTAGGAGAGGCGCGTTCACACGTGCGCTGCAGGCCACCGCTAACTGGAGAACTGAACTTGTTTTTTGAACGATTCCGGCAGCGGAAAATAATTATCATTTGTGAAAGAGGAAACATGTTGCCGTATGTTTTGGATACGGTACGCAACGGTACTACCAATAAGTCATCAACAATTTATTAGTGAACCGAGTCTAAGGCTACCGTACATTAATTGTTAACAAACAACCGGTGAATTAACAACTCTCCTTTAATTCACGTAATGATCCACCAATAACACCTCCGTTTCACAGATGCTAGTTTTAGGGCGCTATGCCGTGCAGAATGCCGCAATTCCCCGATATGTATAATAATGATTTTCTCATGCGCTGTCGGGGAACCATGCAGCGGTTAAAAAAATAGTATAATGACTAAACTGTAGTATAACGATAAAGGCCGATGGAAAAATACCGGCCTGAATCGCGATCCGACATATAAATGTACATCTAAGGATTAAAGACCTACTAAAACATCATGCTTCGCTACAGCTCTGCGTTTAATTGACTCGGGCACCCGGCCGATTTCGACCTTAATAAGTCTTCAGTTTAATTTGTCCGAAGTCATATTTTGGGGGGGCGACCTCGGGGGTGAAAACTCTTGCCGGAAGACGATACTGGAGCCCGAGCTACCAGTCTGGGTGGGGTTTCACCCGCTAAAAACCCCCTGTTGCAAAGGATTTCGAGTTTGGATGTGCGAATTCCTCGATCGCGCTCTTGTTCATCTGTGAGCTCGCAGAGATGAGCGGAACTGTCGCCTCTTATTCTATTTCCGTCCTAGGCCTTTTCTTGCCTGTCTGGGGAGGAGTTCGATACCTCCCGCTCTTTCTGACTTAAGTTACCCCACCGACATGGGGTTCTTCTGTCCGTCTGGACGCTTCTCTCTTCGTCGGCTTGATTTTTGTGTTTGTTTCTACAACGACGGATCAGAAGAATCAGAAGGACTACTCTGGTTTCCGTTTTCCCATCATTGCTGAGGAAGCCTTACGGCTGTTGTCTTTTCCTCTTGCCCGCGATCGTTTGCTTGGTCACGTGCAGGTTCTGAAGTCGTGAGAATGCAGGCAAAAATGTCAACGGCAAGCACTTTGGGCCTTCCGTAAATTATCCCGCCAGCCCCATCTGCCGTCCTCTTTCTGACACACCTCGAACATTTGATCCTTCTCTGAGAGTAATGAAGATGATTGAAAACTAGTCGTAGGAAAATCTGTGACGAATAAGGCCTATTACGATTCATGCCTCATTCCAGCACTGCGTTTAACTAACTGGAGTGTCCCAAAGGGCGGTTTCGATCTCTGCCGATTTCTGTTTGCACTTAATCGGCCCGAGATGAACCAAACTGATGGGGTCTAGCAGGATCGAAGGTGGATTTTGGAGTCGAATTAATTAAACACTGAACTAGAACGATGCGAGAAGTCGTAATAGGCCTTAAACGTTCTGAAATTTTTTCCTACGACCGTTTGCATTTATCCCCAAAAATGCACATATTATCATCGCATTGGCAACAGCGCCGAATGCGCTGACCTTGAATCACTCTTATAGTTACTCGACCATGTTTGTGGTTTGTATCACAAATAAACCAATATATACCAATTTATCAGTGTTGCGTAATGTGTTATTTACTTATATAAATAAAAAACAGAACAATCTGTTATGAAATCGCAGGTGGAGGGAAATTGAAAATGAGCCAGGAGAGATTCGGCCCGAGTTTCGTTGGCCATTTTGCGAATGCGTTTAATTTGGGGATTAATTTCGTGTTTTAAAGAGCAATTAAAATCGAACTATTTACAGGAACGTTTGACGTTTTTCACGTTATACAGGGTGTCCAGACAAAATTTTAATATACTTTGAGGGGTATTTCAAGAGATTGAAATGTAAAAAAGTTCTTATGAACAAACTCAAAAAAAAAAGTTTCTTAAAGGAAAATCTCTAAAAATGGTTTTTTCTTGCAATATTTTCGCAACGATTTGCTCTAAACTTATGAAATTCTACATATGCATGTGAGCTTTCCTTGCCTATGTTAGGACTATTAGTCAATTATCTAAAAATATCACGGGGGTATCTAAATTCCTCCTAAGCAAAGTGTGAGGAAATGGTAAAAGGCTGTTATAAATCCCCCCGCGTTTCTTGTTTATGTTAAGATCATTAATTAGCATTATCTGAAAGTGGTACAGGCTTTTAGCCCCAAGATTAGCGTGGGGAGAGAGGGTTGTTTATGTAAGTCCCTTTAGCGTAGGTGAGAAAAATCTATTAGGGTTTGGTACTCGTGAGAAAAAGGGTGGACAGCCCTTCTATCCTATCTGTTCCCTCACGAAGAGGGGATGTGTTCGGGGTTGCATCAGGGGTTCCATTTTTGGGTTACGGGGAGTAAAGAAGCGCTTCGAGAACTTATACCGTTTCTTTTCCACCTTCCAACCGCGGACCTTACATGCACTTTAATACACTAGACTGGGAATGCTGTTTTATATTAATGATTTCAGATCGTGGATAGGAGCGTCACATATATGGGGTGTCCAACGTAAATATTGTCTCAACCTTTTTGTGTGTGACATTTTTCAACTTAAATTACTTTATCGCAAATATTTTTCAGTAAAAAAGGCCCTTTTTTGTCACGTTGTGATAGAGAGTTTTCCAGAAAAATTTGTTTTCATGAAACCGATCCACCATTACATGGATATCGAAGTGCATCTTAATAAAAAAAGTGGGCCTCTTTGCAATAGAAATATTTTTCATTAGCTAGCAACGAGAAGACTAATATCATTGAGGATTCATCACTTGTTCCCAATAAATGATAAAAAAGCCTCCGTTACTCTCGAAACATCCTCTAATTACTTTCGAAAATACTGCGAAAACCCATGTTCAGAGCTCTCCCTTTAAGAGGTTCTAGCCCCATTAGGAAGTAACCTTTGGGGTATGTTTATAAGAATTGTTTAAATTATTATTTTAATCTCTAGAATTACTTCCCCAGTATTTCCACGTTACTTCCCCTGTACGTGCCCATTTTGTTTAATTTTTACAACAAATGTTGACAGTTTTCCTGAATATACAGGGTGTTTCCTAAGTACGGTACATAACTTCGAGAACGCATTCTACAGCTAAGATAAAGGTAATTTTGTTATATAAACTGTATCTCAAAAATGGTTCGTTGCGGAAATACAGGGTGTGAAAATTTCTTTAAAAAATTACAATTTTCACCCTGTATTTCCGCAACGAACCATTTTTGAGATACAGTTTATATAACAAAATTACCTTTATCTTAGCTGTAGAATGCGTTCTCGAAGTTATGTACCGTACTTAGGAAACACCCTGTATATTTAAATTCGTTTTAAAACATTATCTGTGACTTGCGCACCCCGTTGATCTTTTCTGACCATTGCTTTCACAACAGTGATAAATTTCAAGGTATCGTAGGCAATCCTTTCGTAGAGAAACTGTATGTTTGGCGAAAACTTTACAAAAGACAAAAAGTTTTAAAACAAAGCCAAGCATTGGCAAAGAACAAATAAAAGTAATTTGTACAGGGTGTAACAAAAATTGAAGCATTTATTTTTGAAACGCGCGCCATATTTAATGTTTCCACGCATGAACAAAAGAACCCGCTTACGCCAAAACTGGCCAATTTATGCAGTAACTCTCGATTTGAAAATTAGTGAAAATCGGTAAAAGCGTTTAGCAATTATTTTGAAAAAACCGTATTAATTTGAGAACTTCGGTTTCCTGTAGCGGTTAAACAGAGAAACATTGAATGTAGGTGAGTTTGTCTGGAATTCCCAATTTTCGGTTAAGGACTTTTTGGTCAAGGGTTGTACAGTCAATTTGGAGACCCCCTGTATATTTAATCTATTTTGCCTGTTTTGTAATTGAATTAGCTGCAGCACGTGAGATTTATTTAAAATTTGAAAGACATGCGCAATGGTGCACGACTTTATTCACATAGAATTCTTAGCCAAAGTGAAATTGCAAACCTTACGAGTTGGAACCGGGCCCTCAGCAACTCTCGCTGTTGGCTACAACGTTTTAATTACAATCAGAATCGAAAAATAAATCATTTAAACTGAACCAAACAAGTCCATGACAAATATTATTTATGCCCTGGCCAATTAAGATAAATAATTCATAAAAATCATTACAAGTGCAAGTGAGTCGTTAAAATGATAAGAATAACAGTAAACAATAATACACAAATAACCACTCGGTATTTTATACAATTTTAAGGATAAAATGATTTATTATAAAACGAATTACGATCTAAGCACGTTAAGTGAATCCGGCAACAATTCAGGACCTAAGAATTGCCTATGCTAATTGGATCTCCTCTTCATACAAAAAACATGCTATAGATAGCAAAAGCAAGGAATCTGTTAAGGTACCTGCACACGTACAGTAGCCGGCCGTCCATGGTCGGATTGATAGGTACGGCCGGCCGTCCACGGTTGGGTTGACAGATACGGCCGACCGTCCAGGGTCGGGTTGACAGATACGGCCGGCCTTCCAGGGTCGGGTTGACAGATACGGCCGGCCTTCCAGGGTCGGGTTGACAGATACGGCCGGCCTTCCAGGGTCGGGTTGACAGATACGGTCGGCCTTCCAGGGTCGGGTTGACAGATACGGTCGGCCTTCCAGGGTCGGGTTGACAGATACGGCCGGCCTTCCAGGGTCGAGTTGATAGATGCGGCCGACCGTCCAGGATCGGGTTGATAGATACGGCCGGCCACCATCGTCGGTTGATACACACAAACAGTTTCACTTAAGGATTGTGGCCTTCAGTTCTATGCCGTTTACGATACTGAACCGTTACCGTTATAGAATTTGCTACACACGATCGATTTAGGACGACAGTTTTCGTTCTAAAAAAAATGTCGCAAGAAGAATGTGCGGCTGCAGTAATTGTACTATTAAAAGAAAGGTAAAAGAGAAAAAGAAAGGAAATTCGGGTTAAAAACTGACTACAAAAACGTAGCACCTTGTCCGTTATGGAACTGATACGGGAGCTTCGCCACACAAAACTTTCGATCAAAAGCGTTTCAAAATCTATCAGCGACCAAAGAAAGTTTTAATACATTTTTTGTTAATTTCTCGAATCAAAATTAGTTTGGCGAAGCCTTTTGCGACGTAGCCAAAGTCATCAAAAATGGCTACTTTTTTCACTGTTTTGGAGACAGCAATAGCGAGCGTTCCTAAATAAACGCACCCTGTATATCTTAAATATCTTACACCTACTTAACTTAGACACTTACACTCCAAGTCCCATACCCGAGTATGGGCATCTTTAAACCTTCCGCTATTCCCACATATTCCATTTTATTAAGATCACAACAAACAAGCAAAATAAGAGCTTTAATTGCACTTTTTATTCCTTGCCCTTCCTAGTCTCTTACAAAACTGAGGTATACAGTGTAACACTACAGAACCGAATATCGATTCGCACACTTACCTTACTTTCCAGTAGTTTTTTTCCTGTTTATGTTGCCCGAACCAATGTTGAAGCATTGTTTAACAACCTTGATTGATCTGGTTCGATAGTTAGTTAGTCAAAAGAAAGAATCGATCAATCCATCAGTTTCGTATTTAAAATTTATACAGGGTGTCCCAAAAGTAAACCGCTATACGTTAACCATAAGTCCTAGGTCGGAAAATCATTTTAGTTTGCTAAATAAAAGTTATAGTCCAAAGATATTTTGTTACAGAAATACAGGGTGATGAAATAAAATTTAAAAAACCGAAAAACCGATTTATTACTACTACTGCTATATTTATTTTATTATCTTCAAAACCGTTTTAGGTGTTTTAATGACATTTTGATAGCGTCGATAGGAACGTAGGCAGAGCATTGGGCAGTGCAAAATGATTTTTCAGTACAACTGTTGGCGCGCGTGGCGCAACGCCACTGAGTATTTTTCAAAAAAAAAAATACGCCACTGATTTTTCCACAAATCAATTATTTCGTTTAAGTCTTCGTTCCATTCTGAGGGAAATAAGTCCCTTGATATTTTATCGTGCAATGCACCGTTTTTGAGAAAGAAAATTCTGTTATGCATCATATTACCTTATAGATCCGTCGTTTTGCATAAGTTTTCTGTGATAAAACGAAAATGGAGAGTCGCTTAGTAATAACTTATTACCGTCAATGTGATACAAAAATACCTTTTACTACAAATGCGAAAATATACGTTTAGCAAAAACGAATACGTTGACATGCATTTTGTCCATGGAGTTTGCAATGGAAATTCAAGACGAGCTGTAAGAGAATATGGACGCCGCTACTCAAACAGCAGAATTCCAAATCGCTCTATTTTTCGTAAAATAGACGACAAGAGCTGACAATAAGACGAAGGGCAGACTAACAGGGCCATCGTAAGACAAAGCACTGTCGAACGAGGTCGCTACCACCAAGGGAGCGATTGAAAGGACACGTGTGCAAGCTTTTCTTGGGAAATAGGAACTAGCAGATACCTCATCTCTCGGATTTGAGGGACTTGCGAGATCTGGAAAAAGTTGAGACCAAGAGGGGACAGGCAGATGAGATTTGGAAGGGACGAGAAGCGCTCGTGTGGTAGCGAATTCGTTGGTTTTGCCCTTTCTACTTTTTTGCTATTAAAGCACTCTTTGCAAAAACAATATTCGTGGAATTTCCGTTAAACGACAAGTCCGAATCTTAACGTGTGATCCATCATTGTAATCGGAAAAAGAAGCCGAATTCAAAAATGTGCAAATCCAAGATGGCGTCTATAAGAAAAAATAAAGTTGATGATGGTTTCGGAAAATCGAAACGTCAGCTTACAAATTTGACACTGTCGTGTTGTCGAGGGGAAAAAGTGACTACGAAAATGTGTGTTTCAATTATCTCTTCAAAAGAGTCAAAAAAAAAAAAAAAATCAAACACCTTTTTTCAAAATTTTGTATTTTCCCCGATATTTCCGGAAGTAATCGAAATTTTATACTTCTTCAAAGCTCGAAAGTGCGCAACTTTGCCCTAATTTCACCGACCTCGTGTCTTGTCAAATAACCGATATGGTTGAGCTCGTAAAACGGACACCCTGTATATAAAATATAACTTTGGAATTTTTTTTCTGCTTAGACACGACATGTTTTCCAATAATAAACGCAAACTCGGAAGTACAGGTCTGATCATAGAAAATCTCGTGAAACGACTGAAGATGTTGTGTAAGGACGTGTGTTTCCAACCCATTACCAAAAACACAGCCGGTTATTAAAAACATTTAAAACCCAAAAAGTATCGTATTTCGCAGAGGCGTTTTTGTTGTTAGGTAAGCAGGTGATCAATTTAGCGTTATTCTGTTTAAAAGATAAATTCCCTAATCCGTGAAAGGGTTCAAGTCTCCTATAGAGAAAAGGGTAATTTAATACCTTTGGCTCCTGTCTGGTTCTCACGCTTGGCTAAACTGATTTATATACTTTTTTCTTCCTTGATTGCTTCCGAATTGTGTTTATTTTGATATACCTACAGGGTGATCTGTTGACCTAAAGATCAACTTTAGCAGATCGAAGGCGATTTCTAGAAAAAAAAAAACTTATCAAGAAAGTGGGTGGGGTTACGTTCAAGTTGCAAGATGTTAAAATTTCAGAGTTGTTTTTGAGGTATTTTATGATCGAGTTAAGCATACAAATAATTAATAAAAACTTCTAAATAGGCGGCTCAACACCAACCCGCAATATTTACTAACATCTCATCTTAACAATATTATCGGTGGTAGATCTCGTTGGCTCAAGGAGTGATGGGATCATGAAAGCTTCAGGAAGCAAGTGCAATTTTAGTATTTTGCTAAACCTGATAAATTGTCATCTTTTGTTGTCGTGACCATTATCATTTTGGTTCATATCTCTTTGATAATATCTAAAATTTTCTGAGCTAAATATAGGTACAAAATATAGTTTTATGTTGAAGTGGAGAGAAGTAAATATGCAGTTTTGTGGTCTGTGAAAGACACGTTTTTGTTTATTTTAACCGAGATCCCATTTAGAGAAAACGAAGAATGTTCAGCAAAACATTGAGAATTTTGAAGAAGTAACGTTCGAATTGTAATGTACCCCCCGTATTATCTTAGTATATTTCCTTTGAACGTTTAGACACAAGTTCTAAGTTCAGGCTTAATCTGCAAACTACCCTTAATGACAAGCAGTAGCATGTAAGTAAATTGGAACCCCTTGAAAGGGTCAAATTCCCTACAGAAGTCACGCCGATTCGTCCTCAGAAACCGATAGTTAGTGCCTAGTGTTGTCTTGCCCTTGTACCATTGAGAAGTTGAATAAAAGTGTTGTATCTTAATTCTCGTATAATTCCCCACGGTCACGTTACAGAATATAAGAACAAATGATCAGTTGGACGGAGGTAATTTCAGTTTTATTTGATATTCTATTAGCTTCTACGACGCAGCGCTTCTACGATTTAACCCTAATCATATACATGTTGTCCGTTTCTGACCCCCCAACCATGGGGATCTAGGGAACCATAAAAGAAAAGAGAAAAACAACTGAAATTTTTGAAGAAAGTTAAAATTTTTTTCTTAGCTTATTAGGCGAATTGAAAATGATATCTTTTCATGGCAAAAATGACACCTCTTCATTGTAACAATGACAAATGACACCTCTTCATTGCTACAATGACAAATGACACCTCTTCATTGCAAAAATGACAACTCTTCATTGCAACAATGACAAATGACACCTCTTCATTGCAACAATGACAAATGACACCTCTTCATTGCAAAAATGACACATCTTCATTGCAAAAATGACACCTCTCCATTGCAAAACTGACACCTCTTCATTACAAAAATCCTCTCCATTGCATTGATTTTCATGCTCAAGTCTTGATCGCTTCGATCCATTGATTGATTTTAATATGAATTGCTTGAAAACGCATTACAACTTCACTAAACTGATACGTTTCGATATTTCATCCCAAAGACAAACATACAATTTTTGCAAAATTTTGCAAAAAAAACATAAATTTGAAAGTGTATGAATAATTTTCCGTTGAAGTATAATATTTTTAGTTATTGTTTATTTTTATTGGCAATAAATGTTGTTGAGTTTCATTTTGCTTTGAAGACTTCCTTATTAAATCTAGTTTAAAATGCCTTTTGTATATTTTCAATTTCACAAAACTGTTAAAGATACATAGATAAGTGCAGTGGCCTAAGAGATATACGAATACTCTTTGATTTACTGTGTACAGTTTTTAATATCACGTCGAGTGTACTCTTTTGGACATTATTAAATTTAATTACGTATGAAACATTAAGATATCTTTGGTACTATGCATTCAGATGCCTTACAAAGGCAGAGTGTAAGTAAAACGGATTACTATAGGGCACAGCTAATCGGCCATTTGTGCCTGTGTTCTTCTCAAATGAGCACGAGCCCTCAGCCCCTCAATATGACATAGATCCCTACTGAGCCTTTGTCGGGCTGCCTTTACAACCCCCCACAGTGCCATGTTACCAAACAATCTTTTAAATATCTTTAGCAGCAGATCACTTTCAAATTATGCCGGCGGATTCAGGCAAATGGTTCGGCTTACGTAAGCCAAATTACAAAAGAGTAAGTATTAAGGACTTAACAGTTACTGCGATGGTCTTTTGGATGCCGACTATTTCATTTGATTTTTCCGTTCACCGGTTAAAATTCTTGGGCAATGGAAAGGGAGGCAGTCGGCACTTTTGATATCTGTGGGAATGTTTAACGGACACTTTCTAAATCCACAAAATTTTTGGATCAAAACAACTTAAGTGAGCGTTGAAAAATCAGAGGCATGTCTGTGATTAATTCATCTTTCATCTAGAATCAATGTCAAATAGTAAACGGCTTAATCGACGCCATACGTTTACCGATTACCGCTTACGCCGATGTTTTCTTTTAGTGAATCCGCGTGATTTGTCCCCATATTTCGTTCGAATATACAAGATTAGCCACGCAATCTGTTCATTAGAAAATCCATGACTTCACACTATCGCAGTCCAATGAAAATTGGTTTCAGGCTGGAATCGACCATTTTAAATCAAAGTAAAATATCAAATATGTAAGTATAAGTAAATACAACTATAAAGTATAATATAAGCCACATGCCCGACATGGCCAGATTTCAATATTCGTTATTCTCAAAAATATTTGGTCCTGTATAATAGAATTTTTACCCCCCTTTGTTGCAAGAAGTAAAATTTAAATACAATCCCACTTGCACAACACACTTGAAGTAGTAAACTCTAGTTTACTATTCCAAGATCCATTACATCTACAGATGCGGAGAAAAGTACGGAATATTTTGAATCCATCATGCTATTATATCAAAATAGTTGATTATCAAAAATTAAACATATGCAAAAAGCCAAGTATATATTTAACAATATTATAAACAAAAATATCTCAATGAGTATTTGTTTTACACCCATTGAGTGTTAAACAAGCTTCTACTATTTTCTTCTTCTAATTTCAAATATTTAGAAAAATATGGTGTTAAATTAAAAAAAAAAAACGTAAGTTTACATTGTATCTTTTTTTGCGCACCCTGTATAAATGACAATATTTTCAAAATGTGCCCTATAAGGTCGTACATGTAAGTGTAAAATCAATTTTTCATCCCAACCATTAATAAAGCCGTAATCGCCCGAAGCGCTTTTATTGGACCACCCTGTATATTCAAAAATATATAAACAAAAACAATTAATTTCATTTCTACAAATATAAAAATAAATAAAAAGCAATAAATTATGCCGGATAAAAGAATGGAATACTTCGTAATATCCATAATAATCAATATCAAAAGTTTAAATAAACAGCCTGACATCGACGGTGCACAAAATCGATTAAATTTCCGCTAAATGGAAATAGGAATATTCATCCATTCTTTCTATAGGACTTTCCACGATTCATCTCGATTTGACACATTTCTGTCTCAAATTTTTAGTTTTAAGTGTTCCCAGAGACGCTCAATCGGGTTGAAATCCGGCGACTGAGACGGCCACTCTAATACGGGAAGGTTACTGTCATTCAGCCAATTTTTTACTAATCGGGATGAATGTTTAGGGTCTTTGCCTCGCTGGAAACTCCGAAGTAAATTCATATCTTCATCAGCAAATGGCAGCGTACGGTTCTTGAAGATAGCTTTGTACTGAAACCGACCCATAATGCCCCCAATTTTGACCAATGGTCCAACGCTGAATCGAAAAAATCATACCCATACCATTACGCTGCCACCGCCATGTTTCACTCTTGGTTTTTGATAGTTAAGATCAAACTCGGTCCCCACAAGTCGACATACAGGGTGTCCCGTAAACCTTGGATAATACTTCGGCTGATGGAAGGCCCATCCTGTAGAAGTCAAAAAATGGAAAAATAGCCTAGAAAATCTTACATATTTCGAAAACCGTCCAGAATTGTTCCAAGGTATCTTAATAATATCTAACACAAAACAAAATTCCACGCTCGAAAATGCTTTAATATACAGGGTGTCCCATTTGAAATAAGTAAGTTATTAAGATTTGAAATCATGCAGCTAGCGAGGTGTGTTGTGGTGGTTGTGGAAGACTTTTTGCCAAATCGAAATACGTCAAAACGCAGCTTATTAGGCCCTCTTAGAGCCCCCAAACGCCGATTTCGAAATTCTCAGCGGTCAGACACTGAATTTCATTTGATCTTACAACTCTCAAAATTTCAAATTTTCCCGGCGTAACTTGGAAACTGTACATTTTACACAACAAACACTTCACACAAACTACCCGTAAACTTTAGGAAAATCCCGAAAATATTTAAAATAATTAGGACGCCCCATTTAAAATAACGCAGTTGCTAGCTAGCTGCTTCCGGTCTAACCGGAAGTGCCGCAGTTGTAAAAGTATTTCACTTGAATTCAAAGTGGTCACTTTCGGCCTGAAACCAGTTTTCATTCAGCTGCGACAGTGGAAAGTCAAAAGTTTTCCAAAAAACGGGTTGTGTGGCCGACCATGTATTGCGAGAGCTGTCCTTTGCAAACGACTGATGTAAGGGTAAAGGGCATAATAACAAATTAAAAAATTAATACAAATATGATATTACTAATATAGCCAGTGGGATGAAAACCTAATTAACGGGTTCAAAAAGGTGTAACAAATGAATGATGACGTTAGGCAGCCCGGTGGTCTAATTCCCATAATCGAATGAGCCACTTTTAATGGAACCCTCCGAATTTAAATACGTTTTATTATGTAATTGATACCATTGAGGGCTAGAAGGTCCGCTGAGCGATAAGAATATAAAGAATATTGTTTAATTTTTGATTAGCTGGAAGGCTGCCGTTTAGTGTTCATTTTCCGCTTGTCAAATATGCTTTGGGAGGTAATGCTAATGCTCCTTAAATGTATCTACACATATGAATAATGACTCTAGACTCTGTGAGAATACAGAGAATATTATTGTATTATTCGGCGACTCAAACCTGTATCAAGTTAGGCTACACATGTAGACTGATATTTAAATTGTTTTGGGGTGTTACTAATTACACTGCGTACTAACCCGAACTAACCTGAACTAACCTGAACCAAAGGGCGAAAACTAAGGAAACTTTTTAATATGCACATACACTTACATTAACTTGGAAACAAATAAAATGTTGTTATAAAGGTATTTAATTAACAAAATAAGAGAGTTTTTAACATACCAATGTGTTCAATGTCACTAAGAAGAAAGAAACAACAAAATAATTTACGAGAAGAGGCCAGGCAACACTAAGAAAACGAATTTAAAATTTAAAAAAATTGTTGAATACATCGCAATAAATACACAAAATAAATTAACATGTAATGGTTAGAACGTCCCGTATCTGCTATGATTTCTGCACATCTTCTTCTCGCCGATTCGAGAATAGTGTTGATTTTTTCCATATCCGTGGTCCTCCATGCTTCTTGAATCCCTAGCTTTAAATCCGTTTTATTCGAAATAGTTCGTTTCCTAACCTGAACTTTTAACTCACCCCGTGAGTTTTCAATAGGATTCAGATCGGGATTTCGCGCTGGCCAGACCAAAACGACCATCTTTGCTTTTTTAAGTCAAGAAGTAACTATTGCCGTTTCGCGTTTCAGGTCGTTATCATGTTGAAATGTTCAAAAAAAACAGGCAAATTTTCGTCACAAAATCGTTCCATGGTATATTTGAGATTATGTACATAAAGAAATTTGTCAACTTTTCTATCAATAAAACTAATTGGACCAATTTTAAAACCGGAAGAACATTTCCCAAGAAGAACAAAGCCTCCTCCTTGTTTCATGGTAGGTAAAGTATCCTTTGAATCATATCGATTACCTGTCGGACGCCTTCCCTATGAAATCCCATCGAATCCAAATTCATTTATTTTTGTCTCGTCGCTAAATAACACTTTTTTACAAAACGTTTTATCCCAATGCAAATAGTACATATGGATATACAGGGCGATTCGCAACGCAACCGACACTGAACAGGTGCGTGTGGGGGACCTTAAACATGTCGATTTTTTTAATCGATTTTTTTTCCTGATGCCTGCGGTGGCTGAGATATCGATTTCCGAAGATGAAAAATTGAAAAAATTCTCTATTTCAGGCAAGGCTTAACCTAGAATCACCATATTTGAAAAATATATAGAAACGAAGAGTAATAGAATTATATAATAGAGAATTTCTCCAATTTGGTTTACAAAAAATGATGTTTATTATCGAATTCTTAAGATAATGTGATGGGTTTCATTAGCATTTAATGGATAGTTTCTTTTCGATTTCACACTGATCAGAATTGTACCGAGAAATTTGTCGATTCATCTGATAATTCAAAGTATCACAATTTACACCACTGCAAAGAGGATTGAAATTGACACCGTCTGTTTCAAAAACCATGAAATGACTCGAGAAAAGGCAAGAATTTTTAATGGAAGGCATCTCAATGAGAATCTGAGCCATCCCTGCGTGACGAATTTAATATCTAAATTCATGGAAAATAGATCCATTGCTAACAAAAAACGTGAAAGGCGACACATCGTCACGAGGCTGCACAGATTACCATTTTGGGACATACTGAGCAGCATTATGTAAATTAAGAGAAGCTTATGTTAAGTACTCGAGAATTAGAAGCAACACCAGGAATTCCACGTAGTGATATTCAGATGATCTTAAAAAAGCATAATTTCTATTCCTCTAAAATTCACCCCATTCAAAGACTCAATGAACACGATTCAAATCGTCGTATTCAATTTTGTGAGGTGATGAGTGAAGGAATTTTGATAAATCCCAATTTTCCATATTCTACATGCTTTTCTGACAAATGCACATTCTTTTTGAATACTTTCGTCAACAGACATAATTGGGGATATGGGAGTGATGGAAATTCTAGAATTATGAGACAACAGCATTCACAGCATCCAGAAATATCGAATCGTATTGTGGGACCTTTTTTCTACCTGATAACCTGACGGTTGGATCTTACCTCAATCTGCCTCAAGACTTCATTTACCCTCACATTGAGGATATCCTGGAAAATAACAATCAGATCACAGAGAATAATTTTTTTTTCAACAGGATCCGCCCTGCTATGCAGTTCCTGTGCGTAATTTTTTGGATCAACATTTTCTCGAACGCTGAATTGATACAAGAGGTTTCATTGAGTGGCCCCCAAGATCTCCTGATTTAACACTATTGAACTTTTTCTTATGGGGTCATTTAAAAACTGTCGTGTATAAAACAAAATCTACTTTTTTAGAAGCTCTTCGTCATCGAATAGTGATAGTATGTGGTAGAATAACTTCCAAAATGCTACAAAATGTTCGGAAAGAGGTTGAACAAAGACTTTATTATTGTATGAAAATAAATGGGTCACAATTTGAACACTTAATTAAATAAAAAATAATTAATATATATTTTTTTAATTTATTTCACCGATGTTTTAAAACGTTTTTTTTTAATATTTAAAGTTGGAACAAAAAAGTGTCAGCATACTTATAAAGAGGATTATAATAACTTCGATTTGATGCGCCCCTTGACGCCCATGTCATTTAAGATTCTTGAAGGGATTGCCGCTTCGTTTAGGAGAATGGCTCTCCACCTATGAATTTATGATCTAAAAATGTTCTCATTAGAAGTAAAATTGACGTGTCTCGGGATTTTCCAAAGAAAAAATTCCATTCAAAACGTTTCAGGTGGACTGCTTTCTATAGGACACCCTGTATTTGATTCTTTACAAAAAATTGCGGATTTTTTAACTTATTTTCCATGTAAGTATCTGCAAGCTTTCGGGGCCGTGGACTGAATAAAGGTACTGATTAGTATAGGGGGTATGAAAGTGACGTTAATTGAAATGCATTTATTTTCAGTTGGTGACATGACGGGCATAGATACGCTCACGCCCTGCTTAATTCATAAGCGAAGCCAGTTTATTTCGTACTTAAGATAATCCTATCGTCGAACTGCTATAATATACTACTAGTTAAAGGTATTTACACCGCGTTTTGACTATTTTAAGCAGAATTTGACGTTCTTTTGAATTGCGCAACAAAAATTATAGCTTTCCGTTTAAGTTTTCAGAAATAAGCTAGAATATTACCATGGTATTGAAATAGCGCCGCCTAGCGGTTTTTGTGCCAGACTAACATGAAATGACATAATCACCACTTCACAGCCTACAACAAGAAGATCATTTTAACAAGATATTGCAGTATAATTTTGTGTTTAGTTAATGTTGAGAAAACTGTGTTTTTTGAGCTGATACCAAAAGCTTCCCCCAACCTTTAATTTCAAAAATTCAGAGACACTCTCTACAAAAATTGTAGCAAATCATTTCAAAAATTGATATTTTTTATTTAAAATATATACGTTTTTTCGGATAATTTTTACTAAAAATCGCCTTTTATTGATTAGCCATATAAAACGCCCTTTAGCGATATAGTTACGAATTTAAATACATTTTACCGCTATTTCTTATGGCCGATTTAGTTGCAATATTTTTTTCTCAGGACTTCACAATAAGTAGTTCCCCAGATACAGTCGACGCCCTCTCTTAATTGATCATCCTGTACATGAGGCATACACAGTAATTCGGGCATTAAAGGGTCATTTTACACCTCCACCATTGACATTGACTGAAGCGAATTTTCCAAAACATTCAAGGGCGTTATGAAGTCGCTACATCTCGAGGAGTATGATCCCTCCCCTGGAATGTGGACCTAAAAAGCCACAAATTATCGTGTTTATCATGCTAGATCTGCAATTTTCATCCATGAACATTAACATTATATTAAAAGCAAAATTATAAAGTGCTAAGCCCTTGATTGTATCGGGCAATTACTGCATCCACTTCAAATTATCCAACTCTTCAAAACGTTTTCAGGTATACTTTTGATCGGTGTATCTAGCTCCAACGATTTCTAAACAAAAAAAAAACTGCAATGATAATAACAAGTAGGTAAGCAAATAAACCTAATCCATAACTAATTTGCCAACAATACAAAACCACTTATAGTCTTCAGATTTCTGCTTCTGATAAAACTTGTCAAGATTCACAACCCGATAACTCCCTGTCAGCTTGCGTACCTACCCATTTAAAAGATTTGAGAAATGTTTTAGGGGATGTTTCAATGTTTCCAAACAGGCTTAGTCTCGGTCGTCCTTTTGTGTTTCGATGACATGCGGCTAAAAAAGCCACTTGAATTAGATTTTAACTTAAAAAGAATTAGTTTTTGATTGGGTGATTTGATAATCATCTTTGGTGAACCACATATACATAACGTATTGTAGACGTATAGGTGGAGAGCCTTCACGCTAAAACGTACATCCTCCTTAGTTATTCTATTCCTACTGGCCTGATCCAGATTTGACTGGAAGCAAGATTTTTTTTTAATGAAACACCCTGTATATTGTTAGTCCTGTAGATGAGGCGTCCTGTTCAGGTTTTAAACGTGCGTACGTTCACGTAAAAATTTAGTGAAAATATTTTTTTAAATCGGAACATGGCTGTATCTTACTGAAAACCCGTGTCCTAAAATGCACCCCTTAGGAGCTGGAGCCGTCGAAAGTAGGGCGAAAAAAATCGATTATATCGAATCGTGAACGCGGTTATTGATCGGTCAAATTTCGTGAAAATTTGCAAGTCGTTGTTTGTCTTAGGGGCCCTATTCATTTTCTGCCTCAAAAATCATGCGAACTAAATTCAGAGGAAAATTTGCAAAAATATCAAGAATCGCGGCCCGCCGAGTTTTTTTAGTTTGTCGTTTTCATAGCATTGCCCTTTCGTTCAAAATTGATTTCCTTGAAAACGGTTAGTTGTATCAAGATATCAAAATGGGCTACGCAAATTCTAGCCCCTCCCCCTCCAACCCTTCTGAAATTCCGTTTCCATAGTTTTTGAAGCAAAAATGGAACAGAGCCCCTAAAGTAAACAACGACTTGCAAATTTCCATGAAATTTGACCAATCGATAACTGTGTTCGCAATTGGACATAATCGATTTTCTTCGCCCTACTTTCGATGGTTCCAGCGCCGAAGGGGTACGGATACAGGAAGAAACAGTCTTATTTTGACCTCAAAAACGCTCTTAAAATATTTGCGCCCAATTCTGACCACCTTGTGTAATTAATCATATTGTCTTTAACAGTTTTCGCGCAAATGAAGAATTTCTGTTCGTGTGACCATCGCACTTCTGTTGATGCCTCCAGGTCAAAAATTAAATAAAAATATGTCGCAAATACCTAGCACTTGGTTTTTTTGGTGTTAACCATGACAGCGCATGCTCAACACTTAGCCATGAATGCAGGTTTTCCTGAAATAATTCACGGCTCAAGGGCTCTGAAGCTATCAAATTAATATTGTTTTTTTTTTTCCAAATAGTTGCTACACGCTTCCATTGACGTTCGTCAATTTTGGAACTAGGAGTTACTACATAAATTGGAGTGTTTTGACTTAGGATGGGCCTTTTTTTAATTTTTGAAAATAGTAAAAATGGCTCGCGGTTCGTGAATAAAAATTTCCATTTTTGTTATCCTGCGCATAAATTATTTTAACTTTTTCTCTGCTACTAACTGACTTTACTTGCAAACTTTTTTGTCTCTTGTAAAATTTTCACTACGCATGCGGTTTCTCGACGAAAAAAATCCACCATACCTCGCAGTTCATTGTTGTTGTTTAGCCGGCACGAAAACGTGAAGAAGTTTAAATTATAAACAATTACCCACCTAGTTTAACTATTGCAATAAACGTTCAAAATGCTGCCCGTCTTCTTTAGTACATAAATTCGTTTCAAAAAATTACTTTGTACTTTGGGCCTTGTTTCGGGCTCTTTTCAACGTAGTTTTCCCACCCCGGCTAAGGTAAGCGCTCTATTTTTCTGCAAGCTCAATACTCAATTACACCGTTGTTTCCGGGATACCATGTATTGTATTCCTAGAAATTTCCCACCAAATTTGCCCACACAATCGGCACCTACCGAATTAGCGCATTTTCTAAATGGCACAAAGTTGTTAATAGGAAATTCTACTATTTAAATTTCAATACATCATCTCCGTTTTACATTGTTATTACCGTGTCACAAGGAATCCATTAAGATAGATAGTCACAAAAGGAGATTAGAAATTCAGAAGCGGTAACCAGATCCCTTACCAGGCGTCCGCATAGTGGTAAACAAACATAATAGGCCAAAACAATTTTCCGTCTAATTGGTCAGACACAGATCCGCTGGAGCAAAGAGATACAGATCTCTACTAACCACCTAAATACCACGGTGGGGGAAATAAAAGAGGGTAGTTAAACTTGATTCTGTTTAGTTTGTTTTTCTTGGTACTTGGTTTTGGTAGTGTACCACACCTTATCACGTACACTGCGTACATAAATTAATTTATTATAAAACATTGCTATCATGCACTGTCTGGTCGTGGCAAAATGACTGCGCACAATAAGGGTGACACCCAAAGTCACGACCTGGAAAATCGAGTTGAAGATCATGACACTCCAAGACACTCAGATTTTAGCATCGATCATATTTTGAATAGAGCGGGTAGAAACATATCAAAAAATGAAAATGTTGGTGAGAAAAATGGTGAAATTGTGAATTATCAGTGGTTACAATGTTCCAGATATTGCCCCCCCAAAATACCGAGTGAGTACTATTTTAACTAATGTGAATTGACAAGGTACATCTAGTCGCGGAATTACAACAGAAATCCTGATTTCGTAAGTCAGTTAACGGGTAATGGACAGCAACATTATCTACAAAATTCATTAAAAAACGCCGTTTTGTGTAACTTGTATCAGATTGTGGGACCTCGCTTCCCTCGTTCCGCAAAACCCTATTCGTTACGTAAAATTATGCATTTCCTCACTGGTTACATCAATAGCACACTTCGGACCTTTTTAAAATAAAAAATAAATTTCACTTCTTGTGGCTAATTAGATTTGTTAACACAAGCATCACGCATTATACCGTGCGTTTAGCCATACAGGACGGTTCAACGAAAACGTTGCAACTCGATTTTCAAAATTTAAATTGAAAATGTGTAAAAACGCTCAGACCCGTCGATTTTCCATTCGAGGGGGCAAATTTTCTGTTGTGTATTCAATTCTTCAACTTAACTCTCTGAAAAGGGGTGACAGTTCCTCTGAAAATTTCTAACGGGAAGGTATGTGGAGTGATACCTCATTTTAAAGGTAGTTGTGCCCTGATTACGACCTTCAAATTTGAAATGGTACCCATTATCATCATTGATATAACAGCTTGCTCAGAGTTTATGAGGGAAAAAGCTGTTAGTTGATAATTCATTTATCTCAATAAGAGCTGCAGACGTCAAAATGAAAGTAAGCAGACCTTTAAACGTAAAATGTCACTGAATCGTTTCAACAGAGTCAAATTTTCCTGAATTCCACCAAATTACACCCGAAACGTTACGTAATGTAAGACAACGGTTGCACCTCACCGATCAAAGGTTATCTCCATCTCCACAATAAAAGAAATTTTGTTGTCGAGAGAAATATCGGTCATTTCTAGCATTTTGTAAATTGATGAGAAAAGTAATGCGAACACTTTTAGCATTTCCCCACCTTTTTAAAGAAAAATTTGAGGGGTAAAATTCACTTCCGTCAAAACGATTTAGTGATATCTCACTTTTAAAGGTCTTCTTATCCTCATTTGGCAGTCTACAGCTCTTACCGTGAGGGATTCCCCACAGACTTCGACAAGCTGTCATATCAACGGGGACAATGGCAGTGGCTTTAAACTTGGAAGTTATAATTAGAGTACAATTTCCTTTAAAATGAAGTATTACTCGACACCACTTCCAATGAGGAATTTTGGGGCTGATTGTCACTCCTGCGCAAGGGTTGAAGTTGCAGAGTTGAAATTATACTAAAAAATTGTTTTCGATAAAAAAAAATCGACGAATCCGAGTGTTTTTACACAGATTTATTTTAAACAGTGGAAATGGCGGTGCAAAGTGTCCGTTGGTCCACCCTATATAAGAAGAATATATAAAATTTTCACACAATATACAGGACGCCCAAAAACTTATAGTACTATTTTCGCGTTTTTTTTTCTAGTATAATTTCGCAAAGTAGAGGCCTGCTTGGGCCTAAAGATATCAATCGATTTTAAATTTTGGATTGTATCTTTTTCCATGAATTTGTTCTATGTTGGACAAAATGGTGCCTTCATCATCCCCACAACCATCTTCCCTCATCATATTATAGAAGACGTTTTTTTGAATTTTTCCATTGCCCGCATGATTTTCACGATATTGGCATTTATACATTTAAAAAATCCCATATGATTTTAAATTGTGGTTGAGTTTATTTATTATTGTTTCAAAATAATATCATATCTTAAGTCAATGCTACGAGATTTGGTTACCTCATAAAAGTAGTGAGCAATTATTATTTATAAATATAAGTAATTGTTTGCAAAATTCTTACTGATTCACACTAGGCTTCGAATATAATTTATAACAAGGCTTTATATATTTTTTTTCTAATTAAAAACAATTGTGTCTTGAGGATGCCGTAAGAGAGTCGCGAAACGTCGGCAATTTTACACGACTGTCTTTTTGTTGACCCCTTTCCCGTTTTTTTTTTATGAGATAGTGAAACAATATAATATTTTATCGCACGGTTTGTCGCACGAACGAAATATTTATGAATAACAGTGGTTTTTCCTTGTTCCAGGAATTCAAAAGCGAGAAATTCAAAAACGTCAATTGGGTCGCCATCCGAGAATTCCATTCACGAGCTATCAGTTATCAACTCTGGAACAAAAGTTTAAGGAAAGTCCTTATCTTAGTAGCGAAGAAGTGATCTTGTTATCTAGAAAACTACAATTGGCAGATATAAGGGTCAAAATCTGGTTCCAAAATCGACGAGCCAGGGAGAGAAGGGAACGGAACGGTGATATGAAACTCAAGGATGACCGACCAATTTTAGAAAGAATTGCTAACATCTGCGCCGACGATGGGAGCTTTGAAGATCCTACGATACATCTAGGAAATGAAGAACCAGTTAACAACCCTAAGTCATTTGAAGTACCTCAAAATTGCGAAGCTTTCCCTACTCAGACGAAATCTTTTCGTTTATATAAAAATGCTTCGTTACACCTATCTCGACACATGAATGTATTTCTTCAAAATGGTATTTCTAGTTCTTACCTTCTATCAAATGGTATACCTTACTCACCAAATATAAATTTTGTAGATAATAGTAATATAAATAATGATTCCTGAAAATTGGTCTTTATTTCATGGCGTAGATAATTAATAAATACTACATAATAGTAATTAGTATTTACTGCACTCATAGCAGTTTGCTTCTAAGCTATACAGGGTGTCGCATTGAAAACCGCCATTAGACGTTTTGGGGAAACTATGAATAGCAAACTTACAAAATTAAGTGGTTTGTTAAGAGCCTTGGGGCTGAATCATCTGAAATATTAGGTCTACCGGAAAGCTCTGCACAATAATTTCGGTTCAAGTTTAAACATGTATGCGCTTACTCGTTTGAGCCCTATAGGGCCTAGTTTCTTTATAACTACATGTACATATATGTTTCCTTTGAAATTAACTACAGAATCTACAGATATCTCATGTCATTATTAAGCTAGGCGCGATCGTGAAAACATGGGTACTAATTATGTTCATTTGAGGCTCTGCATGTTGTGTGAATTTCAACGGGGTAGAAATGCTACCGAAGCATGTCGATATTTAGTGAAAGTTTTTGGAAGAGCTGCAGCTTCAGAAGAAAATACATGTAGGAGATGGTTCGAAACATTTGAAGCAGGTGATTTCGGTTTTAGTGATAAGGCACGCTCTGGGCGGCCATCTTTCATTGATGACGATATTGTAAAGACCATGATACTCCAAGGTCCTTTTCTAACAACATCGGAGATCGCGGAGGAACTTAACTCAACACAACAAACCATTTCGGACCATATTCGGAAGTCAGGATTAAAAATGTACACTGGGTACTTACTTACATCTTCTTATACTTTCTCTGGGTATATTAAGGTCCAAACTGGCCATTCTAATGCTGTTTCAGGGATTGTCGTTGAAATATGGAAAAATTTCGTTGTTATTTAGAGAAAGTCGACGACGTCCATTTTGTCTCGTTACTTCGACTTCCCGGTCTACCTCGATGTCCGATGTCGAATTCTGCATTCTGCCGCAGCTTCTGCTGCCGGACGCACGCACGTTGTCACCAAAAAGACGAACAATTTCTGTTTTTCCTCTTTCACTTGAATTTTCCACAATTATCACGATTAATAGTTCAATTTGTATTAAGAACGAACAAGTTCTAATGTCGATGTTGACGCTCGTTGCGCTTGTTTGACAGTTAAGCACTTCACTTGTTCTCCGTAGCCGACTATGAATTTTTCAAAATAAATATATACTGAGGGTGCAGTTTTAATTCTTCTACAAAATCGTTATTACTCAAAATTTTTCGATAATATTTTGCACAGGCCCGTTTTGAGGGGTGGCCAATCCAGTGGCGCGCGCAGATTTTGTCTAAAAAATCGCTAATATGATTTATTAAAATTTCGCTCCTAAAAGCTGCCTTAGTAGGCCTTGAATTTCATGTCAACGAGGCCATTTTCGATGAAAATGTGCAGTTTATCAAGCTCTATAATTAAAAAGAAAATCCGGGCCAAATCGCACAATTAATAAACCTTTTACTGACCGACCTCAAAACAAATGGGTCACACTGTATGTACCTTGAAAATTATTATTTGTAAGGAAACCAACGTATTAATAAACTTGTATTAAAATTGAACGTAGAATCCAAAAATGCAATACTATATAGGCTGTTCCATTTAAAATAAGCAAGCATCGACTTCCGGTACAACCAGAAGTGTGACGTCAGTGAAAATATTTTAGATGTGGTCGCCTCAGGGCTTTTACCAAATCAAAAAATTTTCGTAACTTCGCTACTCATAGTTTTCCCAAAACGTCTAATGGCGTTCCTCAGTAAGATACCCTGTATTACAGCATTGCTACAGTTATTTTTTCTGTCTTGTATTGACTACGATAGAATTTAAGTCCGAGAAACGGCAGTTAATTTTCCGTAGTGTTGTCAAACTTTTGACAATCTTAAATTTCCTACATTTAAAAAATGTATAACATACAGGGTGAGTTATGAAGGACTGTACATACGTACACTACCGCTCCAAAGTATTTGAGCATTCTTATCTTGTCGTATTATTTAAATAAAAAAATAGCGTAAATATACCCTTTAAACACAATTAATTACTTCTCTCCAGCACGGTAATTTTGCGCAATAATGTAGCAATTACAGCTAATCTGAAGAGGTTATTATCTACGAAACCATAAGTTTAAGAAAAACCGTTATGAGGCATTAAAGAAACGCAGGTGTATTACTATTTCATAGTGATCAGGTCGGGAATGAAATAAAGTGCTAGAAAATTCACAATAGTGCATTAAAGAGGAGAATTGGATGATCCAAACGCGTGCGCTCTCCAGTGACTTACCACAGGAGTGGCAAAAGCAATCGACGAATCGCCAAAGAATTGCACTCAGTTCGCTCCGCCGTTGACTACATTATGAAAAAATACCAAAAAACTGGTAGTTTTGTAAACAAAGAAAGGCCTGGAGGATCAAGAGCGACTACACCTACAGATGATCGTGCTGTGGCATTGATTAGTAAGAAAACAGACGTAGAACTGCTCCAAAGGTAACTGCAGGAAGAAATATTGCGCGGTTAAAGCCAGCTACTGCATCTACAGCAACAAGTCGCCTACAGGAATATGGTTTTCATGGACGAATAGTTATGAAGAAACCCATCTTACGCAATAGAAATAAACAAAAGCGACTTCAACGTGTCCGAGAACATCAACATTGGACAATAGAACACTGGAAGAACAAAGTCATGGACAAATGAGTCGAGATTCGAATTGTTCAGCTCAGGAAGACTTGTGTTTGTTCGTAGATCGGTAGGAGAACGTGCAACAAAGGAGTGCCTTCTGTGGACTGTTAAACACGAAGGCGATTCAATCGAGGTTTGAGATTGTTTTCCTGGCACAGCTGTGGATGGCATCGTGAGAATCGAAGGGATTTTGGGAAAAGAAGGATACAACGACATTTTATAAACTCTTAATTTAGATTTAAATTACATATCTAGTGAGGAAAGCATAACAATCATCCTGTACATGCAAGAGTCAACTCGACTGGTTTGAAACCTTAGACTCTTATGCAGTCCTTATTACGCAATTAGTTTGACGCTCATTGAACTGAACTACATTGTATGGAAGAAACAAAGAAAAACATGTTTGTTAAGTACACTTTTATTCGAATTTGGTAACCCTCAATACTTCGAGAGATTCTAACACACAGTATTGCGTTTATCTCAAAAATAGTTAATGTTTAAAATCTGTATAATACATAATACAATGTTTAAAAACTGGCAAACAAAATCACAAAATAGGCCGTCTGATTTATCTTTAAAGCTATGCAATAATCCATATCCATTCAACAAATTCTTAATCGACCATGAATTTTACGGAAAATAAATAGATATTTTTTAGCATTTGATGATATTTTTATTAAAAAATCTGGTAAATAGTACTAGGCGGCAAGTTCAGCACTGTTTTTTGTTGCATTATTAATTCCTTATACAGGGTGTCTGGAAAATGCTTTGTTAAACTTCAAAATGCGACCGCTTGGTTCACTTTATGAAGACAAGTTCATGTAAACGTAGATTCCAAAACGCTTCGCATCCTAGACGTCCTAAAATTTCAATTTTTCTTGTAAAATTCCCCTTCACAACTGCTTCAATGTTCGATTTTAAATTAATTTTTTAATTATCCCGTAAAATCAGAAAAACTAGATTTTAATAATCGGCCTCAGAGTTCACAGGGTCATTCTTTCTGTAGGACCACCCCCATTGCTATCCTAAACTCTTTTGGAATCCCTGTTGGCCGCTCAGGACCAAAAATTCGAACTCCTTGTTCAATTTAGAAATTTTTCTCTTTTGTTTATTTTTCACATCCCGAACTGCTTCGAAGCTATTTACCCGGTATTTTATCCATCGATTGTAATCAGTTTCATGCATGTTCCCTGAAGATTTTCAAATACTGGTAAATCAAAATAACATTATTGTTGTTCGTGCTTCCACCAATAGGTCGAACACCGCTGCGGATACGGATAATGTAAAAAAAAAAAAAAAATGCATAAAGATGCGAATCGGAATTTTAGGAATTTTGCTTCGAGCGATGTACAAAAAAAATTGGGATGAAGCAAGAGGGTCTGACCTCGGGAAAAGAATTACTCGGTAGGTATGAACGACAACTTTTTAAATCTAATTGTTCGGATTTCAAATTCCAGTACAAAAATTTCAACTTGGTACGTGTAAAATCAAAGCAGTTCTGGTTAGTTGGGGTTAAAAAGTGAAATCTTAAGAAAAAATTGGAAATTGTAACATTTCCGAATTTAGGAAATGAAACGTTTGCGGACTTGCCTTCATACGAATTTTTCTAACCGAAACTTATTCTTCATAAAATGACTCACAGAATCCGACACTGCATTTTAAGAAAGTCGTTTCCGGACCACCTGTATTCAGACTGGTTCTGGCGAGTTTCAGTAAAAGATGGAAAAAATATCAAATACAAAAGTTGTAAGATTCCCCCTAAAATATCAGAAAGTATGAGGAGTTCGATGACTCAAGACATTCTTTATGATATTGCAATGACGCTATAAACTTTATCACAATTTATTACGTGTAGTTTTGGTTTCTGATATTAAAAAAATATAAAATATGTTGACTTTTGATTTTCATCCATTTTCGAACTTTTTGCATATAAAAATTACGCAAATAATTCAAAAACGAGTGAATCAAACGTCATCACTTGAGTGAACTTTGAGTCTCACGAAAAATCTATCAAACGATGAAAAAACATTTTTCATTAAAGATTTACAAAAAGTGTATTTCTAATGACATTGCGATGTTCTTTCTCACATTAGAATTTTTTTTTCTATTTAATGGAAAATTTTCCACTTTTGCATTAAGATTTTTTCCCATCTATGGTAATCAACTCGCCAGAAACGGTCTTAATATAGGATGTTACAAAAGCGCGGGCCGTAACCTTAGGAACATATTCTGTAAGATAAAACCCGAACTTTTTTTCTAAACCGCGTTTTTCCTCAATATTCTTTGCGTTCCGTAAAATTATACTGGATCCAGCCTTATTACTACTGGTCAAATTTCACGTCTGTGCCACTTCACGTATTCTAAAAAAAATCACCTGACCAACACCACTTTCAAATAGTCATAATTAGTTGAGGATGCGATTCAGAAAAAGAAAAGAACGTTAATCTTAAATTAAGACGGAGAATACCGTTCCGCAGTAGCTGCCCTGACTTTTGCAACGCTTTGTATGAGAAATCAACCTTAACATCTGCCGCGGACACTTGAACAGCTGGTTCTAAAACATAATACTTATACATGTTCCATATTTCGAACTTTTCAATACTACTGAATCATTTTTCTGTTGAGTTTCATTTCACAAAAAAAAACAACAAGAAAAATGTCTATAGAAAAATCGAGGTACGCTTCGACAATATTACGCGAATAATACTTGTAAAAATCCTTTGCTACGTTTTTAAATCCGTAGTTATATTGCATCTAGGAAAATGAAGTCATAGATTTGGCATAAATAGCGATCTTTAGATGAGAGGGATTACCCGCGTTGTAGAGAAATAAATTTTAAAAAAATATATATATATACAGGGTGAGTCGGGAGGATCGTGCCAAACTTCAGGAGCGTGTTGTACATGAAAAATAAATGTAAAAAAACTCAAATGTTGTTATTCGATTTTCGTTTGTTTACAAGTTATAGCGTAAATAAAATTAAAACAAAAAAATTAAAAAAATTATAAATTTCATAATAAATTCCATATTTCTTATGAAATTTATAATTTTTTTAAATTTTATGTTTTAATTTTATTTACGCTATAACTTGTAAACAAACGAAAATCGAATAACAACATTTGAGTTTTTTTACATTTATTTTTCATGTACAACACGCTCCTGAAGTTTGGCACGATCCTCCCGACTCACCCTGTATATATAAAGAAAAAATCCACACGATTGAATGAACTTAAATTTTAACGAGTAAAACCCTCGCGCTAAAAAAAAAATGGAAATTTGAAATTTTACTCGATCTTGCTGGTAAGAGTGTTTAAAAATGTGTCGCTCGAATAACAGAGTCCGTATAAATCCGTAAAGTCCATACAAAGAAACAATTTTCAATCGCTTGAGATCTGCTTAGGGCCAGATTCAAAGATTTGGCGAGTAAAAATGGCGTACATGTGTAATGTAAGAAAATACACGTCATTTTCGCTTCATTCCCCATGGTGCGAAAAGTGGAACGCAAAACCACAAGAACGGACACTGTCAGATATTGTTTTCAGAGCAGTAAAACAAGTTCAACTTAAAAAAAAAGGGCATTTGTTCTACCCTAACGAAATATGCTATTCCACCACGACATTGCACTAATATCCATAAAAGAAGATCTTGGGCACATCAACTTAAAATAGCTACAGGGCTAACGCACAGGTAGTTGTGTTAATATAATATATTTTGTTCAGTATTAATAAAATTGCATATCATATGATACTTATAGATATTCTCGGTCACAGAGAAAGTGGGGTTGGGTTGGGTAACTATCGCAAAAAAAAAACCTTCAATTACTTTTGGATTACCACCCGTAGAAGTGCGTTTGTGTATTTATTAGCATACCTCGTATCTACAGAGCAGATTGGTTAGTGCATTCTTCGATAATTTGCAAATTGTCCTGGATGGTCACGATTTCCAACCTTGCGACACTTGGGACATCGCTGAAGGCATCACCGTTCCGCCAAAGCCCAATCACGTAGTTGCCAGAACGGGATTTAAACAAATTTTTCTATGTGTTTAAGAATCCTTTTCAAAGATCATTTTATAAATAAGGGTCCTCCTTGGAGTGCCAAATGTGCCAATTCCTTCGGGTGTATAAAGAAAGACCATTTTTTCTGTTTTCTCATTGTTTTCAAGCGGAACTATCACTTTTTGTTTTGTTTGCCGGGATAAGCCTAGACCAGCCTTTTCGGCCTTAGTTCAGTTCTTTGAGAGTCTATCTGTGAATCTATTATGCTTCCCAGGACCTGGCTTGATGTTCCGCCACCGACAGGGGGCTCATGAAAGCTTCTCTGTCGTCTTTGACTTACTTCTGCCTTGCGGGTTGTCGGTTAGGAATAATTAAGTTAAAAACCAGGCAAATCATCTGGCACTTTTCTTCACAATTCCAGAAAAAGAATGCCTTGTTGATGTTTTTGGAGACAGTGCCCCCCCCCCATGGGGAGTCCCGGTCTTACAGGCAGAGCTAGTTGACACTAATTAGCCGTGGCGAAATCTCTCCTTATTGTGCCCTTACTGACATACCCAGACGCGTCCGAAGCCCCCCTCCGTCCAATGTTTTCTACTGCCTGCAGCTTCTATAGATCCGATTTGGCTGCTAAAGTATAGGTCAGCTACGGTTAAATAACGGTCTTGATGTGCGTGATTTTATTTAGTGCGGTCAGTCTGGTGTTCCTTTCTATTGTTGCGAAAAGCTTCGTCCCTGTAGCCTTTGCTTTCTTTCTTCTCTACATGTTTTTATCACATTAGTGTCTTATCGATATCGATGTGCAGGTACATCACTGCGTTGCTCCATAGCACATGATGGTTTTTTATTTCCACTTGATCCAAGATCCTGATTTTTCTTCCATTGGAAGACGATTGTTTAGGTCTTTCACCCGTCGATATCGATCTTTCACTTGGCGAACGCCTTATAATGTTATTCGAGAACGATGATTCACATTTTATTATGGGCGTTTTGAGTCTAATTAAAGGCAATAGTGTTAGTACTATCGTTTCATCCTAGGTTGGAGTCACAAACTTCAACCTTTGGATAATAGTGTGCATGGACCATTAAAAAAGTACGTCAGTACAGGACGCGATGAGAAATAATCTAGGAAAAACCTTGACGATTTATAACATTCCTAAAGTTATCCATACATCTCTACTATGACCTACCATCGAAATCGACATTACTATGCCTGTAAAAATCTATTATAGCGATATTTCAAATCGAAACGTAAAGAAATATCGCGTTTCCAGCCCATAAAAATATTTATGGTGCACGCACAACCACCAGCCACCAAATAAGATTGTGAAAGCACTAAATTCTAAATCTAACTTATGTTTATCTCGGATACTTTAAAACTTCATTCATTGTTCCATTGTTGCATTGAATATAGCGCGCGCGAAATGAACCTGAAAGAATTAACACAAAACTTTCTCTTCCAGACACTCACGCCAACCATCATTGATTTCTTTGCCTTAAAAAAAACATATAATATAACATACGCGTCCGATGATCAAATATTTGTGAATTAACGCAGATAAGCCCTCTCGTGTATGGGTCTCTTATAGGCACTCGAGTTGACAACCTACACAACTTTAACTAACATTAAACAGCAGCTTGGAATTAAGAATTGCCAATAATTTTCAAGCTATTTTTTACAAAATACGATAGACATACAAAACGTGGGCTATTATAAGATTCTGGAGAACCACAAGTCTTCACAACGATAATTTGTACTAGACACATTTAGTATATTTTAGCTCTAGAGTTTGTAACTAGAGAATGTAACGATAAAAATATTTTAACGGTAAGAGCATGTTCTGTTTTATTTCAACTACAAAATTGCAACAATTTTCTTTGCAGTCCCTATCTTTCGAGGTTTGTGGTTCTAACCAGAACTAATACTTACGTGCATGATCCATAACCGTCCTGTTTAAAGTTCATTACTGCATCTGAAAACCATAAACTTTTTCCTGGGAAATTCTATACCATATTTCACTGTTATTGATAAACATCAAGAACTATTTTGTTCCTTTTAACGAGTATAAGGGCTGAGCTAAAGTGGACTTTGTGATTCGGTAAATTTAAAACGAAAGAAACAACTTAAAAAGTATTAGAAACATCGTCTTCTCTTCTGGGGACTTTTTTCTTTCTTTTGCAAGTTAATAATAGCCGCGCTTTACACAATCTTACATCTGAAAACAGTAGTATAGTGAAATGCCATCCAATTTCGTATCAATGCATTATACTCTCGAAGTTATAAAGTGTTTTCTGATATGAACCTATTTGTTGTACTAGGTACAATATACAAACTGTCTCGTTTCAGCATATAAAAGCAAAACTGTTATTCTGTTTTAGTCATACACAAACGACATAATAAAGGCACCAGAAGTCTACGAAGTCTCTTTCTCTCGAAAAGAGAAAAAGCTCGACTTTCAAACAAACAATTTTTAGCATTATCACAGAACCAATCATTAACAAAGTACTATTCCATTTAGCTCAGGCCCTTCATTTATTACCATGACCCAACATAAGAAAAGTTCTCTAAAATCCTACTAACTAAATAAAGCTATACTGGGTGACCCAAGTTAAAGGTACCTAATCTAATCTCAGTTATTATTACTGATTCAGACACAAAATTTTGAACATCTTCAAACATCAATGAGACATATTGAAACTTACATTTTACTAATGCCAATCATTTTGGATGGAACTATAAATAGTTCTTCAACATTCTCGTAATCTACTCAAAAAATTGTACCATCAATAATATTTAGGTAACTAATGTAATTAAATGATGAGGATTTTACGAAAAAAAGCCAAAATAATTTTTCTAGCTAGAAACTCAAAGACGATCCAAAAATTGTTATTTCATCCACTAGATTTGCCTCCAAGAAGACATCGAGAGTACACAATTAACTTTTTTCTCTTTTATAGTTATTGAAATTTTCTATATAAATGTCGTAATTTTCCTACCCTATACATTCAACTTGGGCCACTCGATAGATTCAAAACATTGGTGCGTTTCAACAACAGCAGCACTTTACAATACTTAGCATAATCATCCGTAACTAAAAACATTACATCGTTACTTTTAAGCGACGATCGACAACGCCATTAATTGAATTGACCGACGTTTTATACTGAAATATTGTTTTAAATAGGTGAAGAATATGAAGTTTGGAAACTCGAAATATACAGTGTTTAGCTATATTAAAAGTAATACGTTGTGTATTTGGTACTGAGCTCTTTCATATCTGCTAATTTATTTTTATTATAGATTCTCTCCCCTTGCCAACGCCGATCCATTTTACTGAAACAAAAGCAAAACATTAGTAACATGAATTAACCACATTTCATCTTTTGTATGTCGTGACAAATGGGCGTAAAGAATGCAATTTAAAGTGGTAACAAGTGCATAACTTTGCTTCCGACAGTTTCTTATAGAAGGCTTTAGTGGTAAGTAATGACCGAAATAAATAGATTAGATATCGTGTAATCAACTTAACCGAATATTCACGGTTGCAAGACGATCCTTTGCATTTGATCGGACCAGCTTGGCGTAGTTCATTATCAGTTGTTAAAACCTACGGAAACAATCACAGGCGATCATTACCAAACGCAATTAATGCATCTGGGCCGAACATTAAAAGACAAATTGTCTTTTAATGTTCGGTTTTAATGTGTGAGAACCACAATGAAGTGATTTCACAGCATGAAATTGCTCGATTCCATATTAGATTGGAATTTTAATCATAATTGGTTTTCTAGTTTTTGTGTGTAATATGCATTATGTTATCACATGAATCAAACATCTAAATGTCACACACTCTGTCTGAAATGAAATTTAACACTAATGCAATTTCGGCGGATTTAAGAGACGCATTTCACGGCGATTTAAAAAAGTTCATGAAAAATTTTTCTAAATTAAATTTTAAACATACTTACTAGGAACATCAACAAGTTCTTCAATTCTGTTGATATAATTTTGTGCATTCTTCGGCAAGTCACTGAAATCCCTTACTTCTTCGGTACTAGCTTCCCACCCCGGCATTGTAATATACTCGCACTATACAGACCAAAATTTGACTGAACAATCAGTGTCAAAACTACAGTACAAAATACCAACCTCAACTTTGGCTAGATCTGACGCCGTAGACGGCATGTAATTAATTTTCTTTCCATTTAATTTATAAGCGACAGCTATTTTTACTGAAATTGATTAAAAATCATGCAAATCAGGTAGTCAAATATACTCGGAAGTTGGCGTACCTTCTTTAAGTGTATCTAAAATATCTAACTTCGTGACACAAAAAGCTGTATACCCATTAATTTTAGTAGAATACTGAAGTAGGAACACATCCAACCAACCGCACCTCCTTTTCCTTTTTGTTGTTACTCCAATCTCGCCGCCCCTTTGTTGCATCAACTCACCAATTTCCTGTAACAAAATACATTCATTTATACAGTGTACCAGGCTTCACGATCAGGTTTTCAGAAACAATTATAAAAGGACATTTTAAAGAGAGGTGCTCTTATAAACATGAGTCCTATTTATTTTCGTTGCTGTGTTACAGGAGAACAACGTTTAATATTGTTTTTTTACCAACTTTCGAGTTTAAATGACCCAAACAATACACGAAATTAAGTGGTTTATTGAAAAAACTATTTACAATTATTTGAACGCTTTGAACGGAGTTTTAAGAAAAATAAATACTTACATTTCGCAATTCTGTTGGGAAGGGTCCATCCCCTACCCTGGTAGTATACGCTTTGACAACTCCTATTATCGAGCCAATTCTTAATGGAGAAATACCTAATCCAGTACACACCCCCCCAACTGTACAATTTGAGGATGTTACGTACGGATATGTGCCTGGAATCATTAAAGCGTATTTAGGTGAAAGAAATCAGTACTCGCGAAATATTAGGCCAGAACATTTAAAAACAAAGTTTTTTTATTATAAACATGTAGATATGAACAAGATTGTTTGTTTTTTACCAAAATCTATATCCAACATTGCAGCATTGGCGCCCTCTACCAAAACTGTCTTCCCTTCTCTGATTGCCTTATCTAGAAATGAGACGGTGTCATAGACGAGGGGCCGAATTTTTGTGGCATATTTTTGATAACGAGACAATTCTTCCTCGACATCAACTTCCAGACTGGGAAACATCCTCTGATGTATGGACATTAAGGCCTTAAATCTTAAATACAACACTTGTATTTAATGCTCATATTTATTGCTAATGAAAAAACTGCATTCTTAATACATGTTATAACGGGTGATTATTTAAAAAAATATTCAAATGTTAGTTAGGCCATTTACTATTTACCATCAAACATCTGACAACTGATATCTGATGAACTTAACCACGACGAGGCCGTACGTCGTGGTTCATCAGATATCAGTTGTCAGATGTTTGATGGTAAACAGTAAATGGCCTAACTGACATTTCAACATAAACTTAAATTTTGTTTTATTACCACCCTTTATTCATGTAATACAAAAATTAAAACTTACTTTTCCCTAAATATTTCAAAATCCCCTAGGAGGTCTCCGACTCGGATTCCATTTCTAGTGGCTTTGGATGAATAAGTCGGCCCAATTCCCTTCTTAGTCGTTCCAATGCCTTGCCCCTTTTGAATTTTCTCCTGTTCCTGCAGTCCGTCTACCGCTTGGTGGAGATCGAATACCAAATGAGCCCTAATGTAATCTTAGTTAACAGGTGATCATTAAGAAAAACTGAACAGTAGGCAGTGAAGTATAAGAATGGAGAGTTGATTAAGCCATTTAAAATTTACCATCAAATATCTGACTGATGCTCGATGACAGATGAATTAATCTAAGACATGCCTATGATATTTCCAGGCTTATTTGACTTTTTTTTTAACGATCACCCTTTAGAAGGTTTTTGATATGTACGTCAATACTCAAAAAACTTTGGTCAATAAGGGGAATCATTAGTATGCCGAGAGATCAGTTTTGCAACACTCACCATTGAAATTTACACAAGGGGAACAGTTACAAGATTAAGACCGAGTTGCTAAATCATGGCTGACGCTCAAGTAATTTGTTCATGTCAAATTACTATTATTTTGACAGTAATGCGTTTCTTATGTATGTCAAAATTTTGCAAGCGTTGGGTTTATAGAGGGACCGAACTTAAGCTATGATGCCATACTTCTGCTTAAATAGTTAATATTTCGGAAAAAGTTTTAAATAGGTATAGAATACAACTTGTACGAAATACGTCGAAATTACTCGAGATACAAAAAAATTATCAAACAGATAAAAACTGTCATTAAAGAAAAAGGCACTTTGTTTTATGACGTTTTTTTTTAAATCGTTCCACGTATTGTTGATAAACAGATATTCAACGTATCAACTTATTTATAAAATCTCCACATGTTACTATATCAATACACTGAATAATTTCCATTATGAAGAACTCTTAACTCACCGATCAGAAATAATAAGTCTCTCTTCCCAATTCTTCATGCCCTTTTTGACATTTTTTTCGATCTCGTCGAAGAGTTGTGGAAGATGAATGACCACACCGTTTCCTATAACAAAAAAAGTAATGCGATACAAAAACTACTGGAATCCATAAAGAGACCACAAAATGAGGATTAAGTTCAAATTATAAATCAAAGTGTAAATATACAGGGCGTTTAGGAAAGTGGGTACAAAACTTAAGATTAGAGTAGAGCCAAAAATAGTAGACAAAGTTCCGATGAATATTGATCCAACGGAGTACCGTTACTAAGATATGGTCCATGAAACGGGTTCTATCATTGGGATATTTTTTAAAATAACTTTCTTTCCGATTAAGATAATGGAATGAAATTGTAGGTAATAATCGCATCATAAGGGCCTTTAACTATCATAAGTTTTATCAAGCATTTTTCCAACTACCCTTAACAGAAATTTGTTGATTATATTTTTTTCCTTTGAATTATCAATCAAATATTGTTTTTTTATGAATTAGACTTTTTTAAATAAAAAATTTCTGTCCTTTTTTTCGAATTCAGCGTAATTCAGTCAGAAATAATTACTTTTTGAATAATGTATGACTCAGAACAGTAACATTTTCACATAGTAAGAATCTTTCACGTTAACAGTTTCATTATGATTGTCATTTTCTGTAATAGAAATTGCTTGCACGCTGCAGGTGACCTATGGATGTGCCCAGAAAGTTGCTAATTAACACAACAAAATAAAAGAATAATGCACAAATTTTCAGCAAGTTTCAATAAAAAATGAACAAGTAATTAGAAAGATATGGGAAAAAGTGCTTTTTAACCAGCCAGAGCATCTTCGGACGTCTTTATATGAACTTTTCGTCTTAAATTTCGCTCAGGATTCGGACATTAATGTTTTTACCATCTATTCAGAAACACCCTGTACAGATATATTTGGTCGTGTCCACTCCTTCCTTTTGCTATTGGCATACGTTTTTATGCTAAAAAATAGGTGTCACCTTTAAGATCAAAACTATTAAAGCAATATTAACTGCACCTTGTTTCACATTTCATGAAAGAGTATCGTCAGAAATCGCCCGATGAACAATTTTATTGAAGTAGGACCGACTGTCTTTAAAATGTGAAATTGTAAGTGAAAATCCTCAATGTAATTGTGTAAGTCATTTAAATTTTCTTATTGCTAGCGATGAATAATTATAAAATGGGTCAAATAAACTATTTTCATTATTTATATCCGTTTTAGCAAATAGTGGTATTGTTATTGACATAAAGGAAATGTGAAAGAGAGTAATGGAGGTAGCGAGGAACGAGCTTTCTAACGTCCAAAACAAAAGTTGAGCACATAAGGAAACACATTAGAGTACTAAACACCGACGGTTCAACCTATATTGCTTCCATTACTTTTATTATTATTTTTTCAATAGAATTGTTCGCCAGAAGGCTTCTGATAATACCTTTCCATAAAGGAAAAAACAGATTCCGATTGAAATTGCTCTAATAGATAGTTTTTTTCTTAAAATTTACGTATACTACTGTATATTTTTCAATAAAAAAAATTGTGTTTTAGCGGCTGCAACGACATTGGAAAGCTTAATATGTTAAGTTTATGTCATAAAAAATGAAAGTATGCATTGAAAATGAGGCACTTTTTTCCGTTTTAAACAGTAAAATTTAAAAATAAACTGCATTGATCGACTTGTCGACGGGGATGTGATGCGACATTGAAGAGGTCCTTGCAAGCAGATTTCGATTTTCAATGAATAAACATATCTCACCGTTTAAAAAACAATAACTAAAATTCGTATTAGCAATACAAATAGCCCTAACAACCACATGTTCGGACAAACATATTCTTGATGTTAAAGTCCCCAGAACTTCCGACAAAAACAAAAGTAAAAGTTCTAGTTAATAAAGGGCACTCTCGGAAAACATGTTTCGATTTACCAATCCATTTAAAGGTTTAACAAAAAACTATTGAAAATATTAACAATAAAATTGAACGTGAGCAAAAATGGTTGACGACTAAGTATTAGGAATTTTGTTTATTTATGTCCTATTTACTACATACGCATCGGAAGAACAATTGCTATGTTTTGTTAAGGTCACTGTCAGCTACCAGTGTCCGTTACACTAAAAATGGGACGCGGAAAAGCTCTATTAATGTCAAATTAAGAGGATTTATAACGAAGAAACATTGTACGGGGAACAAGAGTCATCCAAATTGCCAATGAACTGGATTCATCAAAATCTACTGTTAGTGACATCTCTTAAGGCACCATCGAGAAACCGGCACCATCGCAATTAAAGGTAGAAGTACCGGCAGACCACCACAATCGTAACAAATGCTGACCAAAGGACGCTTATGAGAGTTTGTAAAAATGGTCGAAGGAATACGTTAAGAGCTGTAACAGCGTTGTGGAACGCCGAAGCAGGTTTAAATGCATCTAAGGAATGCTGTTGGAAGTGGATTCATCAATCTGGATTAGGTTTTTACAAGGTACAACTTCAATTATTGTGAACTTTGAGATTAAAAATTAAGCTAGAGCGTTTTAGGCAAAAGAGAAACCGCCACTTACTGGAAAGCAAAAAAGAGCAAGACTCATTTGGGCTGAAACAAAAGTCAATTGGACTGTAGAGGACTGGTCGGAGGTCATTTTCAGCGATGGGTCCTGTTCTGATGTGTGTATTGGTGATTTTCGGAAAAGGATCATTAGATCGAAAAAAGAAGCGTTCCACAATGACTGTATAAAAAGGACAGGAAAATTCCCACAGCGCGTTATGACATGGGGCTGCATGTCAGCGAAGGGTGTGGGAAGGTATCAAGCAGTAGATGGCATCGTCGCCGTGATAAAACACCAGGTGATTCTTCAAAACGATCTCCTTCCCACCACAGCAGACCAATTTCCGAATCGAGATTTTACCTTTCAGCAGGATGGTGCGGCGTGCCATACGGCTAAATCGACAAAAAGTTGGTTCGGGAATAACAATTTAAATGTGTTATCTTGGCCGTCGAGCAGTCCTGACCTGAGCGTCATGGAATTTTCGTGGCGCAAAACGAAACAAAGAGAAACTTTGGACTCTTTTCCAGTAGATACGTGCCAAAACTTGGCGAATTCTATGCCAGCTAGGATAAAGGCAGTAATCAAGACAAAGGGCGGTGTGACACCTATAGGTCTCCCCGTTATCCGAACGTTTAATTGTCAACCATTTTTGCTCACGTTCAATCCCATTGTTAGTATTTTCAATAGTTTTCTATTAAACCTTTAAGTAGATAGGTAAGTCGAAATAAATGTTTACCGAGAGTGCCCTTTGTTAACTAAAACTTTTAATTTTGTTTTCGTCGGAAGTTATAGACACTTTAATGTCAAGAACATGAGTCATGTAGTCCACGTCAGCCTATTTAATGACATTGTCAATATAAATCATTGGACTCTATATTGGACCTCATTAAAAACTCATCGATGGATAACTGTATAAAACCACCCCTAGAATAGCTAAGATTATCACTCTTCTCATAATATTCAGTTAAGCAGTTATGCTGCAAGTCTGATCTAGTTCGTGTTACTTCTTGTAAGACAATAAGGTTGTTTTTAAATTATTTTAAAAAGCCTTTAATCGAAAAGAAGTAACTTAGTTCATATCGATGCCACCACCCCCCTGAAGTAATGCCTTTAGGCGGTTCCGGGGGGGAACAACGGTGAAGAGAGGTGGGTTTTTAGTGGGTAGGCGCCTCCCTTCAGGGAGTGAATCCCACATAACCCGGTCGCCAGTCCATCAGACCGGGTACCTTTAGAAGGTTTTCCCCCTCTATAAAAAATAGCTTAGTTCATGTTTGTCCGAACATGTAGTTGTCAGGGCTCGTGGTGTCGACGTCGTCATCCCGACTGACGCACGAAGGCGCGACTTTTCCCTAATGAATTTCACATTGTCATTAGGCATCTCTTTGTATCAATCCGACAATTTGGGGCCTCTCGATGTAATTCAAGTCTGCATCGTAAAACCGCTTTCTGCAAAATATAATCGAATATCGGTCAGTCTTTCGTAAATAGGTTAATATCAACTGGCACGTCTTGCAATCGATCAGGTACCTTTCTGTACCATGCAAAAACCTACATTATTTACTTAACACGCACAATAACAATAACATTCAGTAATCATTTGCTAACAATAATTCGTATCGCAAGGGACGAGAGATGCAACATGCAGTTACGAAAACAGTAGGGCGTAAACTCATTTATTTATTTAAGCCCATTGAATTTCATTTACTTTTAGCTGATCAAGTGTATTTTGCCAAAAGTTGCATAAGCAGATATTTTAAGAAATGCTTATGACAAAACAGAAACTGTATAAACCATATCTATATGGGAAAGTAGGTTAGATAATTTAGAGTGTGGAAAACGCATTGCACATTTGCATAAAAAAATTAGGTGGAACTAACTACGCTTCACGTGACACGCTGAATGGGCAAGACATGTAAAAAAAAGCAAATATTAATAAAATTTCAATAAAATCAAAAAAATTATCAATCCCCGACAATTTAGTGCCAAAATCTCTGTAAAATACAAAATATTAATCTATAGGTATTATTCTCATAGGCATGCGCGTATCAGGGATCACCGCCTCAGTTCTTGTCTGTAGGTGAACCTGAGACTATGACGGATAAACCATGAATCTAGTAAATATTTGGGACGAGACGGGCCCCGAATAACAACCATTTTCGGCAAGCAATGTCGATCATCGCGAAAAAATAAATAAATTTGTTAAAAAGCTTTAGCATCCAAAGCACATGACCGTGAAAATTAGGACAGCAGTGAACTTGGCAAGTGAGGAATAAATATTGTCCTGGATATTTTGCCATTAGATAACAGGAGTTGATATCCAATCCCCTAAATGCTGCTGGGCTATTTTTAAACATAAACACAACAGTAGCAGAGAATGGAGCCTCAGATTTATGGAAAACTTATTAAAACGTGTCTCCGAACTCGGGACGATGGAAAAAACTCTCCCTATCCTCGATTGAACTCTCTTAAAATCCTTCAAGTCGATACTTACAATTAGATAATTCCTTTTCAATATACAGTTTGCATTCGACTGCATTCTCACTATCTCATTTTCATTTGATTCTAACGTTGAAAATTCCAATAGTAACTCGAAAGGACTTACCAATTACGGATTTGGCATTGGGCTGAATTATTCCACTTGGCAACAAGTGAAAGTCGTACTCCACCCCATCGACAACAATTGTATGGCCTGCATTGTTGCCCCCCTGAAATGAATTAAAATGGTCTTTAAACCCTAAACCGTCAACCCACTGTCAAGCCTGGTGATTAATACTGACTACTCAACGAACTAATCCTATGAATTCTTCCAGGCCACGATTACATTTCTAATTCGCATTCATAAAATATGTGTTCATATGCTTCAGAATTCTCACAAGGGTACGTTTTATATGGGGTATTAAATAATATGTACAAAACAAATAAAAGTCAATAATACAATCATAAATAACTACATAAATATTTATTTGTCGAAAATGCTAAAAAGTTCATATTTATGGATGTAATAAGAGTGAAGGTATATTAAGTCATATTATTTATAGTTTCCCGATATGAGCTATAGTCATGTGATGAATAACATGAGTGCAATTACCGAAAGTCTATAAATATGTTTATTAATATTGGGACACTTGATCAGAGAGCTAAAATTGCTGCTCCATTATACGGGGTGTAAGGCAACGCCGTGGAGATGATGTTTCAGGAGGCGATAGGACTCTACAAAATAATTTTAAATATCTAATAGGCCTATGATCAAAACCGCACTATTTTCGATATACAGGGTGGCAAAGTTTCACACTTTTCCCTCATATATTACGTTTTCTCACGTATGCCTCGAGCTAAATTTTAAAAAATTTCATACACCTATTTTCTTCATAATTCTCTACATCAAAAATTCAAAATCGTCGGTAGTTATCTGCAGGGCGTCATGGTTTTTGGGGACATGTACAATGTTTTGTATTTTTATTTACTCGAACACCCTGTATGAGTTCTGATACCAAATTAGAATTCCTTCTTCAATTCTCGAGCTTTTCATTCTCTTGAAGTATCCTCGTATTTATCACCGTTCTTGTAGAATTTGAAAAATTATCCAGCAATGCAAATTAAGAAGGTCCAGTCTACATACTGTGGTCTGTAATCTAAGATGTCGTAGCTGAAACTCGGTCATTTGAAGAATATATGTTTTTGACCATGGGTCTATTAGTGTTTTTCAATTATTTAGCAGACTATTATCAGCCCTTGAAATATCTCCATGATGATATGTTACACTCTGTACTTTAAATAGGGTACATTCAAATGGCTTTCGTGCTTATGCACATGAAATTTAGGCGCACTTGCGTAATAGGTTCAAGAAAATAACAATTAAGCACTGGATAACAAGGAAAATAAGGATGAAAGACAACAAAAAAGTAACGAGGAAAATTAGAGCAAAAACGTAATACTCAATCAACTTGAAACCTTTACTGCTCGGACGAGGAATAGGGCGACGTATCACCATGAAGGGTATAAATGAACGTTACGTTAGAACAACGTTGTAATGACCAAAATGTGTAAATGTGGATTTTCAGAGGCGCCACATTGCATGTCTCGAAATAATTCATTGACGAAGTGGTAGCATATTAAGTTTATAATGAAATTACTTCTTAAATGAACCAATAAGAAAACGATTTTTTCCTTCATATTATTCCCATAGAAGTCATATATAGTAAACCTTTTACAGTTTTACGTAACAAGTGGGATTCTACGAGACAAACGAAACGAGATACCACAATCCCATTTGCATTTCATTACCTTGCACCCAGCATTTCTTAATGAACTTCAAATATGATTTTTACAAATTTTCCTTTTCTATAAAAAGATGTTGAGAAAATGGCATGTATATGTATATATTTAAGTTGCCCCCTGTATAGGTAGAATTTAACAACTAACTGTCCTCATTTGTTCGGTAAGTTATGAAATGAAAGTACTTGCTTTCATTATGTAATTGGTTACAGAATAAAATCTATCTAATCAGCGATTTCCATCACAAAAAGTGTCTACGTTTGCGATAATTAGAAAAGAATCGTGATTGCTGCTTATCACGTTGTTCCAGTATAAATACAGTTCATCAAGACGCTTTAATCTCAGAAAGTAACTCCTTTTAGTATTATAAATTTGTTGTCCTAGTTATCAGTAACAAAGGAGTTCTTTTATAGTAATACGATTTATAATACCAATTTCAGTGGCGTCACAGAGAGCTACTTAAGGTATATTTATAGTAAAAACGCTAAATTTACCAGTGATGAAGAAATAGTTGGAAACATATTATAGATCAAAAGTGCCCCTAATTACTTTTTCATGCCTACCACCGTTCCGCCTTAATTTGATTTTTGTACTTTATTGCTACTTAATAGCTGCGAACAACAATAATAAATGTGTCATAAAAATGATTAATATCATAGAAATTTGACTTGTGTCTATTTAAATACTTACAACTTGAAACTTTCTAAGTATTTCAGACTATAAAATCTCATGTTGCCTGTATAGGAAAAAAACCTATGGAAAAGATATTGTTTTACATCTAATTTGATTTAGAAATTCAACTTTCGGTTTACTTCAAGTTTTAAACAAATCAACAAGTCTTATAAAAACAAGCTATCCAGCATTTAACTAGTTTACAACTCGAAGTGACCCTGTCTTGTGTCTACTTATCAAAATTCAAAGGAGTAACAGTCCCTCTCCAAGGCGTGTTTGGTTGCAAACTATTAATTAATTTTCAGGCACTAGCCAGAGAATGATATGCAAATGTGGCTAGGTAATATGAACCATTTTAAAAAACTTCAGGTTTATGTAAGAGTACCAATAAGTTACTCCAGCTTATGGTAATAAGGAAGATTTTGTAAGAATAATATTCACTTTTTTTTTAATGGCAGAAAAAACTGCATAAAATACAGACTGTTAGTAACTCCAAATCTTGAAATTACTTCCTACCTAGTTCTCTATATTATAAATAAAGGACATTTCTAATAATGCATTTCTGAGATATAAAAATTCAGGTTACATGCAGTGATGAGTCCCAAAGGCAAATTTTGTAAATTCTGGATAATGCATGAGAATGATAATAAAACCACTGGCAATGTAGCCACATGCCATCTTTTATCCTTAATATTTATGTCCTAAGGCTGAGCATATTATTAATGTGCTGTCAACTTTAACTGCGGGCAAAGTTTGATGGACACATTGAAATAGATCTTAAGTAATGGTTAGTCTTGGTTTTTATGGAAAGTAGATATTGAAGTTAAAGAAAACTTAATAATTTGACCCTAAAATGCCTTTTTTTATTAGAAAACTAGCACGAAAATAATGTATTCTTATTTTTGTCTATCTATTAAATATCAGGAAAGTAGTAAGAATATAGTGGTGATACTCTAGTTCTGTACTACAGTTAGGAATACAATCTTGTAAGGGACAAAGATGGGTGAGGGCTTTAATGAGGGGTGGAATACATAATCTATGAATGGAAGAAATAAAACGTGAAGTAAATGTTAATTCTAAATTCTAATTTACCTTGCAAAGTTATGGAAGTTACTGGGGTTAAGTAATTCTCGATAACTAGGAAAAAAATATTGCATAACCAATTATTTACCTGACACCGGCAGACGACATCAGCAGTAGTAGCTAGTAAATCAACTACTTTTCCTTTCCCCTCGTCACCCCATTGCGCCCCCAAAATGACGGTCATCTTGCCCTCTTGGGACTCGGTCCGCTGCTTTTTTCTAGGAGAACCGTTCCCGTTCATGTTAACTTATATACCGTTTTCGAGCGACTGACACAAACAACTTCAAGATACACACTCAAAACGGGAAACGGAACCACTAATGGTTTAGTTCGAGGAACTTAACTTTACAACGACCTCCACTCCACACTCCACTTATTAATGTAAATGTAGATGCCTGGCATTTGTCATAGTCATATGTTAATTTGAAATTTGAAATAACCCTTTTCGGAGAAAGAGCTCTAGATCGGAATGATTCTTATCAGTTGATTTTCAACCAATCGTATTGAAGTTCGATGTTAGCCGACGAATTTGATAGGTTGAAATGCAGCTGATAGTGGTCAATTCAATCTGGATTTGTATCTTCGAAAACCCTTAATGACTGAAGAGAATGAATCATGTAGAAGTTTGTCACGTGACGTTAATCGGGTTAAGTGTGAGGTCACATTTTAATTATTCAGAGTATTCTAGGTTTTATTATCAGAATTGTAGATATGATTAGAAAAACACATTTTAAAGTAGGTCTTTCTTATAAATACATGTCTTAATTCGTCGATTTTTGAGCTTCAGTTAAGTTTGAAATGCAGGGAAAAAATTAATTGTAATTGTTTTTGTTAATTTCATGGTGCTAGAGAATCTCAAGCTAACTTTGTTACGTGCAATAAATAACATCCAGTGATCGAATTCATTAGTGCCTATTACGCATTTGCACCTCTTACAGGAAAATCGTGACATTCTTAGATGCTTTTGCAAAATATAAACGGAAAGCGAATACAGTACAAAAGCCATATAACGAAGCGGTAAACTTTTTAAATTGAACAGGGTCGTCAAACTTCAGGAAATTGTCTTTAAGTAGCAAGTGCAAAAAAAATCGATGGGACTAAAAAGAATACTGACGACCAAAAAAAAATCACTTTGCTAGTTTCGAAAACACTCCGTTAATCGTACTGATATAGATGTAAAAAAGGCTGGCACGCACACAATTTCAATTTAATATCTTAAAAAGTAAAAAAGCTGCGTAATAACACTTTAAAAAAATTTGATAGTTTAATACCAGGTATTTTTCTAACAAAAATTTTTGGAATAAGTATATAATAAACTAGTATTATGCTCGATTGAAGATATCACTGTTTAATTTCGGTTTAACCTTATCACACCATTTACGGTATAAATAGAACAGGACGCTGCATAGGAATCGTGAAATCTAAACGCGCTCAAGTGCAAGTGCGCAAAGTTTGAAAATTGACAGATGTGACAAGAGGAACGACGGGTCTCGAACAGCTGATTTTTTGGCATCTGCCAGATTTGTGTTTGTATGTGTTTGTTATTCTAACCGAGAGATAATACTGTATGAAAGCAACTAAAATTATTCTTTGCTCTATGAATGATGTTTATTTATGTTTAACATTGCATTGAATACATTTTAATTTAATAGTCAGCATAGTGTGTTTTAAATAATTAAGTAAGTGATTTAAGATCAAAATTGAGTTGTTTTATGGCTTCTGACTTGAACTTAACACTTCAAGTTTTTCACATATATATTCTAGTAAAGTACCGAGTTTCTCTTCATCTGTAGCTAAAGGGGTATTCTAGTGTCGTATCAATTATTGTTTTGGCCTCGATTTTGACATTATCCTGGGCAACGCGCCAATTAAAATGGTGATTTCTTAAAATTGTTAATAACAGGTATAAATAGAGATTACATCATTTCAAAACAAGGCAAGGCTACCATCAGGCCTTCTCCCCACTTTTTTAATGGATTTAATAACATGTTACTTTACGCGAATTTTAGATGTCATTTGTAAAAATAACTATTTGATTCTTCACGATCTTCTAAATAGAAATTTTGTTATTTTATTGCAGACTTCATCATCTACCTTTTATAACTTACGGAAGTTTTATCCTTAAGTACTATGGCAGAACCTATTGTTAATCCTGTAAGTATAAAACATTTGATTTTTTTTAGTAGTTGAAACCTTGTTTAAAGTAAGATTTAAAGTTTCAGCATTGGCTTGAATGCCAGCTCTGAAATGTAAGCTCAGTATTTGTAATACAATTTGAAAACTCAATTTACATTCTTGCAGTTGGGTTTGATTGACATTATATACAGGATGAATAATTGGGAATGGGATATAGTACAACTCAAGATAAGGCACACCAAAATATGATGATTGGACCCAATATACTTTATATCAATGTTGCATGTATTAGAATTACAGGGTGTTAAATACACTCATAAAAAAAGATGATGAAATATACAGAAGTGATAGGTTGAAACTAGCGCCCTCTAAGAGCTAAGTAAAAATTGGATCAAAATTCTATCTTGGCATCTTACAAAACCTAACAATACCAATTTTGGTGTTAATGTTCTGAAAACCCAAAAAGATACTCAGGAATTTAAAAATAAAATTTCAATGTGTAATATCCTGTAAATTTGAAACACGCAATATTGGTACAAGACATGTTCGGTCCAGTCGTCATATTTTGATGTCCCCTATCTTGGGTTTTGCCATATCCTTTTCTTAATAAATCACCCTGTATATAACATAAACAAAATATACTAAGCACACCAATTTAAATACTAAATTTGTTAGTTTGATAGGAGTTTTGAAATTATGATGCAATTTAGGATATCCTTATTGGTAGAGTAATGAATTTTGGAACAGCAAATTCAAAAATAACTCCCAAAGTACTTTATTATACTGTTAGATAGTGTCATTATAATTAGGTGGTACTATTTAATCTCACTACCTTATCAAGTTTACAAAAGATACGAACTAGATTGTCGAAGTCAATGCAATAATTCAACCAAGAGTATGTAGAAGAATCTGAGGAAGGGGTTGGATCTAAGAATTTGAGAGTCATAAGTTGCAAAATTCTTAAATACTAAAGTAAGACCAACTAGTCATGATGATATTATAGCTAAAAGGGTGTTAGTGGTTAAATTACGGGCTACCTTACTAAAGCCTAAGGCTTAGATAAATAGCTAGATTGATTTATTAATGGGGTACTGCGATAATGTCGATTTAAGGAAATTTAATCTTTAATTAAGCATAAGTTTTATTTGAGTGCTATAGTTCTTTTAGTTGCTCATCAAAATTAGGTATTGAAGTTCTCATAATAAATTTGTTTCATTTAGGAATTACCATTTGTTGGTGAAGTCCCAGCAGGTCTCCAGCCAGGGAAAATGTTACGATTCCAGGGTATTACCCATCCCAATAGTGACAGGTAACATAATTCTCCTCATATTACTTACATAATATTGCCTAGCCGTCTTACGCAAAGTATACATATGTATTATGTAAAGGTTATTTTAGAAATAATGAAAAATCTATTGATTGAAGATGCTGTTAGTCAAATAATGACCACGCCCAAACATGCCTTCCCTAAATATTTTTGGTGCAGGATATACATATAATGTGTTAAAACTTTGTTTCTGTTTTATGCGATTATTGCAACAATTCGTTGGATATTGATTGGCGCTTTATACTCATTATAGAGTCTTGAAGTTAAAAAAAATTAATTTTGCTAATGACTTTAGAGTTTCTTGACATATTTTAATGAAATTTTGGAGTGATGCCTGGTTCAGTAAGTCGCATTTTTCCTATAATTTGAGTAAACAAATTTGAAACCAAAGTAGGGAAAATGGAAGAGTCATTTTCAATCTGGTATTACTCAGAGGGGATATGTTTTTTATTTTAGAGGGTCTGAATATTTATTTTCTATCTAATAGATCAAATTGTGTGAAAAAGTATTCTTCATAAGTGTCTGGTTCTTTCTAGGTTCAATATTAACTTAGCAACTGGTCCCAATTCCAAACCAAGGGATGATACTGCATTACATCTTTCTGTAAGGTTGAACCAGGGTAAGGATAATATGCTCCTTACTTTGTAACTATCGAAGGATACTGTAGGAACTAGTTACTTATCTATGTCTGACTATTTATATAAACAATAATATTTATTGTTTAAGGATATATTGCTCGAAATATTTATAAGGCTGGAGCATGGGGAAACGAAGAAGGAAGTGGGAAACTACCAATTGGTCAAGCAGAGAGCTTTGAAATAATTATTTTAACGGATCCCCATCACTATAAGGTACATGCTCACAATTTTGTTTCATCAAAGACAATATTTGACGTTATTCATATCTAGGTTGCGGTTAATGGGCAACATTTCTGTGAGTTCAGACATCAAATTCCTTATCAGGAAGTCACTCACCTGTTGGTAGATGGCGACGTTACATTGACTTTAATATCATTCGAAGGAATAATTATACCCGGTAAGGAATGTTAATAGTAAAAGACAAAGCTGAGTAATCAAAAAACTAGAAAAAAAGGGATCAATTCTTTAACCAGATTGTTTGAAATAGCATTCAGTTTGAAGTCGGTGATTTCTTTTTAGGAAATGAAACATCTACTCAAGCTTCGCAAGTCAATGCTGCAGGACCTCAGTTTGGGGGCCCTCAATATGGACCTCCCCCTGGCACTTATGGACCACCTCCATCCAACTATGGAGGATACGGGCCTCCCCCACCTCCAGGGGTAACTGATTCTACAAATTTTATCAGAGCATTTTTTATTTTTCTAGTAAAATTAGCTTTATACTCTTAGGATAAATTAAGTATAAATTTGTTATGCATTACGAAACAACTGTTATGTTCAGTACTAAAACTCGTTCACTCATTCATCTAGGCTGAACCCCAATCAGAACTGGGCGGATTCTTTGACAAAGCTCAGGAAATATTGGCAGGAGCAATCGCAACTGGAGCAGCTGAAAAGATACTCGGCAGCATTTTACACTCAAGCGGGCAGCCAAATCAACAACCTCAAGGTTATGCACCTCAAAATGCGGTAAGTTTTCCTTGGTGTTGGATATTATAGTCGTTTGTTTGCTTATTGTAACACGGTTTGAATTTTTTTCACTGTTTAGTTTATCTCATGATGGTTAAATTTGCTTTTATGTAGTTTGAAGCAATCAAGTGTAACCTGGTCACTACTACTATTGTTTAGTATACAGGGCACAGGATGATCAACTTCATAATATACTTTGCTAGAAAATATAATTTATTCTTTTTTTTTGTCAGCAAATTTTGGCTATACTGTACGAATCATTTATTAAAATTGGACAATGCAATTTTAAAACAGAGGTTTCTAAAATTCGTATTTTTGATACGTGATTCTACATCAACAATTTAAATAAACAATCATCAATTTTTCATTTTATGGTAACGTGAAATGAACGCATGTGTTGCCTGATTTATAAGAAATCCTGCATTATAGGGTAGATAATGTTATACATAATTCCAAGAAGTTTCATGCTATGCAAAAAGACAATATCGGGTGACAACAGAAAATGATTCTACACTTTCCTTGTTTTGTATGTCATAATATGTAAATTATTTTGGATTAAACATACAAGGAGCTTCAGAAAATGACAGTTTCATTTTGGCTACAGATGAAGTGGGTCAAACTATGAAGAAAAGTTTATTCCGTTTCTTTTGATTTTTAGTTAAAAAATAAATTAATCTCGGCAGTGGCGTATCTATCAGCCCGCCATTAAATTTTAAAAATATGGTAAGCTTTAATAGTGAATAATTTTAGTCACATTAAGTTTAGCTCTAAATTGTTTTTTTTTCTAGAGTACGGCCTTGGACAATGAAAGTTTTCACTTTTTAAAAGGTTATAAAATGCAAACCATTCTGTTTTGAAATTACACCTTCCCTTTAATCGCACAAACCAATGCAATTTTCCGCACTTTTAATGGAATTCAAACTCTACATAAGCTAGTGTCAGTGACAGTGTTACACTAAGTTGTACTAAAATTTTCTCATTGTTTTTGTACCTGCTTCTGATAGTTTGAAAATTCAAGAATATATCTAAAAATATCTTTTTATTGAGGGAATTTTACCTTCATGTTTATGAGAAAGATATATAAACCAAGAAAATTAGTACTAGGGATTTATATGACAAAAAAGGGTACCAGAGTGCATGAACAATATTACTGTTTATTCATCTAGGAAGGTAATTCAGTAGAAATTTCCGTTTTATAGAGTCGATTTCTGCTATAAGTATAAACAATAGTATAAACCAAAGTTTCGTCGAGTAACTCAATTCGAGGTATTACTTATCGTTTTCAAAAGTTAATAACGAAAAGCGTATTTCATCACATTTCTAGATTGTACTTATCGGTGCATACATGAATTCACTTTTCGAATTTCCCATAAAAATTTATGTAGATATTCAAAATTTTATTATGTTATTTATCTCAGCGGTTTCGATTATATCGATAAAAAAATCATCTTCGGGGTCCATTTGTTCTTTAAAGCCACTATCAGTTTCAAGATCGAAATCCTCTATTTCAAGCCCTCCCCACCAGGCCTAGAATGACGTTAATCGGCAAGATTTGCATAACTTGATCTTGATCATGGAAACGCCTTGTAGGACCTCCATAAATGCACAGGGAGGACACATTCTATACTAAGCTTTAAATTAGTGTATATTTTTGAAGAGTTTTCAAAAATTCTTTGTACTACAATTTATTTTTTCGATACTTTGGAAAATGCTTTAACGCTTAAACGTAAATCATCCGTTATGCAAATCCTTTAATTCGGCATTTCATAAATTAAGATAAAAATAACTGTCATAAATGAGTTTATTAAGGACTTTAAGTTATTGGCTTTGGTGTAGTTTCTTAGTTAATTTATTTGTAATTTTTGTCCCCTAAGTTACGCCCATGTATATCAACACCTATTCTAAGAATGCCATCCGGGTGCCAGACTAAATCTAGAATAACCCTAGATTTTGAGCATGTGTGTAGAATTGCATTCTTATCTGCTGTGTAGCAAATTAATCTTATTTGTGATATTGGGCAACAGTGACGCTACTGTTATGAAATCGTTTAGTTGATTTTCTTGGTGGCTCAGTTCGTTCTGGTCCAGCTGGATCGATTTTCTTACAACTGACCCTAAATACGGTAATATATCAAAATCAAATCTAGCACTTGAAGTTCAGCTCCAGTTTAGAAATGATTGCAACTAGGCCTTAATGCCTTATAAACTTACTAAGGTTTTTAAGGTAGTGACGTCTGGCGTACTATTCTTAGGATGCTTTATGTTTAATTTATTGCTGGGTTTAACATGCACGCATGATCATGATTTCTATAATTACGTGTCGCATGCTATTTTTTGTGTTAACTTTTATTTACTAAAAATTGGTGATTGTTGATTTACCTATTTTGATAATCATTGATAAATAACTTGGGTAATTCGTTCGATTGTTGTCGAATAATGGCTTTGTCATATTTAAAGCTGTTTCGACTCGATCGAATTACCTTTTTGTTTTGTAGTTTTTAACGTGTTACGAACTTCTCCTGAAAGGTATTACACTGTGCCTAAAAAGTATCAGACATACTAAATTCTACCCCTGTTACAAATGCATATAATTTTCCATTTTCAGTCTTAATTGACTTGTAAATGTACACTCGCCGTCTTGTCCTCAGTCCCCAGTTACATAATATTGGCATTTCTCAGAGATATGGAATATATCCAGATCTGCCAACTCAAGATACCACACCATTACCCACCCAGAATAAAAGCAATCCAAGTTCCCAAGATTCCGCACTCAGTAATCTTATAGCTGGATCTGGTGGAACTGTAATCACAGGCCCGCAACCTACGCTTCCTCCAGAAGAAGCTTTAAGCACTGATCACGGTGCAGGACCATTTCAAAATATCTTAATGGGCCTGTTAAGTGGAGGTGGTGGCCAGAATACTGGTGGGCAGGGACAATCGCAAAACACTTCCTCTGGAGGTTCGGAGATGTTATCTGGGATTTTATCAAGCCTATTAAGTGGTGGTGGCCAACAAAGTGGAGGGTTAGGCGGACAGCATCAGCCTCCTTCGTCGGGACAGGCACCATCGCAAGGTGGCCAAGGTCAAAGTGTAGACTTCATGGGAATATTGTCAGGACTTTTATCTTCCAATCAAAATACTCAAAACTCAAATCACCCGTCTGGCCCTTCATCTGCGCAAACTCAAGGTCAAAGCTCTGATGTCATAAGCGGCATACTATCCAGCCTATTATCACCAAATCAGAATCAGTCACAAAATCCCACTCAGTCACCTCCGCCCCCACAATTTGCTACCCAGCCCTCACCAACTCAACACCAAAGTGGCGATATTTTGAATGTTCTGCAAGGGCTAATTTCCGGAAGTAACCAGCAACAGCCGGCAGGTTCCGCAACAACACAAAATATTCCTCCACAAAATTACAACCAGCCCCCCGGTGGGGGACAGCCTGCGGGACTTAATGTTGAGGCGTTGGCTGGTTTACTGCAGGGTCTTTTAAGTAAAGCTAAAGAACAGCACGACAGTACTCGGCCGATTCAAGAGACCAATCCTTCGGGTGGCTTGCCAAGTCCGTCTTCTAATCCACCACAGAGTGATCCGCAAGTGAGTGCTCGTAAATTTTGTTCTCAGGTTTTAACGTACTTCCGATAATTGCTGCTGGAAATTTTCGGGAAAAAGTATTTAGACTCCGCTTCAGTCAGAGAACGAAGCTTTAAAAAAACAGAAACTATTAGTTGCGCAAAATCATGTATACAGGGCGGCCCATCGAAAACAGTCCAGCAAAGTTTACTGATTTGTATGTGAAAATTTGGAAAAAGCCTCGGACCTGTATACTTTTGTTTTCAGGGGGACAAATTTCCACATTAATTCTATCACTGCAGCTTCAACCCCTTAGCGGGGGCGGCATTCACCCTTATTTTTTCAAATGGAAAGGGGTGTGTTGTGATACGTCTTTTGAATGGGCATTAAATTGTCTTTCAAATGGCGTTTCGATTTTTACATTTGAGCTGCGCGTCGCCGCCATAACGTCTTACCCTTTTCGACGTTAGAAAGTGCCGTTATCTCCCTAAAACTCGCTTATCTTAATATTATCAAAATGTTCCTACCGTGCAATGCAGATAGATTCCCCTGTAGAAATCGAAGGAAGTGACTATTGTTATTAGAAATTCGGCAAATTTTCAATTTTCTGATGTTGGAAATCACGAGTATGTTTAGTGGAAATCGGGATTAACAAAACAAGAACGCACTAACCGACTTTACCTGTAAAAGGTCGAATCACCACTGTAGTACGACCATCGTGGAAGATTACAAGAAATATTTCCCTTTTTATATACACCTGAATCAGCCTGGTGCGTACCCAGTGTGAGTCAGCCCATGCCGAAATCATTATTTATCTGTTACTAATTGGATTTTAGCTTTGCACCTTGATTTCTAATTCAACAAATCCAACAACCTGATTGCGTTTTAGCAGATCCGGATATGTCGGATACACAGGGTGTCCAAGAAATAAGTGCCATAGATTGAATCAATAATAGAACTCGTAGAAAGCTGCATTTTTTCAAGTATATTTTTTGCGTAAGAGACATTATTGTTCAGATCAATTAATTAAAAGATTTATTACAATTGCGTTACCCGCCTATGGCATCTAAAATTGTTTATGCCATTTCGGACCTTTCGCACAGAGATTTGGAAAATTTTTTGGCTGCTTTCTGATGTGCGAATAATCGATAAACCCTTACAGCACTTACAGCACTACAAGCTAAGCAGGGGGAGTAATTGGGGTTTTACGTTACTGACTGTTAAAATAATTAAAATTTTTGACCTACCTGCGAGAGAGGCTGCATTAAGTGTTCACAATGTCTTCAATTATTGCTGGAAATCATGAGTATATTCAGTGGGAATTGGGATTAACAACACAAGAACGCACTAACCGACCGACTTCACCTATAAACGACCGAATCACTACTGCAGCACGACCATCGTGAAAGATTAGAAGAAATATTTCCCTTTTTACATACACCTGAATCAGCCTGGTGCGTACCCAATGTGAGTCAACCCATGTCGAAATTATTGTCCATCTATTACCATTTAGATTCGAGTTTTCCACGTTGATTTTTGATTTAACGAATCCAACGTCTGACAAACGCGCAAATTTTTTCATTAATTTGAAATTCGACGACCACCCGATCTTGATTAATGCGAATTTGAAAAAAAATCATCTCAGACATTTAGCAAGATAAAATAGTATACAGGGTGTTTCTTAATGTTAAAAAAATGAAATAAGTGCGTCATGAGGCTATTTAAAGATAAAAACTTTAAATAAGGGCAAGCCCTAAGTTGCCCCCATTTTCATTTACTGGGTGTTGAAGTTTTTTTTTTAATTTTCTTTATTTTTTTTATTTATAAAGATAATTAACTCGAAATTGGTGGTAACAATTGTTCTAGCGTTAAAAACAAACTGAAATAAAAATTACTAAGAACAATTTACAGGGCGTTATTTTTTTCTGGCGTCTCAATATTTTACATCAGAAATGTTTTCATGACTTTTTTAGATTTTATTCACTAGGCTCGTTTAATCCCTTGTGTTTTTCAAGGAGTCTTTTGTCTCTCTAGTTTTTTTTTAAATTAGAAACAATAGTCCAGGAGACATTTGCAAAAATATGTAAGCGTGTTCGCCCCGATTGATCTAAGGACGCGATAAAATGTGAATAAAATGAAAATAAAATACAATTTAAATGAAAAATGGAATAAAACCTGAATAATTTATTTTTTTTGCGGAGAGACACGTAAAAACTGGCATATTCTGGACCTGTGAACATTGAAGAGGAGTTGAGCAATAGAACGGTAAGTTCTTGTCAAATCGCGAGAAATACGCTTGAAAATTTTCTTAGAGTCCGGGAGTCCATGAGAAAAAAGGTATTTTGGTGGTAGAACATTTTCAGCAATTACTTTGATTGTAATCCAAATTCTTTGCAAATATAAACCATCGTTCCTAAAACCTAAAAAAAATGAAGTGACAAAGAAATTTAAAAAAGACATAAAAGCTCAAATGAAATTAACGAATAAAATCTAAAAATGTCATAAAAAAATTCTAATGTAAAATATTGAGCGCGACCACGAAAAAAGTAACGCTCTATATAGTATTTTAAATAGTTATTATTTCAGTTTACGCGCAATGCGAAAATGATTGTTACTACAATTTTCACTTACTTGTCTTTACAAATAGCAAAGAAATTGATGAAAACCGGAAAAAAACTTAACTTCAACACCCTGTAAATCAAAATGGACCCAGAGACCTAAGCTTCACCAAACCTCTGCTTATTAGCTTAACAGTGTGATGTCACTAACAATTTTAACTCACATTTCCATCATATATGACTCAGTAATCAAACTAAAAATGTTTTTTTTTTATAATTTAAATTTAATATTCGGTAACGTAACCATTATTTTGAACGAAGGGCTGACATCCTCTTGGAGTTCACTCATGAGTTTCTTGGTGTATGAGAATTCAATATTCTGCCATTTTTCCTCTGAACGTGCAAAGAGCTGATTCTTATTTCATTAATGCGAGCCCGAGCCGGTTCAAGTGGTCTCACATGTTTTCGATGGAATTTAAATCCGGGAATCGTGACGGCCACTTAGGAATCCGTATTCTCTTATCGGACAAAAATGCCTTTTTCCAGTTTCAATGTGGGTTTGGGGTGGTTGTCTTGCTGAAAATTGGAATATAACGGCATATGATCCTGCATACATACAGTACATCCCAGCGACCTAGGCATATGAAGGAGTGTCTATTTCTGCGCATCTCGATTCATAGTATACAAAATCCGAATAGAACGTGATGGAGCTCATTTGCAGTACTGCTCGTTTGGTGCGATGGCCAGGCGGATCTGAGAAATTGATTCATCCCTTACCAGAATAAACTTAAGGGCATTTTCGTTACGAGCGGTTTCTTGTAAAAGCCGCTCAGAGAAGTATGCTCTTGGGAGATGGTCTCGTGGCATTGACGTTTGAACTCTTTGCACGTGATAGGAATAAAGTTAGTTTTCATTTAAGATTCTCCACACTGCCATGTGAGATGTAGGAACTTGCTCTGCGATTCTTCTAGTACTGGTAGTTGGATTGTCTCGAACGATATTTAAAAACATGTTCCTCGATAGGTACCATTCTAGGTGGCTTAGGTCTTCCAGCATGTCTACCATGCATTGCTATTAGGTTTCCGATTTCACGAGCTCTTCCAACAAGGTAAACAAATCTACGGGTTGCAAGATGTCTTCCCGGAAGGCGCTCAGAATATAACCGCGAAACTGCGACGGCACTCTGGTGACACTCCCCGCATATCACCAACATGTCCACCAATTCGTGATTCGAGTAACTGTTGGCTTGTGTTCATTTAATAGTATCGATAGTGATTATTTGTCAAATTACCACCTGGAGCTAAACTTCACGACTGAATTTTAAGCGATGTGGGTAAATTGCATAAACACAGTGAACATTAAACATTTTTTGTGTTTTTGAAATGGCTGATAATTTTTTGTTTCTTTTTTCCTTTTATTTTTTTCTTTTTTTACTCTTCTTTCTTTGTTTTTTCTTTTTTCTTTCATTAATTTGTTTCTTTATTTTGTGTTTCTTTCTAATTTTTTTCTCTTCTCTTTTTTCTTATTTTCCTTCTTTATTTTGTGTTTCTTTCTAATTTTTTTCTTCTCTCTTTTTTCTTATTTTGCTTCTTTATTTTGTGGTTCTTTCTAATTTTTTTCTTCTCTCTTTTTTCTTATTTTCCTTCTTTATTTTGTGTTTTCTTTCTAATTTTTTTCTTTTCTCTTTTTTCTTATTTTGCTTCTTTATTTTGTGGTTCTTTCTAATTTTTTTCTTCTCTCTTTTTTCTTATTTTGCTTCTTTATTTTGTGGTTCTTTCTAATTTTTTTCTTCTCTCTTTTTTCTTATTTTGCTTCTTTATTTTGTGTTTCTTTCTAATTTTTTTCTTCTCTCTTTTTTCTTATTTTGCTTCTTTATTTTGTGTTTCTTTCTAATTCTTTTCTTCTCTCTTTTTTCTTATTTTCCTTCTTTATTTTGTGTTTCTTTCTAATTTTTTTCTTCTCTCTTTTTTCTTATTTCCCTTCTTTATTTTGTGTTTTCTTTCTAATTTTTTTCTTCTCTCTTTTTTCTTATTTTCCTTCTTTATTTTGTGTTTCTTTCTAATTTTTTTCTTCTCTCTTTTTTCTTATTTTGCTTCTTTATTTTGTGTTTCTTTCTAATTTTTTTCTTCTCTCTTTTTTCTTATTTTCCTTCTTTATTTTGTGTTTCTTTCTAATTTTTTTCTCTTCTCTTTTTTCTTATTTTCCTTCTTTATTTTGTGTTTCTTTCTAATTTTTTTCTTCTCTCTTTTTTCTTATTTTCCTTCTTTATTTTGTGTTTCTTTCTAATTTTTTTTCTCTCTTTTTTCTTATTTTCCTTCTTTATTTTGTGTTTCTTTCTAATTTTTTTCTCTTCTCTTTTTTCTTATTTTCCTTCTTTATTTTGTGTTTCTTTCTAATTTTTTTCTCTTCTCTTTTTTCTTATTTTCCTTTTTTATTTTGTGCTTCTTTCTAATTTTGTTTCTTTATCTTGTTTTTCTTTCTATTTTTTTTCTTCTCTTTTTTTTTCTTATTTTGTTTCTTTATTTTGTTTTTCTTCCTATTTTTTTCTTCTGTTTTTTTCTTATTTGGTTTCTTTTGTTTTTCTATTTTTTTCTTTTTTTATGTCTTTTGTTCCATTTTACATATAGTGACACAACTTATTGCAATATAATCCCCGTATAAAGATTAATAAGCTCCGAAGGAAAAGTTTTAACTATTATACAGGGTGTAACGTAAGTAAGGGTTTTCTTTTTAACACGACACAGACTTTAAGAAACTAAGCAATATTTTTATGTAGACATTTTTTCAAAATCTCAAAAAAAACGGGGTATGCGCAGATGGGTTTTAATGGATTTTTGTATAAAATCTAAATCCATTCCTGCATAAAAGAGTAATTCAACGTAAAGGAAGTAAAATGTCCCGCAAAAACAGATCAGCTGTTGCATAAAAACGGCAAACATTAAATATTTACTGTTTTTATGAGGTCTATGTCGTGTTAAAAGGAAAACCCCCACTTATGCTACACCCTGCATAATCGAATTGAAAAGATCAAAAATGCATTTACATACACTAGAAACGTTGTTGTAACTAATGATTACGCAGTAAATAATGTTACTTAATAATAAGTTAGCAAAAACCTAACACCTCCAAAAAAACCATTGCGTCCGGATATTAATGCGGGACACTGTATTTACCAACGCAAAGGAGGAGGAACAAACGGTACAAATTCAATATCCAGCAGTTTTTAATCGGAAACCGTAAATACCTTTGTTCGGGGTAAAAATCGGGAATAAACAATCATCAAAATGTTTCGCTTTCGCTTGTAAAATCATAAACATAATCAGATATTTGTTACATACTAATTTAATTTTAACCGCATTGCCTTTGCCTTCAAGTCTTTAACCTGAGTTGCCTTCTAGTTCAAGAGAAACCGGCGAACGTTAATTTTAAAGAGATGAGTTCCTTAACGTACATGGTGTATTTATTAACTTGCCAACCTAATATGTCTTTCTTTTGCTAGCAATACGGTCAGTATCCACACCCACCGCAACAGGAACAGAGAGGACCGGTAGAATCTCTTTTATCGGGCTTATTGTCAGGCGGACACCAACAGGTAACTCAAATTTACCTATTAAGAGGACTCAATATTCACGTAACTTCAAAATAATTATTATTTTACACTTTTAAATTTGACGGAAAATTGCGAATTGCGGTACAGTAATGGATCCACTTTACCGCACGCACGAACATTTTTCAATCGGCAAAGTTTCACTTATTTTTTTTAATAAACTCTCTATTTTATTGTTGCATAAACGCGCTTGCAAATCTGACTTTGTTAATCTCTTCTACAACAAATCACGTTTAAACCAAATCAATGATTATTGTTTTCAGCAGCAACCCCACCCGCCTCAGTTGGGCGGCGATGGTTCCATCGGAGGTCTGGGATCTATGGGCGGCATTTTGGGATCTTTGGCAGGATCGCTGCTTCACAGACAGGTGGGCTTATAGGATCGTTTTAAATCTTTCGAACGCTAGTCAGACGTAAGTGCAATCCACGTCGTTTGGACTTGCAGAAAGAGGAGAGAGAGGTCGGATGGTTTTTTGGATTTATCAGAAATATCGTCGGGTGCCTCTGGGGGACAACTGACCCCCTTTTTTAAAATTTTTTGGTCACTCAAATTAGACCTTCAAGTAACGCGCTTAGGTATAAGAGAGGACGATCTATGATTTTGATCAACTTGAAAGCTCGATATCTGCTGAATATCTTTGTGCATTTCGATGATCTTTTCAAGTTCTGATAAGAAAGTTTATGGCAGTTGTGTTACGTTTTTTTCTAATTTTCTGCAAAATATTCAGATCTAGTATACAGGGTCTACCAAATGCGCGTGCTTGTTAGTTAATTTTTATGTGGCCCTGTAGCATCACGCTGTATTTCAGATTTTTCCTTAGTTTGTTATGCTACTTACATGCTCATGTCAGTTACGTCATTTAGAGGCAAGAGTAAATTGCGCCATATGACAGTTTCCATGCATTGAGGGTGTATTTCAAGCGATATTTAAATAATTTGTGCAAATTGCTCCTTTGCATTTCAGGATCCCCACTAAGTGCAGTGTCAGCAGCGGGAGCACCACCATAAAACGTCTGCCTTATTGTGAACTTCCGATATTTAATGATATTGCGTTAAATGTGTAGCTAACCGCCAGACTTGAATTAGCGCAAAAAATATACCGGGCGTCAACGATATGTCTAATTTGTCCTTCGCTTCCAAGTCATGTCGAAACGTGATAATACTTCCGAAACTAAAATACTCCAGTTATTTGTGTTCAACATCATCGTCCAGATTTTTTGGTCTTCCGGCCAAAGGTTCTCTGGTTTAATTACCTTTGGGCCTTTCGGTAGATCGTGATATGCGACGATTTGGTTCGTTGAAAACACCACTAGTTTCCCCTTGATATTTTTCGTATCTTGCTTCGTTTTCGGCACTAAAATGATAACTTGAACTCTAACACACCCCTGAACAATCTTAATGCAACTAAAAAAAGTCAAATAAATGGATTTAGTGCTTTAAAATCTACGAAAGCGGTCTAAGATAACCGCCATCAACGAGAACACACCAGTCCAATCTCGTTTTCAATGCTTGTCGAACTCATTTCCGAAAAATAAGCAATTCCAAACCTACTGTCCCAAGGGGTGTCCATTTATATTTATGGCGCATGCTAGGACTCACCCCGTACAGTGATTAGAAATATGATTGACGCCTGGTATATGTGTTTCACTGTAGATCTGAAATAAGTGGATATTATTAAGGTTTTTACATTATATTCGTTATTTTTGTATTTCTCATGGTGCTTATTGTCCCTTTTTAATGATCTTACAAGTCTTTTTTACTCTTTATAATTTGTTAATCATGTATGAAGTTTGAATTTATTATTTAGTACAAATTTTATGATTTTTTATATGATTTTTTTTGTTAAAATACTCATGAAATTCTGTTTAAACGGCATAACAACCGGGTATCGTTTGTGAGTAAATCGTAGGGCCGTAACGTGTACAAGATGCTTGAGCAGTGCCTGCCGCATTAACGTACCGTTACGTACCGAGGCTACGAGGCTCATTCGTACAGTGGCGGAGACACCAACGTGAACGACTTGAAAATTTGAGAAAAATGGTCGTGTTAATTAAAAAAAAAACTCAAGTACAGGCCTCAAGACGTTTCTTCATTAAAATTAAAACGCTTTTGTATTGTAGATTTTATTATAAAAAAAACTTAATTTATAAAAAAATTAAACAGAAATTATTATGGACAAATAAATAAGGACAACTGTCCTCATCTCGAATAATCGTACAAAAAATATTCTTAATATTCGATATTGATATAAATTCATTGCAAACCACCATTCACATACATTTAGGTGAATATTAATATCTCGTTTGATAATCTTTATTTCTAATCACCTCCTGGCAACGTTGAGGTAAAGATTCTGTTAACTTTTGGTGTCGTTCTCGTGTCACTGCATACCAAATCCGTTGAATTTCTTCGTACAATGGAGGCAAATTTGTCATTTCTTTACTTCTGGGGGCCGGCCCCACATACCACCACAAATTGTCAATGGGGTTCATATCTGAACTGCAAGCAAGGAGGACACTTAACAACGCGAATTTGATTTTTCACCAATCACCCCCCTGATTTTTTTCCACTTCATGTGGGTAAATGAGGCTTCACTCGACCCATGGTCCCATTTAAAATTCTAAATCTTATCGGGCCCCCGCGCTATGTGTTGTTTCGATAAATTCTAAATCCGCGCCGCTATGCGTCCCCCTCGGAAACGGATTCGTCTTGTCGTTCGTGTTATACGATGTTTTTGCAGTTATCCGAAGTAGCTGTGGTGAAGAGTTTTTTGATGGAAAGCTCTGTACGATTAAATTAAATAATTATTGTTAACTACAGTATGATCTAAAGTGCCTATGAAATTGGCCTTTTTGCACAAAATATTTATTTGTTTTTGCAGGTCTAGCCTGTAGGAATATTATGTGGTTGTTACTGGTATTTAAAATTATTTATGTACGTACTTAGGTAATAGCACAAAAATCGAATATGAATATACATTGAGTATCTACATGGATATTCGTTGCCTTAATTATTTGCAGAATCTGTTCTCGTCACTTCTACGGATTTTCTGTCTGAAGAAAAACAGAAAATTGAGGTAAATTTATATTTTGGAATAACTGAACATTTTTTGCACAAATTGTAAACTCTTGCCCCTGCAGAGAGGATACGAGTGATGCACTGATCATTTTGCCTCTTAGGAACAATTATCTAATAATCGTCTTTTACAAAGCGCTAAAAAAGGGCGTAAAATATTTAAAAAGGTAAAAGCATGAACCAAAATTAAAAAAAAAAATAAGCAAACATGGGTCCGCAAAACAATGATTTTGGATATATGAAAAGTTGATCTTTCTTTAAACGTTTATTTGCAATTATTCATTATTTGTTATATACAAACAAACAAAAGTTATTCTTGTTTTACCGTCTTTTTTCATTATGCAAAAACTTGCATTTTGGCTGTTCACTCGAATGCAAAATTCATTTGTGGTGATCTTAATGGCATCGCCACTGCTTATCCAAATCGCCGCATTCCCCTACGTCGTTTGGAAGAACTGACAAGATTGCGTGATACCGACTTATTGAGCAAACAATGGTGTTTATCCAGAAGATCAAAGTCGGTCAAATCAATTCTCAAAGCAGAAAAAGAAATTTTAGCACGGATAGAGCGTGTAATCCGGAGACGAGCGTGCCGAGGATATCAGTGGCGGTGGAATTAGTGCTCCCTTGCCTGAAGAATCCTTCATGAGCATCTGTGATATCCGCACCATGTACCACGAGTACATGACTTAAATCCACTTGACCATCAAGCACGTTTGGTTTTTTGTCGCTGGTTTCCACGCAATGACACTGAAGACCTGTTTTTTGTCAATATTGCTTTTATCGATGAGGCCGGATTCACACGAAATAGAGCTGTTAATTTTCACAATATGCACATACGTGTTGTGAATTTGTTTCCGTTAGCACAAACACTTGTATCCCCATGCTCTAGTGGAATCTGGACTTCAGGCGTGGTTTTTATTCAACATTTGGATGAGTATTTAGGACAACAGATTTCCAGGTCCCGTCATTTTACCAAACAGGCTAACAGACGCTACTTACCTACACTTTCTGTCAAAACACAATGAGCGATCTCTTGAGCAACACTCTTTTCGACCAAAGCAGCAAGCGCAATTTCAGGATGATAGTGCGCTGCTATGACCTGCAAGATCGCCAGATTTAAACCCTCTGGATTTATTTTTTGGGATGTTTGGAAACATTAGTCTATCATACTCCTGTGATTAGCTTCCAGCTGTTGCGGCTACGAATTAATAAAAAAAAATGGCAGCAGATCGGAGCCAATGGGGAGGTTTTAGTAAAAGCTCAAATACCTTTCAGACAAAGATATCGCGCCTGCTTGAAGACGGAAGGGGGGCACTTTGAACATCTTATGCTGCTTTTTTTGCTAGAAGCTTCTTTCGTTTGTATGTAATAAATAAATAATAGCTGCAGATAAATGTTTCAAGACAAAAATACCCTCCCACATCTCTGAAACCACTAGTTTGCGGACCCATGTTTATTAAAACTTTTTTGCTTATTTTGACCCATACCATTGCCGCTTTAACTGCTTGACAGTTTTCTTTTTGACGCCCTGTACATCTTTAGACTCCCTTGGATCTTCGGAAGTTTAGTTGAATTTACCGTTTGTGCCACCATTCGCCTCGTTTTCTGTTCAGTTTATCTGGGAAAAATGATGACGACTTTGTGGTAAAGCGTAACGCACGCGCACTACTGCACACACACAACGCGACGGTCGGACTCAAATCAACAAATCCCAGGCAGGTCGTTAACGCAAGAAAATAAAACAAACTGCAGGTATATGACAAAACCAAACATATTTTCAGGTTTTTTTTAAATAATACATTTTTTGGTTATAAATTGGAGAAATAAAATTTGATTTACAAATACACAATATAGAATTTACCGATGCCGTAATATGCAAAATAAAACAGATATAATATAATTTTGATTAACAAGTGAGGGTACCCTACAAGCCGCTTTAGAATCAACGAAATTTCGAATCGGAACGAAAACCTTCTTACCAAATTTCAAAAAGGTGGTCGCAAAGCAAACGGTCCTACTATTAAAATCTAAATATTTACAGTCATTTGAAATACTACTAATTTTCTAGTTTATATTTTCAGTCAATTGTTTAAACAGTCCGCACAAACACTTTCAATTTGAATCGGAGTCGTTTGCGTAAACGCGATTTCTAAAATGCATTCGAGCCTTCCGAACCCGTTTCCGGAACCTCTCGTTTCTATGTTCCTCATCACTGGTGCGACCGTTTTGCGTGTTTCCGGGTGCGATCTCCGGAGTTTTTTTACTACTGAAATTTAGATATTTATCCAAACACCTACTGGACCTGTTATTGCTTGAACTCGTGCCGAAGCCGCTGTCCGTGTGGCTGATGGTGCGTCGTTTGGTTGGGGGCGTGTGGAACTCGCAGTCGTCAGAATCCGAGGAGAACGTGCTGTAGCCATCTTCAACTTTATGGCCGTTGGTGTAGTTTAGGATGCACTCGTCTTCGGAATCGCTGAAATTTACCTTTGGGGAAACATACTGCCTCTTCACATTTTTCCTCTTTGACGTCTGAAGATCGATAGGTCCTATAACAAATTGAGAAAATATCAAACTGATCTATCTGTTCCGTTCTGAAGAAGCGGTTACATTTGCTTCATGTGGTGCATTAATTTAAACTTGAACACGTGTTTTCCATGTAATTTTTTGTACACGTTCTTGTAGCATCTATACTAAAGTATCACCATAGAAACTTTTGCTCCTAACTCTAGAATCTCGCTAGTATGGACTAATCACTCTATGAAGTTGTATGTATTTATTTCGAAAAAGGGCAGAAATGTTAAATATTCGTGTTAACCTACTAGCTTATGATTTAACGGCTAAATCATACAAATTTTTAAGGGATTCTGAATATGTAAAAATTTCCAGGGTGTTTCATTTGAATTTTCGTTGCTTCCATTGCGTTCAGACACAGCTCTGCGTTAGTTAAATTAATCATATAAAATAGACTATCACCAGCAACGGCCATACACGACGTTGTTGTTTTTTAATTCTCCAAAATGAGCCAACACAAAAGCAAAAACGTAACTTTAAATTACATTTTACCAATATCAAATGTCATATCAAGGAATGTCGTAAATGTGAGTTCTAAAGCAGTGATATTCCCGTTCGGCTTTTTCCCTTTTGATACAGTGTGTTTTCCATACATTGTACCTCCGCAATAGACAGGTATCACCAGTTCAAGTCGGAGCATGGGAATTGTACGAGTGGGAGAAGAACCGCACAAGTTGTAACACGCCTCCGACGAAGCGCGTCGAGAGGCCTGCGCGGTTGAAGTGAGCGAAGATAGATCTCTCATCGTTTCAGAATTTTTACTGATATAATTCTTTATAAATTATTGGACATTTCCCCATTATAGCATAGCTTAGCTACGTCATTGATAAATCTGATGTTCTAAATTCGCTGATATTCGTTTATGACGTTTTGGTGGGTCCAAGACTACGCTGGCTGTAGACTAGAAGTCATTGATAAACGAAACGGAACGTTGGACTGAAATGAATGACAACGACCTAACTTGACTTGTTTTGCTAGTAGCATTGAAAGTCAGGAAGATGTTATCCAACGGTGCTTTTCATCAAAAAGGGCTAAGCTAACATAGTAACCTTCCAAAAAATCAACCACTGAAGGCTACATATACTGAATTGTGTAAGGAAGCAGGGCGTTTCGTTTATCGTTTAAAATGATATCGGAAAATAATAAATTGACCAGTGCAGGTAAAGCAAAAAAAATCCATCTCAGCAAGGCCTCCAAATCGATAATGATCTAAACTCTAATCTAAACAACAGCAAAAGTCCACTTCCAGCGTTAGTCTCTCCTCGATGCACTTCGTTGGTCGTTGTCGGAGTACAGGTAAGGCTAACTGGGCTGATTTCCAGACAATGACGCACAGAGAGATTTCTTTCTCTCACATCGTATGACGCGAAATTCAGAGGGACGGTTTAATCCGCAAGGTCCGTCATAGTTAGTATTTAAGTGTCAATCTATAGAACAGGCTGGGCAGATTCACTGAATAGCTCGTGCCAAAACTCGTACAAATTGTATTTTTTTCTTACAGTAATTTAGTTTCCGCTGTATAACAATAAATTGTTTTCGCGTATCATTTTGCATCACATGATGTGAGAGAGAGAGAGAGAAATCTCTCTCTGCGCGTCTCTTTTCCAAATTGGCCCAAAGAGCCTTACGAGTGCTGCTATTCCAACTAGAACTGGTGATGCCTGCGTAATTCCCCTTAAAATGCGAGAATATTGAATAGATCGTCTATTTTACATACGATTTGACATCTAATTAACCAAACTATATATCATGCTGTGCACAAACTATTCCTACCTCTACTAGTTGATGCCCCATTATTATAGTCTTCGTTATTATTGATGGCAATAAGGTTTCCATTACTAGCACTATTACCGTTGGACACTTGTCCATTTGTATTTGACATTTCGGCACTGTTTTGTGGAACTTCTAAAGCGTTTATCACATGCTCTGACGTGCCTAAAAAGAACCAGTAACTTCGTCACTATTTTTTTAAATAATTTTAATTAATTACTCATAACGTTATCAACTCGTAAATTTCCTATCAAATCGTTTTAGCGCTCGTTTCACGTACTCACCGTTTAAAGGCGTCGGCAATATATTCACTAAATTTTCCTCCTCGTTATTAGAAGAGTGATTGTCTTCGTCGTTATCACCGTTTTGCGGACTATGCACGGTCAGATTTAAAGCTTCATCTTCTGAATCTTGCTCTAGAACCTACAAATATATCGATTCAGTAAAAGTGATAAAAACGTTAAACTACAGATCTCACTCTATATACTGACGAATTGGAGCTAGTTATTCCCGTACTAGTACTGGGTGTATCTAAAAGCATATTTAGACCTGCGTTGGCACATGCTTCTCGCAAACATTGTCTGGTGCGATATCGAAGTGACCTAAACGTAAGAGTTTTGTTCGATAAATTTATTATCCGAATTCAACACGCTATTGGATCAATATCGTTTAACCCCATTGGCAGAAGTATAGTCGAACTTTGTCTCTTATTAAAAAAACATGCTCTATATCAATGGCGTTGTTGAGGTTTGAATGGAGAAATAGTGAAGTTATAAAAAAAGTCTACACAGTTATAACTACATTGTATTGTACCTCAACCAAAGGTTGTATGCCAGTGGAGGCCGATTCTTCAATTGTCTGCTAAAAATGCAGGCACAGTAGCTTACAGTCACGGGTAATCGTTAGTCAAAGAGTCTCTGTTAATTGCGGGGGATTTTTAGATGTGGCCTTTACTTCAACTGTTGGTAAAATTTTAACTTCGGTTAGAAAAACACTCCTATGAGATAGTTATTTCATAGCTGTCGCCCTTTAATTGAACATTGAAAAACCGGCCCTAAACCTTACACATAACAAATGGTTCACGGATGGCAACAGACTAGCCTGACTTGTTTCGTTAGTAGCGTTGCAAGTCAGGAAGCACGTTTGCTTTTCATGAAAAGGTGCTAAGCTAACACGGTAACATTCCAAGGAATGAACCACTGAAGAGTCCACCGTACTAATGTGCACTGAATCGTTTGAGGAATCGGAGGGTGGAACATGATTTACAGGATAATCATGCTTATTTGAAACTTTTATAGTGTTATTCAAGGGAATTCTGGAGAGGATTTTCTACTACCGAAAGTATTTTAATATATGGCGAAATAAGTAAATTTTCGATATTTATGGTTTTTTTTCATAATAATAGATCGACGCAGTTTCAGCAACATCACATTATTAGTTATACATTTAAGCGGAACCTAATGTACTATTTTACCACATGGTACTTGCAGTTGAATAACTCCAGGCTATCCAGTGCGGCAAAGGCGCTTTCGCACGTGTTAAGTACGATATTTTTCTACGTGCCCGCATGCGCTCTCTATGTTAAATTAAATATTTGACGTTAAATGCTACTTTCAGATCGCAAATACAGCCGTTTTTACTCAAGCTAGTGAGAAAAATATATTTTGAATGGAAATATTAAAATACAGCCCTCGATTCATTTTTCACAGTTCAGCTCATCTCACCTTGGACTACTTTCGCTATAATGTTTGATTTTCCTTGTTTCCGACAAACTTGGACTTTTCTTTAACGATTTTTTACATGAGCCATTACATCTCTCCTTAGCTTTCTGCTTTAGTGCGTGCTTTTCTTTCTTTTTCCATTTTTCTCGTAGCTGCATTCTAAAATAAACAAAGATTAGTACCAGCTTTAATGCATGCATACACATACAGTGTGGTGACTTTAACGGGAATAAATTCGATATCTACATGGCATTGGATTTTTAACAAAATTGCTTAAACGCATCAATTTTCATTTTACCCGATGCACTTTTTCGTGGGGTTCTGATGGTACATATGTCGACCACGTAACTAAGGGAGCAATTACTCTTAAAGTTTAAATGGAAAGGGGGCTCAAGCGATACGTCATTTTAAGGATTTTTTCAACCTTTATCTGAGCTATCACTTTTTATCATAGAGCAAAGTAACACCAGAAATAAACAAAATTTCTTCTTAAAAGAACAGTTTGTGGTAGGGGAACCATTAGCAAATTGGGAACTTTGATACATGACTACAGCGAAACGTTGGATGGTATTTAAGTAGGGCAATCCTCACTACAAAATAAAAGGGAGGAATGAGGAACTGTAACGTTAAAACAGACAAACATACGAAAAGTTTGGGGACTCTGCGCCCTGATGCCAACACTGTTGTTAACATTTCTGTTATTTACGTTAATGTTAAGTTTAAATATTTTACTAAACCTTAACGGCTAGAGTACCCTCACGTCCATGTACTAGTGGCAGTTCATCGACATAATTATGGTTAAAGTAGAGACGAATTCCTCGTTGAGCACTTTTCACATTTTGAATGTGAGGGCTGGCAAGGAAATTACGTGGCTTACGACGTGCATGGGTTTTTTACCGAACAACCTGTAGTTATTTCTACGAGTAGTATATACAGTAAGTATATAACGTATACGCTGCCTTGACATTTCCGTGACTGTAGAAATGAACCTTTTTACCGGGCAAGACCGGAAAGACGATATAAGGGGCCCTTAAAGCCAACTTCCAGTTTGCCAATGCAAAAAAAGGTCGTAGAAATATATTTGCCTGGTTTTTACGCCCTACGATATGGATCAGCCGTTTCGGCAGTGGTAACACAACAAGCTCTTGAGGAAGACACCTTATATAATACAAAATTTCGCTTACTTTTTGACAGAAGTTGGTGCCTTATTGTAAGCCATTTTAGCCAGTCGATGCCTCTTCTTGGCTATTAGCTGAGCTATCTTATTATGTTTTTGTTTTCTAGGATCCTCTAACGTTTTGCTTCGGCTCTTAAATATATGCTGTAACAACTTCGAATGGTCACGTTCAAAGTCTGAATCACAGCTATCCGTGGACTGAAAGTCCTCGGAACTGACCCATCCTGAAAAACACGTTAAACATTCTCCAAGACTCAGGGTCCACTTTACCTTCAATCTCTCTTTGAATAAGCGAATCGAAGAAAGCCATCATTTTCGAATCTTCTAACGTGGACTGATCGCTATAATCATGCGATATTCTCTAAAAGAGGAATTTTATAAATATCCTAACTACACGACTGAGTAACATTTATCCAACTTACCTCGCCACTGCTTCCCACTAAATCTATGTAATCTTGGTGAGTGTAAACTATTCTGGCCGGGTCAGTGCATTCTTTCAAAAGGGAACCAGTCCATGATCCTAAAAGGTCGTCAATATGTTTAATTGAACGTTATTTCTGAGCTGCAATTTGGTTTTTACGTACCTATAGGTATTGTACTCCATAATTTGATCATCTTTTCGACCCCAGAGGATGCGATTAAATTGTTATGTTTATTGTACCTAACTTGGTTAACTATGGACCGATGGCCTTTCATCACAACATGTAAATCTCCCCATTCTTCTGGAATTACAAATAAACAAATTAGGACGTTGTGATATTTGTGCAAGTTCGAGTATAAAGCGGATGGCTATTTCTATTTATAAAAAAATCGTGGCGAACGGTTGAATCACCCTGTTGGTACACGTGATGGCCCTACATTCTCTGCACAAAAATTCACCACGCATTCGTTATATCAAATATCAGATTTATCGAACCTAGCTTATGACGGTACTATACCGGCAATTTATTCAGGTTCTATAATCCTGATATTTGATATAACGAATGCGTGGTGTATCCGACGACAAATCGGAATTAACAAAATGTCTCATTTGAATTTAATTGAATTTCACATTTCGTATTTCAAGAAATGTTACCGTTCAAACTAAGGTAAATTAGACTCAGTAATTTTATTTCGACCTGAGAAATTCTCACCCTCATCTTCAGGAACCCTCCACATATACAAATTAAAATCGTCGGAGCCGCTCAGTACGTATTCGTCATTCTCTCCGGCAAAGGAACATGTCTTCATAGTACAGCTATTATAATATTGGGGATGATAGAATTGGCATATTGACCCTTCACATTGAGTATTGTACAGAACTGGGGGCAAACGCCTTCTCAATGCAAGAACCTTCTTCCCCGTAGAGTCAAAGCAGGCGCTAATGCCTGAAGTTTGACCCACTGTCGAGTCGTAATGAACCAATTCCCTAAAAGTGAATGAGGTTGGCCATTAGGATAACCGGCAAAAATCAAATTTAATAATGAATACTGTAGTATAAATCAGGGGTTCCCAAACTTTTTGAAGGTGGCGCCGCACGTGGGCATAAAATACTACAGACGAGCCGGATATTAAGTTTTATGCGAAAGTAATATTAATAAAGTGACTTTTAGAGTTTTTTATTATTTATGAAGATACATAAAATTATCAAATAAAAAAGACAAATGGATAGAAATAAACACAAATATTTGATGTTACTGATGGGCTTGTTTTGTAAATCTTCCAGTTGTTTTGTGTACATTTGACGCCCATTTAGGAGCACCAATGGGCTTCTTTAGATAAAAGTTTCGTGAAGCTTATTTTTGGGGCCCCCAAAGAAAACTAATTCTAATATTAAATTCATCTCTAATGTATTTGCCTAAAGGACCATACAAATAACTTTAAAGCGTTAAAGTGCAAATTCCAAACTGACCCAAATACTGATAACGTCCTGCAAGAAGTTTCTTGGACAAGTACAAACGCCATAGAAATTCAATTAAGACAAGCTCCCGAGCAAAACCTACGTCGAACAAAAGACGCCAGGGTACCGAACTCCCAGCAACTTCGTACATGTGCGAATTATGTACTTTTATCTTACGTTAAGTAACTAATAAGTTAAAAAAGGCCTTGAATTGTGTGATATTTACATCAATTTCACGGGACAACAGCCCTGCAGCAAGCATCAACGTAATTTATGTAATAAATTTTTTTATTTCTCGCAAAAAGGCGCACCATATGGGCACGTTTTCAATTATACCGACTTAAAACAAATATCATGAAATAAATGTTTGTGGAACGCCATTCTACATTTTTTAAAAATATTTGGAGTAGTACGCGAGATATGTCAGCATTGTAGGGGTTTCCTCCTAAACGGACTTCACAACGGACAATTTTGCCAATTCTAGCCGACAGTATTGGGGAGTAACTACGGCCGATTGGCAATTGAGGAGAGCGCACTTAACAAGGACACGCTGTATAGGATGTTGGATTTAAAATAAGAGTGCATACATGTCCTTCCAGTACAGTCAGACATGCTGTCATTTTGCAATACACATTTTATTGGTGTAGGACAGACCCCGATCAATCTTTCCCATTGTATAAAGCTTTTAGATGTTTGCTAAACTCTGAGCACAATAATTAGAGCACCGCTCAAAATTTGCTAAATTTCAAAGCAGCATTTTAACCGTTTCTTTATTAGAGCTTGTTCTTTCAGGAATGCCGCTGAAAAAAAATCAATTTCAGTGCACGGACTATATACCAGTATAAACCAGTTTCATGCTTCATTCCATCTGTCTTAGTAGTCTGGTACAGTGCCTGCAGGTGTCTCTCCGAACCAGAAAGTAGTTTAATCTTTTCTGAGCGTTTGTCTTGTTATTCCACCTTCCTGTCTGCACAGGCAAGAACGTGAAATGGCATAAACCTATGATTACATTAGCTGGAATATATTTTTTATCGCTGAACGTTAAAGGAAAAATTTGTCATGCGCAAACCGTGTGTAGACAATGACGCTAAACCGAGAAACATTGAGCTACGGAGCTATGCAAAGTCTCGTTTTTGCACACTTACCACCCCAGATATCGTACAAACGGGAGTGCATATGAAAGTACTGAATGTGCTGAACTTCCAGGTTGTGCAGAGGGACAGATCTGACATTGTCTACGCAAATCCAATTGCCATCCCTTGTCATCCGGCTACCCCCACTTGAAAATTGTAAATGGCTCCGCCCACCGACTTACACTTCTTATGAAAGGTGGTTAAAAGCACCGAATATTGGGGCTATAAGGAGAATTCGACTCGTCAAAGAGTTTTCGCAAAACGAAGGAGAAACTGATGCCACGATTTCAAATACATGCGGCACTGGACAAAATTAGAGCAATTTTTAAAAATGTGCGTTAAATAAAGCATATTTCGCCGAAAATAAAATTCTTTACTCCCAATATTATGTTTAAAGCTGTTTACAATTTAAAAAAATAAATTTATTTGAATACTAAGAAAGTTTAATTTGTTTAAAGAGCGTCGACGAAAGCCATTTCTGCAGTTAAAATATTTGCGACAAAATAGGAGCAACTTATTTTTAAAAGTACTTCATTTTTCGTATTAGTTTGATCCTTTATCGAAGTAATAGTCGTAGTCATGCCTCGAGGAGTTCATTACTCAGTTAGTCTTCAAAGACAAATAATTAGTGCCTTTGATGGTGGCAAATTACAAAAGTTTATTTCTGAAACGTTTGGTGTTAATTAAGACGTACTTTCCGAAACCATTAAAAGATTCGAGAACGTAGGGTTGTCACTAACCTAAAGCGTAGTTGACGACTTAGAAACAGGACTAAAAAGTTAGATAGGCGTCAGCAGAAGTTGAGGGAAGATTCCAAGAATACCAGCCCACCAAACATTGGCACCTGCTGGGGAAACGAATTTTTCCTCGAGGGCGATACAACGTCGATTAGTAGAGGGTCGATTAAAAAAATGAGACCAGATAAAAAACCAGTCCTTTCCAAAAAAAAATTAGAGATGCTCGAATGCCGTTTACCACCTATCATCGAGATTGGGCTCCCCGCCAATGGAGAAGGTTCTTATTCGCAGACGAATCAAAGTTTTGTATCTATGGAACTGATGGGGCTCAATGGACACGTCGTCCGCTAGGTCAAGGGCTCAACCCAAAGGATATTAATACCGCCATAAAACAGGGAGAAGGGAATATTGTGGCATGGGGTTATTTTTCCGCTATTGGAACGGGTCCAATATATAGGATACAAAATGGATAGGTTTGTGTATCAAAACATGCTGGATCACGCCATGCTGCCATATGCCGAATGGGAAATGCCTCTTTATTTTTCAGCATGACAACGATTCAAAGCACACACAGCTGCGACGATCAAAAAGCGGTTCATGGAAAAAAATATTTAAGTATTAAAAATGGCCAGCGCAGTCTCCAGCCTCAAACCCTATAAAAAAAACCTTCGGGAGATTGTTGAGGAAAAGTCCGCTCAAAAATATTACAAATCAAGACCTGCTCGCGCAGCTTCTACACCCCGAGTCGATCTGGTGAGACCTGTACATTAGAATAGAGTCTCTTGCTGTATTGTATAATATACAGGGTCAACTTAATGAATAAACATGCATTCGGGAGCTTTCAATCCTTACTCTTTCGGTTTCCTACAATCCCATAAGGCTATACCCTCCTCCGAGTTGGCAGAGACCAAAAATCGAGGGTTAACGGGATTAAACATCACAGAATGAAAACCAGTCTTCTGTTTTGCCAACACTTGAGCCTCTGGAACAGAAAATTTGAATTTAATTTAATAATGTCGCCAGTTACATACGTGAAACCACAACTTTCACGAAATGATTTATGAACAGTTAAAAAGTGTTTTCCACGGTCGATTCAGCAGAAAGAAGTTACATATTCTACGCCGATAATGATTTGGAGGCGAAACCGAGGTGCGCATGTCTCCAAGAAACTGGAAATAACTCTAGTAGCTGAAGGTATAGTGATTGAGATTTCATATTTAATCATCTTCTTTCGAATTTGCTGCTACTGGCAACTTTTGAGTTCTCAGATGTAACAATTTAATACTTTCATTAACATTTTCAGTTCTAGTTTTATTCGTATGAAAATGTCTTCCTGAGACGCCGCAGTAACGATTGACCATTTGAACACAACATGAGACTCAAAAAACACTCACCTTGATTTGGGGCTTCCCTAATATCATAGAGCAACAGCCTGCCATCCTCTCCTGCAGTGGCGATAATTTCATCTTTTTGCGGGTTTATACTCAAACCGTAAACCGGCTTTCTGTGAGGTATCACCGCTAAGGCGTTTCCGCTAAAATTAAGTAGCAAAAATTAAGGCTTGAAGTTGTCATATATATAAAAAAAAATTTTAATGAAAAATGTGTGATAGAAAATTGTAACAAATCCTAAGACGTCTTGCTTCTGAATCGGCTTTATGATTATGCGTAAAAACACATTATAAACTCTATTTTTTTTTATTATGATTCATAAGGCTCCTGTGAAACGTCCTAACAAGAGCAAAAAACATATTTTAATCACTAAATATTATTTCAGAAACGGTGAGAGCGTGGTTGTCACCATGCGCATGGTGCGTTCACCTTTTTGTCGGAAAAATATTCCACATGTCTCGACTGCAAGTGACTAATAAGAACTTGAGGAGACTGAGCCAACCGTTGAGGTGAAACCATCGGTGCGCGTTCCTCAAGTGGAAAACGTCGCGGCTGTTGGTCATAATGTGGGCGAACATTCAAGAACATTTCAACGTCCAAGAACGAGCGTATTCGCGCTCAAGACTTGTATCTTCATGACTTTAAAATCCAACTCCCTACTCAAAACTACAGGTCATACACAGAGAAGAGAATTCGTTAGCTGAATTCTTGGACGCCTAAAAGTGAACAGTGGTTTTTCTAACAGAATTGTCTTCAGCGATGGGGCAAATTTTCGTGAGTTTCTGAAGTCGACAGTGTATGCGACCCACGGCTACCTAAGCTTTGAAAAAAACAGATTTCACGTTGGACGAGGCAGAATCAAATGAAAACCCCAAAAGTGCCCAAAAAAAATCACACGGGGATTTTTACATGATATGAACTCGTAACAATATTACTTTTGGGATGTAATACAGAGCGATTAATAATGAAACTCTGATATTCATAAGTTCAATGGGTGAACGCATATCATCTGCCTTTCTTATCATTAGTCATTAAAGTGCAAAAAATGTATATTGAGTTAAATGGCCCATCGTGTCGTCGTGCCGTGGATGATTTCGTGTTTTCGTGCCAGTTTGCAATTAAATAAATTGACTCCTTGCAATTAAATATAAAATTGATCATCGCCTCCCCCCTCCTCCCCTCAAAAAAAAAAATAATAATAACAGTGGAATAATGGAAAAAAAGTAGACGTTCCAACGTTCCTCGCGTTCGAATGCTTGACCTGTAAATGCCTTAACAAGCACATGAAAATAACTTACGAGTCGACTTCGTGTATAATGACTTGGTCGTCATTTCCTCCTGAAAATATTCTTTCGTTCTTGGAATCAAAAGCAACACAAAATATATTGCTGTTATGAGTCCTCTTCATCGAGATTGGGCTCTTATTGCGGGATCCATCGCTCTTTGGTTCTGTGTCCACGGTTGTCAGGTTCACTCCCTTTTCAAACACAGCGTCAGATATGTTCCACAGTAAAACCCTACGATCATCGCCACCTAAATTAAAAAAAAAAAACAAAGAAAAGTACATGGAGATTTGGCCTCATAGTTAAGACCTAAATTCATTAGCTACCTGCTACCATTATTTACCAGGAAATCTATTTCTTACATGTTGGTTTTGGTACTACCGGGAAAGTGGTGCCCGAGTTTGTAGCAAAGTATTGGGTTGGTAGAAAAACCATTTCGTTTTTGTATTTTCGATTTTTACAGCGTGATATTGGAACAAATTCTATGATAAACACGGCCATGCTACATATCATTTAAAAACGTCGACTTTTTTCCATATTTTAATAATAAACAGTGTGCACGTAGTGCCCCTTTGGAGTTTAGTTGGAGAGCTTTAGTCAAGATGGAAAAGAAGCAAATTCGGACGATTTTCCTGTGCGAGCTTGAACTGGGCACTAAAGCAACGGAAACGGCTCGAAAAATGATGCTTTTGGTCTTGATACTGTTCACGAACGGGTGGTGCAGCTTTGATTTAAGAAGTTTCGTGGGGGAACGGAAAACCTCGAAGATCAAAAAGATCGTGGACGTCCATCGGTAATTGGCAACGACCAGTCGAGGGCCCTAGTCGAAACAAACCCCCGAACAACTCTTGGAGGGCTCGCGGAAGATTTAGGCATAACTCATCCAACAGTACTAGACCATCTGCAACAGCTTGGAAAAACAAAAAGGCCCCGCGCGAGCTGAACGAAAAGCGAAGAAATCGTCGGCAGCCATTTTGCGCAACAAAAATGACCCGTTTCTTGATTGTGTTGTGACGTGTGACGAGAAACGGATCCTCCACGACATCCGTCGATATCCAGCTCCACGGTTGGACCACGATTAAGCTCCGCAACACTTCCCGAAACCACATTGGCATCAAAGGAAGGTCATGGTAAGGGTGTGTGGTGGTCAGCAGCCGGTCTGATCCATCACAGCTTCCTAAAGCCAGGCGAAGCCCTCGCAGCAGAGAGATATCGTCAGCAGACTAATGGCATGCATCGAAAACTGAGGCGTATCTCTCCGGCATTGGTTGACAGAAATGGCCCAATCCTTCTACGTGACAACGCTCAGCCACATGTCGCGCAATCGCCACTACATGGCTACGAGACTTTGCCTCATCCGCCGAACTCTCCAGATTTGTCACCTATCGATCACCATTTTTTCAAGCACCTCGACCGCTTCCAACGCGACAAATGCTTTAAACACCGGGAGGGTGCCAAAAACGCCTTCGACGACTTCATCGCCTCTGGGACATCGGAGTCTTCTGCTTCTGGTATAAACAGACATATTTCACGTTGGCAAAAGTGTATCGATTCGATTTTGATTGGTTAAGTGTATTGAAAGTTGAGTGGCATGTTGAGGGTTGAAAAACGAAATTATTTTTCTACCAACGTAACACAACGACAAAATTTAAATTTTAAATGGGACGTACTGTATATTCGTTGATATTTCTGTTCTCGAGATCATTATGAACACGTCGGAGGTTTATTAGTCCTCAAGTTGTAAAGTGTAACTTTAAGAGCTGACAATAAGACGAAGGGCAGGCTGGCAGGGCCATCTTAAGACGAAGCACTGTCGGACGAGGTCGCTACCACCAAGGGCGCAGTCGAGAGGCCACGCGTGCGAGCTTGGGAAACGGGGACGTGCAGGGACCTCATCACTCGGATTTGAAGGACTCGCGAGGTCTGGAAAAAGTCGAGACCAAGAAGGGACAGGCAGATGAGATTTGGAAGGGGCGAGAGGCGCTCGTGTGGCTGCGAATTCGTTGGTTTTTCCCTCTTCTATTCTTGCCATTGAAAGTAAACTAATACGAAATATCATCATGGAAAATCTCCCTAATGGCGATCCGACAAATGCATAATATTAATATTTAGAAAAATAGTTCATTTTGATTTGTTGTTATTTTTAAGTCCAATAATACTATCAATTAAATTATATAATGTAATGTAGTATAATATAATATAATATAATATAATATAATATATATATATATATATATATATATATATATATATACAGGGTGGTGTCCTCGAATTGCATGGACAAAACGATACCGCAGATTATTTAAGTAAAAATAGGTCGATTTAACTAAATTTGCCCCAGTCCCAAACTTGATAATCACGGAGTTACAGGGTGTTAAAGTTGAAAAAATAAGTCGCATTTTCTTTAATATCTTTCGATTCCTTTGAGCTAATTTCACGAAATTTCGCATGTGAGGGCGTTTTAGAATGCGAAATTCAAATTTATTTAACATTTAGTTGTATTTCCTAGAGGGCACCACAAGCGACTGTTAGGACGCATTTAAACCTCTGTAACTTTTTTGTGCCATACTGTAGATTATTTTGGCATTGAGAAATCTTTTTTCCTACCTTTCATGCTTGGGAAAGGTATACTTTATTGAAGTCGTCAGAAGCAACGGTTTCTGAGAAAAACGCATAATTCTGAGAATTGGAGGCAAGATTAATTCATGAAGCGGGATTATTGAATAGTACTCCTGAAATATTGCTGAGAGTACAATATAATTTCTTAAAAAGAATTAACTTGTGCACACAGGAAAATGGTGAACATTTTGAACATTTACTGTGATAGCAAATTAAATGAAAAAAAAATTAATTAAAAACTTACATAAGTTAATTTAATTAATTAGTTAATTTAATTTCTCCTTGTTGTTTCTTTGTTAATTATTATTTATGTTTTATCTTCAGCAATAATTGTTTTTGAAAAACTCGAACACTTTTTTTTTGAACGGGAAATAATTTTAAGTTAGTTTACATGCATCATCAGCTTTACATGCGTTTTTCTCAGAAACCGTTGCTTCTGGCGACTTCAATAAAGTATACCTTTTCCGAGTATAAAAGGGAGGAAAAAAGATTTCTCAATGCCAAAATAACATACACTGTGGCACAAAAAAGTTGCGGAGGTTTAAATGCGTCCTAACGGTCGCTTGTGGTGCCCTCTAGGAAATACAACTAAATTTTAAATAAATTTGAATTTCGCATTCTAAAACTTCCTCAGATACAAATTTCGTGAAATTAGCTCAAAGGAATGAAAGATATTAAAGAAAATGCGACTTATTTTTACTTAAATAATCTGTAGTATCATTTTGGCCACGCAATTCGAGGACACCCTGTATATATATATATATAATTTTGGTAAATCTATTCGAAAATTGTTTTACCAACGACAACTGATCCTTATTGCTATTGCATTGGGCAGTAAATGTTTAGCAATAACGGTCATATGTTAAATTACTTCGTAAAACTGAGGAAAGCGAGAGAACAAATTGACCAAAATGGTTTACGACACATTAAAAGTATCCAAAAGTTAAAAATTTTTGCCCATTTCACAGATTTTGTCCGTATCGTGTGAAAACTCGCCATTCCGGAAATAGCATAGTGCACCTACTTAACAAGTACAGTGGCGGGGAAAAGTGGGGCAACGAACATATTCTTGAAAATATTCAAGGTTTGTTACGACTTATTCGTAAATTAGTATCATCAAAATGATGTTAGAACATCTAGAAATAACGCTGCAAAAAATGATAAGTTTATTCCTGAATTCGAGGCATTTAACAACAAAAACGAATAAATGTGGCGGACAAGAGCGGAGCCGCAATATACAGGGTGGTCATTTAGTGCGGCCTCGGAAGATTACGGTTAAACAATTTAATATTTTGAATTTCTTTTTTTTTGAAGAACTCGATTATGGGTACATTCTAAAATTGTTTTCGTTTTATACAGGGTATTTCCTTTTTTATAGTTATTTCCTTTCAAAAAGAATGCAATTTTGATGTTATTTTTTGGACGCACTGTATGAGATATTTCAATTTTAATAATTCTGGCATAAAACACGTCTCATATCTAAGGTTTGGTGTGAATTTCGATTTACTCCAGTTTAAACTTCCTTTAAAACAAAATTTTTAAAATTGCATGATTTTTTTAAAAAAACTTAGTTATTTCGAAATCCTTAAGATTTAGGACAAGTAAACCTTAATGAAACTTACATTTATTTTCCTCAAGAAATCCAAAACGATATTAATATATGGGGTGTCCTACTTAAAAAAACGTAACTTTGATATTTTTCACTTATTTAGAACACCCTGTATAAAACGAAAACAATTTTAGAATGTACCCATAATCGAGTTCCACATAACACAAAAAAAAATAATTCAAAATATTAAATTGTTTAGCCGTAATCTTCCGAGACCGCACTAAATGACCACCCTGTATAAACATTTTTCTGACGTCATTTTTTATCATTTTCGACACTTCTAAGTTGGTGTGTTCAGCATTATTGGTGAAAACCACCAAACGTGCCTCGTGGCAAATCTCTCTCCGTACGTCTGAAACGATTCATTGTTTCCAAGTCTGAATCTAGAGTGGTACTGCTAGAGAATTAATCGCTCTATGATCTGTGGAGCATCGAGTGCTTACAATGTTCCCAAAAACGTGGCGAGACCTCCAAAAACGGGTCGTCCTCGATAGTCCCAAGAGTCCAAGACGATAAAACTGTGAACATTTCAAAAGGGGATCCGTACCAAAACAGCAGTGGATATTGCGCAGGAACGTAGTGACTTTGGTGTTTCTGTAAGATCGATTCGAAGACGCTTCCAGGAAAAAAGTCTGAATCCCCCCAGACCCGCTAAAAACCCTTAATTTCCGAGAAGAACAGGAGGGCCCGGCCCGTTTTGCAAACGACCAACTCAACTGGAGCTTCGCCAGATGGAAAAACGAGAGTAAATTCAATTTTTATCCCTCAGATGGAATTCAATGCATCAGACGTCCTCCAAACGGCCGGTACAAGCCAAAGGACACTAAAGGCTCAATCAAACTTGGCGGGGGTGACGTATTAGCATGGGGATCATTTTCCGGGTTTGGAATGGGACCATTGGTAAAAATGGAGGGCGCTATGGACCGGTTTGGATATACTGGAAATATCAATGGATCATATGCTTCCGTTTGCAGAGGAAAACGTGTCATTGCCACGGACTTTTCAACATCGGCCCGAAGCATGCTGCGAAAATAATTAAAAAATATTCGAAAGAGCGACGGGTAGATGTGATGCAGTGGCCTGCCGGAAGTCCCGACCTTAATCCGGCAGAGAACTTGCGGGAGATAGTAGATGAGGACGGAAACTTCGAAACTCCGCAGGATGATTTGGATGACTGCGTTGAATTCCATTTCAGAAGGAACCATCGATAAATGAACAAAGTCTATGGGGAATGGACGCATTGGAGTTATTATAAACAATGGCAGTGCCGCTAGTCAGAATTTGAGTAATAATTCAAAATTTCATACGTTGCTCTGCTTCGTCCGCCACATTTACTCGTTTTTGTTGTTAAATGCCCGAAATTCAGCAACAAACTTATAACTTTTCGCGGCGTTGTTTCCAGGCGTCCCGACGCAATTTTGATATTACTAGTTTATGAATAAGTCATGAGAAACCTTGAATAGTTTCAAGAGTGCGTTCGTTGCTCCATTCCTGTCCGCTACTGTATGCATAAATGCCGAATGCTCATCAACTTTTCCTCAATGCGACTTCACATCTTCCACGATTCTCCAGATCTCCACGCTGATCATTCCCAGCCAGGACACCCTGGATTGGACGTGTACAAGTACCGAAAGAGCTTCATGAATAAAATATTCCGCGTACGCGTTCAGTAAGGTTGAAACATTACCGTTTCTCACGCGCTACATTACTGGGGCGAATCATGATTACTCGGTTTACATTACCCAGTAATTTGTTAGTAATTTGAACGATTCACAGTAACTGTAGAAACCAGTTTATATTGTCAAAATGTCAGTTAGCGGATCAATGAAATTCCTGGGAGAAATACAACCGAACATAATTTTTAAGATTATTTTTCATGTGCTCGTAGTCCCTTTCTACGTGTTCGTAATTTATTTCTACGCGTCCGTGGTTTATTTAACACGTGCCTGTAGTATATTGTTTTTGGTAAAAAACATTCGGTAGTTTATCCCTTTGAATAAGTCGCTAACGCGTGATAAACTACGGGCACGTAGAAATAAAAGGAAGAAAAATTAATGGCAAGTCTGCGAACAACTGTTTGACTAAAAAAGGGAAGAGAGAAAGGAGCTTTCTACCATTGACACGTGTCCGTTAAGCTCGTATGAAATTTCTGAAAATCATTTACGGTGCGTTGCACTGAAAATTGCTGAAATGCATTTTTTCAGTTATTGCGTGTATCGGTACAAACACGCATAAAATCGGTTTCAATAGGTCGACAAAACTGAATAAATGATTTTTAGAAATTAGGCCTCTCTCCATTTTCTCCTGTTCCCCAAAGACTCGTACACTGCCAATAATAATTGTGAAAATGTTCGGTACCATTAATTCAAAGTACCCATGGGTTCGTTTATGTCCTCTGCGTTTTTTAGAGAAAACGAGGGATTTTTGCAATTAATTTCCCCTAAAAACCGAGCAACTCTCAAGACTGTTTTTTCATAGGTAAATTGCATCTTACTCATAATTTTTTTCTAATAAAGGATATACAGGGCGTTTCAGAAGCATGCTGCCAAACCGTAGGAGGTCATAAAGAGCGATAAGTCACGTCACTTCGCCTTATACACATATATCCCGAAAAGGGTCGTCGAGGCACTAGACAAAAAAGTTGTAAAAAACGTTAAAGAATGCACATGTTTTCGTATTTACGCCTTTTTCTATATTTTCTTCTAAGGTGTTTATCAAAAAAAAGAAAAACAATAAAGTATTACAACAGTTGTTCGAAATTGCGGCCACCGGCTTGTTGACAAGCGGTCGCACGCCGAACCATTGACTGACGAACTCGAAGACGAACATGTGGATCTCCCTAAACAAAATGACTTGCAGCCATCACTCTTCCAACCAATTCTTCTTCTGTTGTTACAGGCGTTTCGTAAACTGGTCTGAGGTGACCCCAAAAAAAGAAATCGAGAGGTGTTAGATCTGGACTCCGGGCCGGCCAGTCAACAGGTCCACCTCGTCCAATTTACCTCTCAGGAAATTGTAAGTTTACGTGGTCCCACGAGTCGCAAGTAAAATGTGCCGGAACTCCGTTAGGCTGATACCACATCCCTTGGCGGATGTTCAATGGAACGTTTTCAAGCAACTCAGGGAGAATTTCTTGTAGGAATGTTAAATAGATTTGACCATTTAAGCATGGAGGCAGCAGGTACGGTCCAATCACTTGATTCCTGATTATGCCAGCCCGCACGTTAATGGAGAATTGATATTGATTAGATTTCTTAAATGTTCTACGACGATTTTGGTCGCTCCAAATATGACTATTACAGCTACTGAAGTAACCTTCTCCAGCAAAGCAGGCTTCATCGGTAAACAGGATAACTGAACCAAAGTCGAGCTGTTGAGCACATCTTTCCAAAACCAGCGACGAAAGTTTATTCTCGGATCGTAATCTTGTTGTGTCAAATTGTGAACTTTTTGAAAATGATAAGGGCGAAGCAATCGTCCATACACGCCATAGTGGTGTAGCTGAATTTCCTACTTGATTTGCTATTGCTCGCACGCTAGTGAACGGTCTTACTTCCACCTGGTACAATGCTTCTTCTCCCATCTCCACTGAAGGAGCCGTCCTAGGTTGGCCAATAGTGCCATTTCGTGCATTCGCTGAAATCGTCGAGAACCAGCTGAGCTGGTCGCCGCGTTCCTGTCGATTACCCAGCAGTTCCGGAAATTGAGGTGAAAATTGCATTTTTTTCGTCTAATTGAGGCTCCAAATCGTGATTCAACGAGAGATCAAAAAGTTGCATAATAGACCGGAAATTTCACATGAAGAAATCAGCAGTCTTCGTGAGCGAATAGGAGAGTTCTGGCGTATTTAACATTCGGCCTTCTGGGAGCTGACCACTACCCCTGATGGTTTTGGAACAATAACCCCCGTCTAATGTGCCCCGAGAAGCAGGAAAACTATGCGCAAAGCTTCGTTACGGCCCATATGGGCGTTTTCAACTTATTTGCAAAATTAAACAAAAAGGTGGAACTTTGACGGGCCGTATCTCCAGAAGGAGACAATTTCGTATCTAAGTATATCATCACGAATCGATATGTTTTTGACCAAGGAATGTATGGCCTTGACCCCCTCATTCTGGGACACCCTGTCATTTCAATAAAACCTCGTTTTACAATAATACAAAAAGAGACCTCTCTACGTCAAACAGGTACAGGGTGTTCCGTAAAAAGAGTAAAACTGGTAATGTCTTGTCTGTATTTTTCGATGCTCAGTTCTACTTTTCATAGCTTCAAGGGACAGCTAATAGAGACAAAAATAATTAAAAAAAAAAAAGAAAAAACATTTTTTTATTTTCCCACAATTTTACCTGCATTTTCTCCCACAATTTCCCAGTCAAGCCGGAGGGAGTTGTTGGAACGCAAATGAAAATATTATACATCTCTTAATTACAAGCGATTATCGCACCTTCAAGGGCCCTCCATGGAAATTAGGTAATCAAGTATATCAGACAAAATAATGCCACCAGTCCGCCGTAATTTATTTATAACATTTCTCATAAATCATTATTTTCTAACAAAATCACTACTGTGCAGGTAATCATGCAACTCCCGCAATCCCGTTATGAGGGGGAAATGACGTCGGCCTCTGGAGATCCACGTGAAAATCCGTTAATCAATTCTGACATTCTTGAGAGCAAAATCGACTTGAACCACCATGGAATGCAGGACCCCACTAGATTTGAACAGAATAGAGCCGTACCAACACTTTAGAACCGAACTGGTCGTGCTCCCCGGTACGACTTTTCATTGATCAGATGAAGGTACGACTGAGGATTGGTCGTTCTGCGTCACGCGCCAATTCACGGTCTCAGTGAGTGCTTTTCGGGTAGTTCCAGAGGTATTTCCAGAAAATCGTTTCGGTGCCTGCGAGCTGCTGGAACGACCAGAATTGAAACCAGCAACTAATACTGGGTGGTAAATCCAGACTTAAAAGCTTACGACGCCCATCGGCTGCGAGTGGTGGACGCAGGTGTGACGCCCACCTCTCCATTCCGGCCGTGCTAATGCGCTCGTTATGGCGATTGGAGAGGACGTTACATACGTCATTAGCGCTGATCATTATCAGCTTATTTGCATTATCAGACAAAATTAAAATTCCTTTAATTATTTTGTTTTAATAAGTCAAAGTTAGATCGAGCATTTAAAACTATACGTGTGTAAGGCCCGTGGCCGGAAGGCGGGGAAAAAACGATGCAAGTTCTTAAAGCACTTCTTTACTCCCCGTAACCCAAAAACGGAATCCCTGATGCAGCCCCGAACACGTCCCTCCTTCGTGAGAGAACCGACAGGGCGGGAGGGCCGTCCGCCCTTTTTCTCACGAGTACCAAACCCTAATAGATTTTTCTCACCTACGCTAAAGGGACTTACATAAACAACCCTCTCTCCCCACGCTAATCTTGGGGCTAAAAGCCTGTACCACTTTCAGATAATGCCGATTAATGATCTTAACATAAACAAGAAACGCGGGGGGATTCATAACAGCCTTTTGCCGTTTCCTCACACTTTTCTTATGAGGAACTTAGAGCCCAAACCCCGTGATATTTTCAAATAATCGATTGACGGTCCTAACATAGGCAAGGAATGCTCGCATGCACACACAGGGTGTTCATTTCAAAGCGAACTACCTGAAACATCGCTTGATTGGAAGGATAATTTAATACAACAATGAAACGTCTATTTAGATATCTAGGGGGAAGCTTAATTTGACGTTGGAGAGAATTGTATCAGTCACTCCTCACCCCCAGCTACCTTCAGTTTAATATATCAAATGGCACCCCTCGTCGAGTGACACGTCATGGCAGACGGAATTCCAATTGCTACGTGACTGTACTAAGACAGCTGAAATCGGTCAATGGAGACCGGTGTTGGAAAGAAATTTTGCACTAGTGAAAATAGCTTGTTGATGTGGAAAAAAATCGTTTTGTCACGAGCTCGAAATGTGTACCGTTATTAGCGAGGAAACGTCTCGAGAACAGCTCAATGAACGATGTTCGGAAAAATGGATCGGCAGAAGAGGTGCGTTAGAATGGCCAGCACGATCTCCAGACCTCAGTCCACTATACTTTTTCTTACAGAGTCATTTTAAGAATGAAGCATGCAGAACTCCACTTGAAAGTATTCGAGAATTGAAGGTTAGAATTGTCCTGGAATGATGGAGGTATTAATGGACAAACTTTGGTCGATGCTCGCGAAGAATTCGAAAACACACTTTATTATTGCCCTGACCTCAATAGGCTATTTGCACTAGTGCACATTTTATTTCTAACTCCCAACTCCATTAAGCGATTTCATTTATCTTGATAGATTTACGTAACTTATTGAATTCCGATCTCAATGATGAGCTATTCGACAGATGGTGCCGTTTGAAATATTAAATTGAGGTAGCTGGAGGGACTGATACCATCCTCCGCAACGTCGAATTAAACTTTCTCTTAGATGTAGGCACTCAATCGAGCTTACGTGGAATCACCCGGTATTTTACAGAAAGGTGTTTTTGCGTTCGAATAAACAAATTTTGCATTTATTAATAAACAACGTTTAGTTCAGTCCCGTATTAGCGGCAGTGTGGACTTCATTAACTGAGAAGTCGCGTTTCAGGTTCTCTCATTTGAATTTTTTGCTTTAAACTGTCTTTTGTGGGGTCACCTGATGTGCAGAGAGGAGGAATGATCGCGTCAATGGGGCTGGGTATGCCTCAAAGGACTGCGGCCTGCACAGGTGGTGTTTCGCAAGGGGCGACCTCGACAACTTATTCGAGGCACTTGGAGTTAGGGACGTTGCAACACGGGCCAAGGAGGAGTCGCCGGAGCTCAACCCGATTGAGCATCTCTGGGAGCACTTAAGACGTGAAATTCGAGACAGGAATGTGTTCGATCGTGGAAAGTCCCGTAGGAAGAATGGGTGAATATTCCCATTTCCATTTGTGAAAATTGAATCGGTCCTGCGCACCGCCGATGCCAGGCTGTTCATTTAAACTTCTGGTCTTGATCGTGATGGTCATCACAAAGAATTCCACTCTTTTGTCCAGCAAAATTTATTTTTTTTATATTTTGTCGAAATTACCTTATTTGTTTTCGTTTATAACATTGTTAAACGTATACTCGGGTTTATTGCAAAATGTGTCTGTTTTTCAATAATCAACTATCTTAACGTAAAACCATGATGGATTTAACGTAACCCGCACTTGAGGCCGCAACTAAACATTGAAAAGTTCTTTCACTCTTTAATAATTACATAAAGGCTTATCGTCGGTCCGATCATCTACAACAACAATGCCCGAGGAATGCGTCGCAGTACATTGATACAATGCGACAATATGCAGTAGAAAAAGCAGAGTGTGGTCAACTAGATAAGAGAAGAGTCAAGACTTAACGACGAGCTGGTAGTGACATCCCGAGAGCCACGGAATAATTTCTTTTACACTTTCGGTCCAGCGCCATCCAGAGTCCGGCCGCTGGCCTCAACAGTATTTTAGCCAGTCCGCCTGTCCGTGACCCATTTCCTTCGCGTCAACGTTAAGGAGGCTCAGGGCCAGGACTCAGATTGATCCCCTTCTTGTGCGCGCTTAGAACGGAACTTCGTCGGAAGTTCCTAGCAGCCCTCGTCCTCCTTATCGCACCGGAAGGACTCACCATCACTGCTCTTTTTCTCACGGTTAAGTTTCAGATTCGCTCGCTATACAGGGTGGCCGTTTAAAAACGAAACACGCGCAGCTCCGGACGGCTAAGAGAACTCACAGAAAAACGCTCAGAGGCGTAAAAACTTAGTTTCCATCACATTTCAGATCTAATTCGGACTCCCCCATTCGCAGCTCCTTAGCAGGGGTGTTCGTCCTCGAAATCTTAATTGGAAAAGGGGATTGAGAGACACCTCATTTGGAGGGTAATTAACGTGCTTTATAACCCTCGAGTTTCGAGTTTCTGCTATCAACACAACCAAGATGGCGGCTTCTCAAAGATGCGGCAATTTAGCTATTTACGTTCAGTAACTTTATCCGCTTCGCTTTAACACACTAAAATAAACGGCATTTCAGCGTTTTATTGTTTTTTTAACGCTAAAAAATGTTTTTTTCTAAAAACTAGCAAAGTGTGAGAAATTATTTATTATTTGTGCGAAAATGTAAGCTCGATCCACGTTGGTTTTAACAATGTCGCCGGCAGAAAAAGGACGTCATTCCGTTGAGTTCTACATTTTGAGCGGTACTTTACAGAATTGGAAGTAACGTAATGACTATGGTACGGTCAACAGCCAAAAGAGTGCGGACAATTTCACTTCTCTTTGGAAACAGTGAGAATGCTAACCGAACAGGCAAAATCTCCAATTGGTTACGTCAAGGCCCTCGGAGTCCCTTTAATCGAAAAACACGTTAGAGGCGGTGCGCATGGGAGCATTCAAAGCAATTAACAAAAACGCGAATTTCATCCGTACAAAATCCATTTTGCCCAAGAACTCAACGAGCGTGATTTTGAGAGACACTTGCGATTTTTCGAAAATATGTCAGAAAGGATTCTAAACAATCAATACTTGCTCTTTAACGCACGCTTTTAAACGAACGCTCAGTCTTCTTGAACGGTGTAGTTAAATCGGAACAACCGTCGTTGCAGGTCCGATCCGAATCCTGCAATTATTCGCGAAATCCATAGAGAATATCCTCGAGAATTGAATGTTTGGGCGGGAACATTTGTTAACCAACAATGTTCAACAAGAGTCAACAAGAGACACACGTTTTTTATCTGGAAATTTAAGAATGCATCTTCAGTTATTGAAAAGCGCCACTTATCTGGCATTAATGGAGACGATGGTAGGCGATCACTAACGCGAGAAGAATTTGGTATGCCAGCAAGACGGTGCGGCACCTCATTATGCACCGACCATTCGTCGAGGTTTAGATCAAACGTTTCCTGGGCAACGGACTGGAAGTGGACCCGGAGTGGCCTCCGCGTTCTGCAGATTTGACTCCAGTAGATTTCATTTTTTGACCTTTTCTTTCAAGTAGAATGTACGCCACCAAACTAACGACTTACGTCGACTGATCATCAGCGAATGTGACCAAATCACTCCACAAATGATTCGCAATGTGCGACGGCGGCTTGAAAAAAAAAAAATCTCTTCCACTGCATCAAGGTCGGAGTTGGGCATTTCCAACATTTACTCAATCGAACTGTAGTAAATTTATTTTTATTTAAAAAATGTAAAACATAATCTCTATTTTTGCGTTACAATCCAATTAAAGATAAGTAAAATTATCGTAAATTGTTAAATACATTTTTATTGGGCATGAGTAATGACCACTGGTTTTTACTGCGTTATTTAGCTTTAACCCGAATATCTTTTATTGCCGCATTAACGCGAAACAGGTAAAATAACTGAACATAAATAACTCAATTTGCACTCTTGGGGAACCCGCCATCTTGGTTGCGTGGACACCAGAGACTTGACGCTCGGAGGTCATAAATTACCTTCGAAATGAGGTCACTCGACCCCCCTTTCTGTTTAAGACTTTGAGGACGAACATCCCCCCCACTTAAGAGATTGCAGATGAGGCACTCGGATTTGACCTAAAATGTTCCCCCTTAAAAATGAGTTTTACGTATCCGAGCATTTTCTCATGAATTCCCTCAGCCATTCAGAGCTGCGCGCGTTTCGTTTTCAAACGGCCACCCTGTATGTGGATAATTCTCACTTACAAGGGTGACGACCGGACGTAAGTAACGAAGTACAGGCCCGTTGATCTTCTTTCCGCGATCCAAAAATAATGGAAAAATTAATGGAGAAAGGGATTATTTCCGTTGATGAAAAAAAAAATGGAATATTTTGCGTTAAGAGCAGCTCGGCTTTCCAGCCTCGACATGGAGTTTTGACATCGTACCGGACACGTAATATTTTCGTTTGAGGAGTCGCTCTACCTTGGACTGAATGCGTTTGAGGTCGCTCTGAAGGTGCTCTGTTGCTTATCGAAGAAGTTCACCTCTGTGGATCATGAAATAACTTGGTGAAAGCTTCGGCACCACAGTTCTCCTGGTTCCGCGACGGAGTCGTTTTCGGCCTAACGGGGTGACAGAGTGGAGAGTGTGATTTTTCAGGGAATGGAGCCGAGCGACCGGGGGTCAACATAAGAGTTCTCCAGGAATCTAGGAACGCTGTCATTTGCCCTAAAGGGCGTTTTTTTCCATGATTATTTTATGAACCTCGGAAACAAGCAGAATTGCGAAGCTTAAATGGGATTAATGAGATAAATGGGAAAAGAATTGCAGTTTTAGGGGACTAATCCAAAAACCGCTATGGATTCTTGGATGAAGCTCGAGACTTACTAGATATTAAAAAAAAAATGAATTTTATTAATTTCTTTAAGCCGAACTACCGTCGAGATTTTTTTGTAATTTTGCTGAATTATTTTTCGTAACTGAAATAACCTTTTCTAACAAAAAATGCTTTATAACCAGCAGGCTACAGTAATGGCCGTTGCCGATGATGGTACATTTTTGTGGAGAGGAGAGAGTCGAAATCCATTACAAATGGGACGGAGATGCAAGGTGAACCGTCCGACTATAAACATACCTGAAACCAATATACAGTATGTCCCCGGATGGGGTTGCCAAGAGAAGAAAGTTTCTTTTTTTTTCCATTATCACCAGGAAAACGTATTTTTCATTAAAGTTTTTGATTGTTCTAAAACGTTGAAATCAGTCCTGACCACTTCGAATTGGGCTAAACATTTTTCTAAGCTCAAAAAACTAATTCTTGTTTTCATGGGCACTGTAAACAAGACTTTTGCTTATCGAGTTCTCATTTTAATAATTAAAAAAAAAAAGAGGAAACTAGAAATGTTGTAAAGATTTCACGTGATCCATTCACTACATTCTTGAACGCACACCTCAACTCATCAATGCAGTTCAGTGTAACTTCTTTGAATCTCTTCGAGCTGTACAGTCGCTACACCACCCCTGATCCTCTCCTTCAAACGTTCTGCACTCGAAGGAGGATCGTTCACGTAAAATATTTGCTTTAATCGGCCCCAAAGGTAAAAATCCGCCGTAGTCGAATCAGGGCTCCTCGGTGGCTATGAAATTTCCAATTCGCTCCCAAGTTGCTCACTCGCCCATTCCATAACATTCACGCCTAATGGGCACCCCAACCAACTCGTTGAAAGTCACATACATCAATTAATCGGTAGATCGTCCATCTTTTCGATTGGAAAACGTAACATGTGTAAATACGTGTGCTGATTAACCGAATTTTAAAAAAACATATGGGTCCAACTATGCCATGGTATGAAGCTATACACCATGGTTTCGCCTTAGCCAAATGTTGCCGGACAAAGCGCGATTCGAAAATAGGGATTGTGATGGGTCCAGTGAGATGAAACAGTACCATTAGTGGTGGACGTGGCTTCGTCAGGGAATACAATGTCTCGATAAAAGTCTCGGTTATCCACAGTTTGGGCGCCCATTCAGAAGCGGAACTTCACACATTTTGCTTGAACTCTCGGTCGTAAACAGTGATTAAATATTTGTTTGAAGGTATTAATTTTCCATTGTTTCAACGTTTTTAAATGTGCATTTTACTTATTCCCAAATGAATAGATCTGCACTGTAAAGCAAATTTTTGATTATTTTGAACCGAGTCCATTACAAACAAACGTCGCAGCATCACTTTCACCTGGAGCTACCTCAGTTTTCTTCATATCCAATGCAGAGCCAGTAATGAATAATTCCGTGATCATAATTTTTCTGCGCCACATTTCAAGGTGAAAATATACTGAAAGTTTTGATTAAATTCCTGGTTAATTCGATGAATTGCTCTATCAGCTCTGCCGCAGCACTGTATCAGGTGAATTCGTTGCCTGTTCGACAACATTGCTACTTAATTTAGACCTAAATTTAAATTAAATTCGTTTGCTGTTGCCATGAAAAGCGGAATTAATTTTTGGACCTATTTTTCCACATTCCTCCGTAACGAAAATCGAAACGGAGAGAACTGATTCGATCGTTTTGGACCAACCAGAAATCTGTCATAAAGACATACATTTTTCTCGTAAGTTGGAAAATGAGAAACTTTGCCCTCTTGCCAACTCCATCCGGAGACATGCTGTATAATACCATTTAGATGGGATCTAATGGGGGTTCATTCGCGTAACACCTGACTGACGTCATAATTGAACATAGCTCCTAAGCCCGTGCATTAACAAGCGGTTAAAAGAGGAGGAGGTGCGCAGTTGCCCTCTTTCTTTTCAGGGTGTCTGCGTCGCATATGCTAACCACTAATTCTGATTGTTTTTTAGGTTTCATGACACTTTTTGCACAAAGTTTCTTGTAATTATCTCGTATCAAGCACCGCTTATGAATTAATGACGAGTGCCTAAATGTACAAATGAAACTAGTTTAAAAATCTCGAAAATGGAACTGCAGAAACGATTAATTAACATATTCTCCAGCTCATTTACATATTTCCTTTTGCGTTCTTGATTATGGAACTGGAGTATTTCTCGACCATTCAGGGTATTTTAAGCCGAATTATCTAGTCACATTTACCATTCCTCACTTTTCACTTAAGCAACTGAGAAAAATCCTGTAATAAGTCATTTCAGCCATTTTGGTTGGGCAGTAAAATTAGGAGAAAGTTATTTTTTTCAGGAAAGTAAAATTCACTCAATTTTCATTACTGATTTACACTGTTAATCTGACGAAGACACCAATGAACATCGAAACGTTTATATATACTGCATGTCAATTGGAAAACGAACCACCCACGATATTTCACTCCCTATGAAAAATGTATAAATATGCAAAAACACGTTGATTTTATTCCCAAGGAGGAACATTCTTTTGGTCGGATTTCTATTCAATTGCATACACCCTCAAGAGGGGGCAAAAGCAGCCAATAAAATCTTAAATGGAAAGGGGCGTTGAGTTATACCTCATTTGAAAGGTCTTTCAATTACCCTTCCAAATATATCTGTTGTTATTTCGTTGAAAGGTTTCCGAAAAATCACGTCCAAACAGCAAATAAGCTGTACTAAGTGTTCAAATAAAACGTTCAAATTGCTGTCCACTATTTTCTAACTGGTAATAAAGGGTGTTTCCCAACTCCACTTTAACGTTCGTACAAATTTCTACTTAAATTTCCCTACGTGCAACTGCAATTCTTCCCTCCAATTCTTCCAAATCTTGAGGCTGGGTTTCATAAACGACAAATTTAAAATGCACCCGAAGAAAAAGTCCAGATGCGTTAAATCGGGCAATCGCGGTGGCCACCCTTCGATCAATCCACTTATCAGGAAACGTGTCGTGAAATCACGGTCTAGCAGGAAGAAAACAGACTGGTACAACTCCATCTTCTTGAAAGTGAAGATCTCCTTGTAAAATGCTATTACCAGCTTTTAATTCAGGAAATAAAAGTTAAAGTAATAAATAATAATTTAAAAAACTCAATAATTCTAATGTATTCTATCCTTTTTTCATCGAACAGTCTTATTCGCACTGTTTTTGCTATAAGTAGAGAGTATCTAAATAAATTCATTTACAAATGCAAGGAAACAAATAAAAACTAAAATAATTATCAGTTGTTTATAAAACCCAGAATCAAGATTTGGAAAGATCGAAGATAAGCATTACAGCTGCGTGTCAGGAAATTCAAGTAGAAGTTTTTGTGAATGTTAGCGTGGAGTTTGAAAACACACTTCATTACTGTTTAAAAAATAATATACATCACTTTGAACACTTAAAGCGTTAATGAGCAATTTTTCTGCAACACAGTTGATACCTAGGCCTGTTTACGGTTTGGACATGATTTTCCAAAAACCTCTCAACGAAAAAAAAAATGGCTACATCTGGAAAGATAACTGAACGACCTTTCAAATGAGGTATAACTCAACTCCCCTCGCTGTTTAAGATTTTAGAGGTTGCCTCCACCCACCCCTTGAGGGTGTATGCAATTTAATTAAAAAAAAAACGACTTGAAAAATGTCCCTCTTCAAAATAAAATCGACGTGTTTTTGCATATTTACATATTTCCTATAAGAACCGAAATATTGGGGGTGGTTCGTTTCCAAATGGACACGCTGTATATTGCGGAAGTACTAAGGAATTTTGTTTCTCAGCGACAGTCTTGAATGCTTTCCCACCTCTCATTAAGGATTCACCATTAAGGTGTTTTAGATAACACTCAACTGCATTAGCACTAAAACTTCTAGTGATGACGTATTGTAGAGTTTTTAGTGTCTTTGTTTCTATATGTGGTAATTAATTGGCCCAGGTGATCAGAGATATGTCTATTGATTGAATTTGTTATACAGGCAAAAAATACTTTACTGTTAAATGATCTAGATATGTTTTATTCATTAAGATAATACGTGTAGGTTTTCTCATAGTAGCAATCAAATTATAGCTCCTGAGTATACATTAATACATTTAATTTTTGGCATTGAAAGATATAGAAAATCAATATTGATGTTGCCTAATATTATTATGTTGTTTGTTGCGAAAAACACTGCTTCAAGACATTTAAAAACTGATGAGAATGGTGGAAAGTCTCCAGTGACATAATCGAAATATGTTGGGTTTTTTGTAGTGAATAGTGACTTCAGCGTTTGAAGAGTCACTTACCAAAGGGACCGACATATTCGCGATACCAGCTTTGTGCTCACATTTAGTAGCATTTGGGCCTTACGTGTTAACTCCATGGATGGTCCCGTTAAAAAAATACTATAACATATCATTTTTATAACCTGTCCAATCAAGTCTTGATCAAGCCAATGTTTACTTGCTCAAATGATATTAAATGGATAGTCACCTTGCAATTTCTCTGTCTATTTATTAGAATTATCTAATGATCTTAGGCCTTGATAAAAAAAAATCATTAGATTATCTTTTAGAGTTCACACAGCCTATACTAAACTGAAGCTAGTAGAAAACTCCGAGTTTCTAGTATTTATGGGAAAAAATGTATTATCTTCATTAAAAAGTTTTGATATTTTCTAAAAACAAAGCAGCTTATACCCACATTTTTTACCATTAGGGCCATTACTACAGAGGACTTTACACTCCTCTCCTTAAATAACCAAAACTATCTTTTTCAAACTGCACTTTTAAGATTTCAGAGTCTTGATGAAAGTATCCAAGATTAAGATAATACTTCTATATACAAGAGGCACATTGGCAGCCTTGATAACCTCTATCAGCCTGTACAGGCTACTCTGTGATTCTGGGTTGCCGAGATATAACCTAATACACATATTAATTTTACATTATTACATTGATATAGATTTTTGCGATTTTTAAGCTCCCTTCAAATGAAGGTTATTCAAAGGAAATCTTTAAGGTTCCAGAGCCTGAATGGTATTGTCCAGGAACAACCTAAGATCTACATTTGTCGATTAGAACAACAAGTATCATCTTTAAAGATTCTAAATATCCTGAAAATTTCTTAGGGGCCAGAATGTGCTCAACTTTAACAATCTTTCAAATTTTTAACACCAATCTTTTGGGACCTCAAGAACAATTTCATGTATATATGTTTATAGTAAAGTGCTTGAAATCTATGTTGCTTTAAGGGAGTAAGACATGGGTCTCTCTGTATCAAAAGAGAATGAAACGTTTTTGACAACAATAGTGTATCTGGATATTTATTACTATATTTTGTAGGAAAATTCTTTAAGCTGGCTTATAACCTGGTATATTTCCCAAATTTTTGTAAAACATTTTGTCCAATAAGTTTTTTTTAGAGTACTTTTTATATCTGTAACTTTTATATTAAATACTCTTAAAACTTGACTATTTTCCTTCATTTGTCACCACTCACTGGTACATGTGCACTATAGACTTGGCCTTAACTACCCCTTACACCTTTAACCCCAGTTATTCTTAAAGCACTAGAAATGAATTCTTACACGAAACACATTTTATCTCAGATTGCATAACGTTTTTGCTATATTTACAGATTAGTTTCTCATATCTGAACATATGCAAGTCAAAGCTGGATGCACTGTGTGCGAAAAGTGGATGGTTAGAGAAGAAGTGAAGATTCCATGGGTTTTATAAGACCTATGTAAAAGTAGGATATAGGTAATAGAACCTTCAAACTGTTAAAAGTGATTTCTTGGTATCCAGTAAATATTTCTGGAAAAATTAGCAGAACATCAATAATTTAGAAATATGTACTGCTATTCCAGAATCCTAGTTCAAGCATGGGCAGGGTTTGAAATGTGGGTAAGTATAAATAATAGCACTTGTTACAATTAGATATGTACAGTTTTCCTAATTAAGTGCTAAGTTCCATACTAAGACAAGACATATACTGAAAACTAAGTATAAAATATTTTCATAAATATGAGTGTGACACATGTTTAAAGGGAGTTCATGTTTAGAAATGGCTATTGTTGAGCCTTTTATAAGCCTGATCTGCAGACACATGGGGACATTCAGTCTGATGAATTTAAGAACTTTAATGTCTAATATTCTTGCAATGATCAATGAGGAATTTAACTGTTTCCAAACGTAAACTCGAAGTCCAGCAATACATTAAACTGAATAACTTTTACTTTCTAAATGGCAACCATTTTCTTAAAAAATTTTCTAATGTTTCACTATGATTTTTATTTTAGGGAAAACTAAGCTGTAGATCGATTTTTCTATTTAGAATTGCAAAATACGAGAAGAAAACTGTTGAATAACAAAATTGATCCTTACCTGAGACCAATAATTCACCTTCTTCAGAAAATTCAATGGCATTCACACACCCATAATGAGCGACCAAATCCTTTCTATAAAAATTTCTTGCCTTCATTAATCGTTCTTTGAAAATTCGATTTTTTATCACTAAATGATTACTGTATTGTCTGTTCACAATATATGATAAAGGATTTATTACCGATGACCCAGCCATTGTTAAAAATTTGTAAATTCTTTCACGACAAAATGCAAAGTATTGTTGACAAAACGGCGGCTCAACGTCGAATGGAATGGCTGGATGTCAGAATCAGCTGTTTTTGATTATGGTTTACTTGCCGTCCTACTCCTCAGCCGCTGCTGCGATTGCGTTTCCGGTAGCGACGCAGTGGGATGTGCGCATAAAAGTTAGAGAAGATCGAAAATGAAGAAAAAAGAGAATAAAAAGTGCATTCGTATTAAATTCAATCACGATTAGGCCCAAGATCATGTTGTAGACCTACGAAGAATTCGGGGGTGATTAGACCTGTTTCGGTTTCGACATATTAACGATCCGGGGGTCTCTAATGCATTGATGACGAAATCGAATCAAACTCTTAACGCATTAAGAGCCCTCAATACTAAATGAGTGCGGAAAGCCTTCCCCTCCCTCTAAAAAAGGAAACGCAACGAGCGTTTCCCACAAGCACAAGCTTTTGTGTTTTTGGCATTTCAAAAAAAAAATAAAAATAAAAATAAAAATAAAAAAATAAAGAAAACCCAAAATAGATACCTTTGTGCCTGCAATAAACCCATTAACCCATGAACTAATACGAGTTAAGCGTTCACAAGCAAAAGGATCTGTTCAAAGTTGAATTTTTACTTTGCAAAGAGAACTATTCGTATTGAGGCCGTTTCATACTATAACGACAGTCACGGTCTATCCACCTAAAGGTCGACATTTAATATACGGAAAAGTAATCAGTGTGTTCACACTAGGATGCAACTCAAAAGCACCTATGCACTCTAAAGGAAGCGGCGCTCGTTTGAGTGTGAGTGTGAGCGTCGCTTGACTCATAATATGAAACGGGCTCTATGTCGCCTGGGACCTGACTTGCGCTTTTTCGCGATATACACAGGGTGTTCATTCAACAGCCCCTCGTACTCCTACGAGTTTATTTGTGATTTAATAAAAAAATCAATTACGGAAATGCATGTGAGGTGAATGGAGGTTAATTTTGAAATTGGTGACAACCGAACAAGGTGTCCCAAAAAAGCGGGGCGTCAAAAAGTGTCTTTTATTTTTTTTTTAATGGGATTACCTGCATTTTTTTCACGTGGCATAATTCTCTCTTGAGTTTGTGTTAGTTTCTAGATTTTTTAACTCCGTGATGCAATGACTCGGAGCTATAACGCTTTAAAAAAAGATTTAGACACTTGCAGTGACTCATTAAAAAAATATACCACAGATAACTTTAGTTGGGTTTTGATAAATTTGGAATGGATTATGTAACATCACCTTAGCAGGCACGAGTGGTCATTTAATGAAAAATACGTACAGGATGTTCACAATATAGCGACTTTAATTTTCTTGATTTTTCAGATGCGATGGTGTGATTTTTGTGACATAGGGAGCAAGGAAGTCCAGTTTTCTTTATTTTGGTACAAAATAATGTCACATTTATCCTAAACGTTAATGGAACTATTAATTCTTTCGGGAACACCTGCAATTCTTGTTAAGTACCTGAGTGTTAATCATGCGTGGCCATGGTTTCGATATTTTTTTGTTTTAAGTATTGATAGGTTAGTTACGGTTTTCTGGTTATTCGTAATTGGATTAAGCACACTCAACAAGAGCTCATTAGTATAATTTATGTAAATGGTCCATGTGATGGAAATAGTTTAATATCTGGGGCTTACGCACAAGAATTTCCTAACAGAGGACATACCGATGTAAGGAGCCTAGAGAGTCTGAAGGAACGTTTTAAACGGACAAGAAATATTAACTATGGAAAGAAAAGTCGTAACAAGAGAGTTTTAAGAGAAGAAAATGAATTGAATGTCGCGTTATCACTAGTAAAAAACCCAAGCACTAGCGTAAGAGGAACTGGTCAGGAGATGGATGAGCTGTCAAAACTTAAAACAAAAATCGAAACCATGGCAACGTATGCTAAATCTAAATACTCAGGCGCTAAGCTACGAGTGCAGGTTTCCCTGAAATAATTTATAACTCCATTAATATTTAAAGTAAATATTATATCATTTTATGCCAAAATGAAGAAAACTTAAATTCTTTTCGTTCTACATCACAAAAACACACCATCCCATTTGAAAAAAACAACAAAATTGAGGTTGAAAAGGTCAAAAATTAAAGTTGTTGTTATGAATACTCTGTATGTATTTTTCACTAAATGAGTATTCGTGCCTGCTAAAGTAACGTTACATGAAAATCCGTCCTAAAATTATTGAAGTCAAACTTGAGGTAACGGTGATAATATTTTTTTACGAGACACTGCAAATGCCTAAAATTCCCTTTAAGACGTCTTACCTTCGAGTCGCTGCATTCCAAGGTGAAAAAATCCAGCAAGTAACACAGACTCAAAAAACGATTCTATTATTAAAAAAAAATGCAGGTGGTCTTATTTAAAAAAATGGTATTTTGTGACGCTTCACTTTTTTGGGCCACCCTGTGGGTTGTCATTAATTTTACTCGCCCTCATTAGCCTCGTGTACTTTCCCATAATTGTTTTTTTTATGAAATCACAAATAAGCTCATAGGAGTCTGGAGAACTGTTAAATGGACACCCTGTATTTCCGATGTCCTTCAGGGTTTAGCCCATATTAGGTTGAGTCAAACTTTAAAAGTGAAGCGTTTACCAAAGCAGAGAATATTAGTTGTATTCCTTCAAAAATGATGTCATGATAACACGAAGAAAAAAATTAGTTTATGATGGAAATTTGATGAATTGATTGAAGAAAGATGCATACAACACCTGTTATTATTTTCTTTTAATAGGGCTTTGGTATTGCTAAGTTGAGAAATTTGAGTAATTGTTTTAGCGTAATAAAAATCGCAACAAAACAACATAAAGAATTTCCCATTTGACAAAGTAACATTAAGACTTATCACAATTAAAATTAAAAAGATAACTGGGCAACAGATTAAAGTGCAAACGCATTGCTGTGTCATTTGGGCTGATGTTTTTCCACGTAAATCCGGCAGAGCCACCTCAATTTGAAACGTATACGGTCAGCGAGAAGAAGGGCATAGGCCCACAGGAAATACCACGTAACACACCCTTCTTACCTGGCTTGGAGGATGGAACTTGTTCGTTCGTATTCAATTTGTCGCATTCGAAAATTTCGAAGGGCTTTCTGGTTAGTTAAGGGTAGTGTTAGGTTCTGAAAATGCATGTTCCCTAACTGCAGATTTTTCTATTTGCCCAGCCTGCCATGTTAATAAAAAAGCTCCACTTTCTGAATGTTAAGTTCTTTATAGTCAAAATTATATCGTTTTCGCCCAAATTTAATATTTACTCAAATGTGATTAATCAGTTCTACCAAGACCTTATCTACTTGAAATAATTTTTGCCGATTAGTATCAGGTAACTATTAAAGGTCTTTCTGCCCATTATTCATTTGATAATTAATTTTGTTAATGTATTTTCATGTTAACTAGAGAAACTGCAGATCGCATGCCACATTCTTCCATTAATTTCGACTATTTTTCACATATTTTCATCTGTTCCGTTCATTGCTGTAAAATTAGGTAGGGATATGATAAATGATATGATCAATAGTCAATGAAAATCACTTTTGATTATAAAAAAAAAGTAATTTTTCATATATTCATAAATCTGTTTGATTAAAAGTTGTTATGTTGATAACAATTACGGAGCGTTCTATACAATAATTTGGAGCCTGCTAAGGTAATATTGGTGGAAAATTAACGGTAAATGAACATAAGCAAGCTATAGTGGTATAATATTAAAATAATGTATTTACAATTCATTAAAAATAAACAACTAATACAAATAAGCCATTAGGCACTCCTATTTAATATTTATCCATTGGGAACTCAGAAATAAATGGTTCAAGTTAAAGCATTTTATTTAGTTATGGTAGATGATCACTAACTGAAATTAAGTTTTGGTTCTTTTAAGGACAATTAGAGAGAGTTGTGAATGTGACCTACGATTGTTTTTAATAAAATTTCAACAAGTAACAGCCACTTTAAGGGCCTGGCGAGTGTTGAACTGATGTAGTCTCACAACATCGTTTAAAAAGAAAGTCCCATGTTGCAGGCAACCGCTATAAAAAAACATACGTGTTTGGTAAATTTCTGGATACTGTTTCTCAAACATCTAAAACTCTGGAATTATGGTTACTTTTGTTCTAGCAGCTTAAATGTCTTTACGAAATACTGCAAACGAAACATTTTAGTTTGATTCCACATTTACAAACGGATTGTTAATTTCTTCAAAGTTTGGATCATTTTCAGTTGAATATCTACCCAGACGCGACATTAAAAATAGGAGAACCAGAATAGCAAATATGGCTAAAGTTACAAACATACAGTATTTGCGATATTTTGATCTGGTCCCTCGTGCTCTCAACGGTGCTCCAAATGTGATTCTGTAACAATATCATATAACTGTTAGATATCTTTCTTTTGCATAAGAGTAAATTATGCAGGCACGATAGTTGTTTATATGTAAAAAGCTGAAAGAAGATTATGGCTGACGTTTATTTAGCGAAGGGCGTAATCATTCTTTCGGCCCTTGATACATCTAATGTTTACGCACAAATTATATTTTTTACATTTTAGGTTATAGGGCAGGTAGTATAATATTATACTTAGTTATCGGATTAAAGATAGTCGAAAAATTTAACGAGATTAGTTTTTTTTTACCTGGACACCGTTACCAAGAATAATGGAGTCATATAATTAAAAATAAAATAACCGTCCTTGGTCGTAAACTGCGTTTTCACCATATGGATTATAATACTTACTTCCACCAAGTGCTAACTAATTCTGATACCGGTCTCCTTTTATATTTATCATCGTCGTGATCAAATGCGAGAGGTTTGACATCCCGAACATCCTGTAATGGAAAATCAATATTAAGGCATCGAATGAACATAACTAAAAATACTTGTCTAAACAAAGGTGTATAGGTAAAGGAGCAAATTTTTAATGCTTACTTGAAAAGCTTTCCTATTTGCTGAAATTCCATGGTAATTATCTATCCTATTGAATGCTCCGTGATCATCTAGATTGACCACAGAATGTGATGGGCTTGGAGCAGGTCGGATTGATTGTGATAGAGGTGCATTGACATGACTTAGTATTGATTTTACTTCTCTCTCTTCTGATAACTGTAAAAGAATATTATAATTTTTAACTGAAAAGTCACTAGATTATCCCCTTCTTGAACATTAACATTAAAAAAAAGATTCAAGGTTACTTAACAAACAGTTTATTTTGGCTAATTTGATTAATTTTCGATATACAAAATGTTATGGTTACCCCATCTATCACTGCGCGTCTCGATAAACCACAAGATCTTTTGATAAGAATTAAATATTTTCTATCTCAGTATGTAACACATTTTTCGACCTTCCCATCTAACGACATTCTATATTTTTTTGCTGGTGTCTGAGTGTAATAAAATCATAAAAATCTTCACTCTACACACTTTTACAATTTCAATGAAGAACTTACCAATGGAAGTCCTAGACCTGCCCTTGCCCAGTTCACGCCAGCTAGTTTTTCCTTTAACACATCTGCAACAGGGCTTATTAAATTTGAAGCTGGAAACAGTGGGCTTTTACAAGAAGGGCATATATGTCCTCTAGGTGCAGTTGTCGGGGGTAGCTGTCTTGAATAATGATCCAAACAGGACCAATGAAAGACATCTGAAAAAGAGAATTGCCTGAACTCAATACTCAATAATCATCGTATCACTCATTACTGAAAAGATACTGAGGAAAATATATGTATTTCAGGTAACATTTTGGAGTAAAAAAAAGTTATATTGGGTTCAAAATCAATTTCTGTTTTTACACAAATTTTGATATTATTGATGTTTCCAATGTTTTTAACTAATTTATGATGGTCGCTTTTTTTATTAGATTAGAAACGGACAGTTCAGGTTAGTAACTTAATAAATCTTTTATGATTCAAAAAGTACATAATATGTTGATATATGTGGTTCAGCATTTTTGTTGACTATTTGCACTATGGAAAAATAAAATTGCAGTAACCCTGATTATACAACGTGTCAAGTCGAAAAACAAACCACCCTGGGTACGTAGATCTTTATAGAAAATATGTAAATATACAAAAACACGTCGATTTTATTTTTATTGCCTTAACCAAACGAAGGCCCCCTGCTTTGCATTGGATCTAAAGTCACCCGCAAATGTTACCTTCTCTAAATATTTTCACTTTTCATAATCTGTTAATATAAGTAAATACTTACGGTAACATGTTAATCGAATGCTGTCTTCAACATTCAAATCTTTGGAGCATAGTTCACAGATGGAGTTATAATCACTGTCTTGTAGCCACTGCAAGTATGACTGCACAACACACTAGAAAACAACATAGAAAAATTAACATATCTATATTATAAACTCTGTTAAATAACATCAAAATATACAAACACTGAAAAAGTCTAAGGATATTTTTATAAATACATTAAAGTTCTTATGAAATTAATTGGAAAATAACATTATGCACTTACAGTGTTAGAAAGTATTAAATATACAACAAATCTAAGTTTTTGTTGATAGATTTCTAAATTATATTTATTTATTTATGAGTTTTAAATGTAATTAAAAGTGCTTTTTTTAACTTAACAAAATAATTTCAGGAACAAAAAAAAAAAAACTAAGTATAGTCCTAACTCTGTTATCAATAATCAAAATGATATTGCTGATTTCCACTTGTGGTACCTTTTCCCATTCTTCTGAAAGTAGGTTCCAGAAATGAAAGACACCATAAACTTTTAACGTTTCCAGATCGTCTTCACACACTTATTTAATGAGAATCTGAGTAAAATCCAAATCTAAATTCATCAGTGAAAAAAATTGCAGTACAATACAGTATAAACTATAATCAAAATTATTTGTTATCGATTTTATGACTTTTTAAAAATATCCTTAGATTTTTCTGATTGATGTAGATTTCTAAATGATTAAATCGAGGTGATAAATGAGATATGAAAATATCTCAACAAATGAGCATATTTTTGTGAATGTGATACAAGTCTGTGGACGTAAGCGAGTATTTCTCAACTCACTCAATACACTTCTTTAAGAAGCTGTTCATGCCATTTAAATATGATTTGTAGATTCATCTTACATTGTTAAGAAGTTAAACACATTCATATGCATGCTGTAACTTATAGATTGAACACATTGCTAATGTTAACTTACCATACTGCTAAGAAAGTTATGCAATGTTTAACATTTACATGTAGCTTCTTATGTACATCTACTGAAAATCAAGAATTGGCAAAGCAAGTTCCCACAATATTCAAAACAGGCAACAAAGCTTTATATACTCACTACTCACTGGAAATCCTACAATACAATGAAAGAACTACAAAATAAATTACGAAGACAAAATGACCTTTTCTTTCGAGCACTGTCTGAATTTCTAAAGTGGACTGAAAATCTTAATACAACTAAATTTCCTAAAGTTATGTTAAGTAACTTCAAGTTAGTCATTACTCAACTCTGTACATTTTAAGTCTAAAATAAAGAAACATCACACATTGTGAGTTCACACAAGTAACTGTGTTAAACTTTGTCAAAAGTGAAAAGGTCTTTGATGTTATTATTAAAAGCAGAGGAATTTTTTAGCTTTGCCCCCCTGACACGGAACTTGCATCAACGCGGCAATGAAAAGCTCGAGACTGGATGAAAAGGAAAAATAATATGTTACTAATAGAATACTTACAATGGGGTGGTTAGTAACCATACAGTTTTCACAGACACAAACCCTGTGTTCAAAACAAAACTGGTTGGTGACCCGTCTCTTTGGGCATTTGCACAGGCCCATTTTTTTCTAACAAATGGAGAATCGTACCCACACTTTTACACTGTTATTTCAACACACTTTTTAACTTTTTTTACTATTTTCTATGCATATTATGTTTGTAAAAATTCCACCATTCACGTCCACGTATATCGATATCCTGTCATTCAATATTTTATTTTATGATATAGAAAGTAGGGATGAATTATAGGCGATTTCAACTCACCTTTGGTACCTGCTTTTGGTCCGTCAAATGTCTAGCAAACGATTTTGCATCGGACACAGTAACGTGTTTCTATTAGTCTTTCTCCGTCACGTGTTACGACTTGCAGTGCCAGAAGGTAATCTGATTGGATAACTATCTATTTTCTTTTGGCACATTTTTCTTTAAATTTGCATTTGAGTTTGTATGCCTTTTTATCAACTTCAGACAATTTTTAATTAATTTTCAAGTCTCCTTTCTTCCGAGACAATTGTTTGCCAGATCACACCTTTCTAAATCGTTAGTCGGCATTCCAGTAAAATGTGCTCCATTTTTTAATTTTCTTTTTAGTTTTATAGCAGTTTGCATCAAACAATAACATGTAAGAAGGAGAAATGTGAAGTGGCTGACGTGGCCTTATAGCGAACGAGCGTTTCTGTTTGCTACTTTTACGTGCTACATTATTCCGTTCCCAATATGTTACTTTGTGATACAAATCACTAAAATCGATGTGATGCGTCCTGTGTACAGTCGGTAATTAGATGAGTTGATTTTTTGTAAAAAAAGTAATTAACAATTCTAAATAGTAGGGAACTACCCGGAAACAGTAGAAAACTTGAATAGCAAGCGTTTGGAGAATAGATGATAATGGGTAGTAGTGTCTCAAGCAACGATCGATAAATGTTGCTCGTACATTTTTAAGGAGTAACTAGAATTGGTCGACCAACTCAAATCACATCGATATTTTCGATAAACGTTTACAATCCTACTGTGCTGTCAAGAAAAATAAAAAATTATGTCACATGCCGGCACTCTTTATTTTTGTTTTGACACTTTGATTTCGATTAATTTACTTTATTAATTGGATTAATTAATAAAAAAGAGGACATTTTAAATAATTGTGAGTACTCGTTTATTTAAAGTTTAACTCTACTGCTCGCAGTATTCGTTCAGATTTATAAACGTAGATGCAAAATCATTTAGAGGTAACACTTTAAGGATTCAATTTTAAATAACTAGATATTTGTTTTTAAATTCATGACGTAGCGTCTACTGGACTCGCCTTAAAAAACACTGTTTTCCGGTCTCTGCATCACAGATAACTACATATTCTAATTAACGCTTTTATTCCAGGTCTGGCATCAAAATCGAGTGTTATCATTACTTACCCTTTGCCCTTTAGCATTATCAGTATCTATATTATCAGTAACTGTTATCACAGATTCATAAACTAGAGAGAACTGGAAATTTAAATTGGTTTTGAATTTTAATTTGAAACTCTAAGTCCAAAGAAAATCAAGATGTCCCAGCAAATTAAGGTAAATGCACTTTTGAATATGTTTGTATTATAAAATGTGTAAATCTTGTGTAGCTATAGCGTTTTCATCAAATAACAATAATTTCTCATCAGATGATGCTCAAGTTTTATTTCATCCCTATTAAATTGTTAAAACAAAGGACAAAATATATTAAAGTTCTGCTTAATTGAGGTCAAAACTATCACGGACAAACTTGACAACTTGGAAATAGAGGCAACTTTGTTGTTTTTTTTTTCAATTAGAAAACTATTTGTATTTTAATGAAGTTTTAAATTTGTCTCATAATTAAGTATTGTATTTTATATGCATAGTTGCATGTGGAGTTTTAGTCAATGCAAGCAAAAAGCAATTGGGCGATTGATAAGTGTAAAAGAGACAGGTTATCTTTTCCCTTTCCATTGTTAAGGATTTCCTAGCGTTGTTACAGCGCGTCTTACTCCGAGGATGGACCCAGTTCTATGTGATTTTCGAGGACGCAAATTACGCGCATAAATGCCAATTTGAATGCGTTCTTGCAGGACAAATTCCATGATAAATTTTAGTGTAGCCTTACATTTACAAACACCAGAGTAGAAATGGTATTTTAGAACGTATCATTAGAAAAACAAACCCTTTTGATGACATTATCCATCTTCTGGTGAAGGCTTATTGTTCGCGAGTTAACGACGCGAGCAGTACGCAGTCTGTCTCCCTCGCACTTATTAATCGCGTAATTACCTTTTGCTTGTACTGCCTAAAACTCCGTGTGCCTAGCAGTGAAAAAAGCACTGTAGTTATTCCATAATGAAGCAGTTCTTTGTGCAATGCCCTTTATAGGGTCAAAATTTTATTCAGTAATTTAAAGAACACTCTCTATTCAGATTTTATACTAATTTAAAAATATTGCACCTGTTACAATTTCAGATGCTATAACTTACAAATAGTTTAAATTAGAAATAACAAGTTTCTAAATTTGAATACTCTACTGTCCCAACACAGATCTTTAATAGCATATTTCTTTCAGTTTAACATTTGTCAAATAAAATAGTAATAGCCTTTTTATTGACAAATTCAGTGCAGAAATAGTCTATTGCAATACTAATTTACTAAGGTTCAGAAAATAGAGATAATAATAATTATGTGTAAAGTTACTCACATATTGTGGCACCCTCACCAGTGTGCATTAACTGCAACAATGGGGTCAACATTTTGCGCTTTTTATTATCACACGTCAGAATAAAATAAAACAAATAAAATAAAACAAGACAGGCCCCCATCACATTTGATAACAAAAGTTAGTACTTAGTGCGAGCTTTTAGTCGACTTTTAAAATGTTTGGTTGTAGATTGGCATTATAGGAGGCTCAGGACTTGATGATCCAGATATTTTAAAAGACCGAACTGAGAAGAAGGTTACTACACCTTATGGTTCTCCATCTGATTCTCTGATTTTGGGAAATATAGAAGGCGTTGCAGTCGTCATATTAGCAAGACATGGACGAAAGCATACTATTATGCCAAGTAAGTATTTCTATAATATATGTAAAAGGAGCTTTTTGTGATGTCCAGGGTGATTTCATCATTCCTATAGTAGGATGACTGAAGCAATAACACAACGTTATTTTATCTTGATAAAAGGTTCCTCGTTGGTCACGAAATCTTCTGTTTTGTCTAAAAACTCTTTTGGTGATTTCCTTTGCGAGAACTAATGCCAAAGTGCAATACGTCTAATTGCTATAATTGTGACTCCGATAGAGAAGTCTATCTTGCTGTTTATTTAGGTGATGCACTTTAACGAAATTTATGGCAATTCGTCTATAGATATCCTTATATCCTTAGTATAACTATGTATGTTAGATTTTGGTTTAATGTATTTAATAACCCTGCAACTTGTAATCATTTTCTTTTAACTTTTGTCCCGTTACATTCAAAGTTCTGGATTGAATTGTCGCGTTTACATTTCGCAAGTTCTATTACAAGTGTAATAAACTTATGTAATTTCAAGGTCATTTGCTGGAGAAGGTTTTGCTTCACAGAGTACAGTGAGCGAGCCCCTGGTGAGTTGATAAATATTGCTACTAAACTAAACTCACCAGAAGCGAACTTATTGAATATTAGGATTGGAAGATCTCTAAGAATGACGACAAAATGGCGGTGGAAACTTAAGCAATGTCAATAAGCCTATAACATTTTGTTGTCATTCTCGGTAGATTTGTATTCTCCATATTGTCGAGAATTTGGCCATAATATGAGGAACAAACTTCTATCTTTAAAGACTATTGATTAAAAAGCGATAAACCTGATTCATAAACTGTATACAAACCTATTTACGTTTTGTTTTACTAACTTTGTTCTACTAGGCAACGTCAACTATCGAGCTAATATATGGGCCCTTAAAGAAGAAGGCTGTACGCACGTTATAGCAACAAACGCGTGTGGGTCATTGCAGGAGGATATTGCACCCGGGGATTTAGTATTAATAGATAATTTTATTGATAGGTAAGTGATAACATTAAATCAGTAAAAATTACGAAATCAATAATTTTTCGATTATAGAACAACAAATAGACAACAAACATTTTATGATGGAGAAGAGAATCATGCTAAAGGGATTTGCCACATGCCGATGGAGCCGGTGTTTTGTCATCGCACTCGAAAGGTTATATTAGACACAGCAAACGATGTTGGTGTTGCTTTAAGAGATGGCGGAACAATTGTGGTTATAGAGGGTCCGAGATTTTCAAGTAGAGCCGAGAGCAACTTGTTTCGAAGTTGGGGCGCTCATGTTATTGGAATGACTTCAGTACCAGAGGTTAATTCATGAAGTTGATTATTTGAATATACCTAAAAAACCACGTTTGCATAGGTCGTTTTAGCGAAGGAAGCTGGTCTGTGCTATGCAGTAATAGCTATGGCAACAGATTACGATTGTTGGAGAGACAGTGGGGAAAAGGTGTCTCATAAATATGTTTTGGAAGTATTTTCTCAAAATGTGAAGAAAGTATTGCAATTATTGGTAGCTGTGGTCCCCAGAATGGGTAAAGAAGAGTGGGGTGAAACTATTCAAGATGCAAAGGTAAGTTCCATTTGTTACAGAAATTAAAATTTATTGATGTTCTAAAATAACAATTTTGTAAATAATTACCAGAGGTAAGTAAAATACTATAATTAAATGTTATATATAACTTTTATTTACAGGGCGTTCAGATACCCCGTGTGGAAATCTATCAGATATGGTACAATTTATAATAAATCGATTTAACTAAACTAGCTTTAATACAAAAGTTGATGATAATGGAGCTTTTTTTTTAGCAAAAAAATAGGGCAGAAGTTTTTTTTACTCGAAATTAATACACACCGTGACAGAAAAAAGTTTCGATGGTTTAAATGTCTCTTAATGGTCGCTTGTCGCGTTCTTTAGAAGATAAAACAAAATTGTTTACAAATTTCAACTTCTCATCTCAAAAAATCCCTTCATACAAAATTTTGTGAAATTACCTCGAAAAAGTCGAAACATATTAAAGAAAATCAGATGTCCTTTTTCAATTTTGACAACCTGTAGCTCTGTTATCGACTTTTGTACTAAGGCAAGTTTAGTTAAATCGACCTATTATGAGTTATACTATATCTGATAGAGTGTTGTACACGGGATATCCGGACACCCTGTGTAACTATTTTAAATGTATAATTAAGTTTTAGCTCTAGAACTGGAATAAATAGGTTTAAAAAACATTTTTTCTATTTATTCTGGAAATAGGAGATTCCAATAAAACCATTTGTTGAGTCATGGATTATGCTTGGTTTACCTAAACTAGAACCTCATAAATTTTGAATAAGAAATGTATTTTCGTCTGAATTACGGATATCTAACATATTGAAATTCTTTATGAGTTTTTATGCATAGGGAAGATTCGGTATAGCTTAAACCATGATTCAATTACCTTCGTTTAGTATTATCATTCTAATATTTGTTTTAGGCACTCGTAACAAACAGTGTCTTCTCTGCATAACCAGTCGAGGACCACGACCTTTTATTTAGCAGAAGTACCTATTTTTGGATTTACATACATATATACCTAATAAGTATGCCTATATAATAGTATAATTGATTAGTTAATATCCATAAGTCAGATTTATTTTCATATTAAACCTTAGCGAACGAATGTCACCAGACGACTTGACGTAATATTTTAACGACATGATGATACTATAATATTTTACATTATTCGTACTAGCACGGGAAAAGATTGCGCTATTTACTCGGATAGAAACACGGCGGGAAACAAGTAATTATTGAGATATTTACATAAAAGACCTGGTAAACAACTCCAACGACATGGAGTCGTACAGTGTGGTGCATTAATAAGAACTGAGGGGCGAAAGACATTACAAGAAATTCAAGGATATCTGTAATATACTCGGAGCAGTTAGAGAACCACGACTGATCGCCGCTAGTTTTATAAAGGCATTTAGATTGATGCCACTGCAAACCATCATAGAACTTCCACTAAAATTTATTCTTGGTGAAAAATTGCGGGGTACAAACTGTTCGCCAGACCTCTTCCATACCTTATCACGTTCACTGGGCGTTCTTCAGAAAAATCTGGATTCATACAATAGTAATAGGCGCACCCAATGGGCATTAGTCCAATTCTCAAGCAAATTTTAAGCTTTTAACAGGGCGTTTTTTGATAAGCACCGGTCTAATAGCTGAGGGGTGAGATGTCAATCCATACTCATTAAGTCTTCTTCTTACTGTACGTTCAGAAACTCGAACATTTCAGAAGTTTTTTAGAAGAATATTGAAATTAGAACTGGTAGCGTGCAGATTCCAAAGATCATGGAACCAAAATTTTCTTAATCAGTGTTATAGACAGCAATATAACTTTTCGGTTTCCGATGTTACCAAGGAAGAAAAATTGGAAATATTAAAGTATTTCTTTTAATTTCTCCAGGATTGTATACATATAAGTATTTAATTATTTACTTTTTTACTTACATTTTCTATTTTGTGTAAATACATCGTAAATTTATAGGTATATTACATCACACATCGATTCGTTTATATTAACTTCTATAATTTTCACGTCAGTTTCTTTTCATTTAATCCTATATGTTCATATACTATCTATTATTACTAAAAGTTTCCATAAAATCTATTAAAAGCGATATTAATTGTGCACTTTTCTCGCTTTAGTTATAAATGAATTTGTTAATATTCCGTCGATCGACTGGTCATTGCTTTAGAAAATGCACTCGTTCGTTGAGGGCGAATACGTATTTTTAGTTTGTACCATTGTCAGCAATGACTGAATAGCGCGCCAAAGGTCTACAGTAAAACGTTTAATTAGTTAGATAAAAGATAGTTTTTACGGCTTCATTGCGTCGTTTCGATAATAACTTACCTCAGATAAGCAGTATATTTGATTCCTACCTACAAATTTCATCTAGTTTTTTAGAAATTTAAATGTAAAGTGTTATTTAAAACAAAAAATGTTCATTTTTTAAGATTGTAATTCTAATAAATATTTAATTGCAAAATGTTTTTTTTTTAACGAGCCTAATAACAGGTAACAGATATGTTTTGGATATTCTTAGAAAAACGCATCAAATTTTCAAGAAGTCCTTCAGTGATATTCTTTTCACTATACACCTACAGTGATTCACAAAAATCTGCATATGTTTAGAAACGTTCTTAAAACTAATAAACTACCGAATTTCCTTTCTTTTCTCTAAATTATTTAATAACATTTAGTACTTCAGTAACAGTGAATAAATATTGAAAAAATATATTTACTAAAGTCTTAGTGGAACTCAGAATAAAAAATAAAGAAGTCCTACTCCATGAAAGTCTACATAGAGTTGAGAATATATTTTGTAAACATTTTTTTACATTCGTATGATTGAGTTTGTTAGTACTAAGTACTGAGTATTAATTAATACGAATTCTGAGTATATTTATGTTTACGTCATCCTGAAAGTTCATATATGGTCCATAGTAGCAGATCGTACTACCATGGACCAAATTTAAAATATCTCGAAAACAGCTTGACTTTTAGCAATTTATAACGAGAGTACGTTTTTTAGAAAAAAAAAATGAACGGGGAATCCGTTTTGATTTAAAAAAATTTGCTACAAGGAGGCACAAAAAAGTTATCATAATTTGAACGTTCACTAGTAAGTTGCGTACAGCGCCCTCTGTAAATTTAACGAAAATTTTAGCAAATACAAATTTGGCACTGCGAAAAATCCCAAAATATCAAATTTCACGGTTGTGTCTTAATATTTGCTTGAATTATTAGAAAAAGTCAAGTTTGCCACCCTGTATCTCAAAAACTGAGCCATATTCAATATACATTTATTTAACATTTTCACCTTAATCGACTGTTAAAGTCTAAACTGGAACAACCTGTATATTACGTGATTTCCCATAATTAAAATTGATTTTCTAATTGTGCGATATTAAATAATTAATTACTTTTAAGATAACAATGTCTAAGTTTTTATTATTACTTTTATGCTTCTTTTTATATTTATTTCCAGTTTCGTATAAGAAATACAAAATTAATCAGACAACCGGCAACACCGGTGACCTTCAACATTATGACGTCTATCAGATTTCATACTGAACGACTTTCGTGAGGTAGAATTTCCTTGCTTTTAATTCTATCTCGAACTGGGATTGTGGGAAATAATTTTTTTTTTGTTATGTTTATGCCTTGTTTCGACGTTGTTACTAGAGTACTATTATCAAATAATTGAGTAAAGAAAATACGTTTAGTAATTTATTAGTTATAAGAAATTTCCTGGGTGCATGCAGACTTTTGTCATTGAATGTCGCGAAGCATATGCGAGAAGAATATGCGTTTCGGTGTATCCCGTGTGTATGTATAGTATATCCACATCCTTTGAATGTTATGCAAGTCATAATGTTCAAATCAAAAGGTTCCTGTTCTAAGAATCGATTACGATTTTCGATAAGAATAGACACTTCATCTCTATTCGAATAAATGACTTCGAATGTTCTATTTTATTCGAACTCATGTCGCGAATCGTAAACATATGTTTCTGACGTTTAACATCTCGAACGTACACATTGCAATTCGTCCAATAGTCGATTTTTTTTTAAATTCATATTTTTATATGAAGGCGAAGATGGAAAATGGTAACTATTTATCCACTGATTGATTAATAATAAAATTCATCATTCGCGGTAACCGCGGGACTCAACCTCAAGCAGATTTTTATGTTAAAATATCAGTTTCGGTTTTTACTTTCACATCAGTAACTTTGAATATGTAAAGGACAAACTATTCAATAATTATCTGAACCTGAACGTAAATCAAACTGATAAAAACAAACAACCAGTTTGCCTTTTGTGAAAGTTCAAACCAGTGCTAGTAGCCAGTCAAGGTTAGCAGTGTAAGATTGCAGTATTTAGTTCCTGTTCATCTTGCAAAATGGTCATAAATAATAAGGTAAGATAGTATTTGATGAGTTTAAGACACCTTTTTATCACCTGAACTGATAATACGTCCCGCCAGGCATTTTCTGTATAGTCCTTACTTGTAATATAGAGCCAATGCTCACTAACATATGGATTATTTAAAACATTTTTTTGCGAATAAGGATTCACACATCAGTAGGGGTTGTTGGAGTTGAATTTAACACTATTCTCAATTAAAATTGACTGAGATTACATATACCTTTTGTTAAGGGCTCAAATACACATTCTCGTTAAAGTTTTGAGGCCAAATCAGTCATTTTCACCAGAACCCAGAAAAAATTAGAATAAACGATAAACTGAAATGTATGGTGGGTGCATATTTAAATTTTATGAAACAGCCCAAATTTCTCTTGTTTATTGTTGATTGAAAGTGGAGTATTTCATAAGTAAAATGTGCTGAGATGATTTTTTTAATGGCCACAGAACCATCATCAAAGAAGTGGAAAATCAAAGGAAATGCATACACAATGAAAGCTCCCATAAGCGGGCAGTAAAGGTTCCAGGTTTTTTGCCCGCTTATGGTAGGTGTCCGTTTAAGAGAAAACTTCATTAAATAAGACTGAGATTTTTCAAATTGATAAATGCACATAATGTGATATAGTCTATAGATGAATATGTATGTAGTATGGACATGCAAACACAAAGCTTATAAAAAAATAAACAAAAAAGGAAAGTTATTTAGGAGCAGCTTGGAAAAATCTTAAAATGCTCAACTGCTTAAGCTTCCTTTGCTATTCGTTCATGAGGCACTTCTGATAAAGACATTCCAGATTCTTGATTCATTCAAGAGCCTCTTAGAAATCTTTTTTTGAGTTCTCTAACATAATTTAAAGCTTCGTCATAGCGCTTTATTTTATTTTCCTCTCCTTGAACATCTGCATTTTCGTCATCTGACTCGTTTTCATTATATTAATTAAATGCAGTAATCTGATTTTTAAAATCATCATCTTGGTTTTGTGTATTTTGATCAATATTTATAAACTCTTCTAGATTCTGGTCATTGGCAACACTCAATTCCTCAGCAGCTCTAATCATTGTTATAAGAATAGATAGCAGCAAGTTGTCTTCTGGGACAAAACGGAAAGTTTCATATATGCTTCTCTGAAAGAGTTTTTGATTGTTACTGGATCGACCTTTTGCCATGTCGTTTTCATGAAGTGCGCTGCATCCAAAATAAAAATGTTTTTTAAAAGTTCAGATAATGATTTAGCACAATCCATATTTGATAAAATCTGTTTTGAGATCTGAGTGCGGTAATAAATCTTATAGTTTTATAGACACCTTGAGCTCAATGATTTGTTAAAATTAGTGAACTTCAGTAAGTGGCGAATGAATTTCTCTGAGAACTACGTGGATATCGAATATTCATATATGATCTGATGATATAAATGGTTCCTTTCAACTTCAACACTTTACAAATTGCATTGGTAAACTTAAACCAGAACTGCCAGGATCTCAAAGAAATATGCCAAAAAGGCCACTAACATTTTACTAACATCTTGATCTTTATCAAAATTAACAAATAAGTAGAAGGAAAAATAATACTGATATGGACAAATAGGTACGAACATTCTGTATTCATACATTTTTTTTTGATAGAATGTTAGTAGGATTTTGATGAGTTGACAATGTTACTTTAAATGTTCAGTAAATATTGATGCACTTCTTTTGTCACAATTCATGCTCGGAGAATCATGCAGCTACATGGTTTATTCAATAAAGTTTCTTCATGTCTTAAAAGACTAACGGTTCTTCACTTCTGCTATGAGGTTCGTGCCACCAACATAGCATATATGTTAGCGTTGTCTCAATATAAGAGTCAGATAACTTACGAAGAGAGTTGGTCTGACGATGCTAATATACACTAGGCAATTCCAACCGTTGTTTCCTTAAAAAAGGTGAAAAGTGAATTACATCATTAATTTTGACTATTGTTTAGGATCATATGATATTAAAATTTTCTTGATCTTGATGATCAGTCTGCAATATTTCCACTCTCCTTGAAACAATTACTACAAGTTATTTGGCGTTAGCAGTCAGGTTAGTAAGCGTAAACTAAAACATGCATTGGTTCATACTGATAAGCACGTTAATATTTGTCATATTGGATATTTACTTATTATTCATAAGCTTGGGTATTTACTGTCACTAATCCTCTGAGTTATCAGTGAAACGTTGACAAGTTTTGGTTTCGTGTAAAAACAGCAGATAATCCCGATAAGTAACAACACTACTTAAATATAATTTGAAGTGTAAAGTACTTGGAGAGGAAAATGTTGGTAAGACGGAGTTTTTTTTAATTAAATATAAATATATTATGAAAAATAATATATAATTAAATTAAAATAATACATTAATAACTTAGTCGTACCATGACAGTCTACAAGACCCTTTAGGATTAATGCTGAGCAATTCGGTAATGGGATACCGGTAACTTTGAGTATATGAATGTCCCGTATTTTTCGCATTAATTATTAATGATTATTTAAAAAAGAAAACGCAGTTTGAGGAATATCGGTATGTGAGTTTACTTGTGAGATACTGCTAATAACTAATCTAAAATAATTTAAAATATGAAAATATTTTGAAGATTTATTTCTGAGTTAATAATCTTTACAAACCTTTAAATCTTTAAAATGATTGCTCAGTTATTCACTATGATGTTTTAATTACCGTGATAGTAACATACGTATATTCTTTGTAGGTAAATGGGGAATTTCATCCGTCATATCTCTACAATCCCGATTTCCTTACGGGCCTCGATTGGAACTCGGTCAAAAGCAGCGTTACACCTTTTGTAACAAATGAAGAACCGGGTGAAGACTATTTCTTGATTAGGCCCCTGCAAATTGATGACTGTGATAAAGGCTACCTGCCGTTGCTGAGCCAATTAACTATAGTAGGGGATATTTCAAGATCAGAATTTGAGGGTAAGTCGTGGAACTTGGGGAAACTCTCTTCAAAAGACTCACGGTTGCAGGATTTCCATTGTTAACGGTTTATTTATTGAAGAGTCATAATTAATAATGTAATTTTTGTTTAGTAACAATTCTCAATATCGTTTTAATAACGTTTTTTCCACACCCGCTGTGAATTGCGTTCAGCCTGCTTCATAAATAAAATTATCTAAGACTTTGTGTGCTGAACCAATCCAGCGTCTCTTAAGTCAACCGAAAGTCCCATATATGTAGATCCAATTCGGGACACACTGTGTAGAAAATTAATAACCTAAATTGTACTCACAGCGTAAGTAGCAATAGTCATTATTAAATTAAATTAATAATTATCATTTTCAGCTCAGTTCTTAAAAATGCAGAAAGCAGGCTGTTACTTCGTGACTGTTATTGAAGACATTAGGGATAGTAGAATAATCGCATCGGCAACTTTAGTTACTGAACTAAAATTTATTCATAAATGTGCGGAACGAGCCAGACTAGAGGATGTTGTCGTTAATAATTCTTATCGAGGAAAACAATTAGGAAAATTGTAAGTGATTTTCACAATTTTGTGAAATCGTTAATTTTTATTTTAATTGAGCCAAATAGTCATTATTGATTAATCAAATTGTCCCATGTAATAAACTGGAAGCACCGTCCATACAAGTTAGGTGGTTGAAAACGTAAAGTGTAGTTGTCATTTTTAACCACTTAAGTTGCTCAACGCTGCCGTCAGGTGTTTTTGTAGTAACTTCAAAATTATACAGGTTGTGTGGATGGTAACTCATTCCTGCGTCACCGTATACACTCTGTAAATGTTGTTGCTTTAACTTATTTAAAGCTTGATATGATTTAAACGAGTTATGAGCATTTCGTATCGATCCTACGGTTTCAGAGCGAAATATATATATTTATAAATTTAAATATATCAGTTCCTTTAAATGCTTTAAGAGCAATATTCCGTGTTTGAACTTATGCAAAGCCTAGTTCCATAGATTTAGCCTAAACAGATTAGCTTATCGTTCTTTTCAAGATTCATAGAAAATTTTCTACATGTGATATATCTTTATATTAGACACACTGTATATTATTTCGTTTCGCGTATCGCAACTTGTAGAAAGGGATCTCGAGGTTTGTGGATGTTTGCAAGCCATTGTATGTGCCGTTGATATTGTTCGGCCTATGACTCGTACCTTTGCAAAGGGCAGATTGTGTGGGTTTTCTTAATATATTTTCGTACCCATATCGTTCCTTAGATGATTCAGTCGAGCAGCGGCACGGCAGCTAACAACACGTTCGTAACGTGGAATAAACCGATATTGAGGATAATCAGGTGTTCTTACGTTTCAAAAGCTCATGTCTTCATAACGTGGTTATCATATAGCTGCCAATCAGTTGATGAACGTGGAGGCTGTGTATCTTATATTTAGATGTCTTCAAGTGTGTCTTGTGTTATTGATATTTAATGTGGTGTGTCCTAGTGCGTGCCATCAAAAACTTTTGTGGTCAAAGTGGAAGTTGTGTTACTCGTGCTGGTGATGCTCGAAGCTGCGGTCCTCCTTCAAGAGTGTGCAGAACCAGGTCTCCGTCCGTGCTCTGTCATGTCAAATTGCCACGTTAAGCTGCTGTTTGATACGGTGAAATGCGATAGAATGTACGAGCTACGCCTTGCGTGGAGGCCCTCCTGGGTGGAGGAAGATGCCATTGAATGATTGCACGCACGGGATAGGATGGTGGGAGTAGAAGTAGACGTCATTCTATGAATTCCTAAAATTCGGCGATGGCCGATTATGATGTATACGATATTTTTTAAATGGATTTTTGCTAATTAAATTTATTTAAATCATTTGTTAACCTATGAATCGCACCCGATACAACTTGGAGTCATACCCAGAATGAAAATGTTTTTTTTTTCAACTACTGTACTGCCTGACTAGGACTCAAATAAATCTTCTTGGCCGTGAAGTGATTTTTCTTTTATCCCTTTGTCCTGACCCTACTCCTGTAGAAAATGCTTACATAAATTTTCGTATTTTTTAAATCAGCGCGGAGAACCCCAGCGAAGAAAATAACAATGTACAGGGTGTGTCATTTAAAATTTAAGTAACGGTGTTATTTACTCTTCAACTGCAGACGCTAAAAAATCGTCAGCAACACAATCGGCTTTTTTAAATTTGAATCTTCCATGCAATGGCTCGAATAAATTTATTATGGTGAATATATAAAAGCTTAGAAAATATTCATCAACATATCGATATGTATTACTCTGCAGTTTATAATGTGTAATATGCTATTTGTGTGCAATGTAGTTTTATAAAATGTTCGTTTTACCCAAAGCTGATACTTACCGAGATTTGTCTTTTATAATGGACAATTCGCGGTCGTATGATTTTAAAAATGTCCATAATTTCAATACATTTCTATCTAGTATCGCGTCCTATTTAGATATCTAATTCTAGCGATATTCGCGATTTCCCCTTCGTGAATTTAACTTTATTGATATTCGTCTTTTTAACGCAACTACTGTTATTAGCCATAGGCTTATTACGGTTTTAAACAATTTTCTTTCTGTTCTAGGATTGTCCTCACCGTCACCTTATTAGCAAAGAAGTTTGGTTGCTATAAAATGTCTCTCGACTGCAAAGATCAGTTAGTTCCGTTTTACAAGTCGCTAGGCTATGTTTTGGAGCCTGGCAATTCCAACTCAATGATGCTACGCTACGAATCTAAATTATGAAAGTTCTAGGCATAATGGATTTCTACGAAATTATTTAAACAATTATGAGATTTTTTGTACCGGAAACTCGCCATTTACAACCAATTAGGATAATTGTAACGGTATGTAGCTACATTACCGACCACCGTTTAGTATTTATTGAGTTAAATAGGTTCGGGATTGATGCAATGTTTATTGATATTAGTATTATTTAGTTTTACAAGAATTCATGATTAACTTCATTTTTATTTACAACTTGTCTTTTTATCGTCCTGTTAGGACTTGGCTTTGCTCAAATTGTCAAACGTTGAAAATAATCATTGTAATGAGGATAATAAAGGTTTGACAATTATTTATTATTAACTTTATTTTCCTTTAATCATGCACAACACAAATAAAAGCAACCCGCTTCAAACATACATCGTTATTCCAATTACGTTCGATTATTTTGAAATGTTTAAATAATTATTACTAATGCGTACCATTTTAAACATGGATACAATTCTTTAGTGATATACAACATATCAAAAAGTTACAAGATATTGTGTCACTGCATCTAGATTTGCAAAATTATTCGTGATCAGCCTTGTAAATCGATGACTCATAAGTTTATTTTTCAATCTTTTCTTAAAATACCTACCTACCTATACGTTAAAAATGATTAAACCGTTTATTTCTACGATGTCTTTTCAAAATAAATATTTTTCAGATATTTGCAAATCGGTCCAGATTCATACTTTGCAATTCTAGATTGTGCAGGACATTGTATTTTCTACGACAATGGATATTAACATGTATATACATAGTTAACATTGTTAAATCTGATATTTTACTTAATACTCTACTATAATAAATTACCTAGGTCTTGGAAGATTTAACAAGCACATGGATCCATGTTGAGCAGTTCAAAACGTGCTAAATGCAATTTATTGGTACACTTAAGTCGGCTTCTCCTTCGCGAACCTCAACCTTCCAAGATCGAAGTAACACACACTTGTAAAAACAACTTTGAAGAACACTGAATAAGATTATCTAAATTAAAAATCTTCAAGTACGTAAAGGTGCACTAAGTGGTTCATTTGAAGTAGCAGCAACTGAATACTACGGGAATTGTGTAAATCTTTCGTATGAGTTCAGGCAAAAATTGGTGTAAATATCGCGCCTTAATCCGAGCACCCAGTGCAAAGACTTAGCCCCAAGGTGAATTGAGACATTCTTTCGTTTATTTGTCGAATACCTTACTAGTTCGTGTACCAAATTTGAGTCCCGCTTACTGAGAACAGCAGTTTCGTGTAATATTCCGAGTCAGCTAAGATGGAGCAAAACTTGGTCTGCTTCGGATTAAACGGGTTGTTCAAGCCTAACATACACACATGTACTGAATTGAACTGTTACGTGCGCTTAGTTTGATCTTTGCTCTAAATTGGTTATCGTGGTGTAGGCGAAGTATACGTGTAGTAACATAAGAGAGATCATTTGATCTGCCTCATTTACTCCCAAAATAAATTCAGTGTTCCACGTTTGATTCGGAGTGACACCGCGAATGAAGAAGTGGGACGGTAGTCGGGCCAAATATTTGTTGCATGTGGAATAAGCTACTAAGTTGAAAATTAGGGCAAATCTAATAATCACACGTAGTGATTCGACTCCAAAAGTCGGGGTACTCGTCGGTGGTACGGAACCGATCGAGATCCATATCCGGGAAAATCAACGTATCCGCACTTTAAACTATTACTAAAACATGCTTATTTTTGAAAACCGCTGATGAATTCCTTTTGCAACAAATTCTACATTCTCATCGCCTCATTAAGTGCGAAATGGCATAACAAATCGTAAAGTTTGTAAGTTCTGGTGGAGCTATTAATGTAATGGATGCAACATAACAATGACAGATTTCTTCGTCGATTAACTCTTTAACTCTCATTCTTACGCCAACCGAGTAATAATCCAATTTCGTACTTGTAAAAATTCTAAGCTTAGTTGATGAAGTTCGACAGCAATTCCCGCGACATCACAACCACGTCGGTTTGTCAGATATACCGTTTTTCACACTTACTTTTTATATCAATTAAACAACCAACTAATCGTTCAACCGATCTAAAGTCTGCAGTGTGCGGTGGCCCATGCAGAACGCATGTTAGAGTATTTGGCAAGTTTTGCTCCTGGTGTCGTTATTGTTGGTGTTGAGTCTGTATGAACCCGATCGTTCTCGCTCAGCCTCGAGCGTGATTTGATTTCTCAGTACGCGGTGAACAACATTGTAATATTCAACGATGATACTTGGAACTCACCTACAGTGGGATTGCCCGTGAGAACTGTTCGATTTTTCGTTCGTACAAAAACGCCTAAAAAATGGAAATTGGGAAGTTGATTTATTGATTGCACTGAAGCACAATTCTTTACATTAACTACCAATATTTTATACTTTTTCAGTTTTGCGTGCTGAAAAGTGATATTTCCTTTTAAACCATTTATTCAACGAAACCGCTTCTGAGGCTGAAAATGTATTTGGTCTCAAATGAATTTCAACGTGTACGTATAATTTTGAATTGATGTTACGGGAGTACTTCCAACCGAGACGGCCAAGCTGAGGGAAAGCAAAACGTGCACCTTTACTCGAATTAACGGAAAGACCTTATGTTACTGTAGTCGCGATATGCAGCTATGTTTACGGATACTTAAAACACGTATTATTGAGAGAACAGTAAACACTACCTATCTAACTAAACTAAAAATAGTCTTTAAATTAGAAGCTAATCAGATCAAAAACAGACAAATAGACTTGCGCTATGTTCGCTAACAATCTTTGAATATATTAAATTTCTTAAAGCTATATACATGGAGCTAGGATTATGAATTTTTAGTCGTAATTAGATACTTAGCTAAGTAATTTGTACATTTCTATAAAATCAGGAAGTACTAGTGTTTGAACTTAGCTAAAACAGTAAGAGTTATGGAATTAAGGCTGAAATACCTACTACTGGCTAACGGTTGAAAGTATACTGACTAAACGAAGGGAAGAAGCGACATCTATGATACCAGTCCACATAAAGATACTTATGAAACAAAAGACTGTCCAATTTTTGATAACTACATACGTGGCAAAATACAAAAATAATTCGGTCGTTCGACCGAGTTTTTCCAAAAATGGACGTCAAGTTATTGTATAGTTCGAAAACATCGATTTTACTACATGTCTCGCACCATTACCATATCTAAGGTTCCATAAATACATTTATCTAAATTTAATAATCGGTTATATAATGTGCAACTGAACGAAAGGATCATCTCATAACGAATGGTTAAATCGAAGTTATTAATTAACTGTTAGTCAAAAATTGCCGTCCTGATTACTAGCAACAGTTTTTTAAACTCGATGGTTACTTATCGATAGTAATTGATCGTTTTTCAAAATTCATATAGTTTTTTCAAAAAATAATTAACACGACTGATTGACAGCGTCATTATATTGCTGGCAGTTGGTTTGAGTTAATTTTAAATTAACATAAATTTTAAGTTTGAAGTGAAACCCCCGAAAGCTTAATCGTTAACATCTATTGCTTAATTTGAGATAAAGCTAAGTCACCTACAAAAAACATTTAACAGTACAAAGACAATAATAAGTTCTAATAAATTTTCGGTGCAGACCGATCGTTGACGATTTTGGATCTCTTCAGTGTAGCCCCACGCTTGATCTGATCCATGAGGGACTCATGGCATACTTTCGGATCAGGCTGCAAAACAAGTAAATCTATTGTATACTTTTATGATCAAAAAATTTTAAGTACGTATTATAGTGTGTATTATTGCAGCGCCAAGTTGAGAAACCGGGGAATCACCATATGTATTATAACAAGTGCATAATTGTCAATGGATTTTAGGGCAGTATGCATGAACACAGTTTAGGATGGCAAAATCACGAGTACGCGTTCATGTCCGTTCAATTTGGTCGATACCGTGCATTATGCTATTTCTGAGGGTGGATGTTGGAATTCCTATACTTCCAAAACGCAAAAATATAATACTACGTACCACACAGGGTGTCCCAGGGAAAAGTCTCCACGCTGAAAGCGCTTTCTGTTGCTAAAGAAAAAAATCGCTAAAACACGTCAATTTTGATAGGGAGGAAGAAGCGAAAAAGCTTTTCTTCGAAATATCATCCCTTTGCCTCTGGGAACCGCCCTTTGCAGTTTTCACGTTCCAAGAGAGGTCGCGTTATACCTCATTTGAAAGATAATTTTATTCTCCATATGGACAAGTTTTTATTTTTCTATTTTTGTGCATCGGTTTTGTAGAAATTGAACAAAAACAAAATAACTCGATTTTGACGATAAACGTTATTTTAATGAACGCTGAAAGTGTGCCGTTAAATTCAAAACGTCTCGACGCCCCAAATGGATGTCCAACATTCCATTTAAAGTGGAAAAACCCCAATTTTTCTGTACAAACAACAACTTATTGCTATTTTCCTCTGCACCTAGTGGTTTTAGGACTTCTTGGCAAGACATCGCTTTGCGGTTCGTTTAATTTTTAATTCGATCGAAATGGGGTACACGTTACAAGAGAGAATCGAGATCGCGAGTCTCCATTAGGAAAACAGTAATTCTGCAAGAGCGGCAGCTCGTGTCTTCAATTTAAAACGTCCTGATGAAATGGTATCCCACCCATATATGTACTTAAGTTGCTAACGAATTTCAATGGGACTGGTTCCGTTCGATATAAAAAAACACGAAGTTGACCCCTCAATGAGAAGTGATGTTGATCAAATTGCAGTTCTGGGCCATATTCAAATGGACGACTAATGAAAGGTTGCCGAGGAATCTGGCGTTTCAAAAAGTGCTCTTTACAGGCTTGTAAAAGAAGTAACATTTTATCTTTATGGCATAGAACTCGTGCAGGCATTAAACAAGGACGATTTCGATCGTCGATTAGAATTCTGAGAACCTTTGGGGCCATGATACGTTTAAAGACAAATTTGTTATATAATACAAAATTTCCTGATGAGTTCTGTTTAATGGCGAAATGAGCAGGCACAACTGTTGTTACTGGAGTGACATCAATATGTTTTTTTGTTCCGAGAGATCCATACTCAACAACCACAACAATTGAACGTGTGAGCAGAGGCTTTGGATGATCACATTGTTGGACTATTTTCCATTTCTGGAAACTTAAATGGAGAAAACTACAATCTACAACTTTTAGAAGACGCTGTATCTCCCAGGATAATTGACATACTAGAACAAAATTCCGCCTCTCAAAATAGGAATTGGTTTTCCAACAGGATGGAGCTCCTCCACATTACACTACTGCTGCCCGACAATTCCTAGATGAAGAATTCCCTGGAAGGTGCGGCGGCAGACGAGAGACAGCGGAGGGGCCCTCTGACCTTAGTCCCTTGCATTTTTTCTTAAGGGGACATTTGAAGACCAAAATCTGTGACACGCAATCCGATTCTCTCGAGGAGTTACGTGCCCGAATCGTCGTAGACTGCAGGTCCACAACAATAGAAACGTTAGACGATGTGCGACGACGTTTTGAAGATCACCTGTATACACATCGGCATGGAGGTCGATTTAGGCAACTTTCAACATTTCTTACGATCAAATAAATAAAATATCAATAAATATGATAAAAAGCGAGTTATTGGGTTTTGGTTTCATTTCTGCAACCCCGAAGCTCAAAAAGAAAAAATAAAAGCTCGACTATGTAGAGAATAAAATGACCTTTCGAACGTGGTGTAACACGGTTCTTCTTCCAATTTGAAAATTTCAAAGGGGTGGTTTTCAGGGGGTGGCATTTTGAAAACAACTTTTTGTCGCCGATGTGCTTTTGGGATTTTTCCTTAACAAACAACAGAAAAGACATCCGGGGTGGACAATTTTCCCTGGGACACCCTGTATTATTCCTTGCCTGGATCCGAACGTTGAAAAATTTGTAAAATGTCACGTTTTTGAGCGTTTCGAAAATGATTTTGCAGAATGCTGCAGTTGAGCGGTAGCAAGCCCGAAAGCTCGTGGTTTATTCCCATTCTTTCTTGAATCGATTGATGTGACCTTTGAAGAAATACCACTTGGTGGCACGTATTGCTCCCTTTTTCCCGTTATAATTTCAAAGAAATTGCGAGTTGTGCGTTACTTGTGTGACCAAAGGCACCTTGAGAACAGACAGCCGAAGACCTTCTACATATTCCGCGGGTACGACGTACAAGTTAATCGATCTAATTTAAGCATAAAATTTCTATTCCGATTGCCTTTAGTCAGTCAGGACCCTTTCTTGATTTACCAATGCAAACAGAGCGTTTCACTACCGCAGTGTCGACGGAGACATATTCATGTGCAGCTTTCTTCTTAAAGCCACCCAAGCTATCACCTTCTGAAATTTTTGCACGTAGTTCTGAAGCACCCTGTATAATTTTTTTGGATTAGTACAAGTTATATTATAGTAAAGAAATCAAAAAAGCGGCTATTAGACATTGTTAGGAGAGCAACAGCGCGCACGAAACACAATTCATTTCAATCTCACCGGTTAAAAGAAATCCTCATGTGGAGGCATCTGAAAAAACATAGTCTGCACTAGAAAATATTTTTAATAAAAAACACACGATAATCATTATGATAAATAACATTAATAATTTCACATTAACATCAAGATACAACAAACTTACCTGTGCCTTGCTGTTGATAATCTGCCGTATCTTCGTGGCTTTGAGCCCAACTGATGGCTGAACCACGCTCCCACCCAGATGTTGCTGAGCCAGTTTCGCATTCAACGAATCTAAAAAACTTTGTCCTGGACCTCGTTGCTGTTGCGACTTCACGTTATGATGCTGTGGACCATGTTCTTCGGAATTGCGCCTGGATGTTCTCGGACTGAGGTTTGGTGCTAATTTGGCATTAAGTGATGCTATGAAGTTCGACCCGACTTTACCTGGACCTGTAAACGACCAAAGTCTAGTTTACCGTGTGTTATTCGCGCCAAAAAGGAAATGGCGTCTTGGCCTCACCCTGTAGTTTTTAGTACCTTTGTTGCCCTGCCCAGATTTCAATGGGTAGAGACTGTACAGAGTTTTGTCTGTGGTCGACCCTGGTTTTCTCACTTGTCGAATTGAGATTAGTTGCTCTTATACAGGGTGCGACACAAGTAGGGGTTTTCCTTTTGACACGACACAGACCTCGAGAAACTAAGCAATATTTTTATGCAGACATTTTTTCAAAATCTCAAAAAAAAAACGGAGTATGCGCAGATGGGTTTTAATGGATTTTTGTATAAAATCTAAATCCATTCCTGCATAAAAGAATAATTCAACGTAAAGGAAGTAAAATGTCCCGCAAAAACCGATCACCTGTTGCATAAAAACGGCAAACATGAAATGTTTTTTACGTTTTCCCGAACTTTCAAAGCATCGCAAACCAAATTTCTATATCTATACAGGGTCATTCACGGTGAGTGTCCTATTAAGAGTTTACGGAGTTCTAATATAGCTAGAGATCTGAAGTTTTGCATGCTAACGTAATGGAGTTTGATCTGTTGAATTAAAATATTGGTATCGTTGCGACGTTGACAGATCTACGTGTAACTGACAACAACTTTGTTATTTTAAGTGGCACACCCTGTATTTTATTACATTTTCGAATTTCCCGGAAGATTTAAACCCCAGTTTATCTATCATATATATATATATAAATATATAAAAATATTTAAAAAGCTTTTGTGAGTTTATTTTTTAACGTCATATGAATACATTAAAATTTTCTCTAATTTTGGCCAAGGCAGTAAAGGCAAATCAATTATAGGGTGAAACAGTCGCTGGTACAAAAGACTGTCAAGAAGCCCTTTTGATATACGATTGAGTGATTCATCTTGTGACGATGCTGCTGGTGACACCTCATGAGGGCACTCTGCATTTTTTCTTGGCTTTTAAAAGACGTCGTACATCGTGAATAAAAAAGTATTTCTTCGGCACCAGAGATGATTCTTTTATTGAAATTAACGTTTTTCTGTCTACCATTGAAGCATCTCTACTCACCTTCGGACTTCCTATCTGCACTCTGCGATCTGAAAGTTGTTATTCTCCGGACTGCATTTGGACTGCCACCCATCACTTGAGAAGGTTGAGCATAAACTACTCCACCCGATTGGGACAAGTAGGAGACCTAAATGATAAAGGCTATACAGTGCGAGTCCTTAACTTGGAATAAGTTCGGTAGATGAAAAACAGTTTTTATCTTCAGAAGTGTACTTGGACACGTCGATTGGTATTTTAAATTGTGCCCTTTTCGATGCAAAAAATTTTTATGCAGCGTATCTCAAATTTGAGATATGACGTCATCGACTAATTTTTTTATGACTATTCTTAAGGGGTATGTCAAGCTACACATGCGTATAAAATGCCAAAGTTTTATTCCTTGTCGTTTTTAAAAAATGTCAACTAATTCGAAAAATGCCGAAAATGTTCTCCATTTACTTACTGACAACACCCTAAACGGAACTGAAACTCGTTTTGAACATTTCAAGTTACTTAGACAGAAATTAGCTCATACTCCTGTCTTATTCGTTCTTGAAACTCTTCAACGTTTTCCGACTTAGTTTTAAAAACTTTGCTTTTCAAGTATCCCCATAATTTCGTAGGTGTTAAATTCAGAGACCTGTGTCGCCCTTCAAAGGGTTCCCTTCTACCAATTCATCTGCCTGGAAATACGCCCTCCAGATGCTCACGGACAGGTCTTGCAAAATGAAGAGACGCACCGTCTTGTTGAAACCAGATGTTTCTATTAGAGACATTGGCTTCAACCGGATCAGCAACCAGAGTAACCAAATTTGGAATTACTTCTTCTTGCGAGAATTCGAAATATGCCGCTCTACTGAGATTTCCCAGAGAGAAAATTGGTTTCATTACTCCTATCCACAATTCCTGCCCAAACATTGATTTTTTTTCTAAATGTTGCGTTTAGCCTTGCCTTACGTAGTGTGGAATGCTCAATAAGGACAATTTTGACGATTTATCTCATCATTTAACGTAAACGTCCATTTATCAGCAAACAGAACGTTTTCTATGTTTAGAGTATTTCTGTTTAGTGGATCCATCATTCGTTCGCAAAACTGGAACCTCCCATCCGGATCATCTTCGGCGAGTTCCTGGATGATTGTCCTTTCATAAGGATGAAATTTTTGGGCTTTGAGAATTCTTTCCACCGAAAACAGGTTAATTTCGAGTTCCCTACCTATTTGCCTAGTGGAGACACGAGGATTTTTTTGAACAGAGGTAAGTACATTCATTTTGACCACTTCGTCGAGCGCGCTATGACGAGATTTACGCAGCTACAATAGGCGACGCTCCGGTGCGTCACGCGCGTCGTTCCAAGTAACGGCGTGACGCGCCGGAGCGTCATGCGCACTGAAGGTGTTGAAGGAAATAAATGATCTCACATACCTTGCTTTGCGTTTGGAAGCTGCTCAATAATGGGTTTGAACCAGACACCCCGTTTCCGCTCGACTGAAAACTGTTAGGTCTTTCGTTGTTGATTTGCTGCGGTTGGAATATATTCTGGGCGGATCCAGATATGCCTGCTAATCGGCGAATTGAGTTCGGGCTGGCAGGTGTGTGCTTCAATTCGGTTAGAGCTTTCACAGTTTCGGCTACTTTGATGCCTGAAAGCAAATTAGGTATATCGGAAGTGTGTTCACGGTGTCATTTCCAGTTTTCAGCTGTAGCAACTTGAGACGTTAATCTAGGTCAATTTCCGAATTACTGTTAAGACTTTAGTAATCGATAAATCCGTCGATGCCCGTTTAGTTTTTGCGTAGTATTAACTTTTATATGTTTAGGTTTGGCTTAGATCCTTAATCGACCGGCTTTCAAGTGGACGCGGTTAGCGTCAGTCGTTTCGTGAATTCATGACTGCTTATATTTAGATTTAGTCAGGACCATAATCTAACGCTTTTATTTTTTAATTTAACAAAATACAATTTGAACTTTTCCAAGATATCTTAATCTTGCTTAACGTAAATAAATGACTAAGTCATACACATCTTGCGTCTTTTTCGTTTTACGCGGTTTTATTTAGCAAAATCCAAGATTTGAATTTACACGATTTTGTGCTGAACCCATCTTCCCTGTGAATCGTGTATAGGTGGACCACACACTTTTAATTCTTACCAGTAGTTGGCACATCTTTAACAGTATTTGTCTGTCCTGTTTGCCCTCCGTGTTGCTCCTGGTTTGAGCTTTGCCCCGCAGAAGGTTCTAATAAAAACGCTGGTGGTGGTGGCAAATTTTCCAAACTGCCCATGGGGCACGCTGTATTCGTTATAGAGGATGTTCGTCTTATTGGTGGCGGAGGTTTATTGTTTTGCATGCTGCCTCTTCGTAAGATGTTATTTCGTAAGGTGCCGAGGGTGTTCATGGCTAAACGAAATCATGACAAATATTTATACAGGGTAATTAACTCCTCCCTACTAACTTGAACAATGCTCACTATGGATATATTCGACACGGTAAGAGTTATTATCTCATGTCGAAGTGTAACTCTTACCTTGTCGAATATCCCCCTCAGTGCGCCTCTATAGTATGTCACCCAAAAGTTGAAAAATTCATCGAGTAAATAGTATATAGACTAATAAGTTATGAATAAGACTATCATGGTGTAACAATTTTGTTATCTAGATGTTGTTAAGTTCCCTTAAAAAAAGGTATGCTGGTAAAGTAATCAAAAAAAGTGATTCACATGGAATATACTATGAAACACATGATCTAACAAGCAACATATCTTAACTAATGATTTCTGAAGTTAATCTATTAAACCACTCAAAACAATTAAATTATATAACATAAAAATCTGTTTCGACTATACCTGTCATGGAGAGGGGTCTACGTCTTAGGGCATCTAGTGAATCGTTGTTTCTTGGAAGTGTGCAATATTTGCTGGCTGCACTAGTCTTATTGGATTTTGTTATATCTAGTCAAGAAACACACACAGGCCCATGAAAACACGCAACTCCATGCAATGAATGTTACTAAAGGATGAAAATAATATATCTGTTTGACAAAACAAACTTGATGTGAAGAGTTCGCATCATTTCGGTATTCTACGTATTATTTTTAACTTTAAAGATCAAAATTTCTCTCTTATTTCAGTTTAAATATTAAATTAAACCAAATATTTAATATTATTTTCAAAACCTTTAGGGCGATTAGTAAAACTCGGAACGAAGAGCAATTTGCACTGGTGTGAAACGGGGAACAATGTATGCAAATTAGATTTGATTTAATGGCATCTGATGAGGTGAAAAGGTTAATAATTGTTGAAGTGCAAATCACATTTCATGCATCTAAAACAGCGATCTCAAAACTCAGAAATGGGCAGTGTAGAAAGGAACCTCCCACTTACCGTCGATATGTTGGTTATGGTCTTCTATATTGAAAGTAGTTTGGCTGCCATACCCGCTTGACGATTCTAAGGAGCTTTCGCTGGTACTGCTTTCCTTTTCTGCTCCTTCAGGCTATAAAGCATCAGAACAATCCAATATGAAATTCACAGTGGTGTACGAATTAAAAAGTACCTTTTCTGGTGGGCTTACTAAGTCTGCTGGTGGTGGAGGAAAAGCATGCCCTTGTTGACCCTGATTCTGCTGCGCCTTATCTGCAGCCATATTGGCCAATTCATGCATATTTACATATGTTGGTTGCTGAAAATGATGAAAAATATTTTCATAAAATATTTTTGAGGATGTTGCATAAAACAAAAAAAAAACCTTCATAGTTGTAATAATGATGAAAATGGTCGCTATAATTGCACTAGTGCAAATTGCCGCTGCAATCCGCCAGTGATTGGTTTCGGATAACAATGAGAACTCAGCATTGAACTGTTAAACTGTCAGTTTGTGGCAGGCAGTTCATAAGCAGTTTACGAAAACAGTGCGGTTTATCCAGTGGCGATGCACGTATTGGGCAGTTAGAAACTGTAATAAGGGAGTCCGGCAGATAACGGTTTATGATTTAACAGAGTTTGCACCTCTAGGTGCACAATAATGTGTAACTGCTAGTTATAAAAAGGGACTTTTTAGGACGGGAAAGCGTGACCTTCATGTACAAAGAAAAGTATATTTTGTTTGTTTGTTTCCTATGCACTTTGCTACAATTTTACTTCGATTGAACTTAAAAGATTCATCGAGTGAATCGATATATCATTATCTCGACATGCTCAATATTTACTGTCCAATTTATCGGAAATGAACATTTCGAAACCGTCAACTTTCGTATAGAACAAGTTTAGGCCAAATGTAATCATTTTTTCAAATATGGGGGAGGAAGTTATGTACATTACACGACCTTGTATATTTATCGTAACACTAGAGATGAGTTACATATGGCGAACAGAAAATACCTACTTGAGGAGTACTCTTGGACGCAGACATGTGTGCAGGTAGTGCGCTTGGAGGAGCCTTTCTTAAAACGGCTGCCGCGAGCTGCTCTGTGGCGCCAGGAGGCAAAACCCGCACCCCTTGCATGCCCGCTATAGATTTGGCTGGAATACCACCTGGGGGGGCTGTAGGACGTTCTAAAGACGAGCATCGCTGAAGAACAGGATAACAATTATGACGTGAAATGTGGTGGACACGCAAAAGAATATACTGGAGGTCCCGTTAGAGATGCGGAGCGGTCATATTTCGGAAACCATAAATTGCAGAAATTTCAAACATTTTAAAGACAAACTTAATATAAGAAAAATTGTTAGGAGTCTGGATAAGTCCACATCTAAAAATTGCCTCAAATACAGGTGTTGTCTTTCAAAACCCTATGAGTGTTTCAAGTAGGATTGGCAATGTTGCAATAGCGAACATTTTTTAAAGTGACTTTCTTGGTAGCGTTTGAAAAAAAGATTTTGGTTTCGAATTTTACCGTTTATTCTCCATATCCTTAGCGGGGTTCCCCGTATAGGGTGAGTCAGCGAAATTGAAAAGTAACTTAATGAATTCCATTTGAAACTTACTCTCAAAACGAATATGTTACATGATGTGGCTATGAAATATGCATTATTTTAAAAATATTTAGAAGCCTACAGAATCGCCCTAAAGAGTGCGACTTTCAAAAGTTTCATTTTTTTAAAAGACACATCCTGTATTTGAGTGACTAATTGTACTCTAATCATAATTAAAAATCTTCTTTATATATAGTTGCATACGACTACCTTTTATGGTTAGGAATCATTTGAAATAAAACTTACAGGATGTCTAATATGAAAGCATCAATATAGTTTTAAATAAAGAAAGTCGTATTTTCAATAGAACACCCTATATGTTTTAAACTTTACTAAGAGTACTTTGAAAAATCGACAAATTTTATTAAATATGTCCTTCACTCCTCGTTAACAGTTTTCGAGATATTTTATTTTGAATTAATTCTACACACTACTTATGGAAACAATAGTATCTAAGTGAAGTAGCCATGAAACGGACGCGACCCTCAATATGTCGAAATAGAAGTTTTCTTATTGTACGGTTATATTTGATTCCTTTTATATCTGTACTTGTCATTTAATAAGTAATTAATGTTATAATAATATAATTACACAATTAATAACAATAAATTTTACCCAAAACGAGTATAAATATAACATTTAATAAAATTTTACGATTTTTCGGAGTACTATGGGGCAAGCTTAAAATATATAGGGTGTTGTATTTAAAAAAAGTTACTTTTTTATTTCATTTTTTTTATGATGGCATCTAAACACTAGACACCCAGTGGGTTTTATTTCTAATAATTCCTAACCTTAAACTAAAAATCTTAAACCATAAAACATAGGTATATTCAACTATATATAAAGGTTTATAATTATGATTATGAATACAAGATGTGACTGTTAAAGAAATGCAATTTTGAAAGTCACACTTTTTTGAACGACCCCGTAGGGTCCTAAATATTTTCGAAATGATGCATATTTCATAGCCATATGACACAACATATTCAGTTTGAGAGTAAATTTTAAATGGAGTGCATTGGGTTACTTTGTAATTTTGTTGACTCGCCCTGTAGAATGAGCGGATCAATTGCATCTTGGCACCTTTTACAAAATTAAGTAAGCGAAAAAAAATTACTACAGCACGATATATTCAATATACAATAGTTGGTGTATAATAGTTGACATGTTTAAAAACAAATGTTCGTTAAAAGTATATATATTTACATATATAATACATGGGTGACCATGGGTAGTAGTATATATAATACATGTGTGATACATGGGTGAGTTGTTTTTGACGTTGAAAAGTGCTCAACATAGGAACAGCATTAGTGGTTTTCGAGTAGTTTGATAGAAAAACTTTGATATTTGGACGATGCGGACTTTTGATCCTCTTTGTTTCCACTATTACTCGCATTCGTTTTCTCGTAATTTACCGGCCAGGGCAGGCATTCCGATTTGGTATTACCAATAATTAGAAATTTACCGTGGGCAGTGGGGGTTTGGACAGACTCTTCATTGACAATGACGGACTTTTCGGCGGAATCGTAGATTTCGTTTCAATGGTAGGCGTCACCGACGTTACTGGACTGGCTGGCTGCGACAAACTTTGTTCGGGTGCTTGGAATGTGTAAACCGTGAGGGGCGGTCTGGAATGACCTTTCTCATACGCTGAAAAATACATATGTTGATTGCTGAGCAGTTCTGGATGCGAGGTGTCCAACTAAAAAAGATTCCCAGATGTATCTTGGAAGTCGTAGAGTGCCCGAAAGAAATTGGTGGAAAGAGTTCTTAGTCTTCTTTCCAAAATTTAAAAAAAAAAAAAAATGTCTCTTGAATGTATGTGTTAAAGTTCGGAAATCGAAAGTTCTTTTCACACCGAACAGTATTTAAAACATTTAGCCGTGATGTGTAAAAATTTTTCAGCTGAGTGCTCTAAATGGAATGTGTAAGATGCAAAATTTACGGCACTTTTAATTATATTTTAATATTTGTTATTTATACCTATCTCTGAGCGTTTGAAATCTGTTCGAGTTTTTACATATGAAATTTTTGAAAAATTGTATGAAACTCGAATCGATTTCTAGATCTCAGAGGCGAAAAATAATTTTAATTAAGTAAAATATTTAACAAAAATTTGGCGGTTTACGAGTTAAAGTCTCTCGTATTCAATCTTCAGAATTTGTGGTCGTTTTCTGTGTAAATATTTAAAAAAATTTATATAAACCGTGTTCAACAAACATTTTACCGAAATACATAATGACAATATTTCAGATAAAAAAATATTATCTCACAAATGAACCTATTTTTAGTAATTTCTCTTGGCCACTTTTACCAGATATTATTTCCGTTCGTTGTATAATTTATAGTTTCCGGGATCTAACTCTTTTTTGTAGCACACCCGGTAGGGGACGTTGCAACTCGGTCTGAACACCTCGTTCGGTTAAGTGAAGAGTCACTTAACTCTTTGAAATAAGTACAAAGAGTTGTACTTATTTCAAAGATTGAAAGGTGACGTTGCTCGTTTTCACTCAAATGCGTTATTTGTATTCCATTAGGATTGCGTGGAGATAAACAAATTATGTTCTTTTCGATTCTTAAGGAAACTTGAAAGATATACGTAGGTATACGAGATGACATCAATTTTATTGCCGTAAAAACCGTAAGTACCTGATGATATGGTATGTGGCCTCTCGTTTATAATAGCTGATGCAGCCCTCTCGAACTGCATAGTTTCCTGTAAATTGGGCCAAGTGGATGTCGTTGTGGGAATTGATGTCGCAGGAAAAGGCGTACACGGAGTGCTAGAACTGCTACTGTTGTTGCTATGTTCCGACAGATTTGAAACCTAGGGAGAAACAGTTTTTTTTTTAATATTTCATTCCGAAACACTCGTCCCATTCATTCATTTCTTTTATACCGAGTGCGGAGCACCGAAAAAAAGTTTGGACACTTAATTTTATCGCCCTCATAATTCTAATGGCTTCCATGTGGCTACACAAGCACATTAAATTTGCATTAATAGTATATCGTGCACCAAGGTTGTGAAGTCCATTGTTATTGTCCGAACGTCACGTTTAAATTCCGTATGTTGCTCTTTTACTATCGTTGTTATTACTTATAGATAAAGGCTCCACGTTACTCCGTACACCACGACCAGGCCCTACGTGCATTAATTGCTCTCGAATGAAAGTTACGAATAATGTCTTTTAAACATGCGGATCCATTAATGGATCTTTTTTCCATATTATGTAGGTTTATTCTCCGTCATTGTGGAATTTGCAGAGATTTTGTAAATTAATGGATCTTGCCACTGACTCCACAGAGAATAATACACTTAGGCTTAGTTCATCTTATTAAAACCGGCTGCTATGCGCCCGCTATCCAGATAAATGACTAAAAGCATTTCAAAAAGCACGCAGTATTCTGGGCCAAGAAGTAAAAATCAGCCAAAAGTGACCTGAAAAGGCCAAACTCAGTAAATATCATATCGTCAAAAGTCACAGTACCAGAGCTGTAACAGAAGTAACGAAATATTTAACAGATTTTTCCCTTCATTCCAAGTGTTCATACAGTTTTAAATTTGATTGGTCTTAGATAACTGAGATGTTAAAAAAAATAAATAAATTAATTTAAAAAAATAACAAAAAGAGTGAACTTTTTGAAAACCACCCGTATCTCTTTTTCGGTCCAAAAACCGAAAATCAAAAATAGGTTCGGTACCGACCTAAAAGGTGTTTCCAGAGTACAATTCCTGAGGCGCCAATATAGAAATCATTCATGGTTTTTTACCATCATTTCCACGAAACGCAACCGGTAATGGATTGTGCATAGGAAACTCCTCGTTGGGCAACATTGTGCAATCTCTTTTTTTCTAGTTTCCAACTTTATTATTTTTTGAAATTTATCACTTGCACCTGTTTTAGAGCATTTTAAGCTCCTTAATAAGCTATGAAAAAGCTGCAGGAGCTGGAATAAGTGTTGCGGCCAGGACATTTCTAGCACCCAACGTGTGACTCGACAAATGATTGACCCTTTCGTTCAACTATCAAAAATCAATTCATGTGCGGTTGCTCCCCTTGCAGTATCTGTGAATTTCTATTAGCTTCGTTAGTGTCGTTCATGCTTATACGGTAGATTCGAGAATGAAGTAGTTTTCATTGAAGATGAACATCTTGGGATCGACATTCAAGGCCGGAGGGATTGAGGCATAAGACGTTACCGGTAACAGTTATAAAACCAAGAGTAAAGACCGATATAAATAAATTTATAAACAACACATTACCGCTGGAGGTAACTTGAAATAAGTTTATTTACCTGAATTAAAAATAACGAACCGAAAGAAAAGGTAATATCAAAAATATGAAAAAGACGATGAATTAAGCATATTTACACTTCAGTCATATGGATTTGGAAATAACATTAATACAAAAACGAAGTAAAAGTATTTAAGACAAATACACTGCTCCACAAAAATTAACGCACCGCTTTGGAAATATTTGATAATTTGAGGTCCGAAAAAAAAAATTCTTAGATGGCCCTTTGTATGTTAGTTTCCATGACTATAAACATTTTTTTGTTTATGCGAACCCGGTGCGGTGTAAAATGTACGCAAATTTGATAGTGCCCCCTTCGAACTGCATCATGCGACGGCGATCCAGAAATTTGACACCTGCTGAGTGTGCCCAAGCGGTCGTACTGCACGAAGAGGGATGGGGTCATCGGCGAATAGGAGAAAGATTTGGTGTGTCCCATACATCCGTATCGCGTATGATTGACCGCTACAGAGAAACGGGTGAGCATGCCAGAAGAGCAGGACAAGGCAGAAACCGCGTCACGACTCTTCGTGAAGATCGTTCTCTAAGGCTTTCCGCGCTTAGGCAGAGGTTTGTGACAACAAGATTGTTACAATCCCAACTTGAAAATGCACACAACCATCAAATAAGTCTGGAAACAATTCGGCAACGTCTTCTGGAAGCAAACTTGCGTCCTCGTATTCCAGCCCGAGGTCCAGCGTTAACTGTGGATCACCGCAGAGCCCGATTACAGTTTGCAACAAATCATGTGCACTGGGAAGATGCTGATTGGGAACGAGTTCTTTGGACAGATGAGTCGCGATTTCGTCTCTATACTTGCGACAGACGAGTTCGTGTTTTTAGAAGATCAAATGGAAGATGTGCCCAATGTACAACATGGTGAACACAACGTTGTTCGGCTATGGTGGGGGGTGGAATTGCTTTGACAGCACGCACTGACTTAGCAGTGTTAAAACAACGGAACTTTGAATGCTGATCGGTACATTTCGATCATCCTAGAAGACCATGTTGTCCCGTTTGCTCCCTACATTGGTCACAATTACTTGTTTATGCAAGATAACGCTAGGCCCCACGCGGCTCGAGTCGTTCGTGACTACCTATTGGATGTTGGTATTGAGACTATGGTTTGGCCAGCTCGAAGTCCCGACCTCAATCCAATAGAACAAGTCTGGGACTTACTGGGACGACAACTGCGGAGTTAGCCTAACAACTTAGAAGACCTCGGGCGCCTTCTCATTGAAATATGGAACAACCTGGATGAAGACACTATCCGCAACCTGGTTCTAAGCATGAATCGTCGTTGTCAGGACACGATTAGAAGCAGAGGTGAAAATGCCCGCTATTAAATTTGCAAGATAAGCTTTAGAGCTTATGTAAATTTAATAAGTCACTTGTTTCTTTCACAGTATTATTGATGACAAATTTTACTGATTCACGGTTTAGTTGACGTTATGTACAAGAAAAATGTTCCATTCTTCAATTCAGGTAAATAAAAAAAATTTGATATTACGTAGTGGTGCGTTAATTTCTTGGAGCAGTGTAGTTCAGAGAGTAGCAGTAAATAATTGTATACAATGTCTTCAGTGATTTTTTTTTGTTGAATACATTCGTAGACATATCCACCACTCAACTAACTTTGATCATTTTTGATGATAGTCGCTTTGAAACAACCAGATTAGTAGTTAAAATGTGTGTTATTGCTCCTCACCTGGGCGACACTAAAGGATGACGCAGGTCTAGGGAATAGAGTGTCCTGTGACGTAAAACCTGAGTCATGGCTAGATACTGACATTACACGTTTACTGGCAGTACGGCCTACAGGCTGTCCAAACATAAAATAATAAAACAAAAATAAAAACAAAAACAATAAAGAAAAACACCCTCCTACTACCATCTCAAGTTAATGACAATTAAAAAAATCAAATAAATGAAAATGTTTGCCACCAATATTGTTCTTGGTTGGCTAAAAATTTACCTGCGACAAGCTTCTTTGCCAGTGCGGATGGCTCGGTGAATGATGGCTTTTTGAACTCCCCGAAGATGAACTATTCAAAGAGCTAATAGAACACATCGAGGATTTTCTCGAGCCAAGGCTGGATGGAGACGACGGAGGCGTTTGGAACGACCAACCACTATCTGACGATTTCAAATCGGCGATTACCTGGAAAAACGTTATCATCGAGTTACATCACAGAGGCCTTATCAGCTTATGAATTACGTCGAAACTCAACACAATACTATTAACCCCTGCTGACCTCAGGGGGCAAAATGAATTAAAATTGCCATCGATGGGAAATTTCCTAAGGCAGAGAGGCGTGGAACTACGATATTTGCAGCTGAAGAAAAATTATAGTAATTTCCACACTGGATTTATGAGTTTAGACACGGCAGTACTTAGTTACGCTAGTTAGTAGTAGTAATCCTTTAAACAGCGCTGTGTAGAGTAGTCTGTTGGGAATTGCATCGGTCGATTATGAAGAAACTAAAACTAGAGGAAATCTGAAAATTTGTATCAATCTCGAAGTCTATGGGGGCCTACGACTAAAATATGATTAAGATGGAAACGCTTCCGGTTATATCTGAAGTAGATGTCAGCTTTGCAAATTCAATTTGTGATCATATGCATACAGGATGTTCAAAAACGCAATGCACACATTTCAAGATGCGATTCCTCAATCCTTTTGCGAAGAAAAGTGCGTAGGAACATGGGTATTCCAACGATTCGTTGCAGGAAAATGGTGCCACAAGTTGTACTTTTTTTAAAATTTTATTTCGAATTCTTGGAGTTTCAAATATAACGAATGACTAACGACTTTTTCATTCGTATTAATTAAATAATAACTAAAAGGAGGAAAAGCTTTATGGTATTTCCGCAAAATTCCACGAGCGGTCAAGTAGAAAGGAAAGGATGTTGGGGCAATCCGGCGACACGTGTTTCCATTGGTTTGATCAGGCATATGTGTGCATGAAGTAACTACACACACATCACGGTACATATCTCCATAGACGTACGTGCAGGCATCACCTCGAAAAGACTGAAAATGAAAATAACTCAGCTCTCATTAAATTTTGCAGGACTTCCGCCAAACTTTCCTCGCACGTCCGATCACCTACGAGAAAACTTCTTTTGCAATAAATACTTAATTGCAAAAAAAAACACTTTTTAAACATCATGTTACTGCCTTATACTATCGTGAGCAGCTCGACACCGGCGAGCAATTCGTGAGAACTGCAAGAGCGAAATAAGTTTTTAATCGAATATAAATAAGTTGAATTGAAACTTTTAATACCTCGTATTTTTGCACGAAAGCGCTGGCGGATCCACGTGTTTACAAAGGTCTTTTGGTAAAATGACCCAGGTAATTCCACCCTAAAATACACAAGGTACATAAGGATCTGGACCACTTTGCGCAAGTCACAACTCAAAATTCGCGATAACAAGACACCAGAAGTAGCAATTTGTAGACCTGTATGAAAAAACACCCAATGGGCAGATTCTTGAATTTGAGGAGTTCAAAGTCAATTGGACATGACGTTAAAACAGTTTAACTAAGGAACCTCAAAATTTAATAAAATTATTAACGGACAAAACCGTAGGTGTTTCCACCATATCTAAAGGCCTATCTAGTGCCTAAATCATTTCGCAACCTATAGAAAAAGCAAACGCATACTTATTTTTTCCTATGGTAAGGATCATGGAAAATCCACCATAGAGAGGTTCTTTTGGTTACCATGAATATCTCGACGAATTTCAGATTTTTAATTTTAGATTTGTGCCATCTTCAATATTGTTCAAATTTTTAATGAGACTTTTCTAAGCTAGTTTCGATAATTGTATCCTGAGCGCCTCGGACATCAATTCGAGTTATTACAATTTGTTAAACATCTGGTATCTGCCGAATAACCATATACTGGACAGATGACCCATAGCAAGTAGAGCAATTGAAATCGTCTTCGTTACTATGACAACGTAAAGAACTTCAAAGAAAGACATTATCAATTAGAAATACCGTTGACAGGGATACTTTAAAGATAGTACGTGAATTATCACTTAGCAAGGAGTTTTCGGGTTGTGGTGTGGTCTATTCAATTGGATAAGAGAAAACTGCGTTTTCCCGTCTATTGGTAACCATAGATGAAACATGAGTCCATCATTTGACATCTGAGACGAAAGAGCAGTCAAAATAACAGACTTAACGGGGGTATCGGTTCCAAAGAAGGCGACAACCATTCCATCTGCAGGAAAGGTGATGGAGTCAGTTTCTTGGAATGCACGTGGGATAAGCTTTATTGACTGTTTCCCTAAAGGAAAAACAATAAACGAAGGATATACAAATTTATTCCATTCTTTGAGCGAAGAAATGAGCAAAAAAATTCTTTTTTTGGCGAAAAAGAAAATCTTGTTCCTTCAAGGCAACGCACCAGACTACGCTTCCGCAATTGCGATGGCCAAAATCTATCAACTTGGTTTCGAACTTTTCCTCATCCACCCTATTCGCCAGATTTGGCCCCCTCAGATTATTTCCTATTTGTAAATTTGAAAAGAGATTTGGCAATAATTAAAAGGTGGAGTCCGAGACTGATACCCAATTTGAAGCATTTAAAGCTTCTTACTATGAACAGGGTATGGAATCCGTAGAACATCGCAGGGGAAAGTGGGTTAGTTTCATAGGAAATTATGACGAGAAATAATGTAACATTTCTCAGATTTTTTTTGTGTTTAAACGTTAGGCCGGATACTTGTGGGGCTATCCTCGTATGCTTTTGTAGGAGGAGTTGAGAGTACAACACAATTTGCATTCAGTAGGACATGTCTCGTAGAACAAAAAAAATCCTCTTGTCGTAAATGATTATCAATGCTGATGAATAGACAGTTTGATGTGGCTTTACTTATAGTAAAATCAACCTCCTGTATGTTCTAACTATCTAGTTTTAGACAAGAAAAATCACGTTTGTATTGATAATGCGACTACAATAAAATTGTAGCGAAGAGAGCGGTAAATCCACTTTTCTTTATTGTTAGTTCGAAGTCTTAATTACAACATAAAAATTGTGACTATATAGAAAGGGGCTTAAAAAAATCTTATTTAAATAGTCCCAGCTTCATACATGCTTTAATGGAATTTTAAGGTACAACAGTTATGGTCCATTTATAAGTGGAAAAACAGTAACAACCGGTCTGGTCACAGAGCTCACAAACGTTTCTCATATTACGATTTGCGCACCATCGAGTGTCTTCAGAATTTTTTTAATATTTTATAAAAAGAATTCAAAAATGCTCGAATTTCACTCATCAACATAACCGAATGTAATTTTTCATACGACAATCGCAATCCTTTCCTCCGTATCTCTTTGCTACGTGTTCATAATTCTACTACTGAAAGATGATTAATCGGCCCCAACAACCAGCAAAACAAGATAACAATAAACATGAATTGAATGCGACCTAAAATAAATTAAATGAATGTAGGTATGTACGGATATGTTTAAATTTACGTAATATGCGGAGTATTCAAAAAATCTACAAGAAAATTTAACAACACGCCACCAGGCAAAGGCTCCTTTAATTCATACTCTAATCACATTTTCGACACGCTTTGAACGTATAAATAATTCAATGTCGTTTAATGTAGTAAACAGACCATTCTCACATTGCATGTCCTTAAAAGGTCTGGTCCTGCTGTCTGCAATTTAGAACTGGTTGGCGTTCTTTAAAGGGCATTTTTGATGTATAAATACTTGAAAATCTCGGTCTTACATTGCTGCCCTGGGTCATACATGGTAATGACACAGTGCTATGTAGTTTTCATGTTTACGTAAATTTTTACTTATAAAAAGGTGACGATGATAGAAATCTCGACCAACAAAAATGAAACATAACTGTTTACCTGCTCAGATGCTGGCGGCAATGTAGTCGGATCGGAAGTGTGTTTCTCAAGTTGTTGGACTGCCTCTTGCAGATGTCCCATTTCTGACAACATGGCGACTTCTTCATCCTTGACGAACAAATAAAGATTTAAAATTTACGATAGAAATCAGACACGAAGATACATACGACAACAGGTTTTAACAGGGCAACGAAAGTGCAAAATCGGCCTCTTTCTTCTATCAGAGCTGCCCTAACAGCGTGTTTTTCGGTCTCTTCCAGAAGTTGTCGTCTTTCTGTGACGTCCTGCAAGCCACATTCAAAGCGCTTCTGAACGTCTCCTCCAGCCCCTTTACGCATCTTCTTCTGAAGCCGTAAAGTGTCCGTTGAACGTTTTTTTAGTTCTGCACGAGCACGTTTGTAATCTGCGAAAGAAGATACTACTGAGTTTTGTTTTGGGATTTTGGATACTCAAAAAAATGAGATTATTTAAGATGAGTGAGAAGTCAAGGACCAAATTTAAGAATAACAGCTGTAGGTAGATATTTCATGTAAGCATTTAATCGAATTATTCGTGAATTATAGGTAGTTGCATTAGTACGCACAATGCAACTTTGTGCAACAATCGGTCGAATCAGTTACTTAGTTTGAAAGGAACGTCACGATGTCTGTATATTTCAAGTAGTAATTGTATGGGTTAATGAGAGCAAATATGCTCCCCCAGTGCGTTTTTTGAAAGATAAAATGTTAAACTTATGTGAACGAAAAAGATACCTCGGCAGGATGCATAATTTTGCAGATAATTAAACAGAGATTTTGGTCCTAAATTTAACAAGAATTTTCAACGTAGTTTTTTTGAGATATTTTATAGAGTGGGGTAGGACAAAACCGACCGATGAGGTAAATCCGCCCTTCGCCTTTCTCTGGACAACGCCAGGCCTTGACCAATTCATTTTGTTTCGGTAGTGTAGGGCATTGAATGTGACCAAATTGGACGTACAACAGATATCATTCGGTTCAAGTTGGATCGGTGAAACAAACACAAGTTGCTTTTGCTATGTCCCGATTTGTTTTTGAAACTATATGTTTATTTTTATATATTTTTTTAAATTAAAAATAGTTTGGTCTTCAATTTTTTGCAAACCCTGTACAAAATTAATTTAAACATTTGCAAGAAAAGAAAATGGAAACGAATTGGGTTTGAGCACGTCGGGGAATGTACAGCGTGACCCATTTGTTTCGGGGTCAGTCTGTAAAAAGTTTATTGATGGTGAGATTTAGCCCAGACTTTTTTTAATTGTAGAGCTTGGTAAATGCACATTTTCATCAAAAATGGCCTCGTCGACATGAAATTCATGGCCTACTAAGACAGCTTCTAGGAGTGAAATTTTAATAAATCATATTAGCGATTTTTTTAGAAAAATTCTGTGCACTCCACTGGATTGGCCACCCCCCAAAACGGGCCTATAGAGAATTTTATCGAAAAGTTTTAAGTAATAACGATTTTGTGGAAGAATTAATAGCGCACCCTCAGTACATATTTATCTTGAAAAATTCATAGTCGGCTGTGGACAACAAGTGACGTGCTTAACTGTCAAACAAGCGCAACGAGCGTCAACATCGACATTAGAACTTGTTCGTTCTTCATACAAATTGAACTATTAATCGTGATAATTGTGGAAAATTCAAGTGAAAGAGGAAAAACAGAAATTGTTCGTCTTTTTGGTGATAACGTGCGCGAGCTCGGCAGCAGAAGCTGCGGCAGAATGCAGAATTCGACATCGGACATCGAGGTAGACCGGGAAGTCGACGTAACGAGACAAAATGGACGTCGTGGACTTTCTCTAACAACGAAATTTTGCCATATTTCAACGACGATCCCCGAAACAGCATTAGAATGGCCAGTTTGGACCTTAATATACCCAGAGAAAGTATAGGAAGATGTAAGTACCCAGTGTACATTATTAATTCTTCTGCAAAATCGTTGTTGCTCAAAATTTTTCATTAAAATTTTATACAAGCCCGTTTTGAGGGGTGGACAATCCAGTGGCGTGCACAGATTTTTTCTAAAAAAATCGCTAATATTATTTATTAAAATTTTGCTCTTAGAGGCTGTGTTAGTAGGCCTTGAATTTCATGTCAACGAGGCCATTTTTGATGAAAACGTGCATTTACCAAGCTCAACAATTAAAAAAAGTCTGGGCTAAATCTTACCATCAATAAACTTTTTACAGACCGACCCTGAAACAGATGGGTCACACTGTATAACATAACAAGTGACCATTAAAAAAAAACATCCCACTAAACGGTGCATCCTAAACGTAGGGAATTGATTGACCCACTCGCTATCTATCATCAAACATCTGACATTAACAGTAGATAACAGATGACTGTATACACAACATGGGTCTGTTATTTCAAAGCTTGCACAGAGTGTTTTAATGATTTCTCGTTATTTATGATGAAAATTGAAGTATAAAAACCAAAGTAGGAAGAAGGTATAATCACAAATGAAAGATGTGGTGTTTTTTTCTTGCTCTACTTGGACTATATCAAAATTGAAAAATAAATAATTTGGTTAATTGAATTTGAATATAGTGAAAGCTCCCATAACCAGCAGTTCTAATAAGCGACCATCTCCCTTAACCCGCCAATTTCTTTGGAACCGATTTTAGTTCTATATTTTGGCATATAAGGCACATTCCCATAAACGGGCGCTCCTACAAACGCCTGCGGCGCAGGCTTTGTACCCAAGACCAAGAAAATATCTCCCATAAACGGTCACCAAGTTCCAATACCCGAGGGAATTAGATTTTAACGCACACATTTTAAGTTCGGTAATAGATGATTCCTTTTGAATTTTCGGAATTTACCGTTTACCTTAACAACGAATTCTTCGTTGCCTCTCCGTGCTCTAATTTCGTTAAAGAATCGGATGTGTGCGTTTATTCAAAATTCCATTAAAAAAAAAGAAATTTACACTAAACGAAAAGATGGGAGTAGTGAATGTAATTGACAAAGAAAAACCATCAACTCGGGTTATAGCATCGCGGTTTCACGTAGGATGTTGGTGACAGTCTGATGTTAACGAACATCGAAAAAGGAGTTTCTTCAAAACTGAAGGGTTGAACACGGACAAGGCACATTTCAAGTTGTCTATAAATGTTAGAAATCGAAGGATTCCTATACCAGGTGGACTGACAAAAGGAAAGGTTAAAGAAATTGCAGAAAAGTTTGGCTACGACAATTTTAATGCGTCTGATGGATGGCTTCTAAAGTGGCGTGAGAGAACAAATATTAGTTTTAAACGCATTGCCGATAAAGCAGCTGATGTAAATCAAGACACAGTGGACTTATTCATGGAGAAACTTCCTTCTTTGTTGTTCGGATACCAATGCGAATATATTTACAACTCCGATGAAGGCGGGTTTTTTCGTGCACTCCACGATAAGACGTTGACTTTAAAACTTGAAAAGTGTTAAGGGGTAAAATTGGCAGAAGAAATAATATTAACTGTGTTATTTTGTGTAAACATGACTGGGCAGAAAGAAAAACGACCGGTGATTGGAACATCAACTCGTCTTAGAGCATTAAAAAACATAAATGTTAAAGATTTGCGTGTCATGTGGAAGTCAAATAAAAAAGGCTGGATGACTCGGGAAATAATGAGTGAATGGTTGATCGAGTTGGATGGAAAAATGGGCATTGAAAATAAAAACATTCTGCTGTTTTTAGACAACGCTGCGTCACATCCTCGAGAATTACACCTAAGAAGTGTAAAAATTATTTTTTCTGCCTCCCAATTCACCCAGTGTTTGACAGCCACTAGACCAAGATGTCTTTAAAACTTAAGATTGATCACCGCACTCAGATCTCAAAACACATTTTATCAAATATGGATTGTGCTAAATCATTATCTGAACTTTTAAAAAACATTTTTATTTTGGATGCAGCGCACTTCATGAAAACGACATGACAAAAGGTCGATCCAGTAACAATCAAAAACTCTTTCAGAGAAGCATATATGAAACTTTCCGTTTTGTCCCAGAAGACAACTTGCTGCTATCTATTCTTATAACGATGATGAGAGCTGCTGAGGAATTGGGTGTTGCCAATGACCAGAATCTAGAAGAGTTTATAAATATTGATGAAAATACATTAAACCAAGATGATGATTTTAAAAATCAGATTACTGCATTTAATTAATATAATGAAAACGAGTCAGATGACGAAAATGCAGATGTTCAAGGAGAGGAAAATAAAATAAAGCGCTATGACGAAGCTTTAAATTATGTTAGAGAACTCAAAAAAAGATTTCTAAGAGGCTCTTGAATGAATCAAGAATCTGGAATGTCTTTATCAGAAGTGCCTCATGAACGAATAGCAAAGGAAGCTTAAGCAGTTGAGCATTTTAAGATTTTTCCCAGCTGCTCCTAAATAACTTTCCTTTTTTGTTTATTTTTTTATAAGTTTTCTGTTTGCATGTCCATACTACATACATATTCATCTATAGACTATATCACATTATGTGCATTTATCAATTTAAAAAAATCTCAGTCTTATTTAATGAAGTTTTCTCTTAAACGGACACCTTCCATAAGCGGGCAAAAAAACTGGAACCGTTACCGCCCGCTTATGGGAGCTTTCACTGCATTACAAAATATGAAAACCGAAGCAACATCTTCCAGAAAAAGAAATAACCCAATAAAATGGTCTTTTTGCATATGGTATGAATTTTTAACTTTTATCTTTAACTTTAACTTTAGGTAACTAAACAGTATTAAAATCAAACTTAGAAGCTGCACCTGGACACGTTCCAACACGGTGGTCGGTGGAAATGGGATATGGAATTGTCTTGTCTGTCTTTTTAGACAAGGTGTCTTGAGTATAGTCGAGTTGGGGAGATTGTTCTTCCATTCATTTTGCAGTTGCGGTAGTCTTTCGGTTATTTTTGACAAGTGTGTACGTCCGTGCCGTAAATGGTTGGGTGGGTAGAGATTGATATTACTCACCTCTAGCATGTTCCTTATCCAAATTTAATACAGTCTTTCGCCATTCTTCTAACTTCTCTTGAAGGGGTATTATCAAACATTCCATGATAACCCTGTAAATGAAGGAAAACAGTAGTGAGTTATAGTAAGTCAACATTTCGAAAACATACATCATTTGGTTTTAGATGTCTCTAGAACCGTAGAAGCTCAAAAAATGTGATTACAAAATAGTTTTGTATACGGGATGTTTCAGTTAAGAGGGTAACAACGAAATTATTATTTAAAATTTCCCCCATTTCAACAAAATACCGTTTTGATACTTTGAATTCCAAATTTCCAATTGTAATAAATTATGCTGTTTTCACTTAATTATATGGAGTTCCTGTTATTATTAATATTATTAATTTGCATTAGAATGGGCGAAAAACAAAATCATTATTGTGCTGATATAAAATACCCTATATATAGGAGAAATTAAAATCAGCAAATTTTAATCAAGAAGCAATAACCGCTGCTTAATAGCTACACATCCCTACTCCCTTTGTCATACTTCCAATTAAATGTCTTATTGAGTGGGACTCTTTGCTCGAGGCTTATCCAGACGTTTAACTGTACGGGAGACATATTGTGGGTTCTCGTCACTCCAGGACACAGTTCGCTTTATCCCCAAACTCATTCAGAACGAAGTTAACGTGCTGATTCGATACTAAAAAAATTACATATTATTCAGGTTAGCCACCCAACACGTTCATTAAAAAAAATTATTTCCTGTCGTAGTCCAAAGAAACTTCAATTTCAGGCTACAATTCACCATTTTGAATCTAAATAAAATATTTTTAAAATGGCGACATTTTCGGTTATACCGGAAGTAACGAACAACCTAGTTGTATTAATTGGAATCCCATATAATTTGTCATTTACGGACTCTTCGTTAAATTTTAAGGCCAGTTTATGTAAAGATGTCTTCTGTGTGATATGTCTTCTGTGTAAAATGTATCGTTTCCTAGTCATACCGAAAAATTTGAAAATTTCGACAGCTGCAAGATGCCACGGAAATCGATATCGTGCTCTAACCACTGAAAACTTTGAAGGGCTTAATAAATATTCAATAAGCTACGTTTTGACGTGTTTCGAGCTGTCAAAGTCTTCCATAACCTTCGAAATGTGTTTCCGAAATTGCATGACTTCAAATCCCAACATCCTGCTTATTTCAAATGGGTTATCCTGTACTTCAAAGCATTTTCGAGTCTAAAATTTGATTCTGCATAAGATGCTGTTACAGTTCCCTAGACCGATTCGGGACGGTTTTGAAGATAACTGGCCGCATGTTTAGTGAACGAATCCCACGTTTGCAGCCAATGAACATGGCAAATTTCGACCGAATGGAGTCCAGCTTGACCGGGTGATAAGGCCCAACGAATAGTTTCGCGAGCCCATGTCATCAAAAATTTAAGAAGACCATCAGTTCCTTTTTAGCATATTTTAGACAGATGAAGCAAAAGTGTTTAGAGAGGGGATGATAAATAGCAGAAACTAACGTTTCTGAGGAGAAGAAAATCCACACGCTGTAGGACATGCGCATTTTCAAGATGTTTTTAGTTTTAATGGTTTTGCGGTACCTTTGAACAATCAGGTGCGATATTCTATTTACGAAGAAGATTTATCTGCCTCGAAATGTGTGGAAATTTTACGAAGAACTGTCAATCAATTCATCGAGCAATTTTCTCCCTGTGAACTCCAAAATTTTTTTATATCAATTAGATGATGCCCCGGTACAAAATTTTCTTGAGGCTTATCTCGAATTGACAGGAACTTTCGGTGATCTATGGATTGGTCCTAAAGGGCCTTGGAGGTGGCCTCCACGATTACCTCTCCGGTGGTATCTCAAAGTAAGGTCTATTCTCTCCCAGAAACGACAATGAGGAATTGCTCTACGAGACACTGCCAGCGCTTGCCGAATTGGACTCCAATTAGATTCGTCGAGCTACAGCAGTGCAGAGAGACGAATTGAATTGTGCTTTGAATTGCACGGGAAGCACTCTAAAAACTTATTATAATTTAATATTTAAATGTAAATGTTTGTTGCAGTTCTTGTTTATTAAACTAAGTTTCCGAATAAAAAACTATTTATTTTCCATTAATACGAAATTATATTAATACAGAATAATTTAATCAATTTATTCGATGTTTTCAAAAAATCTTAAATATATCGAAAACTATCCAGAATTTGGTCCAGTGAGCTTTAATAATATTTTATGCAGAATTAAATTCGACGCCCGAATATGCTCTAATGTACAAAGTGTTCCATACGAAATACGGAAATTATTGAAATTTGTAGTCATGTAAATTCGGAAAAAATGTTTCGGGGGGTGTGAAAGCTTTTTTGTCAAATTGAAATGCGTCAAAACGCAGCTTATTACGCCTTTTTGAGCCTAAGAACATCGGTTTTCGTGGGATCGTGCAACCGTCAAACTTCTCAAATGTTCCGGTATGACTCGATAACGGTGAATTTTAAATATCACACACTTCACATAAACTGGCCCTGAAATTTAACGAGACATCCGAAAATAACCAAAAAGGCCGTTTCATTTGAAATAACGCAGTTGGTCGCTGCTTCCGGTGCAACCAGGAGTGCCGCCATTTGAAAATATTCTGCTTGGAATGACACAAAGTGGTCGATTATAACTTGAAATCAAATATTATTAGTCTAGGATAGCAGGAAGTGAAAAGCTTTCTAATTAACAGATTGCATGGCTAACCCTGTATATGTATTGTGCAACAATAGGAGAGTTCACAAAAAAATTAATTCTATTTGAACATTAACAAAATTTTATAAAACGGTGATAATTTTACACAAAAAAGTTTCAAAAAAATTAAATAAATTGATCTACCGGAAAAACTCCAAAATAAAAAACAAAATTCTCGTGGATACGCGAAAAGCATTTCAGCGCTGTGACGTCAGAAGGCGGAACGCTCGACTTTAAACAGGCAGCGCGATACGTAATAAATTGCGAATTATAGGAGAAATTTGGCCTTTGCCAGTTTACATCGTTTTTCCATTACCCAATTGTCCGTTAAACTGTTTACTGTTTGGATTACAAATGGAAGCTGGTGTTCAAAGGGCAACGTTACAAATGTAATGGTATTAGCGGCTGCCTAAATTAATATTCAAATTTAGTTAGCAAAGGGCATTGTCGAAGTAGGTGCACAATTTACGTACCAGCTGAAAAGATTCTACAGTCCCATTGTAGTAAAATAAATGAGTTTCTTATGGGTTCATTCCATGCGTCGACGTTGGCTGACGTTTCAAAACAACGTGAACAATATTAAAGTCTCATTTTTTGCGTAATTTTATTCTCCGTCTATCTGCAGCAATCAACTGCAACCAGTGGAATGACCGCAAAACAGATTTGCAAATTTCAGTTTGGTAATTTCATTGTACCCACATCTGCGTAAATGTTAAAAATTTCAAATTTAAAGTGTTAACGGTGACGTCATGTCGCACGGATTCTTGAGAGGAGTATCATTGTATTTAGATTTGCAAAGGGCCGGAGGCATGGAAAACGGTAGCTGTGTATTGGGATACCACTTCAGCTTTTCTGTGCAATTCTGCAGATGCTCGAGATATCTGCAGGAGATCTGATGACGTAAATAAATATAGGTATCACAATCTGCCTTGCACGGCCGTGCGGCAATTCTTTATTGAAACGAGAGTTGAAACACATCGCCGATTATTATTTTCCTATTGCCTTCAATAATTCCTCTTTTTCGTTGCAGATTGAATTAATTTTACGTTTTAATTACGTTTTGCCGTAAACTAACATCGACTCGTGCAATCCGGTTAATACGACGTTTAATTGTGACTTTTAGATCTATTATACGATATGACACCAGTGAAAATCGGGGGTGCAACGAAGGAACGACTTGCTGCTTGACTAAAGCATGCCGGGTTTGGTTTTCATACTGCCCACTGGGCAGCACTGATGTGCAGAGCTCGGTATGAAAAATTCAATTGCTTACGTTACGATTCCTATATGTAATTCTACTCACCCCGTGAAATTTTTCATCCTATTCTCTACCGCTTTATGCCTCAAACATATTCTTGTCAGGGCTGTGCCGATTTCTCTGGTAGCCCCTGAAAAAGAGTGGGATAATTGAAAAATAATTGAATAATAAATGTATAAATATGTAATAAAAAATATTTATTATTATTATTATTATTATTATTAAAAATTATTAATTAATTAGTGATTGTTAGGAATTTTAGCACGACATACAGTGAGTGGCATTAATCTTCGAACAACACAAAGTACGTCTTTCAAAGGCCCGTACCTCGATGATTACTTCATAAACTGTGTCGTTTTAGTTCTTAAGTTAGAAAAGCAATATCAAAGTCTGAATCCCCAAAATTTGAGCAAAATCAATTTTTTGGATTCGAATTTGTTGAAGAATACGTGAAATTGTAACACAATGATGCACCACATTGATCTGTGAACACGCCGGTGATGCAAGAGTTTGCACGTGACCCACGGAAACCTACGCGTTACAACTTGACACAACTAGAAAGATTTAGCTAGGAATCATAATGGTTTTCGTCGAGATTCAGAAAAGTTTTAATATATGCATGTAAGTTCGGTAATGTCACGTAAAGACCAACATACCCCTCTTGTAAACTCGTAATTTCGAAACACGATGAAGGTTTATCGGGTGGTTAAATGTGAGACGAACCACCGTTTATGCAATCGTACGTCGCTTGCAAACGGAAAATCGCATCTGATCAACTCCTCAGAAAGATCAACCGAAAAAGTTGACTGAAGTCCGTGAACTTCGGATCAAGAGAGAAATGGAAAAGATCCAAAATTGAGTGCACCCAAATTAGCTACAGAGTTATCACAGAGGAAAGAGGTGACAATTTCAGCTGCAACTGTTTGTAGGGTGATAAAATGGGGTACTTTTCGCGCACTGCTCGACGGACACCCCACATTAGTGCAGTGAATGAGGAAAAGCGGCTAAATTTTGTAACGAATCATCAGTTTGAGTCGGAAACTTTTTGGGCATGATGCGATTTTTGCTGAGGAGTCCAAGTTTAACCTGTTTGGAAGAGATGAGGAAGTAAAAGTGTGGCACAGCACGGAACAGCAAAAACTTGACCGCATCAGTAGAACGTGGTGGTGGCAACATCAATGTCTGATGATGTTTTGCAGCGAGTAGGTGCATCGCACTTCATTACAGGGAACATGGATGTACATTGATATCCCGAAAAAGGATCTACGACCCGGTGCAGAAAAATCGGGGATCTTGGACAGATTTCGGTTCTACCAGGATAACGATCCCAAGCATAGAGCGAGACCGGCACTTAGACAGCTGCCCAAAAGTGATGGAAACGCCACCCCAGTCTCCAGACCTTGATCCCATTGAGCACCTGTGGGAATATTTGGACAGAGAAGTTCGTGAGGGGCCGGTGTCAAACTTGAAAGAACTGCAAGAGAGTCTGAAAAGGGAACGGGGAAAAACACCGCGTGATTATTTGGAAAAGTTAGTTGCTTCTGTGCCACGAAGACTGAGAGCGGTGACAGACGCTAAAGGTGGCCACACCAAGTGCTAAATAAACCATCACTAAGCATCCAGAAGCATATTTTCCAGTACTTCGGGAGCGTTCAAAGATTAATGTAACAATTTTATTTGTACGTTTTGCGTTCTTGTTAACCAGGACTGTTTCGAAGTTATCCATTCCGGGTTTCGGTGTTATATTTATGCTAATAAGAATCCCAATGTTAATAAAAAATAATATATCCATAATAAACGTATTCCTTCCACATAAAATATATTCTTTTTCTCTTCTTTCTCTCTGTGCATATTTACTAAAAACGTAAGTGTTCGAAGATTAATGCCACTCACTGTACGTTTTGCTGAGAGATTAGCTGGATGTGGTGAATTATTCATTTGGTAGCGCGGAGTATGGGAATGCGGAAAATGTCTTTCGTGGCGTGAAGATACACACTTTTTAAATTTAACGTTGAGATAGTGTTGAAAGGGCCGATCGAAAACGTACGAATATGTTTCATACGTTTTAGATAAACTTAGCATTTTCTCTGCTTGAGAATGACGTCTCATACGCAAGCAGGAGCTGTTATAGCTCTGCAACTGCGTACTACTCTCAGCTAAAATTAACCGAAAGTTGTATTCATCCCCTAGGTCCGAAATTAAAAATTTTTTTTTTAATAATATACAAAGTGTTCCATTAAAAAAACGCGACTTGTTCAAAACTTTAGAATCCCCAACAACTTGCTCTCTAATTTCGCAGCACAATATTACGGATATAAACATACAAAAAAAAAAATTTGCATCTGCAGCTGTTTGATATCGTTTCCAATATGTCCGATAACCCACAGGTCAACGTGTGGTGTATACGTGGAATCACCCTGCGCATAAACAAGGCCAGGGACGACGGAAATATTCACTGGATTCGTCGGTTGTCCAAGAAAGTAATGCATCATTTACGTACCCGCAAATAATGCGAAAAAATTGTTATTAACCGACATTCGCCGAGATCGATTTTTAGATAATTTACGCTGCATGGCACCACCTGAGATGCAGTTGAAACATGCAGTGTGCATACTTTTTATAGTTCCAGTTCTAACTATAGCTCTTTAAAAACTAGGAGTCTTCGACTTTTAAATGTGCTGTAGCAGTTATTTACGATGCCATAAAAGATATAAATCATTCTCGACTCGAAATAATATATTTGATCACGTCACCCAGTTTAAAAGTCTCGTTACTCAAATAGTTCAGTGTGCTTGGCGAATTATTATCAGTCAATGCAACTGCTGCAATTTATTTTGATTTAAATTTATAGGGTAATAAATAAATAATTCAGTGCGATTATGGTTTTATAGTGTGCCTTATGAGTTAGGAGGTCGAGGAAACTCACAGCTCGAGACGAAGCGAAAAATATCTTCGGCGCATTGACGACCGCACGTCGGGTGGTTCGTTCGAAGTGACACGGGCGATCGTCATCGGAATCAAATTTAAAATCAAACACTTTTTCGACCGAACACTGCCGTCCAACGGACGGTGGCGGCCGTGGAAACAGGACCACTTCGAAAGTTTCGAATTTTTCATTTCGACCGCTCAAGAGATAAAACATTGAAATGGAAATATATATATAACGCACTTAATGATAATGATAAAAACAATTAACAAAAACACATTTTAACGAAAAATAAATGAATTTCCTCAATGGAAACAATGAAAACAAAATAAACATGTGGTCACAAAAATAGGACCGTTGAAACATTATCCAAAAAAAAAGGAAAAAAAAATGAAACTATCAATCGAATATTTCCAGTTGGACTGCGGACTACAGTTCTTCCCAGTTTTTGGTCTGATGACGCCCCACAGCGACCTTAAGGTGTACTCAAAGATTTTCAATAGGGTTCAGATCGGGCGACTGTGAAGGCCACGGCACAACCGGAATCGATTCATTGTGAAAAAATTGTTTAACTCGCATCATTATCTTGTCGATATTTCGAAACTAATGGCATTTCTTCCGAAGCATATGGCAGCATGACACCTTTCGTTATTTTAAGATATTCTTCTTGGTTCAGGATCCCTTTTATCCAATAAACGGGACCAACACCGAACCAAGAGAAGCAGCCCCACAATTTTATGTTTTCACCTCCGTGCTTAATGGTTTTTCAAAGTATGTCTCGGAAGCAATTCCTGTTTTGCTGGTCTTCTTACATACCGTCGACCATTCGAACCAAACAAATCAATTTTTCTTTCGTCCGAAAAAAGGACATTTTTCCACATTTTTATGTTGTCATCTCCGTTTTCGTAACGAAGACGATTCTTCCCAAATTCCATCATTTTTAAATTGTTTATTTTTGATAACAACGGTACCTTTCTAGCCACTCGACCATGTAAATGAACTTCCTGTAACCGTCTTCGGATAGTCCTGGAACTTATTTCCAATTTTAGGTCTTTTTGAATTTGTTTGGAGCTCACAAAAAGATTTTTTCGGGTTTCTCGCTTTATTTCGCGGTCAGTGAGAACTATTGTTTTCCTCTTACGACCACGATTTTCCTGATGTTCCTTGTATTTGAGATCATTTATTATTGAGGTTCTCGATCTTCCTATTTTTCGAGAGATTTCACGAAGAGAATTGCCTCCATCTTTGATTATCCGTATCTGAATTCTTTCGGATAAAGAACGGATAATGGTTTTCACGTCCCATCTGGTACCCCACACTGGTCCTATTATTGTGACCACCTTAACTTTAACTGTCTGAACGAAACAGGAGAAGTGCGATTTTAGTGTAAGGTAATTCTCCTGGCTTCTGCTGTCGGATATGATTACCAACATTGCAGATATTTGGGACCCCAGTTCAAACGAGGTAGAATAAGTTCCAATAGAGTTTTATCCATTTTTGAACTGAACCAGTAGTGGTCCTGTATCTTTGGCCGCCACTGTAGATAGACATTTTTATTCAAGGTCACTCAAAGGATATTTCAAGGCCAACATTATTTTTTATATGTAACATCATTTTTTTTTTTGTAAATTTTCAAAAAGCTCAAAAACTTGGTATTTTTTACTGCAAGAGCTTTTTCCTAAAACTACTCGTTTTCCAGATATCAACAACAATTGAACCGGAAAGTTTAAAGTAACGCATGATTTAAATTACGAAAGAAGCTTTTTTTTTATTGAAAAACAAACGTTCACAGGTACTAAAAATTAACACGAAATCGGAGCAAAAATTATTTTTAAACATGCATCAGTCGAACAAAAAAAAAAAAGTTTTCACTAAAATTTATTCTTCGCATTTGGGGGGAGTCGCACTGAATTTATTTCTAAATTTCAAAGAAACCTTTAAGACAAAGCTACTCTTCTCCCTAATTAAAGTTGTTAATCGAAAAGCGAAAAATAAAGAACTTTTCCTAGGAAAACAAAATTGAAATGGTTTTAGCTTATGGATAAAGTGGTCAAAACGGCGCCGAACTTTCTCCGATTTATGTGCAGAAATGCCTTGAAGAAAGAGTAACTAATTATAGTTGTCGAACTTTTTTTATCAAACAATAAAGTTATTCCTTGAAAGTGGCGACGTAGGGACGAGCAAAAAAACCCGAGCAAAAACTGCCACCAATGAAAACAACCAAATAGCTTTCTAGCTGCTGCAGTTGTTGATCCCCATGCAAGTCGCCATCAGTTGTCCAGAGATTCGGGCATTTCGTTCGCTAGTGACCATCACATTTCAAAATTGACCAAGCTGCGTCCGTATCACGTTTTCCTCCAATCGGAGCTACGTAGCAACGATATCGAAAAGCGGGCGCGGTTTGTATTCTGACAACAGAAAAATTCGATTTGAATGAAAACTTTTTCTTCGATGCGCATTTTTCCCACGTGTCTACTCTCACGCACCATTGTGAGGTAACTCACTTGGTGCACTTGTCTTCACAATGGTCCCTTGAAAATACTCACTGGATGAGGTAAGTAGAACATCAACAACTTTGCTCATCAATTCGTGTTTGCTGCGGCATTGCAAACAACAAAGCAATGTGATTTTCTATTGAAGAAAATTTAAACGAAGGAAAATATTTTAGGTTTCTGTTAAATTATCTACAGGTTTCGCCGCAGACCTTAATTGTGACCGAAAAGTTGCTTCGCGGTATTAGCATAATGGATGTTCACCCTATTTTGCTCATGCGACGCGAGGCGTTTAAATTTTTTTTTCTTAAAATGAATAGGACCTAATGGCCCAGTCAATTTGCCACCCACGTCACCTGACTTGACCCCATTAGATTTTTTTCTTCGGGGCTATTTTAAAGAAGCAGGGCACGTTAAATTCCCAACATCTCTAGATGATATGAGAAACGTAGCTTCTGGACAAACATTTGGAAATGTTTCAAGATCGTTTGTCATGAAAATTGGAAAGAGTCTGGATGCGGAAGGGCGCCATTTTCAACATTTGCTGGACCGATAAATCGATAAAAATAATAATTTCCTATGATTTTGGGTTAACTTTGATGATCTGCGAATTTTCACATTCCATTAATCAACTTTTTTCGTAATTTTTGTTATGTGATATTTATTTAGTTCCTAATTGTGCCACTTGAATTTCCGTTGATGTCCGTAGAAGTCCTAGAAAAGAACCTTTCCAATGCAAAGTACGCAATGTTTTAAGTCCTTCACAAATTTCCCAAAGAAATAGTGTTCCATTAAAGAAACAATTTGACCTTTGAAATGTCCTTTATGGGCGTTAATGGATTAATGGCCTTGGAAAAAAAAAATTTTATGTGCACTGGACGACAAGCAAACAAGTAACGTGTGCTTGAAACTCTTTTAATTTTTAACTTTGGCTTCGGAGATAATCGCTTGAAATGAAACACCCTGTACACCGGCATCATATATTTTTTCTATTAATTATCGATCTTTGAGGAATTACGATTCGCGTTGCAGCCTCGCCACGAAACGATAGCATTAAGAAAACTCTTTACGATCTCTTTGTGTAACTGTATAGGAACAATATACTTAATGACAGTTACGTCCGTATCATTACAAGCAGGATGCTCGGTAGGGCCTGAAATGCAGGATGTATGCATCTTGCCAGGTTTACATTGTCATCCTGTTTTGTACTTGCGTGCACCTGTTTCATATCACGTTTTTTCTCGATTTATTAGATTCACGATTCTGATACATTTGAGAACTCCATATTTAACCTACCTACGTGGAACTAGCACAAACCCATTTAAAATTACCAAGACTTTTTTTGATAGAAACTGTGATGACGAGGCGGTTTAATTGGTAAGGTGTTTAACATCTGGTACTAAACACTGTCGTGTTCAGAAAAATCTACGTAAACAAAGATCGCGTCCAATAGACAATCAGACAGAGGAAATTATTACTAAACACAAACACCTGGTATTAATAATTCGCATTGCTGACTGGGCATGTTTGCCTATAACATGTGTATAACGTTCCTATTAGTACCTATCCAATTAACGCTTTTAACCGCTGCATTAGGACGCGCAAGGCCCACACGCATATTACACAGTGCGTCCAACAAAATAATTTTTGATTCAGGGATCTCACGAACGGAATGAGTTAAAGGGTTGGTCAAACGACGAGGAAACTGGGTGATTTGGTGGTTAATAAAAATCTGTTTCGAATTTTTTATGGATACGTCTCGTGTAGCATCGGAAAAACCGATAGAATTTTTCCCCAATTTTGCAACATATGTTATAATTGATTACAGATTTCCAACGTTTATAACACATTTTCAGAATTTTCGATATACAGGGTGTCCCACTTTATACAGTAGTAGGACTTTAACAGTCGATGGAAGACCTGTTCTTAAGGTGAAAACGTTGTATAACTATATATTAAAAACTAGTTTTTGAGATACAGGATGGCAAACTTGCCTATTTTTCTTTAGTAATTCACGCAAATATTGAGGCACAACCACGAAATTTGATGCTTTGCGATCTTTCGCCTTGCCGAATTTGTATTTGTTAAAATTCTCGTCAAATTTACAGAGGGCGCCACATGCAACAAAATTATGACAACTTTTTTCCGCGTAGCAATTTTTTTTTTTTTTAATCAAAATGGATTCCCCGTTTATTTTTTCCTAAAAAAGGCACTCTCGTTATAAATTGCTAAAAGTCGGTCAGTTGTTTTCGAGATATTTTGAATTGGGCCCTAGTAGCACGGCCTGCTTCCGCAGGGCAGTTGTGACTTGACAGTAAATAGTTTATTTCGCCAATTTTTATGCGCCTAATAAATGTTAAAATATATTTTAAATTCAATTATCAACGTTATCAACATTATGGCTATTACATTTAACATTTTTACTTATTACACTATTAGTGTTAGCGCATCTCCCCTGCGGAAGCAGGTCACAAACAATTTCTATGTAGAATTTACCGCACCTCTTTCACCCTTTACCCCGCAGAGCAATCCCTTCAAATATTTTAAATAGTAAAAGGCAGTTAACTGACACATACTTCCAAAGGGCTTCTCGTATTCTCCATTTGGTACCTCACTTGTTATACTTGACTGTTGCGTAATAAAGTTTCGAGATGATGGTGGTGGAAAATTTTCAGATCGGCACCCTGCGTGCATGTACCGATTTTGTCGAATTGAATAAATCGATTTATTCGTTGTATTTCAAATAAGTCTTACATTATTCTCCATACTTGCCGATTTAGAAAACTATTCAGTTGCTGATAATAGAGGCTGATTCAAAACTCGAAGCGGGTGTGGTTTGATATTCACGTCAAAAAATGTATTTTTTTTTTTAATTGGGAGATCGATTGGTGCGATGGCCTGCGAGATCACCTGATTTGAATACTTTGGATTATTTTGTGTGGAAGTTTTTAAAACAATTGTTTTATGCAATGGGAGTTGATGGTTGCGAGCGATTAAGGGAAAGATTAATGAATGCAGAGGAATACATTCAAAATAAACAAAATGTGCAATGAGCATACGATTCGCTTTTTGCGCGCTGCCAAGTTTGCATCTGCGCCAATGGCGATATCTTTGAGCGCTTGTTATAATTATTTCGTTATTTTCATTGATTAATTATTAATAATATTACAAAAAAAAGATAACGGACAGAAATTTTGAAGTAAGAGCTCGGAAACGAGGGTCTGCCAACAAAAATTTTTTTAACCAAAATATCAACCTGCGCACGCGCTCCTTAATTTTTCGCCTCGATTTTTGAATCGCTCTGCATGCAATGTTCCAAATCGAGATTGAATGGTTTTACTCGGCGTTTCAGTTAAAATTGACGAATAACTGACTTTGTCACCATCGTCAAGTTTCGCAGATGCGACGAGTATGACGTTAACGTGTTTCGATAAAGTAACATCTGTTTTAGTTGCTTCGACACTATCCAACGTTAGTTACCAGATATGCCCGATCGTGTGCCAACCTAAGGGAGGTATTGAAGTTTAGGATTACCCGCAAAAATGGTCACCGAATCAGGTCGAAATAGCTAGACGGTTCTTCCCATTTTAATGAAAAAATCCATTTAACCCACGAAGTTCCCGCCGTTGGTCCATATTTGACTATAGCTTTTAAACTAATGCGATTTAATTGAGACAGGTTATAACTAAATGCGAAGATGTTCATTACTTAAACTGGGTTAATTGCAGTTTCCTTTCATGTCAGTTCTCGGGGCGAAGCTACTCAAAGCTTGAAGTGTCACAGCAACAAAGACCACTCCCGAAGGTTCAGAAACGAAATTCTTCCTTAAGGTGAAAATAAGAATGGAAAGAAACTCGGCTTAATTGCGCAGGAATTCTTCTGCTTTAATATCTTGAGAAAATAACGCTCTTATTTGTTGTCTGCACCAAGGTAATTGGATTCATTTCGTTTAATCCGGACTAAAACCATAAAGGCGCGAAACGAACTATAACGGTAAATTAGCACACACGAACGATGACAAGATAGAATTACAGATTCAAAGACCTTAAGTAACTACGGTGGGCAATTTTCTCCTTAATGCCGTAAGAACTTCCTTAATGGCATAAGAACTCAGTTGGAAGTGACCTCTTTGGGGTTAACGAATGGCAACTAGAATTTACACGATTTTTTTAGGACTTTGTGGCCCTGGTGGACACGCTCAATGGGGGTGGCGCAAATAAACTGAAATTAAGAGTAAATAGCAGAGACGAAAGCTGCATTACCGCACCGCACATATGCTCGTGCGCATAAATTCACCAATATGAAATGCGGTTTAATTATCAAAAATTTAAATTTTTCAAGATATTTACTTAATATCATGTCTTGCCCAACGTGAATGACGCCAGAATATCACTACGCCGGCACTGAATTGATTGAGACACAGTACAACTGCAAATTCCCGACAGCAAGCGATTAATATTACTTTCAAATGTACCGCTCACCTCATTAAAATTGAGCTTTAGATATTTAAAATGTGTAAAATTTGATAAAGCTTTCCTAAGCCACGACCTGGTCAAGAGGCTCTCCGTTTTTATACGTACGGTCAGCGTAGAAAGCATTCGCACAGCAGATAATATTATTTAAAACGTGGTGTTTCGATGTTATTTTGCACATTTCACTCAACCCCATATTGACCACAAACGCTTTTCGACCTTTTTAAAATAAATATTTTGCCGAAGAAGAAAAAAACTTTTACTCGGTACGAAAATAACAACACAAACGCAGATATGAACAGGAACGGACCTGCAGAAAGTGTTCGTGCCCTTCTGTATTTAACACATTGAACTGCGGTTAAGACGTGATCTCTCCAAGAAAGCTTACTGAATAACTAAAAGAGTTCGGTTCCTTCGGGGTGACAACGTTAAATTTTTGGTGATAATTGACGTCATCAGGGACGGAAAGATGGCGAAACGTCAGAAGAATTGCGACCAATAATTCCTAGACTACACAATGACTGCAGATCATTGCCGGAAATTAGTAGAATAGCAAGTTGAGCGAGGTCTACTATCCAAAGCATAATAGACGGATATCGCCTGCGAAAACATTCTTAAAATCGACGACGTTCGGGACGTCCGAGAAAAACAAACGATCACTTAGAACGTCTAATCGTGAGAAAATTGAAAGAAAACCCACGAATAATAAGTGCAGAAAAAATCGCAAAACATTTTCTACAATAAGGACATCTCGGCCAGTACCACAAGAAATAAGGGGTACCATGGCAGAGTACCTCGTAAGAAGTATTTTATAAACGAAGTCGACCGCAAGAAACGATTACGGTTCGCTAGAACTTACGTCAACACCCCCGTAATATATTGGAGCAGAGCGATTTTCACAGATGAGAGCAAATTTTTAAGTTTTTGGTAATAAAATCCGTTTCAAAGTATGGAGGAAAAAGTGCACTGAATTCGATCGCGACCAAATCTAAACCACGGAGGAGGTTCGGAAATGGTATGGACCCGTATGAGTGCTTCAGGAGTAGGATCGCTTCATTTTATCGATGGAATAATGAACCAAAATATGCACGTAAACATTTTAAAAACCCACCTCCATGCTAGTGCAACTAAACTGGGGATTAGGGATGATTTTACGGTTAGCCGAGGTAACGATCCCAAACGTAGAGCTCTGAACGTCAAGCTCTGGATCTTGTACGATACCTCAAAATATTTAAATACACCTCCACAGTCACCAGACATTAACCCAATTGAACACTTTTGGGATTATCTCGGGAAAAAATTGGGAATCGTGTTATTTCATCGACAGAAGGGTTGAAGGTTGCCCTTCGAGGAGAAGGGAACAAAATGCCGTCAACGTTGACTGCAAAATCAATTAATTCCATGTCTAGAAGATTGGAAGCAATAATAAAGTCGAAAGGAAATCCCCCAACACGTTATTGAAGTAAAATTTATTGTTACTATTTCCCTCATTTTGTTGTTATTTTAGGTCTGTACGAATACTTTTTGCGTTTTTGTTCTGTTTCATTTAGTTCTTTATATTAACCGTTTGGTAATAAATACTATTAACTCATTATTTTCCGTTAAAAATACATGTTAAACATACAAAAGGACATTTGTGATTATTTGTGTTTTTTGAAAAAAATTCTTATTAACACCGAAACACCACGTTTCATATATTGGGTTGTTCGATGATTAATGTCGTTTTATTCTCATAGATGGCTTAATTTATACATAGTGATCTCGTCGCTTATATTATCATATGCCATTTTAAAGGTTATGTTTTAGGCTTTTTTCGATCGAAAATCGAACGTGATTAGTAAACAAAAAGTTGTTTCAAATTTAAGTTGAAGATGGACGATCAAAGTGAGCATCATCGACACATTTTATTATTTCACTTTCGAAAGGGCAAAAATGCAGTACGAGCTCAGAAGAAGTTGTGCGAAGTTCATGGTGAGAACTGCCTTACTGGACGCCAGCGCCAGCGCCAGCGTTGGTTTTCTCGCTTTCGTTCCGGAAATTTCAATGTCCTAGATGTACCACACACTGGACGCGCGATCACCATTGACAACGATAAAATAAAGGCCTTAATCGAAGCTAATCGGCGTATGACAACTCGAGAGCAGAAAAGTTGAACATATCGAATTCAACCGTTTCTCTGCATTTAAAAAAGCTTGAGCAAATCGGATGTTAGGGTTCCTCACGAATTGAAGGAAATTCACCTCACCAAACCCGTTAACATATGCGATTTTTTACTGAATCGTAACCAAAACGACCCAATTCGAAAAGGAGTCATAGCGGGTGATGAAAAATGGATTGTCCACGACAACGTAGTCCGAAAGCGTTTGTGGACCAAACGAGATGAACCTGCGCAATCGACGTCCAAAGTCAGTATTCATCAAAAGAAGGTTTTGCTGTCTGTGTGGTGGGACTACAAGGGTATTCTTCATTTTGAACTTCATCCGAGAAACCAAACTATCGATTCGAACGTTTACTGTCGTCAGCTATCGAAATTGAACGAAGAATTCAAAAGAAAACGTCCCGAACTCGCCAATCGCAAAGGGGTCCTGGTCCACCATGATAACGCTAGACCCCGTACGTCTTTAATAACGCGTAAAAAATTATTGGAACTAAATTGAGAACTGATATTTCGTCCACCATACAGCCCTGACTTGGCGCCATCAGATTATTACTTGTTTCGTTCTCTTCAAAACCATTTGAATGGTAAAAATTTCGATTTTGATCAAGCCGTTAAGGATGAGTCAAATCAATTTTTTACTTCTAAAAATCGAGGATTTTTCGTACGCGGAATTTTCCAACTTGCCGAAAGATGGCGAAAGGTTGCCCACCAAGATGGCCGCTAATATTTATTATTAATATAAGTATATTCACTTTGAAAAAACATAAAAAATATTATCTGTATATTAATGTATATATATATATGTATTCTTTTATTTCCCTGTTATTTTTGGATACACCTAGGGACATTTCCTTGGGTGTTCCTAAGGAATTATTCACTCGTTGCTTGGTGACCATCGGAAGACGAAAACATCGAGATTAACACATGACGTCTGAAGCAAAAAACACATGTTTAATGGGAATCCTTAAAACAAGTTAAATATACCGGGAGCACGTGACGCATTATCTCCCACTTCTCGTCCCTATACTTAAATACGTCGACAGGGATTAAAACCTGTGACGTCGTGTCAACAGGTATTTCATAAGCTTTACCTTCTATCTATGTTTCGATCTATCGTCGAATGTACGATGAATATCAAAAGCATACACCGCTCGTAATATTTCGTGGACGGTTTATCCGAGTTTTATGAGATTCTATAAGGGATGTCCAATTAAGGTCGACGAGGTGTGATATCGATCAATTATACAGAATGTTCTCTAGACGGCGGCACTTCCGGTCATGCCGGAAGTGAAGGTAACTTTGGCATTTCAAACGGAACACTGTATGGTTTCGCATCTGCCTAAAAACTTTATGAATATCTTAGATAGCGAGCTCTATTCCGATTTTCGTCAGTATTCGAAATGGTTTTTACGTTTCCATCGTGACCTTAAGGCGGCTCTCAATATTTATGTTTGTTTTGAAATGTTCAGACCAAGGCAGGAATGAAGAAAAATACAATGCGATGTTAAAAAAAAATAAAAAAGCTTTGTGTACCTTCGAAGAAATTCGAAGGGAAAATCAATGCTACTCTGCGAGACCTACGCCATCTCCAATGCTGTGCGTTAAAGCGATTCTTATTTTTTGATCGAAAACGGTAACCTCTATGAAAAAGAGGGGGGAATTGAAAATTCATTTTTTACTTTTCCAAAAACAGCGGCGTGCTAATTTTTTTCAGTCCCCAGACTTTTGCCCATCCGCACATCGCTGGTTGAATTAAAAAGTTTTTTTTTTCAAATCTCCTCGGGCGTTTTAGGCGCTACTCCCGAATTTGCCATTTTAAAATGAAATTCGCACACGCTGTATCTCGAAAACGAAAGATATTTCGGCGATGAAATTCTACAGGATTTTTTTTGAATATTTTCTCGCATATGGCACTGCGCAATTCGCATTGCACTTTTTCCCACGTCACACTCCATGATGGAAGTTCGCATACCAATTCAATAGGCAACTTGTTACAAGCTATAAGAAATGGGCAACCAGGCTTCGTTGCTTCAACAAAATTTTACAACTTTATTGAGTACAGAGAACATTTCGAATGACGTGAAAAATATCCATGTCCAACATTGCTACATGTAACAATTGTACATTATTTACTCTAACAAGATAAATAACCTTGCTACAAAACGTTTATTTTGTTACGCGGTCTGAACAAACTCTAAAGTTAAATGAGATATCGACAAATGACGCAACGTCTGGACACCCTATAGATTAAACCGACGAAGACCGTGCAGCAATCGCAATAAAGCAAACATGGTGACGATTTGAAAAATACCAGAATTAAATTAATTATTAAAATTATTAAATTTGTGATTAGGTAAATGTTATAGTTAAAATCCTAGCTGGACTATACCTCGTATGATAATCCGGTAGGTGTTCGGAGAAAATGAAGGTGGTGAAGGTAATGGAACGTTGGATTGAAAAAAAATGTGAAGTAGTTTTTAACGGGAATTAAAATTGTGATAGAACCTCGTCAAGCGAACAGTTATTTATATATCAAATGAATTAAGCCATTGTTTGTTCACAAGAGAAACAACTAGGTATACGAGGGTTAGCAAATGGTCTAAGTTCTTCGAGAGCACTAATCGGTCAAGTCATGAGTGTTTTACGAAAGAAAAGCTATTTCTACGACATTTGATTCTGAAAAGCATAATGAGCACTTGCTGCCAAGACAGTGAATTAATACTGTTTTTAATCACTAGTGAATAAAAGGTTATTCGGAGGGTTGCTACACGTTGGACAATCGACTCGTAATACAATACCACAAAATATGCTATATTTTTTGTAAGTCAGAAAACGCAACTTCTTTTCAGTTTCTTCCCGTTTAGTCCAATCTATATCTCCTGCTGTTGCCGAGATCCCCACGCCGGTCCTCTATGTATCGGGCGCAGTGCAAATTATCATTACCGCATCGAAATTTTCGTTTCTGGCTTTTCTATTATTTAACAGTTCGGCAATTTTTTGGAGATGTCCGTCTAAAAACGCACAATAACGTCGATTATAGTTGTTTCTACACGTGTCTGTACTCTCCATCATCGGAATTTACAAAACACAAAGTCTAGAAACATTTCAATTTAATCAGTGTGAAACCACCTAAATCGTAAGTCACTGAACTAACATTGTACATATGTATGTATGTATGTATTTATATACATGAATATCTGTAATATGATACAAATCCATATATACAAACACACAACTTCGTCTTCGTATCTGTAAAGCCTTTCCGATCGAGGGATTTTCGAATCGATTTCGAATTTATTGCTGCACAAATTTGTTACCATCGCTGTTCTGGCGAATAAACAGGATGACATATAAAATCTAATTAAAATTACCAAGACCCATACCACATTAAGCTGCTATAAAGAGTCTTCATAATAATTGCTGAGTAACCGACGATGACCAGAAATGTTGGTTATTACCCATCGGAACGTCCCGAAGTGGCAGACTTTGCCGTCGGACATGTACAGGGTTATTCCCCATACTTTTCCTCGACCCTAAGATCATTGTTTTTGGAAATAGGCGAAAATAGTTATGAGAAATGTTTTAGTTTTTATTGTGAATTATCGGAATCCGCCAGCGGACGAAACGAACGAGCATCCTGAAGCTGTCAAAAAATGGCAAGTTGAGTGTTTTTTTTTTTTTAATAGAACACCCTGTATATTTATACCTTTTGGGAATCTGCTCGCCTCCCCGATTTCAAACATAAATGCCATAGATTTGTTCTAGCCGTGTGCCCTATGGATTTGAAATCGGGGAGGTGCGCGGATTCCAAAAAGGTATAAATATACAGGGTGTTCTATTAAAAAAAAACACCACTTGCCGTTTTTTGACAGCTTCGCGATGCTCGTTCGTTTCGTCCGCTGGCGGATTCCGATAATTCACAACAAAAACTAAAACATGTGTCTTAACTATTTTTTTCTATTTCAAAAAATAAAGATTTTAGGGTCGAGGAAAAGTATGGGGAACAACCCTGTACACTAGCGCTCAAAAGTATTTGGACACTTATTGCTTAATAAGAGCGGACACCAAAATTTATGAAAAATACATAATTTTTAATTTCTTAAATTTCCATAAATGTTAATTAACACAAAACGCATTAGGAAAGTAGATAAAGACCGCATAGGTTTAAATGGACGCTTCATCTTTATCTCCTCCACGCGATCGAACAATTGCAGCGCGCGATCACACACAAAATTTTTCAAAATTTCAAGTGTTATTTCGCCTCAAGCTGCTTCTAAGCTATTGAACAAATCGTTGGCTGATGTGAAGGCCAATTATCGGACCTTTCTGTTTAATTCATCCCATTATGATTCAATTGGATTTAAGTCCGGGCGCGGAGGAGGCCAAGCTATAAATTTATCGATGCCTTCTATTTATAAATTGTGCGAATGTTTCTTGCATAATTGAGATATGCATTGTTTTGTTGCCACACGAAATTCTGACCCAAAGCTATTAGTCCAGAAGATATTGCACGAGTTTTCAAAATGTCGCTGCATCCTTCTTTTCCCAAAATCCCCTTCGGTTCTCACGATGCCACCGACGGCTGCGCCAGCAGAACAGCCCCCGACCATGACTGAACCACCTCCGTGTTTAAGAGTAGGCTGAACATGATCCTTCTGTTGCACGTTCTCCTACCGATCTACGAACAAACACAAGTCTTCCTGAGCTGAACATTTCGAATCTCGACTCATTTGTCCATGACTTTGTCCTTCCAGTGTTCTATTGTCCAATGTTGATGTTCTCGGACACGTTGAAGTCGCTTTTGTTTATTTCTATTGCGTAAGATGGGTTTCTTCATAACTATTCGTCCATGAAAACCATATTCCTGTAGGCGACTTGTTGCTGTAGATGCAGTAGCTGGCTTTAACCGCGCAATATTTCTTCCTGCAGTTACCTTTGGAGCAGTTCTACGTCTGTTTTCTTACTAATCAATGCCACAGCACGATCATCTGTAGGTGTAGTCGCTCTTGATCCTCCAGGCCTTTCTTTGTTTACAAAACTACCAGTTTTTTGGTATTTTTTCATAATGTAGTCAACGGCGGAGCGAACTGAGTGCAATTCTTTGGCGACTCGTCGATTGCTTTTGCCACTCCTGTGGTAAGTCACTGGAGAGCGCACGCGTTTGGATCATCCAATTCTCCTCTTTAATGCACTATTGTGAATTTTCTAGCACTTTATTTCATTCCCGACCTGATCACTATGAAATAGTAATACACCTGCGTTTCTTTAATGCCTCATAACGGTTTTTCTTAAACTTATGGTTTCGTAGATAATAACCTCTTCAGATTAGCTGTAATTGCTACATTATTGCGCAAAATTACCGTGCTGGAGAGAAGTAATTAATTGTGTTTAAAGGGTATATTTACGCTATTTTTTTATTTAAATAATGCGACAAGATAAGGATGTCCAAAGGCTTCTGAGCGGTAGTGTGTATGATGCGAACATTTTTTATTTTCTTCTGAGCTATAAACTAAGAGGTTTTATAAGTCAGGCGAAAATGGCGGAGAATAGTACAAGACTAAGTGCGTTAAAGAAAAAACAACCAAATTAATTGTATTTAAGTTTATACAGGGTGAGTCGGGAGGATCGTGCCAAACTTCAGGTGCGTGTTGTGCATGAAAAATAAATGTAAAAAAACTCAAATGTTGTTATCCGATTTTCGTTTGTTTACAAGTTATAGCGTAAATAAAATTAAAATATAAAATTTAAAAAAATTATAAATTTCATAATAAATTCCATATTTCTTATGAAATTTATAAATTTTTTAAATTTTATATTTTAATTTTATTTACGCTATAACTTGTAAACAAACGAAAATCGGACAACAACATTTGAGTTTTTTTACATTTATTTTTCATGCACAACACGCACCTGAAGTTTGGCACGATCCTCCCGACTCACCCTGTATATGAATGTACGTGTGATTGTAGTCGTTAAGGCACCTTTAATTATCCTTGGACTAGATTTCTCCCAAATCAAACAAGTGGCCGGAAATTTCGAAAACAGGTGTAGCCCGGTTGTGCTTACACGGTTAACGATTTCGTTTGCAAACTGTTTACGTAAATCTATCTCTTTGTGTCAACTCATGCAACCCAGACCACCCGGGACTGTCAATTCCAATATTTCTATAGGGGCACATGCATATTTAATATTGTTGCACGGTTTCATAATGCGGGGACTGTCCAAATTAAAACGAACATCGAATTGTTCAATGATGTATAATAGACACGCCATCAAAGGAATTGGAGGACGTGAGAAATGTCCTCAAACCGACTTTATTTATTGGTTGCAATTCAGATTTCAGCGCCACACAATGTGGAAATTGCAGGAGTGGCATTGTATAATCAGCAGGTAAATTAAGCTTCTGCATAACAAGTTTGATCCGGATCATCTGGGGTCCAGTATGATTTTTAAGATAACGGGTAGCATCTCTGATGGTGCACACAAGGCGAGTTATTTTTTTAATGGTTAGTGAGGGAATCTCGGTAACTGGCAGAGGCACGAAGTCGGTCGAGTAGACGGAAAAGGGATTGTAGCTTTGGGGGACCAGATTAAAGCCACTTTTGGTTGCTCGAACAAGTCCATGGTTTGCCACATATTTAATAAAAAGCAAATTTCGTTGATTTCTCTAAAATTGATCTAGTCGTGAATTGTTGATTCGAGAGATATTATGTGAATATTGAAGATAATTTTGTCCCGAACAAGATTTTTCTGAGAATTGCCATTTTTGAGATATTATACGGATTTATCTCTTATTATAGAAAGCATAGAAGGTTAGACCTATTCAAAAAATCATCTTTTCAAGCCTCGAAATTGTACTAATAAGTAGGCAGTTAATTCTTCGAATATCGGACTTACGCCCCTTTTCAAATCCGATATCACCCTTACAGCTCTAATCCTCTAATTCAAAACTTTCAAGATGACATCCACACCTCATCTACCAACTACTGCAAGATCCATTTGGTACGGATCCCATCACACGTCGGAATGGCAGGTAACGAATTTGCGGACTCGAGTGCGGGTCATGGAGCAACATTTTTACCTACCAAAGGATGTAAACAAACATTTTAAAGTAACCATTGAAAGCAAGTGGCAAAACCTCTGGAATCTATCCAACACGAAACTGTCACGAATTGAACCATCTCTGCTCCCTTTTAAACAACTTCAACTAAACAGAAAGTACACTGCGGCCATAGGAAGACTAAGAATAGGACATACAAGACTAACTCATGGTCATCTAATGGACAGGACATCTCCCCCGAAATGTGACAGGTGCAATGTCTTGCCGACAGTAGACCATATCATCACAAAGTGTCCAATGTATGGTGCCAATAGGATCTCCTTCAAATTGAAGATGAACTGCGCAAGATCTTGCACTCCACAGTAGATCAGAGAACAACCGTAGAATTCCTGAGGTCAATCGATCTTTTTAACTCCGTGTAAACGTAACCTTCATGTCTACTTGATATGTACCTGTACTCAGAACGTTTCGTATACTGTCAAGTGTATGTTGAGTGCCAATAACCCAAGTAGTTGAGGCACTATAATCTTAATTAAAAAATAAAAAATAATAACAAAAAAATAAATAAAAAAAAATATATAAAAAAATTTAAAAAAAATCCCATATTGATTCGGGTTTTGAGAGTCAACGAGTAAACATCGTGAGAATCTCTGGTGTTGTTTGCTTGAATTCCCGCAGTGACAAGAACGTACGAGTGCTGTTTCTTTCCTTTTCCGATACTTAAATACTGCTAATATCAATGAATATTATTTCTAAAAAATAATACTGGATATTTAGCCGTAATGTCTAAACACTTGGAGGGTGTTTTTGACTACAAGAGCAGCCAAATAATTAAACCAATTGAAAGAATGAATTCAACTGAGCAAAACTCAATCAACAAGAATGTGACGTACTCAGCAGTTACCAGATCAACGCCGAGGCAAACCTTACCCAGGAAAGAACAAGCAATAGTATAGCATGCAGAACCTACCCTCAAGCTGTTTGACTAAGCAAGCACTATAGGGGATCTGGTCGAGCCTAAAAATATACAGTGGTGGCCATAAGTATGGAACATTTTTTGAAACTTTATTTAGCTAAAGGGCCTTTACTTTCTTTCTTCCATTCCGGTATATTTAAATTGGGATTCGGTCAATTCTACATTTTAGACCATACAGTATTTACAGAATGTTGCTGTCAAAAATTTCAGCGATAAACAATTTTTTTTAGATGGACAAAAGTGTGGAATATCATAGATTTAAATTTATTTTGCATTTAGTGTTCAGTATTGAGTGTTACAGATCGATAAAATTTGAAGCCGAAATGGTTTAAAAACAAAATCTTTCGGAAGATCTTCGATCACGAATAGTGGAGATGTCGAATAACGGAGCCAATCAGAAGGACATCGCAAAGACATTTAATGTGAGCCAGGGATGTGTATCGGAAATTTTGAGGAAGTTTAGGGTATTCAACGCCGTCAAAAACCGTCCGGAAACAGGACGTCCCAGAGAAACAACAGACCAACGTATTAAAATTATATCCTCTAAAGATCCCGAAAAACCATCACGCTTAATAAAGGAAGAAATTGCAACTAATAGTGGTATCGAAATTAGTGATCGTACTGTGAGGCGTCGTCTACGTGATACTGGATTGTTCGGACGATTGGCAGTGAAGAGATCATTAATTTCCAAAAAAAAACCGGAAGGAGAGAATTAAGTCTGCACGCTCACGTCTGTTTTGGACACCCGAAAAATGGAATACCGTCCTCTTCAGTGACGAAACCAAAATCAAACTGTTTGATTCGGATGGAAAAACTTATGTTCGGCGACCAACAGGGAAGAGATTTGATCCCAAGTACCAAAAGTCCACTGTTAAACATGGCGGTCAGAGTTTAACGGTGTGGGGATCTTTTTCGAGATCTGGAGTTGGCCTGTTAGTCAAAATTAATGGAATAATGGATCGGTTTTTATACAAAAATATTCTAGAGCAGCATTTGCTTCCATTTGCCGAGGAAGAAATGCCACTAACATGGCGAAGAATGTTTAGGATAATCATCCTAAACATTCTTCGCGGTTGATTAAAAATTGGTTTACTGGAAAGGAGATAGATGTTATAGAATGGCCGTCACAATCTCCTGATTTAAATCCCATCGACCATCTGTGGGACCATTTGAAACGAAAAATTAGACAAAGACACGTGTCAAATACTGAAGAATTGTGGAGGATCACACAAGAAGAATGGAAAAACATTTCTTCCTCAACGTGCCAGAATCTAATTGATTCAACGCAGCGTCGATGTCGGGCTGTCCTAGATGCCAAGGGGGGTGCCAGAAAATATTGAGTTTACTTAAGATGGCAGGCTCCATACCATGATATAAAAAATATTCCATACTTATGGCCACCACCGTATATTCCTTTGCACTTCCAGAGACAAACGTTCTCCTCTTACAGTTGCAATGAACATCGAAGCGAAAATTCTTTAAATATTTTCTATCGTTTAAGGTGCTGCTCTACATTTTTCCACTACTGTATGTTTCTATCAAACTAAATAAATTGGAAATTGGAACGGCACTTGCCATGTTATCAATCAAATCTTTATCGATTAAAGATCGTTGTCGCTTTGGCTACCGCAAAACCGATTTGTCCACGCAAGCCATTTCTCAAATCATTTTTTTTTTAGTATATGGGGTGTTTGTTTAGATTAAAATGTTTACAAGTCGAAACCTGTGGAAATACCGCAAATTGAAGACGTTTGATCTTGTTCGTCTTGCTTATGTACGGTCTCTTTCGTGCTATCCTACCATGGAAGTTATTTAATTTCATTTTAATTTTTTTAATTTTCATTAAAATTATTCAATGAATTCCTAATTGTTTGCGGATTAGCTTCCTTCTTTAATTCTACTTCTACCATTTTCGCTAACTTAGGGGCCGATAGTTTGGGATTTCCCGCAACTTTCCTTAGAATCCAACGCTCGTCGTATATATAAAAAAAAAATTTCAAGCAATTTTTGCTTTATTTTTTATACGATGGACATCATTATAACGTGCTATAATACCCCGTACAGTGGTGTAGGGTCTGTTAAGAATTTACGCAATTTCCCGGTAAGATTTTCCACGTTTATGATGATGAATCGCTAACTCTCTCTCTGCTGAACTTGCTTGGCCCCTCTGACGTCCCGTTGATGCAAAAAATTGAGAAAATTATTATGGAAACACTTAAGACGGATAAATTCTTCACGGTAGCAAATTTTTATAAAATTTGGAACTATTCGACAGAAGCAAGAAATATTTAATGTCTACGAATCATGACTGCGCGAGTTTCAATTTGACTATCAAAATATTAAAAAAATTATTGTTATTTTACAAAATACTTTACCGCAAGAATTTGTGATAAAAAACGTTTGATCCGTGGCCGTTCCTCGCAAAATATACAAAGTTAACGTTTAAAAGATATTTATTTGAGGAAAAACACAACATATCGGAAAATTTTGAGGTGTACGAGTTTCAATTTGACACACTGTATGTGCCAATAATCCAATAATAATTTACTTGAAACACACAACTGCAAGAAAATGCAACTTTTACTCGTTTGCCCGCTGTAAATCGAATTTCGTCCCACTGCCTTGATTGAAGAAGGTAATTAAGAGGAGAACTGTTCAAAGCTCGAGCTTTTGCAGAAACCGAATTAGGAAACAAACAATTTTCATATGACAATACAACTTACACTCATAATACAACCGTAAACCGATCAGTTGTCGATTTCATCATTCCAACGGCAGATGTCTCAATAATTAACAATGTTTATGAACTCTTTTCGACGTTCGATGTAATGTTTGGACTTGAGTTCGAATTAACTGGATGATATCGAACAGACGAAAGAAATAATGTTACCGGGGAACGTTGTATAATACAAGAAAGTAGATTGTGTGTGTAAAAAACAACGGTTCGGTGTAACTATGATTCGCTAGAGAAAAGGACAAAGTTGATCTTTAAGGGCTTTGATTGAGCCCCCAGGCTGCCCGACTGTTCATAACTGAAGGTTTAGGTGAACACTAATTATTATCGAATATTAATATGCCAAGATGGCCCCTTTTCATACATTCGCGTAGCAAACATTGAAATTTATATATTTGAGTAGTTTCCCGGTATTATGTAACAGAGATAGGCGATGCGTGTTTGTGCCCAAACTTCCTAACCTCACTGGGACACATGTTTAAGTTACATTCCGTAGTAAAGTTTTAATGAGATACGTCGAGTCGAACTTCAACTTAGAGCGTTCCCATCTCGCCGTTTTCGAATCAGCCCCCGGACAATATTCTCTATCACATTGAGCCCCTCCATCGTCGCCATTCTCAGAACAACTAGGAGAAAGCCGAAAATATTTTGCTGAATCGCCTTTCCCGCCACCCTTAACGTTCGATAAACTTTGTAAAACATCCGCCAATTATAGTTTCTTCCCAGGGTTTTCCCCGCGATCGGTCGGCATCGCATTTCGCGGATTTCAGCGAAACCCCCCTGTATATAAGTTGGGAAAGAATGAGGAAGTTTGAAAATCCGTTGGAACATTGAAAAGAAGTACATAATGCACCGAACCGAAAATAAACTCTTGATTAGATTTGGGCCGACCAATTCTTGTTGCAACACTAAGCTAATTTTAGATTTTACTGGCCGTTCTACACTATGATCAATATCACGCAATTAATCAGGGGATTAACTCTTCAACGATAAGGAAATGCTGGTAAAATTTGACCAAACACGTTCCCTCCTCACTCGCACCCATTTCCTGTTAAGTGGGCGAATAGGTCTGCATCAGTCGCGTTGTGTGGAAAAAAAGAGTTCGTTAAAGAATGTTGTTTTTGTGATCGTTAATTAATCGCGACGATTTACCAACCTTCAAAGAACTTTAAAAGCGGGGTAGGAGCAATTGCTTAAAATGTATGCGATTTCTTTTAGGTGGAGATGATAGAAAAAGTCGTGGATGTTGCGATCGTAAATTTACAAAAGCACCCCTTTCTCCACCTTCGAGATGTACAAGGTGTCCGGAAATAGCGTTGAAATATTTTAGGAGGCGATTCTAGGGGTTAAAATAATGTTTAAAAAGCTCCTATGAACGTACCCCAAAAAATGCTTTATACAAATCCATTTTTCTGGAAAACGGTCTATCCAAAACGAGATGAAATGGGAGAACCTTTTTTACTGGAAAATATTTACGAGTCAGCAATTTGATTTCAAAAATAAAGAATTGTCACAAACAAAAACGTTAATGCAGGATTTACGTAGGAGACCCCCTGCATGTGACGACCCTGACTAAAATTTGCGGTTATTAACACAAAAAGAGTGTTCGCATCCTAACTTATTGAAATATACCGAATTTTTCAATTCTAACACAAACCGTTTCGAAAATATTGCAAAAAAGCATCTTCAGAGGTCCTTTAAAGGGTTCTAGCCCCTTTAAAAAGCATTTTTTGGGGGTATGTTTATAAGAATTTTTTTTAAATTAACCTCTAGAATCACCTAAAATATTTCAACGTTTTTTCCGGACGCCCTGTAGATACGATGCTATATTCATACGAACGTCTGCAGCTGTGAAGGCTCGAGGGCGGCGCACGCGTTATTGAAGCAAAAGAGAAACTGCATTGAACGATTAATTAAATTCAAAATGTACAATAAAGTTGCTCCGTTTGAAGCCGGAATTGTGTTCCGGTGACATCTCCGAGTTTCTTCCTTCGTCTACAGGTTTTACGTGTTATGTAACGCACATTTCAATTGCTTCACTTAACTTCTCATGAAGAAATTATAGGAAAAATATTGATATTATTCAATTTGTCTGCAAGAGGTCTTCGGAACGCTCTGCCACAGATGCTTCGCTTCAAAGCGAGACGATTTAATCACATTTACTCCAGTCCAAATGTTGATAACGGCTCAGGAGGGCATCAAGGTGGGAAATGAAAAATCAATTCGTGAGCATATTTTTCATACTGTACGAGATAAATTGCGAAAATTACTGCAGGGGAGTTTTTCAAAATTCGGAATTCATATCCGGTGATAAACCGTACGTATCTGGTAGAGGGCGCCACTTGCAGCCCACAGTAGGTAGTTAATTCAATCGTACTTTTCTGCCCTCTGGTATCAATGATTTTTGTATGCAGTGTTGTACTTAGTCACCAGCTCTAAGTCGAAAGATATACCTTGTCGATGGTGCTATGGAAGAACTGTTCACGACGGAACTGCATTTTAAGCGCAGCACGAATGTTGTCCTAATGAATCGGTAATGAACTGACGGAGATTCATAAGGAAAAACAATACCAATTTTAACGTAAATCTCAAATTTAGTATGTTGGTAAAGCTTTATGAGGGAGAAACGCACAAAAATTACGATTAATATCGATGCATGGGGTAGAATTCGTGCTCATTAGTAACTACGTACAGTGGTGGCCATAAGTTTGGAAACTTAATACATTGTCCCAAGCCCTGAAATGCGTAAACAAAATCCTATTCATTCAAAGTAACGTTGTTATTGAAATTTTACCTTCTTGCCCTTGGCCGTAAATATGGAACCACGTTTTAAATTTATCAATTTGGTCATTTTATCAGTTGTATTTTACCAGAGAATGGCTGTGTGTGAAATATCCAAGTTTCCCACAACAATGGGCAAAGTTCAAAACTATTCCGAAGATTTCAAAAACAAACCGATTCGATTATTTAATTCGAGTGTGAAGCAATGTGAAGCTTCACGACGATTGAATACTCCCAAGGGGGCAATAAGCAAAATTTAAAAAAAATATGGAGCTACTGGATCGACACGTAATGTATCGAAAGCTGGAAGATCTGAGAAACGTACGGGCAGATTAACCAAGCGAATCGCTCAGGCAGATCCAAAGAAGTCTTCTAGAGAAATTGCATGCGAACTTCGCATCTTTTTTGATCTGCAAGAACTGTGTGACGTAGATTAGTGTATATGGGATTATTTGGTCGTATTGCTGGTCGGAAACCATCGGTATCGAAGAAGAATTGGAAAGCCGCAATCACGTTGATTGGTGCAATGGAAAATGGAATACTGTATTATGAAGCGACGAAAGCAAGTTCAACATATTTGGAAGCCATGGTAGACGCTACGTAAGACTACCAGGTACTTTGTCAAACACCAAGTGCCGACCGTTAAACACGGAGGTGGCAGTATTACGGTTTGGGGGGATTTTTATTCGTCCAAATCAGGGCCATTGGTGAAAATAGATGGACTAGCGGATCGGTTTGTTTATCGGGACATTCTCGAGGTCCATATGCCTCCTTATGCGGAGCGGGACACGCCCCGCGTTGGCAATTGCAACAGGACAGTGATCCTAAGCATTGCAGCGGATTGGTTTAATGAAAATTCGGCTGAAGTCATTAAGCGGCCTTCTCGCAGTCCCGATTTGAACCCCATTGAGCACCTGCGGGAGCATCTAGCCGGACAAACTCGGAAGAACATCTCAATAGTAGCGAACTTTAGGAAAACCTTAAAGGGGGGACGGGTGAAGGTTCCTAATGGTATGTGTGTGTGCTAATTTAGTTGGTTCCACGCGACGCAGATGTGCCGCTGTTGTGAAAGAAAACGCATGCGCTACAGAATATTAATTTTACAAACAATACTCATTCTCCCTGGCAAATACGCAAACTGACACAGATTTTAATCAGTCCCTAATGCGGTTTTGTCATTTAATTTAGAAAAATCAAAAGTTTCCAAACTGACGGCCGCCACTGCGTGTCAGCTTTCACGCGCCAATGAAAGGAAATCGGGTTTAGGTGCAAAATTCTAGATTAAACAACTTATTTACCACTAAAACGGCACTCTTTATGGGACTCCTATAATGAAGATAAAGATTTTAGAGGTACAGCAAAAGCATGCGAGCGCGTGTGTCGTGTACATATGTTACATGATCGATGTCACCGCGGTTAAAAGAAGTAACCGGTTTTGCCTCGTCTTGTTATCAAGGATCAACCTATTTCTTACTGTCAAAAATCGCATTGTTAATTACGAGATCGGTTTTGTTAAAGTAGCCGTTAAATAGCCATTACAGCTATCGTTTCGGATTTATGTAACACCATTAGATCTACTGGCCGCGGCAGCCAACACACCACACACAATAATAACATTTCGAATAAAATTAATTGCCTATTGACAAACACGTACACGTACAACTTAGTGACTATATGGAACAACTCTGACGCAAATGAAATTACCAAGAAAAACTTGTTAGGTGGAGTAAGTACTGCCATTATTACACCCCGCCGCGCAAGTGGTACCTGTGTACCCGAGACGCAGTGCGGTAAAAATCTTGCTAAAAAAAAAATAATCGAGATACGCATTTTACGCAACGATCAAGTAGATACCGACACCAAAGTGACTAATACCAGAAGGCAAATTAATATTAATCTGTATGACGTGTGAAGAATTATTAACAACGAATTACCCATGGTAAATCACTTCAGGCACATTATTGGTCGCTGCACGTTAATAAATGCCTAAGAAATTTGTGTTTAGCGTGTAATTTAAAGTTTATTCAATTACTACTGTGCATGATGAATGGGCCGTGCTCTTTGGCAAAGGCTGACCGATACCGCCAATTATTAGAGACAATGAATTAATTAATCGGTAATAACAGACATAAATTAACTATGTATTACCGTACTTGATTTATTATTCGCGGATCGGGGTAACCCGATTTAATTAAAAGGTATTAAGAGTAAATGGTGGCCTAAAACATTAACTACATACTGATGAATTTGTATTATATGTAACTAACGAATAAACACAACCGAGGATGTAGCGAGGCTGGAATTTCAGAAAATGTTGCTGACCCCACTCTCCAATCGTCGAGTTTGGCAAGGAGACAAATATATACGGGGTGACTCGAAACTTTCGATAAGCTTTTGGAGGTGATTGTTGGCATTATTGCAAAATAAAATGGTCGAATGAAGAACGGCCTTTAACAGCATCGTTGCGAACATACAAGGTCTTACGGTTTTACGTTCAAAATACGAATCGTAATGGAGATGAAAGCGCCAGCTTGTAGCAATATACAGGGTGAGTCGGGAGGATCGTGCCAAACTTCGGGAGCGTGTTGTACATGAAAAATAAATGTAAAAAAACTCAAATGTTGTCATCCGATTTTCGTTTGTTTACAAGTTATAGCGTAAATAAAATTAAAATATAAAGGTTAAGCAACATTTAGACGAAACGTATCCTGGACGTTGGATTGGTCGTGGTGGCCCTATTAGTTGGCCTCCAAGGTCTCCAGATCTGACACCATTGTCTAATGGCACCATTGTTTGTGGGGTTGGTTTAAAACCGAAGTGTACGGAGTAAAAGTGGACACTCAAGATGCACTAATTCAACGCATTAGAAATGCTGCAGCTGCCATTAAAGAAAGACATGAAGCAATCAGGAGCGCAACGAATGCTCTTCATAGACGAAGCCGAAAATGTTTAGAAGTTAATTTTTGAACATTTACTATAATATCCAAACGTTTATTTATGGAATTTCTTATGAAATTTATAATTTTTTTAAATTTTATGTTTTAATTTTATTTACGCTATAACTTGTAAAGAAACGAAAATCGGACAACAACATTTGAGTTTTTTTACATTTATTTTTCATGTACAACACGCTCCTGAAGTTTGGCACGATCCTCCCGACTCACCCTGTATTTTTTTTTAATGCGAAGTAACATTCTCGTGTAAATACGAATTGTCAGTCGCCATTTTTCAATCGAAAATCGTGCGTGGTACGCGAAGTCTCGGGAATTTTTTAAACAACGTTTGAAAATTTTTTAACTTTTGTGTGAATTTTTGCGACTTTTCAAACTTTGAACCTCGATAACTGCGGCAAACGAGCTCCGAACGCGTTCAAAAATGACTCAAACGAATCAGCTCGACGAGCTCTTTAAGACGACTCATAGGGCCTGATTGTGTCTTGGCGAGTTTTCCCGATAAGAGTCATTTATGTGCTCAAACACACGTTTTTGTGACTTTTCAAACTTCGAACAATTAACATAAATAATATATAAATAATTGTTCCCTTTCCGAGAAATTTCGGCCTGCCATTTTTTCTTCAGGAATTTCAAATGGCGTATGTTAGTATGCAAGAAACTGGTGCAACGTTCCCTATATTGCAAAATATGCAAGCTAACAAAATTCTTTTGTTAAATAAAGTTCCACCGCTTTCTCTCTTCAAATTATGCCAATAACCGCATCTTGCAGTTTGTTCAAACGCTTTCGCGCCACCCCGTATGTAGTTTAAAATTCCCAAGGTCTCACGTTCTAACTATATTTTATACCGTAGGAATAAAAAGTTTGTTGGTCATCTCAATGTTCTACCATTATTTTCGTTGTTTCGCTGCACGTTCGTATCATATGGGATCAATCAGTGGAAAAATGTTACTGCCCAAATTAGAATTCCGATGAAACATGAAATCTAGCCTTATCTAAACGTAATGATAAAGTAGTAAGATAATTGTAAATATTTACGCATATCCGTATCTCTCCTATAGTTTTTTCCACATCGCTCATTATAAAATATTGCTCTTATCTCCAAAAACAAAAAAGGGGCGGGGCCAATTCGCAATCTCCATCAGATTGAGTATCTACCGCTAATTTTTCTATTTCCGGCTACTTTATTTGGAGTCTCGCTTCAAGAGTTCATATTTCCATACCTACCCAGCGAATTCCTTAAAACGTAAACCCACTTGCTTTCAAAATTCCTCTCGCATAATTCAAAAATAGCAACAAACAAGATAGCGACAGCAAGTGATGATGACATATAGGGATGCCACTCTCCAGATGGTAAAAGACAAGGTTAAAAGTTCCAAGAATTTCCTGCGTGTCTCCTTTTTTATATACATTCAGTGCAGTTTATTTTAAGCGTTCGTTTTAATTGCGTTTCTCAGAAAATCTAAGCAATATTACATGGATTAATTAGCCACGCGGTACATTGCACTTACTTCAGTTTACTTGGCGAAGGTAAATACCATTAGGCCTGATTTTTCAAACTCCTAATAGCCTTCCTAGCAAGAACGTTTTCATAAACGATGAAATTGAAGCAGAGAATTGGACAGTCTTTTGATTTTCATGACAACTATCCCACCGGCAAAGTTATCAGGAGCGTGAAAACCTGGGCGTAAACGGGATGATGTTTACTCCCTTTGCAATAGGTGCTTCAGTTAATAATGTCGATTTTGCCGAGAGATGGCATTAATAGTACATTTGTTGCTGTACACTTACCACGTCTATGGTGTTGTGGTAAGGTAAGCGCACGCTATCAAGAGCCGGATCAGTATTCATTGCTATTGCGCAGAAACATAGTTTTTCATAGCTTTCAATATGGCGGGTTTTGTACCAGATAAAGACGTTTTGCGGGAAAGTTTAACAACCTTCTTTCATTTGAAGAAAACGGCCGTTGAACGTCACAGATTGTTGGTGGAAGCTCGTGGGGAACGTGCTCCATCCCAAAAAAGTCCTGAGCGATGGTTTAAACGCTTTAAAACTGGCGATTTTGACGTAAAAGGCAAAGAGCGTCCAGGACAGCCGGAGAAGATTGAAGATGCAGAATTGCAAGGTTTATTGAAAGATGACGCCACTCAAACGTTAAAACAATTGGCAGAAGCATTGGATGTCGCCCAATCCACCATTTCCCAACGTGTACGCTCACCGGGGAATATCCGGAAAAAGGGCAAATGGGTACCGCACGAATTGAAGGGACGAGACACTGAAAGACGAAAAACCATTTGTGAAATTTTGCTTGCCGCACGGAAAAAAAGGGTTTTCTCCGCCGAATTCTAACAGGCGACGAGAAGCGGATCTGCTTTGATAATCCGAAACGGGAAAAAATCATGGGTTGATCCAGGTCAGACTTCAACATTCGAACCAGCGGAACGGAAAAAAGGCGTCACCCTGTATTTGGTGGGATAGCAGAGGAGGTGTCCTGAAACCCGGTGCAACGATTACAGGCGATCGATATCGAAAACAATTTATAAAACTAAATCGAATATTGAAGGAAAGACGTCCCGAATACGCTCAACGACACGATAAAACCATTTTTCAGCACGACAATGCTCGGTTCCACGTTGAAAAATCGGTCCAAAACTATTTGGTAAACGTTAAACGGGACGTTCCACCTCACCCGCCATATTCACCGGACTTGGCCCCGTCGGACTACCGCTTGTTCGGGTCCGTGCAACACGGACTTTCGGAACGACGCTTTCAGTCTTACGAAGGAACAGAAGTATGGTTTGATAATTGGCCCCCGCAAATGAAAACTTCTTTTCGCACGGAATCCATTCTCTGCCCGGCAAGATGGGAAAAGGTATCGCCAATGATGGCCGACGCTTTGGTCATTGGCGCGATCTATTTTGTTAGGGAAGTAAACGCTAAAAAATCGACATTATTAAACGAAACACCCATTGCCGTGACAGCAGATATGGTTAAATCGAGCCCGATTGCAAACACAAGTGCAATAAACAGTTTTAATTGCACGTCAAAATAAAGATTACTCGAAGGCTGAGTAGCACCTGGAGTGTTCCAGACAAACCTTGCCGGATCCATTTAATATATCTCCATAGAAGGGTTTAACTTGAGTTATCGACACATTAAGCGGGAGAGCTAAAGGGGCACGAAAGCCTTATTAAAGCGAGCCTGATTAAAATTTAAGAGCTACAATTTACACTTTTCAATGAATTTTACCACTCTTCTGCAAACGCTTCAACAAAATCTGTAAACGGCTCACTCTCCAGCGCATTACATCATTACCCGTGTTATGGCAGTGGTATCAATGACGAGGCACCATGCTTGAATGGTTTCTTAGCGTACTCGCTGATGTAAAGAATTTTCAAGTTCAATGTATTTACAATTTTAAGATTTTCTCATTAAGGCACGCTTCAGTAGTTTAACCAGTGTCAGGTTTAAAGACAAATCGAAAGAGGAAATGACGATAGATACTGTAGAAGTTTCTACCTTGGAGCCGTCTCATTTGGAGGAAATGCTCGCGCGACCGAGCAGAACTTATGATATCGACGGCGGCATTTGCTTCTAGAATCGAAAAATTCCTTAGGATGACATTAACTCAACATGGAAAAGAAGTGGAATTGCTAATCGCAATAGTCTCACCCTAAATCTAATTGAATTCCGCATGTACAGTAGTGGAAAAATGTAGAGAAACACTTTAAACGATGGAAAATACTTAAAGAATTTTCGCTTCGATATTCGTTGCAACTGTGAGTTTGTGCCAGTGAACGTGCCTAGAGGAGAACGTTTGTCTCCAGAAGTGAAAAAAAGTTATCGTTAATTTACACGAAACTGGCCAAAGGCAGGGCGAAATCGCAAATGCGTTTAACTTAACCAAGTCCATTGTTTCCCGAATTATTAAGCAAAATCGTGCATTTGGGAACAGTCTGGCGAGAAAGAAATCCGGAAGGTCCAAAGAGCCCAATGGACACGAGGACGAACAAGCTATAAAATTTGCTAAAAGCGAACCTTGCGCTGGCGCCAACACGATTAAACGCCGCATCTCTGAAGAACTTGTAGTTGAAGTCACTTCTAGGCCCATGAGGGATAGATCGATGAAAGCCCAGCTATATGGCAGAAGACCAGCCCAAAAACCGCCGCCATCATAGAGAAACCAGAAGGACTCGCCTCGATTTTGCCAAATCACGCTTGCGTCGGACAGAGAACCACTGGAGAAAAGTCGTTTGGAGCGACGAATCAACGTTCTGTTTATTCAACAGCCTATATAAGATCCTAAATGCACATGCTCCACAGCCAAGCACGGAGATTTGGTCGATTATGGTCTGGGGGCTGTTTCCCGGGCAAAATTGAAGGCCACATGGATAGGTTTCAACATAAAAACATATTGGAGAACCAAATGGTGCCACATGCCGATGAGGTTATGCCCTTACGGTACATTTTTCCAAAGGATAACGATCCTGAACATACGTCGAAATACGCGAAGGCATGGTTTAAGAGAGAAAATATCGACGTTGCGGAGCGGCCCGCGCGATCCCCCGATCTCGACCCCATCGAGAACCTCTAGGAAATTTTCGACCTAAAGATCCGGGCGAAGTTACACGAGTACCGATCGGTTATTTGAAACACGGAGAGAAGCCTGGTGCAGCGTGGATCCCATAACAATATCAAAGCTAATGAGGTCAATGCCCAACAGATGTCAGGAGATCATCGAAAACAGGGGTTTTTTACAAAATGTTAAACAATACTGTTTTTAGTTCGTTTTTAACAATAAATGTTTACTTTCTTTGAGAGTTGCTCTACCTTTTCCCACCCCCAAAGGAATGTTATCGGTGTAAAAGAAAACAATAAAATAAATGTTGATATTTCTGATGGTCGAAGTATTTCCTTATATGGCGCCTTTATGTTATTGAAACGAGTCCGACCGACTTCGCTGTAATTACATCAGTTTTTTTAAAGTTGCTCTACATTTTTCCGCTACTGTAGAGGAAATCGTTAATTTCCGAATAGGTAATTAGCGGACGACGCTGCACATTTATTTTATGTGATGATTAAACGCTTAATCTAAAATTTTCAAAATCGAGCACAATCTTACCTGAAAAATGACCAAGTTGAGGAATAACGCGTAGACCAATTGCCGTAGATCTACAAACCTTCGTCTCCTGTATGACTCTGATTGCGTTGACATGTTTACGTGCCGCCAGAGTATAAATATTTACGTGCTGATCCACGACAGTTAGGAAAATTGAATAATCCTTATCAAAATGTGCATAAAGGTAAAGGGTCAATTTCGGGAGTAGTTTGTCATATGCAAATTAAAATTTTGGTTTAAGTTAACGTTTAAATTAAAAAAAAAAAAGAAAAAAAAAGAAAAAAAAGAAAAAAAGGAAAAAAAAAGAAAAGAAAAAAAAAAGAAACAAAAGAAAAAAAAAAGAAAAAAAAGAAAAAAAAAAGAAAAAAAGTAAAAAACTCACACGCAGACAGGCAGACTGTTATTGAACCAAAAAAAAAGGAGCAAACCTGAAAACACATAAATGAATGATAAAAATCACTTTTGCCTCGACAAGTTGAATTTATAATTAATTGTTGTTTTTTTTTTCAATGACCGCTTTGGGACTTTATTTAATATTCAGCATTAAGCTATCAATTAATCTCCATGTTAACATATTAAAATTCTCTGTTTCATTCATCATTCATTCCACAGTCAGACACCAAATTAATAACACTGTGACCTAGACCTTACTTTGACATAGATTCTAAACAGGTCTTAAGACTCATTTACTCGTTTTTTTTTTCATTAAAAAAGTGCATTAAACATTGAGCGAGTTGCGAATTTAAATGTTGCATAAATGTGATTCGAGAGGATATAACGGAGGATTTGTAGATCTGGTTCGCAGAACTAAGTTTAATGAGTAGATATTCCTTAAAATTTGTTTATAATATCTAACGACATTATTTTTGCATATTATGCAATATTTATGTGTGTACAGGGTGATTCTGCATACTTCGACAAATTTATACCTAATTTATCGTTTTTTTTAAGAAAAAAAAAACAGAGTGAAAACGTTACTTGAGACCGAACCCAAAACCCGATTGTACAACACGTACCTAAAATAGGTTTAATATTCGATGAGTTCACCCAGTAACTCTAACGATATCACAGTTTTTATATATTATCGTTAGTAGCGTTATTTTCGTTTTCGAGCTGTGAGTCTCGTCCTTCCGTAGCTTTTTTAAGCCGCAGTGTAATACAGGGTGGCCCAATAAGAGCGCCTCGGACGATTACGGCTTTACTAACGGTTTCGATGAAAAGTTGTTTTCACACTTAAATGTACGACCTTATAGGGCACACTTTAAAAATATTGTCATTTATACAGGGTGCGCGGAAAAAAATACAATGCAGACTTACGTTTTTTTTTTAATCTAACACCCTATATATTTTTTAAAATATTTGAAAGTTTGCACAGCACTCAACAGGTCTGAAACAAATACTCATTGAGATGGTATAAAAAAAATAGAAAAAGAAACTATTTTCGCCACATTCTCTAATTACAAGTGTCAATTTAATCAATTGGACAATAAGTATTCTCTTTTAAAGAATAATTTGTCATTTTTAGTTCTCAAACTAACATCAAACGCATACCGATTAGTAGAAGAACTATCGTCATTTCGAATGTATATTTTGAAAAATTGTGAAATTTTTTGAAAGTTATTAGTCTGATGTTTTTGTTTTTGTAACCATGGAAACGAATCCAAGGCATACCCTGACAGTGCTTGTTGTTATTTAAAATGAAATAAAACCTCATTTCACGGGAAAGGGTTAAAGATAGGTATAGGACGTATTGGGATCACTTGAAAGGGCATTAAATAGTGACTATAATGAATACATAAAAATGCACACATCCCATTGAAGATAAGCAAGATATTCTAAATCATAGGTGAGTAAGACGTAATCAATATTTTTGCTCACCCTGTATATCGAATTTCAAGAGAACTATCTTCAACTCGAAGAAGTATCCGTTGTTAGGACGTACCGGTCAAAAACGGTAAAAAAAAACTTTTCTTGACCCTTGCATTTTTTCATTTCGTTAAATTTCTCAATGAGTATTTGTCGTAGACCTATTGAGCGTTATTCAAATTTCCACCATTTTCTTCTTCTAATTTCAAATATTTTAAATATTGTACTGTTAGATTAAAAAAAAAACGTAAGTTTGCATTGCATCTCTTTTTTGCTCACCCTGTATAAATGACAATATTTGCCCTATAAGGTCGTACATATAAGTGTAAAAACGATTTTTCATCCGAACCATTAATAATGCCGCAATCGTGCGAGGCGCTCTTATTGGACCACCCTGTATATGAGGCGCGTTTTTTAGTCTGTTCTACGAGAAAAAACCGACAAAAATTTTGTTTTAACGTCTTTTGTATTGTAATATTGTAATAATATTAGATTGCTCGGAATTTCACATTTGCTCTCTTGATTATCTCAAAAACAGAGGAGGGATTATATGACGCAATTTTCGGACAAACCGGTTCTAAAATTTCGTCATTAGAAACAAGGCTAATTACGAATTGTAATTTTAAAAATGCAAAATTATGCTAGACAGCTTTAATCGAAAAATACCAGTCGCGAAGGCTGTTGGAAGTCAATTAACAGCCCCAAAGTTACAAGATTGGTTACATTGTAACTACAAGAGTTTTTTTATGAAAAAGAATAAAGCCAGACTGAGAATCTGGACAAAAAAAAATAAATTATCCCTTGTAAATTTCATTTTACGAGACGAACATTAAAAGATGTGGGCACCACCAGTTTCTGGATCACAAAGGCAGCCGTGAGTTAGAGTTAGTTCATTATAAAAACCGTAAACTTGGAATTGGAAGTATTTTCATCGAAACCTAATTTCATTTAAGTTTACCCCATGAATTTTGTGGTTTTGAGCAATTTCCAACAGGATGCGTAAATAAAGTTTTTGAATGGAAAAAAATCTAGGATTCTGCATTTCGATCCTTACAATTTGGCAACATGGCCCGGTTTTGAAAAGGCTCCGAATCGGTTTGATTCGAACCAGGCAAGGGACAACCCTACGATTGCGTCGTTGTTCTGGAACTTGCTCTTAAATAATGCACCCTGTATATCCTGGTTTCACTAAATCGGCACGTTGTAAGCTAACAATAACACAATCCAGCGTCGCACGTACAAAAAAGGCATAACAATTAAATTGACCGACAAAAATTTTTATTACTTTTAATACGCCACGAGGCAGCATTGTTCTCAGTCATTTATATTTATTACTCATCAAAAATGCGTTATTGCGTCTAGAGTCACGTGACGGGATTACTGAAGAACGTAATCCGACGAGCGTTGTGCGGTTTTTCTTTGGGCGGAGCCGCTCTGATGCGAATATGCAAATCAGTCGGGCACGTTAAAGGGTTTTGGGCATCACGATAGTTGACGAAATGTAAAAACGACAGATAATGAAGTTCAATTAATATTTATATCAGGCGGAGCGTTGAGCACCCTCTATCGCCCGAATCCCTCCGAGGACTTGTGTATTAATACGTCCTAAGGCGTAAAAAAGCAGAGACGGGAGCGGAGAAAATTGATAATATTGAAAAACTATACAGGGTGAGTCGGGAGGATCGTGCCAAACTTCAGGAGCGTGTTGTACATGAAAAATAAATGTAAAAAAACTCAAATGTTGTTAACCGATTTTCGTTTGTTTACAAGTTATAGCGTAAATAAAATTAAAATATAAAATTTAAAAAATTTATAAATTTCATAAGAAATATGGAATTTATTATGAAATTTATAATTTTTTTAAATTTTATATTTTAATTTTATTTACGCTATAACTTGTAAACAAATGAAAATCGGTTAACAACATTTGAGTTTTTTTACATTTATTTTTCATGTACAACACGCTCCTGAAGTTTGGCACGATCCTCCCGACTCACCCTGTATAAGCACGAACCCACAGGGCCCACGTTACATTTGAATTTTGCAGCGCAACTTCGAGTACACTAAGACCGTGCAGAAGCACGCTAGAAAGATGAACTTGATCTGCGTGCGGTAAGGCTACTTTACCGAACGCGCGCTCGAAAAAGCTATTTTCGGTCCTCTCACTTTAGCATTTTGACTGCGATCGAAATCGTCGCGTTTACTACGCAAAAGCAAAAAATCGCTAAAAGAAACATGTTGAGACAGGTATTGAGCAACCGCACGATTTAATACGAATCTCGCGTTCAACTATTTCTCTTAAATGTCAAGTTTCGTTTAATGTGAATTGATTTAAAGACTATCCGACAGAGAATAACTTAATTAGCGATATCCAAATGGGCATGGCATAAATCAAATGCACTTGATTTGTTGCTTAATTACACGGTCAATTAAACCGCATGCTATATTGGTGTAAGTTGCACCTACCTTGATTAATAATATTCCCCCGTGCAAACAAATACTGCAATTACTGATTATGTTTAAGGCAAAACTAGATCTGGTCTCGTATAATGGTTTACGACATGTTTCTGGGGTCTACTGTTCACAGTATCATAAAAATATCTATGCCGGCCAATGAAACCGATATGGATAAATAAGTACGAGTAATAATTGTTCAATGGTAGCGAAAAAACTGCATTTGCGATGGTCAGTAATCTCTATTTGGATTTCTTATCGAAGTAACGAAGTTTGCAGCTGGCCGTTAATCAGGGAGAAACAGGATCGAAAATGCGTTTTGATTCGAACAAGAACTAACAGGAAATTGAGAAGGTCCGTTGACGCCCACTGACACTAACTCGACCGGGACGAATTCGACAGTCAATTCGGAAAATTTGCACGCAACAGGGATGTTTGGAATTGATGAAATTCCTATGATGAACCTCCCAAGATTTATTAACAGTTAAACCGCATCGATTTGCAGCGAAAAACCGCTTAAAACCGAATAATCTATTTGCATATCGATACAGAGTCGATTTTTTTAAAGTATAAATGTTAGGTCCGCCGGAAAGTTCTGTCCGGCAATTTCGTTTCAAGTTTAAACGGGCATGCGCACACTCCTTCGAGCCATATATGGCTGAGTTTCTTTATAACTGCAGAAAAGACATCTCATGTCATTATTAAGCTCGACGCGATCGTGACAACATCGGTACCGGCAAAGTTCATTTGAGGCACTGTATGTTGCATGAATTCCAACGGGGTAGAAATGCTACCGAAGCACGTCGAAACTTAGTGAAAGTATTTGAAGCAGATGCTGTTTCAGGAAGAACATGTAGAAGATGGTTCGAAACATTTGAAGCAGCCGATTTCGATCTTAGTGATAAGGCACGCTCCGGGCGGCCATCTCTGATTGATGACGATATTGTAACGACCATGATACGCCAAGATCTAACAACGTCGCAAATCGCGAAGAAACTTAACTAAGCTCAACAAACCATTTCGGACCATATTCGGAAGTCAGGATTGGTCTATAAATATTCCAGATGGGCGCCTCATTAGTTAAGTGAAAAAAATTTACATTACCGCATCGTCATATGCACATCTCTGCTTGCTCGGGGCAAGAGCGAACCTTTCTTGGACCGCATGATAATTGGTGGTGAAAAGTGGATGAAAACGTTGTAAGGAAAAGAGCGGACTGTAACTCCTGAACCTGGATTGAGCCTTAAAAAGAGAATGCTGTGTGTATGGTGGGCATCCAAGGACCGATCCATTAGGAGAGATACTGTTGGCAAATGGACGAGTTAAAGAAAGCACTCCAAGAAAAGAGGGATTCTGGAGATGTTCAACAGGAAGCAAATCATGTTGCACCACGACAATGCCAGACCACGTGCAGCTTTGGCGACTCGCCAGAAAGTGGCAGAGCTACGCTCGACGCTGGTAAATTTTCTCGCGTCCGCCACACTTCCCAGATCTAGCACCCCCTGATTTTCACTTTTCATTGCAAAGTTTTTTGGCGGGAAAAAAGTTGAAAAATGCAGATTACTAAACAGCATTTCTTGAGTTTTTCGTCTCCGAAAACAGGACGTTCTTCAAAAATTAGATTCACAAATTGCCATCAGGCTGGCAAGAAGTCATAAACAACAACGGAAATTATATCGTACGGGAAATATTGTTAGATGGATCAAAAGCTGCATGATTTTCTTCTTCTTCATAAATGGACAGGACTTTCCCGCAGACCTAATATCAACATTTTGAAAACCACCTGGCAATGGAAAAGTCCAAAAACACGTCCACCATAAAAGAATGGAGGAAGATGATTGAGGGTATGATGAACTCAATATCTTGCACCAAATGACCCCCCCCCCTTTTTTTTCTAGCACAGGCATTGTTGCGACATATCGCCGGAAAGCATTTTCAATGGTGACAAAGTTCCTGGAATTCCGCCCTCGAATGTACGCCATAATCCCTAAAATGCAAAATCCACGAGCAAGACACTTAGGCGTGGAACTAAATGGTTTTCAATTAGGAATACGTAATAGAATTGATAATTAATTCAAAGTTTTAATGTAACTAAATCAAAGTGTAAGATTTGCCAGTCAATATTAATCATTTGCTACAACAAGTGTCCGAAAGGTTGTCCGTTGTTGTCACATTGGCAAAAGTTTCCTTGGAAATTGCAGGACACTTAGTAATAATTAGCTATTTTAACTATTCAATTGTTTCTGATGGGGCTTTGAACAGTGCAGATTTCAACCGCCCCCACAAAAAGGATTACAAGGGCTCGAGACGGAGAGACCTACAGGGCCATTCTATTAGCCCCCTCTTCCAATTCATCTTGCGGGGTGTTTGTTATCTACACTGCCTAACGGGTAAAACAAAGCATGGCGGCGTCCCACCTTGCTGAAATCTTATTAAATTTTCGCCCTTTTCGTCCTGCCGATTGTCCAGTTTATAGATTATCCGCGGTTCAATGGCATTTTCTAGAATATTACGTTAGATTGCCCGTCAATAGGCAAACGCCCTATGATAGCATTTCCCACGATCTCGACCCAAATATGTTGATTTTGCGGATACTGAGTGCTTCCTTCTCTCATAACATGAGGGTTCGGATTACTTCAGATTCTCGAATTTGTCCGCATTGAGAGTGCCATTCAAGTAAAATGTGCAGTCATGACTAAAACAACCGTTCAGAAGTGGCAGGGGGATTCGTGGGTAGTCGAAGCCCCCGTCACCTCGCAATATTCAATTCGTGGGTCTGGATCATCTTCATTGAATTTCAGATGAAGTTCGATTTTGTACGAATTAAATTTTAAAAATTTTCGAAACAATGCTGGTTTAGTCCAGCTGAAATGGGTGCTTCACGGGTGGACGATGGCGTGTTTTGGACGAATTGTCCATAGGTGCTTGACGGATGGACGATGGCGTGTTTTGGACGAATTTTCCGAAAACTTCGATTTGAGTAAGCTCACGTAATATCCTAAATTGATTCCTTTCTCGTTTCCCACTGAAACGGTCTCTTCAGATTTTTGTCCTTATTTCCTAACGTGGGAAAGATTAATGTTCATTCCAGGACGTCGCTGGCAAAATACTTCTGCGGTGCGTAAAAGGTCACGTTCCTCAGCACCATAAATAAAATGATTTTAACTCGTTCCGCAATTGAATAAACCATTTTTCGATTGTAAATTTACGAGAAGAAGCACGAAGTGAAACTCAGATAATAAACAGGGCTCGACGAGTCACTGGCCAGAAAAACCATTCGTTAATACCGACAAAACAAAAATATCTCATTTTTCACATTTAACATTAATATTAATTCTTTAACGATGTGCGTCGAGAACATTAATATAACGAACACCTATTGTAAAAAAAACATTAATATTAAACGGCTAACCTTACGCTTAGATGTAATTACAATACAACCTTGAATTAATTACCAATTCGATTACTTATTCCTGATTGAAAATCACTTAATTCAACGCCTAGGTGAATTACTCACGGATTTTGCATTTTAGGCATTATCGAATACATTCGAGGGCGGAACTCCAGAAGCTTTGGTACCGCTGGAAAGCTTATTAAAAATGTTTGACATGTGACGATCGTGTCCGTGCTGGGCCGAGTGGACGGGGTGTATTTGGTAGAGGACAGTAAGCTCATCATCCCTGAAATAATGCGGTTCCGGGGGGGAACAACTGAGAGAGGAAGGGGGCCTTAGTGGGTAGTCAGCATTCCGCTGTCCACCGGAGCCCCATACGGCCAGGCCGATTACCGTCACGCCAACAACGGCCTGGCGAAGTGCGCAAATGCATTTCCCCTACCTCTATAAAAGGAAAAAAATAAGCTCGTCATACCCTCACCGATCATCTTCCCTCATCATATTATGGTGGACGCGTTTTTGGATTTTTCCATTGCAGCCATAATTTGCAACATTCATCTGGCATATGTATTTTCAAAAAGTCCACCCTGTATAACATATTTATAATGATTTACCGTTTCGTAATTTGGAAGATAAAGGTAACTGCCGATGTTGCCAATATGACGAGACATCTGAATAAAAGTTGGGAAATAGAGGCAGAAAATACCGTGCGGCTCCCCCTATTAACAAATAATTGTTAAACAAGAAATCAAAAACAGCATTAAATGGAACGAAAATAATATCTTTTGACGTTTGTTTATTTTTGGAATTGTTGTTGCGTCACCGGTAGCGCAAAATGGACGATTTTTCCAAATTGCAACATGGGCAAAGGGACACTTCAAATTAAACGCCCCAAATGAATGCACTCAACAGTGTATTGCGATTTAACATCTCTCGATTACAATTTGAGAAAAACAGGTATAAATTTGGTAAAAAATGCAGTGCAAATTCAGTTAAATAGCACGTAAACAATGAAGAAACTTGTTTATTGATAGGAAATTGGCTCGCTTTCGATTTCGTGCTCGCAAACAGTCTTGAGTGACAAAAAAGAACGAATAATAAACAAAAGTACTGCAAAATCGTCCATTGACAATAGGAGACCTTGCTCATGTTACGAGAATTTCATCTTAACCAATCCTAACCATTTTAAACGACGTTTCGTACCTCAAACGCGTCAAATCCCGATTGGTTCCAAACACACCAGTTTTTTTTTTTTTTTTTTTTTTTTTGTAAAAATGACGTCGCGTTAAATCCATCAAACAATGATTTCTGCCTGCCGGGACGTCATGAAACGCAATATTACAGAAGATGGGACTTGGATTTATCTATACGACCCGGAAAAAACCCATCAATCAAGCGGATGTCGTGCAAAAGGCGAACCAAAACCGAAAAAATCACGCCAAACTCGGTCAAAAATTAAGGTCATGCTGACAGTTTTCTTCGATAATCGCGGCGTGCAGTACGAATTCATTCCGCCAGGCCGAACTGTTAACAAGAAATGTCGTTTGAGTGAAGCTATTTGCCTGAGGAGGCCCTAATTAGGGGCAGAAACATCTTCGCTTTCACCCTGCGATAACTCACCGTTCCAGGCATTGGTTCTTCGAGAACATTTTGCCAGAAAGTTGACCCGCATTGTTCCACGACCGCTCTATTCGCCTGACTTAGCACCGCTGGACTTCTCGCCGTTCGACAAGCCCAAAAAACCGATCCGGGATTACGGTTTCGACGTAATTGAAGAGATAAAAGCCGAATCGAAGGAAGCATTGAAGACTATCCCGGAAAATAACTTCTCTGGTAGTTCCCGGGATTGGAAAAAACGATGGCAAGAGTGCATTGTGTACAATGGAGAGTGCTTTGAAGACGATGACGTTCGAAAGAATAGATTCGTTTTATAAATAAATCGACCTTATTTTTTGCTCACAGTAGTATAAAAATACTTTTTCTCGACAACAACAAAGTTTTAGTAAATTTCTTAATTCTTTGAGGAGACCGGACTGTCTTCTCGTCAGAAGATATACAGAGTGGCCCATTTAAAACAGTCCACCTGAAATATCTTCAATGGAATGTCTTTTCCGGAAAACCCCGAGACACGCCCATTTTGCTTTTAAGGGCGACATTTGTAGATCATAAATTCGCAGGAGTAGTCGTCCCCCCTAAACGGGGCGACAACCACTTCAAGAATCTCAAATGGCACGGAGGATCAAGTGGGACTCGTTTATTTCCATAAAATAATAACGTCTTTATGCAACCTCTTCCCGAACGTTTTGCAGCATTTCGGGGGCTATTTCATCACTTGCGCTATCGCTATTCGGTGGCGATAGAGAGGCAGACTTCGTGTTATAAACAAAAGTTTTTAAATGATCCCATAAGAGAAAGTCCAGTAGTGTTAAATCGGGAGATCTTGGGGGCCACTTAATGAAACCTCTTTTACCAATCGAGTGTTCGGGAAAATCTTGATACAAAAAGTTACGTACAGGAACCGCACAGCATAGCAGAGAGCTATTCTAGTGAAAAAATACATCATTCCCTGGAATTTGATCGTCACTTCCAAGGATATCCCCAATGTGAGGATAAATGAAGTCTTGAAGTAGATCGAGGCACGATTCACTGGTCAAGTTATCAGGTAGAAAAGAATGCTCAACGTTATGATTTCCCAAAAAAACCCAGTCCATACATTCAATTTTTCTGGTCACTGTGAATGCTGTTATCTCATAATTCTAGAATTCACATCGCCCCAGTATCCGCAATTATGTCTGCTGACGAAATCATTCGGAGATAATGTGCATTCGCCAGAAAACCATCTAGAATATGGAAAATTGGGAACGATTAACGTGCTTCCACTCACCACCTCAGAAAATTGCATACTGCGATCTGGGTTATTTTCATTGAACTCATGAATAAGATGCATCATATAGGGATGGATGTTATGCCTTTTCAAGATCCTCTGAATACTGCTATATGGAATAGCTGATGTTGCTTTTAATTTAATTCTCGGGTGCTTGAAATCAACTTTTCTTGGTTTACACGATCAAGTTCGATATGTCCCAAAATGGCAATCCGTGCAGCCTCGTTGGTGGCGATGTGTCGCCTTTCATGTTTTTCGTTGGTAACGGATACGTTTTCCATGAATTTAGATATTGAATTCGTCACGCAGGGACGGCTCAGATTCTCACCGGGACGCCTTCCATTAAAAATTCTTGCCATTTCTCGGGCCATTTCATGGTTTTTGAAACAGACGGTGACAATTTCAATCCTCCATGCGGTGGCGTAAACCATGATGCTTCGAATCGTCGGATAAATCGACAAATTTCGCGGCACAATCTTGTCCAATGTAAAGTCGGAACAACACCACACGTGCATTGCTGATAAAACCCATCACCTTATCTCAAGAGTTCGATGACAAACATCATTTTCTGCAGTACTGGTGACTTCATCATCATTAAATTTAGATCATTTTTTTCGATTTATTTCACCGATGCGCAAAAACGGTTTTTTTTTACAATATGCAGAGCCGGAGCAGAAAAATTCAGTGTACTCGTAAAGGAAATTGAAATACCTCCGATTTGACGTGCCCCTCGACCCCCCGCTCCATTTAAAATTCCTGAAGGGGTTGCCACCGCGCTTAGGGGGGCGACTTTACCAGCTAAAAATCTCCCCTTTAAAAGTGAAATTTACGTTCGTCTCGGGGTTTGCCGAAGAAAGAGACTCGATCCGAGATGGTTCGGGTGGACTGTTTTGAACGGGCGACCCTACATGAAACCGATCATGTGTTTCTGTACGATCGCATTAAAGACCATCAACTTCTTACTTATACATCCGGCGATTTGCCGCTAGTTGAATTATTGTTGCTGAGACATGATTAAAGCTCAATATGAAAAAAAAAAAAAAAACGAACCTCGATTGACGTGGTAAGTAGAAATTGGCACGTCAATGCAGTTTTTGCCGGTAACATTAACTGGAAAGCATCGACACTTCCATCTAATTGAACTTTACTTTAAAAACATCCGTAAGAAACATCTGACAAACGTTTGAGACAAAAAAAAACTGATCTACTAGCGACTTTAAGAGTGACTTGCGCCTTGTGGCAATTGAATTTGTGGAAATAAAAGCAAAACGTCACGCGGTTCCCATTTTTGACCTTCTCAATGCCGTACGCAATTTGAATAATTAGTCACAACTATGCTAACGAACAGCCTTAGCGTGATAAGTGAATTGTGTGATACTTTCACGAAAGCCTTGACACAATGGCTCCCCGAACACTGAGATCGGCAATATTATATTTGTTTACGCGTAAACAAATCTCAGAAGTTGCAAAACTACCCAACGGTACCTGGAGCTTTGCCCCATTAAGAGACAGCAAGATCATCGCGGTTTCGAACAATAGACTGGGCGAGATTGTACAGGGTGTCCCATTTTCGTCGCAATCGTGAGATATCTCGGTTATTAGCAAAGATAGAAAGACGTTTTCGCGAACCGTCGTCATTTTTAGTGAAACTAATGGCGAAGTTGACAGAACCGATTCAGCTTTCTTGTTGTGTGCACTACAGGGCGTTTTGGAAAATACTGCATTTTGCCCCCCCTCCCCCCTCATAGTTTGAATATGCATCAAGTTATCGAAAATGTAAAAATGGTGCCCGATAGAGATTTTCGCGTAGAATTCAGTGGCGCACTCAGGTTTGATTTATAGTTCATAGTTTTCAAGGTGTGAGCCAAACTTCTGTTTTTTTTTTGTGTGTTTTGGTGGAACACCTCGTATATTCATTACATTGATGCAAAATCGGATAAAGGAAGACCGAAATTCTTCATTGCGAACCAAGAAGAGGAAATCTTCGTCCGCATACGCGAGAGCCCAGAGACTGGCATCGGGCTTACCGCTGCAACGACGAGGGTCAGTAAATTAACAATTTTTACGGAAAGGGGAGCTATTTCCATACCACTTCACGTTCGTTCAAAATTTATTGCCAAGGGATTTTCAACCTAGAGTCAATAAATGCAATTTGTTTCGTTAAAAAGGACCTCAGGAATCGTTGTTCTTTAACAGAAAAAGGGCTCACCGACGAGCGAACATTTACAAGAGGAGGTATGCACATTTAATTGGGGAAACGGCTGTTGTTGCTACACAGAATTCATTTAATTAGAGAATATCAATTTCAATGTGAATTTTCAATTAACGTATGATGTGGAATTTTGGGCACGTACGATTTTGGGCCCAGTTGAAATTCCCCGAAAACTGAATGGAGAACGATATTTCGGTTTCTTGACAAATAACTTAAACCCAGTTCCTGAAGATCTTCCTCCGGCCTTTGAAGATGTTCCTCCAGCCTTTGAAGATGTTCCTCCAGCCTTTGAAGATGTTCCTCCAGCCTTTGAAGATGTTCCTCCAGCCTTTGAAGATGTTCCTCCAGCCTTTGAACATGTTCCTTCAGCCTTTGAAGATGTTCCTCCAGCCTTTGAACATGTTCCTCCAGCCTTAAGATAAAAGACGTCTTCGGTTTATGTAATACGGCGTTCCTGCTCATTACCCTATGCACGCAACGGACATCTTGAATATGGATTTCTCACACAGATGACTCATCCGAGGCGAATGAAATCCGTGGCTAATGCGAAGTCCCGACTTAAACCTATTAGATTTGTTTTTTCGTTTTTCGTCCGCTTTATTTATCCAACGTTTGTGGGACACCCTGTATACAAGTGGCAATTTGTCATCCATTTAAACTCAATTCGTAGCAGAACATATGACATATTATTTATCGTCACTGACGCAATTACAGAAAGATAACTTGTTCAAAAACTGAAATTACAACCTTCACTGTCCGTTGCCCATTATCGTATATTAAAACGAGAGAACTACAAAGCAGACAACAATGTTATTTAAAACGTAAAAGTCGGTACTGGCAGCTATAAAACAAAATTGCCACATATCTCAGCTTCAGGTCTGGCACTTCTTGCACAAATCCGACCTCCAAAATTATAAAGTACATATGTCGTCGGTATGCCCTTTCGACCCACGAGCTTTCACGATGCGTAGCTGTAACGTCCATAACGCGGAAACTGGTTGCGGTTCTTGATAACAACCAACTCGATGTTTCAATTTGTTAGCGAGATTGCAGTTGACCGCAAGAATTTTATCGTGGTCGAAAATGATTCTTTTATCGCTTGCGATTCATTCAAATGAAATGTGTTACAACGCCAAAGAAGCAGTTATTCGGGAAACACACGGTGTGGTTTTTATTCGGGTTTAAATTTCGTACGGGCCCGAACGTTTCGCCGCACGACGAACCGAACGCCGAATAAAAAACCATCAATGCGGGCACGCCACATTTGGCGGGGGATTTCCCCGTAGCATTTGTGCTCGTGCTCGCGCGAATTTCGTCCCGCCCGAATTGGCGTTCTGTTCGGCGTTCGGCGCGTTGCGCGGCTAAACGTCCCGATCTGAAACCTCTAGAAGTTAGTAAAATGCTGTTCGCTGGACGAGGAAAACCCAATGTAGAAAGGTCGATCAAACGTTTCTACCACTAGTACGGAATAAATGTAGCCTTCTCTTGGTTGCTATGACGTTTTTCATGGGAAATTGAGTATGATAAAGGAGCGAAATGTGGCTGTCCTCTGGGATAATTATCGGCATATAATACAAGCGGCGTTAATTCGAAAAAAGAAACTTCGGCCGTCCAGATCGGAAAGGGCAAACTAGGCCCTTCAGGTTTGAAAACGGGACGCTGGCGACAGAAAATGCTCTATGAAGCTGCATAGAGCACCAGTTAGTGGACAAGACTTGCTACGCGCTTCAGGGGCACGCCCAGAGATGAACCTGTCGATGACTTTCATGTAGCACGGAGAAGATGTGACTGCTCCAGTCTTTCCATCGTGACAAGGAGCATGGATTTTTTCATAGAATAGATTTGGAGCCGCCATTTTGATTTCAAAATGTGCAATTCATACTTCAAAACATATAAGAGAAATTAATCCTGCCAAAATTCATGCATATATTTCACAATAAAACACTGGTTCCTTCTTGTTGCACTGAATCAGTCACCAGCGAATTATAATGGCACTAGGGCAATAATTACGACGTTAAGTTATTTAAATCTTCCCCCTCCCCGAAGTAATGCCTAGCGGCGGTTCCGGGGAGATCCAGGGTGAAGAGAGGAGGGTTTTAGTGGGTAGGCGTCCCATTCAGGGACGAATCCCACGTAACCCGGTTGCTCGAACATCGGACCGGGTACCTTTTGAAGGTTTCCCTCCTCTATTAAAAAAAAAAAAAAAAAAAAAAGTTATTTAAATCTTGCACCCGCATTATTTTACAGTGACATTAATGATTTTCCCCCGTTTGTGCAATTCGTGCAACGAAGAATGATTCATAATTTTTGACAAATTCACACTTATTCTTCATCCCGCAACCGCCCGCGGGACTTCCCCGGGGGACCACCCTGCACAAGCGAGCCCATCGATATCGACGAAACCCTCGGAGCTGTCCGCAAGTAATTCGGAAGGCTTCTTAGGCCGATCTCGGACGTGCACGTGAAACATCACTGTTCACAACCTTGCTATTAAACTTCTTTACGTAAGCAATCGCATAGCGAATAACCGAATTCACGAAGCTTAATCACCTAAATGTACGTTTAAGAAAAGTGCATAACACTGACCCCATTGAAATTAAAATTCGAATTTGATTGGCATTTCTCGTTGGCGTCCATATACACCAACAGAAAAGCTATCTGAACGCTGTTGGTACTTTAATTGATTCCGATTTTTACCCATTTTGAAAGCCGTGGACGCATTAATCTACATTGCACGTGTTTACCGTGTTTTACCGGCCGCCGTTTTTCCAAGACCGGCTCTCGGTGACAAATGAATTGCATAATGGCCCATATGAGATCGCCATATATATAAACGTTCGGACTGGTCAAATCAGTCTCAGAATTTTGTTCGGTGGTTGATTGGCCCGTGATTCGAATTGCAATTTTGAAGCCCTTAAGACGCTCGTGCGGTGTTGTCGATTTTCTCAGTACGAAACAACCGAGCTGCAAACATGATAAAAGTAAGTGACATTTTGATTTTTTTTTTTCCTTCGAATTTTTTCGAACGAAAAACGTTCAAATTTTGATTTCCCGGATGAGTCAATACATACAGTATCGGACAAAATTAGAGCAACTTTAGAAATTTAATTTTGTATTGACATTGTTTCTTCAAAAATAAGATTTTTTATTATCAGTAATGTATTTACAGCATATTATAATTTACACCTGAGACTCAATGTTTAAGAAGCACATTTTAGAGGAGAAGGAAAAAGAAGACCTTTTACCACCACAATTGAAGCGACAAAATTAAAGCAACTTAAAAATGATTTCAATGAATTTTACATCTAGAACGATTTTTTATGTATTACCATTGGTATTTAGTTCAATACCCCTGGTTTTGAAGAACCAGCTCACACCTTTTCGGCATTGAAGAAATTAAATTTGAAATGATGTCAGGATCAATAGACTTCCAGGCGTTTTCTATTTCTTCAAATAAATTATCCCGATTGGTAATATTTTTTCTCGGATTTTGTTATCTGTGATCCCCCAAAGGTTCTCAATGGGATTTAAGTCCGGAGATTCGGCTGGCCATTTCACTGCCTCGACTTTCTTCTCCGCGAACCAAGCTTTTACTATTTTTGCAGTATGCTTAGGATCGTGGTCCTGCTGGTAGACAAACTTAAGGGGCACTTCCCATTCGGCATATGGATGCATAACATTCTCTAGTATATAATGATACTTAAATCTATCCATTTTGTCCTTAATCCTATAAAGTGGACCAGTTCCGTAAGCAGAGAAACAACCCCAAACCATAATACGTCCTCCTCCGTGTTTAATGGTAGTTTTTACGTACTTTGGATGAAGTCTTTGGCCATTTGGGCGACGTACTCAGTGAGCTCCATCACTTCCGTAGATGCAAAACTTGGATTTGTCGGAAAGTAATACTTTCTTCCACCGTTGAGGAGTCCAATCTCGGTGGGAGGTGGCGAACAACATCCTGGCCTCCATTTTTTAGTGAAAAATGTGGTTTTTTGGCAGGTTTCCTTCCTTTTAAACCACGTTCTGTCAATCGACGTTGAACTGTTCTGGAAGAAACACCAACTTCCTCTGCTTGTGCAATAATCTGGCGAGCTGACATTTTGACAGGATTTTCTTTACTTAGCCTTATAAGACGCCCGTCTAACTTCTCTGTCGTTTTCCTTTTTCGGCCACCTCGTTTTAAATTCGTTACGTCACCACGGTCAGTGAATCCCCTGATAGTTTTTGATAAAACATCTTTTTTTATGCCAAAAACTTCCGATATAAATTTTTGCGATTTCCCACTCTTATCTGCACTAATAATTTTTTGTTTTAGATCGACTGAATAGTGAACACCACGAGGCACAATCGTAGATATTATTTGTTTAAAAGACCACAGGAAAGTCAGAAATACAAAATTTTTAAACATTGGTTGCTCTCATTTTGTCGCAAAGAATTTTAGATCAAAACAATTTTTTTATTTTTTTACTCCCAATAACAACTTCAACTATTTATAGCAAATGTATTTTACACTAACTACCTTAAGCTGAATATTTATGATAAAATATTTCATGATTTTTTAGAGAATTTAAATTTAGAAGAATATTTCAAAAGTTGCTCTAATTTTGTCCGATCCGCCGCAGGCAACGCCGCTTGCATTTAGTTTTCGAAAAAAAAAAAAAAAAAAACATACAGTGGCGGCCGTTGAAACAGAGCCAGTTCAAAGAAGTACGTTCCTTGCGAAATGAAGTTTTAGTATCGCACCGAATCAGTGCAATAATTGTATATTGTAGATGTGTAACGAGGAAAGAAAGTTTTAACAACAAACTTAATTTGAAAAAATCGCATAAACATAACATTTAACAAGTAAATGGAACAAATCAACGCGAACGCCTGGTCATGAAAATAGAGCCGACCGAAGATAGAGGCGTAATTAAAAATATTTTACAGTTTCGAAATTATTAAATGACGCTTAAACTCACTTTAAACTCTTTGTTGCATGACCATTATGTTTAATAACTCTGACACGCCTTCCAGGCGTAGAGCTCACAGACTTTTGACACACGCCTAGTGGGGTATTCCTTCTCATTCTGCCTTGATCACCTCCCAGAGTTCGTCCTTGTTTTCCGTTTTACGTTTGCCAACAGCGCTCTTGAGGACAGTCCATGAGTTCTCAATAGGATTAAGGTCCGGCGATTGGGAGGGCCAAGGTAACAAACCCACATTATTATCACTTAAAAATATTCCCGTTCTCCTAGACGTGTGCTCTGGGCCGTTGTCTTGTTGGTACTTCCATATTAGCGGCATGGTCTCCTCTGCAAAAGGCGACATAACATCTCGAAGAATGTGGACATATTCATGTTGATCCATGGTACCTTAAATTCAGTTAATTGTTCCTACACCATACCATGAAAAGGCTCCCCAAAGTTTTATGTTACCACCTCCACATTTAACTGTTTTAATGGGGCGTTTTGGTAATAATTGCTGGTTGCATGGTCTTCAGACATGGTGTCTCCCATTAGATCTCATTAGATTTATTTTTGTTTCATCGCTCCATAAAATAAAGCGCCATTTTTTTATTCCCTCTTTACCATCCCAGTTCAAATGGTCTTGGGCGACTTTTAAACGTTGCTTAACGTTCTTGGAGGACAATAAAGGAACTTTTCTGGCTATTGTGCCGTGTAAATTGTTTGTCTGAAGCCTTCTTCGAATAGTTCTTGTGCTTTTTTCCATATTCAGTTCAGTTTTAATACTGATGGACGTCTTGAAGGGATCTTTTTTGAGGACTCGAAGAATTCGCCTCTTTGTATGAGGACTTGTTCTTCCCTTCGCTCCGCGATTTTCCCTCTTTCCGCAATGTTAAGATCGCCGCTCTTTCCTCTGCCGTGCAACGAACGCCACGGCCCATTTTCATCTGAGCTATTCTTCAGTGTTTCACTGAATGTCAAAAAGGCGATCACGGTGATAACTTAAGGGAAACGACACGTGCAAAGTTGAAGGATCACTAGTGCTATGTATTTCATTTTTCACGTCTCTATTTTAGTGACCAGACAAATTGAAACCCAACAAGTTTCAATTTCGATCGTGTTCACTCCTAATTTTCGTTTCGGTGCGCACTTGAAATCATTCCTATTGAACGTGCACAGGAATTATATAGAGGTTCATCACAATGTAAGAGTTGTAGCGTCGAATTCTACCAAAAGTATCAGCTGGCTCTGTTTCAATGGCCGCCACCGTACAAGTTTTCACAATTTTTTTTATTTTTTTCAAAAATGCAGGTTTGGCCGGATTCACTCGCGAAGCGACTTTCCCCTAATTTAACGAACTTTGCTCCTCTTACAATTTTCGAGACGCGGAGCGTCGTTCTGAAATCCGAGGAGAAGGCGCCTTCTCCTCGATTCTAGAGACTAGAGCCAGAAGGCGTTTAGAATCAAAACCTGCAGTAAAATTGCAATAATTTCAGACAAACATCAACTGTTGTGCTTCACTGCTCAACTCTGTCTGTTTACATCAAATATTTATCATGAACAATAACGCTCGAAGCGAAATTTAACTAGTGATTAAACAAAAAAAGTTATTTTGTTAAAATCTTTGCGAAAAGAGGTCAAACCTCGCAAATACAGGTTTGTTTTCATCCCATTTTCCATATATTGTTTACTGTAACACCTCGCTTGAAGTTTAACTAACGGGTTACAGTAATGACGGTGCCATTTTCGGCAGGACCGCTTTGCTTGAGAGAGCAAAAGACAGTCGGAAATACAGATCATCTTGTATACAGAGCGTTGCGACGTTCCGCAGCAGAACTTCAACGGCGAGTAGAAAAAAAAATTTCAAAATCGAAATATATATATCCTATAAAAACTTACACGAAACGTCTTAGGAGCCATCTGCTAGCGAAATTTCGCAATTATTAAATGACACGTCATACCTAAAATTTTCAAAATGCGATGGACGCATTAAATAGAAAAAGACAGATGGGAACACTTTGTAACCCATCTTGACCTTTCAATACGAAACTGCTCAATTTAGAGGCAGCTACTTTTGAACTTGAGCACTACATTGACCCGTTGACGTGCAACTAGCTCTGTGTGCAGTTAAAGGTGCGTTAAAATGTCAAACGAAAAAATTCAAATTCGGTATGATCATTTCAGATCGGGTTCGTCTTGATATATCTGGCCTGCGTGAGGGCAGTCCCCGTGATAGAGCCCGTGGCAATAGGTCACGCCCCAGCCGTGGCCGTCCATGCAGAACCGTACGATGCTCACCCTCAGTACAAATTTGAATACGGCGTCAGCGTAAGTATTTAATTGCTCAATATTACAAGGTAGGAAGCAGTAGATGCAGCGTATCAGTAGTTGTTACCGAACTATCTGTCAATATTCGTTGATGCTGTAATTGTGCAAACCTATCGTGCGTAAGTGCGATAGAGTGAAATTACACTGTTTACGAGACTATTTGGGATATTAATAAGTAGTATCGCTTTCTACGGGATTTTCAAAAAATTTTTTCACTGTATGAGAATAAAAAACAATTTTATGCAGTGCGATAGTCAATAACCAAACAGTTTTTGAGATATTCAGTTAAGATTTTGACAGTTTGCGACTCACTGCAGTCAGCGCACGTAGACTTCGCAGCTGCCTGCTCAAATGCGCAGGACATTTTTTCTGACATCTTTCGCCACCAGTTACTGTTTTCAAATTACCGGCAAAGGTACCATGGAGTACACGCCGTTTAGACGATTCAGGTTTTTCAAAGTACTGTCAAACCTTCAACATTTTCAGAACACGCAAGAAGACAGTTTCATTAATCTCCCGTTACTCAATATTTGGCCTAAAAGATTGACCTCATTTTTGCATATCGACGTTGAGAAATATGAAACGTAAAGGGCCAATGAAATGCTTTAAACTGTATCAATCCTGTCCATTGCTGGACACTTTTGTATGTAACTGGACGGAAAGGTTGCCAATCAAAACGGGGGTTTGAAGCGTTGACAAGTGAGTGACCATTGACGTACGTACAATGAAAACTTCGGTACGGCAAGAGGGATGCGACGTCACGGAAAGTTTCACCCCGCCTGAGCTTTGCGAAACAGGAATCCAATTTTTCAACCTTGGATTTCTTGAAACTCAAACCACGTGTCACTTTCGGACACAGGCCTGGCCGCACTGCTCGTTCCCATTAGCGCCCTCGGTCAAGTCATAACCAAATAATACAAAATCAATGTTGCAATGTTTGGCCCCATGGTGAACATACCGCGGCCTGAGCAGTGATGTGAATCGTCCGTAAACACTGTACAGGATGTCCAACGAATATGGGCCAATATCCGTATCTTGAAAAGTGTGACTAGGAAAGAGTTGAAACTTGGGCATCGTACTAAATTGGAGGTGATCCAGTGATTAAAAATATTCTCATGAAAATACCACTTCCGGTTTTACCGGAAATGAATGTCGACTCGCTTATTTTAAACGGAACACCCTATATATTATCGCAAATGTCGATTCCGTGGAACATAATGAATATTTTTCGTGTACAGCGTTCTATACTCAATTTTTATAGTTTTCGAGAAGAATTTATTTTAAATGACGCCTAGAGTGACTAGGTGGCGCTGCTCGCCGGAATTTAAGCATGGCGGCACTCGTAAATTATTCAAACGACGATTAACTCAATATGTTTATTATTTACGGTGAATGTAACAAAGTATTAACCGGAACATGTCATACGTTTGGTATTCGATAGCCGGAAGAACCGAAGCCACCACGAAGACTCCTCGAACGCGTAAGAGTTGGTTTGGAACGAGCTGATCTGTCAAAGCATCTTACAGAAGAAAGAGGCCTATTGTTGACGATTGTGGCGCCATCTAGTAACTCTAGATGTTATTTAAAATAAATTATTAAGCACTAAACATTGAAAAGTGTGTTTTTTTTTAATAAAATGGAAACGGTTAGATTTAGATATACGCAAATGGATTGAAAGTAATGTTGTAAAATCCCTTTTATCCAGACCGACCAATGGCGTGAGAGTAAAAATCCAATTGCAACAGTAATTAGTTGAACCTTTATTTTTATTATCAACGATCGTTATTTAAGCCCGACAGACTAACTCACTCTGTTTCACTAGTCTTATCGCTAAGCCAGGAAAGGGGAAAAAGCACTAGCCTAAGCAACAATCACATTTAGGCCCCGTGAATAGGAGGGCGCTTTATTCACTGTCTTGGACCGAATATTCCAACAAGTAGCGCTTGTTTTTGGTGTTAAATATGCATTCGTTGAAAAAATGGGGGGTTCCAGTTTAAAAAAAAATGAGTTTTTTACAATTCCTGAGTGATAATTTTGGACTCTGTTTTTGACTACCCTGTATGGAAAAACTTCATTTATCTCCTTGATCCAAGGACCGAGAAGCATTTAGCATAGCAGCGCAGAACTTCATTGCAAAATGCTTAGCCATTTTCGGATGATTAGGAAATACGTTCGTGGCTGAAACTGTAATTGTTTTTTGGGAAAATTCTAAGTATCTCGAAAACTGTAAAAATCAGGTATAGAACACTATACACGAAAAGCATTCATAATGTGCCGCAGAATCGACATTTGTGATGATATACAGGGTGTTTCCTAACTACGTGTAAAAAATTTGAAGGCGTAATCCTCGACTGATTTTGAGTCAAAAATGTCTAATAAACATATGCCCGCAAATTCCTTGTTTCCAACATACAGGGTGTTGAAATGTGGCAAGAAAAAGAGATTTTATTTCCAAAATGACTCAATTTGGGTGTTTGAATTTTAGAAAAGACAATTCCGGGGGTTCCGGGGTTTTCTTCAATACGCCTTAAGATCTCTTCCTCCACTTCTGGTGTTCGACGTGTTATTGGCTTTCCTCCTCCTGGAGTTTTCACAAGAGATCCTGTATCACAAAGACGTTGAAAGAGGTTTTTAAAGGTTTGGCGGTTGGGAGCTTGGTGGTTTGGAAACCTTTCCATGTAAATTCCAAACACTTACCATCAGCAAGACCGTAAACAAGAACCATATTGGCCATTTCTTGATTAGTGTAATTAGGCATTTGAACGATTTTCGAAACTGAGGTATAATCTGATTTTTGGGACACAGAACTACTAAATTCTCTCACTTTAGAGAGTAAAACACCAAAATAACACTGACTATCTTGTTTATAGTAGTGGAAGTAGCAAAAAAACTAACAATAAACAAGTTAGTAAATACCACCAAACCTTTAGAAACCTTTTTCAACGTCTTTCAGTCAACACCCTGTATATTGGAAACAAGGCATTTGCGGACATATGTTTATTAGACATTTTTGACTCAAAATCAGTCGAGGATTATGCCTTCAAGTTTTTTACACGTAGTTAGGAAACACCCTGTACAGGGTGTCTCATTTAAAATAAGCGAGTCTACATTCATTTCCGGTACAACCGGAAGTGGTACTTTCACGAAAATATTCTTAATCACCAGATCACCCCCGCTTTAGCATGATGCCAAGTTTCAGCTTTTTCCTAGTCGTAGCTGTCAAGATGCGGATTGTGGCCCGTATTCGTTGGACGCCCTGTACTTACTAATTGCGTGCTTTCCTAAATCTAAACGGAAGCGATTTAAGGTTAATGGCATTATAAACAAAACAAACGTTTTCGGTGCCGTCAACCGAGGCAAGAAGGCAAATTTGGCAAACTAATGGTGGTGGACATTCAGCGTGTTATGAAATTAGCATAGACAACGGTAATTCCATATTATCTCAGCCACATAATGGAGAACATCTGTTACGTTTTCAACGATCTATACCATTCTTATTGCATGAATAAAAAAAAAAAAAAAATCGTCGTTATGGGAAAGTAACTCCATAACTGTGGAAAGTTCCATGACTATAGAACTTTGTAATACTTATCTAACAGATTTGATTCTAAATGCAACATTGATTTATTTCAGCGTTTACGAAGTACCGTATTTACTCTTAAATAGTGCGTCCTCATTCTGTTAGCCTCTAACCATGATTCTAAAGCATATGCATCACTTTATGCAGCGCAATAAATGATATTATAAATAGCATCTTATAGAAAGCCTTAAACTGCACTTTATTTGTTGCAAAATGGATGTTTCATGACCATCATTAAGCAAATTACTCACTTGATTGCAATATCTTAGTAAGCAACTTTACTAGACCACGTACAGGTAATGAAGATAAATAATACGGTGCGTTCCCAGAGCCTCGCGGAAATCTCAACGAAACTGAGAGGTTGAAAGAGACTGCTCGTTCTGGTACCAATTTCGTAACATAGATTCGGGGTGAGGGGGTGGAACCTCTTGAAGATACATTCGTCCTCCTTGCGCTACGCCATTGAAGGTGGCACGCTTCAATTTGCTCTCGTCGAGGTACAGTGGAGTCCGGCTGTGGTGAACGTCCGCAGCAAGCAGATAAAACCTCGTTAGTGTGACGTTTCTTGATATCACGCTCACCTATCGGGAAATGTGCTTTTTTGCCAAAAAAAGCTGTGCAAAATTGGTGCGAGTCCCTATGAATTATGGTTCATGTCAGGGAGGAAAAAATGTCTTTTCAGTGCTGGCAAAAACAAATACGATTTATATTTAAAAAATATAACTATACGTAGTGGCTCTGCAAACCATGGAATTTAAAAAATGTCATTTTTGTTACAGAAATTTATTTAAAAAATGTTCCGATACTCCATCGACGTCACAAGAATTGGGGGGCTTTTTCGAAAACGCCAAAAATCGAACTTTCGCTCACAACGCGAGAACAAAACGCAGTAAGATACACTCAATCGAGCTTACGTGGAATCACCCGGTATTTTACAGAAAGGTGTTTTTGCGTTCGAATAAACAAATTTTGCATTTATTAATAAACAACGTTTAGTTCAGTCCCGTATTAGCGGCAGTGTGGACTTCATTAACTGAGAAGTCGCGTTTTAGGTTCTCTCATTTGAATTTTTTGCTTTAAACTGCCTTTTGTGGGGTCACCTGATGTGCAGAGAGGAGGAATGATCGCGTCAATGGGGCTGGGTATGCCTCAAAGGACTGCGGCCCGCACAGGTGGTGTTTCGCAAGGGGCGACCTCGACAACTTATTCGAGGCACTTAGAGTTAGGGACGTTGCAACACGGGCCAAGGAGGAGTCGCCAAAACGTCACTGCAGATCGATGAGCCCGATTTTTAGTGCAAATAGCTGGAAGAAATCCAACGGTAACGATTCCAGAGAGCTTCGAGGGCAACTTCTACAGGTGATAGAGATGCGCGTATCCATAGAAACGATTGAAAAACGACTTCGAGCTAGAGAATTACTTAGTCGAAGCTAGAAGTCCCCGAATCGACGGGACAACATAGACGCGATAGATTAAATTGGCGTTTGCAGCACCGAAATTGGACAATGGACGAACGGCAAAACGTCCCGTTTTCGGACGAAACCGGGATTGGTCTCAGATCTGACGATCGGCGATTCCACGTTTCAAGAGGCCCTGGAAGGCAAGCCGGACCTCAAACTGCCCGATCTGTCCCGAAATACAAAGGGGAAACGGCAATGTTTTGGGGCGGCATAATGATCGGTGGAGAAACTCCCTTAATTACCATTTGACCCACCGTAACCGGGCTGAGGTACGAAGATTTGGTGCTCCAATCAATAATAACAACTTGGAGAGAATTTTTTATTTACGCACGACAATGCCCCACGGCATACCAGTAAAAAAAAACACCTCGGAAACGGAGCGTGTCAGAGTTTTAACGTGGCCTGCTCGTTCTCCAGACCTGAATCCCGTAGAGCATTTATTAAGGTTAGGGCTCGTCGACACAATCTGGGAAATACAGAACAACTGATACAAGTAGTTCTTGAGGCATGGAGAAATCTTCTTTAAGAGTAAATTGAGAACCTTTTAAGAAGCCCCGCCCCATTCGTCCTTGCGTTGAAGTTAGGGGTGGAAATGCAGATTACAAAAACGCCCAAAAAGTCTACAATTTCCTTTATAATTTGAATTTCTTATAAATCCAGCTTTTACACAACGAGAACTTTTAGCTTATTTTCGTTGTTACATACAGAATTGTTTTTTTTTCTTTGAATTCTTACAATATAAATATGTTTTGGACCTCAACTTCAAATTTCTAGCACACAACTTCCACCAAAAATAATTTTTTGCAAAACACTGGATGATTCCACGTAAGTTTGATTGAGTGTATGTTTGAAACCGGCATTTAATCTCTCTCCAAAAAAATCAACAATGCCTTATCAGTTTTTTCCTATCTCTTACTCCTTAGGGGATTCCCTCCAAAACCATCCGAATTTGCCCACCCCGCACGCTGAACGTATCTACTACGTGTTCCATCGTTTTCATTTGGATAATGCGTTTATTTTGCCATTAAAATGGGCGAAGTCCTACTTTATAGCTCCAAATACTGAATTAGTGACGGAATAAACACGCTGTAGGTATCATTGTTTTGTTTTTGATCTGCGCTCTAAATAGTGAACGTCCTCGGAGGCGTGCTAGAGCCGTTCATTAGTTGGTTCACTATAGCGAGACTCTGCTTTAATTATATCTGAAATATGGCATTTTCTAGTCTCTCGACGTGCACAAATTCTAACGAGCATCTGGTAGAGCTAAGAAAAGATTCTAACATTCTGTCGTAATTTTTCCAAATACTTCCACGACACTGTGAAGCTTCGAAGACGAATACCTTTTTTCTTTGAAGCTGGCGCCACACGATATGTCGAATGCTTTCCAACGTTGAACACATGCCCACGTGTCATGTCGTACGGCGTAAAGAAACGGACTTCATGTGTCCAACGTTTGAGACAACTTGGGGCTTCTGTCAGTATTTTTGGCTCGAGTCGACGAACGTCTCAATCGCGTTAAGCACTAAAATTTCCGACAGAGGGCTACATGAGCGGTTGTCTCATCCTGGCGTTGCTAGAAAGTCTAATTTTCCGTCTTGTTGTCTTATTTCACGTGTCAAAACTACTACGTCAGCGACACCACCAGCAAACGTTATTGCATTTACTTCTACTTTAATTTTGCATTGTTTTTTTACTTCTTACTCGACCTAGAAAAGACCGACAATGTCGCCGCCAAGTGGTGCCAGTTTCACAGATACATTAACTCGAAATTAAAAATGTAAAAGCAAATTGAGAATTGGTATACAGGGTGTTCCGGGAACGCGCTGACAAACTTTAGGAGGTTACAAAGGGCGATAAGTTAAGTCATGTTGCCTCATAAACCGGAAATGAGTCGGAAAGGCGCAAGACAAGAAAATTGTTAAAAATCTTCGTTTCGTATTTCATTGATTTGTTTACGGAAGGTTGCTTCAACAGCCGCAATAGTCACAATTGGAGCTACCAAAATCCTCACAGAACATTTAAGAAGTCTAACCAACATCAGTTCTCCACCAACGTGTGGGTTGGCATAATAGGAAATTGTGTCAACCACACGTTAGTAGAGAGCTGATTTTGGGTTGACTAGTAACCGTACTTCGTGAGTTGCTCGAAAACGTTCCCTCGAATATCCGCCAAAGGATGTGATCTCAGCGTGACGGAGTTCCGGCACATCTCACTTGCGACATGCGGCATCACTTAAACCCACAATTTCCTGAGAGGTAAATTGGACGAGGTGGACCTGCCAACTGGCCGGCCCGGAGTCCAGATCTAATGCCTCTCGATTTCTATTTTTGGGATTATCTCAAATACTAGTTTAGGAAACACTTGTAGCGACAGAAGGAGAATTGCTTGGAAGGGTGATGGCCGCAAGTCACTTTATTCAGGAAGATCCACATGTTCCTTTTCGAGCGGTTCAGCGTACGACCTTAGAAGGCAAAAATGCAAAAAGTCGTAAATACGACGACATGGGCATTCTTTAACGTTTTCAACAATTTCCTTGTCTAGTGCCTTAGCGACTCATTTCCAGATGTATGTTCTTAACGCAAAGTGACTTAACTTATCGCCCTTTATAACCGCTTAACGTTCGACAATATGTTTCTGAAACGCCCTGTATATTAATATCTAGTCGCTGCTACCGAAAATTCTACTGCGAAGTTTTGCAGGTCCCGTTCGAAGTCGTAGTCCTTGATCGTGCCATCGAGTTATTATTTTCAAGACTGCAAGAGGTCTATTTATAGTGATTTAATTTAACTCCAAACTTTGTAAACCTTCTTGCTATTGGGCGTGTAAACATTCATTCCGATGCCTTTCAACTCGCTTGGGGTGAACAGGCCCATTTCGCGTGTCAAAAGGATGGGTTTCTCCCTCTTTCCGTGGACGCGTATTATTCAGTGCCAAAAAGTAGATACCATTCAACGATAAAAGAAAGGAAAACGAAATGGGATAAATGACTAGGGAACACGTGTAATCATGTTTTTATGTTGCGATCCAGCTCAATAACGACAAAGTTTAACCTGTCGCCGTTCCGTATGGGGCACAGCTTAGAGTAATTCGTGGGCATTAAAATAATATTCATTTTTGAGATATTTGCGTGCCAAAGCCCGCTAAGGTAGTTGGAGGTAGCATTTTACGTGTCTATAAACATTTAAATATCACGAAAGGGATATTTATGATTAAAAATAAATAGTATCGGGTAGAAGCCTAAATTTAAATCATTAAAAATACAAAAAAAAAAACAAAAAATTTTTTTTAATTAATTGTCCATTCAGCACTCGGACACTCGAAAATGCGAAATTTCCAAAATTTCCTTCTTAAAGTCATTTTCTTTGTGACAGCAATTTCGCCATCTCAAATAGAAAATTCTAAATAAATACTTTTTGCATTAAAAAAAAAAAAAAAAAAAAAAAAAATACAAAATTTACTCCGCAGCGGTGTGTCGCAAGTGGACGTTCGGATCCGAAATGGCGGAGAGAAGGGCATTTTTTCAAAAATGCAAGTCAGCCACATTTTCCTAAACAATTTCGTAATGTTCGACAGGACCCACATACAGGAGACCAAAAACGCCAGGAAGAAGTTCGAGATGGCGATGTAGTCAAAGGCTCCTACTCCCTCGTCGAGCCGGACGGTTCGAAGAGACACGTAGACTACACTGCTGACCCCGTGAACGGTTTCAATGCCATCGTCAAGAAGGAGCCCCTTCATCACGTGACCCCAGTCGTCAGCCACGCTCCCGTGGCCGTGGCTCATGCTCCTGTGGCCGTGGCTCATGCTCCTGCAGTGACTTTGGCTCACGCACCTTCTTTGGCCATCGCTCATGAGCCTGCGCCGTTGGCTCTGCCGTCTTTGGCGGTAAGTTCAGTCTCGTAACTTGGATAACGCATTAACGTTTACACCATCGACAGGTCGCCCATGCACCAACAATTCTCGATCACGGATTGACGTCTTACATATCTCACGCGCCCATTGCCGGTCCGCTTAGTTTAGCGCACAGCCCGTTGACTTTGGCACACGCTCCGCTATCTTTGACCCATGCACCTCTTACACTTGCCTCTTCACCTCTCGATTACGGTTCGGGAGCAATCAGCCATCTCAGCCATACGATTTTGCACTAGATCATACGAGTTCGCTGCTGGGCTTCTGATACGCGGATTATATTATTCTTGGACTTATACCACTAAGTAAATAAAACCGTTAGTTTAGTTGTACCATAACACTTGCTCGTTGCTCATCTATGTACATAAGCCATATCTTAGGTATAAATAAATATATTATTGTTTTTTACTTTTAATTGATGAGCGTTTTAATACCGTCGCACCGATGCTCCAAGTATATTAAAACGTTTTTAGGGGACACCATTAACATACCATTTATAGCGTGCGATAAATGCTCACAATATCGCGGAACACCAAAACTAAGTGTTTTTAAGTCGGCTGTTTTCACACATGGGCAATAACATAAAATTTATGGTACCGCTGACGCGATACAGCGTGAACGTGCGATTTGTTCTTCTAAAATCGCACCTCTTGTTCCGGTACCATTTCTCTGTGCAGTGCCAACCCATGAGTGTTTTCGAGCGTATCGCCATAAACGGCCGCGATTTGTTCAATATTATCATTAGAGCAGTTGTACCCGAGACAAAACACAAGCAAATTAGACATTTTTTTAAAAAACCTTTTACCTCCAAGAGAGTAAATTTTTCAGCATGAATTTCCTCCATGAATTTTTCAAATTGAAAAAATGTTTGGCGAATAGCGTACAAAAGATACCTTCTGAGCACCTCGATTGTGATAAAGCATGAACCCATAAATGACGATTTTTCCGTCGACCCTCCCTTTGTTTCCTCGCTTTTCTCCGATTAAAAAGCAGTGCCGCGACCAAAGCGCTACGTCTCTTGTCCGGGACACTTTACGACACATTAAAATCGACAAAACCGAATATTTACTTTAGTTCGCATAATTTTATGGTAACTAGTTATCGTTGTGTGTGAAAACTAAGTACCGTATTGCTACCATTTATTGCACGCTATAAATGGTACGGTAATGGTGCCGTGTGAAAACACACTTAGGGAACCCGATGCCAGAGTTTCTAATTTCCCACTATGATTTTTGCGTTTCAGGAAATTTCCCCCTGGGCAAAATTTACGCGGTGCCAAGAAACGAGAGCTGTTTTTTAACGTTCAAAAGCGTTTCAGAGTGAACTTGAGGTGCGCAAGCCAGGTCACGGAAGTGGCTCCCGCGCGCAGCTGCGCAGCCAATTCTACGTCGTTGACGCTGCTGTGCATCAATTGCAGCCGATCTTCGAATGTTGGCGGGTGACCGCCACAATCGACGCTCCTGTCAAATGTGAACTGACAAGTGCGAGTCGTTTTCTATACGCGGAAAGCGGTCCCATAGCAGAAATTCAACGCAGAATGAGCACCAAAGGGCTGGTGGAACGTGTGGACCGCCGCAATCAAAAGTTTTAACCAGGCCTGGAGGTGCGACAGACTGATGCCCTTGGAAACGTCGGTCGCTCTTCTTTAAATTTACCACCCAATCTCGGAGCATATTATACTGCCCGGTAACGGCTGTGATTAACGCATAGCGGTCACCAAGAGTAGAGGTTGCAACGGAGGCGCGCTGTGCAGTTGCACGACGCGCATCCTTGTCTCTCGCATTCGCTCTAAACAGCGACCAACTAAGGGACCGGTCCTGAAACTTCGAGTTCCGACCTATACCTTACAATACACCACCTACTTCTCAGTGGGGGCAAATACGAACACGTTTTTGTGTCCCTTAAATAGTAGAGTGCGTTTTTTTCTCTGGTGCGAGGGAGCCAAAGCCCGCTTTATCTCCCGGCGGTACTGGGACAAAAAATTCGATGTGCGCCTCTCATATAAAGCTTGATATTACTACATTTCCTTGTCGGTACTTACATTAGTTACGAGAGCGGTCGCAAATCTTAACAATAAAAAAAATCGTTTCCATGGAGACTTATTAAACAAATACGTTTTATTAAACGTTTTTTAATGCGATAGAAGTTGAGGAATTTATTTAAACGAACCTCAACAATCATGAAAAAAGCTTGAGCTTACGACTCAGTCTACTGGCCATCATGCTTCGGGTCTTCCTCTATGTTAATTTATTTACTCAAGGGGACCTCCAGCGAGATGAAACGTATCAAGTTACGATCTACGCTTATTTACTCGCCAATGCACTTATATTTTAGAGCCGCTGGACATGCTGGTCCTTAAACATATTACTGGTATGGCCCCTAGCTAGGCCAATGTCCTGGCAAGTTCACCTGGATAATAATCTATCTCTGTGAAAGACTTGCCTTCGTTTCAACGATGGTATGGTTACTGTCCTGTTGGTGAGGACTTCGCTGGTTTGATCTACGGACTTTAAATTTACTGAATGCATTTCCATCCTCGAAAGACGTAGAAAAATCGCAGCGCATTAAAGCACCGCTGTTAATCAACGATCAAGCAACTTGTAAGTATTGAGCAAGATTCGAACCCAGAAACGATCTGCGGAAATCGAAATATTCATTTACGGGAGAAAATTTTAAATTATTCAGTCTAATTAACCGATTAAATAATAGGTTTATGCCCCTGAGTGGAAAAATTATTACCGACCTGCTGTTGAACGCCCTCTAATAGTGGTAATCAAAGGGGCGTATCGTCATGCAATATAAGCCAAGGCACTTAGTTCATGCAATTTCAGTGAAGTGTAAAACGAATTAGAAAACTGTTTAATTGGCAGGAAAAGACTTAAATAAAAATTCACTACTTTCATGTGTGGGTTTTGCCATCTTGCAGAAAATAGACTTTTAATGTCGTTGGAAGAGTTCATGTCGAGCTTTCATTATGGCTCCAGAACTACGATTAACTGGCAAAAATTGTATCGAAATTAAACGGTTCAGAGGCCAAATGTACGCCAGAGTTCTGTTATTTCGAACTAAACCAATAAATATTTCAATGTTTACTTTAATACCTCAGTTTCATCCCGAATTTGTTTAATGTAAACTCTGTATTAACGCTCTGCAGCTACATATCAAATTCATATATCACGAAATTTAATTCTAATTAAGATGGGTTACACTGGCATGCGCACGCAATAATCGCACCGTCTCTCTCTATCGAATCAAACGAAATCGGTGATGATGATAATAATCATAATAATGAATTATGTATAGCAAACAAGGAAGAAGCCAACGTATGGAAGTGTTACAAAACCTATATGCAGGGTGGCCCATTTGCCTGAAGTAATGCCCGAAAGGGTGGTTCCGGGACAAGGCGGAGCTTTTTAGTGGGTAGACTAGAGGAGCCCCACGCTACTCGGCTGGCAAAACAACACAGTCGGGCGTGCGTAAAGGCATTTTTCTCTGCCAAAAAACAAAAAAAAAACAAAAAAAAACAAAAAGAAAAAAAAGAAAAAAAGAAAGGAAAAAAAGAAAAAAAGAAAGAAAAATAAGAAAAAAAGAAAGAAAAGAAAAAAAGAAAGGAAAAAAAGAAAGAAAAATAAGAAAAAAAGAAAGAAAAGAAAAAAAGAAAGGAAAAAAAGAAAAAATAAAGAAAAGAAAAAAAGAAAGGAAAAAAAAAAGAAAGAAAAAAAAAGTGGCTCATTTAAAATAGTCGACTTGAAATATCTTGAATGGAATTTTTTTTTTAACTCTGAAGCACGTCAGTTTTACTTTTAAAGGGGACATTTTCACATCGTAAATTCGTAGGTATAGAGTCATGCCTTAAACGAGGTGACAACCCCTTCAAGAATCGCAAACGTCACTAGGGGTCAAGTGGTTTCAACTCTCTTTACAAGCTTGCAGATTTTTTTTGTTCCCCCTTAAAATGTCACAAAAAAAACCGTTTTAAAATGTCGGTGAAGCATATCGAAAAAACAATGATTTTTGATTAATGTTTTATTTAATTAAGTGTTCTAATTGCGATCCATTTGTTTCCGCACAACAACAAAATCTTTGTTCAATCTCTTCCCGAACGTTTTCTAGAATTTTGGGATTAATTTCATCATGCGCTATCACTATGCGCTGGCGAATATCTTCTAAGGAGGTAGACTTCGTTTTATACACAATGGGTTTTGAATGACCCGATAAGGCAAAGTAAAACGGTGCTAAATCAGGCGATCTCGGGGGCCACATGATTCCTTTTTTTCCACCTGAACTAGCCTGACAGGTGCATCGTACCTCAATCTATTTTAAGATTTCATCTGCCGTCATATTGTGGATATCCTCGAAAACGACGATCAGATCCCAGAGAATGATGTATTTTTTCAAAAAGACATAATTCTTTGGATCAACATTTTAGCGAGCGCTCGATTGGTAGAAGAGATTTCACTGAATGGCCCCCAGGATCGCCTGATTTTACTCCATGGGACTTTTTCTTATGGGGTCGTTTACGAACCGTTGTTCATAAAACAAAATTTGGCTCTTTAGGAGGAGGATCTTCGCCATCGAATAGCGATGGCATATGGTGAAATAACGCCCTAAATGCTGGAAAACGTTCGGAAAGAGGTTGAACGAAGGTTTTATTATTGTATGGCAGTAAATAGGTCCCAATTTGAACATTTAATTAAATAAAACATTATTTCAGAATTTCTTTTTTGCGATATATTTCACCGATGTTTCAAAATGGTGTTTTTTTGCAATATTTAACGGCGGAGGAAAAAAATCAGCATACCGGTAGAGAACATTGGAAATTGACTTGATGTACCACTTGACCCCCGTGCCATTTACGATTCTTGAAGGGGTTGTCGCCCCGTTTAGGGGACGATTCTACACCTACGAATACACGATGTAAAAACGACCCCTTTAAAAATAAAATCGACGCGTCTCGGTGTTCCCCGAAAAAAATCTATTCAAGGTACTTGAGACGGGCTGTTTTAAATGGGCCACCCTGTGCACTAAAGAGTAATTCAAAAACTGTTGGTTCAATTTTCCATTAAAAATGATTTAACTATGATGGGCATTATCTTTTCATTAAACAGGCGTTTCTTGTGAGGAAACGATTAGAAACTCTAATTAACGATAATATTTACTTTAGTTATTATGTTAGCTCCGGTAAGGGTAATTACATAAATATAATTACTGCATTATCGGAGCAGTTCTTTGAGTGGATTACGATGGTGATGTAAGTTAGGATGAAAAAGCAACTTTCCATTTTTTCTTCTATGACGAATTTGAATGATTTCATTTTAGTGTTGGTTGTCAAAAAACCGAAAATAGTGATAATTGATAAAATTATGAGGATACGCGCACAAACGTTTCCACGATTTCGAAGAGTTTATGATGGAAAAATTAAAATGGATCTCCATTTTATACCGGATATTGTCGGTGTACCAAAGCGAATCAAAGGATTGGGAAATAAATCGAATTTTAAAGGAGTTTTTAGGACCGAACACGCAGTACATGCAAAACTTACGAGCGCAAAACAACAAAATCAAAAACGCCCAAAAATTTAATATACAGGGCACCTCGGTGATTCGGTTCCAAAGCGGCATCCCCGTTACGGTTAGAGATACTCGAAAATGCTTTGGGGCTAAACTGTTTGGTTCGGTGAAACGCATTACACGGCGAGGCCGTTTTTCCTATCTCCAGTTACACGGGAACTCAACGTCAACTTCCTTACTTCAAATGGAACACCCTGTATAATTTAAAATTTTTGGAGTCCACACATTAAGGTGATCAAACAACTACTTTGCCTCCCTACCTCTGGACCTTCCGTTCAAGTGGCGTATGCGGTTTTTAGCTGCGCAGAGCTCAGAAACGTGCAGGTTTCGTTTACCCTCCCAACACCACTAAGAGCTCTGCGGAGGGATTCACTATAACCATTCTTAAACGAAATTTCAATTACGTGTAAAGTACAAATTTTCAGAGGAACTTCCACTTAAACATCCCAGAATTGTTTCATTTTTTAGCCAAAGTAGAATTCGGTTTCCATGGTAATGAGTGAACGCGACTGTTACTAGTGACTACGCTTTTGCCAGAAACTGGCCATACTGCTTGGAAAATTAAGAGAGATACTTCGAATTCTTGTTAATCAATGTGAAAACTGGCTAATTTCATTGAGAACGGTTAATGATTCCGCAGACACGTTGTCAGTATTAGAAGAGCGTAAACGAAGTTAGAGCTACGGTCCTGAGCTCTCCGAAGCCAAAAATCGCATATGGCATCTAAACGTACGGTATGGGGATGAGGAGACCTGATCACTTTAATATGCGATTCAACTGCAAATATATACAGGGTGTTCCATCTGAAGTAAGGGGGTTAACGTTGACTTCTGGCAGAACCGGAAGTGGCAAAACCGGTGAAGTCCCATAATATAACGGGTTTCATCCAACCGAACAGGTTGTCCCCAGAATGTTTCCGAATACCTCTAATTGTACCGGAGATATCGCCTGCTAAGAGAGTTACTGAGTCGCCCTGTATAAAATTCGTGGCGAATATGAGAAATTTTACGTTGGCTAAAGCCTTAAAAAAGATGATCAAAGAACGTCAATACTGCATTAAGCACAGATGTGCACGATGAAAGAAACATATGTCGAATTAGTAGTATCCACCCGGGAGAGTTGTAAGACTACAAAAGAATCAATACTTCCATTCGGCACCGCGTTGAACAATAGATATGCTCATTGAACAATGAGGAGTTTTTCTTGATCAGTATGCCAAAACTCCACCCTCAAGGTTGGCAATGCCCGGCTTCTCCGGATTCCGGAAAGCGCCCGGAAAAGTCGCATTTCAAAATAATACATTATGGACCATACCTGCTCTCCTTTATCTCGTATATTTGTCTACAGTTTGCGCATCGTGAGACATGAACGGCAGAAAGCTCATTCGATTGAGTCATTTGACGGAACAAAACATTTGAGGAAAATTAGATTTTACCCTTCCGGCCATTCCGGAAATTCGGTTCCGACAGGTCCGGAAAGAAGCTTAGTATTAATGTCAAACTTTCCTTTCTGTGTACAATTGCCACAATCCTTCCTTTCACCACAAGGTCCTTGGACCGACTACCAGGAGAGGCCGCATAAAATTTGTTGCTAGAGATAACTAAAATTATTTAGCAACGAGAACGTAACTTCGCAACTTTTCGACCAAGTCGCGGTTGAAACGGTGAAAAAACTCCCGAAGCTTGGGCTTTTCTGCTTGAAGTAGTCCCATCTAACTCCAATTAACAAAGATGTACTTCGCTAAAACTCGGAGCTCGAAAGCGAACTCTAGAACTCGAAACTCGACGCCAGAGATCGATTGACCCACATCGTGCGCCCCAAAGGGGGAGTTTCACACTATCCGGGTTACCGCGAGTCCATTCACCCCGCATGAGAAGTGTATACAGATCGAAAAAACAACAATTATTATTAATAAATATTAATAAAAAGGCGAAAAACGTGGAAACATTAACAAATGTCCGAATTTTAAATCGTTAAAGTCGGGCCACTTCGGCTAGATTAACTTAAATCCGAACAAAAACACGAACGTTGAATCGAACCCGGAAGAATTTCCATTTCTGTAATCGGTTAGGAAACGCACTAGTTTCGTTACAGTAGCCATTTCCGCAAGGTGGTTTTGTCCACTGATCAAGACTTTGCGGGACGAGCGACGCGGCACGAGCCGCAACAAATACCATTTCCTAACGAGTTTCGCCACACGATCTTTCCGCAATTTTCTCGTGCAGTTCTATAATGACATGAGAAATCACGATAAATTGGCATAAATCTGAATATACTCAATCCGTATGCCTGGGCCATTGTAATTGCTGGTGGATTTGCTTAACGAGTTATGAAATGAAGCCCGGTCTCGTTACGTAAGCAGTCACGAAATGAAAGCCGTTTAGTCGCCGCTTTATTTGTCAAAATGAGACAAATGTGGTTACATGCGCGTTTCAAATCGAAATGATTATGACGAGGCCGTGAGTCTGTTGATTAACCAAAGGGCTATATGAGAACCTTACCGCACACGTCATGATGTTAGATGCCCAAGGGAAACGTACGTAACATGTACATTTCATTTTTCTCCTTGGTGAAAACGTGCGATTTATGCACCTCTGCTCGATTTTGATTTATTCCCTAATAATTTATGTTTTTTTGCTGTTTTTTAGATATTTTGCATTGTATGCGTAATCGCAATAGTGTTTTCGTCCGAGAACTGGCTGCAGGCTGCAGCTGAAACTGGCGATCGATCACGGTTTATCGCAAAAGAACGAAAGATAACTTTTATCGAGTGTTTATTCACAGGGTGATTTTTCAATTCGGGTTTTTTTGTTCCTCCGCCACTTTCCCAAAGTTTGAGTACTGATCGTGCCGCAGGTGTTAGATGTTAATTCAGGTTAGTTCGGGTTAGTTTTTCCTTATTAACAATGCAAGAACATTTATAATTTAGCATAAAAATATAAAACAACTGAAAAGTGTTAACAAACAGGTCGTTCCTGGGGTCCCAAAAAAATTCGGACGTTTTTAGCGAGTCACAGTTTTGCCCATGAGACTTTGTCTTGTGTTGCAACAGCGCTCCACGGCCCTTGCCAAAGTTGCCCTTAATGCTCGTATGCATTTTTGAGGGGCAAAAATGAGCAAAGCTGCAAATAGGGCGAGTATCACCTTCGGTTTACGGCATTTCGTCATTTTCAACTTAGAGAAAAAGTCATCTCGCAGGAAAATTGGCGGAAAACTTAATGTGAACAAGGGGCGGACATTATTCACCGGTGGAAAGTCGAAGACAGAATTGCTTCTGTCGAACAAACTGACCCTCCGGAATTAACAAGCGCCCGAGAAGAACGACATGTCATGAAAACTATTAAGGAAAATCACGGTATTAGTGCCCTTAAACTGAAAGTAGCTCTGGAAAATCAAACTGGTAAAAAGGTATCTCCAGAAGCTATACGAAGAGGCACAAGAGCAAATGGTGTTGGCGGTGGGGTTCCCAGGAGAACGCCATGGCTCAATACCGAAAACGAGGACTTCAGAAACGAATTTGCATCGGAGATGATTTTGAAAATCGGAAACACATAATTTTTGCCGATGGGCCAAAATTCCACATATTTGAGTGCCATGGACGACAAATGACACGAAAGAGACCCAACGAAGAACTGAAAACGAGCAATTCACGTCCCGCTGTGAAACACGGTGGCTGACCAGTAACGATCTGGGGCTGCGTTTTAGCCAAAGCAGTTGGGGAATTAGTGTTCATTTATGGAACAATGAACAAAATTATTTATTTAAACATCTTAAAAAACAATTTGTTGAAAATTACCACTGATGTGGGAGTTCAAGGGGGTTTGAAGTATTGTCAAAGAATGGATGCTCTGCAACTGTCCAAAAGTTCGAGAAACCTCCGGATCTTGATCCAATGGAGAATGTGTGGCACCAGCTGGACTTCCAAATGAGAGAATATTTAATAATAAATAAAAATGAGATGAAACAAATTTTAATGGAGGAAAGGCGCAACGTTGACCATGATTTAATTAAAAAAATTGGTTCGTCCATGCTTAACGGCTATCGGCCGTTATAAACAATCAAGAAGGACATACGAAATATTAATTTTTTCTTTACTTGTTTATTGTTTGTTAAGGTGTTCGAAAATTTTTGTTATTTCAAAAATGTGTTGTCCTTTATATTTTTTTCGATTTTTGAAATTTTTTGTTAATGTTAAATACACTTTTGCATTGTTAGAAAGCAGAAACTGACACCAAACATGTACCAAAGTCCCGTTTCCTAACTGTTTGTTTTCATTATCACTGCAGGGGGTTAATTAAGTACGTGCAGATATTTTAAGGGATGAATCTCTGACCGATTCCAATACAAAAAGTTTTTATTAACATATGGCCGCAACGGCTCCTTTTAAGGGATACAGAGTGTTTAAATTTAAATTTGGTTTCCTGTGAACGTTTTTGGACATAGATGAGTCAATCGGACGAAATTTAATAGATAGTCCCCAAGAGCACTCTTTTGAATAAAACTAAATGTACAATAATTTCCTTAATACCGAAGTGGCCTACAGAGTGGGGCGAAAAAGTCAGGGACAATTTAAACGTGATGAAACCCGGCACGTGGCGCCCTCTATCAGCAATCAAAAAACTTTGGGTTTTGCATCATGAAAAAACCCGCGAATATTAAATTTCATCGCATCGACTCATCTGTGTCCAAAAATATCCGCAGGAAACCAAATTAAAATTAAAATTTATACACCCTGTATCTCTCAAACGGAGCCGTTGCGACTAACCATATGTTAATGGGAGCTTTTTGTATTGGAATCGGTCAGAGATTCATTCCCTGAAACATCTGCACGTACTTAATTAACACCCTATACATACAAAAGAAGGTTCTAAGTGTCCGAGTACTTTACGGAGTCACTGTATATATTGGATGAAGCTTTGCAGGCATTAACAGCTACAGGTGCAACAACGGACTGTTTTTAAACCAAAAATAGAAAGCTTCTTGAAAAAGTTCAAATTTTGACTAGTAAAAACGGCGCTGTTCTCTTTGCAATGCTCACTGAAATATGAACGGATGAGCATTCTTAGGTTTTTGCTAGTTTTGCAGAATGCTCAATTCTAGGATTAATTTCGTTAAAAATGCTTGTAGAAGCAACTCCCCAACTGAAGAATTGCCCTTCATAGGCAAATTTCATGTAAAAGGTAGAGTTGCTGGTAAGTTCCGAGTTAGGCATGGGGCATAGAATCGATCAATAGCACGATTTTTAAATGAAACTTTTGCATCAAACCTACCTCTGGTGTTTGTCGCAGAATCTGCAATTTTCTGGAATGCTTCTAGATATGCCGTTACAGCAAGTATTGTAGCCCTGAAATTTGAAGAAAACGGCAAATATAAAATCGTATTGGTATTATACGTATAAATTTGAAGCAATAGGTCAGACTACAGTGTCGCGCATTAAGCAGTGGCGGCAGCCCGGTCAGGGTTTTATTTTATTGTTAAACTTTTCCGATAAAACGGCTTCTCGGGCAAAATTTAAAGCTTTGACTTGCACATGAAATTACTCATTAACGGGAAGTTTAAAATACGTTTTGTGTCGAGCAAATGAAATTCAGACAAAATGGAAACTGAGAAAGTTGACTAGTTTGAAGTGAGACGATTATCATAAATTGTATTTTTTATTAAAAATTATTTTTTTAATTTTTTTATTTTTGGAGTACCGGGAATTGAGCTTTGTGAAGTCAGTCAATTAGAGGGGAACATCTCCTTTTTTTTGAGCCACCATGTACTTATTTAAAGAGTGAAAATGGCTATTTCGTATATTGGCATTTGAAAATATTGTTAAAAAAGTGATTAAAAAAAAAAAAAAAAAAAAAAATTGTGTTTAGACATAAAATTTCGATTTTACAAATTAATTATAATACATTTTCTTTATGAAATATAAAAAAAAGTCATTTAAGTGAAAACTATACAGGGTGTCCGGAAATGACGTCGAAATATTTTAGGAGATGATTCTATAGGTTAAAATAATAAAAAAGTTCTTATAAGCACACCCCAAAAATGCTTCTTAAAGGGGCCAGAACCCTTTAAAGGACCTTTGAAGATGTTTTTTCGCGATATTTTCAAAACGGTTTTTTGTTTTAAAATTACGAAATTCGGCATACTTCAATAAGTTAGATTGGAAAAACTTTCTTTGTTTTAACAATTGCAAATTTTTTGTCAGGGGCGTCACATACAGGGGATCTTCTACGTAAATTTCGCCTTAACTTTTTCGTCTGCGCGACTCTCTCTTTTACTGAAAAGTATTGAAGAATCAGGAATTCGACTTCAAAAATGAAAAATTGCCACAAACGAAAGCGTCAAGGCAAGGTTCACGTAGGGGACCCTCTGTATGTGACGCCCCTGGCTAAAATTTGCGATTATCAACGCAAAGCAAATTTCTCCATTTTAACTTATTAAAATATACCGAATTTTTTAATTTTATTATAGCACAAACCGTTTCGAAAATATTGCGAAAAAAAGACATCTTCAGAGGGCCTTTAAAGGGCTCTAGTCCCTTTAAGGAGAATTTTTTGGGGTGTTTTTATAACAACTTTTTTTTTATTTTAACCTCTAGAATCACCTCCTAAAATATTCCAACGTCATTTCCGGACACCCGGTATAGTAGGTTTTTTTTAATGACAAATGGCCTTTTGAACGGCATTTTCAAATTCTGTGTACATCATTGTACAAAATGGCCATTTTAGATTTTTTAATTCACGTATGGTGCTCGGTTCCCACTGGATGACCTTTTTTTAATTATCATCTAGCTTATTAGCGATGCAACGCTTCTTTGCTTTGATTTGGTCACGCGCAATAGGGTGGTCGTTGCGGAATTGCACCAGTCAAGGAAAAAATCTAAAAAATACTAGCAAAAATAACAAAATGTTCCATTAATATGGGAAAAAAATGGAGACTGGCAGGATAATTACAATATTTTTGCTCCTTCAAGGGCCGTGACTTCCTAGCGGACCCCGTGTTTGAGAACAATGATTTCCAAGGTGTACGAAGCCAGGACGGAAATGTTACATTTTGTGACTGTCGTACCAATGGAGCAATGAAATCAAAGTTCAAACATCAAGGTTGAGATCCACCAAGAGATAAATAATATCAAAACTATGGAAAGTGCGGATGCTTCGATCCGGTCTACTGCTGAGCCAGATTTTCTCTCAAGTTTCTATAGTGATACTGGAAATTGTTTGTATTTTTCCCAATAGATCAGTCAATATTGGCCAAAAAAAAACAAACAATTGAGGCTTATTCAGGATCGGGTCAAGTCTCTTCATTCATTTAAGTCATACGTAGACTTTGACCAGTATTTCCAAACCAAATCGCATTTTTTGCTGTTTACGCCCATTTCACTTTTGATATGTATCAATTTCGATCAATGATGACCACAGAACAGATTCGCTCGGCAACTTCTCATTTTTTGTAATTTTACTGCTTTCTCCATATTAATCGTGCCTACTTCTGAATAAACGTTAAAATTTTCAAACCTTTTATGGCAGAAAATGAATTTATTCAATTAAGGCAGTAGAGCACCTATTCACTCGTTCGGCTCAAGAAAGGCTTCAACCGTAACCTGAATAGCAGTATCTTGACCACCAGCAGATTTACCAACTACTTCATTTCCCAATCGAATTGTTTTCTATTATCTTATAAAACCAAATAATTTTACTTATAACGACTTACTTTAACGAGGAGTGGAGCTTGGTGGCTTTTGCAATAAGATCCTCCCACAATGGCATGCCATTCTGAAACAAAACGTTCTTCATCAGCAAGAATTGTCTTGAAATTTAAATTCTACATTAACCTCCTGCCACATTTGCATGCACTTTTGGAGGTCTGATGATGGTACAAACAGATCATTGTTTTTAATGACACAATTACAATTTGCTGTTAACCATCGGTTGTTATCGAAATTGGAACAAAATTCATCACTTGGCCTCGAAGGAATATCAAAATCTTGATGGAAGCGAGCTCGACAGTAGATTAACAAACAGGTTGGTCTAGGAGGAGATGCACGAACTTCAATATGTTACTCTACATTCAATTCTAAGGAAAAAGGGCCTATAAACATATGCCTGGAAATGGTTTGTTGAACATATACACGGAGATAAATGATAATTTTGGATTTTTTTTTAAGTGTTTCAAAAACGGCATTTCAAAGAACTTGTCATTAGATGACATCTTTTGCCATGAAACTAAATAAAATCTATAGGCAGCGGCCGTTTGAAAATCCGCAGCAAAACACCGTGTCAGCATAGTGATTGTGAGTAAGGAATTTTGGTATTCTTAGATTGTCCATTCAAAGGCAAATTTACACGACAAAACTGCTAAAAACTAAAACAATATTATGATTTGAACGTATTACTGCCTCCAAAAGGAACTTAAAAATGTCGAAATGCCGACTATCATAATACACGTGTTAACTTGGTCATCTACCTTTGTTTCAGTAAAATGGGAAGAGATTTCAAAAATCAGAAAATCGCGTTAAAAAAAAAAAAGTGGCGTCCCAATTTTTTTTATTGTAGCAATTGGTGTTACGCACGCCACTGCTTGCAAATTTTATTCACTTCCATCGCGAAAGATGCCTTTTAATGAGGAGGTCCCTACCAAATTTCGTTAAAGAACCTTTAACGAAATACTCAAAAAAATATATTTTTTTGAAAATTGGCATTTATCTCATTCCACGGGGCGGTCCAAATCCGATGTGCTATTATTGCTAATTCTTAAACGGTCAGAGCTACTGGGTGGGCCAAATTACGAAAAATGTGCCAAATTTCATACTCTTCTAAGAATTTTAAACAATGTTGCCAAATGATTTTCAGTTTGTGAGTTATTATGAAAAAACTAGAGGTTTTTTATTAAAACGTCTGATACAAAAACTTCGTAGTTTCCTTGTGTCTACAAGCCAGCAAATTTCAAAATTTTAAATGTTGCTTAGTTCATGAGACAATGATAACTCGACGTTTTTAAATACGGACCTGTCCATTTTTTGGCCCTTTTTAAACGTTCTTACCAATGATGTATCACAAGATAGAAATATTCGACGTTTTTTTGAAATACTTTTTTGAAAATTTCGTAGTTTGAAAACTCTGAAGTTTTTGTATCAAACGTTTTGATGAAAAAGTTTTCGATTTATTTAGAAAATTTAATTTGACCGAATTTTAGTTTTTTCATGATAAGTCACAAACCAAAAATCGTTTGTCGACATTGTTTACAGTTCTTAGAAGAGCATGAAATTTGGTACATTTTTTCTAATTTAACCGACCCTGTAACTCTTACCGCATAGGAAATAGTAATGACGCACATCGGACTTGGAACACCCTGTATGTCCTCCTTGGCCTTTCCGAATATGTTCATAGGAACTTTTTGTTTAGAATTAAATGTAGAATAAGATGTTCAAGTTTGTACATGCCCCCCTGACACACTATGTAAATTTAGGGCACCATCCCTGCTTTGGGGCCTATGTAAAATATCTGAAACGCGATTTTCAAGCCGAATAGTATATACTATTTTTTTTATATGTCTGTTTCAAAAAGAACTAAAGCAGGTATGGAGATCCTGTTATACTGAAACCCACGTAATTTTTAAATGTAATCGCTATTTTTAAAACCAAAGATCTTGGATCAGATCCAAAAGGTGTAAATTCAAAGAAAGTAAATAGATTGTCTAGCGAGCATCCGATACTGGAAATTCTATTGAATAGCTAGTATAACCTAATGGTTTGTTTACAGTTTGTTACGACTAAAGATGATACTTATCGAGACAATAAAAGTTCTTATGTACACTAAACTTACTACGTATTTAGTAGTATCGACTCTTTCGATTTGCGTGTTGAACAGCTTTTGAACATTTCAACAATGTTATCTAGGACAAAGCATATTAGACTTAACTCACTATATAATGGTAATCTACAAAGCATTTAATAATATACAGGGGTATGCAAAACGACAGCAGCGCCAACGGCAGTTTTGCAAAGGGTTGATCATTAACTTAGGTTATGTTTTTGGGAATCACAGATGTCAGGCGTTCTCACGACACCGTATCTGGTCTCGAGTGAGTGCAATTACAGACACTTTATGTTGAAACCCTTTTGGGATTCCCCCATTTATGTGGATCTCGTATGCATGGACCTGTGCCAAAAAGTAGCACCGTTGACAGTCGTACGCATTAAAATACTACGTAATTTCATTATTTCATACATCATTCGTTTCATTGATTCATGACTTAAACGTTTCAAAGGTAAATATAACTTAAACGGTAAGGTTGGGCCGGGCATCGATGATTTTTGGTCGAAATAGTATGGGTGGAAAGGTTCGTTGTATGACAGATAGGCAAAAAGGATTTTAGCACGTAGAAATGAAGGGAAAAGTTATACATTTATCCAAAATGTATTCAAATGTTCCAACGTAATGATTAGCAATTCCGTGAAATTTGTAAAAACCCTAGAAACACGTGATAAAAACAGAAAAACTAGGTCAATAGATGCTAGAAGTATGCAGAGGGTGGCGAAAGTGCCTTTTTTCATAACATCTAAACGAACAAAAACACAAATTGGAGTTAATGTGAGCACCTCTACAGTATGGAGGTGCCTGGCTGAAGCAAATTTGCAAGGGAGAAGTCCAAGGAAAGTTCTGAAACCAGCTGACAGACAGATCTCCAACGGCCTAAAATTTGCAAGAGAGCGTGCCCCTTAGCCCCGTCTAGATGGAGGAATATTCTTTGATGAAACAACTCAAAAATTGTTCTTTTCGGTTCTGCTGGTCAGAAACATACGTTAGAAGACCGCCACAATCTCAAAAAGAGACCCGAAGTATACCCGGAAAATGCATCCTCCATAATGGAACTGGGTTGTTTTTCGTATTATGGCAAAGGTCCGATACATCGCATGGACCACGTTGACATCCTGGAATATGTAATGGATTCTTATGCCGACGACAATGTGCCCATCAAACGGTTCTTCATGCGGGATGATGATCCTAAACACACGATCAGAAGGGCACGGGCATGGTTTGCCGACGATAGGGTTGAGGTTTTGAAGTGGCCTGCTCAATTCCCGGACCTCGACCCCATTGAGCATTTGTGCGCAAATGTGAAAAAAAAGTTTCTGCAACAAAACCGACCAATAATGGAGATCTGTGGAAAATTGTCCGGGATACATGGAATGCAATTTCAGTTGAGAGGTGCCAACGTTTGTTCGGCTCAATGCCGAGGCGTTAGGCCATTATTGCCCAAATGGGTACAATAGAAAATATTAATATTAGTTTACTTGAATTCGTGTATTTTTTAATTTTAATATTTTATTTTTCATTTTTTCCAACTTTTAAGAAAAACTGCAATTTTTTTGACATTTATTTTCGACGCAAAAATATATATATTTTTTTATTTGAATAAAGAGTTTTTCCACAACTCGTTTTACTTTTTCTTGCATAATTAGGGAAATTTTCTGATTCTTAAAAAAGCAATAAATTATTAAAGTTTGTTAAAAAGTAAAGAAAGTTCGTTAAAAATGACCTGCGCACTGCCGTTATTTTGCACACGTCTGCACATTATGCTACTAATAGGTACATACAAATGAATAACTAACGCTATTAACTTATCTTTTACACTTTAATAACTACAGCGGCAACTTCATTCCCTCTGAGGAGGGACTAATGTGAATCAATAACTACCAAAGTCTTTAAAAAAGTGTAATTCCCTTTGAGCGATGATCAAATTAAGCTACGAAGGTATAAAAATACGGAAATTTGCACCATATTACTATTTCCGCTCCTTAATACTCGTAGATAGCCTTCATCAGAAGACTTAAGTAGGTATTTCGTTAGCTCGTTCTTCGACTAATGCCCAGCTGAGATACTGAAGATTCACTGAGGCATCTGATTGCTGTCGTAGACGTCTCCCAAGCCCATCCCCTAAACGCTCTATAGGATTAAGATCGGGATTGCGAGCTGGCCATTGCAGTCCTCCAGGTAACCATTCGCCGCGTTTACAACGAGTGAACGCGCGTTGCCGCACCTTAAAATGAAATCGTCGCCAATGAAAGGGAAAAGGGGCACTGGGTAACCTCCCACGGCTGGATGCAGGGAGATCAGTCTTTGTTGCCAAAGTGATCCCTCACTAAGCCATGACTGAACCACCTCCGTATGGAGCATGTTCTCTGATACTGCAGCGATCAAATCGCTTCCTCGCCTTCTCCACACCCGAACCTGACGATCACACGGAAGTAGAGAAAATCTGGATTCACCTGTGAACATGACTCAAGACCTGTCGTTTCCATGTTAACTAGTGAGCCGTTTTTTCCTATTGAGTTTATTAACGTCGAGTGAGTGTTAACAAGTTTTTTGGATGTATCATACGTAAAATCATTCATTAACGACGGCCTCTCTGGATCTGCGATTTTTCATTACTGCACGATTAGATAGGTGTCGCGATTGGTTTTCCGCGTCACGTGCATTTAACCAATCACAACACGTGTCTTACCACGTGATCGGTATCTGTAATTTCTTTGAAGGTTCCATATTTTCAAATAGGGATTTTCATGCTAAGGCTGAGATGAAAATCTATTTAGAGTAACTACTTTTAAATTGATTCAGTCGACGGAAAATGATGTAACCAACACACATATATTACTGACCGATTAGTAATCTCGACTTTATTGAGGCGTTCGCTACGCCCGCATGTTAAATAGTCTCGATTGTTAATCGACGTCATTAATGGACCTATGCGTTAAATAGCTATTAATTTTTTAGTAGTACAAAGTTTCGGTTTCCCTATGTGCCGGACGAACCTCGATATTATTAAATTGATTTGGCGAATACTCATTATGCACTTGTAACAAAACACGTTGATGATACTGAGCTAATATATTATGCGTGCTAAATAGAGCGCATCTTTAAATCTTCTGTAAAGTCTGGTTATAATTAGAACATACGTTCTAGTACACGCAATCATTACTTAAAGCCGGAATATTTCGGCTGCAGAATATTGAATAATCAAGGAAAGCGAATTAAATCATGCAGTTCCACTCGACAATGGCTTCGCTTAAAACTATGTAACTGAGTACGTATAGTCAGAAGTACTCTTCATTGGCAGATCTGATCAGCTTTGAGTCATGATAGTTGGTGAAGATGTTTCCGCCTAAACGTTCAGCAATGGTTAAAAGGGTTAAATCTGTGCGCTCGTGTGTTCAAGTCAAAGCAGATGGGAACTTGCAACTACATTAATTATTGTTTATGCAATGTTCACACCTAAAAATATGAAAATGACTGACACAATATGAAAATGACTGACATAATATGAAAATGACTGACATAATATGAAAATGATTGACATAATATGAAAATGACTGACATAATATGAAAATGATTGACATAATATGAAAATGACTGACATAATATGAAAATGACTGACAAAACATGAAAATGATTGACATAATATGAAAATGACTGACATAATATGAAAATGACTGACAAAATTTGAAAATGACTACAGATAAATCTATTACGTGATTTTTTGAAATCGCGGAAGGCATATCGTTTCATTTCCAAAAAAATATATACCAGGTGATCTATTAAAAAAAAAACAAGATTTTCGACACTCACCGGTTCAACTTGACAATAGATTCTGATGATTCAAAGGAAAATATCAATCTTTGCCGATTAAAAGATTTTTATAAATATCCAGTGGCGTAAATACGGTGAATTACACTGTACATTTTTTATTTGTTTAGGTGTTTCAATTTCAAAGTTGCCGGGAAGCGTTTCTGGAAAATCAGATGTTTTTTCTTATAAACAAAGATTTATTAGAGATACGATAAATCTCAAACTTCGCAATTCTGAGTTTGATTCGGTCAGCGACACTGACGAGCGTTTATACGGCGAAAAAATCTGTTAGCCACGGGGGATCAAGATTTTTATGAGATGGATTGACATATACAAAGTGTATGCAAAATAACGTCCGAGCTCCTTAGTAGCCCCGGGAACAAGTCGTTCGAAAAAATGTTTCTCTCAGCGTGCGGTAAAACGGCTTTGCCGCCCGCACACACACAGCAGCGGACAAAATTAGAGCGACTTTTTTTATTTCCCAATAAATAAACAAGTGCACTTGTTTACTAAATTCAGTGCTTATCATACGTCTCTATGAAAGCATACCAAGAAAGTTTTTTAGCATTAGTCGCCATATTTGTTTATTGCAAGAGTACCAAATAATTTTTTGTGAAATTCCTCAAATATTTCCTGGACAAAATTAGAACGACTTCCTTCACTTATCAACAGATGCGCTATTGAAGAGTGTCAATGTCTTGAGTGCATTCAATTTAAGTTTTTAAAATGGAAGGAAAAGATCATTCGAGCATACAAAAGTGGCCGTTCACAAAAAACAATTAGTGACCAATTTAACGTTTCTGAACAAGTAGTTTCCAAAATCGTTAAAACTTCCAATATTCGCTGAAAGGTAGTTAATTCAAAACGAGGAGGTCGACCTAGGAAAACCAATAAAAAAACTGGACCGGCGCATTAAAAGGCTAATCCAGAAAGAACCAAAGAAGTCCTCAACTAGTATTCTGGCAGACCTAGGAGACGTAGAAGTGTCTTCGAGAACGATAAGACGTAGATTGGTCGAAGCCGGACTTCCAGGAAGACCAGCGAAAAAAACATTTTTTCAAAAAAAAAAAAGGGACGCAAGGATGTTGTCCCCTTTACTGGACGTTTAATGATTGGAAACGGGTGCTTTTTAGTGACGACTCGACATTTAATTCATTTGGAAGTGACGGGGCAAATTACGTACACAGACCCAAAGGCAAAAGACTGGACCCAAAATATGTTTCAACCACTGTTAAACATGGAGGCGGTAGGGTCATGGTTTCGGGTAGCTTTTCGTTCTATGGAATGGGTCCAATTACACAAATCGAGGGAACCATGGACCGGCTCGCCTATTTAAACATCTTTGAAAACCCTATGCTGAATGGGAAATGCCCCTGAAATTCATTTTCCAACGTGACAACCACCCCAAACACACCTCCAAACTGGTGAAGCAGCAGTGGCTGATGAGCGAAAAAATTGTGGTCCTGAAATGGCCACCGCAATCTCCCGACTTAAATCCCATTGAGAATTTGTGAGAGATTGTGGCAAGGCTAATTGGAGCCAAAAATTTTTCGAACAGGGCCTTATTGGCTTATGGCAACATGTCAAACAAGAGACAATTGATAATTTAATTCGATCAATGCCTGAAAGATGTGGGGCAGTTATTGCCAATAAGGGTCGTTGGACGAAATACTAATAAAGTAGGATCAATATCTTTGAAAAATCAACCACCAATTATGAAATATTTGTAGAGTCGCTTTAATTTTGTCCACCACTGTATGAGTCGATAAAAAAAATATTGTTCCAAACACGTGACTAGTGCAATCGCTTTCTCGGCTAATTTCGCTTTTCGCAGAGCACCTCTGTGAATTGCGTGCGGCAAAGTAACACTTTCCGCACTCGGAAGGTAAAAAAAAACGTAACCTTTACCACTCCCCGCAGGACGAGCTCGCAAAGTTGAAATGAGAATTTACTTTATGTTTCTGCAGTTTTTTAAATGGCAAATTTTTACTAGATACGTCAAACACCATCAAATCTCATAACACTGGTATATTGACGTTTGAATTGATTTAATCAAGCTGCAAAGCCCCTGGGGTGGAACAGGATACGTTAAACACACATTACTGTCAAACCAAATATTTTTTAACGAAATTACATGGTTTATTGCTTCAAAACATGAAACGGGGGTCATAAATACTTGACTAAATAGTTAACCAATTCTTTACAGTTGCAATATCAGAATCTGAGAATTTCGTAAATAACGCTGATTGCGTATCTTATTTAATTCGTCCAGCTTTGGGTCGTACGAATATCCACCCCAAATATCGAATTTCCAGCCCTTTTTTGTTTAGACAAACCCGATATTCCCTGGTGAACGCATCATTCGATCCAACGATGTAGAAGAACTGGATGTAGCAGACCATTGCCGGCACCCCAACGAAATTGAATCTACTTTTCGAACGGAAGGCCGCCACGCGTTAGTGGAGGGAAAGATGCGTCGCGCGCCGCCGCAATCGCGACACATCCGTCATAATGACGTCACTTCCTCGAATATCGTCTCTACGAATTAATGTCGAATTTTCGAAGAAGGGCGGGCTAAACAGTAAAAGAATACAACACGGCATCTATTACTTCTAGATCGTTGGTCGTGTCCACAAGGACAGTATGATATCGTCGCTTAAAGATAGTGAAACAAACAACCGTTCGATTCATATCCTGCATGTATAATGGATATTAACGGATCCCATTTCACTAATAGGTATTAGATGTAACTTAATTTTTGTTGAATAACTTAATACGTAGTGGGAGTCTGTTCCTACGTATCTCAGATGTCTCTCAAGATAGAAAAAAATATTTTTTTGTAGAAAGTTGTCAATACTGTCGTAAATTTTTAAAGTGGCTTAACGGGAAAAACTCAGAAGCGAGCTCTTGAAATACGCATGACACAAACATTTTTTTTTGCAACAGGATATCCTATACAGGGTGTTCCAAATCCCATGTGCTATCATAGCCATTTCTTAAACCGTAAGAATTCGGGTAGGTCAAATTAGAAAAAATTCACCAAATTTCGCGCTCTTGTAAAAGCTGTAAACAATGTTGCCAAATCATTTTTAGTTTGTGAGTTATGAAAAAACTAAAGATTTTTCATCAAAACGTTTGATACAAAAACTCCATAGTTTTCTTATGTCTACAAACCAGTAAATTTCAAATTTTTAAATGTTTCTTAGTTTTTGAGACAATGACAGCAACTTGAGTTTTTTGAATACTCCCTGTACAGTTTTTGATCATTTTTCAAAGTCCTTAGTAGCCTCTTTACAATGATACATCACAACATGGAATTTTTTGACGTTTCACTTCAAACAAAATAATTTTGTATTTTTATCTCAACAAGCTAGGCCGGCCCTGGATTTGTAAATAAAAAATCCATTAACTTCATTTTTGTTTAGTAAGCTTAGCAATTGGTGAAATGACTTGCCAGGCGACCTCCCCCCCGGGCTTATGAGAAATTTTGAGTATTATCAGCAGGATGGTGCTCCTGCACATCGAGAACGTCGTTGCGTTAGGTTTTTGAATAATTTGAAGCCGAATCGTTGGGTTGGGAATTACGGTCCCATTAACTGGCCAGCACGGTCTCCAGATATAACCCCTATGGATTTCTCCATGTAGGGTTAAATCGAAGATCAGATATATCAAACAACATCCCGGAAGGCGGAGGAACTTATACAAAAAATTCCAACTACTTGTCAAGAACTAACTTCTCGTATGTTAAATTTTTTTTTTTATTTTCAAGATTTTCTTTTTTATGCTCGACACTGTCTTCGTAATAACGGAGGTAATTTTGAACACTTGTAATTAGTAAAAATTATAATGATAATGACTGTCGATTGTATCATATTAGTTTTACATTTGATTGTTAAAAGATTTTTAGTTTCATTCTAAATTAAGAGTTGAATTATTACTTTTGTTACCGTCGAGAAGTTTATAAACCTACAGCTCGATTGATAATTTATTTGCCTGCATAACAATTTTGAGACATAATAATTGCATTTTTTACTTAAAACTCCAGGACCGGCCTAGCCTGTTGGGATAAAAATAGATTTTTTTTTTTAAGTTAAACATAAAAAAATTCTATTTTGTGGTACGTCATTGTATATGGGTTGCTAAGAACTTTTAACAATGGTCAAAGAATATGCAGGTCCGTACTTAAAAAACTCAAGTTGTCATTATCTCGAAAACTAAGCAACATTTAAAATTTCGAAATTTACTGGTTTGCGGACACGAGAAAGCTATGAAATTTTCGTATCAAACTTTTTCGTGGAAAACCTCTAGTTTTCGATTTATTTAGAAAATTAAATTTGACCGAATTTAGTTTTTTTTATAATAACTCACAAACCAAAAATCATTTGCCGACACTGTTTGCGGTTCTCAGAAGAGTATGAAATTTGGCACATTTTTTCTGATTTAACCGACCCTGTAACTCTTGCCGTTTAAGAAATAGCAACGACAGCACTTCGGATTTGGAACGCCCCGCAGATCGTTATTCCTACGCACAATGCTTCTCATTCTGATTTCAAAAAATGAAACTTGAATCTATGCCGTTTCCATTAATAATCGCTTTCTTTGGAACACTTTATTGATTAAACAATTAAATAACTATCAATCCGTAGAGAAACTGAATCGCACTTACTATGAATTCGCCTTGTTAATGTGTATATTCAAAATTTCTAAATTCTGACACACAATTCGAGAGGGACAACTTAGTTTTACAGAAATCTCGTATAGCCTGAGATGACCAAGTGGAAGGTAAAAGCTTCTAGATTTCGAATTTCATTATTTACGGTCCAGCCCTGGCTAGTTAAAGACTAATTTCCAGCACGGTTTCCATTCGGAAGAATAAAATACGTGAGAAAACGTTTTTTTTTTACTTTGCCGAAAAATAAAATTCCAACGGCACGTTACGAGAAAATTGTGTAACCGTGACGAAACGGGGAAAATTTTGACATGTAAACAAGTCAAGCCGTTTACATGTGAAGCTTGTGCTCACAATCAGACTTAAGCTTTTGGCACCCCGTGTCACAGTCGTAAAAGCGCCTCGAAAATCACTCGAAAAACACGCTTAAACCGAGAGGTTCAAGTGTAAAACTCAAATGTTTCCTTTAGTTGCAATCAAGCCTATGAAATCTTGTAATCAACTAAGAAGACTGTGTGTATTGCCAATTCCAAGAAAACCATTACGACCAGTCATAAAACTTTATATTTCTAATCTTAAATCAGCATGGAGCGCCTCACAATGAAGTAATCATATCGATGTTGCTCAGTTTAACACATGCCCCGTCTGTGATTCGCCGACCTCCGATGATCCTTTGTCTTTTTCTTTACGGGCTCATGAGATAATGGTGAAGAAATCAGTTTTTTCCTTCACTTGTCGACGAGTTAGATGTAAATACGGCAGACAGGACAAACAGAAATGGGACCCCCCGAGCGCCTGCGCATGGTTCGATTCGAACTTTCAAGCTTCAATTCGAACTTTTTCCGATGCGATTAACTGACAACCAGAAGAAAACATGCACTAATCATTTATGGCCATAAAAGCCTTACCATAAAATTAGACGTAATGGAAGTCCTTTAGGCAGGATACAAGAGAGAGGGATCAGTTATACGTTATACAGTTATGTGGGGCTTTAACATCAGGCTTATTACAAGGCTTATTATACTTTATTGTTATGGGTTTTAAAGTGTCCGTCTGGCGAGGGAAGTCACTCAACTTATGATCGAAAGGATCGATCAGGGGAAAAAAAAAATGTCGGTAATATCACTTTACCTGCCTAATACCTCCCTTTTTCGCACCCACGTTGGCGGAGGGAAAACGATCTTTCTGATCAGGGCAACAACCGCTTGAAGCGGAAACGATTCGGACAGATTTGAAAATCACTGCGAATTGCCATAACGATTCCCACACATATGTCTTCATTTACATTCTACGGTTAATATTACGTGAACTTTGTATCCATCCCGGCCATCCTACCTAAACAAACACTGATAAATTTAATATTTCAGAAGTAGGTAGATAACCGCCGGTTCAAGAAATTATAGGAAACTACCTCCATAAGTGTGTTAATAAACGATTTTAAATATCCGTTACGGAGAATTAATATAATAAATCTGGTTTCGGATCTACCATAGTTAACCTCTTTTCACATACTAATTTACGCCGCTACTTGCAAAAATTAAACCTTATAATTAGGTGATATATTAAATGGCATATAATGACGTGAAAAGTGTCCGCGGACACCTGTCGATAGATGAATTATTCATATGAGATTGTGTATTCATGTGAAAAAGGAAATTACCTCGGGAAATGGCAAAGTATCTACTTTCACGGCCCTAGATCTCCATCTATCTGGATAATTTCTACATTTCTGATTTGCTCGACGTTTACAACATGCCATTAGAATATACCTACCAGCAAGCCATCGTCGCCTTAAAAATTACCTGTTGACGCAAACCTAAACACAGTCGGTCTATTCACACACATTTCTTTGAATATGTTCAAACAATTCGCCATATGCGACACTCGACCATTTGAAATTATCAACCATCTGCTTCTAGTCTAAAGATTATTCGGCGACATAAGTTTCTCCAATTAGAATCTGTGAAGATGCAAACGGTATTTTATCGCTCGATCCGTTTTAAGGCGGGCAAGTGATATTTCTGTTACGTCTCGACGTTCCGATTCGGGCCGGTTGGACGCCGCCGCGTTCCGCTCGCCCTTCCCGACGCAGCGCGGCCCCGCTATTGCGTAACGAGGGAAGAGAGCGCGACTCTTCGTCTCGTGGGTAATTTCAATTGCGTTCATCGTGGGAGTGGTGCGAATCTCATTTTTCCTACCGCGAGTTTTCTGCCTTGTGAAAAAGACGCGGGGAACGGCACGGAACAAAAGCGCCATTTTCTCCTTTAAATCGAGGGAGGAAAGCTCCATTTTCCGCGCAAGTCGTGCGAAAGCGTGCGCATTTGGCACTTTCCAACTCCGGGTAGCGAAGGCTACCAATTTATACTAAGTCTAGATTGGTATCGATTACATTCGCTACATGGGTGTTTACACCATATACCTCCTTGATCCGAGCTGGAGACGCGCCCGAATTTTGGTACACGAATCAGTATTAACTAGTTTAAATAATAAAAAAAAGGGTGTTTGATCTACCCCATTTACACCCATCCAGATTCAAGGTCCTAATGGTGTACTTGTGGCGTCATATGTTCTTTGGATCAAATACTTGATCCACGTGATGTAAAAGTCCTAGTGAAGCAATAAAATAAGATTTCACACTTGAACACAACCACCACCAGTTGCATAATTTTATTTTTTTAAATTAATTCTTCCTTATTATTTTTTACTTATATTTATTACTTTCGATTATGTGGCGCGACTAAAATTGCTCTTAAAATTAAACGGGAAAACACGTTTAATGGCAAACAAAAATTTTATTGTACAGGGTGTTTCGGAGTTAACGGCGCATGCGCTGCTCGAGATCAAAGTACTACGCCGTAATTCAAATTCACCTCTACATTGCTGGTAAATGCCTATTCATTTTCCTGATAGAGGGTGGGAGAAGGGGGAGGGGGTCCTTTTCCTTTACTCAATGACTTCATAGTCGTGACGTTTGACCCACTCACTATAATTAATTCGAATCATGTAGGTGGTTACGTCGTAACATACACTATAAGACACCATTAACAAAGTGTCTAAACTCCAGGTCCGGACCGGGAAATAGTGTTTTTTAATTTTTTTATGAATTTCAATACACCATATATTATTTTCATTGAAACAATTCGGAGCCTTCTATAAAGCACTGAAAGCTGTCTTTATAGCATCAGTTACGTAATTCTCTCACGTATCATTTTGTCTCGATAACAAGCAATTTTTTGAACAAATTAATATATTTAATGATCGTTCGAAATAAACGTCATTTTTGTATCGCAATAACGAAATATCAAATTAGATAATAACAATCACAGCAAAAAATCAATTACAAGGGGTGTTCAAAACGATTGCCGTTGGCTTGTAAGCACTTTCATGCAGCTTACTTCATTGCCTTTGGTATAATGCCGGGATTATCTCTAATAGTCGCGCACCAGTCATTCGTTCTTTGAATGAATTCTATGAAGGAACTTTTCTCCTTAATTTATCTCTCATGTATAAATCTCAGATTATAAATGTTCCCAGAATTAGTAATCCAATGGGTTCAAATCCGGCGATCTACCGGGCCACGTACGCAGACCGCGACGTCCAGCCCATCGGTATTCGTAATGAGCACGCGAAAATTTTGTATCTGCTCGTGTAGAATGGAGTGGTGCTCCATCGCATTGAACCTACATACCTCGGATATTAATATAAAAAAAAAGAGTTAATGCACTTGTGCAGAAATAAATCGCGCTAGTCAGAATTCCCAGAAAAAAATATAGGCCTGTTAGGTGATGGGTGATGAGTCCGCTCCCAATATTCGCATCTAACCTGTATTGGGAACCCATTTGCCTCACTGCGTGTGGATTATGTAAAGCACATCTGTGATTATTTCTTAAGTTGACGATGTCGTCCCTGGGGAATAAAGCTTCATCCGTAAAGAGAATTCTATAATGAATTCTCCGACTTTGTATGATACACCGACTGAATGTTATTCGATTTAGTTCATCCACGAGCTCGAGTCTGTGGACTGGCTGCACATGAAATGAATATAAACCTGCCTTGTTTACCGGACGCCAAGCCTTAACGTGAGTTACATCAAGTGTATCACTACTTTCTCCGGTGCTGATTTCTGGATGGTTTTCTGCCATATCCGTGATGTTTTTATTTATCCGAACCCCATCATTAAGGTCGACATATTTATTATTTTTAGCTGTGGCAAAACGACCGTATTTTCGCCGGTAACTAAATAAAATACCTCTTCAAGCTTTTGATAATTCGACAATCTACCGTTGGGAAAACGTCGTTCATGTCCATGAACTGTTGCTCTTCCATCGCTATTGCAAAAACCGTGCACAAAAATTATATCCGCATATTATTCAGTTGTAAATAAATCAAACGTTGTGATCCGGTTAAATATTCGATGATCGAAGAAATCAAACTCAAAATCGAACTCAAAATCGAACACAAAATCGAACACAAAATCGAACACAAAATCGAACTCAAAATCGAACTCAAAATCGAACACAAAATCGAACTCAAAATCGAAAAGGCTAACGAAAAAGAACTTTCACCGAATAAAATTATTAATAAGCTTGTCATCGATCTGACCCTACCTAGCAATAGGGAAAAGCCTACCTGAGTAGTAAACCAGATCTCAAGAATTAATCGATGAGATCCCAGATTTAAACCGTTGGATTACGGATGCTTCTAGAGGCCTTTAAAATCTGAGATTTACGAGCGAGAAATAAACAGAAGAGATGAGCTTCTTCAAAGAATAAACGACTAGCATGCGACAGTTAGAAATAACCCCGACGTTACACGAAAGGCAATAAGGCAACCTGCATGGAAATGCTTACAAGCAAACGGCAACCATATCGAACACCTCTTGTAATGGTTTTTTTTTGTTGTGTTGTAATTGTTATTATCTGATTTAATCTTCCGTTATCACAATGCAAAAATGTCGTTCATTTCGAACGATTATTAAATATTTCAATTATTTCCAAAAAAATGCCTCGTTACCGAAACAAAATGATACGTGCGGGAATCATTAAACTGATGTGGCAAAGGCAGCTTTTAACGGTTTGCTGAAGGCTCCGCGTTAGAGAAAACAATATACAGGGTGTTCCGATCCGTAAATATTTCTAAACAGACTATTTTCTAGTCCGGACTTGCAATTCACACACTATGTTTGTGGAATCTTATGGCGTACGTTAAGACGTGACTGCGCACAAAATTTGAATTAGTTTCAGCCAGTAGGTCAGAAGTTATAACTTTTAAGTCGTTGAATGGGAAAAAGGAAAGGACTCTGTATCTCGAGAATGAATCGAGATGTGCCTGCGGCATATGGGTGAATGGTGAATGATACTCGTGCATAGGCACGCCATTATTAAAATAAATACAGTAGTAGTGTATAACTGAGCCTTGGAAAAACTCGAAATAACACGTTTCGAGGTCCAAAAGTCTAGGATTAAGTCTTCTCTTCCAATTTTCAATACAAATTGTCAGAAATAATCAAACGGCCTTAATTTAACACTGGCAGATTTTACTTTGGATAACCTTATACAGGGTGTCCGGGAATTAGAGGTAAAAATTTCAGGGGGCGACTGTTCGACAAAAAATAGGCAGGAAACCTCGTATAAACGTAGGTCGGCAAATGGACCCTAAGGGAGCTAGGCCCCTTTGAGAAGTGAACCCTGAAGATGGTCTTTCATCGATATGTTCGAAACGGTTTGAGGTAAAGTTAATAATAATAGTAGCAATAAATAATAATAGTATTTTGTACAGTTATGTATAATGCATTAATACACTATTATTTTGACGTTATGTAACACTTTGCATGTACTAATTTAAATCCGTACTACTCGAGAGTGGGGCCTTATTTCGAAGTCTGAAAAGAGCACCTCTTTAACCTAGAAAATCATGCTTTTTCGATTCATTTAGCCAAATTGCAAGAAAAGCTACAAGCAAGAAAGTTAGGGCCGAAAATACCCTAAGCCGGCCCTGTTTAAAACGCATCAAAAAAATTTTTTTTAATTTCCTCTGAATTCTCTAATTTACCACGAAAATCTGAGCTAACAGTCGAAATTTCATGGCTGTATCTCAAACCGTTTCGAACATATCGATGAAAGACCATCTTCAGGGTTCACTTCTCAAAGGGGCCTAGCTCCCTTAGGGCCCATTTGCCGACCTACGTTCATATGAGGTTTTCTGCGTAATTTTTGTCGAACAGTCGCCCCCTGAAATATTTACCTCTAACTTCCGGACGCCCTGTGTATGTACTTCAAGAGGATATGCGCATACGGAGTGGGACAGCTAAATAGGATGAATTCAACGTCTGCATATTTCAGCATATGCGGGAAAAACGCAGAAACACGTCAATTTTGGATTCTGAGGTTGCATCCTCTAATGGAAAAAATTTATCTTTCTATTCGGTACTCCTTGCGCCAACCCAACGTTTTTAAGTTGAGTGCGCAGGTCTGTACTACCTCATTTGAAAGATCTTTTCGTTCTCTATTCGAAACCGCTACAATTTCAAAATTTTGTGAAAAAATAATACGGAAAAGATACGTGTAATTGGCGAAATTCCCCACGACCCCTTATAAAACTTGTTAGTTAACGCCCCTTCGTTACTGATGACGTAATAAAAGAACGAAACAGATCAATCTCAACGTGTTACACTTGGACTTAGATTTTTCGAATCGGCGGACAGGGATGCGAGGATCACCAGAACGGCTGCACGACCATCCGATCTTGCTCCATTACCGTTTTTATGGGGATATGGGAAGAGTATGGTGCGCAAAATTAAACCACGCAATCAAGCTGAGCTAAAATGAAGAATAACGCTTGCGATTAGATCGGTTACGCCTCTGATCTTGATTAATGTTAGAAGACACTTTTATTTACGGTTAGGGCACTGCTAAGAGGTTTACGACATGCATTTTGATCGTCTCGTTGATGATTCAAATTGATTCGTTTTATCATTTTACTACGTTATCATTAACGAAACGGCATTCGTCATTAAGTTTTAAGTTTACTGTAGAGAATGTCGTCAATATCGCGGATTAATTTTTTCTGTTATTCATCGCAAAAAAGCTCCAAACCAAAGCAATTTTAAATGGAGAGCGATGATATCTTTCAATCGAGGTATCACAAACCGATGCTATAAATTTAGCGATAAAATTGTTACGTTCCAGCACCAATTTCAGAATGTAACATTGACGCATTCCTGTATTTTTCCACATATGCCGAAATATGCAGATATTGAGTTCATTCCATTTGGCATACATACATATGTATATACTTCATAATAACTTTTTTTTTTAATTTATTTATTTATTACAAGTTACAATGCGTCCCAATTTAGATTGCACGGACAATAAGCAGCTATTCTTACAGTAACGGAAAAATGAAACTAGAAACTCAAAAACGAAAAGAAAAGGAAGGGTTGAAGGGTGGCACCTCAGTCCCCTCCTTATTAGAGGCCGACCCTGTCGCCCCCGTGGGTGATGTCTGTTCAATCGACTGGAATACCTGGAGGATCCAGGAGATTCACCGCGAGGTGGTCGGGGTGATTGTTCAGTCGGATCATGTATACATCTGGATTTCCTCTCTTATGGTTACTGCAGAGCAATGTTGCTCGCGCACCAGAGGGCGCCGCAGCACGCGCAGAGTCTCTGCCTGGAATCGCTGCAGGATCTCGATGTCGGAGTAGCTCGCAGCACCCCAGAGCTGGATACCACAACTCCGAACTGGCTGGATAATGCTTTTATAAACTAGGACTTCGTTGTTTAGCCCTAGTTGTGATCGGTAACTCCGAATCCAGGCCAGACTCCTAACAATGCCATTGAGTTGGGCCCTCTTGGTTTGGATGTGTTTTTCCCACGTCATTCTCCGGTCTAGGTGCATACCCAGACATTTCACACTTTCAGCCTGCGGGATTGGCTCGTTGAAAACGTTCACCAGTGGACAGGTCTCTTTTCTCAAAGTGGACGTTACATGCGTCGACTTGTCTTGGTTTACCCGAATTTTCCACCTGCTCGGCCACTCCTCCAGGAGTCCATAATGACTAACGCGGAAAACTGGAACTTTTACAATAACACAAGCACCAGCATCAAAAAACCATGGAAAAATAACGGGCGATCGGCGGAAGAGTCTCGCTGAGGGCGAGGAACTGTAAACCTCAGGTGTCAAGCCGTTCCCTCTCTATTAATATAACTGAAAACGGATTTCATCCAAGACATGCCTCCGCAGTTTCAACGATAATTTGAGTTTTTCACTACTTATTACCCCTTACACACCGAGCTGGCTCTCCATGTCACCGGGCTTTCGAATGCGTGCGGTAAAGCGCCTTTGCCGCATGCTTGCAGGAAAAGTATAGTTGCAACGTGCCAAAAACGTAACAGTATGGCAAACTTTAAAAATTAGTTTCCGACCCACGGCTACCTGCAGCTTTAGTGCAATTTCAGCGATTTATTTCGCGAACAAAATAGTCTATTTATGAAACCATGGGTTTCAGGTATGAATAAGAGCTCTACTTCAGGAACTGCATCTATTAATTATGGAAAAACTAGCGACGATTGAGTTCTAACGATATAAATATATTTTATCGATGAACTGTCAAAATGGAGCCCCGTTATTTAATTCGTGACGCTCCTCTGAGCGTTTCCACCGTCAATATCATACATTTTAAGGTAAATTATTGCAAACGTATAAAGCAAATGGGCCATTTTGGTCACAACTGTTGGCCTTGATTAAGTATTGTCGAAGGAATTTCACATATTGTGACATTTCAAATCAGTTTTGTACCACCGAACAGGTTTTTCCAGGTTTAACATGAAAACGAATGTCAAATCAAGCGTTCACCATTATGCTACAGTCGCTCAAAAAAGTATTCGTACAGCGGGGAAAAAATTCGGTGACCCATAATTTTCGACTGAGTTTGTTCAAAGTTTGTATAATGAAAAATCAATCCTAAACTCAGTTTAGGTGTTCGAGCAAGTTTTGAAAATTAAATTTTTAGAGTGCTTTTCATGGTCTTAAAAAAACTCAATTTCGAAAACTGCTTGTGCGGTGGAAATTTTTCAGTAGGATTTTAATGATCCTGTAGAGGGTATTTTTCTACGTATATCCTGAAAATTTGATCAAAGTCAGACCACAAAGAAGGGAGTTGCAGCTTTTTAAATTCGCCAAAAATGTGTAAATTTTATTATTTTGCGTGAGAATCGTCACTTTTTGGCGAATTTAAAAAGCTGCAACTCCCTTCTTTGTGGTCTGACTTTGATCAAATTTTCAGGATATACGTAGAAAAATACCCTCTACAGGATCATTAAAATCCTACTGAAAAATTTCCACCGCACAAGCAGTTTTCGAAATTGAGTTTTTTTAAGACCATGAAAAGCACTCTAAAAATTTAATTTTCAAAACTTGCTCGAACACCTAAACTGAGTTTAGGATTGATTTTTCATTATACAAACTTTGAACAAAATCAGTCGAAAATTATGGGTCACCGAATTTTTTCCCCGCTGTACGAATACTTTTTTGAGCGACTGTATATGTAATTCAACACGCGTCATTCTCCTGTACTACAAGTTAACTTTAGACTTAATTTAAGTAAGTCCATTGCAATTTTATAAAAGCTAGTTAAATCCGAAAAAAAAAATCGTATATTCACCACGATTGAGAAATACTTGAGATATTTAAGAAATATTTATAACTGTTTACGACTCAGCACACAGCTCTTCGGAAATCATGCTTGACGTTCGGGTCACAATAATGCAGATCACAACTCTGATGTGCAATATACTGAGTCTTACACGATTTTGAACACACCATGGTTGAAATTAAGAAAACTTGATTCTGGAATGTTAGAGGGGTTCCACGTACTTTCCAGTGCATTAATGGGTTAAAACTAATAGTAGACAAAATGCTGTTTACAACGTTGCTCCTAATATGTCTGTTGGATTTCTTAAATTTCAAATAAATGTAGAAAACTTAAATTCAAATGGTAATAGATAAATAATAATTTCGACATGGGTTGACTCACACTGGGTACGAACCAGGCTGATTCAGGTGTATGTAAAAAGGGAAATATTTCTTGTAATATTTCACGATGGTCGTGCTGCAGTAGTGATTCGGCCGTCTATAGGTAGAGTCGATTAGTGCATTTCTGCTTTGTCAATCCCAATTTCCACTAAATATATTCATAATTTCTAACAATGTCAAAATTGAAATTGAGTAATAGCATATCACACACCAAAGTTGTCAAGTACGGTATTGCGGCCCGAAGATCAAGTTCAAAGTTTGAAACACGCAGGGTCTGATTGATCAACGGACAACGCGTTCTGAAACGTAGTACCGACGATGACGTTTCATTTGACATCCATTTCCATGACAACCACAAATACAACGGCAATGCGGTCGTGACGATATTACAACGAATTACCTTGCTAGTTAATTAACGAGCCATTTGAGTGACATTATTAATTCGTTATTGAAATAATTTTTAAAAAAGCTTACTTTACTAGTTGAAAAATAAATTACAATATTGTTCAACCTCAGTCCTCAATGCAATAAACACTTTCGAATAAAAGGTGCGTTTCGTAAGACCGTCGCTATGTTCTTCAATAAAAGAAAGAGGTACTATCATTGTCTTTTACCTGCCAGGCAAATGTAGTTCATTTAATATCTTCAATACTTTCGCTGTAACTTATATTTAACGCCTAACAAGCAATTACTGTGTTCGCTGACCCAAATAAATCTACGATTTTTTTAATATGTACTTGCGTAGGGCGAACAGACTTGCAAATAGTATAACCACGTTTAACCACTTCCTTTCAAACAAAATAGGCCCAAAGTCTCCAGGAAGTGCAGATATTGCAATCGGTTTGTAGGAGGCAATTGTGTACTTAATCGAGTGGGATGAAATACCTTCGATTGCGGTTATAACTGTTTTCAATCGGTTATAATCTCATAGATTTTCAATTGAATTTTCAATAGGTACGTGTCGTTAAAATATACATTTGCAATGTAGGTAAAGCACTAACGTAGAGATTTACTTGGTGATTCGTTTACATCTGTGAAAAAATATTGAAACAGTTGACATAAATCAGAAGACGAATGAATATTTCACTCTCAACTAATAATTGAAGATTCATTTAAATCGAGGCCAAAATGGAAAAGCTAGTTTGAACGAAACTTGAGATCGAAATTGTAACAGTTTCATTTCAGTACTCAAGCGATGGAATAGAGTAAAATAAGTCATTCGTGAATAGTTCATACTGAGTACCTGAGACAATGTTTATATAAAACTCTAGCATATCTTATTACATATAAACTAAACTGCACTAAACTCTATTTTTGTATGAAATTTCTCATTATTAATACTAACTACCTATATTTAATATGAGAGTTATTATATTATATTATAGTACTGCCAGTGACAATAATGAAACTATGAACTCGACTAAGTTTTATATAATTTTCTTAAAATAAATACTAGTAGACAAAAAATAAGCTTTGGATCTACTTTAAGATTTAATGCAAATGCTGCTAAGGGATCTTTTATCTCAATACAACATTACTCAATTTACATGCCAAACAACTTGTATAGTTTTTTTATATTTAAATTATAGATAGATCATTCCTTCTCGCACCCAACTATGTATAAATGTGCAACTTATTAAGGGTAAGAGGTTATTTATGTATTATTTTGAATTTTGCAATGTAGAGTGCTTCGATTCTAGAAAAATATTCACTTTTCTCCTTAATATGAGAGAAAAATATAAAATTGATTATAATATGACTATATCATAAATTTATGTTACTGCCAGGAGTCATAGTGTCATTAACTTGACAGGTTCCCACTTATACATTTTTATTCTATTTTGTTAATTAGCAATATTTATTATTTTATCTTCAATTTGATACCATAAATTTCACATTTATTTTCAATTTCTACCTGTGACTGACATAAAACCAAACAACACTTGGCAGTCCTGTAAAATATCTTCTTTGTAATGTCACATTTATTCTGGTGACCATGACAAGCAATATAGATGATGTGGTTTGTTGACAGCATGAAAGTCTATTATACCATTTTTCAAGGCTCACCTCAATAAGTATCTTATTATAAGGGAGCCATCTCAACTGCCAGTATTATTTGATTTAATTTAATTTCAGTTAACACTTAAAAATAAAAGTTAAATTTAGAACTATAAAATATCCTTAAACCACAGATAAGATATACTTTAAAACTATACTTAAAAGACTGACCTGAGACTATGGCATCAGATTTTATATAGTTGTTACCTATGATTTTACCTTTCTCCATACAAATCCATTGAAAAGCCACCACCATGTGTATAGTGGGATAGAGAACAATAAAAATAACTAATAATGAAACATAAAGTAATAACTGCAAGCTACTTGCTTATGACACTCAGTATAGATATTGACTAAAATACCTAAATATCTATTTATCCCTAAAATTCTGACACTTTTTATCAAAGGAATATTTTTTGGTTCTAGCAAAAATAAAGTGTATTTATTTTCTATATGGATTTCAGCATCTTCATATCTAATCTTTATCAAAATTTTGTTATTTCAGTTGTTATTATATTTTTAAAATTTCCATAATTTATTTCTATTTTCTCAAGCAAGTATTTTTCTTGATGCATATTTTCTGTTTACATTTTGGTGAAATATGTTTCTTTGTATCTTTGAAAATAAATGTTATGAATAAATAATAAGAATGCCAGAAAGAAAACCAAACATTTTGACAAAGTAACTTAATGAGCATACATTATTTTCATATTTTGTAACCTCCCCTGTTTGTAATCACTGGTTAGTTATGTTAAGTAAATCTAGCAGGAAAATTAGGAACATACCTATTTATTTAACTATTTAGTATTTCACTAGTCTGAATAGAGGTTCTAAGTAAGAAAAACTGAAGGGAAAAACTTCACTCTCCTTAGTATCTTTAAGTAAAAAGTTCCCGTGTTTATTGAGTTAATAAGAATTTAAGGTTTACCATCTTAATTAAGAATACTTATTTGTTTCACTTAACTTATGAATTGATAGTACAAGGAGCTATGATTGAGACTCTGACGGTGTTAAGAAAGTGAGCATTAGTTAATAAGTAATAGCACTACAAAAAGTGATAGACAAATCCTTACCTTCATATCCAGTATAATGTGCTGAAAAAGGCCTCCTAGGCCTGACTCCTTATCTATGGAGTTTTCCATGTTTTATCCACTTGAGTTTTGTCACTCGCGACGAATGCACATCCGCGCAAATATTATAAAAATTAGGAAGGTTTTAAACAAACTCGATCTGAAAAATGTTCCACAATCATTTTACGGAGGTCCTTCATTTATATTAGAAAAATGTTTTACACTTAAAGGGCACTGGAAAATTTTTTCAATAGACGGACAAAAAAATACAGGAAATAATTTGTAATGTACGCAGTTGGTTACGTACTAATTACTTCAATTCACGATACCACTTTCTTAATTAAAAAACATGTTTTTAATTAAGAAAATTGAATTATTTGGAAGACAAACACCGTAACAGCAACACCGACCATTTTAGCTCTTGACGGATGTTTTCATTCCATCCTGTCATTTCGTTCTGTCATTCTCTATCCCCACTCTAATTTTTCTATCCCTACAATCGTTGGGCGAGTTCAGGTTCTCGAAGCGCTTAAAGCGGTTCGACTTGTCTCTCAGTCTTACATGTTATTTTAATATCAGTTTCGCTATTTACGCTGCGTAGCAGCTTCGAGAGTCTGAATCTATCAATTTTCTGTTAGCCATTCAATGATTGGTGAGTAGGAATCTAACCCGACAGATGGCGATAATCTTAACATGTTCCCTATTAATATATTGCGCGCGCGACCATTTTACGAGTGGGGCATTGGGAAGCTGCGGGGAAAACACGCTTTTTTGGAATGTCGGAGAAAGACGGAGCAATATAGTAACAATTGTTACAGATAAAGACGGATTTTTTCGTCTCTTTAGGAATTTATATAGGCCATTACATTTTTTTAATAGTATTTTTTGTAGCAATAGAGAAATCAGTCATTATTATCTATTTAGTTAATGAGTACATAATTGCCTGGGTATGTAAACATGAAAGAGTATTTTAAGATTTCAAAACTATATTTAGAGAAATCTCAATACCACATATGTACATATCAGTTGCAAATTTGCTGTATACATATACGTGTATGTACATATGTTAGTTTCTTTTCCTAGCCAGACGTTCCTGCAATTTTTATACTAATGAATATTTTTTTAATTTCTTGCAAAAATATGTAACATTAATCAATACCTATATTGGAATTGAATCTAAATTAACAAGTCAAAGTTAGTAAATTGGGGCAAATTGTCATCCCTTGCTACTGAGTACGACAATCTCGAACCGAACGCTACATAAATCAGCCCATTTTACTTGAATTTATAAAACATAGTAGAAGAGAATGAAAAACATGAGTACTCAGGGGACGCCCACAAAACTTAGTAACTCAAAGCCGTTTTTTCGTCGTGATGTAATTTGACATTGCAAAAAGTTAAATACAGGCAGATGATCTTGAAACATTAATTAAATACAATTATGGGCAACTCAGAAATGAGTCTCTGTGTAGGCAGTCGTTTTTTCAATGGTTTTTTTCAACTTATCTATTTAATCTTTTTTGCAGATGTTTTCAAATTAAATATTGGCATTGATTTTGATCCAAGAGATCGGCAATATCGCGCTATTTCTGCGTTGAAATAAAATTAAGAATATTCTTTAAGCCTTGTATTCTATGTGAAAAATCATATTTTGAGGTTGTTTTTGTGATAGCCATAAATAATCTCTATGAAGACGTGCCATTCACCAAAACGCCTCTTTGCTAGCAAAGACGATAACACTTGCGAGATTTAGTAGCATTTTATATAATATATAATTAGCATTATTCAATAGGTGGCTCAATATTAGTTATCTAAATTTAGCAAAAATTTCTATATCATATACATAAACTATTCGTATAAGTCCAGGCCAGTTAAACAAGATATTGAATTTTTCAAAAGGATTTTCCTCTCTCCGATCGTAGAACAGGATCGAGACTTCCAATAGAGATAATCCCATTTCAATATACTGTATTTGCAAATAAACCAAAATGATTCATGTTTTATCCAAGGTAAAATGACTATTAAAGGACTTGAGAAGTTTGTTGCAGAGCTAAATGAGAGTTTATTAAATAATAGTTGCTCACAAGATGAGGAAGTAGATAATATTGAAGAAAATTATGTGCCAGGAAATCCTCAAAGTTCTAGAAGGAAAAGAGCGAGATCTATTTTTAAAAGCTTGTTTGAGTCAACTTTTTAAGCATCCACAATAAATAATGTGCTCTTAAATGAAAGTAACTTTGAATGAGATTAAAAGATTGCAAATTTCAACGAAAAACGTATCATTTTAATTTAATTTCCAAAGCGGTATGTAAGGGAAATGTACTGATTAACAATGTTTTAGCATAATTTTTATTTCTTAATCAGAAGTCTTTCAAAGTTACAACAGCACACATCTAAACATTTATTTAATCCTAGTAAATATGTCTTATTGATGCATAAATCTCGTTCTAAAGGTAACAATATATTACAACACATAAAAAGATTAAATTTGAGTATCACTAGAAATGTTTATGCCCTAGAGATTATATTCACAAACAAATATAAATAATACACAAAATCAAATCAACCCTCTGAAAAGCAACATTGAATTATTACATTTTACCGACATTAATTGTCCTTCTTTCCATTATTAACACCTTTATTACTTTGTTTAGCTTTCTCATATAAATTACTAAGCCCAAAAGCCAGACTTGTATTCTCCTCTGAAAAGAAGAATTTTACCAGCTTCCCTTTAGCATCAAATGTGGGCCTTCGTAACACTTCTTTTCCTATAAAATAAATCTCGCAATCAATTCTCAAAAAGCTTTATAAACTTACCCCCTTCAAACAATATAATTGTTGGCAACTGCTTACTGAAGCTGCTATCACTCACTTGATATTTTTTACCTGCTTCGGGGTACCTGCCAATATCAATTTTTCCAAATTTCAAATTCTCCAACCCTTAAAATTCCCTAATAAAACCAACAATTTATCCATTTAGTTCAACAACCATAATCGCAGCTCAATTTTGCATATATTGGAGCAAAACTAACACAAACTGGGTTCCAAGCTGTGTAGAAAGCTATTAACCAGGTTGCTTTACTTGATACAAGCTCTTCAGATAACCCTTGTTCGCCTCTGAAATATATAACTTTATCTGGGCCTGCATATGTCGGTTCGGGAATCAAAAGAGCACCCACTGAAATTATTACTTAGTATAGTGCAAGAACTTTTGAAAATTTGATTTGCAAAATACGTACATATAAATAAAATACCAAATATTATGCCATATAAATAGTCAGCGTTGAACCATAGTATTAAATTAGCAATTTTAGTGTATAAGAAGCTTGATGATAAATAGCTGATCATGCTAACACTACCACTCTTCCTGGTCCTTATGACTACTACTATAAGCAAGAAGAACAGTATTTCGGTCTCTCGCTGAAATTACATGTAAATGTAACAAAATTAGAGGTAACTTTTTGTTGTTGGAATTGGTAGTAAGTGGAGTTGACTTACCCCTTCGAATTCACAGCTATCTGAATTGAACAAATAGTTGCACACTCCAGGGATCTTCTTGAGGATTATGTAAGAGAAACTTAAGAGAATGTTAATTAAGAAATAGGGCTTTAAAAGCTGGAGAAGGTCCTGTTTTATGGACATTTTTGGACAAATTAATTTAAACTAATAATTGTTTACAAATTAAATTGTGATCTAACCTCACTTAAATTTATGCCGATAAAAAATAAGAAATGACATTCAGCCGGCAGTTGCGTATTTTCATTTCTGTTTTGACTTTCATGCTATACTTTGTGTATTGACTTGAAATTTTGTAATTATAATGTACTTAGAGCAAGTGAAATTCTAAAGATACATTTTAATAATGTACGAAAAAAAAATTATTGTGTAAAAGAAAATATTACAATAAAATTCCAAAGTCCAAATGTGACAACGTTGCAAATGGAACTTTGGCAACATTGTACAAACTTCAGTTTACTTGACAACGACATAAAATATAACCTCATTAAACTAATAACCTTTTCAGAATTGTTTAAATCGTAATATCAATATTTATAATTTTATTTATTCTAAACGTATAATTATCTTGGTTGTACTCCAAATTTATAAAAGAATTTGTTTCAATTACATTCAATCGTTACATTTACACCAATCACAAGTTAGTTTCCAATTATATAAATAGTTAATTTATACATTTTCGTCCCTGTGCTACAATGCGGATTCTTTCTTCTTAATATTAGATTCTTTTGTATGCATCTTAATGTTAATTTTAGTGCCAAAGATAATTTTGTTGTAATTATTTAACCGTTACTAATTAAATAAACTCTTGTTTTAGATATAGAAGTCAATGATGAAAGCGAGTACATACCAAAAATCAAAAGGGAAATTGCTTTAACAAAAACTAAATCACAACGAAAAGTTCATGCAAATTAAATATAAGCACATATACAGGTTGTCCCAGAAATAAGTGCCAAATTTGAATCAATAATAGAACTTGTGAAAAGCAATATTTTTTGCGTGAAAGGTATAGTTTTCCAGTTCAATTAATTGAAAGATTTATTACAATTCCGTTACCCGCCTATGGCATCTAAAATTGTTTATCCTATTTCGGATCCTTTGCATAGATATCTAAACAATTTTTTGCCTGCTTTCTGATATGTATGTCTTTTTTTGCAAATAGTCAATTTACGCGTATTACTAAATAGGAGTTATTGTGGTTTTACGTTAATTACTGTTAAAATAATTTAAATTTTTGACTTACCTACCAAAGAGGTTACATTAAGTGTTCAAAAGGTCTTCCATTATTCAGAAAACATAATTGTATTCGGCGTTGAAAATGTTCTTCTACCATCAGTAACGTTTCCCTATCATTTTGAATTATTCTGGGAGCATTTTCAACGCGTCCTCGTAGATTCTCCATTGTATCAACTGGAGTAAAATACACTATCTGTTTCGTATGGCCCCATAAATAAAAATGGCGAGGATTTAAATCTGGGGATCTAGCGAGCTACGCAACTAAACCATTTTGACCAATCCCCCTACTGGGAAAATGCTCATTCAACCGTTCTTGTACAATTCGGGCGTTGCAGCAAGGAGCACCATTATGAAAATACCACGAATTTCCGGTGAAAAATCTTCTAATAAACGATTTAGCTCGTTATTTAAAACTGTCAATAACTTCTGCCATCTAATCGATCTGGTAAAAAGTGCCGATGAGCCGACCGTTTATTATTCCAGCCCATACATTTATTGAAAATCTTTCTTGAAAATTGCGAAGCCTTATATCACGGGGATTTTCATCTGTCCAAATGTGAGTGTGGTGCATATTAAATACTCCTTTCCTGGCGAATCCCGTTTCATCGGTAGCTAATACATAGTTAAGAAGTATGGAACCCGTCTTAGTTTTCTTAAAACCCAGTTGTAGAAACGCTGTCGATGATGATAATCCTGCGGTTGTAAGCACTGAACTTTTTGTACATGGTATGGATATAACTGTTGTCCGTGCATAAAGTCCTCTAAACTGAACTTCTTGAAACATTGTGTTCTATTGCCAGTCTACGAGTGCTACTCCTAGGATTATTTTCAACACTTTCCAAAATTTCATTTTCAACATTTGGAAAACGATTAGGTCGTTATCTGTCGCGATCTTGATATGCACCTGCAAAAGTTTCACTATTTCGAAGTCCTCGAATAACACGAACAAACGTGCGCCTATTGGGTGTAGTACGATCTGGGAAACGATGTGTATAAATCCTACAAGCCCGATTAGAATTTCCACGGGTTTCCCCATAAGTTAACACCATGTCAGTGTATTCATTTTGACTCATGGTTAGTAAAAAAACTTCACGTTAAGAAAACATCAACAAAATATCCAGTGTGTATTTGGATTTTTTTAAAATCCATAAGCTGTGCCATAGAGTGGTTGTACTCATTGAACAGTACTAGCATATATGGAGATTCACATTTGCTCTGACCTATCCGTGGCGAACTGCACTGCACTGGTTTTAAAATCATTTTTAAATGTTCTTGTTAATAGCATATTTCAAAAGGTGCTATTTTCCGTGAATATCCAAAACAAGGTTTATTGCGTACCATCGACTCACAGACATTTCGGAAGTGGTAATACCAAACTATTAAGAGTGGGTGTATAAATGTCTTCCTAGACACATTTTTTGATCGGATTAGCTGGGACAGGTTCCAGATAAGATCAACTGGCCGATATTGGTGTTGATGCTGACACTGGAGAAACAGAAAAATACTTTCCTAAAGAGACTCATGCTACTGTTTTCTAGACCGAAGTGTTTGGTATTCTCGAATATTGATTTAAACTGTTTGTCCGGAGCTCTTAACTGCTCATCTCATTCAAAAGGTTTTGTGAATAGTGAAATATATTGTTGACTTCTCTGAATAAAGTATTAAGTTTGATTGCAGTTCGTTGTGTGAGCAATTGTAAAAATGTTATCACTCTCGTGGATAACCACTCTCTTTAGCGTCGTGGTTTTTCTGTGTGAATTGAGTGCCTGATTGACTTAATCACAACGTTAAAAATGAGAAAAGTGTACAGGCCTGAGTATTAACATTTACTTTTAGTGTCGACTGATAGCTAAAAGTGCCTGAAGTTTTTCAGACACATGTGCGTATCATTTCTGAAAAAAGATAAAGGGGAAATGTGATACGGACTGTAGCACACTTAAACTAATTGTTTGATGGGGCAAACATGATACATTGATAAATACGCAATAATTAACTTAGTTTTTGTAAAATTTGGGTAAATAATAACGAAACGTATGTGATTGAGGCCAAAAAATAAACTGCATCAAACTTTCCGGATCTAAATTGTTTTGCATATGAATCAATTACGATAAACGTCGAACTTTGAATACCGTGTTTGATGAACACCTGTTTTGATCCACAGAGCCAATTTGAAAACGAACCAACTTCGATATTTCGGTCTTTACAGCAAATATGTGAATATGCATAAACACATTGATTTTATTTTCAATGGGGACATTTTTAAGCCGGTTTTCTGTTAAATTGCATGCGCCCTCTAATGGGGGTGGAAACAATCCCTCAAATTTTAAATGGGAAAGTGGTTTAAGTTATATTTCATTTAACAGGTCTTCCAATTGCCTTTCCAAATATACCCATTTTTTAATTGAGCGGTTTTCGAAAAATCATGTTTAAACCGCAAACAAGCTTAGGTATCAACTGTGTTGTAGAAATTTATTTATTAATGTTTTAAGTGTTCGGAATGTAGTCTGATTCAAGCTCTATTCACAATCACAAAAAGATCTATTTGTGAAAAACTGCAATTCGTCTCTTGAATCCTTCAAAGTTGCAAGGCTGGGGTTTTATAAATAACATATTTCAGATGCCCCCAGAAAACAAGTTCCACAGGTGTTCCACAGATGTTAAATTGTGGCGATCGCAATGGTCACTGAATTGGCTCTTCGACCAATCAATTTCCCAGGAAAACTATTATGTAACTACTATCTAACAGGGAAAAAAATTGCGTGTTGGAGCTCCAACTTGTTGAAAATGAAGATTTTCTTATAAAACGCTATTTCTAGCCGCGTCAACTTGATTTACTAAATTCGTTGTTATTAATGGATTTGTTATCTCCTTTCGCAGATTTATGCAAAGCTTACCAGTTAGCTTTTTCTCTACGAATAAAGGATCAATAACAGCATCTCTAAGAATACCAGCCCGAACATTGACTTTTTGTGTATACTGTGTATTATCTCTCCCAAACAGTCCGCGATTTTCATTGTTCCAATGTCGGCAATTTTATTTGTGAACATTTCCATTAAGGAAAAATGTACATCATCAGTAAACAAATATGTTTTGTAAAATATTTCCGTTGTAATTTATAAAATCTTTCATTGTTTCGCAAAATTGCACCCTTCTATGAAAAACGTCTTCATAGAGTTGTTGAAGGATTTGCACTTTATATAGGTGGAATTTATTTAACTTTAGCGGTTTTCTTACTGTTTCTTCAGACATTTCTACTTCTTGCACCAAAATGCGAAGGCAGCTGATGGTTTGGCAATGAGAGAGGCTGAAACTTCAATTTAAGCCGCTTCATTCGAAACGCGCACATGAACTCTTTTCTTGTTGATAACCGAATCAGTTTCAGTAAACTCAGCAACTAATTCCAACAATTATTTATGTTTTAAATTAGCATTGAAATTCCTCTCATTGATTTTTTTTTTAGTTTTTGCGCATCTTCCACATCTTTCATACATGAAAATAATCTGAGTTCTTTGTTGAAGCGTGTAAACTATATTTGTAAATAACCTTATAAACACACAACCTCTAAGTCGTGATATAAAATTTACAATAATAAATAATAATTTAACAAAAAACGTAAGAATACCAGCGGCCTTCTTTTATCGAATAATGTTATTATTGCTTTTTTTCCATAACCAGATTATTTAATAATTGCAGGTACAAATACAAATAAAAACCAAGATAATCATCTATTGTTCATAAAACCCAGCATCAAGACTTGGAAGCTGCGTGTAGGGAAGTTCAAGTACACGTTTTTGTGAGTGTTACCCTGGAGTTTGAAAATATACTTTATTACTGTTTAGAAAATATTGAACAGTATTTTGAACACTCAAAACATTATTAAACAATTTTTTTACAATACAGTTAATACATTAATTTGTTTACGGTTTGGACATGATTTTTTGAACACTTCTTAATAAAAAAAAATACATTTGCAAAGATAATTGATACTTTTCAAACGAGGTGTAATACAGCTTTCTTTCCCATTAAGGATTTTAGTGGTTGCTCCTATCTGCGCTGGGGAATGAATGAAATTAAATAGAAAATTGCCTTAAAGAATTTTCCTCTTGAAAATAAAATCGACGTGTTTTTACATATTTATATATTTTCTATAAGGACTGACATATTGAGAGTGGTTCGTTATCAAATTGACACCCCGTATATCGGGATACATAAATCGGTTTTACATTGATCTTTTTTGACCGCAATTGCATTCGCATGACTATTTAGACTATTGTGGGGTGAATGGAAACACTTTGAATGTTTTTTTCTAATGAAAAGTAACAGAGTAACACATTTACCGCATCATTACATTTATCCAATTTCACATCACTCATGTCGAAATTATGACAAAAAGGTGGACGTGAATTTTGTTATACTCCAGCGGTTGTCGTTTTTGTTGTTGTTTCTCCGCTGTATGTTTCATTACTAGTTTTGGTTCAATCCAATGCTAGTTTTTTTGGTCTTATCGTTTGCGTTTGTGGGGATAGAAAGAGCCGAGTTGGACTTCCTAACGCTAATTCTTATTGTGGGTCTTTGAAGGCAATCCTGGCAGGATTGATCGGTTCGGACCCTTGCGAGCTCCTAGAACGCGTTCTTCTTTTCAAAGAGCCTCTATATTTATGGCCAAAACGATGAAATATGTGCTACAAATGTTTCGAATTCTCTTGCAGTTTTATGGCTATAAAAAGTTTTGATATAATCTCCCTAGACATATCTTATCTGCACCAAGATCACTACTAGACTCCACCAATTTCATTTAGTTATCAAAAATTACTCAACCAAGTTCCTTGACGAAGGGACGAAGGGAGGGGGAAATTAAATTTTGAGGACACGTACTTGTGCATTGACAACTTTAGAATTAATTAAATCGGACCCTTTCTTTGCCGAACACCCGCTAAAATTATAATGAGCGGCTCAAATAAAAAGTTAGAAAGTTACTTTTTATATGCAAAATCTTTAATCTTTTAATGGCATTATGTTTGCAGGTTGTAATCAATGTTCTGCGAGCCCGATACAGTACAAACATCTGGAAAAGCTTCTTTGCGAGTGTGCACCCTCTCTCATAGATGTCCTCAAAATCCACCCTCGTCGCCAAAATCACCCCTTCGTGCAATCCAGGGAATTCCAGGCGTGCGTGATAGTATTCGATCGCCCCGTATTGAACGGGAACGAAGGGCTAATATACCTACGATTTCAACCCCCCAGAGTCGATCACAACTCGGGGGTGCGCGCGTAACAAGAACATGTTCGTTCGCTAAATGACGGGACACTGGCCCCTTATCTCGGTACGGTAATCCTGAGTTCCTGGACGACTCACCTCTCGACTCCGGTGTGTTCCTGGACGCGTTCAACAGTTGACAAATTCATGAATAATTTCGGTTTAATTAGTGCGGAGTGTGTTCCGGAACGGTTTACGGGACTCCTGGGTGGTTATGTGCTGCGTTTATAGAATCAGGGGTAAAATTAGGGACTATTGACGGTCGTGGGTTTAGTTCGCGGACATGCGAGCGTACTGGGGGCCCTTCTGGGGCCTGGTAGTGTTTTGTTTTCTGGCAATGGTGTCTGGAAGTGACAACGATCTGGAGGAGATCCAGAAGTTGCAGTTTGAAGCCGCATTTCAAGGTAAAGATAACTGAGGAAAAGTTCATGGAGATAACTTTGCAGCGGTTCTTGAGGCCGAACGATTTGTCTAGAGGCCGCGTTAGCATGCAGAGTCATGGTTTATCACTATATTAAATAATTGCACTTCTGGCCATCGAAGTATCAGTAAATGAGCTTCTCTTGGCGCGTTGCTGTACGTGTTCATTAGAAATAATTGCCCCGTCTAATGAGGCTGAATTAATTTGGAATTTGATATTCCCTGCTCGCTTAACTTTTGGCTTTCGGTTTGGCTTTTAAATCATGGTCCATTCATCACGGACGATAATTGTGGGAATATCGTTTAACTTTTTGATTTTTGATTTTTTTTTTTGAAGAGACGATCGCATTCTTCTAGAGAAGCATTTCAAAGCTGTCTCAAATAATACGGGGTTACCTAGAAGAATGCAGATCCCAAAGGTGCGAACCTTAATAGCGGGCCCGGTATGTAGTTGCATTTCTAGAGCCAATACATCAATTCGCCTAATGTCGCGTTAACGTTAATCTAAAACAATAATAAAATCAGTGATCTTAAAGCTGAGAAGTTTTCCCACAACGGGCTGCGCCGAATAAATCGGGCCACCCTGTATAATTTCACTAGAAACGTGTTAGTTGAATTCTGAAAGCGCTTAACTGGTGTAACCACGTGTTTGAACCTTCCTTGCGTTGCTTCTTTAAATTTTCAGTCGATTATTCTCATGATAGTTTGAAGCGAGTTTCATCAAAACCTTAAAAAACGCCAGCTCAGAGATTTAGTCGAACGAATCTTCCTTTATATCATAATGATCATTAATCATCGTTCCAATTTCGGTTCAAGACATCCAGGACTATTCTTTCCTTGTTGGCGACTGCAATTGTTTATACAGGGTGCCCCGCAACTACTGATTCACGATGTAAAAGTATTAAGACGTAATCTACCTCAGCTGTGCCCAAAAGTTGAGAATAACCGAACTGCAGGGTGTGGAGGCTTAAAACTATTTTCGATTTTTGCATATAATTCATAAAAAGAAATTGATTTTTTCATGAAGTTTAGTTTTTCGAGGTTTTGGCAAATTCGGATAACGCGCCTAACAGGTTTACACAGGGTGTCCAGAAATACTGTCGAAATATTTTAGCAAGGGATTTTAGAGGTTAAAATAATAAAAAAATGTTCCTATAGGTATACCCCAAAAATTGCTTTTTAAAGAGGCTAGAACCCCTTGAAAGGGGGAACTCTGAAGATGGTTTTTTCGCAATACTTCCGAAACGGTGTAGGCCAAAAATCGTTAAATCAGGTATCCTTCAATGAGTTGGAATGGGAACACTGTCTTGTGCTAACAACAATTGCAGATTTTCGTCAGGGACGTCATATACAGGGGGTTTCCGATGTAAATGTTGCCTTAACTTTTATATTCGCGACATTTCTTAATTTTGAACATCAAATCGCTGAGTCGCTAACATTTTAAAGTAAAAAAGGTCGCCGTATTTCATCTCGTTAAAACGTTTTATGGAAAAATGGGTTTTTGTGAACCGATGCACGATTACATAGATATCGAAATGCACCTTAATAAACGTAGTGGGTATTCTGGTAAGAGAAAAAAATATATTAATCAGCAATAATAGGACTAATATTATTGTGAATTTATCACTTATTCACAACAAATTTTCAAAATGGCCTCCGTTCATCTCGGTGCATCCTCGAATTCTTTTCTTCACAAATTTCAATGTTCATGTAATCGTGTATCGATTTATAAAAGCTCAATTTCTGAAAAACGCTCTATCCTAATGAGATGAAATGAGAGAATCTCTTTTACCTAAAAATATTTATCACTCACTAATTTATACATATATGTATATATATATACATATATACATATATGAATTATAATATTAATATACAGGGTGTTTCCTAACTACGTGTAAAAAATTTAAAGGCGTAATCCTCGACTGATTTTGAGTCAAAAATGTCTAATAAACATGTCCGCAAATGCCTTGTTTCCGAGGTACAGGGTGTTGACTGAAAGACGTTGAAAAGGGTTTCTAAAGGTTTGGTGGTATTTACTAACTTGTTTATTGTTAGTTTTTTTTATTTCAACACCCTGTACCTTGGAAACAAGGCATTTGCGGACATATGTTTATTAGACATTTTTGACTCAAAATCAGTCGAGGATTACGCCTTTAAATTTTTTACACGTAGTTAGGAAACACCCTGTATATGGCTTATTCGCGTTGAGTATCCTATTAAAAGTAAACTTTACTACTTTAGTACTAATAATAGGAACAACAGTCACTTACACGTATATCTGATAACGTTGCAATGATACCAACGTTTTAATCGAATAACTCGAACTCCATTCAAAATTTCAGGTCTCCAGCTACATTGGAACCCCGTAAACTCTTCATAGGACACCCACCGTGAATGACCCTGTATATTACATCACAATTCCAAAAATTAAAAAATGTTGCAGACAAAAAAGTTGGGGCAAAATTTACCCAGGAGATTCTGTGTGTGTGACGCCCCTGTTTAAAAATATACAATTGTTATCGCAAAGAAGATGTTCCCGTTCCGACTTATTTAAGTACACCGAATTTGACCATTTCGGCGCAAATCGTTTTGAAAATATTGTGAAAAAAAATTTTCAAAGTTCCCGCCTTTAGGGACTCCAGTCCCTTTAAGAAGCAATTTTTGGGGTATGACTATTGGGGGGCGATCTCTGGAATCACATCCTACGATATTTTGACGTTATTTCTGGACACCCTGTATCAAATTGTAGACTTTTTCACTTTGTAAACCATAGAGAAATTATTCTAAATTTAAGTTTTTAAAGTAAGCCACGATAAGGAATCTGCGGTGTAATTGTGCCCGTTCATTCTGGAAAACCATACAGAGGATTCACGATAAAGTGGCAAATTTCAAAGTGGTAGATGGCAATGACGAACTTTCGTGCGATTATTTGACATTGCCAAACGTGCGGTCAAACGTTTTACCGTATGCGCGCGGATACAGATTGCACCCCACATTGATATTTAAACTTACAAAAGGCAATAACATGAACACTCATGCAGTCTTCGGAAAAATATCGTATGTAACTAGTACGGTAACGTGTACTTACCTAACGCGTGCGTAAAGTGACACTTTGTCACACGCTAGTTGCGGCTGACTGAAAGACGCGGAACGGAGTTCGGTCAGCAACTGAGTGCGGTACACACTTTCGCATGTGTCATTGTCCCAATAAGATATTTTCTTGTTTGAAACAACGGGAAACACGAAAATTGAGATCTCTTCCACGTTTTACAAAATGTCGAAAACTTGGAGGACATTTGCACGTGGTATTTTCGTGGAACACGTATTAACCGAAACTAGCCGGGAACTTGAAGAAAAAAAAACTTTGAACGTGTTATGAAGTTGCCTGATTATGTGTTCCAATTTTCGAGCTAAAAGTAATACTTTACCGCACGCAAACCAACACGTGTGTGTATGCGTTGCTGTGGTGAATGTAAAAAATGTGTGGGAATAGTGTAGTGTTATGGTCCTTTACGTAATAACAAAGAAATGTCCCAAAAACTGGTGAAACATATAGAGATTTCGATACTGATTGGTGCGCTAATCAATATTCTACAATGTTATATATAGCGCAAATCAGTATTGCAAGGTAGAGAAACGCGAATATAAAAGTAACAAAGTTAAAAATAACTAAAACAAAAATAATGAGAGAGAAAGAGAGAGAGAAAGAGAGAGAAAGAGAGAGAGAAAGAGAGAGAAAGAGAGAGAGAGGGGAATGGGAGAGAAGGCCCTTTTTGCTTCCCCCAATTAGCGGAATTTCACGTTTGTCCGTTAGCAGCGTCTATTTTCCTTATATTAGAGATTCTTTAAATTACCGAATAAACTCTCGTATCATTTAAGGCCTTCTCCAGCCATTACACACAGTTTGCATGCGGTTTTGTGGCTTCCATTAGTTCAAATGCCTGTGAAAATCAAGAAAACAAATAGAAATTGCTTTAAGAAAACAAAGGGAGGAAGATTAAAACCAAAAGTATTTTTTTTGTAGAGTACTGGCACGACAGTGTTTTGTGAAAAAGTTTATTTTAAGGTTTTGCATCTTAAGTTATTTTTTTACTTAGTTTTAATTTTACCTTCTTGCGCTTAGTAATTCTGATTCATGCTCTGCGCTGCAACGCACTAATGGAGACGGCAATCAATGTCGGAACCTCCATAAATATATAGGGCGTTAGGGGAGTAACTTTTGCAAATTTAAACAATAATTAAGAACACCATTTTAACCAAAAAAACCTTACGCCAGGGGTAACCTAATAATAATAAAAAAAAATAACGCTAAAGTTCGTAACCGAAAAGGTACGACAAGCTTAAAATTTTATTAAAATGACGGGAAACGGACTTGACAGATGTTGATTCTGTGAATTGCAACGAAAAAATTTTAATTATTCAGCACCAATATTGCTAAAAGTAATTAAAACTTAATTTCCTAATAATACAACTTGAGCGGTAAAAGTAAACCTGGGCGGCAACGCCACACCGTGAGCAACCGAGGAAAGAGAGTTTATTTTTGTTATGATTATTTTTTGTAATTTTCTTCATCCCCGGCAGCTGATAAGACCTGATTTTTTACAGGTACGCGAATTCGTCCGGACTTACCACACTGCGTGACATAAAAAAGAGAATACCCCGTAAAATGGCTTAATTATTTAAATAATTTCTGGCATGCACGTTTCCCACGCAAAAACGAATACTTCGTAAAAAAACTGAACAAATCCGATTGTTGAAAACCAAAAAAAAAAAAATAATAATAAAAAAATAAAAAAAATAACAAATTGTCGGGCCTCCGCGGCGTCTTACACGTTCCCGCACACGTTAAGGCACGGATCTAATGAGGTGATTGATGCCCTCTTGGGGAACCTCATTCCACGCTAACTGGACAGCACGACATAGCGCCGCTAGGGCTTGCGGGGGTTGGGGTAAATTATGCAACCTTCTACCTGCAATATCCCGCACATGTTCAATGGGCGACAGGTCTGGAGATCGAGGCGGCCAAGGTAGCAAATTGATTGCATTCTGTTGAGAGAAGTCCAGGGTCGGTCTAATCACAAGCGGTCGTGCATTGTCTTGCTGGAAAAGTGGATGCAGGTTGCAGATAAGGCACGAGATGAGGTTTCGGGAGTTGCTGGATGTATCGTTAAAGGGAAAGCAAAGGTGACCACACGCAATGGCACCTCCAACAGTCTGACTGTGTATCGTGAAATGAGGATCCCGTCTTCTTCTCATTCTTGCCGTGACCGTCATGCATTCCCAAGCAGAATCAGGATTCGTCAATAAACACGACATTATCCCATTCTGGATTCCAAAGTATCCGTTCTCTGCACCACTGCAGTCGATTTCGACGCTGGGTTATGGAGAGGGGAAACGCAACATGGGGACGGCAGGAGATCAGTCCAAAAGTTCTTATCCAGCGATAAATGGTTCGAACCCCAATGGGCCTGCCATACTCATCAGACCACTCATCCGCTAGCGTCCTCGACGAGATCGACCTACCTGTTAGGGCCATAACTCCAAGGCGCCGATCTTGGCGTTCTCTAGTTCTTCCGGATCGTCCAGTATCTCTCTTTCTGTCTCTTTGCCCTTCTTGGTACCATGCCTCACAACATTTCACTGTAGTGTTTACGCTCGGTCTAGTGGCGATTTCCCTAAATGACCGATCAGTCTCTCGTAGCCCGACCTTATTGATTTATTTAAAATCACTTTCTAACCCCATTACACACCAATAAATGATATTTTGCGCTCGTATTGTTGATATTTATTGTAATTTTTATAATAAAAAAAACTTAAATTCCCGATAACTCACAAATACATTAATAAATATGGCTGAAAATTTAATCGGTTTTTGCGTTCCCACGTACAAACACGCACACCAAGAAGTGTTTAAACAAGACCTTTTTTACGGGGTGTTCTGTTTTCATTGTCACACAGTATAACAGTACCAACGTGCGTACGTATTCTTTATGCGAGTACCATGAGATGTTCTTGATTTACGGAGAGGCATTACAAAATCTTAGGGAAACTGGACGCATTTACGTTAGTCGTTATCCAGAAGGAAAACTTCCAGCTCAATAAACGGAATTTTTCTTCGTGTAATGGAAAATTGGTTGAAGTGTTGTCGTGCATGCAGGGACTCAAGTGGTGGACATTTCGGACATTTAACGCAGTTAAACCAATAACAAAGTTGTGTTCTTGATTGTACTGTGAGTGTCGTAAAGTGTGTAACGTAACGTGTTACGCTAATTAGAGATGACAAAAATAATTCAAAGTTTAAAATAATCAATTGTGAATCACGTGATGTTCAACTTTTTACTTATTTATCGGACTTAAAAAACCCGTGTAGAAATGCGTGTCTGGCTAATGCGACTGTTTAGGGAGGTCCCAAAATGAACTAAATGCGATGCGGCGTTGCCAAAACGTCAAAAATTTTTTGTTTTCCGGGGAATTGCACTCCGGGCATTTACGACTTCTGTTGTAAGGAACTTTATTGCTTAAAATGACGTTCTTGTCAACTTTATGCGAATTATTTCCTTAACATCCCGCATTGCAAGGGTTTTGGGGAACCTTATTTCTCATTACAGAAAAAACCTAAAATTCTCAAGTAAGGAACTGGAGCATCGAAAATATTTGTAGGCGATCAGGAGATTGAGATTTAGATAAAATTTTCATCGCAAACGTGCGGGCGAAGCTGTTATCTCTGTATTTAGCTATGCTTAATTGACGTCGCAAAAGGCAACGAGGTCTCACTTCCCGCACTTGTTAGGTAAATAACTGTAATGACTTGCTGCGTTTTTTTACATTCGTATATTATGAAAAAGTTGCACTAGGGAGTCCTGGAGGAAATATGCATACTTGTCGAATAATGGCAGCTATTCATTTAGGAGGACCGAATGCAGGGAGCAACTGCCGGTTCTCGGCTATCAAAATCCCCATGACCCCATCGCGTCGCCAGGGGCGGGTGCAACGGGTGCATATACGGTAAATTTTACATATATTAGGAGTTGGAATTAATTCGTAGCGTTTTACAAGAGATGGCATAGATAGTACAGTATATCGTTGTTATCTACAATAATATACTTATCGTGAAACAGCGGTCATTTGCTTTGCATATCCACTTTTTAAATAATAAATAACATTTTATAATTTATTGAATATGTCGCAATTTGTGCCGAATAAAGGGTTTTTGCGGGGAATTTTACTTCATTACTTTAATACGAACAAAAGTGCCGCTGAAGCTCATCGTATTTTAGTGGAAGTATATGATAAACATGCTCTAGCTGAACAAACGTGTCGGAAGTGGTTCGCACGTTTTAAAGCTGGCGATTTCGACTTGGTTGACAAGGAGCGACCCGGTCAGCCAAAAAAATTCGAAGACAACGCTTTGGAGGCATTGCTCAACGAAGACCCATGTCAGACACTTCAAGAATTGTCTACATCGTTGGGAGTTAACTTACCAACGGTAGGAACACGTCTTAAAACTTTGGGTATGATCCAAAAGGAAGGACATTGGGTTCCATACGAATTGAAACCAAGGGACATTGAGAGGCGTTTTTTGACGTGTGAACTGCTGCTTCAACGGGGAAAAAGAAAAGGTTTTTTGCATCGGATTGTCACTGGTGATGAAAAATGGATCCATTACGATCCAATCCGAAGCGCAGAAAGTCATGGGTTAAGCCCGGTCAACGTCCGTGGCAAAGCCGAATATCCATGGGTCTAAGCTTCTGCTGTGTATTTGGTGGGATCAGAGGGGTGTGATTTATTATGAACTGTTGAAACCATAACTGGAGACCGCTACCGGCTACAACTGATGCGATTGAGCCGTGCATTGAAAGAGAATCGGTCGGAATACTCCAAAAGACACGACAAAGTCATTTTGCTGCGCGACAATGCTCGTCCGCACCCCGCAAAACCGGTACAAACATACCTGGAGAGACTTAAATGGGAAATCCTGCCCCACCCGCCGTATTCCCCAGATGTAGCTCCATGTGATTATTATTTGTTTCGTTCGATGGCTCACAGTCTGTCTGAGCAGAAGTTCACTTCTTACGAAGATCGTCAAAAAATGGGTCGATTCATGGATTGCATCTAAAGACAACGCGTTCTTCCGACGCGGCATTCGTGCCCTGCCCGGAAGATGGTCAAAAGTAGTAGAAAGCGATGGGGCAATACTTTAATTAATGTATTTTTTTTATTTCCATTTAAAATCAATAAATTTTTTTCTTAAAAAAAAACGCTACGAATTCATTCCAACTCCTAATACATCAACCGACCTTAAAGCTTGGAGAAAATACCGAAGGTAACAAAAAAATTAAGGGGTTCTACCTAGAGTAACAAAGTCGGTACCCGCTTACAGTACGATCGGTTTACAGTACAAATAATTCGAAAATATCTCACTTGGATTGAAAGTTGTCGATTGCAGCCCGAAATGAAATTTCATTGGCTACGATAGTGGGACCTGAAAAATTTTTTAATGAAAAAGTCGCGTGGCCAATCCCTCACAAGATACCAGATGTTACGATAACGGAACGTTAACCACTTTCGCCGTCGTGGATTAGCCCTCCAAAGGGACTAAAAGTGAACTGGTAAGAAATAAAGCTACGTCCACTTCTTTTGGACCATTGGTCGACACTTGCGGTCACGAAAGAGCTCATATGATTATTTTATGGTTTCAGTGGAAAAGATTGGCATCTTCCTCCACTCACTTGGTGACGGTCGTGGCAGGTATACGACATAATCGCCATGAATCTTAGAAGAGTCGCACCCACTGATATTCAGGTTTTTGTCTTGTCTGTCAGGTTACGTTAAACTAAACGCGAAAAACGAACTGCATTATCTTCCATGGGCAATGACAATAAAATATTTATGTTGTTGTTTGTAATAATTTCCAAATGGAGCTTCGACATTTTCGTATTATTTTAGATTCAATTTTCAAAACGGTTTTATCCAAATTAGGTCATAATTTAATTTATAATACGGATCATACATTTATTTCCCTAATGAGGAAGAACCAAAATTCAAAGTGAATGTGATTGTAAAGTAATGAAAGCTTTTACACGTTCGTGAAATATACATACATGCAAATATCACGTTTCAAAGTTTTGCAACAAAACATATCTCTAAATATTTATGTTTATCTATAAATAAAATTACCTAATAAATAATTTGTAATTTTAAAGCGGGCGAGTATTGGAAAACTTTGATTAAGGACTTTTAATTACTCCCTAAGGGACATAATTCCAAATTACCGTACAGGGCAATTCAAAATTCGGTACAAAGAATTTTGACGACGCGCTTTTGGGGACGAAATAACTTTTTTCCCCTAAACGGGGGTCCACAAATGCTCAGTTTTTGACATACATGATGTTAGAGCATTGCCATCATGAAGACTCACAGTAACCCGTCTCTGCATAGTTTGAAAATCCTACGACTTTTCTGCCGAATTTGTTGAAATCTACATAGGTCTCTTAGGAACAATGTGGGCGCAAACCAAATTATTACAAAAAAAAAAAAACAAAAAAACCAAAAACGGTCAAATGTATTCAAACTTCGCGAGCTTTGTCAGCATTGCTCTTGAGGGTCTTATAACCGCCATATTCTCGGAGATGCTGATGAGAATTTGAAGAAGTTCGATCATGGGGTTCCGACGATTCGAAAATTTCATTACGCTCCCAGCGAGATCCCCCCAGCCAGACTGTGGACGTAATGAATGTCAGCCGAATATTCAGATGAGTATCGTTCATTATTCATTTAAAATTAGAAAACAAGCAAATGCAGATCCAAGACTAAGAATCAGGGGTGAAAGGTACTAACGCTCAGCTAAACCAAATTGTCAAAAAATTTTATAGACAACGTGTCAAACTAGTTAGTATAACTTTCGATAATGATAATGCTATAAAAACCCCTGTATATCGAAGAATTAAGCGCTTCCCGACCCACGTTTGTTGGAAAAAGGTCTTATATTGACCTCAAAAGTATTCCCCGAAATTGTTCGTTCTGAATTGTGAATCACTCTGTAGATACTGTTTTTTTAGTTTTTTTCTAGGGTGCAAAAATCAATTGAATAATTAAAAGTTCTTCGTGCGAGCAATTGCAGGAATCAAACATCATTGTAAACATACAGGGTGGCGCGTCGAAAACGACACAGAGGCATTTTCGGGTATTTGAAAATTTATTTTCGAAAAATGCTCGAACACGTAAACTTTACATTCAAGGGGAACACATTGTGAACGTATACTTTTTTTTTTAATTATTTTTTATGGAGGTTGAGGGGGCAGACATTGGGGGCTTGGCACTCGGGGATCTCATTTGCCCCCTTAGTGTCGGGCTAACGTCCCAATCCAGGGCACGCTGACCGACTAAACCTCCGTCCTCTCTTCACCGTTGTTCCCCCTGGAACTACCGCAGGGCATTACTTCGGGGGATGAACGTGTACTTGCTCTTTTCATATCAACTTCCTAGTCGGGGTGGGTTAAACACTTAAAATTGTAAATGGAAAGTAGGTGTGGGAAGTACATTTTTCAAAGGTCTTTTGATTTCCATTAGAAAGATGCTCAATTTAAGAAACTTTGATTCAGCAATTTTCGAGGACTTTTGTCAAAATATGTATTATCTGATATGGATTAATAATGTCAAATTGGCAACAACTGGGGTAAAAATAACATAAAGCAGGCAATTTTTACCAATTTTTCAAAAGAATTTAGGGTCATTTCAACCACTTGAGAGAGTCAAACCCACCCCCGAAAGAAATTAATTTGAAGTACCGAATTATTTAACGAGAGATGGATTATTCATTTATTAATGCAATATATTTCTTTATAAGTACATTTCCAACATGTGCCCACGTATTAATTAGTTAATTAAGTGCTCGAAGTAGCGACCGCCAATTTCTAAACAATAATACAAATTTTGTCCAAATCGCTGTCGCACATTTTGGAGCATTTGGGGATTATCATTATATCCTTTGGCGAAGGTGCTCTAAAGGGTTCGGTCGAGTTGCATAGATTTTGCTTTTTTAGTGACCCTACAAAAAAAATGCCAAGGTGATAAATCTGGCGATCGCGGGGGCCACTCGATAGCGCCTCTCCTTCCAACCCAACGACCTGGAAACCGGTCAGTTAAATACTCTCGCACACGCAATGCGTAACGGGGAGGGGCACCATCCTGCTGAAGTGTTAACTGGTCCTCAATGGCACTTTCATTATTTTCACATGAATCTGTTAGTGCCGGATCAATTACGTCTTGTCATAATTCTAAGTACACGTCACTAGTGAGATTTCCGGGTAGGAAAAAAGGACGGTCACCAACGATCCCAGCCCAGACGTTCAGTTTTTGTGAATGCTGGGTATGCACCCCATGAAAAATTCTGGGATTTTCATCAGACCCATATCGATAGTTATACCGATTCACCGTACTGTTTAGAAGAAGTGATCATTCATCAGACAAGCAGATATTAAATAGATAATTATTATTTCTAATTGCTCGTTCACTTACAAGTTCGGAAAATTGCAAATGGGGATCACAATCGTCCTCGTTCGATTCTTGCAGTATGTGGATGACCATGATGCGCCTTTAACATTCTATGAACAGTGCGTCGACCGACTCCAACTGCAGTTTCCAATTGGGGAGGACTTAATGTAGTATCCAGATGAATTTGTCCTGAAACCGCGACGTCGATTTCTTCGTTTCTGTGAGAGTTTCTATCATTTTTTTTATTAGCCACAGAGCCGGCCTCACGAAATTTATTGACTAATTCTCGAACGTACTTCCGTTGCACTTGATCATCTTCATGATTTTGGTTGAACAGTTGGGCGGGCCGGTTGGCGCACTGATGATTTTCAAAAAATAATTGAATGATTTTCACCTTGTTTGCAATCGAATGAACCATTTTTGATTTGCGAAACGTAGACGGAATTATGCGCGAAGACTGAGACGCGTTCATTTTGCGAGCAGTTTCCCAAACAAACTTATTTTCTTCTTTTTCCGTAAAATTATTCAAGACGTGAAAACGATGCGTTATCTTTCTGTCAGAATAAAAAGGAGTTCAAATGTGCCTGCTTTATATTGTTTCTATCTCAGTTGTTGCCGACCTCCCATTAATTCATATCAGATGATTCATCATTCGGTCAAACCTCCCGAGAGCTGCTGAAGCCAAGTCAGTCAGATTCGGAATCGAAAGACTTTTCGGACAAGGTACAACTCGACACTACTTATCGTTTAAGATTTTAGTGGTTTAACTCACCCCGAGTAGGGAGTCGAAGTAAAAGGAGCGAGTGCGCGTTCACAACGTGTCTCCCTCGAGTTTACGTTTCCGAGCATTGTTCCAAAGAAATTTTCAAATACCTGAAAATGCCTCTGATTCGTTTTCGGTGCGCCACCCTATATAAAGGAATTTGACTGCCAGTGGAAAAGCGCCCGCTTTGAACGCTGCAACAGTTTTATATCTAAACGACATGTCTTGGAATTCCTCTCCCATTTGTCCACATTCGCGTTGTAAATCCAGACCAGCAAACGGGAATGGGAAGCTTGAAATTCTAATTCGATGAAAATGAAGATTTTCCTCAAAGCTGGCCTCAAAATACATCTTACCTCATTTCATCATCTAACATCCCCTTTCATGATTCCGTCCAATTTCGCATCCAAGAGGAGGTTACCTCCTTCGGTTACCAAATAAATTAATATTTAATGCTGAAATCGTGCTCCATAAGTATAAACCAGTTCAAATCCCATTCTGTGTTTCGCGACTCGAAATGGGGTTAATCTCGTAAGCTTCGTGGACACATTTAGGTATTTAAAAACACATAAAACGTTTAATATATTATATAACGTTTCAACCTTTGCAAAGCAGAATTGTTTCAAACATAAATGTTTGCGAAGCCTAGAAATCTCAGTTTTAATGAAACTGCTATATCAAATATATTCAGAATCTAAATCCGACCATGTTGTCGGCAACTCAAAGTTGAAATCTCCTCAACAAGGACCACAAATTTATGTGCATATAAATCCCATTTACGTTTGACGTGAAATATGAATCCTGACGAGAATCTGTCCTCTTTTATGATCATTTTTATTACAATTGCACTAGCTCTGACACTAAAATTCAATCAAAGCTGCGTTTAAACAATGATTTTGTGTGTCGGGCACGTAATTAGTTTTTCATTGTTTAATGCCGTCATATGGAGCACGAGGACCTCTTAACGGTCCTCAAACGGAGGTGGAGATTTAGGATTTTTCTGAGTGCAGGAGGGAAGTTAAAGGACGTGGGAGACAAGAATACACAATGCGTTAGAGTGGCACGGAAAAACTCGTCGTCGGGACCGCAAAGGGCGCATTTACAGGGGGTCGGTGTGTTGAAAATTGTTTTTTTTTTAAATTTCCAAATTCGATACCCCGAAAATCTATTTTATGGACGCCAAATTTGACTTTACTATTAAAAACGCATGTAATGAGAAAACTCAGTGACCTCATTTTATCGTCTGTGAAAATATATTGGGGGGGCGAAAGCATCCCCGGAACGAAGGCAATTTAAAACGGCAATGGGGAGAAAAAAATCATTTTTCGCGCGGGGTATTAAACCGAACAGCGACCGAAATTGTGGTTTTCGTTGTCTATAACGAAGAGGAAACGATGATGAGAAAATGGAGACGAATTTTTAAGACAAGTAATTTCAAGTTGAACGACATCATGTCTCAGCTTGTCTCGCAGCTGCTTTCCTACGACCAGCATTTTAACTTTTTTGAAGGTTTGAAGGATATTACGTGGGGAGGAGGACTAAAGGCAGTTGAGTAGTCACGTTGTCCCCGTTGCTATTTCATTCAAAACGCATTTGAATATGTGAAACGTCCTTGGTGGAAATCGAAGCAAAAGTGGGCTGGCGAATCATCAACTCCGTAAGAGGGACTTCGTTGGACAGCGACTGACCAATTTGTTCGGTTGGTTTGGCAGCTCGAACGTCTTGGAACTTTTAAATTATTGGTATTTTTTTAAGAGAAAACTAAAGAAATACATATAGGGTGTTTTCAGTTTGATCACAAAAAATTATTAATAATGAAATGGGAAGTATCAATGAATTTATCTAAAACGGGGTATTATCACTTAAATCCTCTTAAATCAATTCAAGAGACGTTACTCTATAGGCTATAAACCGCCCCTAACCAAATACACTCATCCCCCAAAAATAAAGACTATCCAACAGCACTAGTAAAGTGCACCGAAGAGAATTATGCGGGTTTCTAAAGCCCCAAAATTTGCAGTGAGAATCCTGCCACCTTCATGTATTTATGAATACTTAAAGAGCTTTTAGTTCTAAATAAATTCCATCAGGATCAGATTTTTCGGCCGGCATTTCCCTACATCCTTCTTTCCAGTGTCTTTTCCTCGAAGTATCAGAGCTTCGAACTGGCATAGGAAATGTGTGAGGACACATACAGCGCGTTTCAGGATTTAATTGAAAACATTTAATTTGCCACATAGTTGAAAAAACGAAAAGGAACGTTGTAATGAATTTATCTAAAATGGCGTGATATCATCTAGATTAAACAAAACACCCTTGACATACATCACTTTAAAGCTCAGAATTCATCCTTAAACCAATTCTGTCGCTCCAAAAAAATAGAGCCTATCCAACACTGTCAGCAAAGTGCAGTGAAGAGAATTGCAACGTCTTCTTAAAGCTCCAAAATCGACATTGAGAAACGTGCCTGCTTCATCTGTTTATGAATAATTAAAGAGCTTTCAGTCTCAGGCAAACTATATCACGGTCGGAATGAAAATTGGGTTAAGTTTTGAACGGCTTTGCAATGTTGTTCGATAGATTTTCTGCCAGGTTTCGACATAAATCGTTTGGGAAGAAAGTATCCGGTTCCTGTATCAAGAATAATGTTAAAATTCAGTTCATCAAATTATCATATCGGTTCGAAACTGGCAACGCCCGCTTGGCGATCATCGGCGAATTCAAGAAAAGTATGGTCGGGGATGTAAACGTTGCCTGATGTTATTGGTAGATAAGAACTAGTTGAAATAAAATAGGGAGGGGCGTCTCGGGGTAAATAACCAATAACAAAAAATCAGGTCGTGAAGGAGGAAAGAAGAAAAACCCCATCCCTTATTTGAATATTGATCAATTAACAGTTTCCCGTTTGTTAAGGCAATTACTCAAATTGCATTAATAGAATTTTTGTATTACAACCCATGGGGTCAAAAAATAACAATTCAATTTCTCGGGGCACCAGCAAATTTTTGGAAGGGAAATAATGTTTTCCGCAGCGTTTAAAGGCTTAGTACAGAGCTCGAGGATTGATATGTCGGTCTGGGATTATTAATGGATACAAAGTAAGATTTATGAATGTAGGCAGCCCAAGACTGGACTTGAATAAGTGTTAAATTGACCAATGTGCAACGTCAGTTTAAATAGTCAGTTGCATGAAATTCATTTGTTTGCATACAGAAAGGAGGTATCGATTTTCAGTTTTCTGGTCGATGGTTGCGTGGGGGCGATTTTCAATTTGACATATAAATTCATATTAAAAGTCATGAAACAAAGTTTGGCAATATGCACAATTCTTGACTTGACACTGAAAGTTGGCCCACACAACAGCTTAAACAGCTTTTGTAGAACGCTTTGCTGTGCTGTTTGTTAAATGCCTTTAATGCATTTTAAGGGAACTGAAACCCAGTCATAGATTCTGTGGTCCCGGTACGATTTCTACGAGGACCGTTCCAAAAATAATAAATGCAAAGCGCTAGAGCCGCAGGGAAACATTTCGTCTGACTGCTAACCATTGTACCGTGTTCGTTGCTTCTCTGATTTTTGGATGAGCCATCGTTAACTTTACCTTTTTATTTAGTACTGGCTGGGCAGTGTTTTATAATGGAGTCTCGACTTGTCGTTACCGAAGTTCGAGCAGTTAATCCATTTTTAATCGTAAAAAGCGTTAAACAAATCGAAATTCTTTGCCAATTGACAGGCGCTTATGGAGCATAGTGCATGGATGTCAAAGAGGTCCGCAAGTGGTGACAAGGCCTGTCGGCAAAGTCATAGCAATTGTGCTCTGGAATTGAAAGGGGATATTTTTGGTTGCCTTTACGGACCATGCAACCTCAATAAACACAAACAAATATCGTAATACTTTTAAAATTTTTAATCAGGGGATTCAGAACGAAAGAGGAATGTAGAGCAAGAAATTATGTTTTCCCCATGACAACGCTCGCTCCGCGTCGTCTCTAGAATTGCTCCTGCAAGAACTTAGTTGGGAGATTGGCACCCACCCACCCTATTGTCCAGACTTTGCACCTAGTGACAACCGCTTGTTTCCCAAGATCAAAGAACATTTGGGCGGAACGCTCTTCAGCAATGGTGAGGAGGTAAAAGAATCGGTGGGACGCTTCCCCGACAGCAAGGCGACGAACTGGTACGCCAATGGCGTACAGCAACTGTTACAGCGGCTACAAAAATGCATTGAAAAGACGACTATATGGAAAAATGCAAACATTTTTGAGCTTTAAAATTATGCATTACTAAATTATTAAAAATATTGTTTTTCTGTTTATAAAGAAACCAGGGGATCTTCGTATGACATTAATTCAAATTCAGACATTTTTCCTTAAAAATGTGCGCGGAACTTGCTGTAGAAGAGTTGAAACGTTAATTTGCGTATATGTGGAAAACGAGTACTACGTATCTTGACTATATTTTCATCAATCTGAAGGGATAATCAGCAAAATTAATAACTACATTATAAATCGACAAAACAGAAGACATTTCTACTCACCGAGGAAGACTTTATTTCAAATATAACTGCAAATGATATTTTCCCCTTTGTGTTATTAATTTCCACAAGTAATAGAAACTTGGACTTAGAAATATGGCCCGAATAACCTACTCTTGGACGACGTATTTTTATAGTAATCCATTACGGCATTGCCTGGCGAGTGTTGGCCACTATAAATCAAATCGAGGAATCAAAGATTTGAACTGTAGCTTACAGTGGATTTAACTGAACTGAAAGGTTTTTACATTCAAAAACTTCAAGAACGTTTAGCTAAACTTTCATAGGAGTAACGAAATGAAACAATGGCCTTTTGTTTGCTATAATGGCAAAATGGGACTGCATCTGATTTGGAGCTGTACGAGGCATTTTCCTCACAGGCTGAAATTAATAATATCAGCATCCAGCACTTTTAGTCGCTTTGTGGTTCGTTAAATTTCCAATTGCAACATGTTTATCAAATATGCAAAGTGTGCAATTATTCAGGGTATAAAAGGCCGTGCTTACTCGACGAATTGCACTTTGCAAACGAAAATTCACAATATATATTTAAAAACCTACTTTAGAAAGTTCAGGAGAATCAATGGGCTTGGGCGTCAACAATTCCATAACCCAATTACATGTAAAGCTGGGCACTAACACAGTAGGGAACAGCATAACCGATCAGGCATCATTACCTTAATGCTAGGCCATTCAAGTGCGATGATCCCTATGAATGTGATCACTTTCCCATTAGCTTTAAATGTCAATCCCGGACTTAATTACCTTCGTCCCGAGTTGATAATGCAACACGGTTGTCGATAATGTGATGTTTTCTTCGTACATTATGGATAGAGAATAGAAGAGATTGGAGGTAATTACAGCCAGAGTAAATACCTTAAATCAAAGATGGCCCTACCATTAATTAAGCAAAATTCGGTGGTAATATTTGTTGCTTTCCTAGGACAATTTCGAATCCTATTTATACGGGAACAGTACATATAGTAGGAGCGAAACATAGTATATATTTGGTATATACTTTAGTATGTGCTAGCAAAAAATAGGCGATTGATAAGTAGAACAGAGACGAACTGTCGTCGTTGACTCGTATGCGGAAGGCCTTAATTCGACTACGCACCACATCGCAAAAGGGCTTGTCCTTCAATTGATGCTTCCTGGAAATGCCACTTCTGCCATGGTGTTCGTAAAGCTGCATGAAAATTTCTTGGAGAATTTGATCTTGAAGAATACATTCAAATTTGCGTCATCAATTTTGGGGCGTTCAACAGAAATTTGCCTTAGAATTTCCTGAGCGGCTGCTCCCACGGTGGGCACCATCAGGAACATAGTGGAAAATTTTTTAAAATATGGATGTGTGAATTCTTCTCACGTAATGGAAACGAATCCACACAATCGCAATGGAGATAACTCTTTGTGTGATCGTTTAAGAAGAACTTTACAGCTTTATGGAAACCATCGCAAGTGGGGTTAGCGTATTTGATATAAAGGTATAAAATACTTTTAAAAACGATGAGTGCAAATCATACAGACTACATAAGTCAAATGGCATTTTGGATCTGCTTCACGGATCTCGGATGGTGACACGTGAAACCTCGATGGGAAAGGCGAGCTTCGATGAAAATTTTACTTCCAGCATCATTTTCACCGAGAAATCAAGTTCTTCGTTGCATGGAAAATACAATTCATATGTTGCTCGAACTAACGAAAATCCCCACGACACTTGCGATAGAGGTACTCAGAGACCCCAAAACGTCAATGTTGGGGCTTGGATTTTAGACAATCACATTATTGGACATTCCTTTATTGTTGGGAATTTGAATGCTTAAGGACATCTAGAAATTCTGGAATATCAAGTTGTTCCAGGTATTACTGAGCTTCTTAACATTGCAAACAATAACCTTCGGTAAAACGGTTGCCTTGCCAGCAATGGCCAAGTAATGCGGGGATTCTCAAATCAAAATTTCTCTAACTGTCTAATTACTGGATTTGGGGGATATTAGAGGGGTCGTTAAACCACCTGATTTAACTTCGAATGACTTTTTCCTCTGGCGTTATCTTAAATCAAAAATCTTTCAATAGGGGGAAGATCGGGCATAATGATTTAGTAGGATTCGGACAAAAAATTCTTCTCAATCGGTTTCGCCGGACATGCTGAATAATGTTCGTAAGGAATTCAATGATCGTCTCGGATATTGTTTAGCGTAAAGGAGTGGTCGGTTTGAGCAGCTTCTATAAACCTCTTTTTTGGAAAAGATACATTTTCTCGCAGCTGCGGTTTTTAATCAAAAATAAATTTTAATTTATAGCAAAACGGAATGTGCGCGCGTAATTTGCGTCGATCCGAAATCGCGTAGAACTACCCCCCTTCAGAGATTGAGGCGTACTGGTTGCGAGTTCGAGACGGTAGCTCACCGATGACAATGGAAGGGGAACGGCTGTCTGTCTCTCTCGCACTTACCAATCGCCTAATTTCTTTCGCTTGCACTCGCCAAAACTCCACGTGCATAGCAGCGGAAGAGATACCGTACGAGTTTATGGTTTAAATGACCAGCGGACAAGAATTTGTTAATGACTGTGAGAGTTGTTTAAGTAATACTAGTCGAATTCCATCAATTATGGTATCAAGAAAACCTCAATTTTCGCCCTAATAACGTGACTTCAATGAAGGACTGGAAAAATTCCGAGAACGTCATTTGATTAGCGGATCGATAATAGAAAATTATATTCAACTCATCAAAATTTACCTAAGCGGTTTCTTTAACAATTTATAATTTATAATTTAAATTTTGGGTTTCTCCTCATACAAATTCAGTTACAAAACCTGCTCGTAAGTTGAACGAAGACGAAATGCGCATAGTTTTCCTAACTCGAATCGCCGTTTCCGTTTTACAGCATTCATAATCCTCATGGTGCTAACGTTAATTAGGGCACGATGGATATCGACAGTAAAATTCCCAAAATCGACTGGTAATTGTGAGTGAAATAATAAAAAACGCGTTTTAATTCTAGAATATTCAAGTTTAGACCTGTTGATCAATGATGAGTTTACATCAGTTGCGATATTGCAGTCAGAGAGCAAAAGGTTAATTGTTTCCCCTCACCTTATATAGCATCTGAAATGACTCCTTGATACTTGTTACTTGAGCTTTACCTGTGTTGTGATGAGGCTGAGATAGTTTTCGATGCATTTTCCTCTGTAGAATTGTCTCCTCTTAACATAAATTTTATGGTTCAAATGCCCTTTCGTAAAACTCTAAATTTTGATTTATCATCTCAATCGTTTTGTCGAATGCTCTTGGACGTGAATGGGCCATTTTTTGGTCAGGGACAATTATTCTAAAGAAGTTTTTAAGATATTGCGGAGTGCCGATATCTAAATTGAATATTTTTCAATTCGATGGTAATATCAATCCGTATTATTATGCTTCCATAAATTGATGGGCATGGGTTTTTCAGTCACTAAAAATTTATATCAGGTGTAATTCGAATCGAATTATGACATTAATGGCCCCATAATAATAGTTGTTTATATATTATTCTCTGAAGGAGTTTCTTCAGGTTGACTAATATCAGTTCAGGTATCCATATTATTTGACACTTTTTCACACACCTGATTCGGAAATTTTGAGAGATTTTAGTGACCGGAAAAGGTCTCGTTATGATTATCAATTTTTCAACCAAAACTTATAGCCCTTTATTATCTTTAACTAGCAACTTTTCTCCATATCTTGGAAACCTGCTCAGTTTCACAAAAAATCATTTAAGGGTCCAACTGAGCTTAATAACGGATTTGACATAGGCTCTAAAGGACTCTCTTCATTATCAAAAGGGAGTCCTTTCAGCCAACTACAGTAACTTTATCGGGAGTTCCCGAATCTAAATCAATGCTGTGAGATTCGAAATTCCTTTGATCGTTACTCATATCAAACATTTTCAACTCTATCAGTTTTATGAGCATTAAATTGGTGGGCAATGTGTATGGACAAAAGTGACTATCCGTTGTGGATACACAAGCCGTCTGTGAAATGATTGTACAAGGCTTGACCAAAAATTGGAAGTTCCAGACGAACTTACCTGCATCCAATATTGCTTTGTTTTGTCACTACAAGGCTCGAAATTTTTCAAATTAATATTGTTATTTTGAAATAATTGCTAAGCGCCTTTATCGAATTTCACTAATTTTGGAAGTAAAAGTTGCTATATAAATCGGCTTGTATTGACGTGAGCGGATTTTTTGTTAATGCGCAGAATTGTAAAAAATGGCAAATTTTTCATAGATAAAATTTTGTATTTTTTCACCCTCTCTACGAATGATTTTAATTTGTTCTCTGTCATTAACTGACTTTATTTTGAAACTTTTTTGCCCCTTGCAAAATTTCCGACAGGTATACAGTTTCTTTACGAAAAAAATTATTAACGATACCTCGCAATTTACCGTTGTTTCGTCGAAACGAAAACGTGAAAAAAAAAATTAATTCCAACTAGCAACCAACTTAGTTTAATTCGTATGACAATATTCAAAATATTGACCGTGTCCCGGAATACATAAGTAAATGCATTTCAAAAAATTCATTTCTATTTTGGACACTTTGTCGGGCCTTTTTTTTAAATTGTTTTTGCAAAAATGATAAATTGCAAGGTATCATAAATAATTTTTTTGCAGAGAAACTTTATGCCCGTATGATAAAAAAGTTTTAGGACAAAGTTAGATGGTTACAGAGAAAAAATTCAATTCGTTTGTATGGAGGATAATAAAAGTACAAACTTTTATTTACGCACCATGCACCATTTTTAATGTTTCCACGCTTTAAAAAAGGTTCCACTTACGTCAAAACACGCCAATTTACATAGTAACTCTTAGTCTAAAATTAGTGAAAATCGATAAAAGCGTTTAGGAATAAAATATTGACGAAGCGATATTAGAATGAGAACTTTAGCGCCCTCTGGCGGCAAAACAAATAGCCGGCTGTAGGCTAGAACGTCCAATTTTTGGTTAAAGAATTTTTGGTCGCGCGTTCTATAATCATTTCAGGGACATCCGGTATATTGGAAAGGTCTAAATAAACGAACCTCAGAGCATTAATTTGGCCCACTTATGACCGCAGTTTTCAGCGAATACACGAAACCTGAAATACGGTACGTGAAATCACGAGTAAAGCCTTAATTCCTGATGTTAACCAACTTTGGAGTTAGAGTCGGGGTTCAAAAATAGCATGTTGATACGAACAACATGAAACGTTTGTTAAAGAAACTAAATTATACAAGAACTGTACTGCGCTATGCACGGTGATGTTTAATCTGTCTACGCTCTCTTTAGAGCATTAAATTGGCCAAAAACCGCGGAAATACGCATTATTCTCAAGTAGGACATAAGGTCATTTGGCTCACTTCGCTCTTCAAGCATTTTGCGGGAGTGACGATCTGTGTCATACATTTTGCGGTCCGGGTACGATTTGCCGGAACTTTATGTTTTTCATCAATTTGGAAATTTTGTACATTTACGTTTTTCCTAGACTCTTCTTAATGAGGATCTAAATTACAAATTCAAACAAAAGACTCGTTAAAGAGGAGAATATGATCCAATAATTGAAACTCGTATTAACCGTGTATAATGAGGAGACGAAAAGTTTTAGCCTCTCAATTGTTTGCTGCTGAGCTGGCCTAATTAGGGCCTAGAGTTAACGCCCTTGTGGCCTTACCTCTAAAAATCGAAATAGGAATGTGTTAGCAGTTTTATTGGGAGACATAGGTGATTCGCATAGGGATGTTGAAACTCTGCAGAACTTTCAATCTCCATGGTATGAAATAAATTATTGCTGTGTCAATCTCAATTTGGTAAAAATTGAAAGATTGTGAAAATTCATGGGGAAATGGAGGCTTAAACATTTGAGATTTGAACATATTTGGTGTGTCATAAAGAGTTAGGAACGTTCTAGTTTTTCATTGGGATCGCTTCTGGAACCTACGACTATCAGGTATCGATGTTGTGTTTCCAGTTTCACTTGTGATGAAGTTATGTTGGAAAGTTGAGTGGAAATGTTCTGGCAAAGGACCCGCTCCCGCGTGCAGCTGATTTCAATGGTTATTTAGATGCTGGGTGTTATCTGATAAGTATGCCGTATTTCACAGGGTTAGTTTTCGAGTAATTCTTAGATCGAAAGTTCTTGTAAACTTGTGTCTCAACTCGTTCAGTTTTCAAGCCACAGGGTATCAAAGTTGAAAAGATAAATCACATCTTTTTTGAAATCTTTCGATTTCTTCCAGCGAATTTTACGAAATTTCGTATCCGGGGACTTTTTGAGATGAGCAATTCAAATTTATTAACGATTTAGTTGCACCTTCTAGAAGGCATCGCAAGCGATCATTAAGGCACTTTCAACTGTTATTCGATGATTTCCCGATAAAAAAAATAAATAAAAAAATTATATTTGGGAAAAAAAGGGAAGCTGAAGCAACCTGACCCTTAAAACTTCAACGTATAAGTTTGAAGAAAATCATTGTAATTGTTACATTTCATGGATTAAAACAGTAAGTTATTTTAACACTTTTGTTTAATGAGCATGCGTGATCAGCTTCAGATGCGTTTTTTCTCGGATACCGTTATCCCTAGCTATGGCAATACTTTTTTTAACCAGACAACTTAGAGAAAAATATTTTTCTGCTCGAAAGTGGCATACAGTGTGGCGCGAAAAAGTTGCGGCCGCTCGAAGTGTCCCAACGGCCGTTTGTGGTGCCCTCTAGAAGATGCAGCTGAATTGTTGATAAGTTCGAATTTCTGATCCCCAAAAAGCTCCCGGATGCGACACTTTGTAAAATCGGCTGGAAGGGATCGGAAGACGTCGAAGGATATGTGATTCCTTTCCTCCACTTCGATACCTCGGACCTTGAAAATTAAACGAGCTGGAATAGACGTTTATAGGAACTTTCCGCTACAAAACCATTAAAAAATCACCCTGTGAAATATCTGGCACAGATTCAATAACATCCTGTATAGAGACGTCATTTGGTTACGAAATTGTGTAGGTTTTACATATGAACGTGCCGCGGCTTTTAAGCAGCAGCAAATCTCAGCGGCACGAAAATAACGTTAAATAATAGAATTTTGCGGCATGAGAAGGAGGCAGTTCGATGGTTTAGCGGGGATACATTCTGATTTGAAACCTTTGTCAAAAATGACTGCAATTGCCCTTTTAATATGGCTTGACACCTATAGAAATAAACAAAATTTTACCTCTCCTTCATTTTAATACGGGTCCTTTGCAATACCGTGGCTGTTAAAATCCTCGATTTTGCCCCATACTAGTTTAACCGCATGATTATAAAAAAGGTTAATAAGCAGGACTGCCTTAAAATTCTAATTAAAGTAAGCTCGACTTCGCGAAATCGATACTTATCGTAATCCCTTTGAGATCGGTTTCTCTTTCAAGTTGACATCCAAGGAAGCTTCAAAGCAGAGCTTACCGTACGATATACGACTCTGCCTCTCATTCCCATTCGATAAAACTGCAACAATTTTAATATAGGTACCGTTAGTTTACAGGTTTCCGGAGACTCTCAAATTTAATATACTACATGTGCATGCCTCGAAAACGCAACCGAGCATGTTCGGTTATGAACTTAATAAATATTCCGAAACCGTAATTTCCGCACTATAAAGCTAGATAAACTAGAACGTTATATCCAAAGTTGGCACAGTTTACTCAAGAGCAGGCAAAAGGGTAACCATCCAGAAGCTTCCAGCCTTAAGTATCGCGGTTTTAAATTAGTTGCAAGACGGATCGCGGATAGAAAACTGCAATCAATTTGAGGTTTGAGGACAGTAATGGCCCTAATCGGGCGAAACTGGAGACATATTGATGTTTTCGAATTAAGTAAAAAGGGCATGAAAATTAAATCAGGTAGGAAAATCGAAAATTTACAGGCGGAATTTATATTGCCCGATATTTTATCTGCCACCGATTTCGGGCTACTCGTTTTAAAAACGCTGACAAGGGATGAAGTGGGTAGGTTAATCTGCTTTTGTTCCATACAAATTTACCAAACAGGCAGTTTAATTTGTACGCGTGTGGTATATCATTTTGTATCCTATTAAAACTCAAAAATAGATTGTTAACAATGAAATGAAAAAAATTGGAAAATTCCCGAATAGGTTTTTCGCATCAGCGAAATTCTACCGAAAGGACAATTTGGTCTCTTCTGCCGTTGACAAAAAACTGAAAAAAAAAAAAAAAAAAAAAAAAAAAAAAAAAAAAAGAAAAAAAACGTAACATCGTTTGACGGTTTCAGAAATACTCGTGGAAACGGAGTTGGCAAATTCGGGCATTAAAGAAGTAATTTTGCAAACTCCCCTTGTTAACTTCTGAGTAACCAAAACTCAAATATCTGAACGTGCGAGTTCGAAACCCAAGAGCTTTGTCACAGGTCTCGTGTCCCCTTTTAACTTCAACTTCTCTTTTTTCTGAGCTTTTCACGTTTTGAAAATTCGCCTTAAATCTGCATTAGCCCACGCTGACGTCCCCTAAGCCAAGTGTTGATAAACAGAGGCTCTGAGAAAAGTAATTTGCTCAAAGGAGAAGAAGAAAATAAATTTCAAGAACAGCCCCTTCATAAAGTCGGTAATAGATAGTTTTTAAGCACAATATAACTCCTAAAGTACTTTAACGTTGTAGCCCGTGCTTGGATTTTAAACAGCTTACTTGTATGGATCGGTGGCTGCTCTGTGGTAATTAAAGTGAGATTAATGGCTTCCATTATGCACTTGGGAATAAATATTTCGGTTGAAGCTTTAAAAAAAAGATGTAATTAATCCCTTAAAGTGATTAACTTTACGAGGTTTTTATTTTAGTATTTATCCAGCATCATTAGAAACATTTTGATTACGCCCCTGTTATCTCTCATACGAGCAAACAATCTATTCTCCGGGCCCTCCATGGGGATTCCTTTATGTGTATTTTTCTTATTTGCCGCCCTCATGTGCCTTGGGGTAGTGAATACAAAAGTTTGTGGGGAAAGAAACCTAATTATAAGATCAACGTTTTGAGGTGTAACTACTAAGGCAAACACGGAGGAGCATCGACGAAAAGCTGCATCCCCGATAGCGTTCAAGAGCTTTTATGATCTGATTTGTGCTATTTAGCAAGATTTAACGATTCTCTAATTAACCCTTGTTGCTTGGCTCCTAATTAGGGCTTTGTAGGCGCAGTGAGAATTCATTCGGTGGGAACCAAAGAATTTACGAAGTGCACTTTTAATAAGGCAGTTTGAAAGGCTCAAATCGTGCTTCTCTTTTTCGGTGCACTGAGGAAGTGAGTGAGATAAACAAATTAGGGAAGCACGGCGATGGGCGAAACTGCAAAACGAATGGGCAAAAATATCGAAAAGAAGTTGACTAAGCGAAGAACGTCATCTTGTACTTATCACTTCGTGGAAGTTGCATTCTTGACGAAGCTCAGATTGGGGGAGTCGAGGGTTGGGCGCTTACGCGCTCTATCGTTATTAATAGAAATCGGACGCTCGTCTCCAGTACAACTTCTATCGGCAATCGGAAAATGCATTGACTGCCTGGAAATTCAGCAATTTAAATCAAAATAAATGGGTCATTAATACTATACAGGGTGTCCTATTGGCAATTTGCTTCCATCTGATTTCTTCACTTTTGGCATTATAAAAAGAGTTCACGCAAGGACCCCATTAATTTCAGAAATAGAATTTAAAAATGCTTTGCTTGCACTCCCTCGCATGATCTATCCTCATGCACGGGACGTAAACTTCCTTATTTCCCATGGAATCCCCCATTTTTTCGCATTTTTGGATTTTTCGTTTAATTTTAACTCCCGAATCTTTATTTTCGAGTTATTCTGGGAAAATTGAAAATTTCGACTCCTGCAGGCTCCCACGGGACTCAGGGTCGTCACTCAATCGCCGCGAATTTTGAAATCCGCCCTTTAGACCTGAGTCCGGCTCGATGAGCTAGGTTTTGACGTATTCGAATTTGAACGAAAATTCATCCACAACCGTCGAAACACTTCTTCGAATCTGCACGACTTCAAATACCAATAGATTGTTTATTTCAAATGGAATATCCCAATTTTCTCGACGGCATCGCGTTCGGAATTTAAAAATCTAAAACTTCCATTAACATGACCTTATGACCTCTGAACCCAGCCGGTTTCGAGTTTTCGAAAATCGCCCTATTTCGTGGGCCAAGGCCGAGCATTGGCGGTGACGTCATGATTGACGTCAGCAAATTTTCATATTTTATTTTAAAAAAAAGACAAACGGCGTTAATTCGAAAAGTTTTAAAATACATTTCTTGCACGGTTTAGTGTTTATATTTGTCGAAACGCTTCGGAATATCGTCCATTCTCAAAGAGGGATCTCTCTAATCGGGGGCGCACCTCGAAGGTTGCGGAATGCCTTTTCTCAAATTCAAATGCGTGAAAACGTTGCTTGTTGCGCCCTCTCTTGGCCCTAGAAGAGCAATTGCGAAATTTCCCCGCAGTTGGGGAACACCGCCGGTTTTCGTGGGGCCTTGCCAGTGTCAACATTTAAAATTTTTCCGGAAAAACTTGAAAACGGCAAATTTTAAAGAAAATATGTTTCACATAAACTGAACTTAAAATTTATCGATAAATTCGAAAATGCCAAAGAAGGAGGGTTCTGTTTGATAATGCGAAGTTTACGTCACCTGTGTGGGGGCGAATCATGCGAGAAGAGGGGGGGGGGGGGCAATGACTGTACTTTATAGTTTTTTTTTCTGAAATAAACGGGGTTCTGGTGTGAATTATTTTTCTAATGTTAAAGATGAAGAAATTAGACGGGGGTAAGTTGTTAGGGGGACACCGTGTGTACAGAGTGTTTGAAGTCCTGTGATTTTCTTTTTTAAGGAGCGACTAGCCACCTCAAAAGAAGCCAATTAAACGAAAAAATATCATTATAGAAGTTACATAATAAAGCAATATGATTTTGAAAATAACTTATCAATTAACGATTGTTGCTAATTGATTTTCAAGAAAACGATGTTAATCTAATTTACAGTGATTATTTGAAGTTGTCGCCCTCTTGAACGTGTCTTTGGATTGTCGTCGCAGCTACTTCAGCACGTTTTCGAAAATTATAGATATCTTCTTCCCCGTTGACGTGTACCGTTTACTTCATAAAGGGCCATGAATAAAAATTCAGGGGTGTCAAATCGGGTGCCCGAAGTGGAATAGAATAGGACACTACAACCCCACATTTGGAGTCGTCTTCAATGGTACCATTTAAATGCTCGCAAGCTAACCGATTAAAGTGTAAGGGGGAGGGGGGGGGGGATCTTATAAAAATCACATTTGTCGACGTGGACGTAAAGGAAGCTTTTATAAGAGTTCTTGAAAATGATTTTGCAAAAAAGTAATCATATCCGATTAATAGATTTTCCAGCATAAAAGGACCAATAAGTTGTCCTTTCACCACTTCTGCCCAAACGTTTATTGAAACTCTATGTCGGAAATGGTTATGACGGATAGAATATGGATTATTGACTGCTTAGGTTTGAGCATATGAGAGTTGTTTATGGCATTGTGTATAATCATTACATCATCGGCAGCCAACACAAGATTAGAGAAATTTGGAATTTGGTCGTGTGTTTCAGATATCAAAGCCCGCACATTTTCCATATGGAAACTCTACAGGGTTGGTCCGTATATTTAGACAACGTGTGCTACTTTAATTGTAAAAAACGAAAAGCTTTGAATGCGAAAGTTGTAGGATTTGTCCTAAATCATCAGAACACGTTACGTAACAATATATTAATATGACAAATAAAAAAAAAAAAAAAATATATATATATATATACAGGGTTATTCACGCTATACGGCTCGGAATATTGTGGCCAAAATACGAGGTTTTCTAAAAATTTTTCTTTTGGGTTATATGGGGATCTATTATGGCTACTTTTTAAAATTATTTTCATATTATACAGGGTGTCCCAAAAGTGCTAAAAGTATCAAAGTTGTGTTTTTTTAAACGGAACCCCTTGTATATTGTTGCATTTTTGGATTCTCCGATCAAAATAAATGTGTGTTTTAATAAGGTTTACAATACCTAGCACTTACGGTTTTTGAAATAATTTAAATTTTGTAAAAATTTGGCCTAATTTTCATGTTTTAACCACTTAAGCAGTATTTAAGTTATGTAAGCGTAATTTACAGTGTAGTGTAATAATGGATCATACTTTATATCCCAATCATGAAAAACTTGCCAGCTTATACAGGGTGTGCAAAAATTAAAACTATTCAAATGAGGACTTTAAGTGGCTATAACTGGATTAATTTAAATGCAATGCCATATTTTTTAACTTACCAGGATATGTAGTTTTTAAATACCCATCGAATGGTACTAGGATGTCCATAGCTAAGTCTTCGCGTTTTTGCAGAATGCACTAAATAATGGCTCCTTGCGCCATTTGGCGTCTTTTAGTTCAAAGTTCCAATGTATCTAGTTGCCTATGATATTTCAAAATATCAGATAGTTAATTTAGTTTATTTTTTAGTTTAGTCTGCAAAGGTACTTTTTTTCTAGAGTGTGTAATGTACCCTCAGGCTACGCCTATGCCTATGCAATCCGTCCGATCATGTCCGTGATGACCATATGTTGGGAACCCATTTTCTTCCTGTAAGGGTTGCCCTGCATAAAGGAACTTTCACTCTTTTATCCTTATCAAGACAAAGGTCTAAATTCATCCATATTTGGTCAAAATCTTTACAGCTGCAATTCCCCGTAAATTCTCAATTTTTGCCTTTGTCTCAAGATACAGTTTAAGGATTTAAAAAGTTACCAACTGTGGATTGACCCTGTTAATGGGTACCGATCCCCTGATTGGGTATTTAAGCTACCCCGAATCCCATAAACTCTCTATTACTCTAAAAATCCTCTCTAATGTCAAGATAATTTTAGTTTTTACCGATTAAGGCGTGTGTGTTATAACGAGTGCAAATAGTCAAAATTAAGATTTATCCAAAAGAAGAGCGTATTGACATGATTTTTATTCTTGGAGAATGTCATAAGAATTGTTTATTGGCTTCTCGAGTTTATGCTCAAAGATTTCCCGAAAGAAAACATCCTAAGCCAGCCGTTTTTGAGAGATTATTGCACCAGTTTCACGAGACAGGAAGTGTCAGTTATAAAAAACCGATTGCAAGAAACTCCGCAAATGTTGTCCAGAATTAGCGGTGGTTTTGAAAAAAGAATTTGTAAGTGTTTGGAAATGGACGGTCGACATTTCGAACATTTGTAATAAATATTTTGTTTCCGTTTTATATTATACTTGATATGTGATTTAGAACTTTGAACTAAAAGACGCCAAATGGCGCAAGGAGCCATTATTTAGTGCATTCTGCAAAAACGCGAAGACTTAGCTATGGACATCCTAGTACCATTCGATGGGTATTTAAAAACTACATATCCTGGTAAGTTAAAAAATATGGCATTGCATTTAAATTAATCCAGTTATAGCCACTTAAAGTCCTCATTTGAATAGTTTTAATTTTTGCACACCCTGTATAAGCTGGCAAGTTTTTCATGATTGGGATATAAAGTATGATCCATTATTACACTACACTGTAAATTACGCTTACATAACTTAAATACTGCTTAAGTGGTTAAAACATGAAAATTAGGCCAAATTTTTACAAAATTTAAATTATTTCAAAAACCGTAAGTGCTAGGTATTGTAAACCTTATTAAAACACACATTTATTTTGATCGGAGAATCCAAAAATGCAACAATATACAAGGGGTTCCGTTTAAAAAAACACAACTTTGATACTTTTAGCACTTTTGGGACACCCTGTATAATATGAAAATAATTTTAAAAAGTAGCCATAATAGATCCCCATATAACCCAAAAGAAAAATTTTTAGAAAACCTCGTATTTTGGCCACAATATTCCGAGCCGTATAGCGTGAATAACCCTGTATATATATATATGTACAGGATGTTTTCCCAAGTACGGTACATAGCTTTGGGAGCGTATTTTACCACTAAAATAAAGGTAATTTAGTTATATAAAATATATCTAAAAAATGTTTCGTTGCGGAAATACAGGGTGTGAAAATTTCTTTAAAAAAATACAACTTATTAAATATTTCGAAAACTACTTGAGACATTTTAATGAAATATTGCAGGGTTTGAGAGAGTGACCAACAGTGAAAAACAACAAAAAATTCATATCTTCATACGTATTTTTTCTCTTAAGAATAATAAAAAATAATGAAAAAATTTAGCTTCAATGTTTTTTATTTATTTACTCGAAAACGGTGCGTCCTACGAAAAAAAGTCAAGAGACCTTTTTTCTTCCAAATCGAACACATAATTAAAAAAGGAACAAAATATTAGAAAAAAACATTGGCGTACCACATTTTTCCTTTAAACTATCCAGCAATTATCCCGCACGTACGCCACTGGTTACACAACAGCCACAGTTTTTAGCGTAAAATACGCACCGTTGCCGACTCTCAAACTCTGCAAAATTTCATTAAAATGTCTCAAGTAGTTTCGGAAATATTTAAAAAATTGTAATTTTTTAAAGAAATTTTCACACCCTGTATTTCCGCAACGAAGCATTTTTGGGATATAGTTTGTATAACAAAATCACTTTTCTTTTAGCTGTAGAATACGCTTCCGAAGTTATGTACCGTACTTAGGAAACACCCTGTATATGTGTTAACCGATAAATTAATGGTGGTACGCCGTGTATATTGTATAAAAACTGAATAGAGCTTTATTTTCTGAGTTCAAAAATATATTACATGTTGATATTTGGTTTAGCCCTTTTCGCGGTTTTTGCATTTTCTTCATTACATCGGTAAAATGCTATATACAAAAAAAGAAAAGTTGGAAATAATGGAGTCTACTCAGAAATTAGTCAAAATTTTTGAGGATTTGAGGGGAAGGTTCCGAATAAGCATCAATTCATTAAATGAACATCGTGAGTTTATTCGCAACGCTTTGTTGGAGTCAGCTAAAGATGAGAAAAAACGTGTTAAAAATAATGGCGGACTCATTCAGCACCTGCGAATTTTGAATTTTAACAAATTATTTACGTAAAAAATGATAATTTCGGTTCCATGGATTAAGACGCAATTCGGTTACGCTAAATAGTTCCAAATTTGTTTATCATTTCGAAGATGAAAATAGTAAATGAATAAATAATATATATTATTAATAACTTTGTGTCCATTTGTTTATTCACGGTAACTGCGATTTGGAAAAACAATGAAATTCCGATTTTTAAATGCGAACACCGCGACAAGGGCCAAACCAAATATCAACATGTTATATATTTTCGAAGTTAGAACATAAAGGTCCATCCAATTTTTATAAAATATATAGTGTGTCTCATTGTAAGTTTACTGGCTTTAGGCGTTTTTTGAGTTTGTAATAATCATCTGTTGTGTAACGCAACATTTTTAGCGATTTAGGATAAACTCTACAACTTTTGCATTTAAAGTTCTTCTTTTTTTTTATTACGAAAGTAGCAAGCGCTGTCTAAATATACGGACCAACTCTGTGCAATTGATTCTCACGGAGCGTCTTGCAGACAATTTGATTGGAGACGCCTGTTTGGCGCAAAATCTTTTGAGTACTGGTGAAAGTACCCGAAATTTATTGTTGTCGGCCCACCGCAAGGGCGTGGCCTATAGGCCACGCCCTTGACCACGCCCTTGGGGTGGGGCGGCAACATTAAGGCGATCAAGTTCTGTGGACTAAGCAATAGGCTGTTTCATTAGCATTTAAACTTAGCCTTGTGGCAGCAAAATTTTGGGCGTGCCCCCCATAAATTAATAAAGGGTACACGTATTTGAGCCCCTGCGATGAGCTATTAGTTTCCCTTATTGTTAATTAATATTAACGAAATTTAATTGTGGAGTTGAAGCTGTGCAGTGATAAACAACAATTGCCGCGGCACGAGAAACGTGAAACGCTGCACTCGGGCGTCTGACGAGCAAACAGTGAATGCGCGAAGGCAAAAAAATTAATTGATGAAATATTTCATAAATCGTACTTTTTTCCATTATTCAACTTTTATTGTGGCGTTTCTAGTTTGGTGGACTTCTTTTAAGGTGGTTAATCGCTTCGACCACCCTGCATCATGGCAGATGCCAGGTACCAAATAGCTAATGCCCATAGGGATGATGAGAGTGCAGCGAGACATCGACTGAGTTCTCCATTTCCGCAGAAACGATCTTTTTGGCGTGGATGTCAGAATGTCGATCTTTTTCCCTTAAAAATGCAAAACAGAGATCGCACAACCGACAGGAATGTATCTTACTAAATAAAAAATCGAGACGTTGGCATTAACAAATTGCTGGAATTAAATCAAGAAGGGCTGCTCATTTTTCGCTTCCATTATTCTCCCACTCGTATAAAAAAAACATTATAAGAAAAACGTACTTACCTCAGTTATCTATCTCGAGGGAAATCGGCAGAAAGCCTCGGCTACATGTTCCTAAATGTAAAAAAATGGTATTTTGGGTATTAATAGTCTATTCCCGGAAACAAACTCTACACTCTCCTCAGGCGAATAAATTGTTACAGGAGTAAATAATAGATCATTGATCAAGATGATCGTCTTCTCAGTCGAATCATTTTTCAAACACATCCACTTACAAAGGGCCCCTTATACGTGCCAAAGAACTACCTACTTTTCTTAAGCGGTCCTTTTTCATTTGGGATTTTCCATGATATCCCCGAGATGTTTCAAAGTAATCGTTTTTTGAATAGGAGAACCGAAGTTTGTTTACTGTATTTGACTCACCTCAGTATTAAAGACGAAAACTGCGAATAAAATCGTGGAAAAGCAATAAATGCAGAAGCCCCGTGATGTTAAATTATAGTGATAGCTAACGGTTGCACAACGTAATAGCTTTATCCCAGAACCAGGATCTTATCAGACGTCATAAGTATGGATAACGAGTCTTTCGGGTCTAATCAGCTTTGCTGGGAGACTTAAAAAGAGGTTAAGGCGGGATTAGTCCTCGAGGACGATGTATTGTAAACGATGTTCTGAAGGAAAGCCGATATTGCTTCTTGTTTTTGTTATTGTCCCTAAATTAACTGTTGTTTTTGGTTTTCTAATTTCCTACGCGGGCAGCAAGGGAAAAAACCACATACCACGAGAAAGAGGTTTTTGTTATGGTTCGAACTATGCCCTCAAGCTTACGTATGTCTCGCCGTCCACTCTCAGACTCGCGCTTCGGATCTTCCTGCGTTCGGCCAGGAGCACCATCCCCATTTCGACCATGCGGAATTCCATGCCATGGAAAGCATCCACGACCAGTTCCGTAGCCCCCCGGTTTTCGTCTCTAGGGTTACCTCGTCCCCCGCCGTGACCCCTACGTAAGGTCGCCCGCACGTGCCACCGAAGTGACAACGCGCGGATGTCTTGCCGTCAGTGCTCTGACGGTTACCCTAGAAGTACCCGACCTGACATATACGGGGTGATTTCTTTTTACTTGCCCATATCACAAAGATCTAAGCTTCGAAAACGTATGTCTAAGATTTGGGGCTGCCGCCTTCGTTTTGGGGCCGCCTTTAGCGAAGGCTTTTAAAGATTTCGCGAACATGGTGAGAACTGGTGATCGGCACGTGATTCAGCATTTTCATTCGAAAGATCTTGGTTCGTCCAACGCCGAAGTGGAGTTTAATTTTACTCTAGAAGGATCTGGTTCTTCGTTAACAGCTGTAAAATGTTGGGTGGCAGAGTTTAGGTTAGGTAGGGGAACACGGTCGTACGAGCTTGCGAGATGAACTCCGCAGCGGTCGACCCAATGACGCTCCAGATTTGACCATACTAGAAACCGTGGGGAAAATCCGCGAAACCGTGCTGAACGACAAACATTTCAAAAAGTACTGGACATCGCACTTTGACCGAACAATCGGAAATGAGAAATTTGTGCGCAAGATGGATGAGATCAGCGCCGTGAGAACATATCAAGGGAGTTTTTAGCAAAGTTTCGCATCAGTAAAGCTGAGTTTCGGCATCGATTCGTAACCGTGGATCTATCGTTTCACTCCTGAGATGAAAGTGTAGTCAGAACAATGGGCTCAAAGGGGAGAATCCGTTCCATGAAAACCGCGCATCTCTACAGGAGAAATAATAAATGGAAAATATTACTTGAACACACTGCAGCATTTGCGCGAAGAAATCGAGAAAAAGCGACCGTATTTCGCGAAAAAGGAAATCTTGGTTCTTCAAGATCAAGTCCACGCTTCCGCCATCGCTACGGTAAGAATCAATCAGCTCGATATCGGACGTTTCCCCGTCCACCCTATTCGCCAGATTTAGCCCTCTCAGATCACTTTCCATTTCTGAATTTGAAAAAATGGCCCGGTGGAAAGAGATTCGCCAGGTATGAGGGGGTGAAGTCCTGAGGCTGATGCCTATTTCGGAATATACATATGTCTTGCTATAAACAAGGGGTAGAAGTCCTAGATGATCGTTGAAAGGAGCGTGTCAATTGCAGAGGAAAGCATTTTCAGAATAATGCAATATTTTCTGATCTTTTTTCGTTAAGTGTTAGGTCGGGTACTTCTGGGACGATCCTGGCACGTTCAGCGCCCGTAAGACACGACTTAGGCGTGGGGAAGCGACCCTATCCTACATCGTCCCTTCGCCATGCAGATCTCGTCCAAAAACGCATCTATCAATGCCCGTTACGTCCTCGTCGGTTGATTCCATAAGAAACTTTCCAGTTCCATTGTGTCTTTTTCCGAATTAAAATTCGCCTTTTTTGTTCGTTTCCCGACTCTTTTGATACGGGAAGTTTGCCGGAAACCACTCGGAGCGTACACCAATACTACAGATAATCAATTTTGCAACAAACAAGGGCCCCAGCGAAAATTTTAATCAGTGCAGGAATGCAACAATTAATTGTACCATGGAAAATTCGCTCGATGGAAAAAAAAATCTTTGTGCATGGAAACCCCTCAGCAACGGTAAATGGTGGCAATTTCCCGTGTATTTTAAAGGAATGATAAAGTTAGGAACGCCACTATCTCGGAATCGAAGGAAACGTGTGAAATGAACTTTCCACCTACCATGACGGTAAAAGCCGTCATCCGCAGCGAAGGTGTTAAGGTCGGTATTAATTTGAGCAGAACTTTGCAACGTAATGTTCCAGGCGAGCATCACGTTAAAATGCTCTTATTCTTGGCGCCGCGAATGCTTATTTTGAATGCTTAGCTCAACAGTGCTACAATCATTTTAAGGCGGTTAGTCCTTCTCGAAGTGACAAACTTAGAAGTGGTTAGTGCCGTTCTCATACGTGTGAGATATCGCAGCTGACAGCGCATAAAGGAAGAACAGTGGCGGCAGGCAAGTTTATTTAGACGGGGAAGCGTTGTTTATGGGGCGACACGAACGAGTTAATTCCGGTCACACGTGAGAACTTCCGATGAAAATCTAAAAGCAAACTTTTGCTTTTTCCCCTGAATTTTATTGTGCACACCCGGTAAAACGATTGCGGGATATTCCGAAAAAAAAGGTTTTTTGGGCCGCCCCAAAAGGTATCGAAACAAATTATATTTGTAATTTGAAGTTTCTTATCGACAAACTAAGGCTCCTCTTGACGTTCAAACTTGATTTGACCAGCTGAGACAGCCCCGTTTAAAATACACTAACTTTCACATGAAATGCACCACTCAGTAATACTAATGATTAAGTCTCGTGACTTTGGCAAAATAATGCTTCATAATGGAGCATCAAACGATCAGCCTTTCAGTAAAAAGATACAACACTTGTTAATTAAGAAATTAATGATGAGCGACATTGCCTCGTACGGCAATGCGAGCACGTGATGCACGCAACAAATGACCAACATCCTCCTGGGGTGTTTCATTCCATGCTACCTCAAGATGATGTCGTGGGTCATCCACATTGTTTGGAGGCCTCGGTAAATTTCGAAGACGGCGTCATGTCCCGAAGACGTTCGATGGGTGATAGGTCCGGCGACCGTGCAGGCCAAGGCAGTATTTCCAATTGCGCTTCTTCCAGGTATTGTCGAGTAATGTTCGCGCTATGTGGTCTTGCATTATCCTGTTGGAAAACGCCATTTGGGAAAGTTTGCACGAAGGGCACTAATACTGGCCTCAGAACGTTGCCAATGTAGCGATGTGCGTTTAGGGTGCTTGGAATGAACACAAGAGAAGATCTTCGACCAACACATATCGCACCCCAGACCATAACACCAGGTGTTAAAGCTGTGCGGCGCCTTTCACAAAATTGCAAATTTCTCCTTTCACCTCCGTATCGTCTGACTCTTCTACGACCATCATTGATCCATAAACAGAATCGCGACTCGTCACTGAAGACGATATTGTTCCACTCATGACCCCAATCAACTCCTTGACGCCGGGCCAATCTGGAAGCTTGGTGTTGGGCGGTTAGTGACGGTCGTAGATTTGGGTGGTATGAATGCAGGCCAAAGGACGAAATTCTTCTGTGAACTGTTGCCGTCGACACCCGACGGTTTAGAGCTCCTTTCCAAACTACTGCGACAGACATTGTTGTTTGAAGTCGATCACCAATGGCCATCCGTCTAAGGAGTCGATCTTCACGTGCATTGCTGCTACGGGGAGGACGTCCAGCTGGACGATGCCTTTCTTCAGACCATGAAGACCATATTCTCGCAATCGTGGTGTGGTTCCGATTCATTCTTCGGGCAATCTCACGGAAAGCAAGTCCACCTTCCTTCATGTCGTTGATTCGCCCTCTATCGAAATCCGAAACGTGGGAAAAATTTCGACGCTGTCTCACTGGGGGCATCTTGAGATGTCTCGTTCACAGTTCAACAACAAAATAAACTGATATTTCCATGTAAATATTATTTTATTTATTTATAATTGAATAAAAAATCTAAAAGGTCGATGACAAAAAAACCACCAGCATTCTTCCTTTTTTACTGGAAGTCTGATCGTTTGATGCTCCATTATGAAGCATCATTTTGCCACAGTCACAAGACTTAATCATTAGTATCACTGGGTGGTGCATTTCATGTCAAAGTGAGTGTAGAGCAAAATATTTAAATCAATGGACGATGGTCATCCAAGATAATTTGAATTAGTGATTTACCAATTTAGACCAAAAATAAATTTTTAGTAGTGAGTAGGGCTCCCTCTCGCTGCTAAAAGGGCTTGGCATCGTGATGGCAACGGTTCAATCAAGCTATCGAAGACACCTTGGGGAATTCCATTCTTCAATTAGCGCATCTCGGAGATCTGGAATAGTCCGAGGTGTTAAGTGTCGGCTTGCAACGTGTATTCCCAAAGCATCTCAGGCATGCTCAATTGGATTTCTATCTGGAGAATTGGCAGGGCGTACCTGTATACAGGGTGTCCCGTTTAAAGCTGTGATTGAACATAACTCGAAAACGGTACGTTGCATGGAAAAAGTTTCGAATGGAGTCGTCCGGGAAGGGGGGGAGGGGGATATGTCAGGAAGATAGTGACTTTTGGCCAAAACGTCGTTTTAAGGTCATATCAAGGGAAATTCTTTTTTCATTTGGCAAATTAGTCGTCCTTCCTGCTCCGAACGCGGCTCAACTCTTATTAAAAAGAAATTATCTACTCTTCGCACCACCTCCCCGTTTATCAACTAACCCGCATCTTCACTTCTCCCTCTCATGTCGTCTGCAGTTGGTGCTTCTGCGCAAATTTTGTACTTTAAAAAACCCCAGAGGAGAAAATCTGGTGAAGGTAGATCAGGCCATCTAGGAGGCCAGTTCACCCCGTCCCGTCCATCGAGCTGGATACATTTCATCCAGAACCTCACGAGACATTCTAGAAAAATGGGCTGGACGGTCGTCCTGCTGATGCCGCATCGTCTGTCTAATCGCAAGTGGAACGTTTTTTAACAGTTCCGGAAACTTATTACGCAAGAAATTACGATACGTTTCTCCATTCAAGTTTCCATCAACGAAGAAAGGTCCAATTAAGTATTCCCCAGTAACATCGCACCATACATTCACTGAGCACGGCCTTTGATGGTCAACTTCTTGGAGCCAGTGTGGGTCTACAGCACTCCAAAAATTCAGATTGTGGCCATTCACTGCGTCATGGTTTATGAACGTGGACTTGTCTGAAAACAAAACGTTGGAGGGATAATTCGCATTTTGAATTAATTGCTGCCTTAGCTAATTACAAAGGTCGATTCGGTTTTAAAAATCAGTTCTACGGAGTTCCTCGTGTAAAGAAATGTGGTAAAGATGGTACTTATTCAACTTTAAAATTATTTGGACATTTATCTTTGATATTCCCGTATCAGTAGCAATTTGACGACAACTTATATGGAGATCGCAGGCAACAGCTGCAAGAACCGTTATTTGATTGCCTTCACGTGTTGCACTTCGGGAGCGATTGCGTTTTTTTGTTTCCAACGTGTTCGTTCCTTTGAAATTTTTAACGACACTGGTGAAAGTCGTCCAACAGGGAGCTTTCTCACCCAGAAATCTTCCAGCATAAAGCTCTACTGCCCGACAAACATTTCCTCCAGCCCTTCCATAAATAAGAACCATTTTTCGTTTTTCATCCAAAGCGTGGTAAATCCATTTTAGTTATCAAATTTGGAAATGAGAAGAACAATTTGTGAATAATTCCACGCAAAACAATTAGATTTATTGATGGAAAAAGAATATCGATTTCCTTTGTTATAAAACTTTGTCATAAGACGCACTCTAACAAGGGGAAATTTAAGTAATTTTTTCTTCATAGAAATATACGTTTTTTTTTTATTAGAAAGAAGGATTGTTACGATTCTCTTCAAATACAGCTTTAAATGGGACACCCTGTATGTACAAACATAAATAAAATCGATTTCGATAGAGAACATACATTACCAGTCATTGGCAGTCGAAGAGTGTACTCCTCGACAAGTAGCTGCTTCTACCAACGCACGTTACCTAAATTCACCTTAAGACTAATTAAAAACCGAAGATATCTCTGTAGACCTTGTACGTTAACTCAGGAAAATGAAATAAACAGGAAACTGAACAGCCTCAATAGAAATATTAAATCGGTGACACAGCAATACAGACTGGGAAGGTCGCTGGAGACTTGTCGGGAAATTGAATATAACAACGAGAAAACATACTGGTAGAAGATAGAAACAAACTATCGCGATACTAAAAAACAATTTCATCGACGCAATGAAGGAATTCGAAAGAGAAGACTGCACAGATAAGGACAAGTCTGACGCGTTTGCGAGACATTTTCAAAAAGTATTTACATTCGCCACAATCCCTATCTTCGACGATCAAAACAGGACTCGGGGTAAACAGTTCGCGTAAGAATTACTTTGATAAAGAAACCAACCACACGTATCATTCAATTTCCGACAGAGAATACGAAGAAGCCCTGGCCCAGCACTTGGTGGAGACAATAATAAAATTAAAGTGTTGAGAAATCTGACACCACAGACTCACGAGCATATACTCAACTTGCTCAACAACTGCGCGACGAGCAACAAGATCCCCAAGAGGTGGGAAACAGGTACAACAATGACCATCCCGAAAAACGGGCTGGACAATGCACAAACGCAAAAGTACAGACCTATTACGTTACTTCCAGTGCTGAGTAAAGCCCTCGAACGTATTATAGAGGACGGGCTTCAAAAACTGATTGGACAATGTACACCAACCTATCCATTTAGCTTTAAAAGGAAACACTCGACGATACACTCCCTTTTGGTACTAATTACCAAAATACCCGCAACACATCTCATCGACGACAAATCAGCATGTCTATTCATGGACTTAAACAAAGCGTTTGATAACGTTTAGCACAAAGGGCTACCATACAAGCCACATAAAATCTAAACACTAGAATACTTTACTCGATCAGAAATCTACTGGAAAACAGACAACTCAAGGTATGTGCAGACAACATCCTCTCTTTTCCCTTCCTCTCCAAACAGGATCTCCTCCAGGATGGGCTCTATCACCTTTTCCCTACAACATGTACTGCCATGGCATATACAACCACAACCTACAGGACAAATACCAGATTGACAAGACTGCCTATATATTACAACATGCGGACGACACAGCACTTATCGCGCGCGACATAACAACAGAAAAAACCGTAGAGAAGCTACGGTCGCTAACAAAAAACACAATAACATTTTTTTCCAAATGGAGATTGACACCAAACGCCTCGAAAGACCAATTACTACTACCAAACCGTTAAATTAGAGACATCTCCCTAACCATATTAACAGACGGATTCAGAACTGTACCAAAACACGTTATAAAATATGTAGGTGTTACAATGGGCCGGAAGCTAAAACTCATAACACACGCTCATAATGTAAAAACGGAAAACATTAACATTCTAGGGCACCAACATACAGGAACAAAGTAATCAGCACAAGAACGTCTACTAGTATATACACAAGCGTCTACAAACCTCTGTTGGACCACAGACCTGTAGGTAGCGGGACGAATAAAGCGAAAAAGCACACTCGAGAAACCACTGCATAGCTCATTTAACGAGTTTCTATACGATCGCACAAAAATAACAAATATAGCAGAAAGACTGCAACAATTACAGGTGAGGTAGCGGAACGATCATCTCAACTAGAATGCACCGATACCGCTTTGCTTAACAAGAGTAACCAGACAGTCTCGATACCGCTTCTCGCGCACCACTGTGTTAAAGTAGCTGAACGTGTACTTTTGTTTTGACTTCGTTTCTATTTTGTCTTTTTTTTTAGTTTGATGCTACGAGTATGAACAATAAATCTTATTGTACGTTAATTAAAATTTTACCCCACGGGTAGAAAGACTGATCGGTTAATAATCTGTTTTCATGAAATTAAGATGTGACATATATACAGGATGTCCTACAAGCATGGATTTGTGTCGGTATCTTGAAAACTACGACCAGGAAAAAGTTCAAATTTGGGCGTTATTCTAAAGTGTAGATGATCTATTGATTAAAAATATACTCTGTTCCAACAAAAGTGACTCATCCACTTTTTTTTTTAATCAATTTCGAAGCTTTATACTTTTATAGCAGTTATTCGATTTAAAATAAATCGACGCTTTGTAGCCTGGCTCGTTGGTTATTAATGTAATTAGAACGAAGGAATTTTGTTTCTTTCTTCATGGAAATTTATGGAAAAGTTCAGATTCATGTTCTTTATCATTTTTTTAAATCACTCGGTGCCCAAATACGGCATTTGTGTTATAAATCTGCATAAAACGTTGTCGGAAAGTGCACTTTTCAGCAAACAGTTTTTTTCAATTAGTTGCTTCACGTTTAAAATTGTCGATATGACAGCATTTTTACTGAAACTTTATGTTTAGCAAAAAATTTAATCCAAATCAGTGTATTGTGAACACAAAAGGCATTAGTATAACTGATGAGTCACGTATTTCTTCTAAAGTTGCTGGAGACCTACCGTGGGAACATACCCTGCGCCTAAGTCCTCCCATAGATGGTCAAACGGGTTCATATCTGGATTTTGCGCAGGCCATTGCAATTTGTTGGTGCCAGCAGTTTCTATGAAGTTTCGAACGATTTCTGCGACATGTGGTATAACATTGTCATGCATTAGGATAAAATTAGGACAGAGCTAACTCAACGTACGGTGGCACATACTGCTGTAATATGTCGCAAATGTAGATTTTCGCTGCCATTGACTGCGTACTAGGGAAAGCATAAAGCTGTGTACGTCTACCGATCGGAATTTTAATCCAGACCATCACTGAACTTCTGTTAAAATTCTGACGCTCCATAAACAACCGTTGGGTGAATCTTTCGCCCAATCCTTCCTACACTCGCTTTAGCCCATCTACCATATTGGGACAAAACCTTGATTCATCCGTTGATGAGACACGGGATCATTCTTGAATGTTTCATTGTCCAGAGGGTGCAATGAAACTTCTTGGCGCTGTGCGGTGCTTTGAAGATAATTTAGGACCTTTTGCAGGCCTTCTTGCTGTAAGATTTATTTCCTGCAGTCGTCTGCAAACAGTTTGTCCTCTAATTGTGGCACTTCGAATTTGTCGGAGGTTTCGTTGCGCTTCCACTGCAGCACTAAATCGATTACGTAAAATCTGTAGCTTCACAAAGCGATCGTCTCAAGGGGGTTGTTTTTCGGGGATGACCAGAATTCGCCCTTCGAGTTGCGCTTCTAGTTTCTCTGCACTTTGGAAGAGCTCTACGCGCTGGGATAAAAGCGATTCCTACTGTATAACGTCAAAATTCAAGTATATTTAATTCGGTACTCTATCAGAGGGAGCGGTTTCTCTGTTAAATGCAGGGTTGCAGTGAAAATCCTGCGATTTCGACCGTTTTAAAGGTAAAATAATGAATTGAGAAACTAAATTATTGCTAAAAAGGGCTCTTACCAACAATGTCTAAAAATATTGCTATATTCATGCATCGAGTGGTTCAAACCACTGATGAAGAAGGTGAATCTAAATTTTTCCATTAATTTACATAAAGGAAGATGCAAAATCGGTTTCTTCCTTTTAGACTATTTGCCAACGCGTCAGGTTGCAAAGCTTCGAAATATTGAATTCGAATAACTGGTGTAAAAGTTATAAAGCTTCGAATTTGATTAAAAAATCGAGTGAGCCATTTTTTTGGAACTCAGTGTATTTTCATGAAAGTACAATTTCCAGTTACACCCGAAGTGACTGTCAACTTGCATATTTTAAACACAACACCCTGTACATTGTATTCAATTTCGATTCTGCGGAACATTATGAACTTTTTTCATGTATAATGTTCTGCGCCTGAATTTCACCGTTCCCGAGATATTTAAGCTTTTCCAAAAACTATGACAGTTTCAGCCATCAATGTATTTTCTAATAATTGGTAAATGACTAGGTGTTTTGCATTGAAATTTTGCGGTGTTGTTTAAAATGTTCCACCGCTCTTGGACTAATGAATTAAACCATGTCCTTTCGTACCGGGTGCAAAAAAAGATAGCCCGAAATTGTCATTCAAAAATTGTAAAAAAATTTACATTTTTTAAATGGGAACCCCCTATTTTTTCAAAAAATACATATTTTACACTAAAAATAAGTACTACTTTCAATTCAGTTTTCTTTACCTAAACCTAACAGTTTTTATTTTATAAAAAAACAACCTGTTCAATGTTCATTGTTCTACTATACAAACGAAGATTATTTCAATATATTTATTATTTACATTGAATATAATAAAGTATTGACCAAAATATGTCATACATTTGGTATTTGATATCCTGTAAAAACGAAACCATCACGAAAAGTCCTCAAACGCACAATAGATCATTTTAAAACTAGCAGTAATATTACGGTATATTCAGTTGCCGAAAGGAAATTATTTCACTTTTTTTTTGAAGTTATGAATATGTTAATGGAACGCACAAAATTCTTATGAATTACATAAAGACCATCATGGTCATGTCAATTGAAAATCCGTTTTGGAGTTAGAGAAAAATTTCAGGGAAGCCGGTTTGGTAGGTAACAAAGAGCGTTAAGCTCAACCCACGGTAGTAAATCAGAGTACTGAGGCGGTGGGTTTGGGGCATATTTTCCAAGACCCTACAGTAAGCACAAGAAAGTTAAGGGTGTTATCTAGTGTAAAGCGTGCGATCATGCAATTGATTAAAAAAAAATTAAATTTCGTCCTTACAAAATACATCGAATACAAGAACTTCGTGAGGATGATTTTGACAGGTGCTCATAATTTGCGAAAATATATCAGGACAGATTCTATCATCAACAGTTGTTGTCATATCGGCGTATTCTATTATCAAAGGTTCCTTTTTAACGTATATTTTTCAGACGAATACTCTTTCTTCTTGAAGGGCACGCGTGAATCGATATCACCGCCGTTACTGATGTGATGAGGATCCTGCTACTATTCATCAGGTCCATACACAATATCCAGAAAATTGAATCTTTGAGCGGGAATATTTGGTGATCGACTGATAAGCTTAAATTTGTATCCAGCAATTTGACAGGGGAAATGTATTTTGAGTAATTGGAAAACCCCATTTATGCGACATTAGTAGAGATAATTGCAAAGGATGGCCAATAGAGGGAAAACTATTCGATATTCCAACAAGACATGCACATGACTGGTCGACAGTATTCACATCAAACGTTTTTTGGGCAATAAATTGGAAGGAGAGGGCCCCTGGAGTGGCCTCTGTGTTCTCCAGATTTAGGTTCATTGGATTTATTTTTATGGGGCCGCTTAAAAAGTGGAGTCCACCTCTCCGAACTACATCTTTGGACGACTTGCGTCACAAGACCACAAACGAATGTAATCAAATCACTTCACAAGTGCCTCAAAATGTTCGAAAATAAAATCTTTTCTATCGTGTGGATGTCGGAGGTGGGCAGTTCCAACATTTACTCAATTGACTTGTAACTGTAACGTTGTTTGGAAAATGTACGACGTAATCTCTATTCTTACGTTAGAATCGAATTAAATTTATTTAAAATTGTCGTAAATTGTTAAAGATATTCTTATTGCGCGTGCGTAAACACTGCTGTTTCCCATTCCGTTGTTTATCTTTGACCCGAACATTTTTTGTTGCCGTAGTAAAGTGAAACGGGTAAAATAAGTGAACCTGAATAACTCAATTTACGCATCTTTGAGAAGCCGTTATCTTGGATGTTTTGACTTCAGGGAGTTGAAATTCGGGTGTTATAAAGTACGTTAAATTATCTTTAAAATTAGGTGTCCCTCAACCCCCTTTTCCATTTAATATCTTGGGGCTGAACACGTTTTCGCTTAAGGAATTGCAGATAGAGAAGTCTGAATTAGCTACAAATGTTTCCCCTTGAAAAATAAGTGACGTGGACGTGTCCGAGCTATTTTTTTTAACTCTCTTAGCTCTTCAGAACTGCGCGTGAACGGCGATCCTGTATAAATTGAAAATTTTTATTATTTGGTTTCAGTAATCTTGAATACTGGTGGTATACTTAACTTCTGCTTTATAAGATTTCGATATCTGCGGGGAGCATTAGCAAACTCTGTTAGTTAGAACCCATAAAAATCATATTTTTTCATTTTTTTAATTATTTTTTATTTATTTATTTTTTTAATAAGCTGCGAACAGTGCATCTCAGCGACCTAGGCATATGAAGGAGTGTCTGTTTCCGCGCATCTCGATTCATAGTATACAAAATCCGAATAGAACGTGATGGAGCTCACTTGCGGTACTGCTCGCTTGGTGCGACGGCCAGGCGGAGCTCTGCAACGTTGCCGGCTCGCTTAATCGTTATTTGAAGTTTACCATCAAAATTATTTCGAAGAATTTTTCTCCTCAAAATTAAACAAGCAAATGAGTGCAACTCTTAAACGTGAGTGTAACATTCTAGAAATAAATAATGAATATTTATTGTTAATGGAAATTAACACAAAACCCAAAATTAAATTAAATGTTCAATTCGGCCCCCTTCTTGTGTAGAACGGTAACCGAGCCGATCATACGAAGACTGCCGCACTCTTGCGTGTGTTCCTGATCTAATAGCTTGCATGCAATCTCGAATTTCAATTCGCAACTCATCCAAATTATTAGCCCTATCATCCTCAAATCTGTAAATTGTAAATTTGACATGACCCCACAAAAAAAAATCTGCAGAAGTTAAATCAGGGGATCTTGCTGGCCATACAATGGTTCCCCGTCCACTTATCGATCTGTTTAGGAAGTGTCTCAAGACATACCCAAACAGGAGCAGTATTGCGGGTAGGACAACCATCCTGCTGAAACCATACATCTCCTATTTTAATTCCTAATTCTTGGATTGCTGGAATAATTTGTGCCTGGAGCTAGTCAAGGTATTTCAACCCATTCAAAGTACCCTCAGTGAAAAACGGACCAATTGCATGGTCGTCTAAAATCCCTCTCCAGACATTAAGTTTTTGGGCATATTGAGTTAGCGCTTCGTCCGTTCGGGTCAAATTTTCCATTGACCAGCAAGGAGTGATGACTGGATTAGCGCGACCTAATAATGGAAGTGTCGATTCATCTGCAAAAAGGATGTTTTTGATGAAATTTTCATAATTATTGATAAAATTTCTTTTCCATTACTGTTTAACAAAAAACCAGTCGAATTTCTAGATATTCAGGAAATATTTGGTTCGTTTTTTTCACCATGTACGAAGTGTACCCGTTTTTCCTCAAAACTCTGTGGTCGGTTTTACGTGACACATCTGCGTGGCTCGTTGTTTCATTGAGGGACTGATCAGGATTTTCCTTAACACTGGCACAAACCGTGATTTTCCTGTTCTTCCCTTTCATCGTTACCTCGTGGGGGGCGTTTATGGTGCATGGGCGAAACGCATCCAGTCGTCTCGAAATTTTGAATGATACGACGCACTGTGGTAACACTAGGAACGGGCCGATTCTCAAAATGCCCCAAAAAACCAGCGACTGCCCCTTCCAAGGATTGCCTTGAATAAAATTGTTTGATCACGAGAAGACTTTTCCTTCAATTGTAAAAATTTCCATTTTAATCTATTTCTATTCGTTATTATGGCGAGACACGGAAGATAAATTTATTCAAAAATTTCGGTAGCAAGTGAGGAAAACAAAATTATTTTCCGCTTTGTATTCCTTCCATATATCCAACAAAAAATGTATTAAAGATACTTTAATGACTTGATTTGCCTTTAACTATCGCTGAATTTTTAATATATCAGTTTGTCGATATTATTAATCAAGCGCCCGGCCGTTTGAAAGCGAGCCGGCAACGTTGCAGAGCTGCGCCTGGCCCTGGCACGAAGCGAGCAGTACGGCAAATGAGCTCCATCACGTGCTGTTCGGATTTTGTATACTATGAATCGAGATGCGCAGAAACAGACACTCCTTCATATGCCTAGGTCGCTGGGCGTACTGTATGCTTTTCTTGAAGTTCCCTAACCCGTCTTGGTACTATTCTGATTTTATTATTGTCGCGGATTCTTACGTGTACTTTTATTTTTGATTTTAAAATGCTTGCGGCTGTTTTTATCGCCCTTAAATGTAAAATTGTCACATCTTAGAAGAACCCCCAGCAAATGTACGCTAAAATTGGTGGGTCATCGCGACTCTGCAAAATCCGCCAAATTTGGTCCGTCGTCTTTACCGGGAGAGAGATGCGAACCGAAAATCACGAATTTCACTGGCTTCAAACGTGTTTTCCAAATTTCTGGAAACGCTACTTTTAGTTATAAAAGAAAGTAAGCGGAAGCGCGCTTCCGGACACAGCACCACACTTGCCGGCTATTTGTCCCCCATCATTAAAACGTCTAGAAGCTAAAAAGGGAGCTTAATATTGTGGTGGATAAAGTGTCATTTACTTGACCCTCCTGGTCCCGATGCGCGTACATACACGTCTGAAACACCAAGAGGGAAATTCTTAAAGTACACATTTGCAACGTGCATTTAAAACAACTAAACTGAGCAACAATTGAATAAATACAGTGTAATTTCACGCCCAAAGTGTACCTGATATACCTTCGGCATTTGTATTCGCTCAATTCATTTAACCTGCAATTAAATAAGCTTCAAATTTGCATTTAAAACACAACATCCTTCTCTGAATACTACGCTTTATATTTCACACCTAAGCGGCGAAAAAGACAAACTAAAGAGCTAATGGAAACGAGGAAAATACGAATAGTTAAAAATTCAACAACCTCAGGGTCGTATTTCATTCTATGCGAGTGGAATTTAAAAATGTCACCCCATTTTGAAACTAAAAATGCCTCTGTTAGTGGATACGAGCGCATTGTTATGAAATATACATTAGACTCTTTTCTAGCTATAAATTTTCCGGGCTGAAATTATGTTTTGCATTGTTGACACTTGATCTTTCTGGCCCAGCTGTAAGATAAGGGGGGAAAACCCCAAATCAAAACATGGAAGTAGATAGAGAATCAGCCATTAGGAAAGAGCAACGCTGGTTACAAATGATACAAAAATGGGGGTGTGAGAACGCCAAGCTCAACTTTTTTTACTGCTTCTCGAACTTTATCAATGTCGAGGGCCTGATAAGGGTCAGACAGTGAGGGAATATACGCTTTAAAGTAGCGTTAACGTCACTTATTGTAAATAAGAGTCAAAGGAATTGGAGGCGAAAATTAAAATTGATTGTCGTCTCCGGGAATAAAGCATACATATTGTATCTGGAGAGAGAAATACCCGCCCTTATTACTCGGAAACGACAACGAAATTGCTGAGCTTTCGGTTATTTTCAAAATACATCAAGAAAGCACATTCCTTCTTACAACTAATTTGTGGCAGCCGACAAATCCCTTATTGACTGCTTTATTACTCTATGATCCAAGTCTAGTTACAGCTAATAGAATTTATGGTGATCCTGGAGAAGGGTGCTTTACATCATGGGACTAAAAGGGATTTCAAAGTCCTCAACGTATGATGTGAATAGGCAACTAGTCTGCCGGATTTAATCAGCTTTGTTATAGAGCTGATGGAAAGTATTGCGGAGGGATTCGTTAACGTCACATCCCCTTCAACTCGGAACTTCCATTATAAAAATTTTCTTTTCTTATTGTTGGTGTTAATTTGGTCCTGCGTCGAGTAAATTAAGCGAATATTTTCCGGATTTCCGGAGCAATTTGGAAGACAAAAGAATGTTTAACCGAAATCTTTCGCTTTCGCATTTTCACCATTCAGCAAAGTGAAATATTTCTGCCGGCATATTAAAAGCTCCGTAAATGGGGTATTACGTGCTTACGTTGTTTTTTCGCCCAGCTCATTCCTACCGGAGGACAAAAAAACTTACCATTGTCCATTTCACAGGGTTCGGCGTAATCCGTATCATCCTGATCTTTTTCGTTTTCAAAACAAAGTATGGTGGCAGTAACAATCGACTTTAGTTCCTCTTTGCTATCACAGCTTCAGGTAAACCTAACATGTAAACGTTTATTTTGTGTGCGTCTTCGTGATACTTTCACCCTTTCGTCGTGAAGTTACTGCTAATAAAGCGTTGGTGTATGGAAGAGGAGACACACATAAAGGGGAAAAACACAAATAACCTCCCTAGGGTAAAAATTAGCAGGACGAACGTGAGGGATTATTTATCGTCCTGGAATGTCATATGACAGTTAAGGTAGTTAAGTGAAATATCGTTTAACGTGAGTTTATCGAAGTTTCTTTCCGGGGTTGCCCTAGAAATATCATTTAGCCCTTTAGGAGGAATAATAGTACATACTTCCGGGGTGTCTCGCCGGCCACAGGCTAAGGGAGAGTTTCTTGACGAATTTCGAGTCAAAAATGTCTAAATAACTTATGTCCGGAAACGCTTCGTTTCCAAAATACCAAGTGACGATTCCAAGTGCTCAATTACTTACTTTCAAAAATTAAATAATTTAATATTTAAAAAACGGTTTTACATATGAGCGTGAAAATTAGGACTCTCACTGGCAGGATTAGTGCGCATGTTTCGTAGAAATCGGAACATTTCCACTTGTACCAGTCGCGTCCGCGTGTCCATGCGGAGACATATTTTTAATTAAAAAAAAAAATGGTACGCCAATGACTTTTCCAAACATGATCATTTTTGTTTTAACATTCGATCAATTGTTAACGAAAAGATCTCTCAGTATTGTGTCGGTCAAGTGGCCGTTTTTGAGATAAAAAAATCACTTTTAATTGCTTGTCGACTACCACAAAAGCGGCATAGATCACGATGTTGAAAATGCGCCTCTGAGATTGCCAACGGACTTCCGAGAGCTCACGTATGCGCATGTCAAGCAACAAATGTTAATAAGTAATGCCACCACGATATTAACAATATGACAACAGCTACGATAGGAACTGTTTCGTTGAGACAATTTTGACTTGAAATTCGTTAAGGACCTCACCGGTAGCCTGTGACCGTAGAGCCTCCAGAACCCTTGTATATGTTAAAATGTTTCTATTCCTATGAGAATGTTCGGGAAAGCCAACTGGGCTTAGGAGCGGTGAAATCAAGATAGGGCTAGTTTCTAAGTAAATTGAATAAAAATTATTGTTCGAATACATGCATTCATAATACTACATTAAATCTCAATAACAGTAAGGAAGCATGTCTGGCCGATCCCAGTGCAGTATCCAATAAGTAATCTAGAAAGTCTTAACTTCGTTGGGAACAGTGTTGGAAACCGCATCAAAAAATGTCCGGAAACTACTATCAGTGACAAATATTACACTTCTTGCTTGTATATGGACCGATATATAAGTTCAACTACTCCCCATATGAAACCTTTCAAAATTTCACGCTGTCCTGTGGATTTTTCTTCGCCATTCGCCATATTCAATGAAGACATGAGAAAAACATACACGAAAACTTATATTTTGTAAAATCTGATGGAAATTTCATTATAAACTTAATTTTGGCCATAAAAATTTTTACCAGCCGCATGCCACGTTGAATAAGGTCGATAACACATTATTAAACTGTGATTTCGAATACAGGGTGTCCAACGAGTATGGGCCACAATCCGCATCTTGAAAAAAAAATTGCCCCTTTTTTACATCTAAATTTGTATTTGAAAAGTGAGTTTCGATGACTGTATTATTGTTGTTATATTATTTAAAACAAATTATTATTAATTTTCACAATATTATTTGTATCTACAATAAATTCTCAAACTGTCCTCCATTTGGATCAGAAACCAGTTGAAATCTTGCCGGAAAAGACCTATTTACTTCTCGTAACATCTCAATGCTTACGGTATTTCTGAACGCATGAATTATGCGTTGTTCCATATCTTCTGCAGTAGTCGGAGCAGTTTGGTACACAACATTTTTCACGTGTCCCTATAGAAAAAAATCAAAAAAATTTCAGCAGCTCAGAAACGGTTGGGGTAATGTTAACAAAAGTTGCAGGTTTTTGGATTCTGAACAGGATGCCGTCGAGAAAAGTAGGGCATTCTATTTGAAATAAGCAAGTTATTGAGGATTGAAGTCATACAACTTCGGAGGCCTATTTCGAGGGTTATGGAAAACTCTTTTTAAACTAAAACGTGTCAAAACGTGGCTTATTATGTCACCTTGGAGCCTCATAAGATCGATTCCGAAATTCGCAACGGTTAGGAAACAGCATTGATTTCCGTGAGACCTTGCAGCTATCAAAAATTTCGAATTTTCACAAATAACTCGAAAATGGTAAATTTTTTATATAAGACCTATTTCATAAACTAGCCTTAAAATTTGACGATAAATCCGAAAATCGCAAAAAAAATTGGGGGGTTCCATTTAAAAAAAAAACATAATTTGGTACTACCACACTTTTATGACAGACCCTGTACATTTGAAAATAATTTAAAATTACGTGCCTTTTATTCCCCAAAAACTTCACTAAGACAAATTTCCTTCCAAAACTTATATTTACCGAGATATCGCACTTTGACGCACTAATGAGCAACCCTGTATATTATCACAAATGCCGATTCTGTGGAATATTTTTCGCGTACAGTGTTCTATACATAATCTCTACGGTTTTCGATAACAATTTATTTTAAATAACGTCTAGAGTGACTAGGTGGCGCTGCTCGCCGGAATTTAAGCATGGCGGCACTCGTAAATTATTCAAACGAAGATTATCTCAATATGTTTATTATTTATGGTGAATGTAACAAAGTGTTAACCGGAACATGTCATACCTTTGGTTATTCGATATCCAGAAGAACCGAAGCCATCGTGAAGACTCCTCAAACGCACAATAGGTCACTTTAAAGCGAGGGGATCTGTCAAAGCATCTCACAGAAGAAAGGAGCCTATTGTTGACGATCGTTGCGCCATCTAGTAACTCTCTGGTTTCAGGCTAGAATCGACCGTATTTGATGCAGGTGAAATGTGTTCAAAATGGCGTCACCTACGGTTACACTGGAAGTACCTCGTCGTTTTAAATGGAACTAATTTTTTGTCCATTATAGGATTTCTCGTAAAATTTTAAGTTCAGCTTTGGAAAGTGTCTTATGTTTGAAATTTACTGCCTCCAAGTTATACCGGAAAATTTAAAAATTTTGGCAGCTGGAAGATCCCATGGGCCACGATTTTCCGGGGCTCAAAGAGGATCTAATAAGCTACGTTTTACCGTATTTCAACTCACCAAAAAGTCTTCCGCATCTCTCGTAGTGCGCCTTCGAAGTTTCTCTGACTTCAAATCTGACTCAATAATTATTTATTTCGAATGGTACACCTCGCACCCTGAAGCATTTTCGAATCTAGAATTTTATTCTGTATAAAAAATTATTAACTCTTTCGGAGGCGATTTCGGAGCAATTAAAAATTGTTTTCAGAATATGGAATAAATCAACCCAATTCTGTGCTGGTGTGATTAGGTATTAATGAGAAATTAATAATAATTTTTTTAGGAACTTAGTTTAACGAACAAACACTACAACAGACGTAAATTAGATTTTAATTAAATTCACATAAAATTTAAATTTATTATTTATTATTTATGCATATAATATAATAATTTATTGTTTCTTAATTTAAATTCAGATAGAAAACTATTATAAATTTGCAACGTATTGTCCGTGCAATTTAAGGCACAATCCAATGCGTCTCTCTACCCTTGTTGCAGTGGCTGCTACGAATTTTCGAATCGGTGTTTCGGGGCTCAAAGAGGATGTAATAAGGTCCGTTTTGATGTAATTCAATTTAACAAAACGTCTTTCACAACCTCCGAAATATACGTCCGAAGTTACGTGACTTCAAATCTCAATAACTTGTATATTTCAAATGGGACACCCAGTCCAGAATCCGTCCAGGGACGTTAATAATATTTGAAACAGAATTAAAGTCCAAACTCGAAAATGCTTTAAGGTATAGAGCGTCCTATTTGAAATGAACAAGTTATTGAGATTCGAAGTTGTGCAATTAGGGAGTATCTGTTTGGGGTTGTGAAAAACTTACTAAAAGACCTTTTCGGACCTCAAAACACCGATTCCAAAATTTGCAGCGGTCAGCGCTCAATACCGATTTCCGTGAAATCTTGCTGTGGTCAAAATTGCCAAATTTCAAGGTGCAACTCGGACAAAGTAAATTTCAGACATGAAATACTTTATTTAAATATTAAATTTAAACTTTAACGATAAATTCGTAAAACGCGAAAAATATGGAGTTTCATCTAAAATAACGAAATCGATTGCCAGTTCCGGTGCAACCGAAAGTACTTGGATTGGAAATGGTCGATTCTAGCCTGAAACCAAATTTTATTGGGCTACAATAATGAAAAGTCAAAAACGTTTTAATTAACGGTTGCATGGTTAACTCGTATAACCGCACTTGAACTTGGATATGGCAATATCTTTCGGGAAATTGGACCTGTCCAAAACGCGTATGTTTTTATTATATAAAAATGACTTCGGTTGGAGGGTACGTAGTACCTCATGCTGCTAAATAACACCATTTGTTCTAAATTTAATTAATGAATTTTGAAGGGGGAAAGTGGCCTAATTTGGGGGTCCAAAGTGTCCAAATTTTATGAGTTTTTCGACGTAAAGTTTGAATTCGTAACTTGTTCGTAAGCAGTTGCGTGTAAAAGAGCTTTAACCACCACGGTTTGCCATTAGTCGAGTTATGCCCGTGAGGTAAAACTAAAAGAAACAACCTCACGCGGGTTTGGACAAACAAACGAAATTGGAACTTACTCTTACCAGAGGCAAATTAAGTTTATCTATTCTAATTCAACAGAAGATTTATTTTCTGCGGGAAATAATTTAGGTTTGGAATTTCCAGTGTTTAAGTTAACTCTAAACTTAAAATATCTCTTTCACCCATCTAACTACTAGCTTTACTGCACTCTCAATTGTAAACGGCCATGATCCGATGATACCGCTAAAATTTAGGTAGTGAAATGAAAAAGCAAGTTTAAGTAAAATTTGTTAGCAAACCTTCGTCCGACAAACGAAACTACGTAAAGGACAGTTTGGTTCGCGAAAATGGACAGTATTAAATTTTACTTATTTCAATAAGGACAGAATTCGTTGTTCTAAGTGTGGAGAGGGAGACTGCTTAGTTGGGCGGGTTACGAACTCCGGTTTGGATCACACATCCCACACCGGCACTGCTCCCAGACGAAGAGAAGAACGAGAGAGCAAAATGACTTCGCTTATCCCTTGAGTACTCAAAGGGAGGAATTCCAACCGGGGGCGCACCACCACCACGAGCCCTTACGAGCTACGGCCGCGCCGGATGGCATAAATCGGCGAACACCTACGCGAGTCGCTTTTATGGGAATATTGCAGGCCCCCGGCCTGCAGATCGCGGCAATGGCCCCACCGAGAAAGCTTCTTTTGACCAGTAACGTATTTTCCAGCCATAAAGGACACTGAGATATGGCCCGGCGGGCACCGTGGTCTGGCACCCGGATGGTATTCTTAGAATAGGTGTCGAGGTCCATGGGCGTGACTTACGGGATAAAGGAGCAAGTAAATTCACAAAATAAACCACGTCGAAAAACCTATAACCTAATAAATCGATAAAATTTTATTGTTCAAAATTGAACCCGCATCAGCACTTTCTCACAAGTGCAATTGAAAAAACTCGAAAAGAAGTGATTTATGTTAAAATTCGATCATTGTAATTAAATTTCACGGGGCATTATGAGCAATGAAAGAATTAAGAGACATCGAAGCAATCTCCCTGAGTGCCAAAGCATTGCGAGAAACCTGAACATTCAGCAAGTTCGACTCTTGAGAAATACAGGTGTTTACACGACTACGTAGTGAACTGTTCAAAGTCCTCTTATATCCTGAAAGGTGCTGAATTTCTCTATAGGAGCCTCGAATCAGGCCCGAGTTAAAAAGCCATTTTCCGGGCTTTGGTCTGATTAAAAAATTAAACATTTGAATCGATGCGGGCTAGGAGTTTTGAAACATCGGAATATAATTATTTTTCAACAGTGTTTTCGAAACTACTTCGGGAAGTGCACCGACTCTTCGTTTGCCGAAGGATTTCTGACTTTAAACCCTTCTGCAGTCTCCAGGAACTCTATGAAACTTCCTCAACAAGATTAAATGAAACTAAGTTCGGCTAACGTTTTCCAGAAGCTTGAAAAACTGTTTTTTATTCAATTGAATTCTTGAATTAGGCTCGAACTTTAAATCGCTCTCCCTGTTGCCAAGAGAGCAGGAGAGCTACTTGGATCGATAAAGGAGGGATACAATCAAAGAGCGAATTGTAATTATTTGCAGTCCAGTTTTGAAGTGGCCACACTTTCGTGGGGAATTAAGAACGTAAATTTCAGACAGTCTGGCAAACGTTACATTTGCAAAGCTCGGGGCTTCGGTGAACTTTCAAAGAACGATTGAATTTTGATTCGAAACAACTGCCGTTTGAACTCAAACTTTAACTCATATTCCCGTTTCGACTGAAAGAAAACAAGAGAAAAGAGAAACACATTAAAATCGAGAAAGGAGAGAGAGAGAGATGATCAAACCACCGTGCCATATCGAAAATTAACTTACGAACTTTTCCATATAAATGCTGATGCGTAATATTTTCATCCCAGCAGTGAACCTTGATAAATATACGAGTACATTCGGATGGAGTAGTGCATTCAGAAGTTCTGCTTTTGTAAGGCCGATAAGGACAAAAGTTTGAGAACGATCCTACATAACGAAACGAACTTGCTTAACAGTTTTCAACTTTGTTTCAGGACGATGCGGTCATGGAAGCCCCTGCGAGCAGATCTGTTTCGAACTTCACGATGGGATGTATGAATGCGATTGCAGGGACGGGTTTATACTTCGAGCTGACGGATATAGTTGTGCAGGTATGTCATATCTACCTTAATGTGGATTTTGAATTAATTTCCTAGGCGCACTTAATTAAAGTTAAAACGAGTTAAGAGCGGAATACAGAAGCTAAACGAAGAATTGACGTCACTGCTATATATAGTGGGGGACACTCCCGTTCTCGTCTTCCCTCCCGGTGGTAGCCCGAGAGACTTCAGTTTTCCCCTTCTCCTTTGTTGCCTCAATTGATTTTGCCAGGCTCGATGGGCCTTTCCATTTTGAACCATCTCCAAATCGAAGTTACACGGGATACTTGAAATACTGCGATTTTAGCCACTCTCAGGCAAAAATATTTGAGGTTTTTTCGTAAACCTTGCACTCCAAGATAAGACCTACAATTCGATTTATTCTGGACAATACAACGTTTACAGGTGTCCCTTGTAGCTGATAACGTTAGAAATTACACATACAGTACTGACGTGCCATGGCGCGCTCTCCTGTTTTGTTGTTGTCAGAATGACACTCTCAGTCATTTAACTCTCGTTCCTGCAGTCTCTGCGAGTCAGATGCCACATTTAACCCTTTCAGGACGGCGGAGCAAAAAGCGAGTCATGCCCTTTGGACGGGCGCCGGCGGTTCTCTCCCGTCTTTCAATGTCTACATATTACATAACTTGTTTTCCGCATATGCGATTCTTTTAAATATTGCGGCCGTTGCGTAAACAAGGGTTTACCACATCGAGATAGGCATTTTTGTTCTTTTTCTCCTGGCAGCAGAGCTGGAAGTGACGTAAAAAATCAAAAACACGTACGGAAAATTAATGCGTCCATTTTTGTTGACAAAATGGTGGGCGAACGTGAAAATTCGTTCGCATTAGAAATATTGACCTGTTAACTTAATTTCAAATTAGAATTTCAACGCTGCACGATGACGTTCAACGCATACGCAGCATGCTGCAACATCACATTTATTGCACAAGTTGCTTTGCGTTTGTCGTTTTTTGCACAAGCTGCGAACTGTTTTAATTGTTTTTTGTTTGTTTTTGTTTTTTAACTGGAAAAGTGGATGGAAAGTGGCGTTCAGTAAGCCGCAGTGGAAAATATCCATCGTTTGGCTTACTGGTTTCAGAATGTCTTGGTTTTATTTTTTGACGTTTTTTAATTATCCTTCCAACCAAAATTTCTTGAAACTGATCCAACGGAATGTTTTCTCCATTTCTAATTTTGTAAATCTGCCTAATCCAATGGGGGGAATAATATTTTCTTATATCACTTTATACGTTTTCTGACAAACGCTCAAAGCCTCATCAACTCCATCAATAGCTCCCATATTTACGATATAATGAATGACGCTCACAGGTTTTTTCCACCTTCTTTCCACGACTAGCTTCTATTTTCTCCATTTCGCTGACGTGTATAGACCACAGCATATGAAAGTCTCTTTTATCGGTCCATTTTATTGTTAAAAATGTTCCTCCAGAGAAAAACTACATGGAACCTTTTTCCTTTTTCTTTTCGAAATTAGCGTGAATTGTCTATTTGCTTTCACCGTTTCGCTGCAGTTGACTTTTTGATGGAAAAGAAAATCATAGAGAAGAGGGCTGGTGCACCAGTCCCTGCTTATAAACAATGACCATTTCCACAATACGTTTCCGTCATTTTTAACACGAATTTTCCCGATTTCTCTACGTTTGCCTCAAATTCTTTTATTTCTGCATCAGCACCAGTATAAATTATGACGTCCAAAATGAACCCAGTTTCACAGTGCGCCATAACAAAAATGTTTACGCCGAATCGATGTCTTTTAGACGGGACGTATTGACGAGGAGACAGTCGATCTTTGAAAAGCAACAAACTTTCAGCGATAAATATATTTTTGAATGGATGCGACGCACCCTTGAAAGTGGTTCTGAAACGATCTACGATGAAATGGAGTTTGAAAAGTTGGTCTTCTTTATTGACGTTGCAACTCTCAGAGAAACGTGATCATTTGAACCTTAGAAGGTATCGGACACGCATTATCTGTCCGAAAACAAATGTTTCAATAATAAAGCCTTTGGTCCGATAACGTTTGATATTATTATTATGTATTAGCAGCATTAGCGGAGAAATTGCTAAGAAAACATAAATATCATCTGCAATTAGAAATTTATAACTCAAATACGAATCATTAAAATCCTGGATGGTAGGCTGAAAATCCGTTCAACCTCGTTGGAATCCATTACCAATTTTATTGTTTTAGACATCCCTATCGTTCTTGTTAATTCCATCATCAGCACTGTCTGAAGACATAACAACATTTTCATCTTCATCTTTGCCATCATCCAACCTGGATTTGTAGCCTCTTCGTCTAACGGCGCTTCATCTTTGCCATCGCTCCTCATCAACATTTCTAATCAATTTTCATCCGCGTATTGCATGTCCTTGGCTCGTGCAGGCACTCTAAATTACCAAGTGTAGGTATAAATAGAGACAAGTCAATACCACCAATGTCAAATAAACTTATCGTGTTAAATATACGGTATACCTCACGACCATTAAAAATAAGCCCGTAAGTGACCAAGATAAGCGTAGCTGGTCATTACCATGAGGCCCCATTATTGCATTTTAGTCATTCCCCGTCCTAAACCTTTTACCTTACCCTGGGACTTAAATTGCTTCCCGTCCGATAGGAAAGAAATTCATATACGACTAGAGTCGTTTCTTGTACCGAAATGGTTAAGAGAGTTGGTTTCTCTTTAAATTACTACTTTTGCCAATGAGAGTTCCTGATAGAGAGATATTGCACGGAGATTGCATATCCATCAATTGATCCTTTCTCATAGAGTAAAACCATACAATGAGCATTACTAGAAAGTACAAAAGGACGCCTGGTCCAGGACGTAAGAGATATACCGAATGTCCCGTTAACAGAGGGCGCCAGCTGTATCTCTAAAAAACACTGTTGGAGATGAAACTTTGAAATACAAATGTTGTGACAAAAGTGGCCAAGATAAAACGTTGGAAATATATTTTTGATTCCTATCTCCACCGCTAGGTGGCGTGTCTCATATAGCGAATGGAAATATGTCAAATGACTGAAGAAAAGCAATGAAAAAATGTATTGAATGTGTTACAGTTTTATTCGTGGAAAGTTTCTGCATACCCTTTGCATATGATTTTTGTAAATATATTTGCAAGCGTTCTGCAGAGGGCGCTGCGAATGTTCTCACATAGAAACTTAAAAATCTCGGGAACGGATTATAGCATTTAAGGAAGTTGTGGTTCGTCGGAAAAGGCCTTTTTTGCTCCCTCCGAGAATGTATCAGATGATTCATTTCAGTTGATGAAAGTACCCTCAGAGGGCGCTTTATTATGAAGCCTGGAATGTTCGCGAATTCCTTGCAAGTATCAAATGGAATGATACGTGTTCGGTGCTTTAATTATCAAGAGCATGAAATCTTACTTATATCCCGAAAAATCTCAACTCGATATCTTCATATGTTTAAAAAATATGTTGGTTTTTCTCCGGAATGTACGGTATTTGGCCTTCATGGGGCTCACGATCTGCAGATGACTTTCGGCACTCAAATAATTTTTTCGTTTATTTCAAAGATTGTTTGAGTCTCGAAAGTCTTTGTCAGATGGTGAGCGCCGCGAAGGTCAAATACCACAGATTCCAAGTAAAAACCGGCGTGTTTCCTAAAAAATAGAAATATCGAGTTGAAATTTTCAGGACAGAACTAAAATTTTACGCTCTCGGCAAGTAAAATACCGAACATAAATCATTCAATTTAGTATTTGCAGGAAATTTGCAAAAATTCCAGATTTCGTAATAAAGCGCCTTCGAAGGGTAGTTTTATTATGTATAATGGATTGTCTGACACATTCTCGTATAGAGCAAAAAAGGTCTTTCTAACAAGCTACCACTTCTCTAAATCCTATGATCCGTTCTCGAGATATTTAAGTTTCTATCTGACAACATTCGCAGCGCTCTCCACAAAAGGCTTTCAAACATATCAAAAAATTTAATATATAAAATTATGCAGAAATCTTTCACGAATAAAGCCAGGACACTTTTAGCACACCGTTTCATTGCTTTTCTTCAGTTATTTGATACATTTTCGCTCAATATATGAAATACGCCGCCTAGCGGCGAAGTTAGGAATAAAAAAATTCAAATATTTCATCTTGGGGCCTTTTGTTGCAACGTTCTATTTCAAAGCTCCGTTTTCAATAGTTTTAGAGATACAGTTGGCATTTTCTGTTGTTCGGAACACCCCGTACGATGCCAAGAGATGATCAATAGTTGCAATTGCAATCCTTGTGAAATCGCTTAAATGCCGCTCCGTATCTGAAAAATAAAATACTCATTACTAGATACATCAGCATAAGGGTTAAAAAAGTAATAAGGGCACTAAAGGAGGTTGGTTTAACTCCGAAATGTCCTGCTAGAGTCTCTGGGCCTACGCCACGTAACAAGATCACACGGTTGCGATTTGCAAGACTTCATGTTAATTGGAACGAACGTCAATGGGGAAAATTCTTTTTATAGATGAAACAAGATTATAATTTTGGAAGTCGAATGGGCGTGGTCGAGTATACAGAGGGCCCAGAAATGATTTCCAGAATGTAAATTTGGCTAATTTCTTTCTTCCGTTGGTTCCATTGTTCATTAGGGAGGCATTAGTTGGGAGAGTTACACGAAGTTCGTTGGGGCAACTTTGGAAATGAATGCTGATTGGTATCTACGCAACATTCCTGAAGAGCATGTCTTATTTACATTACGCTAGCTTTACTCAGCGTGATAACTTCCTGCTAATGCTTGCGCCCGTCCCGCAAGATCAGTGACCCTGTTAGTGGCCATCAAATGACTCCTGATACTAATCCCATAAAATGTCTATGGGGCATCCTGCGGTGACACATACGAGCACGAGATCCAGCTCCTAACTCGATTACAAAATTAAGAATTGCTGCACGAGAAGAATAGAATCCAATACCGCAAGAAACCGTCAAAGCTCTCCTGAGGAGCTTATCTGAGAGGATACAGGCTATCGCTAGAGCTAGAGGAAATGCTGATTATTAAATTGTTATTTTCTTGGAGTCTTGTTATATCGTCGTTATTGATACTCTTTGCAATTGAATGTTACGACCAAAACCAGGCGGTTTTGTTAATTCCACTACGAGTGTATTGTAATGTTTCGGCTTGTAATTCGTTCGCCTATGGCATATGCAAACATGGGGGTGCGAGGCATTTAGCAATAAAAAATTTCGCAACTAAAAAAGCAAACAAAAGGTGGGAAAGGAAATAAAAAAAAATCATTTTAAATAAAATATGCGATAATTTGACCTGTGGGCATATTTAACAGTTGATTAACCATTCCAAGAGAAATCGACTGAAGCAAAAAGCATTATGAAGTTGTTTGATAGAAAAGATACGATTTTGAAAACAATTTGCCATTTTTGTCTTCACGAATTCATGAAATATTCATCAGATATATAATTTTTTTGTTTGCGAGGAGGTGGGAATCTTCTTAAGACACCTGGCTGGGTCATCAGCCGGGTAGCGTGGGATTCAACTGACCATTACGTCGGCCGCCTACCCACTAAATCCGCCTCCCCTCTTCTGCCCCGGAACTACCTTCCGGTGTTGCTTCGGGGCACGGATATTCACAAACATGACTTCGCAAAAAAACATTTATTCACGAGGACGACCTCACTCCGATCTTCCTCCTTTCGTTCTCATGCTCTACGTTCATGTTTACTATCGCTTCCATTATTCTTTCAAACGCATCCCACTTTTCTCCAACAGTTCACGCCCTACTGTGCCAAGACGAGTCCTTTCGCCCTGGCCTCAGCCCGATAGTCTCCCACTTTGGACACTCCCAGACTGCACGTTCTGGTGTATTCACCGGACTTACTCCGTCATCCCCGCAGAACCAGCAGCGGTCGCTCCCTTCCACTCCGATCCTGCGCAAGTACTTACCGAACACTCCGTGCCCGGTAAATACCTGCGCCAACACATACCCGCTCTTTGTCCATTCACTCATGCACCGCCATTCATCAGATATCTGGCGGTAACCAATCGTATGTCATATTTGTCATGGAATGTCATGCGGTGTCAGTGACTACATTGCTTTGGTGTTGCAATTTAACTTGATGAATGTTGCTAGCGAAAGTGCAAACTTATGGCTCAACGCCCCAATTCAGAGTGCGCTGACACTTTGCTAATTTATGGGGAAACCCAAAAATTCTGCTGCTCCAAGCTGGATTTGAGTGACACCCACAAATCTGAGATTCGGAAAAAACGTACTCAACCTCGTTGAGGAAGATCCTTTAACCAATACTCGAAAAATATTCTTTAATCGGATTGTGTGGACAACACTCTGCGACAACCAATTTTACCCCCCCCCCCTTTTTTTACCCTTTTGACCCTTTTTACGTACAAAACGTGCAGTCTTTGCAACCAAACGATCATCCTCCACGTTGACGATTTTGTAAATGGTTTCTACAAAGACTTGATAAATTCCAAACTATTAGAATTTTCTCCCATTGGCTTCCGATGACGCAATTCTTACACGTAATGGCATAAATAACCCTAAAATACTTGTACAAGGGCCATAGATAATCCACATTATGTTGGTCGTAACTATTTCCGAGATAGATTTTCAATAAACGTTTCGACCGGACTGGTGAATGAACAACTTATTCACCCTTTTGTGCTGCCAAGACAATCAACTTGATATGATGGTTTTTTTCAAAATCGTTTCCGATCTTCGAAAGATTCCTTTATCTGTGTGTCGACAGGTGTGGTTTCTACAAAATGGCGCATCCACTCGCTTTAATCGTTTGGTGTGGCAGTGTTCGAATGGTGCCTATGCCATGGCCTCTTCGGTCGCCCGATCTAACACTCCTAGATTTTTATTCATGCGAACTTACGAGAAACATACACCAAAATTCGAAGACAGGGCTGGTTTGGGGTACGTAGAACGAGGCCTTCTCTTCAGCCTTACTACGTCGTAGAACTACTGTCAGCTTAGGATATTCATCGTTTACTTAAAAATAGATTATTGAAAATTGCTAATTGAAAATGTGTTTAAAAATTTAGATCTCTGTTATTATGCAACATTAATTTTTTCTGTTTAATCCTCCTCTTTTGAGGCGCTTGATCATCCCCAATAATAAAATCGCAGCACTTTAAACAACCTGTATATATTCCATGAGCGGATTGTTCCTCATTTCTCTTATTTTTTTGGAAATAACGCCTCCCACGCCAATAGGGCTTGTTGGAGCGGTGTAAACACACACTATTTTGATTTAAAACTAACTGACAAAAACATACACCCTTACTAAGGGCTCGGTTGAACACCTTAGTTAACGGTTCAATGATAAATCGGCTACGATCTCCAGAGCCTAAGGAAAATGGGTAGAAAGAGAGAAATACATAACGATAGTATACAGGGTCATTCGCGCTATATGGCCCGGAATATTGTGGCCAAAATGCGAGGCATTCGAAAAGCTTTCCCTTTGGACTATATAAACGTCCATTATGACTGCTTTTGAAAATTATTTTCATATTATACAGGGGGCCCCAAAAGCCCTAAAAGTATCAAAGTTGCGTGTTTTAAATGGCAGTGACGTCACATATTGCCCCTATATCATAAAACTGACGCAGTGCATCGAGACCAGACTTGCGGCAATTACTATTCGCCTCATGCACCTCTTGGCCCGGTCTTGATAATAAATACCGTGATTTCCGAGTCGTTCGTGTAGTTCATCTCGTGCTACACAACAACCTAAAATACTACAAAGAAAATTTTTATTAGTTTCTTATTGTTGAGACGGTACCTTCAAATTTTGTGAAATGGCGCCCTGGGCGGCATCATCCATCCATTGCGTTCCAACAAAAACATTTAAACCGTCTTCAGTAAGTACCACGACGCAGGATTGGGTTTCCATGTGAAAATGGTACTGGCTATCGACGTAGCATTGTCCTCTTATTGTTATCAAAATGATCAGAATTCGCAATTAACAGAGAACTGGAGAATTCTGAATATGCTGGAGAGCATACCTTCGCAACAATATCGCAACGCTGCGTTACAGCTGTGCATGCGCACTCTCGTAGGTAAATGAGTTAACGCGGTTTCTACGGTAACATTATTACCGTACGGGGTTCTTAAAGTTGCGTACGCAAGAACTTACAGATACAGCTAACAGATATTGATAAGCAATAAAGATTAACTGTGATATTGACGAAAATGCGGCAAAACCTAATCAAAAGATCAGCGTATAACACATTTATTGGCTCTAAACGTCAGTGCTTGGAATGCTATAAAGCATGCAATCTCATCTCTCTTATTTGTCCCATTTTGTCGTGATAATCTTGCTGTCTTATACAGGGTGTGCAAAAATGAAAACTAATCAAGTGAAAACTTTAAGTGGCCGTAACTTCATTAGTTTAAATACAATATCAGATTTTCTAACTTACCAAAATATGTCATTTTTAGTTACCCATCGAATGGTACTGGGATGTTCAGAGCTAAGTCTTCGCGTTTTTACAGAATGCTCTAAATAATTGTTCTTAGCACCATTTGATGGGTTTAACCTCAAAGCTCGAAATTACAAATCAACCATAACATGAATCGAAACAGAGTGGTTATAACAGATGTTCAAAACCTCATCATCAAAGAAATCTAGATTTCTTCATGTGGGGATACATAAAACGAATTGTCTGCAATAGGCCTCCGACTGCTCCACACGATATGACAATACGTATAAGAGACGCGTTTGAACCTGTTACCCCGCAAATGTCGTCCAGAGGTGGCAGTGGTTTTGGAAAAAGAATCTGTAAGTGTCCGGAATCGGACGTTTTGAACATATGACGTGGCGTTGCATTTAAACTAATGAAGTTATGGCCACTTGAAGTTCTTTCTGGATTAGTTTTCGTTTTGGCACACCCTGTATAAGATGGCAAGTTCATCACGATTGGGATATAAAGTGTGATCTATTGTCACACCAACTGCAAATCACACTTACATAACTTAAATGCTTCTTAAGTGTTTAAAATATGAAAATTTCGTAAAATTTTGATAAAATTTCAATTATTTAAAAAACCATAAGCGTCAAGTATTTTAAATTTGATTAAAACAGACACTTATTTTGATTGGAGAATTCGAAAATGTGATATTATACGAGGGGTTCCATTAAAAAAAAAAAAAACAACTTCGTCACTTTTAGGGCTTTTGGGAGCCCCTGTATAATACGAAAATAATTTTCAAAAGTGGTCATAATAGACGCCAATATAGTCCTAAAGGGAAAGCTTTTTGACAGCCTCGTATTCAGTATTCCGTGCCGTGTAGCGTGAATAACCCTGTATAATGATTGCGTCAAGAACTTCCGTTTCCAATAGCTGCGAAATGATAGTTTTTCGGCATAAGCTCACGTCATCATTTTACTGGGCGGATTTATGGTAACTGATGGGTCTCTGGTCATTAGTTTCGCGCATCTTTCTCTTTTTGTTTAATTTTCAGTATTTGTGATTGCTCTCTGTGATATTTGTCGGTGTTAAGTCTGTTTTTGTATTCAAACTTGACCGCTGGTGCGAACATCGATGACTAATTGTTATTCACGCTCGTTGAACAAAAGGCCTCACGTCGATTGTTATTATTTAAATAAAACGTATTCCCTTTCGTACATTTTTCCCGTCTTTGACGATGATTCATTGATGAATATATGCAAACATCGTTCCATTTAATCCTGCGACCATTATCAAAAGGACGATGGTATACACTTGAGCCGCGAAATTCTCTATTTTTAATGTAATTTTAGTGTTCGTTAATGACCTTTTTTAAAGGTCTATCTGGTTCGCCAGTATAAAATTCCTCGTGAATATGAAAAATTTTACATTGAATCTTAATTCTAACGTCGGATCTGCCTCCCGATCGTTCGACTTGATCCGACGTATCTCCTGTGGGGTATTGAAAGGTTTGCGATTGATCTATTTTGATTTCGCCTCATTATAGGCTGCGCAAAGTTGCGATCAAAATCTCCACACACGCGCATATGAATTATTCATCTGATGGGCTGCTTTCAGTAAATTTCCCCACTTGTCACGTTATGCTAACTGTTATAATTGCATTGTTTTCATATAGCGTAAATAATTAGTAAAATTTTTGTATCCCGAACATGCCGGAGGGCCTTTCAGGGGTCCAAGGGAGCGGGGCGTCAAATAAATGAGATAAACATTATTCATATTTTTATGGCGTTTTATTGTTCCTGTAGTAAGTAGAAATGATAATAGCGTTTGTTCCAACGCCCTTAGAATATCCAGACTCCGTTAAAATTCGTATAATTTCATTGGGGCTTACTATTTGTGGATGCACCGGATATGGTAATTTGCACTTTCAGACTTATTATAACGCGAAATTTCTCAAAAACAAATATTGCGAACCAATGCCGAAATTTATTATAATTCCCGCACTTCCCATGGACATATTAAATAAATAATTGATTTCATAATACATACGTACGTCAAAGTTAATTAAATAATTAAAGTAGCAGTATTCAACACCAACTAGCACTAATTGGCACGTTCGTTGTGTAATTGTTGATCTTTTTTAGGATATTATTAGAACATGCGCACTTCACGCCCGTTCGAAAATGTCGAGACAGACCTCGAATGGGCGGGACGTCAGTCTGACTTGAGCAGCTGATCGTTCTTCTTCAACGCTTTGCCGACGATGCCAAACTAAAGCTTCGAATTAGGTTTACCAGGTATACCGGTATGAAGTGAGCGTCAGGATATAAATGTCTCTATATAGGGCGTTTGTTGCAAACAAACCTTTTTTCTTTTGTTTGCTTGGTCGGTATGCAAACTGACAAACATATCTAGTGCAAATCAAGTCATTGAACAAATAACAATACTTTATTTCATTGTGCCAAAAATGCCGAATTTGGTACCACAAAATGATGATTTGCGGAAAGCACCAATTTTTTGCTTCCATTTGAAGAAAGGTGCTGCAGAGTCGCATCGAATGCTTGTCGAGGCATGTGGTGATTATGCTTCATCAGAAGCAACATGCGAAAGATCGCTTCAACGGTCCAGAAATAATCATTTTGATGGGCAAAATGGAGAGCGTGGCAGACCACCAAAAAAGTTCGAAGACGCCGAACTGCAATCGATATTGGATGAAGATGACACTTTGAGTCAAAAGCGAATGGCAGAAATGTCAACTGTTGCACAATGAACAATTTCTGATCGTTTAAAAGCTACGGGAAAGATCCGAAAGTGTGGAAAATGGGTACCGCACGAACTGAATGAAAGACAGATGGAGAACCGAAAAGACACCTGTGAAATTTTGCTTCAAAGGCACGAAAGAAAATCAGTTTTCCATCGAATTGCTACTGGAGATGAAAAATGGATTCCATTTTTGAAAATCCTAAACGGAAAAAAATACGGGTTGATTCGGGACAACCATCACCATCTACTGCAAAACCTGATCGATTCGGCAAAAAGGCAATGCTGTGTGTTTGGTGGGATCAGAAAGGTGTGGCACACAAAGCAACACCGGTTCAGGATACCATCAAAACGCTTGGCTGGGAGTTGCTACCCCATCCGCCGTATTCACCAGACTTGGCTCCTTCGGACTACCATTTGTTTTCATCGATGGGACACGCAGTGGTTGAGCGGCACTTCGATTCTTACGAAGTAGTACAAAATTGGATGTCTAATTGGTTTGATGCCAAAGAGGCACATTTCTATTGGCGCGGTATCCATAAATTGCCAGAACGGTGGTCGAAATGTGTAGAAAGCAACGGTCAATATTTTGAATAATTTTTTTTTCTTTCCTTGTTAAAATTGGTGTTTTATTTTCACAAAATAGTGCTCATTTCATACCATTATATTACCGGTAGACCTGGTATTCCTTGCTTGTCGTTCCCAAAGATATTTCAATTTGACCCCTCTCCTAAATGCCCGACTTGCATATAGCGACCAAAAATGACGAATGTGAATTTCCTTCATTATTGTGCCATTTCTCCTCGTGAAATTTGTGTTTGTACGCATGTCCAGGGTGACTCAGTAACTCTGTTACAAGGCCACATCTCCGCAGTGGTTAGAGATACTCGAAGATGCTTTGGGGACAAGTTTCGTGGCTTGATGAAATGCTCGTTATATGGCGGGACTGTTTTTCCTATTATACATCAATCTTAAGTCAATATCAATTTCCTCATTTCAAATGAAACGCCCTGTATATCCTTCAATTTTGAATTCCACCCTTGAAGTGACCGGACCATACATTTAAATGCCCATATGCGATTTTTGACTGCGTAGAGATTGTTTTTCATGAGTTTATTCTCTGTTGTTGCACACCTCATTAAAACATAATTGCTGCAAAATGTCACAACTTCGACCATTACATAGTGATCTCACATGGTAGATTCAGTTTGCGGGAAAAATGTTCATAAATATTGTACAGGGTGTTCAGAAAGCAAATGTCAAATTTGAATTATTTAGGTGCGGCAATGGAAAGTTTATAGCAATAAATTTTCAAAAGTATTTCCATACGCTTCCAGACATTTTGTTTACTCTATTGTGAGAGAGCGTTGAGCGTGTGTATTTGAGGTGTAACGACAGCACAAGCTTATCGGATTGTTTATTTCACGTCGTCTTGTGTTGTAGATTTCCTCGAATAGACCGTTTCTCTAATAAATCCCCGTAAAGAAAAACGAGGGGAGTAATGTCAGGTAAACATGGTGACCAGGGAGTCAAACTTTCCCTTCGCATCCATCTGTTGGGATATAAAATGTCTGACGCATTACAAGAAGAACGGGCGGAGGATGGCGGTGCACCATTTGCACCAACGTAATCTGACGTAATGCCAGAGCAGCACCTTCCAACAATATTGGAAGGGCGTTAATTACGAAACGTTACATAAGGATTCGGAAATAAGAAAAATTAAAAATACCGTTAAATGCTCATCTGTTACTTCTCATCCGTTAATAGATTTTTGACAGAAATTTATTAGTTGGGCTGTTTTTTGTCAGACCTGTAAGGGCGCGTTTTCTCTACCGTTAGATAGTTTCAAGATCTGCGATTGATTCATTCGGTCAGCCTTGCAGCTATGCTAAACACGCAAGCGTCTAACCCATGTGTTTCAGAGCAACGATCACCAGATTGCGGTACCAATAATTAGCCCCTCCCGCCCTTCTTCTGACCTGGAACCTGCCGAAATTCACACGGGAAGAACCGGACTTCTTAACAGACGTGCGCAACCGCGACTGATCAACATAACACCTCACCACCCTTTAACAATTTTTTTGAAATACGCCACCTCATAGTGATTAAATATGATTTTTTTTTAGATCCAGTAATTTAATGCCTAATGATTAGTAAATAATGTTTTAACGGACATTGTTATTAATTGAACAATTAATATCAGTTCGTTTTGTAAAATTGAACAATCCGAACAAAGCCATATACCTTTTAAAGCATTTTTCTCGTATTTTCGGTAAATTGACAAAATTTCGTATCTTCTTTAGAACGTACCATTTTTCGTAGAAAATATTGATTATAAACGCAATAAACTACTGAATTTAATTTTAAGACAATCCATAGCAACGGCGGAACGAAGACTACCACGGCTGCCATGTTGTTTTCAAAGTCAACGAAGATATATTTATAGAGCTCCGCCATCGTACTACGTTACGCGGGAGTAAATTTTTGTAAATATTTAAAGAATTATAAGATTCCAGGTGTGACGTATACATGCATCGGTGAGTTCCTGACGAGACACAGAACTTAAATGTGTAAAAAAAACTAACGCTTAATTGCTCGGGAAATGCAATGTTGGGTTGGGCCTCTTTTATTAAACGTCCTGTATAAAACTGCTGACTGTCCTGAAAAATTACACGAACTTTCAAGCACTCTGTATTTATTTTTTTTTTACTTCAAAATATTAAAAATATTAGAGATGAAGGGGGGAGGGGTATTTTTTGGTTGGACACCCTGTACATGTCGCTATTAAGCGTTGCATCAAAAAGACGTAATCCGACCAGATAATCGCGGACTACACCATACAACATTTAAAGACCAACGATGCTGGAATCGGACAGGCTGCATCCATCTAGTATTTAGTGTTTTCTGCACACTAGTGTGCCGATTGCAGCTTCGTCTGAAAATAGGACTTTTGATAGAAACGTACCATCCTGAGCTAATTTTCCTTGAATTTAGCAACCAAAATTCGCCCCCTTCAAGCAGTCGTTTTCACTCAGTTCTTGGTTTGAAGTAACATGTCACGGACACATTTGATTTTCACATGAGATTCTTGATATCACGGCTCAACTTAAATCATTTTCTCTACTTAATTGTCTAGAAGATGGGTGAGACTTTACAGCAACCGCCGCCAGAATAATGATGATGTTATTCACATTTGTTACAGAACACCTCCTTTTCTAGCTTGCAAAGCTAACAAAGATGTTTGGAATTAACATTACTCAACATTAAAACTTGCAAATTTGATTAAGTACGTTGAATCGTTCCGTAAACATATTACCGCATAGCATTAGGAGAGTGTACGCGAAATTACGGGCACGTTTCTGAGCTCTACACAGCTAAAAATGTCACGTGGTATTTCGACGTGAGATGTAGGAATAGGGCGACCTAATGATTATTTAATTACTTCAATTTGTAGAATCTTAAAATACAAAAATATACCGGGCGTTTCATTTGACATAAGGAACTTGAGGATGACTTCCGGACAGCAGGAAGTAGTAAAAACAGTAAAGTTGTCCTGTCTGAGTCCGGCCCGAAGTGCTAAAATATTATCTGGAACGTTTGGATCAGGTGTTGCAGGTTGTGTGCGGACGAATCTTTAACCAGCGATGGACTGGATAATGTAAAGGACCACCCTGAGTTCGCGGTGTCTGGTACACCGTTTTCCTACACAAAAGGAACCAACAACCTCTCACTCACTCCAACTCACTCTAACGCGCGTGAAGAAACTTCTCCCTATTTACAAAATCTTAAACGCTGAAGCTAATATCTAACGCACAAGGGCGTAATAGAGCTAGAAGGCAACGCGGCCACAGCTTTACTATAACCATCCTCATAGCGTGACTAACATTGATAGCATAATTGAGATTTTGTTGGAGGGTTGTAGTTATCGAAATCGGGACGTGTCTTAGCTTCGGTTTTTACAAAAGGACGGGGTGAATATTTATTACACAGGGTCCTCTTCATTAGGAACACCTGGGCGCCAACATCTGGTGATATTAGGTAGGACGTCTAGAGGAACGATTACGTTCATAGGCTTGGCACCCAGGTTCCTTACAGGCTGATCCCAGATTCAAATCTAAACTCATGTGTAACGAGTTAATTAGGATAACTACTAGGTGCGCAACTAAGTTTCCGGGTTTTTTCCATCAATGGAAAATGGAGAATTTTAAGGGGAACGCAAAAAATGGCGTATTCAAAGTATTGTCCCTCTCTGTCCACACATTTTCGCCATATCTCTGGCAACGCATCAATACGTCGGCGATGAAATGGCGCCTCTTTGGACCGAAACCATTCGTCCAACCGATTTTGCACCTCCTCGGAATCGCCCAAGTTTAGCCCCCCTGCCAAGCCATCGGAACAAGTGAAAATCGGAGGGGGCCAGGTCTGGAGAATATGGCGGGCGCAGATCCCATTTCAGCGTTTTGATGGTGTCCCGGACGATGGAAGCGCGATAGCACGGAGGGTTCGTTCACTCGTTCGTGTCTCGTGTCCCATTCTGGCCGTTTTTCGAGCAATGAACTATTCAGATTGATTCGTTGCTGTCGGTAGCGATGTCCATTGACAGTTCCTCCCGGTTTCAGCAGCTGACGGCACACGATTCCTTTTTGATCCCACCAAATGCAGAACCTTCTTTCTCAAGCGATTTGGACGTGCCGTCGATGTCGGAGCTTCGCCAGGTGGAAGCCACGATTTTTTGAGTTCTTAAAGTATATCCACTATCCATGTCCAGTGACAATCCGCTGCAGGAAGCTCTTGCTGTTATGCCCTAAAAGCAAAATTTCGGAAGTGGTTCTCCGATTTTCCATCTGTCTCTCAGTGAACCAGTGCGGCACTCATTTTCCCTTTTTTTTTAACTGTTCCCATGGCATGCAAACGTTCGGAAATACCTTGACCAATCATGTCGAATGACTCTGCAAGTTGATCCCGTGTTTGCCTCCTTATACGATAACGCTTGCATATCGGCGTCTTCAAATGGTGTTGGTCTTCCGGAGCGTTTCTCGTCCTCGACGTCGAAGTCGCCCCTTCTGAAGCACTTAAACCGGCCTTCACAACCAGTTTTCGATGGTGCATGGTGGTCGCAGACCTCCTCAAGCAAATGACGTGCTGCAGCTGCATTTTTTTCCAAGTTGAAGGAGAAAAGCGAAACCTCCCCCGCAAATGTTGTTTATTCGGCACGAAACTCGACGTTTTCGTTAGGAAAAATGACTTCGCGTTGCGATAAACGTTGACACTCCAGCTGGTTACTGATGTCAACTGTCTTAAGCTACAAACAAAACGCAGTTTCCTCCGCCGTTACGTCGACGACACGCGTCGTTAGCGCCATCCATGCGTGAAACCCGGAACTTAGTTGCGCACCTAGTAGATTGAATTGCTCAACGGCAAGTTAATCCGCTGCGCGAGTTTTAACAGAAGTCGCGCGTTTGACCAAACCGAAGAGTCCATCTCCAAAGCATTTTCGAGTACATCTGACCATAACGGGGCTATCGCCTTTTAACGAAGCTACTGAGACACCCTGTACGAAGCTACATCTACGCTGTTATCCGCCGTTCTCCTACATTTAAAATCGACTCAACTTCGGTAATTTCTGTACTTGCTCAATGGAACAAATTTCCAAGTTGTTTCGTTTCAAATCATATAACAATTACAACTCCCTCATTAAATTATCCGTAGCTTGCAGCACGTTTGATCGAAGTCTTCGGTCTTTAGCTCGTCTCGATATCATATATTTAGTGGAAGCTGGTGGAGCTCACATAAGGCGTTAGAATTTCATTATTTAAATCTTCGCCAACGCTTTCGTATTTATCGACGAACATTCCAAGCCAAGAAATCAATTCGGGAAAGTCATTTTGACAAACGTTACGACGAAGCTTTTCTATGCCAATTTCAAGACTTTCCACGGAAAACAGACCATTTACTAATTATTTACGATGAAATCGGCCTGATCGCAAAGAAACTCACTGCCGCGAGGGTCCTTTACGTCGAAATAAATGAGAGAACTGACCGGTCCGTTCGATGCATACGTAACCTGGTCCGGCAAGGTTTAAAGTATAATTTTAATTTATTTACGAGCGTTTTAAAGGCGCAACAGTCCAAATTTACAGGACAGAAGGGAGAACTAAAATGTTTATTGATGGCACACTCGTGCGCTTTTTCATTAACGGGAATTGTAGATATTAGCTTGAACCAGCCCCATCTGTTTTGTATGTTGATGTAAACAACCTTTATGGAACCGCTATAACTTCTATTATGCGTCAAGGAGACAGGCAGAAATGATCGAGAGCTTTGTTTTCTCCATTTTTTATTTTGCTACGAACAACTTTGTGTATGAGTACACGACCTCGAAACAAGGCTGATCCATAACAGTTTTTTTTCCGCGCAGGAAGCCATTTCCAAGGGCAGATAACGGTTCACTGCTAATTTATTTCGAATTAGTCGCACGCAGCATTTTTCACGTCAGAATGCTTGTGCGCAAGTCCGGAAGTGGAGCCGCAACCCAAATTCCGGTACCTGATGTGAATTTGAGTTGTTCGTTATGCAGCTGCTGTAGCCGAAGGGTAACGGAACGGAGCCGCTGGATTTCACCTGAGCAATTTACAACGTATTTTCTGGCATCTTGAGGTACACAAAAGGGGCGAATAGGAAAAAACAGAAGATCTTTTTTGCTCATTTAAAGGTTAAAAACAACGAATGGGCGCTCTGTCCAAATAAAACCATAAAAATATCAATTTATTGACATTGCTCCTTCTAAGCTTGCGCGTTTCGTATGCAATCATACAAGGTGATTCATGAATAGCGATCAAAAGTTCGCTTTCATTTTTCGGCTTTGGACGGAGGAGGGATCCTTCATACAAAAATTCTTACGTCTTGCTAAATAGACACAACCGCAAGGTCTAGAGATGTTCCCATTGCTGGCTTAATTTTTTTTAACGGATTCGAGGGAGTTACACGGGCATCCGGACTATCCAACAACGGACTAAAATGCCAACCTCGGCATTAATTCTGTATTAAATGCTAATGTCGATAGCCGTTTAGTCAGTCAGTTGGTGTCAGTTAGCTAGTTAGCCGATGAGTCAGTAAATCGTTATTCTTTAGGTTTAGAGATATCGAAGTTTACTATTCCTTGAATAAACTTTTTTTTTCCTAGTTTTTAAATTTGTATTTTTGTTTTAAAACGTATATTCTGGCGCAGAAGAAGTAATATTCTGCATAAATAGAGTAATTTTTTACTTTGTTTATAAATATTCGCATTTCAGACCGTTGTTACGCAACTTGAACACTTCTTCGTTTATCTCTACTTCTGTAACCAAAAATTAGAATCTCGGTCGTCGATAATTTATCATACAGAGTGTCAGTTTAAAAACTTCCCTCCCCTATTACCTCGAAACGAGATGGATTTTTCAAAAATCGCCGGAACCCGTTGAGTTTGCTATCGAGGAGGAACAACTTTTGTATAGGATTCATTGCGCCTCTTTCAACCCTCTACCCCTCGGAGCTGCTCTCTCAAATAACTAAAATTGCTAAAGAGGGTTAAGTGATATATCGTTTTAAGGAGCTTTTCATTTTCTACATTTTGATGCCTAATTCGTTACATTTCAGCGCTGCATTGTCCATTTAGGCGTTTTTTCATCAATCTAAATTCAATTTTCTTATTTGTATTTTGATAGCGTTGAAAGTTAGACTTTTTTTTTAAATTTAAACCTGTCTGACAATTAGGAAATTGTTGCAATACACTTTTGCATGGCCGTTCTAAATAGTAAAATAACAAATTTTTCTTATTACTGGTCTTTAAAAACACATTCAAAATTAGAATGCCTATTTTCAACATTTTTAGTTTGTTATATGTGTGAAGTGTTCTTCACTGTTTTTCATACATTAATAAACCCTATATTGAAATTCTCCCCTTACATTCTCAAATATCGCTCCTCTAACAATCCCGCTTGCCTCTGTGGCTCCTTTTTCAAACTCCCCCCCCCCCATAAAGTGTAATCACACGACGTTAAGTCTGGCTATCGCGCAGCCCATTCTAGTGGTCTCTTTTGACCAATCCATTTGTAGGTAAAACTATTACTCAACCGTTCTCGCACTAGGCGAATGCAATACGGTGGAGCTTCATTTTTCTGGAAACGAATTTGGTCTTCTTGCTAGACGTTACCAACAACTTGATCTTCCAAGTGGGTAGTTATTAAAGGATCTATTACGTAATTTTAAGTACGACTCTACCAGTTAAGTTTTCTTCAATTCAACGAAGGTCTTACAAGGGTGTTTCTGATAGATAATTAATACAAAGATGATTTTTTTTCTGGTCACTGTGTAGTAGCCCTTCTGAAAACGTGGAAATCTTCTTCACTCCAATATCGGCAGCTCTATTTATTGACCCGACCATTAAGGAACAAGGTGCATTCCTCGTTTGTTAAAAACAAATTAACTATTGCAAAACACGATTCTCCTATCAAAATCGTCGTTGTGAAGTTCCTGTAGAATTTGCATTTTGTAGGGATGAAATTTGTTGTTGCTTTTCGTACAGTTCCGTGTGATATTTCGGTTTGACTTGCGACCATGCGCAGTGAATTGCCGGATAATGGAACGAAGGCGGAAAATAACGGAGGACTCTCCATTATCTTTTCTAATTGAGGGGGTTTTGTTAAATGGGACATTCACGAATAAAGGGGAAACATTAAGTGTTATTCAATCGTGATTCGGATCAAAATCTACGTTTTTCAGTTCTTCCAAGATGTTGCCGTAATCTTCGACATTGGAATCTGCGCTTTCTAGCAGTAGATTTCGGATGTCTCGCAAAAATTCACGCGGCGAACATGTCGGTTAAAAAAAATCACCTCAAAAAATCCATGATTCTTTCTCCATCCAGAAGACGAACTTCAGAGCATTTCACACATTTTCAATATTCGCCTCTCGCACATTTCAGTTTGCCCTTTATTTTCAATTGCCCGTTCTTTGTCTCCCAAGGTTCGAAATCGGTTGCGGCTGTGTCACCGAAACGTTAACAAGGACGTGAATCTTGGACCTCAGTGAAGGGTTGACAGTGTTCTCGTTTAATTTTAACTGAGGAGGGTGCGCAATTCCAACCATCCAAAAGCTCCTTTGCGTGAATGGACTGTTACCCCCTCCTCCTCCTCCTCCTTCTCCTCCTCATCATCATCATCATCATCATCATCATCATCATTCTCCTCCTCCCCCACCCCGACATCCCCTCCTCTCCCCTCCCATACACTCCCCTATCCACCCCATCATCCTCCCCCTCCACGTCCCTATCCCCTCCCCTCCCATTCCCCTTCTATTCCTCTTCGCCCTCCCATTCTCTCCCCCCCCCTTCCCTCATATCCCCCCCCTCGCCGCTGAAAAAAATCCGTTTCCAAAAGTCTCGAACGTACTTAAATGACATCGCGCGCATTACGACTTTGTACACAATGGAGGTGGCGTTTCGCCCTTCTTTGAGCTCTTAGATGGAAAATCAAAAATTTATCTGATTTTTATGGAGTGAGTCTAACGACGAGACTCGCGGACCTAATTAAACCGATTTCCCTTCGTGTTGCTCCTTCGAGACGGGAACGCAGCCAGCGCCGCCCCATCGTCGAGGGCTCGCTGTAGTTGCATCGGATTTTGCTCGGGAAAAAAAAAAAGTCGTGGGGTAATGAAGCCGAACGGGCTGCAAAAGCGATGATTCAACCCTCACGGAGCCGTGCAGACAAAACTGCTTCTCGCGCGAGAAACGACGCAATTTGTTCCATTACCACCGCAATTGCCGATCCCGAAACGTCCTTATTATATTATTCACGCTTTACAACTTGGCTCCTTGAATGGTGAATATTCCGCTCGTGGCAAAAACTCGCCTCCGCGAAAGAGATTCTTCAGAGGGAGACGCTCGTCGCGAAGGAGGCGACCTCCATCTCGTCTGAGTGACCTCGAGGAAAACGCTCTCGCGGACCAATTCTGATAGGAATTAACGGTGCCCCCCGTCCCTGTCGGGAATTAAGCGATATTTGCATGGGTTCGGAGGAGTTTCGAACCGATAAAGAAAAGTGGAAATTTTGCAGTATTTACCGACGAAATCCGCACATTCATACCTTTCGAGCTCTCTTGCAAATCAATAGCCCTGAAGTTTATTTAGATTTAAAAGCAACTTTGAATAAAGCGAAAAACCGCGGTCGAAAATGTTTTCATCGGCAAGTAGATAGATGGCTTAATAGAGTTTGATTAAATTCGGTTGCAATTTAAACTAGAGCCCAGCTCTCCGTGAAAACGAGTCCACTGATATTTAATTACAAGTAGTGCATTACTGTGTCCAGCCAGCTATAAACGCTGTGAATAGATACGGCCCGGCTGATTTGCCTTTTCAATTTGCAGAACTCAACTCTTCAGCGTCAACGCAGTCGGTGGAGGAACTGAAACTGGATCTGATATATGAAAAAGACGTGGAATTAGATGCAGTGGAAATATCCTTTCCCAACGCGAGTGCTGATTCCAACGAAATCCCTCAAAGCTACTCGAACTTCACAGCGTCAGCTGCAGCTTCAGGTAGGTTGAATAATTTAGCTCTTTCGATTGCTGACGAGGAATATATGGACACCGGTCATTTGACATTCACAAAGCTGTATGCCCGTTTACGTGCCACGTTGACGGGCCCGAAATCGATATTTCGATTGGACGTTTCGCTTTTCCATCGCTTCATTGCTGGGAAACTCGCATCTTTCTAATTCGCGGAAAATCCCCAGGATAAATAACGGGATTGTTTACATAGAATGAAGCAAGAGTTCGACGTAATCTAAGACCATAAAACCCACATTCGAATATGCGAAACCCGACGAGAAATTTCAATTCGAAAGAGATACATTAATCCGTTTCTATTCCATGTAGTTTTGTAAATTACTGCGAACCGAAAATTTGGGACCGTATTGATGTTCGGCGGAATTGTTCATTGAATATGGAAAGTTCGTGTTTTCCGTTTGATTGGCACGTTTGGAAGCTCCGATTTTGCCCAAAGAGCATATCGCAAATTCGGGCAGATTTCCACGTGTAAATATTTTATTAGTTCAATTATGGGACTTTAAAATGTTGTGTATGTGCGATATGCATTTAATTATCGTTATTGGGTGGAAAATTTTTCGAGGTGTCGAAAATTTCGCCGAAATCTGATTTCGAGGCCGCGTCAGTCCGTGCGAGTGGGAAACGCGATTTTAAAAGCGAATTTTCGAAATTATCCGCACATTTCGACCGGAAAAAAAGGTCAGGATCGGCTAGGCCGCGGGAGTTTCCCGTGCATCGCCGGCGCCGCCGCCCGCCGCGGGCTCGCTCCGGCTCTGTCAAAAAACGCCCGCGTCTCCTCGCACTTTTCTCCTGCAACTTCCACATTTCGCTGGAACCGAAATCGCAATTTAAACCCAGTTTATCAGCAATTACGTCATCCAATTGATTTCTTAGTTTGGAATGTTCGCCTACAAATACGGAAGCGTAGACGAAAATCCAAATAATGAAATTCCGACGCCTTATGTCAGTTCGAGAAGTTTCCGCTGATGTATACGATTTCCCGATGAAATAAATAAGATTGAGGACTTCGACCAAGTGAGCCGACATAATGAGAAAATTATAGTTGTTATTTGATTTGGGGGAGGGAAGTTGCGAGTTTGCTCCAATGGTCACGTGCGAGAGTTCCAGCCAAGTCGGCGGTGCGGCCACGGGCACGGAATTCCACCATGGACGTGTGCGGCTTCACGTATGCACGGGAGAAAAACCAATTTTCCTACGTAGAAGTGACATAACGTTAATGGAAAATCGCGGGCTGCGTTGCCTTAGACCCGGCGGGTCTGGCGGAAAAGCGATTCGATAAAGCCATTTGTAAAAGCCACCACCAAGAACTGTATTGAGAGATGCCTATTGATTAAGGTCCAGGTAATTGGCTCGTGTTGCAGTCCCGTTTATCCCGATCCAGGCTGGAATTTTTGAGGTGGAATTTTCTATTCCAAATTAAAGGCATAAGCAAAATACTTCCGCTTGAACAGGGTCAATAAATAAACACCGAATGTGCCACTTAACGCCATTCGAGGCCAAGTGCAGCTAATTTAATTATTTAAATTAACTTTGACGTACATAAAACCAAATGTTTACGCGGTCTGTGCATACGAAATGTTGGAATTAAATTTCAGCGGTTGCCAGTTTTGTTTATTTTTGAGAAATTTGGCCTTGTGATAAATTTTACGCCGCGAAAGATTACACTCGGTATATTCGGAAATTGTCAATATTAAATTCATCAGTCGCCATTGAGGACTATTTACGAGCGCTCCGAGGCCGCGTCAATATCGAGGAAATTATGAAAAATGAGCCTCGAGCCGAACAGGTTGTTAATGTAAGAGAAAATCGGACTTATTCGGACTTCCGCATTGCAAAACTTATGCAAAACGCTGCTAGAGAATTTGAAATTTGCAAATTAACAACCCTCGAAGATGATCACCTTTTCCATGACGTGCCCCTTTCCATTCTGAACCTTTCTATCACGTTCGTTAATATGAAAATCTCTTATGGGGCGGATGTGGGCTCTGTCCTACCACAAGAAAGTTTCGAATACATCAATTAGTTGATATATAAAATTGAAAAAAAATTACATACAGCGGCGGACAAAAGTTTTGAAACTTCTGTTTACAAAAGAATTCTGTTACGAAGAAAAGTAAAAATTAATGTTCGGTTCCGCATTTGCATTAATTACCGCTTGACATCTTCTGGGCATCGAATCTGCAAGCTTGGCACACTTCAGGAACGATTTTCCACTCGTCCATTATGGTACCAAGAAGTTCAGCCCCATTTCGAATATTTTTCAATCGAATACGGCGATTTAGCATTTCCCACGAGCGCTCAATAGGATTTAAATCTGGCGATTGTGATGGCCAGTCAATGAAATCCTTCTTCTTTTTTGATAATCAAGTTTTGACAAGCTTCGAAGTACGCTTGGGGTCATTGTCTTGTTGGAATCTCCAACGAAGAGGCATTTCATATTCCGCAAAAGGCAACATTTGATTCTCCAAGATGTCCCGGTATTGGAGTTCGTCCATTCTTCCCTTGACTTCAACAGTTGATCCAGTACCAGACCGACCAAAGCGCCCCCAGACCGTAACACTGCTACCTCCATGTTTCACGGCCGGTACTTGGTACTTTGCGTCGTGTTTTTTGCCTTTTGGTCGTCTTACGTAGTGTCTCCCATCTGATCCAAATTGGCTTTCGTCAGTCCAAAGGACAGTGCGCCATTTTTCACAAGTCCACTCCACGTGGTCCCGAGCGAAACGAAGACGAGCTTTGATATTCCTCTTTGATAGAAGGGGTTGCTACCGAGCAACCCTTCCGAATAAACCAACAGCACATGGTGGACGTCTTACCTGGACTTTTTCTGAGATTTTTTTAGTGATTTTACCAACTGCGGCGGAAGCTTTTCGTGGTCGTCCTGTGCTTTCCTATGTTACAGGACTTTTCCTACCACCACGATGAGCAGATATAATCTTTGAGGTGAGACTTGCAAATTTTGGTACTTTTTGAAATATGAACTTGTTTTCCACCACTTTCACGTAATTGGACAATTTCTTGTTGCAAATCCCGAGATATACACTTAGCCTTACCCACGTTTACAGTGGAATAATAGTTCGTTCGCAACTTGTGCAAAACTTTGCAACAACCGCAGATAAACAAAAAACGAGCAAAAAGTCGTTTTTGCCTGTTAAACAAATTAAGGAATTTATGTGAAATAAACAAATAAATCGAAGATTTCTGTTCGTCACAAACAAAAATTTTATGCATACGAGGGATCCCTGAAAAGACATACTCGAATGAACTAAAAAAATTAAAAAATGTCTCAATTTTTGTGCGCTACTGCATGCATTTCGAACTACTCTTGATTTCAGAAAATTGCAAAAACCTCAATTTTCAAAAAACCTGCGCGCGCAAGATCCTCCTCCACTATTTTTCAAAGGTCTTTTAGTTTTCTTTTCCGCTTTGAAATTCAAAGTTTAAAAAACCCATATGGGTCGAATTCGGCCTGCCGATCCTCGTAGCCAGTTTGTGAGTGTTGAATTTCCGCCCAACTGAAAGACCTCGGACTTTTATAATTTGAGTTCTTCCAAGGTTGGTTTCAAAAAAAGTCATTTTGAGAAGACTTTCTGAGAGCTTGTGTTCTCTGAGGCAGAAAAAGCGCCTTTTTAAGCGCCTCGGAGACTCTCTAAGGGCGAATTCAATCTCCTTAGACAATTGGAAAACAATCCGATAATTCCAAAAACTCACTTAAAGTATAACATTAGAAATACCTTTGAAAGGAAAGGAAAAAACTCAAATAACGTGGCTAAAACATTTTGAGAAATGTCCACCTGGACACATAATTCCAACAAAAATATTTTCTCTCTTGTGTACCTTGACGTAAGCAACTTTTATCGAGAGTTCTCCCTTTCGTCAAGAAGTTGATGTCGATACGCGAAATGCACGTTTTTCAGCAAAGTTCGTCAAAAAACTCACATAATGCAAACTTTTTTCGATTTGAGGTCGATTTTAGGGAAATTTTATGAACACATGACGTTTCGAATCCAGGAACTCATAAAGGGAGATCAGTTCGCCACGCCGCTTTTCCTCTAGAGTGCGACCGAGCCAATTCCTCTAATTTTTTTTTTTTTTTTACAGAAAACTTAAATTTCACGACCGTGGGCCCCAGATTGGAACAAAAGCTGACCTCGGCCAGTTCGTGTGTTTTAAAATCCACTTTACCCATCTCAACTGTCCGGCCCTGTACTTTGGATTGCGGCCCCGGGGGCGGCTGCCATGCCGAACGTGACGAGGAACCAGTCAAGTGCCTGTGCCCCCTGGGGAGGGGCGGGGAGAATTGCGAGAGGGGTAAGTTTGGGCCCTATTCTAAAATTACGTCTTGAAATAAGAACTTTGGGGGGAAAACTTTGATTCGGCGCGATTTCATTTGAATGTCTTTAGTTCTGAGACTACCTGAGAGGCGAAGTGTAAGTCGAAAGTGCGGAAACCGTTTGCGATGACCACTGCTGAAATGACCTTTGCGGGGCGGCCCCGAGCGGGGCGGATTCACGTATCATAGTGAAGTAACTCTAACAGTAATTATCCTCCGAACTTAACCTAATTCTCTTAATTAATTAGTCGAAAGGTCACTAGGTCACATTGGGTTATCCAGTTTGGAATTTCATATCGTTTTAAATGGATTTCTGGATGTCTTTAAAAAATGGCTTTGCCAATGCCCTAGCCCTTATTTTAACACGTGGGGTAATTATTTATGCAAAAAAAACTGACGGATTTAGTGGAAAAAGCTATTACAAGGTGTTCTTTGCGTGTTCAAATCGCTCAATGTTAAGCTGCTAGCGTGTCTACCTGAACATGAAAGTACATCAATATTTCACTATGATTAACAAGCTACTAGAGGATTCTAAAAGTTGAGCTTGGATATTTTATGGGTCATAATTTCCACGTTGCTGGGTGGAAGAATGGGGTTTCGCAGTTTTATTGGGCTCTGGAAATTGAGGGAGACCGCGAGCTACTTCCTGCAAGAAACCTGTTCTTGCCACGTTGTCGAAAGTTTCGACAATCATCAAGTTGTTTTTGCCAGTTTCAGTTTTGCAAGAAGTCCAGTACTCTTCTACAGTCTTTTATTAGTTTTAAAAGTTCCTCCTAGACGCTTTTCATTTGATGAAACTAGAGCTCTGATTGCTACAGCCCCATAAAGCGAATTGCGAACAAATATTTGCAACAAACGAAACGAGGGATACGTCGGAAGACTTACCTTGCAGAAGGAGAAAATTAAATATCCAGTGAGGCCGATGACTATTTTAAATTCTCACTGGAAATTTCCAGGGAACACTCCTTTTTCGGCTTCATGTCGAGGATTGTCGGTCGTCGTGAATTGGTGCGGTGGATTGGGTTCCTGGACCTGCAGATGCCTGACAGAATCGTAGCAGCACTGCTCTAGATCTGCAAATCTGACGGAACATCGATCCGTTCAAGCATTTCTTGCAGACGTCGTGCAGCCCCGTTTCATTCTTCTTCGCAATTTTAATTCTATTAAAATTCACTCACTGTATTTCTACTTTCGATTAAGTAGCCCTTAACCTCCCTTCTCTCGCATCGGAGGCTTTGTGTCTTCTTAGAAGGGACATTTCGAACTTTATGTATAGTCAGAGAACATAAGAACCCTTCACCGCACTCTTAAAGAAATGGGTCAAGATTACAAAGCTCTGTTTGAAGAATCGCCACTCCTAGTCCATATTATTTATAGGGCTCCGCAAACATACAGGTAATTTGTCTGTATTAGAGGAGAAGCGGCTAGTTGGACGATGGTGCAAAGGCATTCTAGCTTTGGTAATGGCTTTCAAAATGGAAACAGTCCATCGTCGGATTGTTTTCCCTTCAGGAGGAGATGATATGTTTCTCACATATCAAGGGTTACTGGTACATCGACGTGTTTCTTTAGGGTGGTGGCGGGGCACGAGGGCGGGAAATTGAGCTCATAAATGCACATTCCAAAAGTCACTATGTTTTGAGATATTTCACTTTTTTAATTCGGGATTTTGACGATTTCAGAGCGATTTTTCAAAAAACCCTTTTGGGATTTTTTACTTTCGCCACTCCATCTCTCGTCTAACGCCAGAATCTCCGTATGGAACGAAATATGTTCGGAAACGTTGGCATTAAGTGAAGATTTTGAGTCCGAACTTTTATAAAATCACCTTTGAGGATCAGCTGCCCCGACTTTTTTTTTTGGAATTTTCAAAAAAATTTAAAGGTAACATGCGCACAAATCCAGTAGCTATCCAAAGGGGGAATTACGTATTCAACCGGTCCTTTCCAGTCCCAAAAAAAAAGTCGAAATGCTTTTGATGAACAATTTAACTTAAATTTAAATAATAACTAAATCTTCACGCAATGCAAATATTTCCGGTCAAACTTAGCTACACGTGGAAGGTCACAATGTTAGGTAGATGACCAAGTAGCGAAAGTAAAAAACCCAAAAAAGATGTTTTGAAAAATCACTCTGCGAATATAACTCAAAATCTGATGAGTTCCGGAATATGCAATACTCCTCACCTGATGCCCTATCGTCTCCTCAAAGGACCACGTCGAGTTACCAGCAACTCGTAGGTATAAGTCTCGTTTACGGTCTTCTAGACACTTAGGTCTAGTTTCAGTGAATTATTTTGATCAAAATAGATCAGAAAGCGTCGATCTGTAAGTGGACATAGATATTGCAGCATCGGAGGAAATTAAACTCGGGGGCCCCACAGCACTGATTTGACCTTTTTAGGAACGAATTTCTGCTCTGATTGGTGATGTGAAATTGTTTTTGGATGCGATCCACTTCCGGCGGTGAAATTCGCTGGATTTCGTGAAATAGACGAATGCATTAACGTCAATCGCGTAAGTCGTTAACGCGAACCCAAAATCTGTGGGATTTCGGTTTCAATCGCTCCTCCATTTTCCCTCTAACACACCTGTGTTGATTCGTTAGTCAAATTTACCAAATATCTGATTGAAGAGGAGATAAGGAAATTCGATAAACTACGTTCGGTGGTGGTCTTCAGAAGTACTGAGAAACCATAACTTCAAGCTTCACAAACGCATTTCGAAAGAAACAGGGGCGCGCCTATGTGGAATTCAAAATCAGTAAAAATCCAAAAAATTCAATTCCATTTTTGAAGGCTTGTGACAGCTTTTCAGACATCGTCGATTTGCATGAAAACCGACACGTGAATGATAATTAATATCGTACATCAAACGTTGTAACAGTTTTCTGTTGTTTGGAAACATGTACGGGAGCCCACAGAAAACGAGTTTGTAATAATGCTAAAGTCGTGCCAAAAGGGAACAAAGCGGCAAAAATGCCAAGGAAAAGTAGCCGCTCATTAGAGTAGTTCATTGTCATTCAGTCGAAATTTAGCCGCTCTAACCATAGAGCTACCTGATCTCCCCACAAGGGAGAATCGATATGGTGCTGCGGGTAAAAAAGCAATGTAACTCTGTTTTTCTGGACATAAGCTCAATTTTTTTACTTGATTTGGAACATCCGTGAAATTTCTGGCGAATAATGCCGGGCTCCGGTTCATGGCGGCTGTTTACAAGATCAGGGGCGTACCTACGTGGAATTCACGCAGAGTCCTCGACGTATTAGAGAAAAAGCTGTCATTTCTCGCTGTAAATTTCGAAAATTTCGGAAAGCCCGCCGCAACGGGGGGTGAAAATACAATTTCCCAGTAAGTGAATTGAAGTAAAAATGGGCGAAAAGTAGAAATTACGGTAGTAATTCCTAAAAATTTCAAAGAGCTGTGAGAATCCTATGTAATCGGCACAAACGGCATTTGGAACTACAGGAGCGTCTAGTTTTGGGTAAAAACCATTAGAGAAACGTCGAATTGCATTGGAAACATTGGCGTACGTCATAAAACTGTGGTCCACTAATGACTTAGTACATACATGTTGAATCGTGCGTACACATACATACAGTGCTGTAGAAGGTGATATAATATTCTACAGGTGCACCCAACAAAAAAAGGGGTAACGGAGGCAACTTTGAATCGATAACTTAATAAAAGCAGGGGCGGACAAGGCACGATTTCCGAACGGGATTCGCGTTTCCACCGGAACAAAGCAGTCGGTTTTTGAGATATTTTTTCAACTGATTAAGACGAAACTTGGGTGCTAAATACCTAATTTATTTTATGTTTCTTTTCTCGAGTGTTCGTACCATCAGAAGCTACGTGAACAATTAATAATCATATAATCCCTTTCCTTGATTAATTTATTTTTCCTGGCACATAATAGCGGAAAGTTGGTGTTCAGGAAAGAACGCCGCTAAGGGAAGTTGTAACGAGTTGGGTGAAAAATTTATGGCACCAGCCAGCTAGGAGGCAAAAGTAAATAAAACTATACGATATATTCCAGCTAGGGCGGGGATTTGTTTTAATTTAAGTCAAGTTGGAGTTTAAAGTTGCCGAGAAATGTGTTTTTCGGAGCGAGTTAAGTGGCAAGGAGGCATTTTCAGTCAAAATGCATTGGGTTAATTCGGGAGAGTCTACGAAATTTTGCAGCGGTAGTTTTAAAGCTTTATTAGAAACTTTCCAAGGTCTTTCCCATTGAGAAATAACCATTAATCAAAATTAGAATAAGTGGAGCGGACGTTTCATCAAGCTTTCTTCCTATCAATTAAGAGCAATTGGCAGCTCCATTAATTCTTCTCTTAGATGAAATTTCATGCAAAGATTGAAACTTTCTTTCTTTTTTTCTTTTTTTTTTTTAATTTTTTTTAAATTTTTTTTTTTTTTTTTTTTTTTTTTTTTTTGAGTGAACTCAAGGCACCAATTAGTTCACATATTAATTCACTGCCGCCTAATTGTATACAGGAGAGTGGGTGACAGTCTTTAAAATCCTAATTAAACCGAGTTTCAAAGGTTACACCTTCGCCGGGTAAATGGAAGCTTTCTTCCTGAAAGGAAAAAGTTGGCGCAAAAATCGACAATATGAACTATTGAGAGGAAAATTTTCATATTTCTCTTTGAGTTAAAGAGTTCCTAATTGAATTCGAGAACTTTTTAATAGATAGGTGACCTTACTCCCACTTCAAAGATCAATACTTCGGCAGGTAGCGATTCAAAACTGGAAGTTTGCGCGAAACCTCGGAGAACTCCTGGAAGTTGGCGATGTTTGAATGTGGGGCCGGCGTCGCGTTTCGGCTTCAAAGGAAGCTTATTCGCTAAGCTAATTAGTGAATATTTTGTTATCTCCGAGCCATTGTGTCCATCCAACCAATTTATAATTGGTTGGCATCGATTTGCACACGTTTTGCACATACATAACGATGATAAGTCCGAACGTAGTCTCGGACCCCGACGTTCGCTGCTCCCCCTAAAGCAAATTAACCGAGACGACCTGCTGAAATATGAAATACGTCCCTGCATTAGGGCTATAACAAAGACTGTCGCCGACATAGTTATCACAGGTATGTACCTCCGAATGCGCCCTTAAAAAGCCCTTTTTGAGTAAATACAGCGGAAAATGTTCATAGCAAACTCGAAACAGAGTTGACAAACCAGAAAATGGAAATGGTGTTGCGTCAGCACCCCATTAAAGTAAACGCTTTGGGGAGATATTACGAACTCACGATAATCCCGTTCAAAACTCGTGGATTGAAATTTTGCAGCGACCTGTTATCGATGAAATAGTAGTGAATCTGGATAAGCTATAAATAATATTTCTTGCAGGTCAGGTCGGACTTTGGGCATGCAGACAATAGAGAGCTACAGAGTAACCAATACCATGCTGGAATTAACTCAGATTCCAGCATGCTCGCATAAACATCTAAATCAGAGTGCTGGGAGTTCACGATTTTTTATTATTAATTGCGGAATGCCCAAAAAGCAGAAGAAATGCCACTAGCGAAGATATTGGAATGTACAGGGTGTCCAACGAATGGGGGCCATTGTCTGCGTCTCGGGAGGAAAGAGTTGAAACTTGGACATCGTACTAAAGTGGGGGTGATCTACTGATTAAAAATAACTTCATGAAAACACCACTACCGGTTATACCGGAAATGAATGGCAGCTCGCTTATTTTAAATGGAACACCCTATATATCATAATAAATTTCGATTCTGCGGAACGTTGCGAAGATTTTTCGTGTACAGTGTTCTACACCTAATTTTTACAGTTTTCGAGAAGAATTTATTTTAAATGACGTCTAGAGTGACTAGGTGGCGCTGCTCGCCGGAATTTAAGCATGACGGCACTCGTAAATTATTCAAACGAAGATTATCTCAATACATTTATCATTTATGGTGATTTGTAACATAGTATTAACCGGAACATGTCATACGTTCGGTATTCGATATCCAGAAAAACCGAAGCCGTCACGAAAACTCTTCAAACGCACAATAGATCATTTTGAATGGAGCGGATCTGTCAAAGCACCTTACAGAAGAAAGGGGCCTATCGTTGACGATTGTTGCGCCATCTAGTAACTCTACGCGTTACTTAAAATAAAGTATTAAGTACTGAACATTGAAATTTGTTTTTTTTTAATAAAATAAAAACGGTTAGATTTAGATATAGACAATTGAATTGAAAATAGTACTTATTTTTGGTGTTAAATGTGCATTCGTTGAAAAAATAGGGGGTTCCTATTTAAAAAAATTGAGTTTTTTATAATTCTTGAATAACAATACTGGACTCTCTTTTTAAATACCCTGTATGAAAAAAACTTGATTTAACTCACTGATCCAAGGACCGTAAAGCATTTAGCGCAGCAGCGCAGAATTTCATTGCAAAATACTCAGCCATTTTCGAATTATATGAAAATACATTCATCACTGAAACTTTCAATTTTTTGGGAAAATTCTAATTATATCGAATACCGTAAACATTAGGTATAGCACACTACACATTGAAGATCTTCATAATGTGTCACAGAATCGACATTTGCGATAATATATAGGGTGTTCCATTTAAAATAAGCGAGTTGACATTCATTTCCGGTATAACCGGAAGTAGTACTTCCATGAAAACACTTTTAATCAATGAATCACCTCCACTTTAGTATGATGCCCAAGTTTCAACTTTTTCCTCCCGAGACGCAGACAGCGGCCACTATTCGTTGGACACCCTGTATTTATAAATGAATCCTGGCATAAGACATCGAGTTCATTATTTCATCCTTATTTATTTATTTTTTTTAGATGCCGCCTTACATATCAGTAAGGGGCGGTTGGAGTAGTTGTTTTACTCACCATTTTGAGTTATTTATTAACTAAGTTAGTCTTGACTTACATAACCTAAGAGTACCACGTTCCCTTTAGTGAGGGCTCGGACATGCACCTTTACCAGGATAGTCCCAGAAGTACCCGACTTAACATATAGATGACGATTTTTTGTTAAAAACTTGCCTGCATTACGAGGCTGTAACCGTAAAAAACTTATGCTTAAGGCTTGAGGGTGTTACGTTGATTTGTGTTTGTTTTGGAGCTGGCTTTAGTGAACGCTTTCAGAAATTTTGCCAAAATGGGCGACGATACGTGCTCGGACACTTTCATTTGAAAGGTCCAACCAGTATCAAAACGCAGTTAGGTTCCACTCTGGGAGAACCTGGTTCTTCGTTAACAACTGTAAAATATCGGGTGGCAGAGTTTGAACGCGGTCGTACCAGTCGCCGCAGTGGCCGACCCAACGACGCTCCAGATTTGACCATCCCAGAAATTGTGGGGAAAATCCACGGAAACGTACTGGACGTTTCTCGGTTAAAATTGCGCGAATTAGCAGACACGGTGGACGTTTCAAGAAGTACTGGACGTCGCATTTTGCGCGAGCAAGGAATAAAGCTCTGAGCAAGATGGGTGCCGCGATTGTTCACAATTGAACGAACAGAGCCCAATGAGGCTGTTTCAAGGGTGTGTTTGGCAAAGTGTCGCATCCGTAAAGCCGAATTTTTGCACCGATTCATAACCACGGATGAAACATGGGTTCATCACTTCACGGCTGACAGGAAAGAACGGTCAAAACTATGAACTCAAAGGGGAGAATCAGGCTTCAAACCGTTCCATCTGCAGGAAAGTTGATGCGGGCAGTTTGCTGATATATGCGTGGGATAATTTTTATTGACTATCACCCTAAAGGAAAGGCAATTAATGGAGAATATCGTACAAATTTACTGCATTGTTCGAGCGAAAAAATTAGAGAAAAACCACTGTATTTGGCGAAAAAGAACGTCTCGCTTCGTCACACAACGCACCAGGCATCCGCCGTCGCGATGGCCAAAACCAATAAACTTGGTTTCGAACTTCTCCTTCGTCCTCCCCACTCGCCAGATTTAGCCCCCCCAAATAATTTTCTATTTCTAAACTTGAAAAAGTGGCTCGGTGGAAAGAGATTTGCCGACAGTGAAGAGGTTCGGTTCGCGGCTGACGCCAATTTTGAAACATTCGCAGTTTTCTACCATAAACAGGGTACAGCAACCATAGAACATCGCTAGGAAAGGTATGTCAGTGCGGCAATCTGAAAAGAGGTTGTGCTGAAAAACAGTGGAAAAATGTCTCCATTGCTTTTTAAGTGTTGGGTCAGGTACTTCTCGGACTCTCCTCGTATTAACATTTCGGTGGCATGTTCGTGTGGCGTAAGTTCTGACGAAAGACGTAACGAGCTTAAAGAGTTCGTGGTGTGTGGAAAAAAATTGTTTTTAATTCCATTTGGAATTTACCATTTTTGGCGATTTAGCACGGTATCGCGCTGAGGAGCATTCATTCATGCAAATCTCGGAACCTGCAGTATCTATACAAACGATCGAGTAGTGAGACTCTCAAAATCGATACTTTACGATATCCACATGTATAGCCCAATTCCATGGCTATAGATAAAAATCTCCGAAATGATCACTCAAAAAGAGCAAATCTTCCAATCTCCAGGTTGTCATATTAGAATTTCCTCAAACTTATACTTCCATCATGGAAGTTTTTCGTGAACTTTCGAGTTGTTTCCTTTGCGAAGGAAACTTTCAAGTGCCTCGTGTACATTGAACTTATTTCCTAATCGTACGATTTGATCCGCATTACGCGTGCTATAACGAGGTTTGTAACGTCTCTCCTTGGACTGTGTCCGACCACTGGGCGGTTCGAAGTTGTGAAAATGGGCGGGTGTAAAATTACTATATTTGTTTATAACAATTTTACGTGTGTCTTGTCGATGTCGCAGCTCGGTTCGTTGCATTTTTGCAGTCACGTGACTAGAATGAAAATTTTCCGCGAAAAAAGGATTGAGCACAGCGGGCAATGGGAATTCCAGGCTGAACTGCTGCCAAATACGCCTCGGGCTAAAATTTAAATTATCATCTCCGCCCTTTTACCATGTAAAACCTTTAAATATCTGTCACTTGGTTCTCATATTAAACCTTCCCCCATAATCGTACTCACCTGACATTCCAGCCCTGCAAATTCATACATTTCCGAATTCTAGCCATTTAATATTTCATCCAGCGACGTCATTACCTTATACATAGTTATCGATTTTCCCATTAGCGTCGATACGATCAACGACTAATATTTTATATTTGGATGGCGATAACAAATTCCAATATCGATATCGATGCGATTTATAACTTGAAGTTCAGTCAGGGTTATCAATCTTAATACCGACTTTTGCTTTAAATGGTTTGAATGGTCTATGTGAATACGGATTAAAGTGAAATTCCAATGATAAAAATTTCGTGTTTCGTGTTAATACAAAAAAGATTAACTCCGAAAGTAAGTGAAACTTGGAGGAGCAAGCGAGCGTCTAGGGATTTGGGGAAAACAAACAAGATTTTCTTTGAAGGGAATAATGCCATTAAAATGGAGCATTAGATCTACTTTAAGTTGAACCTTGTTTTTGTTTGATGGTCCAGTTTTAAGGAACAAACTTCTTTAACGACCCACTTTACTTGATTTTCCCGGATGCAAATGCTTAACAGTCGGAATTTTTAACCTAAACGCCATTTTTGTTTTCGCTGCTAATGGCGCAAACGAAATTACTGGCAGCTGTCGAAGGCAATAATTACATTGATATAATTACAGCGAAAGGTCGGTCAGCATCAACGAATTATTGTAAATTCACAAACAGCCAATTAAATTGCACACCTCCATAACGTGCTCGTTGACAATTCAACCGGTCTGGGACGTTTACGGGGGCCAGTTCGATCCTGAAAGTTTCGACGAGTCTACTTTTTCAACGCCCCCGGTATTCGCCGCATCGCAGATTGAAACCATTTAAGTCGGGCAGCTGAATCATGGATTCGGCTTGGTTCAGTTAAACCCGACCCTCGTAAATTCCGACGTCCATAAGAAATGCGTTTCTACCACGGGATCAGGAACCCTTTCCAAGAATTTGGAAAACGGGACGTTGGCGAAACCGAACTTGGGCGGCAGTTCATCAATCGACTTTAAGTTGTATGTTCAGCTTTATTTCCTCAGTTTCGTTTTAATTCGAAGATTTTCAACATTACTAAGTAAATTATCTCTAATCCTCGTGGAGATAGAAAACCTGTTAAGTTCTTTAGTCGAAACTGGGGCAAAGAAATTATCTTTTCCCACTTTCGTGCTGGCTTCATTCCTTCGCTTTTCTACAAATCAGGTAGAAATTTTATCTTCAAATCAGGAGCAGACTTTATGTCAAAACTGCCGGTCAATCCACAGCTTTTATTTAAGCTCTTTGCGATTTCTCCCCCTTAATTTTCTCAATTTCCTGCCGATTTCCACATATTTTTCATTCACTTCTTAAATCAAAAATTTATAGCAGTAGTTGTTTCAGGTAGCTTAGATTATGTCAGCCAGTTAATTTAGGTTAGTTCAGGTTAGTTCCAGTTTAGGTCAGGAATATTCTTTTCCCTCGCTCTTAAATAAACAACTTTTACGTGCAATTGCAGACACCCGAAATCTCACCTGGAGGGGTGTCGAGCATCGCCACCCCTCCGCCAACAATAATAATAATAATAAGAAGAAGAGAGACTCCCTTTAAAATACGGACTTAAGTTGATTTCATAACTCATCTCTTGGGTCCCCATGAATCTGGAAAATTAGCTAGGTTTGGCAACGCCAGACTCACCACCTGCCTGCTTCGCAGGAGCTCAAGTAGCTCTAAAATATATTTAGCCCATGACGTGATTCATTTATGTGTCAGATCGCTTAGTTGTACATAGCTTGTAAATATTCTGTAATTTAGGTTTAGGGAATGGGGCACGAGAGCGATTCGCCCTCAGGCTGCGCCCCTGGTTCGCGTTACCCGGTACCCTGGGCTTTTCCCATTGCTTTGTCGGCATGGGAAGCGAACGCTGGTTCCCTCAGGCGAAGTCCTCGCCAAGAGCTGTGTTGGAGGAACTCCAACATAAAGATCGCGCTCACGCAATGCCCTCACATCTGGGCAATAAATAAAAGTGGAAAGAAACCAGAACTCAAACCTCGACCTACCATTAGGTGCCGAACCACGGGTGCCGCGTTGAGTACCGCTCATCAGGTTTACTTCCCTCCTGATTTATGAAGTGCAAATCGTAAAATAGATAAAGGGCCGCAGTAAATTAGGATGGAACGTCTCGTATCAACCCGCGCAAGTGGCCCCACAACCAGAGGGTGGCAGCGATTGGTGTGAAAGCATCGAGGTGGTGACTTTTCCACGAATTCGTGGGAAAGAACCAGACACTGAGACCTCCATTTTTCGGGAAAGAGCACCACCTTTCTTGGAGCAAGAACCGGATCCCTTTCTCACCTCGTCGCGTTAACAGCAACGTCTCTCCTCTCTCAATTTCACGAGTTTGACCACAGAACTTTACGAACTTCTCACGCTCTCGTCGCAACAGAAATCCATGCACGGGCATTGTTGTTAATAGTTTAATCACCACTCAACTCTGTAATTCAACTGGTATGCGATTAAATTTAGTGTAATTCGTGTAACGGAGTTTCTATACCCTCTCGAACCTTTGGAACCCCATTATTTTATGACGGTAGCCCGCCCTTCGACTCAATTACGAAGCCCCCGCCAGCGTATTTGGATTCCTCAGGGGGTGCCTAGTGGGGCGGTCACTACTGTTAGGCAGGAACTCAGGAGCCCCTGGTCTAAACAGGCTGGGTGCCAGGTGCGGACGGAACGGTTCCATGCGGAGAGCAGCCCGAAGTATTGTCCAGCCACGTGACGTCCATGGTCTGCGACCATGGATGTCAATATTTAAGGCTTGGGAGAGCGGGGATGGTCTCTTTTTTGTTTTTTTTTTCCTGGCGGCGACTCGAGACTCAAAGGTGGTGCCCGCGCTTGGTAATCTTGCGTAATATATCCGTATCCTTAAGGCCATTATTTGAGAGGCCCTTAAGGTCCCTAACTCAACGTAAGAGCTCTTTTAATCATCAACCCCTAGAGGACGAAAGAAAAATCTACATTTATTTTATTTTATTTTTTGAATTAATAATGATCCACAACAATATCGTCTAAAAGAGTCATTTTTGGCAATAGAACTGAAGGGTTAATACTGGCAACAGCGCAAAACGTGTATTCAAACGATATCAAACGTATTTTAAACCGATAATTAATTGCAAATAGTGCAATACTTATGACAGTTTAAATCCCACTAAAAATCATTTTCGTTTATAAATACGATTTTTGGAGGGCAATTGCACATTTATCTTCAATCGAGTGAAGCAATTAATCACGAAAAATTCATTCACCACCTGTTCTACTTCAAAAATCAGGTATTTCGTTTTCGAGTAACAATTACAACTGCCATAACGAAAACGGACACCGAATTTTACTGTGGTGAAATCTCTAACAAATCAAATATCCTCCAAAGGTGTCACGAACACCTCGTATTCGGTTCATGTAATTTTCGAACGCAGGGAGTTCCCCGAGTGTGGCACTCCGTTCGTATCTCGAAAACTGCGTCTGGAAAAAACTTGAAATTCGAGCGTCAGGTTAAAATGGAGGTGATCTATCGATTAAAGATATTTTCGTGAGTTTCATGTTTTTATGCCGTAAATGAACGTCGACTCGCCTGTTTTATGTGCTACGCATGAACCACCCTGTGTATTATATCGAATTTCGATACGGCGTAACATTACGAACATTTTCATGTTTGATGTTCTGTACCTAAATTTTACGATTTTCGAGATATTTGGGGTTTTCCAAAATAAAAGCAGTTGCGGCCGTTCACGTATCGTTTAATGGGGCTCAAGTAGTACTTTAAATTGTTTCGTTAATAATAGATTTGTACCTTCTGTGAAATGTATTCGATTTTACAGATTTCGAAATAATGCATTATGCGTTTAAAGACCTCGTGAAGTTTTCGCTTTTTCGGATATCGAATGTCAAATGTACGACGTGTTATGGTTAATACTTTGTTACGTCACCGTAGCTAGTAAACATTGAGAAAACCCTCGTTTGTGTAATTTACAGGTGCCTCCATACTTGAAGTCAAATATTGCACATTGAACATTTTTTTATTTTTTTATAAAATGAAAACGATTCGGTTTAGGAATTAACACTTATTTTGGGCTGAATTCGTTGAAAAAATGTGGGGTTCCAGTTAAAAAAAATTGAGTTTTTTACAACTCTTGAATGATAATTTTGGACCCTTTTTTCGAGTGCCCTGTATGAAAAAACTTGATTTGACTCACTGATCCAAGTTTAGCACAGTAGCGCAGCATTTCATTGCAAAATACTCAGCCACTTGCGAATTATTCAAAAATACATTAACAGTCGTAACTGTCATTTTTTTGGAAAATTCTAAGTTTTTTGAAAACCGCAAAATTTAGGTATTAAACATTTTACGTGAAAAATTTCCATGATATTCCGCAGAAAAGAAATTTGATATAATATACAGGATGTCCCAACCAAAATAATCGAGTTGACATTAATTTCTAGTATTACCGGGAGTGGTATTTTCGCGAAAACATTTTTAAACAGTAGATCGCCCATACTTTAGTATGATACCTAAATTTCAACTTCTTCCGAGATGTAGGTCCCACAATAAAGGTGAACGCCCCTTTCGGTGGGACACCCTGTACAACTGACTTTGAAATAATCTAACGAACAACTCGGTTTGCCAACCCTGCGTTTTGCCGGTGTTTTATTCAAAAAGCAAGAGATTTAACTCATTTCGACGTCGCAATGTTTCTGGCGAACCCTGTTTGAATAAAAATATGGGTTAACTGTAGGAACACAGAGAAAATCCATTGTAGGTGCTTTTCCGCGGAGCTTTTCAAATTTAGTCATTTTTTAAAATGTTCAGTGTAAAATCTTCAATATGAAAATCCCGAAATTGGCAGGATGAATTATTTTTCGCGAAACATCGAATACGATTTTGAGATTTAGATGCTCTAAAGCTGATATACGAGGGTAGATGAAAACAAATTTCCAGCAGAGAATGAATTCTCGTAAGTTTGCATGATTTTTTTGGTCTCGTTTTTACACGACGGATCTGACCTGAATATTTTCGGGTATTTAGGAGACACTCTGTACATACTGTCTGCAACGATACAAATTTAAGGTTTAATTTAATGGGATAATTGTGGAATAAAATAAAAATTCTAAAGCGAACGAATCCTTAAAACGTACATTTCTGCGCTTTGAGACTCTTTCGGGAAGTCCCCTGAAAAGTCAGGTAAATACCCATAGAAAGTTGTTATGTTAGTTGTAGAAAAGGAAGCAATATGTAGCCTGTTCGGAAATAACGTCGAGGTATTTCGGAAAGTGATTTTACGGTTTAAAATCATTTTGAAAACATCATAAAAATACCTCAAAAACTGCTTCTCAAACGGGGCAGCGCCCCTTAAACTGTGATAGGTGTTTTTTGCTAAATTTTCGAAACTGTTTGCACTAAAATTATAAAACTCAATATATTGTAATGAACAGGAACAGGAAAACTTTTCTTTACTAAGAATTGTGGATTCGAAGTCAGGGACGTCCCACATAAGGCGTCTCCTACGTAAATGTTGCCCTTGATTTTTGCTTGTAATTTTCGAAATCAAATTACTGAATCGCAAATATTTTTGAAGTGAAAAAAGTCCTCTTCGTCTCGTTAGGACGAACCGTTTTTTCAGAAAAATTATCTTTATGAACAGATGCACATCGAAATCTATGAAGAAGAGCGTTAGAGAATCCATTGAGATGGGCGAAGGCCATTTGCGACGTTTGTTGTGAATAAGTGATCAATCTTGTTACTGCTAGCTAAAAAAAAATATTTCTATTACAGGAATGCCTACCTTGTTTGTAAAAATGCGTTTCCCTACCCATGAAATCCCAAAAAGTCAGATTTTCTGGAAAGCGGTTTTCAAACATCATCAAAAAACGAATAGAAAAATTTATAAGGAAAACGACTCCAAACTACCAATTTTCTTTTAAACCCATAAACTTGGACTATCCACCCTCTATTTGTACTGACGAACCACCGACATGCCACGTAGGTAACCAATAGAAGATCGGTACACCCGTTCATGGACATTAACAAGGCCTTCGACAGTGTCTGGCGTAGAGGACTTCTTTCTGAACCACACAAACTTCAGATGCTCAAATACCTGCTTCACACAATCAAAAATCTACTTGAAAATAGAGAAATGCGAGTAAGAATCGACAGGGACCATATCGTTCCCCTTCACTCCCCAGTAAGGCCTACCCCAGGGATCGCCATTGTCACCGTTCCTTTACAATTGGCATTGTCATGACACATGCAGCTTACAAGACGATCATCAAATAGACAAGGCAGATTACGCGTTACAATACGTCGACGACAGAGAACTTGTAGCGCAGACGGAGAGACAGACAGAGTTGTGAAAAACTTCAGGAGCGAACTGGCAAAACAACGTTATAGATCTACAAATAGAGTTTAACCCTTAACACTACTAAAAACAAACTTTTAGTTTCGAATTACGAAGTCAAAGCGAGCTTTCCAGCAATAAGAGCTGATAGCGACTTTACCCAACCGGAGGACATCAAATATCCAGGAACAGCAATTGAGTCCAAACTAAGTTTCAAAAAACATTTAAAAATTACCGGGACAGAAATCACATAGAGAGTAAAATACTTTCGATCATGGACACATAAAGACAAGGGCATTAGCGCAAAAACGGCAACTAAAATATATAAAGCAATTTCCAGACCGCTATTAGACGACGGCAGCGGTTCTCAAACTTTTTCTCTTTGCGCCCCCTAGTTTTAACTCGAGCAATTTCGGGCCCCCCAATTTCCAGTAGAAAACGAACGCAGCGTGACCATCCCCAATACCGAACCAAACTTAGGGAGGTTGTGCGCCTTGAAACGAGCCCATGCGAGCTACTAGTCCTTAGAACCTTGGAATAAGCTTCTTTCTCTGTTGAGTAAAGTTTCAGGAAAGAGTTTTTTCAATCTGTAGCCCTCCTTAATTAGGTAAAAGCGCCACTCCCCGAGGGCACGGCGCACAGTTTGAGAACCGCTGGACTATGGGCATACACTGGGAACAAACGTACAAGAAAGGACAGAAACAATACGTCCAAACTTCACAGCAAATTGCACTTAGACTAATTACAAAGATTACACATCGAAACAACCCGCTACGTAACTTTTCCAACCAAATGTTTTACGAACTCACAGACATGACAAGAATGACAGAGAAACTGACGCAAATACAGGGGAAATGGAAAAACAACCCTCACAAATGGGTCATAGTAGACCCTCTCTATACGGGGAGTGACTTAAGTTATGTCATTAATTTTAAGGAGCGATTCCTTCTCGTATTTTATGATAAAATGTTCACGTGAACGTACGTCCTAACTTGCATCGTTTTCGAGATACAGGGTGTCAAAGTTCTATTAAAAAGTCGAATTTTTATTAATTATTCACAAAGCTCTGCGCCGATTTTGGTGGAATTTGACAAGTTTGTTAACATTAATAAGGGGCCACTTTTGATGTTATCTCCATTTTAGGTAATAATGCCAGTGGCGTCGCAACTAGTTTCCCGATTGATATTTGTGGAGTGATTATTGTACGCCGCCGTTTTTCCCGGATTCGATGTTTGCATCAGACTAAACAATACAAAATACAACTTTCTCGTCCTTTGACTTTTTTTGTAACTCGCTAAATTTTTTGTATTTTTAAGATTCAAGACGGAAACATGTGTTTGAACAATTAACGAAAACTCGATTTTTTAATAGGACTTTGACACCCCGTATCTCGACAACGATGCAAGTTAGGACGTACGTTCACGTGAACATTTTATCATAAAATACGAGAAGGAATCGCCCCTTAAAATTAACGACATCACGTGAGCTCCACCCAGCACAACCAGACTCACGAAACACTCCCGCTTCCGATTCCCTAATGCAGCCCTATTGGACCATTTCCATCAATGGACTAAATAATCTAATTTATCGTACAAAAAGGTACTTTTGCAAATACCATCAAGGGCAGAAGGGCCTGAAGGTGGATGGCCCACTTCCGCTTGTAGAATCAAAGATTTAAATAAATGAATAACGTAAATTTGGGTTAGTTCAGGTTGGTTATATCGGGCGATTCGCTGCTATGGGACATGCGCAGCCCAAGACGTTGATGTTTTAATTTAAAAAATGTGAAAATATACGGGGGATTTTGTAACGATTCAGGACTCAACTGCATGATATATAAGGTGTCCGGTTTTTTCTGTCCAAGAACGAGTTCACGAGGTTATTAGCCGTTTCGAGATTTAACGTTAAATTCAAATGAAACTGGTCTGTGACACTGATAAATTCCTGGGAACGACGTCAAAGCCGCTCAATCAACATTATGCAGCCATATAGTGTTAACAAATGTACGCGATTTCGACGCCATTTTTCAGGAATGTTCCATAACCCTCAGAAGCCCGTTTCTATGGAAACGTGTATGAGTAAGAATGCAATTTTGAGGGAGGTCGATAGATCCCAAAATTCTTCAAATGTCTTAGACACAAATGTCTTCCTCGTAAGCATCCAGAAGCAAGAAGAAAACTTTAATTATTATGGTACTAATTATGCCATAATCCAGGAACTACGTGAGGCATAGCTGAAGTAAGACAGAGTTTCAGTGCTATGTCGAGTTGCTATTTAGTTTGAGTTTTAAGGTTAAATTGCCCTCCTTAGTGTAGTATGAAGCAATATTGATTCCAACACTTGTTAGTACACAGTGGAAAGTAAATTCTTTAATTAAATTGCGGTTATGAATTGATAACAGCCCTCGAACTAAAACCAAAACAAATATTTTTGAAATTACGATGAAGTGAACGAAAGAAACATCTGCAAGGTGTTTCATGTCGTCCTGTCTCTCTCTGACCTGTGTAACTTAGACGCCCGAGTCAAGGATAGATCATACGTATATGGTGTATGTTGTTGCGATCGTCGGGTCCGAGGATCGCCGCAACTATATATGTAAACAGGGTGCGCCGGGGAACACCGCTCACCCTGAATACCTTTTCTATTGTTTGTTAAGGAAAAAAACGCCAAAACGCGTCAACTTCGATAGAGAGGGAAACGTTATTTCGTAAAAAAGTAATTTCATATATTTCATCCCTCTTCCCCTGGAGAGCATTCCTTTGAAATTTTCAAATTGGAAGGGGGGTTGTGTTACGCCTCGTTTGAAATGTGATTTTATTCTCTATATGATCGAGCTTTTATTCTTTATTTTGGTGCGTTGGTCTCATGGAAATGAAATAAAAACCAAGTAACTTGACTTTAACCATTTTTACTGGTATTTCGTTTAGTTTATGGTAAAAAATGTCGAAAGTGACGTCCATCGATTTCCATGAACGTGTACCGTTGGACCTGAAAACATCCTCGCACGTCGTCTAACATTGCTAGCGTTATTGACCGGCATTCTTCGACGATCCGGGCACGTAACCCCTTGAGGGAATCAGATTGTGTGTCACACATTTTGATCCCCAAATGTCCCCATGAGAAAAAATCCAGGGGATTAACGCCAGGGGACTCCGCGGACCACTCCGCCGTACCTCCTCTGCCAGTGCGTCTTCCAGGAATTTCTTTATCTAGAAGTTGCGAGACAGCAGTAATGGAGCGTGGAGCCGCTCCATCCTGTTGAAAGACTAATTCGTGTTCTAAGAGGCGACGATCTTGTTCAGACATATCAGTTTTCCTACTTGGAGATGTGGCGTCGTGTAGAAGTTGTAGATAGTTTTCTCCATTTAGGTTTCCGGGAATGGTCCGAAAGTGTGATCGTTCAAAATCCCCGCTCAAACGTTCGATTTTTGAGGCTGTCGAGTACGGATCTACAATTAACGTCTCTCCAGTAACGACAGCAATGTCTCTTAACTTCACCATTTAAATAGAGTGAACAATCATCAGGAAAAGTCGTATTACACAACAAATCTCTGTTTGAATGTAGTATGACACTAAAGGATTCACAGAAATCCAGTCGACAGTAGATGCCATCTTCGTTTAATCCCGGTACTAGTTTCATGATATAAGGGTGGATTTTCCTTCTTTTAAAATTCAATGGACAGTACTTGTCGACAAACTGGAGTATTTTGTCTAGACGTTCTGTTGTCCAATTGAACATGTTCCAGATCCTCGATTTGGCCTGTGTTGCCTCTCGTTGAGCTATCAACTTCGCGTTTTCTTTTTACGTTAGATGGAACCAGCCTTATCGAATTTCATCAATAACTTTGATACATGAAGGTGACACACAACTTTGGCGGAATCTCTTAAATTGGAGGCACGAGCTGCCGCTCTTGCAGAATTACTGTATTCCTAATGGAGACTCACAATCTCGATTCTCTCTTGTAACGTGTACCCCATTTTAATCGAATTAAAAATTTAACGAACTGCAAAGTGATGTCTTGCCACGAGGTCCTAAAACCACTAGGTGCAGAGGAAAATCGCAATAAATTGTTCCTCCAAAAAGATTAAGGTCCATCAATTTTAAATGAAATGTTAGAAACGTTATTGTGGCTGATGTATTTGGGACGTCGAGACGCTGTGAGTCTTGCTGCACACGTTCCTCATTCACTGCAATCACATTCATGATCAAAATTAAAGTTTTTGGTGGTCGTTTCATTTCAGTAAGACCAGAGAAGCTTGACCGTTTAGAGAAAAAAAAACCTTTCAAATTACGTGTAACAGAATCTCCCTTCCAATTTGAAAATTTCATCGGGGTGGCATCCAAGGGCAGAGGGATGACATTTCGAGGACAACTTTTTCACTAAATGACGTTCCCTTCCACATCGAAGTTGACGTGATTTAGGGTGTTTTTCTTTAACAGGCAGCGGGAGAGATATTCAGGGTGGACACTTTCCTCCGGGACATCCTGTATATGCCGTCCTTATTTGGCATTCCCGTCGTCGTTTAGGCATTCTGCCTCGCAGGCAGTGACCGATTGGCCTACTTATCTTCAGAGCTACATATCCTTCTATTAAAGAGATGTGTAGCCGCTTTAATAAGGGTTCAAACGGTTTATAGTAGAATCACTGCAATATTGACGCGACCCATATTCGCATCCACCATCCTTTAAGGGATGTTTACCGTGGACTGTCGAAATAAACGGTTTTTCGCGGAGTTTAAAAGCAATTTTGAATTAATTCTCACAATAACTAAATAAGGTAAATTCACACGTAAAACCCTGCGGCATTGTTGTTAGCTTATAGAGTGCAAAATGAATTATTTATATGCCAGCAGGTGCAATTAGACAAAAAAAGTCACGTGAAAGTATAAAATAAAATCAGATCAATTGTGTCGCCCACCAGTGATTCACCCGGAATAGTGAATGTAATTTGCTGAAACTTCTTTTCATTTCGCCACGAACGATTCAAAGCCATACGGTTTTGAATCGTTTTAATTTGTCTTGAACAGTTTTCCACGGACAGGTGACGAATTAATGCCTCGTCCTATACAGGGCGTTTCGGAACTCTGAGATCACACTTCTAGGAATCGTCCAGTGCAACGACACAAGACATTCGACCGTGAGGACCCATGTCCGGCAATATCTTCCTAATGCGCCACAGCCCGGTGACGCCTCAAGGCGGTTATGTGCAAAAATGCGTTTTATCGAACTTTGCTACGTTTTATTTTGATTTGTCTGTTCAAGATAACAACACAGTAATCACGCAAAAGATATTCGGACTTCATATTCGGCGTCTGGATCGGCAGAGGTGGTGCAGTCCGGTGGCCCCCTAGCTCGCCAGATCTGAGTTCTTTCGATTTCTTTTCGTGCGTGGACACGTAAAGTCCCCGGTTTGTGAGACACCGGTAGAAACAGAGAAACACATGACTGCAATCAGTGCTGCATTCGAAGTCGTTCGTGACGATTATCGAATTTTTAACCAAGTCCACGGAAACCATATAAATTGTTTAAACAGTGTTTAAAATATAGTTCAAAGGCGTTATTTCGAACAATTACTGTATGTTGCGTTAATTTGTATAAATAAATTAAAGTGAAACGTACTAAATCTCGAGAAAAACTTTTTCGCGCATGCCTGTCCTGAAGCGTCATAAAGCCGTAGCGCCTCAGAGAGACGTTTGCGGGTTCTTAGACGTCTTCTGTTCATGCGCCGAACGACACGTAGCTTTATCCCCTAGCCCTGAAACACCTTGTATACCAGTCACGTGGTTTGCACTTGCATCATTCAACTCGCTGGGAGTTCCTTAAAGCTCAGTTTGTTCGTCAGATAGACCCTGCCGGTAACTGGAGTTTAAACATGAACCCGGATATTGTTGGCGCAACCACCTCTTATGGTGTTAACTTTTTACGTAGAAATCTTCTAATGCTTAAAGCACGAATGAGTAGAAATTGCTTCGAAGCCACGGTCAAGTGTCGGATTCAAATTTGTTGCGAAACGACTGACTGATTCACTCACTCATACTGAAATTAAGACAAAGTTTTAATATCGTTACACTCGAGCTTAAAGCCACAACGTTAAAGGAAATCTATCAATATGACATAAAAACCCTCAACTTTTATCGAGAAATCCAACTTTCATGAAACGGAACCGATGCCGTGAACTTCTGAAAGGGCTTCTCAAAAGGGCAAAAATGACGGCAATTCGTTGGAAATTTTATGAGTTTTCCCGGTGCTCTTGTCTTTTTCCAGTGTTTCGCTTTTTGTCGACACCTGATCGATTGCGTACACATATAGCCTTAAGGACGTCCTCCTCATTTCCAAACTTGCACCGAGGTAAATTCTCAAATGCGTAATGATCAAGCCAAATATAAAGCTTTTTTTCTATTTATTTATTTATTTATTTATTTAAATCTTTGCTTTCAAGTGAGAGCGAGGTGTCGACCTTCAGGTCTTTCTGCCCTTGAAGGCGTTTATACGTACAGGGTCATTCAAACTCGACGCCCCACCCATTTTATGCGAAAACAGTTGGGCTTAGCAAAATAGTTTTTTCACCAGATTAAATAAAAGAACGTAAGCTACAATAAATGCTAAAAACGTTGAAATGTGGAAAGCGACGCTCGGCGTCGCGACGCTGACTTTATGTTTTTTTTTCAGAAACATACCCTTTTTTTTTCAAAAATGTGAACATTGATACATTCTAAACAAGTTTTGTATAAAAAGTTTTTTGAAATTTCTAATCATTTAAAAGCTACTTACAGGAGAAACAAATATTGACATATTAGGTAGTCTTGGGGATATACTTCGCTACGCACTTACGCATTAAGTAGGCGAAAAAACAATGTAAACCGTTGCCTAGCAACACAAACATTTAAATTGTCAAGTATTTTTTATTTATTTATTACGTTTGTGTTGCTAGGCAACGGTTTACATTGTAGAAGTATAGTAGCGAAGTATATCCCCAAGACTACCTAATATGTCAATATTTGTTTCTCCTGTAGCTTTTAAATGATTAGAAATTTCAAAAAACTTTTTATACAAAACTTGTTTAGAATGTATCAATGTTCACATTTTTGAAAAAAAAAGGGTATGTTTCTGAAAAAAAACATAAAGTCGGCGTCGCGACGCCGAGCGTCGCTTTCCACATTTCAACGTTTTTAGCATTTATTGTAGCTTACGTCCTTTTATTTAATCTGGTGAAAAAACTATTTTGCTAAGCCTAACTGTTTTCGCATAAAATGGGTGGGGCGTCGAGTTTGAATGACCCTGTACATTTATATACAGTAAATTGGGTTATTTAGCCCATTGATGAACATGGTCGAATAGGGCTGTGCTGGGGAGTCGGAAACGGAAGCGTTTTGTGAGTCTGGTTTTGTAGAGAGGGTCTAGTACGACCCAGTTATGAGGGTTGTTTCTCCATTTTCCCCGTATTTGCGCCAGTTTCTCTGTTATCTTTGTCACGTCTACGAGTTCGTAAAGCATCTGCTTGGAAGGGTTGTTCCGACGTCTAATCTTAATAATTAGTCCAAATGCAGTTTGCTCCGGAGTTTCTCCATATTGTTATATCTTTTCTCGTGCGTTTCTTCCCTGTATGCGTCCGTAGTCCTGCGATTTTTAACCGCCGGAGCGCGCCCCCAGGAAGGGGCGCTTTTACCTAATTTGGGGGGGCGCAGCAGATTGAAAAACATTCTTTAGATTTTACTTAACAGAGAGAGAGAGTAACTTATTCTGAGGACTAATGGCTCACACGCATCTGATTTAAGCCGCACAATCTCCGTAAATGCGGTTCTGCATTAGAGATGGTCACTCTCAGTTCATTTTCTACTTGAAGCTTATTTCGGTATTTAGATTCATGGCGGCAAGTGCGGAAAATCCAGTTTCACAAAGATAAGGCGTTGGAAAAGGCAGCAGATTCCTAAGCCCTTTGGCTTTTATAAAGGAAGTTCACTCGGAAGTTCAGTCCGGAAATTTGTTAAAGATTTGTTAACAAAATTTGGTTTTTGTGAGGTACTTGTTGAGACATTTGCCAGTTCTTCTTGCAGCGACAGCCCGAGAGGGGCGTTGTCAAATGGATTTAAAACCCAACTCCAGACGGACAATTCGACGTCATATTCTGCAAGGAAATGTCGTCTGGAATGCAAGTGATTCCAATATTTTCGATTCCAAACACCCCCCTTGGATCTCAATACGGTCTTCCTGAACTAACCTAACCAAAACTAATACAGTAGAATAAAATTTTTACGGCCTGCAGCCCGTTATTCCTTTCCTTCCAGACTCCTTGTGGGCATTTAATCGATTGCCCGCACATGTGGCCCTAAAGTTTTCTCCAAGTCATCATATTTAGCACTTTATTCTCTGTGAGAAGTCAAGAGTGAAGTATAAGGAAATCTGCGGATTTGTAAACCGAGAAAAATTTGTTACTGTTTCTAAACCAGGGCTTGGATCAAATATCTCAGAGATCGATAACTGAAGTTAAAGGAAGATTTGAGGAAAAACGGGTTAAGGAAAGAGAGGCGGGGGGCTGGATCTGACTAAGTTATTAACTCGTAATGAATAAATTTTGAACATAGTTGACAATATTTAATTTTTGAAAATAGTACTGTAAAGTCGACGCTCAAAATACTCTCAAAAGTACCCGACTCGAAATTAATTTGAGGATTTTCAACGGATGCAAAAACTCCCTAGTTTTAGAAAATTTCGTAAAACGTTCGGAGAAATGCAACTTTTTCTCTATATACGACTGGAAAATTTTTGTTTTTATCTATTTTCGGAATTTTGAGACTTCATATAGTAATCTAGATGTGTCTAAGCGGTTTCGGGAACTCGGGAATCACCACATTAGCGCCATTCGCGATTGCAGGAGAGGCTCTCTTCCAATCTTGCCCGTCGATTTTCTTAGAATTTTTTTAATTCTCTAGAAGTTTATAAGTTCTCTCAGAAAATAGAAAAGCGTTGGAGTTTCTGAGTGATCCAAAGATTATCGACTAGGAGAGAGCAAAAACCTTTCGACCTTCTTATCCTCTTTTCACCTCCATTGTCCGGGAAATTCTTTAGCTCCAAGTTGTCTAAGAGAGTAAAGAAACGCATTGAAGTTCTCTAAAATTATCAGAGTAAATAAATGCGGTGAACGGAAAACTCTTCCTCCTTCCTTGTAGAACTTTTCCGATACGCTACAAAAGAAAGTGCTAAGAAATTTGATATGTGACTTTTGTCTGCATTCTCTATGACAGGAACAATAGTTTTAATGATCGGTGCAACAACTGCTTATCGGTAAATTTCCTTTTTTCCTACTTGTAGCATCTTCTGAGGTCTGTTTTGGTGCCCGAAAGTTGTTTCAACGATCTCAGAAAATAGAGCCATTATTTCGTTCTCTGAGAGATTTATGGAATTTCAGAAACTCAAACTTTGGTGCTGGAACCCGTGACAATTCGATAGCGCGTTCCTACGATTTCTCTTCGTTTCTGCGTTTCTCATCTTCTAAAACATCATCTAGAGTACTTATATACCCAAACGGCCTAAGAGAATCAAAGAAATCTCAGACAATGCAGCCTGCCATTCGCTCTCTAAATCTATCCAAAGAATCTCAGCGATTACAACATATGATAGCAAAAGGCCTCTGTTTGCCTGATTCGACAATCGTAACAGTCCTTATGCTCTAAAAGCCTCAAATAATGTGTATAAATTACTGGCACTCTCTTGTTTCCCTCAAAAGCTCTAAAGAATTTCCTCCCGCTTCCAGTTAATGGCATTTTCTGACACGCTCTGAGTGTTCCAAAAGCTGCGCTCAAGAAATAGAAACATTCCTTGGTTCCCGAAAAGTATTCAATGAGGATATGCAGTAATAATATGAGGAAAAGCTACAACAACGAGGAAACTTTCTCCTTATTCTTGGCGGCAAGAGAATTGCTCTATTTAACGCTGCGCATTTCTCTTGCGTAGTCCCGCTAAGCTGGGTTATTAGGAGTTTGAAAAACTGTGCCTAAGGGCCGATATATCAATATCCCGGCAACTTTGCCACGAAGATAATTTCTATAAAAATTGAGATATTGGTCAGTGCTATAATCTGAATTCATCATATCACTGGAAATCATTTTATTGGGAAATTTACCAGGACGTTGATATATTGATCTTGAAAGTTTTCACGTTATCTCGGGAAATAGAGGAACTTCCCTAAAATCTCGAAAGTATGTTGAGAAATACAACTTTGTTTTTCCACTCGATGACTAGAATATCGGTCTTTGTTTCCCTGTGGAATTGCCTGAAATCCTCCATGGCATTCCGATATATCCATTAGAGTTATCACCCTTATAAATTCGTCAGCACCTTAATTTAGGCATAGAAATGTTTTTTTTCTTCTACAGAGGCATCTGCTCTATGCTCAATGTCAGGCGAATCTCTCCGTTACCCCTCTGTAGTACTTGCTGAGGTATTCTCTACTTCTATGATATCGACATTAAAGATATTCTAGTAACTTCATCGGGAGATTAATGAAAAGGAAACTGAAGGGACAAGACCAGTACACGAGGTATGTCCTTGATCCAGTCATGTATTCCTTCCGCAATTTTCCTCTCCGTTGTCCCAGAACCGTATGAACTGAAGACATTTTGGACGTTTTAGCCTATTTCTTTGCCTTTCTCAGACTGCAAAGTTAGAGAAAAAGAGGAGAAATCACATGTTCTCTTGTCGACAACATCGCCTGAGACATCCGTTATTTTTATATAATTGGACAACTGATCTTCAGAAATGATTTAATAAAAGTCTCTGCGAAATTATCTGGAAAACTATCGAAACAAAATCTCGTTGCAAAATACTCCAGAAGGCAAGAAAATGCGAAATTTTCGCAAACTCGTATGGAAGAAATTTCAAAAACGTTTAGAACTAATTTAGAATGTCTTGAGTGAATTTTGAAACTATTCGTAACATCTCTTGACTAACCTGAACTTAAATGAAGGACTTTCAGGAAGATATAAACTTGAATAAACTCCCAACTTGCCCCATCGTTTTAAGGGTCACGAAAATCATAAATTTAAGAAGTTCGGTAACCTTCGATGTTTATGGTAATATACGCGTTGGTTTTTCTATTCTTCTCTGGCTATTCTAGGCATTTTCCACGAGAAAAAATCCATATCTATCAACAAACATTTTCGTCATAAGGGCTCTGCAAATTACACGTGTTGCACACCTAACGGTTTGAGGCACATTAATCTTTTCCATCCTTTTCCATTCTTTCAAAATTTTAGAAATCTATCGAGTAATATACGGATTATCCAGAAGCGACGTTGAAATATTTTTGAAGGAAATTCTGGACTTAACATCGTAAAAAAGCTTTTCAAAAAAATCCTTGTTAAGGGGACTAGAACCCTTTTTTCAATTTTTTACTTGAAAATATTCGTGATTTAGCAATTTGATTTTAAAAATTAAAAGTGTCCCAAAAGAAAAAGTTGGGGCAACACTTATGTAGGAGACTCCCTGCATGTGACGCCCCTGGCTAAAATCTCAAATTATTATCATAAAAAAATTTCCCATTTCAATTTATTAAAAATATACCGAATTTCACTATTTTAGCGCAAATTGTTCCGAAATTGTCGTGAAAGAAGCTCCTTCAGAGTTCCCCCCACGGGGGGTCCAGCCCTTTGGAGAAGACATTTTTTGGGAATGTTGATAAGAACTATTTTTCTTATTTTAATCTCAAAAATCACTTCCCAAAATATTTAAAGTTTATTTCCTGCCACGCTGTATATGTATCCGAAATTGAGGCAAGACGATGTAAACAGTATCACTCATTTTGACCCATTGACGGGTTACGGATCATAAAAGTATGAACCATACAAAGTTTCTGCACAAGTATCTCCAAATAGATTGAAGACTAACGAACGAAGTTGTGAACCATCATCAGTCCATCATCCACATCATCAGTGAGTCCAGCACATACTCCTGAGTTAAACTACATTGATTTGTATATACTTTTTCCTACATTTAGTCGCTTCCAGATTTATCAGCGACCTTGTATGATGGGCGGATTGTGAAAAACATTCGGTTTTATAGCTACATGTCTATACAGATATACTATGTACGGGGCATAGCATTTAACCTGGAATATCTGGATACATTTTTCGAGACGTTTTCGAGATATTCCAGGGTCGGCGCACTTTTCATATGCAGTATATAACGTATATACAACGTGTCCCATTTAGCTTGAAATATCTAAATATGTCGAATAATGGGCTGTAAACATACGTTTATTATCGAGCTTTAATTATTCTGAGGGAGAATGTGTCGCTGCGAAAGCTGCTTCCCTCCACCCCCCGTGGGGGCGGGTGGGCGACTTAACTTTTTAATTTCAAATGGCAACCACCATTTTTTCCATTCGTGCTGGAAACTACTGTAACTAACGAAGTTCAATTAATATCGTGAATGGAAACTTCCATTAAAAAAAAATCTATGGTAAGAACAAGTGACCAGTAAACAATAACGTAAATAGATAGACCATCTCTAACGTACGTTCTGTTGTTAATGCAGCTTCACGATAGAGTACGTGGCCGTAGAAGAGAGAATCGAAATGGTTTTGGTGTATGGTGATAACCTGGTAGGCATTTAGATAATACCATCAACCTCCACGCTCAACGTTTTCCTGAAAAACCACGAACCCGCACCTCTCTCTATCGTGTAAATAAATAATTTATCAATAAAAGGGCTGTAAATCAAGGAGAAAAGAACTCTCCCAGCTCCTGTGTGTGGAGAAAACAAACAAATTTCAGTCCTAAGTGCTATAACTTTTAATCTCCAAGTGGACACAGGAGAAATACCAAGAATGTCAAAAATTTCTTACGTGATAGTGTGGAGAATGCTAAGGATGTACACGTTCCATCCTTATCATAACTCTTTACACCAAGATCTGCATGAGCAAGATGTCCGAAATCCTTTAGACTCTCGTGAGCGGACATCTGGACAGGCACAACAAAATCCAAATTTTTCCCGTTTTCCATTATTTCCTAACGAGTCAGCGTTTATAAATCGTTGTACGGTTAATACACATAACACTACTGGAGTATTGAAAACCTGTATTGATCTCAACAAGTTGATTACCAGCGCCCTTGGATTGTTCACGTATGGTGTGGAATCATCGGTAGTGAACTCATCGGCCTTCACATGATTGAAGGGCAACTTGAACAGTGAAATGTAACGGGACACTTTGAAAAACGGACTGTGAATATTACTTCACAGCTTAAACTTGGAAGTGTGTCAAAATATCTGGTTTCGACATTACGATTGTCCAACTCACTATTCTGCATTGGCACCGGAAGTTCCTGACCACAACTTCAACGGTCGATGGTGAGCGGATCCGGTGCAGTGAATTGGCCTGTTAGATCTCCAGATCTCACTCCGTCGGAGTTATTTTTGGGGGAAATCTCAGAGATCAGATGTACGAAGAGATACTGACCGAGCGTGAGGATATGATTCTCTCTGGACTACAAACGCTCGGGCCAATATTCCAGAAGAGACACTTTATGGATGTGAAAAGTCCCTTAAAACCTGGATAAATAGGTGTGTTGACGTCGAGGGACGCTGTTTCCAGCATTTACTTTAAATGAAAAGCTGTAAAAAATTTACTATTTAATTAATTCTAAAGCAGACACTACCAAACCTTTCGGTAAATCGCAAGCGAATGTGAAATAGAATCAACCTGTTTTCTGGCTTGAATTGGAAAAAATGCTTTGGGAAATTTTTCCTTATTTTTCACGTATTTTCCGAATCTGCGAAGAAAATGGAGGTTGCCGTTCAAAATTAACAAAGCAAACCCCACCCCGTTCACGTGGGGGGTGAAGCGGAATCAGCTTTAACTCCAACACATTTCCCCCTCAGAGTACTTAAAGCTCGATGTTGTTCATAGAATGCCTAGAGTTCAAGATGTTCCAAGTTGAATTTTACACACTGTATGTGCGGTCGCGGTGACATTATGTCTTCGCCGTGTATAAGTAGCTGTGACTTCTGCCACTCTATGTCTTGAGGCGGCAAAAAGCTTATGATATAATTTTCTGAGCTTTTCTTAATCTCATTGTCACTTCGTGCCAGCTACACACCACCGGGATTCGTTACATCGTGCATTGTTTCCATTTGTCAGAGCCCTTTCTTCGGAAATCAATCCATCATCGTTGTAGAGTAGTTTTCCCGTCTACGGTACTCAATTGTGGATTTTTTGTATCAAATTGATAATGGTAGGAGTAACTCAATCTCCTATTGACTTGAACGATTTTTTCTCCATTAATGCGTTTATCCATTGTTTAAATACGTACGTTATGGTGGAACGCACGTTATCCACGTGAATTTTGCCGTTCGGTGCACGTCCGGTAAGGCCGGAGTAAGGAATCTTGGACTAGGGGAATTTATGCATAAAAATTTAGTCCGAGGCCTAAGCCCGTTCTGAAGGCGTTAGCAACGAACTTCTGTATATTTAACATTTTTTTTCTCTATAATAATAATAATAATATGGTGTCACGTGTGGAAGGAAAATAATTCGACTTTGCGAAGGGAAATAGAGACAAGTTTTATGCCTCTTTCGCCTATCTAGGACGGAAAATTTTTTAAGCCGAATTAACAACAAATTTAAATTTGCGAAAAATCATAAACCAGGGCCGACATATTTCATAAGTCAAAATTTTCTCTATGCGTATTTCACAATGCACGTGGGAGACATACTCGACTCAGACCGATCGACTGATTCGATTTGACATAAGCGATCTGGCCATAATTTCGTTCACTGAAGTGTTATTCGGATCACTTCACCCTCACCTCCATTTCAGTGATATAGATTATTTGAAATTGATCCTGCAAACCCAATAGATGAGTAAGATTGGTCCGTATAGTCTCGAGTCCGGTATTTCGTCAGTTCTGCAACGATTTTGTCTGTCGCTTACCGTTATTAAATTTTTAAAAATCCGGTAAAACGCTTTTACCGATTTTAATGAAGTCGCAGCTCTTTAAATGAAAATACGTGAGCCCTATCAGGAACATGCAGAATTACTCTCCGATATCACAAGTAAATGGCGAAACCGCACCTAACACCTCTTTGCCAATTTGAAGGTAAATCTAGAATTTTTTTGTTTTTTAATCTTCAGATATAAACTTCAATAAATTCCAAACTTACTTTTTGTGATTTTGAAGGGTCGCGAACATCGTTAGATCTACATTCTATTATCGGGTAAGCCATTCTGAGTGGAATCCAAGAATTTCGGGGTTGATAGCGCTTCCAACTATCTCTGACTGACTTACCCCTAAATATAAAACTTTATTGGCCAAAAAACCACAATCTTCATATAAAAAAAACTCGTTTCACTTGCCTCTCCACCCGAACACAAACTCGGACAACAGATTCAGCGAGACCTTTTTGCTTAAGCAATCAAATCAGTAATTTGATTGCTTTTATCCTTTATCGATTAGCTAGTGTTACGTAATAAGTAAGGGAGCAGAAGTGGATTTTCCTGCCCAATTAACAGCTGAGTTGATTAGTTTTTTTTTTTTTTTTTTTTTTTTTTTTTTTTTTTTTTTTTAATGGATAATGGTAATAATAGCTCAGTTTCCCATTAATTTTAATGGCCCTTTAAATGTCTGTTCGTTAATCCGTTTACGCGTTATTTAAATACGTATCCTAGAATGTGTATTGCCAATAGGCATTTCGCTTTTTAGTGCGTATTCGACAAGTCCGAATTACGCAACGGATTTATGCAATCTATGCATAAACGTCGAATTCGCCAGTAATGCGCATTCTGGTGAGGTCAGCAATCTCCCTCCTGTATTTTTGATATACTTTTTACTCTTTCATAGTAATTAGTCACTGTTACAAAGCGTTATTCATTGGAGAAAAAACGGCCACACCCTAGGGGGAAAATGGAGACGACTACTCGGTACCGATTCTGCGAAACGAAGGTTCGGTGAGATTGGTTCATGCAGTGTTGATGCAATCCTGATACTTCATCAGTTTTACGTAGTGACCCTGGCTTTCGTTTCCATTATTAAAAATTTCCATTTGAATTTTAAAAAAATTCCAGTTTTTGGATAAAAATGCAGGAACATTTTCAAAGATCTTTAAGGGGAACCCCCATTTTTGAAGTTCCCGAAGGGGGCAGTTCGGCCATTCAGGCCCGAAAACAAAATCGCATATCTCCAGGTCCGAGAGACGGAGCGTAATGGTCGAGGTTCCAAAGTGGTCTCCGTAGGTCCAGGTTCGAAAGAGGGATATTGATCCTATCATATCCGGCTAAAGAACCCCGACCTCCCGTGCCCGACTTGGGGAGTTTGGCCACTCCGGTCCCTCCGGAGGAAGCGCCGTCGTGCTTGTTCGTGTGTTATCCAGGTGTTAACTGCTCTTAACATCTCTCGACTAACTAGAAGTGCAATGAAGGATTTTTAAAGATTTCCAGGCACAAATTTGAATCATTTCTGAACTTGCCCTGTGATTTTGAGGGTCCTGACTGCTACCACTTTTACATTATGCAAGGTGATATTTTAGCTCACCAACAAAGCGAGGCTTGCAAAAAGGTGAGGTCATTTTAATAAAATTAAAATTCATATACTGAGTGTTCCAAATCGGATGCGCTATCATTGCTATTTCTTAAACGGTAAGAGTTACGGGGTCGGTTGTATTAGAAAAATGTGCTAAATTTCATACTCTTCTGAGAACTGTAAACAATGTCGACAAATGATTTTAGGGTTTGTGAGTTATTGTGAAAAAACTAAAATTCGGTGAAATTTAATTTTCTAAATAAATCGAAAACTTTTTCATCAAAACGTTTGATAGAGAAACTTCATAGTTTGAAAACTATGAAGTTTTCAAAAAAATTCTATCCTGTGATACATCATTGTAAAAAGAACTTGGAAACATGGCCAGGGAGTGTACAGGTCCGTATTTAAAAAATGCTGCTGTCATTACCTCAAAAACTAAGCAACATTTAAAATTGTGAAATTTACTGGTTTGTAGACACGAGAAAACTATGAAGTTTCCGTATCAAACGTTATACTGGGTGTGACACTTCTAATGTCACTGAGTGTATTACGGTTGTTAACTAAGGAACAGATTGCTCCAGTGCAGAGCCTAACTCCCGCCTTGATATCGGACGGACTTTCCAATGAAACAACGTGTCGACTAACCATTTTTTCCATATTCGCGAAATTCCTAAAAGCGTCCACTAAAAACCGCTTTCCAACAAACCCAAATCAACGTGCGGCACCCCTCACACTTTAAACATAAGCGTTTTGAGGTTAGGTCTTTGTACTACAGGTAAATTTTAATGCAACAAAAGCGCCATCTATATGTCGGGTCGGGCACTCCTGGGCCTACCCTCGTACTAATCGCTCTTGTGCATCTCCTGGACGTGGAGGCTCAACAGGCTGTAGATAATGCGAATGAACGACTTCGCGGTTCAGTACACTCCATAAAAAAGTTTGACTTAAATGTGCGTTGAGTGCTACTCTTCGAGTGCTAATTCCAGAATTTACCACAACAGAATGAATTACAGCTTCTTTTTATCTACATTATCTTCACGTCGTCGAATAACTGCTGCGAGAGCTGGATTGCCTCTTTCTCGCGATGCTCTGAAGGATTCGGGGAAATTCATATGTCGAAGTTGAAGCCTGTGTGGGAATCTTTCTTGATATTCTCACACGTTGATTGGCAGCTATTGCTGTTGCAGTAGCCAAATACGGAAATTACGTGAACGTCCTCTTCGGTACTTCGACGGTGAGCAAATTTGACGGCAAATTGACGTGTGTCATCTGCATTTGTCACATTTTGTCCTGGGACTCGTGCGGATAAGTCGATTCGTGGGAAAAATTCGTTACCTCACTGTCGTGGAGTATGCGTTCTTGCGGGGCGAGCGGACTTCGAGAAACCGCTGTGATAACTTTACTTTTTTCGTTCGTACAACTTTCAATGATGAGCGGAGAACCTTGGATTCTTCCAAATTGCTAAAAATCGGACAGGTCACTCTGGATAATATCGAGGAGTGCGCGGGCTGACCGCGTCCCAAACCATCCTCGTTCGAACCGGCTCAAAATACAAAACTTTACGGCCGGAAAAACGTAATTTCTTTTCAAACCTAATCGACCTAAAAACTCTCTTTATTAAAAAAACTCGTTTCACTTGTCTCTTCACCGGAACAGAAACTGGGACAACCGATTCAACGAGACCCTTTTGCTTAAGCAATCAAATCAGTATTTCGATTGCTTTTATCCCCTATCGATCGCCAAGTCTTGCGTAATAAATAAGGGAGCAGAGGTGGGTTTTCCTGCCCTGTCACGCTATTTCATTCTTCTTGCCGTGGAAATGAGAGGGGATGGTCTCTTGAACTGCGAACTCCAGAGAGAACGATTAATTACTGTTTAGGGGGGAGATTAGATTTAATTGATCCTCAATGGAAAAAGGCGGTATGATAGATTAGGTGTAAAGTTTATGGACATATCAATGCTAATTCTCGTGGAGGAGCTGATAGTAATTGTGTCGCCTGGGGCTTAAGTGCACCATTAGCCCTTATGTAGCAGTATATTTACCATCGCCCCCATTCTGCTAAGCGTATTTGCTTTCTAAACGCACGCATAGAGTCTATACAAATAAACGGTGCAAGTGGTTACAGGCAATCAGGGCAAATCTTCAGAGTAAACACGAGTAACGCCTGGCAAGGCTTGTATAAACAAGTTTAATACAAGCCACGTAAAAACCAGGTTTTCAGCCTCATTTACCGGATACATTTAAATATTTCAGATATGGAAATACAATCTCCACGATTCACCGGCTCCAGTTGGCTGGCATTTCCAGCCCTAAGGGGTGCATATAAACATGTTCAACTCAGTTTGGAACTTCGACCGGAGGCGTACGATGGGATTTTTTTCCTGTCAGGAGAGAGGGATGATATGGCAGGGGACTTTATGGCACTATTGCTGCACCAGGGATTCGTAGAGTTTCGGTAAGTATAATCGTAAATCCGGGTGATTCCCGGCAACGAGGAGCACAGTCATTCTCGGCGACGTCATTCTTTCAGCGAAATAAATATTTTAAATAATAAAATTTTCTGCAGGAGTGACTATTTGGAATACTCGCCGAAAGCAATTTTAAAGCAGTTTCGTAGCTGGCAAAACGATCATAACTTTTACGAGCAAATTGTCTAACGCCATTAACTGTTTCCAGGGAGTCAGGCGAAATTTCTTTGCGGAGCTTTAATGGAAACGGTTTAGGGGAATTGATTGAAAGCGGAGCTTTTTTCCAGTTGTTGATTTAAATTACAGCCGCGGCCGTTTGTAAAAACAACTCTTTTAATTCGGATCCGCCGCACCCAAAAATATTTCCATCGGGAGCTAAATTACTCAGCAATGACTAATTTGCGGCAAATTGCCTATCATTAAACCAAAAGTCTGACTGGCATGATTGTTCCATAATGACGTTATAGGCGAAATGTTCCAGCAATTTCCCGTTCCGAAGGCACGACAATTCTGGTTTCGGCGATTGCCATTCCAACGGGAGCCTCAGCTTTGAGGTGAGAGAATTCGGAATATTCCGTGTTGCATGGTTTTCAGATTCGGTTTATTGCGGGTTACTGACTCAGATATCCACGTGTAACGGGACGTACAAATAGGTTTGAGCTATAGGAATTTAGCGGCATATTCGCCTGCCTCAGAATGCATCGCTCGCCTAAACGTTGAAGAGACTGGTCGGCGCCGTGGGTCACGCGAAAGGAGCAGTGGAAATGTCCAGACGTCTGGGAAACCATCCGACGGTCTGACGCGTTGGAAATGTGAAAATTCCTCATTAATCCCAACCACCAATGCGCCCTCCACGCATTTCTTTTTTTTTTTTAATGAAACAAAAAATGCTGTTTTTTATTAGTATTTCGTCACGAATTTGCCCACGACCAAGCTCATCACCCGGTATTTTCCAAAAACTTTATTTTCGGTCAAATCGGGTGCCGAAAACTAAAATAATGGGACAAACGAATGTTCGTATTGCAAAAATTCAAAGAAAGATAAACAACTATGCGTGCAATAGCAAAAATTAACCAAAAGCTCTCACGTTGTGAAAGCACTATTTGTAAAAAACTCAGATTATTATAAATGATGTTAGAGACCTCACGGGCGTTCCAGTAATCCGTATTTCCACCATTAGCTCCGGTGCAAAGACGGATTCGTGCTTTCTGTAAGATTGTCAATTTCTTCCTGAGGGAAACGTCCCCATTGGTCAAGAGCTGCCGGCTCTTCTGTGTCTCCCAGATTGAGTTGACGAGCCGCAACCTTGCTTCCATATAAACGTCGACGCAATGGGGTTCAGGTCGGGCGAACGAGGGGGCCAGGTTAAAACTCCATGTGTATCCAGGGTGTTTTCCGCGACTCTGCTGGCACGCGGTTGGGCATTGTCGTGCGTAAATAAAAAATCTTCTCCAACAGCACCTCTGCAAGTTGTTACTGCTGGTTGGAGCATCAAGTCCACGTATCTCAGTTAAGTTGGGTGGAACGGGAATTGTGGGAGTTTTTCCCCTGTCATTCCGCCGCCCTAAAATATGACTTTTTCCTCTTTATGTTTTGGGGCAGATCGAGGCGTAACTCGCCTTCCACAACCTCTTAAAACTCGGAAGCGTCGATCGCCAGATCTAAGTCCAATCCTGCTTTCGTCCGAAACCCGGACGTTTCGTCACTCGTCCTTTGTCCAGTTTCGATGCTGTAAACACTAATTTAATCTATCGCGTTTATGTTGCCTTGTTAATTCAGGGGCCTTCGGCTGAATAATTCCGTAGGTCGAAGTCGTTTTCTATAATAATTTTTTCAAAGAACACGCGCATCCCTGTCGCTCCTGGAACTCACCCCTCAAGTTCCGGATTTGTTACCGTTGGGTTTCGTCTTGAAACTCGAGCCAAAAATCGGTTTTCTTGATCTGCGGTGACGTTTTGGCGACTTCTCCTTGGCCTGTTTTGCTGAGTTTCCAATTCTAAGTACCTTGATAAGTCTTTGAAATCATCCTTTGCCAAAACGCAAATTCTACGGGCAACAGCTCTTTGAGCCGCACCCTGCTCGTCAAACGCAGTTATTCCATTAGTCCTCTCTGCACATTTGTTAATCCCACAGAAGCCAATTTAAGGCGGTTTCAAATAAAGAATGCAAATGAGCAAATCTGGGACGTGACGTCTAAATTAATACAATCGATACTACCAACGTTCCGACATTAATATTTTATTGAACCAAACGTGGTTTATCCACAAAAACAGCATTTTCTCTTATCCGAATGCGAAAACAAATCAGCGAAAACCCCTTTTTGTAAAATACTGGGCGATTCCACATAAGTATGGTTGTGGGTATAGCACCATGGTGTCCGACCATTTCTGAACGTGAGATAAAGTAGCCCTCCGTGACGCTACAGGGCCATCGGCATCTTCATGTGGCCACCCGAACTTGTTCGCATTTTGCCTTGTCTATATATTGTTATAACGCGTAAGGGCGCCCGTAAGACGTAGAGATGAGGGATAATGTACAGGGTGTCCGACTAAGATGTTCGCGGAGGATAGCTCAGTAACTGCTAATCTTAGAGGAGAAGTGTGAGGATAAAATCGAGTTTACTTTTTCGAAAGTATAAACTAAAAATGCTTTCGTTTAAGTAAGATACGCCGTAGCTCGTAGAATGTGGAACTTCGTCATCGGCGGCCGCCTGAGTGGTCCATTTGGACAAGTCCAATTTTCTATAAAGTAATTTTTTTTCGAAAAATACTTTTATACGTGTGAAATTCGTATATGAAACACCTCGTATAACACGAAATAGCGTCATTCTTTGCGTACCCCGATTTTAGAATGAGCAGGCCTCAGCCCCCAAACGGCATTAAAAAATATTTGTCCATTTGTCCTTTTTTGTCATATATATGCTGGGACACATTGTATATATACATATATATATATATTTAAGCACTCTGTATATGGCAAATGCGGTTTCGATTTTGACTATCCAGCCACATTTTGGACCACGATAACCTCGATACATCGTTACTTATTACCCATTTTCTTTACCATGATGACTATCTCCCTCCATTTTTGGACAGAGTGTGGATAACAAGTTTTCCTTTAAGCTTTGCGGAAATGACGCCTGACACGCCAGTAGGACCAACCCGTGGTCATTGCCCACTAATCTAAGTTAAAACCAATTGATAAAAATACTTGACCGTTACTCACGTGTCAGACAAACAGCCCTATTGACGATTCGGTGACTACAAATCCATCACCATCGTCAGAATCTGGAAACGGGAGTAGAGAAACGAAAATGTACGAAAGACGAATAGTTTATATGTGGAACACTCTAAAATTCCTTTTTCTCGATAGTTGGGGAATGAGGGTATTCTCAGTGAGTCATGCGATCTGGCTGAAAGGTCAATTCGAGCCATGTGGTCGGTGTTCGCTCATTGCCAGTTTCAGTTGAAACTGTGAATAATGCGAAATCCCATCGCTCCAACCCCAACTGGTGGGTGAATCGTTACTCCCAAAAAGTATAAAGAATAATTCGACTCAAACGCATGAAAACAGATAGCAGTGGCCAACGACTCAATTTTTATGGCCAAAGTTGCTTAATTCCAGGTACCGCCGTGAAGGTCTATTACGTCTACACGTTTCTTTCCCTTTTAGTCCCTTCGGATTGCATTTTGCTTTGTCTTTATTTCAAAATCTGGCAATTTCGCGTTAACGCTTCCAGATTTTATTTTGTATTAGCGTATGTTGTTCTGCCCAGTGGTCGCGGTATTATACAGTGGCTTACAAAAGTATTGCTACGACTTGAGAATCGCAGACGTACGGAAAAGGTTAAGATTAAAGAAATCTCGTGTTTGATGTGTTAGTTAAACGTACCTTAACGCTATGGCGTAAGCGCGAAAATCGAATTTAAAGCATGCTTGGAAGCATTTTTTTAGTAAATATTCCGTCAAAAAATACTCATAAAATCAAAATTTTATACAGTATCACCAAAAGGGTATAACAACGCTGACAATCGGACCCTTGTAGGCCCGCTCTTTGCCATAATAAGAGCATAAAGACGTTTAGGCATGGAATAAGTCAAACTGATTCTTGTCTCTGGAGATATTTTCTCTCGGTCTTTTTTCAGAAAAAATTGTCTAAATTCTCCATTTCTAACTTGTTCCTTTCCATTTGGACAGTCGAATTTTTGTATCCAAAGCCTCGCAAAGAATGGGGCTTAAGTTACATGACTGAGATGGACGATCAAGAATTTTTGGCATATTATAGGTGTACGCCGTAGAAGCCGTTGCACCTCTCCAGGACACCGATGTAACTCGGTGGTACCGCGGCTGGTTCTCTTTTAGTTTACACCGAAGGACCACTCTCGTTTTTTCCAGACCGAGAGAACCTGGATTTAAGCGCTCTTGTTCGATTATTTAATGCTTTAATGCGTACATGATGCAACAATTAATTCCACGCATTATAGGTTGTAAAGGACTGTAATTAGTTGATGGGTTAATAATAACTAGCCACTGGCGTTTCCAAGAACAATTAATTTGATAGGGTTGCAAGAGTTCGTAATTGAGTCCCTTGAGTGATGAAACCACACCCTGCTTGTACATATATGCACGGTGATTCTGGTCACTGTATACGCCCTGAGCGATGCGAGGGTGGGTTGAAGGTGAACCTTCTGAGAAAACACCGACGGAACTGACTTGACTTCGTTTCTCCGGTTCCCCTCTGTCCCCAGATCTCGGTTGCCCCCCGCAGGAGGGGGTTGCACCGTGGTCCAACAAGGCGGTTGGAAAATTTCCAACGTCGGTCAGTCCAATTTCTGTCCTTCCATTTATCTTGGTGACCATAAATTTCGGTTCCATGGGAACCGGAAACCAGCCCTTTGCTCTCCGATTGACGGTTACCATATATGTACTTCTTGCAACCCCAGATGTCGGATCTTGGACAATGGCCGAGGTGCGACCGATGTTGTATCGTTCTAAGACTTCTCGGGAAATTCCAGATACTTTTACTATCTAGCCTTGGTGAACTGCGTTACCGCTACCCTTTGAATTTCGGGCCTCGATGATGCCGCGAGTTTATTGGTTCCCCGGGTATTAGCCTTTAGAATATACTTTATTGCAGAAATCCAGGATTCCCAGAAAAGCCTGAACTGTTTCCAGACAATAGGCCATCTGAGTCGTCTCGTTGGTAAAACTCGATCATCCAATCCCACTTGTTGAATGCATTGAGGTTTATTAGCCCGCGGTATACAGGGTGATTTTTTTTTTAACAAAAAATCTAAAAAAGTGCCAGAGAAAAAAAAAATTCAAAAAAGCGTAAATTTTTGTTTTTTTTATATTATTTTGGTTCGAGGAATGAATGCGTCGCCGCTCATCCTCTCACCCGCACGCGCTTCAACCTAAGAAAATTAAATGGAAACATCTCTCCATTGGCACATCAATGGATGGCTAAAATCTTGTTGAAAGCGATTCCGTACGTATTTCTGCTTTTTGAACGCGTTTTTTCTTCCGTGCAAGTCGCCCTTTAAAGCTGTTATGTCTCACTCCTGTCTTCACATCTATTACTGCACGCCGCTCCACGGGGCCCAATTTGAATATTTACACGATTAATTAATAAAACTTCACTTCTCGAATCGTTTAATTTCTTGAATTCCGTTCATTTAACTCGAATTAAATAGTTTGGTAGGGCGTGCCAACCTCAAAAGGTGATTAGAAAAACACATTCAAAAAGCGAAAATGTAGAGAGAATTGTTTTCAGAAAGATTTCAGCGAACCATTGCCGTGGCAGAAGGGGTGGGTTCTCGTTAATTTTTTTATTAAATTGTGATGCGTGGGGGTGACCAGGAACCCACTCGTTTATGGGCCAAACGGTGCCCCCCCAAGAAATAAAGATTTGCGCGTTTTTCGGGTCATTTTTATGTTGCGGCGGTTTTCGAGGTTGTTCAGGCAGGTTCTGAAGTATCGCCCTGTGTATGAACATTGCTATTGCGCAACACCGCCATTAATAAAAGTTCCCAAAGCACCTTCAGTCCAGCTCTTGCCACTCGAGGGACGAGCCCCGATACTCGTTTGGCTTGACCTCCACGTGGAAGACATGGCGGAACCATTCTCTTCTCTGCCCGATAATTTAAGTTGATGCAATTCTTCCGCGCTCCGCCTCAAAAAGGGCGAAAATGGCCACTGTCCAGATTCTGCTACGTTGACGTAAGCAACTGGAGCTCGGTGCTTGCCTTCAGAGTTCTCCCGTTTTTGTAGCTGATCCATGCCAGAAACACGCCATGAAGATTTGCCATCACGTGACTTCATCTTTAATTTGAATTTTGGAGATTCTCGCAAGGTTCAGGCGATGGATTGGAAATTCGTGAATGCCATCACGATACCGATCCGCCATTGCGGCTATTCTCGATTGATTTCGATTTTCGGAGTTTTAAAATGATCTAAATTGCTGCTTCTTTGTGCTAAAGCCATAATATAAAGTTATTACGTACGTCATTTAACAGTTTTATAACCCCTGCCATACCACTAATTGAAACGTTATTTCGATCTAAGCTTAATAGATTATCGGAACGCTAGTTGAGCTGTTTTCGATTGATGTAACAATAATTACTATTTGTCATATTCAGGAAATTAGATCGTTACAACATAATGCATTTATGAATGTTTTAGTGAAGATGTGCAAGTAAAAGATAAATAAACAGGATAATTGCGGTTGCTGATTATTTTGCGAATTTCGTCGAAAATGCGAAATTAACGTTGACCGATCCGGGCGTTTTCGCGTTTCCAAATTGCAAGGCCGAAAGCTCCGTTGGAAAATTTTCAGCGGGTCACCCTGTACGAATTGCCGATGAGTGACGTCATTCCCTTGTTGTGTACACGTAATCGCGCCTTTCGTACCTTAAGAGGGCTGAAAGTCTATAATAAATGTTCCTGAATTTTTTTATCTTCATAGTCGCTTGTACTCTCATCACCATCGTCATCACGCACCATCCATCATTGTTGAAGAGTTCCGTTCCTCTCTTCGATACTCAGTCGTTGATCTCCTCTCTCTATCAAATTGACAAACGTAACAATAGCTCGGTCTTCTAGTAACGTGAACGATCTTGTCTCTATATCTGTTAGTACGTTTCCAAAAAATCCCAATTAAACGAAGAGCTTTGACTTTATACACCTTGTACATAATCACATGATTCGTTACTAATGATCATACCGAAATGACTAGTGATCTAACTTCTATATTTTCAACAATTTTAAATGGCTACTCTTACAGAGCGTTATTTATGGTAGAAAAATAGGGGCACCGTGTGCAACCCAAAAGGGTCCATGTGAACCTTACGAGTCGATAGTTTTCGGATGTGAATTTTACCATGTCCATTTGATATATACGAACCAGTTGATTCGAGCAGATTTAACCCCTCCGACCAGTGCTTCATTCGCTGAAATCTTGTTCAGATCGCCCTCTCCCCCCCGCCACTGAATTGTCGGTTCTTACGTTTCGTCAGTTTTCCAGCAATTTTGTCTTCTGATTCCGTTATAAAATATTAAAATTTTAATAAGATATTTTTTCCAATAAAACATGGTTCATTTCCTCACTAGTTACATAATGAAAACAACTATCCTCATACAATAATTCTGCTAATACGTTGAATCAGTAACAGCGAAGGCCTCCATAGTTAATACATCAATTATGGACGAAGTCGTCATGGAATACCAATCCATGTGGCAAGTATGGTATTCGCCCATCTTGCAAAAAAACAATAATTACACCAGCGGTAGCCGCAAAGAGTAATATACAGCGTTTGCAAAAAGTTTTGCAACACGTTGAAAATGTTTATAAACCTGATATTTTTTAAAACTACTTAAATAAGTATAATTTTATCTCAAAAAGGCGTTTAATGATTTATTTTCAATATTAAAATTTTTCACCTGTATCCAGCTGGCGCTACTGACTTTTCATTTTCAAATGGAAAGATTCGCGGTGTACTGCGTCAAATTAAAAGCAATTGATTAAAGGATTCAATGGTACATGCAAAACTAAAATTTCACCTACAGATTAATTAAAAAATAAAATTGTTAGATACAAAATGAATTAACTCGGTATTACATCGAACAATATTGGAATTCCTACAATAAATACTCGAATTCGGGTCCGGTAACCATTTGGCAATAACTGAGCCCTTTGAACTCTTTTATGCAATCATCCAGTGCCGCTTCTGTTACGAATTCTAACTTTGTCTGAGTTTTAAAATGCAAATCTTTAAATTTTGTAAAAGGGGCCTGTTAAGAGATCCCAAAAAAAAAATCGATGGATGTAAAATCTGGAGATCGTGGCGGCCATTCCATCGCGCCTTTTCTATACATCCGTCTCCTAGGGAAAATCTCGTCAAGATACTCTCTCTGACAGCCGTAGCATAGCACGGTGGGGCAATATCTTGTTGCAATCAACTATTATTGGCTACACGTTCCTTATTTTCTCCAGGAAAAATTGCGGCGATTTATGGCACTATTTCGATTTGCTACAAGTGCAGATATGATGCGTTGTCTAAGTTCCCTTTTTATGAAAAGTAGATCGACGAACTGGCGGTCGATCGTACCCATCCAAACAATGAAGTTCTTGCGGATGTTACGTATGCAAATCTGCATCCAATGAGAATTGTCCGTACACAAGTAGCGACAATTATGGCGATGAATAGGGCCGTTTCAACACAACGTTTCTTCAGCCGAGAATGTAATTCTGGAAAAGAACTCGTTATTCCGAATGCCCTTTTCCCACGCCAATTCACAGAATACCAACTCGTGATCAAAACCTTCAAGCGTGAACTCTTGGTGAAGAAGAAGTTTGTATGGACGAAGGTTTTCTCGGTCTACTAGATGATTGCTCACTAATTTTGCAAATATTTCTAATTCATCGGCGAGTTTGCCGATGGACTGCATGGGGTTTTCGTGGATAGATAAAAGAACACCTAGTGATTGCTATTCGAGATCTTCCACGCCTGAGGGCAGCTTTCACATTTCCAGTTAGCTGAAATTTTTGATTAACCCGAGAAACCATACTTCCGTCAATAGCTCGGTCTGGATATTTCTTGTTAAACATGAGACGATCTGTTCGCAAGTTCTTTTGCGTTCCCTGTGCCCCAAACCAATTGAAATTTCGATTCTTTGCTTCTCAGACAAACGATTGATTTTTTTCATATTCTAACCCTGGTAGATGCCCAACAAATGAATTCAGCTGCTAATGAATTCGATGAAAGCCAAAATATTTTGTATCTAAAAAACTTTTTACATTGAAGCCCGTTTAGAATTTCTTCATCTTATGTCATTTTTTCGCTTTCTCACATAGTGAAATAATTTTCTATCTGAAAGCAAAGATGAAACTTTTAATCTTTGTCGGATATGAGCTTTTCTTTCTTTCTTTTTTTTTTTTTTTTTTTTTTTTTTTTTTTAAATTAACTGTAAGTCCAATCATAGTTCTGAATCTACGATTCATTTGATATCCTACAAGGGGCACCTTCTTATTTGAAAATAAAGAGTCTGTAGGGGTAGCTGGATAGGGGTGAAAAATTTGAATATCGAAAATAATGCATTAAATGCCTTTTTAGGGTGAAATTGTATGTCTTTAAGCTTTCCTTCAAATATCAGATTTACAAAAGCTATAAACGTGTTGCACTACTTCGCTGCATAAAAAAAATTACTCTGTGCATGTCAGCTGGCCAGCATCAAGATTTGTCACGTCGTGTTTTATTCACACGGTCACCTCATATGCCCTTTTTGCCTGACTTCTTTCTGCCAGTATGTTCCTGATATCGTGTATCTGATTGTGACCGTTTATTTAGCACTGTTTTTCGTCTGTCGTCTTCTATGTAGAATTCTATTCGGGCCGGGGTGAAAAATTCGAATATTCAATGGCGATCTTTGCCTTAAATATTTTTATTTATTGAATTATATTATATTTAAATTTTTGCCATAATTACGATCTGCACGATTTTAAATGGAGCCGAAACTCAGTAGAATTTCATTTAGACAAATTTGCGCATCGTCGAAGAGGGAAGGCATAAGCTCAATGTGAATTGTCAAGCCTTGGTGAGCCAAGTCTCGATGTCTTCATCAATCGAGTTAAAACCCCAAGTTGCGCCCCTGCACATCTCACATTTGTGGCCTCCCGGGTGTCGCGATCCGTTAGGTTCACCAGAAATGGTTTATGGTTCAAACTCCTCGTCCTTCGTACCTTTGCTAAGAGCTAAACTGGGAGGCACTCAAGTCATGAGTGTGCATTGAAGGTGGTTCTTGGGTACCGGAATCCCCCTCACCATCATCTTTGGCGGTGGTCGTAACGTCCCGTTCGGGATGAAGGCGACGTTCGGGTCACGGGATAATCCGCCCGTTGGCCGTCAGGCCTGGCGAAATGGGCATTCCTCGGCTGAAATGCGCTCCGACTAAGAGTACGCCTATGTCTGCTGACCATCGGTTTCCAGTGCTTAAGGGCTGGGAAGCATTATTATTATTATCACTATTGTCACTTTCATCACTCGAAGGTGAATCGATACATCGCCAATCCTCAATCATAGCTCATAGTCTTCATCGGAATCGCGATCATCCAATCCCGTATTTCTTCAACTAAGTTAATCATACTTACGTGCTACAAGTCAGTTAGTAAACCGTGTTAATGTTTAAAGGGTTATCCTAATTCCACGATTTTCGGGAGATTCCACGTGTTTACCATGCTAAGCAGATATCTAGTCCGTCCTGGACTTTCGTCAACAGAAGTACAACATCGGTACTTCGAACCGACAAGTATTACAAGTAGTGCTCGCGTGTAAGCGCTCTCGTACAATGGTCGCACGGGTGGCACCTCCACCCTCCAAGGAAGGAGCCCCTGCATATCGCTCAATGTGAACTAAACTTGGAAGGGGAGACGGACATGCAGGACTTTGAAAAACCCAACCAGACTTGCTTGAAAGACATTAACAACACATTGTCTTCATTTGTTGGTCCTGTTTTGAAGAACAAATTGCCCCATTGGCCCTTTTTGCGGATTTCTTGCATGCAAATGAGGAAGCGTTTACCTCGAACGTTTTTTGGGTTGTTTTTGTTGTTAATGGCGGCACATAAATTACTAGCATCGGTCCAAGGTAGTAATTTCCCTAACAAATATCGTTTAATGGCACTAAACGATTATTAATTAACAAAAAAGTACCTAAATTGGAAATTTCCATTATCTGCTCGGTTTTAATTAAACTTATTTAGGGGTGATTTTGAAAATTTGTTTCATGCTGAAAGTTTAATCAAAATTAAATTCAATTGAAACATGTTATTTTCTATTGAGTTCAACGCGTGTGTCTTCACGTGAAACGTGAACACCAAGTGATTTTCTTTCTCTCTGTGACTGGATGAAAATTTGCTCCTCCGGCTATAGAGCGTCTGAGCTTGGTCCTGTCACCTTCTCTATTACGATGGGGAAAGAGCGGCTACCACGGTTATGCGATTTGTCCTTTTTCTTTAGTTACACCAAACCATGATACCTCCACGTCCAACTTGAGGCCTTTCTGTGACAAACTGATGATTATTTCGTGTTCTGCGTTCACACCACATCAGCACGTGTCGATTGTCATGTTCTAAAGTGGATCTAGACTGAAGAGTATCCGACCCCAGTCATTGCAGGTCCAATTCTGATGAAGCTCAGCGCATGCTCTCCTTGCCATTTTGTGTTCCACGCTCAGTGGAATACCCACCACTGGTGTTCGGGCATGCAGTCCGACATTAAGGAGTCTATTTTTTATGGTATGACCGGACACAAGCCTTCCGGTACCACGGGTATACTCGCCTCCTAGGAAGTGTTCCATTGATATTGGGATTTCTTCCCGTGAGCAATTGGAACAACTGGTATTGTTGTTGGTGGCCGACCTCGTCCTGGTCTTTTTCTAACGTTTCCTGTTTCAAGAAGCCGATTCCGCAATCTTGAAACTACACTTCCGCCGACATTGAACAGTTGGGCAACATGCGTCTGTATTCGCACAGCCCCGAGCTCCATGCCTCGCTCACCATGGTACTGGTTCGTTGCACGCATAATGAGATTGAAAAATTGCGCATCACTTATTCCTGAGTATAACAATCCGACTGATACCTAACCAGCGCTTGAATGCGCTATTATGCTCTTCGAGAGAACTCGAGCTAAAACCTGCAGAGGTCTGCTGCATGCATTATTTTCCTGTTTGGTCCCGTAAAATTGTTATGGTCCCAAGAAATAAGCGAATAAAATTGAATAAAAAAAATTATATATTCATGAATAACGTAATATCCCCTAATTGTATTGAGTGATATGCAGCAATGAAACATACTTCGGAATGGAAACTGGCAACTTTGGATAAGACAAGTTTAACTCTCTTTTCATCGGCTAAAACGCAATACTTATCTGCGCAATGTTTCCGGAACACCCTGAATATCTCCGAGGAAGTTTCTCGGAAGTTTTTTCATTTTCTTTGATCTTAATATTGTTTACGTCAGATACACACCAGGGATATTCGTCATATCTTGCGTTGAGTCCCGATTTGTTTCCTCCAAGTTTACTCTTTTCTCTCATAACTGCCAATTATTAATCTCTGCCTCTCTTTTGTCGGCCTCGGAGTGATTTCCTTAATCTTATTACTCAACTTTTTATACCATTGCTGTTATAGGGCGACACCATCAATCTTACCCCCGATCCATGGCAGTCCCCCAGCTTTCCTTTGACCTCAAAGCTTTGCGCCAGTGAGACACCCTGAAAACCTGTTATATCCTGCATTGTGTCCGTCGTTTCGTTTCTCACTGATTTGGCCTTTTCCCTTGAGAATCGTCAATTTCCTGTATCTCATTAATATCTTCTTATTGATATTATTTATTAGTATTCACTTCGCACCTGCGACTTTTTCTGTTGAGTTTCACGCTTGAATTTTTAATGAAGCTTGGGAGACCTTTGTCAAACATATTTTTCTATTTCTGGATACGATTTTTCCTCAACCGTGATGTGGTTGCTAATGTATTTAATTTTGCCACCCTCAGGTATTAGGGGAGGAACAGAGATATGTGGCTGTTTAGGTGTTTCTACTGCGGACTCAGGAAGTATGCTCTAAAAGTCTAAGGCGGATTGTTAAGTATTCGTTTTAAAAGAACGCCCGGTACATTAGTACAAAAAAATAACCATTTTCTGCGTCCTCTAGTAATAGCTTTTACGTAGAGGACCAGGTCTCGCATAAATTCATTAAAAATTGAAGAATGCAAATGCCGAAGCACCTCCAACGTTGTTTCTAGTTGCGCATTTGTGACGTCACAGACATATATACAGGGCAACCCATGCAGTGGATAAACGCACTTTATCATTTTTTCGTGAGACCCCATGTACATTGTGAGGTTTTTGAGTTCTCTGAGAAATTCTGAACCTATTTCACGTAACACGCCCATGTATCAGCTCAACGGTTTGCGAAAAAAACGACGAAAATTGAGATAACAATGGAACTATTAATAAATACTTAAACAATAACAATATAAATTTATATAATCGAATGCACTAATTGTTCGAGCTGTGCCCCGTCGCCCTGACCCTGTCCTGGACTAATCTGACAGCGAACAAGTTGCAGCTCAAATCCCTCAAGAACGTTTTTTACTATTATCTGAGGACGTGTTTGTTAAGCTCCTTAAGTCATTTTATTTTTATTATTATTGTTGGGGTTATTCAAACAAACCCTTTTTTCAGGTAACCTCTGAAAAAAGTCCATGGGGATAAAATCAGGCGATCTGGCAGGGCGCTCTATCTGCCGTAGTGCGCCAATATTTCAATAGCTGTTGAATTTGAACAGAGATGTATTAAATGAAATATTTTGAAAATTTCTCAAAGGAAACTTCATGATACAAATGGGGTTCCATGAGGAAAAAGTCCATTAATGTAGGTTTTCATTTCGTCAATCCAGGGCACAACTCAAAAATGGGTTTATGAGGGCGGGTGCGGCTTTGGTCTCCACCTTGAAATGGAACTCTTGATGGTGCCCCGTGAATAGAATAGAATCGAACCGAATATCAATAGGAATCGGAGTTGGAATAGCAATTCTCCATCTTCGGGAAAGTCTTAAACACTAAACACTCTGGAGGCGCACCATGGGCGTACCGTAGACGGGGGTGTCATCGACACCACGTGCACTACACGCCGCACTGGATGATGGTGCCGAAGCTGATAAGAGGTATTAGGGCCGACCAAGCGTATCATAAGTAATACTGATGCCGACGAAGTCTTCCGTGGGGAACTCCCACGCTGACAAAGTTACTCGGTGAGAATTCTCACTCACCAACCAAAGTCTACCATGGGCGTGCCAATGGGGTACGTCATCTCCTTAAAAACGACTTAGCCCTAACTCTAGTTATAATCTACAACCGTTCCGATAGAGTCTCGACCTGGTCAGAATGCACAATGCAATACAATTAAAAACTATATACAGGGCGGATGATTTGACTACTGGATCTTACATATATATATATATATATATTACACGGATAACTCTAATTTTTCTTTCTCTTACTTACTTACTAATACTTGCTCTCACTGACTTACTAATACTTGCTCTTACTTACTAATACTTGCTCTCACTGACTTACCAATACTTGCTCTCACTGACTTACTAATATTTGCTCTCACTGACTTACTAATACTTGCTCTCACTGACTTACTAATACTTGCTCTCACTGACTTACTAATACTTGCTCTTACTTACTAATACTTGCTCTCACTGACTTACCAATACTTGCTCTCACTGACTTACTAATACTTGCTCTCACTGACTTACTAATACTTGCTCTTACTGACTTACTAATACTTGCTCTTACTTACTAATACTTGGTCTCACTGACTTACTAACCCTTACTCTTACTTACTTACTAATTTTTTCTTTCTCCAGTGTTAGATTGGTCAGATTCATCAGGTGCAGGTTGTTTTTTCTTGATCGAAATCCTGGGACTGTGCTATGGAGGAGGCCCGTGCACAATTTAATTTCGCATCTATCCGCACAACCTGGCGCGTCCTGCAAGATGATTGACCTTAATTTCGCTACGTCCCGACGCTTATAGGTTTCTCTCCTTGCACATGTCCCCCACATTCTACCATTTTGGTCTATTGTAATTCAACCTTCGTTTTTCATATAAAACCTAGCCTCCGTGGCAGTGCATTTTAATGCACAATTTACATGCGAAATAAACGCAAAACAAGATTCATTGTTGGTGGAACATCTGGATATTCACACAATCCGTGGACCAGCACTTTAAAACCCTGCAGCAATATCTTAAGACACGCTAAGTTATTATGCGCTTTTCATGTGTACAACTGACTGTACCTGGAGTTTTAGCTAGATATGCAAATCTCTTTCACAAATGGCTTCCGTGACGATATGGCACGCTATCCATCTGCCGGCATTCAAAGGGAAAGCCCATATCGTCGGCAATTTCAAGCCATAAAAACGTTATTACAAATACACCTGTCTCCTGCCGATTTAACCTGCAATAACCTTAACTCGGCAGACGATTCATCGATTTTATAAAACAGTTTTAGTTGAAATCCGATGGGTAGTTTGATCACCTTTGCGAGTCCCTTTAAACGGGTTTCTACAGGGTGTGCGTTTCTGCAGATCAGGCATTGGGATCTCAGGAATTATGGGCCATGAAAGACCGGTCGAATTGGGGGCGAAACATTTTCAATTCGAGAAAATGTTCTTTTCCTCAGCTTATTGACGAGATAAGTCAAAATTGTTGACGCTTCATTATTTCGATTTTTCCTCTTTTACGACGCGACGATTCACATTTAAAATCCCATATTTCGCTTTTGGGGCGCCATCATCGATTTTGACAACAAACGTGAATAAGTTTGTGCGGGCGCCATCTTGAGTTGTCACATTTTTTGAATTTTGAAGTTTCGTGAAAATACAAGATGTCCGACTTTGCTTCCGCGGTTTTTCGAATTTTAGGTTAGGTGAAGTACCGGCCCAAATAGGTGTATCGTGGACGTTGGGCGGTTCACTTGTCAATACAGGCCCACAGAAACATTAGTCGATTTGTCTCTGCATCATAGAGTTAGTCTCGATCGAAAAGGTTAGTTTACAAACTAAATTTCCGCCATTTGCGGGAAGTTTTAATATTCTGCTTCAGTATGAAGAAAGCTGCAGCTGAGGCTCATCAACTACTCTCAAGTATTCATGGCGAGGCCGCTATCGCTTAAAGAACATGTCGTGACTGGTTTCAGTGCTTAAAGAACTGCGATTTTTTACTTAACCGTGAAGGAAGACATGTTTCTAAAGGTTCAGAGTTGGAGGCGTTACTTAATGAGGACTTATATTAAAGACAAAAAGAATCGACACTGCCACTGATCGTTGGAGTTTGAGCCGAGCATTGAAAGACAAATGGCCGCAACACATTGAAAAACATGAGAAAGTGATTTTGCAGCGCGATATTGCTCGACCTCATGTTGCGACGACGATCAAGCCATACTTAGAAATGTGGTAATAAGAAGTCTTACCCCACACGCCGTATTCTCTAGAGGTCTCTCTGACTATTAGTTCTTTCGATCAATGGCACAAGGCTTAGCTGACTGGCCCTTCCCGCCATATGAGAGAAGAGAGCAATGGCCAATTCTTTGAATCATAGATGTACCGCCCATTTTGTACAATAAAGTTCCGAATCTAGGGAAAAACGGCGGAAGCAAAGTTTTCCACCTCAAACTTTTAAATCGAAAATGTTTTTGCCACTGGAGATTTCTTATTTTATTATTTCCAAGGCACCTTTTGCAAAACAAGATTTTTGATATTTGCGTGGAACTACAAAACTCTATCTTAATATGTGACACGCGGTCCTAATCAGAAAAAGGCTGAATTGAAAAATGTGAAAATAAGGAAAAACAAAGTTGAAGATGGTCGCCGAAAATCGAAACGTCGGATTTCAAATATGACATCGCTACGTCGTAGAAGACGCAAAGTTGGTATTTCGCCAAATGAACTGAGGAGAAAATAGGAACAATTTTTCAGTGTTTCAATTCTTTCCCAATACCTCCGTAAGTCATCGGAATTTTTTTTTATTTTAAAGCAACATTCGAGGATATTTCCAGAAGTCCCCAATCTAACATTAGCTTCGAATGTTTCAAAATCACTCTCGGACTCCATCTCTTTATTATTAACAAATATCTTTCCATTTTTTTAAAGGTTAAAAATTAAAAATTATCCGAGGGCACTAAATCTGGCGAGTACGGTGGATCAGGAAAAAATTCGAAATCAAGTTGATTAAATTTGGTCATCGCGATGACGGAGGAGTCGTCAATAAAAATTACCCCACGTCTGTCCTAAAACACTGACACCAGCACCTTTTCTGCAGATGGAACGGTGTTCGCCTTCCTTGGAGCGAATTCCCCCTCTTGAGACCGTCGTTTCGCCTACTTTTTTGTCTCAGGTGTGGAACGACGGACCCACGTGTCATCCATGGTTATAAATCGAGGCAAAAACTTGGCTTTGTTGCTGCGAAACTTGGCCAAACACTCCCTTGAAACACCCTCACGGCGCTGTTTTTGTTCAATTGTGAGCAATCGCGGCACCCATCTTGCACACAACTTTCTCACATCCAATTGTTCGGCCGAAATGCGATATACAGAACTTTAAGAAATGCTTATCGCCCCAGTACAGTTTTGTGGATTTTCACCACAATTTATGGGGTGGTCAGGTCTGGAGTGTCATTGGGTCGACCACTGAGAAATTCGTCTCGGCAGCTCGCAGCGCAGCGCGTAAACTCTGCCACTCAGCATTTCACAATTATTAACGGCGGTCCAGCTTTACCCCAGAGTAAAATCTAACTCTGCCGTGGTGCTGGCGAAACTAACAAATCTCAAGTTGGAACACGTATCGATAACAAATTTGTTCCAACGTTAGCAAAATTTCTAAAAATGTCGACCGAGAACGACTCGCGAACCAGAATAAGCGAACGCAGCTCCCTCAAACTTTGAATACATATGAGCTTTGTTGGGGTAGGTCCCTGTAATATTAGCAAGTTTTTAGCAAAAAATGCGCCATCTATATGTTAGATCGGGAACTTCGGGGACTGTGCTCGTGCTCTTGGGCTCGAAATTGCCCAATTTTGCCCTGATTTAACCGACTCTCTAGATTTTCTTGCTACCGAGTCGCTCACGGCTCTATTCCGAAAACGGACACGCCGTACGCGTGTCTTCTTTTTAACGTTGTAGTGGACAATGGAATAGCATTGACCCAAACAATGAAGCGAAACTTGATGCGTCAAAAGCGGACGCGGTCAATCAAATTATTATTAACCCTGAAAATCAAAGTTGAACTTCCAACTCTCCGTGCTTTATTGTTTATCGGGCGCTGTGTTCAATATATTATGTGTCACCTTCCATTTTCACGCCGCGTCAGCTCCGCCATCCAGCTGTAGCTGACAGCCCTGTTGAATATGCTCTTTGTATAAGCTCAGCTTATCTGTATAGGTGTCGGAGATGGCCGCCGATAGACTGCCAAGATTTTTCTGCCCGTTTTCCCGTCAAAAGTATAATGGAATTTTATTGCGAACTCCATATTGGAATGTGGACGTCATCGTGGGATGGAGAATTTCTGTTTTGGTGCTTTTTCGAACACATTCGGTCGGCCCCGTGCTCTGAGTCCTCCCGTTTACACGCGAAGATCTGGTCGAGATCCGGCAAGGGACGCACGACAGATGGCGCTGATGACATATTTTCCTGCAGGGCCAACGCACTTGCCGTTGACGTTGTGGATTTCTGTCTGTGTTTAATCGACACGAGACGAACCGAACTGGCGAAATCTAATGGGGATGAAGTGGGTCTTTGGGGTGCTCGAGTTAATTAAACGCAAAGCTAAAACGAAGCACAAGGCCATAATAGACCTTAATCTTCGCGCAGCCGGATTTGCCACATGTGGTTCTTTTGCATTACACAGTGCTTTACTGAGGTGTGGGATAAACTTATTAATATTAGAACTAACGTATTTCGAAATAACTCCTCGGGTTTTTACAAAACGTTCTTGTCTTAAGTGCTACCAGTACTGATGACCTCATCGGTGTCCGAGACATGACGTAATCGGCCATTTTTCCAACGAAATCCCCCGTTTTCGCACTCGAAATATCAAAGAGTGTGTTTTTTACGTAAAAAAAAATAGGAAATTACGTTTTTTTTTTTTTTTTTTAGTTTCTATTTAGCTAGTATCTGCAATCCGCAACAATACATTACGATAAACAAGTTTTCTAATTAGACCATATCTGTCGATTAAAAAAAGCTTGCGCAGCACTCAACATCGTGAGTTCTTCCGATGCGCAATCAGACCCTTCACATCGCAGCGCACAGAACGTATGTACAATACGCACACCTCCCCCGCGCCCTCCCCCATGGGGGCTGCGCAAAATTTTGAAAAAATAGTATTGAAATGCGCACACCAGTCTTTGTCATTATTAATATATCCACGGCAGTGGACAATAAAAGGACAAAAGGTTATTCACGATAATACAAAGTTTGTTGTTAAGTCGAAATCGTTCTGCATTTTGCGTGCAGTGTAGTGCTCGCCACTGTTGTTTGGAAAAATGGCCGAGCTAACTGAAGGGGGAAGAACTGAAGTCCTCTGCATGACAGGATTCGGAGGTAAGGTGCGTACCCAAACAGAACCTGAGGAATTTTTTAATTCTGACCGGAACCAATCGACCGACGCGCAGTTTCAACAATTGAAAAACAGTTTAGAGATTTACCTGAAACTGGTCTATTCTCGAAAACGAGAGAATAAAACATCTTGTTGACAGTGCCAGATCTACGTTCCACGATAAACCACGTTTCCTCCCTGTTTGATAGGGCTACATTCACTGTGCGAAAACGCTGAAGACGGATAAGTACCGTCCATACAACGTACAGTTAATTTATGAGCTCTCTATAGTTAATTTTGATTAACGTAATCAGCTCAGCGGATGAATGCAAGAACTCCGCAACAATGATGAAACTTTTGTATGAAGAACGGTTTTTCCTGTTGAAGCCGCATTTACTCTAAATGGCCCCTGGCAAAACCGCCGTTATTGGACTTCTGCTAATCCCCATTGGGCGATGGATTTTCGTGGTCAGTTCCCTCAAAAGGCGAATTTTTCGTATGTCAAAATACGCGATGGAATTCCGGGCCCCTATCGCTTCAACGAGGTTCTAATTCGAGAAGGTTTTTTCCAGAAGACCTCAGCGCTGGCTACTTTATATCCCCATCCAGAAGATCCCGATTTGTTAAATGCAGTGAGATCATTCAAGTTTCGTATTTGGCCAGCTGTGCGATATTCCACAAGAGAAATAGAAGATTAAAAGTGGGTCGTAGCTTGGTCATATGCCGCAAAATCGCTTTGAAATTAATTTTTGATAAAGCAGCCGACTGAGGTTATATTGCTTTATTTAACTGAATTTTTCAAAATTTATATTAAACATTAAGGCCATTCTTAACAACACATTTTAACGGAAACGGTCTAATTGTTTTGGAAATTCACAACAATTGCTGAAAATATTGCTCATTTGCTGCAACGCACAAATTTACCCGACGCTGCACACTCTTGGAGACATTGCCGAGACCGTCTGGGACGATATTTGCTCATTATGCTCCAATCCGTTCCTTAAGGTCTTCGATTGTGTGTTTTGGTTGTCTAAAAATGTTATTTTTTAATGTTAGGAACAAGTCGTAATCCAGTGGCGTAACATCCGGGGACCGAGGCTCACGCACAGAGCACTTCTCCAAGATATGCCCTGTATCAAATCGAACGATTGACATGATATTCTCTTAGATAATTTAAGGTTGTACGAGCTGTATAAGTTGTTGCTCCATCATGCTGGAAATGCCCCTGTAGAAATTCGTCAGGGTTTAATTAATTAATGAATTGGTCCAACGTGTTCTGTCCAACACTCTCGTTGAAGGGAATCGATTCCATTAAACGACAGCAACCCAAACTACAATTTTTTGCGGATTTAATGGAGATTCTCGAAACGTGTGAAGATCATTTGCACTCCACGTTCGCATATTGTGAGAGTTCGCATGTCCCGACAAACGAAATCAGGCTTCATCGCTAAGAAATGGCATATCCAGAAGATTGTCATTCATCGTCTCATTGAACCAGGGGCAGTGAGTCATTCTCGTTTCATGATCTAAAGGCTGAAGTTCTTGGAACACTCGCCTTTCATGGGAAAACAAATTTAGGTCCTTTTGGAAAATGCTGCGGCAAATGCCATAAGTTAAGTTGATCAGCCGTGATAATCTGCTCACGAGAGCATTCGGATTTTCGTGCATTATCTGTCTCACGTTTTCTACAGTGTCCGGAATTCGTTTTTTTTGATCTTCCGCTGTCTGACTTTCCCCTAATGCTGTCGGTTTCATCGAATAAACTTACAACCTACTTCAGTGTATTTGCGAAGTTCAATTCATCTGCTGCAACTTCAGGGAATTTTTCACGAAGCTCTCGAAAACAGGGACGGACTTCACGAACCCATTCTTTTTTAATTTGATGTCCATTACGAAAATAGGTTTCGACCATAAAGGTTTCCTGCTCGTCCGCGAACGCCGTTTTGCAGTAGGTGCAGGAAACCGAATTTGAACACAAACGATACTTTGGCCTCAAAAGAGACCGATTCTTTATAAAACGGATAAAATTAATACAATAACAGAGAGAAAGGAGAACAAAAAAATCCAAAGGTTGAATGACAAATAGTAATTGGCTAAATGTTCCGAGAAGAACCGTTTCGGCGTGAAAAATTAGAAAAATGATGTAGGTAACCAGATATACACAAACGATCTGCCACATACGTTCTTTTCTTCAGCAAACTTCACAGCTGGCAAGATATGAAATTCAATTGATTTTTCAGTTCAAATCCACTGTTTCGACCAGATGAAGCGGTGTGCAGCACCTGTGCGAGCATGCTTAAATGACCGTTTCTCAAATCGTTAGATGGACGAAGAAGAACTGTAGAGGGGCCAGCTTGTTCGCCGGACCTGACGCTCCTTGACTATTTTTTATGGGAGATATTTCAAAAGCAAAATACGTTCCATTAAAATCTTAGATTTGAACGATTTAAAGAGGCGAACTCGCGAAGGAATGCGACTTATAATTTTACACGTCATCAACAATTTTCAGGCTAGTTCGGGTTAGTGGAAAGGAATTTATTTATCGTCTTGCTTATTGTCGGGCAGCGACTGGAGCTCGGATTGAACGTCGCATTTGATGATTTGTTCCTTTTTGGCAAAATATTTTCAATTAAATCAACGTTTTTGTTTTTTCTAAAAATATGTCTTGTGTGGGGGAACCCCCTCTTTTTCTACGATTCATACTTGAAAAAATATTCTCTGTTGTATGTTAAATGAAGAAACGGGGGTCGTGACGTGCAAAAGTGGTCAATGACGTCATGCCTCGGACAGCAATGACGTGATGCGCATGCTTAAAACTTAAAAAAAAATTTTTTTAAAGTAAATCGACGCGTTCGAAGATTCTTCGAAGACATGTTGCTTCTAATATTAATGAATTTATTCCATGGTTTGGGAAAGCACTGCATTTCTCTCTGTCTTTACAACTTTCCGTTTATTTATTCATATAGTCGATCGACTCGGAATGTTCCCAGGTTGATTGATTTAATGCACATAATTTTTTTACTTTAACCGCATACCCTGGAAAACGGATAAGATGGAGAACGCTGCAGCCAGAGGGGAAACCTCGATCAATTACTCTTATGAATTAAGCCCATGGCTTATATCCAAGCTTTTTGAGACGACTTATGTTTACACTACTTATCTTATATCTCCTTCAGCTCTGTTTATTTTGTTCCTTTCAGCTTTCTATCCTGCTCATTCTTGACATTCACTCTGCTTTATATTAGCTAATTATCTTTCATTTTTTACTTATAATTTTCTCTTTTCGTTCCCTGTAATCTCTCCTATTCAAATTACTTTCTCTGGATTAAACAATCCATTTTTGTTCAAGTTTGTTCATACTCTTAAATTTAATTTTACATTTTTCCCACATCACTTGCTCAATGTGTCCTCGGTTGCAGACGAATTTTATGAGCTGATTGCAAAGTTTGGTCACTCTGTTATCACTATATCAGATGTGATTAGAATCATGATATTTCCTCCGATAAGAGAGTAAACGTGTGTGTTCCACTGAAAGCGCACTCCTAGCATGATGCCAATTTCCCTGCTTCGATAAAATCTTCCTTTTTTGTGCTTTTCAGATATTTTTACAGGGTGAGCCGACGAAAACGAAACAAGGCCGATTTCTCGTATTAATCACTCAAGAAAAAAAATCGCCGAGACCCGTCGATTTTGACTTCGAGGGGAAAATCTTCTGCGACCATTGTCAGCCTTGCAGCTTTCAACCCCCTGGCGGGGAAGGTGCGACCCTTAAACCTTAAATGGGATTAGGGGTCAAGTGACGCCTCATTTTAAAGATCGACGAAATCTCTTTTCAATGATACAAAGTTTTTTAAATTCGATGCAGTAGTTTTTTGGAGAAATCGCGTTACAAACGTTGAAGAAGCCAACATTGAACAAATAATAGTGTTTTTTCAATTCGCAACTTACATTAATAAAAAAAATCGTGGGAAAAATCAAACTTTTCCTGGTAGATGGACGGACCGAAGAGGACCAGTGGAGTGGCCCGCAAGATCGCCAGATTTAAGCCCGCTAGATTTTTTTCCATGGGGCGACTTAAAGAGCAAAATTTGTAAAACTCAGCCGGAGTCTCTGAATTGTTTACGTCAACAAGTCATCGATGAACGTCGCAAGATTACACCTGAAATGCTTCAAAACGTCCGAGATCGTTTTGCACAAAACCTCTCTTTCTCTGTGGAAGCAGGAGGGCAACATTTTGAACATTTCTTAAGTTAGAAAGTCAGTAAAATTGTAGATAAATGTTTTAGCTTAAAAGTTACTGCTATCAGAAACTTAAATCTGTGTTCAGAAAGAATAGTTTTCCCCATAATTTTTTTTAATGTAAGTTACGAATCGAAAAAACACTATTATTTGCTCAATGCTGGCTTCTGTAACGTGATTTTTCGAAAACTACCGCGTCAAATTCAAAAAACTTTGTATCATTGAAAAGAGATCTCGTCGATCTTTAAAATGAGGCGTCGCTTGACCCCTAATCCCATTTAAGGTTTAAGGGTCGCACCTTCCCCCGCCAAGGGGTCGAAAGTGACAAGGTTGACAATGGTCGCACAAGATTTCCCTCTCGAAAGAAAAATCGGCGGGTCTCGGCGATTTTCTTTCTTGAGTGGTAAATATGAGAAATCGGCCTTGTTTCGTTTGCACTGGCCCACCCTGTATAATATTTATATATCGTTTATGGATTCCTGCGTTTAACATGAACTAACTTCGAGTGACGTATTGCAGGTAACCACTTACAGTATCTCTTAGTATTCTTCAACTTCACAACTCTACATTAGAATAAGACTCGCTACGAAAATAATGTTTCTGGCTTCGGAGAAACAATGTCTAGATTAACATTAATACTAATGAGTTTGCCGTTAGCAGCTCGGAAAGTTCTATTATGGATGGTAAATGGGGAGCTATTATCGTTAAGAATTTCCTCTATCCTGAGGTGGGTAACTGATAATTTCCGTAAGTTTTTAATGGCTATCATAAACCTCCAAGTTTAGGGCTTCCACAAAATTATTATTGTTGTCCCTATAACACTTTCGACTGCAAAACCGGTATAGGAACACTTATCGTTTTCTAACACCGTCCTCAATTTGTTCTCATGTTTTATGTAAAAAATGTCTTACTGGGATCTTTCGGAAGTTCAAAACAAACAGTGCTCGTTTAGCATAGTGCAAAGGTCGTTAGAAACTTTACATCAGAAAGCTCTCTCAGCCTTTGCAGATTTAAAGTCGAAAGTTGCGGTCCTTAGATCAAGCGTTTATAGAGTTCGCATCTTGAATATTATTCCTAGAAGTTTTCCGATCATGCATTAGTGTTTCAGAGCACAGTTTTAAATGCATTTTTTTCCAAATGGAAAAACTGCACAGAACAGGCAAATTGCGACGTTTACGTAAGAAGTCTCGATAACTATGGGATACAAGTGTGGTAGAGCGATTAAACATTTTCCAGCTAGAGCCAAGGGGTCACTTTTCGCCATTTTACACAAACCCTCATCATCTCGCAATCACGCCAGTTGCACAAATGTGATCGCCGTGAGGAAGGGTCCTCTTATAGTTCGAATGCTTTTCAGCCATCACATAAACTTATATTTTAAAGAATATACATCGTGGCGGGTTCAAGCTTAATTTTAAAAGAGAATTTTCCCTTTAAAATGAGCTATCGGATGTCGAACCGAACTGACGTAGACCGAAGATACTTTTTTTACGAAAACAACTTAGTCGTCGATTCACCCATTCATGACGCTCATTTTTGGTCATTTAAAAAATCCTGATCGAAGAATTTGTTTAATTAACAAATTATCTAAAGGTTTCAATTAAAATTGCGTGTTCTTCACTTGGAAAGAGCGCCATTTTATGTTAATTATCCAGCTTCAGTAATTCACAAAATGTAACATCAAAACTACACGGGGATCGCTAGTTTAAGCCGAAACATAGCAATTTGCAAGCAGGAAAAGGACCACATAAGTTTTAATGTGTCTTCGACAAAGATCAACGAGGTGCGTTGAGAGCTTAGCGGTGGAAGTGGGCGGAGCTAGTCCAGGTCCAGTTGCCAGATCTATCACCGTTTCAGGCTTTTTACCGATAAAAGTTTTAAAGAAAGATTAAATGAATTCCGACTTTTTGCTTATACAAAGTCGGTTTCAGTGCTTTTTTAGTTTCTTATTTCAAGAAATTTCCATTGCCGTGAAGGCAGCGACACTGATACTAATCTAAACATAAAAATGGAGACGTTGGTTAGACTGACACCGCTTACTTCCACTGTTATCCTCTCAAATCGCTTCGTCGGTCTTTGTCGGAGATATATTAAAACTTATGCGGCCCTTCTCCCACATGCACGATTCCTATGTTCAAATAAGACCTGGTAATGTCTATATGAACACCTATATGTATTGCAATATTGTATGTCTTCGAACTTAGCTTATTTTAAATCCTTGATAATGGGATAGATTTTCCTCCAATCTTTCTTCATGCTAGCGTTTCCTGCATGTCGCAGTCAATTTTGAGAGAAAAATTTCGCTTTCCAATGATACTTAGATCAGTTCCGACTTATGTTTTAAACAAACAACATTTCACGTTATAATTGAAAAACCGATCGAATCATAAAATTCTTCTCGACATTCTACGATATCGACGGGAAAAATTGCTCAAATAACGTTGCAATTATAGCTAAAAATATATGCCTTTTGCATACATGCACTTGAGGATTGGCCGCTCCGATACTAGGTTGATCAATAAAAATTTCCTCATTGAGAATGAACAATCATGACGAATGCAATGTTTTCGTTTATCATGAGGAAGAGATGATGATCAAAGGAAACGTTCTTACTCAGATTCCTAAACAAATTGTTCGAAATGGTCGAAACGATTATAGCTTGAACATTCCTAGTACAGACTCAATCCTCATGTTTGAGCATTTGTCAGGCTTGCCTAATGCACGTAAAGTGCAAATAGGAGTTTAAAAATTTTTAATTTATTTATCGAACATAGTTTTAGCGGGCCCGGAACTCAAAATATTTTTTAAACCTTTTCATGTTTTTGAAACAATTTATTTGATGTCGCAGGAGTGAATACGTGAACAATGGCATATTTTATAAAATATTTATCTATAGACGCGGCATAGTCCAACGCAAAGCTTTAAAATTGCCGGATTCTGCTTAGCTAAACACCTTACAGCTACAAAAGAAGGAAAATTGAAACAAATGACAAACTCTTATGGGGAGGGTTATTAATCGACTGAAAAATAACGACATGCTCAAGTTGTATCGAATAATGAATATTTCTAAAGTATTTAAATAGCGACATTAATTACTTAGCATAATAATGGTGTATTACATTCCGAAGTTGTAAAGTACATAAACTTTAAATTTAAATTCTGAAGCGCCCAGCGCTGAGGAAGTTAAGACGTGAGGATCATAAGTAGTTGACAACGGCAGTGTATATATGATTTTCTCTAGCACCAGGTTTGATAAAGTTCCCTAAACTCAGACAAATTATACAGGGTGTCTCTGAATGGATGGTGAAAATTGAGCAGGTGAATCCTGAGCCAAATTTAAGGCGAAAAATTCATATCCACAAATGCTTTGGCTTCGATCTACGGGATGTTAAAAACATTTTTTTTCGTTTTTTTTTTAAATTGAAACTTGCTTAAAATCTGTACTTAGTATATGTCGAGTGTTTCCATAAACGGAAATTTTCGCACTTTGATTTTATATACGGAGTGACGCGGATCGATGGGGCTTCAACTCTCATTAATTACATTTGTTTTTGTTAATGTTTTGAACAAATTTGTGAAATCTGCATTGAGTTTTCTCATTTTTCAACCTCGTGCGAAACTGCGCTTAAATCCGTGGTTCCGGTGATATTCGCGATAATAGTCAAAGGTGTTCACGTCCATCAATTTAAATAATAAAGTACCTCTTAATGAAGTTAACCGTGAATTATCGATTGCACTTGCTTCCTGTTTGACAACTATTGGCTGTAGGTGGCCTGAAAGTTCCAAAAAACAATGGTGTTTTAGCGGTGTTTGTAAAATCACAAAAGTGTTTTTAACACTCTGTAGATCGAAGCCAAAGCATTTTTGCATGTCTTTTTAGGAACTTTTCGTTTGAAATTTGCCTAAGCCCGTTAATTTGTTTACCATTTATTTAAAATCACCTTGTGCATATCACTAAGGTCGAACAAAGATGAAAAAATCATTTGACGGTTATTTCCATCGCAACTATAAATTAAACAATAACGCGGACGATTATGTTGCAGCTGATCGTTTCTTTACCTCGCTAAGTAAATAATTGGTCATATTCGTGTTATTATTAACCTTTTATTCGACTGTCTTGAAAAACCTAGAAAACTTACTCTAAGCTATCGAAAACCCTCAATGATGGTGTTTTCTTTTAATTAACGGGACAAGAAAGCCTTTAACCGGTTCCATACAGAGATGGCCGCTCGAGGAAACATTCTTGTCTGAAAATTGCAATAACTCCCAAGTTTGAAATTCACCAACTTGTCTTTTAAAAACTTTTCCTCAAAGTTGGTAAATTGTCGCTCCCAGAACACGAAATACGTTTTTAGAATTTTTGCGATATAAAATCAACTTGATGATTTTTCGAATTATCGATTGATGAAAGTGAGCAAAATCATTATTTATATCAGTGCGGTGCCACATAAATTCTCACAGAAGCTCCTGATCGAGATAGCGGTGAGAGATGTGGGAGGTCTGGAAAGGAGGAAAATAACAGAAAACGATGCGAATAAGGGACAAGCTTGGAACTGGAGGATGAGGAGTTGGAAGGATAAGAAAGACGTTATGGAGCGGTTAAACTAACAGAAGGTTCTAATTGTTTTCATACTTAAATTGACACTCGAAGAGATATAACCGTCTCAAGATTGCAATAACAGCTCCTCAGTACGCCATGTCAGCTTTTCCCTTAAAAACTTTTTCTTCAAGTTGGTAAATTGCCGTTTCGTGTAATAATTCTCCGTACCGTAAGTTTTAGATTTTTCTTTCTTTCACAGGACCGGATATTGTGCCCTGAGTAGTAAGCAGAAAAGCCAGAGTATTGATCCGTTTTACCTCTGGCAGGTGTCACGCATCGTCGCAATTATTTCTGTTTTGTTACTCCTGGGGTTTGGCTAAGACAGCCTTAATTTCATCAAAAAGGGCAAAAATCATTCTTGCCGAAAGGCAATACGAGAAACCTCCCTTCGTCGCCGGTTCATATTACAATACGAAGCGTTGCATCGGGAAACCAAAAAAAAAATAAAATAAAATTAAGGCCGCCTAATAACAGTTAACGTTAAGGGGGCAAAAACCCAGTCCTATATTATATTCATTCCGGTTCCTCCCTGGAGTTATTAGAGTTAGTCTCGCGTCTCTTTTCGGTCCCATTTCGTGCTCCAGAAATCCCAGGCATCCTATTAATTACAGACGAATTTTTTCCGAGTTTCGGCTCAATATACTTTCGAGGCTCATTGGATCATCCATTAACGATGAGACTAATTTTATATTTAATTTGTGACAGGACTTGATCGAATGCCGGCATCGAAAGTTGATTGCGTTCCCTCTTGCCGTTATGATTTATCCCGCATTGCATGTTATCTTAAACTTAACTTAAAGTAAAAAGAAAAAAAAAACATAAGCTGCGTGCAGTAATAGCAAATGTCACGATAGCTAAGATCCGTGAGAAATTTTCAGTCTCACGATACGCAAATTGACTCACGGGTTAATTCAACTTGACGATAAGAAATCGGAAGGTGGAAATACGATCTAAAACTTTATTGGAATGGAGGAGAAGGAACCACAATTGAAGGTGACACTCAAGTGTTCACGGGAAAGATAAAGAGATGAGAGCTCAAGTTTGTCTTATTGAAGAAGCGACAAAAAAATCGAGTGATAGTCAACTGCGCCTAATGCAACGTGATCCATTGGAACGTACGCGAGCGGGGAGAAACCGTCGATGCTAAATCGAGCGGGAACAGACGAAAGCCGTCTAACGTGAAGAGAAAAACGGGTTTTTGAGGAAGAAAGCGTTTAAGATTAGTTAAACGATAAAATAGAATACCAACGAAAAGAAAAAGAAAACGAAGCTGCCGGGTTGTTATTAAATATACAGTTGGAGACAAAGTATGGAATATCTTAAACCCATCGCGGTCTTATATCGAAATAGTTGACCATTAGATGGAAGGAAGATCATTAAACTGAAGGATATTCGAACCCTTTGTAAAACCGCCTTTAGACCATCAGACACCCCCACCGGACAAAGATGTCGGGCCTGCTTGGAGATGGAAGGAGGGCTCTTTGGACACCTTGTGTGACTATTTTTTTGTTTTTGTTATTCGTAGATAATAAATAAGTAATTAGAAATAAGTCTTTCAAAAAATAATAACTTTCCATATCTCCGAAACTGTCACCTTGCGGGCCCGTGTTTACTAAGACTTTTTTGCTTATTTTTGTACATACTGCTACCTCCTTAAATATTTTAAACAATTTTTTTAACGCCCTGTATATTTAACAATTCTATAAACAACTCGTTTCTACGACTATAAAAAAATACAAACAATAAATTATGCCGGACAAACGAATGGAATACTTCGTAAGATCCATTATAATCGATGCAAAACGTTAAACAAACTCGTATTTTGTGGCACATCCTTCCGAGTCGATAACAGCCCGACATCGACGGTGCACAGAATCGATTAAATTTTCACAAACGGAAATAGGAATCTTCACCCATTCTTCCTGCAAGATTTTCCACAACTCGTCCCGATTGGACACATTCCTGTCTCGAATTTTTCGTTTTAAGTGTACGCAGAAATGCTCAATCGGGTCGAGTTCCGGCTACCGAGACGGCCACTCTAATACGGGAAGGTTACTGTCATTCAGCAAATTTTTTATCAATCGTGGTGAATGTTTAGGGTCGTTGTCCTGCTGGAAACTCCAAAGTAAAGGCATATCTTCATCAGCAAATGACAGCATATGATCCTCAAGGGTGGTTTTTAATAAAACCGATCCGTAGCTTCCTCAATTTTGCCCGATGGTTCGACGCCGGATCGAGAAAAAAGTTCCAATGCCATTATGTCACCACTGTTGGTTTTTGATGGTTGGAATTTAACCTGGCTTCCACAGGTCGACGAACATACCTTTTCCAACCACAATTAAAAATGTTCATTTTAGTTTCGTCGCTGAAACGAACAGAACTCAACATTGAAGGTGACTAACGCAAATGTTCCAGAGCAACTTTAGTTCTAGCTCTTCTTAGGAATTAAGGGCTTCTCCACTGCAATCCTTCCTACTGATCTCATTTCGCTCAACCGACGACGTACAGTGCGATCCCTTATTTTGATGTCACTATTGTTAGTGATTTCTTGCTTTATGATCCTGGAGGACTTGCGGGGTTTGCAAATGATATTTTTTTAATCCGTCGATCGGTGCCAGCTTTCGTCTTTCTTGGACGTCCAGGTTTCAGACCATCTTGTACATCCCTATAAGTGCCAAATTTTCTTCAAATTTCGGAGAAGGACCCTCGGCTGAGCTTTGCAATATCTTTGCGGTTGCAGACATCATGCGACATTTGGCCTATCGAATTTCGAAAATCTTCTGAAGAATACTTTTCTTTGGCATACTTCGTACAAAATTGTCCAGATAATCGAACTAAATAACTAGTGCTGGTCCCACAAACATCACTACATAGCGTTCCATGAATTTATCCAACAAATGGATGATTTTTTGCATTTTTTTTTTATTTGAAGCCGAACACACAAACGATCACCAAGAAAATGTTGTTTCAAAAATATTCCATACATTTGTCCAAAATTTTATCTTCGAGATACGCCGAGGAACGAGATATTGAGACGTCACGAAGCAATGAACATCACCAGGAGACGAAAGGAATGGAAACGTTATACGAAGATTGAAATGGAAGAAGAGAAACTGGAATTAGTTTGCAAATAGAGGAGAAAGACAAACCCCGGAAGGAAGGGGCAGAAATTAATTTAAGAATCAGAAGAAGAAAATCTGCATAAGCGTTAACTGCAGAACACATCGTGCAAACGATTACTTGAGAAGACAAAAGTTTCTAACAAAATAACGAAATTCTACGTAATAATCGAGGAGAAAAAATCGAAACACAAACTTTAAAAAGCGGAAATAAAGGAAGTAAAGTGATAAAAAAACACTACTAAACTGAAGAAAACAGAGTTTATGGAGATTAAATGGTTCGTGTTATTCCAAAGGACAAACTACCAATACATTATCACGTACCAGCATTTTCCAAATATAACTCGTATTTTCACTGGCATAAATCTGAATTTTATAAAATAAACGTCCCTTTGTATTGTTTCAATGCGGACCCTGAAAAATTCAAATAAAACTTCCAATCTGGTGGCAGGGCCCCAAGAGTGAGTCAAATTTGATAAGGTCTTCGGAGAATTCATCAAATTTGTCAAAATATATTCCCCCCTCTTTTATGACGTAACTAGTTAATTAAATGGGATATCATGTACATTACCGTAATTTTTGGCCATTCGAGAGTGCTATTGTACCATCGTTTCTTGAGGTGTACACATGTTCGGGGTAATTATTGTTATGAAAGAAGATCTTTAAAGACCTTAACTGACTTTTTTCTCCTAGTTCTTCTCTTTTCCTTTTTTCCTTCCGAAGATCTATCAGTTTTCAAAATACACTTACCGAATCGATGAATAATTCAACAGAACGTTAAATGATTTTAGTAAGGTGTGAGAGAGAGAGAGGGAGAGAGAGAGAGAGATGAAGTAGTAAGTAAGTGAATTGGAAATAGACAATTAGAAATCAACACGAAATATAATAGAAAGAAGTGTTTATTGGCAATTTAACCTTAAATGAAATGTTAAATGCGAGATATCAGATGAAATTTGTGAAAACGTAAATGTTCATTATTGATTCGAATGTTTATTACATACGTAGGGACTTCGGACGCAAGTCTAATTGGTAATATAAATTTAGGTTCATGTTCCAACAAGAGCATAAAACTACCACAATTAGGCTATTAATTTTACGATAAGGAACGCTCGTGCCCACCTTATTGCAAGCTAAATGGGCACAAAGAATAGATAAAGGGTTTTGAATAGTTTTCTCAGGGACCAATGAAATCTGGCTGGAGGCTTGAAAAAAAGTTAGATTCATGAGACAATTTCACAGTAAAAAAGGAAATAATTAAAGTGATATACATTGGTCACTCCGTGAGTAATCAGTGTTCGTTACGCCGTAAATGCAGATTGATTACATCTTGGTAACAAACACCACCAAGGATGGCCTGAAACTTATCTTCCATTTTAGCCTCAAGTAGGGCATCTATTCTCTTTATAGAGTTCTTGACCTAAATTGAATGTAATTTTATTCTGCACTCTTTTGCAAGCATAATAAATATTCGTAAAACGAACGCCAAGAAAGGTCGGATATTTTTAAACTGCCCATAAAAGGCAAAAAAGGCATGTTGTGTTAATTATGATCGAAATCCGTGAAGTTCTACTTTACGACTCTGCGAAAGTAGAAGGGATTTATAGTTTCATGGGGTGATTTTGCGAATTAATTTGCATTTTGAATATGGATGTAAACAGGTGGAGGCACAAATTTTCGTAAAAATAAACCAGGAAGTTAAACTGTTGTAACACTTAAGCAGATCAGGGATATGAGTTTTAGAACCGTCGTACATAACTAACGTTAAGCGAAATGGGCGTAAACGCATTGTAAATATTTTATGGAAGCTTTGCAAACTCATATAAATTACTATAGACTTCCATAGTTTGTGCATGAGGTGGCTTTTCGGCATCGACCTCAAGTTCCGTATGTGTCTTTATTACGGAACCCCGTTGAAATGTAGTAATATTAATCGTCTTACCTTTCTCCATATATGTACACAATCATAAATCCAGCTTTAATATCTGAAAGCTTTTCAAGTCGGATGAAACGATTTCGCCTATATTGAAAACAAACAACGACAGACCCATAAAAGTAGAGAGACGTTGACAAGCGAAATCTCTCAGGAATACGCTCAAAATTAGTAAATATTCAACCCTCCAGAGAGCTTTTCAACGTCAAACGCTACCTTTATTTCCATTCTATGGAAGATTCTATAGCAGGCTTTATCCAGGCGGTCGCATATAGTTATGCATGCGAATGTCATGCTTATTCGCTATTTTTGGCTGCAATATGCTTAGTGAAGTGAACATTTTCCATTCTCATTCGGGGCGTATTTCTGTAACTCCGATACATCGCATAGCTTTGTGATTTTATCCCAAACACACGACAAAATCCACTTAGTCATGTCGGTTCGTGATAATCTAGGTTTCGTGTGTCCTGCCGAATGGCTGTTATCTAGTAATTTATATTGCGTCAGCTAAAAATAGGACAGGATATTGCTGCAGGATAAACCACTGCTAGGTAATTTGAAATATAATAAAAATTCTAAAAGACTTTTTTTGGAAAAATTTGCATGTAAATTCGATATTAGCTCTTTGTGACATGAAAACTTTTGTAGGTCTCCAAATCTCTAACAATTCAAAGCGTCTAGTTGTTTTCTTTGGGCCAAATTAAATATATTTGTTAAGCCTGCTGGTTTTACTGTTTTCATGTTTCGAAGCGAATTTTTAAAGTCGAATACTAATATTACGGGCCGGGAACGACCCTTCGATACATGCACAAAATTGCAATTTCACATTGGCTTTTCTGTCCTACGAAAGTCAATTCACGGGAGAGAGTCTATCCACCCATTTAATTTACATTATAACAAAGTTGATGTTAATGGCTGTTGAAAAGTTACTTCTACAGATAATGAATATTACCATTGTCTTCCATGAACTTTTTGCATAAATGTTGCGGCAAATTCGTCTCTATGTTGATCTTTATGGATTTTGAAAATGGTGAGGAAAACAAACTTAATGAAATTGAGATCAATGTGGCGGCTCAGGTGATGAGTTATAATTCCTTTTGAAAATTTCTAATTTCCGAGTTGAACAGCATCATTAACTCTGAGTTTAGTAAATGTGAAAAAACTCTGTACTGTAGAGCGATGAACTGAAGATACTTTAAGGCTCGTTATTTTATAGATTTTTTTTTATATTCAAAATGCAGCGTTTACAGCGCAAATTATATTGCGTCTTGTGTCGCAACTGAATGATTTAAACTCGGACTATAAACATAGTTGATGCATAATTTCACAGAAATCTAGTTTTAAACAAATTTCAAGTTCGACGGCGCATAATAATTATTTTCCTCATCACACTGGCAAGGAATAAAATGCAGAGAAAATTAAACACCTTCCAGTTTTACTAAAGCCGACAGCGATAAGAAGGCACCTATAATTGGTTATATGTTATTTTCATCACGGGTGGCCATAAATATATCCGCATGAAGATAAATTAAACGTTATGGGGCAATTTAATTTAATTAAATTATTCTAATAGTTTTTGACTTAATGTTCTCGAGCAATCGAAGATCGCTCGACAAGCGATTCGCGAGTTCGATTTTAAAAGTCAATCGCTCGCAATTCGAATTGCGTTTTCGACTTTCCGCAAAACTGTTCTCAAATCTAATTTGAGCGTTCTCGACTGATCGAAAAAGTTTGGCAGTGCAATGTAGTGGGTATAGGCGTCAACCAGGAATTTGGCACTTCCGCGCTTGATCCTCGATTAAAAGTTGCTCGCTCGAGATTCGATAGACCACACTGTCAAAATCTAAGCTCTAACATCACACATCATTGATGGAGTGATCGCAAACCCCATTAAGAGCCGTGAGTCGGAAGCGTTTGAAAATATGCAATTCACAGTGATAGAGACGTTTTGGGAAGCGAAAAATTTGAACATTAATCTTGTGTTATTATTATGTTGTACTATTAAGGTGTAAATAATAAATAATAAAAAAACGTAATTTTTTTCCTCACCCTGTAAGAGCCCTCAAAACTAGAAAAACGTGAAAACTGAAAGAGTTCGTGAAACAAGCGGAGAATTCGATTTTGGACATATGGACGATCGGTGGTTCATCGCAAGCAAATTGGGACAGGAGGCTTGCCCCTTACCATCGTGGATAGTAACCTCTAGACACCTCCAAGATGCCGGAGTTAATAAAATTTGTTTTCCATTATTAATAATAATTATAGCTGATTTTCATGAAACTTGCTCTGTTTGTTAGCAGCGACGAAGGGCTCCCCTGCGTGAAACTTGATTTATAAAATAATAAATCCAGAGGCTTTGCAGAGAGTTGCTTTATTTTACGTTAATCGCAAAAATCACCGAACGCCACTGGTTTTTGTGAGTCTGGTCCTTTTGCCAGAATAATGAATACGAATTACAACATACATAACCCTTAATTTCTTTAAAAAAAAATTTTTTTGGGGCATCACTACAGGAAAAGGACAGTTTTTCTTAGAAAAAAAAACAATTAAATTGCTACGTTTCCATGCAAGTTGGAAAGGTTTTAACGACGAATTCACCTTTGGAACTCGTGTGAAAGTCCACGTTGATTGTTAAATTGTGTTCACGGTGATTTTGAAGCGTTTGATGCGAAATTCGAAAAATAGAAACCGATGATGTGCTCAATTTATGATTGATCACAGTCCTGCCACCGCCCTAAAAGTTGTTTATTTCAAAACTTTGATATGAACCGAGTAGTAAACTTTACTCGATGCCATGCAAACACAGGCCTGAGTTACGTGGATTTTCAGCTGCTTTACTGATTACACGGAAAACTGATATTCACAATCACCCGGAATCGTTCCATTTGCAAGTGTTTCTATACTATTTCAATCCCGATACGACGCTGAACACTGGCTAATTCTCTTGTCAGGGGAACGAAATTGAAATCGAGCGAATGGGTTTACGAAACCAAGTAAATAACTGAGTATTACATGGCAAAAATGTCCAATCAAGGGAAAAAAGTAGCGAGATATTTCCCGCTCAACTAATAAAACGGCGGTTGCTAATATTGGGTGTGTGATTTATAATTGAATGCAATTCATTCACTCTAATTCATTTCGTTCAATTAATTAAGTTTATTATTGATATAAATCTAACACGTCTATTCAGTATTATGAAAAATTCTACAGGATCCTTTCTCGAATTATACAGGGCGTCCAACGAATAGGGGCCACTATCTGTGTCTCGGGAGGAAGAAGTTGAATCTCGGACATCACACTAAGGCGGGGGTGATTTAGTGATTAAAAATATTTTCACGAAAATACCACTTCCGGTTGTACCGGAAATGGATGTCAACTCGCTTATTTTAAACGGAACACCCTATATATTATAACAAATTTCGATCCTGTGGAACATAACGACTGTTTCTCGCGTATAGTGTTCTACACCTGATTTTTACAGTTTTCGAGAACAATTTATTGTAAATAACGCCTAGAGTCACTAGGTGGCGCTGCTCGCCGGAATTTAAGTATGGCGGCACTCGTACATCATTAAGTTATTTCGTAACATTAAGCGTTTTCAAGCAACAAACGGATTACTTAACGTTGCATGTTATAATAACGACCACATTATTTATAATAATACTTGATTTGTAGCAGTTTACAACGGCCGTACAAAGAAAAATTAAATAAGTTACTGAAAATGTCCCGCAAGGACACACGCCTCAGCCCTTTTTCCCGTGTTATCGCGTGCTCTTTGAAAAATTCCCGGAATACTCCTAATAGTGTTACAAGAAGCTCTTACGCGATTTCTCAGATCTTCCACACTGCCAACTGGAGTGCTGTAAACCAGAGTTCTAAGACGGCCCGATAGGAAAAAATCCAAACCGTTTAAATCGGGAGACGGAGGTGGCCACGGTTGCGGTCCACCACGACCTGTTCATTCAAAATCCGTCCAAAATTTAAGAGATCTTTCTTTCAACAAAAAGAACTAGAATTAAGCAGACGATTTTTGTTTTTCGAAAAAGCCGCGACCTTACGTATTTTTCACAAAAAACAATCGGAGTCGTGGCCTTGGGGGCGCCACTGCTTGCACTACAAAATTCCTTTTTTCTTTTAAAGGATGTGTTTCTACGCTTAGCTTACGCCCGCCAAGGTTGATTAAAAAGTTTGAAGCAGGTCCGGACTTGTTAAAAAAATATAGCAAATTTTAACACCCCGTATTTCAGACAAAGCGAAAACTGACCTAGGTTCATACGAACTTTTTTTCTCAAAATCACTCATAGAATCGAATTTGCGACATACTATCCCGAAACACCCTGTATATTAGCAACAATGGCGTTGCGATTTAACTGGTATAACGTGTACAAAACATATTTACCTCTCGGTGGTCACATGGGATTTGAGGAATTCCGAAAGTCGCTGCATGTAAATTTCACATATATCTTTCATAATGCAAGTGAAAATTTGCTTGCAAATTTCCATTTTCCGCATCTAATGCCCGTTTTGTAATTTCTACGTCGTTGGTATTAATTTCTGTTGTATTGTTTCTAACCTTTTCCTCGGTGACAACCATAAAGCGATTACATACATAAAGCAGATTTGTACATTATATATATATAAAGTAACAAGTTTCGATGTTTCGAATACGTTTTCAACTCCTTCAGGGCATATCGCATCATATTTGACTGTCAATTCCATAGTGAAGGGAATTTTTTTCTTCCAGATTTGATTGCGGCTCAGGAATCGGGGTGGTCAGATCTGATGAAACCGTACTCCTCAATCAGTGGAATCACGTTACACTTTACAGACATCGATGGGATGCCTGGCTGCAACTCAATAATGGCAAACGCGTGCAGGGGAGGAGCAAAGGCCTATTTTCTAGGTAAGTAAAACATTAATCGAAGCTGAAACTAATCTGTTTAAAAAGCTTTACTGACATGAAAATGGAAAGCAAGTTTCCTTTATATAAGCTTCATGTTGTTATAAGCAAAAATGTGCTGAATACCCTTGGAAACTTGAGTCGAAACCAAATAGCTTGTTCGGGTATCGAATTCGATTAATATTTAATTACGTGGGGCTCTATCTAGAGTCGATATCGAGTGACAATTCATCAGATGTATTTACGACCTTTTCGACCGTACAAAGGGATTTTTGACTGTCCACAAATGATTTTCAAGGTGTTTGTCTTGCACGGATCACCTCAGATAAATAGCTCTATATTTTCCCAGAAAAGAGTACCTATGGCGTTCTAATGGCCTCTGTTTGCCTTTCCAGGATAACCTTCAGAGAACCCCTATTTATCGGAGGTCCGGGGAATACGACGGGCCTAGATGAAAAATTGCCCGTGACAAAGGGTCTAAAAGGCTGCATACGTCACTTGGAAGTCAACGATCATGTTTACAAATTCGCATTGGACCCTAGCGGCGAGGCCATCAAGGGCTATGGCATAGGTATGTTGCTTCGAGGGAAATTCCTCTTATTTCATATTCTCTATGAAGCGTTGAAAAGTGTGAATTTTAATTTAAAAATTTCTCTGAAACAGAAGCGAAATTGCCAACACATTTCACTTTGCGGTAATTATTCGAATCATTAATAATTCAAATGGGAGTTTTACACATTTTGCTCCGTAGTACGTTTTAATGGCAGTATAACCGAGTGTAGGTAATTCCCGGGAGTGAAATACTCGGTTTCCTAACTACTGCATGTTTTATAATTACCCAATTTCTGTGATGAGGGCGGTAATTAAAATTTATTTGGATTAATATTTTACCAAATCCGGCGTGTATATGGTTACGCACCTTCTCCGACCTGAGCCCCAACACGTAGATTTCGGACCTTCCAGGGGAAGGTAGGGGGGTCCTGAAAATAGAAAATATTTTATAAAATTTCTCCATAGAGTTTGAAGATATATAACAATTTTATGTTAATATTCGTAAAATCGACGAAGTATAACATTCTTATCATTTGAGGAGAACATGACCATTTTCCAAAACCAAACAGATCCAGAGAACAGTTCTTCCCCTAGCTACCTTAAAAATGTCATTGTTGGGCGCGTTGAGTACCTACGAAATGCATTTTCTCTAAAATAGTTGAATAACGCGTTAGAAATGACACGTACGCAGCTCATTTTTTACCTAGGGAGCTAATGAACAAGTCGGCCACACTGCCGCCGTCCTAACGACTGCTAAATGAAACGTCATCGCTCAAGTTATTATTCAAAATACGTTCAATTTCTTGATTCAAGCTTGGGCTTCAATGCTTCAGAACTTCGTATGCTTCACATACTCTAAAACGTCACTCTATGTTATGCTTTTAAGCCACAGGGCGCTCTAAACCAGCGTCGGCGAGAGCCGAATTTTCTCATCAACGGTCTTTGGAGAATCAAATCTCATGATGGGCGGCCGTTGCCCATCTGACGACCAAAATGCTTCAGATTCAAAACACATGGAAAGTTCGCTTGGCAAAATGCCTGAAAAGGTTCGTGATAACTTCTGGTCTGACCTCTCGCCCCCCACACCCGGTCAAAACATCGGAAGCAGCAACTCTAGCTACGTTAGCGTACTTTCGAATGATAAGAACGAGCCAGAAATAACTAACGAAGTTGTATAGAGCTCTGACTTTTTCAGGTTTTAATGGAATTAGTCTAATCTAATTAAATTAAGGTGCTGTGGTTGAATGAATTTTCTATGATAAAAATACAAGGTGTTCGCCAGAGCGGTTGGAAGTTTTCAGCGGGACACCGATGGGGTTTTTTTTTAATCTACCGGGTGGTTCATTTAACCTGAAAAAAACGTTCCGAAAATTACGAATCGGATTGGAAAAAAATCCAAATGAGGTTTATTCATTGCGTAGGGCCCCATTCAGCGACACCAACTGCGACGCTTCAACCTTAGCGCCTCGGAGATGGGGGGGGGGTGGTGACTTTGAAACCTCAAAGGGCAACCCCAATTTTCTCTATCAAAATTACGTGGGGTTTCCCTGAAATTGTTTTCCGATTCATGACAGATGGCGCTGGAACAACGAGAAATACGTTTTATCTTAATTCCGGAAGAACGTATCACATCTTCTGGTTTTTGAACGGGAACTTCTCATTTAAAAATTTATTCCAATGAACGCGACGAATCAGACATTAAATTGACGACGAAGCGCACATTCAAAATGTCCACCATCTTCATCAGCACATTTTCGTCGAGCGGAGCAAGATCGGGCGGTAGTGCCGGCCAATGAACGTATTCACTACACCCGATCCGTCAATTGGGATATTCGTGATCTAAAGTTTCTCGGGAAGCTAAGGTCCAATGAGCTGGGCAATCATTATGCTGAACCCGTACCAAACGACGATTAATGTCTTCCGATAATAGAGGCAAATCTTCATTCAAGGAGTTCTGACGCTTTATTTCATTCGATGACCAATCCGTGAAATGTGGACCAATTAATTTACAGTCAAGTATCCCAAATCAAACGTTCACAGACCGCGGTCATTGATCAAGCTCTTGTGTCCAGTGGAAATTTTCCATAGATCAGTAAGACGTATTTCTCGAAATTAGTTGTCCATGATTCGTGAAGTCCGTAAAAAGGACAAATTGGAAAAAAAATTATTTTCGTTTACATTTTGCAACGTCCATTCACAAAATTGCATACGAGGGCCATAATCATTTTGGCTCGCTACTTGGTGTAACGAAATGTGGTAAAGATAATATTTAAAATTGTGCAGAACTCTCAATACAGTTGCCCGCGATATCCCCGAATCTAACGATAATCTCCTGGTACTTACATGTGGATTTACATTTACAGTGGCTAGAATAGCAATTTCGTTGTTTTCATGAGTAACTGTCTTCGAGCTTTTTTTTAATTGGAGGTTTAACATAGTCAGTTTCTTTAAAAACCTTTACGATGCGGTAAAATGTGGAAAAGGGCGGCGATTCCCTGCTAAGACAGCGATTTCTATAAGTTTCAACCGTGGCCCGACAATCCAAAGACGCCCCGTACACAGGAACCATATCAATCATTACATTATCAGACGATGCATTCGTGGCGAAAACTAGAATAACGTAAGTTGCGATACTTTTCTCCGGATTCAGGTTAAAACACATTTTTCTGACTACGGCCCTGTTCGCCTCGAATCGGAAAAAAAATCAGACAGACCCCACGCAATTTTCGCCGTTAAATTCGAATCTGCAATAAAAAATGGGGGTTGCCGTGTAAGATTTAGAAGTTACCCCCGCCTCACCCCCGGGTGGTAGGATTTGGTGTCGTTAAATAACTCCCTTTGCGGCAAACAAATATCACTGGGAAATTTTACGATCCGATTCGTAACTTTCAATATATTAGGATTTGTCAGGCTAAACGGACCACCCGGTACATAACCACATTTGTTCTTATATAATACAAAGTCTCGTAGTTTTTAAGCAACCAGCCAAGGGGGGAGAGTAGGGACGACAGCGTGGTAAAGGCAAGTCAAGGCGTGACAAATGGAGGGTCTCATGTGAACGATGAAATTGATTAATACTAACGTTTTTAAAAATAGGACTAACAGTATAAGTTTTAATGTGATTAATTTCAATTTTAATTTAATTTTAAATTTGATTTTAATTTAATTTTAAATTTAATTTAATTTTAAATTTAATTTAATTTTAAATTTAATTTAATTTTAAATTTAATTTAATTTTAAATTTAATTTAATTTTAAATTTAATTTAATTTTAAATTTAATTTAATTTTAAATTTAATTTAATGTCGCTTAGTTTCTTGTTGTGTGTAATATTTCCGTTTATTTTTACTTTTATTAAGCATAATTCCCTCACGTCACACATTATTTAAAATTGTGTACAACATTGAAATTTTGAAGATTATTTGAATTTTTCGAGTTAACGCCGCATTGGAGAAAATTTTGTTTAATGGAAAAATAAAATGGAAACGCACTATTTTAACACATTAATTTGTCTACGTAGTTGTTTGTAATAATAATTTGTTCTTAATTTTTGCTACATTTTGCCAATACGCATATTAAGACTATTTTTAAAAACATTTGCCAAATCGGGGAGTATTTAATACTAAAGAAGTTGACCTCATCGTATCGACTCATCAAGAATTATTCCATATGAAAATCGAGGAGTTGCGATAGTTCAAAAATGATGAGACTCTGTATAATGACAAATGTGGCTGTATAGACTCAAAATGATCCCATCTACCTCCCGTTGAAAATTTTCTCCCACTCCACCAAACATCTCCTATCCTCAGTGATTGAAATTTAAAATCATTTAGCAGCTGAACGAATAGAGTTATCAGGGATTCGGACTCGGAATCGGCAAGTGAGCAATCAGGAAGCACACGTGAGATCAAAATCTTCCTCGTACCGCCTTCAGTGTGAGTCCCCGCTCCTCTTGAAAATAAGACTCGAAATTGGGGGTCTTAATCTGGACAGTCGTAGGGTTTTCAGGGGTGAAATCTAACGTTTCGGAGCACGTGGGAACACGACCAACCCTAAGGAACCGAGATGTAAACAGGCGGAAATTGGTAATTTCGACATTTGTGCCGACAGAAATTCCCGCACTGTTTAGCCAACAGGGCTTTAGGGCCCCCGTGGACTCACTATCTCGGTGGTCAGGAGCTAAAATTGAACGTTTAGAGGCAAATGGGAACTCGACCATCCCTGGGTAGCAGGGATGTAAACCGGGCGTGACATTGTTAGTGTCAACCGGAAGAAAATACTTCAAGTGAAACACGGGAATCGGGTTCGTTTTGTATCTTTATACAGGGTGTCTCAAACTTAATGCCTTCACAGCTATTGGACGGAAGTAAACAGTAACATGAATTGAAGTTGTACACGAACAGGATCACTTCTAAAATGTTGGAGTAACGAGTTATGACGTCATTAGTTATATTTTTTTTTTCAGAAAAATTCCCAAATTCTAACAAAATAATATTTGTTAAAAATATTGTTTCTCATGTGTTCTCGTTTAAAAAGCAAAAGGGGCTTCGGAATTATTTATTATTATTATATTATTATTATTATTTATTATTATTATTTATTATTATTATTATTATTATTATTATTATTATTTATTATTTTTATCATAAACATATTTAGTTTAACATATTTTCAATATGACTTCTCCCTTATGCAAGGCCCATTTGGAGCCTTTGCCCAAGTTCCGTCTCACTGGTTTTTCTTAAATTTCTTGCGCCAACCCATTGCGAGCAGTTCTTATTTTCTCCTTTAAATATTCCAAATTCCTTGTAGAGCTTTTATAAACTTTATTTTTAATAAATCCCCGCAAGAAAAAGTCCATTGGAATCAAGTCAGAGGGTCTTTTCTGGCCGTTGCACAAGTTCGCTAATGTCAATCCAGTTTTGCCCGAATTCCGTACCTAAGTATTGCTCCGCGATACGGACTTTCCGAGATGGAGCACCATCGTATTAAAATTAAAGGAGAATCCTTAAATGTGGAGAAACATTTTCGAGGAGGACTAGAAGTTGCTCTTGGAGACAATTCAAATATGTCCAACATGTATTCATGAAAGTAAGGATCTTCATGTTAGATGTTCGGCAATGATACCACATCATCTGGTGATTCTAAACTGACGTTGGTTTTGAATTTCATTAAGAAAGCGTGAATTCTCAATGGTCCTAAATTCTCATTACGTCTATCTGGAAACTCGTTGCTAAAAAAACGATTTTCATGGGTCCAAAAATTTTCTGGAACAGGTTGCGGTCAACTACATCATTCATAATTACTTGAGCGATAAAATTAACTCGTTCATCCAGATTTTCCAATGTTGAATTTTCAAGTCGTGATATTTGCCCACCTTCAGAATCCTTCGAATACCTGACTTACCAATGTTCAATCCGTTACTTACTTGACTTAATGTATTGCGCAGATTTTGCTTAAATTATTGTAATATTGCTCTTGTATTGTTTTCGTTCGGAGCTCTTCATTGTGTTGCTCTCTCTCCCTCTCCCTCCCTCTCCCTCTCTCAATTTTAGAAAATCCTCTAAGGTTCCAACGACAAATCCTCTATTGAGTCTAGCTCAACAACATTTATTGTAAATTTAACTAATTGTATTAGAATTTTGTCGACTATCTATTACTTACAATTTCGGGACACTTGAGCTTTGCCAGCATTTTTTCTTTCATACTGTTGAGACTCGAAATATGGATTTCATTCATTGCATGGGCAAAAGGAACGAATTCGAATATTAAGAGCCATTGGTCGTCCCATGAAAGCTTTGGGGTCGTTGACTCTCGAAAAACTACCACCAACGGAGGGGCATGTATACGAGCTTTTAACGTTACATATCAAGAACTGAACAAACTGAAATAAATTATTTAAAAATCTAATCGATATCTCAATAAAGAAGGAAATTCCGATTTTTGTTTACGCGAGCAACACGTGTTAAAGTGAGTTTTCCAATGGTCCCTAAAATTATGATCATAAAACCTTGGACACCCTGCACCGTTCATTCTGTTTTCTTAGGTTTAAATTGCTTGTCATGTCCAAGATTATCTGAAATATACTTAATATAATGAGTTCATCTTAACTTTGAATCAATTTCTTAACTTCGATGGAAAGTCCAAAGTTAAAATAATTTCCTTAATTATACCTGAGGAAACCTTAAGTAATTACATGCTTATATTTCAAAGGAATAACTGCGTATTCATATTTAATATGGACTTTTTCATATATAAAGTTTAATTTACATTACAGTTTAGCAGTGAGAGACTTTTTGAACGAAAATTTTCATAAAAGGTGAATAAGACGTGGGGGATTTGTACCGTGGACTCCGAGATCCCCAGATTTAAATCCCATGGACTTTTTCTTTTCTGGATACCTGAAAGCTCTAGTTTACGAAACACCCGCAAATAACGTGGAAAAGCTTCGGCAAAGAATCATTGACAACTGCGAGTTAATTAAACAGAAGGCGGAGTTGCATCCTAAAATTCGTAGGAATTTTTAATTCATGTTTAGACCTAAAGGGGGAGCACTTTGAGATGTTTTTATGAAATTAAATTTTCGTTAAAGTAAATAATAATGATAGTAATAATGATCGGTAATAATATTTTGTACAATTGAGTATAATCCATTAATAAACTATTATTTTGGCGTTACATGACTCTTGGCATGTACCATTTAAAATCCATATTACTCGAGAAGGGGGCCTTATTTCGAAGTCGACCAAGAGCACCTTTTTAACTTAGGAAATTATGCTTCTGCAATTCATGCAGTCGAAATGTAAGAAGAGTTTCAAGCAAAAAAGTTAGGGCCCAAAATACCCTAAGCCGGCCCTGTTTAACACACATTAAAAAAAGTATTTTTAAATTTCGTTTGAATTTTCTAATTTCCCATAAAAATCTGAGTTAACAGTTGAAATTTCACGACTTCATCTCGAACCGTTTCGAATATATCAATAAAGAAAACATCTTTAGGGTTCACTTTTTAAGAGGGCCCGCCTTTTGAAAGGGCCTAGCTCCCTTAGGGTCCACGTGCCGACCTACGTTGATATGAGGTTTTCTGCCTGTTTTTTGCTGTACTGTCACCCCCTGAAATATTTACCCGTAATTTCCGGACGCCCTGTATGTACAATTATACAGGGTTGCTCATAAGTGCGTCAAAGTGCGATATATCAGTAAATATAAGTTTTAGAAGGAAATTTGTCTTAGTAAAGTTTTTGGGGAATAATATACGCACTAATGAGCAACCCTGTATTTAGAAAGTAGTGTTTGATACCCATAGATGGGGCATGTAGATCAAGTAACTTGCCATATAAAATCATTTTTATGAAACCCGGAAGGTTTGTCAACGTTCTTAAATCGTTTTATTTGTTATAAAAATATTTCTCCTGTTAAATTTAACAGGGCTTTAGTCTACAAGCCGTTAGGGCCATATTATCAACGTAAAACTTTATTTTATCGTCGACCTAATTGATTTGGCTTCATATCCTACAAGGGTGCAAAGCTTAACTTGAGTCCCTGTCCAGTTACGTCACTGTAAAAAATGTATAAGTTTTGTCACATGAACCGTTGAGGTACTGAAGCGATTCAAAAATTGTTGTATGGGGAGTGAATCAGTCTTCCTCCTCAAAACGTTGAGTCACGTGGAAAAGTTCGATTCGACCGCAAAGTTCTAAAGTTAATGACAGTAAAATAGTTTCGTTCCCCCTGTATGATGTGTATGGAATCGTCTTAGCGACGAATCTGAGAAGCAAGCAGTGATTGTAGAACACTTTCGGTTTGGGGAATCAAGTTCTTCTCGATCATCTCAATTCCGACATGGCCCGATATCGATAATCGAACGTGTACAATACGTCCACGCGTAGTGTACGGCACAGACAATTCTGCGGAACATGAGTGTTTCGACTTCCTTCAAGATCTCATAAAGTTTTTCAGCGTTGCTCAAACATCGTTCAAAACCAGCAACAGCGCCCGATAATATATCCTCGGAATTAGCCAAATCTGCTTTAGTGATTTCAGTAATCTATTGGTTCATTAGAGCGTTAATTCAGATAGGACTTATTCAGTGCAGTCAGCCCCAATTTCAACATTATGTTATCCGAATTTATGGAAGATTATCGATATAGTTTAGCTTAATGTCTCGCTTATCCGACGAAATATTCGGACACAGAATTATGGGGATTATCAAACTTTTTACATGTAGGGCAAATCTCCCTCCCCTCTCCCCTCCCCCTCCCAATCCCCTCCCCTCCCATCTCCCTCCCCCCTCCCCCTCCCAGAAAGTCGAGCCGACAGTGTTCGAGTCGATTCCTTTTGTTGCTGGTTAATTTAGGACAGAAAGTCGCCGACCCGGCCATATTTATGCAAATCCAGTCGATGAACGTATTCCTTAGAAAATTACGAAGTTTCAGCTGAAGACCGTTTCTCTCGCCAGATGCAGCGATGCGCCACACCGCACGCTTACGGGAATCTACAGGGTGAAATTTTTTCCGCGGTCCCCCCCCCCCCCCCACCAACACAAACAATTTCCGCACTTCTACGTTTGCACGCCGTTGTCGGCCCGAAGGGGGCCTGAATGATAGTTCCCCAAATATGTTTGCATACTTAATTGGTCATATAATTCTGGTTTTAACTTTGACAACCTCTACCAAGTCCTCGCACACATGCACAATTCGAACCTGTTTAAACAGAGATAATAAACTCCCAAATATTTACGCAATTCACCGCAGCCCCCCTGTAAACCGAATTTGCCCGAAGACGGAATAGGAAGTGGGGGTTTTTGTTATTATTCTCGCCCTGTTTGCCCCCGACGACCGCAAATAGAGGTCCAGGACCACCTGACATAAATTGCCTGCCATTCATATGGGTCTGTAGCATATCCGGGATAATTTGAATTCTCGAATGCGAATGTGCCTATTGTGATTGAGCACAATTAGCTTAAACGATTTCATGTTTTTCGTTAATCTAAAATTCATCTAATAAACGTCGAAGAGTTCCCATGTATGACAGGGAGCGACGCCATATATGCGAATCAAACGCACGGACGTGCATACAGGAGCGAACGTTTATTAGATTATAATATATATATCTATTTTAAACGAACATTGTCGGTTTTCCTTTCCACCTCAATCCATACATTTTATCCAGCTTAAATCAATAAATGGCTACCCTCATTATACAATGTTAAAAGTGAAACCAAACCTGCTTTAACATACTGCAGCACTAATAAAGCAGCTCGGTTAAATTCTGCGAAAGTATTTCATTGTTGTCAGGTTTGTGGTAAGTGTGGGAATAGCAATACGATTTCCATGAATCAGCGTATTGTTATTGGCCTTTGCCGTTTTAAATGGAGGTTTAACTGAAATTCGAACGTATTTTTGTAAGGGCAGTTGAGCGATGGCAATAAGATAGTGATAAAACGGGACGCGAGGTGGCGACACGCGCCTAAGCAGCAGATGAAGAAAGGTGCGTCATACGTTATCAAGTTATGAGGGCGAGAGGCAGTGGCGAGGACTGTTTAATCAGACGTCGACTTTCCCCACGGGAAATTTCTAAGATTGGTTTATGCCACTCATTCGTGCAAATTGAAGAGCGAAGACTGCAACTTCCAATAATTTACCATAAATACCACTTTCCTCAGGGTGAAAATACACTCCACGAAATTGTCTAGACACTTCCATTTCAGGCTTAAGGTTTTCTCAACGCACTCAAAGGTAATTTTTACTATGTTCATAAAGACACAACTACTTCAACGCAGTTTCAACCTATTAGTGGACAACTTGCGCATTTTCTCCTTAATGTTCGCCCCTGGAGCCAAAAACTAGAATCTCTGACTTCACCACTGGTTTTTTGTGTTTTCCTGCAGCCAAACCAATCCATACGTTCTAATTTTGTACCTTCAAGTCGGTATAGTGTTTATTAGCCATTTGACAAGAGACAAAATGATCAGGGAAGCGCCCCTTCTGGAAGGGGGCGTGAGCCCAATTCAGGCAGCCGTGGAAATGCTGCTCAAAGCGAGATGTCACGACCTTAAGCGCGGTATCGGGAAAAGGGAGAAGTGGCGGAAAGGCACCGGGGTCGTGGTCGCATCACAACCCCTGTACAAGACCGTTTTCTCCATATAAACGCTCGAAGAGGGATTAATGTAGTGGCATCAGAACTGTAGGGTTGTAAAACCAAGCCGCAGTTTAGTTAACCATCGACGTGTTCTTGACTGGATGTGTCGGTTCTTTCCATTTTACAACGCCGCGCCCCCATCCCCCTGGAAGACTATTAGAGTGACTATCCTCTGGCGGCCAGATGTGGCCGAGAGGGGCTGAGAAACCCAGGTAGTACTTAAGTTGGTCGCTAAAAGGAAGGCAGGGCAGTCCCAAATAGACGAACTGAGATGAGACAGGCCTCGGTCCTCTTGCTCTTCCTTCCATCGTTCATCAATTTTAGTTAACAAACGCACGCCTACAGCTTCCATTCCTTGAACCGTGATTCCTTTCGCAGATACAACCACCGCCGCACATCTACTCTGGCATTGGAATTTGAAATCACACTGAATTCCGATTCTACAGAACTGTCGGTTACGTCAGTGCAACTACATGGTGTTGAAGTCTTGGTTGATACTGTACGCGAAAACAACCTGCGTAACCGTCCACCTTTAAGGGTCCGACCCTTACCGGGCGAAAATCCAGAACTGCGACCATCGGAACCTATTGTTGTTCCATATGGAGCTGCAGTGGACATGCGTGATAATGCCAGAATACACGTGCAGAGTTGTCTGGAGAACATCAATATCGATGTGTTAAGATGGCCAGCATGGTTTCCGGATCTAAACTCTATCGAGCACATACGGGATGTGCATCAAAAAAGGGTCCCTCGTGGGGATGGGCCAAGAGATGGTGGCGCAACTCTTTTCTAAGGCTTTGAGGGGCACGAAGTGAGATGCCCCAGATCGACATCGATTCGGAACAGTTTTAAACGATCCAGGAAGACATGCAAGTTGCTGAAGTCTCGATGTCGGTTTTAGTTTTGTCCAAATTTACACTTAGGAGTATTTTTTTGTTTTTTTTTAGTAATTTGTGCTTTCGTTGCGTTGTTTTGAAAATCTATTTTACATGGGCGTACCGAAAAACATAAAATTGAAAATAAAATGCAATTTACAAGCGAATTTTTAAAATATTCCTTGTCATTGCTGATGTGCGTGCCAGAAGATGAAAAATCATATACCGTGCGTTATTAAATTACGAGAACTTCTATTTGAGCCTTCTAATAATAATTCAAAAATTGTTTCCCTACGTCAGATTTTGCACATTTAATTATGCAGTTTGCATAAAAATTTCAAAAAATATTACGTACACGGCATAATTAACGGGTGCGTCTGCCCAGCTCTCGCGCAGAAGTGAATTAAATAAATGAATTTTTTTCATGATTTTAGACTGTGCTGCGATACTTATCCGAAACGGCGTTTATGGATTGGTCGACGTATTTGTTGTAAACGTTCTCGTTTCCATTAAACCTTAAATAGGGCTGCGCTTTGTTTGTAGTGAAAACAACCTTTTGTCCAGTTCTCCATGAAACGAACGTATGTTCAACTATAATTTTTAAGAACTTACGACCATTCTTAGGCACTATGCCAGAAAACGGTTATAGCTTCATAGCCTGGCAGAATAATTTTGTTTGCTTTTCTCAAGTTATTATTCGCTTTGTCAGTGAAAAATTGACTAAACTTCTACTTTTCTTGGTAGCACGAAGTTTATATTTAGTTATCCGATGAAAGCAATAGATTTTACTGAAATTTTAGGGAGTTTTTGGACCGTGCCTAAGAGCTTTGACCCCTCTTCACCCGGGATTTAGACAAAAAATTACGTTTCTTAATCACTTAGTTCACCCACCTGAGATCTTCACATTTCAATCAAACCTTAGAGAAGTTCATGCTTGTACACATGTGGCATTCGATTTTTAGCAAAATCGCTTAAACGCGTCAATTTTTATTTCACCCCGTACACTTCTTTGTGGTATTCTGTCGCTCCTGGAGGACACAAGAACGAAGAACTACATCCGCGAAATACACTAGAGAACAACAAGACATAGCGAAGAAAGCAGCAAAGTTTCCCTGCTGCAACGGTCTAGATCCACCATATTTGATTAAAGGCAACAGGCCCAAAGAGATCTAGAGGGAAATATTAGAAGCTGCGATGCTTTCGTATGCCGAAACGATTATGCCCTTAAACTGAATCCATCAGCACTGATCCAAGACATACCGCGTGAGTAGGGAAACAGTGGTTCATCAGAAATAACTTTGGAGGGTTGCCCTGTGAACGGGGCGAGTTTGCGTTCGCCTGCTGTCTCACCCCAGACCCGGGGGGCACGGTTGGTTGGCAGCGCCGAGGTGACCTCTATCTGTTATGTGTAGATTTTATTTTGTCCGAAGGACACAGCTGATTTGGCGCTGAACCGATGCAGGACAAACACGCTTATATTTATCTAACTAAGTGTCCAACACTATTGCACAAGTGACAAAGGTCATAACAAGGCATGAAATCAGGGTAAACTAGAAAACCACAAGCGATCACCGATTATCAAGAACCTTTGACGATCGGAAGTTTTCCTTTCGGAACAGCGCAAATGTTATGTGCGAATTGATAGCAGTACTGGGATCCTGCTAAGGCCGCAGGACTATATAGAAGGAATTGGAGAGGCGTTGAGTGTTGTGTGAGAGACTATGTGAGACTGCCCTAAATCTTAATTTTTCCCACCTCATCTTATCCACATATATTTTTACCACCTCACAGTCGTACCAGTTAGTGTGAATTATTAGTGCAGAGGAATAAGGATTGCTTATCAATACGGCGCCATGAAGGTGTGAGAAAAGTGATGGGTGAAAAGAGTTATGAGTGTGGAATGTGTATGCATTTGAATAATGTAAACACCGCCCTTAAGGGCGATTAAGAAGGCTTTACGTTGGCAAAAAAAAAAAGAAGTTTATTACCGGGTGCAGATGTTGGGTATTTTCCCAACACCGTGGCCGTCGCAATTTCCAGATCTGAGTCCCATTGAAAATTGGTGGAAACGTTTGAGACAGGATTTCTAATGAAAAAACATCGAATTACCGGCTTTTCTGAGACGAGGCACTGAAAATTCGGTTTTCCATGGCGATAAAGTTTTAGGCAGAAGTTGATATTTTCTTTGCCTCAGTGCTTAGCTCCGATGACACGAACGGGACAGTCGGCTAAGCACTAATGCTTAACACTCCTTGTTTGTTCATAGAGACAAGTTGTCACGTGTTAGGGTTGAAAAGGCAGCATTGTAGGATCCGTTTGTCAGATCGCTGCAATATTTTGTAAATACAAATTAATAAGTATAATTGTTGCCGTCTGACCGAATCGAGCTGCAAATGGGAAGATGTGCATAGGTTAGGGGAATAAAGAGTGAGGTACCCTGATGGTACGCCCATGTGTATGGTCACTGAGTTCATGTGATTCGCAGCATTACCGAAATTTTCCCAGTAATTATCCTTGGTTGAGAGCCGCATGAAGTAAAAGAAAGTCGAGCCTCTCTTTGTTAGAACCAGGAAAGAGGGTCGAAGGACAGTCGGCAACGGTTCTGACAAAGATGATGTCCAGATGGGGCTTGTCACATAACGGATCGGGAATAGGTCTGTGGTTAGGGTACGCCGCTGGTTTATTGCCCCAGAAAGTAGCATTCAAGGTATTGGAGAAACTGGGAAGCTCTCTTTTCTTCGAGGTGACGAGGCGGCGAGGGGTCGGGAAGGAACGCGAGTATCCTCTTAGTTAAGTTAGTAAGCCCCTAATTGTAATAAAACCCTAGACAAGTTAAGAAAGGAAAAAAGACTCAAATGCTCTCATTTTTTGACCAGAACAAATTTTACGTTTTGTTCGATCGGTCCTACAACTTTTGAAAGTCCGCATCGGCGATTTTTTAACACTTTTCACTTGAGCAAGCGTCACGTGACGTTGATGCTATTGGGCTGTTCGATAGTTAATGTCGAATTTTTCATGTTTTTTTAGAAGCAAAAAATTGATTTAACTCATCTTTAACGGTTTGATCAGAGTCGATATTTCTACCATTCAAATGATTCTGAAGAGAACGAAACAAGTAATAATCTGATGGCGCCAAGTCAGGGCTGTATGGTGGACGAGGTATCAGTTCCCAATTTAGTTCCAATAATTTTTGACGCGTTATTAAAGACGTACGGGGTCTAGCGTTATCATGGTGGACTGGGACCCCTTTGCGATTGGCGAGTTCGGGACGTTTTCTTTTGAATTCTTCGTTCAATTTCGATAGCTGACGACAGTAAACGTTCGAATCGATAGTTTGGTTTCTCGGATGAAGTTCAAAATGAAGAATACCCTTGTAGTCCCACCACACAGACAGCAAAACCTTCTTTTGATGAATACTGACTTTGGACGTCGATTGCGCAGGTTCATCTCGTTTGGTCCACAATCGCTTTCGGACTACGTTGTCGTGGACAATCCATTTTTCATCACCCGTTATGACTCATTTTAGAAGTAGGTCGTTTTGGTTACGATTCAGCAAAGAATCGCATATGTTAACGCGTGGGGTGAGGTGAATTTACTTCAATTCGTGAGGAACCCAAACATCCGATTTGCCCAAGCTTTTTTGAATGCAGAGAAGCGGTCGGATTCGATACGTTCAACTTTTCTGCTCTCGAGTTGTCATACGCCGATTAGCTTCGATTAAGGCCTTTATTTCATCGTTGTCAATGGTGATCGGGCGTCCAGTGGTGGTGCATCTTGGACATTGAAATTTCCGGAACGAGAGCGAGACAACCAACGCTGGCGCTGGCGCTGGCGTTCAGTAAGGCAGTTCTCACCATGAACTTCGCACAACTTCTTCTGGGCTCGTAGTGCACTTTTGCCCTTTCGAAAGTGAAATAGTAAAATGTGTCGATGATGCTCACTTCGATCGTCCATCTTCAACTTAAATTTGAAACAACTTCTCGTTTACTAATCACGTTCGATTTTCGATCGAAAAAAGCCTAAAACATAACCTTTAAAATGGCATGCGATAATATAAGCGACGAGATCACTATTACTCGATATGCACGAATTACGCCATCTATGAGAGTGAAACGACATTAATTATCGACCAACCCAATATAACGTATATTACGTAATTTACGCATTTGCAGTGAACTCAACTGTTGTTGTTACGGATTGAGCAGATCGCGTTCGGAATTCAAAATCGTGCACACCCTGTAGCGAAGGACGACTCTACCGAATGTTGCGTTATTCCACGTTTCATGCTGGCGAATTCGCGCACCCCAATTCGGGTTCTGCCCCCATTATTAAGTAAAACGTCCCGACAAAACTTGTTATTCTCGAGCAACTGACTGCCCGATGCATCTCTAAATGCAAGTGATAAATAATAAAATAATCTACCCTCCCTTTTCACTGAGAAACAAAGAACTTATAAATGGCAGTATTAAGCTAAAAGTTAAAAGAATATTCCAGTAGTTTTTCTTTTAAATTGATATAATCATTGTTAAAGCGGCGTACAAAGAAAGAGGCATAAATTCCCATTCAAGCCCCGAAGCCGCAATTTCTCGTCAAGAACAATTTGGTAAATAAAAGTCCAGAAAATCAGCAATTTTTCATAACTTTCCAAAAACGCAAAAAAGGCGCTCTTAAAAATTCCCCGGACAAAACCTCGAGATCCTCGAAGAGAACTTCGGGGTATTTCTTCTATAATACTGTGAAAGATATCTCCCAGTGAACTTCGGAAATTTGAAGCCGTATTCTATTAGAATATATTTGCATACATTTATTATCATTATGTCAAACCCCCGGCAGCTTCCTTAATCATCCTTTTTACGGGAATTTACTGAGAAACTTTCATATTTTTTTGCAGAAGAATGTACTGCGGACAGATGTAGCAGGGTCCCTTGCCAGCATGGTGGGAAATGTCTTACAAGTGAGACGTCGGCGGTATGTCTTTGTCCGTTGGGGTTTTCAGGAGATCTTTGCGAAATAAGGGTGGATTTACAGGTAGGTGTCTCAGAATAGCTTTTGTGTTGTGATGCTCGAGAGCATTAAACGTCTGATACGGTTTGACTTATGCACCGACTTTCAAAGAAACCGCAACACCAAGGGGAACGCACTGTACGTATTTGAAATTTTAGTGTGATTTTAGACTTCTGAAGAGAAAAAAATGATAAAAATTTCAAGTTCGTATTTTAATGCGACATGAAGTTTTTCTTCACTTCTTTATCTGTGACGATCGTTCTTTTTGCAATTTTTTTTACAGGCGGATAGCGATAAAGGTACCACCGTTAGTACCATATTGAATGTGTGGTAGTGCAAAGTGCCTCGTGCACGCCAAAATGCAGTTAACTCCCTTTGAAAGGGGAAGAATTGTTGGTGTGCACGAGGCAGGTTTACCTTTCCCCGAAATTGCACGTAGATTGAATCGAAACGCATCAACAGTGCTAAGAGCTTGGAGAAATTGGTCTAACGAAGGGTCAGTAAATCGTCATCGTGGTAGTGGCCGTCCAAGAATGACGCGAAGACCGGCGACTTCGTCGTTCAGCGACGTTTGAAAAAATTTCGTCTCTTGGTGCTAACTGGGTAGCCACCCTAAATGGAAGGGTCTCCCCTGGTACGATGTATCGCAGAATTCGAAGTTTTGGACTAAATTCATATCGTCTTCCATTATCACGAAACCACAGGGTGGCCCGACTGGAGTGGTGTCGTCTGAGAGTGCAATGAGCGGATGAGTGGAGAAGAATCGTGTTCAGTGATGAGAGCCGATTTCGTTTATGGCGATCTGATGGACGGTTACGTGTTAGAAGGCGCAGAGGAGAGCGATGAAATTTGGAATTTTTGGAAAGGAGTCATTCTGGTTTAACACCAGGTGTCGTGGTTTGGGGTGCCACCCAGTATGGTAGTCGGTCTCCTCTTGTTTTCATTTAAGACAGATTAAATGCTCAGAGGTACATTAATAGTGTCTTAGAACCGGTTCTTATACTATACATGCACGACCATCCTGGAAGCACGTTTCAACGGGATAATGCGCGACCACATGCAGCCAACGATACTTTGAGGTATTTGGAAGCTGGAAATTTGGATACTTTGCCTTGGCCAGCTCGGTCTCCAGATCTGTCCCCAATAGAGCATGTAATGCGTCGGAGACTTCAACGTTTAGCTCGCCCTCCGGAGACCATAGATAAACTCCGCGAGCAGGTGCAGATTGCCTGAGATGCAATACCACAGGAAGACATTGACAATTTAATTTTAAGCATGCCGCGTCGCTTACAGGAATGTATTATTAATTTAAGAGGAGATACCACCCATTATTAAATTATTATTAATTTTTTTCACTTATTCGCAATAATTTTCTTTTGATATCTTGATCGTTTTTATCTATTACCCAACGCAATGCCAGAATTTCAAACGTGCACGATGTGTTCTTCTTGGTGTTGCGGTTCTTTTGAAAGTCAGTGTAGATAGAGAAGCTGCGCCAGCAAATATGGACATTTCCTTCGGCATCGACGAAACCTACACATTTTCGTAGAGGATCAAAGTGAATTTCACTCCATGTCCCACATGCGGAACTGCAAAAATTCCTTCGGATAAGGCATATCATCTCTGCAGTCGTTTTCTGCTTCGAGCCGCATTTTAATTCCTCCTTCAGTACTAATCAACTGCAGATTTCGTTTTTACTTGAGCTCAATCTAGTGTTCCCTCAACTCCAACTTCCTTCCTTTCCAGTTCCTCAAAGGGCCTACAGCCCTCGAAAATTACCTCAAAATGTGAAATATTAGTTTTTTACTTTCTGCAAAATGTTGTAACATTAAATTAACACCTCCAGAAGTTTTCCTGACGATCCGACATCCATCCTCATTTATTCCCTTTTTAAACTCGAAGTCGAAGCCTTTTCCGTGTCATTTATGGCTCGGGAGAGTCCTCATATGTCCTCCTGCTATTATGCTGTAACTGTGCCCATTGTGACACCATCGCATTTAATCATTCTCACACCTGTTCCATTTTCCTTTAGTTCAAAGCACCTTTTTACCCTATAGTAGCTTCCTAGCACTTTCCTATCTGACCGCTCTCGACTTTACCGACCGTTTAATTTATATATATAAAATAACTGTTTATTTTATTTTTTTTTTAATTAGTTTATAACATTAGCAATCTGTTAGGGTTCGTGCAAAATTCAATTTTTAATTTTTTAAAAAAGGAAACTTCAAGTGTGGCGATCCGCCGCCCACCTCAAATCGACCTTTTGGAATTATGTCAAAGAAATGTTCATTCCTCAGGGATGGAAAAGAGGAATTTCGGAATATTGCAGGTATTTTCCATACTCAGTTTCCTTATGTTTTAATTAACGGTTAATTTTCGTTTATCTACTCATTTCTCGGCGGGTGGCACATTTGCTATTGAAGCGTTAACAAGGATGTTCATCGGAGCTCTTAGCAAAGGGTAAATATGCTCAGTTAGAGCTACCGGAGAATAGTGTGCTAGTCGACTGTTCTAACAACCCCTACGGGTGCTTGGGGCGTTATATAAAAAAAAATGTTTTGTGTAATTTGGCTTTAGCGTCAGTTCGCCGATTGGGCCCCTCGTCTATTGCTTTGATATACAGGGTGTTTGGTAGGTAATACAGGATAGTCGATGAGGTATTAAAGGAGCTTATTCCGAATTAGTTCAACCATATGACAAGTGTTACAGTTTTCCCCAAAAGTTTTTAATATTTTTCAATTTCACCGTGCTTTCCTACAATGATCGAAGTGCTTTTATTACAAAACTCTATAAAACTCTTTTATGAAGACGAGTGGGTGACTTAAATTATTATTTAAGCGATAAAATCTAAAATGGCCTTCATACTTACCTGGAACTCTGCAAACATGATTTTGCTAGTGCGTAGTACGGCAAAGAATCGAGCTCAAACGTGGATTTTATTTGAACGCTCAGGTGTATGTTTGTTAAAATTTATGAAAATTTTGCTTAAGCAAGGCCCTTTCAGCTCTTATGGAAAGTTTCTTAGAAGTTTAATTAGAGCAATTAATCATAAGAGTTTTCAGTTCTCACCCGGCGCATTCGCCAGAACTTAGCCCAACCTAGCCATTTGTTGTCTTAAGATGGTTTGTCAGACATTAGCGGTTTTCGGCCTTTTCTGCAATATTTAGTATGGTCCACATATGCGCCTTAAATAACACTTGACACTATAAAGCGATATTTTATGTTCCAAAGCGAAGAAAGCAAACGTTCAGAGATTTCTCAGTTGATTTTGAAAAAAACCAAAAAGAAAAGCACACGGACTTCTCAGTCGGCTGCGGTTGTAGAACGTCATTTGGCTCCGCTGCAAGTGATTTTCATTTGTTTTTCCGTTCAGTCGACAATGTAAACAATAAATTGTTTCCCTTCAATTTGTGTGCGTCGCAGCAATCATTTTTACGATTAAAGGCGTAAATTTCAATTAAGCGAAATGGCCTCTTTTAGTGATGAGGAGGACGCTGATGTTATTTATAGTCGTGGAAGAGCTCGCGGAAATGGCGAGGCAGCTAGACGATTCTACCGATGGAGTCTTCCAAACTGTCGAACTCCACGTGCAGACGCGTTCAGCTGGACCCCCGTCGTATCAGAGAAAGGGGATCGATCAGCCCCAATAGGCGATCGCAATACACCCGAAGAAAACGAGCAAACTCTCCCTGCCTTCGCAGAACATTCAACAACCAGTATGCTATTGCCTGAGGCAGCGGTTCTTATACTATGGGGCCCCCCAAAGTGGGAGGGTGGATTTAACATGATTAGTGGGGCATTACAGATTGAAAAAAAATTATTTAACAAATAAACTTGCTCTAAGCCTCTAAAAACTAATGCGCTTCTTTTGGGGCGCAAAACATCTCTAAATTTCGTTGTATATTAGAGACGGTCACTCCGAGTTCATTTTCAACTTGAAGTTTATTTCGGTATTTAGACTTCAAGGCAGAGAGTCCAGTTTCACAAAGTTAAAACGTTGGAAAAGGCAACAGATTCCTAAGCCCTTTTGCCTTTATAAAGGAGTAATCACACGGAAGATCAGACCAGAAATTTGTTAAAGATTTGTTAACAAAATTTTATTTTTGTTAGGTGCTTGTTGAAACGTCTATAAGTTGGTCTTTTTTGCAGTGGCAGCCCGAGAGGGGCGTTGTCAGATGGATTTAAAACCCAGCTCCAGTCGGACAATTTGACCATAATCTCTTGCCGAGAAGTGTCATCTGAAATTCGCACTCAGGTTCTCTAAATGACCTATCGCAGTTATCAGAATCGCAACTTTTGATTCTTTTCTGATGGGGGCTCCAGTATGAACTCGCGCAACACAGGAAAAATTTCTAAACGATTTTCTTTTAACTTGTCGTTCCGTTACTGCATTTTCTTCCAAAAAGAGTCAATCTTTTGACCCAAATCCAATATATTTATGCCTTTTCGCTGGAATCAACGACTGAGCGTATTAAGATTTTCAAAAATGTCTACTGAGTAAAAAATCTTCGATAAAGATAATCTGTTATGGAATTCCGTCGGATGTCTGTAGCCCTCCTCCTCGCTGCGAACCGTCGCAACTTCCCTTCTTAGTTCGAAGACACGCTCGACCGCCTTACCGCGCGACATTCACCCGGGGCGGGTCAAACTGCCTAAGATAATGCGGAGGGCGCCGAGCGCAAAAGTTTGAGAACCGCTGGCCTAAGGAACTTTTAAAGAAATTTAAATTAACTTACACCCAAACGTTCAAATCAAATCAAGCTTGTGTTTGGCTTTTTGCTGCACTACAGGGTGGGCAAATAATTTTTGTGAAGCTCTAGGTGCGCAACAGAGCCAATTTAACAATCCATTCATGCTTAGTGAAACAATTTAGCACTTTTTTGCGATAAAGGGCATTGCTGGTTTTCTGCACGGTCAAATTAAAAAATACTAAACACTCGATTGTCAGAAGATGTTGGTGCGCAGGCATGTTTGGTGAAGGAAATTCGGAACGGCCTCCGCTAATGCCCGATTCAGTGTTCTGCGTTACTTACTGAACGCCCCGTATTTCGTTGACGTTGCCCCGTTCGTTTTTGGCGAGCTTTCTATTCGATATAATAAGCAATTCATTCTTGTTTTAAGAGAAACGCGAGACGTTCCCTAATGAGCATTTTCGGCCACATGCTTCCGACCAAACAAACTCGATATGAGACCAAAACTAACATTTCCCAAGAATGTTCTTTACTAACAATGTTGGTTTTCCAATGATCGACAAGCACTTATAGAGGCGAGGGCCGTTGAACCTTCAGCAACATGGAACAAAGCAAATTTCCGATAACGAAATAAACGTTGAAAAAAGTACGTTCGTATTAGATGGGATGGTTTAAAGCGCGTTATTAATAGGTGTTTTGAGGTTCTAAAGTTGCATTTACGTTTAAGTCGCGAACCTTTATCTTGGGATAACGGTTTATCGAAATATTTGAAACAACATTTACAGCCTTAAAACTTTCCCGTTTTAACGGCTTAGGAAGGAAGTTTGCTCTGTATCAGCACTCGGCTATTGCCAGTTGGAAAATACGTCATTTCAATCGAAGAACAGTTATATTAACTTTTATTTTGAAAACTGGCTCGCTCTTTCCAATAACAATTCTGGATCATTTTTTTTTCTTTCTAAAATTTCTTGAGACGTCAAATCCTGAAACAATCCCTTCTCAGCTCTCATCTCTTCGGCTCGGCGAGCTCTGCTTTAAGTACCTTTTCTGCGTGTACTGCGTCGGAATAAATTTCCAGTCAAACGCAAACTAGTATAAATAATCCAAATAGCATGTTTTCTCCAATCAATAATCTCCAAGCTTGGCGATAAACAGCTATCAAAGCCCTCCTCTGGAGAGCATCCCTCTTAAGATGCAACTAGGGTGTTAATATAGTTAATATAGTTAATAACCGTAACTCCATTAACATGGGTCGCTCCTTTATTATTTTGGGACCCAAATTGCGCTTCCAAGTTGGGAAGGATATTTTCATGTTAACTTCTGGAATAACTCCTAGACAAGACCCCGCTTTTGACTACTAATGCTATGAATTAACCTCAGGAATACTGAACAAAGCGTGTTTCACAAACAATAATGCGACAGCCGACACAATTCGAAATGTCTCTTTCAAATAAGATGACTGTAACTGTAGAAGAGCTCTACCGTTTAATATATCTCCAGAGATTAATAACAAAGTTGTTAACGCCACTTAAGGATGAATAATTCAGGACTTTGCTCCCCATTCGCTGCTTCAAGATGTGCACCGAAAGTATGTACCACCTGCGAATGTAGTAATAATCTGCGATAACCTTAAGTTTTGGAAGGTTATATATTACTAGGCGTTGTACATTTATGGAGCATAATTATGTAAAGTTGGGTGAAGTAATTCGCGGGTGCTTAGGATTTTTACCAAGAGTAAATTTAAAGTTGGAAAATTTTCGTGCGCAAATCTGCACCCTGTAAAGGGTCCGCAATGCGTCCCTACTGTGGTGCTGGGCAGCGACACCGAATACCACCTCTTCCCCGACTGCCCTGAACCAACCGAACATGTATAAGATTAACTGTGTTTTGAGATCAATTATCCATTCCCTCGGGAAGGCGAACAGCTCTCTTCTTGACAAAAAGGTGAAGGGATATGTGCAGTTTGAATGGGAAAGATGGAGTCCCGGTTTAATTTTTCCTGTAAATACATAAAAGAGCATATTCCAGCACGTTCAGCAGAGAATCAGCGTGTCAAATTTGACGTCTTTAGGAAATATGCGTAACAAGTAGATGATACACTCAATTGCCCAAATTCGGTACCACAAGAGGGGACTGAGCTTCCAACCCCTTGCGACGAGTTAGATTTCTACAAGGTGTGCGAATTTTTCCTGACCCGCCTGCCTCCTCGTAGATGTAGCATTTTGATTACTTTGTCGACAAGTTTCACTTCCAAGTCCTTCTGCAGATTGTCACAAAATGGCGGAAAATTATCATTTTTCTTTTTTTCTTAAAAACGGTTACACTTGGAAATCTCAATTTCGGCACACATTATCGGTCAATCAAAAGCTATTTTGTAGCGGTGTCTATTCTTTGACTCGTGTTTCTGGAGGGCGGGAATTAGCAACCCCTAATTTGGATTTCCGGACAAAAACAGTCGACGGGGTAATGTCGGAACACCGGAGGAAGCTGCAGAAACGATTTTAAGCTCAGAGAATATTTCGCGGTTTATATAATTCTTTATAATCGCCGGGTTGTTTTTCGTATTTCCTCCTCAGTCCTCTAATGCAGGCGTTAAAGCTGATCTTTCTGAAATTGTTTCCGTAGTCTCTGATTCCCGACCAGCACTCCTGTTCCCGTTCCTCCCAACAAAAGTTCTTTTTTTAATCTTCTCCAAACTTCCTTCGCGAAAGCTCGGATTAGTCACGTGATCGATTCTTGGTAAGTCACGTGCCGACTCCTCGTTCGTCTGCATCGATCCGCCTAGCTGATTCTGGCACCAGTCTTCTTTGAAAAAGAAGCTTTTCTGATTTTGAAACTTTCTTCTCGGCCTCCATAATCTGGAATTCCAAAATAAACTTCTCCTTTTAGCAGGCACAAGCTTTTCTTCTTAAATCTTCCCGTTCTTGTTTCCTGGTAACCACAACTCTCTGTGAGAAGTGATGGGACTCAGACCAGCGGCTGCAGTCAATTGGTGTCGTACTCTGAACGCTCTAGCTGCAGCTCTGCCCCCCCCCTCACAGCTTCTTCAGATATTTATATATTATTTTTCTGAAAAGTTCTTTTTTGGTCGACTTCGCTCTCCTTCAATTGAGCGGTGAAAACGTCTCCTTTTTGGGATCACTTCAAACTCGCGCAACTGCGCCTGCAGCTCCAAAGCCTTGTCTTCCTCATCGTTTTTCTTCACGCGAAATCTTTATCTTTCTTTAATCTCTCGACCCCACGTTGAAGTACAATAAGGCCCATGAAGTTGTTCTAGTTTGTTTAAATTTCCATTAAAATTTGCCTGATTTGGACTTAATCTGGTATGAGTCAAGTTCCGACAAAGTGCAGGCGCAAATCGCTAGAATGCTCTTTCGCTCCTCTTCGCCAAGCAAAACGCCTCATTCCAATACACAATACAACAGAACAATAGAAATTTAATCTATTCTTGAAGTGGCTCTTTCCATAAAGCCTCGGTATTATGTCATGCGAAACAAACATTTTATAGTTACTACCTAGATTTAAACCGTTTTGAGTTGAGCAACTTGAAAAGCCACACTCGAAGGCTGACGCTCCCGTAAACGAAATGTAATTTTCTATGAGCTTCTAAACGAGCGTTTATGCTCAAATTACACACCATCAAAGCAGTTTCCTTTTGAATAAATAAAAACATCAAACAAGGGATGAAATGCATGGATGCTGCTGGGCGGTTTAATAGTCACTCGAGAATATGTAATTATAAATGAGAATGGGAAGTTCTACTCGACGGTGTGCGCAGGTCCACTGCTGCGAGTAATTGTTGCGAATGTTGGAGTGAATACCGAAAACGAAATTTTAATACTAACCCGAATCCCTAGGATTCGTTCGACATAGTGCGACTTAGTCCTGAATAAGCTTCGAATAAATACAGGGTACCAATTCGAAAACTTCCCTCTCCTATTATCTCGAAACGGGATAGACTTTTTTTTAAATCACTGAAACATGTCGGTTTTGTCATTAAGGGGGGAACAATTATGTACAATTCACCACGTCCCTTTCGACCCTCTACACCCCGAGCCCCCCTCTCAAATATCTGAAATGGAAAACGAGGTCAAGCGATAAATACATTAAAGAGCTCTTAATTCACTACACTTTCGGACATATTCATTACACTGAACTGTTGCATTATCAAGTTAGTCGTCTTCGATCCTCCTAAATTCGTTATTATCGTTGTTAGTGCTTTCACAGCTTTGGAGCTAAGATTTTTTTATTTAAACATGTCCGACGACTAGAAAATTGTTGCAATAACCCGCTGCATGGCCGTTTTAAATGTGCCGATGGACGGAATTGGCCAATAAGTTAATAAATTAATTTGTTATAACAATTTCCCGAGCACAAGACATGCTCGAGTAAAAATTTTAGTTTGAGCGCTATCTAAACATTAATAGGAAAAAATCATTTAAAACGACCAAAGACGCGTAAATTGGTGACAGGCACGTGTAACACCTAACCCCCTTTGCCATTGAGAACTTTTGAGAGGGTGGGTCTGCGGTGCAGAGAGTTGAGAGAGACCCGGCAAATTCTATATAAAATTACTCCCCCCGATGTTAAGATCGACGTGTCCCAACAATTTAAAAAAATGTGTAACCCGTTTCAAGATAATGGTGATGGAAAGTTTTCAAACTGACACCCTGTATGTGGAAAATGCGCAAATAAACCAGTGATTGAGAGAGATTTCCCATTCTCTCCAATAAAATATATTGAACAATTTATAACTTTTGTGGTCCAGGAACGAAATTCATTTCAGCAAAATACTGTTTGAATTTTCATTCGGCACTTCTCAATGGTACTATTCCCATCCGATCCCCATCTGTCTACTAGCAAATCAATTATTCATGGCTCAATGGTGCTCTGAAGTCGGTTATTCGGAGCTCTTCTTCAGCTCAATATGCAAACTCGTCAATTTCGACATTAGTTCGTCTTCATTGATTTGTAGATGATGAATCGACGAGGGATAAATCTGGTTGTCCCCGGTCAGATGTCATTAATTGAAGTGAGGACGTTAGATATTCGAAGCATCTAAATGTCTTCGGCTGTAATTTATGATTTCGTCAAATTACCACTTGGAAATGATAATTGGAAAATTATTAATTAAAATTAAATAAGTAGATTTAAGGACTCGAAACTTATTTGATTCAAGGTCGCCAAGTTGCCCTTTATAAAATCTTCTTCAGAAATCATAACTGGTATAATTCAGACAATTTCAGAAAGCACTAAACTCTTCCGAAATTTAGTTATCTTCGGCGTTCTGATAATAACCCTCACGCATGCACTTTAGGGCCGTTTGGTGCAGTCTAAATAACGAAACGTCAATCTACAATCTGCTGAGCTTAAAGCTCTAGAATTCTGAACACCTCAATTCGGCATTAATTTGCATTGTCTTAATTGAACTGGTATAGAATTTAAATATGCACTCGCTCTTTCTGCGTTTTAACCTAAACTCTTCAGAAACCGATTTTGATCCTCCACATTTCCTCTTTTCCAGGTTCCCTCATTCAACGGCTCAAGCCACCTCCGTTACAAAGGCCTGGCAGAGTCAGCGTTGACGTGGCTGGATCTGGAAATCACATTCAAACCGACGCTATCTGATGGACTTATAATCTACAACGGACATAGAATGGATGGTACTGGAGACTTTATGGGAGTCTACCTGAATGACGGTTTCGTGGAGTTCGCTTACGACCTGGGAACTGGGGCTGCACTGATTCGAAGTCACGAGCGTGTGCTCCTGAGCGAATGGCATGAGGTACGTAAAACACTCCCGAGCATAAAATTAGGGTAATTTGAGAGACTTTTCAGAACTTATGCCGAGAGATCATTTAAATTTCAAATCTCGTCAGCAGTGAGGTTCGTCGAAGGAAAGAACGTATGTCGATCATCGTTCGCGAATATTTGGTTACCTAAGTAACCTAATGTAATAATCTAACCTCGTTTTGCGGCACGTGATCAAGCTAAGACCTACTTTATATAATCTATTTCCCTTATTTAAAATCCCAAAGCTGGCTAAATATGAAATTTAAATGATCTCCCTGTACAAACAAATTCAGGGGGGGACTTTTCCAGCTTAGACTGGCTTCTCTACAAAATCTAAAACGATCGTAAACAATAATTGCATGTTTCGATGAGCGTTCGACGAAAAAAGCAGCGTCGCACCAATATGCCCGAAATGCGTCGTCATCATTTTTTCATCCTGTATATTTATTTGAATGTTGCAAAATCAGCGACTGCTTTCATCATCATTGTTCTTTCGTCAAAGCGCTAATGAATCCTGTCGTTGGGGGGTAAATTTTGGCGACTGTAGAAGATGGTGAGAGTGAATCTGCTAGGAACTGTAGAGTACGAGTGCTTCAGCGCTATTAAGAGGCTGAGTTCCTCACTTGAAGACCCGTATCAGGGCGAGGAAGGGCTACAGCAGATAGAGATGGCCGCTTTCTCGTTTCTATTGCTTCCAGGGACCGAACTTCTATCATAGTTCCCCTACGACCTCACCAGCAACAAGTGAGAAACGTAAACGTAAGCGAGCGGACTGTTAGGAGGCGAGTACATACTACAAAATTATCCTAGAGTTACAGGGCCTTCACTTTCTCGTGAACACCGAATTGAAAGGTTGCACTTTGCACGAGAACACTTGGCTTGGACAGTAGAGGATTGGAATCGCGTATTGTTTTCCCATGAATCCCAATGTTACGAGAGTGTAGCCGAGACCAAGCAAGAGATATGCTCAAGCGTGTGTTGTTGAAGAGCTTCCATTTATTGGAGGCTCAATTATGGCATGAGGAGGAATTTAGTGTGAAGCTCGTTCGGAGTTAGTCCCATCCAATATGGGACTCTGAACGCGTACAGATACCCTACAATGATTTTAAAAGATCATGTTGTACCGTTCACGGTTGTTCTTGGTGAAAAGGAAATTTTCATGCATGATAATGCAAAGCCCTACATTACTTGCACGGTTACCGCCTTTATGAAGGAGCTTCAATCGCGTAACTTGCCTGTCCTGCTCGCAGTCCGAATTTGAATCTGTTTGAGCATGTTTGGGATGAGATAAAGAGACGCTTACGGAGACCTGTGCCGGCTCCTAGAAATTTCAGTTCGCTGCGCGAAATTCTGGAGTAAGAACTGGACAATCTTCCACAGAATGAGATCTAAAACCTGATTCGAAGCATTTCTCGTCATCTGCAAGCTGTTATCGCTGGTAGAGGAGGAAACACTGGGGACGGAAGTTCGCGAAAATTTTCATGCTCGGGTTAAGTGCATGTTCGATAATCCCATTATTTTTAATGCATTTTTCAATAAAATCAAAAATTCTCTTTCATTCCAATAATCATGACGAGATCACCACATGAAGTTAGTAGATGTTGTTACAGGTGAAAATGTTTTAATAAGCTATGAACTATTAAGTGCAAATTCTGGGATGACCCTACGTTTATGCTGGGTAACACAATTGACCTTGGGACCAGTTCCGTAGTGACCATGTGCCGTTTTCTTAAGTTTTAAAAATGAGAATGTGTTACGGACCCATGTACCTCGATACTTCTTCTGAGAACACCATCCGGGTGCCAGACCACGGTCCCCATCGGGCCACAACCAAGGGTGCTTTGTGGCTGGGGAATGTGTTACTAGTGAAAAGAAGCTTTGTCAGTGGGGCCATTGCCGCGATCTGCAGTTCGGGGACCTGCAATATTCTCAGAAAAGCGACTCGTATAGGTATGACCGCGATTTACAGCATCCGGCGGGGCCACAGCCCGTAAGGGTTCTTGGTGGAAGAGTCCTAGCCTGCTTCCCATACGCCATTTCAAGCACAGGAATGATCAATACATACGTTTAATTGTCAAGGGGTACCACCTAAGTTTTTCCGAAAGAGTTCTTAACACTACTTCTAAAGTTTAACTTAGGAAACTTTTTAACCATTTACGAGAGTGTGAGAGTTGGACAGGTTCCTGAGCCTTAAAACTACTTCTACAAACGTCCTTAATTTCACATTCCTTACGCTATCCTATGAACAGTCCTTGCGTGGTTCTCGGGATGAGACCCTTCCTCGAGGTCGCGGCGGTGGGAATGAGGGACCAAATGATCCTCCAGTGAGTGCTGATGGCTGGAGTTACGCGCCAGGACACTTTTCACGGTTGGTGTTAACTCGCGGACACTCACCTAGACTCACTTTACTATCTCGGTTTTACACGGCCGGCGATGTCGTACTCTCCTTGCCCCGTTCCAAATTCGCGGGGTGGCAAACTAGTAAAAAGAAAGCCGAAACAAGAGAGCTTTTTCATGAACCAAAAACAAGCGAGCTTTTGCCAGAACCAGCAAAAGAACAAGTAAGTCTTGCCAAATTTTGCCCGTTCTTAAATCCTGCCTCTTCGGGGACACCCATAGGCGTATCCCGACTCTACGCTCTTTTCCGCTCTTCTTGCCGCATTAAGGCGTAGCGCTTTAATGGCTAGTTTGGGCCTTGTGCGTATTGTCGGTACGCGTAATTGCACCACGATATTGGTCCCGACAAAGGCTATTGCTGGAATTCCAACATTTGGTTCGTCCCTCGTCTGGGGATAACGGCTGGACAAACCCAGGGTTTGTCGGAAATCAGATTGTGAAGCCCATGGGCGTACCACAGGGGTATTTTGCCCGACCGTCTTCTGGTTCTTATTTTACTAAAATAATTCCTAACTACGTTTACAAGGTCTTAACCTTTTTTTTTTCCCCGAGGAGGGGGAATCTTCTTAAGACACCCGGCCTGGTCCATGACCGGGTAGTGTGGGATTCGACCGACCATTACGTCGCCCGCCTACCCACTAAACCCACCTCCCCTCTTCTGCCCCGGAACCGCCTCTCGGCATTACATCAGAGCGTCCTTTTCCCCTCCAGACTAGGTACGGACAAGGTTCCGCACCCCACTCTTCTTCCTCTCGTTCTCTCTTACAATCTTGGCCCTCAAGATCTTCTCTCTCAGGCCCTCAAACGCTACCCACTTGCTCTTGCTCTCCACCAGCTCGTTCCCTATCGTGCTTCGGTTCAGGTCGAGTCCCCCCGCCCTTGCCTCGGCGCGATAGCTCTCCCACTCCGGACACGTCCACAGCGTGTGCTCCGGCGTGTCCTTCCTTTCGTCACAAAACCAGCATCCCGCACTCCTTTCCGCTTGTATCCGCTTCAGGTATTTCCCAAACACGCCGTGTCCGGTAAACACCTGAGCCAACATATACCCACTTTTCGTCCATTCGCACTCGTACCACTCACGGATCCGGGGTATGAAGGTCTTTGCTCGACCCTCATACTTCTCCCACTCCCGCTCCCACTCTTTCATTACCCATTCCTTCACCCCACTTCTCTCTTCCCACATCATCCTTCTCTCCGTCACTCTAATTCTCACCGGAGGTATTTTGGCCAGTGCCAACACCGCCTCGGTCGGTGCCGTCCTGTAGGCACTAGCCACCCGGAGTGCGAGCATACGGTTTGCCCTCTCCAGTATGGCCGTGTACCTTCCATACTCCAGTTCGGTTCCCCAGACTGGAGCAGCGTACAGCAGGACCGACGATGCCGCCATCACCATCAACCTCCGTCTTTCATACCCCAAACCACTCGCCCTAGGCAGAATGCCGTCGAGCTTCCCAATCACCTTAGCAACCTTTTCGGAGGTTCGTCGTACGTGCTCGCCGAAGCGAGCATTTCTGCCGATCCACACTCCGAGGTACTTCACGCATTCCTTCGTCTCGTACGAGACGTCGTCCACTCTCAGACTCATGCTTCTTATTTTCCTTCGCCCGGCCAGCAGCACCAGTTCGGTTTTATCCGTAGCCATGCTTAACCCCATGCGTTCGAACGTGTCGGCGACCAGTTCCATGGCCCATCTGGTCCTCGCCTCTAGGGTTACCCCGTCCTTCGCCGAGACCACCAACGCCAAGTCGTCCGCGTGAGCCACCGGGGTGACCCCAACAGAAGTTAGGGAAAACCCTGGGCGATGGCCCTTTTATTGTTTTGGATGGCGGACGGGGTTTTTAAGGGGGGACCGGTTCCTCCGCAACGCAGGACGACTTTTTCAGCCGTTTGAATGGTGGCGCGTGGGTGGGGCTCGAATTGGGCGCGTAAGAGCGACACCCGATGAATACTCGTCCAGCTGTGGAGATCGACACCAACAATCCCCCTTTAAACCTCGATCAAAAAGCATATCAATATTTACTCGAATTTACTTTATCCAGTTTCTCCTAAACGCAATTTTAGCAACCTTCGTTAAAACTTTCGGCATTACCCAATAATCCCGTCCCAAAGTTCAGTAACTATCTATTATTTCGAAACTTTGATCGAAAGTTATGGGGCGTATTGAAAGGTGGTAATAAATCCAATTTTCCGGGACCAAAGGCCATTGTGTCGGGAATAAATTTGGCGGCGTCGCCATCTTTGGCCCTTTATCGCATGTTTATCATTTACCTCTGGCATTATAGAAGAGATTCTTTTTTGTGCCCGACGAAAATAAATTTCGGACCTTAGCAGGTGATCGGTGAGATTAAATTTCTTTGGGGGATTTTTATTGCTTCTCTAGAAGTGTTGCGTTATTAACGTCGCGTTAAAGCCACGAACCAAGAGAGGTACCGTTACGAAAAGTCGTTGGGAAGGATTAAATCGACATTCATCATACTGTTTGTACAACAATTAAAAACACGGTTTTTCATTCATCTCGGCGCATTCCGCACAATTTACCATTTCAATTCCCTAATGGCACATAATAGATCATCAGAAAATACTTTAATGGATGAATGATCGATTTACAGTGCTGTTTACGGTGAACTGAAACACTTGCTATTCGGTCGAAAGTATATTATTGCATTGTAAAATTCGCTGACACGCACGTTGTTAATGCCGTAGGTTTGAACGGGCTTAAATGTAGAATGATTTCCGCACAGAATTTCGTCAATATAAACCAGCAAAGCGAGAGCGAAAATCCATCCGCTTCCCTGATGTACTGACCGGGGGAAAACGGCAGTGGAATAAAACTTCTTGTCCAACCCTAAAAGCAATTTCTTTTTCTTTTGCGTCTAGGTGCGTTTATCCCGCACTGGTCGTTTGGCCATCTTGACCGTCGATAACCAGTTGCCGGTGGAAGTGCTGGCCCCGGGGGCCTTCACTCAATTATCCTTGCCCGAGAACTTGTATTTAGGAGGTGTTCCCAACTTCGGAATCGTCTCCCCTCAGGTCCGAGTCCGGTCGGCGTTCGTCGGATGCATTCAAAAGGTAAGGAACCATTTTACTTTTCTAGGGCTTCTCCTCGATCGTTTATGCTGCAACGTAAGCTATAAAGCATTCCTTCCTACGATTAGTTCGAATTAAAATTATAACGATTTTAAATAATGCGTCCAGTAAGGCATGCCCCCCGCAGTCTCCCGCCGCGGAACTCACGGAGCGGTTCCACTCGCTGATTCGGAGTTTATCTTGTGGTTAGCAAAACTTTTAAACTACCTTGGCACTTACTGCCGCAATTTTCAATTCCTAATTCACTTAGCAAATTTTATTCCCTCTTCCGGGCAAAAACAAGACTTTTTTCGCTTATCGTCGGCATGACGTTGTTTCAGTAAAACATCGCGTTATTTGTTGTATTTTTTGGGATAACGTCGCCCACACTAATAGAGGTTGGTGGAACGACAAAATTGCACACTATTTTGAGCTAAAATTAATTGGGAATAACGTTTTCCCCTACAAGGGTTTCGGACGACCACCCTCGTTGACGTTTCGGACACCAGTACAGGGCGTCCAACGAATAGGGGCCACCACCCGTATCTCGGAAAAAGTTTTAACTGGGGCATCATACTAAAGTGGAGGTGATCTATTGAATAACGATAATTTCATGAAAATACCACTTCCAGTCATACCGGAAATGAACGTCGACTCGTTTACTTTAAGCGGAACACTCTATATATTACGACAAATTTCGATTCTGCGGAACGTTATGAATATTTTTCGTGTACAGCGTTCTACACCTAATCTCTACGGTTTCCGAGAACAATTTATTTTAAATGACGTCTAGAGTTACTAGGTGGCGCTGCTCGCAAGAATTTAAGTATGGCGGCACTCGCAAATTATTCAAACGAAGATTACCTCAATATGTTTATCATTTATGGTGAATGTAACAAAGTATTAACCGGAACATGTCATACGTTTGTTATTCGATATCCAGAAAAACCGAAGCCCCCACGAAAACCTCTCAAACGCGTAATAGATCATTTTGAAACGAGCGGATCTGTCAAAGCATCTCACAGAAGAAAGGAACCTATTGTTGACGATCGTTGCGCCATCTAGTAACTCTACGCGTTACTTAAAATAAAGTATTAAGTACTGAACATTGAAATTTGTTTTTTTTTAATAAAATAAAAACGGTTAGATTTAGATATTGACAGTTGAATTGAAAGTAGTACTTATTTTTGGTGTTAAATGTGCATTCGTTGAAAAAATAGGGGGTTCCTATTTAAAAAAATTGAGTTTTTTATAATTCTTGAATGACAATACTGGACTCTCTTTTTAAATACCCTGTATGAAAAAAACTTGATTTAACTCACTGATCCAAGGGCTGTAAAGCATTTTGCGAAACAGCAAAGAATTTCATTGCAAAATACTTGCAAAAAATGATTAGAAAACACATTCATGGCTAAAACTCTTAATTTTTTTTGGAAAATTTTAAATATCTCGAAAACCGCAAAAATTAAGTATAGAACAGTATAGACGAAAAATAGTCATAATGTTCCACAGAATCGAAATTTATATACAGGAACAATTCTTTTTTTCTTCAGTTTTAGAATGACTGCTGAATCGCTACAGTTAGCTATAGGACATGTTACATAAAGTGTATTCAGAATCAGCGAGAGTCAATCCGAAAACGTCATAAAATGTTTTTGTGACTTTTTGCCATAAGAAAAAAACATAACTTCAATTCATTACTACCTTATGACGCACCTCGTGTATTTCTGAATACTGCAGAATAGGAGAATTTTTTACCTCCTTCAATTTATCTACAAGGTATTTTTTAATAAAATGTATATTTTTCGAGATATTTCAGAGTCCCCGGACTTTTCGCTCTCAGTGTATAGGGTGATGCGCAACGCGACCGACACAGAACAGGGGCGTGTAGGGGACCTTAAAACATGTCGATTTTTTTATACGAAATTTTTCCCTAATGCCTGCGGTTGCTGAGATATCGGTTTCCGAAGATGAATAAAAAAAATTTGAAAAATTCTCAATTTTCAGCAAAGGCTTAACGTAGAATCACCATATTTGGGAAAAATTTTTGATTTATTGAGGGTCCTTCTTTGCTGGAAAATTGAAGTGGCTGAAAACTTAGTAATGGATGTTTAGGACTGGGTCACCCTTAAAATTATATGAATTTTTTTAACCCCTACCAAATTAAAAACTAAGGTTTAGCAATATGACAGTAAATTTAACTTCATATCTTTTTGCACTCTTATACATTTTTCGAAAAATCGTTCGTTATTGAGAAAAAATTTTTTTTTACGCAATTACGTTCCTTGAAGACTATAAGGCCGAGCCCCAACTACTCTTCAACCGTTTATATCTCAGTAACTGCAGGCAACAGGATAAAACTTCGTATAAAACATGTTTTAAGGACCTCTACACGCCCCTGTTCTGTGTCGGTTGCGTTGCGAATCACCCTGTATAACGTATATGGGTGTGTGCAGCACAACCTAAAATATCGAAACATCTCGATTACTAACCATCCTATAAGGAAATATTTAGTATCAGGTTTTAATCACCCTGGGGGAGAAATGTATTGGTACCAACGTTGATTCTCCTCCATTCCCCGTGTGGGAGAGGGAGAGGTTGACTTTTTAATTTCAAATAGCAACCCCCATTTTTTTTTACAGATTCGGTTATACGGCTAAAAGCAAGAAAAATTTATCGAAAAAACATTTTTCGATCCATGCTAGAAAACGCTGCTAAATATCATTCATATTTTAAATGGCAACATCCGCTTTTAAAAAATTTCCATGGGATAAAAGAAATTCTATAGTCATGAACTATGGCAAATTAACTATGACTTAAAAGGTGGAATTCTGCAAATTATGAACGCTTGTGCCAATAATCCATGGGGGCACGCTTGGTATGTGTAAAGACTCTGTTAAAACACAAGTAAATTAAGGTGTTGAAGTTCAGGGGCACCATTTTGAGCATTTACTTCAAAATACAACAATTTACGTTTCAATTAATTCTAAAGGCGATATCATCAAACCCTTCAGCGAATCATACACTAAAAAGAAGTAATTGAATATCGTTAATTACGTGGTTTTCTAGAATTAATTAAAAAAAAATGATTCGGACGAACTTTTATAAATAATATGTTAAACATGAAGTTCAACCCCCAAAAGTTCACCCTTGTGCGCGTTAGAGCAACCCTCTCAAAAATTTTAAATTGCACGAGGGGTCGTGTCACATCTCAAATTCAAGGTCTTTCACAACTACATTCGATGGTGTAATGCGATTCAAAATCTATTGAGTGGTTTTCGAGAAAAACAGCTATGAATTTAGAGAATTAGCTTTGATATATCGCATTGAGCTAATTCGTTGAGGCATGATCCGACGTGATACGTTAATCCATTACACTTCCACGCAATTATTTATTGTTAGCACGATTACAAGCCACTTCGCTCACGTTTCAACAACGTCGGTCTCAGCTTCTTAAGGGCCGTTCCACCCGTCAGCTAAACTTCTTGATTGCAAAGAAGGGAAATCGCAATGATTTCTGATTCCCGATCGAATTCGATTCTCTCTGCCACATTTCCATGATGAACCTGAACATATTGCAATATCTTTTATGATTCACAATATACCATTGCACATTACGCTTCCCGGTTTCGTCATGTTTACCTACTCGTATATCTATCTCTCTAAATTGCATTAGTCTTCTCTGCTATATTGCGAATACGGAATGTGCAATAATGCGTTGGTGAAATGTATTCTAAGGGCTGAGACTACACACATATTGCGGTTCGCTTTAAGGGCGCAATTTTCGTTGGCTTTTTGATATTTGAGCATTGCGGCTCTACCGTTTCTACAGTAACGCAGAGGTGAGTTTTCGTAAGGGTGGTCGAAGTTAATGCGGCGATAATCGATTTCGCGGTAGGTAACGAATAAACGTCGAAACATATGTTAAAAAAAAAAAAACAGGATACAATGAAGATGCCGGAAAACAGAAAAAAACAAATAGACATTAACTGCGTCACAGTGAGTCGCTTAAAAAAAAATTAATTTGAAAAACTCCAGTTCGGGCCAAAACATTGAATGATAATGAGAAAGGGGAGGAAGGAGGAATATTTAACGAAAAAAAAATCGAAAAGCAACAATCGAGTTTCGAACCTCACACGTCCACGCGGAGAAACGAACACCTCCGCCTAGACACGGAGTCTTCATTCGCTTGGTATTTTGTGGAAAAGGACACGCGACTTGCCAGTAAAGCCCTTATGCAAGTTTTTCCGGTCGCATGTCCACTGTACGATCTTTAATATTCGTGCCTTATCCAGTTTTATTCGGCGCTTTCTGTGAAGCAATAAATTACATTTGAATATTGCAAGATTCATGCGACATCTAGAAATCCTCCACATTCTAATTGAATGGATTACATAAAAATAGAGCTGAACCCCGAGACATTCTACATGTGTTCCCATTTATTTGTCCAGGTCCAAATTAATGGACGCTCAGTTGCGATACTCGCAGAAGCCCTGGGAGGAGCCAACGTGGACAACTGCCCCCACCCTTGTGTCGCAAGACCCTGCGGAGAGGACGGGGAATGTGTCCCAGAAATGGACTATTTCACATGCAGGTAAAAGAACAGCGCTATCAATTTAAATCCGGCTGTTCTCAAAGTGATACAAAATAACTCTGCTCACAACAGAAATCAAGATCTTAAAAGGAATGCTGAGAATCTCTGACACTCGAACGAGAGCCTCATAAGTTCCCCCCAAATCTCTCGAAATAAAAAAAGTATAAACCCTCAAATTTAGATTTTAAGGGTCCATTCGAACGGCAATAAAAAGTCTGAAAAAATCCGTACTTCTTAGATTATATGACGCTGTACGGATGGCCCCGAAAAAACCTCTAAAATTTCCTTAAAATCTGCACGACAATCGCTCAATTTTTTATGTCCAAAAACTTCTTCCATAAATTATCGGAAAAGCTAAAAATTTGCATCCAAAATAAACTTTTTTAATAGTAGAAAAGATGTATGAAAAAAAATCAGCTCCCTAATGAATCTACATGGGACGCTCATATTCTACTCCTAACAAACTCTCCAAATCGTCAAAACTTCTTTGAAATCCAAATTAGAACCCTTAAAATATTCCACAAGATTTCCAGTATTACGAAAATTAAATGGAAATCTGAAACCTCTTTATCACAAATCAAGTTTCGCCCTGGATTCGCGTTTAGAGTTGGAAACTGATATCAAACGATATTCATCCCATTTCAACGAAAACATCCTTAAGTGTCAAAATCAAATCCCCATCTAACAGGTATCCCGTAAATTTACAAAAAAAAACAAACAATATTCCTTCTCTCCTCGCCAACTCATGGAAAACGTGTGAATTGTAGGTGCAAACCTGGATACCGAGACCACCTCTGCTCCCGCGGCCCTCCATCCTTCCACGGCATCGACAGCTTTTTCCACTTGAACGACCCAACCACCATGGAGGCCATTTCGACTGACCCTCTGGACATCAACGTCCGCTTCAAGTCCAGCTCCGAGTCCGGATTGCTACTTTGGGCGTTTACTGGAAGCAGCTTCGTGTCCCTGGGCCTCTGGAAGGGGACCCTAGAGTTGCGCTACACCTCCAACTACCGAGAAGATGAAATGCTGGTAGTGCACAACTCTAGCACCGTCCACGATGGGCTGTGGCACAGAGTCAAAGCTGTTAGGTATTGCTATTCGGCCAAATGGTAAAAAAGATTCGTCTGTAGAGAGTGAATTTACTAGGGATGGGTCCACGGGACTTTTAATAGTGGACAACGGTCCTGCGATCACCACTCAATCAGTCCAGATCAGACCTCCAGATAAACCGTTTGCTCCTTCGGAGGCAGAGGGACTCTTCATAGGAGGGATGCCCCACAGACTAATTTCCCTTATAACGGGATACAGGTCGGGAATCAGGGGGTGCATAGCGGATTTAGTGATCAACGCCGACTACCACTTAGGGGTGATCAATAGGGCAGCCACGCGGCACAATATTGGAGAATGTGAGGTGTGAGGTTGTGCTTAGGTTTTATTGGTGTAGATGGGAGGGAGTGGGTCTGAGTAATAGCGATAAACAGAATAGATAGCAGTAAAAGGACTGTCTAGGTGTTATGAATATAATAATAGGTAATATAAACGACTTATTGATTTGCTTAAGGAATTTTCGTACAAAAGGTGTCGATTTGTGTTTTTGTATACTCACACGGGATATTTGACAAAATGAGCTATATCGTAATGTACTTTTTGTAATAATCATATTTTCCTTCTTCACGAAAATTGAACACGATCTTTCGGGCATCTGCTGGTTATTACTGATGTTGACGAGTATATACTATGTTAATATAGCAATGGAACGTCAATTTAATGCCTACAAGAGCCTAATTTTGAAAGAAATGGCGTAAAGAATCGAAAATCTACATTCAAGCAACAAATAATAAAAGTCAATAATATAGGAGTGTAGTCATCGAAGTACAATAGTATCTACCTACTAAAGAGATTATGTTTCCATGTTTGTTGTTTTAATTGCAAGTACATACTGGCTAAAATGTTGATTTTAGGTGATATTTAAAAGAAAATTACAATTTTTAAAATAATTAAAATGTAATAAATTGTTTCCATGAATTTCGGCCATACCTTTGCCACGATATCGGCGACAATCGGTGTATTATTTGCACTCAGCAAGGCGCAGCTTCTCTGAAAGCGGCTTGGGAAATCTGGATATTTTTGCAATTTAATACAAATTCTCCGGTTTCGGTAAAAAATTTTAACACAAAGAAAAATGAGGTTTTATGTGTCTTTTCTCACGAACCGCTAGAATGATGGAATGGCCGAAATAAATAACTCCATTATACAATCCGTTCAAACTAATCAAATTCCAATTCTTGATCGTAACAGACACGTTTTTCGGATATGAATAGATTTGAGAAGTTTCATGGAAATCGATTACATTTTTTAAGGGAAGAGGTGAGAAATATGATATTATGGAAAATCAGAGTCAAAAATACGAGAAAGCCTCCGCTTCTCGCAGTCTGGATGTAAGTTTCTGTGAGTTTCAGGGGACAATAAATCCGCTGCTTTTGGATCAGGTCGGGTAATTCCAAAAGCTCGAAATTCTGAAACGTTTGATACGTATAGAGCGTTTCCGAAAATGTGGGCAAGGTCCCGGAAATGAAAAGCTGCTGCTAAAAAATTGTATTTATGCTTATAAATTGCTTTCCAAAAACTCACCCTAATGGACGTAGAGCTCTTCAAAATTCGATAGTGAAAACGGCATTTTCTTAATAACCTTTCTTTCCGCTGGTAAAATTTAACAACTTCATTTCAAAGAGATAAATTTATTTTAACCAATTTTGACGTAAAAATGTGGTTTATTTTGGGATCTAGGATGTCCCAAATAAAAACACGCACAAAATTCCATTATTACCTTTTTAAATTGATTTTTTTGACAAAATGGAGTTTTTCCGGAAAAAGGTTGAGTTTGCATGTATCGACCAAGAGTACCTTTTTTCCTTGGTACGCCCGAGATCTATTAAGCCACCTAACGGGCTGAAAAACCTAAAACCGGAAAAACTTTGGGAATGAAGAAATTGAGGGTGGCGTCCCCTCCGCTTCCCTGAAGACATAGAACAAAGCGTTAGATCCGATCTTATTAACCTAAGTGTGGTACACGAGTGACCCGAAATCCATAAAACATCATCAGCTGCAAGAAAATTTATTCAGAAAATGCCACTTTCGCTGTGAAATTTCCAAGAGCAGGATTTGGGAAAGGGTCAGTTGTTGGGAAACAATTTATAAGCACGTCGTGACGAGAACTTTTACTTCCGGGATGCCGCCCACACTTTTGAAAACACCGTGTATACGTTAATTTTCCTTGAAAATTTGGTTTACAAAGTCGAATTCCCAGCATCTTGATTTTTCCAAAAGTTTAAGAAAAACGCGAGTAAATTCGTCCGCACCTAACTCCTTTCGTCTCCCTCAATTTGGAGTTCTTCAAATTCTGAACCCAGCTCGAACTGGCCCATACTTGATTCAGGCAAATTATACTTTGAAAACTTAACGCCAGCGGCAGTCTCGGACAACTTCGAAATAAAACTCGGCTTTTTCAAAATATTCTCAAAATCTCCCTTAAGGCTGCAACCATCGGTTTGGATTGAATTCTCGGTGTATTGTGAGTCCGAATTCAAACTGCCCGTAATGGCGTATGAGGAATTTTCGCGCATTTTTGGACAAACCAATTTGAGTATCGAAAGCGGAGTTTAAGACACTCGGGGCAATTTGGACTTAGCGGTTTCCCTGCCGCGACTTGAGAGTCGCACGAGTCCCATGTTAGACGAACCATTTTCGTGAATTTCCATGGAAAACGAATTTCAATGGGTTCTCCTAAGAGTTGCGAATGCGTTGTTTAAAAAAAAACCGTAAATAACTGTGAAAAAGCGACTATTACGGAAACATTAAAATCATCTCGTATTCCCCTGCAGCGGGCATATGCGAACCCTGCAGCCTAATGAGGTACGGGGGCTCACATAACAATGAAAGCGATATTAGTTCTTCCCCGCCCCTCATATTTGAGTTTCGAGGTTGCTCCCTCAATACGCGTAACAACGTTTTCGAGGAAATCGGCATTTTTCGGATTCGCCCTCAATACTTGCTATACGTAAAAATCCACGTCACAATATTGTTTGCACTTGAAGAGTGTGACCTTAAGATTTAACCATAAGGCTGACTTACTTAAACTAATTTCTCGTCTAAATCTATGGTGTTTCCAAGTCCGACTGCTTACAACTTGTACTGATTTATTTCCCTTTTATAGGAGCTTTCGGCTGCCAGCTTTGTAAACGTGCACAACATACATACATAAGACTACTTACACAGTTTTGCACAGGGCTCATTTTCAAACACCATAACTTTAGATCGGTTTCTCATTGCCGAGCAGGGTTCCTGCCCGGCAACAAATTTATATACATAAATTATATTATTAATGTAGTTAAAAGTGAGATGTATGCAAAATACTGCTCTAAAGGGTAATCGACAATCAATAACTATACTCAAATTGATTTTATGTGCTGAATACGACGAAGACGCAAAATCAATGTTGAATTCGAATCATAATCAAAACAATTAACAGAGAAATATTATTTAGATTAAATAAATTATTGCTGTTGATTACCTGGTACACTCTATGAAATTAGAAGGATTTTGTGTTAGATCTTGTAGATACATAGGAATCACTATATTGAATAAGCTTTTCGACGTTTCTTTTCTAATTAGACAATTTTTTATACTAAGTAGATGAATGGAAAATTAACACAGTTAAACTGGGGAAACCTAATTATAGGAGCGAAGGTATGTTTTTAAGGCGTTATAATCATGGAGAAGCAAAAGCAATATTGAAACGTATCAAAACGAAATGAAAAGTCAATATACGATTTTAGACAAGAAATCACTTCATATCGGTGGCAGTCAGTGAAGTCAGGCAAGATGAAAACATACCTTTACAATAAATTTAATAATATACGGTAAGCAACTGCCTTCATGTCATATCATTTTTAAATACGTAGACTCTTTTGGTTTTAACCCCAAAAACAGTCGTTTCGTAGCTTTTTTTTACATTATGAATTTCCAAAAAAAAAAACAAAACTAGATCAAGAATGCATTCCTTTCGCCCAAGACCTCGCACTAAAGTTATTTTCATTGCCGAAGAATAATTGCAGTTTTCAACTACAGTTCCGTGCTAACTGGTGGATTCTTGGTCTAAGGATTATTCTACTGCCGGAAGAGTCGTAGGGTTCTAAATGGTCCATTGTAAAATTCACATTGTTATATAGAGATGACAAAATGTATATGAAATCCTAATTTGTACAGGTAGTTTAACTTGTGTGTTAATAAATCGCTTTTGACTTAAAATTGGCAGTAGGGGTAGTTCATTTCGCCTCACCCCACGCCCTTACGAATTGAGAACGGAAGTAAGTTCAAAACGAAAAAAAAATCATTGAAAAGTCACGAAACCGATTATTTCTCGTGCATTAACGGGCAACGTTTTTTATCAGCTGCGACTGAGAGACTTAGATTTGTTCGCGCCTCGAAGAAATACAGGGTGAAACTGGAGATAAGGTCATCCGTAAAAATAATCCAAGCAGTTTCCTCAGCAAGAATTGTAACGAAATTTAAGTTAATGTCTCACGCGTGCCTCCTTGGCAGCCTGCTGGGCACATTTAAAACTAAATTATCAAACAAACCTTGAGGGGTAGTTCCCCGCGGTTCGCATAGGCAGTGAAACGCCCGGCGATTGTTGGAACTGGGTTATAGCAATAAAACTCCCCTCTTGCTTTTGTGACGAACATTCCGACTCAAGACCACTCGGAAAGCAAGACCGACCAATTCCGTATTCACTTTACCTAAAAGCGACCCTTGTCCCCTAACAAAAAGGCACCCTAAAACCACCAATACCGTGCACAAGTCTCACACATGGTATCCTCGTGAAACGTAAATGTAATAAATCCGAAGATTTAACAAAATTGTCCATTAATTAGGTCAGTGCCGCCCCGTAGGGTTTGGGTGTCCATAACTCAAAACGATGATTTTCGAAGTGGTTATTATTCTTCAAAAATCTACTTTGTACCATGTCCCGTGCGTGCTCGATGGGACTGAGACCGAGACATCGTGCTGACCAGGGTAGAACGTTGATTTGATTCTCTTCAAGAAAATTTCTGTGCGGTGTCCCATTATCGGGCATCAGAACGAAGTTTCCACCGACTGCTGGGAAATATTGAATGACCACAGGCCTTCGATTCAAGTTGGTGTACTGGTCAGCGTTTAAAAAGTTCTCATCTCACCAACGCGCTCACCCAAACCTATATCAGCCAATATGCCATAACTGGACGACTTCTGAGGAAATGAACCTCCTGGACGTTTTGGAGAGCCGCTTACCAGATCGTCTCCATACTCTTCCTCTTGGCGAATCGGAATGAGTTCCAAATCGCGACTCATCGCTGGATAGAACTCGACTCGTCCAATTTTCATGGTTAGTTACATCAATTATGACTGTTAAAAAAGTACTTGTTCTTCAATGGTGCAGTTCTCAGAAATCTTTGCAGATCGACGTTTACTCGTTGAGGCTCTAGCGTGCCAGTTTCCCTAAGGCCACTTTCATCAGCCTCAAATATTTTACTACTGAAAATCCTTCGGTTGGTAAATTTTCCACGGTATTTTCGAAAAGCGGCAACACTATTTTCATGTAAATTGAAAAAAAAAATGTTTGCCGAAAAGGGCACTTTCCAACAACGTTTAAAGATCTTTAACCCGAGTGCTGTATTGATGCGCAGGTTGATTGAATAAAGATCATGAATCTGAGTTTTCCCAGTAACTTCCATGAGCAAAGAGAAAAATTCAGTTTCCTCCAATCACATCAACAGCCATCGGGTCAGGCCATAAAGCGTCGAAAAAGTTATTAAATTCGAATAACAGGTATTAAAGCTATAAAGCTTTGAATTGGCAAAAAAACCGGGTAGGCCAGTTTTTTTGCAACCCAGTGTATATGGCATTGCATCCGCTGATGCTGACGTGCCGGATGAGTAGAAATAAAACGGGAACTGGCAATATTAGATTCATAAAGACCTTTGTCTGCGTTGAATAAAACATTCATAATTGCCTGCTCCAGAGCGATTTAAGCGTTAGAAGTATATTTTTCCATTTTTTCCGCAATATATTTTCCGAATGCGTCGTTCGAAGTTTCCGGCGGGCAGTTAGCTGTGGCGATGGAAATTAATATGTTGAAAGCTTTATCAAGTCTTTTCTGTTCTATATCGAGCTTTTTTTTACTTTTGTAAAGCTTTTAGAGATACAGAGGAAAGTTTAGGGATATCAGAATTTCCATTACTTACGTCCATAATTCAGCGGGCTGCGTCCCTGATTTCGGCAGCCGAAATGTCCGATGGTCCTGTCCTACGTATGCAATCTGAAAAAAAAATCGTGACCCTTTAGTACTTTTCTATGGGATAAATCCATTTTCGGGTGCCTCAAACGCAGCAGGGGTAGTTGTTTGTAGCAGAAGAATAGAGGGATTTGCTTCGTTGTCTTAGAACTGTAAATGGCAAATGTGTAATTCTATAGGCGCCAATAAACGGCGGCAGTGAATTCTGCCATTATAAAGGCACCTTCAGAATTGTTTTATTTTGCAGTTATTGATGTAAAGTACACTTTTTGTCCGTGGACGTTGGCTGCCGAGGCCGAATTTCGGATGGTGAAGTATTTAAGACCTTTCAGTTATACAAGAAACATGAGTTTTCTAACTCTACCAGCCCTTGGAAGATATCTCTTTCATATTTGTTCGTTGGAGGTGATGCGATTCGCTTGAGCGAAAACATACATTTTTCCGGACTATACATGTCCTAAAAGCCCAAAGGACAGAACTTTTAATTATCGAACATGTCGAGCAGAGAATTGTAGAAAATATCTTTGGGCTAGAGTTTTTCGAACACTCCGTAAACTGTTGCTCTCGAAGCCAGAAACGGTTGGTGGGGACACACATCGCTCGTCTTGAATAGAGGACTTTGTTAAAAAAATTATTTGCTTTACCCACGGAGTGGAGTAATGATGGCGCTTTGATGCTTTTACAAAAATATTCAGTAACATCTCCCTTGACGAGCAACTTCTATAATCAGACCTTTCTCATAACCGGACAGTTTTATGGACACCAACTCTTCCTCATAAGAGATTCTAATAAATATTTCTTTATTAAGCGGACTCTCTATTAAACGGACACGGACACTGAAGTTCGCTCCCTTTTCACATTTCTCCTCTTATAAATGGACATTTATTTAGTCCGCAACCAGGAAAGAATTTTCGAATGAAAGGCGCAGCGCTTTTTAAAATATTTAATGAATGACAACGTTTTGCCTGGCTGCCCGTCGTTCGTAGGGGAATTACCGGACTCACGAAACGCATATCAAATATGTACGTACCCATGCCACTATTTTTGTTTATTATACTTGTCCTAGTTAACACAACGTTCGACCTAGTTAATTTTTGAAGCAATAATTCTCCTTGTGTGTTTATAGCGTTTTTATGCTCGCAATGACTCGAACAAATCGTGTGTTAACTTTAACGGAAGACGGCGAGTAGAAGAAGTTTACGATACAAAAAAAAATTAATGTACGTAACTTGGGGGCTCGATTTAATACAGAAAAAGTCCAGACAAGTAGAGGGAACAACTATTAAAAAGTTGTATTACATCATTTAACTTAAAGCAGAAGAGATCATTCTTGAAAACTAAGACTTAACATCAGCAAACTCACGAATGGTTTGTTAAAGCCCGAAATAAAAATTTTCCTCTACAGGGCTTATGACGTGATCAAAAGTGAAAGAACTTACAGAAAAAATGGGGTACCGGGATTTCCGGGCTTCTTCTGGACGGCTTGAAAAATTTCGGATTGGAGACAACATTACGTTTAGTTCGGTTTCAGCACCGGCCGTTAGTGTCGATACGAAGGCCTTTTTGAAGAACGATATTTCGGCAGTACTGAAAAACTATAGGCCAAGAAACATCTACAATGCTAATGATACAACTTGGAGAGAATTTTTTATTTACGCACGACAATGCCCCACGGCATACCAGTAGAGTCGCGAAAAATACCTCGGAAACGGAGGGTATCGGAGTTTTAACGTGGCCTGCTTATTCTCCAGACCTGAGTCCCGTAGAACGTTTATTAAGGTTAGGGCTCGTCGGTGCAATTTGGGAAGTACAGAACAACTGATGCGGGTATTTCTTGAAGAACGGAGAAATCTTCCTCAAGAAGAAATTGAGAACCTTTTAAGAAGCACGCATTCGTCCTTGCGTTGAAGTTAGGGGTGGAAATACAGATTACTAAAACACTCAAGAAGTCTATAATTTCCTTTATAATTTGAATTTCTTATAAATCTTGCTTTTACACAACGAGAACTTTTAGTTTATTTTCGTTGTTGCATGCAGAATTGTTTTTTTTTCTTTGAATTCTTGCAATATAAATATGCTTTGGACCTCAACTTCAAATTTCTAGCACACATTTTCCGCCAAAAATCATTTCTTTGCAAAATACAGGATGATTCCATATAAGTTTGATCGGGTGTACATATGTAATACAAATCACGTATCTTTTCACTCATGGTACAGGCTTCATATCGGTACTGATGTCACGTGTTTTTTAAATCTATTTAATACAGGAATTCGTCAGATAAGAGTTCCTAACACCAATCGTTTAAAAACTTGAACATTATACCAACAATAACAATAATATCTGGTTCCTAATCCTGATCCTAAAGTACTGGTTATTTAACCAGTACTTTAGGTACTGGTTATTTAACCAATACTTTAGGTACTGGTTGCTTAACCAGTACTTTGTATATCGGCCGTCGGGTCAACCGAGACACGTTAAGAAATTAAGCAGCAATAGTGCAACAAAGTAACGCTGGGTTCAGACACTCAAATATATCTCCATTCTTTTTTAACATGTTAAATTGACATGACTTGTCATCTTACGTAAGGCGATTCTCAATCGTTACATTCTGCTACGTGAATAAAACGTTACGTAATTTCTACTACACCATGCGGCCCTAAATTGGTTCCCCCTCCATCTGCGTTAGCTTTTTAACAAATCGTTATTTTTCCAAAATTCAAAAGCAGCATTAAATGGGATCAAAAATACCATCTTCGGGCATCTGTTTACTTCTTTGAACGTTGGTTACGTCACCGATAGCGCTAAATGAACGATTTTTTTTTTAATTCAAGCCTGGGCCAATTGTAGGTCTTTCAAAACAACATTCAATGGTGATTCAAAATCAATCAATTAATTTTTGAGAAAAACACCTATAAATTTGATAAAATCCGCAATATAAACTCAATTAAATAATACTCAACAATGAAAAAACTTGTTTGTTAATGGAAAAAATGGTTTGTTTTCGTTTTTGTGCTAACAAACAGTCTCAGGCCATTGGTTTAACGATTATCTCCTTATTAACTAGCTGGCACAGCTGCTGTATACAATAAACAAATAGATATATTAGTTACGGACATGTACAATCTCTCAGGTGCTATAGGGTAAACTCTATTGCGTTTGATCGATCTCTGCCGCGCCGTTCACTAGTCTCGTTCTAATATCGTGATTTTCCACATGAGAAACAGTTAATTAAAGTGGCGACCATACATAATAAAATAAGTATTATTGTGATCACGACTCTTGCTTCACAACGAAATACGATAAATCCCAATGTAGCAAAGCTTCATGTAACATGGTAATGAACGGCAAGAGCGTTTGTTAATGAAGGACCATTAAAAATTGCTGTCTTTGCAGCGTCTTAAGCCTGATTATCAAGAAAGAATTATTTGAAATATAACACGTAAGTTAATCGTTGTGGAATGGACTTGCACAGCACAGATTACAGCGAGGTCTATTATACCTGATTTTTCGGCTGGGTAGCACATGTTAATTTAAAAATTATCCCGTGCGGGTTTTTGCACGAAAACAGAATTGAAAGCAGCTGCCGATATTGTATATTTCGTGTGAATTTTCAGAAAATTAGAGGCAATGAAATTTGAATTTTAATAAACATATGCAAACGCGCGAACGACCACAAAAAGCATCTACACGTAAAAACATACACTCAAAGGTTTCAAAGGGAGCCTGCCAATGAAGCGAAGGATATCTCCTGCCTGTCGTGCAACACATTTATACCTTCAGGAGAAACATCTTCCAAAAATAGTTAGCATTTAATCAACTCTTTAAACCAACTTCTGCATTGGCATATAACACTACGTATTTCAGCCCATTATAAAGAATGGAAGTTGCCTTCAGACGGTTTACTTGTACGACAATGAAATAACCAAAATTGAAAATTTAGAACCACTACCAAACCTGGAATACTTGTACCTGCAGAACAATCAAATAAATAAGATGGAAAATTTGTCCAGTATGCGCAAGCTGAAGAAACTTTATATAGGGAAAAATAAAATTGCCGTCTTGGAAGGATTGCAGTATGTGGACTCTTTACAGGAGTTGCACATTGAAAAACAAGATTTAGTAGATAACATGCACTTATGTTTCGATCCTAGGACCATAACGAACATCTCGGTAAAGTTCTCGGAATCTCACATTTTCACAAACATAAGTGAGCATATTTTATAGGCATCTCTCACAGTATTGAACATATCTCACAACAAAATAATTTCTCTAACATTTCTGACTCCATTAATACATCTCGTATACCTGGACGCATCTCACAATAACCTGGACGATGTCAAAGATGTATACCAAACTTTACGCAACTGGACAGAGTTACTCGAGGCTCAATTAATTGGAAATCCCGTGTGCAAGAAGCATCGCTATAGGGAGGACATTATAGCAAATACTTGTCAGTTAAAAGTGCTAGATGGCAAAGACATAACCGATTTGAGCAGGAGTTTTCTCAAGAAATTTGAAGATAGAAAAACGATGAGCGAGTCAAAGCACAATATTAGTAGAATCGATCATGTGATTAAAGGTAGATTGTAAATTTCAATTCCAACAGTGAAGCATAAAGTTATATTTTAAGGGATTCCCGGTAATTATCCAGAGTTTCTCAGGAAGGGAGTTACAGAGTCTTTAGTGAAGGAAATCAAATGTGAACAGTTGAAAGATTCACCTTCGTTTGATATAGCAGAGCCTGTACATCTTTCGTGGAACTTTTGTAAGTTTCAACTCTAATGCTGTTAACTTACTGATATTCATAGCAAAACGTTCTTCATTATTTTTACGACTTACACTTATTGCTTTTCATGTACTTATTTATCACACCACAGAGTGAATCAAGATGACATGATCCACCAATAATTTACAAGATCTGTCTTCACCTTACTCTTTAAATCGTATGAAACTGTGCAACCTTTTCTTCACATAACCATATCTACATCTATTAATGTGAATGAGATAAGTCATATTTCTACAGCAAAATTTACTTTCAGTACCTAAAAGAACACCCCTTACTCATCGACCAAGAGTATCAACATTACGGAACCTTAAGAGAGAAAATCACAATAATATGTTAGTAAAGAAGACCACGATTAAAATAAAAAACTCTTCATGTTAAAAGGATCGTCTATATTGCTTGTTTTTTCTTGAAAATGGGATCAGTGAGAACCAAAATTATCAAGTTTATTTGTCCTATTTAATGAAGTTAAATGGTAATAAAGTAATACATTTTTTTTCATTTGGAAGTAGATATTCAATTTGTAGTTTTATTACTTACTTCATATTATTTATACTTATTTCTGTGTAAACAACACAAATTACAATCTTAAATTATTCATAGTAAATTCTCTTTATTTCAAAGTTAGAGGTTAACTACAAAATAAATCCTCCGATCAACTATTTACTCACGAAGAAATTGAATTTATCTGCGTTTTCGATCACTATCCTTCTCGCGCCTCTCCCTCTTTCTCTCCCTATCTTTGTCTCCTCGGTCTCTCCTCTCTCGGTCGTTATCCCTCTCCCTCCTCTCTTTATCTTTATCCTTTTTATGCTCGTTTTTATGTCTATCTCTCTCCCTGCTTCGACTTCTGCTTCTATTTTTCTGTCTCTCTCTTTCTTTGGATCTGCTCCTTTCCCTTTCTCTCTTTCTTTCCTTTTCCTTGTGTGGCTTGCTAGTACTTTCCTGTATAACATCATTTTTAGCAAATTCGGGCTCTTCCATTTCGATGTCCTCATCTAAATCATCTTCTAAAGCTGACACTTTGGCCTCAATTTCATTATTTTCCTCAAGAATGTGTCTCTTCTGCACCCTTGGCAGAATTACGTCACATACCTAAATAGCTAATAAATATTTTTTTTTGGAGAAACTTAAGCTCTTACCCTTTCTTCTCGTAACAATTCGTCAATGAACTCATCCATATGGATAAGCTCGAATTCAGCTTGTCGGTTTTGTCTCCTTAACTTGCGGTTGTCATTATAAAGGGGTTCTAAATATTTGTAGCAATCCAGTGATGATCCAGTGAGCCTCATGTAAAAAGCCCCTAAAGCACGCACATACTTAAATTCCTCATTCTTGATGAACTCAACTACGATATCTTTCTCGGGCTGGATTTGCAACATCTTCAAGGTGAGGCAAAGGAATGGGGTCGGTTTGATGTTGCCACCATAAACCCCGCCTATGAAGCGTAATTCCATTGCTTTATCCACGAGGAGCTCGGCGGTGAGGGCAAAACATTCCTCTTTCCAGTATTTAGAGTCATATATTCTGGAACGTATGATTTTTTCGACTAAATATTGCGGATTAGTTCCGTGAACTGATTTCGCGTCTTTGACAGTTCTATTGGCCATATTATTGAGTTAAATTTCCAATGCACAGATGAAAAATCTTAAATTAACCGAGAAATATTCGTTTTAAAATGCATTTGTCTAGATTTGTGAATATGTAAATAAAAACAAATAAATTGAGGTTAGATTTACCGGAACGTCTAAATTTTAATATAACATGTGTCACGTGTCATGTGTATCAGGATAAGTGATTCAAAACGATTTAAGCTCTGAGCTGTACCCGTAGGGCACACGTTTATATTATCAACACCTTTTTATTATATGGATATTGATTTTATAAGGATTCAAGGTGGTAGATTAGGTCGGGTTAGGTGGGCAAGAATCACCCTTCAGAATTGTGAGTCTAGAAAATTCCTGTCTTTTCACTTTATATTTTTAAGTAGAAATAAGGATCCGCTACACCACTCCTATCGATTTTGTTTTTCTATGATCTTCTTGCACTTTCTACTCCTTTACGGTACCTTTTGCACTTTTCCTTTTCTTGTCTCTTTTATCGTATTCATTTGTGTTTCATCAGCTGACGCTGCTGACTGTCGCTGGAGTGAGGTAAACAAAATTCGAGGTTAGTAGTTTTGTTTGATTTTTGATTTGAGTTTAATTAATTTCAAATAAAGTTATAAACCCCACAATGCCCCATTATCTCCTGCAAGTCAAATTCTCCTAATTTAATTGCAAACAAAATATTTGGGATAATCACTAACCGAGATGTCAGACATCGACGTAGAACCAGGGGCTGCCCGTGACAGTGTCTTGGTCGCCTCAGGTTCTTTTGATAATTTCGAGCAAATGAGTTCCAGTTTAGAAGAAATTAAGAATGGCAACTTGGAGGCTAATGATGAGGATCTGAATTTGAACGAACCCGGACAGGAAGACAATCAAGAAGAGACTCAAAATAAAGATGAAAATGGGGTGGATAAGGGGGAGGATGAAGATGAAACTTCTTTAGATTGGACTTCTAAGAAGAAGCATATTTTTGTTTTGAGTGCAGCTGGCAAGCCTATATATTCAAGGTAAAGTTACATCATACACTTTTAATACAATTAATGTCAGTATTAATTAGTAAACAATTTGCAGCAATTTATTTACTCAAACATTAGCTTCATAGAGTTTTATTTCAAGCCAGGAAATATATACTAGATAAACATAGTTATTATATCTAATTAGCTTATCAAATAATTCATAAAATATAATTTACAGATATGGAAATGAAGATAAACTAGCCTGGTTATTTGGGGTAATGCTTGGTTTATTCAGATACAGTCGAGACAGTATAAAAAGTATTCATGCGGGAGATACCACCTATGTGTTCTTATCTAAAAAGCCATTAATATTAGTAGCTGTATCAAAGACTGGTGAAAATGTTAGTCAACTTATTTTACAACTAAAGTAAGTTCGTAGTGCTGTCTACAATAAATAATACTAATTTAGAATATTTTAGTTATGTATTTAATCAAATAGTTAGCATGTTAACATTGCAAAAAATTACAAAAACTTATGAGGAAAGGCCAAACTATGACCTCAGAAGGATGTTAAGGGGGGTTGATAGGTTAATAGATCATCTTTTGAATTTCTCTGAAACAGAGCCGGCCTTCACACTTGGAGCAATACAGTGTCTTCCACTTGCTTTATCTGACAGGGATTCCATTAGTAAAGCTATTAAGGATGCCTGTGGTAAAATTAAGGTAAATCCAAAACAGTCAATACGATATTATTTTCTTTGTTTTTATTTTTAATTAATATCTCATTCTTCTGAGAGACGATTTACAGGTAAACATTTTTTCAGAATTTAGTCTTTGCAATTCTCCTTGGCAACAATCGACTAATCACCCTTGTACAAATGAAAAAATACCACCTCCATCCAGCAGATATACACCTAATCTTCAATATAGTGCAGGCCACTGAAAGTTTTAAATATTCCGAAAATTGGACTCCTCTATGTTTGCCGCGATTCGACAACAGTGGGTACTTATATGTGCATGTTTCATACCTTGCAGAAGACTGTCAAGCCTGTCTATTGTTGCTAACTGTGGAGAAAGATGTGTTCTTTCCTCTCAGCAATGCAAAACAAAAAATAGTTGAAAAATTGAGAATTAATGGCAGCATGCAACATATTAACACCTCTTTATCAACTCTGGAGGAAAGTGCGTTAGCTTCAGGATTTCCTGAATTGCGTCATTATTTGTATAAATGTAAATCAACAGCTCAGTTTTACCAGCCCGCCGTATGTCCACCCTATAGCAAAGATAAAGTGAAGTTAATTGAACTTTATAAAAGGGCCCACCAAAAGACGCATTGCAATAGCAGACCGTTGAAACTTAGTTTTGAAAGGTCAAGTGAAGAGGTGGTTTTTTCCTGGGATACTAAAGGATTTGAGTTATATGTGGTGTTTGAGCCTTTAATTGATACAGCAAGTGCGATACTTTGTGTGACGAAACTTCTGAATTGGATTAAGAAAAAAGAGGATAAATTGTTTCATTTAAATGCTTATACATTTTAGTTAAGGTGAGTTGCAAGGAGTTAAACGTGTATTTGTCACGATTAGTGGAGATTTGAAATAGTTCATTCTGAAGTGATAAGGTGATTAGTGAGTTCAAGAATGAAATAGCTCAAAAGCTAGGTTGTGTAAATAAATGTATTGTCTCATTTACTTCCTAATTTAACGTTGCGGCTGTGCTTGTTTCTACAAATGTATCTAATTTATTTTTTTTGGTGGACTCGAATAGAGACTAGAATACTTTTTGGCCTCTGCGTACAAAAAATTAACGATTCTCTTATTGCAATAGATACTATGCTCTTTTTCGTAGGTTACGTAAACATATCCTCGTGCATTATGAGTACTACAGATGAAGGTATGCGAGATATTTTTTAGATACACACTTAGGTAAAGTTTTCGAAAATGTGCTAAAAATAGTTTTATTTATCTATGAGCGTCCGAAACAGTAATTCTCCTATGCTATTATTTACTTATCAAGTTTAGGTAATTAACGAACCAAACGATCACAAATTTATTTATCTGAGAACTTGTTAGGTCACGGTTAATATTTATGCTTACGATCGTTTAGCTAATATAAAAATATATAAGCATAATTATTTAAAATATTTATTTTGTCGTATATCTATTTCACTAGCTTATTAAGAAGTATATAGGTTTATGGCTTTATGCTGTGATAACCTCGCCTTGTTTCAAACTGAAACACAATTGGAATTCAGAACTTTTTCCTCTGAATTTTATTACTATAATTGCATCAGAAAATGTCTGGCCTAATTTGAGCCGGGATGGTAGATTGGTCTTCGTATATTGTGTAATACGTTTGGAAATTATGTTCATAATATAAATTATGAAGTAGGTATTATCGTAAGAGGGCACATCTTTGTAAGCATTCGTGCAATATTTAATTTTACGAATAAATGAAATTTAGACCCGCGAAATCACACATATGTAACTATAGAATTTTTAGAAGTAGTGACTTGTTTCTTTTTGAATATAAATCGGAACCCCTAACTACAGATATGTTACGACTACCGGGCCACCTCCCACATCTCGGAACAATTTTACACTTAAAGCAGGTTCAAGTGGTCTCCCGACTAAACAACTGTATGTACCCACAGAGAAACTTCTAGCAGAAACAAAAAATAAAGTTACGTAAGACATTCCAAGTGCCCTTCCACTTCCAAGCGGACACATATTTGTGTAAAGGATGTTCGAAGAACAGTTAAATACTTAAAGTTTATTCTATAATAAATAATTGTAAATAAATGTTTCAGTAAAGAATAACCTTCCATATCTCTGAAATCGGTACTTTGCGGGCCCATGTTTACCAAGACTTTTTTGTTTATTTTGATTCATACATATATTGCGTCTTTAAATATTTTACACTTCCTTTTTAACACCCTGTACATTGGTAATGGTTGCACTAATGTCACAATAAATTAATGAAACGCAGTTAACATTGACAAAGTGCAATATAGTTCAATATGCACGCGATCTCACGTTCTGTTTCGTTTGATGCAGTATGCGGAGCACATTTATAACCATTCAATCGGAAGTCTTGCACGTGCTGACCCCACAAATATAATTGTTTTGACGGGCTATCGTTGAGATGTGCTTGGAGTAAAGAACTCCTCGGAAGAAGCACATTATTTTTAATAGCATATTCTACGTAAAAATGGTGTCCCAACAAGGTGTTAGCCTTGGTCACTTTCGGGTTGGTTCAGAAACTACAGGGCAAAGTTAAAAATGCGATATTCAACCTTCTTTTATTTTCTAGAAAGCAATAAAATCTAAAGCAAAATTTAAACCACCTATGAATTTTTCATAAAATTCTTTGCTTATTTAACCGGTTCTGCATCTTTCGTGGTGACTAACGTCCTTCGTATATGTACACAGAATCAATTTGGAACACGTTGTGTGCAGTGTGTCCGGGTTAAGGGTTTACAACTCTTGTAAAATCTTTATTGCTTGACCCATTTTGACGTCCTTTTGTTAATTAGATATTCGGAGTGCGCATTCGTCCAGTGGGTGCGATGATTCATCACCCATAGTCATGACCAACTGCGTGCATTTTTATGGGATCAAATTTCGAAAAGCACTATGAGGCCGTTTTTTAGGATAGAGATGGAGACAAACCTTCAATAAAAGTGACCTGAAACCGACCTGTACCGATTTCCATTTTCCTGCCATACAGGGCGTTCGAGGAAACCAATAAAACATGCTTTTTATAATTAACAAGTTTTAAAATCTACAAAAAAATGATTTTACCAGTCCTCAGTAGTTTTTAAACGGAACGTTTACTCAACGATGGATTGCGAGAAGAGAGCCGATTGAATGACCTGCACGTTTCCGAGATTTGTCTCCGATCGACTTTTTTATGGGGTCGTTTAAAGTCAAAAATTTATGCGATACAACTGAAATCACTTGACGACTTGCGGCAATGTATTGTGCGCGAATGCAATCGTGTAGTTCCAAAAGTGTTCAATAATGTCAAAGCGTATCTTGAACTACTGTTCGGAGGTCGATGGTGATCATTTTCCGCATCTAAAAAATTTTAATAATTGATGAGTGAAATCCATAACATCGCTTTAAACCGTTAATTTATCAAAAACTGATTGTTCAAAATCAAAAAATGAGGTGGCAATTAAATGTCATTTGATGTGATACCCCTTTCCGTTTGAGCTGTTTTGAGCGAAAATCATCCCCACTTAGAGGTAAACCGGGGAAAAAGATTATATCTTAGAAATCTGAACCCCTTTGAAATTAAAGTTGGTGGGTTCGAGAATTTTAGTGTTTTTCTTCCTCATACGACAGAAAACTTCGGTGGACCACGTTGTTAGATTTGAGCGTGACGTATAAAAAAGAGAAAATATACTTCCTTGGAAGTAAACTTTAAGAATCACAATCATTCGTTTAACGATTTTCATCACGAGAGGTATCGATAATGCAAATTTGAAGAAAATTGCAATAATTGAAACTAAAAAAACACTTTTTGACAAAACAAAGAGAACTCCTCAGACATATAATTAAGAACGAGATATTAAAAAAAATACAATATTAGAAAAGCAAACAAACAAAACCTAAAATAACTAGTAACAAGCTGGGCAGTCTCTATTTTTGTCTACTTCCAAACAGCGATGTGGTATAAATTTAATTAATGCTCGACAAGGTTTCTCAGGAATGGACTACCACATTTGGTTAACAACCACGAGGAAATCTGGAATGTTCTTGATGTTGTGTTGCCTCAGAGTTAAAGTCTTCTTTACGTCGTTCGAGAAATTTTTAATCGGATTAAGATCCGAACTACAGAAAGGCCCCTTTAGAAGGGGCACAGAATTCTGGTCGAATCAAGCACGAACACCAACTTCCGTATGTTTAGGATCGTTGTTTTGCTGAAATTTCCAAATTACAAGCGGATTCTCTTCGACATACGGAAGCGTTACAGTCTCCATAATATTTTTATATCGGACCTGATTCATAATCTCCTCAATTTTATGAACAACCTTAAATCTGAATCGATCCACTTCTATGTTTAACCATGATTACGGTGTACTTAGAGTCGCATTCCTGGTTTGAGAGACGCCGCTCATACTGCCTCCCTTCTAATGCTGCCCGATTTATTTTTGTCTCATCGGATCAATGAAAGTTCTTCCACTGGGACAGGACCCCTGCCTTATGGTCCTTAGCAGAGTGTATTCCGGCCATGTGATTTTTTTTGAAATCATAAGTTTTTACGCCTATCTTGTCCTCGTAAGCTGGCTTCATTCCGACGACGGATAACGTGGGGCTCTGTTTGCACAATTTTCTGGAAAAATCTCTTTCTAGCTATCAACTATCGTCATTGTTGGGATATCGGCAAGAATATATCACATTTTGCCTTCCTGTTTCGGAATCCGATTTTCCATAAATTTTTTTTACGTGGTAGGTTTTGTGTAGTTACGTGTTCCTGAAGATGCTCAACAGCACGAAAAACTCCCTGTTCTAGAGCATTTTTCCAGAACCACCTTGCAATTTCTTTATGTAACCCGCAGAAGATCTCAAATTAATAATGATTTCTCTAAGTTGTCGTCTGCCACTTTTTGATTTTTCCATTGTTTCCTACATTTAATCAGCTCTCAATATTTAAATCCTTTAAACGTTTTCATAAATTACCACCAAAAGGTATGCTAAACTGGCAAATCAACATTGTTCTTAATTTGGTGTGCGTTTTCCATTAACACTTGAAATGTAGTCGTTGTTTTAGTATTTTCGTAAAACATGGATATTCTATCGCCGTCAGATTCTATATTCTAGTTTCTTGTAAAACAGAAACTCGGGGATTCCACAGATACTTTGAGAAGATCGATTCTTCAGTGTTGCCACATTTTCTCAATATACCGCGATTCCAGTAAAATAAATTGGCGTTCTTAATTCCATCGGCGCCACTGTAGGTGTAGAACCATCAAGCGGAAGGTGACAAAATGAGGCACATTTCGTCAACTCGTTGAATATCAGAGAGAATTCCATGACAGAACTTGGAAAAGAAATTTCTCTGTTGTTTTTAGGTTTAAAAAAGTCTAAAATTAGTTCTTTGGGAATATATATTCTTGGGGGTATTCACTAGAATTAAAAGTGTAGAGAGTATGGTGCATTTACAACGTTAAAGCTGCTAAAAAAACGTAATTAAATTCTAAAATATACATTAAAAATTATCATTTGGTCTCCAGCATTTTGCACACGCTACATGAAACACGGTAGAAATTGTTTACTTTTCGCCCGCACTGTATGGGATACCTACTCGATCTACTGTATGTGTGGTGTGTGGGCCTATCATATAGGTAGATATCTGTAAAATCATAAATCTAAATTTTTGCGGAATAATTTTGCTGGTTATGGAAAAATACCGCATTTATATAGACGTAGGTATATAGTTATTTAGTATGTAGGCAGACATTATTCCAATGTAAAAAGTTTTCGTACAAAATTCAGTGCTCAACTGTACAGAGTGTTTCAGAAAAAACGGATAAAAGTTCATCACAACTTCATCCGGTGAATATGAGACGATTTATTACTTAAGGGAGTTACAAATTGATCGTTACTGAGACACAGGATACTACTCCTGGTATTTACTATGTTCATTGAATTGTTTAATTCTTCATTCCTCAGCTTTCCACATATTCTTTGTACATATTTTTATAATCTCTGTAATTCAATCCTACAAAGCGACAAAATCCCTGGAGGGCTGTTTTCCATTTTCAAGCAAAGAGATATCACCTAAACGTACCTCGTCGGATGCAGTGAAGTGAAATTTTGGTGGTCTGAGTTAACTAGAATTTACCTTTTCCAGAAATTAGTGTCGTAATTTTCCAATTTTACCACACGGTCTTAATCGTACGGAAATTATTTTGTTCCGTTGATGATGGAAAGTGATCGAACCACGTTTATTCGTTAAGCATATTTAACGAATATACAATGTAGCAACAACAAGAAATATAGCATAATATACAAGCTAGTTTACGCTTCAAAAATACTACAGGGTGTTCAAAAATTCTTTTCAAATCGAATCTTGCCAAGGCTCCCATTGACAATGCTGTCTACTCTTTCTTCATAGTTTTTACGTAGGTGCTTTGTCTATTACGAGAAAGGTGCGGATACTATTAGAAATAGTGAGAGTATAGAGTACAAGTTATTATTAACTATAGTATAATAGGTACGGTATCGGATCGGCGGTAGTACAGTGATTGGCCCAGGCTTCATGTGACAACAATACCTTTTTGATGTAATTCTTACCCCACGAGGGTAGATAACATAAATAAGACACTCGACTGGGTGCCTGATAAAGAATTAACTTCCCATTTAATTCCTTTAATTTACTTTATTAATATAAAGTTAAATAATATTTAATTTTGACATTAGAACAAAGGTTCGTTCCCCTTCCGTTTTAGGAATAGAGCTTGAAAATGGTCTCGCTGCTGCCCCCCATGTGATACATCCCCCCGTACGTGACATAAACTTCCCTATTCTAAATGGGGTTCCCTAATTTTTTTTGTCACTCTTAGATCTGTCGTTACGTTTTGAAGTAGTTAGCTTCTATCTTTAAAATTGATCGTTTTCAAATTATTTCGAAAAATGTGAAAATTTCGACAGCCACAAGGCCCCACGGAAGTCGGTGTTGTTCCCCATCTCTGCGAATTTCGCAATCGGCCGTTTGGGGCTGTGAGAGGACCTAAGAAGCTACCTTTTAACATATACGAATTTGAGAAAAAGTCTTTCACAACCGTCGAAATACGCCTCTGGATTTTTTTCGCACGTCAATGACTTGTTTATATCAAGTAGAATATCTCGATTTTCTCTCAGTGTTCAAAATTCAAAAATCCAAGTGTAGAAAGAGTGAGAAATCCCTTGCGGTACATCCTAATACCTATTTTTGGTCGTTTATCAAATTGAAAATAAATTTGAATCATGTTCTGTTTCTCTCTTTGGGACTTAACCACATTGGGAGCCATTTTGGCCAATCTAAAATTAAACTGTACAAAAAATACATTATAAAAGTTTTTGATTGATCTTTTTTCTTTTTTTTTTATCAAGTATAAAAGTTTGATGACGTCATTCATAGCATGACTCACATTGGGACTTTTCGTTCGAAATAAACGAATTATTGACGTTTGAAATCGTGCAAGTTCGGAAGCGTGTTTCGAGGGTTGTAGAAGACTTTTTGTCAAATTCAAATATGTCAAATTTAAATATGTCAAATTCAAATATGTCAAATTCAGATAAGTCAAATTCAAATATGTCAAAACGTGTCTTATAAGGTCTTCTCCTGATCGTAAAAAGCCGATTCAGAAATTCACAACGGTTAGGGAACAACGCGAATTTCTGTGGGGCATTGCAGCTGTCAAAATTTTCCAAATTTCTTGAACAACTCGAAAACGGTAAATTTTAAAGGTGAGATTATTTACACAAACCCACCTTAAAATTTAACGAGGAATCTAAATATACCAAAAAAATACCTGGACTCCATTTGAAATAAGGAAGTTTATGTCACGTGCGAAGGAGCCGATCGTGTGGGGGAGGACATGGAGGCCACTCTTAACGTTTACTCTCAAAATAAAGCAGGGTTTCGTTCGAACGTTCTCGTTATTTTTGAAAATAAAGAAATTATATGGGGAGTAAATTGCTGATGGGACGCCTTGTGTAAAATATTGCTCCATTTTGGGATTTTTTTCAAAATTTTTACAATTCATGTAACGTGGCTTTTTTCAAAAATCGCATTACTTTAATTCCCAAGTTCACTTAATCGTTATTTCGAAACGCAGCGAGTTCGCATCTACTTTACGATTTCCCTGCAAAAATCTAAATATCAACGGTGTACGTTCCGGCAACCCTTAAGCTGCACAGGACCTCCTTTGAAATTCGAATGTAACCCGACGATGAACTAGATTTAATTGATCAACTTCATTGCTGTCAAAGGCCCCGGCGAGGTTACAAGTTCACCAGATTAAAGTCGAACCTAATTGTAGAACATCCCATTGGCCAAGAGAGGTGAACTATTAAACTGATTAACATACAACAGAACGGCGACGGTACAAGACATATCTTGAAGTCGATTGTTGGAGACAGAATTCTAAAAAAATCCCCCGACATTACAGAGCGGTGCCTACGTATAGGTGGGTGTAGGAAGACGTATGTAAATTTCTTATTATTATATTATTTGCTTAGTTAATGAATAAGCTAATAATAGTCCAGTAATAAAGATCAGTTCGGAACGAAATTGATGGCACCCACATCTCAAGTTGTTGAAACTTACCAGTCCCAAGGGGCATGCAGCCATTGACAAATATTACTAATGCAGATATAAATTCGTATCAAGCAGATCTGCGGTTAAGCGAACGATCTTTACTCCTTATGAATATTTCCTAAATGCATCTTTTGACCTTCAAAATTACCATGATTCCACATTTGTATTCAAATATGGGTTTATTTCCTTTACAGCTACGAGGGTACCATAAGAGATGTTTTCCCATTCGCGAGCCATGCAAAAATGGGACCGGAGAAATTTTGATTTCACTTGGTATCATCGCAAAAACATATAAAGAATATCGATAATGATCTATTTATAATCAAAACAACTGAAATATAAGGCTGCAAACACATAAAACTAGATCTCTTTTATTCGACCTCCAGCCCGATCTTCGTCTTATCGAGTTTAACATTATTCACGGCACAGTACTTAGTGGGGATTTGGTGAAAATGCGGTGTAATGAATGTAAAGAAGTTTTTATTTTTCTTTTGTTACTAATTTGTTGTTTAGAAGGTGAGTACGGGACATAGAGTTTAGGCGGATTTCAACGAAGGTCTTTTATAGTTGTGGAGTTGGCCATAGACGAGCGCCTTAAAGACGACTTCTTTCACATCTACAAGAACGCAGCGATCGAGACTAGAGACATCCAAAACAAGCCCGTCACCGAGGATAAGGTCACTTTTTACCTCTATACACATGAAAATCCGAAAGAGTTTACAGCCATCGACAAAGGTGAATCGTAAATTAATTTGGAGTTGCAAACGAGTCTTCTGCCAGAAAATCGTATAAAGCAAGAACCTTGTACAGGGTCCTGCAATAGTGCGTCGCCCCTCTTTAGTTTCTACGTCAATAGAGTCAGCAACTTTTCTCTTCTGCAGGATTGCACGGCACACAAAGGCGCATTTCCACGAAATATTTTCCAACTTACAGGTCGACTCCAAAAAGTGTGAAGTTACGTAACTTCGTTATTTTAAATGGGGTTCCCCGATTTTCTGCTATTTTCGGATTTCTCGCCAGGTTTTGAGGTCGGTTGGTGCGAGGTGTGCCATCTTGAAAATTACCGGTGACTCTGAAAATTTTGAAATTTTCGTCAGCCGCGAGATTCGCCAAAAATTGATATCGCACCCCCGTGAATTTTGAAATCAGTCTTCTGGGGCTTAAAGAGGGCCTAATGAGCTGCGCGTTGACGTGTTTTAATTTTGGAAAAGTCCTCTGGGACTGCCAAGACAGGTGTCCAAAGTTGCGCGACTTCAACCCTCGATAATTCGTTTATTTTAGACGGAGCGCCCCAATCTCCTCGACGACATCGTATTGGGAACTCTACAACTTCTGTTAACACCGCCCCATCCCTGAACCCCAGCCATTTTTGAGTTTCTGAAAATTGCCCCTTTTTGATTTCTAAATATTTTGATAGTGATAGTGATGAAAAATGCCAAAACGATGACACTATGTGACCACTTGAAAACAATAAAAATTTTTACACGAAGGGGCTACATCTTCCCCAGCTGCTTTTATCTGCTTTTTAAGTTAAAAAATGAAAAAATAATTATTAATTTTACATTCACGTTGCAATAAACTATCTAAAATTTAAAACTCAGAAATTATTTGTTGGCTTTATAACCATGACAACCGCAAACTGCAAATTGTGACAAACGTCCTTTATCTGTCAAAGGAGATGTTAGAAGTAATGAAAAATGTCATTTTGACATTTTTGCTATCACTATCACCATTAGAGCATTTAGAAGCCAAGAATACAGAAGTTGCTGAGTTTAGGGACAAGTTAACGTTAATGAAAGTTGTAGATTTTGAAATTCCGAATGCGATGCCGAGGAGAAAATTGGGACAAACCATCTCAAATAGCCAAGTTATTGAGGTTTGAAGCCATATAATTCCGGAGGCCCATGGCGCTTGTGAACGGCTTTTTATTTTAATTAAAAAACATCAGAACGTAGCTTCTTAGGTTCTTTTTGATCCCCAGAAGATTCATTTCGAAATTGACAGGAGTCAGCGTGCGATATGGATTTGCGTCGAACTTTGCAGCTGGCAAAAATTTCCAAATTTTTTTAATAATTCAAAAACGGTAAATTTTGAAGATGAACCACGTTACATAACTTCACATCAAAATTCAACGAGAAATCCGAAAATAGCAAAAGAAAATCGAGCGGTCCCATTTGCAATAACGAAGCTGGATATTCTCGAACTTTTTAGCATCACCTTGTATGTTAAAAAATAATTTCTGGAAACACGCTTTTACGTGCCGTGCAATTCTGTGGAGGGAAAAAATTGTCAATTTCATTGGTATAAAAGCTAGCCTATTACAGGACCCTGTATAATCGCAACGTTTGCGACACAGCGTTTTTGCAGGAAACTTATCAAATTCCGAAAGGCAGTTCGCAATTAACTTTTTTTATCATTTTCCAGATGATCTGGAAAGATTTAGAAACACAACAAATCAGATCGTATTCTTGATTCACGGATGGACTAACAGTCGCGAAAACGAATGGATGGAAGACCTGAAAAACGCTTTTCTAATCCGAGATAAAGACTGTTTTGTTGTTATTGTGGACTGGAAGGAACCGGCCAATCAGTTCTATTATGTGTCCTCTATCAATACGTATGACGTCAGTAAGTCCATTGTGCGATTTTCTATTCTATTTTTGGCTAATTAAACTGCCTCTGCAGGTAGGTTTATTGCAAATTTGTTAGTGAATTTATGGAAAAATTACGGCGTGGACAAGAGCAACTTTTTGCTGGTTGGTCACTCGTTAGGGGGCCAGATTTGTGGTTTCGTAGGGAAGCATTTTAAGAAGCAAACTCTGCAAACGTTGCCTAGAATTGTTGCTTTAGATCCAGCAGGTGAGATCACCAATATTTCATAACATTCTTTGTTACCCCGGTGAAATAGGATCTCTCCCGAGGTCTTTGTGACCGCCACTGGCGATGGCTTCACCCAACAAAAATTACCCACAAATGTATCGAAACTGTTTGTTTAAGTCTTAGTTTCGAAACAATGAGTTTACGACCAACGGGCGTCGTTTTATTTTTACGGCCCGTCGCTCACGGCAACGGGCCGTAAAATTACAATAACGCCTGGCAACGGTCGTAAAGCAAAAATAACGCCTGTTAATTCTTTTTATGTGCTCTAATCAAATGTCTAAGTATAACAAGTAGGTGAGTATTCCATTCGCAGCCAGAAAATTGAAAATAAATCATTTGCGTTCAAATTCCTTTATCGTGTGTGAACAAGAGCTTCGCATTAAGGCCTCAAACTTCGGCCGGTGGCGTACGTCTCTTCAACACACACAAAATCACTGTTACTCGTGCTTTACAGGTCCTTTATTTACCACAAGGCCCATTTCTAAAAGATTAAACAAAGACGATGCTGACGTAGTGGAGGTGGTCCACACGGATGGAGGTACTTTTGGGTTTCAAGATGCTTTAGGTACCATAGACTTCTTCGTCAATGGAGGTAGCAGTCAGCCGGGCTGCAAACAGATAGACTTGGCCAATTTGTTCGGGTCGATCGAGGAACCCTGTAAGTAGGATCAGTCAAAATGTCTGCCGTAAAGCTGAGAGAAATAATTTTTAAAAAAGTATTGTGACAACGTTTTTAGCCTTACTAAAATGATTTTTTCCTCACAGAATCGCACATAAATTGATTCGGTTAGTAATCATTTTTAAGTGTGCCTCACAAATCCGGTTCGTTCTAGCAAACTTCGGGGTAAAACACCAAATCGTTGGAATCGATCCTGACACCGTCTCTAACAAAGAAGACTCACAGAACAGAACAATAAAATAGACAATAAAACAATAAAATTAGATTATTAACGTTACTTCGCACGTGCAACGACTGAAGGAATCTCGAGTAGATACATAAATTAACTTTAAGGACGGGCCAGTTTTGTTCTTAAAGCTTCGTTCGCATATCAACCATTAGCTGCATTAACATATTTCAGTGGTATTAACAAAATAATAACAAAAGAATAGTATAATATACAAAGTGTTAGTATAATGAAAAAAAAAAATTGTTAGTGTGGTACTGAAATCTTGAACAGACATCCGCTTTGGCCTTCTGATCTTTCGCCGCAAACCAGTTAGTACCCACAAGTTGCAATTAAAGCGGTTCCAGACCGGTCGTGTCGCCCTGCGCTGCGCTGTTAAAACCTGCGCTGCGGAGCGCGGCGCGTTAGATTTGAACGGGAGTCTGCGCCGAGACGCGCAAATTGGGGGGTTCTGCAACGAAAGCGAGCGCGATCCGGCAAGTGTCGGCACATGAAAAAACTTTTTGATTGTGCGTGTTTGGATGGGATTGTCAATAGGTACTGTATCTGTACGGTTCTGAATTGAATATCCGTAGATTTAAATTGAAATATTGTGCGCTCGGACTGAAGCCAAACACAGAATGAATTTTTTCTTTAAAACATTTTACGCCCCTTTGTGTCGGGTTGCGCGGTCCAGCGCACCATTCTAAAGCGCGACGCAGCTCGGCTCAGCGCTGCACGTTCGGGCTATGCTCGCCCAGGCAAACAAGTTAGAGAATCTTACAGTTCTTTTGCCATCCAAGAAATAAATATAAACACGGATTGATATGGGGTTCGTTCAGATTTCCACTTTCATCTATAGATCAAGTGCGTCCACGTTTTGTGTCAGAGGACGGAAGTAAATAAAGAACACTTCAGATTAGGCGACTACTTCTGTATTGCGTTTCCTCAGCACTGCGACAAATCGTTAATTCCAATGCGTTTTGGTAAGTCAGATGGTACATGGGTCAGTTTCCTCGTTCCATTATTTTCTCGGTGAAAACAAGCAAAAATGACTTTTGAAATGTATTTGCTCTTGGAAGAAATGAAAAAACACTTGAACTTACGTTAAGGTCGTTATGTAAATACATTTTGTAAATATTGAAGGAGTTAATTAAATACTGTTAGTTCAGAGCAGCTTCAAAACTACCGGAAACTAGCGATGGGTTCCCATATAAAACACAGAAAAATCGACATTTAATTGCGCATATCCTTATATTTCAACACACTGATTACGTAATATCTAACCAAAACTCCAATTCTAGTAATGTGTGACCATCGCAGAGCCTGGGCGTACTTCACCGAAGCTGTATTGAACCCCACAGATCTAGTCGCTCAAAAATGCGCAAGTTGGGGCCAATACAAGATAAACTACTGCGATAAAGAAACTGTCCCAATGGGCGATTTGAACACCACCCTAACTGGGTCATTCTATTTGGACACCAACAAGGAGAAACCTTATTCCAAGAAGTCCGACAGTTCTTTGCTTAGTTTTTCGCGATTGCTGATAGGTTAGCGTTTAGATTTTAATTTTGACAATTTCTGCTGGATATTCACTGAAAGAGAAAATAAAAGTTAGACGTTCACACGGCATTTTCATTGATTTAAACCATTAAATCGACCGGTTTAAAGTTTTGTTGTATACCTAATTAGCCTCCTTCAGAGTTTCGTTGCACTGAATGAATGGAGCTGAAAAAGGCAAGCGTGAAATTCAGCATACACGACCACTGCAAATTTAGATTGATAAGCAGAATTACGTGGTTGTGACTTTCACTATCAGCTAAAAAAGTAGGTATTAGCCTACTTGCTGGATTTGTGAATGAATTAACTCTGCTGGTTTCACGAAGTTGTAGAATTTTTTATTGAAAGTAAAGTGTAGCGGCTAATTAGTGAAATGAATCATTTGCCACGATTCGCTTTCTATTCTCTAACGATTACTGTATAGGGTGTTTGATTCACCCATGTGCATCCGGAAGAGGATAGTTGGTAACATGATTTTGAACATATTTGGCCATACATACTATCATATAAAGTCTGACGCATTTCAAGATATCGCCATTTTTCTTCGTTTTCCCAATTTACTATCATAAAAATTACAATAAACACTTAGTCGAACATTTTGATACAACTTTACATTTTTTCGTATAAACTTGAATATGTATTTTATCGATAGACAACGACGAAGACTTAATGTTGCATGAGTTATTCATTGAAATAGAAAAAAAAAAGAAAAATGCGTGTGGCGATTTAACAAAAATAATAAAAAATTAATATAATCTTTACTTATGCATTAAATACCATGTTCGAGTTGACAACCACCGTTTCTGATCCAACCTCGACATTTTTGTCGCACATCTGTAATGGTTACTCCTAGTCTCATCTTAGCCTCCCCTACTTCTGCTGCTAATCCATTAATTTCTCGAATGAGATCATCGCAATCATAAATTTCTTCATTGTTTACCAGTTCGTTCTTCATTAGTCCCCAGATACGATGATCGACTGGAGTCAGATCCGAAGATCTGGCAGGCCATAATATCGATTTATTTCGCCCTGTCCATCTTCCACGAAACTAATTATTTAAAACCCCCATTGCTGTTGTCCGATAGTGGATGGGAGATCCATTGTTTTGAAACATCATTTCCGCTTCTGCATCTAAAGGCACTTTGTCCAAAATATCTGGTAAATTACTTCTTAAAAACTCCAACAAATTTTCGCAATCTAAATTGCTTGCTGAAAAACATGAACTAATTAAAAATCTGCTTACTGTGCTAACTCATACGTTTACACTAATTTTATATTAAAAAGAAGTTTATTTTTTCACATGCGGATCTTCTTCAGCTCGATAATGAAGGTTATGAAAGTTAGTAATCCCGTCATAAAAAAATTCGTCCATTCATAAAATCTTGCAGCATTAACAGAATAATGTGAAAATTATGAAAATTACATTGAAGAGTAGTTGATATTTTAGCAGAATGGTGCCCCTCCACATTACGCATTGCGTGTCTGAGAGTATTTCAATGATCGGTTTCCACATCGTTGGTTTGGAAAGAGAGGCACTATTGAGTGGCCCCCGTGACCGCCAGATTTATCACTTTTGCATTTTTTTGTAGGGCCACTAAAAAAGCAAAATCTATGCAACTCAACCGAACCCTTTAGAGTGGTTGAAATTATCAGAATTCTTTTGAAAATTCAGTCAAAGGTGCCTGCTTTACGTTATTTTTACCTAAGTTGTTGCCAGTTTCACATTGTGAATTCATATCAGATGATACGTTTTTTGATCAAATTTCTTGAAAACTGGCGAATCAAAGTTAGTCAAATGCGGGATCATTATAACGAGAATTAAAATACCTTTCAAATGAGGTGTTACCCGACCCTACATTCCATTTGAGATTTTAGAGGTTTTATTCATCCTGACTAGGGAGTTGATGTGAAGGAAGCGAGTCTACGTTCATAACGTGCCTCTTTCAAACATAAAGTTTACGTGTCCGAAAATTTTTCTCAAATAAATTTTCTAATTTCTGAAAATGCTTCTCTTTCGTCTTCGATGGGTCACCCTGTACGTTGCCATGACATATACAACCACAATGCACAAGACAAAAACTACTTTGACGAAATAGCCTGCATGCTGCAATACGCTGACGACATGGCACTTGCCGTACACGACAAAATCACCGCGAAAGCGGAAGGAAAACTCAATAGCTAGTGGACAACATGGTGCCCTGGTTCTACAGATGGTGACTAACGCCGAACGTCACGAAAGAATCAACTGTCTCTACCAAACCACCATACGAAAGACTACTCCCTTACAGGAGCATCAGATGGTCGCCCAACTGCACCAAGGCGAGGTGTAAAATATCTGGGGGTCACAATGGACAAGAAGTTGAAATTCACCAAACGCGTACAGAAAGCAAGATCAGAAATCATCAAAGGGGGGAAACACTTCAGATCGCCGACGTATAGGTGCGAGCAATGAAATAAATACACCTGCACATTTGCAGCTTAACGCTCTGTATTGACGAAGTTTTTACGAGAAATGACACTTCTATGTGGAGAACTTGTCTAGGGCAGTTTCACTGCAGTAAATTATTAGTAACATGTGCGAAATTTTGGAAATTAAAGCAAAAAACACGGAAATATGTGCACGCCACTGGATTGGCCACTCCTCAAAACGGGCTTGTACGAAATTTTAATGAAAAATTTTGAGTGATAACGATTTTGTAGAAGAATTTACAATTCTCACTGGGTACTTACTTGCATCTTCTCATACTTCCTCTGGGTATATTAACGTCCAAACTGGCCATTCTAATGCTATTTCGGGGATCGTCGTTGAAATATGGCAAAATTTCGTTGTCAGAGAAAGTCCACGACGTCCATTTTGCCTCGTTACGTCGACTTCCCGGTCTACCTGGATGTCTGATTCTGTTGATTTCTGCCGCAGCTTCTGCTGCCGAGCTCACTCACGTTATCACCAAAAAGACGAACAATTTCTGTTTTTCCTCTTTTACTTGAATTTTCCACAATTATCACGATTAATAGTTCAATTTGTATGAAGAACGAACAAGTTCTAATGTCGATGTTGACGCTCGTTGCGCTTGTTTGACAGTTAAACACTTCACTTGTTCTCCATGGCCGACTATGAATTTTTTGAAATAAATATATACTGAGGGTTGCACTTTTAATTCTTCCACAAAATCGTTACTACTCAAAATTGTTCATTAAAATTTTGTACGAGCCCTTTTTGAGGGGTGGCCAATCCAGTGGCGCGCACGGAATTTTTCTAAAAAAATCGCTAATATGATTTATTAAAATTTCACTCCTGGAAACTGTCACAGTAGCCAGGCCGTTTTTGCAGAAAATGTATAGTTTATCGCACTCTACAATAAAAAAAATCCGCGGTAAATCGCACAATCAATAAACTTTTAACAGACTGACCCCAAAAAAATGGGCCACACTGTATATTCGCAATTTATTATTTGTTAGAAAAATCGCATAATGTTAAATGTAGGAGTAGCTAATACTTCAAGATGTGAGGTTTAAAATAAATTAGTTTTCGTTGGTTTTGTTATTTCCTAATGTACCAAAATCGACCATTTTATATGTGAGCTTCCGCCGTGCCAGCACCTTTGTCCTTCGCCGCAGGTGCCACTTAGCCCACAGTGCAATTTTTTAAAATTCGGCCCTTTTGACGGCCTTTAAAAAATAAACAAACATCAAAAGGTAGCATTTTTGGTCGCATTTAATGCTGCTTTTGAACGAAAATAATTCGAATAATGTGTGGAAAATTTGAGGGAGCCCGTGTTCAGGAGAAAAGGGGGAAAGGAACGATGTCGTCAATTCCTGTTTCGTGTTTCCACTTTCCAACATGTTTTTACAACATAAAGTAGGTACTTTGGCATTTGAAGTTCATACGGTAGAGACCTGTGAGGGACGCTGCCGAAAACCTTTTTTATATAAAGGACGCGGGACGCATAAAGGACTTGCTGATCTTTCATCGTTTAGATGTGTTATTTGTACATATGTGGTTCTTTGTAACAAAGAGTGGGTCAATAGTCCGGTGTTCCGTTTCAAAGCCAAATTGATATATCGGCGCATGCTTTTCGATCAGGTAGTGATGTGTTTAAAATCTTTACCTCAGTACGGGTGGGTAGTAATGTCATAACCAGTTCTGCACTTGTGTATGCTCCAGTCAATTTTTTGCGATAGGTATCGTTATTCCTGTTTACCATGCTCCTCAAATTGTATAATACATTTGTTCGACTGCGTTAGTACAGTGGCTCGCAGCTTAAATTGTGCAGTCCGCATCGAACGAACTAACTCGCCTCAGTGGCATAACGTTTATTTTAGCAAAAACAATAAACTGAAATTAAATTTATTTGAGCGTTCCGACGGTGCATAAGTTAATATTTTACTCAGGTATGCCGCTGTTAAGTAATAATAAATATTTATTGAATTTCACGTGCGCTTTAAATGCCACAGCTTAAATGATACGGTTACGGAAAAACGATGCAAGACTTGTCAAGTTAAATTTACGAACTCGGCATTGATTTAGCAATTGTTTTTTACTTAATTTGACATTTCGAAGCAAATTTCAATCAGCTAAACGAAACTAGATGAGAATGGCTTGTCGAACCGGTTAACGGAAGAAACTTAAGTTCAATCCATTACAGAGGTGGATGCAGCCATAGCCGAAATGGTGTTAAATGGGACGTCCTACCGCCGGGCCGCCACACTCCCCGGATTTAACCCCTTCGGACAATCGCTTATTCCGATCAATGCGACACGCACCTTCACGGCAGCAATTCCTTCTCACGAAGAAGTGGAAATTTGGCTCGATGATCGGTCGGCCCCCGAGAACCAAAAAATGCTTTTGGCACGGGGTCGATTTTTTGGCGGAAATGTGGGGAAAGGTTGGTACCAACGACTGTTAACGTAATTGAGTTTGTTGTAGGAATAAACGGTTAAATTTTGCAGAAAAGTCGACATTATTAACCGCCACAGCTGTTATTCAATCAATTTCGCCACGTCTTTTTTTTTTTCGAAATAAATATTGTGTTCCCGAGACAATTCAGTTTCTCTTAATATCGACTGCGCCATTTAAGCCGTCATTCACTCTATTCGTTCGTGAGTTTCTGAAGCGGAGCTCTTCACAATTTCACTTTTTACATTGTCTTTTCCGGGTGCTGTGTTTTTGATAGGAATTCCTGCTTCGTCGTACATTGTGGCTGTAACAGCTTGTATGTGCGGCCTAATGGGTTGTTAAAATGCAATTATTGCATTTGCGGATATTTTTAATTTGTTTGATTACCACCTAAAAGCTCCCATTCTTCACCGTGCGTAGGCATTTCACTTTGGCACGTAGGTATGTGCGTTCCTTTAGGAGTTTTCATTTCAATTTATATTCCGTTTGACGTAAGTGGCTGGTCGTGTTCCACGGTATGCCTGTAATAAAGTGATTCCATGTAGGAAGAGATATGTAAATTTTATACCCTGTTATTTACGCAACTGAATGAGATGGTTAGTAGGTGTACGGCCCTTTTGTGTTGGCCGACCGTGCCCGGTGCTGTTTGTCTCGGAAACTACCACGCTATTCGTTTTACGCGCTGTTGCCTTAGACCAACGCGGAAAGATCGTTAGATTTCAGATTCCAATAATTAATCAGTTCTGCTTTCTGCTTGAATCAGATTCTTTAATTACGAAGAGTTGCTGGACTTTGTTTCGCTGGTCTCCCGTTCCTGCAGAGCGAATAATGATCTGGTAAAGTTTTCTGTATTTTGAACCATGTCGAGGTCTAATCCGTAATGTCGCACATCAGCGACCTTCGCGCCTTCTGAGCGAATATTCGATTCGTTCCAAGGAAGTAAAAAAACCAATTTCGAATCGTCAGGAATATGGTAAGAAATTTCGAATTGTCGGGAGCACAGTAAGAAATTCTGAACTTCACGTTTAGCATAATTCTAACAGTTCCCTACGGCTCGAAAATGGTTTACCGCCTTGTTGAAACAAACATATAATCGACAGCACTTATCCACATTTTTCCTGCATTCGAGGATAGAACACAGTTTTGTAAATAGTAATTTTACAAGGAATATCGCTCCTTCGCTTAGCACACGGATGTAAATTTGCCTCACTATGGTTGAACTTACCACTGGCGGCGATTGTACCGGCCGGTTGTCTTGCTATGAATTAGTTAGTTTTTTGTTCAATTTAATATTTCATGTTGATGTTATCGCTATTTGCGTCCAATTAATTCAGTTTAATTTTGTCTTGAATTATGCACACGTGTCTATCTAAATTGGTTGTCCTTTTCCGGGAGGTAGCGAAGTTCAGGCTTACTTTAATTACCCTTGTTTCGTTAAGTTTGACCACTGATTCTGACAATGTGGCGAAGGAAAGTTTAATGGTTGTTTTTTGGAAAATAAAGACTTACTCTGAACTGAAACGCGTCAGGACGGTGAGATGTATTAATTAACCCAATAGGAACAGGATATTGAGTGCACACCAGGCGTAATCCGTCGACGGTTTTTTTCAAAATAGAAACCACCTCGAGGTGGTTCAGCTCTTGTCGCTGAGGACCATTCGTCGCCGAACAAAAATTACTTAATTTTTTTACGAAACCTGAATCGGATGAGTGAATTAAAAATTTCACTTCTAGCAATTAACCCCCAAGGTGCTGAAGCCTGTTCCGGCACCCAGGACCGCATTGAAGCGCATTGCGAACACAATGGTGCGACTTTAACTTGGAGAAAGTGATGTAAAGCTGGGAATAGCACGGAGGTTCAGGTTGTCGAAAAAGATGTTGAAAGCTAAATTTTTCTAAATTTCACAAAAGGGTTTGATTTTTTCAGATAGAAATAGAGAATGAAGAGATTACGAGTGCCCTTCGAAAACTACCCAGTTCAACGACATTTTCTGAATTCTCCAAAACTCTCTTAAGTTAATCGGAAGTCGTAACGTTTACGTGATAAAGTAATAATTTAATTTAATAAGGGAAGAAAATTGCCAAATATTAATTGCTACAATTGACTTTTGCCGCACTGTAACATGTTCCAGTTTGTTTAAATACGAAAACTCAATAAAAATAAATTCTCTTTTATTATGAAAATAGAGAAGCTTCCAATTGGTTTAAGAGAGTTGGTGAGAATATGTCATTGAGATAATGTCATTAACACATGAGATAATGTCATTAAAACATGAGATAATGTCATTAACACATGAGATAACGTCATTAACACATGAGATAACGTCATTAACACATGAGATAACGTCATTAAATTGGGCAATTTTTTAAAAGCGCGCGTAATTGATTTGAAGTACTTTAAGAAATTATTTTATTATAATTATAAACCTTTTAACTCGGCAAAGGGAAGGAGATATGACAACCTCATTGTTTGAGTCAAATTAGTCGTCTAAATTTGAAGGGTGAAATACGTAGTTATTATCGTTACAAAACCGTCAAGGAGTAAATAACGTATGGGGTTAAAATTTGTATATCGAGGCGTATGCGAGGTTTTTAATCAGAAGAAGTACGTTGTTTATGTATCAGATATGTATCGTTAACATTTTTTCATTGCACCACACCCGACATGTAAAAAAATCTATTATTACATCGAGAAAATACAGCTTCTACCTAACAGCCTAGGTGTGTCTTGAAAACTTTTGATTATCACACCAAAGTTTAATTAAATGACAGTAAGAGATTACCTAGCAACATTTCACAGTTCCAGAGGAATATTCGAAAAGGTCTACTAGAATGAACTTGCACATATGCTATAATGAAAAAAAATTTTAACGGTTAATCAACTGTTAATTTTTTTTAACCTAGTGGCCTTAACGCTAGCCGTCCGTTAACGATCGTTAATAGCCGCTTTCATTTGAGAATCCCTTACTATGTGCATTTTGAAGATACTACTCGAATGAATCATCTCCCCATCAACTTCGCAGAGGAAATCTAAGGTCTGTTGCACCACTGTGAGTTAAAACCCTTCATTGCTGATTTTTCCCTTGAAAAGTATTAACTAACGATCAGACAGAGAGTGACCCGACCTAAGCAGAAACGTTTAGAAATTTTGGAAGAACTGGAACGACCCCAAAATGGAAATTATACAGTTCTTAATCTAAAATAACCAGAATTTTTCACGATTTTTGAAACAGATTGAAAATTGAAATTTTGAGCGAGGGGACCTAAGTCGTCACGATTGTGCCGTGGTCGAAGCTGCCCTGAAGGGCATGTTTCTGTTATTTGGTTCGGGGTATACGCAAATGGCTCGATTATGAATATTTAATTAGATTTTTTATGAATTGAGGCAAAACTTTGGAAAACTAATAAAGTAAATAAGTTGAAGTGGACGCAGAGAAAATTGAAGTAACGAACCTTCCATGAAGGTTTTTATAGCACTAATTTTCGTGAACTTAATGTTGCACTAGAATAATTTTGTGAATTTCACACAGATATAATAGAATCACGTCATAGAGATACAGCATTAACGTCGCAGTTTCGTTCTGAAAAAATACTTCAAAAACCAACTTAGAAAGCAGATTAAAAGGGCAGAAACTTTTGAGACGACTGCCATTGCCATTGGAAACTATGGAAATTATTCTCCTTAATAACAACCCAGGTATAGATTTGATGTATATTCTCACAATCCGAAATACACGATCCTCAGTTATCAAAAATTCCCCTATCTGAGAACAGAATTTAGTAACATCTCTATGGAAAACTTCAACAAACTTGTATGAGGCTCTAATTAATATCATGGGGCCAGTGGGAGGCATTCGGAAAGTAGTTAGAGACGCTAATGAAGGTTAAGAGCGAGGAAGGAAAAAATTCATGACAAGGAGTTAAATTTTTCGAAACCAGGTTGAAAATCGGCAAAAAATTGGGTAGGGGGGGGGGGGGCAATTTTAATTAGAAAACAGCGATGGAAGGAAACAAGGAATTACCGGGAAAATAATTTGCACCCTCCACGTAATGGTCACAGATTATTGCTTAACACATCCACCCCATCTGCTATAAAAAATATCCTATCACTGGGAGTAAATGGATCGAGGCGGAGCGCAAAAGGCAGCTGTCTTAGCAGGGGACCTCAAGTCTTAACTAGTGAAGAAGCAACATTCGGAAAACGGATCGGAGTTACATTCATATGAACTTTAGTGATATTCCCCTAATGTAGAATATCTGTAACTTGATATTAGGCCTCTTCCTCCGAATTTTCGATTGCTTGCCAATGTTGAAAATCTCACCATCGTTATCTACTCATTACATTATTATTATTATTATTATGTACTAAACGATATATCACGTAGAGTCGGTCATTTAAATCTAATAGATAGGAAGTCCCAGCCATTTCGCCTTGTTTAAGCCCGTTGAAAAGCTTCACAGTGTAAGCTCATCAGATAATTTAAGTCGTGTCATCTCTCTCGTCTTCTCTCGATGCTGAGCGTTCCAGACTTTCCTTTTAAGGGCTACAGGACGTGCAGTTAACGGCCCCTTTGACTCCCACAGGTTTATTTGTGATTAATAAAATTCGTTTGTGAGGATGTGCATGAGGCTGTGAAGGCGAATTTTAAAATTAGTGGCGACGCTATAGGGTGTTTCGAAGAAGCGGCGCATCACAAAGTGATTTTTTTTTTATATAACAAACGGGACCACCTGAATTTTTTTTATGCGATGGAATGTTCTCTGCTCGTGTTGGTTTATAGACGTTTTTTTTTTTTTATCTTGGAATGCAGTGACTCGAAGCTGCGAAGATCTAACAAAAAATATATATTAATATAAAAGCGCCTAATAAAAAAATTAATATCCCATTTAGCCTAAGTTAGGGGGCTAGTAAGGGTGCCACAATGGCAACTCTCATTTTCAATTAGTCAACTGCAATTTTCTTGATTTTTTTAAATATAATGACAAGATTTTGGTGATGTAGGATGAAGGAAAACTTAATTTTCCTAATTTTGGTATAGAATAACGTCGTATTTTTCTTAACGGAATTATTCATTATTCGTTTGCAATTGCAATCTGTCTTCTTTTAAAATTGGCCATCAAATTGAAGTAAACTCGACAAGAACTTACCAGTATGACCTATGTAATTGGTTCATGGTATAAAAATCGTTTTTGTTAGCGTTTCGCATTTCTCTACAAACCGACGATGTCCTCATAGAGGATACTTCGGTTTAAGAAGTCTGGAAAGTCCAAAAGAAGATCGCACGAAAAAGAGATGAACTCGACATCACTTTACCACAGTGGTGGAAAATCCGAGGATCGGCGAATGAAAAAATCTACCGGGAACTGCGAATGAGAAAGTCATCAGTTGCACAACGTTTAAAAACCAACAAGCTCCATCCGTGGCATGGGGACCATCGCGAACGCGTCAACACTCGGGCGCTTATGAATGCAGGTCTTCCTGAAAAGACGAATAACTCCGTTAACATTTGAGATTAATGTGACATTATTTGATGCCAAAATGAAGAAAATTGGATTTCCTTTCGTCCTCCGTCGCGGAAAACACGCCATTCGGTTGGAAAAAAATCAACGAAGTTGACGCTAAAAAAGTGAAAAAAAAATTTTTTTTGCGAACACCCTGTACGCATTTTTGGCTGAATAAGTATTCGTGCCTGCTAAACTGATTTTATGTGAGAATCTGCCATAAAATGATCAAAATCTAACTTAAGTGCGACGTTAATATTTTTATTAGGCGCTGCAAATGTCTAAAATTTCTCTTAAAACGTTGTCACTTGCTGAATTTCAGTGTAAAAAAAATGTAGGAACTAACGCGGATTCGAGGGAGGATTCTGTCTCTTGGAAAAATGCAGGTAGTTCCATTAAAAAAGCAAACGAACAATTTATGACCCCTTGCCTTTATTGGGACACCCTCTAGGGTTGTCGCTAATGTTTGAATTTACGTTCACTGGCCTCACGTACTGCACCTCGCCGCAATCGATTTTTCCGTGAAACCACAAATGACCTCACGGGAGACTGTTAAACGGACACCCGGTATAACCAATAAGCTTTTTCAAAAAATTTGCGCTGAACACTCCGAGACGGCAACGCAGCGTCCCATCCACGCAACCCAAACCTGCAGCGATTGTTACCGTTTATTCCGACCGCTACCCGCCAACGGTAACGTCGCTCTCGGCTTTCGCCGATATCGCACGCGATCCGCGATCTCCACCTGTTTTTCTTATTCGGAAAATCGCAGAAAATGTAGCCCGACATCCGGTAATTTCCCACATTTCCCAATCGAAACCACTTAAAGAACCCAACCCCCAAAACGCGACACTGCAATAATACTTTTTCTCGCGCAAACTTTTGAAAGCAGCGATGTTTTCGGTTTTGCGACACCCGGTATAGTACCCGCAATTAAGCCAGTGTCGTAGCATTTCCGGTGATCAAAAAAGGTTCTTTTTTTTTTTTTTTTTTGGCAAGTGAATTTGGTTGTACGAGCGCACGAGGAAACGGAAACATGCATCAGAGATTCGAAAAGGGCTATAGTGGACAGCGGAAATCAGGTTGCTGAAGGTTAGTCCATCTTTTTGTTTCATTTTAGTTGAAAATTCTAAACGTATAGAAAAGGATTTTAATTGAAGTTTTATTGAAATCCAGGCAAGAATATAAAACGAGGTCTTCCGCCTACACGCGAAATATTTATTAACACACTGTTAAATAAAATGTCAACATTAAGAACTTGTTTTTGTTGTTATAGGCGGCCCCAGTGGGCAAGTAATATCGTGTTCTCCTTTAGCTTGAATGAACCGACTCTGAATGAGTTGTATTTTCGAGGCTTAAAAGGGCCTCGTAGGGACGGGCGTAGGCCCGAGGGCGAGGGACAGTTTTCCCTCTCGAACCACGAGGAAGCCCGGAATTCTCGCGTCAAGTGAGGAACAATTACGTGCAAGTTTTAAACAAATAAGTAAACGAACAAACGTCATAACAATGGAGGAAAACGACTAATTCGACTACAGTGCAATTACTGTCCTTTTAATATTTCCTAGAAATGCTTAGGCGCATTGTTCAAAAACTGATTAAAATGCATTCCACATTGGAGTTGGGCACGATGCAAAAATTCACAAAGAGCTGTTTTATGGAATTTGCTGCTAATTTGTGTCCAAAGCGTATTTTTCACGTAAATAAACCAATCGGGGCTTCTGCCATTTTTTCAGGCAATAACGCATACATTCCAGACAAAGCTGCCGTGCCCCTCGTAGGAGTTTTTTCTGATATTGTTCATGTTCCCGAGATCTAAATCTCGCGTTCACCTCCGGCAGGTGTCCTCTCGCGATGAAGAGCACCTTAAGCAAATATCGATGTCTCAGTGAAAATGGTTCTCGAAGAGTTCACTTATACCTGTGAAATTCCAGCCGTGCCGTAGAGAGCCGACGAGTCCCCTCAACGTTTGTAATTTACTCGTGCGGTAATTCAGTTTTTGCCTCAATAAGGAGCACCCGACGAGTTACGACAAAATATTGAAAATCGGGCCCTCGCCCAGCTTCATAATGAAGGTGTAGCCCTAAAAAACAGCAATTTTCGACCTGAAAATTTCCGCCTTCGTCTCTTGAAGCCGTGCGGTAAGGCCGGCAGTAGAGGTGGCTTTCCGAACGGCTGAATAAGCAAATTAAGTGCCGTTGCATCTCAGAGAGATAAAGAGACGTTCCAACCTCAGTGACTCGAGAATATAAGGGTCATCGAGATGATTAATTTAGTGGAATTTTTGAGGCAGGGCGCTCCACCAATTTCGAAGATATCGAGGATCGAAGTAAAAAAGCGAAATGCGTAAACTTCTGTAAAAAAAAAAAAAAACATAAAACCTCTATAGATTTTAGAAAGACTTAAAGCTCGTGGCTCGGTTGGTGGCGACCGTGATGGCACAAATACATACGAAATATCCGGAAGTTGGTGTTTGGGGGGTATAGGATGTCCTAGTAGCAACTTACCGCACAACCCCGCCCCCCTTTCTTTAATTTCCTTACTTTTGGCATTGGAAAAGTGGCCCGAGCGGGAACCCTGCTTCAATTTAAAACTAAAACTGGCCTCAGTGCCCTCTCCCGCATAATCGGTCCTTCCGCATGTGACAGTGGTCAGTCACAGCTGTGGCTGTCAAAATTTTCAAATTTTCAGGACACGTCACATAAACTGACCCAAAAATGTGACGAGAGATTCAAAAATGCCAAAATAAATTGGGGGTCGCGTTCAACACAAGGAATTTTATGTCACGTGCGAGGGGCGCGTCACGGGGGGAGGAGGGCCACGAGGGCACTTTTAAGTTCCGTTGGGGATTTCGGTTTAAAGTTCCCCGATGGACTTTTGCGTTTTCATGGCATCAACGCCAAAATTGACATACTTCGAGGTGTTGCAAGAATGCCAAGCAAGAATGTTGATCTAATTTTTACATCACTCCTACGGGGCGTTGGTGCAACCCGCTCTTTCGGTATATTTAGTCATTTTTTTTTTATGAGTGCGATTAAGGTCAAATTTTGTTAATTCTGACTCTATTTGGCTCAGAAAAGGTGTTTTCGGTTAATTTCCATACGTCTCCTCGTCTTCGAGATTTTTATGAGCTAATTAATGTCGTACCATTTCAAATCCTCACGAACGATGGTGGCCGTACCCACCAGCATGGCGGCGCGTTACTTAGCTACGGTTACTTTAGCTCGTCAAAGTAATCAGACTATTTTCTAGTCAGTTGCCCATTTTAAGTAAAAAACTGTGGTTTAAACGTAAAAATGTCAAGGTGCGACGATTTTCCTCTTGGTAAGATGCGCGATATGGTCAGTGTTTTCGCTCAAATGAGTTGTATCGTAAGATTTATTTTCCCCTTGTCACTGGCTTTTCATTTTTTAATGATTGAAAGATTCGTTTTTTAATTAATTAAATTTTTTCCAAATTAATTGAGGATTTTAAACGGCGCGACGCGAATTAGCTTATGGGTGAGAATCTTAGAAACGAAGGGAGATATCGGGATCAAACGAGAATGCAATTTTTCAATAAAAATAGATTTTCTTTCGTTACATCGAACAGAATTTGGTCCCCCGGACTTATAAGAAAATATAACCAAATATGTCGAGGCGGTGGGTAGTGACAAGCGCCCTTTAGGACCTGCGCAAAAATGAATTTTTCCGATTCAACCGACTCTATACCTCGTTCCGTTTTGCGCGTAATCACAGTGCCCCACCGCATCCGGAACCTTCCGTCGGTGGTGCGAATGAACAAATAATGCCCAAAAAAATTTTCAACTGAATTGGCAGTGATTCCTTACAGATCAGTGTAAGGCAAAAGGGCTTTTTATTTTTGTCATTTCCATCCATTTTCATAATCAACTTAAGTAAAACCGATAGGAAATATTTCGTTTGCAGTGATGAACAAAAGTCTTGGTCTCGGTGACGCATAAAAGGCAATACTAAGATCAAGACCAGACGTGCGTCAGCAAGGCCAAGACTCTCTATGGACAGGACTAACCTTGCAAGTCTTGCATTTCTCAAAAGATTGCAGGTACCATAAAGCTCGATGGCAAGTGTCTACAAGTCTTTCATTTTCAAAATTTTTAGCATTATTGAATAAGTAGCTCTAGTACTTGTGTAATGACGCTCTTGTGCAATAGCAGGGAATGAATGCGAATAAACTTGACACAGAATTACGCGGAATGACGTCTCACCGACGTTACCACAATATTTTTTTGGGTCAACGTGTACAAACGGAACTTGGATTAAAACTCAAAATTAATGGTTTTTGGAGGGCCTGGGCACTTTTGTGGAGATTTCAACGTTGCAGAATCTCTATGGTCTAATTTGGAGCGTTCGAAAAATTTCTCAAGCATTTTAAATCGACTCGGAGTGCTATAATAATTTCTCCCATGTCACAGTAAGGGAGTGAAGTGCTACTTCAACGACCGACAAAAAAATACGACTGTTGCTAAATCCTTCCAGGTATTTTAGATCTGAGAGAAACGTTCTGGAAATAAATTCCAGCAGCGAAAAGTGAGATTAACTTTTGCAAGTTTCGACCTGCGAAGTGAGTTTTTGTAAGTAAACCCGTAAACGCGCAATTAAGCTAGGTTTCATTTCGCAACTAGGTACGTAATGATAGCAGGTGTAGATACCTCATTTCCTAATTCTTTTAACAAATAACACCACTAACAATAATGGTTGCTCTAGTTCTACATGTGCGCTATGTGGCCTACGTGAACTACATAGATTAAAATTTTAACGGGGGGACGTGAGAAGGGGACCCAATCGCCCGTTATGCAAACCTGTATTAAACCAATAAAAAAAATTTCCCACGTGATTTATTATGGTTTGTTTTCGGATCACCCGGTATAAATGAAAACTGACTCGGGCAAAAATTCGTGCAAAAAATACGAGCTGAAAAGAAAAATTGACGGGCACAAGCGTTTTCCTTGATACTAACTTTTCTGAAGTCGCTGTGAAATAGAGAATTTTTGGAGGAAAATCGAGACCAGGGCTCACTCGACAAGGCTAAGACCGTGTTTCATTTTGCGAGACTAAGACCGATTTACTCCTGGTCTTGGTCTTCGTTCACTCGCTACAATTCGATTGTAAGATACCGGGCGTCAAAATTAGAAAATCACTCGCGTTTTCATCTCATATGGATTATTATATACACACTGCGAGCCATAGAGGCTGCATCATATAGGAAATGATTTTTCCTATGAATTAGGGTAAATTTGGCTTTGCCTTTGGGTTCTGCTTAATAAATACTAAAATAGAAAGCGAAAGACAGCTGACTGTCTACAGCTGTCAAATTGGCACTTTTTTCAAAAACCTTCAAAATCCACCATTATTTTTCAAAATTTTGAAAAATTGCGAAGTAAAATTTTTTTTAATTCTCTAAACACACGCCAATTCTCAACTTTCTCGGAGGATTTTCATTTTTAAAAATGTTTTTGTACTCCTGCATTTCTGAAGTGTTCAACTTGATCAACAACCTTGTAAGAAGGATCACTGTGTATTAAAGTAATTGCCCGAGTGAGCACTCATTAGTTAAAATTGTATTAAATTCATCTTTGTAGAGAAAATGTAAAATTGATTAAAAAACTGGGTATGCCTTGATGCAATGTTGATCCAGTCAAGAGAGAAAATGTTTAGGTTACCTTATTCTGGTATTTTTATTAAATTTATTGACACAAAATTAGATATAAACAAACATCAGAGTGAAATTATTTTTGCTGACCGATTTGAATACTTCAGAATTACAGGAATACACAAAAATTGTATTGAAAATCGACCGAGAAAGATCAAAATTGACTTGCGGACAGAAAATAAGAAATTTTTTCCTTTGCGATTTTTCAAAATTTTGAGAAATGATGGTAAACTTTGAAAGTTTTTGAAAGGAATGACACTTGACAGCTTTAGGCAGTCGTTGGTCGTTTCTCGACATTTCTGAGGCACAGCCCGAAGGCAAAGTCAAAATTGATCGAAACTCACAAGTAGAAGAACTTCCCGTATTATGAGGACTTTATTGGTCACACTGTAGATATATTAAGGATATATCTAATAGGAATATATTTAGTTCCCATTTGGCCTAAGCGCATGTTAGGATATTTTAGGGGATTTGTGACGCTAAATGATAGCTGTAGTAAACTGACCACAAATCAACCATCCCTCTGTAGATTTTCAGCACTAATTAGGGCGACATTTTATACTGGCTTCAAAATTTGAGTCAAATCATCAGCAATTTTCAGGCTTAACGGTCTAAGAAGTGTACATTAACACACATTGTTTGTCTTGTCCCGATGGAAGCAATCGCCCCTTGGAATATATTCGCACTCATTTATTTATGTCCCGGAAAAATTGAAGCAATGAAATTTGATCCGAAAAAATGAGAATTTCAGAACGCGACGTGCCTGGGAAATTTGTATATAAAACGATTCAAATCAGGAAAATTTGAGAACAACTCGTCTGACAATTTAGGGATTCCTTCCCTTGGAACGAGCCTAAAAATCCTCTAATACGAACGACCAAATTGCGAATTTATAAACTTGAAATTATTTTCAGAGAAAAAGGCCCTACACCGTTTGGTTTTTCTGCCCTAGGGACAAAAGCAATTACGACTATACATAAATAATCATTCATAAAATGCAAAGAAAAGAAAAGATAAAAATGAAGTTTCGAGACTCTCCAATAGAGCGGTTGGAGGGGAAAGGAAGGGGGATTTTCTTAGTTGTCTTGTAGGGCAAATAGGGCTTAGAATGGCTCGGTTGTGACAATTTTCATTTCATTTCGTCTGAATATTTTATTTTAATTTTCCCAATTGCGCTTGTCGTGTGTGTACGTTCGTGTACTAATTGGTCGGACGCCTTATGTTTGTAACGAGTGTTAGTGAAGTCTGTTGTGTTGTTTGCACGTGATGTTTAGTTTTTCTGTAACATTCGCCCTCGGTATTTGTAGTACAAATCACGAGCTTTTCATTCACGTAACAAGCTTCATATCAGCACTCATGCCACATCTTTTCGAAATTAATATGTTGCAGGAATTTGTCAGGTTCAAGCTCCTTACGTCGACCGTTTGAGAACTTGGACATGACACCGACCAACAATAACATCACCGACGATACACAACCAGGTGCACTATTTCGGCGCCCCAAAAAATAGATTTTTAGCGCAAAAAGTTGATAAACAAAGAGAAAAAGTATTTAAAACGCCAAAAACGACAAATGTCAACGAAAGTTGACGTTTTCAGAACGTCAGCTGTCAAGTCAACCGGCAAACGTCAGCAAATTAAACTACAATCATGCACCAAAATGGTGGCGGGTTTAGACACTCGAATGTATCTTTATCCTTTTCTAGCATATTGAATTTATAGAACTTGCAATTTTACATAGGGCGATTCTCAGTTGTTTGATATTTAGTGACGTGAATAAAAGTTACATGAATTGTGGTATAAACTAAAAATGGCATGTGGAGGGGCTTGTACATTTTTGTTGCAATTTTTGCACTAATTCGTTTATTTTCCTACGTCAGTGACTGAAAATGCTTTGTGCTCTTGATAATTTCTATTTTCATATTCAGTGAATTTCAGTTTTTTCCCGATCGCTACGCCTATGTATGTGTTTTGCAATGCTTTTCGGTTCATTTGTGTGATCGTTCACTTTTAATGTTGGCGATTCTGCTTTGATTTGGCGATTCGAGGGTAGAAGTTGGTTTTACAGGGCGGTCAACGTAAGATGGTCCGCAATTTTATCTCAAAAAGCACAAGGTTAAAAAAAAGTTTAATATGAAAGTTATTCAATTTTTCGTGAATTTTTACATATTAATATTTTTTAATGTTTTTGAAGTTACAGAGTGACGCAGAATGCTGTGGCGTGACTAAAAAACCTAGTTTTTAATGGAATATCCTATATTTGTTACGGACATTAATTCTGTCAGTAATTATAAATGCTTTTTATTATTGCAAAGTATGAAAACAGGTTTGTAGTTTTTAAGTTAATTCAATTTAAAGTAAAAATCGAAGTAAGAATGAGCTTTTGAAAATTCTCAATAAATTTAGGAAGTATTGAATGGATCGTTTGAGCACTTGCCTAGTTGAAATCAAATGGTGGTTTGATTACAGTATATCTTTAATTTTACAGAAAATTCATACAGATATAAAGTTTTTCTAAAATTTAAAGTACATTGTAGCGGATCCACCTTTTGTTTTTGGCTGGACAAGTTTTCGAACGATTTAATTAATACTTTGTGAATTTACTGGGAATTTTCAGAAGCTTATTTCTGCTACGAGCTTTACATTAAAGTGAATTAACTTAAATACTGCAAATTTGTATTCGTATTTTGCGACAACAAAAAATACTTACAACTCCATTATAATACTCCGTTATGAAGCATCGTTTTGCCAAAGTCACAAGACTTAATTATTATTATTATTACTGGGTGGTGCATTTCATGTGAAGGTGAGTGTATATCGGAAATTTTCGGTAAAACCAATTACAAGTAAGTAAACAACGGTAAAGTATGAAAACAATTTATTTTAACATCATTTTGCCCTACAATGGAAAGTAATACGTCGGATAAAGTCAGGTTTAAAAGATCTTTAAAATAATTTATCACTCGAATCGCCTTTCCACTTAAACTTTTAATGCTAACCGTCGCCCTAGCCAAGGGGCTACCGTTCGCAGCATGGGAATACTACCAAAAAGCACATATGGTGAAGTAAAAATTGATGTGCTTAAGCAATTTTGCTGACGATCAAACGCCATGTAGATCCCGAATTTGTTCCCGGCAAAGCTACCACACCCTGTGCTTTTTCTGCTGATAATTCGAAAACTGCCAAATACGTTTTTCCGCGATCCCGATCACGTCAAAAATTTGATCTGTGGTTTAATGGAAGAGAACCAAATCGACCGATCAAAGCAAATCTTCGAACTTTCCGAACTCTCGAGTTCGCGACTTTTGGTCAGAGACGCGTCAAGTGCGCAGGTACCTGCCCCCAAGTCAACCTGGGATGCCTTACGATGAAATCGTTCCTAACTAACGGCGCCGGAGGCGAATTGTCCTCATCGAGTGTCTTTTATTAAATTTAAAAATTTGTTTCTCGCTAATGGCCAGGGACACATTCAAACGGCTCCGAAACCGCTCTCACTTTAACCTAAAGCTCACCTCAAAGCTTTAACACTAATCAAATCTCTATATATAGCTTTGAGGTCGGCACGAAATGGCGTTGAAAGCTTTTACCTAAATCCGTTTCAAAATAGTAAATGCCCAACGAGATGCAGGCCAAATTGCCGAGATTGTCAAGATGCAACTTCTGCAAATAAAGTTCTGTTTGTGGGAAAAGTTTGAATTGAAAACAAGATATCTTGACCTTTTGGGTGTCCAATTGACTGGAACCTGAAATAGCTATTTCTAGATTGTATCAATTTACATGCATTTCCTTAAGCGAAGATTGTAATTTGGCGTCACGTTTCAAACGTCCTCTTTTAGACACCTAAAGACAATGGGCATGTGTGCGCACAATAGGAACCCACTGGTACTAAAAGGCGGATGTCATATACAATATCAATGGTTTCCTCTTTGTCACCTTATACTCCTGACGCATTTCTAATTATTCTTTTCTTCGTGCGGTTTTACATGCGTCCGTCACGGAAAGAGACGTGCGGTAACACGTTACTTACTGTATTAGTAAGTTAGTACGTGACTTTATGAATGAGATCGACGATGTAACTGGAAATTCAAACTTTTACTTCCGAGTTTAAATTTTGTTCTGTGGTACGGACTTCTCAGGAGAGAGAGAGAGATTGCTATGGAGCTTTTCATAAGGGGATGAACAATGTTGATATAAAGACAAATCGATGGTAAAAGCTTTTCGTTAAATTACCTACGGGAAAAAGGGCGAAAAAAGTGTTTTCTTAAGAATTCCCTCCTATTGTGAAATCGAGCATTTGGAGTGGACACCGACACCATTTCCATTTGATCGGACCAACTTTTAACATATCACGTTTCCGCACTGTCCATTCCTTTTGTAGGGTTTTGAACGTAGATACTGAATCACGGCAACAGGACACACGACTTGAAAAATTCAAGCCCTAGGGAGGTCTTCGTATTTTTAGCCCCTTCAAAGATTGAAGCGATATAAGCGTGCAGCGGCCATTTTCCAGAAGTCGCGGTCTTTTCCGGGAAATATTAATAAGTCCGACGCTTCAGGAAGCTCAAAGCCGAGAACTAAGAGAAGCTCAGTGGGTCACTACGACAACTAAAATTTCAAGCCATATCTTAGATCTCCTTTTGGTGGAGCTTTCAGTTGGTTTAGGTAACATGACTGATTTTCGGTCCTCCCCGTGGAGAGTTGCAGAAGTTTGGTTCGGACACGTTTCCGCGGGGTTCGTTTCGGATTCATTCAAGAAACTAAAATTTCCACAAATCTTCATTCTTCTGGAACCAACCGGGGGTGTTACGGCTTCTTCATTAGGTGCTTTTTCTTCACATCTTTAGAGGAACTTTATATGAAACTAAAATTAAAAAAAAAAAATCTCCATTGATAGCTACAACTGCGCGCGCAGCCGCAATCGCGCTTATCAATGAATTGCTGAGATTTTATCCAGATCGGTTGCTAGGCCAAAGAAGAGCGTGCAGTGCGCGTGTAAAAGGATATTACTTGTTAAAGTACAATGGAGATTATACGAAATTATTTTTTGTATTTTTTTACTAAAGACAAAGTATTCTGCTGCACTGCAAAAATGTCCTTTGGACAATTGCAGGGAAAACGTACTGAAAAATATGCAAAAACTCTCCTGTGTTATAAGTTTTGTTGATGAAACACGTATGTAGCGTGCGATAGTTTCATAACCGTCCATCCTTTTTTACATATCCCACAGTTTTTAAGATATTTAGCGCATGTTAGTTTACGGTGTTATGTTGCACAGTAGAGTTGGTTTGAATACCACTCTTAAGGACCGTCGCAGCTGACGCCGCGGATCTTAGAGCTAAATATTTCATAAACTCTAGGAGCTCTAAAGAACCAGTTTCGGACGTACGTTTGCAGGAGACGTTTTTCGTGCTTTAAAGATTCCCTCTAGCTTAAAATGATCGCTTTTAGCCTTTTTTGTTCGTATACAGGGTTCGCCATTACTCCGGCCTTGGTTCCTGGTGTCTTTGTATAAATATCAATGTGAAATGTTTAGTACAGTGCTCATTTATGTTGGAAAGCTGCATGATTTAATAATATTTTTGTTTATACTGAGTGTTCCGTTTTCGCTGGGCAGCATAAAGTTATAATTTTTTAAATAGCAACCCATAATTTTTTTTTATACCATTTGATGAAACCTTAATTTAGAAGGAAAACACATTAAACATTTTTTAAATTGGTTTGCGACGTTGCCGCATTGGGGAAATTTCTTTAAAAGTGCAGCATCAGAAAAAAATTATCACAAAACTGGTGTTTTTTGAAATTTTACGCATAACGTATGTACAATATTAAATATTACATTTGTAGGAGTAATTTAAAAAAAAATAAAAAATAATGTCCATCGTTCTTTTCCAAAAAGCCAAAATTCAAGCCTAACGAAGCTATAAAGTTGCTAAAGTAATAATTCCTTATAACGTAGCGATTTAAGTCGCAAAAAACATTTTTCTTAAATTAACCAAAGCTAACTTCCCCCTTCTCCCCCTGCTTATGACCCCGCGCGGGGCTTTGAGAAGAGAATTTCATCAAATTCTGTAGGGCTGAACAAGGAGAAACGCGTTTTTTTTTTTTTTTATGAAATGTAGCAAAACTGGGTTTTCTAGGAATTTTTTCTGCCGCGATCAACCTAATTGGCTAATTGTACGTATTTACATAAATATGTATGTTGGTTTGTTATGGACAAGATGTAATTTGTTAGCAATTGCCGGTATACCCAAGTACATAGCTGCGTACATATGTTTTTATTCTTCAATTCAATTTGCGAATTAGTTTTTCTGTCCTTTTCAAATTTTTTACTAATCAGAAACGTGCCAAAAAGGTAGAAAGGCAACTCGATGTCTACCGTTTTTGACCTTTTTCTGTCATTTTTATTAACAGAAACATCCACACACGTGTGTAACCGCTTTATCAGGTTTTTTATTCCCTTCTCAGAATCAGTGATCTATGCGTCCACGCGTCGACAGCAATAAATTTTTTTTTTAATTCTTTAAATTTATAATTTCTTTTATTGCATATTTATGTGCGTAGATTGTTTTATAAACGTATGAATCTAATTTTGGCTTTTAACAAAGGGAATAATGGAACGCCGTCGAGTCCTTGCTTATCGCCATAAGTATCTTCCCGGATATCCCCCTATCTCTTCGGCGCATCAACAGTAACATCTCCGGTTAACGAAGCGTTCGGGAACCACTTAATATCTCAGAAACGGTCAAGCTTAATTTCGCAAAATTTGACTATCGCAGTTTTCGAGTTTCCGTCTCGCAGTTTCCTCTAAACACCCGCACGTTCGTGTTCGAAAATTAGAAATTTATGTTATTTCTATATTTTTATCGCAAGCAGTTAGAGCCGCTTTACAAATGTCTCCGAACTAGAGCGGGAGCGGCTCAGCGTTGGGGGGAGGGGGGGGGGGGCAATTTCCAGGTGATAAGTCGAGCAGATCATCTGCCAGATGGGCCGATGCGGAATCGGAAAGATTTCCAAATTTCTCGTTACACGGCGATCGTAGATTTTGGGGATTTACCAAATGAAGAAGTCGGACGATCGCAGGTTTCCCAATTTAGAGGAGAGTGAGTAAATACGTAAATGCGTAACGGATGACGTCTGCTTCGGAGCGCACGTGATCATGTGCCGAGTGGATGGTAAACGATTTTGTTTTTAATGGAAATGCTCCCACGTGGCTCCTCCTGATCGACGATTCCGATCTGATACCCTCGGGTACCTTCAACGAGACCAATCCTCGCACGATTTGCGTCTGTTTCTGAAGCTGCCGCAAACTTTATAATTCAATTGGATCACATCCTGCAACCTACGGTCCACATCATAAAGAAACATACGCTTTTATTAAGCAAAATAAAAATGAATTGCTCCATACGGTCTCCTTATTAATATTCTGTCAACGTACGAGATCGTTTCACAAAGACTTGAAGAATTGTTCCTCTACGTTACTTAAGTTTTTGCTACATAAATAAATGTAGATGGTATGAAAATACTAATGCTTTTTTAACCATTTATGTGGTTTTTTGCGAGCCCGGTTGGGGCGGGACGGTGGGGCGCGCTGCGGCGGGTCTGCAGCCGAGCCAGTTTCGAAAATTTCCCGCGCATCGCTTTTCCCCTCGGCGAGGGGGGATTTTCGGGGGGGAAAACTTGCGAATTTTCGAGTGATCCAACCGACGGCAGTCGCACTTATTTGTTTTTCGAATTCAACGCTGCGCACGGGAAAACGAGCCGCACTTCGGCAGTTGCAGTTGCCGCTTTTACCGGCTTAATGGCGAACTTCGCACTTCTTAATCGCAGCCGAACCCACCAGGAAACGAGCACCCAAGGAAAAAACACATTTAAGTTTTCCCATCGTCATACATGCTGGAGAATAAAAATTACATATAAACTTGGAGAAGTTAAACCTCACGTTCGGACTTCTATATCGGGAAATGCGGTTCTAAAGTAGGTTAAGTAGCGGGCGTGAGCGAAATATGGCAAATGGTGCTTTAAGATATGAAGACCTTTTTTCGGAACCATCGAGGGATATACTGTTAGGGCAGGATGTGTCTGTTTGCCGGCCGCTCGGACGCCTCCTCCCCTGAATTATTAGGAAGAGGCCGTTTGCGTTTTTGTTGGGAACATTTCCAATAAATTCAAGAAAATGTGTTCCTCAGAGGTACCTCTTCCGTTTGATGATAAATGTTCTGGCATAAAACTTAACTTTATGCGAACAATATGACATAGTTTAAAGTTTTAAAAGTTATGGAGAAAGTTCCCTAAATACTTGCCGAACGGCGAGTATTCGGCAAATTTACATTTTTCATTCTGTTAGTTCGGTTCCCTTTAAATTTTATTTATGAGAGAGCCATTTTAAAATTCTTTTGTGAGGAGCAAGTCGGAGACGACTTTAGGAGGGTATGTCGTATATTGCGCTTGTTCGGTAAGTTCTGATGGTTTTGTCTAGACCGCGTTTACCCGACGGTAAGAAGGAATCTCGGATGGTGAAATCCGTAATGGATCCACTTTTCGCTCGCTCATTTGCGTCCTCGTTTTCGCGGCAACTCCGCGGGCCGAACGCGAGGGAAATGTCCATTTAAAGGGCAATAAAATCGTTCTATTCGCGTACCGAACTTAAGAACCAATAACGTTGCTCAAAAGCCCCGGTGTCTACATAAATTTCCGACTCCTACGTCCATTTACATTCTTCTCCGACAAACATATGCTTTAAGGCTTCTTAAAACATATGTCAGTGCTAGTTTTGAAACAATGGCGAATAAATTTCGCCAACAATTCGTTTTTGCTTATTTTTCCATTAAAAAAGTCCAAAGCCAATTTAATGACAGCATACCTACAAGTGGAGCACAAATAAATACACAGTGTTAAATATAATTTGAGGCTTTTTTCCTGGCAGCGTTGCCAAGTCTCGCGGTTCTACGACGAGGCCGAGCGGTTTTTTCCTGCGCGGCTCTTCCCAAACTAGAGAGGCGACAACGGGGGCCGCTCCATTAGGGCACGAATCTCAAATTCAAATTAAGGACAGAAAACATTAAGAACACGGTTCTTTCACTCGGATTTCAACACACCTGCGAAGTAGGTATAATTTGGGAAGGTATTTGTTTTTTTTCATCTGTACCATTAATATTAATTCCTCATATTTTAAACACCTACTCATCAGGCATTCCAATACGCTCTTCGAGATTTTGGAGATAAATCTTCGCGATAACGCGGCGGATTCTCGATGGGCCGATTTCAAATTTAAAATTGGTTTTTGACCGCTCCCGGTCAAAGAGAAGGCATCTCAGGGTCCGTTATCTTGATGGAATCTTCGAAATTTCGCCGAAAAAATGGCGACTCGGAAAGGCGACTCCGGTTAAGGGAGGCGAACCGCGACAGTTAAAAAAATAGGCCGACAGGAGCCATTTGCTTTTTCGTTTTTCGCGAGTTCTGGCAAGCCCCCGGTCAGGGGACTCGGCCCCAGCAAGGCGGGCTTCGCACCTCGCAGGGTTTGGGAGACGCGGCAGCGGCGAATCGCTACACAGTGCGTTCGATCGTTCCCGATTAAAAAAAAACCAAAAAAAATTTAAAAAAAAACAAAAAAAATTAAAAAAAAACAAAAAAAAAATAAAAAAAAAAACAAAAAAAATTTTAAAAATACAAAAAAAAAGAGCATCCATCGTGTTTTGTTTCAGACGTCACCCTCACAACGTCCGGCAAAGTTTTGGGAAAAATATAACCCCGAAGGGGAAACTTTGATCTACGAAAGCGAACGAACGTACGCACATTCGAATCGAGAACCACCTTGAAACACTTCATTTCACAACCTCTGAAATTAAAAGCCTGATTAAGTATTCATTCATTTAACGAACGGTTGTGAACCGCAGGTACTGTCTTAAATCCGACTCTACGGTGTGGTTTTTAAGGTAGCGTTTCCAACCAAATACGTGGGCCATACCTTGCGTGGGACGTCTACGCTCCGGCACTCCTAATTCAAATATGTTGCTTTATAAATGCATTTCGACTTGATAAAACGTAGATGGGAACTTCAAGTGAGATGATGGGTACCTGGGCCTATTAAAAAGTGGCATTTGTTGGGTTCACGGCCATTTAATCGAAACCAAAAGGCCCCCGTTTTTGAGCTTCTCTGTGGTCGATGAAAGATGGAAATAGCCGCTATTCATCGTTTTAACATGCGGCAAATCCGAAATTAACTCAAAAGGAGTCTCGACCTCACAATGAGAGAACGAGTGTCCATTTTTTTTTTTTTTAACTTCGAAAAACACTGTATTTTCACTGCATGCTTTATGCATGGCAAACAACGTTTCTTTGAAGGGATCCGCAGCGCCCCTCTCCTTATTTTACTGTAATCGAAAGCGAAAAATTCGTACAATTTCGAATAAATTTCGAAAATTACGAAAAGTTCAACATTCGCCATATAAAATGTTCTATAAGAAAAAAAGCTCTGATTGTACTTGTTTTAGTTTAGGACGGTGGGCCTCATCAGGGCGAGTTGCTGGCAGCGCAGGGTGATAAGTTTCGAACCAACGTCGCTCGTTATGAAACGGGACGTCCAAGGCACATAAATAAATTTTTCCTCGAAGCCGTTTAAAGGACATTTCGTGGCCGATTTCGTCCTTTCGAGTGGAACGCCCGTTTGTTTTCGGCAAATTTGCAAATAGCTCGAAAAAGCATTTTTTGTTGGAAAAGTTTTTCCCCGAAATCAGTCGTTTTGCAGATATTAACGAAAATCGAAGTGGCACATTTGAAATGACGCGTGACGTAAATTATGGAAAAAACTTCATTGGCCGACAATGAAAATTCGTAGATTTTAACCCAAAATCACAACAAAAATCATTTTTAAACGTTTACCAGCCGAAAAAAAGAGCTAAATTTTTACTCAAATTCGCTCGTAATTTATTTTTTAACATCGAATTTATTTATAAATTTCGCGTAATTATATATTTGTGATTTTCCTTGAGACGAAGCTAATTATTTGTCTTTCAGCTAAAGTTGTTAATTTGAAAGTGGAAAAAGTGCTTAAAATGGCGCTTATCAGATTTATACGTAGAGATTACCTGAACAAAAGACACCTGGTCATCGAGTCCTTTTTCGAACAATGAAGGAATTTCTTCAGAGCGGCAACGTGGCGACAGGCAGAAAAACCTGTGCGGTCATTGCTTGGACCGTTTGTTCGACTGATCATTGTGTAAAAATCATTTTTACTAAGAATTTCGATTAATTTTTACTGTGAATTTTTATTTCTGGTTAATAAATTGTTTTCGTAATTTAAGTCGTGCGTCATTTCAAATGTGCCACCTGCTGATACCTGAAAAACGAGATCTTTCGAAAAAAAAACTTTTCCAGCAAAAAATACTTAATTTTTTAAACTCTTTGTAAATTTGCCAAAAAAATCAATTCGATTTAAAAAAGCGAAGTCGAAATGTCCTTCAAAAGGCCTCAAGTGGAAAATTGCTCATGTACGTTGGACGCCCCTTTCCCTAACAAGCAATGTTTGCAAGTTTTTTTACCTTTTCGGATACAATCTCTCGTGCCACTTTCAATCAAACACCCTGTACATTAATCTAGTCGCCAATTGTGCAACGTTCAATTGCAATTCACCGTTCCTACCAAATCACAATATGGATTCCTTCACATAACGACAATTCATTTTATTTCGATTTTGGTTACTCCGAAGTAGCACAATCTGCGTTTGTCCTCTGGTTCTCTTGGAGAAACGTATCTTGCAGAAAGTTAAAAAAAAATTAAACTTCATGAGTCTGAATTAGTCACGTGTTGCATTCACCTCATGGTGCAATGAGCAAAGTATCGAACCATTGGCAGTTGCATACTAGAAATGTACTTGCGCACTTGTTAGATTAAGTCACTTTTCCTTCGCATATGCGGGAAAGTGCACGTTTCTTGCACACCGACTACTGAAAGTGGAGGTTTCATTCTCCGTTCTTTATTTATTTATTTTTTCTTTCTTTCAGTACTGTTTTGTAAGAAAATGACTCGAGTGGCATTTTCCCTCAATTCAATATCATATAGGTATGTGTACGGGGTGTTCGAGATGACGATATCTTGGAGCCCACGTACAAGTAAAGAGATGCAAGCTTGGTTAAACTTTAAAGATGCCGCATACTTTGGAGGCCAAGAAAATGGAGCTTCGAAACTTGTTTAATTTTAACTACTTTCTCGGATGTTTGGAAAACACTGAATATTACAATTTTCCAGAAAAGGAAAAACGGGAATAGCTATTCAGAGGGATAATCCCTGACCGCGGGTTCAACCACGCCGTTCTTATCGGTGATTTTTCGGATGGGATACTTGAAATCGAGGAATTTCGACTAGCTCCAATGGACGTTATAGGAGGTTGCACATTCCACATTTAAACCTCCATATCAGTCAAGTAAATAGGAGGTAAATGAGAGGGGGACACACATACGGTTTGTCCTCGGATAGGTGAAACCAGTCTTGACAACAAAAGACAAAAAATTTTTTGATTTAAATTTATGTTTTTTGGAGTTCAGCCCTGTTTTGGTTAAGAAAAAATTTGTAATGGAATTTTGCTTTCCATAAATCAAGCATGTGCAGGAACTTAATAAATCTCATTTTACGTGAAGTTTTCCGTGAAGTAAATACAACAACTAACATGAAAAAAAATTGTTAATGGCAGGTTTGTGCTCGTCTTCGATTAATAACCATCAGCGACGCTCAAGATTTATGAAATTAAAGGTCGTTAATTCCACTACTTGTCCGGTCGTAGTCAAACTACCTTTCAGTTTATAATACAACATCTACCACCTGTGAAAGTGACCTTTAAGGTGGCCCGCTTTCGACTTGGCATTTTAGGACTCAAAGACTCTCAATCGTGTTAAAAGGACAAAAATCGGATATGTCCGTTACGAAATAAAATTTAGTGAGGATGCAAGGGAGAACATGATTTCCCCAATTGTGGACACGGACAAATCTGTTTCTCTGTCAAACGAGCGGATCGGCATCGGCGTCCGCCGATCGGACCATTCGGTTGATCTAATGATTCGATGAATCGTGAGACTGATCCTGATCGATTTCGCCTTAAATCGGGGAAACATAAACAAGTCCTGTTTCGATTAGTTAACGAGTCATAATCGATAGATGCTAAGTCGTAGAATATAAACGAACGCAAACCCGTCGATGGAATCGACCCCAAAGCTCCTCCCCTGGTCAAATTTGGAGCTTTGTATTTTTTTTACTTTCATTTCCCAAAAGGGAGAATTTTCTTATGAGTGTACCGCTCTGTGAGAGCGACTGCGGCCGATGATTGCCGAGGCTGACGTAAAGCTCTCTTTTTAGTGCCTTTTCGTCACATTTGTTCCACAAAGGACACACGAAACGCAAAGGGCGAAAAGTGTAAATCTAAATCGCGATTTTCTTTCAATTTCGCAAGAGCCGATCCGCTTTTCCGGGAACGCGCTGTACACTGTCCGAGTCAGCTTGGACAGGCACGACATTGCCCTCGCCATGCGACGAAGAGGAAAATTAGTATTTAGTAAATGCGAAGATAACATATCGCAGGCATTAGATATGCCCGTGTTGGGCTTGTCCCTTGTCTTCTACTGGGACGCATCGTGGGCTTTAAAATACTACTCTGGTAGGTGTTTAATTTTTGAATAATCTTAAATAGCCCCTGTAGTAACCGGACTTGATTAAAAAGAGATACCATCTATCTTCCCGAGTATACCTGGCCCACTGGTGTTGGTGTTCGAGTTTATTTATTTCTTAATAGGTAGTCAAAAACGTCGAGATAGCAGCTTGAAAGACACGTTAAAGAAATCCGAGATTGGTCTGTTTGGCGCCTCGATGGCCCCTTTTTATTTTCCCCCATTTACATTTTATTTGGATTAAGGTTTAAAAGTTGCACACGTTTCTGGCTGCATACAAAACGAATCGCGGAAACTAACTTTTGCAGATTTTTACGTTTCTGTCTGTGAAAGTTTTCCAACTTCCAGGCCAATTTGGGAAAGTTGAATTATTCCATTTTCGAGGCTCCTGCAGATTACTCTCCGGTATTACAGAGGACGTTTAGATTAGGATTACTAACGACGCCGATTTAACCGATTCAAAGACTATTCATACATAGACCGTTGAGGCAACGTGATTTATTTTGGACGACCACTCGAGCGGCCTGTCCTTTTCGGACGTACCGCAAGTGGCGCCATGCGGCAGCGCCCGCTGAAAGTACACCGTCTTGGCGCACCCAATTTATTCTATTCGCAAATTTCGGACACCCCAGGAAGAGCCCGTCAGAACGCGCGATCGACGGGGGCAATTTTAGTCCGACATTCGAAAAGTCAAAAAAAACGCCGAAATTTCCATTTCCATTTGGAAAATGGCTTCCCAACATTTTGGGGCGTCACGGACGATTAAAACGACGGATTAAAATAATAATAAAAAAATCTTTCGAAAATTCCGCCTTAAAGGGGCTAGAGCCCCCCGGAGGGGGAACCCCGAAGCCGGGCTTTTTGCGATATTTCCGAAACGGTTCGCGCTAAAATTTTGAAATTCCGTAAACTACAATAAACTGAAAAAACTCGTTTGAGTTGATAAATGCAGGTTTTAGTCAGAGGCGTCACGTACTGCGCAAATCGTACTTCTTCGCCTCTGACATTTCGGTGTTAATGGACAGGGCCGGCGCCAGCGAATGTGCAAACTCTACATTTGCACGTAGCAGCAAATTTAACTGGGCGGCCAATACTCAAAGAGAGGCGAAAAATATATTTTTTTCTAGACATGTCTGGAAGCTAGGAATTCCCTCCCTCGTTTGAGGGAAGAATGCAGCATTTTTTGCCATCTGTCATTTTCTCCTCTAAATTGAGGGAAAAGCTAAATTTTCCATGAAAATCGTAAAAAAATAATTAAATTCAGGGGAAGAGGGGGCATAACGTCAGTTTGCACGGGGCGGCAAATTGCCTGCCGCCGGTCCTGCTGCCGGAGCTGCAATTGTCCTGCTCATACCAACAGTAAACTGGTTTAATGAGTTGGATAAAAATTTACTCCAGTTTTGGAAGGAATTTTCCCAATTAGTACTTTTTAGCACACAAAACCAAGAATATTCACCTTAGTAAATAGCCTTTAAGGCTGACAATCCGTTGTACGACTGTAGGACTTGTCTGTAGCCGAATGGTTATGAAATTGTTGCCAAATTTACTCAAATTCTGAGAGGAAAGTTCACGTGTTTCATACCGTTCTACACAGGAAATCATGAGTTCCCGATCAGATATCTCCCAAACTAGTGGAGCCGCAAATCTTTCTCTCACCGACACGTCCGTGGAAGCTGCTCTCAAGTGAGATACAAGATTGAGCCCAATTCGCGTCTGTTTCGAAGTAATTTTTGTATGATTTATTAAAACGACTTAATATAAATCCGTGCTCGAATTGCTCAAGAGAAAAAAGGTATTTAGAGACAGTGGGTGGTCGACGCTCAGCGATCGGCCAAAAAACTCCCACGACGACAATACTTCTTATAAATCATAAATTAGAAATTTTGATTAGTGTTTTTGTGGAACGCACCTGTTACGATGTGCGATCGAAATTGGCAGTCTTGACCGTTGCTGCCAATGCAAAGGACAATTTTAGCAATTATAAACTGTGTCCAGATATCTGCTGGACATCTGTCGCTTTCGCTGGACCGGCGAAAAAGAGATAAGACGAGTTCGCTGCTTAAAAATGTACGCAGAGCCCCTTGCAAAAAGAGTTTTGATTTATATTCGGTTTTTTTTTATTTATTTTTATTTTTTTTTTGAATTGGGAGCAATGGGTGGTCGACGCCAGTTTCAAAATATGTAAAACTTCGCTTGGGAACCTCCATACCCAACGTGCCCAGGACTTTATTTCCCCAATTAGCACTTTAGGCCTGAACTTTTGCACTAGAGTGCCTCATACATAAACCATTAACCTAAATACGTAAAGTTGCATAAGAGCAGTGGATTTTAGAATTCAATCCCCCGGATAAAGTTTTTCCATTTAAATCGCTTTACCTCAAGCAACTTATTATTACTTAAGTCGATATGGATTTTTACGCCGGACAAATCAGCGGGCCGGTTTTTTCAACTGACCACACGTGTGTCACCTGTTCAGGTGGGCAGCTGTTTTTAAGATATGAATGAATGGGATCTCGAGTAGGTGGACGTAATTATGGAATAATTGGATCTGGTAAATGGTCACCTCTGAATCTAGGCTAACTGGGCACCTACTATAGGTCGAACATAAAAATGCGTTTTCAATTCTCAGTATTTGTTATTGCTAAACAATTTAGCGTTTTGCATGATAAAATTATCAATTTTTGATTAATGGTCGTTTAATTAGTGCGAATGTTATGATTTCTCTCTTTGCATAATGTCTTTGCGCCACGTTTAAAAGAGAGAGGGCCCTCCTAACAAGCAGTTTCTGGGTTAATACCAAAGGGCCCCTCGAATTTGTATAGGCCTTACGCCGGATAAGCCTTTACGGGGTTTAAATTTAAATTACGACAAGCCTTATCCTCATTTTGGATAATGAGAATTTGGTCTAATCTTCCTTTCAAAGTCGTCATATTAAAAAGCCTTCCGAAAGCCTTTTGTGTAGGGAACAAGTTCTGATGAGCTAAGCTCGTTAGATTTTAAATTTCGTATAGCATGATTCAATGAAGTGACAAGACAGCTTTCGCGATGTTGCTTTCGTAAATGTATTTTTCCCGATGTAATCGCCTCCATTTTAACGTTTAATTTGGGTTTCTTACAAATTTCGGTAACTTAACCACGCCCAATCAATTTCCGGTCAAGCTGAGCCCAAACGGCGAGTTTAACAACCGTATTAAGGTTCCCGGTGTATGTTCGGAATCAATTAACTGAAAGTGGAGAGGGACTTGGTCAGTATGAAATTAAAAAAAAAATGCCTTGGGACGTTGTTTATTTGACCAGATTTGGTGGACAGACAGCGCAGAAACGTTTAGTTCGATTTGAGCCGCTGAAATCCGTCACTTTTCGCACCAAGTGTGGTTACGCCAAAATTCCACAGTGGACGGAAATGAAATACGAGCAGTAGGAAAAGGAAATAAAATTCGAAATTTTAGGAATTTAGCAGGGGGAGGACTGACGAGAGAATTAAAAAACGGAGAAAAAGTGTTGGAGAAAACTGCAGACCACCTCGACAGGATTTTGAGAATAACGAAAAGCATGATCGGATTATGCTTGAATAGAACATGAAATGATGAAAAATTTAGAGGAAGCCGCCCCAATTACTTAAGAGTTAACAAGGAGGATTTGAAGGAAATTTCTCAGAAGTGCTTAGCTCATTAAATCACTAAGATTTTTCGAATGGTTTGTGAGTTATTGAGTGCAGAATTTGAAGGATTTCCGAAGGCCTTTTTGAGAACAGTTTTAAACACAACAATTCGGAGATCACTGACTTTACAGGTCCGGACTGAAAATTTGGCCATGGCCCTGCATTTGTAATTCTTTAAACTGTCAAGCGCAACTGTAGAATTTCACTTCTTGTCTCCGATTTGTGTCATTATTCAAGCCGCACCGAGTATCCAAAATTTAATTTTTTTCCGAAAAATTGCTTTTTTGAGACTTTTTTCACGACAAATTCGACCAACGGAAACTTAGTTTGTTAGGAATCAGCAATAATTTTTTTCCCACAATAAGGGCTGATGTGTGCAAAAGATGAAATAATATATTTTCTCGGTGGATGTATACAGGGTGATTGGTAATTCGACGTACTCCTTCGAGGAAGCGGCAGGAAATGAGGTAGGAAGTAAATTGAACCCACGCATGCGTATTCCAAAACTCACTATATTTTGACTAATATATATTTTTTTAAAATCGGAGTCTGATTTCAGGGTGCTTTTTCAAAAAAATACTTTTTGGATATTTTTACTTTTACTGCTCAATCACTTGTGCAACATTATGATTTTTGCATGCAACGGAGACATCTACGTTGTGCGAAGATTTTGGGCGAAAACTGTCATAAAATGAACTTTTTGAAAACCAACTGCCGCGACGTCTCATAATTTCCCGAAGAGTGTCCAAAGTAACCTGCGCACAAGTTGCTTTAGAAACTTCTCCATTTCAAAAGGGATCCAATGAGGTATTAATATTTCCAAGAAACCATTTGCGGTTCCAAAGAAAATAGCTGGAAAGCCTCAGATGGACAACTTGACTTAAATTTAAGCAGTAACTAAGTCTTCACACGATGCACGTGCTTCCGGATATATTTTATTCCACACCGAAGGTGATAATTTTAGACAAGAAATCGAGTAGCGCAAGCAAAGAAATCCAAAAAGGGTTTTTTGAAAAATCATTTTGAAAATGTTGAGACCTGAAATAAAAAAATTGAAATAACTCAAAATTTAGGGAGTTTTAGAATGTGCATATAAGGGTTCAATTCACTCTTCGCCTCGTGCCCTATTACGCCCCCAAAGGACCACGTTTAATTACCAGCAACCCTGTACAGGTATATGGAAACGAATGCGTGTATGCATAATAAATGAAAATATAAATGACGTAAATAAATGAAAAGGAAAGGGAAGGAAATGTTATTAGACGACAACGTTAAGGAAAATTGAAATAATGCTGGAGACAACTTCGAAATCGATAGATCGTGGCCACAGTTAACTCCTCAAAAGCGGTTTAATGGATGCTACAAGAAGTGTTGCATAAATAATTACCTGCCTGATGGGCCACTACCCAATTTACCTTTTGAATGCGAAATAGAAAAATATATATTACAAGCGTGGATGAAAACAAACAGAAATTAATTAAAAAAAAAATAGATGAAGATAAACAAAGAATTAACAAAGTTAGTGAACTATGGAAAAATGTGGAAATAAGTAAAAGTTTTAAAAAATGTATATTTTAATCATTTTTTCGTTGCTCTATTTTTGAAATAGGCCTTCTAATCAGTTTTTAGTATCCCTGAAAACGTGTCGATATCAATTTCTGCACTTTTCTGTATTTGAATTTAGCGGTCTTCGAGACTAGATTTGACCGCCGTTTTAACGCATCAGTCTCGATGCAGGTAAATGCAGCTTCTCCTCGTTAACATCGTTGAGCTTTAGCGAATTTGAGCAATTCTTAATTTTGCGCTAAACCTCTTTCTGGGCTGTTTCATGTCCATCAGCTGCATGGCGTTGTTAAAGAGGTCAGTTTCCAATTGAAAAGCGAACGGTTCGGCGGTGAATCAGTTGAGGGTACCTCGAAACTTTTACTACTTAAAAAAATTAAAAAAAAAATTATATAAAATTAAAAAAAAAAATTAATTTTTTTTTTTTATTTAAAAATTTTTTTTTTTAATTAAAAAAAAAAAAAAAAAAAACTGAAAGTTGGTCGTTCGCGCAGGGCCTAAACGCGTCGCATACCCTTGCGTGAATAGTTGCTGGAAATCGATTCTGAATCCGCCTTAAAGACCACAATAAATAAGCGCTTAATTCGATTTAGCTGCCGGTCGTAGCAAATAAAATAAATTTTCAAGAATACAATACATAATCTATAATTCATATCGAAGGTACCCTCTTTCTTGCCGGGTAAAAAGCGGGCCGAAGACTTGTTACCGCCAGGATTTATACCTTTTCTTGGATTGATTGCGCATAAAGGAGAGATAAAACGTCTTGATTTCTCGATTTTTGCATCGTGCTTTTTGAGAAAATTAAGGAAGACAAGCTAACTGCCGCCTATATACAATGCTCCCGATTTTTTGCATCCGCTTATTTGGATCGGGATTAAGAATTCGAAATGTTCCATGAAAGCTCCCGTAATTTATTTTTATTTCTTTTCGATGGCCCGAGACATGTTTATGGTATCAGAAGATCTGCGCTTCGATTTCAGATATGATCTGCCAAGATGGAACTTGATATTCTTTCGAGAATTTCATTAAAGCCCATGCTCACTGTATAAAGTTTAAATTTATTAACCCGCTCGAAATAGTCCCGGAGCAACTCAAAGCTGATTTATTATGGTCGTTTAGTTTTAGTAGTGTTTTGTGTTGAATACTCCTCCGATTGGTAAACTTTGTCCATTCAACGTTTCGGTTAAAGATGAGGGAAGTGGATGATATTTAAACTAAATTCGCTACTTGAATTAATTTCATTACCACAGTGACGAAATAGGACGAGGAAGCATTCGAGGGGAGACGCAGGGGGAATGCGATTAGGTACTTCGTTCTGGCCGCCCAACGAAGAACTGACGAATAGACGCAGGTGTTAGTCCAATGGGTCAGATTACACCCTCAGTTACAAAGCGACAATATAATTATTCACGTGCGTACAGGGTGTTCCAAAAGCATCGCGGCAAATTTCGGAGGGCAGCGGGAGGCGTCAGGTCGAGCTTTTCCATTAATAAACTTGTGCCCGCAAATGAGCCGTTCGGGCAGAGAAAAGGCAGCATGGTCGCTTTTTGCTCGTTTTAAGTGTTGTTCGTTCGGTAAATAAACGATGGCAAACGGTAATTGTTCAAAATGTTTGCTCCAATACAAAGATTGCACCGTCACTCCATTGACCCGGGGGCCCCGTGGAATATCCCGGGAATAGCTCCTAGATGGGGGCCATTATTCTTGCCAAGAGATTTTCCTCATTAGGAATAGGCGCGTCGCAGACCAGACGTGCGAGATAGCTGCAATGGAAAAAGTCCAGGGTGGTCGGGAGGACGCGCGGGCCTGGCTTCGAAGCCTCCTCTTCTAGTCCCTTGGTGCATGGCCGCGAGTTCTTCAAATGAGCAATTCGCGTTTTTTGTTGTTGTTGTTGTTGTTGTTGTTTTGCGAGCATACATGTTCGTTAAAGAAAAAATTTGTATTCGCATACGTCAAGGTATGTCGGCATGTTTTCGGAACGTCCTGTATTGGCCAGGACAGTACGTGATGATGTAAAATTTGCTGCACTTCCCGAAGAATCGCAAGTCGATGACGACTTTGTTACCTTAAATGGACTTATAATATATTTGATTTTTTTTTATGATTCCATTACTCCAGATTAACATCGTGTAGCTTACTGGTGTCCTGAAATGTCAACTTTCGGAGGAAAAATTGCTTTATATCAAAATTGGCAAAAACCTTCTGTATAATTTTTTTTTTTTTAGTGGAACTAACAAAGGCTCGCCAGAAGAAAGCTAAAATATCGCACCTAATTCCTCTCGATTTCAATTTGGACGATCATCTCCAGGACGGTCTGCACAACAAATTGAACTATCTTCAAATGACACACCCCGTATTTCGTTACGTGGGTTAAAAGGCCGTTCCATTCTGCATTCAATCATGGAACATTTGCCTGTTCTCACATAAAGAATTCTTTTGGGTTATTTGAATTCTTACCTGGCATATTGATGTAAATAGAAAGATGTTTAGGAACAAACGATGGACATTTTGAGCAACTATTAAAATCGTTTGTTAACGTGTAATTAAGGGTATTACACCATCGAGCAACCGATCATGCTTTGCATGTATATTTTTTACTTTCAAGCCTCAAACTCAAACCACTAAAAATAACCCTTATGTAAGAATACCGAGATAGTACGTGATGGAATGGGGAATGAAATGGCCTTTGGACTTATGTAATAAAACGTGGGGTTGGGGGGGGGGGGGAGATGCCTTTTTTGCACTTTTGCATCGGCCTAGTTCAATTTACTTTGCAGACACCCTATAGATGATTGCCAAAATTGAAACTGAGAAGAATGGAGTGTAAGATTTTGCCTTTCCACTGGAAAAAATTTTATTGTCCCACGTGCACTAGTTCCACTACAATAATTTTCCGCACAAGAAATTTTTACAAATTTTGACTTCGAAAATTTTTTATATCAAAATTTGACCTTTTAAGTTGGCAGTATGTTACATAAAGTTGACCTAAAATTTAACATAGACTCGCAAAAAATATATACAGGGTGAGTCGGGAGGATCGTGCCAAACTTCAGGAGCGTGTCGTACATGAAAAATAAATGTAAAAAAACGCAAATGTTGTTGTCCGATTTTCGTTTGTTTACAAGTTATAGCGTAAATAAAATTAAAACATAAAATTTAAAAAAATTATAAATTTCATAATAAATTCCATATTTCTTATGAAATTTACAATTTTTTTAAGGCGCCGATGTATGTAACATTTGTCTTTTGTATCCCTGTTTCCAAACTGTCTGAAAACGTTGCTTGGGAAAGATCCCATTTCCACCCATTTTTCAAACAATGAAAAATCTCAGCCGAAAAAAGGTTCTTTAGGAAGTTTCACCTTTCATCTAGGCGATCACTCCAAGATGGGTCGCGTAAACCACCATGAATTACGAGCGGGAGTATCTTTCAGATTCCTCAGATCTCGTGGAAGTCATCCTCGTGGCAACGCTACCAGCACGTTAGTAATTTGACCCTTAATGGGTCAACTGAACTGGCAGAAAATCGACTTTTTTCTGATTAAAGTTGCCTCTAATACGTCACTTTTTTTTAAATTTTACTTTACTTTTGCTTTTTTTCGCCAAAATTTTTACTAAAACTTTTTTTTTGCTGAACTCTACATTGGTCCCCACTGCGGACACGCCCCTTTTGCAAAGGTTCCGGTTCGAAATGTTCCGCTAATTTCCTGCCAAGGCAGCGAATGTTCCGTATGAACATGGCATATTAAGTTATTTGAAAAATGTTATGTAGGCAACACGCTTATTGGGTCTTAGAGCCAAAATTAAAAATACTAACCATTGGCGTAGCAGAATGTAAATCTAACGCGCGGAGCTAAGCGCGAAGGAGGAAAAAATGCAGCTGGTAACACCACTGTTCTCTATTACGTTATGGAACAAGGGAGTCTTTGAGTTTTCCATTTTATGTTTTAATCCCCAATATTCCTTTAAACAAACGGTTTCGTGCCTTCGGAATGAAAAAGCAGAAATCTCAAGAGGTGCACCACTTAGGTGTTATTAATCGGGACGATGATGGAAACAACCTCTAATTGCTTTTAGGGCATGCGAGAGTTTTCCAGTGTTTCAGCGGCAAAAAGTATAAATCTTGGTTTGTTTCCTGAAGTTTTCGGAGAGTTTTGAGGCTGTTCTTCTTTACTACCCTCGAGATTAAAATAATATAACTGAGCAGTAACTCCCAACGTATCGCAACGCAGGACCGTAAAACGATAGAGAATTTTCGATAACGATACAAAATCGATATCGAAGAACATTTATTTCGCGGAAGCAAGCAAACGGGAGCGAGGTAATTAGCAAGTGGCAGATTAGCTAACTGGAACATTGTGAAAAACAGAAATCCACACGCTCGCTTGGGCAGAATTACACGGAGTATTGCCAAAAGGCAGGGCACTGCATGAGCCAAAAAGTCCTTAAAGGACTGCAATTTGAATGTTGTAATGTCGTTTTCCGCTTTCGAGCCCCTCGTTGCGTGCAAAGGGCCAAAAGGGCACAAAAAAGATTAAGGATAGATACTAGAAATGATTAGTGGTTCATCGTCGGAAAAATTGTAGAAAGCGCGTACGGCGGCAAGAAATAGTTCAGGAACGTTGCGATGAAGACAAGAAAAAGACTTAACAAATAATAATAATAATTGTGATAGTGATAGTGAACATGACTTAAAAAAACCTTCAAATTGAGGAATTAATTCAGAATTGGTAGATGGTAGAATTGTGTGTCCTACTTTCCCATCTCATCGCAATAGAATAATTAAATTCTCCGTCTTTCCGCATTAACATGGCCGCCATAACTCACGGCTTCGTTCGAATGTCTTTACGTGGGCGACTGTTCGGAAAACATCAAAAAGGCCAAAAATCGAAAAACTCTTATGATTTACGCTTCTCGACAGATCTTTACCTAATAAATTACCGTATAAATGCAATAATTTCGTATTTAATTCCCGACAATACGTGGAACACATGCGTTCCATCGATGAGGCCAGTGCACCATTTTAACGCCCTCATAAAGAGATATTCACCAGAACATTTAGATGGTGCCGGGTTCTGCATCGGTCGGGAATGCACTTACACTTCTGAAAAATTTTGGTTCGATTATTCCGTTAATCCTCCGCAAATCAAGCGACGCTTCTATACAGGGTGGTCCTCCGGGTAGTCCCGCGACCGATTGCGGGAAAACCGAATTCTAGAAGAATCTGAAAATGGGGGGATTTACCCGAGTCGTTGGGGGACACGCGTTAAAAATATTTTCAAGATGGCGGCACTTCCGGTCGTGCCGGAACTCGCCGATTTTAAATGGAACGCCCTATATCTTACTGCACTTTGCGACTCCACGGTGGATTCCGAACGCCTTTCATATGGAACGTTTCACGCTTATTCTCAACCGTTCTGGAGATATTTACACTTAGTCGGCGGTTCGTTTGGTGATATTACGAAAAGGGAAAGTTGCATCGCTGCAATTTTCTGAGGGATCGCTAATTAAGCACAGCTTCAGCCGCGCATGTGGTTAAACTCGCGAAACAACATACAGGGTGGTCGTAAGTAATTCTTAAAGTTGACGATCGCAAATCGTTAAAAACTCGTGTTTTTTTTTTAAGTAGAAACCCCCATTTTTCTCGGCGCAAATTGCCAAATGAATCAACGACTGCAACTGTCAAATTTCATCTTTAAGTGTAAATATCTCGGGAACGGTTAAGAGTGAGCGCAAAACGTTCGATATAAAAGGTGTTCGGAACTCATCGTAGAGTCTGAGAATGCAATAAAGTATAGGGCGTTCCGTTGAAAATAAGCGAGGCGACACCTGCTTCCGGTGTGACCGGAAGTGCCGCCATCTAGAAAATATTTTTAACGCGTGTCCCGTAACGACTCAAGTATATCCCCCATTTTCGGATCTTGCCAAATTACGCTTTTCCGGCAGTCGGTCGAGGGACTTCCCCGAGGAGCGCCCTGTATTTACGCGGCGCATTAAGTTATCGGAAAAATGCTTTTTAAAAAAATTGTTGAGCTCAATTGCAAATAAAAGAATTGTCGAAGTGGGATGGAAATGTGAGTCATGGAGGTAAATTTGGAAAAGGAGAAATGCGGCTGGTAACAAGTTTGTTTTCTTTCATATTTGATAACAAAGAAGTTTTAAGGTATTTTTTTACAGCTTTATCCCTTAATATTTGCTCAAGAACTGATTTCGTGCCCCCGCAATGGAAAAGTAAAAATCGGAAGAGATACATGACTTGCATTGGGTTTCGTTAGTCGGGGTGCAGATAGACACAATTTCCTATGACCCATGGGGCATCCGAGAGTTGTCCAGTGTCACAGTTACAAAATCTCAAAATCTCGGTTGGTTTCCTGAAGGTTTCGGGCAGCGCTACAGCTAGGCGTGACTACCCCGAAATTTCCAAAAAACTAATATAACTTTTAACTTAATGGTACAAAATGGAGGTTGGAGAATCTGCACTGGACAAAAGCAAAGAGAAAGGCCCCAGGAAGTGAGCGAATGGCAGCTAAGCTCATCATTGCTTTTACCAGGATAGTCCTAGAAGTATCCAACCTAACACTAACCTGAACTAACCTAACACTGAAAAGAAAAAAAAATGGAAAGTATTACGTTATTTCTCAACATAGTCTGCTTTGAGATTGACACACTTTTCCCAGCGGTGTTCTATGGCTTCTTCACCGTGTTTGCAGTAGGAAGCTGCTTCGTAAGCTTCAAAGCATACATCAACGTCGGATTCCATTTCTTAATTATTGGCGAATCTCTTTCCTAGAGGCATTTTGTCAAGTTTGAAAATAGAAAATAATCTGAGGGAGCTAAGTCTGGCGAAGAGGATGGACGCGGAAAAAGTTCAGAATCACGTTGATTGATTGCGGCCATCGCGATGACGGAAGCGTGGACTGGCGCGTTGTTTCGATGAAACAAGACTTTCTTTTTCTCCAAATGCGGTCGCTTTTCCCAAATGTCTGCGCTTAAACGCTGTAATAAATTTGTATATTATTCCATATTTAGTGTTTTTCCTTTAATCAACAGCAATTATCTCAACAGACTTCCGCTTTGACCTTTCCCGCAGACGGAACGGTTTTCTCCTTCTTTGGGGCCGATTCTCCTTCTTTGGGACCGATTCTCCCTTTTGAGCCAGTTGTTCTGCTCCTTCGTTTCAGGTGTAAAATCGTGGCCCCGTGCGTCATCGATGGTTATGAATCGACGCCAAAACTCGGATTTATCGCTGCCGAACACTCTCACGGCGCTGTTTTTGCTCATCTCGCACACAGCTCTTTCATATCCAATTATTCGGTTAAAACGCATTGCCCAGTGCTTCTCAAAATGCCCGCCATGTCTGCTAACTCGCCCAATCTCAGCCGAGTACAGTCCCGTGGATTTTCACCAGAGTTTCTGAGGTGGTCAGATCTGCAGAGTCGCCGGGCCGACCGCCGTGGAATCCGCGTTGGCAGCTCGCAGCAGTCTGCCACTCAACGTTTAACGGTCGCCAACGAAGGACTGGATCCCCCAGGGCAGAATCGAAGAAGAAATCGCCCCCCGGGCATCAGCTGGGGTACTCCTGGGGCCGCCCTCGCAAGGGCGAGGACCGAAGCTGAGTCCATCGCAACCGCACAGCAGCAGGACAGTGCATTATGCAAGTCCGGTTGAAAATTTACAAACAGCAATAAAGGCCTTGATAATACAACTTTTATAAGGCCGTTTTCTCTGTTTGAGCCTCTGGTCGCATGCAGAGGGCGGAACAACCGCTCAAATGGACAAGAATGACGACCAAGTTATTTGCGGTCGATCGTGGAGGAAGTTATAGGAAAGGAAGACGAGGTTAAGGCGTAGTTGAGGAAAACTGGAGTTAGAGAGGCGCAAGGGAGGGACATAAAAAAAAACTTGGCGATGATACTCAGTGTACCAAAAATAATTTAAGTGAGAGAAATTCATTCAGAAGCGGTAGATGTCGAATTGTGCGTTCTACTTTCTCGTGTGATCGCCATGGAATAGTCAAACGTTTCGTCTCTCATTAGAATCTCTCTACGTGGGCGACCATTGGGAAAACGTTGAAAGGTCAAAAATCGAAAAACTCGCGTGACTTATACCGCTCAGCAGATCGCTGGATGACGAACCACTTTATGAATTAAAATTTTTATATTTCAATCGTGACAATATGTAGCACACGTTCGATCGTCGAGATCAATGCACCATTTAATGCCCTTATAAATAGGTATAACACTCGCACACAAGTGTTCAGCACTCGGTTTATCTTATGCAGACTCGAGGGCCCTGCATCCACCCGACATTTAACCTCCTTACACAATAGATGGAATAAAATCAGCAATTCCGCCCTAACCGCATGATTTATTCAATACCCTATCAAGTCGGGCTTGTCCTAAATGAAATTCACCGAAAGACAGCAGATTTTACATGCATGTAGGCCCCCGAGACAAAACGAATTCCGAGTCAATATCACGTATCCTGTGTCGTCTGTGTTTTTCAGCTTTTTATTAAAATCGACAAGAATTCCTGGAAGAGTTGCATCCGAGTCTGCTGTTTTAAACATGCATCCCCCTCTGTGTTGAAATTTGATCTCGATTTAAATTGATTTGGAGGAGGGAAAAATGCGGGGCCTTAGGGTGTCGGTCAAGATCCGCGGGGAGGCGACGATCTTGAAGGTGCGCGCCACCCCACATCCTCCTTGGTATCGTCCAGAAGTCAAATACCACCGCGAGCTTTTACAGAATTAATTACCGAAGGAAACGGGACACTTCCGGATCAATACCTGCATGGGGTGTTATCGAGCAAGTGTCCGATGTTTCACAGTGTGACTTTCGACGAATTTTCCAGCCGGAAAGTTGTCATAAACGGGCATGGCAGCTCGTTCAGCTTTCAAGCTATCAAGCATCAAAGCTGGAAAAGTAAACCGCACATCCTTTGATTTTTTTCCGACCCCTTTCGGGTAATTTCACGAAATTTGCGTCCAGCGATTTCTTGGAGCGAGATACTCAAGTTCGCCAACCGTCCGGTTGTTCCGGCTAGAGGGCGCCGCAAGCCGTAACTGGGACACTAAATTTTTGTCCGGGAATTTTTGAAAAATTTAAGCAAACTGACATTTACATTATTTATAAATTTAACTTACAAGTTTTGAGGAAAATTATCGTAATTATTCGCCTTCGGGAAGTGGCGAATTGCACTCATTCTGAAGCTTGGACACTTCGCGTGTGGAGCTCCCAATTGGAATGGGTGCGAGGCGAAATGATTGTGAAGCGAACCATATCGAGAATCTCAAAAACATTTTCGAGGGTCCACATTCGCTTAACTGGAACGAGGACTCTTGAGAAATCCAGCCATCTTTCGGGAACACTACAAACACCCGAGATTGAGGAAGCGGTTTTTAATCAAGTCGGGAAACATCCGGGAAAAAGTAACACAAAAGCAGCGTCAACGTTGGATATTTCCCACTTTCTGATATGGAAAATCTCACTGGAAGTATGTCATATCCATGCCATATTAAAAAATGCAAACTTCTCTTCCCCGGGACTTCCCGTTGCGCGCGAACTCCTCTATGTGGTTTCGTCGAAAACTTATTCCAGATCTTTCATTTGACACTAAAGCCCTGTTTACCGATGAAGCAGAATTTTCGCCCAGCGCTAAACGTAACTTCCACGACGACCATTCACGGCCAGAAGAGAATCCAAATGCATTTTCCAGAATAATTCTCGGCAGGAATCCTTGGAGATCACTTGCTAGGTCAGTTTTTCTCTCCTGCAAGGCTCGATGGTGAAAGCTATTTTCGGTTTCTAGAAGAAGATCTGTCAGTTGTACTCGGAGATCGTTGTCGCTTAACAGGGCAATGCGGCACTTCAACGGCACATTTTAGCGTTCACGAAAATTCTTAAATCAAAATTTTAACAATAGACGAATCGGCTGAGGGGAACCCCACCGTGGCCGTCTAAATCAGCAGATCTGGAGGATTCGGGGTTTTTCTTGTGATCTCTGACGATTTTGGTGTGCCAGCTACTCGTTCAAAACGAACAAAATCTTAGAAATACGACGGTGCAATTGACGTCGAAGAGTTCGAAAGGCCTGAAATTTTTCAGGGAGTTCATGGTTCAATGCGAAGCAAACTGAGTGCGCGCATAGCGCACGGGGGGGGGACATTTCCAACACTTATCGTAATTTTTATTATTTATCCAGCCATATTTAACAACATTCTAAAAAAAATAAATTATTATTACCATTTTTCAAAAAATTTCTTACCATTTTGACGAAAAACTAAAAGTATTTAAATTTCGTTTCTACGGATAAAAAGTAAGATGGTAAGTTACTTTAGCATTTTTGCAGGCGTGGTCAGCTTTAGATGCATTTTTCTCGGAGAACGCTGCTGGTGCGGCAATAAGGTGTGTTTTTTCGAAACAGACGAGGTGGGGAAAATCATTTTTCTAGTTGAAAGTGATATTCGGTGTGGACAAAACAGTTGCGGCTATTTAGAAGGGTCCTCACGAGCGCTCGTGGCGCCCCCCACGCGACGCAACTAAATCCTTCCCGAATTTGAATTGCTCATCAAAGAACGTATTATTTATTTTCTCAGCTTTGATGCCCCGCATCCAGAAACTTAGCCAAGCTAGAACACGTATTTCCAAGAGCTTCCAATCCCAAAACTGCTTGAAAAATTGCCCTGCGAAACGTCGGACGCTCATTCAATAACGCCCTGTACGTTCCCTTGTACTTTCGAAAATACATATTACAGCATAAATAACGTGTTCACAATTCTTCGTGGACTATCTGGGATTCGTCCAGAATGATATATTATGTAGGTGCGACATGATAGATGGGCATTGGTTGAAAATAAAAGTAGTATTACGGTGCATAAAAGGATGAATGTTCGGCCTTAATGCACTAAAGCGATTTTTATGCAGTGGAAAACTTCCTAACTGATTGATAGCAGCGAAAAGCTGAAGGTCATACTCGATATGCCATACAGGGGGTTGATTAAGCGTAATCTTTAAGGGGTGAGTTTCTGAGAAATTTTAATCCACATTAACCCAAATCTGCAACGGCTAACTCCTTGAGATATACGGCGTTCAATAAAATTTAATTTTTTTTCACAACTGAAGGCCATTTTGGCAATTTTTTTGCCGCGGCAGTCCATGGGCGGCACTCGGGCATTTACTCGGTTTTTTATTCGGCCATACAGGTCGCCACCTGCTGTGATGCACTCGAATTTGTCTGGAAGCGACTTTTTCGCGCCCGCTGCGTGTGATTTTTGAAAAAAAAAACATTTTTTTCTTTCACGAACGAACGCCCAGTGGTGTCCCGCCAGAAGCAGTCGCGTTTAAAAGCACTGCGCAAGTCGCCTCTAAAATGACGATGCGCGCAAATCGCCGATTGGAAAACGACGTACGTACATCCGTGGGAGAAAAATCAGAACGTTTCCCGGTAGAGGATTTCAAAAATCTGACGATGGTTCCTGAAACTGAATTTTTTGGCAATTAAGAGGAAACGTTAATTGCGCGTTTCGGGTAATTAGCGGTAAGTCGCAGTTAAAACAGTCCAATTTGCTAACGCGGGAATGGCAGACTTGCTCGAGTTGCCAGACGAACGTATCAACGGCGAATTACCCCAAGCGGGTGTCTCCAAACCTCCAACTCCGAGTAATTAAACACTCAAAATGGGTACTTTCATCTCGTGCCGCAGATGACGCGCAAGCTGGACGAGTACCGACAATGGTCGTTTTAGGGCAAAACCAGAAAATATTTAGGAAGGGCCCTTTCGTACCATTCGCATCGTATTTGGCACCATGCAGAATCCCACTCCTTGCACGAAACGATACTTTTCCTAACGAGTGTCCGATGTTAAATCTGACCGTTAAAGGGCGACTTTTTTAACCGGAACAACGAAGCCGCCCCTGCGCGTGGCGTACAGACTTTGAAGGCAATAAATCCCCTAATTTCGGCCTTATCTCTTATCGCAACCACCGAATAACAACATAAACACTTATAATTTCGCAACATTGCAATTGTGGGGCTCGTTCGAGGCTTAGGGTGAAATAATGAGCTTAATTTACATTGTAATTTAGTTTATCTCGCCTTACGTATACACTGAAACGTGCCCTAGAGCATGCTGTAGTTTCTATGGTGCAAATTTTGGTGGAGTTGTAATTGTCCTCCAAAATTCGTCAAGTCTCCAAGTACAGCGAACAATTCCGACATAAGTTTTTAACCGAAAGTGAGATGGCGAAAAGCTGCAGATGAATACTCCGTCAGGCTGATGATCAGCGCGTTTTACATTGATACAAATCTCAGTTGGGTAAATGTTTACATAAGAGAAACCTCGGTAAGATTCTGCTCCTGGTGAATAAAGATTTGGCAGTAAATCAAGAAATCAATCAGGTAAAAGGGCAATCAGATGGGCATCGACCTTCTCCATGTTAGTTTCTTTATTCCAGCCGTGAATCTGGTCTTATTACATTTTTATTTGGGTAACGAGCAACGTTTGTGGTTTGGGCGGAATTAAAATCGAAATTTGTTTGTCCTACTCCAGGGTCAACTGTTAGACGAATTGTTTGCGAATAGAGGTTTGTTGGGTCAGTCCCATTCGTCCTCCGAAAGGGAGGACTGAATAGTCAGGGCGAGAGTCGAAGTACTGGCTGATTTACGTGGAAATAATGTTCATGTGCACGCTCAAACCAAGAGGGCTCAACTCGACGGCATCCTCAGAAGTCTGGTCTGGATTCCGAGTTATCGATCGCAAGTAGGGCTGAGCAATAGTCCTAGTTTGTAAAAGCATTATCCAGCCAGTTCGGAGTTGTGGTATCCAGCTCTGGGGTGCTGCTAGCTACTCCGACATCGAGATCCTGCAGCGATTCCAGGCAGAGCCTCTGCGCGTGCTGCGGGCGCCCTCTGGTGCGCGAGCAACGTTGCTCTGCAGTAACCATAAGAGAGGAAATCCAGATGTATACATGATCCGACTAAACAAGCACCTCGCGGTGAATCCCCTGGATTCCTCTAGGTATTCCAGTCGATTGAACAGACACAACCCACGGGGGCGACAGGGTCGGCCTCTAATAAGGAGGGGACCGAGGTGCCACCCTTCAACCCTCCCTTGTCTTTTCGTTTTCAGTTTCTAGTTTCGTTTTCCCGTTTCTGTAAGAATAGCTGCTTATTGTCCGTATAATCTGAATCGGGACGGATTGCAACTTGTAAAAAAATTAAAAAAAAAAAAAAACTTGGTCCCCTGAAACTGCAACTCTTTCCCCAATTCAATCGACTTAACCCTCGAAAAAAACTCACCCTGCATCCGCCAAACAATGGCTCTCCCCACCAGAAATCACCGAAATACCAGCGAGGTCGATACGAGCTCATGAATAGCGTAGATAGTTGTAGTTGTCGATAGATGGCGCGTATAACCAAATTAGGTCGTACCCACCAATACCCGGCGAAACCTGTTTCGTCCAAAGGGAACGTGTTCCGAACCGAAGGTACTCCGAAGCAAACGTGTGTCGAGGTACCACTGAATCCCGAAGTGTTTCCCTTGGCCGAAATGAAGTTTTGCTGGGCGCCCTGGCGGATCCCACACCACCCAGAGCGCCAACCCGGAAGCTTTTTAAAAATTTTCCTTAAGGAAAAAAGCAGAGAAAAGCTGACACCAAGCAAATGTATAGACCTAACTGTGTATAAATGAGCATTCGTTTAAAGTGAAAGATCGGGTAAAGCAGTATTAATTCATTTCAAGTATTTTCTCACCTTAAATGTGCAACACGAGTATTCGCTCAACATGAGAATTTGGCATTGTCTAGTCAATCAAACAATTATCTGATTCCGTATTTTAATGACGTATTTACTTAATAGAAATGTGGACAGAACCAAACAGATAAATTGACTTTCTCAGCTCGAGAATATAAATCGTCTTGTGCAACTTAAATAACACTCAAAACGATTCATTAATATTTAATGCAAAAATTTGCTTTTTGCATGCAGATACGATTCGCCATTGCAGAGAGTCCCCCCCAATCTACGGCATGTCCCCAGGTGCAGTTGCAACGTGGAGAAACCTTCGCATTTTTCATTTTACGAGAGAAATGCATTCTTTATGAAAGTTTTTTCTTAAAAAAAAATCTATATATTTACATCTCATTCGCGGAAACTGACCAGGAAACTCTAAATCGCCGCATTAGACGTGAAGGAAACCAAGATGGCGGGAGACGAAGATGACGCCGCGACTCTTATTACAAGGGAGGAATGACGCGTACAGTGGGTCAAAAATCGAAAAATCACCCCTTCAAGCCGACTTCCAATCACGCTTGAGAGCCGGGGGATCGAGCGAAAGCTTTGGGTGTCCGCTTGTAGGTGGGTGCTCAGATAATAGGTGACCAAAGCTTTTACCGGAATATTATATTCTCTGACGCCGCCGCATCCTTCACCAGCGGTACCATTTCGTCTCGCGATGTACTGGAACCATCACAATCCCTATTTCTGGGTCGCTGGTGCTGGGCAAAAGTGAACGTATGACGTGCAATTTCTCACCATATTTTTGTGTGTGTGTGTGTGTGAAATTTCCATTTTACACTGAATTAATGTAATAAAATCCCCAATAAGCAAAGTATTGATTAAAGTCGCAACTTAAAAATGGGAATAATCCAGTGCAGGCGATTCAATAACAAACACTCAAAATCTGTTTTTTTTCCAGGTACGTCTGCGCATCTTGAGCTTTATTGAAGCGGTACGCGACACTCTTCCCACCATCTATGCGATTACATCCATACAGGTTTGATAAGATACAATAAGTACACAAGGTAATTCGGTCATATTTGACTTAAGTAACTTTCTAACTATCATATTTCTTATTAATATTCAATGGAACGTACTGTAACTATCCGCTATGCGCATCCAAACCTCTACAAAAGTGAGATTTTCAGTAGGTACGGGTACTATTAGGTAATAAAGACGAACTAAAATTGCTAACATCACAATTCTAGGCCCATAAAGGGGCGCATGAGGCGTCTACGTCATGCAGGGGTAGCAAAGCAGCTTTTTTTTATTTACGTATTTTTTAACTGTCAAATTTTGATTCTATGAATTGTTTGATGATTCTAGAATGGTGAGATTAACAATTTCGATTTTGCGTAAATCATATCGGCGGCATACAGACACTAGCAAGGCGGGAAGGGTAGCTTCCGACCATAACAGCTTCGCATCCATCCTTCCCAGGCTCGGAATCCGAGGTCTCTTTGGACCTTCTTAGCGCATATCGAATCGTCTTGGATGTTCTCATCGATGAGAGCTGAAAAAATACAGGAACGTAGACACAAAAATTGAACATTTCTGACATGAAAACCGATTAGCAATTTGAACCTTCGGTATATTTGGTGTCCTTATTAATTAGTTTTTTTTTTGGTCGAAATCCGAGATGGCCACTACCATCTTTTACGTGGGACACCCTGTGTGTCGGTTGCACCGGGTGGAGTCAGATCTTTAGAGCTACTCACTTTCGCATTTTATTTGACATTTTCCTCCAATCGATCCCCATTTGCACCACTCCTTGTCGTTTATCTGCAATGCATAATCGACGTTACTTGGAGGATCCAGTTTTGCTCTTATGCAATAAACAATTGGTCGAAGTAAATTTGAGAGCGAGATTGAACATTCAGAAACAATTATTCATATGTTGCGCTGCAGATAATTTTTTTTTTAACCTTGCGACCCCTCCCCCCTCCCACCCCCCGCGAACCGACAAGTGCGGTAAAAGTTGCTTTGCCGCACGGGGCGCGGCGAAATTTCTTTTTCGACAGCGAGACGATTTAAATTGCTCTTCGGCACTGATAAAAAAAACTCCCGTGAACTAAATCAGGCTTAATTTCAACCTATAAGAGAAGAACTTCTGCAACTTTAGCGTTTGCCACCTATATATGGCTAATCTGCGACTGGAATCCTCGACTATCAAACTTCAACAATTATCATATTTTGGCCTGAATGGGTGTTGTTGAAATTCGCTTCCTCGGGGATCCATCCAATTCCATTTCAGCGACCACTCCTGTTTCAGAACTGGCGTCCCTCGATAAGGGTTTCCCTTATCGAACGAGATCAGTTCCAAAACAGGTATCTCAACGAGATTGTGTTCCGCAATTGCTAATAAATAATTGCTTTAATCAACTCTCATTATTATTATTATTATTTTATTTTGAATTTTCGACTGCTAAAGAAAATATACAAAAATTTATTTACATTAAAGGTTATACCGACCTGAAATAGCCCCAACGACTTGGTCCAATCAGCCTTTTCAGTTACTTTTGCGGTATTCTTTCCACTCTCGCTTTCGATCAAACAAACCCCTAAAAGATATATCAGTTTCTCGCTTATCTGCCATGTTATTTAATTACAGTAAAAGGGTCCAATTTAGGCCGAAATTAGTAAAGTGCTGCCAGCTTTAACATCAGGCTAGATCAAAGAAACGCTGAAATGGTCCGGCATTGGTCAAGTTCATGATTTCCATGAAGACTAGCCTGATACCGAAGCTAACGGCTCGTGCTTCGGCTCGCAAAGGTGCGATAAGCCGCTTTACCATAATTTACACACGAAATTAGAAACAAATCAAAGTCACTCTAAATATTAATAATAGATCATCGAGATGACGGAGTCACAGCAACGTCCTAAAACTAAGTGCAATTTATCTTGAATTTTCGGCTTTATACCGTGTGGTCGTTCCAGAGTTGCGCACGCACCAACATAAGTAGCCTTTCGCCTTCAGTGTGCAAATCACGCGTGCCCGTGGAAACACGACAAGTATCACCCGGACCGCTTGGTTCAACCAAAGTTCGGTCGAATCTCCGCTTTCCGGGTTGGCCACCCGCCCGCGGGGGGACCCTGCCTCCTCTCTTTTCTATCAACTCGAAGAAGTGAAAATCGTACAGGGTGCGGCTGCATAGCAAGTATTCCATGGATAGTTACGCGATTGTAAATTTGCGAAATAAAGCTGACCGGAAGGAGCGCGGGTGAATTTCCGAAATGAATCTGAAAGAAAATCCTCCCGTCTGCGGCTTATTGTAATGAACAAAAATTTCTAAAAAAAAACAAAATAAATGATGTTGAGTGTCAGAATTGCGAGGATCGTAAGCTTCCCACGTGAAGCAGGATCGCGTTTAAAAACGACCCCTTTGAGGGGTCATTATTCAAAAACTATTGAAGCTGCCCTGGGTACCAAGACTGATACGACTCAATGAGTTGTGATTTATGAAAACGAAAAAATTTGCAAGATGCTCCGTTTGAATAAAACTGGCTGTTGGGCGGCAGAAATGCGAGGGATTTCAACCACCCACTTGCAGCAAAACTTCGTTATCATTGAAGATTTATGACTTCAAAACTATTAGAGGTAGATAAAAACATTCACTGAGGTGAACTTGGAAGACTAATGTGTTATTTTCACCTCATAGAGGCCATTTTCACATCATGATTCCCAGATCAAGGCATGCACTACTAGGTCTCTCCGTAATTCTGTGGGTGGCTTGCAACACCCTACATGTAGTTTAAATCGGATGATGTATGTGGCCATTTTGCAATAACAATTTTCTTTGCCGATGATACGTTGGAGCTTATGCATTTTCAAAATAAAAACAAAAAAGAAAGAAGAGTACCGCTTCCACTCAGCATCGGCAGATGAATAGTGTATCTGTACGTAGCTCTTCGTAGATTACAAAGATAGCTCCGAAGCTCCCGACCTGATCATTTCGCACCTGAGACAAAAGAGCAGTCGAAGCGATGAACTCAAAGGGGAGAAGCGGTTCCAAGAAAATAGGCAAAGACGGTTCCGTCTGCAGGAGCGGTGGTGGCATTAGTATTTTGGGATGCACCTGGGATCATTTTCATTGATCATTTCCCCAAAGGAAAACGAATGAACAGAGAATACCTATCAATTTGTTACGACATTTGAGCGAAGAAATTAAGAACAAGCGACCGCATTTGACGAAAAAGAAACTCTTCTTTCATCACGACGACTCACCAGTCTACGCCTACGTCATCGCGATGGCCGGAATCAATCAACGTCCTTCTGAACTTTTTCCGCGTCCATCCTCTTCGCCAGACTTAGCTCCCTCAGATTATTTTCTATTTTCAAACTTGACAAAACGACTCGGTGGGAAGAGATTTGCCAATGATGACGAAGTGGAGTCCGACGCTGATGAATATTTCGAAGCATTCGAAGCTTCTTACCAGAATCACGGTGTAGGCGCCGCAACGCCGCTGGGAGCATATGATCATCGTTGGGAAAAGTATGTCAATCTCCAAGGAGACGACGTTGGGGAATCATGTAATATTTTCCATTTTTTTTAATGAAATTTTGATAAGACTGGCAAGTGTGCAACAAAAAAATTCACATCTCCACACAAGCTCTTAAGAATAATAAAAAAGAATGGAGAAGTTTAGCTACAATGTTTTTTATTTATTTACTCGAAATCGGTGCGACCTGCGGAGAAAGGTCAAGAGGCCTTTTTTCTTCCAAATCGAACAGGTAATTAAAAAAGGAACAGAATATTGGAAGAGAACAGTGGCGTACCACACTTTTCCTTTAAACTTTCCAGCAATTATCCTGCCCGCACGCCACTGTTTTTAGAGTAAAGTGCGCACCTTTGCTGACTCTCAAACCCTGCAAAATTTCGTTGAAGTGTCTCAAGTGGTTTCGGATATATATATATTTAAAAAATTGTAAATTTTTAAAGAAGTTTTCACACCCAGTATCTCCGCAACGCAGCGTTTTTGGGACGTAGTTCATATGACAAAATTACCTTTGTTCCAGCTGTAGAGTACGCTCCCGAAGTTAGGTACCGTACTTAGGAAACACCCCGTATACATGAAAACGCGCGTGGGAAAAATGGTTGGCAAAATTGAAATGAAATATTCGGAGAAAGTGGAAGGAGACTCGTGGAAACAGGACCGGTCCGAACGCTTTCCGCCGTATGCGCCGGTCCCGCTCCCTTCTCCCTCGGACCGATCTGGCAGCACTTCCAAATGGATTTTTGTGTCTTCCATTCTTTTTCATTCGATCGGCGATTACGTGCAGATGCAAGTGGTTTTGCCACAGAAAGGCAGAAAGGCCCGACGGTCGTCAGAAGCCGCGCTGGTGCGCATTAAAATAGAAATAATTAATTCCCCTCGACCACATTATCGACCAGTCCGTTAAGGAACAAGAGGCCGAGTACTGAGTCGAATAATAATTAATTGCGTTATGAAATCTCGAATCGTATCACATGTGAATTTCCCAGAACGGTAATATTTACAATAACGAAACTATTGAAAAATAAATTATCGTTTTTTGTGCAATTTGCAGTTGCTCAAACTTAACCTTCTTATCGCGGCAATATATCGAGTCCGCCAGGGAAAAGTAAATAGTTTCGTTGTTGATAGCTTGAAAATTTGTAAAATTTCAGTGAGAACGATAAGGTCGCTCAGCTTGCATCACTCCCTTCTAAGAATCTTAAAGGCAAGTTTTCCAATAGACCTTTTTTCTAGCTTGACCGTTGGTCATCACTTCATTTTGGAGCTGCGGCGATTCGAAATATGCATTTAAGAAAAACCCGAAACGCAATTATCAAACACCCGAATCAGACGTAACAAGTCTTAAAAGTAAACTTACAATTCCCGACATAACTCCTCTCAAATCCATTATTCAAGAGCTCCTTTGTAAGGCCGCATTTGGTGAACACTTTGGCGTCCGCATCGTATACGAGCAGCAGGACGAGCACGATCGTCGCAAAAAACTCAACTTTCTTCATGTCCTCGCGGTCCTAATTAAATATAACAACTCCAAAAGTGAAGTTAGTTAACCGTCGGTTAGTGCACTTTCGAGAGCTTCCTGCGAATACGCGATGAGTGTTGCAGGATCGTCGATCTGCTCTGTAAAAGGAAGTTGAATACGTTATTATCGAGGATGATGGGCTCGATTATATTCGAATGTATTTGGGTAATTTTGTGGTAATTGCATATATGGGATTTTTCAGTAAATGTCGTGGTATTCCACGTCATCGGCCAGCGGAGATGGCCGACGATGGGTAATGGCGGCTCCTTCTACGGGGTGTCTGAGAGAAAACGCGGGCAGAGTTACAACTCGATCATTCGCTAGCGCACTTCGGGAACCAAACAAAAAGGAAAAAAGGCGTTTTTCAGACTTCCAGGCAACGTCAAAGTTGATTTTTTCCAAACTCAACTTCTGCGGGCGTCAGCTTCAGGATCTCGAATGGAACTCCACGTTTTTCTTACGTTTTTTGATAGAAAATGCTTTTATGGATTTAACGATGCGAAGCGAGTCGGTTTTAGTGCAATTTTTAACAGGAAAATTTCGAACAGCGCGGATTGTGTGTCATCCCGCCGCATCATCTTGTACATAGACGCCTGGCGCCATGGACAAGCGGCGCCCGTGTGATCCCCGGCGAGAAGAGACTGGGTAACGCCACCTATTGGAGCCACGTCATTTTCCCTCACGATTTTCTGCGAGCCATCACGCCGCGAGTGTGACGATTCTAAAACGGTTCTGTAAAACATACTTTTCCGAATTTGATGACGTATTAATGGTATAACAATTTTAAACCTAAAAAATCGAAGAACTTTATTCCCTTGAGGCTCAATGCATTGGCTTGAGTATTACAAACGTTATTTTTCTCCTGCACGTAACAACGTATTTATCGAAATTGACCCTTGATGATTATCGTCGAGAACTACGCTAATGACTGTTTTTGTTGCACTATATAACTAATTTATAATAATCGCCCTTGCAGCGCAATCGATCATAGGAAAATACGAAGCAGAATTGGGTGGTTCCAACGGTGGGGCGGCCTCATCTTGACCGCTGCAGATGCAGATGATCATAGAAAAATGCAGATGATCACAGAAAAATGCAGATGATCACAGAAAAATGCAGATGATCATAGAAAAATGCAGATGATCGTAGAAAAATGCAGATGATCATAGAAAAATGCAGATGATCACAGAAAAATGCAGATGATCACAGAAAAATGCAGATGATCATAGAAAAATGCAGATGATCATAGAAAAACGCAGATGGCCCCATGACGGTGCAGGTGGTTGCGCAACCCTTAATGTCCAAATTTAGAATGCAGACGGCTACCAAACTCATATTGTTCAAATTTTTAATTTTTTTTTCGGTTAAAAATTGTTTTAACATTAACTTCTCATACATAATCAGATTTAGAAGAATATTTTCTATCAAAAAATGTGGAAAAACATATGAAATTCCATTTAACATTCTGGAGTCGACGCCTAAAGCAGGAGCAAGGCTGAAAAGCGTAACTTTCTTTGGTTTTTAGTTCATCAAAATCTGCTGTTAAACAACTAAGGTATAGCTTCGCCCGTTTTTTTTTAAACATCCTGTATTCAGACAACTTCTGGTGAGTTTATAGTTGCCAAATCCGTCCTTTTAGGCATACAAATTCGAGTGCAAATGGCGTTTCGGCGTGGAAAAATACTTTAAACAAAATTTTTAACTTTTGAAAAAAAACTACTGATGGAACTCATAAATGCATCCGAGTGCAAAAGCACTTCTGAGCGGAAGCTCCGAAAAGTATTTTGCTTCTGCACCAGTATGCTCAATTCCGGAAGGTTCGGAATTTCTTAGCGTGGACAAGACATCTGAGAAATTTCGAGTTTTACAAACAGACATTGTTACGATGAGACGTTTTTAGCCAAAAGCCTTGATTTCAGGCGTCCCGTTAGCTGGACAAAACCTATTCTAGAGATATCATATTGTCTTGTATTTTCACCGAACACCTAACCTGGCCTCCTTTCACAAATGGCACGAAGAGACGCAATTTTGAGAAGTTTTATTTATTTATCCGACAATTTAATTATTTGAACATATCGACCAGAATAAAGATGCTCAAAATACAAACGCAATTTTCGGGACCTGCTCCATTGAGTCCGTTATGGTGGAGGCCCGGCCTATAGAGGCAATGCAATATTTACGTATGTTCTATACATTTGAATCGGATTGTTCCTTCTTCGTTTGAATTTTTTGAAAATAGCACCAGCAGAGGTTAATTGAGAGATGGAGCTGCGCATTCTTCTCAGTTAAAAGTAACATTCGCCATTTGTCAAGAATTTGGGCGAACGCTGTTGTTAGCGTTTCGACCATAAATTTATTGTCATTTTATCTACCTCGTCAAACTAGCGAACGGAAAGTAAACTCAATGTTAAAACAGGTTTTAGAACGGTAAACACCCTATATGAAAAATAAAGAGAAAATTGCGAGGAGCGAAAATGGACACACGAAAATTTCCTGCATGAAATTCCTTAATTTTCCTTTATTTTTACCAAGGAACCATCGTCAAGCTAATGGCAAATCAAGGCAAGTGCATGTATTTTAGTTAATAGAACCCCATATGGGGCATTTTGCCCAATAAGCCTGGATAGCACTTGAGTATACCCGAATGAAGAATCCACCGTGAATTCACGAAACGAAACCGAACGCTAACGATCACCACTTAGAGCAACCAGGACAACCAGCACAACTCAGAGGAAACCGTCAAAATGGAAAATTTGGTCGAAAGAAATATAGACTAAGTTACTCATAATGGTAAAACCCCAGTCACCTACCTCAGATCGACCATTAGAGATGATCACACGGCTCAGGCAAAAATCCTCTTTGCTCCGCATTTGAGATAAGACATTTTCAGAGTCTTTCGCTTAATAAGGGGTTTCATTCGCATCTTCAGGAAAAACTGATTGTTATCCTCATTTGATTTTAACTAAGGATAGGTGTGGCCCCTTACCGCTCCAACCGCCCTGAATCGGGTTATATCCAAAGGAAACGAAAGATTAAATAGACAGGCTGCCTCAAACGTGTAGAAGCTATTTACTTATTGAGTTTATAACCCGAACTAACCTTTTTCTTTAAGAGGATTTGAAAATCTGCCGTACAGGCATATGGCCTCCTTGCAGGATCATCGATCCACTAACTTCTCTTTTCGTCCTCAACACCGTCATGAGGTAATACTTTAGAGACCCCATTTCGGTCTCTGCTTCCGACTTCTTTCGGTTTCGACTTTTGCTTTCATGACGTCTTCGATCACTTTTTAGATTACTTTCCAGCTTCCTTGTTGCTTGTTGGCAAGTTTCTGATATTTTCTCTTGTGACTTCGCGTCCGGATAACCCGAACTAACTGATTATTTTTCGTCGCGAAGTGAACCCTTCCCGAAACACCCGATGTAGTTTTTTGGCGACAGGTAGTGTGGATTTTACCCCTGGGCACTCTCCCCCCGCGACGTCCGGCCTTGCGGCCGAAGCGACGTAGGTGAGGGTCGCCCCAGACGTCCGCCTGCCAAAACGCTTCGGGTTTCCCTTTCCATCAACCAGAAATTGCCGCAAAGCAATATTTCTGGTGAATCGCACTACATCAGAAACCTTCAATAACCTGAACTAACCTGTTGTTTTAAAATATTCACGTTATGTAGATTAACAATGACCAGACTCCGACGTTGCAGCTTCGTAACAATTTTTACTGCGATTTTCTCTGAATTAGATCGCCTTATAAAATGAATCGACAGATAGCGGTGCAAGTACCGAGGAACTTTGCCTTCAGTGGTGTACACCGGGTGTCTTCAGCTAAGTGCCCGTTAGAGGTATATAACGCACCGCGAAAGCTAGGAAATTCATAATCTGGTACGTAGCCGTTTTGAGCCCGAGATCTATTAGTTGGAAGTATTTTCAAAACTGGGGCCCTTCGGGACGTATCGAAAGTTGCATAGCAACTTTGCTGTTTTAGATGGAATGACTACGCGTTTTCACGATTCAATGACGAATTTCAGGTCGACTTCATCTAACACACTGAAATCCTGAAATGTTAACTAGAATAAAGAGCTGTTGGAGTGGAACTAACAAGGGTCGAACAACAAAACTTCGCAGGCAAAAAGTCAAAACACCGAATTTCATTCTTCTGAATTTCAGCTTTGGTAATCATCTACAGGGTGGTCTGCGAGGCAAATTGAACTAGGCCAGTAGGAAAATGGCGAAAGATCACGCTTTCAGCACGGGGCACGTTTTGTAACACGAGTCAAAAGGCTATTTTACGATGCATTCGTTCGTGTAACATCGTTTTATTCTTACGTAAGAATTTTTTGAAATTGTTTGAGTTAAAAATGTTTAAATTAAATAAAGATGAAAACATAGTTAAATAAAGTATCCATGGTTTGTTGATTCGTACATTCTCCTGTTCCTGAATACACCTGGTGACTACTCAAATAACTCAAAAAATTCTTATGTGAAAATAAAAAATGTTAGATGATTGAGTGCAGGATCAAATGATCTTTCAATTCATACAATTAAGAAGGGGGTGTCCCATTTGAAGAGAATGTTCCATTTGAAGAAAATGTCCCATTTGAAGAAAATGTGCCATTTGAAGAAAATGTTTCATTTGAAGAAAATGTTCCATTTGAAGAAAATGTTCCATTTTAAGAAAATGTTCCGTTTTAAGAAAATGTTCCATTTTAAGAAAATGTTCCATTTGAAGAAAATGTTCCATTTGAAGAAAATGTTCCATTTTAAGAAAATGTTCTATTTGAAGAAAATGTTCCATTTTAAGAAAATGTTCCATTTTAAGAAAATGTTCCATTTTAAGAAAATGTTCCATTTGAAGAAAATGTCCCATTTGAAAAAAATGCCCTTTCGTCATTTTCATGTTAGCCTAGTCCAACTGAATTTGCAAACCAGCCTGTAGATGATGATCAAAATTGAAATTGAGAAGAATACAGTGCAGTATTTTGATTCTTGACTGGCAATACTTCATTGTTCTACTCCTGATACCACAAATTTTCGTTACACAGAAGATTTCAGCCAAAAAAATGACCAAAACGACGGAGCTGTTGTCAGTCGCGTTCCCTTTGGAATCGCTCCCATTTGGAATTATTTCCAATTAATGGATCTTGGGCCGTAACGGCTGCTTACCAAATTGTGATTTCCCAGCTTTCGCGGCCCCCTAAATACGCCTAATGGGCACCCAGCCAAAACCATCCTGTATAAATCAAAAGTCTGCCGTAGGGAAGATTTATTACAATTAATAAACATAATTATTTTCGTCCTGATTGAAATCCCAAAGGAATTTAAATCTGCGAACGGCACACAATTCGACCATAAATCGAATTTGAGCGTATTTGGAACTAATCCGTTAGATTGCCCCTTTCAAGGAGATCCTCAGGCACCCAGAGACAACCTTCATTTCCGATATTACTACTAAACTGAAGGGATAACATTTCAAGCACCACCCAGCCGGTTTAAAACTTCTCTAAATATGAAACTTGCTAATTTAAGCATATCTTCGTTATTATTAGACAAAACTTCCAAGAAATTAAATGAATTATGGCTAGATGCTTCAGATAATGGGAAGTTTTAAAATAAACTCTTGTTAGAAACCTTAAAAGCTTTCGGTTTCCATCCCGAGTTCCCGACTCTCAAACTACTCTCAGAGGCTGGGAAATATAAGTTTTAATGGTATTAGCTTGCGGTGAAAATAATTTCCAGGTTTTCAGTATTGCAGATATGAAAAACTTTCTAATTTCGGGACAAGAACGTTTTGGGTGAAAATGAAACCTTTACCTTCAGCTCTCCTCCAAGACCTGATAACTCGCCCTGGTGCTCTTCCCTCTGACGCCTCAAGCGGTGGAAATCAGCACATGCACGCATCAACCGATTAATTTATTCACTAGTGACGCTTCAGGAATAGAACTTCATGAAAACATTTGCACAATTCAAGTACACACACACACATACCATTATTATGCATGTAATTCACTTAGTTACACCGCGAGGCAATAAAAAATGTTGAAACTAAATAAATATTTAGTACTTCAGGTGGCACGAAATTGATTTAGGTTTAGAGGAGGTCGTACTTGTGTGCATATTGTTTGAGGTACTAACAGTAAATAACATGAACTTTCGCTATACGGATGTATATGTACAGCATGGACCTTGACACTTGAATATTATGTGATTGTTTATGATCATGATCAAGATTGTAATATTAGTCGGCGGTTTCAGTCTGATTCGCGTTCCAATAGTCGCTTTGCTTTCGAACTTGTTGGACGAGCGACGGTGCACCATGGTGCCCCTCGGGAAGATACGGACAAGCGGAACATAACGTCGGAGTCGGGGGGGAGGGTCGGAACGACGAGAGGGAGGACCGCAGGCGGTACGAGAGCGAGCGGCAGTACCGGGACATGGGCTCCTCCAACGTACTGTGAGGCTCTAAGCTGCAGCGCCTCCCTCCGCTAAATTCCCGACGAACTACCTTTCGCCGGTCGAGAGCGGCGTTAAAAGCAACAATCCCTCAACGGCCGAGCGTCCCTTGCGTCCTCCGGCAGGGCAAAATGGCCGATTTTGGGAAATCGAAACGCGGGCCACGTGACACCTCAAATCGAAAGCGCCTACATTTAACGACGCAGAGCGACTCGAAGTCGGTCGATGATTTTCTGGGAAAATCGGCTGTACACGGGGGAAAAAAGAAAAGGAGAAAATTGCAAGCGATGCAACGCAAATGCGCTTTCGTATATCATAAACAATTAAAAAGAAAAAAATTTTGTTCGCCCATGGGAAATTCGTTTAATTAAATGTTCGGAATGGGCGCCATTTTGCCCTCGGCGAGAACGGGACCCGACGACAGCCGCCTGCTTTGCGTCGAAAAGGGGTTGTGAGTCGGTAGATCTGCGAACGCATGCGCTTCGACGTCTTTGCTGCAAAAGAACGATGATCGGACTCGCGACTGCTCACAGAGAACTACGTGGAAGAGCGTTGTGGCTTCAACGGTTGAAGGCGGCTTTACCTTGTGGCCCTAATGGGCTCCGCTTGTTCATTGCGCCAGTTAGGGCAATGGGATAAAATGGGATGAAATGCGGATAACCACAAGAAAACCCGGATGGTCCCGTGACGACGCAGACGGCTACGTAACTCCTGACATTTCACAGAAATCACCGAAGACTGATCTGTGTTGCAGTTTTACATCTACTTCCTTCTATTTAAAGCTCTTTTTCTCGAAGATTACTGGATCAATTTTAAATTACATGACGCTATTAGATCGAGTTCCGAAACACCTTTAAATCGGAGTCCCGCTCGGGTCATATTTAAATTTTTTTAAATCCGCCATTTTGCCTCGCCGACGACGTAGGCGACGCGCAGGAAAGTGGGCAAAGGTCGAAAGATAATATTTTTTTATTCTGTTTGACGCTGCCATGCCACACAGGGTGTTGGTGAGTACACGGCCGCACTTCAAGGGGCGGTCTTTGGGTATTTTAAGGCCAAAAGTTTATACCAAAATAGGTCCGGTAATGCTTCGTTTCCCAGACACAGGGTGTCGCCCTTAAAAAAAGAAATTTTTTTTTTACAATAATCCTTCATCGGTTCTTGTGGAAATCCGACGGTATCGCTTATGGTTATCCTTGTTATTTATTCACTTTTTTAAAACTTTTATATTTGTTCACACCGAGCACGGCCGCGGCCAGCCAGACGGGCGGATTCGAATCCGTTAGATTTTTTCCTTAGGGGGCACGTAGAGACTTTTATAGAACTTCGGTCAATACTGAAAAGGAATTAATCCAACGGATAAGGGATTTGTGTAATCAGACAAAATATACGTCGGGAATATTTCAACGTGTTCGGCAATCGATGTTAAAACGAGCTAATGCTTGCATTGAAGTTGAAAAAGGCCATTTCCAGAAACTATTGTAGGTCTTGTGTTACCTATTTTGTTAAATGCCATTTGCTTAAGTGTAAGTAGTTTTAATAAAGCGTTTTTATTGTTTGATTTTCTTAAATTTCCCGCGTTACTCCTGCGCGCATCACTAAGAAAATACAGGGTGATTCGCAACGCAACCGACACGGAACTGGTGCGTGTGGGGACCTTAAGCATGTCGATTTTTTTATACGAAATTTTTTCCCGATGCCTACTGTTGCTGAGATATCAGTTTCAGGAGATGAGTAAAAAAAAATTGAAAAATTCTCTCTTTCAGGAAAAGCTTAACCTAGAATCGCCAAATTTGGGAAATATTTTTGCTTCACTGACGTCTCTTTTTCCTGAAAATTTGAAGTGGCTGAAAACCCCGTAAGGGGCGGTTTGGGAGTGGGTCACCCTTGAAATTATATGAATTTTTTTAACCCTTACCAAATTAAAAACTAAGGTCTATCAATACGATAGTAAATTGAATTCCATACCTTTTTGCACTCTTGTACATTATTCGAAAAATCATTCGTCATTGAGAATTTTTTTCTACGAAGTCACGTTCCTTAAAGACCTTAAGGCCGTGCTGCAGCTACTCTTCACCTGTTTCGTCAGTAAAAGGTAAAAACTAAAAGTACAAAAAAAAACAATTAAAAATCCAATTCTGACGTTACGACTGAACACGTCTCCAAAGTAATGCAGAAGACCTAATGAAAGGATTCGGATTTGGTTTGCAAATAAGTTCAATCCCTGCAATTGGAAATTATGATATCATGATGAAATATTGATGATAACCTCGTAAATCATGTATGACTGTCATATATGATCCTGGGTAAATACGCCGTGTATTTTTAATGAGTATATACAAATGCCATACGGTGAATCTAGTTTTTGGTAAACAGGTCCCTACGTTTGACTCTAACCATTTCGGCAATACACAGCATCCAAAAATCTGACAAAACGGCATTTTAGACTTTTCACCTTTTATTAAGGTGAATTTTTGTGTTTTTTTTTAACGTTTAAATAATTCGGGTTGTTAAAATAATTATTGAAAAATACGTTGCTGCGTCTAGCTCTAGCAGCTTTGGAACGATGAAGCTTCCAAACAGTCCCGAAAAATTGCATTTTATCGACCACCTTCAATATTATCAAAAGCTACGTTTTTGTAATGCAAATTACCCTTTACATTACTTCATATTTATAACGTCCGAATCTGAGTGTATGTTGCTATTCCCTACCCTAACCGTTTCTGAAATTCAGAGCTTTCGAAGGGCGTCATCCAATTGATCTCGAAGAAACACATGCTGTAGCTTACAAATTCTCGAAAAACGGGGGTTTGAAACGCAACACCTTGTATATATTTATGCAATGAAACAACCTAAATTATGTTTTTTTTTGTTAAGATGTTCCCGTATCTAACTCCAACAGCTTTAGATACAGAAAATATCCAAAAGATACTGAACAATTGCATTTTAGATAACTGACCCTTCACATACGCTGCAGCCAATGTATTCAGATGTAACATCCTGGACGATCGCATTATATTTGAAGAACGTGTAACTTCTTTCTCATCGTAGATGAAGTGATAATCTAAATCTACACACACACACACACACACAAAGTCAATAGGTGCTAATCTTGATATTTTCTGTTCTATCACTGTTTATGATAATATGGTGTTGTGGTGAAGCCTGAAAACGACTTGATATCTCTAGAAGTATCATAAAGCATAAAATTTCAAAAAATTTAGTAAACGACATAAATTTTTAAAATAATTCTCTCTAATTTCGTACATTTTCGCAATTTTTCCACGTGCAACTCGTGAATAGTTCGAGAAAGAAAAATGTGATTTACATTATCTTTTTTTTTACCGAATGATGTCACTACTGGTCCTTTCAAATTTCGGGGGTTTCACGAACTTTCCAAACCTGACACAGGGCAGTGAAACCACACTTTTATATTTTAAACAGTTTTTCAGCAACGGTTGAAGCTAGACATGGTGCATTGCTCATGGAAAATGCGAGGACTCATTTTGGGTATCACATTTTAAAAAATGGCGACGCCTTGGAGATTTACATCGGTGGTATTGAAATACTGGTGAAATTTCAGATTTCGTATACGATAGTTTTTGAGATATCAAGCCGTTTCCGAACTTTTTCGTAATTCTATACGACCCCGCGCGTATCTCATTTCGACATTCTTTGTTCTTTGCAATGTAAGTATTCGCTCTTTGACCATGTACGGAGAGCCATCTTGCTTCGCGATCTGTGTTTTGTGTGAAGAATCATACGAAATTACCAAACGCCCTATTTGGAATAAAGTGAAAACTGTGTCTTCCGACAAAGAAAATTTCCACAACGCGTTTCAAAGGGGCCGCTTTTTTACTTGAAGCCAACAGAAATTTAGCGATATGTAAAAATACCTTGATTATCTGATTTCAGGTTGATAACAATTCTCAGTTCACCAATAGGTGGCAGTAATTTTTTTTTTTTCATTTAAAACGCACCTATTCAGCCCCGAATTTTTTTAAGAATCAATTACAGTCCTGTGAGGTAATGGCGAAGCTTTCAATATTTCAAAATATTGAAAAATCCATGGAGAGCCACAATACCGACAGGAATTTCAGGAGCTCAATGCAAACCCTCCAAACTAGATGCACTGGAGGGCAAAATTAACCAGACACTTAAATTTCAGTGTACACTTGCGAGCAAAAGAATTTGGAATCTTGAACATTAACGAATTACTAACAAATTTAAAATCTTTTATTTAATAATAATTTCTTAAAATAGTGGGGGTCGTTATCTTGAAAACTACAAAATTTGAAAATCTCACACATCAAGAGCCCAAAAAATTGTAACACTTTTGTATGAGAGATTTTTTTGAAAAATCTTTACTTTTCGATCTGTAACGAAATTCAAATTTTGGCATTTCTTAGATTTTTCCCGACATCTCGGAAAATAGGAAAAGTTGGCAACACAGTTTTCGAATATTGACTAAGCCCCAAATTTGACACATTTTCCCTAGTTTAATCGACCTCGTAGCTCTCACCCTTCAGGAGACGACAACGGTGTCCCACGACACTCGGGACATCTCGTATGTCTTAGAACCATCTTCATTTCGTCGGACTATCGGCCAAACTGGTGGTTCTGCCCATAGCACATATTCTTAACTTAGACTAAACCTTATTACAACCTGAACTTACGGTTTAGACCTGGAAGTGGTCCAACAGAGTGGTCGACAGAAAGAGGAAGCGGGATTGTGTTGTCTGCCTTGTTGAACAAAGTAGTTTTAGTATACTTAGTTGAGTTGTGGACGTGAATTTTTAACCAATCCGAATATACGCTACTTCATAAAAGCATTGGCTGCGGTGACAGTACGTGACAATTGACAAATATGACAGGTGACATTTCTCGGAAAACAAATCATTCACCGCTCACTGGACCAAACATTCCTTGATTAATTTCTGTTCTAAAATTATTTCTCTTTTCTTAAGTGACGTAATTTTTTTTCCCGCCAGCGTATTTTTTGCGCTACAAAAAGTTTTAGAAGTTTTTCTAAAATCTTCTTTATGTTTTATTAGCCACGACGTGTTTTCTTGTTTCAACTTGTTTAAATTACTTTCGCCTGTGGAGTCCAAAAAACACTCAGAGTATCACAGTTTGTGGAATATCAGGGCATAATAGGCGTCTTAAATTACCCCAGCATTATTCCAAGTTCTTGTGCCATTTTTAGTTTCAAGAAGTTCGTTCCAAGTGAAAATACACTTTTCAGTTTATTATTCCTGCAACAAAAAAATTATGACACTTGAACAAGCACCGCAATCTATTGTCTTGCAAGATGATGGACGCGGTGTCCGTTGCACCTCAAATATCTCAGGAATTTCTCGAAGTACTACATCAGTTGTGTTACGTCGATTCCGGGAAATAGGACATTTCACCAGAAGACCAGGACAATATGGACCAAGAACCAGAAGTTTGATTGACGATCGTTTAATCGGAACGGACGACCGTACGTTGTCAGCTCCGGCACTTGTCCCACGGTTCAACGAAGTCCACAAAAACCCTCTTTCCATTTTTACAGTGGGCAGACACTAGAATCTGGAGTAAATTCCTGAAATCCTGGCTAAATTCAATCACCGGAAAAGGCCTTTACACCCTCGCGATCATCTTGATTGAAAGGTTGAAGAATCGAGTTCGGTATTCTTCACGGACGAATCCAGATTCAACAAATACTCGTCTGATGGACAGAATGGAGTGTGGAGAAGAGCTGGCGAACGTTTTGAACAATGTTGCTTTTGCCCTAGAGTTCAGTTTGACAGTGGTCGCGTAGTGGTGTGGGCACTTCCTCGGAGGCTCATATAGAACTTGTCACAATCCATGGGGGTAATTTAAATGCTGAACGATGTTTGAAAGAACGTTTAGTACCATTTGCGCCACTTGTCGGCGAAAAGTTTTGTTTAATGCCCGATGGTGCTCGTCAACGCGCTGCAATGACGACGCGAACGTATTTGAAGTTGGTATTGGTTCATTACCGTGGCCCCCGGTGAGTACAGACCTGAAATCGATCGAAAATGCTCGGAATATTCTAGCTCGGAAAATTCGTAGCAATAATGTTAAGTTTCAATGCATAAGTGACTCGGAGGAAATACTTCATGACGAATGCCGGCAAATCTCTCGGGAAGAATTTGCCGTGTTGACATGTGGCTTGTCCAGTCGCAGGGACGCCGTAATTAGAGGTCGCGGAGGTGACGCGTGTCACTGAACGTGTTATTGTCCATTTAGAAACTTTTAAGTGAAGAAATGTGGTTTTCTGCTGGCAGACTTACAGGCTTTTTGCAATGTTTCTTTTTTCTTCTTTCCTTATCTTCTTACCACGTGAAAAACTTTAATTTTCCTATAGTTTACGATTCTATTCAATTTTCAACTAATGACGCTGCAAATATTTTTTAATGGTCGTTTTCTGGCAAAATCTAATTGTCAGATCAATTTCGCACCCCAACGGAGATCGTGGGGGTTTCGCTCGTCAGATAAAAAATAATTCACGGGAGATTTTTCGATTTCTGGGAATGTTTGCGAACTCGGAATCACTCAGTTTAAACCAGCACTTAAGGATGTGAATCAGCTCCTGCGCTTACTAAAGAAATGCATTACTAATGGGTCCCTGGTAATGTGAGGATCTGAGCGACATGAAGATCTCCTTTACGTTTCGTGTCATTTATACTCTGTAGCTGTACGTGTACACTCTTCTGTACATCCAGCGCCTTCGCAGCCTTAGTTGTTTGGCTTGCGTCTGAAGCTCTGAGCGGAGCACGATCTGCGATGAATGAATTTTTTCCGCGGCCTAGAAAACGTGCTTAATTTAATGTAAATTTGGCATTTTACTCGAAATGGACAGCTCTGCTGTACATGTCCGACTCAATAGTGATCTCGAGGTATTTTTGCCCTTGCGAGTGGGCCGTCGCAGCAATTAACCGCCCGAACAAGAACATCCATTCTCTCGTCGTTGCGTGCAGCTTTGGGACGATGTCCACTAGTTCCGTAATCGCTTCATACTCGAGCATATGCTATTGTAAATTTTTCAGTGATGAAACAAATGGATTATGGTATTTTGCGACCTCAGTCGAGGACTGTAAGGCTGCGCTCCTCCAAACAGATCAAACCGGCCTTAATCGAGAGAACAATGCACCTCCGGCAAGCATTTCATAATAAAAAGAGCCATTCTTGCCGTCGACAAGTCTCATAAACCAGAGATTTCATCTCTACTGGTTTTAATTTCACCAGCGTGCATGTCCATCTTTGTTTTGATTCGACATTCCGCGATCTTGCAACTTGCATTACCCACCATTTTCAATCGAATTCCTTTTTTGGACTTCATATAACTTCTGGTTGCCATCTGCGTACTTATCGGCGCGTTTTTACCATCGGTATTGTTGGTGAAACCCATGGTAATGGTGGGAACTTAATGCACACCTGGAAGCCAACAATTTAAATGGTTTCGGTCGCCCAATACCAGATGAGGCCGCCACACGATTATCGCAACGAGGCGCTGAAGACGCTGATGAGGATTGAGCCTCAGACCGGTCGGCCAAACGGGCCGTCGCGCTTTTATCATTTCGCGGCGCTGACGAAACTGAATCTTAAGATAAAAATTATCAATCTCAATTAAGCCGCGCACGCCCACCAGTTTATAAGTGGGTACGTACCTGCTCATAAAACAGCCTTTAAAAACGTATTGCATAATCGCTAATTAGCCGCATATAATCTCTTCCATCATCATATTATACAAGAACTCCTTTTTTGCCAGGTTGTCACTTGTTCCGTTTTTTTTTTTTTTTAATGAGAATTTATCATGAGATCATTAAAATATCATCCTTATAAGCGCCGGTGTCTCGTGATAATATCAGTGTCGGCCGCTATTTCGAGTTACTCTGAGAAAACAAGTCATTATATGGATGATTAGTCTTTATTATAATCGGATATGTTGCTTTAACGCGTGCATAAGTAGCCGCGGAGAATGTTGAGTAATCGCAGGCTCAGCTGTCTGTGGTGGGGGCGAAAAAGTTACTTAAGGGTGGAGAAACCAAGATGTCGCCCCGTCCGGTTTGGCTAGATGGAGGAGACGCGGCGGTTTGTCCGTTCAATTCCTCCCTTTGGGGGATTCGACTAGCTGGGGCGAAAATATACTGAAAAACTGCAGAAAACCAATCGACAAAACACCCCCTCCGTCTCAAAGTGAGAAACGCATTTGCGACTCGAAAATTTGGCCCGCAATGGGGTGCAGGGCGTGCGGCAGTGGCGTCGCAATGTTTTGGAGTGTGATCCTGAACATTAAAATAATTTTAAAATGTTCTGACCAAGATGCCCCGTTCTTGAACCGGCTAGAATCCCTTAAAGGGGAAACCCTGAAGATGATTTTTTCGAAACGGTTCGCGCTAAAGTTCGATATACTTCATTAAGTAGGAGTGGAAAAATACTGCTTCACGTAAATCGTGAGAGGTACGCAAGGGATTGCTGGCCAGTTCGGTTCGAATTCGATCTTGAAGTTCCCTCTGATGTTCAAAGAAAACTGAGTTGGGAATGCTGCTGCTCATGCTCCTTCCGTTGTCGGTCAATTTTGGATCAGCTTCGTTCAACGGGTAAGAATTCAACCTTCAACGTCGCACGCAGAAACGGTGAGTTCTTGAATTTTTAAAGTGCGAAAATTCTTTTTTTATTAACAAAAACAAATTTTAGCCAGGGGCGTCACGTGCGGGGGTCTCCTACGTAAATCTTGCCTTAACTATTTCGTTTGAGACATTTCTTCATTTTTCAAATTGAACTACTCAGTAGCAAATATTTTTAAGTAAAAAGGCTCTTCGTATTCCATCTCGTTGGGATGGACCAGAAACGTGATTTTTTCGTGGACATTTATGTTATACAGGGTGATTCAAAATTGACTGTCAGTATTTTAAGAGAATATTTTTGCGATCAAAACGGGAACGTTTCTTCCCGTAAACCTGAGCCCTGAAATGCGCCCCTGCGGAGCTGAAGTTATCAAAAGTTGGGGGAGAAAAATCGATCGTGTCAAATTGTGACCGCAGTTGCTGATCAAAATTCTTGAAAACTTGCAAGCTCTTGTTTTTTTGGCGCTTTATTCATTTATTGCTCTAAAAATGATGTAAACCTGACTTCAGAAGGAAATAAACGAATATATAAGCAGTAGTAACCTACACCAATTTTTTCAGTTTGTTACTTTGATATTACTGCTCTTTCGTCTAACAACAATTCTCTTGCAAATAGCTATTTGCCTCAAGAAGGCGCGTTCTATCAAAATTTTAGATTTTTTCATACCTTACTAGATGATGATAGTTAAACTTAGAGTCCTCAGTGGAAGCATAAAATGTAGGCTGTGCGCAGCCCCCCTTCAACCCTTTTGAAATTAGGGTTGCACCATTTTTCAAGCAAAAAATGTGTAGAGCGCCTAAAAACAAGGGCACATGTTCATCATGAAATTTTATGGGTAACTGTTGTCATAATTTGACATAACCGACGTTTTTTTCAAAATTTCGATAACTGCAGCTTCGCTTATGGGAAGAAAAACTCTTATTTTAACTTCAAAAGTACACCCTTAAAATATTGATACTCGATTTTGGATCGCCCCGTATTATGACGCTTAGATAATTATGAAGGGAAAAATTAGAGCTCGATCGAGGGCATTTTCGAAATTTGCTGTGAATAAGCGATAAATTCTTAGTAATATTAGTCTTGCTGTTGCAAGCTACTAGAAAAATATTTTTGTTCCGAGGATAGTTGCTATGTTAACTGAAATGTATTTCGATGTCCATGTAATCGTGAATCGGTTCATAAAAAAATGTTTTTCATGGAAACGGCCTATCCCAACGAGATAGAACAAGGGCTTCTTTACTCGATAATATTTGCAATTTAGTAATTTTTTCCAAAAATTAAAAAAATGCCACGAACGAAAACAAAGTTTGGGTGACATTTACGCAGGAGGCCCCCTGTATACGACGCTGCTGACTAAAATTTACAATAATTCACACAAAAACCTTTTTTTTGTTCCAACTTATTACAGCATACCGTATATCATAATTTTAACTCAAACTTTTTCCGAGATCCCCTTTTAAGTGGTGCCAACCCTCTTCAGGTCCCATTTAAAACCTCGAAGTATCTACATAGGCACTTTTCAAAATTGGTTCAATATCTAGAATCGCCTCCCAAAATGGTTTGACGTTATTTGCGAACGCCCTGTATACGAAAGGCTCAACAGTTGATTTTAATTGGAGTTTTGGAATCATCATGAACAAATTGAAATGATTTTTCTTATCAACCCGAGTCACCACGTCCCTAGTAGCACCTCGGGCGTTTGCGAAAAAGTTATCAGGGCAACGTCACGTTACAGGAAGTTTGTCTTCACGGCAAAGTTGGGTTTTACTCATATGAGGAATTGAATAATTGTTTCCACCTCCAACCGTCATAATTTACTCCACGCAACCGTGTAAAGTTAGGAAAATGTTCTCCAGTTTACCTTTTTCTGGGTTTATTGAACGCCAGTTGCACGCGATCAATCAACTTTTCAATGCTTTGCAGAGATGATTTATATTAATTGAATCGAGTTAAAAAAAGAGATTAAGACAATCAAATCTATGCTGTTTGGTGCTTGAGATGGGATCCCGAGTTCGGATGTGTGCATTAACGACATGGTCGTTGGACCGAAGTGTTAAGGGGCTCCTTCGATGAATGAAACCACGAAAACATGAAATGGAATGTATTTGACTTGCACTTACATCAAATAATGAAAGAGCTTTGGTCTAAGTGGGAAGAGGGAGAGTGCTTGATTGGGCGGGTTACACGCTACGATTTCGATCACATCACGACACCGACGCAGCTTCCACGCGAAGAGAAGAGAAAAGAGAGAAAATATTACTCCGATTATCCCTTAAGTAGTAAACCCGAGGAATTCCAACCGGGGGCGCACCACCACCAAGGACCCTTACGGGCTATGGCTACGCCGGATCCCACAAATCGCGGCCATCTGGGGAATACCTATACTAGTCGCTTTTCTGCAGGCCCATCATGGCAGTAGTCCCGACCGAGAAAGCTTCCTTTGACTAGTGGCACTTTCCCCAGCCAAAACGTACCCTTAGTCATGGCCTGATGGGACATGTGGTCTGGCACCCAGATGGTATTCCCAGAATAAGTGTCGCCGCACATGGACGTAACTTCAGGGATAAAATACAAATACGTAACAAAAACCAAAATTAACAACAACAAACAAAAGTCCCTAACATTGGTCGTGCTCATTGTAGGATCGCCTCAGTTTCGGAGCTGAGAGGACAACCTTCAGAAGGCTGATCTAGCAGAGCAAATCTTAGTCGTTGCTATCTCTCAAAGGAAAAAAATATATTGAGAAACGTTGTCGAAGCTTGAGCTGGACCGTTTCGTAAATTTTATAAAGCGTTGGGAGACTGTAAGATCCTTCCAAAAACCTTAAAACTGCTAATTCTCCTGGAAATTCGTGTAGACGAATTCTCTCACTAGTATCACGGAACCGAAGATATTGATCGAGATAGCAGGGACATACTAAACGGAAAATAGCATAATAAATCTTGAAAAATAAGTATGAAAACCATCGCAAATCATGAAAAAAAACGAAATTTTTTAGCGTGATCACTAAAAATTTTTGATTTCCTTTCTCGGGTGTTTTCTTGAGGATCGTGGGTCTCATGGGCTAAGATAATAATGACGCACGTAAAAATCTCTTTCGATTTCACCGTGTGTTTTGTAGGTGATCTTTACGTCACACTTCAAATGGGGCTCTCAGGAACCCGAATTGACCGCGAGCTTACATCTGCAGTAAATGCGTTTTCATTCCGCCCCCCCTCCTCTTTTTTCAAATCACAACAAGCGGGAGAGGTGCAATCCCTTTGGGGATCGCACCTCTCCGAAGTCTGGTGACGATCGACTCTCCCCAAACAATGCACAACAGTCTCCAATCGGACTGCAGTATATCAAATCTAACAAAAGCATCTTCGGCATAAATTATATATGTATAAGATGAATTATATGATGCAAAACAATATAAGTGGGTACTAATGGTAATTCGACCTGATCTCATCGTGGAGACAATATATCACCTGGTTCTAGGCCTCGACAAAGAACATAAACCGTAATTTTAACCATCCCGCATCAAAGTAACATACTTAAGTCTTTGAAAACATTAGAATCGATAATGCTAAGACGTGGGAGGCGAATAACCATTCAGGCTTTTCCTAACGTGCCGAATGCAAATTAACACTGTTGAGCAAACTTTTACATTCGTTAACATTGCCGAGGACCTCAGCGCCTCCGAAAACCTCAACAATTCGCGCATTTTCCCATTTTCCACGGCCTCAGACGGCGACGATGGACGCCCCCCTCCGCCCCGGCCGGCCGCCCGCCCGCCCGAATCTCTCACCGGTTTCGGGATTTCCACACGCAAAGTTGCGCTGTGTCGGGCGTGGGTTCGTTTCTATTGGCATTAAATCGCGAAAATAATAAGCAGAAAGTAAGAAAAACCTACCGAAAGACTTAAGACATAAAAATGCAAACTATGCCCCAATGGTACCGAACGAACGCAACGGGTTTTCGAATTTATTCCATGTTGGAACCCACGATTTCCGCCTGGTACTCACCTATCGGTACGAACAACTCATTGATTTCACCACGCCGTTGCACAAGGCTATGTAAATAGATATCAACTTTAATTAGTTGTGCCTTTTAGCGTTATTAAAGCCGATTCTAATTTAAATCGGAATTTCCTATCATAATTTGATGTTTGTCTCGATAGAGTCGAAGGCCATTATGTTTCTTGACATTTCAATCACGGCACGGCCAATTGGATGACCTTTTTTCCAGCAAAAGAGTCTGTTTGCTAAGCTCTACACGAATTTACTTGTTGAATAAAATCGCGCATGAATGTCCCACGCTTCTTGCGGAAATTGAGTATGTTTGTCCTTAGGCTCGATTATCTTCATGTAGGAATCAGGTGCTTATCATAAGACATAAACGTGTACAAACGGGTACGCCAAATACGGATATTCCTTATTATTTTCTAATAACTGTCTTATTCAATAGAGTTCGCACCCACTTACTGCGGCGTGGGCCGGGGGGCTTATTAGCTTGTGGCATTGCTTTGGAGAATGGGGGAGAATTAGGGCAGTGACACTGTTCGATATCTTCAGCTCAGATGATCGCCGCATACGTGAACGATGATGGTTGCCGGACGACAGCTGGTCGAAAAGGAAAAATATTCAAATTCGGACCTGGGGGGGCAGCGACGGGATTTTTTGGAAGCTACGGGGAGGTTAAACTAAAATCTGAGCTGGAAAGGCTGTGGTTCGTCATACGGGCATTAAACGTCCACGTAAACGAACCCAACGCGTGACCACCAGGTCGGCTCTGATTGGTTGGTTGCCCCTTCCGAACGACCGACATTTCGCAACTACGACGGCGCTTCGCTGACTTGGAACTCGTTTCATTTCGAGTGGACAGTGCCCATCGCAAATGTCGCAAGGTGCTTGGTGAATTTTCTTAACTGAAGCACTGAGCTTCGGTCAAAATATAGTCTCTGAGAAATGAAATTTACTAAAAGAGCTGGTTTAAATCATTTTTTTAAGCAGCGGCCTGATTCCGGTCCTGTTCAACACCGTCGTTTTGCACGGATCATGCGAATGTAGCAGGCATTTGTTTACATGGATATTTTACCTTCGTAGGACGGAGTGTTGCGATTAGGCCCTTTTCGCTCCCCGCCCCCTCCCAGTACAAAAGGGCCCCGCCTTTTCATGAAGAACGATACTCTATTCCGGTGGTCGCGACTCGCGGGGCGAGTCCGGCCCTTTGCACTTTTCGTACGGCCCGGGGCGATAATTATAGTAATGTCAGGTGTCCAGCTAGAAAAGTGATATCTATTTTTTGGACAACTCGTGCCCGTGAACAAACTTTTTTCAAATTGAAATATACGAGGTCGAATGACCGTTCAAACTGACCGATAATCATTTTTTGAAGATTTTTTGACTATTGGCCCTTCTAAATCGGCCGATGCGCTACGGAACGACAACGTCATTCGCATTGAAATAAGCGTTTATTCGTATCTATTTGTATGATTTGTTTGATAATTTCATACATATCTTCATAAATAATACAAAATTCAACTAGTGATTTATTAATGTTATTTTCGTATAAAACCTCATATCCGGCCCGCCCATAGTTTTCTACAAGGTGTGTCTGAACACGGTGTCATAAATTCAATTACGTATTCTAGGTCCCCCAAATATGACGAAAACTCCATACAAACGTATATTGAAGCGTCTTTCGATTTCGATATGCATGCTGTGAGGAGATGACTCTTGATGATGGTGTTTTGGTAATATTTTCGTAACATTTCGAGATAAATAAATCAAATTCTCTACTTTATTATAACTTTATGTGCTCTTTCCCAATCTCCATAAAGAAATATCTGAATTTTTCCATGGGCGCACTATACAGGGGAGTAGCGCTTAAAAAGTACTTAAACATTTTTGTACTCGACTTTATAGGCAATTTTATAGGAAAAATGTTAAATTTGAAGATATTTACATAAAAAACGCCGTTGAAAGTTGAAATCTCCGACGGTTTTCGCGAAAACTGAGATTTAGCAAACCGGTTGATACTAGTTTCGTTAAATAAACGTCAAATTTAAAATCCAGTTGGTGTTGAAATAAAACAAAAAACACTTTTGACATTTCCCTACATGACAGCACTTATTAATTGAGTCTGATTGTTTTTCGTCGTCACCGGTAGAGCGTTTAATTCCAATTAGGGTTAAATAAAAAGAATAAAAAGGAGTTTTTAATGTGACGTTTATTTAATGAAACACAGTTGTTTAATATTTAATTTAATTTAATGCAATTCAGTGCACTCTGGGACTACGCCTATGCACGATGTAGGCCGCAGTACCATTTTTCTTTTATCATCGTTGGGTTTTCCCAGTCATTGAGGGCGGTTCGGGAGGGGAATTTCCAGCAATATTTTTTGTCGGGCTTAAAGCCTGGGCCTAATTTGTGCGCTGCCTCACCGGCATTGACCAATAAAGGACCCATCGCCTATTTATCTAAGAGTTACGTTTTAATACGATAGATAGGCGGAATGCCGACCATCTTTTGTTGGTTAAGGGTACGCTACTGAGTGTCATATTCTAGGTATAGTATTTCAGCTTTGTAAAAGTAAGTTAGTATATAAACTTCTAAGATTCCAGCAAGTAAGTTTGACGGTATTGAACAGTGGCGGGCCTCTGAAATACTACGTTTTGTTCAATCAATTCGTGATTACATCAAGCAACTAACAATAGTGTTCACCGCCTTCTAAATCTCAGTTTTCGGGAAAACTGTTGGAGATTCAGACTTCCAGCAAAATACCACACAATTAATGCACAAATTTTCAAAATTAAGTATTTTTGCTATAGAATCGAAAGTTAAATACAAAAAATTGAGCTACTTTTTAAGTATTACTCCTCCGTATTCATCGCCCATCGGAGAATGTGCAAATTCCTTTGGAAATATTCAGAAAAAGCACAGGAAGTTACAATAATTAAGTACAAAATTTCGTTTATTTATCTCGAAACGTTGCGAAAATGTTATCAAAAAACCATCCTCAGGAATCAGCCTTTCACACCCTGTATATCGGAAACGAAGTGCCTTTAGGTATACGGTTTGACCCATCGAAGGTGAAAACACCGGTACCACTTTTGCATTTAAAATTCGCTTTTGACGAACCCAGGCTCGAAACACAGAGAATGAAAAGCCCTATTTATGCTGTAAAAATTGTTTTTTGAAGGGCCACTTTACTTGTTTTCCGAGCCAAAAACCTTAAAAAAGATTAAGGCTTTTTTTGGAAAAAAAACGAGCGCGCCACTGAATTTAGCACTCTTTCAAATGAGTGCGTACTAAATTTCATTAAAAAAAATAATAATTATTAACCCTTTCCGAGAAATTTGTTCGATAGCTGCAAACAAAAGCAATATTATTTTGGCATATAGCCGTGAAAACGAATTCAAACGGATACCTCCATTTTCAGTTACATGGCAGTTCTGTTCATAATTTCCCTTGTGCGAGAGAATACTTAAATTCGCATTTGGAAGATAAATGGATGGGCCAGAATAGTTGATTAATCGAACGGCCTTCCAGGCCTCCTGATCTGACCCTCTTAGATTTTTTTCTTAAATCAAAAATAAAACCGCGTTCTTTTGGCATTGAAGATCTTCGATCTCGCATGCGCAAAGCTTACGAGGAAATAACTCCACAATAACTGAAAAATGTCTAAAAAACGCTTTAAAAAGACGCAATAAATGTACTAATTTAAAAGGTAAGCTAGTGGACGCCTGTAAGACTTAGTTTGCTTATTTTATTTATTATATATTTTTATGGGGATCTTGATAAAATAACGTTGTTTGCAACTACAAAATAAACTTCTCTGATATGGTTAATAATGGTTATTTTTTCTGAAACCCGTTACCAGGCGTCCTTACAATCTGTTGTTAGTCGACCTACCAGTCAACCTATGAGCGGCATTTCAGGCCATTGAGTATCATAGACCTAGAATACGCTATTCTTATAGTTAGCGATCTGTGCTGCTTCAAAGTTGTGCTCTGCGACTGCTTCAACACCATTTTTGATTCAGGAAAATTCTTAATTTTTGCGATGATGCTTATAGCTTTAATCGACAGATGTGGCTCCTATCTTAACCGTGAGTACTCTTGTGGAGGGTCTCATAACGCAAGAATGCAGTTTGAAGGATCTTCAGTCCCAGGGACTGTGAAATTCCCCAGACTAAATATTAGGCCTACCGGAAAGTTCTGTCCGGTAATTTCGTTTCAAGTTTAAACGTGCATGCGCACAATCCTTCGAGCCATATATGGCCGAGTTTCTTTATAACTGCACGTGCATACATGTTTCCTTCGAAATTAACTGCAGTTAAAATATCCCACGTCATTATTAAGCTGGACGCGATCGTGAAAACGTGGGTACTAATAAAGTCCATCTGAGGCACTGCATGTTGTATGAATTTCAATGGGGTAGAAATGCTACCGAAGCACGTCGAAATTTAGTGAGAGTTGTTGAAGGAGATGCTGATTCGGAAGGAACATGTAGGAGACGGCTCAATTCGGAAAAATATTGTTGGAAAATGGATGAGTTAAAGAAAGCAGTCCAAGGAAAGAAGCCGGCAGTGTTCAACAGGAAGCAAATCATATTGCACCGCGACAACGCCAGACCACACGCAGCTTTGACGACTCGCCAGAAAGTCACAGAGCTTCGCTGAGAAATTCTCTCGCGTCCACCAAACTCCCCAGACCTTGCACCCTCTGATTTTCACTCGTTCCGCTCTTTGCAAATTTTTTCGGCGGGAAAAAAGTTCAAAAATGAAGATGTCAAGCGCCATTTTGTCAATATTTTAATTTATTATCATCACTGGGTATTTCGTGTGAAAGTGAGTGCAGTTTCTAGTCTGGATCTTTGTGTGTGCATCAAATTAGGGGTCACTTACGTGCCTAGGGTGCGTGGGGTAGCGTAATATTCAAATAACAAAGACAGAGATATCACATTCATATCCGTGCACAAATTGAATAAAGATGGTAACATGGACGTATGTCTTTGCGTTGGTTATTTGTTACAGTTCTAGTGCGATCAGAGACATGACAGATGATTTCACTGCGCCCCGTACAACCACAAACAGTTTTCGTGACTTTCATTTCATTTTTTTGGTGCTTGGTTCACAAATTAATAGTTCTTCATGTCTTCGTCCTTTACATACCTTCGTTATGCCAACTGTTTTTATTTCGACCCAAAAACGTAACACTTTTGATACGCCACTGGTCACACTTCATGTTGGCCTTGAATTGATTTGATGCGTATGATTCCTATGCATGACGTACATGCAAAGATCCGCACTATTATAGAAATACTAGATTGGCGATACTTCGTTTTCGAAATACAGGGTGTCGAACTTAAATTTTTTTTTTTTTTTTAAACAATCTTAATCATTTTTTAGTCGATTTTCTGGAAGTTTGGCAGTGCCACCTGTGGTTATTGTTGTCATTTTTGCGCTATTGATATAAAATCTTTATATTTTTCCCATATGAAGGAACTGAAAATACAACTTCACGTGAACAAAACTCTAGAGACAAATAAGTTGTACTTTCAGCTGCTTAATGCCAAAAAAATATGAAATTGGCGCATAAGCAACAATAATAACCATAAATAACGCTGCAAAATCGCAACAACATCGGCTAAAGAATTATTAAAATTTTGACGAAAAAACCATCCTTCAAGCAAAGTTTGACCCCTTGCACCCCGAAAACGACGCATCGTCCAACCTGTACTTGTACAAACTTTTCGACTTAGGATCGCTCAATCACCTCTTGAAGTTCGGCCACGTACTCAAGTAACGTCCGGTATTTGAAAATGTTTCAAATCATCGACAACATTAATTTACTAATTAATTATTATTTATCGAGTCTTCCTTCCCACTAATGTCCGTAATCTGAAGCCTCTTTTCGAATGTACTGCATAAACCTCTTCCTATAAGCTTCGTCGTGAATATGATTATTAACTCGTCCCGCATGCAGCTCGTCTACCCTGAGCTTACTAATTCTATTACCTAGACACCAAAATTTACATACAAATGGATTTACACTCGGCCGGTCTAAGATAAGAACCATTGTTGTAAATAATCGACAAAGGAAAGTAAATGGGCGTGCAAATGGCCGTCTAACAACATTACTCCCTATCAGAACACCATGCCAACAATTCTACCACTATAGTCACCTATTTCAGAGTGTGGTGGCCGGCTTTATGGTGTCCCTGATAGCCGACTCGACCACGATACTTTCATATAATCAGATAGATGGACACTCCTATGCGACTCATTAATAAGAGGAAGATGCTCTCATGCTCTCAAAGCTCCTCTGGGAGCAGCCGAGTCACTGAACACCACCCGCAGCTCATCGCTCAAGCGAGTAGGCGAAGAGTTGCGAGGGTTTGTGGCTCGTCAATGGAAGAAGTTGTAGAACCTCTAAGTTGGGGTCAAAAGGAATTTTCTTTTTAGCTCCAGAAATCGACTTTATCTCCGGAAAGTCATTTTCCGAGATATCATTTACTTCCTTTGCTTTCAAGACTCCTTCCCCTCCATCTCTTCTTGACCCGTTTCATGGCCAATGTGACTGTTTTCCCCTCGTTCCCGATTTCCTTCCTTCGTGTGGCGCCACCGTACTGTAACGTGAACCTCTCGGGGTAACCCCGATTCACCGAAAAAGTAACGCTTAAGGCTGAAAGCATCACGGGAAGGCTCCGTGAACTTCCAGAAGGTTTTCTTCTTCTGTCTGTGCAGTTTGATCATCGGCTTTGTCCTTAATATAATTATAAACTCGTCCCGCATGCGCGCCTCGTTTTAACGCCATAATCTACATACAAATGGATTTACACTCGATCAGCCTAAGATAAGAACCATTGTTGTAAATAGTCGACAAAGGAAAGTAAACAGACTTGCAAATAACAGCTTAACAATATTATTCCTTATCAGAAAACCATGTAACAATGCTACAACTGTAGTCTTCTGTTTCAGAATGTGGTGGCTGACTTTGTCCCTAATATGGTGGTGCGGAACCGCAGCAATACCCTCCCCGGCGCCGCCCCCCGATGGTGCCCGCGGCGCATGGCATTGTCCAGAAATAACCCAACAACCAGTGGTAGAGTGCAGCTGCGACATGCCTCACACTCTGAGATGTACTGGAGATAAGACTGCCTTGCAAATAATAGGTGAGACGGTGAGCTCTCCACGTCATCGCGATGTCGATTCGAGCAACAACGGCGTTGTCATGACGTAGAGCCTGGTAACAATGGCGGCACGGTGACGTCGATTCTAGTAGTAGCGGTGACGTCACGGACGCAACGTTCCGACGTCACAGGCCGTCAGTTATCTTCGATGTTAAACGTACAATAAGGAATTTTCCCATGGTTGATGGGAGCCCCCATATCGTGCGTCCAACTGATTTTCAAAGCAACGATCGATTGACGACCAATTTCCTATCATTAGCGTTGGAAATCGGGAGCAAGTTGTGGGAAAAAGAACAAACCGAGTTTAATTAATGTAAGAGATGGGGCACCGGCAATTTCGCGTGCGAGTTTAGTAAAGATAGGAATTCCTTCGGCTTGTTCGATGCCTCCGGAATTTATTTTGACAGGTTCACGAACCTCTGATCGATTTATGGGATTTTAATCGGTTTGGAATTCATTAATAATTCTTTAAAAATTGACTGCGACTTAAGAACATTAATAAATCGCTTTCCTTGGGTTTGCTTTCAGCTCGAAAGCTCCGATCGTTGGGAGCGGCCTCGATATCTCTCCTAGACTGTACAGTGCAAAACGTTTCGGTCCTCTCTGGGCCTCTGCTGGAAGGCATCTCGCTCCATGGACTAGTCATTTCATCTGGGGAGGTCAGAGATGTCGATTCGATCGCTTTCGAAGGTAAGAATTTTCAACTGTGTTACCGAATGCTTATTTTTCCAATTGGTGCATCGACGACGTGTTCGAGGCAACCGAAATTAACTCACAAGACGTCACCGAGGACATTCGCGGAGGTCAACTATTCCAAGTTTTGCTCGACAAAAACGGAGATACGCAGAGGTTTGAAAGGGACATGAAGCACGCCACTGATTTTCCCGGTTATCGAATAGTCCCAGTTTTCAGTAAGATAGAGAACGTTTAAAAATATCTACCACTCAAACCAGGAATGCACCGAACGGAGATTTAAAGACCTATGTGTACTCTACATGTGGAGAGCAGTTTTAAATCGCTTATAATAATGATTTTCCCAGTGTTTGGAAAACCCACGTTGTCTTCAATAGGGATAAAATTTGGGAAAACCTATTGTACAATGCTATTAGCGTACCAAACATAAATTCAGAGGTGTAGTTTTACAACGCTTTTCCATTCCTATGCCAGTGTGTGCAATAAACCTTCAAGCGGTGCGTAATAAAGTTACGTAATAGCGATGGGCTCTGACGCGTTGAAAGTAATATTATCATTATCACGACCGCTACGCCACGTTGCCTGCCTTGTGTGCTACTGAAGAATTTTAAAATGGAACAAAAAAAAAAGTCATCCCTGGAAACTTTCATAATTCTCAAGATTTCAATAAGTTCATTATCAGTTATTCTGCTCATTACCGAACTTGCTAGATTGTAGAAGAAAGTCTCTCGATTAAAGTACGGATCGCGCCTGCAGCTCGGACTCCACATCTTCATTATTGCCGCCAAGCCAGTTTGTCAAGTTCGGAAAGTGAAAATAACCTGAGAGGGCTAAATCTGGCGAATAGGGTGGCCGAGGAAAAAGTTCAAGATCAAATTGGTCCATTTTGGCCATCGCGATGACGGAAGCACGGATTGGTGCATCGTGTCGATGAAATAAAACTTTCTTTTTCTCCAAATGCAGTCGCTTTTTCCTAATTTGTTCCCTTAAACGCTGCAAAAATACTCTCTGTTTACCATTTTTCCTTTAAGGAGATGAGAATTATCCCACGTGCATCCCAAAAATCTTACGCAATCACGTTTCCTGCAAATGGAACGGTTTCCTCCTCCTTCGGAACCGATTCTCCCCTATGAGTCCATTGTTTTGCTTAACTGATACATCCACTCTTATCTGCCCATTTTCACGACAATAAATATTGTTTTTTCTATGAAGTTTAATATTTTTAGTGTCCGTTAAACACTAGATTTTACCCTACAGGGTCATCCTACAGAAACGTGACCTTCCTAAATTTTGAGAAATAGCGACATTCCATGACTATAAGACTTGTGAATAAACTCATCATTTTTTTAAGGCTTGACTTCACCGCTTCAAGCTCTCGGATTGCCGAACAACCAGCTGACATCCGTACCCACCTTAGCTCTGAACAGTTTACCCGAACTAGATCGCCTCGACTTATCAGGAAATCGCATGAAGACCCTGGAAGGAGCCTCTTTCAAGGTAAATTAACCGCACTTCTTCCATAATTGCAACATTTAATCCATATTTCTACCAGGGCCTGAGAAATCTCTCGTTCATCGATATCAGCAACAACATTATCACGAAGATATCTCCGAACACTTTCGACAACCTTCCTCAGCTTCGAATTCTTCGCCTGAGAGCTAACCGCATCTCTATACATGTCATTACCAAAGTGAACCCCATTACGACAGTCGAAGACTTGGATATGTCAGAGAATTTATTAGTGGGGCCTCTAGGTCCCAAAACCTTCCCCAAAATGGAGTCTCTGAAGGACTTGCAGTTGTCTCATAACTCTCTGAGCAGCGTTAAAATGGGTGCTCTACAAGGATTGACTAACCTCACGACTTTGAGACTGCAGCATAATCTCATTGATGTGATTGAGGACCACGCCTTTATTCATTTGACTACTTTGGTGATATTAGATATGGCTCACAATAGAATCGTAGCCGTGTCTGGAGCCTCGCTGGCGCATTTGAGTTATCTACAAGAGCTGGACTTAAGACATAATTTCCTGAGAGCTTTGACCGCAGATTTGGTGCAACCCTTGAAGTCTCTGAGGGTGCTCAAGCTTGACGAGAACGATATTTCTATTATCGCAGGAGATGCCATGAAACCCAATACTATTCTGAAGCACCTAACCTTACTGGAAAATCCGTTAAATTGCGATTGCAGTTTGATAGAGTTTAGTTTATGGCTGGCCAACGCCTCGATACCAGCTGAAGATAAGGCCACTGCAATCTGCACCACTCCTCCCTCGTTGGAAAACGCCCTATTGATGGAAATCACCTCGGATTCGCTGCTTTGCGGGGAAGACGAGCAGGAGTCCATCATGGCTCCTTTGAGCACCTCTTACAGGGCTAAAGTGAACCTGCAGGATTTTAAATACGACGGAGTAGCAGTGAAACTGAATTGGAGAGTCGAAGAAGGGGCTTCGCCTTACACTTGCGACGCAATATTTATCTACGAGGAGGAGGGCCCGAACGAAATTCTTCTGGAGTCCTTTCCCATCAAGTGCAACTCTAGTGAAATGATGAATCCCGGAGTTCTCGAAGTCACCGTGCCCACGTCGCTGCAGCTGCAACACAAATATCGCTACTGCGTCGCTTTGTTCGGATCAGACAAATCCGATGACGTTTCCTTGATCCTAGGCTGTTCCGATATGATCCCGCTAGAGGCCAACCCATCCATCGTGCCTCCTCGAGGTAGCTTCATCGCGCTAATGCCTAGGGTGGTGACCATTCAAGCGAATCTGTCCTCGTCTGGAAGCTTGAATTTGGAGGTGCAAATATACCCAGAGAATGAGGTCAAGTGTGAACTCAACATAGCCATTCTAGACCAGAACACGTTGCTCTCTCAGAGGAAACTACCCTGCGAGGAACCTAGATATACCTTCGTGGATCTAGTGCAGGGACCTTATAGAGTGTGCGCAAATGTTTTCCATCCAGGGCCGGCGATTGACTTGCCTAAACCGAAATGTGTCACCGTCTTCAAGAAGGATTTTCACAGGTTTTCTGGCTTGGACATAGCATTTGTGACCATCTTTACGATTTTGTGCATTATGGTGATAGCGCTGATTTGGGGAGTGAGGAAAATGCTCCTGAAGCCGAAGATACAGACACATCAGTGCTTTTTGCCTCCGGATTGTGACGATAACGTGCAGCATAATCGGTATGTTAAATTGCAAGCAACTACGAAATTGTAGTTTTTGTATCATTGGAAATTGTGCCATAATTCAGCTGAGACAAATACGAGATTTTCAAAAGAAATTGTAATAATTTTCTAGGGATTTGTATCTTAAAAAAATATTAACTGTTACTAATAATAATTACGGTATTTATCAGCTTTAATGATTTTTAGGTTCTCCATTCAAAATGGTTCTAAAGGTTCTGTTTTCTTTTTCGTTTTAGAGTCCTGTAATCCGTGTTAGGTGAGGAGGCTACTTTGATTGTGTTTTAACAATTATTATTATACGTCTAATTGCCTTTAGGTACAGAAGCTCTTTTATAACTTTCTAGACTCCTTTGTCGTATTAAATTTGCCCTAAGTAATACCTTCTGTTAATTTTGTATTTAATACAGTAATAAGGAGCTTGCATGACTCCTGAGACATAAAACTGTGGGAGGCGTCTTTTGTTAAAATTTAATTAACACATGAATTAACGGAACTGATTAACTTTAGTCTGTATATTGTAGATACTCGTACGGATACTAATGCTTGTTTTTATGTTTGTTAAAAATTGTTGTTAGTTTTGTGTATGTAAACTGCCTTGTAAAATAAACTATTTCTTGCCAAATAATGCTTTTTAATTAATTTTTATAAAACTTTATTGCGTTACAATAAGGTAATATGGGATGCTAACGCAGGGTTTCCACGGCGCGCTCTGTGCGTGAGACGCAAGACGGGAAACGTTCCGTTTGCAAGCGTGGAACTTTTAACGTTTGCGCAGAAGTGGCGAATCCACCGTGCGGTAGATCCGCTGGTTGCAACTGATTGTTAGAGGCGGATAGGGAGCTGAGCGTGATCAAGCAAAAAATTAAGCTCTGCTATCAAACGTGAGTCAATACCCCCTGGAGTTTGGCCAGGCAGTTCGGGAACTTCGAATTAAGCAAGTTGCTCTGCCCTGCTCTGTACTTAAGTCTCACCTCCACTACTCGAGGTTCCACTCAAAATGCTATCCTCCCCTGATATTTTCCGACTTTTCATCCCACCTCTTTCACCTCTATTTGTCAGATTCCATGTCCCGCGTTTTATTCTGCACTGTCCGGTGCAAAACCAGAATAATTTACCAAAATGGTTTAATTCGGATAACTACCACGATGCCTTAATTGGAGTCTAGACCTGTTACTAAAAGTAGGTGAATCATTCTTGTCTTTTTCGTCCATTGAAGGCACAGGAAATTCAATTTAAAGGGGAGCGCAGGGCTACAAATATCCCTAGACACGGTCCCAAATTAATTGTAGCTACGAGCACGTTAGGTCGATATCCTCGTTACAACTGAGCCGCAGCTTGCGAAGCCGAACTTTCCTTTTTAATACTAAATAATCCAAATAGTGCTCATGGACTATGGATACTTTAACAGATGAGTATGAGACCATAAACTTTGCAGATAAACCCTGGTTTATGTTACTGCAAAATCTGACGTGTAAGGACCTGGACGAGCTACACAAATACTTTAAGACGAAACTCGATGATAACGGTTTGGAGGTGGGAGTGACCAAGGATGAGTTTTTGGAATTTGCCGCCATTAAAGGTATTTCTAGGCCGAAGCACTATTCGAAATTAAATCCCTACGAACTAACTTCCACTTTTAGAACATGGAACGCATGGAAACGCACTTTTTGACGCCATTACGCACGAGCAAGCCTCGACCATCACGTGGAACGATTTCCTAGATTTTTCCATTAAAAACATATCTCCAGAGATCAGAAATCCATTGAGCCTCAATGTGAAATCCATTGAACCAGTGGCGCACACCAAGGTGCGAACTCTCTGACTATCAACCTAGTGGTTGCTCCATTTGAAAAGCCTCGTTTCAGATCGAGTCAGTGGCCAAAATAGTTCTAATTGAGACTGACCAATACTTCTGCTATGCGATTATCCTGAAACATGGAAGAGTGGGTCTATATGATGGAAATATGAATTTCTTAACTTCGTACCATGCCGTGATGACCAGGGAGGATGTAAGCCGACCTGAAGATGAACGAAGGAGGCGGAATAGGTATTAAACGCATCTTTTATTCAGATTAACCTTCAATTATACCTTCAGATGGGTTACGGATGCGCTCTTCTGTCCGGACTCTCTATTGTTCCTCGTCACTAACACAGCAAGGAGTATAGTAATCTATGAAGCATCAGGGCTTAATCACGTACCTTACTGGTTAATTCTCAGTACGCCCAACATCCTAGAGGTCTGTCCCTTAAGACAAAAAGTCTTATTTTATTCTTCAAATCTTTAGTGTCTTTGGTACAAGCCATCCTCTAGGCTGAAGCACTCTGAAGGTGGTTACACCAACAGCTTACTTTTCGCTGGGGACTGCTATGGTAATGTGATGAGCTTCACCTTTCTTCAGCCGAAGAATGGGCTTTTGCGCAGGAAAAGAAACGACCAGATAACGTTGTTTTATTGGAACGTATGTTTTTAATGCAGTGATTTCCCAAAAACCTACTCCTCATCAATTTGCAGGATTTTCTGGAAGAAAGGGATCATGTGATAGTGAAATTTCACAGGAAAGTTCACAATGGCTCCATTACCAGAATTAAGTACTTCGAAGAACTAGAGCTTTTAGTGACTTCTAGTGCGGATCCTGTAAATTCGGTTGTACTGAAGGACCTTGGACGTAAAAAGAGCACTATTTCCTACAGAACTGAAAAGGTATATCGTCATCTAGGCGAATATAAAAGCACCATTTCGAATCTTAAAGTAGGGGATTAGCTGCTTTGATTTGAGAATTCCATCCAAACTCCTAATAACCGGAAGCGACAATGGAATCATAAAACTCTGGAACATCTTCATATCCAAAGCGGTAGCGGTGCTCACTGCCCATCAGTCCAAAATCGTCGACATACAAGTCATGGAACCCCAAAATCTCTTCCTAAGCTGCTCAGGCGATGCCGTAAGTTAACTTTCGGTGACAAAACGCTAAATACAATTTTCCATGGTGAATAAAGATGTATTTTACAACCCCTTGGCATTGCAAATGCCGTAGGTGTTAAAGTTATGGGATCTGAAGGAAAGTACTTGTCTGCAGACAATAAAACTTAAGTTCCCTTGCTTCCGTATTCATGGAAAAGTCATTGAGTGGGGCATAAATTGCATTTACCCGGGGCCTAAGAGGAAGGAGTGGGATGAATCGGGCTCTAAGGATAACGAAAGGGAGTGTTTTGGAATTGGGGATATCAACGAGATGAAGGCTGAGTTTAATGACGAAAGGTAATGAATGAATTTGTTATAGCGGATGAAGGTAATAGAGCATCACTGATTAATGAGTTAAAAACTGCACTTGCGAGAGGTGAGGTTTTTTTACAGAAACTCTTTTGTTCTCTATTTAAAAATCTCGTAATTTCTGAAAAAAAAAAAGTTATTAAGCACTTCATCCCAAAACCATGTACCTATATGCTAGAAGCAACATGTATTGACCCAGATGAAGCTACAAGAAAGTAACCCTCCTGAATACCTTTAAAGACACGTTTAGATGAACATTCGCCTCATGGATTTTTGTCCTGAGGAAAATCTACTACACACATCCGGCCTGAACCTCTGACGGTCGATTAATGTGGGATTCACCGAAACGTCCTCCCACAGAAAACCTCGAAATGTTCCTTTTTTTTCCTGTGTCAAAGCTACGACGATTCAGAACTGTCCCTGGGAGGTGCCTGCCATTTCCAAATGATCGTGTCTGGCCCCTCGCCTGTGCACCTCTGTTCCCCTCAGAAGATTGTTGAGGCCTCAAGGTCTCTATTACACAAAGTGCACAAGAACTCTGCCAAAATTTTCGTTAGATTCAACTCAGCCTCACATTTTGAAGATTCTCTAATTTCTTACGAGGACATTTTAATGAGACTGGAAATAAAAGAGAGGGACTCAAGAGATATACTCTTTAACTGTTGTCAAGTCCGCTGTATTTTCGGTTTCTGGAGGCAAACAAACTTAGAAGGGACATTTTCAGGTTATCCAAGCAACTTTGGGACCGCTCCTCCCTCTTCGTAACATGTTGCAACTACTTGGCCGAACTCAGAACAACCTTCGCAGATGTTAAGATCGAATGTGGGTTCCATCACCCAATTTTGCCACCTCCTCCTCTACAAAATAGCGTGTTGATACCATCAAACTGGAAACTGCAAGGAGGATCTGGATACGTCCAAAGGTACTTTTCCGAACGTTATTAATGTTTTACTGTAAAATTTTTTAGTTGGGAACGGGAGCTTAACGTGAACGTGGAAAAACGGTTCGAAGAGCTAAAATTCATTCTAGACAAAGACATTCTTGAGGAATGTGCAGCCAAAAGTGACATCAATTACAAGATCGCAATCCTGGAATTGAAAAAGGAGAAAGTAAGTCATTTGCAGGAGTTTAGATTTAACTTAGCTCGCTTAACTGTTGCAGATGCATTCGAAAGTTGCCCTGGGATCGCCCTATTTAGCACTGGATCTGCCTGACGTAGAAGAGTTGAAACTATCTGAAGATCTTCCGACTACAAATTTCAAAAAATGTGAAGAGTACGTCAGGAAGATCAAGGCCATGTTGCAAAGTTCCGCCCACAAGGACGAGGTGTTTTCTTCACCGGAAACGTCCGGCAGCAGCAGGACAAAGTCTAATAAAAGCAGCATTGTAGAACTACCTTACTAGTGAAGTTTGTATTCGGCACAAATTCAAAAACAGGATATTACGTATTTAACCATGATTGTTACAATAAAGATTGTGTAAAACAAGAACACTACTCTTTCAATGGCGATTACTAAAAGGATCCAGAATTGGTGGTCCTTGTCTTCTGCCCTAGATACGTTGGAGAGAGATAGGGATATGTCCAAGTCCCCATAATCTTCGGGCATCTATGGTTTAAGTTAAAACAGAAATAGCTCATTTTCGCTTTGAATTATACAGCACCTACCACGATATTGGGTAACCATAGAGCTACCTTAACAACTCTTTTAGTCAAGACATTGCAAACCACATGAGGAAGCGGTTTTGAATGTTTCTTCTTATAGAGGTTTGTCACCATAACTGACAACATCACTGCCAGTAAGCTGCTTCCTAAACACCATACATAAAGGACGACTGGAAAGGATTGAAAATTTGATCGTCTGGTTCATCGTACTGAGTAAAACTTACTTAGCAATGGAACTCTGCCGGGCTTGTGGGGCACAAAATGCGCCAGAGCGAGTAACATTATAATCCCTATTATGACTTGTGAACAACCCAGGAGCAGTTTCGTGTTACCTCGTGGTGACACCCACCAGACGAAAAGCAGGCAAATGCCTATGACTGAAATTTGTTATGAAATTTAAAGGTCACAAAATAAATCTCATTACCAAGAAGGGGCACGAGGAACACCATGCCATACATAGCAGAGGATCTCCTAATCTCAAAGTAAACTCCAAATCTGGGCTCGTTGGTGGAGCTATCATTAGTCGTTTCAATATCAACTACGGAGGCCTCTAATACCAGCCATTGTGAGGAGCTTTGTTGCAACTAATGAAATAATCATTTGTAATGGAAATACCAATATAAAATAGTCGAAGCTTACGAAACTGCTAGAAGTATCACTAAAGTTAAGTACAATACTGCCGTAGTCCACTGCAAATCCGAAAAGGACTTTGCAAATGTGAATGTTCCTGGGCCAATCTGCCATTTGGGGCTCATCGCAAAACGCCTTCAAGTGAAATGTGGTTTTCCATAACACCTCACCTCTATTGTCTACTGTTAGGATGGAGTTTTGGGGCAGCTGTATTGGAGTGCTTACAGTGCTGAATCAAACGTAGAGGGTCACAATTTGAAAACGAACAGTATTTAATATTTTCTAACTGTTGACAATGTGAAAATTTAGCAAAATGCGTCATGTCCGATATCAACTTTTGAGCTATTTCTTGTTGTATCATATTCAACCCCTGAGCCTCAGTGTGCCACCCCTAAAACTTTCAATAGCAATCCCAATTTCTATGCCATTTTTCGTATCCTTATGCAATTCTAGATATACGAGGTGCTCCATAAAGATACCGACGAACTTTCGGAGGACGTAGAGCTCATAAAAACAAATATTCAGATCGAATAATGTAAAAAAATTTTTTTTTTTTAATTTAAAAAAAAAAAAAAAAAAAGATCCGAAGTTTTTCATATTTTGCAGCGACAAAATGTAAATAAAAGTAAATTTGAATCTAATTTTGCATTAACTTACATTGGAATAGATTTTAAGGATTTTGCCGAATTGTGAAGTAAATTACATAAATTTTAACAAAAAAGAAAAAAACAAGAAAGGGATGTTATGTATCTAAAATTCCATAAGAATATAAAAAATGATATAAAACTTGTAGGTTGCTATTTAAAGTTTTAGAGGCAGGCACCCTGAGACCGAGGCGGTTGAATGGGGTATAACAACAAACCCTAAAAATTCACCTTCTTGATATCTAATTTAACACGTTTGCAATTTCTTCACATTTTTAACAGTTAGAAAAATATTAAATGTTGTTCGTTTTCAAGTTGTCACCCTCCATATATTATGCATGTTAAGTTGTTACGAATGGAGCCCGACGTGAATTACCTGTAACAGGTAAACTCTGGAGTCCAAACTTCGCTCCTAGCTGCATGGATTTGCGTTACGTTCTCATAGGCAATGGGGTCCCAATAAAGCTTTTCGTCGTGCCATCTCTGAAACGCGGGTATAAAGTAGATGTGATATACAAGGTGTTTCATTTAAAGTGACACAAGCGATTATCTACGAAACCACATTTAAAATAAAAAAAAAGGCAATTTAAGTGGAGGGAAATATCGTAGTCTTCTGATAAATGATCTACTGATTTTGTTGGCAGACTTTACTTTTCACTGACGACTCGCCTTGTAATATCAGCATAATGGATGTTCAGGTTATTTCAGGTTAGTTCAGGTTCCCCGAAGTTATGCTGAAAGACGGTCCCGGGGGGCGGAAGAGGGGATGTGGTTTTTGTGGGTAGGCGGGTTGCGGTGGCAACTCGAATCCCACACTACCCGGTCGCCAAACAACAGGCCGGGTGTCTTTGGGAAGATTTCCACCTCCTCGCAAAAAAAAAGAAAAAGGTTAATTCAGGTTAGTCCAGGTGCTTATGCGACACGAAACTTGAAATAAAATGTTTCCTGAAAAACAGATAAGACGTAATGGTCCAGTGAACTGTCCACCCAAATCACCTGACTTGACCTCATTAGACTTATTTTCTTAGGGTTGTTTTAAAGAAAAAGTGTAGGTTCAAGTCAAGTACGTACACCTCTGGATGGTACGAAAAACCGCATTAGAGCAACTGGTCATGCAATCACTGGAGAAATGCTTCGAAATCGTTTACCATGAGAATTGGAAAATGTCTCGACATGGAAGGTCAACATTTTGAGAATTTGTTTGACCGGTAAATGCTTAAAAATAATTTTTACCATGATTTTGTATTAATGTTTAGAATCTGTAAATTTTTATTTTCCATTAATAAAGTTTTTCTGTAATTTAAGTAATGTGTTATTTTAAATTTGCCACTTTAATTTTTGCTCATGTTGGGAAAAAGAAAAATTTAGGAAAAAAACTTTTCCAGCAAAAAATTTCTAGTTTTTTGAGCTTTTTGCAAAGTTATCAAAAAAAAATGTGTGCTCCATTTAAGAAAACATAGTTGACCCGGAAATGCCCTTTAAACTACCTCGAGTAAAAACTTGCTTAGGTGCGTTGGACGTCCCCATTCATAACCAGTAATGTTTGTTTGAGACCTTTTTTGATTTTAAATTTGGTTTCGAAGATAATCGCTTCTATCATTTTAAATGAAACAACTTGTGGTTTAATGCAAAAACACTTGCCATGGAAGTAGTGCCTTGAAGCTCTATTGAAGATTTTTGCTCGTCCTAATAATACAATACTTTGAACCATGAAGATCGTAAAATTTCTCGAGCAGACTTACTAAATCCAGGTATTCAATATCCATGGCCATCAAAATTTGAGTGATTGTAGATTGGTTTATTACAGGTCTAACCAAAGGGTCGTATGGTTTTAAAAGGTTTCGCCTAAGCTTGTCCAGTGCTGTTAGTCTTTTCTCAATTTCCTGTAACAAATTAAAGAAATATTCGAGTAGAAGCTTCTCCTAAAAGTTTGAAAACATTCAAATACCTACTTCTTGACTTTCTGATCGATCGCAGTTGAAGTACCACTTGGCTTCGATTCCCGACCAGGTACTGAAACTTATAAATTTCACGGCTAATGGTTCAGGGTCCATCCACTCAATGAAAGATGCATTGTCGCCTTCTCTTCCCACTTCGAGTACTCCACCTTTGGTGATGTGAAGCCAAAAAAAGTGAGGATCAAGAGCAGACAACAAACCCTTGATATGAACCGACTGCTTGACCTCCGATTTCTGCATTCTTCTGATATCACAAAAAGTATTTCCTCCTGCACCGATAACCACTTCATATGCAGAGTCTTTTTTACTGACGTTATCTGCAAACGAACATGAAGAATCAAGGTTTCTATTAGAGATAAAAACTGCCCTAGAAATTGTTCATATGCAGTTGCATTTTGATATAGCATTGCATGCACCACCAACCTGATTCGGTCAGTAATATGTGGGCATCACTGGTAGCTAAAACGGCGAAATGGAAATCCAAGAAGAAAGTTTCATTTTCTTGAGTATGGATTGGGTAAAATTCCTTGTAGGTACTACCAGACCGGGAATATGATATGTCGCATTTGGTTAAATCTGCAATAAGGCATTCGTTTTGATTATTATGGATGTTAAACAGATAAAGAAGTCAATGAATATGACGATCGATAAGAACAAACTTATTAAAAAAAACTAAAGCGAAAATGACGAGATATTCTCTCTCACGGCAAGAATAAAGCTTGCAATAAGATATAATATACAGGGTTATTCAAGTTGGACGCTCATCATTGGGATCACAGCAACCATAAGAGATACGAGGTCCGGAAACATTCGTAAAAAAAACGAAATAAAAAAAAAACATTTATTGTTTTACTGGGATTATTTAAAGAGATATTTAAAAATTAGTTACACGTGATAATTTCCCCTTTTTCTCTTCTATAAAGTGATGATATATCTAAATCTGATGTTTGGATTTGCTGCGAGCATCATCAATTTTGTTTTTTCTTATGTGCGCCATTTTCGATTTTTACATTTTCAAATTCAGTTATTTTTTCTGATTACGATGATGTATCACAAGCAATTGTTTTCTGAAATTTATTTACATAAAAATTAACTTAAAAAATATAAATAAATAAATAAAAATTCAGGGAAATGACGGATCAACAATCTCAGATAACTAACATATCAATTATGTTTGCGCCATCAAGCGTTTTCGCTGCATACTTGTTTTTATTGTTTTCCAAAGCACTTTTAGCAAAATTAATTTAATTAATACATTCATCTAAATGAAATCCTGAACCTTAGTATGTGATACATCATCGTAATCAGAAAAAATAACTGAATTGAAAAATGTAAAAATCCCAAATTGCGCCCATAAGAAAAACAAATTTGATGATAATTTTCCCGAGCATGGGATTGGATATAAAGAACCTATTGAATGGCCAGCTAGATCACCAGATTTTACACCTTCGAATTTTTTTTCAAATAGGGATACTTTAAATCTAAATTACAACAAAACAAACTTGTTTGGATGATTTACCACAACGAGTAATTTGGGAGTGCCGACAATTACCGCGACAAGTTTTACAAAATGTAATGGGAACGTTTGAATCGCGTTTCGATATTTGAATTGAAGCAAATGAAGGTCAATTTAATTTAGATAAATCTTTGACTTGTGACGTTTAACGGTCAATTTAATGATGACAAATAAAATTTAAATTTTTACAAAAACGACTAGTCAAAATTACTTTTCCCATAGCCTGTTATAAATAGGATTCCAAGACCTTTAAAACTAGGTGTCACGCAAATCTTCCCTTTTCAAATTTGAGGGGTTGTAACGCCTCCTCTTAGGGGGTTGTTCGTTTAGGTATTAAGTGTTTGTAGAAACATGTCACCCACGAAAAATCGCTCGATGTGTTTCTAAAAATTTCTCCAATCACGGAGTATACGAAATATCTGGGGTAGCTCTTTTTTATTAGAACACTGTATAATATAATAACAATAAGATAGAAAACATTCGAACTTCACCTCCTACTAACCTGAGGAATTTGACTTATAAAATACACAGTTAACAACGCAAATAATATTCACTAATATAACAAAATTAAACATTGTCTCACTTGGAAGTACGTAGGTTCAAGATGAACGTTCTTGTTCATCTGGAGCGCATTATAAGTTATATCAACTAGTCCATATCACTTTGCCGTTTCCTGTTATTCCCACCCTAAGTTTGTTATCAAAAATGACCGAAAGCTAAATATTTTCAAGTTTAAGTTTACCATGAAGTATTTTTGGAGATTTCGTTTAAATATTGGAAGCGCCGGTATTTAAACAAACCGATTCCTGCGTTTTTTGCAGAAGCAAAGAACGCAACTGTATAAAAATGATAAACGAAGGATAATAGTTTACTCATTTAGTTTCTAGAATAACTAGCTTGTGATCTACATCGAATGTGAATAACACTAAAAAAATTACATAAAAACGAAATAAAAATGATTGAATAATTTAAAATTGATTAATTAAACTTCGCACCAAAATCCGAATACTTTTCTTTGGTTATAGGCAACCAGACATACAGCACACTGCTCACGTGACTACTTTTGCGTTTTCAGCCAATGGTTGTTCATATCGATGACATTTCATTTAGACTGCCACCTACTGCAAAAATAATGTATTAAAAAATTTGGCGCGAAGAACTTAATTTTCATTGTTTTTTGATAAAGACTCTCTAGTAATTTATGCATTTTAAGAAACAATTAAACTTCCCTCACCGTTGCCCTTTAACTCACTGTACTTTCGAGCTCACTAATCCAAAAAATGTATTTTTCCCGCCCAAAAGTCACTCACAAATTGAGGTTATAAATAAAAACAGCTGATGCTTTAAAGGCCCAAAAGTGTTTGTGTTTTGCCTCACAAAAAAGCACACCCGCGAATTTAATAAACAAATTTGGGCATTTCAAAACCTCAGTCACATCTTCAAGCCTTTGGCGCCAATTTCCGAAAATATCTGCGGCATGGCGCAAAATACAGGTGCAAAGTCCCACGTTTTGTAGGAGTGCATAAAAGTAGGCGTCGTCTGGTCTGGAAGGTCCACGGTGATCAGTGCAGCAGTAGGAGTTTTTTTGTTGAAATCGCCCCTAAATCATCTTTACCATGGTCCAGTCTAATAGCAGTAATGACGAGCTTAGTTTACATCAGGAGTTGTGCAGCAAGTTGAATCTCGACTTGGGTATTGTAGCAGCCTCGTGGGAGACCTTTGAGAGTATCAGTAAGAAGTTTGCTCTTGAGGTAAGTGTCTTTCAATAACACTGATCTAAAATAAGTAGATCTGGCATATAGCATAATAGTTTCTTTGAAAATAAAAAAAAATTTACTGCAATTCCCAGTATCATTTGCTGTTCTCTCATACACTTAAGATCTCACTTTAATGCTGAATAACGCTAATTTGCAAGGTATCTTTTGCCCTTCTTAGAGTTTGCTTTTTCCAAGATCAGATGTACATTTTCAATTTGCAACTTTGTGTTGACACTAGGTGTAGGTCAAAGATAGTTCATTTCAGTTTTTAGCCTTTATTTCCATATAAAAACATTTTTATGTCTTATTATTTAGCTACATCTACTTAAGTAGGTATCTTTCACGATTTTGAAAGCATTTTTAATGGAAATTTCTTAAAAATATAACCATACTTAGCTACCCATAGTTCAGGGTGCAAAGGCAGTTTCACAGCCCCTCATAATAAATCTAATCCACCTCTATGGATAGATCCTCCCTAGGACAGAACTATGTTAGGGTCTAACTTAATTGTATGCTATTCTGCATTTAATACATTTGAATTCTTTTGGATAATTTCGCAGATGTTTTTAAGATATACTAATAGGTGTGGTGATTAATACATTACCAATTAGTAGGAATTAGTACATAGACTTGGTGATCTTGAAAGATGATATTTAATTATAAGTTTTACAAAAGGAGAGAAATTGACAATATTATGATGAGCATAACAGTTGTGCACACATGGCTTAGGGTATTTTTTGTCAAGGATCTGCAATGACAAAAACTGTATAGAAGGATCCAGTGTACTTTCCATCAACTGAGATATAAGGGAAATACTGCAATATTGCTCTCTAAAACACATAGGACTAACCCATTTCACTTCAGCTTAGTATAGTATAGTACTGCCAAATCATTTATGGTAGGACACACTAAAATGGCTGACTCATCTTTTACATATTAGACATAGTAAAGGACCTAAAATTGATTCTTGAGGCACTTTTTGTTTGGTATTAATCAACCCCTATGGGTGGTAATAGATTCATGATGATATATTTCGAGTTATGCAAACAATACAATTTTTGATCTTCATAACAACCACTGATGATTAATTCAATTACGAGTATTGGAGGGATTAAAAAACAGGCCGCTATGCCTACAGGAATAAATCTTTCATGTACAAGGTGTCTCGAAAAAATCGGCGAAGCTATAACTCGGTTATATATAAATGGATTTTGATGAACTGAAAACTAAGTAAAATGATATTTTTCGGATTACTAAGTAAAGTCAATTTTTTTTAATTCAATTTCTTTGGCTTTAGGTGTCTCCGTCAAAATTTCAAATAGAAGTGCATTTTTGTACATTTTCCGATGTATATATTTTTCTGAATTTAATTCTGAATGATAATTTCACCAAAAACACAAGTAAAACAATTTTAAATTGGAAAAATTGAAAATTTTATTTCTTTGAGTAGTAATACATTGAGTCGAATATTACAAACAGGACTTTTCTTCTGCACTTAACAACGTATATATATCGAAATTGATATTTGATAATTGTCGCCAATAACAACACAAATAACTCTTTTTATCGCACTAAGGAATGTGCATAAAAATAGCTACTTCCCCAGATTGTTATCGTTATTAATACTACGGTTTTGTCAATACCCCATATATATCCCCCCCCCCCCCCTAAATCCGTTAAATATCAATTCATTTGCATTAAATTCGATGCCCGCGTTATATTCCAAAAACGCATTCAGAAACTAAATACTACGTATTCCGATTCCTTTGTGCAATTTTCGATTCGTAGACATTAACAGAAATTTAATCATGATAAAATTTGCTTATGCCCATAAATTATCTGCTCGTTTCTATGATAATGGTTTCAATTGTAACTTAATAATGAAATACGTGGTTTTTCAAATTATATTTTCAATAAATAATTACATACCTGAAATTCAGTGCAGTGCAACGAATTAAAATTTGAGAGTAATTATTTATTTAACACCTAAAGTATAGAATTGCCAAAGCAATTTCCCTAAGGATCATAATTAATTAGTTTATTATGACGGTATATTATGCTACTTAAAAGTGAGATGTAGTCGGGTTCATTAAGGCTCAACAATTTCAACCTTCTTATCCTTCAAACGATTCAAAATTTGTCATTATTTCTAGTTTCTCAATACCATAAACTGTAACTATAGCTATGTGTTTGACATAAATTTCAAGAAACGTTGTGTTTTCCTTTTGGCTTTTCAGTAGGATTGTTTTCCGAATTTCCTATTAGTTTCCGAGAAAAAATAATACATTAATATTTGGAGATAGTAGGTATTAGGTATGTACACTCTTGTCCCATCTGAGGGGTTATTTGGAAAAGTAGCAGCTATTGGTGATTAAAGAAGGTACTGTCAGTATAAGTTACAGTGGATCCATCGAAAAATTCATTATTTTCGCTGACTTCTAACTTAATTAGAAATCTAGTTTTAAAAGAGAACAATTTTGCCAGAATAAAATTGATCATAGGTGATAATTCCCTTAGACAATTACTTTACTTTCAATCTATTTTGACTCTAATTCATCGTTTTTTGGTCTTATTGTTCCAATTGAACTACCAATTATGACTTACATATATCATTATCTTTTATTTCCAGTTAACACTATCCAAATTTCACCTACTATCTTAATGTACTATTTCAGGGTGAGAAGATTCACTGGTTGGGTTGTGCCATTTATGTAGCATCCAGAAATATGGAAACTCCAACTGTTGACAACTCCTCCGTTGTCAAAGGAATGGGTATAAATTTAACCAGCCTTTTAAGACATAGCAATTTAACGTAAGTATTTATACCGACATTGATCATCTTTATATTTCTAATCTTCGATAAAATTTCAGTTTTATGCAATTTTTTAACAACATTACGCGCTGGGCGGATATGGCGCAATTACCACCGGACTTTCGCACGAAGATTGATAATATGAGAAACAATTTTAGCATCACCTATAATACTTTCAAAAAGCTGCATCCGTTGTTTATTGAAATATTCCTTCCACCAATTCCAAATAAACAAGATGTGGAAGCTGCGAAGCACCGATACAAAAAATCTAGGTATAGGTAACTCATTATATTTTTTTAATTTCCAGTTTGCTTCAATTTGTTTTCTTTTGGTCAAAGAACTATCCCCTGCACATCACTGAAAATATTCGAGTTCATCTGGAATATGTTTATCACTTTAAAGGCGGAGGAACCTTTATGCAGCACCGAGTTGATTAAAGCTCACCATCTGCTTTTTTGTTGCATTGACTACGCTTTTAAAAATGTGGTGTCTGCTGAAAGAAAAGACTTAATTAACGGAACTGTGACTGAGGAGCTATTGCAATACAACCAGGATTTTAGAGCTTTAAAGGAAGTGCCTTGCATAGTTAAAAGGTAGTAATTCGCATGTGAATGTGGTAATAAACTACATGAAATGACTTACAGATTTTGCAAAGGTGATACTGTAATCAAGGAAGCTCTGCATATGAAAGCGTACACTTTCAGGCAACTTTTAACTAAATTCATTGATCAGGGAATTTTATTGGCCGATGAAACCGATTTTACCGGAGTTTTTGAGCGAAACAGTTTCGACCAAAATTTTAAGAATTTCAATAAGGCATACGAAACGCATTTGTTGAGTCGCGGTGATTTTGATGAAAGAATTTTTCTTGGTGAGCTTGAAGAGTTCTAAGTCAAAAATGTTAGCTAATAATTTTCATTTGCAGCTGAATTTAAACGTGTTTTAATGGATAAAGAGCAAGCTGTGCAAAGTTGGACTTCAATGAGAGTGTTGCCTCCTAGCGATTCAGGTATGCTTGATGTTATTTTAAAATTTGAACATATGGTAATATTCTTTTCTAAACAGATGGGGCTCTTTTGGAATCACCAAAAGCAGGAATTGGAACTGTAAGTTTTCTTGGGTGTAAGTAACGTTTGAATTTTCTAGTTCTGATACTCATTTCAGGCTAATCCTAGAATTCTGGACACTCCTTTGACAGGAAGGCGATTTTTGGGACCGAGAGATGGCGATTTGTCTGGTAGATCAATACCAGAGCGGATTTCCAGGTTGCAAACTATCATAGGAAGCAGATCTGCTGATGCTAGCGAACAGCTGAAAAGTCTTTTTGAGTAGGATTATTTTTTATTAAAGATTTTATCTGTAATTCAGCATTTGTTTATTTTAGATCCTGCGGAAGAAACATTTTACCAAAGATTAATGATATTCTTGACAAAATGAAAAAAATGTTTATCGCAGGATATACAGCAAATAATTTGTCGAAAGAAGAGGCGCAAAATAAGCTCGATTTGGGTGGTGCTTTATTTTTTAAATATGTAGAGATGATTTTAAACAAGGAGAAGAACATAACGCCTGATATTTCCGTAAGTTGATTATAATTATTATAATCGGGTAATAGCTCATGCTGACAGTACATAATGTACCAAAAATAGACGATACAGCTTTAGCCGTTTTGAAGAAACATAGCGTAAATTTGTATCTAGCGGTCGTCTTTAAACATTTGTAACTCCAGTAGGGGACATTTTTCAATCAAAATGTATGGATTTTTTTAATGCATTGAGTGAAGAAATTGGCCTTTAAAAATTTCGAAGTAAAATATTACTCTATATAGGGTGTCTCAAATACCACGTGACACTTATTACCATCGTCGAAACAATAAACAGATTAATTCATAAAACAGTTGCAATGTTTTATGCTTAAAACGCCACATCAACTCACAATTTTAATCGGGGATTTATTTAGTTTAAACAGAAGCCCGTTTGATACTCCATACAGGGTGTTCCAATATGACGTGTAAATATTGTGGCAGGGGAGTTTTATGAAATTCTGTTTAAATTTCAGTTTTTCACACACACACACAAAGTAAAATTTAAGAACGGTATAATAAAGTTTGTTTTTAAAATATTAGGGAAAGTGAAGTTATTTGTTTCTCAAATTTATGAATTTTTCAGGGTTTGGTTGAAAAAGAAGTATTTTATCAATGTATGTTCGCGTGTTGTTTGGAGATTGTTCTGTACTGTTACAACTTCCCAAAGAAATTCCCCTGGATATTAGACGTACTGAAAGTTGAGCCGATACATTTCGTTAAAGTGATCGAATTGGTAGTCAGGTCCAAAGACAACTTGTTCAGAGAGCTGATCAAACACTTGAACAGAGTAAATATTATTGTTAAAACGTTCAACGAGTGCTCTAAGCAACTGAATAATCTTTAGATTGAAGAAACCATAATCGAATCATTGGCGTGGAGATCGAGCAGTCCAATATGGGATGCCATTGAGAAATCTGGACAGGAAATTCCCAAATTCCAGGATACTGCCTTACCTGGCCATCTTCTATACAACGAAGCTTCAAATGAACACCGTAAGTTAATAATCACAATAGTTGATTTCATTTTATTTTCTAAATTAAACCATTATCATAGTGTTACAGTCCCCGGGGCCTCCTTCCGCTGCAGACCGGTTTCAATCTCCCCTTTCTCAGCTATGCAAAAATTTATTCCCGTCTTCAGGATCAGGGTTGCAGCGCCCAGGCACGCATTTGGGTACAAGTCGTTCCTGTTAAAATCGAGTTTTTGTTAATACGTTTAACGTAATTTCAGTCCTACCAGACAAAGACGGAAAAGTGAAATTTATTCCGATATTGGATGCTCATGTAAAGATTGAGAATCCTCAAACCAGTCCTGGAACCAAGCCTGATCCGCAGGCCGCCGCTCTACCTCGACGAACTGGAAGTTTATCGATTATTTTCAGAAAAGTAAGTCTTCATTAACGTTTAATTTTCAGAGCTAAGATTAATATATATTTTTTAATTTAGTTTTATTATTTGGCCGGGGTCAGAATGCAACACCTCTGTTCCCAATTGGGGTTCGAGGAATTTGAGCTTCGACGGAAAATCTGGACAATTTTTGAAGACTCGATCCGTCACACGGATCTTATAAAAGACCGGCACTTAGACCAGTTGTTGATGTGTGCAATATACGTTATCTGTAAAGCAGCGAACGTGACCAACAATCCAAACTTATTTAGCCTTATTATGAAGTTCTACAGGCAACAGCCACAAGCCTCTAGCTGCGTTTATCGGGATGTGTTGATTAGTAGAGCCAGAACTGTCGGTACGTGTTGAACTGCAATGTTGAAGAAATAATGGTTTCAAATGTATTGCATTGAAGAGAGATTTCTTTAAAAACTTAATTATTGGCAATTAAGTAAAGGTGTAAATCATTTTTGTTTTTAAATATTTTCCTGAAATTGGTGTAGCGTAAATTTTATTGCGATTAATTGTGAACTTTAAAATGAAACCGGCAGTAAAACAGGTAAATTCACAATTTTATTTTCGGTTTCGAAATTTAATCGCATTGCTGGTAAAGTCACCTTTATTTCCTCCTCTCATAAACTTTGTTCTAAATATCATAAAACTTAAACCATAACTGGTGAATTATTGTAAAACATTAATGTGCCATTCGAAATTTTAGACATTCAAAATTTCTTTAATTTCAACCATGTTTTTAATATCCAGTGCGGGCGCATGAAATTTCATCTTCTCCCATAAAAACTGAACACATTTATCCAACAAATTTATATATATTTAACTATGCCACATAAGGATAGATTTTTAATTCTTAGACAGTGAAGGATTGATTTATTGCCTAGGCATGAAAAATAAAAATTCATGGCTTGTTTTGTATTATTATAATGGTAATTTTTCTGCCAATCGGAGAAAAACATAAACAAACTCGAATATAAAAATTCAAATTGCAAAATACGGAGACTGATAAAAAAACATGTTTATTTATGTTTATTTAATTAGTATAATTTTCAGTATTCATTTGTTTTTCTAAAGGGTATTCCCAAAAAACTGAATACAATTTCAAATATGTTTTCCTTTGCTTCAATAATAAAATCGCTAGCACTTCACCAAAATATCAAGAACTAATGATGATTTTTCCCAACAAAATTTAATTTCTTTAAGAGTTCAAGAGCTCTCAATGACTCTTGGCAAGTGTATATATGTGTTTAATCTTTTTTTGTAATGATTTAGTTCTTGACATTTTGCATACATTGGTAAGCCGACATTTTGTATTACAATTTTATTTTCAGATGGCGAAGAAATACCCGAAGAAAACGATCATTTAATTCTATTTTACAACCATGTCTACATAAAAGTGATGCAGTCGTACGCCGTCAGATTCAAACCCAACGCAAATAATACGAACGTAAGGAAGAATAAATTTTTCGTTTTAAAATGCACTTTACAAGTGGTCCAATTTCAATATTCGGTCATATCACTACAAAAAAATATATTATAGTACGCATTCCAGAAGGATATTGTGCTCAGTCCCCTCCCTGCTAGCAGGAAAAATTTTATCTCCTCCTCCAACCAGCAGGTAGTTGGAAACGTCTTCATAAAACCCATGGATACCTCTACCATCCCGGTCAATAACGGCTCATCTTTTAATTATTATTTCAGCCGCAGTCCCTCCAAAGTAAGTTCTACAAATACAAATTTTATCCTAAAACGTAGGTAGAGTTTGTGGAAAGATTATTTGTCAAATGGCTAAAGTGTCTATTTTTGTCACATATATTCGTCCATAAATCCACAAAATCTGTCCAGTTTGATTAACTTACAGTCGCTAACATCAACTTTCAATTTGACATCCACATTTACGCTATCGTAGGATTTAATGAACATTAATCGAGCAATAAACGGCAATGGAATTCAGGGTAAGAGACTATTGATTGATGAGGATGGGAATGTTCCTACCACCAAAAGATTGGCACCTAATCGGAAACTGCAGTCGCTGGTAGAAGATAGACAGCGTCAGAATAGTGCCTCGAATGACTAATTCTGAGTTGGCAATTGTTATATCGTACTGAATTTCAAATTTCCACATTTTAATATATTACTTTCCCAGATATCACTATTACAGGTAGAATAGTAGGCTTTTAGCTAGTAGGTAGATCGGTACTTGGCGTAGTCCATTTTAGTTTTATTAACAGGTGGGCAGACTAATTAACTCTTTAGCAGATATTTGTTCTATTACTCGTAAAAAAATCAAAATATGTTTAAAATAACATTAAAAAAGTTTTGTACTTTGACTTGTCGACGATATATCAGTTTTAAGGCGAAACTTAAAACTTGTTTTTCAACATCCAGTTAGGGGGCAACAGCTGTCAGTTAAGAACTAAGTGGCAGATACAGTATTTTTTAAACCGAAGGTAATTTTTTTTTGTCCTTTAGTACCCAAAATGAGCTTTTAAGAGAGCGAAAACCAAAAATTGTGTTTGGACACACCTATTTTCTACATCTTTAATTGATCTCAACAAATGAAGATTGTGCATAATATATACTTGTGTTTAATGCGAAATTTCGTAGACTTCCAGAGAGGGAATTTCGGTAAAAAGTAATAGTGATTAATTTCTGCATTGTGTTTTCTTCATTCTTTTGTAGGATTTTATTTATTATTTTTTGTCGCATTTTAAGTAGTTTATATAAGGAAGTTGTTGTCTTTCGAACAGTATGATATCAGTATAGTTTTTCATTAAACAATTGATTGAATATGATCGTGAGCAATATTAATCTTCAAGAATTCTTTATCAGTCGTTTTAAATGGTGTTTCTTGTTAATTTGTATTAATATTAGGAATATTCGTGGTATAATTTGAGCTTGTGCTTCTGATTGTAAAATCTTAAAGGTAATTTAGTTTTAATAAAAATTCTTTGAAAAAGAGTAATTTATGATTTTTGTGCCTTTTTCAACCATCCTAGTTTTGTGCTTAAAAGCGTGATTAAAAGCGGGAGAATTAATAGTATACTATGATCTGTCCTTCATCATTAGCCATTTCCAACGATGAAGTTAATTAAAAAGTAAATAATTTCGCTCGAGTTTGTCTAGCCGTGGCTGTACAAATAAAACGCAACATGCCGCTATATTATGTGCTACAATAGACGAGCGGACGGTCACGGCAACGTGTGTAACTTAAATGGTCAGCGGGGATAAAGATTTTATTATATTCCGCATATCCCTCATTATTCTCTCTGACGACGTATGGAAGACGTCTAATTAGCTTATAACGACAATATTGGTTCCTACATACAGGTTGTCTAGGTGATTAAATGCAGAATGAAATGGTCTTTTAACTCAAGTAATAAAATACGGGGCGTCCCATTTGAAGAAAATTTATTTTGCTGAACATCCTATAGACGATTATCAAAATTGAAATGGAGAAGAATGAAGTGTAGTGTTTTGACTTTTTACTGGCAACATTTTGTTGTTCTATCTTTGTTAGTTTTGCTCTAACAACTTATTATTACGCACAAGATTTTTGCGAATTTTGGCATAAAATAATTTTCACCCATTTAAAACAATAAAGTTATTATTAATTTCCTATACTTCCAGAATTACCACCATTTTGAAAATATGTTCAATCGATAAATCTTGGACTCAAATGGCTGAATACCGAATTGTAATCTAATTCTATCCCTCGCAGTTTTCTAAATAGTTCTAACGGGCACTCAGCTAAAGACACCCTATATAAACCACATGGCTATTTTTTAATATTTTGACTTGTATGCAGGGATAGTAAAAAGAGGACTTTTTCATCTAACTTAGAACACACTATAACCACCTATTCTAAAGTGAATAGCATTAATAAACTTTATTTTTCGCTTATTAAATAAAAAAAATAAAGCGTCCTGTATATATACTCATAGAAACCAGAAAAGCATGAGGCATATCTACACAATGTAAGGAAGCGTTTCATATTATCATTTCTCAAGTAAAGCTCTATACGTAGACGTAAATGTCCAGGATTCGCATATATAAACTGTAAATGAGGTTTTCATGGCCGGAAAATCGACGAAAAGTGGCAACATTGTAATTCAGTTACGCACCACCCACCCATATAAATATGCAGTGGTTGAACGTCTCTGTTTAGTAAGTCAAATGCTGACATTTAACATTTCATTAATTTTTACGCTGGAATACTTTCGTCAGATAAAAAAACTATAAAAGGAATGTAGCTACCGAAAATTTACACCGAATATTTGCCTCATTTATTAAATGTCTATTTTAGGAATGCAATAATTATCGAAAACTATTAACGGTAATTACTCACTGATAATTTTACAGAGATAATTTTGCAATGTAGCCATATCGTAAAGGTATTTGACTGTGGGATTAGATTGCAAATATCACCCTGACATTTTATTTTTATGAATCGTTCAGGTTAGTTCAGGTTAGCGTTTTTGATCTCGAAAATCTAATTAAAAAGAATAATTTCCTTATATGCCGTATATACAGGGCGTTGGTTGGCTTTTATTTTTTGTTTTTCTTGTTTTGGAATTACTCGTTAACATACAAGATGCGGTCACTCTTGCAATGGGTCTTATGGGAATGCCCAAAATGGCGAGAATAGCAGTTGCAGTTTCGGGTGTATTAGGAAAAAGTTACGCAAAGTCATTATGAATCCATTCTGAAAATTGATTTCCCTATCACGACTCCTGGAATTTTTACAATAAAAAATCCATAAAAATACGCTAATTGAAAAATATCAGTTATAGTTAGTTTTTTGTTATTTCTTCTATACTGGCGGTAATTGAGCAAAACTCGGTATTTGGATATTTTAGAAGCAATCAATGTGAATCCGTCTGCATTTTGGCTGTATAGCGTAAGGGGCCTTATTAGCCTCATGTCGACGTCCTTAAAAGAGCCCAACTTGTCACCCGGTGTGAAATTTAACACTAATAGGAAAAGTGCGTTTTTTAAGTGTGTACGGCAATATGGAATAAAACAGGAGAAAAAAAAAGATAATAATTGACCTGTTTTAATTTTTTTATTTTTTGGTCATAACAGCTAACGCGTTATCAATGTAATAACAAATTATATTCATAATCTTATAATTACTGTTGGAAATAAACAATTTATTTTAATATTCTAAAATCAACATTCGCAATAAATAATACAAATATCGCGCAATAAAATATCAGGAGGATCATTTTAGTTTTAGTTTATTTAGTTAGTATAAACAAAAGAAATTACTTGTTGCTTTATTTTTATTTTATTTCATATTTTACCTTATTTGCTGTATTAACCCACCTTAATTACTAAACAAGGCTATTTTAATTCGTTTTTTTTGCGTGATCGATTCTATAAATCATCTTTACACTTGTAAAAATTCATCTTAATCAACTCAAACGCCCCGATATTTATTATAATTTTGATATTTTGATTTTGTCAGATCAACGCAATATTTCGTGTCATTGTATATCGCACGCTTTCAGAAGGAAAAAGAAGGGGGTGCATTTCTCGTCTTTCTTGTCTGGCGTTGTCACATTGTGCGCAAGCGTCCATCAGACTCGCCCCAAGCTGCCGCCAAAAGCACCTGTTACTTCGCCTCTCGCCGTCTCCAGTTTGTTCATTGTTCGTTTGCCGGCCGGTGAAACTGAAACTATAAATTCGTCCGTTAAATTCCTCGCTCCTCATTCGTACGGTTTTGAATTAACGCTTAAAATCAAAATGTCCGAGCAGCAAGACAACGCAGCTCCCGTCATGAACGGCGAACAAAATGGAGAAAGCAAAGAAAAAGAAATTACGGAAAACGGCACCACCGGCGAATCTGCCGAACCTGTTGCAGAAAACGAAAATGATACGCCTAAAAAGGAGATGAGGGCCGTCGTTTTAACTGGTTTTGGAGGACTTAAGTCGGTTAAAATCCTTAAGAAACCCGAACCCACGCTCAACGAGGGTGAAGTCTTGATCAGGGTTAAAGCATGGTGAGTTGAAATTTCGCTTTTCATTCATCAATACTTAATTTTTGTGCGGACTTTTTTAAAAACTAAATACTCTTAATGCTTTCAAGCTGTGGTTTGTGAAATTTTTAACTGAATTCCTGTTGTGACGACAATTTCATAGGTACTCTATTTGCATATAATTTTTACAAAAATTGAATTCCGTTTAATTTGTTTATTGTATCGTTGTTGCGCATGCGCCCACGAGTTCAGACAAATTCCAAAAATTTCTTTTTTTTTTTCTTTCAAGTTTGATCTCCCATTTTAGTTCTAAAATAGAAATTACTTCGAAGGTTCTTAGCATTCATAGCTGCGTTCACGTTAATTTAATATTATTAAGGTATGTGAGGACCTTCTACGTATCGTTAGCGCATTTTAGTTCATTTGCACGTCATACAGTACTAACCGTAGTACGAACATCCCTTGGATATTTCTTTTTAATTCTGCAGTGTTAAGTATATTTCGTACCACACGGCCATACGTGAACCACTCAAGCAGAGCTTCGGGATTATGAATTAACATTGAAAAGTAATCATGATGTTCATAGTAAAATGAGCGACGCGCTCCTATGCATTCAAATGGCAGCCGGGATTATTTTAATGAGAGCTCCGATTGGTCCATAGGAAAACGGTCTTGTCTGAATGTATAGGGTGGTCACATTTGAACTGTTTTGATAAAAGAACTCCGTTTCCTAGTACAATTGACGATAAAAACTATTTGTTTGTAATAATTTCGCAAATAATTATTAAATTTTTATTTTTCCCTCAAGAAGTAAAGTATTGAAAGCAGCAAATTAAGCTAAAGAATCTATTATTATATATGGCGTTCTACCCAAAACGCATATTTTTAAAATTTTTATATGTTTGACACGTCTCCTGGGGAGCCTGTTGTTCATCTACATATTAGCGAACTTCATTTAATTAAGTTTTATCATTATTCAGCATACGGGGTGTTTTTTTTGGTGTGCCTAGCATTGCTATCGCCTAAACCGGTGAGAGTCACGACTTCGGTTAAATTAGCTAAAAGTGGAGCTGCTTAAGGAAACTGCTACAAGGTTGCCACATTTTGAGTGAGTCCTTAGATATTTGGACAAATATGAAAACTTCAATCCCTTGTATGTCGTAAACTGTTACAGGAAAGAAGTTTAAATTGCAAAGTCTCACAACCCTCCACAAAACGAAATATCGATCGTCATTGTACAGCTTTTAATGACCAAATAATCACTAGCAACTTCATTATTTCAAATGTTGACCTCGAATTTTTATTTCGCATTTCAGAAGTACTTCGTATACCTATGAAAGTAGAATATTCCTATTAACGAGTTTTAGTTATCCTATTAACCATCCTGTAAAAGCTTCTAGATTAAAATCAAGCGTTTGTCAGGGATTGAAGGTAATAATCAGATTATTACTCACTACGTAGTTGCCTCTAACTTTATTTTTCTCTAATTGACAAGGAAATTTGCCATTTAATGACATAAAACAGGTTTCACAGTTACTTTTAATATAAATAGAGTACAAAGTGACACTTTTACTGCGAAACTTGATCGCCGCAATTCTGATAGATGAGCAGCGGTGAAAGGAAAAATGTTCAAATACTCACATATAAGAAATGTGTAAAATCCATTTTTGTTCGAAAACGGATTTCAGTGGCTAATTTGTTTAGTTATCAAGGAGTTATTAAGTATTATAAATGTAGAAAAACATATGGAAATTAGCTAATAAAATTAAACGGCAACAAGGTATTATAAAGGCCGAATAATCACCTGTAATGGAACTAAATTAGATTAAGTTGGTAGCACAACCAAACCTATTACGGATCCCTGGACAACATAAGTATTTGTTTGTTTTTCGTTCGAAGTAGTCAATTCTAGTCATCAATAGTTAATGGAAAATACTGTATTCTATAGTTAGCATTGGTCTTTCACATTCGACAGCGCAGAAACCAGTTAAGTAAGAAAAAAATATTTCCAAAAACACTAAATAACCCTGACAATGGACTATAAGTCATTAACAGAAGATCAGCGATGGCATGTTATGTGCAGAATATGGAAAAAATACGTTATGATCTAAATGTCAATTTTTCAGTTAATTTATTAATATGTGTATAATTGGCACTTAACAATGAAATAAAATGTCTAATTTTTAGCGTAGAACAGGTACAGAACGAAATCCTAATTTCAAGTAATGTACATATTTGCTTCCATGCGAATTTTATTAATAAAAGAAATTTTAAGAACACTTTGGAGGTGCCAAAAATGTCCACTTGTTGCCCAAGATAAACACAATAAAGCATTCCTCTCGCTTTCAGTGCGAGGTTTGGCCAACGAACTGAAGAATGCCCATAAAAACTTATGGATACAATCGCAGACATTATATCGAGAAGAGTAATATATACTGGATGGCCTAAATGAACATGAAAAATCTCTCATTAGCGCGCAGTGACCGTTCCAAGCTTTTTTCCACCAATGGGCATTGTGCGCCAACGGGAATACCCAAATTATAAGTAAACGTGGTAAATGTGTAAAAAAACTAACTTGGTACATGCAAATCCTGTTAAGGTTTTTTACAACTTTTAACGGGTCAGTGCAGGAATTTACAGGATTAGATGTTTCTTCGACTTCTTCTGCATCAACACTTTTCTGCATAAATTAATTTTCTGTTACGTCACGTCCAATTCCCGCATTTGCATAAAATATCTTCCCAATGGGGAGAGTTCTTGGTCTAAATTAATAAAGTCCTCTTTTCGCTTTTCTAAGATCGATCAATTTCATTCAAATTTCTCCCAAACCCTACTGGGGTTGCCAAGTGCAAGTCATCCTTTTGCACCGTACTCTGTGTGCACTTCTCTTTCAACAGATTTTTTTAAAACTTTGCTTTGGCACAGCGGCTTTTAACGGTGCTTGGAGTTCCTTTGGTTCAGACGTTTTGAATGAAAGAAAGAGCTTGAAAGCATTCACCGATTTCCCACGACCTGAAGCTGAGGAAACATCATCCGTTTTTGAGGGAACACGCCTTAAAATCTGTCCGCGGTAGAAAAACTTAAAATTCTGCAGAATGCCTTGATCCGTGAGTTGACACACGGATGTCGTATTAGGGGAAAGAACAATGATTTTAATGTTGTTTAGAGTCAGTTCTCTAGGATGTGGATCTGTATTGTTAAGAAGAGCGTGTTCGAAATCTCATCCTTTTTATTAAAGTCTTGAAGACAGTCTTTATAGAATTAGTCATCCAGGCTCTTTTATTGGAGATCCATGTCGTCGGCAAACTCTGAAGTGGAATATACTTTGATGCCCTTGGTTGCACAGCTCTTTCGGCGACCAAAAACCTTCTCTTTTTCGCCCGCCGCATTGGCACAAAACAATGTGATTAATCTTTCTTTTTCCATCTGGCCTCCTACACACGTTTTGCCTTTATGCGGCAAAGTTTCATCTGGTTAAGCTTTCATCCGCTCTCATCCGCATTGTAGATGTCTTCAGGTGTGCATCCCAATAGCATTCCTGGCAATTTTTCTAAAAATTGGTCAACATCTTATGGATCAACGTCCACTGTCTCCCCCGAAATGCGGTTGAAGCTAACTTTTATGCCCTCTCCCCCATTTGTCCCCAATCAATCGTATGTGTTAAAGTTCTCATTCTCTAAATCGTTAGCTGCCTCTTTGGCCTTAGCTTTCGTTAGCGGCCCTCAAATAATAGAAGTGTTATGGCTTCTTGCACGGGCAAATCATTCGAAACAAATTTTCTCTATTCGCTCAGGATCGTCTTTCAATCAATTTTTTTTAAATCTCATTTGCCTTCTGACTGTCATTGTTTTTGCCTATGTTGAATCTAAAGTTTATTCACAATTGTAGGGAAAAAAACAACTAAAAAAATGCTATGTACCAAGTTTGCCTTCTACCCAGGTTGCGGATACTTAAATTGTCTCCCTCTGTAGTATTAATTACCTTCATTTTTGGCTTTAATGCCAAAAAATTTCTAAGGGGTCATTTTTCGCTCCACCACTTCCAAAACACAATTCACATATCACCGATTCTAAGACGTGCCAAGCACGACATTTGAAACCACATGGGAATCCCTAGCGGCAATCGGTGAAAAACCGTGACTGTCAAATGAAACTGGCCTTGTCCGTTTTCGGAGATTCGTGTCCGTTGTTGGGGGCGTCCCAACCCAAACCGACTTCTCCGTCCGTCCGCTAATGAGAATATCATTTACATGCGAACCGAACCTCAATAATTTGGTTTTAGAAAAATTGTCCGGTGATGTGAGATGCCCGCTATTACGAACTGTCCGCTAAGAGAGATTCCAGTGTATACGTCCAATGTCAGTGATTGTTACAGATTTTAAATTTGTAATATCAACGTGACAAAGGAAGATTTTGCTAATCATCAACTATTCTACGATTGGTCGCTGTAGCGCATTTTTTGCTTACTTAGGATGCATAATTTCGAAAATGTTGCCACGATTTTTGGAGCATCGACAATGCCACATCAGTTGGATTATGATGAATCGGATTTTGACCAATTCGAAATTAGTTGATCTAATTTTGTCTAAAAAGTCCTAAAAAACAGTATTATTTCGGTTTCAAGTGGTAAAATTGAACAGTAATTTAGTCTAATTTACATGTGTCCGAAACATCTGGCAGGTTTTAACCATTATTTTATCCCTGATGCTCTAAAAGTAAAGGAGCTCTTGTCGACTTTTCGAAATTCTATTCATGTGCCCTGGGCAAACGGAAATTTTAAATGTCATAAAAGGTGGGTTTACGGGTTGGGGTTAAAAATTCGGGTTTACGTTATCGAAAGGGTAGCTCTGTCTACAGTTAAAATCCAAGTCCGATTTTAAGCAAATGAGATTGTTCCCGGACTTTAGAACTCTTTGGAACTCAGTTTGGAATGCTACAGCATTTTTGCTTTAGAAGAATTTTACTTTATTAATACATACTGTAAAAGCCACATATTTTCGGAATTCCTAGATAACCTTTGGAAAGGTTATCAATGTTTCCGCAAGATTGTTACGAAATGCCAATTTGAAAATCTAATGGTACCTACGCCGTTTAAATGATTAAAAAATTTTAATCGACGAAATTCTCTTCCGACGTTTTTCAAAATTTCGTCGAGCTTTCATTGGTGAAATAAGTTCGTGTTAATGCAGGTGTATTAAGTATCTCCTCCAGTTGTTGTCGAGATGATTTTATGCGAAAACTTCAAGCATTTCCGTCAGTACTTCCTCATCCACGAAGAAAATTGACCGGAGTCAATTTTATTCTGTACATATAATAAAAAATGGGGTTCAAGTTTAGGGTCTTAAGATGCCCCTTCGGGTAACACTTATAACCAATAGAAGCTAGGATTCCTCCCGGGAGATATTCCTGGTTGGGTCATGCGCATCAACGTGTTTTCGTAGATTTCTACTTAAGTTGCTAGTTTTCCCTGTCACGCAACGCACGTATTTAAGTGGGTATAACAGAACAGCGACATCTACTCGCATAAAATTTCCGATTGCGCTGGAATTGTACTTAATTACCATGTCGCTCAGTTGCGTATCTATTTCCCTATGATTCGTTTTAAATTGTGAACGTCCGTTGTGCAACTCCCTTTTACCACCTCCAGTTATACGACTGTTTACCCTTGTAACGTATTAAAAGATCATGCGTTTACATGCGACGACAACAAGTACCAGCTCAGACGCTGAGTCAGCAGAGTAATGTTAGAAAAATCAGGAATCTCCAATACGCAGTTTAGTTATTAAGTTGACTTAGGTGATAGTTCACGAACCCGCAACAATTTTGTGATCGTTTAGAAGGAATGAAAGTCCTCTTTAAAAGTAAAAGTTCTACGCAAAATTCTCCTCAGAGTTTTTTCGTCGTTCATGATTGAGCGTCAATGAGAGTATCAGACCTAAAAAAACATTTTTTTGTGTGCCTAATTTAGATAGCTTTTTTCAGTGTAAATTATTCTCTAAAATTCCAATTATTCTCATTTTAGCTGTGTCCCATCCTTCCGCGCCATCCCGCTTCCTCCTCCTCGCTTTCGTTGGGTTATTGCGTTGCTTACAACCCCACCATTTTAATGAACATTAGAGACTTTTATTTTCAAGATTTATCAATTAACGATTTAACGGAATCCGACAAATTGCTCCGGCGTGAATAATCTCCGTGGAAGCGCAATCATCTGAATGACTGTGCCCAATGCACGTTCTGAGAATTCACTAGTTGGTCTGAGCGATTAGATCAGTAACGTTTGGTCTCAAACAATCACAATTATATATAATACTCGATTTTTAACGTTTTCCCAACAGAAACCGGTACGTTCTTGTTGCAATAACCGGGTTCGATTCACGAAGCAGATATGTTTTAATTTCAATTATGCATAATAATTTGTATTAGAAATTTCCAGTTATTGTTATTGTGAGCGATTGATCGGGACAAGCTCGAAATAGACCAGGCCGCGATAAGATAAAGAACGAAATAAATATTCAATAGTTGTTACTCATTTTGCGACAAAGATAACAAATACATCGAGGAGTGAATAACTAATGAGCTCTCTAACTGTGTAAAACAAATTAACATGTTGAAATGTGCCCAGCTCGACTTTATAGGAAATAGGTTTGGTGTTGAAATGTTGCTTTGCGCCAGTGAGGCAATTATTTAGTTCTCTTTGAGTGTCCATAATTAAATTTAAATAGGCGTACGAGTTAAAATAATCGAGGTGGAAAAACCTGAATTTCACCGGATGATTGTGTTCAAAACTGCCAAGAAATCGAAACATTATAAAGTAATGAATGCGCAGACAATCATACTTAGACGATCCTCGAAATCACCGGATATGCTTAATGTCAAAAGCACTTGTTACTGGGAAACAGGATACTTCGTTAACATCGATTGCTGCTTATCGGGCAGGCGAACATGGAGTTTTAACAATTCTTTTAATTTTCTAGCGATGGAAACAAACGTGGCTGCCTCAAATATACGCTTTTTAAATAACCCTTGCCTTTCGACAATCTCTTTGTACTACAGGACCTGATAATACAGTAGTCGCGGTGACTGATGCCTTTGTCGTTGTCCTAAAAATAGTCCCATTCATAAAAAAATATTTTAATTTATCTCTCGAAATTCTTCGGGTTTAATTTCATTACGGGGTCGGCTCTTAATCTTGACTGACTGGCAAGAGCGGAAGTACTTCATAATCGAACATGACAAGGGCACTCGTTTGATGGGTACCACCAATAAAGTTGTCTGCTATCTGACCATCAGTGTTGAAGGTTTTCCTTTATAATTGCTTAAGTGATTTAAGAACTTCGTCTGGACTTTATGTACCTACTGCGGAGGAAGGCTGAAGTACCGTCGGATCAGTACATCAATCGAAAACTTTCAACTATGATTAAGTTTACCTGCAGTGTGACCCCTTGGCTTTGGGGTCCGTGATAAGTTTGCCGATTGTGCAATTTAGCCCGGATTTTTTCAATTATAGAGCGTGATAAACTGCGCATTTTCGTCAAAAATGGCCCGACTGACACGAAATCCAAGGCCTACTATGACAGTTTCTAGGAGCGAAATTTTAATAAATCGCATTAGCGATTTTTTTAGAAAAAATCTGTGCGCGCCACTGGAGTGGCCACCCCTCAAAACGGCCTCGTACAAGATTTTAACGAAAAATCTTGAGTAATAACGATTTTGCGGAAGAATTAAAAGCGCACCCTCAGTATATATTTATTTCGAAAAATCCGTAGTCGGCCATGGAGAACAAGTGAAGTGTTTAACTGTCAAACAAGCGCAACGAGCGTCAACATCGACATTAGAACTTGTTCGTTCTTCATACAAATTGAACTATTAATCGTGATAATTGTGGAAAATTCAAGTGAAAGAGGAAAAACAGAAATTGTTCGTCTTTTTGGTGTTAACGTGCGTGCGCCCGGCAGCAGAAGCTGCGACAGAATGCGGAATTCGACATCGGACATCCAGGTAGACCGGTAAGTCGAAGTACTGTGCAACGCATAAATAATATTTTCGATGAAACTCCATCAGTTTCCAAAAATTTGCTTGAAACGAGGCAAAATGCACGTCATAGACTTTTCCTAAATAATTTCAATTTCGAACATGCGCAAAAGGAATGACAAGCGCATCGGAGAAAATGGTGGCTCGGTAGAAGTTGCGAAAACTTAATTGTCTCTTGTGGTGTAATTTTCGTTTTTTTTTCGTTTTATTTGCTCTGTATAAGCCTGAGGCCATAACTAAGCTGTGATGGAACTGTAAATTTTTGAAAATAAGTAAGTACCCAGTGTGCATTTTTAATTCTTCTACAAAACCGTTATTACTTGAAATGTTTCGATAAAATTTTGTACGGGACCGTTTTGAGAGGTGTGCAGTGGCGTCCACAGCTTTTTTTTTTTTAAATCGCTAATGTGATTTATTAAAATTTCGCTCCTAGAAACTCTCACAGTAAGCCTTGAATGTTACATCCGCGAGGCCATTTTTGCCGAAAATGTGCAGTTTATTATCGCGCTGAATAATTTTAAAAAATCCAGGCTAAATCGCACAATCAATAAACTTTTTACAGACTGACCCCAACACAAACGGGCCACACTGTATGTACAAGTTTGCCTCGATATTGAACGTTTAAATTTTTTTGAGTCCAATTCAACTATTTTCAAACTAACTTTTGAGTTTGTTTGAGAAGTGACCTGAAAAATGTGTGGGAACAGAAGTACAAATTTACGAAATATCTTAAAAATGTAATAAAAATTCGAAAAACGTGCTGGCCAATCTGACATTCAAAAAATGGAGGACATAACTTAGCCAGTGGCGCGAATGTGGAAAACGATATTGATTGTATGAAATTATGAGTAAATGTATGATATCTATGTATACGTATATGTACTTTAGTTGAAATGAAGGAATATAATATCATTATAATGAAGGCTATTATGGAGAAATATGTTTCACGAACGAACCGAGCGGTGCCATTCCCGTTTGAGGGATTATGTTCAATATTTGTGATTGCAGGATTTTCCAAATTCAAGCCAATTTATCAGAATTTTGAAGTTACTTACCCAATATTCCACATAAGTCCGATATATCCCAGAAAAGTTCAAGTTATCGAATAAGTTTTAATTTTTTACAGCTTTATTTCAAAGAGACATAAAAATTGATTTCACTTCATTATGAACACTTTTTCTACTCTGTGAGATGTGAGTATATGGAAAAATTTGATATTTCAGCTTTTAGTAATCATAATTTACTTCTTCATTTAAGATATGGGCCTGGGTTTGTCTCTAAATTTTTATTTTTCTTTAAATTCGAAGAAGCTTAATATATAATATGAGTAATATCGATCTTCCGTTTTCAATTTTTATTTGTTTAATAATAATATATGACAGCAAAATTTATTTTTTTTTTAATGTAGAGAAGCATGGTGAGGTTAAATTTTATTATCTTACAAACGGAAATAGGCAAATACCAAGTGGACCACATTTTGAGCGTTCTCAACCGAATTACATGTATTTTGGTGTACTGGATCGTAATCTGAGTCTCTTGAGCTTCGATCGAGTAAACCCTGAAGATAAGCAAGCCGTTAGTAATGCCGTAAATTCCATTAATTTTGATACTAGGTATTCTCGAAAAAACATTCATCGTCGAAATAATAATAGAAATGTAATTTTCCGATTGCACACATCCATGCGATTTTAAGAATGAATTATTATCGTCTAAATGGTATTTTTCCAACTGCTGGATTTAAAAGCAAAGGGTAGCGCGTGTAATGGCCTGCCAGAACTTCAGATTTTTCTCCGCGAGATTATCTCCTCTTGGGATTATATAAAAAATATTCGGATATTTTTAACTTTTGAGCAGACTACTTTTGATCATTTAATGGCCAACTTTACCGCCATTTAACTATTAGCTCTAACGGAAAGTTCCGTCCGATAATTTCGTTTCAAGTTTAAACATGTATGCGCATACTCTTTCGAGCCATATATGGCCGTATTTGTTTATAACTGCATGTACATACATGTTTCTCTCGAAATTAACTACAGTAAAGATATTTCATGTCATTATTAAGCCAGACGCGATCGTGAAAACGTGGGTACTAATAAAGTTCATTTGAGGCACTGTATGTTGTATGAATTCCAACAGGGTAGAAATGCTACCGAAGCATGTCGAAATTTAGTGAAAGTGTTTGGAGGAGATGCTGTTTCAGAAAGAACATGTAGGAGATGGCTCGAATAACTTGAAGCAGGTGATTTCGATCTTAATGATAAGGCACGCTCTGGGCGGCCATCTCTAATTGATGGCGATATTGTAACGACCATGATACGCCAAGATCCTTTTCTAACAACATCGGAGGTCGCGGAGAAACTTAACTCAGCTCAACAAACCATTTCGGACCATATTCGCAAGCCAGGATTGGTCTATAAATATTCCATATGGGTGCCTCATGAGTTTAAGTGGAAAAAATTTGCATGGCCGCATCGTCACGTGCACATCTCTGCTTGCTCGGAACAAAAATGAACCTTTCTTGGACCGCATGATAACTGGTGGTGAAAAGTGGATGAAAAAATTGTAAGGAAAAGAGCGTACCGTAGCTTGCCCCCTCCACTCCTAAACCTGGATTGAGCCTTAAAAAGAGGATGCTGTGTATGTGGTGGGACATCCAAGGACCAATCCATTACGAGCTTTTGAAACTCAACGAAAAGCTCAATTCGGAGAAATATTGTTGGCATATGAGTGAGTGGAAGAAAGCACTCCAAGGAAAGAAGCCGGCAATGTTCAACAGGAAGCAAATCATATTGCGCCACGACAATGCCAGACCACATACAGCTTTGACTACTCGCCAGAAAGTCGCAAAGCTACGTAGGGAAATTCTCTCGCATCCACCATACACCCCGGACCTTGCACCCTCTGACTTTTACTCGTTCCTCTCTTTGCAAAATTTTTTGGCGGGAAAAAAGGTCAAAAATGAACATGAGGCCAAAACAGCACTTCTTGAGTTTTTCGTCTTCGAAGACTAGGTGTTCTTCAAAAATGGGTTTTGCGAATTGCCATCACGCTGGCAAGAACTCATAAACGATAATGGAAATTATATCGTGCAGAAAATATTGTTAGATAGATGAAAAACTGCAAAATTTTCTCCTTCGTGAAGGGACAGAACTTTCCGGTAGTCCTAATAATTCAGTACCTTTCACCGTTTTCGGTGAAAGGTTGTAAGTGTCCTTCCTCGTATTTTTGAAACGGATTCCTCCTTGGAGTTATCTAAATAAAGTGTTTTAAGACCCTGTATATTTTCTGGATATCGATTTGCAGATTCGGCACCCGCAAGGATTTTTCTGACATATTTGTTTAATGTTTAATGCGCATTTGCGTCTTCGGGACTTGATGAAATCAATCAATTATACTCTTAAATTGGAGCGATCGTGTCGTCAGGTGCTCTAGCCAAAATGGCGTCATTTAACAGATGGATACAGGAGGCACGAAAGTGAAATCTCTCCCATTCAATGTAACGGATGTTGAATGCCAGAGTTTTCATAACGGTATAAGTAGAAAACCCTGAAAAGTAAGATATGTATTTTTTCCTTGAACGTCAGTGTCTCTAGATAAAACGCCCTAGGGAAATTGTCTGCCTGGAAGGTATTGCAGATAAATTAGATTTATTCGGTCTTAAAGGTGCCATGTCGCATCTTAAATCGGTTTTGTTAAAAGGATTTGCTCTCAGTCGTTCCAGGTTCACGTCTTTTGTATTACGTATTTTTGTCATTTTTCGAAGGGGATAAAAGTCCTCCGCAAAATGCCCTTTTGATATATCGTTACATTGCGATAACATTCTTATCTATGTTTGCTTTTTCACTTTTATTATTGAACGCAAATGTGTCCTTTGTGGACACCGAGTGTGAGACCCGTATCCCGTATCAAAACACATACGTTAATCAATTCAGGCTTAAATTAGCCTTTGAAAAAAATCTGAACGTCGACTTATAAATATCTTAATTCAGGGGGTAATTTAATAAATTACAAAGCCCATTATCCAATCGCTCGGGATCCGTCAGTCGGAATGTTTCATCTTTCGAGAAGTCTATTATTAGTGGAGGAATTCCTTTCGAATTTATGACTTTTCTCCCGTCTATTAGTTAACTTTAGCCTCTCTGTTAATTAACCTATGATAGAGAGATTAATGCTTATACAACACAATAGCATATAAGCTGTGCGTTAATAGGGGGGAACATGGTCCTCGGCATACTGTGGGAAACCACGCTGGGTAGGAAAATTTAGGATTAAGGCCGCAAAACGGTTTAATTGCTCTTGATGAGTCAGTTAGGGCCTATTAGCCACTTCGGGCTATCACATGCATTTTTTCGTCACAACCTAATGTGTGGTTTACCGCTCAGCAAATGTGCAATCATCCGACATGTCTAATGCCATCTGGCATGATTAATAGGGCCATTAAGAGCCTAATCAAATTTGATGCTGTTCAAATATCGCTGCTTTTTACGTATTGTACGACTTGTTTTGAAACTGTTCGTACATACACGTATGATTAACCGTTATTATGGTTGTTGCACTTTACTATTTTCCCTCATTTCCCGGACACTACCTGTATTGTCGTCAGCGATTGTTAGACTATGTGTCATGTTGCATTGTTCGCACTTAATTACTTCCGAAGGCCCAATTATAATTAGTTTATGGCGTGTCCGGCTTAATGTTACTCGTAGGTGGCTGATGGTCTTCAGAGGAAAACTGGCTTATAAATTTCTACCGCCTTTATTAACGCGATAAATATGCGAAACGTAAGAGAGCACGGGCATAGCTGCAAGGAGACTCTTGGGTGGAAGTCGTAAATCTTTTAATGCGTGCACGTTAATCTCAATAAAGTGCGATAGTTCGCAAATCACGAGGTGCCCTCGAAGTTGACGAAAGTGCGAGGTAAACTTGCCGGAAAGTTGCATTTAGGTTAGCAAAGCATTAAGGGAGCGAAAGACGTAGTCATATTGGTGCAATCGTCTCAACTCACCAGAAACTGCACCAATGCCTTTGGCTGTGACAAAAAGGACAAACTGAAGCGAGGGGAGTTTCGGATCGTCACTAACCGGTGGAAGAAAGCAATAGAAATATTAATGAGATGTATGGAGAATGCAGCCTTAATCTCGAATAAGAAGATCGAGAAGCGGGATTTGACGAAATCGACTAAGACGAACGAACGAGATCCTGCGAAGGGGCCGCAGGCAAACTATCACGCATGAGGGGTCGCAGTAAGTTGAATTCAGGTGAGGAGGAACGAAACGCGAGACAGTGCTGAAAACCCGAAATATGAAAAAAGACACTTACCCAGATCTTGAGTGGCAGCAGCGCCATCATGGGCATATAGCGGTTGTATCGGCCGATGCGGCACACAGCGCATCTCTGACTACAAGATAGCATCGTAGCGACACTAGTACGTAGTGTACGTACTTCACGAAATTGTCTAACACTTGTAATTAATATTAAAGTAATGTGCAGTCAACTCTTTTAAACCGTCAACGTCGGACAGCCAGATCTGGTCCTAACTACCCGATCCAGAGTTCACTGATCGTATGAATCGAAGCTGAACAGAGACGAAAATTAAAAAATACATGTCAATAATGACACTCGTACTAAAAGCAAAATTTGAAAGTACCTATATATACAGGGTGTTTCCTAACTACGTGTAAAAAATTTAAAGGCGTAATCCTCGACTGATTTTGAGTCAAAAATGTCTAATAAACATGTCCGCAAATGCCTTGTTTCCGAGATACAGGGTGTTGACTGAAAGACGTTGAAAAGGGTTTCTAAAGGTTTGGTGGTATTTACTAACTTGTTTATTGTTAGTTTTTTTGCTACTTCCACTACTATAAACAAGATAGTCAGTGTTATTTTGGTGTTTTACTCTCTAAAGTGAAAGAATTTAGTTCTGTGTCCTAAAAATCAGACACTATATCTCAGTTTTGAACATTTTTCAAATGCCTAATTACACTAATCAAGAAATGGCCAATATGGTTTTTGAAATGCGAAACGATACGCAACACACCAGGAGTTTTCGAGAGAGTGAGACAATCATTAACAAGAAGGATGGAAGCGTGCGTTATGAGTAATGGTGGTCATTTTCAGCAATTCTTATGATTAATCATTAAAGCATTCCCCCAAAAAATTGTCTTTTCTAAAATTCAAACACCCAAATTGAGTCATTTTGGAAATAAAATCTCTTTTTCTTGTCACATTTCAACACCCTGTATGTTGGAAACAAGGCATTTGCGGACATGTTTATTAGACATTTTTGACTCAAAACCAGTCGAGGATTACGCCTTTAAATTTTTTACACGTAGTTAGGAAACACCCTGTATACGTACGTACTTACATACGTACTATATTAATACGTACATTTATATAGTCGTATTCCTCTACAAAAGCAGTAATCAAGTAAATACTGAAGTATCCATGGAAAGTTCAGAAAAGCGACTGAAAGCTTCAACTTGTCTTTATTCTCACGAACGGTCGTTGGTAGAAAGATGGAAGTTAAAAGATCTGATCTGTGACAGAGGGATGAATTACGTCTCGAGGCTTAAACTCACTACTTCTGTACGATGTTAAGGAAAACAAATTATGTACTTTACAAATACATTCGGATTTAACCAGTATTAAGTTCCATCTCCAAAGAACGTCGATTTGTAAAGTAACGAAGCGAGCAGCGATTTAAAAATTACCTAAAATTTCCGTATAAGAAATGAACTGTTTTTTGACCCCCATTGCACTCCATCAGCCTATTGACAGAACACACATAGTTTCGAATGACGTGTATGTAACGATGTGTCTGACGCTCCGGTCTGACGTTGCGGCAATGAATTTGATGGAGTAATGGAAGATCCCCGGAAAGCTGATACAGTTGAACGCGAGGTGTTGCACAACGTTTATATTAACATAAGTCACTTTTGTTCTCTGTATACGGGAAAATGCGATATTTTCATTTCGGCGCCGAAGGGAACTTCCTCCTGTAAGTTCCTCCCGCGAGCGAGGATGCCAAAGGCCGTACAAACGTATTTGTTGCCGAGACTAGATAATCCACACAGAAAAGAAGTCGACTCACAAAGGATTCCCTCCTTATCTTTCAACCACATATAAAAATCATTATAATGCCAACATTCATAAAGTTATGCCCATTACGAGTGGGGTCACGTTCGCGTTGGGCGACGCTAGGGCTCAAGACTGTATTATAGCTGAACAGAAAGTGGAAATAAGTGGGAAAATTGCCTGGAAAACGTAGGAAAAAAGCGGCTTACGCCATCGGGGAAACTAATAAACTATGCAACGTGGCGCCGTATGGTCCGGAAGTGCATTTACCCCTTGCAGGGAACGGTGCAAAATGTGCAGACATTGTCCGTGTCCAACAGGAAAGTCGAAAATAGAATAATTGTTGTTGATGCTTTTATAAACGAGTTGGAATATACAGGGTGACGTAGTTGAGAGTTCGGCGCGACCGAAAAAATAGGTAAAGATTACGTAAAATATCCAGACCGTCCAGAGGCGCAGGTAGTACCGACAAGCGCCGCTACTTCGGATTAATCCGCGATCGATCTAGAGGTAGAATGCAGAGAAGATCCGCTTTTCCGCGTTGTTTTACGTGAATTGCCACTGGCCAAAATCAATTGCGCGAATTCCCGTCGTGCTCTACAAAGGGCCCCAACGCTTCCAAAGATCACCTGGTATTTCATCCTGGAACTCGTAAAGCCCGTTAAGTGTTTTAATTTACTGAACGTTGATGGATAGCAGACCGCATTCTGAGGCTGCTTTGTTTATTTTATTTTGATGGGAAAACGCAGCCATCGTCTACCAGTTTATTGGTAAAAATTGCTTACAATGAATATACTGTCTGCTGTCGAATGGGTTTCTTATTAACGATTGCCGTTTCATTCAATTTTCTTAGGGCTAATGTCATGGGGTGCCACGTGATTATAATTTATGGCATGGTTGACAAATCGACAAGTAAACCATGTAGGAAAGTTGATCTATGCGAACAAGGGAGGTCTCGTTCACGTGCAGATTGCGTTACCTAAATAAACGTCGATATTATTACGCCTCGATGTCGCAGCAATTTCAATAATTTCTCACTCCGTTGTATGTTAATGATGTTAATCTTTTTTTTTTTATTTATTTTTAGCGGGCTGAATTTCCAAGATCTTATGGTGCGCCAAGGAGCTATAGATGCCGCCCCGAAATGTCCCTTCATCCTTGGATTCGAGTGTGCAGGTGATATTGAACAAATCGGAGAAGGTGTCGAAGACTTCCAGGTGGGTGCCACCGAAAAGGAAAATTTTGTATTTGGTTATTGGTAGTTGCGGCAAAGAAAGCGATTCTAAGTGTTGTTGTGACGCCAGCCGGTATTTTATGCGCGGTCGATACCACGATGTAGGTTTGTCAGGATCTGACGTCTCGCTAACGACTCTTTACTTCACTAGTGCTTGCAATGGGGAAGATAGCGCGAGCATTTAGAACACAAGAGATTCGGCGACGATATTCAACAATCTGATAATAATGTGGATGAATCTAGAATAACGGAATCTCTATGAATCTGGTATACGAACGTCTTCTAGAATGCGTCTGTCTTTTTTGAATATCTTTGAACGAGAGGGTCTCGACCACTTATACTACTGTGGAGCCATGGGCGTACAACTGGTGACATGAATTTTTCTAGAGCACATCCTTAAAGGTAGTTAGTAGGTAAAACAGATCTCAGACCTTTGGTCTAAGTCAACTATATTTTGATGATTTTGTCCTATCGGACAAAAGGATGACGTTTCTTAAACGAACCAGTACTCTGGTTGCGCTGCAACATCACCATTAAGGCTTTCATGGGAAATCAAATAGGAACAATGTAAGGGAGAAATAGATCCATAGGCGTAACGTAGGGTGGTTTAAGGATAAGACGGTACATAACAATGTATGGAATTAATTAAATCAAAATTTCTGGGCTTGATTCGTTATTCCCTGTACTTTATAAGCTGATAATGGAGTACCGTTTTTCTTAAAGACAGCGCGACCTTAACAATTACAGGTCCTTACGTTACGTTCAGGACCCCCTTTCCCAATCGCTTATGCGATACTCAAACAGTATCTTAGTACTACCTGCAGAGCTTAGACAAGTTGCTGCCTTTACTTACGTGTCATTTCATTATGTACGTGATACGGTCCATGAAAGGTGCAACCATAAAGGGCAACTTTTCACGTTGTGCAGAGTTGCCGTCATACGTCGTATGAACTGCGCCGTACAGTCTTCCAAAAAGGGACAGTCACCCTGTATAAACCCGAGACACCTCATATCCGACTATAAATCTAATTGACGTGTCGCGGGAACTAATCCGCTTATCGAAATTTAATACTGCCAAAAAAATCGTAGGCCCAGAGGCCAAAAAAGGCTATTTCCGGTGGCATTAACAGGGCCAAGATCTCGTAAAAGTAACTTTTTATTCTTAATTCGATAATGGAACAAAAAAGTTAATTCCTCCAGGTAGTAGATTCTCCTTCTCGCACTCGCGGTACTTTAACGAGGTGATTTAACCACAAAGTTTAAAAATGGCTCAATTTCTTTGGTTTTCATTTCCGACGCTCGGAGATAAGGAATGCCAAGTCTATTAAATTGGAAACTTCGCTGAATTCAAAAGCAATTTCTGCAAAACTAAAACGGGCATTTCCAGTCAAGTTTATGGAGAGTAAACTAGCAGGATTGCTTACGAGTATTTTACTAGATTTCTGCTTAAAACAAAACTTTGTTTAAGGGCTAACGAGGAGAGGAGATGTTGTGCTCTCGTTCTGAAAATTGCGTAAAACTTGGAGTAACGAGATTGAATCAGAATTCTCTGGACAAGGATATTTTTATGAAATGCCGGGACAGTTGAAACAATTGAAAAAGAAAATGGCCGACCCAGCGGCTTTGGTGATTCACGCAAATTTCCAAACCATATTACTGATTATAATAATTAGAATTAAATTGGCTCTCAGTAAACTGCTCTAGTGATTGTCACATTGTTATCGGACGGGCAACTTTTCCAGTCAAATCTGTTTACTTTAATGTGCGATCGAGTTAATTAAATTTAGAGTTTGTACATCGCAGTTTGGTATTTGTAATAATTGTTATTCGCGGAAACGTCTTATTTGTTGTCGAGTGAGATATTTTAGTCATCAGGATGTTAACATCTGCATTATTTTTTCATTTAGTGTTGTTAAAACAATTCATTATACTTGAACAAGCATTTTACGTATCTTCGAATGTTAAATTTCTTAAAAATATACGTGACTTTTGCACTAACAAAAAAAGAAAAAAACGTAATTCTTCAGCATTCAGTGCAAACGTCTCCTCCAGTTCACTCTCTAATACGTGCAATAAAGAAATCTGAAACATTCCTATCTTTTCAACATCGCCACCCATTAGAACAATCGATACTCCCATAAAACCTCCCCAGGCGTGGTTGATATCATCAAAACCATTTCAATTCCCATTCATCGTTTGACAAACCCGTTGTTTGTTTTTTCTATCTAAATCAATATTTATAGATGTAAGCGCTCATGACTACATTCAAACAATGCCTGGAAAGCTCGGCGATAAACGATAAAAAAATTCCAGTAATAACACAAATCCTCAAATCGATAAACAGTGTTCTGCTTTTAGTTTCAAGAATTAAGTTTTATTCCATGAAATTTATGTTTTCACGTTCTAGTTAAAGCCACGTAAAAACTTTGTGTCTGGATAGAGGACACATTAATTGCATACGTGTCTGAAGGGTGCGCTTTAACGTAGTAGATCTTTTGCCCAATTTGGTTGAGAGCCCGGAAAGTTGTAGTTATTTACAGAGGTTTTTGTTTTTAATCCGGAACACGAAAAAGTATCTGCAAACTGCGCAAATGATTAAAGTACGTAAAAACGTGCAACAAGTAATAAAAGCTTAATAAGAGAAATACTGAAAAATTAAATTAAAATTAAATTTGTGGAATCGAAATTTGTGAAACAAATATTATTTATAAAATCGATTGGGAAACGAGTAACGTGAAAAGAAAAACAGTCACAACTAAAATTGCATTTTTCAATTTTGTGTCCTGTCTCGGTCTCTAATTCAGAGATTGGAGATCCGGCATGTCCCCAACATTTAAGGGGAAATGTATTGTGAAATATTAGCGAGAATATTAATAACAAACTTTTGATACAAAGTGCTTCAGACAAGAAACAACTTAAATTTTTGGTCACTTTTGTAGCCAGTTTAGAGGCATCTCTCGTAAATTGAGTTTCTTGTACAGAGCGTTCAACGAACGCGGGCCACTATCCGTATCTTCGAAACTGTGACCAGGAAAGAGCTGAGAATTTGGCATCGTTGCTAAAGTGGAGGTGATCTATTGATTAAAAATATTTTCATGAAAATACCACTTCCGTTTATACCGGAAACGAACGTCGATTCACTTACTTTAAATGGAACACCCTATATATTATATGTAATTTCGATTCTGCGGAGCATTATGAATATTTTTCGTGTATAGTGTTCTATACCTAATTTTTACAGTTTTCGAGATATTTAGAATTACCCAAAAAAGTTAGAGTTCCAGGTGGGTATTTTCACGAAAATTTTTTTGACCAATAGATCACCTCCACTTTAACACATGATGCCCAAGTTTCAACTTTTTCCTAGTCACAGTTTTCGAGATACGTATAGTGGCCCACATTTGTTGGACACCCTGTATGTCGAAATATTTTTTAAAAATCTGCTTAAGTTTGTGATTATCTGAGGCGCACCGGATGCTTCTGCAGTCACCTTGGGCAACAGATCTGTGTGAATGGTGAAAGTACTCTTGAATGCATCATTTTTCCTCCACTTAGCTAGGTTTGCATGGCGTACCGTTTGCGACCTCCCCATACTCAACATCCGTATCTCGGACACGCTGTATACAGTATGGATTTTTTAAAAGCATGACTGCCGCCAATACCTTGAAAATTATGCTGGCAATGGGAAAATCCATTAACACTTACACCACGATACGAATTGGGGGAGGATGATCGAGGGTATGCCGAGCTCACCACCCTCTACCAAATGCACCCCATTCGCCCCAAGTCACTGTTTTAAGCGGCACGGGCTTGGTTGTGACGCATTGTCGGAAAGCGCTATCAATAAGCTGTTTTATGATGTCGAAGTCTCCCAAATTCCACCCGCAAATGTATCCGATGATGCCTTTAAAGGGCAAAATGAATGAGGGGGAAACACCTAGGAGGAGAATTAAACGATTTTCCATTAGGAATAAGTAATAGAATTGATAATTAGTTCAAAGTTTTATTGTAACTAAATCAAAGGGTCACATTTGTCGCTGGATATTGATCATTTTTTATAATAGGTTTTTGTTATTTTCCATGCAAGCGTACTAACGAGATTCCCATTATACACGCCCATTATTACCAAAGAATTAATAATAACGTTAAACGTGAAAAATGAGGTATTTTCTTTTATTGGTGTTTATGGATATTTTCCTACTCAGTGAATCGTCGAATTTTGTTTATGTTCCGAGTTTCACTTCGTGTTTCTTCAACTAAATTTTCAATCGAAATACGGTTCATTCAATTGCGGGACGGGTTGAAATCGTTTTTAAATATATATGGTGTTGAGGAACTTTGTCTTTTACGAACCAGAGAAATAATTCACTAGTGACCTCTTGGAACGAGCATCAGTCCTTCCCGAGGCTAGGAAATTAATACAAAAATTTAACAAAACCGGTCCTGTGGCGAATAAGAAAGGAACCAACTTAGGACACTAGATGAGCTTCCTCAGATCGAACTTCTCGTACAATTTAACCAAAATCCATCACTGTGTAAGGGTCAAGCATCTACTTTAACGGGACCATCAACAGCATCAGATTGAAAAGTTCGAAAACAGCACAAATCTCATACGTAGAAAATTTCATTTTCTTCATTCATTCCATCGGGAGTTGAAGGAAGACGATCCAGACCGTCGAATTTGGTATTGCGAAGTGATGCAGGCTTTGATTACCCATCAGCCCCCGGACTACTGCTGAACGTTTGCTTCAGAGATGAGTGCATATCTCACTTAAATGACATTCTAAATAGGCGCAGTTGTAGAATCTGGAGTGATTCGAACTTCCATCTTATGAGAGGGGCAAGCACTCAATATCCACAAGAAGTGAATGTTTGGATCTGGTACCTCAGAGATGCTATCATGGGACCATTATTGCCGGTAATTTGAATGGTGGAATCTACCGTGACCTTTTAGAAAACGTCATTGAACCACGATAATTCATGAGCTAGAGAATCAGCAGAATGAAGTTGGTGAATTACAACTGGACGAAAATTTACTGAGATTTTAACAGGATAGGGCATCACCACGTTTTGTCTTAACCGTTAGGCAGTGGATATAGGTACAATAAAACTTCGGGTTAACTATCAGTGCTATTACTTATTGCTGATTGAAAACTACCTAATTTTACGTCTAAACGTCTTACTCACGGATTATTGTATTTCAGGCATTATCGGATACATTTGAGGGGGAATCCCAGAATCTTTACTACCATTGAATAGCTTATTGCAATTGCTTTCCGACGATATGTCACGACCATGCCCATGTTGTAGAAAAAGTGACTGAGCGGATGGGGTGAATTTGGTAAAAGGTAGTGAGTTCATCATACCCTCAATCATCTTCCCCCATAACACTGTGGTGGGCGTGGCTTCAGACGTTGCCCCTACCGGCATAATTTTTAAGATATTGACGTTTAATTTAAAAAAAAACTCACCCTGTATGTCTGGTCATAGGTACTTGGAGGTATAACTTATGGCACGACTTTCTAGGCGTTTGCGTGATTTAAATTGCATTTTCTATTTGAATTTCAACAGCTCCGACCAAAAATAGTCGAATGACTGTTTTATAATTTGATTTAAAAAATTTACGTATGTACTTCTGCCGCCTCGTGCGACAATCCCAATGGGAAAATGAAGAAAATGTAGAAATTGAAGTTAAGACTGAATTTCGGATAATTATGGTGGAAATGACTCAAAGGTCGAATTAAGTTTCCCGAGTTAAATTATTCGCGTTGTGGCATATTTGGTCGTAATTAAAACTTGTAAATTGAGATTAATCATATTTTTAGAGGTTGTGGGTGGATATTAATTAAAACTCGTTATTGATTTTGTTTAAGCAACTAGTTTGATTGTATTTTTTAAAATTGCAATTTTTTTAAATAGTTCTTGCAACAACAGCATTAAAAAGTCGTATTTTTAGATCGGGGACAGGGTGGTTGCTCTCCCAGAATTCCGAGCATGGGCCGAATTGGTAGCCGTCCCAGCCAAATACGTCTACAAACTGCCCAACGATCTGTCTTACCTGGACGCCGTTACCATTACAATGAACTACACCGTCGCCTACATCTTATTGTTCGAGATCGGAGCACTAACTCAGGGAAAATCGCTTTTGGTGCACTCTGTAGGCGGTGGAGTGGTAAGTCATACGTGTTTCTTGATTTATCTTTAACAATTATATTCCCCGCTTGATAAAATTCCACTGCTGGAAATTTTCCACCTTAATGTGTGTGAAAGTTGCCTCTCGGATTGAACACGCATCTCCAAATGCCAAACAAAATATTTAAATTATGAAATTTAGCTCGATGAATTACATTGTAATTATGTAAATGTCATTGTTCGCACAAAACTGCACAGTTAATTCTGAAATTTCGTTAATTTTCACAACAGAGAACGACGCTCCAAATCATACATAATCCCGGTAATGGTTTATTTTGTGTAAAATACGAAATTAGCGGTGGTAATTTCGTAGCTGGGCTTAACAAAGATTTCATTGTCATTTCGAGAATTTGTTTTCCCGAAAGAACTCGAGCCGAAAAAGGATTTCGGAATGAATCTTTTTGTAGCTGAAAAAATCGCGCATATTACAGTTCACAAACTCATATAACCGACATGTATCCATCGTTAAAATTTAAAAGTTGGCTTAATGGAGTTTTAATATGCCCCCGCCCAGTTAACTGCCTTTGAGGCATTCACTCGAAACAATTTTTAACCGTATTGATGGATTTGGGGTCAACGGAAGTTGTCACAGATTCAGTCTGTTACGGGCCAAATTGCGAATGTAAATTTTGTAAACTATATTTTAACAGTAACGTAAAGAGGCCCGGCACCACGTCTTGTTTTGAAATTTTTACGCTAACGGTAAAATTATTACATTGTTAAGTACGTTCCCCCCCCCCTCTGTTAATATTTTCCTGGCGTTATTCAAACGTTTAAGTCAACCTGATCGAGCTAATTAAACGGTGCAGCCGTCAATAAGTAGTCGTTTTACGGCGAATTTTACATCAAATATTTATCAGAGCGTTTAACGACATTGCTAGTCATAATTTGCGGTTGCTTCAGTACGTTTTTATATCATTACCAGAACGCCTTTAAAACCCGCAAAACATAATTATTAACGATGAATCATGATTTGCAGCAGTAAACACACACACACGCTGAATTGTATACTCAATTTTACGTAAGTTTGATGCCCTAGAATTTGTTAGCTGAGAGCTGCTAAAAGTGCTAAATATTTAGTACCCTGGAAACGCATTACATCCATAAATATAAATTGCATCAATTTAAAAGCAAGAAGAGGACCTTAGCCAAGTCATGGAATATCGTCCCGTTTAAGGCTAGGACGGGTTCTAACCCGGTTTTTCCTTAATTCCCTACTTTATATTCCTCATATTCCCGGGGAAATTCGTTCACTGTTTCTAACGGAATTAAGTTTCCGAGAACAGAGTTTACGGCCAGGTATGTTTGGAGTATTTTTAATTTGGAAAATGTGTAAATTGTATCAAGCATTCATTCCTCGGCGTGTTAATTTCTCAAGTCAAGCAAGAAACCTCTTGAACCGTTTCTTTTCGCGCACCGGAAGTAACCAGTACAGGAGAGACGAAATTTGTGGATCGTTTTTTTGCCATATTAACGAACCGTTAAAAAATGTCGCAAGGTTTTGGACATCTTCACGGTGGAACGAAAAGAAAATGGAAAATTTGCATTTCGTTTGATTCAGGATTAAAATCGAAGCAAAGTTTGGGGTTGCCGGTTTTCCTTTTTACCAGTCCACCCTGTTTCTTAGAAGAAATAAGATGAAAAGAAAAAAAGATTTATCGAACCTCTAAGCATGAAAGTAAGATTAAATGATACGTGAACCGCATTCCGAATCTGCAGGCTGGTGTGGATTTGTCGACGTCAGTTCTAAAGCGAAATCTCAATGACATAGATGCAGCCAGAGCCCGCGTTGAGAGTTGATCGCCATGTATCTTTTCGAAATTACATCTAGAGAGCACTAGCAGGTGGCTCAATAGAACATTCAGTCACCAGAATAATTCTCATCACCTGATTATACCATTGATTTTTTTGTCTAACTTTGTAATGTACAGGGCGGCCCATTGAAAACGAAACAGAGGCATTTGCGGGTACTTCGAAACGTATATTTGAAAAATGCTCGGACACGTAAACTTTATATTCGAGGGGGACACATTATAAACGTATACTCGCTCCTTTCACTTCAACATCCTAGCCGGGGTGAGTTAAACCCTTGAAATCTTAAATGGAAAGTATGGTCGAGTAGCACCTTGTTTGAAAGGTCTTTCGACTCTCGTTATAATGATACCCAAATTAACTAACTTTTAATCAGTAGTTTTCGAGAAATTTGGAAAAATGTGATTAAATTGCCAACAAGTGGAGTGCTCTGTCAAAATCGTAAATTAGGAAAATTAATAGTAAAACATCAACAAAAGTCCTTTTAATTGATAAGATACTCGAACTGTTCACCATTAGCTTCCATACAGTAATACAAGTTCTGTTCAAAACGAGTCCTAACATTTTGAAGCATCTGTGGAGTTATCAGACGGCATTCATTAACAATTCGTCGTCGCAATTCTTCCAAAGACTCCGGTTCTGTTGCGTAGATCTTGCCTTTCAAATGGCCCCATAAGAAGAAGTCTGACGGAGTCAAGTCTGGAGACCTAGCCGGCCACTCTATAGGACCTCTTCGCCCAATCCATTTTTTTTTATTATTCGAAAGCAATAACAATTGGTGAAATAGTACAACTAAACTTAATCTGGTCAGTTTACAATTAATAGTCACTACTGATTGTTTCGTTTTCAATGGACCACCCTGTATATGTCGGTGAATAATCGTGTTTATGTCTATGTTTATGTTTAGTCTTTAGGGCATTTGTTCATATAAAAAGGGGCGAAAATACCGCAGTCGGGATAACTCTTCGATTGCAGACGTAGTCACGAGGAACCCACAAAAGGGACAAGAGTGGTCTGTGAATTCGTCGGTATCATATAATTAATTATAGTGTAGTGCTTAGTGTCTTTTGTTAGTTAGTGTCTAGTTATTAATATCAAAGAATAATGGAAAAGCTGAACAACCCTTGTGCTTCTCCGACATATACATGTGTGGTTCAACTGCATTTCGAAAGACGTACTGTCGCTGCGAATAGATTGTTATAAGTCTGAAACAAGTCGGGTTCTAAAGGTTATCAAATATTTAATATTTTTCAACTGGTGTTACACATTACTGCCTTGACTTTCACTCCTAGGTGTTTCGTTTCGCATCGATATTATGAAGATTGATCATTGGAAAAAAACAAGAATACCTTGAAGTATCCTATGCATATCTTGGATCATTTGATTTGTCCGCTGTTGTCAGTCAAATGTATGATCGTAAACAGCAAATAGCAAATAGGTTCGATCAACACCACGCGTTTTCGCCCTATTACGTACGGGGAGATTCCTTTAATGATCATATCGTTTCGTCATCATGAATCTGGGTTCGTCATAACAAACCTTTGAATTCGATTTAGGTGAGATGATTTTTTTTTAAAACGAGTAGAAATTCTCCAAAAAACTATCGTTCTTGGTGAAATTTTAGTTTTAATAGGTGATTTTACAAAAATAATGTAAATTAAAACAGGTTTTCCAAAAACACTCGGACAACGGCGCCATCATCGATCTTATTCACATCCCCATCGATGCTAAAAACGACTAATGGCATTAATACAATAAAGCAATCTCTAATTGATTTCTAGGGTCATCGTCCTCATTCCTCCTCATTGTACCTTTTAACTCGTGAACTCGTCCAATCATACTTAAAGGCCTGGATGGCACTCGACACACCCGGTGTAGGATCGGGAAATTATCGAGCCCAGACGAAGTCTTACCTAATTTATATTCATAGGTTCTTAGCAACTATTTACTAAATAATTTCGAAGCTAATTTACTAACTGTAGGTTGTTTCCAGTTTCCGCTCCCTTCAACATCCATTACCTAAACGTAATTTGCTTTACTTGAACCCGAAATTTTAATATGTATGTACACAGTTGCCATAATGGTTAATTAAATTTCATATACTAACCTTAATATCAGGGCCACTCCTTAAAGTTGCCCAGAGGTGAATTTATAATGTTATAATAGTTTATTATAGCATAAAATGGAAAATATTTTATTCCCGCGTGCAGATAAACAAAATCCTTACACAGGAACGAAAATTACCATTGAATAACAAAATAGCATAATTCTATTTTCAACCGGGAAGTTCTGAATAATATTTTAAAACGAGCTTCAATTTTATGCAATGCGTTTCGAGGGCTTAAAATATCCTTTAAAGCGTATAACGATACAAATTCCATTACTAATATTAATAAATAAGTGTGTTAATATCAAGTATATAGTTACAAATAAACATACCAGTTTGGTTTGACTCCATTTAAAGAAATAGAGTTTATGCTTTTTATACAGGCTTAAATACGCAGTTTTTCGCTTTCGTAGTAAATATTAAATTTGAGTGATTAATATACGTTAAATGTGAGTTATTGCATGCTCATACCTAATACGCAGCAAGGAAATGACGGGGCATTAAGTCGGGAAGTGGGGAACAGTAATATGGCGCTTCTCCGAAGTTTTAGTCAGTAATGTCTTCACTATACAGGGTGAGTCGGGAGGATCGTGCCAAACTTCAGGAGCGTGTTGTACATGAAAAATTAATGTAAAAAAACTCAAATGTTGTTGTCCGATTTTCGTTTGTTTACAAGTTATAGCGTAAATAAAATTAAAACATAAAATTTTAAAAAATTATAAATTTCATAATAAATTCCATATTATGAAATTTATAATTTTTTAAAATTTTATGTTTTAATTTTATTTACGCTATAACTTGTAAACAAACGAAAATCGGACAACAACATTTGAGTTTTTTTACATTAATTTTTCATGTACAACACGCTCCTGAAGTTTGGCACGATCCTCCCGACTCACCCTGTATATGTGGTTGTCTAAAAAATGTATTCATATACAATATATTGTTGTTCGGGCACAACAAATTGCTAATAAACTTACCGGGAGGTTTATACTTTCGGTAATAATTATTAAATATTGCCAATGTCCTGAAGTTCTTCCCGCAGCCTTTTCGAAACAGTCAGCTCTGCTCAGGAACAATAATAAGTCCAAAGCCACGAGACTCTATGTACAATTGTACGTACCCATCGTTTTGACAAGGACATATTCGCTAAGGCTGCGTTCGCGGCGTTGGGGATGGATGATGGAAATAAAACACATTGCCTTGAGTGCAAATTTATCTTATGTGGGTTGGCGCCGTGTGCATGCACATGCAAATACACATTTTCTGTAGAACATGCTCCTTTGTCTTTTGAGAATTGATTGATTTTCTCAAGAAAATAGCAAGAGATTCCTAGACGTCGCTGAAAGTGAAAGCCATCTCGGAACGAGTTCAGAAACCTTCGGCTGCAAACACGCCCTCGGGGGCTTCGTGCCTTGGAGGAAAATTAGGGAAACGTGAGCTTGAAATTCGTGGGTTTCGAGAATGTCGTCGATTGCCCGAGGATTAATGGAAATCCTTAGTAATTGTAGTTTCCAGAAAAAAAGGATCTTGAGGCTGCGCAATTAATCAGGCGCTTGACGGAGTGCATATGCATCGAGTTAGTTAATACGGGTTCCACAGGGACGAATAGAATTAATAGCTGAACCAGGGCAAGCAGGATGAAATGGCAATTTAGTTAATTAAGATCATCCATCAAGCTAAGTTTAAATAGGGTGAAATGGGGGCCACGACTGGCCGAACGTTAGCGTATCACACCCTAATGATAATGTTTACTGTAAAAGAGAAGCGAGCATTCTAAATCATAAGTAGTCCTGACGTCGTCAGTGGATCAATATTTCAAGCAGAAACTATGGAAGCGAATGAGACGTTTATTTATCAAAAAAGCTAAAAACGTAGTATATTGTAGAAGAGGCTACAAACTGCCATAGAATATTTCTAGAAAGTGTCAAAAGACAGGATGTTGTGAATATTTAGGGCGTTTGGTTGGTTCATGTACACGTTTGGCCCTACGGTAGCACGAAAATGTTGGAGGATTTTAGTGTTTGTCGACTTTCAAAATTTTAGGGTTTTTTTAAAAACTGATGCATGCGACGACACTATCCCTAATAAAAATTCATGGAAAAGTTCAAAATAATGCTAATTTGCGAGAGTACTTTTTCCAATAAAATGTATATCCAGCTTATCACCAAATTACAGAAATAGATCGGACAGGTATAAATAAAAAAGCATAATTACAAAAAAAAAAAAAAAGAAGATATTTATTCGATATTCAAGGGTAGAAAATGTATGAAATAGCTGCTCGATGATGTGTAATGAGAATTCATGAGGTTTTTTCAGCACCCCTTGCACATCTCAAATTTTCACGGAGAAAAAAATCCTTTCGGTGTCCCCGGGAATGTCACTGAGAGGATTTTAGAGGCAATAAGGCGATGAGTCAATTATCAATTATTGACCAAACCAATTTTCAAACAAGACCTCCGCAACACACATAAAAACAAAGCAAACCCGCGTTACCCGCCGACTTTATTGGATTTCTTGGAAAGGGCTTATTTTATAACCCTTCCAAACTCAATAATTCAAAGCCGCAAACCCTAAGTCGAAACGCTGCTTCGTCACGTTTACATGCTAAAAGCTTTCCCTTTTATTAAAAAAGAACACGCGAGCGCAAAGTTTTGTTACGGCGCATGAACAAATTATTATCAGCCGATCGGAGATAATTTCTTTTATTAAATACGAACCACCAAAATTGTCCTTTTGGCAATTTCAATTCAACGTGAAACCGCCTTTTTACGATTACAACCAACCCAAGTTTTACCTACAGGCAGATGCCTTTCGATCGGATCGATAGACGTCTGGGATGCCTCACAGGCGTCGCGACGCCGGCGGGCTACCTGTTGCTCTCCGTCGGTCCGGAAGGGTGAAAGACCCCGCAAAGTGCACGGAGAATACACCCCGATATCGCACCGAAACCACCGAAGAACCGAAAATCGTGTTATCACATTCAAATCGCCATGAATTCGCCACGTTCAAATCGAAGTTGTCCAATTATGTAGGTGTCATTTCCGGTCAACCGATTATCGCAAGCTGCTCGTTCGTAGTTTACTTTAAAGGTAAAACTGTGTATATGTGTGCCTGTTGTCATCACAGCTCCAACGAAGATAAATTTGACGTTTGCATTGCTTTATAGATAATGATTTATAAAGTTGGTAACCCGTGCCATGTTCACTGACAAGTGATCACTTATCATCCGATGCGATAATGGGTCATGAATAAAATTAATCATTTTGAACGAACGGAGCAATGTGATTCATGCAGATAATGTAAATATATCAGGGAACGCAGAACACAATATTCAATGTTGAACCAATACTTTTCATAGTCAGTCCGATGGGTATGGGTCGGTAATAAATACTTGTTACTACCATTATAGTTGCTACCATCATTAGAAAATCATGAAATTAATTAACACCTTGTCGTCGATTTTTTATTTCTGTTCGAAATTTGGGTCATAATTCGACGCAGTCTGCGGTTCTAGTCGAAGTGACGCCGAGAACGGCGGACCGAACTATATTAAAATGTACAGGGCGTCCAGCTTAACATTTTAAGTATGACATTGTCTCCGAATTGACCGGGAGCGAGCACGCGTACGCTGCAAATTGAAGAATAATTCCTTTAATCAAACGTGATGAAATGAAAATGTCGTTTTAATCTTCTTTATTTTACCCAGCTCTGAACCCAAAAAAATATACGAGGGTGGACCCCTCTCATGGACTTGACGTGAGAAATTCAATGATACGCGGAAATCTATTTTCGTTCGTTGAGAAAATCTCGCCGGTTTTTGAGAAAATCCGTTACGGTCCCCCTGCAAAACTCGCGAAATTTACAACACATCGAGCGGCTTTTCCTGCATTTTTGTGCGGCGTGTGCTTCCATTACCAATTTACATAATTCTGGTTTAAAGTTTTAACCGGTACAGCCGAACTCCTAAAATTCGTAACGTTTTAACCCAAAAGGTACGTCCGTATCATTGCAATAGACTGTAAAATTGCGAAAATACGCTTCTGAGTGAATTCCTAATGAATGTAGCTTTGAATTCTCGAATAGGAGTAAAATGAGTTTTATCAAGAAAACGCGAGAAAATTCTACGAGCAGTTGATAAATTAAAAAAAAAAATACAGAGTTTTCTTCTTAAGCATTGTGCATTAACAAATTTTCAATAGAAAAATTTTGAAATTTGAAAAGCAACAGTCTGAAGTGACAGTACACGACATTGCGACTACTTCTGGTCAGTTAAATTAGATTGTTGCTGGAAGTTGCTGTTTTCATTTTTTCGCTTAATTTATTTGATGACATAATTGCAATTAGCATTTCATCAAGGCGATTTTGCCCTCCACGTGATCGTATGAGAGGTTTAAAGCATCATTAAAATTTTTTTAACGCGATATCGAACGCACGACAATGGTCAGTTTATACAGCATGTGTATAATACCAAGTGAGGCAGAAACAAACGAGCTATTATTTTTGAAAAGCAATACAGTTTGGTGCCGAATAAAGACCCAATATTGAATTTAACATCGCTCGTGCTGTAGGTACACGTTGATAGTAAATATTTAATAATTTGAGGAGATTAAAATTTAATTAATGTTGCGGAAAATTCTCGAATTTCGAAATAGGTACGTGCCTAAGATACATACTGGCGAGCATAAAATTCGGGTCACTTTAGTATTTTCGAAATTTTTGCCTTCCTAACTTCCAAAAAAATAAAAAAGGATAGCCTTCAGCGATTCTGAGGCTCTTTGACCTTGTTAAGGGTAAATGGTAAAAAAAAACATGATCCTGTACCCAAATAACCGATGTATTGTACAGGTGTCCATTACCCAAGCACTGTAACATTTTGATGTTGAAGGTATTTTATCAATCTTTTTTTTTTTTTTTCATGGTAGAACCATGCAGAACCGTAAACATTTTCCCAATGATCCGAAATTTCATGGAGCATTCATGCCAGCGAAAAATATCACTTCTCTTTCAATACATTTATATTTGAAAATCTCGAAGTGACCCGAATTTTACGCTCGCCAGTGTATATATATTTTTTTATCACGAGGCGCCTTTAGTCTCGATTTCATTATCAACTCGAGCCATATTCGAGAGGTTTAAGGGGATTTTTCATGAATTTGATACACCACTGGTTTATTTCCTTGAAGTAAAATAAAATGAAGTAATTTCAATTAATTTTTAAAAGCTTCTTTCAAAAGCATATCCGTCATGGACGATGCGTACGGTAATGTACTGAAGCAGGCATAAATAAACCGCATGCAGTTTTATGATCGAAGCCGCCTCTTATCAATCACTTCCATAGTTTATACAGAGCATGCGCAAAATGTAATGTGAAATAAATTATTATTTATTATTAATTGATTATATACATATATGGTTATCTCCTTATCGATTCAAGTACAAAATCTCGTAACCCAACTTGGAATAAAATTCTTTGATATTTTCATGTCAAATTGGAAGTCTTATATTCAGGATGAACTGCTCGACGTGATTATTTCCCACGAGAGACCGTAATGTTTTTTTTTTTTTTTTGATAATGCAAATGCATCGGTTTTTGAAAATAAAACAAAAACACATCGAGACTTTGTGCTAACCATTTTGATATACGTTTAAGTATGTTTTAATCTTCGCGTTCTACATATCAATTTTTTATTTTCTATTCCATTTAAAATGATTTGAATTTCGATCCTGTTTGGTAACGTTCAAGGAGCCTCGCAAAACGAAAAATCTTCGGTGACAAGACGAAAATTACTTCCTCCGCCACACTAAACTCTGTGGGCCGAATCTGTTACAAACAATTTGGTCGTACCAAGTACTTTTATGGTATTTTTCCCAGACATAAATTTTTTTGCTCTTGGTATCGCTGAGTTTGGTACATTCTGTAAACAAAAATAGGTTAAAAAAAAAAGTGTTTTAGCGCGCTTCTTTACAATGCTGCTGAAAACAACTTTACGGTACGGTTTCACTTAACCCCTCACTTTATTTAAACCATTCGGCCCATATTTCACGTTGAACTTTGAAAACTGGAGTGTCTGAAAATTTTTCCAGATTTTCACACCTTAATGAATGAATTTTCGTTCGGAAAAACTTTTTCCAATCAGCGTAGAATTGGACAAAAAATCGGTCATACTAATCTACGGCCGTGTCGTTGCGTGATGCAACGAACTAGCAGGATTTGGAATGTTTTTTGTTAACTTTAAACAATTCAGAGCTACAATACCCATTTCGGGTTATAATGCCAACATGAAAGGATTGATAGGGTTTCAACAGACCAGCGACCCACCACTCACTGATTCGCTCCCCTAATGCTCAAATTGCATATACATACATATATACATACATACATACATACATTGAATAATATGCATCGATTTTATGATCAAAATTTATTTAGTCGCGTCAGTTTTGTCCTAAAGCTATTTGTATATGTATGTTACTCTGCTACATAAGGGATTTGGGCGTGTTTATTTCCCAAGGTTAAGTGTCTTACAATATGACTGCTAATTTTATGGTCTGGAGACTCTTTAAATATGAGATATACGGCAGATATCGATTTTAGGAACATTATAATAAGTGAGTTTTAAAAATTTAAAGGAATCAAGGAACGATTACCTGCACCTGCGCCACTGGCGAACGGTTAAAGCTGAACGATTTTTCGGTTGTACCTACCGATGTGCTGAGCTGATATGCGGAATTTCATCGCAAAACTTTAAGGCGTTTGGAGGTTAAAAAATAAAAACTTTTTTTCTTGAACTTGTAACACCCTGTATCTCGAAACTAAAGGACAATTAGACATTTGTTCACATATACTTTATTTCTTATTCCGGTCCCGGCGATCCACGGTAGCAGTTGGCAGGCTACCAATGCGGAGTGAGTAAAATTCTGTGATTAATCCACTTCAGACAATTAATCATGCAACTCGCCAGTACGTGCATAAGTGGTAATCGATGTTCCCCACCTATGACGGCCACTAACAGTGATTTGTAATTTATAAATCAACCTCCTTAATTAACATACACGTATGCCCTAATACATATGTATCTCTATTAATATTTTTACAGATGAAAACGGCGGGGAGTCATTGTTATTCCCGATACCCAACACACATTTATAACTGAAAGGACGATCAATACTGAATTAAAGGGAGTTTTAGGTCCGGTGCGTTTAACGGGAATGCAGGAAAATTTGGGCGAAGTAGCCCCTAAAGCACTCCAAAAATGTAATCAGATTGCAGGGGGTTAAAAGTATGTGAAATTACCACACTAGTGCCGAAAATTAAATATGCATTTGGTGTTTATATCAACGTGCTTCCAGTCCAATTGAAATTAAAAAGTGGGAAATTATATTCGCGCTGCAGAGCATATCGAAATGTTTCATTATAGCACGTTAGCGACAATTTAAGAAGAAATATCACAATACTAGTCCAAACACGTGGTGTATAAATAAATAGAAAATTGACGTTCTTGCCGAAGCAACTGACGTCACGATACGATTCCTGGCATCGAAAAAAAGATATTATAACGCGGTTGCCAAAAGTCAAAAATCGACAATTTGAAGAAAAAAATCATTAAAAATTGGCAGTGTGATGCGTTCGCCTGAAAGTTCAATATTGTGGAAGTGTAGTAGAGCTGTCCAAGACTGAAAATGTGGAAAAAGGAATTGACGGAATGAGTATTTTAATAAAGTCCGCAAGAAAGTGTGTGTGTAACGAACATTTTAATGCAAATTAATGTTTATCGTTTTATATATTGCTTTCGCTAAGAAAAGAAACCTTCACACTTAAGACGCGATTGCGCAGGGACGGTACCTGTCATGCTTAGATGTTAAATTTCGAGGGTTAACCGTGACGGTCGGCGCGTATGGAAACCGGCGGAAAATGTATGTGGAAGCATCAGAAGACCCGCATCTATTAAAACTGACATATTACTGTTCGTTCCACATATCGCCATATGGATGGCACAATGCAATGACAAACGTTATTAACTCATCTGTGCGAGCTGGCCGCGTCGTTTAGTTCGTTTCCCTAAAGGAACAATTTAATTACTATCGCTTGAGAGATACGAACCTCCCAGCCTCAACCGCTTTCGCTTTTTAAATCGTTCCCGTATCATTATACATAAGCACAATCATCATCTACCATAAACGTACCGACGGTAGTCCAGGCTCGTCAGTACCCATTTTCTGCAGAACGGCATCGAGTGAGGTCGTTGGTGTGTCCGTTCGCGAGCGTACCACCCGATGCATGGTTCCTTTTCCCTTTAACGCATTGTTCGGCATGTGGAGTAAATCCGTATCGTGAAGCGAGAATGCGTTATGTTAGGAGAAACTCCGTGAAAACTCCCCGGAACGTCTGTCATTACGACCTTATAGGGCGTTAGACTCAGAAAGTTTCCCAGTGCGTCGTCGAATCAAACGAGGCTCCGCCACATATGGACTGTTAAATTCCAATCTTGGGGGTCAAATTTCGCATTTATTAGATGACGAGGCAATTTCGAAGATGTATCACCTCCCGTTATATCGGAAAATCATGCTTAAATCCATCACTTTCGAATTTGCTGCCCACTTGCGGGTCTGCTATTTATCGATCACTTTTTCGTCTTCTAGGGGGGGTTGAATCGCAAATCCCTTTGATTCGGGAGGACATTTGCATGTCTGCGATGAAATCTTCTTTGTTAAATATCCAGCGGATATTGTTGAAGTCTGGTGGCACTAGCCTGGGAACGAAAAAGAACCTCCTTTGTCTGAGAAATTAAACATCATTATAAAGGTCGGTAAATAACCTCGTAATTGCTGCGCCAGGAAAATGATTGCAAAATTTCTTTCAAACATCACAAACATGCACATTAAACGTAAAGAAAATAAAGGAGCGGGCGATTATGATAATAATAATGATAATAATAACAATTTTGAATTATAATTGATCAAGTAATAGGGTTATTGTTTCAGCTAAGGCGTATTTGTTGTGTCCGAGCTTTTTGGGCGGTTTCGCATCTACGGTCAAACCAGAATTCTTGTGCGGCCCTGCTAATTGCCAAAATTAAGTTTAATTTAAGCTTTATTGGGCGCCCGCAACGATTATCGTTCGGGCGTTGCCCTAATGGAAAAACTTTTTTGTTTGCCTCAATTCCAGACATTTTTGTTAAAATAATCGGTCTAAATCACGAGGTGGCAGCGCACTTTAGGCCCTTGCGGACGTAACAATGAAAAGCCATGAAACCGTAACGTTAGTCTCTACTTCGGTATAAACCCGTTTTTGTGGACAAATCGACGAGTTTCAACTCGCGAAAATGGCGTTAATGTGTGGTTCCAGGGTCATCTCCATGGGCCGGAAGACGTCTGTTTTGTTAAAATGTTCCATTTTAAACATCATCAAGAGATGCGACTAGTGGAATTTTTTTATCGCGATTTTCATTCCATTTCATCCATTTATTTTTTTTATTTTTTTAGCAACACGAACTGCCTCGATCTCTTTTTCGATTTTGAGGTAAACCGGAAAAATCACTTTTTCTCGTTTTGATTTTTTTCCCTCGTTCCAATTTTTCAAATAGCGTAAACATCCCCGATTTTTTTTTCGGATACGCGTGCGGAAAGCAAACTGAAGGTTGAAAGCCCGTTAAAACATTGTTTCATTCGTGATTGAAAATTGAGGGATCACCGCGCGAATGAATTTGACGCGAGCTTAGTTGCAACGTGGATCTATTGTTAAACAATATATTTATAACAAATCTGACGAATCAACTGAGTCCGAGAGGAAACCCTCGCCGAGTGGACGGGAGCGTCCATAAGGAACAAAGTTGCTTTCCCAAATTAGTGATAAATCGAACGCGGAACACTTAAGAAATCTGCCTAAAATTGAGGCAACGCCCTATATGTTTTCAAAAAGAAAACGAAGTCCCTGCTGAAAAGTAAAAAAATTCAGGCGCAGTAGCGATCTTCCTCAGCTAAGCCTGAGCGGGAGGACGTGAAGACACGTCAAAAACTTGAAAAATCCTACTAAACATCGAGTCGCAGCACAGTACGCGCTGTTGCTGAGGGCACCTCTCCATCTCCATGGGCCTGGAGGGATTTTCGAGATCTTGCGCATTGGCCAAAAGACTTTTGGGAACGAGTCCAGTTGTCGACAGAATAACTGTGACTATGCGCACACTCCTCGTTCACCATTGTTCCCTGCTCTATTCTTGTAAATCTCTGCAATTATAAATTTTCCCATTATGCTTTGTCATCAGATTATCGTTGTTTGGGAAGGCTGCGTCAATCAGAGCTGCACGTCTAGGTATCTCACTCCCAAGTATTATGTCTGGTCTATTGTGAGCCACCGTGTGGTCTGTCTGAATTGTACGGTCCTGGCATAGTTTATGGTTGTCTCCGTCCGGAATAGGCTTCGGTGTGTACCTACAAGGGGTGACTTTGCCCGCTTTGAGGATCCCCAGCTTATCAGCCGATTCCCGACACAATATCTTCGTTACGTAGTCGTGCCTCTGTGCTCCTTCCCCGCCAACGCTTGACACCCTACGGCGATGTGCTGAATAGTTTCAGACGCATCTGCATTCATCGTCAGTCACCGCGACATTGCGAATGACGTGTCTCGGTGACAGTTTCGGGTTGACAAAACGTGGGCTTGCATGGCCGTCAGGTGTCGCTCGGTGACAGGGAAGAGTTGTCTCAAGGTCAGGCAGTAGGTGTCTGCTCGTTTCTGACTAACCTCATTTGGATGTCTTCCACGCAAGAGCTTACCATTCCAAATCTAAACCTTCTCGGTGCTGTCGGGATATCTGGACCGAGTGTTAGATTATCATTGTTATTGTTATTATTATTGTTATTATTATTATTATTATTATTATTATTGTTATTATTATTATTATTATTGTTATTATTATTATTATTATTGTTATTATTATTATTATTATTATTATTATTGTTATTATTATTATTATTATTGTTATTATTATTATTATTATTATTATTATTATTATTGTTATTATTATTATCATCACTAACAATAAAATTAAAGGATTCAGCTTGAATTTATATCAAAACTTGAAAATCCAACTGGAATTCAAGCTAACACGTTCCACTTTTTGATTATCGAAATTGAAATTTAATTATGTTGCCTTTAGCCCGAACGTTCCTGAATCTGTTCAATTTTTTCGCTGTTCCCCCAAGTTTGAATTAGAACGAAAAACGTAAAAGAATACATTAATGAAGTTTACAAACACACTACCATACTGGTCAGACGTTTCCGTACTATTTTTAACCCATTAAATTCACCATTAATCCCTCTCATAGAGTTTCTCCCATCTCTCTCTCTCTCTTTTACCCATAGAGTAAAAACTTCAGGACCTCAAAGCCAAACATAAATCTATCATCGAACCCAAATTAAAACACCCCAAGGCTCATAATTCATATTGGCTTATAATTTCCAGGGCCAAGCCGTGGTCCAATTAGCCAAGACCGTGCCAGACGTTACCATCTTTGGGGTTTGCTCCAAGGGAAAACACGAGGCTTTGAAGGAGGCAAACGCCCCTATTGATCATCTACTTGAAAGGGGGTCTGATTACGTCAACGAAGTTAGAAAGGTAAATAATTAGCAATTCCAGCCTGTTGCGATGCAAAATTGCTCCTTCGCAAAATTGCAGTTTTGATGGCGCCGTTGAAAGAATGATGTTCTATGTATGTTTACGTTCCTGTAGGGAGCTAATAGAGTTTCGTAACATTGTTTAGATATTTCCCGATGGAGTGGACATAGTTTTAGATTGCCTGTGCGGCGAGGAATCTAATAAGGGCTATGGTTTACTTAAACCCATGGGAAGATACATCCTTTACGGAACGTCCAACATCGTGACGGGGGAGACCAAAGGATTTTTCAGTGCCGCCAGATGTGTATGTACAAAATTGAAACTATAAACCTTAAAATTTACACGTTTTTTCTCACCGAAAACAATCGTTGTTGTAGTGGTGGCAAGTGGACAAAGTTTCTCCACTGAAACTTTTCGAGGAAAACAAGAACTTGGCCGGTTTCAATCTGCGCCATTTAATGTACCAGCAAAACGGTGCCACGCACGTTAAGGAAACCGTGAGCAAGGTGTTTAAGCTGTTCCAAGATGGTAAAATCAAGCCGCTACTGGATTCCTCTTGGGCGTTGGAAGACGTAGGTTTATTCGACATTGAAATGTTGTTTCTACGGTTGAAACGAGCAAGTCTAAAATTGACATTCTTGTTGATTTCCGAAAGTTCGAGGGCCTGGATGCAATTTTCACAGATTAGATTTACTCATTTCTTTTTTTTTTTAATACTTAAACCGTATATTATTTACGTTTCGTACAAGTATGAGAAGACCAACCGTGCCTTAAAGCTACCTTGAGATTTTGAACGATAACAGAGTTTAAACAAATTCCATAAATATCGAACATTTTAGTTGCGCCCGTAGAGACAACGAATTTGCTATAAAGCTTCGATGTTGTTGCGAATCAACCTCATATACATATGTGTATACAAGGTATTTCATAAACATACCGGCAAACTCTCAGGGGATGTAGAGCTCATGAAAACGGATATTTAGGTCGAATAGAGTTAGGTCCGAAATCGCTTCGTTTCCAAGATACAGAGTGTTTATTTCCTTATTAAAATTTTTGTTTAATATTTCAAAAGCGGTTTGGCATGAATACGCATCGGCGAAAATGGTCGACATTTTGAAAATTCGTCATAGTATAGTTAGAGTTTGTTTTCTATTTATTTTATATTGATTTATCTGTACTTTCACAATGCACTAGATTATAGTATTTTACGTTTTGTTATCATGTGACTTTCATCATGTTTTTTCTATTCAAAATCGTTAGTTTGCGGGCATATTTTGTTTGAGAAAAAAACGTTCGTCTCTATGTTCTCTCCCTCTACTAACAGAAAACTAAATTAATTTCTCCCAAAAAACTGTAAAAAAATCGCACTTGGAAAGTTATATCGGTTTTTGGGAGGCAAAAAAATTATTTTTTTTTATCTTGAAAACGGCTACTTTGGCGACAAAACGCTAAGAGACCTTTTTTTATGAACAATTGTTGAAATAAAAAAATATACATTCCCCTTAAAGAAGCGAGCAGCATGCTATTTTTTCCCATTAAAAACATCCCATTGATTGGCCGCACGGACGCCACTGATGTGGGTACAAATACTCTGTGTACTCCAGGACGTGAATATTTACCCCGCCACAGCGTGTTCCTAATTTCATGTCCTTATCCAAACCGTTTTTGAAATATTTAACACATATTCAAAAAAATTATAAATTAAACACTGTGTATCTCGGAAACGAAGCGATTTCGGACCTAACTCTATTCGACCTAAATATCCGTTTTCATGAGCCTTATGTCCTCCAAACGTTCGTCGGTACGTTTACGAAACACTCTGCATAAACAATTAAACAATTTATGTCGTCGGAAAGAGGCTAATGGCCGAACTGGTCACTCTGTCCATAATACAAGTTCTTAATTTTGTGTAACTAAACGTCATTATAAACCAACCTTGCAACCCACACCTGGAAGTGTTCCAACGGGATGGTCTATGGAAAGATGAAACGGGATTGTCTTGTCTATCTTTTAAGCAAAGCGCCTTCAGTATAGACGGGCCGTCGGGATCGTTGGTTCATTTCTGCAGTTGTAGTAAGATTTCGGACATTTTTGTCAGGTGTGTGTTGATATGGCAATGTAGATTGTGTAACGGAATTCCAGGACGTCTTACTTTTCTCATTCGTGTTAGTGCAATCTATTCTGCGGTTTGCATACACCGTTTAGTTTTTTTCTGTCGCATTTGCCCTCAATACGTGTCCCCAGTTTGACAGTGGTCTGTAAATGGATTTGTATATTTTTGTAGCAATTTTAGTGCGGACTCTTCTGTCCTTGTGCAATGCCCCGAAATATTTTGTCCTTTTTGCGATTTCCAATCTGACGTTTCGTACATGTTTAGTAAATTTCAATTTTTTCGTCGATTGCTATTTCCAGCCACTTCACGTCGCTCTTTGATTCCTTTGTGGGTCCGTCTGGTTGGCCCGTTTAGTGGTTTGAGCGTAGGAATTCACTTTTGGTGGCATTTGGTGTGAGTCTCCATTTATAGAACCATGTCATTGTTTCGTCCGTTAACGTCTGAAGTCTTCTCACGGTTTCGTACGTACTTTTGTTATGTCCCAGAAGAGAAGTGTCGAAAGTGTGCGGTAATACGTATGACGTTCTGTTCGTATGCTTTTTAACCTATAGCCGTAATTGTAAATGTCGTGGCGGTATATATTAAAGAGAAAGTGTTATCAACTTGTGCTTCAAGTTGGCGGTTTTCAAGAAGATTTTTAATTAAGTAGAGTAAGTAATTTGGTATTTCGAATTCACGCAATTTGTGCAGCAGACCTCTGTGTCAAACACTACTAAAAGATTCGTTAAACTGTTGTTCTGTTTGTATTTTGTACGTCAAGGCGAAAAGTGGGTGTATAATGGAGCGTTTCAGTTTAAAGCCAAATCGATAGCTCGGTATATGCTCCCAGGTTAGTTGTTGAAGTCTCTTTCATAATGCAGTCAAAAATTTGACTGCATTATGAAAGACTGATTTGACTGAGTCTGTAGTTTTTTTCGTGTGTATTGTCCAGTCCATTTTCGGCGATAGGTATTACCTCAGTCTTTCAGGAATATGGGATGCTTCTGCTTACGATACAGTTCATTTGACGTAATATGAGCTTGTAGACTTTTAGACTCTTGCAACTTTGCTTTTTATTTTGTCTTTTCTGTATCTTTGGTATGTCCAAGGGCTTCGTCGTATTCTGTCTCTGTGACTAGCTTACATCTGTTGTCTGAATAAATTTCATTAATAGTTCGAGTTTATTTTGAGTACGATTTAGATTTGTTCCCTGACAATAAATCTCAATTAGACAACGTTTCTTTTTCGATTTTTTTGCAACAAAATCGATGGGGATGAGCGCATTTGATGGGTGTGCAACACATTGTAGTATTTAAACATTTTTGTTCGATTCCGCAACGGCTGTTCGGTCCTTCGAACTGTAATTTGTAATAATTCTCAGCCGATTCGGGGTTTTTTTTCTTGAAAATTCCCTTAGTCGGTCGTGATTTGTTAAAACGAAATCCGCAAGGGTAAACGATGTTGATAAGAAGCACCAATGTGTGCTTATTCAAAAATTTGATCAGATTTTTCTGTCGTAGAAACTCTACAGTCATTTGCAGGGAGTTCAGCAACGAGTCTGTTGCTGAAAGTTTAATTAAATTCTCTTAGATTTTTTTGGCAATAAAAACCATGAACGTGAGGCTTTCGATGAAAGGCAATTAATTTTTTATTGTAAAATTTGATCCCTTTCGGTAGTTGTCAGTAATTCATGAGAGGATTCGGTATGTAGTCAGGGAGCTTTGAGGCAAGACCTACCAAAGTATCCGAAGCAACGAGGCCAACGCAAATTGTTGCATTTACAGAAAATAATTGCATGCAACTTGCACTAAATAACAATTTTACTCGTGTGATTTACCGTACCGATGTGCGAGTCGTGCATAAACATCATATTCGTAGAAAATGATCAGCATTACATGCTCATTTACAGCACATTGTCGTGATTGAATGGAAGGGGGGAGAAATATTTTATATTTTTAATTTTTAGTGTTTACGCAGAAGTAAGTACCACGAATATGAAGTATGTAATAGTTACAAAATGTAATTGTATTTTATTACGTACTCATATTCATTTTACCAATATCTGAGTAAACGCTAAAAATTGCAAACTTATATTATTTGGATTTAAGGGTTGGATCCGATCATAAATTTATTCGTAGAAATTAAACCAGTCCGTAGTTTTTATAGAGTTTTTTTGTAAAAATTTTCTTAATTGTCTTACGATGGTCTGCAAGAAAATCCATGAGCGCAAGGAACATTTCATGAGAAGTGAGATATTTCAGTGTTTAAACATTTTACATGACTCCGTGGCTTTCAATCATTCATAGAATTTTAGACCACAACTTTAGTCAGTTTTATATAATTTAAAATTCGTCGACCCTCTGGTTCTTAATTATTCGTAGGAGTTGAACTGCGGTCTGCAGCTTTCAAGAATTCATCTGCGGGTCGTTTAGTAAAACATTTTCAAAGACTAATTTTCCTTGCAAAGCCCACGGACGTACTTTTGCGTGTTGTCTAGGTCGTGGAAGCTATGCAAAAGATGCACGACCGCAAGAACGTCGGCAAGATGATTTTGGACCCCAGTCTAGAGCCGAAACCCAAGCCGGCCACCCCCGCCAAGAGCAAGGACAAGAAGAAGCAGTCCTCCGAGGAGAAGAAGGACGGCGAAGAAAAGAAGGAGGAAAAGAAGGAAAAGGCCGATGATAAGAAGGAGAAAGAGGAGAAGAAAGAGGAAACGATCACAAACGGTACTGGCGAGCCTGCCGAGGAGGCCGAGAAAAAGTAAGCTATCGTTATTTTATCGATTATCTGTTGACAATGGATGATATTTAAGATTACCATGATAATCAATTATTGCGCATTAACCAAGATTGTTAAGTACATAGTCAAAATCAATTTACCAAAACTTACTGTCTATCCATTCCTTCGTGTAAAATCCATCTCTAGTTGTAGTATTATTGTTTTTATTATTATTATTGTCGCATTTCTGTAGGTATTTTTAACGAGGTTTCACTCCAGCACTAAACACAGTAACACCCGTTCTTTGCTCATAAACGGAGTTCTGAAGCATTTAAAAAAAAAACTCTTTATGTTAGGTGCGTTAAGATCTCGAAGTTGTTAATAACTGACCGTACTGTGTTATAATCAAAAATAAACGAAAAGTCTGTGAACTAACGACCAAAACGGTAGAATAAATAAAGTGAAACGTCTCAATTTATTTTTTTAATGATGTAATTTTACGCGCCCGCTCAAGACGCGCTTCCCTGTGATGGAACGCCCCTCTTGAGCCCGCGTTTTTAAGTTAGATGTACGTACGTATTAGTCGGTATTATTTTTGGATGCTCCATCCCATTTCTCAGTAGACGTTTAATTGTGTTAATAGTTAGATCTGATGATTTTTTTTTTAATCGAGTTATAGGGCGATTTTAAGGTTTCAATGTCTACCACTTAAAGTGAGGAGTTTATGTTTATGGGAGTAGCTTGTTCTTCCCAAAAATGTATCGTGTCCTCAGTACTATTATAAATTTTATTCCTAGTAAGGTGTTTCTTCTTAATCTATCAAGACCAGCGAAATCAGGCCAATCAATAGCTAGGATTTTTGATACACTTACACGGTAGCGAATTTCCATATCACTATCATATTTTTGCTAAAAATCGCCATTTTATGGAGCCATATCACTTTTTCATGAACATTTTTTTACTACAACTTTTTAATCGAATTTACATAACTATTATAATTAGTTTGTAGAGATAATTTTAAACGCTAAACCTTCTTGAACCCTCCTCCGCTTTTTGTACTCCTCCCGCTCACGTATTCTGTGTAAGTATTTAATCTTTGTGCGAACAAAAATCTTATATTTTCGTATCGGTGCGCGTCGAGGTGAACATATTTTACTGTATTTGTATTAAGTAAGGGAGCCGCTATCGATGTTCTGTTTGAAAATTTTAGATTATCCAATTACGCTAAAGTATGTTAATATTGCTTGAAATTATATGTAAATGTAAGACTGATGTGTTAAGCTACTGCTTATTATTGTTTTGGATGCCTGTATAATAAAATTGTATGATTATAAAACCTGAGTGTTCTGTTTTTTTTTTTTAAGTATATAAACGATATATAATACACGATAACAATATATAAAACGATATAACAAATACATAAACCTTGACAGAAACACTTAAGCTTTCTGCCAAGGTTTATACAGGGAGTCCCACAAGTGTTTCATTATATTTCAGTGGGTAATAGTACATTGAAAAATAATATGACTCCCTACATAAACCATATTCCAATAATGCTTCATTAAGAAGATACAGGGTGTTAAACTTAAAACACACCTGGAATATTTCAACGTATCAGAGTATCAATGAACAGGCGAGCTCAATTATGTATTGAACAAAATGGCCACCAATTTGAACAATTTCTATAATGTTATAGCAAATAAATAATATTTAAAACAAACTTAATATTATTAAAACCATTTAGAGAATATCGTGCATATGGACGGTATTCAATTTTTTACTGGCAAACGATACGTCGGACGAAAAAGAGTCAAGTGAGCATTTTCCTTCTAAATGAAATTAAACTTCTAAAAATAATTTTTATTTTGATAAAAAGCAGTGGCGCACCATGTTTTTCTTTAAAAATGTGCTGAGAGGTGTCCGTACGCACGTCACTGGTGAAACGAAAAATAGCCCTTTTGCATAAATAAATGCGTCTACATTAACTCTCAAAACATGCCAAATTTCACTTACATGTCTCAAACGGTTTTGAATATATCAATAAAAGTTAGATTTTTTAAGTAAAGTTTAACACCCTGTATCTTCTTAATGAAGCATTATCGGAATATGGTTTATGTAGGGAGTCATATTATTTGTCAATGTACTATTACCCACTGAAATATAATGAAACACTTGTGGGACACCCTGTATAATACACGATAACAATATATAAAACAATATAACAAATGCATAAACATTGGCAGAAACACTTAAGGTTTCTGCCAAGGTTTATATATTTGTCGTTCGCAACTCATCGCATAGCACTTTCGCATGACTGCCTTAACAATAACTGTGCTGCGTGACATAGAAAAAAGAACACCCCGTAAAAATAGTTATATTTAAGTAATTTCCGGTATCCAAGTTTCCCACGCCAAAACAAATACTTCGTTAAAAAATTGAACAAATTTAACCGTTAAGAATCAAGAAAAAATTAATAATTTGTCGGTCCTATACGTTCCTAATCACATCCAGGCACGGATTTAATGAGGTGATTGATACCCACTGAAGGGGTTTCATTCCAGGTAAACTGGACAGTATGATAGTGCTGCCTGGGTTTGTGGGAGATGGGGCAAAAATACCTACAATGTTCCCCACATGTACAATGGTTGAGAGGACTGGAGATAGAGGATGGCCAAGGTAGCAAATTGACCGCATTTTCTTGAAAGAAATCCATAGTCTCTCTGGCCACATCTGGTCGTGTATTGCCTTGCTGGAAAGCTGAATTAACAAGAGTTTCCAGATAAAGCATGAGATGAGGTCTCAGGACTTCTTGGATGTATCGTTGGATTCTCATACTGCCTCTAACGAAACATAAAGGTGACCTGCTACCATATCCACCCCTAACCATTACCCCGACAGTCTGATGGACATTCCTCTGTATTATAAAGTGAGAATCCCGTCTTCTTCTTACTCTCGCTCGGCCTCCATGCGTATCCAAACAGAATCTGGATCGTCACTAAACACGACATTATCCCATGTCAGATTCCAATGCATCCGTTCTCTACACTACTGCAGTTGATTTTGACGATTTGAGGTGAGGGGTAACACAAGATCGGAACGGTAGTAAACCAGTTCAAAACTTATCCGACGATAAATGGTTCGGATCCCAACGGGCCTTCCATTCTCAGCAAAGCACTGATCCGCCAGCGTCCTCGACGAGATGAACCTCTCTCTTACAAACATGCGCACCAGAAATTATTTAAATTAAACCATTTCATGGGGTGTTTTCTTTTTTATGTCACTCAGTATATTTATGCGCGTACGTTACATCATGGAAAAGCAGTGTTTTGCAAGACGAATCGAGTAGATTATCCATGATAAAGAATGCGCAAATGCTTATCTAGCTAGTTGATGCCTAACATTTGAAGAGAATCACACTTTGGTCACATGAAGTATAATATTTTGTTATGATCCCCTTTATTATACAGGGTGTTTAAAAAGAGACACGCCAATATTTAAAGAAGTGATTTCTAAGGTCATCTAATGAAAAAAAGGTCTTACAAACATAGGTCTGCGAATGTATTATTTCCAAGATACAGGGTGTTCCATCGAACTTTCTGCCACAGTAATTTGGATAATTACAAAAACGTGGTAGAACGCGAAGACACGTGGATTTAGGTTTTGCGACGATACGTGATGGCGTGGATTTCAAATTTATTGAAACCACCCCTTGCGTGGGGGTACAGTCAGCTTTGGCATTTCAAATAGGACCATGGGTCGAATAACCCTTCATTTTAAAGGTAATAAAACAGTCTTTAAAATAAGGCCCGAAGTATGTAGGAGATGCGAAGGAATATTCACAAAATCCCTTTAGAGGACTGAAATAAAAAAGCTTTTTTCATTATCATGGCAACAATGTTTTACTTTAACAAAGGAATCCACGCAATTTTTTTAAGGGATTTCGCTTAGCAGTTTCACAGTTGTTCCCTCCTTTGAGTTACATCCGGAAACTTTAAGTGAATCGTGCGTTACTATTGTATTTCTGAAAATGGTCTACTCTCCGGCAGAAAAATTGAACTGATCTCGCTGCATCTCGAAAACAATTGCGCTCGTGCAGTAGCACAAATGTTCAGTGAAAGGCCCCCCGCAAAGACTTCCCTTGTACTTCTTCGGTGCGAAAATCTCGAAATTTCATAAAACGGAGTTTGTACCCAGCAAAAAAGCGGCAATCTAAAAATCCGGCCGGAAATGAAGCCACCGAAATCGCTGTGGTCGGCCAAAGGAGAGCATATCACGTTTTGAGCAAACGCAAACTATTAGGGCTTTCACGTGCCTTTGCGACGAGCCGCTGGCATATTTCGAAATCTTAAAAGGACAACCCCTATAAGATTAAATTCGTGCATGAACTAACGAGGAGGACGACCCCCATCATCACCTTCAGTTTTGTGAAGTGTTGACTAATCGACTTGGAGCTAATCCCAATTTATTTTACCCGATTTGCTTTTAGGGCGAACGTACCTTTTCCCTGAATAGATTGGTTAATCGCCATTATTGTCGATACTGGAGGGATTCTAATCCGAAGCTTTTAAGAGGTGAACACACAGCAGTCTAAAGAGCTGAGTGTTCGGGCTGGTATTCTCGACGTTCAGGTAATCGGACCGCTTTCCTCCTGGGAAATCTCAATGAGGAGTTCTATTTGAACCCTCCGGAAGCTTACATCTTTGTCGATGATTGCGGAGGCCATCGAAAATGATGAAACCGTTTTGGAAAACGAAACGTGCTTTGCACAGAATGGGGCACCTCCGTATTTTACGGCAGCAGTGCGTCAAATTCTGTACTAAAATTCTTCGATCGCTGAATAGGTCGTCGAAGATTCATTGAGTGGCCACCCAGATCACTCGATTTAACACCTATCGACTTTTTTTGTGGGGCACTTACGGTCCAAAATTTATTTAACTCGATCGAACTCCCTGAAAGAATTAAGGAGACGGATGGTTTGCAGAGTGCCACCTAATCACCCCTGAATTTCTTGGAAGTGTTCGAAGAAATATGGAGCAACGTTTACTTTACTGGGTGAAGGTGGGGGAATTATTTTGAACATTTAATTACTTAATTTTATGTAATTGTTTGGACAGGCACTTTAGGCGTTAATTTTCTTAGAACTGTGCATTTATTGGTATTCTTCTCAATGTTTCCCTAAACTGAAAATTGCGTGGATGTGCCTTCACCACCTCTGCTCGGCAATATCTTATTACCTTATATGCCGCTACGGTAGACTTTTCACGACCCGAGACATTCTTCAAGACTAGCAAAACAATTTCTGATGAATGAAAAAATATGAGTTCTCGAATGGCGATCGCAGTCTCCCGATTTGAATCCTATAGAGAATCTGTGGGAACGTGTTAACAGACTAATTAGAACCAAGAAAATAATAAGGATGATCTTTGGACGCAATTAAAGGAAAATCATGGCAAAATATGGATATTACCACCATCAACAGACCTTTGGAGACCGTGCCAAGAAGATGCCAGGCCGTAATAGATAATAATGGTTATCCTACTGAGCACTAGGGTGTAAAAAACATAATTTAATAAAAATATAAAAACCCAATAAATAAATTTGAGTTGGTGTTTATTATATTAATGATGATATGATTTGTCTATATACTTTTGTCCTTCCAACATTGTCAATCTAACATGTATTTTTTACTTTGATGAAATAAGAAGACATTTTCTTGAATTTTTGCCTATTATTTGTCATAAAACCTTATAATTAAACTAAAATTTTAATAAAACTATCTGTACTAATACTTTTATACAAATCATGATTGTCTACATTTTGTCTACTAGTGTATGTATTAAAATAAATTTTGGTATTAATAGTTTATCTGCAAATTATGTGTAAAGTTTGGTGTCACATAAATATGACGCTGGGCTGTCAGGGAAAACGCATTTTACGAATTTCTAATAATTTTTCGGATAGTGGAAATATAAAACAAATTTTTAATTCACAGGCACTAACATGAGCTCTATTCCATTTAAAACGTTAGAGGGGGCCGTTCAGTATTTATTCTCTGAACAAACTGAAGCAGACGTTCTCCCTTCATCTCCGGATGATGACGAATTGACTGACGAGGAACATATTAGAGAGGATTTAGAAGCGTCGATGGTAAATGACGTACAATGTTCAGTTGAAATTGAGTGCTACGCTAGTGATGAACCTGATGGTGACAATTTAGCGCATTCTTCATTCGTTATATCATCTTTCTCCGATCCAAAGGGAAAAAAATAAACTAGAAACTCCGGTTATATCAAAGTGGAAAAAAGTTTTTCCGAAATACGAATTGATGATATCAAAGTATTTTTTGGATTCTTGATTCTCACAGGCCATCACACTCTCCTAAGCGAATGTGATTATTGATCAACAAGAGTTACGTGAAATATAGTATCAATCTTCACTGATCCAAATAGTTATACACTTTATTTTGATAACTTCTCACTTCTTTAGTAGCTAAAAGTTGTTTTGTAAAGTAAATGAGTTACGTTTTAAAGCGGCTGGTACCATTAGAGAAACGGAACCCAAAAGTGTGCCATAGAATCACTTAGGGACTTTCGCAAAAATGCACGAGGCACAAATGATTTTTATTTCGATCAAAACAGTGAAATTTTTAATAGGAAATTGAATTGCAATAAATGTGTATTTGTTGCAACTAATTTGGACAGTGTTGAACCCTTAGCATTTGCCGAAAGGTGAAGTATGGAAAGAAAGGACGAATTTTTATACACCAGCCAAAAGTATTTTCAGCAAAAATTGCCCGGTTGACATAAAATTCAAAGCCTATTGTGACAGCTTCTAGGCGTAAAATTTTAATAAATCATATTAGCGATTTTTTTAGAAAAAATCCGTGCACGCCACTGGATTGACCACCCCTCAAGGAGGGCTTGTACAAAATTTTAATGAAACATTTTTAGTAATAACGATTTTGTAGAAGAATTAAAAATGCGCACTATGTACTTACTTATTTTCAAAAATTTATAGTTTGTCCCAACTTAATTATAGTCTTAGGCTTATACAGATCCAATAAAACAAAAAGAAATTAAAATTACATCACAAGAAAAAATTAAATTTTTGTAACTGTTATCAACCCAACATTTTCTCCAATTCACTTATTCCTTTTCCGTAAGTTCAAAGTTACATTTCGTGTTTGCTGTGGAGTAATTTTCACACAAGTACGGATTATTCTAACTTGTAGTTCTCGTAAATTTTGGGGTCTTGACTCATACACTTTTTATTTAAATAAAACCCAGATAAACAAATTTGACGGGGTTAAGTCCGGGGATCTCGGTGGTCGCTTACAAAAATAACCGTTCCGCCCTGTACAAAAGTTTTCGAAATTTTCATTTAACCAATTTCTTATCAAACGAGCATTATGAATAGGACTACCGCCTAACCGTAATTTGAAATTAAGGCGGTATCTTAATGGCAAATCATCTAATGCGTTCCTAAACTAATTTTCAAGAAAATTGAAAAACTCAACGGCATCCAAATTACCATCAAAGAAAAAGAGACCAATTATTCTGTCGTATGGTATTCCACACCAAACGTTTTTTGAGAACATTGCCTTCTTAAATTTATGACGAATTCTGGATTTTGAGCTGAGCAGTGACGACAATTTTGACTCGAAACCACCCCATTTGTGGTGAAGGTGGCATTGTCGGTGGACAAAATCTCGTTTAAAAACTTACCATTGCTTAGGTATTCTCCTTGCAGCCAATAGCAAAATTCTAATCTTTTTTTTTATCTCCTGGTTCCAACGTATGGAAAAGTTTTGGCTTAAAAGCTTTATCTCAGATATCTTATACTTCCTCTGGGTATATTGAGGTCCAAACTGGCCATTCTAATACTATTTCGGGGATTGTCGTTGAAATATTGCAAAATTTCGTTGTTAGAGAAAGTCCACGACGTCCATTTTGCCTCGTTACTTCGACTTACCGGTCTACCTGGATGTCCGATGTCGAATTCTGCATTCTGTCGTAGCTTCTGCTGCCGAGCTCGCGCACGTTATCATCAAAAAGACGAACAATTTCTGTTTTTTCTCTTTCACTTGAATTTTCCACAATTATCACGATTAATAGTTCAATTTGTATGAAGAACGAACAAGTTCTAATGTCGATGTTGACGCTCGTTGCGCTTGTTTGACAGTTAAACACTTCACTTGTTTTCCATAGCCGACTATGAATTTTTCAAAATAAATATGTACTGAGCGTGCACTATTAATTCTTCCACAAAATCATTATTACTTAAAATTTTTCGATAAAATTCTCTATAGGCCCGTTTTGAGGGGTGGCCAATCCAGTGGAGTGCACAGATTTTTTTTAAAAAAATCGCTAATACGATTTATTAAAATTTCGCTCCTAGAAACTGTCACAGTAGGCCTTGGATTTCATGTCAATCAGGCCATTTTGGATGAGAATGCGCAGTTCATCAAGCTCCATAATTAAAAAAACATTCTGGCTAAATCGCACAATCAACAAACTTTTTACAGACTGACCCCAAAATAAATGGATCACACTGTACATGGGGGAAAAGCTATAAGCGTAAAAGACCTTAGGAAAGAGATTGCTGTTTATTACTTAAAACTCAGACATGTCCGAAGTATTATGAAAGGAATACCCAAAATTCTACCTTCAACAACAAGATCAATTGTGCCTCAAGACGTTAGATTTGGTCAGAGAAATAATTATCTCAAAAATAAACAAGCAACGTCGTTGCCAGTATCAAAATTGTTCGTAAAACATGTAATGTTGCTTTATGTAAAGCATGTTTTCCTAAATTTCGTTAAAAAAACTTTAATATATCTTTGAACTATTACTGGATGTAATGAAGAATTAGAAGTATATTGTTGGACCGAGTTTATTTTAAATAATGTACCCACATACGCCCAGAGTCCTATTTGTAGGACAGCGATTGTTGAAAAAATTATTGAAATTTTCGGATATTTTTTGATGACAGTAACTTTATAATAGTTTAAATAACCGACATCTCGATTTGTAGAAAAAAAATGGGCATTAATAGACTAAAAAAAAGTTATTTTTACACATGTACGCTCAAATTTGCGAGTATATTTTCATTTATTTCAAAAAATTCTGATAATACGTGCATTACTTGCCCGAAAACTGCCATTTAATTTAATACACGCTTTATAGTATGCATTATTGAAAATCTCATATTTCGTACTTGTTTAATCGCTTTTGGCCAATACTGTATATCTTAAAACATCACAGAAAGGTTCTAACCTTGTCAGTTTCCTGTACAGGTCAATTAATTTATTTTAATGATTCAAGTATCCTCAGTCTACAGTTTATACTTACATATTTCTTAAAATACTTATAGTAAGCACCGCTTCTTCGCCAATTGCGCAAGAAGTAATATCAACATCAACAGAAAAAAAATATATAAATAACTAATACGCTTTATTATTCAGTAATAACTAATTCGCAACAAAAAAGGTGTGTAATAGAAAAATAGGGTGGACTTAAGAATAAGGCTGAAACCGAATATTTATTCGCAGCATGCACAACGTTTCTATCCTCAAGTTAAGTCATTTTCGTTTCGTTTTAGCATTGTGCGGAAAGTGTGATAACCATTCGACGACAGCGTTGTTTCGAAATACTGTGAGAGCTATGCAAAGGTGGAAGCAACCAATAACTGGCAGGATATACGTATTTGCTTAAATTTAAAAAAAGTGTGCATTTCATAGGCTAACATAATGACACCCACAACCATATGGGACAAAATCCTTGGTTTCTTTTAGGAAAAACGTAAAGGCTTCGGATTTGTTTTTAATGTTTAGGTGAATCCATGAGCTAAAAAAATGTATGGAACCGCATCAAATAACAAATACACCACAATAAAAATTACATTAATTTATTGAATAGAGACTTAATGAGAGTGGACTTTAATCTTCCACGAAAGGTGCATTTATACGTGAGAGAACATGAGAGCTGTTTCGAACAACGTAGAGTTTAACTGAATAGAAGATTTCAAGTTATATTTTAAATTATGTTATAAACATAACTTTAGTACTAGTTCTTGCCATTAAGTAATCAGTTTTATATAAACAGTAGTATTTGATAATTTTCTGTACGGTTATGAGTGGTTCAAAAAATGCGTGATGAAGAGTGCTTTAAAATAAAGTAGTGGAAAAATGTAGAGCAAGTTTTGAAAAATTAACGTAACCAGGGTTTTAATAGTTACAAATATTTAGGTATAAGTTCAGTTTGAAGCCAGTGTGCGTCCAAATACTTCTACAAAAAAAAATTGTTTATTTTTATTTTTTTGTGGAATTTTATATCAACTGTAGTATTTTTTGGTGAAAAAAAGTAGATCAACTTATCAAATTATAGCAAAAATTTACCTTAAAATTTATTTAATTCGCGATATATCTTTGGTCAAAATGCCTCGAGGCAACATTTATCAGTGGAAATAAGAGACCGTGTTGTCAATTTGTACAAAAGTGGACATTTACTTTAACATTTAATTTAAACAAATCCATTGTCTGTCGAATTAACCGACAATATCGAGTGTCCGGGAAAACTGATTTAAAGAGGGAGTGTGGCAAACCTAGGAAAACGAATCGTTATCAAGATAAACAAGGTTTAAAAATTGCGAAGAATGAACCATTTCTAGGATCGAACAAAATTAAGAGCCCTATCTCTGATGAGCTCGATGTTGAAGTAACACCTAGAACAGTAAGAAACAGATTACTTAAAGGCAAATCATATGGAAGAAGACCAGCCAAAACACCTTTTTTATTCGAAAGAAGTAGACGCGCTCTACTTAATTTTAAGCGACATTTTCATTGGATAGAGCAGGACTGAAAGAAAGTGATCTGGAGCGACGAATCAAATTTTTTGCTTATTTAATAGTGACGGTATTACTTACCTGAAGCGTCCTAAGCGTGAAAGACTCAATCCAAAATACACCTGCTCTACAACGAAGCACGGCGTTGGGTCGATAATGGTATGGGGTGTTTTTCCGGATATGATTTTGGCCCCCATTGCAACATAGATGGTTGTATGAATAGATTTTTATATACGGAAATCTTAGAGAATCAAATGGTGCCATATGCGAAAGATGTTGTGCCCTTAAGATGCATTTTCCTACAGGGTAACGATGTAAACGTCCAAACATGTGAAAAAATGGTGCAGGAGAGAAGGAATACGCGTTTCAGAATAGCCTTCGCAATCCCCCGATCTAATTTCATTAAGAACCTCTGGGAAATCTTAGATCGGAAAATCAGAAATATGGCCTTTAGGAATCAAGACGAACTGTTCACTGTTAAAAAAAAACGCATGGATAAGCCCGGATCCAGTCATCCTGACCAAATTATAAAGTCTATGAAGAAAAGATGCGATGCTGTAATTAATAATAGATATTTTTTCAAATATATATATATTTTTTAATTTCAATTGTTGTTTTTGATAAATTTTAAAGTAAATATTTGCTATAATTTGGCAAGTTGCTTTACTTTTTTCCACAAAAAAATAAAAATAAATATTTTTTTGTAGTAAAAGTATTTACACATACACTGGCTTCGTATTCAACCTATATTCAAATATTTATAACTATTAAATCTACTAATTATATTAAATTTTCAAAAGTTGCTCTACGTTTTTCCTCTACTGTATATTGGATCTACTGCATGCATATCAAAATTAAGTATGTACTGGACAGTAAGCATTACTTGCTCAAATGTGTCGGTATGGGGCAACAAAAATTATATTCAAATCGTTAATTCATCAAAAAATTGACTTCTTTTGAGGTCTTCTACATGCACTGTTATACATACATTTGTATTTTTCTTTTGTAATTCCTTTTCGAACACTATAAGCACATAGTAATAACTGAATTTTTGGAAATCGCGTGTTAATTATGATTTTGAGGCGTTTAAGCAAACTTTCCAATTAAGTTAAATAATGTATAAATTGAAAAAAAAACCGTACTAATTATTAGCGTGGACAATTTTTTCACAATATGGTAAAGTAACTTTTTCCACCGTGAATTGAACCAGATCTTTAAATTTCATCAGATTTGCTATGTTTTTGACTATTTTCATTCCATTCAGAACATACAAACCTCATTTATCACTCTTTCTGAACGAAAATGTAAAACATCGACGGGTAATTTCATTTTCATAATTCATTTAAAATTCACCTAAATTGACCTGCAGTTAAAGGTCAAACATACAGTGACGTCAAATATTTTTTCTTGGCGGGACATGTTACAGTCCTACCAAATAAGAATGCGTTCTGACCATGGCCTAACCACCCTGCAAACTTGACTTGTGGTCGGCCGAGAGTTTAGTCGGTTAATTAACTGACATAAAGAAGTACGTGTTGGCACATTGACCGATTCTAAATCGGTCGATAAATGCAAACACATGATGGTGTATCCCGATTCAACTAAACTATCGGTCGAATATTTAGCTTGTAAGGGCCCTTAATCATATAATATATATGCCTGTTTTCACCGTCTGTATGTTACAGGAGCTCCAAATGTTTAATCGTAAAGATACAAAATTAATTCAGATTCTAACGGCAAATATCAAATTTTGACATTTATCAGCGACTCAGAGTTACAGGGTGTTTATTAAAAACGTATATTTTTTTTAATGAAGCTGTACATTTTTTCACATTTTCAATATTTACCTTCTATTAAAACATCCTCAGAGCAGATTTTTATATAGATTTCAAAATACATTTAGAAGTATGGAGGAGAATTATGACTTTTAAATAAGGTCCTCTATAGATTATTGGTAAAGTTTCAAATTTTGCACGTATAAATAATGCAAAAACTATGCTATATTTCTGGATGTCATTTTGTTGGTCTGTAAATTGTACAATTTCTTTGCAGTTTAAACAAATCTGTACCTATTACTAAATTCCCCATACTGGCCCTCATACAGCAGACAGGTTCTGATCAACTTTATAGATATTCTTCTATACTCTTATTCGTCCTCATAGAAAATACCCTTGACCTAACTAATTACTTACTTATCTCCTACATTTGCACGTAACATGTTTCTCCATGTTGGAGACAACAGTCTCGATCTCCCTTTCAACCTCCTTAATCCTAATTTTTAAGTATACATTCTTCATCACTTCCTCTTGAATCAGCTTCCTGATTTTACTTTGGTACGCCGGATCCGCCATATTGGCCATCATTTGCAAGTATTGCATCTTAAAGTTATCCATCAGCCTCTTCAGACTCCCCGGCATAGAACTATGACTCGTAGGAGAGGAACTCGAAGACCCTGACCTTTTCCTTGAATACGTTTGACGGTTTGCTTCTGATGTCCAGTTGTTGGAATTCAACTTTAGGCTCCTCGATCTGCTGTTGGGAGGTTCTTTCCTCTTGCGTCCTCTTCGCTTCTTTGATACTGTAGGGGGAACTAAGTTTTCTATTTTATCATTCAAAACTAATTTGCTTGGTTTGATTATGTTGCTATTAGGCGTTTTTAAGGAGCTTCCATTCAGCTTCGGAGTTAAATTGGATGATTTTTTTATTTCCGGGCCAGCAGTCAAGGCCTGACTTAAAATAGGCCCAACCGCAGGTGTGCTCTCATGCTCATTGGCGATGCGAAATTTATTCCGTCCTCTTTTTTTAGGCGGCGGAGTAATCCCCAAGTAAGTTTCACTACTAGCCCGACTGTCAGTGGTACCGAAAGAATCAGATGACCTCTCAGGATCTTCCCCGTTGAAACTATACAACGTGCCGTTTTTCTTAGCATTAAAGTAGTTTTCCAATTTGGTTCGATCGATTTCCTGCAGGTAATAAGTTACTGGTTTATCAGTCCATGATACCGAACTCGTACTTGGAGTGATCTCGGTGATGTTCATTATGGTTCCAATATCGCTTAAATTACGGTCGGTAATTCGGAAATTTAGGGGACAGAAGCTTTTGGACGAAACGATTTTGGTGCCGTGTTTCAGTTCTGCGAATCGTTGCTTCAGTTTATGGTCTACGGATGGACCGAACGCGAAATTGTTCACGAATAACACAGTGGCTTCGGCAAATTTTTCTCGGTAGATGTCATCGAAAAAGTCGCCTTTGAGAAGCTCGAACCGCCCGCATCTCTTACCGTACCACTGCAACCAGAACCTAAATTTGCTCTCCATTGCTTTGGCGTAATTTGCGGGGACGTCGGCCCGTTCGACACCTATACAAGATTTACATAAAGCAGTTGCTGCAACCTGAAAAAAAAGTTGTTATGTGCCAAGTGAATTAGCTACTTGTTTCCAGTATATTTATAAATCAAACATTTTATTGAATGCTTATTTGAAGTTTAAGGATAATACTATGGTACTTGTGGAATATGCATAAACAATGAAAGGATCTCGTGTTACATTGCCAGTTTATAATTCAAACATTATGAAAACTGACAAAAAAAACAAAATCTGAATATCGGATTTCGAGATACTGTTAAAACTCAGCAAGTCAAGTTGGTTTTTATATGGTTTTCCAATTTATAGCAGAAAACCATTTTTGCACAAAATTTGATAACTCAAATCGGCTTTCAAGTACTTATGTAAATTAAGGAAATTTATACCTGTAACATCAAATTTATTTGAGGTATATGTGCGTATTTCAGCAATTAGTAATTAATTAGTAAAACCAAGTGAAATTCTGGAACTTTTGACGTTTACACAGGAATAAGTACGAAAAATATGAAAGAAATAATAAAATTACAAAATGAAAATGGAAGCAAACCCGCTAGCAGTTTACTGCATGTGAGCTTCCAAGATAGTATCAGTCACTTAATTACAGATATGCAGGCAAAGTTTCTGTTGCTAAAATCAACAGTAATGAATCTTTGGAACTTTATTTAGAAAATTCATGAGACTGCGAGATCAGGGCAAAGGTGAATGTTGTTTTTACTGACATACAGGAGGCTTTTAAGAGGATAGATTTCACTGACATAATCATGAGCTTAAAGAGATTAGGGGTTGTAAGTAACACTCATATGGAATTAAAAGGATAGTGATAGATCAAAATCTTATACAACTATTTTTTCTATTGTCTCTTTAGTTCTAAAATCTGAGTCCTCTGCTTGTCCTATTGGTGGTTAACAATATAGGTAAAAATGGTCTTTTTGGTGAGGGCCTCATTTAAGTCCACCATACCCTTATTATAATATGATATATCTTATGTCAACAAGATGCAGTTGAGTTGCGGCTTGGTCTTGATTGTGTTCTTTTATGGTATCAGTCAATTAACATTGGATTAGTTTTTGTTATTATATTATCAAATGCTAAATGTTCCAACCTTATCAAAAACTCTCCATGACTTTGCATATTAAGAAGTTAATATTTTCAGTGGTCTCATTTGACCCTTCCAAGTCAAATCAACTGTCTACAGTAAACTTACCTGCAAAACGACTTGTCCTACGCCTGACCCAAGGTCCATGAACACATCATCTTTGGTTAAGTTAATTTGATCAATCATCTGCACAATCAAATCAAATGAAGTTTCTCCATAAACATCAGGAGAAAAGGCCTGATATTTATTGAGTTCTTCAGCATTTGTTACCGCTGCACTATATGTTTGCTGCATTATGTGATGAAGCAGTGCACGACTGGCAACTTGATTCAGCCTATCACAAAATTTCTGGGTCCCTTTTTCTAAGGCAAGTATATTACTAATGGCTTTGTTATATCGTTTGGTGAGTGCCTTCATTGACTCGTAACACTTTACATCTACATTTTTTAAAATGTTCTTTTTTAGAGGGACGGCCAAGTCTGGGATGTCTTTGCAGCCCCACGCTATAGTTTCAATTATTTCCCTTGCCTCGTCGTAGCCCTTTTTTTTGTTTAATGGCCAATAATAAATAGCGGGAGCACCTCCAACTGGAGAATTCAGTCTTAACTCCATCAGACCTTCAAGTCTATGGACTGCTTTATTGGGCCTTGGTCAAACCAGCCGCATTTTGACGGTCACTGGATTTAATCAACTCAATGAACTAGTAAAAATAGTGATAGTATATATGATTCCCATTCCCTACAATAATAAACAATGGAAGAACTTTGGGCTATAACCTTAATTAAAATGTGGGATAATGGATATTTACTTTTGGAACAGGCAATCAACACTGGGCAAAGCTGCCATTAGAACTTAGGCAAAATGATCCCTATACTGCACACACCATAACAAATGAATACTTGAATTCGACTTTCTAATCGACGATGTAGGATGTATGTCGTGCGATGTGACCGCAAAGGTAAACGAACCTAACCTAAAAAAATTGGAAACGCGCGGGATTAAGTACCAGAAAGAGGTGGGAATTAGAAAAATTTTAATTTTTTTTTAGAAATTATGAAACACACTTTCTTATCCACAGTTTACAACTAATCATTGAAAACAGATTCGTAGTGATTTAATTTTATCAATAAAGATTAACAAATAATAACAAAATAACAAATCTCGTCGAAATCGAGAACTTAACCGATTGCAACCTATCAACAATCAGCCTCATTTGTCTAGCATGGAAGGAAATTTATATTGTGAAATAGCTCAATGGTACGTAGTGTTAGTATACAAGATTGCCATAAAAGTCTCAAGCAGGTTTTCCTCGAATTATTTTTTTAAATAGCTATGACAGATATTTCGACCTTACCACGTACTCTCATCATTTAGATATTTTGATATATTTCTCAATAGACTTAATATTTTTAGATTCGGATAAATTATATTTTTTATAAATATAAAAATATGAAATCATTTTTTTTAACTTGAACATTATAGGTCAGTAACGAAGTGTTTGCAGACGTCGATGGTTATACGAAGGGCATGTCACATCACCTACATAAAAAATAATGTAGTTACTGCTATCATCAAATTAAACGATCATATCGACAAAAACGTTTATGACAGGTGGAACCACGTAAAAGAAAATCTGTAGTCATACATGATAGTGTTATACGCATTTTGAGGACCACTGGATTTAAATGTCCACTAATCCAAAACCTTGCGCGCCTTTTTTTTGATCAACTGGCGTTTCACTGTATGCGCAAGCGTAATTTATATCTACAATTAAAGAGCTATAGCTGCTTCCACATTTCAACTTACATCTCTGGCGATCTATTGTTCATTCCCTAATAATTGAACCAATGGCAGATTATTTTAATATTCTTATATACATTGTTAATGAGGTAAAAATATAGACTGTTTTACACAGAAGCGTGGTCTATAAAATAACTATTTTGTCGGTGGTCGCATCGAGTGACGTCACGCGTTTTGCGTTAAATTGCCTATTGCGTCCCCTACTTAACCATTGATTTGACATTTCGGTTTCCTTCATTCCAAGCCGACCGAAGCGGACGTTGGTCCGCATTTTCCTAAATATTTCCAGAGAAAAGCTCTGTCTTTCCAAATTGTGTTTGCCACAGTGTTTTCAGCTCTCCAATAACTCAATCTTACTAAAAATTGTGAAACTTAGCTGAAGTGTTATGTAGATAGAGGTGTCCAACTGCTCGGAAAGTTCCCTCCAAAATACCTGTCTTGTACCTAAACTTCGTGATCTTTAAAATGCCTCTGCTGCGGAAAAAAATGTTTGAGAGGCATGAGGAACCAGAGTACCTCAGGGATGACGATGAAGTCTTTTATTGTGAAATCACCAACGAGATATTTAAAGACTACCAGTAAGTATTGGACATTGAATCTTGTAGGTGGCCAAATTTCTCCAGCTTTGGTGCAAACTCATTATAAAACGAATCTATAACGGTTCATTGTACTTGTGTTTAACCACGCCATGCTTTCGTATTTTGCCAATAATTTTCCTTTGGTTCCTACAATAATTTCCTTTACAATGTGCAATTTTGCATTTAAAGGTTATGTTTTTTGTTTTAGTTTGTGTTTTGAGGTACTATTCTCAAATTCTTTAATCATATGTTCCTTTTTGCATTCTATACCTGCCCCAGGGTTTATAACTGTAGAAGTTATAACTGCTTTCAAATTTTTCTTCTTTATCTTATTATAAAACTTGTTGTCATGACCCGTAAAAGTAAAGGATGATCACTTAAAAAACCTCAGACCTTAGGTAAGAGTTAAAATTTCAAAAGTACATCATGGATATTTTCTTTTATTTTGTTTGAAAATAACTTTACACAATAAAAAGAGTATATAATGCCAGTGGGCAAAATATGTGAAACACTGGAAATTATTCGTCCAAATTGGTGAGGAATGATGGTCTTTTTATATGCATCACATCTTCATGTAAAACGGTTGATTTGAAGTAAATGATTGGTATTTAAATGTTGCACCTAATTTAACCTGTCCTGTGTAAAGCTTTATTATCTTTGTTGATGGTTACTTTAAGTGGTATTTGCTAGTGTTTAGTTTATTTTTATATCTCGCAAGCTGACCTCTTGTTCAAACATAAGCAGCCAAGTGTTATCCATGTATTCTGAATGAGAGTCCAAATATCACTTTTTTATAAATTAAAATACTGAGTAATTCCTAATTAGGAGTTTTCCTTTCAACACAATATAGACGTCAATAAATTAAGTAAAATCTTTATATAATGTCTTTCCAGAATATAAAAAGAATACACTGTGTGAGTATCAGTTTTAACATATTTCTGCATAAAATTTATCTCTGCATAAAATAATAAATTCATTGTAAAAGGAAATAAAAAGTTCCACAAAAAATGATCAGTTATTGTAAGAAGACAGACAACATTTGAAGGGTATAGGGAAAAAACAAGGTATGCCAGACAAGTTTTTGAACTAGATGAAACACATGCTGGGACAATCCCTGTTCTCCTATCTTGCAATTTGGATTTGTAGAAGTAATTTGACATATTCCTCCCCTTCCCTGCCAATAACTTGCACTGATGGAATGATGAAATGAATTGTATGCATATCAATTCGATTGTTTTCTATCAGATAATGGCAGTAGTCTGAAAACTATCAAAATGTGCCAATTTTTATTTTCCCCCCCACTCTTAATATAATGTTGACTATTTCTATGCAGTTTATCATGATGTTTAAAAAATGTGGTGAAATTTGGCACTAGGTTTTATTTTGATAAATTCTAATACTATTAAATTGAAAATGACCCATAATTACTTTAATAATGAATTAATTGATATGCTGTTCTTGTGCCAAAAATGCTCCAGAACGTCGCCTTCGTGGTTGTACGCCAAGCGCTTTCTGTTAAGACATTATCCTGCAGCCCCTAGATTTATTTATCTTCCTGGAAAAAGTCGTGAGACCAGAAATCTAAAAGCAAATCATGGTGGTTATGCTGAAAGAGTTATGCCATCTAGGATGACACAGATTGATGAGCGCGTTTTAAATATTCTTCAAGCGGATTCAATAAACAGTATTAGAAAGATCGCAGAGCAATATGATGTTTTTCAAATATTAGGGTGCAGAATCTTAAATGATACCAGTATTTTTAATGTACAAATAGTCATCCTAGTAATTAATATAGAAATATTCCCAAATTGTTGTAGTTGTAGGAATTACCGTATATGTACATTTTGCACATAGCGACCATTTGTTATTCGCATGACTTATTTTACTTCCCTTTGGCTTATGTGTAAATATACTCGTTGAGTAATATTTTGTGCTCTTATAATAAGCTGTTCTTAATTGATTGCAAAATATGTGCGTTTCCTTCCTACCTATCCATGCCCATAAAATTTCACTTAAATATCTTGAGGCTTTCATCAAGTATCCTGCATTTTCTTAAAAAAACATTTTTGGAAAATAGTTTATATAGCAAACTAGGATTATTTTCTGGCAGAATATATTATTAAAATCTATGTGTTACGACCTGAAACACCCTCTATAGCTCTCAGACTGCATAACAAGATTTAAAAGGGAAAAATCCTCATTAGAAACTTAAATAAGTTTAAAATTAATTGTTCACACTGATTACAACTTAGATGGTGACAATAAGTGAGATAATATTGAAATTTTGCTTTCTTAATCATTTATTGTTAAAGCAAAGAACACGCACTGTCTTTTCTTAAAAATGAAGTGGAATTTGCTTTATGTATTGTGAAATGAAAGAAATTGTCAAATTATGTTATTAGACTATTCTTTTATTACTTTGGCCCTGATATTTCAATGAGCAACAATTTTATAGGATAGGCATAGTGATGCCTGGGCTTGCACTAAGGTTAACAGAGTTAGTAAAATGTATGGGAACCACATTTATATAAAAAAAAAGAATCGGTTCCGTAATTGTGCTTGATCAAATCACGTGAAGACGCAGACAGTTAATACTTTTTCCTAAATAGCAAAACATTGTATTTCCACTTGAAATATCCAGGATTTCGTCTTATTGATTATGGTTGCTTGTTTGTGAGACATCACTATTCCAAACTTGTTTAGTTGCCGATCCTCGTATTTCATGGAAATTATTTCGACCAAAAATCTAAACAGTAAATTATCGTCGTGTAACATTGTTATTGTTTACATATTGGATATATATATATATATATATATATATATATATATATATATGTATGTATTTCAAATAGTCACTTTATTTTAGTTCATGTTCCTGTGTTTACATTTCTCGAAACAAGATTCTTATATTTAAACTTAAAAAAAAAAAACTAAGAAATTGATTCAATTTTTTAGCGAATTTTCTGAGAGGATGTTCCTATGTAATTCTATGGTCTGGACATGTTCCATGACTGGCAAATCGAATCTGACATACCAAGAAGCCGAGGAAAGTGAGAATCACGCCCTGCAATGTCTCAAAGAATTTCCGAGCGAGCTGAAAGTGCCGATTCTTTACCTCTCCACTCTCACCAAGCGCACATTCTTTGGGGAAATGGCTGAAGACATATTCATTTATACCAAGGATCGATATTTTGCAGGCGAAAATGTTGAAGCGTCGTTTACCTCCAATAAATGGAAAGACTGTCACATTATATCTGTAATTGCACCCGACGAGAAGCTGTACGCTAGTGAAGTGAAATCCAACGGGTAAGTTCATTTTTGTTGTACTTACCTTTTTACTGTTGATCGGTTATTTGTGTTGTGCTGTTTAGTAGTAAAAGCCCATCGGAAAAGACATTCATTCCTTCTGCTAGTTTATACAAATATGAGGTAGAACACATAAACGCTGCAGACAGCCGAATTAGTGAAATTATGATAGTCGATCACACTCAATTGAGGCGAAAAAAATCTCAATATAGCAGAGACAAAGTAAAACTTTTTCTCAAGCAAAACGTCGCCCAGGACAATAGGGGAATTTTCGTAATCAAGCCCGAGATTCTGGACAAATACGAAGTGAAACACTCAATTTGGGAGACTTTATTCGATGGACCGCTGCCAAACTTCCAGTCGTCCAAGAACTTTGAGAAGGCGGTAAATGGGAAGAAAAAACAGAGACAGGAAACAATGGCAAAATATCTACAGAAGAACGGTTTAGTGATGAAGAAGGAGGGGCGGAATAATAAGGAGAAGAAAGGAAATCTGCTGGAAGCTATGAAGTTGCGACAAGAGGAGTTCCAAAAGCAGAAGCAATTGAACGAGACACAGAAGGCTATTGCGAAACAAAAGAAGAAAGATGATGCGCTGAAGTTGGCACAGTACTGTAAAGATTGGTTCAAGCCTAAGGAGGATTTGGAGTTGGAAGATCATAGGGTGAGTACTCGAATCATATCAAATTATGAAGTTGTTAGCGATGAGTCACATGTAGGAACTACCCATACCAACTCCAGTCCAATGCAAGGTTCCTAATCGCTACTTTGGTGACATGATTTCAATCCTGGAATTCGTTCATCAATTTCCAAAATTATTGTCCACTAAAGACTTTTTCCCTGGAGGTTTCGCCTTAGAGGTACTAGAGCGGGCGTTGATTGAGAAGGAGGTTGCGGGGCCGTTAACTGACTTGATTCAAATGCTGTTGGCTGCCATTTTTACATGTCAAGAAGAAGAATCGAACAGCTATAATATTGGCACCGAGACGTTGAAAGGTTAGTTAGGATAATATTGCGCTTTAAAAGTTTGAATCAGGGTAATTGTGATCCTTGTTAATAAATTTAAGCTTTTATTCGCTCAGGAAATCAAGTGACAAATCATAACTTGATGATACATATATGGAGGTATTGTAATTGACTTGGAATCAATTGTAAAAATGTTGGAAAGCTATCGCCGTTCGCTGAATTAATTCTTGGTCTTTCGTTTTTAAGGGATTTTGAGCAATTCGGAATTATGCATTTTTTAATTCTTTTTTATGTGAAAAAATGTTTTAATACAGTTTTTTATAGTGCGTCTTTCCAATGTAGATTCTTACATTTTGGCTAAACGGGGCGGTCATCACTTTCTCTCTTATGTTCCCCATTTTGGATGTTATTTTTATTATTTAAGTTTTGGAATGGTCGTAAAAAGCCTATTTTGAACGGATTTTTTTCTATTTTTACTGCTATTTATTAGAAGTTTTGCAATTTTTTCCGTATTGGAGAAAAACTTGACTTCCTTGAGTTTCCAACAATCAGTAGTGTAATTTGACTTTAACGAAGTTTAGAACTTTAAACACATTTGTATTTGAAACAGTTTTTCATAGCTCATTATCACTTGAAACTAAATTTACGCTGTGGTACTGCAGTTTCATTAGAAATTCTATAAATTTTTGTGTATATCAAGAAAATTTGGCAACTCTTAGTATTTCAAAAGTCAGTAGCGTAGTTTAGTTTTTAAGGGAGTGTTCGGATTTTTTAATATGTGTGCAGTACCAAAAGGGCAAATTGTATATATTAAATTTAATGTCAGAAATTATTTTTTTACTAATTTTCTTCATCCTTTGCCACTTTCGCCCGATCCCACTTTTTTTTGGTAAAAAATGACTTTCTATACAGATATAAAAGAAGAGAATCTTTCCACGACCCCCACTGTGAAAGAAGCAACTCACTTGGCAACTTTGGCTTCCAAATGGCCGTTGAAATATCAAGGGTTACCCCTGAGCCGGTTGCCGCTGTATTCTTTGACAGTTTCCGAAGTTTTGAGACTACATTTATTATCGTCGGGAGCCAGGATCAAGGATAATGGCGCCTGGTGGCGATATGCACAGAGAGGGGGATACACCAGTGAAGATGATCCAGGTAATATATTTTATTCCAGTTTTTTATCAAATTTATCCACATCGTGAAAATATTTCTTAATTTTTTGATAGGTTTACACATGAGACTCCACCAAACCTACATACTCAAAGCTTTAGGAACTCATAATGTTGTGCAATTGCCCATAAGCGATAAAATCAAGATCATTTTGTGTTTAATGAACCAAATCCTAACTTACGCCGATGTCAGAGATATAATCGAGGAGCAAATCGAAAAAGTGAAGGCTGCAAAAATTGAATTTAAGTCTTTAAAGGTAGCAACAAGAAAGAGAGAGCTAGAGCTGGTTACTCAGAAAACTAAACTGCGGAAGGAGATAGGCGATGATGCCGAGAAGCTAAAATTAGCGTTGGAGAAGTTGGAGATGACCAATGAGAGGAAGCAGGCGGAAATGAAGAAAAAAATGGAAAAATGTTTGTTACTGTTTAACGAGAGACAAGCGGTTTTAGGGTAAGTACTTTGAATGTTGTTTGAAATTACATACTTATTCTAAGAATTGATATTTAGACGTGATAGAGCCTTTCGCAATTATATAAAAATCGAGTCAATTCCCGGCTTATTTGTCAGTTGGGAGGAAAAATTGACCGGTACTTGCATGGACAAAATAACAATTCAAAATCCGGATCTCGCCAACGCTAGCAGGGACGAACTTATGACTTACGTTAAAGAATCGTACCAAACTAAGGATATAAAATTAGAGCCTTCACTTCGTGTGAACGGTGAAACATTCCACAATTCACCTTCAAAGTCGCCTAAAAGAACCAATAGTAAGTAGTAATAATTTTAACCAGCTTTATTTTTAATTAAATGCTTTTGTTTAGATTATAAAGATCTGCTTTTGTGTACGGCGGATCCGCAAACCTGTCCGGTGCATACTGAGATTTCCGAAAGAAATACTTGGGCTTTTTTCCATGAAAAAGAACAAATAGGGAATCTGATTAAAGCGTTGAATGCGCGTGGTCTTAGGGAGGGAAAATTGAAGGAATCGCTAGAACGAGAAGAGGATCAGTTAGAGAAATTAGTGCTCAAAACTCCGGTTGGTTTGTTGAATCCAACGGTGGTTATTAAGGCGGAAGAGGTGGCGGAGAAGCCTGTGAGATTGAATGGTGCTAATAAAAAAAAAGATAGGTTAGTTTTTTTAGTGTGTGGCATAAATGCCAAAAAAAACCAAAGCTAAAGTGTCTTCAACGTTGTGTTTGTTGGTATAAAAGTGATTCAATTCAGGAATCTACTTTGAAAGTGAATTCTTAAATTGAAACATTATATAGAACCTATATTTCCTATTTCGAATTGATGATGCAACTCCCCAAAATTCAATACTCATAGTACATGAAAATATGTCTTACGGTTTTTTTTTTTTTTCAAATTAGATATGAAGATGCTAACTTAGGCTACCCACCGAATATGGACTCCGAAGAAGTTTTAGAAAATGCCTTAATAGAAAACATACTAGAAATGGAAGAAAAGATTCACGGTGGCTCGTTAGGAACGTTAAAAATTAAGGACCGCGATAAATGGAGGAATTGTTTGCAAAATAAAAATTATGAAGAATTTAAGAAAATCAGTGAGAGCAAAACGGCCGATAAGGACGCAAATTTTACGGCAAAGAAAAGCATAGACGGTATGTTTTCCTTAATAAGTTTAGTAAAAAGAAAGTAATATATGAATTTCACTGAAGAGCGCAGCAGATCAAATAGTCCCGAAATTTCCAACAAGAAAGAAGAAACTGAGTTGTATCAAGACCCCGGAAAGTTCTTAGGCAGTACTATTGAAATCAACTCTAAAGATTCTCATATTGGAAAAGTGGACGAATCAGTATTAATTCAAACCGAAAACACTCAAAAAGCAATTGGGTGTTTGGCCCAAGCACTTTGTCACGTAGCAGAAGCAGTAGACCCTAGACATTTGAAACGACCTTTAGGTTCGCGCTTATAACTGAAACCAAAACGTTTCGTCATATTAATTTACGTTTATTTCATGTAGGTCACGCCGATGTGAGGGCTAATAACAAACATAAAGACCCTCATGATGTGATGGAGCGATGGGAGCAATCGCTTTTAGCATCCACCAGTTTTAGCCAAGTATTTTTGCATTACGGCACGTTGGATCCTTGCGTGATGTGGTCGAGATCCGCCCTTTTAGCTAGGTGTCAGATCTGCAGACGACAGAAGGATTCTGAAAATATGCTGCTTTGCGATTCCTGCAATTTAGGACATCACATGTATTGTCTTAAACCGAAATTAACTGTAAGTTGCTTATTTGCAAATCGCGCATCCCGTTCAAACCCTTAAATATCAACAAAACAAACGCCAATCCCACTTACCACCAATCGAAAGATTTAGATGATTGATGGATTGTCGGTTTAGCACCAAGCTCAAGCTACCAGAACTCTATAATATACTACACATAAAAACTATAATCAGCGTCAGTCTCCAAAATATCCTTTTATTTCTCTGTAAGATTTATATATTTTTAGTTACGATAATTTTGGACAGAATAACCGATGTGAATGTTTTTATATTTAAAATAATGCGTCTTATTGCCTTTATTTCATAGGCTGTACCTAAAGGTGACTGGTTCTGTGATAAATGTAAAAAGGAGAAGGCTAAACAGGAGAAGTTGCTTAGTCCTGAACCGGTGAAGAGGGTTAGGCGAATATTTGTTGAAGAGGAAGCAGATGAAGAAGAAGAAAATGATTCTGGAAACGAAGAGGACGGCGAGGAAGAGGAGGAGAGTGATTCTTCTACAGGAGAGAGCGATATTGATGATGACAATAAAAGGTGAGTTTATTTAACGTTAATTAGAAGTCGATTGTAGAGATGGAGTTTGGTTTGATGTAAATATCAGCAATTTTTACTATTTTGTACCGAGTGCCGCAAATTCGCCTATAAACATGGTTATTTCAAAAACGGTAAGAAATCAGGAGTTAATCGAATTAGGGAAAATATGCGCATTTCGATTCAGAGTTGGAATATCTTTTAAAGATAAGGGGATTGTGAGGACTTCCAAAGAAAACCAGACAAATGGAATATTAAGATTTTTATTTTTCTTACATGTTAAAGAAATATTTTATAGATCAACGAAAAGTCATCCTAAAGACACTATAATATGTATACAGTTGGTTCGTCGTAACAATCAGAAAGCAGTATTGCATTGGTGAAATGTCAAATTTAACAGATCAATAAAGTTTCCACGAATGCAAGTTAATTTGAAACGGAGCACGAACATGCGCAATGAATGCCCTTTTTCAGTTCAAGCTGCATAAGTGTCAAGTTCATAAAAATCATAGATTCAGTTTGTTTCACAAGTTGCGTTTAAAAAGAGAATTTCATGAATCTCATCCTTGAATAATGAGGCCGGAAGAAATATTTTAATCTGTTATATTTTTATTTCCATTTTAGTGATGGCAAGCTTGAACTGTGTAAAATCTGCGGGTCGGGTGGCGAGACAATCCAATGTGAGAAATGCGAGCACAGTTTCCATAAAGAGTGTACCAGTCCGCCGATGAGGCGGCTTCCCAGGACTCCGTGGAAGTGTCCACAGTGTTCTAACAAAGGAAAAAAGAGAACGTATAAACAAGCAGAGGAAAACGGATATAGTTCTGGTAAATATTGTACTGTTTTCTCGAAAAACGCAATTTTTGTTGATACAAACAGGTGCGCGTTAGGTGTTTCATCGATTATTATTGCACTCAATTACTGGCAGAATTCCGCTTTGCGTTGTTCGGTCAGTTGCAATTGATGTACGTTAAAGTATTCTTTCCGCACGTCTTGGCCAAATAACTATTACCAACATTTTCTATACTAGCGTTACCAGATTCAGTGACAAATCAAATATTACAGACTGAGAAATTCCAAGGTAACGTACCAAGTCTTACTGCATTTTGCAGCTTTAACTTAGTAAGAAACTTACATCATCATAAAGATAGATACGGATTGAACTTTGTATCAGACATGCAGTTGCAGTTTTCTTATTACTTGCGTTTCTCTTGGGTTTTCTAACAAAATTCGAAAGTGGTATAGTGTAACAGCTATTGTTATTAAGTTTGTACATTATATTCTTTGCCTAGATTCCGACAGTGTCAATTCGGCTGGATTCACATATAGCAAGCGACGCAGCGCAGCAAAAGCGAGCCGCAAAATTCACGCTTTTGCTCGAGTGCTGCGTGAACGCGAAAGAGATTCCAAATCGCCCATTTATATTGAAGATGGTAAATTTCTACCTGTGCAAATAAGCGTCTAATTTTATTTCGTGCTGCCCTTCATACGTTTTTGTTTTGTTTTTTTTTTTGTTTTTTTGTTTTTTTTTTTGCGAATATGCACAGCATCATTCATCGCTTGAATTAACTTTTAAACTCACAAACCATACTGAGACGTTTCAATGTTTCTCCCATTACGGGGTACAAAATTAACTAACGAATTGGTGTGCAGTAACAACAAACACTATACTGCATACTGTTATTTCACTGTTATGAGTGATTTGCTGCTGTAGCAGATACTCCACATGCGAAACATTAACAATTGTTGATTTCATGCAAACAATCCATTTTCAGTGATTAACCAGAATTCCGAAATTAGGTTAAATAATTGTAATTTTATGCGGTAAAGAAAACGAAAAGTTCCTATAAACGTAAGTCGACAAATTCTTGGCTTCTTAGATACAGAATGTCGAAGTTTTTCCTATTTTAATTTATGGCTGCCGCGCTTTCTTCTATATTTCCCATTTTTTTATTTCTCAAATTTTAGTAAATTTTTTGGCAAATTTTAAAAAATATCTCTTACATTCTCTTTCTCTATCTCGCCGTTTTCAGAAATTTGCCGAAAAGCTTTTCAAAACACTTCATTCTTGCAATGTATTTCAAAATTTTCATACCAGAATGGAAAGTAAAAGAAATTTAAGACAAATTTAGGGTAATCTGCATATGTTATTCGATAGTTTTGCACAATTGAGCAACGAATCGGAATGAAGAGAAATTAAATGAAAGGCAACCTCCGGCACACACGACAACGCAGCAGAATTAAACGAGAAAAAGAAAAAGAATCTACACGCTCTACATATCGTTTTACGAGTCATGCGATAATCGCGGAGTTGTTTTTGTTCGGCGTTTCAATACTGAATGAGCATTAGTCATTCTTAGAATCCGAAAAAGAACATTAGGGAATTCCAAACGAACCTCCAATCACTTGATGCAAGTCCAATTAGCGAGTGATTGTCTTCCCAGTGGCCGGTGTTGATTCCGAGGAACAGTCTTGAGTTCTGTTTACCTTCTTAAATGTTGCTTACGTTATCGTCGGCGCAAAATGGCCGATTTTCTTAAATTGAAGCACGAGTCAAGTAATGTCGGTTTTTCAAAGGTGCACTCAACGGCGTGTTCTGATTCGAAATCTATTTAATACTGCTGTTGGATTTTTTCAAAAAAATTATTATTTGTTAGAAATTTGGCAAGAGGGGGCAATTTAGAGCTGCACGGTATGTTGCACAGCGTTTATGGCTCACGTGAATGGTGTTAACTCTATTTCTTACGAGAGTTATGTATGGAAATGCTTGTTTTTTTTACGTCACAAAAATAATCCCAGTACTTTAGCGAAATCATGCCCAAGATACCAAAAACATAGGCGACGTGCGCTGTACCGCAGGAACCGAAATATTAATAACCGTAAATCGGTTCTCGGCCGGAGAAGTGTGGTGCCGGCTCTAGTTCGCCTTCCGCTGCTTAGAGTGAACAGCGCATAACGCAGCACAGATTTGCATGCGATTGCTCAATTCCAAAAAGATGTATTTTTTACTTCTTCTAAATCGTCGAAATCTTCGAGGGACAAAGGGCATGGCAGCAAAGGCACCATAGAGTTGATGACTAGATAGTGCATCTGCATTAAACTTAGAACGCTGTGCCATTTGTCATAAAAACATGACCGAAATGTGTAAGAAATACCGCACGAATAGCATGTTTAAAAAAATCAAGTTTCATAATTAATGCTAAACGAAAGTTATTTAAGGTATCTATTGAGCCGGTTCTGGTATTCTATTATAGATTTTTTACAGTACCTAGCAGTCTTACAAATGTCGATCAACTCTGTATAAATTGGAAAAGCTAGCAGCCTATTTGAAGTGAGTTAAATTAGATTAGACATGTATTAACCTATAACAGAATTATGGACATGTTTTAAAAATATCGTCACGTTAACGGTTAACATCGTTATTTTGAGGAATCTGAGGAATAGCAAAAAGGTACTGAAAGAGGCTAGGAGCGGAAAAGTTATATTGACATAGCCGAGGAGGCTCTATTAGTAGGTTTGTGCAAGTCGGTTTGAAAAACGTATTCAGTCTCTATTTCAGAAACTATATTAAATATTCGTGTTTTGGCCGTGAGCTGGTCCATGGGTGAAAACGTTCTTACTGTTGCTTTGATCCCTTCAAAGAAATGATCTAAAGCGTCTTTGGTATCAGATTTTGGTCCTGCTTCCGGGGTTTCGTCACTTGTAGCACTTGGCTGATGCGTTAGTTTCCCTGTGGCTTTACGTCGTTGCCCTTTTTTGACTATCTTTAAATTCGACGTGTTCACCTGGAGGGGCAGAATTGAAACGCTCTCTTGCGCGTTATCCACTTCATTGGGGGGAGTGTTTTCCACGTTGTGGGCTTCAGTAAAGCTTTCGGAATCGTCACTGGATAAATCCATATTCACTAGCGTCAGTCTATCTTTATCTTTCGTGTACGGAAGAATAAAAGACATTTCTTCTTCGTACTTCCACCTTTTGAATTTTTCTGCAGGTTGGCCTATTTTGGTGTTTCGGGAGCGGCATATTTTCCTATACTGGGCGCGCAACGATTCCCATCGTTTTTTACACTCGTCAGCGCCTGCAAAGAAAAATATTAGTGTAACACTCCATGGAGATTAATTCGGCACCATTCAATTCGGTTGCCGGTCGAGCTATTATTGAACAGTGCAACCGATTGTTATCGAAGTGTGTTTGAACTTGCAAATACATTCTGGGACCTTTGAAATTTTGCTTCTAGGTCCCGTTTGATCTAAGAGATTTGTTGTTGTGGTATTATTACCTTTGGTCGATGCTATTTGTAAATTTATTGCATTCGATAACGGGTTTCTCGACGAGTCCTGATGGAATCGAGGATAGTGACATTTTCGCAAATTCAAAGGTGGGAAGGGGTTTGGAGAGCAGGGAGGTACATTTCGGTTGCGAGCACCGCGTGTAATTTTAAGAGGTTGAGCGTTCCCATTAAAGAGTAATCAACTCACAATGACAATATAAAAAAGTGTTATTATGTTTAATTGAAGCTGGTTCGGTTCCTTTGCGGTGCGACATCGAACTTCAACACTGAACTCAATCGCTTCTAATGTCGGGACTAAAACGTTACATTTCGCTCTTGCAATTTAACTTACGTTTATTAATTTGTTCTCCAATTTCCTTCCACAATTTGTTTTTATGGACGTTGTCCCAATATCTTCGATCATCAAAATTATAAAGTTCCTCATGGCTCCTTACCAGTTCAATTAGTTTCTCGTCAATTTCAAACATTTCAATTAATCGCACCTCAATCGAGAGTCTCAACTTGTAAATTCACTTTGAACTGACCGATACTTTTTCATGCACGCGCTTTAAACATGATGGTACAGAGTGGGTTAGTTCAAAATGTTCCTCCATAGAAACACTGCGATCAGTAGACCAGACCGTGACTTGACTGCGCACTAATGTGACAACAGAGACGCGGAATGAATGTTACAACATTTGACCTGACCGTGACCCAAAAACGTTTAGTTGCCAGACCCTAATCGGAACGTGACGTGACCGATAATAGAAAGTTCTCGTGCACTTAACGTTAAGAATCCTCCACCGGTGTTACCGTACCGTAATCGTTAACAAGTTGGACTATATTTTGGGAGTTCTTTAAATTGCCGTAAGAGAATTAGCGTTGAGCACACGAGAACTTCCTATTTCCTTTTTCTCCTCGGACGTAGCCCAGATTCATGCATTCGTGCGTTAAACAGTTGGGCGGGTCGAATTCTATAGTCTGGTACCAAATGTCGAACCTTTTGGTCTAGACCATGCAACCGCCTTGATAGAATAGATCGCCGGCAAGCGTCGTTACGGCACTTTTTCCCGGCAGTTTCATATTTTTCGCGTGATACGTTACTGTACTCAACGGACATGCAGCGGATACCATATAAATAGCATATGACTAACCTTATGTACATATCTGATATGTCAAAAAACCCACAACTAAAGCGATATTTGACGCGTTCCGGCATTTTCACGAAAACAATTTCCTTCAATTTTCAACGAATTTCTTTATGCGGGATTTTTGGTGCTCTGTATGTGAGATGTTCGGTTGATCTTCGTCGTATCGGTCGTCCTGGGGGGTCGGTGGAAGACCTTTTTAATGTTACTCGTATAAACGCGTTTGAACTAGGAAAGCCACAGCAAATTACCTAAACTGTCTTTGACGCGCGCTCTATGAAGTTAAGCACGAAAAATATGTTCCTTAAACTATTCGAGAGAACCTAATGTTCAGTCACTATTAATGTATTGAGCCATGGCAAATTCACTTCACTCTCTTCACCAACCATCACTTTAATTATCGTTCATCACACCTTCTGCTACTCACAACTACTCCACTTTCCTTGAGTGCATCTTGTAAACACTTCAGACGTTTAAACTCGAACTGGAGAAGCCTTTTTGTGCTTGCATTATTCAACATCGGGAGATATTTTTTATTCAAATACAAGAAGTCCTCAGGGAGTAGAAAATCATTATCACTAACTAAATCAATTTCCGTTCACGCCATTAATTCATTTTCGAGTACTAATTTCCATTCTCGGCCACTTTTTACATTTTCTTTTCATTTTCTTCAGCTTAGTCTCTCTAGAACGTTCCATTTCGTTCGATTTTTTTCGTTCGACCCAAAATTTTGTTGTTCAGGGTGTCAAAAAAAGGTAACAAGATTTAAGTTTAAATGGTCACACTAAGCACTGAGAATTAGTTAATGTTTCTGGTGCCCCTGCAGTCAAAAAATAAATAAATAAAGGAACTTGCACTGGTTTTAAAAGCACTTAATCGACTTTCGCAATATAGTCAATGTAGCCATAACTGGACCAATGAGATCAGACTTGAAGAATTCTGTAGAAGACTTCTATAGAATTTGATTTTAAAGGGGCGGACACACTTTTTTTCATTGATTTCGGATACTGCTACTGATGTCCTGATTAAACCTACAATAAAACAAATACGTTTTATTATACTTAAACTATGTAAAACTATTATAAAGTTGCTATACATAAACAGCGAAAATGTACATTATTAAACCTTAAGATTTGGTTCAGCGAAGCACAAAAAGCAGTTTTTGACGCACAGGTTTGGGGACACTAACTAGAATGTCATACTCGTATGTCGCATTCGAGTGCTTAGACCGTTCGAAAACTCTTTGGTCACATATATCGAAAGTGTGAATTTCTGTGAATAAATTCACTAAGAAATCATTAACAATTCACTGCAGAACAATAAAAATTGGAACACTCTTGTTTGTTTTTCTGCAATTTTGTACCTTAGTTTTTTTGACACTTTGTTCAAAATCTCATTAGTTTTTTTTCTTTCAAATGATTTTTTAATAGACTCTGAGGAAGAAGAAGTGGTGAGGAAACGAGTCTTGCGGAGGGACGAGAAAAGGGACAATTTACCGTTAAATAACGCAGCCCTCCAGGAATTCCTCACCGATGTTATGAAGCACGACTCTGCCTGGCCGTTTTTGAGACCTGTGTACACGAAAGAGGTAAGTGCCAACCAAACAAAGTGCAAACACAATCTGGTCGGAAAAGTTTAAACCTTTCGCTTCGATGCCCGAAAACAGCAAACTTTTAAGTTTAGTATTTCATTTTCTTTGTCCAATCTCACCCACAGCAACGCGGAAGACCGAGGCACTTCAAACTCGGAACGTTTTTTAAATTTCTCTTGCTGTTTCTGTTTTCTGCCTTTCAACTCGTAAATTCCAGAAATCAAGAACGATAATGATGCGACGGAGCAGATGCCGAACTCCAGAATCTTCTTCGTAAACTTCCTGAAATTCCTTTAATTTTCTCCCGGCAAAGCTTAAGGTTTTTGAAATATCTTTTCACGCTTGGACTGGTAACTTTGGCCGATGTTACTTTCAAAATTTGCGATCTGCTTCGTAAAATCGAAGGAAATTAAAGTGTTTATGATTATTTAACTGCAAGTACACGAACCGACTGGCAACAAAAATTCTAGAAAACTCTGCGCTCGAACAGAGCACTAAACTCTCCAGTATGTTGTATTCATCTTAATTGCTTTCGAGTAATTCGAGAAATACACCAGTAAGCACATCTCTCCGTTCTCAGGTACCTGATTACTACCAAATTATCTCGGAGCCAATGGATTTCGGAACCATCAAGTACAAACTTAACATAGGCAAGTACAGCGCCGATTCGCAAGTAATGAGAGACGTAGCCCTCATATTTGAAAACTGTATTACGTACAATTCCAGCGACGATGAAGTGTACAAGTAAGTATTGTTTTCACGCAACTTCAGAGAGCATCGCGAATTATCATAAATAAAGTGAAATATGAAATGATTTCTAGATGTGGCAGGCAGTTGTCTGCCTTTGTATATGAGAGAGCTGAAGAGCTAGGTCTGCCCCCACCTTCCGAATTGGGTTTTGACGACGATGCAGACGAAAATCTCAAAGCTAAGAAAAGACGGAAAATGTAGAAATAGACACACGATTTATTCTATTAATTATTTATATTACATTAATAATTTGAATCAACAGTTACAATTATATTATTTTTATAGTAATTTACATTACAAGAATAGTAAAAAGCATGTTCCAAGCGAGATGAAAATTTGCAACTGACCTCTAGACGGGGCCAGTCGTTTCGACGAGCGAAGTAACGTCTTTGCTTTCGAGTAGTGTACACTGCTTTTTCCACTACTTATTCTTATTTCATCATAAACTTACTGAAATCTTAATTCTGCCAATCTTTTAAAGATGACGTTTGTTCTGTTTGTATTGCAAAATCCTAGAACATCACACTTCGTTGTCATGGGAATGCGGAGACATCGGAACGAATCAGCTGTAAGCTATGCGTAACAATATTACGTAACAGTATGAGGTTCGTCGCATCGCATTTGCTTGTAATTGTTGTTTTTCTGTTATAAGTGGTTCTAATGTTACTTGCAACGTACAGACAAAGGAGTAGAATCTTATTTCCCGTGTTATGTCCTGGTTATTTTTTAAATACTAAGGCACAATAATTAGGCTATTATTATAATATAGTATTGATAAAACAAACTCATTTTGCAAGTTGGTAAAAGTTATTTCTACCGGTGCGTAAAATTGAAAATTTACTGTTAATGTTATTTCACATTTTTTGATATTTGCCGCTATTTGAGCTTTAAATTTCTACGAATAGAAGATGGCAAATAACTGTTTTATTTTAAATACTAAAAGGATTTGAATTAAGATTGAAGGTTTATGTAAATATCAGTGTCATCTTTTTTATCATTTCAAGTTTTTCGATTACGTCTGTTTACCAATTAGTACACAATTTTTCAATTTCAAATAAAGTTCAAGTTTACTACAACCAGGGAGTTTTGATTGGCCTTAGTTTCCGCCCATTGTTCTCATACACGTGACAAAAGCAAAAACAATACCACTAAACAAATTTTAGGACATTACAATATCATGACAACAACAAAACATGATGAGGTTCGAACGATCGGTATCTTCCGCTTTTTCTGCGACACGTGAACCTGTAGTTAAAATTCTCTCAGATCAAACAAAACATTTATTTTCTGAGAAATAGTTTCTAAAAAAATATGTACAATGAATAGGAAGTAATTTTAATAAAAATACAAAATATATTAAAGTATTAAAAAATGGTGAAATAAATTTAGTAAAGCGAAAGGTTGCCAACTTTTAAGATTAATTTGAAAACGCAAAAATTTCAGGTTTCGAATCATCAGCTTTACACTAAATCGTCACATTCTCTGGTATTCCTCTTCAAGCTGCAACAGAAGTTTATTTCTTTTAGGCATCAATAAGTAATGTTCGTCCTTTTGGAACTGAACGTGTATCTCATTATGAATTGCATCTGCAAGCACTTGCTTCTGATTGTCCCTATCTATGAGACCTATTTGAATGCCGTTTGATTTAATGAAGGATCTCTAACGACCTTTATGCCAGGATTTTTCACACGTTCACAGTTCTATCCAGATATGTTGCAACACTAGGCTCAATGCATTCAAGAACACTAGTGTAAATCTTGTGTTCCAACACGTAATACTTTTTGCCCACTAGGAATGTTCCTAAAGCGGTGAGAAAGGTTCGGACGCCGATTGCTCAGTTTAAGTGCTCGCGCAGTTTTAGCAATAAGTTTTCTACCATTTTGTTAGGATAAAAGCTAAAATAACTCGGTGAGGAGGAATTCGCTGTATTTAGTTATGTTCTGCAAATCCAGGTTTTTGATTACTTTTCTGGTTCTCGTTTAATTGGCTCTCATCGGGGCCGATCCACCCCCAACGGCCACTACCCGACCCCCACTAGTACCAGCTGAATCTTTTTCATCGTCTCTCTTACTATTTTGCACGGTGGTTGCTTCGCAACTTTTAGAGGACATTTAATTGTAATTGCTTTACATTGGATAAACTTGTAAGGGAGCCGATTGGTGGATGCCGGATTTTGTTATAGAGTAACACAATTAGATTGTTGGTTTTGAGAAGTTGAGGTAAGTCTCACACTTTGGAGCAATTGCCTTCTCAAAACTCATAGCGTTGCGTTTAACTACAGCCGTCTCTGCGGCCACATCGGGGAATATTTTACGATTTTTTGATGAACGAACTTTGAGATTTACGACCAGCTGCCCTTTGAGGCGTGCTGGCTTAACGATTCGTTTTCCGGACTTAGCGTATTGTTCAAAGTTGTCTTTGATTTTCATATTGGGTTTCTAAAGATCATGCAGGGCTGTCGAAGGGTCTCACCACAGCAGAGTCCTATTAGGAAAACCTTTGAGACATCCAATCCTAGTATTAAATCTTATGATTGATATGCTAATTTTTAGGTAACGTGAAGTTACATTTCAATTATTGGGTGGAGTTCAGTGGATTATCAATAGGTTACTAATTAATCGAAACACTTTGTATCAGTTATAAAGGGATTTTCGACTAATATAAAATTAAATTTTTCATGCGAATATTTAAATATTATTTCGCGCAACAAGCGAACAATGATTTCAATTAAGGGGAAAATCTTGACTGAAGACCACCGTGCGTCCTCGTCATCAAGATTAACAAGCTCAAAAGTTATGTTCTGTTCTTTTCTAATAACTCCGGTCTGACGCAGAGACGAATAGATTCGTCGAGATATGAATTTCTTCCGCCATTTTTCTTAACCTCACATTAGTAGTTTTTTAGAATTTAGCATAAAAAAAATTAATAAAAAGGCACATTAAAGGTAAATCAATAAGGAAAGTAAAAATATCAGATCTTAGCTAGGAACAGTACATGAATAACTACATTTTGATTTGAATTTACTACAAAAAAAAAGAAAGTCTTTATTTAAAAAAATGGATCCTGAGCGATACAACGAAGTGATCACTGTTATTCGGAATTTTAGAGGCTTAACTAAGAACTGTCTTAAGCTGTTGGAAGAGACCTTTCCCACGTAAGTATTGCTACCAAAGTACACTTTGAAACCTCTTCCCGAGTCATCTCAACTCATTTAAACTGGGCCCTTAACAATGTGTAACGAAGGTGCTGAAATAGTCAAGCGGAACATCAAATTTTCCCTTGCTAGACTTGGAACGTGACTATCATTAATTATGAGGTCAGATATTCAGAGAGTTAATCTATATCTAGTGTGTCACACACACACAGTAAATCTTGGTTGGAATGTCCACGTACATAAATTTGAAATGGAAGTAGGTACATATTATCTAGGTCTCTCGTAAGACTATGAAATTGCTAATCTACACTTTTCTCCGCATAAGTTTTCGAGTAATTGCATTTCTGTCACAATTAACAAAAGGAAAATATTCAGGGAAAGAGCAGCATTTGTTCATTAGCTCGTTGAAAAATTTTAATCTACATGAGAATGACCCCTATCAGTTAATTTTCAAGTTGAATTAATCTTTGATTGTTGATAACCAATCAGATAGATTAAAAATTTGGTTATAAGGATCGATCTGATCTAGATTTTCATTTCTGAAATGTATGGCCGAAAACAATAATTGGGTTAAAGGAATCATGATTTCCATTTTTCATTTTTTACCTTAAATGATATCAATTTCCTCATTTTTATGAAGACATCCTGTGTATTGCCCATTTTTAGATTCTATTTCAAATTTTAAGTAAGTGACTTTGTACATTTAAATCACAGAAAAACATTCGGTATAACATAATGAGAAGATATGACATTCGAGTAAAAAAAATGGAAAAATATATGATTTTGGGCATGTAGGATTGACAAAAATTGAAAAAAAAAATACGAAGGCAGTAGCAAAATCCTGGTTGCATTCACCTAGTAGAGCGATTGATTTGGAAAGTTTCCCTCAATATTCAGATGAGTTGAGGATGATTCAATGGTATAGTAAATTATTCAAATAGTGCTCAAATGTTTAAAAATGCGAATGTTTAGTGCAGAAGAACGTAAATGTAAGAAAAGTTGCGCACAAAAGCAATAGAGCGTCCAAGTAGAACTGGAAGGGGATGTATTCAACTATGCGTGTTGACCACTCGACGTGGCGACTTACTACTAACTTTTGGACATTTACATACAACCGCATTAAACGTTTTATATTCAATTGTGCAAAGTGTCCACAGAAACACGATCGTACAGATTCACTCGCAATTTTTGCCTACACACATCACCAACAGTACTTGAAAGATTGGTATATCATTTCATATTAATTCTTTTTTCTAGCATTAGCTCGGATACCCTTTACAGCATTCTAAATACCGAATTCCAACGAAAAATGCGCCACAATTTCGGCAAGACTCAGAATAACCGCAACAAATTCTGGACTATGTTCCGGAAAGGCATCGAGAGCAATCAAGGTCCAGGGGTGCTTGTAAACCTTGCGGAAGTTCACGACATCTCCCCTTGTTTACTTGCAAGATTAATTTTACAAAAGTACTTCGAAGACCAGGAGGATAAAAATGGTGAAAAGGAAAAGGAAACTTCGGTGAATATAAATCGATATTTGAAGAACACTTGTTTAATCCCTGATGTCGATTTAGCTTACGAAGTTTTTTTGGTAGGTTTATGTAATTCCATTAATGATGTTGTTTATAAAATTTCGTTCTTTAGTGCACGATATTCGATAATATATACAGCCCATTGGCAGATGCCATGAAAATGTAAGCATTCTTGTTGTTTGCGTTGATGAATTGTATTGACACTATTTAATACAGGTCGCTCGGCCAGCAGTATGAAATTCGTCTTCATAAAGAAGCAGTTGAGTTAAATCTTTCGTTTCGAGACGAGGAATATCTCAGAAAATTTGGTTACGATAAAACTCCGGATCTTAAACTGGAAGTTCCGATAGCTATTGACGGCTTTGTTATCAACTGGATCGAAAGTAAAGCTCTGTTCGCCAACGAAGAAGTTCATAGAGATTACATGAACAGTCAATATTTGAGTTATTGGAACCGGTAAGTGTTACTTTGTTTACTCAAATGCAGTAGTTTGCCTTTGTCTTTATAGCTTCGGTCCTGGTTTGGTAATTTATTGGTTCGGTTTCCTGAGAACAATAGCAGAGACGTCTGACAAGAGGTTTATTGTTAGGGATCATCTGCCTACAAATATTAGGAAAATTTTAGGAAATATATTTATCCAGATAGGTAATTATACTTTTAAACTAGTTGATCGCTGATAGCTTCGTAGGCATAAACAATATTATTAGGACATAATAAAATAACATTCCATTGTAATTAATTTATGTCTTTCCAATTTACCATTTTTTTATATGTATGTTTGATCCTGAAAGCTTTCTTCTCTAGTTTTCCCAATAGTGGTGAATAATATCAAATCTTTTAAAAAGATGCAATCCCCTAGCCACTCTCCATGTATTAAATTATATTCTTACGTTATCCTGATAGTGGTGACTTTCTGAACTGTGGATGGTGATTTTCCTAAATCATCTTACACGGTTTAAAAAGATGTAAATCCCCTTTCACCTTCTTTACGCATGTTAAATTTTTCAGTTAATGAGGGAATTTAAACGTTGAAACTGTGAAAAACTTTGAATTTCAGGCCACCGGGTGTGTCAAAAGTTGTTGAAGATAGGTAACACTGAAATCCTAGGAATTGCCCGCCGAATTTAGGTATTTAATAATATTTTAGTCTAATTTGAAATAAAAAACGTTGGCTCGGATTTATATTTAGTCAAAAAAGTACAAACGAAGCATGTATGATCGTTTAATCGAAGATATTTAGATCGTATTACATGTTCATTGATTTTGTTCATCAAAATTTATAGAAAAAATTTCTTGAAACAATGCAAGGCTACACGGGGATGAATTTATTTATCCATGCTTAAATTTAGGGATTTTCTCAATTTCTGACCATCTCAAAAATTCAAGTAAGAAAAAGGCTTTCCATCTAGAAAATCTGAATGCCGCATCGTTTTTTTTTATAGAATTTAAATTCCTTTATGGCAAATGAAACGCAGTAATCTATGGCGACGAAATAAGACTAAGTAAGATCACCGTGACCTTTTACATATCATATACATATGTCGATTGTGCTTTAATGACAGAATGGCATCGTAGGAGCACTAATACATGGCGGCCTTCCAATCAAGCCATTTCTGCACAAGTGTGACTTCGCCCAATAGATGTCTAGAAATTGGTGATTTCACACCAATATATCTTTTTCCTTTGGTTGATGGTTTTAGACCGGTAATTGTCACTACAAAACACGTCCTTTTAACCGTTAAACCGAACTGGCATGACTGAGATCCAGTTGAATCTAAACGTTCGGTCTAAACACAATCGGAAGTTATATTCAAAAATGTGACAGATGATCAAAGAAATATATATTAAATTTGTAGCTTAAACTTCTGGCCAGAATTTTTATAACCAGAGAATTAGGACCTAGGGGTTGGTGAACCTGTTGATAGGTGGGATTCTGTTTCACGACCACTGGATTCTTTGGGACACAACGATATTTTGTTGTAAAATCTTGCCCAAAAATGGCCGTAACAGGGTATTTTCGGTCAAGAGTTGTTTTGTAGTTGATGGACAAAGAATTCCTTTTTTGCGTACCTAAACGGTGTATAATGAACCACTGTGACTGCGAAAACTCGCTCCAAAATTACCTAGGCACATCATGTCACACAAGGTTATTTCATTTTAAAGGTATTTAAAAATTTGTTACTAAGACAGTTAGGAAATAGCGCTTGAAGCTGTGAGAATTAATTCAAAAAAGATTATGATAACAATATTGCAAACCAAGACTTCGTTTTTGTTTGTCATTCATATTTTGTTCGAACAACGAAGATGGCAGATATATTTCCTCACTATGTAATTACGCTGTATCGTAAAAAGGTTCTCAAAATTGGTAATAAGAACCACTTTTTTCGACAACTTGTTTTCACGTGAAAACATGATTTGAAATTGTCGTATGATTCAAAATTATATGATTTTTGAATGATATTTATATCAAAATTTTAATGTCAAGATTACAAGTTGGTCTAGAACTGTTAAAAGGTACTGAAAGAATTGAAACTTTGTTACAATACTTCAACGTCCGGGTTTTCTGCATCAACACCTCACCATACAACATTAAACCGTTTTATATCCGTTTTCATTGTAAAGGGCTCGTTGTGATACAGCTTTGCAGCCATAAATTGATTCATTACGGTTCTAGTACATTAAAGCAGGTGAAAAAATCCTGGTAGAATAAAGCAGGTAACTTACGTGTTTACTGTAGATCTAACAATGGGTGAACATGAACCTTTTATTAACCTTATATTACGTACTTATTGTATGAAGTGTAACATTTCACCTGAAATATCGAAATATCTCGATTATTACGTATCCTGTAGAGGTATTTTTAGTATCGAGATTTAATCACTTTGTGGGGGAAACGTATTGGTGTTAAGGTGGACTTTCCCCGTGTGAGCGGGCTGGAAGTTAACTTTTTAATTTCAAATGGTAACCCCTTCTTTTACAAATTTGAATTCGACTAAAAATTTTAAAAAATCGTCCGAAACATTGTTTCGGTTAATGCTAGAAAACACTATAATTAACGAAATTCAAATTATATTTTAAATCTCTATTTTAACTTTAAAAAAAGTTTTTTTGGCAATAAAGGTGACAACTAAATAACAACGTAAACAAATAAAACATTTATTTTTAAACATTATGTTGTTAATACTGCTTCACAATAGAGTATATAACCGTAGAAGAGAGAATCGAAATGGATTTGATATAAAAAGAAACTAGTAAGCATTTAGATAATGCTGTCAATCTCTACTATCAGAGTTTTTCTGAGAGACTACGATATCGGTCTTTTTTCCGTTGTAAGATTAAAAAATGTACTAATGAGGAAACTGTAAATCAGAAGAATAGAGCCCGTCTATTTACTTAATCGCAATTTTAACGGTAGATAGATCAGTAGATCTGTTCCGGTGAGTTCGCCTTCTAAATCTCCAGATTTTACTCCGCTTGATTTCTGTTTGTAGGGATATTTCAATGATCAGGTTTATAAAAAATACCAATGACACGTGAGTATATAATTTTGCGAATTATGCAGGCTTGTGTCAATATTCCTGAAGGCACTTCGCAGATGCGAAGAGGTCTTTAAAACACGGATAAATAAGTGCGTTAAGGGGGGAATACAGTTTCGGGCATTTACTTTAAAACGGAAACTAGACAAAATTTCCCGCTATCGTTAGTTCTAAAACAGATATCATCAAACCTTTCGGTAACTCATAAGCGAAAGAGAAATTAAATTTCGTCAATGACGGTACTTTCTAGCATGAATTGAAAATAGTTTGAGGCGTACTATGCGCATCTGTAAAAAAATGGACGTTGTCATTTGGAAATAAAAAATTAACCCCCACTTCGTCCACACGGGGAGTGGAGGGGAATCAACTTTAGCACCAATACGTTTTCCCCTCGGAGTGATTAAAATTTGATACCAAACATTTCTTTACAGGATATCCAGTATACGAAGTATTTCGACACTTCAGGTTAAATGTTACATACTGTATAAATAACCATTATACATTGTATCTGTCAAGTAACGAGTACTCCCAAGCTTATAATTCTCTACTTAAATAAGGTTAATTGGAGACTCAAGCGTGAGTTGAATGCTTTAGATCTTAATAAGTGTACGTAGGTGTTAACAAATTAATCTTAAATGGTTGTTAACCAGGCTGATTGTAATACATCGTATTTGGGCCTATCATGTGAAACACGCATACTTAAGCTAAATGTTAAGATTGTAGGTGGCGTCTTGCTGTGGAGCTGCGTACAATTTCAACAAATTTTATGATTTTTAATAGATTGCTGTTTACTCAATCCAAAAAGCCAAGAATTTGTGGATAAATTGTAACATTAATTCTAAGCGAAGGGACTTCCTTTTGCGCTTTAATATGTGAGCTCGTAGTCCCAGTTTCGTTTGCTCTATTTGGTAAGGGTAGTATGAGTCAAGTGTCGGTAATATTATTCGACAACAATAAGTGCTACCTATTAGCCCTAAAAGCATAGAATTTCTGGAATAATTATTCGTGACAATAATCTAGAATGTACGAATTATCCAGAATATATTGCGCTTAAACCCTGCTTTATCCATTCAGGTAAGGTATCGTTAAGAAGTATTTTTTTTACTTTTTGAGACCACTTCACTTCACATAGATTTAGTTATTCCTTGATGTTGCTGTAAGAAAGCGAATGGCGTTTCGTCTTCCTAGTCTAGTTTTTAATTGTTTCATCCTTTCATTGCGTTGCAGAGCTTTCAATAAGTAGTAGGTATTTAGGCAGTTGTGCTTGGCAGCTTTGAATGTTGTGAGAACCTGCTTTCTTATTTTCAATTTTATGATTAGCTGTAGGCCGTAGATACGCTTACGTGTATTTACGCATAAACATGTTTTCTTAAGGTTAACTTTAACGATACGTATTCTACAAACTGTAGCATGCATATGAACATGTGTAACTATTTAATAGTAGGCTAACGATACGTTGTATGTAATCTATAAACCAGGCTTAATGCACATGCATTTAACTTCGACTTTGTTTGCTCTTTTTCGATCCGGTTATTCCATGCACTTCATAATAGTAATATTTGCAGATCTATTGATAAGATTTGCAGGTAATAAAGAAGGATAAATAAATAACAATGTAGGCAGCATTACATGTTAAATAACGTGAACACCATCGGGTCACGGCTGAAGTAACTAATGTGTGATCCACGTGAGAGTGAAATTGTGAAGGCGATAGTAACTGATCAAATTGTCGATATATTATTTTCAGATTGTCAGCTTTATGAACTCGTGTGGAATTTGATCCTAATTGTGTTTATAATTTGCTCTATTTAATTATAGGACTCGTATACAGTGCAAGAAAGAGGTTTGGCCAAATAGCGTATTCCATACTTTCAGGTAATTACTTTTCAATTTGGTTGATGTAAAATTTTATTCGGACTCGCGATTGAACTGGGGACGAGGCGATGGTAAAAATAATATTATGTATTGGAGTGATTATAACTATTTTAACGACATGGGGGAATTTGTTAAAAAATTAAATGGGTTTATTTCAGTCATTTAACTGAGTTAATTTTCGCTAACGCGTCTTGATTTGAAATTCTGATAAAAAATTTTATCAAAAATTATGTGTTTCCATTAAAACCAGTTTTAGGATAAAAAGCTTATTCCAAATTCTTTATTAGGGATGAAGGTGTCTCCCAATTCATAACTTACTTGGAATTACAAGTAAACGATTAGATTCTGAAAAGGAAATACTTTCTTTAAAGAATGAGTTTGGATGTTTCTATATCATCCACAAGTCATAACCAGCCTATCCTTAAAGCTTCAATTGAAACACTAGGGTACCTTTAGAATAATAGTTTTTTATGCCATTAAAGTTTTTCGATATATGGTACATACAGTGTGACCCATTTGTTGTGGGGCCAGTCTGTAAAAAGTTTATTGATGGTCCGATCTAGGCCGGATTTACAAAATTTTAATGAAAAATCTTGACTAATAAGGCCTTCGTAGAAGAGTTAAAAATGCACACCGGGTACTTACTTACATCTTCCTATACTTTCTCTGGTATATTAAGGTCCAAACCGGCCATTCTACTAATGCTATTTCGGGGATCGTCGTTGAAATATTGCAAAATTTCGTTGTTAGAGAAAGTCCACGACGTCCATTTTGCCTCGTTACTTCGACTTCCCGGTCTACCTGGATGTACGATGCTGAATCCTGCATTCTGCCGCAGCTTCTGCTGCCGGGCGCACGCACGTTATCACCAACAAGACGAACAATTTCTGTTTTGCCTTTTTCACTTGAATTTTCCACAATTATCACGATTAATAGTTCAATTTGTATTAAGAACGAACAAGTTCTAATGTCGATGTTGACGTTTGTTGCGTTTGTTTGACAGCTAAACACTTCACTTGTTCTCCATAGCCGACTACGGATTTTTCAAGATAAATATGTACTGAGCGTGCACTATTAATTCTTCCGCAAAATCGTTATTACTCAAGATTTTTCGTTAAAATTTTGTACAAGCCCGTTTTGAGGGGTGGCCAATCCAGTGGAGTGCACAGATTTTTTCTAAAAAAAATCGCTAATGTGGTTTATTAAAATTTTGCTCCTAGAAACTGTCATAGTAGGCCTTGGATTTTATGCCAATCAGGCCATTTTGGATGAGAATGCGCAGTCCATCAAACTCCATAATTAAAAAAACATTCTGGCTAAATCGCACAATCAACGAACTTTCAACAGACTGACCCCAAAACAAATGGGTCACACTGTATGTCTCCCGTTATACAGGATGGCCTCTTCACAATCGTGGATATTTAAGTTACCCCCGATTTTTCTCTGTGGAAAACTGTAATTTTCTGGAACTTTGACTGATACGAGCATACTTTCTATGGTTAACAATAAAAGTAGGCACCTATTACTTTATAATCGAATTGTGAACTATGGACAAATAGTCCCACGTGCTGCCGTAAGGTTCCAGTTATCTATTCAACGTGCAAAAATGTGATATTTCAACAATCAAAATAAATATTTTAATAACCACATCCACCGCATATCATTGCAACTATGGAAGGTTCAAATAATAATTATTACATATTTACGTATAGCAATAAACGAATTTGTCAATTTGGGGGCGCTTAGGAAAAATCCTCAGGGAGCGCAAGAATAGGTAGACAGGGATTTCAATCTGCCATATTTTAATGGGGCGAGTTTAAGATACAGGGTGATCAAATTTAGAGATAAGCGTCAAATTTGGGGGTAAATTTATACGGGGTGTCCAAAAATTGTTACACAATAAGAAAACTTACCATTTAGAAGTTTTTAAACGGGATGAAAGTTTTTGTTTGGTGTATCACTGAATGGATTATTTCGCATTATAAAAAAAATTGAACGAAGAAGACCTTCCTCGCTCAGAAAAGAACGTCTCTGTGAAATTTTACAGGGGCCTTAAAAATGTCTAAAAAATTGAAAGGACGTTTGACGATAAATTCGAAATTAAATTTAGAATTTTTAGCGTTAGTGCTGAAGTAGCTATAACCAACATGGAGTAAATGCGGATCTTGCGAATTTGTCCATTCTATATATTCCCTATACTCCAAGAAAGTTCGATGCGGTGCAAATAGGAATGCCTCGCTAGTCTAACTACTTAATTATGAATAATAAATAAAGTCTAGTAAAAAGTAGTTAAATATATGCATGTTGATCTTCTTGCTTATGCATATTAATTTGTGCATTGCTTATGTATCTTATACTGAGGATGCTGAAGAAGTAGAAAGATATGTTTACGGTTACGTTGAAATGAAAAAAGAAATGGAGCTCTTGAACAAGTGGGATGAAAGGTGCGAGTTTCGGGTTCGAATATCTTTTTAATACTTAAGATTAGAAGGTAGGTATCACCAGTTCATGTCGGAACATTGGAATTGTGCAGGTGGTAGATGGACCGCACAAAGTTTAATTTGCTTCTGGTAAAGGCCAATGAAATGCGTTGAGAGACCAGCGACTGAAGTGGACGGAGTCAGACCAGATCCACTGGCCACGTTGTATCGTTTCAGAGTTTTTACAGATACAAGTTCTATGCGATGGATTAAATTAGTTTCGAATTTTTACTTATTTACGAATTATTGTACATTCCCCGTTATAGTTTAACTCGGTTACGTCACTAATGAATATAATCTGATTTCGCTAATATTTGTTTATGATCTTTTGGTGGGACTGAGAGTAAGCCATCAGTACTGGACGTAACTCCGAGACGAAACACAATAATATCGCTAACGAAAAATTTCGATTTTAACGCGCAGAGTTATTGTGTTTTTTTCCTTTTATTTACATTACTGATTTTTGCTGTGATGTAAAAAAAATCATCTCCAAATTGATTGATACTAATCTAAATATGATAAGAGGAGACGTCGGCCGGATTGACTCCACCCATTTTGTTGTTGGTCTTTCTCGGCGGCACATTAAATCTTGTGCGGTCCTTCTCCCATTTGCACAATTTCTATGTTCCGACTTGAACTGGTTCCGCCCATTTGCTAAATTTTCGGATGTGAAAAGGTTTTTGGAGCTCGGAATAGGATCCATAAATGTTGTACGTGATGAAGAACAATGGAAATAGAACTGGAAAAAAAAATTTAGTTCGTTACATATAAGAGATAACTGAACGTAAATCGTTAGCAATGGGCGTTTCGAAAGGAGCTACAGATCTTTTTGAGGAGAGGAAAAGAGTTTGGGAAAGTGTAGAAAATAAACTACGAGTCAATTGACATGTAGTGCCCATATTATGTTTTGAGACTACCCGAATCGAATACTACAACACTTTTCCGGAAGCCCAGTTCTGGAAGCCGATGCCATGCGGGGTAGAGCTGAATTTTTTAACGGGATCATATATTCAGAGAAGACGATCTGATTAACTCTATAAAAAGTGTAACATCTTTTGTAGAGTTCATAATATAAAATCGAGAGAAAAGCGATGTAATTTTATTAACATTTTTAATAAGTTCTTCTAATCGTGTGAGAAGTACTCTTAGGTGATTTTTTTACGAACCAGCTCTTAACGACACCAGATATCTCGGGGGATGATATCGTGTTTCTCAAACCAATGACTAAAAAGCAACTAATATCATTTATATGCGCATATGTGTATACAGGGTGAGTCGGGAGGATCGTGCCAAACTTCAGGAGCGTGTTGTACATGAAAAATAAATGTAAAAAAACTCAAATGTTGTTATCCGATTTTCGTTTGTTTACAAGTTATAGCGTAAATAAAATTAAAATATAAAAATTATAAATTTTATATTTTATTTACGCTATAACTTGTAAACAAACGAAAATCGGATAACAACATTTGAGTTTTTTTACATTTATTTTTCCCATACACCCTGTATAGGTGCTTTTCCACCTCACATCGTTGATTCCACATAGGGTGAACGAAATATCACACTACTGACTAGCAGACAATTAAAAAATATCCTTTATTTCGTGTTTTTCCCCTCCTTAGTCTCATTCGCCTATTTTTATTCGTTAGTTCAGGTTAGTTCAGGTTAGTTATTTTTATTCGTTAGTGGCGAATTTCCCGAATCGTTACCTAACAAAAACCATCGCTATCGAAACTTCAAAACTGGAAATTGCTGACGAGCAAATCATTATTAAAATTTACGGCGGCTGTAATGGAAAATTCGTCCTGCATATCAAATACAGTCACCCGCTGCATAATTCCCGCCCAATTAGCAACCGGCCCAAGTACCTCAATACCATACAAGGCGCAGGTCGATTGTATTCGACCGTCCCTCGTATCTAATTAAATGCACCTTGTGTTTACTTAATTTTAATTCAGGTTTTTGTCGAGTTAACTGGAATCGAGTCAAGGATTTCGCTGTCTTCGAACTTTGCCAACGTACATGCGGATTGTACTCTAAACGAGCTACTTCGCCTTTGCCGCAGTTTAAATAAATAAATAAACAAAGTTGCGAAAAGCTTTTGTATCTGAGTGCGCTCTTTCCTGTTCCCAGTTGGTCAGGATAGTTCCGGCGGTTTTGTAGCGTGGAAAAGTTGGATATTGCGGAGCCGCTATCCGGGAAGTTTACGTGCCCCAAACTTACCATGGAGAACAAGGAAGAGAGCGGCAAACTTGAGGAGCTGAAAGTGGTGCACAGTCAACATGCCAGGATTTTGAAAGAGGTGAGTTTTTGTTGCAATTTCAAATTTTTCCTCCCATTTTGTACCTACGAACGCGCCCCAACTGAAACGGGTCAGATTTAAAAAACGAATGGAAAAAGTCTTTCTCCTAATTTGCCCGGAACATTCACAGTTTTCAAGTTTTTTTCATAAAATATTTAAAATCATTAATACATTTACATGCTATCAACTCGAAAGTGGCGCAAAAAAGAATTAAAATTAATCGTCAGTGCGTGTTTGGCACTAGTGGCGTATGATCGGAAACGTTTCTAGTGGAGAAATAGTAGTTTTCCATGAGATATGTTAGTTTGCCACATACTTCTTTTAAATTGCAGTTTTTTCAGTTGTATCGGCCCTTAAAATTTTCACTATGTAAATTGAACAACTCTGTATATATACATATCATCAAAACAATAACCAATGCATGTATATTACATGTACATATGTAGTAATACTGATGATTTCGAAGTTAAAGATATCCTTTCCTAGCAAATACGGCATCAAAAAATGAGCAATTTTCACCCTGGCTGTTTTCGGAAATATCAATACTAGTGAAAACACGAAGTGTTAAAATTTTATTAAAAAAAAAATTAAGTTCTTGGTTTTTGAGAACTTTCTCAGATATTTAAACGAAATTTCGCAAGTGTTAATAGCTACGGTGGGCGGATAATTTTCTTAGAAAAACTATTTTCTGGTCCATCAGTGGTGAGCATGCCAGCAGGTCGTTAAACATTTTTGAAACGAAAACGCTTATTATATCGCTTTTTGAGAAAACAGCAACGATTGTGGAGTTCTCTTTTCAGTGTTTTCGACTGACTGTTTTCGAGTGAAAAATAAAAGTCGCTTTAATGCACATTGTTAAATTGAATTGACGATTTTTACATTGCACTGCAATCAGATCCCAGTGGAATCGGAAACATCATTAAGGCCATTAAAAATGTTTTTTTTTTCGAACGCATAAAAACAAATTACAATAATTTTTTTCCAATATTTTTTAAATCTCTGAAAAATGTCAAAATTCGCTATAGTGACTTTTTCCAATGTATCCTCATTGAAAATCGCCAGTTTAAAATTTTGAATTTAAATAGCAATTCATTCAGGTTAAGTTAGTAATAAGCATTGGAACTATAAAAAAAATTCACGAAAACAGTGCAACATAGTAAAAAAACTCGGCACAATTTTTCCCTTCATGGCTTTGCAGATGGTTCCTACATCATTCTTATTTGCCGAAAAACCAGCGGTGTGCTATGTTTCTTAATCTACAATGACCAGCTCGTATGCGGACCACTGGCGATTCTGAAAAAAATTATTATTTAAACACATACGCAACTCGTAAAAGAACTGGATGCAGCATTATTTTTTAGTTCTGTCTCTTTTTTTTTGGCAAATCAGGCAATAATCCACGGCTGTGGAGTCGGAGGAGCTACGTTACCAGGAGTTCCCTACTCTTATAAGCCAATTGCGCCGGCGCATGGCTCATCTCTTAACGACATAATGTCAAGAGTCATGCGCGTTGAAACATGGCGGTCTTCCGTTTAAAAACTCAAATCAATTTTAGTGGAGACCTGGCAAAGCTTCTACGTCCTTGATCGTATATATATATGTTGCAGGTAAAATGATCACCATTGCAGTGGAGTGAATTTGCCGTTAAGAGTTCAACTCCCTAAGTGTTAATATCTAACGTTTTCAGCTGCCTCTTAAAGTCTCCATAAGTAGAGATAAAAAAGTCCATTTTAGGTAATAAATTTCAATGAAACTATTGGGACGCTGAACAACGGCTGGCGTCCTAGTTTCTACTGAACTTATCTTCCAAATAAGGTTACAAAAATGCCGTGGTTTATTTTCCTTGCAATTTACATATGTAATTGTTATATAGTTCCTGTAAATAAACCCAATTTGATCAACTCTGCTTCCAGGAAAACTTGCCCCAGAGGCCAAGTAATTCATCAAAAAATGTGCTTGTTTTCTCCTAAATTACCTTTCAGTTAAAGCTTATTTCAAAATTTTGGCTTGGAATCTACCGTTTTTTCGAAATTCGGCCAGAACGAACGTTTCGCTACTTTTCAAATTATACTTTCTGCGAAATTTTACGTTTATCATTAAGTTGCACGTTTTCTAATTTTAGTAATTTAAACACCAATTAGGAAGGTTTTTTTGATTATGACTGTAGCCATCAAAAGTTGGTTGGCTCGAGTCCGCCGGATTTATTAAATATTTCTGCATACAAAAATAAACGGTCTGTAATATTTACACAATGAGAATCCTGTAAACAGCACCATCATATAATGCTATAGCCTCGACTATAGCTTATTTAAATTAAGTATTATGATAACTGCGTATATGTTATAGTTTTGTTATTTTTTATTTTAAGAGTAACTGGGATGGATATAGTTCCATTTCGACATTGTACTAAGCTGTAAATGTGGGTCTACACATAACCATTATGGTTGGAATAAACGAGTTGTAGCACCAAGAAGTGTAGTGTGTAGTTGCTGATTTGCTTGGGCTCGGCAACGTATAAAAGTGCGGACCTATTTTGCACAATTCAACTGTTTGTACATACTCGTACCCCTACGGCAACAGATCCATTTGTTTTTCATCTGCAGCTTTTTCTCAGGAAAATTTATTGTAGGGGAAAAGGTGTTTTTCAAATAACTAATTTTGTTTATGGAAAATGTCCTACGATGCGAAATTTAGGGATTGATGTATACGTAGTAAAGTCAAAAAATTTCCGTCCTAACACATTTTGGGTTTTTCTAGGAAGTAACAAAACTTTGTTTATATACTTAAGTCGTTTATTTACCTGGGGGCAAAAATAAGCCAAATCAAGGAAGTGGTTGTTTAGGTACAAATTCATGGAGACCAAGTGCCGATTGACTCTTGCAAATGTTGAACATTGAGTGTGGTGCGGCGATCAAATTTTTAGCCCTAGAAGGAAAATCACCAAAAGGAATAACACAAACGAATGGATGTTGTATACGGTAATTTGTCCCCATGCTATCCCACCTTGGACGACCGGGGTCGACGTCCGCGTTCAGGACGTCCTGTTGAAATGCTGACATCAAAATCGATAGCTGCTGTAGAAGGGGAAATCACTTCAGACCAACGTTTGAACGCAATTAAAGATGAAACGAGATTGGGGCTTGCTAAAACTGCAGTTCCCAGAGTTTGACGTGAACATTCATTTGATGTAAATTGGTGCAAGATCGGTTCTTAAAGCTCTGTGGATGATTCAAATGCAGCAACACGCGGAAAGCTGCGGACGATTTTTAGAAGGTCCAGACGAGTTTTTGAAGACGATCGTCACAGGGCACGAAACCGTGGCATTTTACTCTCTTCAAAAGGGGATCGATAGAAGGTGGGCGACCCAGTGAGTCACACTCAACAAAGTCTTGCAGTGAACAAAAAAGTGATCACTACGGTTTTTTGCAATTGTGAGAGAATTCTTTCCGTCGACTTCAAAGAGAGGCGTATCGCTATAAACGGAATTTATCATGTCCCCCCCTTTACACGAATTACGAGATAGAATTTAAAAAAAGCGTCGTTGAAAGCTTACTCGAGGTGTGCATGATAGTGCTTTAGTTAGGCTGTGGGTGCAAAAGCTGCAGCGTTCAAATGCGGCTTTTAACAACTGGACCATCCGCACTACAGTCCGAACCTGGCTCCAGCGATTATTACCTTTTCGAAAAACTAAAATCTGGTCTGCGTGGTGGGAAATTTGCCGACGATGCTGTCAAGTCGGCAGTTCCGGAACACTTTGACACCAAAACCTCTGATTATTTTTTCAAAGGCTTAGAAATGTTAATTAGTGCTTTGGAAAATTGCATTGAAATGGAAGGAGATTATGTTGCAAAAAATAACAAAAAACGTCTTATTCTACTATTTTTTAATGCGTGCTAGGAGGGAAACTTTAGGGCCTTACTTCGTATATCAAAATGTTAAAGAACAGAACGCCTGTTGCTTTAATAAAAATCCGTTGTAGCCATTTGTTGCAATTCAAACAACACCTTTGAAAACCGCGTAGAAATTCCAAGTAAAAATGAACAAAGGAAATACGTTAAATGCGGTGAATGTATCGAACTCCAGTTTGGGTGGTTCGTTGTATTGGTTCAAAATTAAAAAGTAAAATTTATTAATTTTTTCCCATTATTAAATTTTCACAAAATAAAGCCGACAGGTAATGGTCAAATCAAATTGTCAGGTAAAAGCAGTCGGTCGGTTCAAGTTCGAGGTGCTACGGCCCTCGACCGCTGCAAATCTTCTGATCGTCTTCATTTTCATTTCCAGCCCGAACTACCTCCAACAACAACGTTTAAAAATTGGAGCAGCTGATAATGTCGTCGTTTTGGGCCCTTTCGGAAATGACGATCTGGGTGGCATTGATCGCTTCAAGCTGATTTCCAACCAATCAGATTAGCTGGTTATCATCGGAGATCATTCCGGTTGGGGATAAATTGGCTGATAGCCATTAATTCGATCCAGATTGTCATGCCCGAAAAGCCTTTTTGATTTTCCATTTTGAATAATTTGACCGCATATTCGACGGTCAATAATTCACGAAGGTATTTCGTAGCCAACTTCTGCTTATTTACCTAAAAAATTAATAGTGTATATTGGCACTGATTCTATTATTGCGCATTGATAAACAGCTTCTTTCCTTAAAGCTTATTTTAAATTTAGTATCGAGCAAAATATATTTTTTTGTAAACTAAACTTTTTATATGCTAAAATATCTCACTGATTCCCGCCTTTCTTATATCCTTGACTCCCTCCATGTGACTGGAAAAGATGGATAGGGCTGGCATAAAAAACATTTTCATATTTATTAAGGTTTAGTTAGTGTTTGGCTCAGTGTTAGCTGGCTTAATGGCATTAAGGCTCCTTCTCATGCATCCGTCATGCGATGAACCCAAATTCGCCAAATTACTTGAGATATACTGTAAATTGATAGTAAATTAGTCAAATACCAAATATTAAAGAAAAAATAAGGACTAAGAGTACAAATATACTTCAAATTGGTCCCGCTGCGTACAGACCCGTAATGTAATAATTAAATTGCTGATTTTGAATTATCCACCTTATGCATTCATCAGATGTTCGTACGAATGCCCGAGAGTCGCGGCTCATGCATGAAGGATGTTCGGTAATCGTACGAGCAGTCCCCGGATAAACGAGAAATAATGACAAATTTCGTTCAGTGTCGTGTATATAAGTCTTAGTTACTTCACACTTAATTTACATTTTCTTTCAAGCTATTAAATATGGTAATTCCGGATCAGAGTATTTGTCGGTGACTTATACGTAAGAAGCGGCCCTCATTCCCCGTCAGCCCCGCTTATGTTAACGCATTTGGTCCACACCACCTCACATGCAGGGCGGAAGAGCGCTCTTGCAGACAAAAGTGAAGTCCAGGGAGCCTTTATGACGTCACCTCCTAGCGGGGCGGAATGTGGAGCTATCCCTGTTGTGGTGGGTTTGGTGGACGTGGTCGCAAAGGGTAACCTTGATGGAAGTGTATGGAGAATAGGCCACCGGGGTTGCTGGTGAGGGTTGTCTCTAACGGAGTCTCATTACTGCTCCTGTCTGTTTCGAACTGAAAAGTCTCTTGTATAGCTAGCTGACGCTGGGTTGTGCACACAGCCGATGATCTGGCTAATGTCCTCTGCAAGGACGGGGACCGGGGGATGTCAGCATAGTCTTAACGATTGGTGTCGGTGTGTAGACATGTTGATCAATCAATGTGAGTTTGTTGACCAATAATGATGGAGATATTACGACCGGCGATCTCTCTCTCTCTCTCTCTCCTTGTCTTTGGTGTAATACTTTAATTTTCAATCAAATGAATAGAAATGATAAACGTCCCAGTTAGGCGCAATTTCAGCATACAGACGTCACTTTGAGGTAAACCGCCGGTAGAATTGTGTTCTTCAGATTCAACAATATTTTCTTTTTTTCTCTTGGAAGAAAAGCCTGAGCTACATAGTGAGACATATTCTAACCTACGACGTCTATTGTGCTGGTGGGATGGCCTTGAAAGAGAAAATATATGTGGATTCAGCTGCGCAAGGTTCAGAGGTTCATACACTTTGAAATAACTGAGCCCTTGAGGATGATTTACACCACAGTACTGAGGCGTTGCTCGATCTCACAGTCCTAGACCTGCTGATCAAATTAGAGATAGGGCCCGGAGCATATAGATGTGAATTATACAACAGTTGCAGCTACGGTCATTTAATCACTCTCGCACTTCCGCAGTACTATTGGAATGTGTGACTCTCAACCGCAATTCTGACACTTCCTGGTTGTCGCGATAACCAACTTCGAAGAATGAGACACATTTATCAGCAAATATGGTTCGCGATGAGACCAGCTGGTACACAGATGACTACAAATACTGATTGGATGGAATGGCTGATGAGGGTACATGTGCTAGTTTACACTGGACACTCACGCTATGGTCTTCCAGACTGAAGTATTGTTATTCTCGTATTGTCGTCTCAAGCACCAAGGGAGTAACATATGTTCCGTCAGTATGGGGGTGGTATTAAGGATTGATGCCCATATAGTACTTCTAAACTGATCTTGAAATGTGCAACTGTACTCATAAAAAAATAATAAAATAATAAAATAAAATTTGTCTACTTTAGTTTCCGGGGTTTGGGGGGGTCTAAGGCAACAGTACCTTAAGGTTCTGAAACGACTGGAGGAATCTTCGGAAGTATTCCTGCACGGTATAATAATCCAAAGTCTTTGATATTTAACTGTTGATGCGGTTATTAATTATTTTTAAAATAAATTAACACTTGTGATTAATTTACTAACGAACTAACAGAACCTGGAAATTTAAATTTTATCTTATATCATAAATAAAAATACATAATTTTATCCAAAAATTTAATATTGACGCCAAGGAGAACGGTGTTATCATTTATATTCATCTTTATTACTTGTGCATGATTTTTTTACGGAAATTCATTATTTTATAAACTCAATAAAAAATGATAAGCTGAACATACAAATTACGTATATATATAATTCATTTCAATGAGAGATATGAATTTTGGACATATTAAATGTTTCTTAAATATGTATTTAATAGAGAGCAGCGCCTCCGGATGTCTCAAGAATATTATATTAATCAACATAATTTAAAATGTTCCCCATGTCGTCTTTATAGTTGAAAAATCTACTTTAAATTCCAACTTAATTATAATTTGATGTTGGTGTCCAAGAAGATCTTGTGGACCGTTACTACTATTACAATTTTTAATATTTTTGAGAAAAACGGCATTTAAAAATGGTAGCTAAACAAATTTGTAAAATTAATATTTAGTTAAGAAAAATTTAGATTTTTTTTTTAGTTGCTTTTGGAAAAACTTAATTATTTTGATTTAAACGCGACTTTTTCTGTTGTTCAAAAACCCCCGCAATGTCCCTAACATACGTGCTAAAAACCTAAATTTCCACATGTCTGCATCGTTTACTTTGGTTTAATTTTGAGTAAATAATTAGATAGTCTAAAAAAATACGAATATATCAACATATTTTCAAACGAAACTAACATAATAATATTCCAGCTCGAAAACAAAAAGGAAAAAAAACTAGTAGTATAAATAACTTCAAAGGGGATGCCCCTATCAATGCCAATATAAATATTTAATTATGTGTGTTTTAGGTATAATTAGAGTGTTACGTCAAGCATAGCTTGACTTTTTTTTTAACAAATCGCCGCTTTCAGAGTTTTATAAATAAAAAAAAAATTAAAATAGTTTAGATGATTTTGATAGCGCAGTTGGTATGATACCAGATATCAAATGCAGGAAACTAAATTCCTGACCTCGATATTTCCATATTTAAAGCCGCCAAAGACTGCAATGGCAGCTTCTTTAACATGATGGAAATACGATTATGATCCTATCCACCTTGTACAAATACTACTATGAGGTGTCTGAACAGATGGTATAAACTCATAAAAATGTCCGACGCTAAGTACTTAGAAACAAGGTAACTGTCTAGCATTGGAAGACGAGTAGTGTCCTTAAACAGGTTTTATTTATTGCTACTTTTTTAAAAAAGGAAGTAGATTGATGCGACATGCTACAATTAGTTATTGTTGTAAAGCTGTAATTTGCGATATTTGCATTTATTGCCTAGTTGGGGTCTAGGCTTCGTTCGAGGACGTATGAGAGGAAAGGCGCCTTATTGGTATAACTAGGAATTTATATTTTATGAGAGGGGTTTTGTCGATTTCGAAGAATATCCCGATATAGAAACATCTCCATTGGCGGGTAAAGAGTTCGAAAAGTGCCTCGGTCGATTGTCAAAATCGAAATATTCCCAATTTTTATATGACCAAGTATAATGGTGCCGAAATGAGGACGAAGAAAAGACTTCGTCATAAGAGAGTCGAGCGCAAATATATAGAACTAAACTATAATTCACTTAACAGAAAGTGAGATTAAACAATAAAATGGACGGAAGAAATATTAATTTAAAGAGTGTGTAGAAAATGGAACGTGAAGAAAACGAGGCATAACTGTTAGAAAGAACGTGAGAAAATGCGTTAAGCTAAACTACAGCGAATGATAGACCCTAACCACAAGTATACGATTTGATTAAGATAATGTGACAATGAACAGCGATTCAGTAAAATGCAGACATGGAAAAGATATCAGCAGAAGATCAGGGAGTTTAATTATTATATTGAGTATTTAAAAAAAAAGGTATAGTGATGTTCCATTTTTCACAAGCTTTTCAACGAGTCTACGCACGACATATGTTTCCATTAAAAACAAGTTGGGTGGGATTGCGGCTAAGGGCTGAAGGGAAATATTTCGTTTTATGGCCAAAACATACACACAACTCAAAATCAATTCACGCGTTTCAGCGCCTTATTTTAAGCCACCCCTCGAAAATGTATTAATTTTATTCCGGACTATTCCCAACCCTGTATTTGCGTCTGATAACATTGAATATTAAAGAATTTAAATTATAATTGGAACATACGGTGTGACCCATTTGTCTCGGAGTCGGTCTGTAAAAAGTCCATTGATTGTGCGACTCGGCCCGGATTTTCTTTTTTTTTATTTATAGAGCGTGATAAACTGCACGTTTTCAGCGAAAATGGCCTGGCTGATGGAAAACTTAAGGCCTAGTATGACAGTTTCTAGGAGCGAAAATTTAATAAATTATATCAGCGATTTTTTAAGAAAAAATCTGCGCACGCCACTGGATTGGCCACCAATCACGACGGGCCTGTACGGAGTTTTACGTAATGACGATCTCGTAGAAGAGTTAAAAACGCACGTTGGGTACTTACTTCCATCTTCCTATACTTTCTCTGGGTATATTAAGGTCCAAACTGGCCATTCTAATGCCATTTCGGGAATCGTCGTTGAAATATTGCAAAATTTCGTTGTTAGAGAAAGTCCACGACGTCCATTTTGCCTCGTTACTTCGACTTCCCGGTCTACCTGGATGTCCGATGCTGAATCCTGCATTCTGCCGCAGCTTCTGCTGCCGGGCGCACGCACGTTATCACCAACAAGACGAACAATTTCTGTTTTTCCTTTTTCACTTGAATTTTCCACAATTATCACGATTAATAGTTCAATTTGTATTAAGAACGAACAAGTTCTAATGTCGATGTTGACGTTTGTTGCGTTTGTTTGACAGCTAAACACTTCACTTGTTCTCCATAGCCGACTACGGATTTTTCAAGATAAATATGTACTGAACGTGCACTATTAATTCTTCCGCAAAATCGTTATTACTCAAGATTTTTCGTTAAAATTTTGTACAAGCCCGTTTTGAGGGGTGGCCGATCCAGTGGAGTGCACAGATTTTTTCTAAAAAAATCGCTAATGTGGTTTATTAAAAATTTTGCTCCTAGAAACTGTCATAGTAGGCCTTGGATTTTATGTCAATCAGGCCATTTTGGATGAGAATGCGCAGTTCATCACGCTCTATAATTTTTAAAAAAATCCCGCCTAAATCGCGCCATCAATAAACTTTCAACAGACTGACCCCAAAACAAATGGGTCACACCGTGTAAGCCTGGTCAAGGAGGAAGATTTTGATAAAGTTTGCTCTGTTTCCGGTGATAGAAAAGTCCGTAACCCTAGAAAATGAAATTAGTAACTAATTGCCTCTAATGCACACACACTTCGGCGCTTTATCACTCATTTATAGATTGAATGTCCCTGCAAATACTTTGCAATAAAGGAAAACACCAGATACGCACGGGAGAAAGGTATTTTCATTACCTAATGACTTTTCTTTGCTAGACAGATTGATATCGTTTTTATTGATTAACTAAATACCATTGTGAAATTGAACTAGCAGAATGAAGCGGTTTAATTATGTTTCCCCTATCAGTCTTTGTGTCACAAAAAATCGTACTAATCTATGTAATTACTGCAAAACCGACAACTTAGAATTTCAGAAAAGTTTAAATTCTGTTCATTAGGGCCATTAAGTTAATGACAAATAAACCAGACGTTGTGTTGTTTTAATTGTCTTCAAACTCTTTCAAGTCAGCTAATTAATGGACTATTATCCTTGCAAATTACGTAATTCTACAGAGTTTGGTACCTTTTTAATTTTAGATTTTGCTTTTAATAGTATTTCCTTTTATAAACGTTTTTGTCATCATTATTAGTTCTAAATTTAACTGTATAAGTGATAATTATAAAGGCAAATGCGATAATTATTATTTCACGGCAAGTGTTTCTATTAACGCTCACATATTGGCATTATTTTGCGAAGTGATAAAATCAAAACCGTTTCTGATGCAAATATGATAATCACACGGAAAATGTGTTTTGAGTTCCGTTTAGCTCACTTAGAGCTCATTTACATTGCTGTTTGAAAATTAGCATTGATCGCGAATAGAGCGTGTTTGAAAAGTTACGAAAGCGAACAAATAAACAATATAAATTTCTACGAGTATATTTATTAGAATATACAGGATATTTCAGGATAAGTGTGCCAGCCCCTTACCATAGGTTCTCGTGAGCGAAGTAAAAAATAAAGTTCATATAAACATGTGTTTAAATGCCCTTTGTTTTCGCGACACGGGGTGGCAACCGTACAAAGCACATCTGGTTCAAGAGCTATTGGAAGATGATTTTGATAGACCGATCGAATTCTGCGAGACCGTTATGGAACGTTGTAGCAGACATGAGGACTTTCTAGTAAAAATGATATCTCCACGTAAAGCCATCGTTTTGTTCAACAGCCACACGAACCGGCAAACATACCCACATTTGGCACGGGAAAATTCACACTTGGTAGAGGAATCTGGCACGCAACATTCCGAAAAGTTCAAGTTTTGGTTCTGGATTGTTAGCGATTAGATCACAGGACCATTAATTAGGGACAATTCAACTGGTGCGCGATTTCTTCCGTTTCTTCAGCGTTATTATGTAATTTCCAACTAGAAACAATCTGTGGTTGCAGCAGGAAGGGGCTCCTCCACGCTATGCCGTTGGTCTAAGAACCTACTCCAAGGACGTTTTCCCAGATAGGTGGACTGGGAGGAGGGAATCGGTCGAATGGCCACCAAGGTCACCCGATTTGAGTCCGTTGGAGTTTTTTATGGGGACTTTTGAAAAGTAAAATTCATAAAAGTCGAGCATACAATTTAGACCAGTTGAAGCTGCGCGTCAGAGCGGAGATTGCTTAAATAATCCCAGAGATCCTGTAAAATATTTTTTAAAAAAATTACTGCCTGGATTTCGCAGGGCCTAATTGCTTAAGGCCGTCAGTTTGAGCAGTATAATGTCATAGAGTTAAACAGTTTTATTAAATAAACTGTTTAATATAAAAGTTGGGGAAAAACGATTATACTGCTGAATGAGCGATGAGGAGACCTTTCGAAGGAGGTGTCACATTTATATTTACATTTATATTTAAAAAAAAAAGTTTCGTTTCATTACGTCCATCCTGGTGACGTCCCGTCTCTAAAATATTTACTAAAATGAGGCCCCTTAAATTTAAATAGACACGTTTTAGAATTTCTGTTAGGTGCCATTTATTTTAGATATAATAAATTTATTCCATACATTTGCGCCGCACTGTATATTAGCATGAAATTTATCTCTTATCTCGGTCACAAAGACCTACGGCGAGCAGTTGGCAGACACATGCTGAAACATCTTGTACAGCTAAATGTAGGTGAATTCTAAAAGTCGTAGAGTCGAAAGCAATTTGCTTTAAAAAAAATTAAGTGTTTCGTCACGTGTTGAGATGTTTATTAGCGACTTCGAATTGCATAAAGGAACTTTTAATTTAATGATATCAGTTGTGAAGCTGAAACCTAAATCATACAATGATGAATCAATTTGTGTGGTTTTTGTTCCAGGAAATTTAAGCTCGTTATCCATCACTTGGTCCTTGTCTGCGGCTATTACAGGCATCGAAGGTTCATGACTTTTAAATTGCTATAATTCTCCGATATTGGTGATGAAACTAATGGATTACATGACCAAAATTATAAAGTATTCGTTCAGTTCTCATTTATATATTATAAAAAAAAGTATACTGAGAGAACTAAATCCAACTCCATTATTATTCTAAATTAATAATCAAAGTAATCAAATGAATATATTTGGCTTAGACGATTTTCATTAAGTTTTAACCTGTAGAATTAGCTATAGTTGATAAAATTTACAACACCTACGACCTTTTACAGATCTTTTCCCAATTCCAGCCGATTATATGCAAATTATCAGTTGGCGTGCTTGTTTCTATGTTAATTAAATTCAGATTGTGAGCGATGATGTTGATGTCTTCGCCAGTGAGTGCTATGCGAATATTACGAAGCCTTGAATGATTCATATGGTGGATGGTACAATTTAACGGAAAATTAAAATTTTTATTATAAATAGCAAGACAAGGGAGTGTCTATTTCACCTGCTCTCTCTCTCTCTTGCTTGACCTGCTATTGGAAAACTTATTTTCTCATGAAAGATTTTTTCAAGACACTCCATCAAAAACAAGCTAAAATTTTCGGAATCACAGATCTGAAAATTTTGGACATTTTACATGCAACGTGGAAAAGTGTGTTTTAAATGTAGATTCTAAAGATCTGATTAAAAGAGAAAAATAATTAAATGCACAGAATTAAGTTGTGTTAAACTTGACGTGAAAAAGTCAATATAACGTAGTTGAGAGAGAAGAAAATGTGCCATGAATGCAGCGCAAAAGATGGAGAAAAACTAGACAGAATAAGGTATGAAAAGTTTAATGTATAGTAAAAATCCAACCATATATGGCTGAACTTCGTGGTTTTTGATAAATGAAGATGGTAAGATTTGAAAACGAAAATGAGGCTGAAGGTAGGAACTAGGCGGGCAAAAGGGACGAAAAAGACTAAAAAGGCGAAGCAAAAGATAAATGAAAGAAGTCGCAAGGCAAATGAGAAATTAAATTTACGTTTTGTCTAAAGCAAACGAGCCCAAAGATGTGAGAAAACAGACGATTAATGCATTAACATTTACCAGAAAAAATTTGAATGCGCAACTAAAGTAATTACTTTGCGCTTTCAGAGTACTCTAGAAGAGGAAATAACAGTAAAAAAACAATACATTAAAGAAAAACTTTTTTAAAATAACAAATTGAGTAGAAATTAAATTTCACTGTGCGCACTAAATACAAAAAATTATAATGGAAGTAGAGCGAGGGAGAAAATTTGCTTTATAAAGTCCGTTTCAAGCCGTAGCGGTCCTCACGCTCTATACAAGCAACACTCAAAACGTCATTCGCGATGAGCACGGACCGCGGCCATTTGAGCGTGAATGTGAGCGTCGCCTCACTTATATTACGAAGCGGACTGATACCAATGATGAAATTTGAAAGCTAATGAAGAGACCTCACTTAAAACCAAGTGAACAAATATTATTATTATTATAAATTTTACCAAAACAAACGAATTAGCAATCAAATCGAGCAAAGTGTATGAATAAAATTCTGATTAAAAGAGAGGAAATAGATGCAAGTTGGGAAGCGAAACTGATACGTCATGGAAGAAGTACCGTACATTTTTGAACAACGCAAAAGTTTCGATGTTGAGAAAAGTCTCAAACAATAGGAAATTGAGATTAAAAACAAGTTAAACACTTCAAAGACTGTGAAAGCTCGCTAAGGGAGGCAAAGCAGATCTAGAGTTAGAATGAAACACACGTCTAGCATGCAGAGAGACAGAAAAGAAAAATTCGAACTTTAGAAAACTGTTCAGGACGAGAAAATATGCCAGACGAAAGTAGATAAAAACTAGGCGAAACCTGTCAAACAACGAATGTGAATACCAAAAGCGGAATAAATATGTATTATAACATTTTTAATAACACATAGAACGAAAAGGGAAGATGAAAAGGGTTTTTTGCGGTGTTTTAGCTCCCCCTTCAGTTCTCTATTTACAACACACCCCACTTCCCGTTTGGTCGTCCGGAAGGACTTTCTGGATTCAGCCGAAAGTGGTCTAGCGTGTCGTACCACCAAAAACCATGTGCAAAACGGAACTTAAACACCACATAAGATTGTTATAAAATGTCTGGTTTACTTGAAATTTTCAATTCCTATCCTTGACAGCACTACCAGAAACGCCGGAATTACATCTCTTCTGAGGACTCATTCGGGTGGTTTCGATGTTGCCACAGTCATAAAAAGCAGAATTTTATTATTTATTCACGGAATTTTGCGAGATCCGCCTGGACAGAATAAATAAATACGCAGACATACGTGTTTTCATACTTTTCAATTTCAATCTTGTGAAGCCTTCATTGCCCACCTTCGTTTTATAATCGTTCTGAGTACTTATCAACCGTTTTCAAGTTATTGTTCTCTTGAACTCCTTAACGATCACCTTGAATGCGCGGAAACGAGTCGTTTTTTATTTTTTCCTGCAGCGGATGTGTACGTTTGACCACGAACAATGTTTCATGTTGACCCATATACCTGCATATGTTTGACCCACGTTAACGTTAATTTATTTGCTTACAGGACGAGGAAGTTTGGATTTCGAGCGAAGATTTAAATACAGAAAATAGCAGCGACGAGGATCGATTCAGAGCGAAGCACGCCTTTAAGAAGAAGATAAAATTGAAGAACAGAAAGAGATCGTCCCCTAACATCAGGCTGCAAAGGCCCTCGATACCTTGCGTTCCTAGCACCTCTAAGGATTTGGGTATCTGCTCCTTTTAAATATTATTCCTCCAACTAGATCACTTTCTCTCCTAGATGACAGACTGCTAATGCCGATAACGTCGGAGGATCTACATTCCAGATCGACAGACGATTCTAGGACTTCAGATGAAGAATACCACGCCCCTCCAATTTCGGCGGAATGTTTGTCAAAGAGGCTGAGCCTCGAAGACTGGAGGCCCATGAAAGGGGCTCTAAATATATCCTCGTTGGAAGAGAGTAGTTCTACTGCTGCTAGGTCCATAGAAGTGTGATTAGTCGCTCTCATAAGTGGAGAGTAGTCATTGTTTTCTCATTTAAAGGTCCTTGGAATTATGATTTTTGGTTTCGCAAACGGTTCTAAATTTCATGCTGAAGAATAAGGATTTGATATTTATTTACGAAGCGTTTGTTGAACGTCTTAAAAGGCTATAAATATCGGAAAAACGCTAATTTTGTTACAATTAAGTTAAGTATTAGGATGTGTTTTAATGGATGTTTGCGCCTAGAGGCAACGCACATTATTCCATTTATTTATATTTAATAAAGGAGTATTGTTCATATTAATGGTATGCGCAAAGAATTCAGTGGATCTGCGTCGACCATTCGACTTAATAATTAATGCTTTTTAATCGTTTAGTATTCAAGAATGTATTTTTTTATCATTCTCGTCGGTAAACACCTTTTTTTCCTACCATCGCGTTATCAAATTGAGGACCAGTTTGAGCATAAATTAGAATGTTTGTTGGCTTCAAAATGGCGGTCTTGAGGCCAGCGCGAAATCGCGGATGTCGAAATAAATTATTTCTCAGTGACCGCGCATTGTTTTCAAAAAATGACTACTTAACTGCAACAAGAAGCAAAATAGGCCTTAGAAAGGAGAACAGAGGTCAAGCGGCAATCTTGAAATGCACAGTTAGTTCAGCTGCATTTAAAGAAAAAGTTTTAAATGGAGGTGATAATTTTCAATAGTCAAATTACTTTCCAGTAGTCTTGCAGGACAAATTAAAAAATAAATAAATAAATAAATAAAATAAATAAATGAAGAAAATATTCGCCAATGTAGTTTATTTTCTCCCACCTTATATTTGATGATCCCGCCGAGTTTCTCGGAGACCTTTTGTATGTCGATTTGTGAAAATTACCAAATTTTCTTTTTCTTTTGAAAGATCTTTTGGAGTTCTCATTTTCCAATTTGGTTTTGGTTCGACATTTGCGCTTTTTGGGTTTCTCGGTACTTCCGGTGTACCCGGAAGTGCCGCCATTTTGAAAATTTTTACTTGCATTCCAAACGATCGATTTCGGCCCGGGACCAAATTTCATTGCGCTACGATGGTGGGAAACCAAAAATTTTTTAATCAACGGGTTGCGTGGCTGACCCTGTATGACCCGCCTTAATAGATGCGGTGGAAGGGATGAATCAAAATCTGTTGCAACAACAAATTATGTAAATATTTTTGTTTAAGATCAATGTCAAGATTATCTCAAAATTGTGCTGCTAATTTAGCTCAGTCATGCTACGTTATGTTCATAACGTCTTTACATCCACTGATTGAATATATAAACATATTCTCCCTCGTGCATAACATAAGTTTGACATTGTTGGTGTAAACGATAGTTGTAGATTAACGGAATCGAAAGTAATTACAAAGATTTAAGCGCCTTGTTACATCACTTGTAATCTACTCTAAACATTTTGGCTCTTCCTATCTATCAAAGTTTACGTAATGGAATTAAGGACACTAAAAGCGGTCCATAATTCATCCTCCTCTTGATGTTAGTCGGAAAATTTCGCGAAAATGCAGAAATAAGCAGCAGGACTTTGTCTTAATAATAGGGAAAGTTTCCAGACACTTCTCTCCCTCATAATTTCAATTATTTACTCAGCAAAATAAATTTTTAACAGGCGATGCAAGAAAAATTGTTAACGAAGCTGGAAACTTTTACAATACGATGCTCGACAAATTGGAATCTTTAAAATCCTGTTCGGCGCTCAGAACTGTCCGAAAAGAAAAACTCAAAGCAGCTGAGTACGAAGTAGAGAAAACTTTTAAACGTCTTAAAAATACCCCCTGAAGTGAAACAGAAGCTGAATGTTATTAATAAACGGGTTGTAAAAATTAACGAGATTATTAATCGTTACAGGATTATTTTATTAAATTTATATTCTTTTGCTACCTATCAAAAGTATTTGAAAAATAGGTTGGGGGAGGGGAGAGAGACGTGAGAAATTCTTGGGAATGAGCGATTTTGAGGAAAGAGGGAGGAGATCTAAAAAGCAGCTGTAGGTCAAACAATAGGTCATGTCCACGCGTTATTTAAGGCAGCTAACTCTTCAAGCAAAGATGTCGGGAAGTGACAAAGGGCCGAAAACTGTGCAACAATTTTGCTAAAAGAAATATTATCGCAAGTGTTAAAGCGTTTTCAAAAATAATTTTTCATTACAGTGGTTACTACATTGTTATCGATCAAACTCTAAAGCTTTCAAAAAGGGAGCGATGGCGTAACTTTCCATTACGGACGAGGACAAAGCTAAAATTGTCAATATGTTAAAGGACACGGGTCAGTGTTTTCAGTGCATCTCAATAAAATGTTCAAGGTACGACATTGTATAGTAAACGACGGTGAGCTGGATGATGCAGAGCTCGCTTTTCCGTCATCAGTCCCATCGTCTGCGGAACCTCATCGTGAAGAACCAATTCAAGAACTGGACACTTTTAACGCCTTTTGCCTATCCAGAGTCAACGAGGCTCGTTTGAGACAAATCGATTCAGATTTAGAGGTTGGTTTAGATTAGAACGAGTCATCGTCCCTTAAATAAACCGTTGGTCGATTGAATGAAAAATTTCTAGAAATTCAGTGAAGACCGCTCATCGCCAGAACATCCGCTGAAATTACTTCCTGAAATGAAAGACGACCAGCTCCGGAAGAAATACGGTTTGAATCAGTCGTTGAAAGCTATCGATGCACAGTTGGAGCAGCTATACGCTAGTTATACGGCAGATGAAGAGAAACTGAGAAGGACGCATATGGAGAATACCGAGAAACTTGATGAAAAAGTGATGAGCTCGGAAGGTGGTAGAGGTACTAAAGTTTGTGAGTAATAAATTTTCGTAGATTAGAAAATTGAAATACACTGTGGAGTTTTTCAGACTGAGTTTTTCCCCGTAGTTTGGTGCATTGCTACTGCATAATTTACAAAATTAGGCGCTAAAAAGACGCAGTAAGTTGCAAAATTTACACAATTTTGTATTATTATTATTTATACCTTTAAACAATTCATAGCAGACAGGGGACCTGTACCCTTACTGTTTTTTTTATGTGGGGAATGAAAACCTTCATAGGTACCACTGCCTGATATTCTGTCTGCAGTGGTTATGTGGGGTTCACCCCATAACGAGGCGCCTGCCCACTGAAAACCTCCCCTCTTAGCCCGGTTCCCCACCAGAACCGCCGTTAAGCGTTACTTCCGGGGTGTGCCCCAACTTGACATAAAGTTACTGGATCATATTATTCAAATAATGAATTGGTTCAAGCAATGGAAAAAAACACACTTTGCCATAAAGGTATGCGTATGAAATAGAATGGTGACTAACCACTTGTACGGTGGTGGCCAAAAGCGTGGAGCATTCTGAACGTATCATAATTTCCCGTCAAAATACTGATTAAGAAACAATAAATAGATGATAAAAACACTCAAGTACATTTTCAACAATATTACAAATGGAAAATGTTACATTTATTTATACTCGTATTAAAACATGAAAAATACTGAACAAATCTGGGCGAAAAATGAAATACTTTACATCTTTTACGTAATAAAGTGCGATCGTTCACACGAAATTATCAAAAATCCTTTAAAAAAATTAACACTGACGTCATATCTGGAACAACGATGACGTCACAGTTAATATTATCCAACCAAAATATGTGGAATATTAAACTAAAGTCCATTTTTTATTATTTTAATTCTAGATCGAAAAAATGAATTTCTTACATACTTTATGTACACACGGTACATGAAAAATACAGAAGCGTGTTGGAATTATGTCCGTTTAATCGTTAGTTTATCCTTCACCAAAATGTCCAGAATCCGCACAGTAGTCTCCGTAAATCTGGTTCTTACATTAAGCTTTCTATTCTCAATTAGCTCTGGAAAACTATCCATTACATACTACAAGTTTCGATAGTAGCGATACATGGAAGTGCTTATTTTTTTAATGGAGCAGAATATATGACAACATTAAAGAATAACACAATTTATGCTTAAAATGTGAACATGTCCAAGCTTTTTCAATCATAGCGTTCCAAGTTATGAATCGAGTTATGAAATGAATAGATTTCAATTTGCAACTGTTTTTTTCTTTCGTTGTAATATGATAACTGGTATCAATAATCAGATATGAAAAATAACAAAAAATCAGAAATAATCTACGATATTGGATTTTCAGCAGGCAGGGAGATGGAAGTTAAATAAGGTGAGGTAGAAAAACAACAGGTGAGTCGTTATTTTTAAGAAAAGCGGGAAAGTAATTAATGATATCAAAAAAACATTTGGAAAAATTCAGTGTATCATGAACGATAAGATAACGCACTGTAGATATCCATGGATTACCAAAAGTAAAACAGGGCAAGATTTACCCAGTTAACTATCGAGACAATCTGCAGTAAGATTTAGCTTGCTTTACACAATATCAGCTTCTGCTAGGTACTCATCTAACCAACGACTTCCAAGAAGTCAATATAATCATATCTCCACTGTCTCTCATCCTTCTAAGACACCATCGTTTAAATTTATGATCAAAAACGTGGGTAAACTATGTGTGTTACCTCTAGAATTGGTGTCGCACTGTATTTAGGAGTAAGAAAAATCAAAATTCAGTAAATCACTGATGCCATTTCAACTTAAAAACTTTGAATGGAGATCCTCTGCAGTTTGAAGAGGATTTCAACGCAAATCTACCGGTAGGTAAAGTTTATAGGTTGTCAGAGAAGACTATGTAAGGGCACAAAGGTCTAAACAAATTTCCTATCAACAAACAAGTTTTTGCACGGTTGCTTATCTACCATTCAACCGGCTGTGCGTTGCATTTTTGATGAAGTCTGTAGCAATTCTTCTCAAAAGTAAACCGATACATTTTGACCCGCACCACACCACTAAATGTAGTTTTGAAAGGGCTCGAATTTGAGCTGCCTCACGACCCCGTATGTAATTTGAAATTTTTAAGAGGGTTGAGGTGACGCGCATAAGGGTTGAATTTTGAGGGTGAAGTTTTATGCAAAAATTGGCCCCCCTTGAAAACTGTTACGAAGTGTTTTGAGAATTTTCCGAAAAGTCCCTTAACTTTCAAAATTACGAAGGTTTAAAACTTTGTCGAATGACCGTGTTAAGTGAAATCTAGTGCCTAATGGAGCCTAAAAATATCAAGCTTCATGCCTGATGGAACAAACCATATTTGGAGTTGTGAAAACTGGCAGAAAAATGCTGGACACTAGGTAATGACCATTTGTGCGTTTGACCTTTAATGAAATTACTGTCTTTATCTCATTTTTTAATCAATTGTTCTAGATTGTTTTCGTCAGTACTTCTCCTGCACACGAACCTACGGTTGTGGCTTTAATAATCCTCCACGAAATCGAGCGAAAAAAGACAATTTCACAGCGGAAATATCTTGAATTTATGTAACTTACGAGCGAATTACCAAAGAACTTCCTCTGCACGCAGTCGGGACCATTCTGCTCGAGTTTAGAAATAAACAAAATTGTTTTTAAGGAACTGATTATAGAAGGATTCGTTCCAGAACTTCGGTTCGTAAAATGCAGGGCCACTAGCGTGAATAGGGCCTCTTTTTTGCTCATAACCAAATCAAATATTTGGAGATTTATCGCAAATTTGCACAGATGTTTTAGACTATATGTCCAATAATAATTTAATATTGGCAAACAAATTAAGATTCGACTCGTCGAGGTCGCCTTTGAGCCACTCTTAAGCCCCAATACAAAGGCTACGTGGGGTGCGGAGTGGAAGTTAATTTGATCACGCCGGGTTCATAACAAGTGCCTAAATGCTCCCATAAATCAAACGATTATCCGGAATAGTCGGCGAAAGCCACAACTGTTCAACCACGATTTTCAATGGAATAAATGAATACATTCGTGGAGCTGTTTGGAAGCAAGGTCATCAAGTTTTGGGGGGTGCCACAGGCGAGCCCCTTTTACCAGTATGGCTGGGCAGCATTGCAATACTTAAAAAAAAAAAAGAAAGAAGTTTCGACGTGTTCAACCGTCGATAATCATTGCATAATTTCAATTAAGAATCTTTGATGCGATGAACGGGTATTTTCCCGGAAAATACGGAAAATGAAGCTTTCTCGCATGCGACTAGCGTCATGTGAACGACGCGAAAAGGAGTTTGAGCAAGCAGTCAAGTGCCGTAAAGACACTTTCCGCAAGTATTAGAAACAGTACTTTTCTAAGAGCATATTGTGAGTCCCAGGTAACAAGGGCTTTCGTCCGTTTCGACTTAGAATAGAATGGAAATCGACGATTGCAATAACCTCCATCAGCGGGGATGCCCCCCCTCTTCTCACGAAATTTATAACTTTAGAAACCGACACACGCTACACTGAAAAGTATTTTCCGAAATTTTCAAAAATGATTCGATTTCGTACTTTGACACAGCTTCTAAAAGTGATACACGCCAGCGAAGATTCTGGGGGCATTTCAGCGAAGTCCGTGGCACCGATAGGACTGAATGTTAGTTTTTTGGTGGACGTAGGCGTGGACTATATTCGTCAGTTTCATGTTTCTTGTTGTGTGGTCTCCACGTAAAATCCGGTCACGAACTAGCCGCAACCAGTACGATATTTCCATAGGCTTCCATAGCCCTATCCACCTCATGACGACACCTCAGCTTGGATTACAGCTTCATACTTCGTCAGTTTTTGATGCATAATTCGTTTTTTATTATAACAGCATGGAATCGGACACACAGCATTTTAGAGACAACAGAAAATTACGTCTGACATGTGCTGTCTGTTCCAGGACAGGGAATGTTGAAAACATTCCAGCAGGTCTCTGCTGATGTCGGATCTCTTCTTTTAATTATTCTAATGGGCGATGCTTGGCGATGGTGGGCGCGTGCCTCAGATAGCTCCATAAAAATAAATCGCGTAAGGAGAAGTCAGGCCACCGAGGAGGCCACGAAATGTCCCCAAGTTCGAACTGTAGTCACCGAATCACCACTTGTAACGAAACAATCATAAACGAATAATCAATGTTTCAACGTTCGTGACGGCTCCATGGCGGCAAATGAAAGAGCATAATGAAACGCTGCGAGCCAAAGAAAGAAATTCTTGTCGAAGCACGGCTCTGCCATTGTACTCGTTCTAAAAACGCTTGCTTTCCGCGCCGCACCCTGTATGCTCTGTTGCCCAACTGTTGAAATTTTGAGATAAATCCATGTCAAGTTCAAGCAAGAAACAACGATCAAACACCGATAATTTACTCTAAATCAACGTTTTGGGTATAATTTATTTTAACAAAACTCATTCATTAGGAGTATTAGGGAGGACTTAGGAGTTTCAGAATATGAGAGAGCCATCCCTCACACGTTCCAGCTTACCGTTTACTTTCGTTTTTCCATTCTTTTTTCCCGGCTCCGAAGACGATGGTCGATTTGTCACCGAAACGTTAACAAGGGCGTTCGTCCAGACCCTCAGTAAAGAGTAAATTATATTCCCGGTTAATTTTAACTCAGAATAGGGTGCAATTCCACTGTTCCCAAAAAAGCCGAAAAATCGATATATTTTGGAATGATGGAATGAATGACCGTTCCTTTAAGCAACAGAACTCAGCAACGAGAATGTCTGTCGCTTTGCTGGCGCATCGCACTCCTGCTAGGTCGCAACGATTTCGCATCTGCAGGCAAAATTCATCCAATTAAACGTGAGCTTTTGTTGGAGTATTCGTGGCGAAAAATCAGAAAATCCAAAGTCATGCCTGAATAAACCACCTCCCACAGTTCGACAAACATGGAAAAGCGAGGGTGAAACCGAAAAGCACAGATGTACAATAGGTGTATAATTTTCCTCTTAATAATCCATTGTCTACAAAATCCGCTTAACGACGTATAGGGGAGAAGTGAAGGGCTTGGAATTACAGGCAAAACCCTGGAATAAGTTTGGAAAATTATTTACGCCAAAGAGTATACCTCGGGAGCCTTTGTGCCGCCGCAGAAAAAGGGAGGATAATATTTTGTGAATGCGTTCAAACCTTGCTCACAAAAGATTTGCTTTCAGAGACGGACTTCAAAGGGATCTTTTTTTTTTTTGTTGTGCGCGGTGGATTTAAGAAGTTAATTAAAACCGTTCGCAGTTTCCCTTCGAAGAAACAGCTCGAAGGGAGCTTGGTTGCGGGTCCCCGTCGAAACGGTTCCAGCCCACCCATCCCAATTTGGAAACCATAAATGACAAAACGTTGTCAAATTTTTCAAAAAAATCAAATTACACGCGAAGGGCTTTAACAGGGGACGTGCACGAAACGTTATTTTGTCGGCACTGATTTGTCGGTAAATCATTCCATCACAATCCAAACAGGGCGCGATTATTGGATTTGCAGCCCCGTGGTCCACGAAACGGCCGCAGGGCGACGGGGGCTAAAACAGACATCAATATAAACGCCCCGCCTCAAAGGTTACCCGTTGCCATGAGAACCGTCAAGGGTGCACTCAATGGCGGCCCAAGGGTGGAGTTTCGCCCTTCAAAGACAGACGGTAGCTGAGTTGTCCCTGCCGTATACCGACGGTGGTTTTAGGTGTTATTGATGTTTTATTAAATTGAGTATTTAGTTAGCAAGAATTTTATTATTATAACTTTGAACGGCGCAGCGGCGGTGGAATGGAAATTAAATTTAAACGAGTTTTGTGAGATGGGAATAAAGAGGGATGATTATGAATTAGCCGGTTTTTATATTGCTGGAATGGAAGAGGCGAGAAGCAATATTGCCGAAATTTCTTGCGCTCTTCAGTTAATCTCTAGCACACTATAGCTGTTCGTGTGTTAACAGTGTAAACTGTCAGACTCGTCCGATGATGAAAGGTGGAGCGCACCACGCGAAGCGGAGCGCGGACACGAGCGGAGCGCAGATACGTTCCCATGACGACAACAGTTCGCGTCTGATACGCAGGACTTTCCCTATAATCATTCAAACAAATATTGAGCTAGAAGGAGAGGTGTTCGTTAATTTGTACGATAACATAAGTAAACATGTGTATATTTAAAGTTTTCGTTAGCTCGGCTGTTTCTGCTAGGTAAATGTTCACAACAGGCATTCGTAATACGTTTTCTGCGTAATACCTCACTGCCTTGAGTAGCTGAAAGAAAATTTCTGCCACGCGCTCCGACTTACGCATGTGCGATCAAAAACTTCAACTCATTGCCTGCGTAGCTTTATTTTTTCATTGGAGTGATCCGCCATCACCCTTCTATAATTTTTAAAACGTTCTTAAATTTAGCTTGGCGAACGTCGACATCACTTCGAAAATAGATCAATGCCGAAGCGAAACAAATCGAATCAGTATTTTGCGTAAAAGTGTTTCCACGCTTCATTGCAGAAACAAGAACTGTTACTATATTACGCGACGTGCGAAAGCATTTCCCGCAGTAAAAACTATCCAAATCTACTAAGCGACACCTGTCGGATGTTGTCCTAAGCTGCAAAATTTACTGCAGGAAACTGTCACTGAAAGCGGCGGTGGTTACCCAAATTAGAACATGTATTATTATACGTCGGTATGGCACATTATATACTTCTCTATCTATAGTATATAACTTGACGAAATCTAAGTCCGACATTCTCCAAAAGGTTTCTTATGATTTTAATGAGATTTTACAAGCATCATCTATTACCAGAAACGCTATGTTTGCTGTGCGAAGTGCTTTTTGAGCTTCACCAGTTGCTCATCTAATAATACCGGATATTTTAAAGAAAAAAAAACGCTCACTCCTGCCTCTTCTCAAATCGAAAATCGCTGTCGCTTATTTTCGCTGAATTTGAAATAAGAAAAAAAAGTGATCATAATTTTCTTCACTATAACACACAAGTTTTCACTAGAACGTGGTTAATTTCGTCTCCAAAAACATACTGTTTTCAATTTGAAGTATTTCTTAGGGCTTCTAGAGATATTGGAAACAACTAAAATTTTGAAAAACCAATTTTAATGATTTTTTAATTTTTTGTTTTATTCAATCCCAAGTCGAAGTAATTGTTTTGATTTAAAGTTGAACTTTGCGCTCTAAATGGAAATACCTACAAAGGCCTTTAATAATGGAAAAAAATTTACATACATCTATTACCGGAACTAGCACGTGTGCTGGCAGGATGTCCCACGCCGGTGCCCGCTACACATGCGCGTTTGGGCTTATTGCGGCTGCTCTGAAAAAAAATTGTAAAAACGTGTTCAGCAGGCGCTAGGACGAACATATTCGTAAGTAAAACCAACCCAACAAGTAACTTGAAGTACTGACGAAGAGAATCGCCAAAGAAGTGCGTGTAGCGACTTTAATCAAAGTGGTACCTTTATGAAATACAGGGAGTTAATATGTAATAAAAAAATCTATACTCAACAAGTCGAAAATTAACCCTTGAAGCTTCGGAAGGGAGCACCTCCGTTTTAGGCTACAGGCAGACAGTTTTTACGTAGATACCTATAGTTTTTTTTTCATAGATATATTATTAGTATAGAGTATGTAGAGTACTGTTGGTAACCATCCTGCATATTCCAAAAAATAACTTCTATGACGCCTTCACAGGCCAATTGAGTCGGTCATGCGCAGACGGATCGAAGGGACGAGGACACATGACGCGCCATGCGCTTTGGTCGTAAGCCAACTCCTCAAGATTGCGGGAGAAGGTAGAGTGTGTCTACCAGCAAAGTTGTGTCAGCTTGGCAAGATCGCTGTGGCATGGAAAAGAATGAAACATGTGTCCGCTTCAACAGGATGCGACCGAACGCAACGTCTTTAAATTTAAAGCGCCAATGAAGACACCGGTGTCCTCCGGGTCGTTCTTCGCGAGTGGTCCGTGGGGAATATTCCGAAAAAATAACTTAGTAAGAAATATGGTAGATCTCAGGAGATATCGGCGGATGCTCGAACAGCGACTCTTTGACGTTCGTATCAAGAAACGGATTAAATCGCTCATTTAATGAGGTTAAATTAAATTCACAGACAATAATAAAATAATATTTTTCAAATTCGTCAAACTTGGCCGTTTCAAGACGATAAAAAAACAATTTAAGAAATTAAAAAATGTATTCAGGCATTTTAAGTCGTTCCCAAAGGCTTCATTTTAATGTTAAAAATGTTCACAATCGGCAACTTCAAGAACAGGGGAAAAATATGCAATTTTTAAGGAAATTAGGTAAATACCATAGAGGTCTAAATGCCACTGAAAGCCCCAGTTGGAAAGTTCTGGTAACTTTAATTTGACTTTCAAATTAATCCAGAAATAGGAGCTTTGAATAAATGGGGGAAATTAATGCGTTTTAATAAATTCAGAACAATTTTAGTCGTTGCGGGGTGCCGCGGTTGAGTTTCCTATACAGGGTGATTCATCGAGAATGGGACATGGCAAAACCCGAGACGGGGGACGCCAAAGTATGACGACTGGACTCGACGTGCCCCATACCTACGTTGCGTATTTCAAAATTACAGGGTGTTAAGCGTTGAAATTTTATTTTAAAATTCCCGATTGCCTCTTCGGGTTTTCATGGCATCAACACCGAAAGTGGTACAGTTAAGTTTTATAAGATGCCGAGCAAGGATATTGATCTAACTTTTACATGGCTCGTAGAGAACGCCAGTTAAACCCGCCACTTCGGCATATTTGATCATGATTTTTCATGAATGCGGCTAAGGTCAAATTCCGTTCAATATAGAGAAAGAACGTCAATGTTCAAAATAATTTAAAACGTGAGAGGCCCTTAACGAATGACAAATCAGTTTTATTAATTCGACGAGCTAAAGTAACAATGGCTAAGTAATGTGTTGGCACGCGAGTGAACCACAACCACCGCTGGTTTTGAGGGTTTAAAATGATCGAGTTGAGTCACCTCGTGGATGGAAATCTCGTAGACGAGGAGAGATATGGCAGTTAAGCGAGAATTGAACTGGAAATAGGCGCTTTTTCATTGAATTGGATAGAATTCGACTTTAGGTGCACTCGCAAGGGAATGCGGCCCAATGTACCGAAGCGGCAGGTTGTAACTAGCGCCCTCTTGGGATTACAAAAAAAATTAGCTCACAATCCTTACTTGGCATCTTGCAAAAGGTAATTATACCAGTTTTGGCGTTGGTGCAATCAAAACACGAAAAGCTGCCAAGGAATTTTGAAATGAAGCTTCAACCCCCAACATCTCTGCAGTTCTGATGCGCGAATGAAACGTGCTGGGTCCCACCGTCATACCGCGGTATCCCCGGGTTTCACTGCGTCCCATCCCCAATCAATCACCTTGAGGAAGGCTTCACTTTCAAGAAAAAAACCATCCGATTTAATCAGCGAATTAATCAATAGTCCATATCGCTCGGAATTAATTAACGGGAGGCGCAGTATCGCACGAAATTGTGCGGTGGCCAAGTCCCAGCGACGCTATTTGTCTGAATCACAAAAAGGCGGCAATTACATCACCCTGTAGAAAAAGAATCCTACAAGAGACACACAATACACATGTCTCCGAGATGAACAAATAAGCAGAATGTCGTCGACGACTTTCATATCTTTTAACAGGCATTTCGTGATCGCTGAAGAGAGCACTTAGGAATCAGCTATAGCCATCTCAGCTCGCTGATGACGTGTCTCTGGATTCCAAACAGACTATCCGGATTGCGAAGTATTGAACGCCCGACGAGAATAAATCTTATTACAACGAAAGAACGAGATGGAGTCAACATCGGTTTGTTCCGCCATCCTTAAATTAAACATTGCTGAAGTTGAACGAGGCAGGACCGGATTGGGGTGGGCAGGGAGGAGATCGGGCTTTGTTCCAACGAGAAGGAAACCCTCTTCGGGGCCGATTTTGAGAAATCTATTTCCTTAACAACAGTAAATTAAATCCCTGCACCCGTCAATATTGTCGCATTAACCCGGACTGGAAACAGAATGCAATAATCCCGACACGTCAAGAGGAGTCATAATCTTCCGCCCATTTAATTTTGTTTGGCGAGATAATCTCGAAATGATTAAACCGGCAATAAAGCGAAATTGCCAGTGAAATATTTAAGGGTGACAATATCAGATGGTCGGGGGGTGCGAATGCGAGCCCTCAGCAATATTGTACCATTTAGTCGGATCGTTAAAACGTAATGCGGGGGGAGTGAGGATGATCCCTCTTTATCAGGGTTCACTATACCTCTCTGTCATGCTAATCGATAGGGTTTTTGTTTTCCTGAGAAATGCATTTACGTGTGCATCCATTGCATTTTTACGTCATATCGAGTAACGTTCGCTGGTAGCTCGGTCGTAAAACCGTCACATTGCGACGCTCCAAATATCAGCGATGAACACACACGGTTGCAAGAACTCCTGTGTTTGGTTTGAGTGAGTTGTAAATTTGCCTTGACGAAATAACCCATAATGAACCCAGAAGAAATAACAGCGAACGTGTCGAAAATAAATATTTGGGGCCCCTTATCTGAAACAGCGTTTGTGGATTTCAGTTTGATATTTTTAGGCGGGCCGTAAATCAGCAGGAGAATGCTAAATATTATGCCCTGGCAAGTATGTGAGTGTAACTGATGTAATTTACAAAACAAACAAAACGCTTTGTTTTAAATAAACTGTTTAACGAGTTTCCAACAATAGCGCTTAAAAGGAAGAGCTTTCTAAATAAATTAAATGACGGAGCCAAACGTTAGTGGAGGGATTCAGTCGGTATCTTTCGCCCGTGAAAACGATTTTTGTAGAACTCCTGCAGTTTATACTGCCCATCGAAAAATATCCACGACGATTTTCCGTCAGGACTTGCACCGTTTCCCGTTACTTCGTCGGAGACCTATGAGCGACGTAAACGCTGCCGACAGTCTCAGAAATGGCATAGACCCATTCCAACGAAGGCGAAAACCGATTCTGGACGGTCCGCAACGGTCAGAAATCCGCGCGATAGGCGCTTTAAAACACATTTCTGACCGCTCGTGACGATCCCCAATTGTCCTCTACCCCTTCCGGCTCCTTTGCAGACCACATGGGTACGTTTGGGTGAAACGTCGTAAAAGTTCCTATGGGAAATCGGCAAAAAAATCCTAGCGTTCAAGTCCAAAACGGAAGGAAACCGCGACGAGAGGTGTTTCCACTTATTGGCTTCCTCAGGCACCTGTGCGCGGGGATTACCAGCGGACGCCCCATGTTGCGGGTATCTGAAGACATACGCGCACACGGCTGCAGCCTGGAAAGGGCGGGTGGAAGGAAGCGGGGAATTACCAGCAGTTCAGCCCATCGTAAAAACACTCGAAGTTTGCTCAACATCGGAGACAACACGTAAAAATAACGTGCGTGATACAAATGAAGTCCGAAACACCTGACGATTGGCGTCCATATGCGCTCCGAGCAGAGCGACTGCGCGCGCGACTAATCAAAGTCAGCAACTCGGTCAGTTTTCAAATTGCACGTGGTGCGCCATGGAACACCTCAAAACTGTTCAGACCTTGCGCAAGACTTAGTCCACTGGGGTGCCACGCATTCGGATTTTCTTGCAAGGCATTGGCGTTACCCTTGCATTATCTAAGACACACGCGGGGTCCAGACTCCCCATGGCAATTTCACCACGGACGCCTGCGGGGGACTTTTCCTGCCGGGATTGTTGCAACATTGAAAAAGTGTAGATGCGCATGCACGTAAGCTCGATTTGTGAATTATTTTTCGCGGCAACGCGAAGCAAAATTGTGATGCCGAAGGGAGGAAGGGCATCAGCAGCAATCAGCAAACGTGAACTGCAGAGGTTGTAAGTCCGGCTTACTCGTGCGAAATTTTATTCTTACTTTTCTGGGCAGTTAGTATTTACTCGCGCACCTAATATTGTAATACACAGGGTGCTCGGTAACTCGACGCATTCCTGGATCATCGATCCCATACCTCACGCTCTATCTGGAGCACGATCAAGGAATCATGTTCCAGATAGAGCGTGAGGTAAGGACTGAAGTTGACCCAACTTAACTTAGTATCAAAGTCGATAATAACAAAGATACAGGGTATTGATATCTTCATTAGCGTCAATTCCGGATCTCTTGGAACTGCAGTAGTTTTTCTTTTATAACTTCTCCAAGCATGGTTTTGCTGTTCTTAAGAATCTCGTTAATTAAATTCCGAAACAACAATAATTTTTATTTCCAAAAGTGCCTAACACTCTTTGATTAAACCTGCCTTGCAGTTCAACCCATCGACGATTGCAATCTTCCTATATAAATTCAGCACGTGTTTCTGGAATGCGTAGACTTATAGAGGGCTGATCAAGGGCGAGAATATTGGTATAAATTTATCACCCTTCTCGAACATTAATTTGAGCAAAACAGTGGCGTTTCTCAAACATTTCCTTTTCAATCCTCATAAATCTCAATGTTGGCAGCTTAATCTCTTTGGTATAAAGAGGCCGAAAACCGGTAAAATTCCCGTAACCTACATTTCCAACTCTTTTCACACAGCTCCTTTCTCATCGCATGTTTTGATAAAGAAGTTTGTTTGGTAAACATTTTCACGGGCCTTAAGGTCTTAAATGCACTCGAGTCGAACAAATATGAAGATTACCGGAATATTAAATCCAGCAAAAGACATTCTCATCCAGCACATTTAATAACATTCAATAACGCTGTTCGACATGGTACACAATGACGGTATTATTACCAGAGCTTGGTACTTGACTGAGCGTGATGGATTTGATATGGTTAACTTAGTTTGGGATTTTTCATGGGGTGGATTCTCATGACTTCAGAGACAGGGGCGTATTATGCGAAAAACGAGGCGAGAATTGTGTCGTTGTCTTGGGTGGCGTTTCTTTCACGATTGATAACTCAACACATTTTCATTGACGAGAAATTGTTGAAGCTCTATTTTAGAGCTCTGTCAAAAAGGAGTGCGAACTGCAAATAAACTGCTCACCGGAAAAATAGACGCTGAACATTTTTTTTTGGGCAATTTTTTAAGCTCGAATTCGTGACGATTTAACGAAATTTCATAAACTAAAAAGATTGCGAAAGCTCGTTTCTCGTGCAATTGGGATCTGCAGTTTTTCTTCCTTGACAACGATTTTTTTATTAGTATACAAGGCGAACTAAAAAACACTGCACGAAAACAAAATTTACGCCCGGTAGCGTACAAGGAAAACATCGGGTCCTGACTAGGTAGAGAAGAACTAGTTTTTATGTCATGACCTCGATTTTTGAGAAATATTCAAGGACTAAAACTCCAATTTAACCTCTTTTACAACTTTAGAGCTACAGGGTGTATTGTGAAAATCCGCATTTTTTACAGGTATTCGTAAATATTTTCCCTTTCGAAATTTTTATTTTCAATTAAAATATCTTTAAATGAGTGTTTTAGATGTATTTGAAAGATCCAAATTTTATTTTATGAATACAACATTTTCAAAGTTATTGAACGAAGCTATAATTTATTATTACTCACCTGAACTAACCTAAATATTATTAGTTCACTCGATGGAACAAACCAACAAACCAGTAAACCAGTAAATGTATCACCCTGTAAATTAATGATTCATTCGCCAGCTCACTTTGAGCTAATTCCAAGGATATAACGTTTATCTTTAATGTGATTGTTTCTGAAAAATTGATAAAAAATAGATTTTTGCTATAAGGAGACTGCTTTTCGAGAATCAACTCTATTATAGGACAAAATTTCTTTCTAAGGAATTGTCTCTTATAGAAAAAGTACTTTTTAATTCGTCTTTTAGGAACTGTTATAAACCTTATATCATTGAAATCAGTTAATATGCTAATAGTACATAGGACGTCCCATTCAAAAAGTTAGAAATCATTTGAATAACTCAGAAAACGTTGTTGTTTATAAAATTTAACTTAAATCTTTGGAAAATATATAAAAAAAAATTAAACAAGAAAAAACTTAGAGGCATTTTTCAAAAATGGTCAAGATGTCTTTAGCTCTTCTGCATCTGGCTAACTGTATTTAGTTTACCGTTGTTCGCATCGTGTGTTAAGGCTGTAGGAAACGTAATCTTTGTTACCACTTAGTCGTTCTACAGATTGGTTCAAGCGTGGTTGGGAACCCCCCATCTGTCTATCGGCCCGTTCCTTTCCCCAATGCCTACGTGTACCGAGACAACTTACGGTGACTTTCTTTAGGTTTACCAGTTGCGGAAGAGCATCTTTACATTTTTGAACGACCTTTAGGCTCATCCTGTCCCTTCGAAGGGCTCATATGATCGTCTGACTGCCGGATTAGATGTACTACTTTGATAAAAAAAATAAGGTAAATTTTTCATTTAAACTTCGCGGGCATTACGAAATCGTGATTTTTTTTCTAGGTTGGTAACACTGTGAAATCTATGTAAAGTTTCACGTATAGATAATATTCTATTGCTGCAGAGCTACACATATTTTTGTAAATATACAAAAGAGAGTTTTTCGATTTTTGCTTGATTTGGTGATACGGCTATGCCAAAAAAAATGTTTACAAGTCACACAAATACTTTTGAGAAGGCCGAGAAGGAGTTCGAGACGGATAGCGTCCCGGACGACCATCAACATTTACCGATGAAAGTGACCTTAAGGAAATCAAAAGTTTGGTACTCCAAAATCGTTGGTTGATAATCACATTCCTCGGTTGGGCTGTCGGCAATTCGTTTGAAGTAACCTCAACCCTTTCAAAACATGTTTCGTACCTCAAACGCGTCAAATCCCGATTAGTTCCGAAAACACTTAATTTTTTGGAAAAAAGCGTCACGTCGGAATCTGTCAAACAACGTTTTTTCTGCTTATCTGAACGTCATGGAACGCACACTACGGGATTTGAGGCTTGGATCTATGCAGAGGACTCGGAAACAACCGACCCATCGAGCGAATAATGGGCAAAGACGAACCAAGACCGAAGGAAACGCCCCTAAGTGGCTCAAAAGTCAAGATAATGTTGACAGTTTTCTTCGATTATCGCGACGTTGTGCACTAAGAATTCCTCCCACCAGGCCAAACTGCTAACAAGAAATGTTATTTGAGCGAATTCCTTCGTTTGCATGATACTATTCGCCTCAAAAGGTCGAAATTGTCGGCAGAAAATTTTTGGTTTTGCCCCACGGTAATGCACCACCCCAGATTGAATTTTTCCAAAAATTCGACCCATGTCGTTCCAAGAACACCGTATTCGCCTGATTTATCACTGTTGGACCTTTGGCTGTTCAACAAGCGCGAACGACCGCGGACACCGTTTCGACTCGAAAACTCTTCTGGATTTCGCTCTAAAGCATGTTGACTTCTAATTGGAGACTGTTTCTCGAAGGAGTGTAAGCTAAGCCTTTCAACCTCATAACTGGATTGTACTCTGGGAAGTAGCCCCCATTCGCCACTTTGTAATTTACGAAAACAGGAAAATTTGGTCAAATTTACAAAATATCATCTGCTGCTGTTTAGAACACAAATTACACTGGAAACTTTGAAAATTTACGTTTTGTCAATACGGTAAATTCGGTCGTACCTCTTTGGCACGTTTTGGCGGGAAAAAAATTTAAATTTGGATTTTGCTAAAAAAATTTGGTTTGCCCGTCCAGGCAGTCCTTGTTTTATTTTTTTCATCTAGTCCTGTCCTGTCTCGACTGCGTCTCCTCCACTATTCCACCAATTAAACCAAAGCTAGTAATCCCGTCATTCCCGACCGGTGTCCGGGAGTACAAAAGCTCAGCATCGCACGTTTGGGGATGATTCTAGACGTCCCTCCTACAGAGAGAATGTTACACGCTTCATGTAAACCTTTGATTTTTCCACGCCGTATTAACCGTCGGATACCGCTACCTATTGCTACCTGAAACCCCGCTGACAGTTATTGGACATGATGTTCGATCGCTCGATTGACTCTCGGCAAATGTTTTTCAATTGGGGGATTGGCTTACGACGATTGAGGCTCAGCGATTTGATGGAATCACATGGTTTATGGGTGGAATGTGTCCAGGAGATTTTTGTTTGTTATTGTGAATCGGAAAATGGAAATTAACCGAATGGAATTAAATAAAGCACCGAGTCTGCCATAATGGTCTCTCCCAACAATCATTTGGTTAGAATACTCTGTTTTCGACATGTGCGGAAAATCGCTTTTTATCGCATCTGAAAACACCTTAAACTGCCAGTTAAAGTTTCCCGGCTAAGATTCACAGAAGTAATAAATTTTTTATTTATTTTTTTCATTTGATCTGAATTCATTTTCCTGCATGGGAAAATGATTCCTGCTTTAGGCAACGGAAAAATTTTATTAAGATTAAATAATATTTTTCTGAGATGTTCTCACTTACGAAAACCGACTAAACTATAGGTGGTTTTGCCTTGAAACTTTATGCTACTAGCACGGCCTCAGAAGTACCCGACCTGGCGCGTACAAGCCCTAACAACTACTTGTTCGGACAAGCATGTTCTTCCCATAACTTCCGACAAAAAGAAAATTTTAAGTTTTAATTAACTAAGCGCACTCTCGGAAAGCATTTATTTTCGAGAGTTCTTATATTTATATACAGGGTGTCCCAAAATGCGGAGGACAAGGCTTGACCACACATTCCTCGGCAAAAACATATCGATTCGCGATCGTCACATGCTCATTTCGGTTCATATATCGTCGTGAAGACTGTTGATTTTTTTAATGACGTCACTCATCATTAACTTTTTAATTAACAAATGTTGTATCTTTCTACTGAAAGTCCGATCGTTTGACGCTCCATTATGAAGCATCATTTTGCCAAAGTCACGAGACTTAATCATCAGTATTACTGGGTGGTGCATTTCATGTGACGCTGAGCGCATATCACCCTGAATCGATATACTCTTGACCAGGGACTGTGCGGCCAAGCCTTGACCCCCTCGTTCTGGGACACCCTGCACATTAAGGGGTCCCGATCTAAACTTATCGAATGGTGCAAATTGCGTTAATTCATTTACTTGATCGGGCTAACGCACCTCATTAACCCAAAAGGGGCGAATGCATCACATAGATGTTTTGCACATTTCCAGTCGTCATGCCGCATGGAAGCGTCACGTGTTCGCGTCACTTCGCCAGAGATTGAGTAATAAATTAATCGATTGTTAATAAAGAATCAATAAGGCATTCGAACTAAAACGGTTTAGGCACCGTTACATGAACAATAACAATGTTTAGTCTCTGATTTATTTGTTGTAATTTTCGTGTCACGAGCTTTACGAATTGATAACAAGCGTTTTCTGATAAAACACGTTTATCCTTTCAGGCTCCTCGTTTGATTCGTAAAAATATCCTTTCAATATTTGTTTGTGAAATAATTTCTGAGCGGATTAGGGACTGATCCGATACGTGACACATTTAGGCCTCGACCAATAGGAGAGCGCTCTCGCAGGCGCCACAGGTCTTGGCAAATAACACAACACCTATTTTAACAATAGGTCGGGTTAACATCATTAACACCCATAAATATTTTTGCAAAGCACCCAGTTTTTGGGGCGCAAGAGAACGCTCCGGTTGCCTGAGCCATGAATCATCGCCGTTCTGACAACTTAAGATCCGGGGCTTAACACTTTTTTTCTGTAGATGTGATTAATTCAACAGCAGGAACGTTAGTATTGGTTGATAAATATTTAAATTATTTACTAATGGTAATTATTATTATTTGTTGATCGAGACCCGGATGATTGATTATTAAGCGTGTCTAACACACCTGTAGAAAGGAGCTTAGATGGGATCGAGTTAGCGGCAGAGACTCCAGTAAATATGTGCATAATGAGATAAGTTGACCATTGCACAACCAAATTTAACCACGAGGCGATCCACTCTTGAGGGTTCAGACGCTCTTCGTGTTATTTGGATGGGACCGAGTGTCGACGCGAAAACTTCCGCGAGAGAGCATAGGAGGACGGTGAGAGGTTTGCGTCCTCCGAAACGTGAACGCCATTGTCGAATAAATTGGAGGTGACGACGAAGTCGTTCAACGTGATGCAGCCTCCGTCAACCCCACTAAACCGACCCGATGCACCGGCACTGCTCCGGGATGCGAATTTTCCTAGAGTCCAATGGCACTTTAGCAAAATTTAAAAAATAACTCTTTCATAACGACGACGCTCAGAGCGAGTTTCTGCGAGCGACAACTCCCCATCGACCATCAAAGTTGAGACCGAGAAGAGTTAATTGTCAAAAAAGCAATTAATTCAACTTATCGCAGCATTTAGTCAAGTTTTCCAGTTCAAACAACTTAATTGCTCCCATCTCCTTGGCGGGTCCAAGCTGACCATCGCAAGGTCCGTCGTTGCTCTGGACCGTCCCACGTAACCGGGGCAGCACACGAAAGCTCGGAATTCTTGATGGTCAAACTCGTCATCTCGAAACCTCACGGAAAATGTCAATATTATGTAATCGACGTCAAACACTCAGTCAAAGTAGAGTGAACAGTTGCGCATAAAATGCCAATATGCGAGTATCGAGTGCATTATGGACCTCTCAAATCCGTTCTTATGATACGGGGTCATGAATATGGAGTGCCAAAATTAAAATACACAGTCCTTAAGCTGTGACACAATGGATTTAAGAGGTTGGCCGAGAGGGCGCAGCTGCTCGGATAGAGACTAAAGGGGATGAAACATCGTTACCCGCAGACCTGGTGGGGGTTCGTGCTTACCCTAATTTATTCTAAATGTCATATTAGGGTGATACTCTTGGATTCTTTTATTGGAGAGTAACAGGTGCAATGGGGTTGCTATTGTGATATTGCAATAATCGAGTAGATTTATTTAGACACCAAGAACGACTGGTTTTTGAGCTTCTCGCGTCTTGCGATGGTGATCCGTGCATTTTTCATTTACAGCTTCAGACGCACATGGAGAAAAATATGGAAATTCTCAATGGAAATACTTTATGTATATATATCCATAAGAGAAATAACTACAGTAAGTCTTTCTCAGAATCGCCCGATTGAGGCCGAGTATGATGACTAAACTAATAATTATCACACATTTGCGTGTTAGTTGTACAGGGTGCTAATTAAGTGCGGTGCCACACTTCGAGGGGTGATTTTTTGAGTGGCTTTCAGATGAACCAACACAAGGCCGGAAACCCCTTGGTTTCAAGATATTGGGTGTCGAATTTTTTTCTTTTTTAATCGTTTTCTCGTAAAAATCTTGGCGGGCGCGGGTTAGTCAAACCCAAAATAACATTTTTCCTCCGATTTGGCGAAAATTTTCCAAGCTGCTAGGATGACAGGCAAAAATCCCATGATAAACTATGGAAATCGCTTAAAAATTTCCAAAATTTGAAAATGTGCAAGCTCCGTGCCGAGTGGGGGAATCTTGCCGCACGGGCCGTGTTTACCAACCGCGTTTCACGTTCGGGTCGGGAGTAAATCTAACGTAAGTTATTTAACTTCTAATTGGGTAGTTATCGCACGTTCCTGCCCAAAATGTCATTGCTGAGATCCCTTTTCTCATATTCCTTTTACATTTCATATTTATCACCTAAGAGCTAGTTATGAATGTGCTGCTTGCTTTGACAGCAAAGTGGTTTCCACGGAAACCGATAACAAACCCTGCCGGTATCCTAACCCTATTTTAACGTTTCCATGGCGAATAACTGCCGGCTAACGTTGACCACATATTAATAATTTGGCGCTAAAGCAGCTAAAATCCCGAGCATATTTAGAAAAAAGCTTTTTCCATGATTTAAAGCGGGGATTTGCGCATTTGTATTCACAAATAACAGATCCAATTATTCCGTTTAATTAGCTAAAGTGTTTACCCATCGTGAAATACGTAAAGAGCTAATAAATTAACATTCATTCGAGGATAAAAATTGTAAGTAGATAAGCGTCGTATTTGCAAATAAATGGTAAAAACTAAGTTACAAGCATTTCAACTAAATTTTCCTGTCTAATCCCAGTTTTAGTGGCAATGCGCAGATAAGGCATGTAACCATCAATCCTTCTAAATCGCGGCTCTTTATTGGCCACAAATATTAATTTATATTTAATAGATAATTAAAATATTTTTATTAATGCGGAGCCCGTGCGATAATTCTCGAAATTAATGCGTGACCGTGTGTGTTACACCATCGTTACCAAAATACGTATACAGGCAACCGGTATTTTGAGCTTCGCGCTGAGATAACGCAGGGGGAAATTCTCGTATCAAAAATAACCCAAAATTTTGCAATATTCGTTTTCTCCTCATTTCCAACATTAATATTCAGATTTTTTTCTACGAACAATGAGCAACTTTTCAATCTCGAAATTTTCGTGTCTGACCGGATAAGTCGCGAATGCTGTTGACGTTTCGGCCAGCCGAACCGCTAGATTAAGCCACAGAGTGTGTTATACGGAATGTGTTCAGAATGCGAGGGCGAATCAGAAAATGTTAGAGAAAGTCTGCCATTTCGTAAGGGAAGGCATGACGTCGACTCCCTGCTACTTTGCGACGCACGGTGTATGTTTCTGAACAGGGCAGAACGATAGAGTTTCCCATCTCCTTCAATTCTTACTTAAGGTATTTTTTAGTAAATTGCATATTTTTTTAAATACTCGGAAGTTACCGGGCTTCCCTCACACACTGTGTATCGTCGTAAGCAAATTGCGCTGGTGTTTTTTTTTTTTGTGAAAATCGCCGTGTTAAATGAAGAATCATAATTCATGTTCCGTTTGAAGTAACGAGATGAGGGCCACTTTCACGTCCAATCGGCAGTCATGTCAGGTCGGAAACACTGCCACAATGTCGGGTTTCTTCCAGAAACCAAGAACACGTCAAACTTGTAGCGCGAACCCCGTATACCGCCCCCCGTCGCGCCGCGTCATCGCTTGGTGACGCACATCGTTTCATTAATAAAAAAAAACCTGCCGGCTCTGTTGACCGTTCCGACCCGGTTCAGTGCGTATGATCCTTTATCGCCGTCGGAAGTTCCCATCTTATAGGGCGGCTTCGGTTCATCTCTATTACGGAATATTTCGAACTCGCACAATTCATCAGAATATGATTTACCAGGGGGGGCGTAAAGGAGAACGGAGGAGTTGAGAAACATCAATAGAGCATTACAATACATTTTGGTCTCTATCGCAATGACTAGAATTCGAATTTGAAATTGGGAAACTAAAATCAAATCACTTTCTGCAAACGCATTGTCGATAATTAGATATATCATTACCTCTAGCAGTCGTAAGTACTTTCTCAACTTTAATCAAATCGTTTCGCCCCCGGGCGTGTCTACACGTTCGCAATATATCCACGTGTCTCTAACTTTCACGGCTGACAGGAATCCTGCATTATCAACGACTCTGTTTGCAGAAGCAGAGACAGTGCAGCTAAGCGTGTAATTGTTCCGATATTTACCTTCCGCTCATCCGAACTTACAGTTGCAGTTTCGCACGGTCCAAGTGCGATAATGGAGTCATTACCGCGGGCTATACCATTGATTTGAGGGCGTCGTGCCGGATTAAGCTTTATTAAGTTTTCAGATTTTACTTTCAGGCTCGTGTGTGCTCAACAGATTGTCAAATGCAAAAGGGGAGGATTGAGCGCACACCGAGGAATACCTGCTTGCTTCCATGCCGAAGGGTCTAACGATAGTTAAATGCACTACTATCCGTTATCGAAAGAAATTACCAATTAATAACCCGTCTTCTGTTGAAATGCGTCACTTCTCCGGCTAGCTGGTGCCTGGTAGGTGCTGGTTGATTTACAATGGATTAGGAGGGTTTAAGCATAGTGAACAAACATGTCTGCCCAACCCTATTTTGGCGTAAACTAATATTGTCAGTCTGTCTCGACTCAGATTTACTTACAATAACATTTTTATACTCCACTTTTTAAGCCTCTTTTGATACCTCGTTTTATGGTGGGGGGGGGGGGGGGGTCAAAGAGGCGCCATATGTGTCAATATTTATTATCATCCGCTCTGAGATTGGCATCACGTAGAGGTGCCAATTTCATACAAGCACTAGGTGCCAGGTTTGTAGGGAACTTTCTAGAGTGCAGAATAATGGCGGTTAGTTTCTTTTGGTTGTATATGAGTGAAAATTTTGGCTAATGAAACACATACTTGCGTGGCAAAAACGGAAAGTGACGCTTTTCCGCGCGCGAAAGGAGCTGTGTTAGTTCTACATTTGGAGCGCGGAAACACATACCGCATACATTTGATCTAATTTTTTTTTTCTAAGAAAGGAAGGCATATTCAGACACTTGGATCTCCTGAAAGAATAAAACGCGTTTTTTCCGCACGCGTTCCTGTAAAAGTATTACCGCACGCTATTGTTTCCTAACACGAACGCACGTGCAAAAAAACGTTCTATCTAAAACGTGAGAAATCTCTTTGCCGTACTCGATTACTGACCGAGCTCCGCATCGAGTGATTCGTGCAACTGCAATTAGCGGTCGGTAACATGCCGCTTTGCGCAATTATTATGTAAATGAGCATTTCTTGGAAGCGTGCGATAAAATTGCTCTACCGCACGCGTTTGCGAGCCGAAAACGGCTCTTTACCGCATTGGAAATAAAGCGAGTTGGCGTCGTTCGTTCAGCCAGTAATGGATTGCGGTAATGACGCTTCCGTGCGTGGCAAAAGACTTACGGCACGTAAGTTTTTACCTTCGGTTTTGATTTTTATTTTGAACATACGCGAGGTCAAATATTTACCGCACATGCGTATGTAAAAAGCTACGGCGTCTTGTAACTAGCAAAGGCAATTGCAATAAATATTGTTTAAGATTTTTTTCTATTTTAACGTACAGAAGCGTTAATTTTTTTTATTTAAATGTACTTTACCGATCCCGAACAATTGACGGTTATCGTTGGTGGTTGCTAAAAAGTTCGTTTTTTGCTCTCCATTTATAACAATAATAAAAGAGTTCTGGCACTTAACGTTGAAGTTGAACAAAAATTTCAAAAATTATTTATCTACATTCGGAGTGGCCGATAAATCTAAATGTGCAGCAAGGCTGGAACCAATTCAGGTTCCAGAAAGACGGACCCGACAAGTCCTCCCTAAAGTCAACTCGTGTTGCCCATTTCTGACTGCTCGATGGAAAGTCAGCAACAACTTCTAGAAATTACCCTCTAGTTGGGGCTGGTCAAAACTGTTAGGAATTTTTTAAGCTTAATTAGCCAGTAAAAGATCTGACATGAAACAGAACTTGTCAGGAATCTGCAAGTTATGACGCAGAGTTAGTCAAAAATCCTGGAATTTCTTGTTGAGGTTACAGTAAATTTCAGGATTTATTGTAATCTCTACGATAGAATATGTGGTAGTAAATTAATCCAGATGCACAGGGTGTCATTTAAGTACATGGTCAAACTTCAAGGATCAACAGCCTGTGCCACTTTCAGATGATGCCGATTAATGATCTTAACATAAACAAGAAATGCGAGGAGATTCGTGACGGCCCTTTTGCCATTTTTTCGCACTGATCTTGGGACGAATTTAGAGCCAGAACCCCGTGAGATATTTTCAGATAATTGATTAATTGTTTCAACATGGACAAAGAATGCTCACATATACATACTCATGTTGGATAGTCAGTCCTTTTGGATAGGAAATGTGCATGTGAGCAATCTTTGTCCATGTTGAAACAATTAATCAATTATCTGAAAATATCTCACAGGGTTCTGGCTCTAAATTCCTCCCAAGATAAGCGCGAGGAAATGGTAAAAGGGCTGTCATGAATTTCCTCGCATTTCTTGTTGATGTTAAGACCGTTAATTGGCATTACCTGAAGGTGGTACAGGCTCTTGGTTCCAAACTCTTCCCCGGATTAGCGTGGGAAGAGAGGGTTGTTTATGAACTTCTTTAACGTAGGTGAGAGTGACGTTTAGGGGTTTGGTACCCGTGGGAAAAAGGGTGGACAGCCCTTCCATCTTATCGGTTCTCTCACGAAGAGGCGATGTGTTCTGTGTATGGATACCGGGTTGCATGGGGATTCCATTTTTGGTTCGCGGAGAATAAAGAAGTGCCCTGAGAATTGTGTTTTTCTCCCCGCCCTTGAACCGCGAATCTTACATATTTGTAATTAAATTTGCTTTGTTATTCGCATTTATAACATAATTTTATAATATTTTTTCTCTCTGTATAAAATACGATTAATTTAGTTATAATTGGGTTTTCCTGAAATTTCCAAGTATGAAACTTTGTAACACCCGCATTCGCTAACGCGATTTTTCCCTACTCAAGTTGGTTCTCGGTTATTCGCTTGAGACATATTACGAGCTTTTAACTCACGTTAGGAGGTGACGAAAGTCCTTACTACTGGAAGTTACCAACGACCAATTATTGTTGTTACGAAATACTTCACAATGTGTGCGCACATAAGTACACAGTTCAAATCTCTTTGCATAACGTATAGCTCCAAGTTAAATTTAACTCGTCATAGTTTCCTGTTGATAGTCACAGTCCCAAATATGGTGTGTACAGGGATTAACAGCATCGCTGCAGCAAAGCTGTAGAACCAACAGGCATTAATTTAGGTCTTAACCCGAATAAATAACATTTATTTAACTTGAGACCCGCTTAGCATTCAAACGAAATAACATTTACTTAAAAACTCATGCAGCTTTAATTACCAACGGTAATAGAATTAATTGTCCAGGGGCGTAGAGGTCCTCTTTCGCGGTTTGGGGGCGTCCGTACCAAGCAGATGAGATTTTTGCTACGTTTTTATGAATCATCCTCGCTCTTCGCGACCCTTTCACCTTGGGACGTCTGTGAAACCCTTTTTGCAATGTATTCCGACAGAGTTCGAGAAAGTGGGAGGAACCCTCCGACGCCGCCAATGAATCGAGACAAATGTTTAACTTAAAGATTTATAGGGCATGCCACCTCTTGGAATGGGAATGCTACACTGGGGCAAATGAAAATATACAAATCATAATATTTTGTTTGCATTGCGATAACGCATTTTATTGTGTCGTAAGTGTCAAATATGAATTTAATTGGATTTTTTACACTGTTGCGACAAGCGTGGCGGCACTGTTCAGAGAAGTCCTCTGTTGGGCTTAATCAAACAATGAATTTCTGTTTGGGAGCAGTAGGCTATTTACGAGCAGCAAGATCCATGATAAATTAGTAAATCAAATGAGATAGCAAGAACATATTTGTTATCACTTTCACGCCGAAGGTGAAGAACTTTTTTCTACTGACTCCGGACCTGGATTCGGAACGGATTTTTCGTTATGTGCCGAAAAAGTCAAATTGCCGCGTTCTTTTTCTCGTTCTTGGTGAAAGCGATCGCAGAACGTTTTGGTGAATTGCACCAAAGGGATAGTTCCAGGAGTGTCCGATCCAATACTTAAGAAAAAAGATATTTGCAAAATATCACTTTTTTTCTTAAGGGGGGGGGGGGGGGTGACACATTTCTCCCAGCACCGTTCTGTACCCTCTTCAGAGTAAGAAGCCTCCAACGTTTCGAAACAGGCATCAACCTCGGACTCCCCTTCGTTATAGGCAAATCTCTTTTCAAGTTTGGAAGTAGAAAGTAATCTGAAGGGGCCAAATCTGGCGAGTAGGGTGGGTGAGCGAAAATTCGAAACTAAGTTGACTGGGTTTGGCCATACCGGTGGTGGAACTGTGGATTAGAGCGTCGTCTCGGAACGAGACTTTTTTTTCGCTCGGTTCTTCCCAATTCGTTTCTCAAACGCTGCAATAAATTTGCTTAATATTCTTCGTTTATTAGTAGTCGGTAAAAGTTATCCCACGTAAAACCCGAAAAACTGACGTCATCACTTTTTTGCAAATGGAACGGATTTGACTGTAGATTTCCATTAAAATTTTTCAAATCGAAGTATTGAATTACGTGTCGATAACCAACTTTTTCCATATTTACAAAGTGTCTAAAAGCCTTCGCTGAATACGACTCCAAAGCAAACACAAGTCACCGTAGCACCCTGAAGCTTCCGACATAACATTTTTAAGGGTGGGTCTTCGCAATATATGCAAATTTTCAACGAAAAATCGCCATCTATATGTCGGGTCGCGCATTTCTGGGACTACCCTCGTATTTTCGCAAAAAATTATGCGCCTTTGTGGACCTTAGCTTTTATTAAACTGGTCTACTGGATACCTTGGTAATTTGATCTTTTACCACATGTCATTAATTTGCGGCATGATCGGGACTGGAAACTACAAATTATTGTCCTCCTTTTTGAGGTACTCAAATAGGACTAAAATTTGTCTCGGTGTCCCTCTTGGAGAATACCTTCTATTTTACAGGCCAAAGCGACTTTCTGTGCATTTTGCTGCAATGCCGTTTTCTATATTCGGAAAGTTTGATCCCACCCTGGCGGGCACCCCCGAATTTTCACCACCTTCTTTTTTGTATCGCCTCAGGATCTTGCCCGGAATCCTCCGGAATAAGTAATCGATATCTTGCTTTATTAGTTTTCAATTAAAGAATATTCCGTTCGTTGATGAAAAAAAAAACGTGTTAGATATTGGTAACGGTACGAACCTCCTGTTTTCCTCAATAGTCCGGCTAGTCCAGACTAGTCATCTTCGGTGATGATTCAACACTTTTCTGACACCATAGTCTTATATATATCGAAATTTTCCTTACGCATTTCTGGAATCCAGGAACTTTTTTCGATTTCAGGCCTACATTCTGTCTGTTGGTGTGAAAACTTATTGGATGAATAATTTAACGATGTAAAAGGTTTTTCTAACGCATTGAAGGTGCAAAAGGCCGCTGGGGATTTAATATTTAATACGGACGTTTAATGGAGACCCATGCGATGGGAAAAGCATAAATTGAGAGTGTAATAAAATGTATTTAGAGTGGAGGAAGTCTATGGAAATGATACAATTATTGCGGGTAAGTTTTTCAGTTCCAATAAAAGCTTGGCCTCGTTTCCTACAGTCGACGATCAGAGTGGATAAGTAGTCGAAAGGTCGAATTTGCAGGAAAGTCGAGAGAACAAACTGCCCAACAGATCATAAAATTCCTGTACGTTGTATACCATGTTTTTTGTTTCATGTGATATAGTGACCAAATAGCAAGCAAAACACGTAAATTACTGAAGGGATAAATTTCAGGTAAAAACAGAGCAATTTCTGTATAAAACTTACTTCTGTTGAATTATTATCAAGACTATTTAAGTTACCCCTGCAGGTGCTGCTTTATGTGATTACGACGATGAGTTTATTGAGAGATAGTTCGCAGCGGGTTATGTATCAAAAAAGGTCCTGAAGTTCTAGAGATATATCAACTATCCATAACCTGGAAAACCACACATAAGATTTTCCAACGAGTTCTGAGAGGAAATTACATTGCTTGATCTCTGCGAGTTGTTACTGAACTCGTAAACAAAAAACTCGTCACTAGTGAGAAAATTGTTAGGGTTGAAACTACTTATACACCTTGTGACACCTTCGTTGTTTTGATCCCTCATATCCAAAAAAATACAACTTTTTTGCTTAAAAGTCAAAGGTGTACGAGGCCTTTTTTCTAAATAATAATAAAAAAAAACCGAATAATTATCAGAAACGAGATAACTTCCCTACGTCACTATTTATTGCGTCATAACATGTTAAACTTGCAAATTCTAGATTTTTGAAAAACTATCAGGTACGAAAACTCTAATGTGGCCTGTCCTTCGAAATCTGAACGACTTTGCTAAGCCACTGTTCATCATATGATGTATGTCAGCGATATGTGTTTGGCTCAGCAAGAAATAAGCTACAATTTGGTTTGCTTAAAAATCAGAGGCGTACCAGGTCAATTGACAAGCTGTTACAAATGCATTTGTATACTGAAATGTGGCGTAATTTCAGCAAATCATCAAGGTTGAGGCGACCTTGTCACGCCACTGTTGTGCGTCACGTTAGCTCTGTGCACTTTCTTCTTCTTCATCATTTTTCTTTTTGGTTTTATCGATGAGGATACTCGGTTAGCTCTAAGGGCGTCCCCGAAAAAAAGATGAATTTTACTACTTGCGAATCAGGGGCGTCCAGGCTGATTTGTAAATTTTCACTTGTTCACATATAAATTCACATATCTCGAGTTATTTTCAGAAATGAAAGAACTGACTACGGCACTCTTTACTGCGTGATATCTTAGTTCCAAACATCTGTCATTTACAGGGAATCATTGCAATTTTATTATCTCTACTGATCCTTTTATCAATTTACATAATTCATACTTTAAAAGATTTTCAAGGACTGAAAGACCTTGTCATGCCACTGTTTGTTACGTACTCTGTTAGTTATATACATATATCTGTCTTAGCAAGAAATGAACTATAATATATATATAGTTTTCTGAAAAAAAGTATATTAGACTGATCTTTGGACTTTTATCGATCATTATTAGGAATAAAACAACCTTGCTAGAGCACTCTATGCTCGTCGATATATTTGGTGGAAAAAATCGTATAAAAAGAGTAAACATTAAATGGTTTTTGCGTTTGTGCAATGGCTGATAATTTTTTGTGGGCCATTTTATTTCCTTTACATTGAATTCCTGTTTTATGCAGGGATGGATTCAGGTTTTGCACAAAAATCCATCAAAACTCATCTGCGCATATTTCGTTTTTTTTTTTGAGATTTCGAAAAAATGTCATATAAAAATATTGCTTAGTTTTTTGCGGTCTATGTCGCGTTAAAAGGAAAACTCCCACTTACGTTACACCTCGTACATGGTTGTAGTTTTTCTGACATTCCCATGAAAAGATGCTGAAACGCCGCTTTTTCTCATAAATTTCTCTTCTTTTTTGCGGAATTTTTAATTTAATGCTGGCAGCGTCAACCTTGTATTGCAACCACTATCAATACACAAAAAAATCATTGTGATCGGGCCAGAAAGTCTGAGCAATTTATGATTCGATATTGCCATTTACGTTTTTTGCCAGTCAATTGCCCAAAGAAATTAACTTTTTATGGAGGAGTGTAGAGAGAATGGCAATTTTAGGAGAAATTACCCAATTATGAATAGGGGCTATTCAAATTGGAGGTTGAGTTCATTGCATGTATCCAGCTTGTTTGCGTTATTGCAATTTTGCTCATTTCAAAAAACCACCTCAAAAAATAAAAGAAAAGTTTTCCAGACTCAAAGCAGATGAAAGCAACAATGCCATTGCAAATGAGTTGCATTTATTGCATCCGACTGGTTCTGCAATTTCGAACGAGCGAGAAAATATCAAAAATACGTTTAACGAGAATTTTTTTCGATAGAAAAAACTTGAGTTATGCAATTATGGGGATCTTGATCACATAATAATTAAATGGTTTAAGAAGGAAAGAAGTAGAGGATCAGCAATCAGAGCCCCAATACTACAGACAAAAACAGAACAGTCTGCCAAAGTAATGAATGGAGGTCCGAAATGTGAATGGTCAGAAAGTTGGATTAAACGCTTTCGGCGATGACATAGCAGCGTATATGGAAAAATTAGTGGAGAATCTGTTAGTGTTCCAGTTGCAAGGACAGACAACTACGCCAAACCTGAATGTCCAGAAATTCGAAAAAATTCTCAGAATGACGAGATTTTCATCGCAGATGACGCAGGTCTTTTCTACAAAACGACTTCAAACAAAACACTGAAATTAAAAGGAGAGAAGTGGACACCTAGAAAAATGTCCAAGGAAAGAGTCACTCTTTCTATTGCTACCAATATGACGAAATCAGAAAAATGTCAGTTGATCGTCATTGCAGAATCAAAAAATCTCTCGCTGTTTCAAGAATATTAACTCGTTTCCTGTGTCCTACATGTCTCAAAAAAATTCCGGGATGACGTCAGACCTGCTTATAAACATTTTGGAGGGTTGGGACACTGAATTAAAGAAAAAAAAACATTTCGCTCATGGTAGACAATTGTCCAGTGCACACAAAAATGGCAAATTTCAAGTCGATAATCATTAAACGTGCAACATCTCCCGCCAAATACCACACATCAGTTCTGCAGCCAGTCGACCAGGATATCATAAGATCACCGGTAGCGCATTTTAGAGATTTTCAGCTAATGAACGTTCCTGTAAGCAATCAGCAACAGAACGAGCGTGCTCATAATGTTTCCGATGCAATATCGATGATTTCTGAAGCACGGAACAGGGTGTCACCCCAAATAATCACGAATTGTTTTGAACGCGCAGGGTTAGTTCAGGTTAGCATCGGTAGCTGAGGGCTTTGGAGAGGTGGGCAATTTTCCTGCAGCTGAGGTGACAAGAAGAGCGAATAATGATTTTGAAAAAGAAGGTGATGCGTCTCTCGCCGTAATGACAGGAAATTCGCGGACTTTTTCGTTGTGTTTTTCCTGTAAGTTTATGAGTTGGTCGGCGTGAATGTTCATCATCACTAAGACCCTCTCTGCCGTTTTTGGATCTTCGATACCGCTCATAAACTTGAGTTTTCGATAAACAAGTATCCCCATAAGCACTTTTGAAAATTCGGGGTGTTTCAGTAGCCGTTTTACCGAGTTTAACGACAAACTTAGTAAGGGGCAGAGGGGCAAGTGCGGGCCGGTTTTTGTTAAATTCCGATTTACACTAGATTATACAGCTTGTTGTATTTATATTACTCTCAGTTCTTTTACACCGATGGCATTCCGGGTTACCGTTGGTTAATTAAAATAAGCGAAAATAGTCGAATTTTCATCATAAAATTCAATATTACAGGAATTTGTGAAAAAAGTCAACTGCTCTGCATTTGCTCCGAAAATGGGACAAGTGTATACACCCCCGTGTAAAATACTTTAACGCCATACATCATAGGTCAAGGAGCAAGGAGCATAATGAGCAGTAATTCAACTACAAATTGCTTTTTATCGCATGAAAAATCTGGTTTAGTTTACAAATTCCAAACTTTTAAACAAAACAAGAACTTTTTCAGCTAAAAAATGTAAAAAGTTAAAAATTTAGAAAAAGTAGTTAAAAAACGGCGTAATATACAGGGTGGCATGTTTCACTTACCGTCTTCTATAGCTCGATTAGCGTCGGAAGTAGAGTTTTGACGTTGTGATCACTTAATCTGTGTCTTAAAACGCACTTCGTGAAAATATTTCTGATTATACAGAGTGTCCCGGAGAAACGTGACGATACCGAACATTTTTTGTTAATGGCACACCTTATATTTTGTTCACAGTCAAGTGGCTTCTATAATTATCTACATATTCCTAAAATTTAACGAAATCGATCGGATAATATCGTCGGAAAAAATTTAAAAGTCAAAAAACTAGCATTTGCACCCCCGGCTTGAATAATTGATAAAAAGTCAAAATAATGTATTCAGCTGAATTAAGACCGATATTTGAGCCTCTATACGAACATGCCTCATCCTAATAGACCTGACTGATTTTTGCTGTTCTAAGTCAGTTCGGCTTAGACCTAATGTGCTTGGTAAACAAATATAAGTCACCATTGCTAATTACCATTCTTGATAGTAAGTTCAGTCTAGTTTTGTAGAATCGTGGTAGTTAGAAATTTATGATAAATCGTTTATTTTTAAGTATCGACTGGTGTTTAATTGACAAAATAACCATTTCAAGAAATTATAATAGAAAAATTTGATTGTGAATTCTACACCGGACTAGATTAAAACATACGGGGGGCCCAATTTAAAATTTAGAAAGTGATTTTTTTAACTTAAAAGTTTGAAAAATCTTATTTTAAGTTTTGGCCACCCTGTACAATATCGGTCATCGAAACTTTTTTAATAAAACTACTGAACCGTGCTTAATAAACACCTTGTATAGCTTCTTTAAGTAGGCATTACTTCTATTTTTTGTCGATTTTTCGAACCTGAGGTACAAACGCTGTTTTTCTGGTTATCAATTGGTTTCGCCGGAAATTATCCAACCGATTTCAATAAAACTTTAAGGGCATGTAGGCAATTAGAGAAAGCCCTTCGACATGGAAAAACATGTAAAGTGTTGGAAATTATGAGTATATTTAATGGAATATGGGATTAACAGAACAAGAATGCACTAACCGACTCTACTTATAAACGACCGAATCACTACTGCAGCACGAGCTTCGGGAAAGAGAACAAAAAATATTTCCTTTTTTATATACACCTGAATCAGCTTTGTTCGTACACAATATGAGTCAGCCCAAGCCGAAATTATTGTATATTTATTATCATTTAGATTCTAATTTTCTACATAGATTTGTAAATTAACGAATCCAACACAAGGTGTTCCAATAACAAAAAAATGTTCGCTGTCATCACGCTTCTTTGGGACACTCTGTATAATTAGAAGTGATTTATCGACGCACGTCCCGAGGCACAGGTAAAGCATGCACAATATCAAAATCCTACTTTCAGCTATAGCCAAGGTACAGTAGACGGGAGGTGAGATGCGCCACACTGTATATTTAACAATTTTATTGCATGGAAAGCTCTAACGTAAAAACTAAATTGTTAATTTTGGTTTCGCCGCTTAATAAGCATTATTAATCTTCGTCGACACATTTCTCACCTTCATGTCGGTCCTCTTTCGAACCTCCGTTACAAATGCCGCACATTCACTGCGTGCAAATAAAGCGTTGAAGCCTTTGTCGATGGTTAATACGAAATCGAAAGTCGCATTTTCAGATCGCACACAAATTATTGTCGTTATCAGCATTATCAGAATCATGCTCAATGGGTTTCTTCATTCTGCTTTTTTTTTCTGTTTCCTGCTTTCGCTGTTTATCTCTAATTAACCTTTCTTTAACCTCGTCGACAGTTATTACTTCCGCTCCCGTTGCTATCTTTTCCTTTTTCTTTTCTGCATTTGAACCAATATTTGACGCGACTGCGGTCTGCTCTGTGTATAAATATTTCCGGGGCATGAGCAAACCAGTGTTTTTTTCAAAAAAAAAAAAAAAAAAAAAAAAAATCTACGGTTCTCTTTTTGAACGTAAATTTGAATGAGAAATCTTTGTACCTGTCGAAAAGTGCAATTCGGAACTGGATATTTCATTAAAAAATAGGGCACTTCGGTTGGCAGTCCGAACTTCTACGCAACCCTTTGTTGAAGCGTGACTTAATGATTTATTTACGCCGGGGAAACCCACGAGCAACGCGCCACGCCTTCGTCGTTGGATTGAAATCATAGTTGAGAAGATTATTAACCAAAACATTTTTAGTATTATTACAAAGTGGAAAACGCGCTCACCTCACCGCACCTCATTTATTCTTTAGTTTTTGAGCATTGCTTGACGGAGGCTCACAAATTAGCATCACATAAAGTAAAATATCTAAGCTTCTATTGGATCAAATATTAGGTCTACCGGAAAGCTCTGTCCGTTTATGAAGAAGCAGAAAATCATGCAGCTTTTGATCCATCTAACAATGTTTCCTGCACGAGACATAATTTCCATGATTGTTCACGACTTCTTGCCAGCGTGATTTGTAAATCCCATTTTTGACGAACACCTAGTCCTCGAAGACGAAAAACTCAAGAAGTGCCGTTTAGACCTCGTCTTAATTTTTGAATTTTTTCCCGCCAAAAAATATTGCAAAGTCGAAACGGGTGAAAATCAGAGGGCGCAAGGTCTGGGGTGTATGGTGGATGCGAGAGAATTTCCCGGCGTAGCTCTGCGACTTTCTGGCGAGTCGCCAAAGCTGCATGTGGCCTGGCATTGTCGTGGTGCAATATGATTTGCTTCCTGTTGAACATCTCCATCATCCATCTTTTCTTGGGGAACCCATGAGGCGCCCATCTGCAATATTTATAGACCAATCCTGGCTTCCGAATAGGGTCCGAAACGGTTTGTTGAGCTGACTTAAGTTTCTCCGATGTTGTTAGATCTTGGCGTAGCATGAACTTTACAATGTCGTCATCATTCGGAGATGGCCGCCCAGAGTGTGCCTTATCACCAAGATCGAAATCGCCTGCTTCAAAGGTTTCGAACCATCTCCTACACGTTCTTTCTGAAGCAGCATCTCCTCCAAAAACTTTCACTAAATTTCCACGTGCTTCGGTAGCATTTCTACCCTGTTGGAATTCATACAACATGCAGTGCCTCAAATGGACTTTATTAGTACCCACGTTTTCACGGTCGCGTCCAGCTTCATAATGACGTGGGATATTTTAACTGCAGTTAATTTCGAAGGAAACTTGCAGTTATAAAGGAACACGTCCATGTATGGCTCAAAAGAGTGTGCGCATGCACGTTTAAACTTGAAACGAAATTGTCGGACAGACCTTTCCGGCAGGCCTAATATGAGAAATTTTGGGCAGAATGTTAAGGAAGATCAGCTTTTTAGAAAGCAATTGCCCTTCGACAAGTCCCTTAATTTTTTTTTTGGTTTTAACATCATTTCCGGTTCTTCATGGGACCGAGCATGCATGTGGGACGACACATTTTGCGGTATTTTTTAGACGATTCGATCATATCAGTACAACAACATTCCTTTTGGGTACGACCAAGTTAATCCAGTGGCAAATTCGCAGTCTCCGTCTCTTTTCCGTCAAATCGCCTAATATATCACTTTTGGCGCACCTACAGCTTTGCGTTAAACAAACCGAACCTTGCTAAAATAACATAATTCCCCTGCAACGCAAGTAAGATCTGCTCAAAACAGATACTAAAATACCATTATGTCTCGTTGAACGTTGTTGAGCAATATTTCATTAAAGTAAATCTAATTCTTATCCTGAACTAATTCCTCACCATAAACAATTCCCGCGCAAATCCTTCTGTATCGATAGACAGGAAAGACATAAACAATAATAGTCTTGGAATGTTGAAAACCTAATACAACAAGATTTCCATTCTCCAGCCCTATCCGACTATTCCGAAATCTATCAATAAAGATAATGATATTCGTCTGCATCGGGAATTACGGCGGAGTCACTATTGGGACACGTATAACTTACATAACATCACTAAAAGCTTTAGAGGGATTACAGTATTATTGCAAATATGGTGCCACCGTAAACACATCGACAAACATTGAACACTTTTCTGAAATATCTACTGGTAACAGTGTTGGTAATCTCCCCGAATTACCTTGAGCAAATACTTGCAAGTCAGAAGATACCTTTAGGCCCTGAGAAAGGGAAAAACTAGTTTTCGGGCTGATAAGGAAAAATTGGTTTTTGGGTCACCTTCCACTGCGCCGTTTCGTTCATGTTTCGGGACATAAAGAGATAGAAAAACATAATCACGAAACAAGTTAAGGAGCTTACACTGCCTAAATAAACACACATCACGAGGCGGTGAGAGAGCAGTCACGTGCCGCGGGCACATGACATCTCTTTGAGGCCCTAAAGAGCTTCGCCCATGTGGCCCCACAGGGCACGACACTTTGCCGTCCTCTTAAGCCGATCGGCAAACAGAGATATAGGAAATTTAGGATGTGCTTATTTGTTTTTAGTTGACAATAACGAGGGATAAATTTCTAAATGAGGACACTCGAACGGGGGACAGATTGGACATCGAAGCGGCACGAATTCTGAAGTTAACTTTGAGATCGGGGACCGTGGTTTGGCAGCTCAACGTAGGAAGCGGAACTTTCTCGGGGAAATTTCGAAACGATCATTCAAATTGTAACGACGATTGATCAGGTCATGAGCGTTGCCGCACTGATCGGATGAAACATTTATTTTCCGTGGGGAAAAGCTTTAATTTTAACTCTTTAGCATTTCACACTGAAACACGGTGCACATCAGGAAGTGAAAATTACAAAATGAAATTGGTAATTGGATGGTAAAAACGATGTTTGGTTCCAAATTGTGATTCAAAGTTAATATATAAGATAAACGATTTTAAAAAACTTACCTGTTTCAGGGCAGAGCTACTGCGCATGCGCAAAAAGGTATTTCACAGTCTCCCCCTTTAGATAAAGTTAAGTTTTTTATTCGTTTATTTCATAACTCGACTTTGACTAACAATTTAGAACCAAATGTTGTAACATAATCCATTCATTTTGTGGCTATACGTACTGAACTTCATTCTCTACCTACAATGGTCCATTACTTACGTTGACTTTCAATGCCCTGCGCATGCGAAACTATTCAGTTTCGGATAAGGTATGTTGGCTCCAAACGTCACTGACGTGGAGTAGTCCGGCTTTCGGTTATGCCATTGCTAATGAATCACCCTGTACGCACCCAAAAGAACAGATTCGGATTCCATTCCTCCATATTTTTTCCGTTAAACGTCTTAGAACGTTTCAGCCTGGCCGTACTCCAGAATTTTTTATATCCCAAAAATCGCAAGAGGAGATTAAACCGATAGATCATACGTAGCACAACATGGATGAAACAACATCAGGATGCACATTCGTCTTTAAACGTGGGAAAACCTCTTGCTGTGTCTATCGAAAGAGTCCTTATGATTTCAGAATATTGAGTTGTGACATAAAGACCCTTGGAATTCGGAAAACAAAAATTGCCAGTTAAAAATCCATCAAGCAGAGAGAGACCTTCGCCCAACATAAAAATCTGGATCACTCCATCGGGCGGAAAGGAATCCTCAATCGCAGTAGAATTCCGCACTCTCTAATCATGACGAAACTCATTGAAAAATGGTGATTGAAGTCCTACGATGGCAGAATTACACAAAAATGAGTTTTGAGAATAGATTTTTTTTTTCGATTCTGGTGAGGAAATTCAATACTGCATCAAACGAAGCGAAATTCTCACTCGTAGAAGAGGATGCTGGGGATCCATAGTCTTCTACGAACGTGGCAAAATCATTTATTATGTAAATTGTTTAAGAGTGAAAAGTCACTGACGATTGATGATTGAAATCTTCCAATTGCAAAATTTCATAACACCGAGCGTTCAAGTCGTGACCTTTAACGCTCGGGCAAACGAAATTTACTGATTTACGTACGGAGTGACATTCTCGGTCGCAGTGGACTTCTGGATATTCCAGCAAAAGCAAAATTGATGAAGAGAGCATAAAGTCCGTATTTGTGTTTATTAAACTTGGTGAAATCCCCTACTACACAAGCCGGGAGGAGCTGGAAACTCTTCACAGATTCATAAAAATTGTTTCCCTCCAGTTTTTCCGCTTTAGACTTTCACTCCAGTAGTTTCTTTGACCTCTCCTACTTCATACCTCCTACTTGACTTCCTGGATATTTTAATTATTACTTTCTTTCAATGCTGCAGCTCAGGTCCAATTGCAACACGATTTTTATTCCTATTGAAAAAGGTAAAATAGGAACTTCTAATGTCGAATCAGCTACATGTTCATTTCTAGTTTACTTTGATGATGTACAATGGCATTACCAATAGTTCCCTCAAAAATATGAGTTAATTTGGTTTTGTTGACTGTCAAAGTTTTACTAAACATATATATATATATATATATATATATATATATAGGGTGTTAGTTAAGGTCGTGCTAATATTTCGGGTGAAATTCCTCAGATCGTTTTATGAGAAAAGTTCACTTGAACAGAGGCCTGCAACCGCCAAAATTTTCAACTGTGTGGTATTGAAATCTTTGTAGTCAGATCGTTACATTTAAATTTCTCAAAAAGTACTTTAAATATTGCTTTCGATTTTAGTGCTTGTTCGTGGGACATAAAACTCCCCGTATTTTAATATGAAAAATATGTTTATTGCTCGACCACTGGCGTCCCTCGGTGCGCATCTTCCGGCACTAGGTACGCAAGAAGTGGTACGTCACTGACATGTCGCAGAAATATTTCATTGATCAGGCTGATCAGTTCTGCATGAAAAAGATCAATCATAAAAAACTAAAAAAATATATTTTATATAAAATAACAATCTATCATAAACTGCTAAAAGAAACGAACTAATTAAGTTTTTTTTTGTTTTAATTAAAAATGACTCGTCTACTGAGAAAAGCGTGAGAGACGTTTTTCATGTACAATTAATCGGCCCAATCAGAAAAAAATTCAGTGGTGTGCCGCTTTTATCGGAAATAATATAGAAAGACATGTCTAGAGGAACGCTACTGGTTGACAAATGGAATTGCGTTTTTTATTGAAATTTAAGGTGTTATGTTCTCTTAACACACATCAAAATTGAAAATAACATCTAAAGTACTCTTTGAGAAATTGAAAGATAACGATCGGAAAAGACACATTTTAGCACCCTGTAGCCAAAAATTTGGGTCGTTGCGCGTATATGTCCATTAAACTTCATAAAACGACACGAAGAATTACGTCCTGAAACATTACACCCTGTATAAATCAATAAGACGTTCAGCTTCCTCGTAACTCACTCTGCAGACTATTCTCAAGGTATCTCAGGTTAACTACTGACATCAGGCTGGGTTTTTGGAAAGTTTCATACTCAATTCAATAAGGAACAATGACATCTCAGGTAAAAGTTCAAATGCTTGTAATCCCTCCTCAAACAGCACTAGTATCATTATTATTATCCCTGTTGACAGGGGAATTTTTGTAGAGTTAACGACATGATACAGCAACACCTTCTAAAACTAATTTAGTAACTAATTTAATTTATATTGTTTAGAATAGTATTACTTGTCAAAATTGTATTTGTTAAGGCTTTAAGCGGGTTTTATATGTGAATAGCTCGAAAGCCACTGTGCGAATGTGTTTGGAAGAAGATAGTTTGTGTAAGCTCCTTTTCTGCATTATTAGCCAGCGATAGTTATGCATAGAGTGGGAATTAGAATATTGCACATGAACGTGAGATTCGAATTATAATATTTGTTTAAAACAAATAAATGTATGCAAATGAATTACGCGTAGGTGATTGTCGCCAAAACCTTGAAAAGAAAGAATAGAAGTAATATAAATAAAGACTGGAAGGCTTTAAAAAGTCATGACTTCAAGAATATTTTCGTAAAAATTTTATTTATTTCATTGTTTATCTGCTATCACCAGGCGCTTTGCCAACATTCACGAGTTGATTTCCCAAGTCCAGAAGACGCGCGCATCCCTGTGATCGAACTATAATTTACAAAAGGGAAAATCTATATTTATTCCTTCAAATAAATTTCATAGCCCTCAAGGTACTGCTGGCCTGACCTAATCCGCTTATTCCATCGTTTTTTCCTATCCTGGAAACAGTCAGAGAAGTCTCTCTTCGAGGTGGCCTCTAATATTTCCTTCAACTCGCCTTTTATTTCCTCGTTCGAGTCGAAACGGTGCCTTCGGAGCGGTCTCTTGAGCCTGTCGAACAACCAGAAGTCAAACGATGCTAAATCGGGTGAATACGGTGGTTGTCGAACAACGTGCGTCGAATCATATAATACAGTCAACACTGGGAAGTAATTTTGGAATGTTTATGTAGAATTGAAAATTCTTCCTACATTTCGACAATCAATCAAAATAAAGAATTTTACCGCCCTCACATTCCGTGTAACAATGTGATTAAGACTACGGTTCGCTGGATCTCTGCAAGTCCCTAGACGGCGAAGTGCATGAAACATGGGAAAAAGTACTGCAGTATTGGAAGAAACTCGCATCATCTCATGAATACCTGCTCCGAAATTGGAAAACCTAGACATTTGACAGTCACAATCAGAAGCATGACGATGATGATGATAATTCCATATTTCAATTAGAGTATACTCGTATGAAGGAAATTTTCATGATTTCTTATGATTACTAATGAAATATCCAGAATTCCACTGAGACTTAATTCAGAAATCATCAACTTCTTTCACTGATCCTACCAGGGCGTCCAATCTGGGAAAAATTCTTCGTTGTTAAAAGATCGAAAATCTATAATCATTTATTTGGGAAGATGCACAAAGAGAAGCGACAAGTCTCAAATAACCTCAAGAGCAATAATGTTTCCTCCTAACTTTTAACGAAAAAGATGGTTAAAAAATGTTATAATTTTTAAATACAAAAGTATTAAAATTTTTGGGAGCTGTTTTAAGTTGTTAGATTTGGACACTATATAGCACCTCTTTCGCTACTATCCACATGGATTTTTGGTGAGTGCAAGCAAAAGCTAATTCGGCGATTGATAAGTGTGAGGTAGATAGACTACCATCGCTGACTCGCAGGTAGTGCGTCTTAATCCGAGGACGGGTCATGTTACAAAAAGGGCTTGTTGTTCAATTGATGCGTTTTTAAAATACCATTTCTACCATGGTATTTGTAGACATAAGGCCGCATTAAAATTTATCGGGGAATTTGTGCTCGAACTACGCATCCTGCACGTATGCGCGTAATTTGCGTCTTCCAAAATCACGCACAACTACACCCTCCTAACGATTAAGGCGTACTGCTTTCGAGTCAACGACGCTAGCCGATCGATAACAAGGGAAGGGGAAACTGTAGTCCGTCTCTCTCGCACTTATCAATCACCTAGTTGCCTTTCGCTCGCACTCATTGAAACTTCATGTGCATATCAGGGAAAAAAGTACTGCATCTGCTATCACAAGATTTTTTTCCTAAAAGAGACGTGAACTAGTTTGTCGAGTTGAACAAACCAATTCAAGTTGCTGCTCTTTTTTCAGACAACCTGTATATCTTTAATGATTATTCACGAAAGTTCCATTAATTTACGTAATAATTCAAAGAAACTTCAGTTATTAAATTTCAATTTCTTCTTAATCTGAAACGTACTAAAAATGACCGAGGTCCTAAAATCGAGTGAAAATTCATTTTTTGAAAGAATTTTCGCGATGTTTAGCAATTTTTAAAATTGTAGAACAAAGCTAAAAATTTTCCATCTGCTCTGCTAAAAGTGAAGAACGTACTGAAAGGGTCAAACCTCTCCTGCGGTTTTCACAGTAAAAAAAAAAAATTAGGGCATTTAAGACAACGTATGTAACGAATAGATGTTCAAACATTCAAGAAGTTGCCTTTGCTACAGAATTAATCAAGTCAAGTTTCAGCTTTAAAAAATCAAGCGAACCAACTCAAGTTTCAAGTGAAGTGCAGTATTTCATAAAAACGTTGAGCTACTCGAGTTGATCGATTCCCGGTTTTTCCCCACTTATGTAAGGCCTCACTGCACTCACTACAAATTGTTCGAGAGTGAATAGTAAAAGATTTAAAAACTCCCCAGAATACAAGATGCCCATCATCCCATTGTTTCCTTATCAATTTTCTTCAGTTGGTGATGTTATCTCAATGAGTGACGAATAATATTTTGTTTGTTGTTGATTTTATAAAATCATTGTTTCAGTATTATTGTTAATGTTATGCATATAAAGCGTATAAACAATGCATGCGCGATGTTTAAAAAACATCGCCGTCACCAAACCAAACACCGATAGCCGAAGAATTTGCTTAAAAGTAATGCTGAAGCTATTCCTAGTCCCATTTCGGATGGGACAACCCAACAAACAGGCATTGCATTTATCCAAATCTAAAACTCTGTTCATGGGAGCATAAATACGAGCAGACGTAGAACGAGAAGCCGCATCTGTGCCGACGGAGAATCCAAAATTATTTTATTTGTCAAGTTGGGGTCGATCTCGAAACGAGGGAGAGAGAAAAAATCAATCGACATTCATCCCCCGAATAACAACCCTACTTCAGGAACGTGAAAATCCCTACGTAAACCTGATACCTCAGGGGTGAAATGGGCGTAGCAAGGGGGTCGTGGGCGGATCCTGCGCCCCACCACTCTCGACCGCTTTGTTTTCTCACATCGTTGCCGGAAATGTGGTGGCTTGAACCATCATTGTTCTTGTCATGATAATATTGGTATAACATTTCCAGAAAGCAGTCGCCACTGATCCAGGCTCATGGCTGGTCGTTTCCTCCTCCTTCTGGCTTAGAATTTGCCTAATCCGCAGTGGGTGTGTTAACTGCCATTCTTATCTCTCTACACCGATGTTCAGTGATTTAAAGATAACGCTCTTTTTAAAAAGACGCTCCGCTGTATATGGTTTTTCATTTTCTCTAAGCTTTTCAGATAGACCAGAGTGTGTCGTGGTATCGTAGCTGCGCGTTATTGTGCTACAGTGACTGTTCTAGTGCCGCGCACCTAAATGTTAGCCATGGAAGAAGAGTGTCGTCACTTGACGAACGAAGACATAAAAGATGGAGATTTGTTAATGGAGCAACGCTACCCTCCTTTACCTGACAGCCCTCTGGATCTCCGAGGCTCGAACGAATCGCACTCTCCAGTTAAATCCGAAGACTCTTTGTACCCATCGGAGAAACTCCAGAAGAAACCCGGCCATCAGCTCATTAAACCTCCGTACTCCTACATAGCCCTCATAACCATGGCAATTTTGCAGTCGCCCCACAAGAAACTGACTTTGAGCGGAATTTGCGAATTTATCATGACAAGATTCGGCTATTACAGAGAGAAATTTCCTGCCTGGCAGAACTCGATAAGGCACAATTTATCCCTAAATGACTGCTTCATTAAAATCCCCAGGGAACCTGGAAATCCCGGTAAAGGCAATTACTGGACCCTGGACCCATTAGCTGAGGATATGTTCGATAACGGTAGCTTCTTGAGGAGGCGAAAGAGATATAAGAGGCCGTCGGCCAATTTGATGCTACGAGATCACCACGCTTCAGCAATGGTAGCGCAGTTCCTACAGAGCCAAGACAACTACCATAATGGTATATTCTCACATCCAAGCCTGCACAACCCATATCCGTACCTCCCGGGAATACCTTCTAATCTGTCCGGAGGTTTACCGCTGTTAAGTCCCATGGATTTGTCCAGATTGGGATTGCCGCCTCTAGGGCTCCTACCCCAAACTACCATCTGCAAACCTGTACCCGTACAGCCACCAAGCGTCACTACAGTGTCGGACTCTGAAGACTATTTGCCGACGGACATTCGCAAGAAGGCCAGGACCGGATTCTCCATAGATTCCTTGATTGGAAATGAAGGTAAAAGCTTGGCAAAAAGCGATAGTTCTCGGAAGAGCGATTCTCAAAGCCCAGAAATTGGAATATCCCGAATTCATAATCAGATGAGTGCTTTCTCGCCCCTGTCGGGGGAAGATTGGACAAGGTGAAAATGCTGCTTTTAGTGCCAATTTGTATAAAAATTTTCTCATTCTAAGACCAAAGATTAAAATAGACTGTAATGTGATTGATTTGATGCAATATTTATAATAAAAGTAAGTAGGCTGTAGATCTCCGAACTTGTAGATAATCTCGTCTGAAATGTTGTACATCGATTTGCCCTTTATACTATGTATACTATAGATGATTTATTGAAAACTTAGTTCTATAAGTTATAAACTAGTTTAAGTTTTGTGTAAATTACTGATGTAGATTAAAATTATACGGATACCATTGACAAAATCGGAACGTAGAAGTTTTTTTTTTAACGACGCATTTTATTGGTACCGAAATAGGAAAAATATTCCAATGCCCTTTCATGCAAATGGGATGAACCATTTTGAAACATCCTGAAAAACGACCATTTGCCAATTGCTTTTTATCACCCAATGGCGCTATTTCAAACAATAAAAAAAAATTACTCTCGGCATTTTTCTTTAACTTAATACAATGACATAATTAATTTTCCACTTTTCACCATCATTATCAACTTCTTTTTGCACCAGTCTCCCATTCTATCAGCTACTGTTGTGCATCCCAAGGACAATGAATCATGGCAAAATAATAATCTAGGGAAAAAAAGAACTAGAGCAAATGTGTCGCTCATGCTCACAATTTCCTTCACATCACTTCCTCCTCTTCCAATGCAATTTTTCTTTTCGCTTTCCATTAGTCTCATTACACGACTTAGAAAAGCAAAAGTGTTAGAACGCTATTCAATTCCAGTCCAATTACAGACTGAGTTTACTCTTTTTGTATTAAGCAAGTCAGTTCCGGTTAGTTCAGGTTATAGCATCAACACCTACTTAACACTAGAAAAGAATTACTGTGAACATGTCAAAGACCAGGAATGCTATTGACTTTTTTTCCGCAAATAATGGGGACCAGTGAAGCTTCCAAATAAACCATCACTAGTAATTCAAAATTTTGATTTCTCACCGAAATTTTATCATTTATATTCTTGTAAGCCACGAAGTCGAACTTCAGAATTACCAATCCTTAGACAAATTTAGAAATTTTTGATATTTTAGACAGGCAATTTAAGCATCAAAATTTCATTTTCTATACGGCGTTCACTGCCTTTCAAACGGCCAATCAAAATCACGTAACAATTTCTAATTTTCAACTTTTCAACATTTTTTATCTCAAATTAAAACCCCAAGATAAAGTTTTGTGATTAGAATTTGAAATGACTTAAATCAAAAGTTGAGTTAGCAAAGGCTCAGTTGGGCGCTGCCGTTCACTTTAAGAACTGTTGACTCAGACAAAGAAATACTTATGAAGGAAATTGTGAGTACCACAAAGAGGGAAATCGTGAGCACCACAAAGGAGGAAATTGTGAGTACCGCAAAGATGCAGTTAAGTATTTGTTCTCACTGCTTTTTTGTGGGTACTTTGATTTTTCCCTGTTGTCATTTTCTTTGGAATGTCCAAGAAGCCGAAACATTATCGTACAGTCTAGAAGCTACCATATACTATATACTATGTATATAGTATATAGATATATATAGATATAGTTATCAATATTTAGAGCTTTAACTTGGTTTTCATTCTTTCTCGATCGTTTTCAAATCAAACAAAATTTTATTCTAATCAATTCAGGTCAGTCAACAGATTATAGAATTTCCCTTATTGATATCCGAGGAATTTTTCATTCTAAAAAAATATATTATTTAGGAAATGTTATCTGATGAGTTATATTTCGGTACCTTCAAATTTTAAGCTATTTGGTTTATTATTTGAACTTTTTGAGGTAGTTCAAGGCCAAAAAAGTACCAAAAGTGCATCTTAGAGCGGTCAATTTCTTGTACTTTCTTACTTAATCGGGATAATCATGAATGCAAATCTCTTTCCCACGACTTCCTATGAGAGTATGCATAGTTAACGGGGATAGTAGCCACGAAAACCAATGATAACACACACATGATTTAGAAAATAGTTATGAATAATGACCTCAGCGCAGTCAACTACTCTGGCTAAAATATTTTTTATGCTGTTGTGATAGTCATTTAGGCACAATATGTTTTTTACATGTGTCTAAATTAGCTAAAAAAAAAGATTTATTTTCTGCAAGAAATAATTTGGAACTTTTCGCGTTTACGTAAAAATAGATGCGATAAATGTTAAAAATTACAAATTGTCACTAAAATACATTACAACAATAGTAATATGCAGCATATAAAAAAAAATGTAAAAAGTACCGCTTAGTTGGACGTCATGTCAGTGGTCATGCGCACAAAATTCAATGATGAAGGAGCGTGGGATTTCTGCTGAGCTGGCTTGAGTTCGAGTTCTGATTGTACTAAAAACTATATACATAACTCGTAAGTTTCTTCAATGTGATCGTCGCCCTCGCCTGCGACCCGTGCGCAAAATTTCGTGCTCATGCGGTAAGAGTTACTTTCTTCGCTCGTTATGAAAATAACAATTTTTAGCCAACAACTTTTGAGGTTAAATTCGATGCTACATTATTGGTTTGACGGTAAATCTCGTTGATATGACTCCATCGGGAATCACAGAAATCCAGAAATATTAATACATCCTCATATTGTCGTAATTCACATTGTGATGCAATATGATATTTCAAGATAATTCAGGATAACTATTTATAATTTTAAAAGGGACATTGAACGCTAAAGATTAAAGCAAAGAAAATATTTTTTCAAGGTTTGGTGATTTAATAGGGTCCCTAAAGCCACTTTCTACAGTATCAGTTTAAACTCCAGTTTGAATTTTAAACTTCAAATGTACAAAAATTTCTTCTTTTACAGCTTGGCGTAACTGGATGATGAATTCAAGTATGAAACAAATATCAGAAATCCGACAAAAAGTCGGCATAAAAGAAGAGATTAATTAAATAAAACAAAATTCAAGCACGAAGGTATTGGGGCTCATTAAAAAGCAACTTTTATGACCATCAATAAAACTTCAGATAAAATGTCGAGATTAAAATGACGATATTGAGAAAAATACTGCTTGATTATGTTATATGTATAGTATTATGTTTTAGCTAATTGTTGTATTTGTCATAGCAACAATTATTTACAAACAATTGCATTCGGGAACTTCACACGAGTTTATCTCCAAATTCTGTTTATTAACGGAGTACAACTAACTCCAGAAAAACCTTTGTAAAACATAGTTTTCTGTCTTATGGTAAAAATTTGGAAACAATTCTAACTTTAATAAAAAGTAAAGAAGGCAGAATGCGACGTTAATAACACTTCACGGGAGTGTCATTGATGAAGCGAACAGTATACGCAGTCTCGAAAAAATCCACTTAATATATATTAATTTAAATCATGTTAAGCCAAGAATCTCGAAACCGTTTATTTATTATTTCTCTTGTGCCTACTGGGTGACGAAATTGAGTGTACATATGCCGATCTCTGTCATTATTGCAGAGGTGTTTGAAATTTGGAACGTCGATCTGACATGGTGAAACTAAAATCTTGTGAATATCAAATGACATATGTCATTCGACAATTGGTCGCGGCTGGCACCAACTTCAGTTTTTTAACTTGCACGATACACTTCTTAGTTTAAAACTGGAATCTACAAAATATGGCTCTTTCGACAATTTACTTTCACTTATTTTTTTGATAAGTCAATTAGCCACATAAACCTTATGAAAAAAGTTCAACTTTTTATTTTCCCTAGTTCGCGCCATGATTTTCGCAAAATTGTCCTAAATTCCTCTATTTTTTGCGTATCTTTGGCAAAACAAATTTTTAGACGAAAATTATCATTTTTTATTTAATTTAAAATATCTTTTTTTTTAATGAACATAATTTTTCATGAGTCACTTTATTGCACAAATTTGTCATTTTAGGTTTAATATACAGTGCGACCCATTTGTTTTGGGCGGGATTTTTTTTTTTATTATAGCGCGTGATGAACTGCACATTTTCAGCAAAAACGGCCTGCCTGCTATGACAGTTTCCAGGAGCGTAATTTTAATAATCATATTAACGATTTTTTTAGAAAAAAATTGTGCACGCTACTGGATTGGCCGCCGCTCAAAACGGGCTTGCGCAAAATTTTAATGAAACATTTTGAGTAATAATGATTTTGTAGAAGAATTAAACATGCACAGTGGGTACTTACCTACATCTTCCTATACCTTCTCTGGGTATATTAAGGTCCAAACTGGCCATTCTAATGCCATTTCGGGAATCGTCGTTGAAATATTGCAAAATTTCGTTGTTAGAGAAAGTCCACGACGTCCATTTTGCCTCGTTACTTCGACTTCCCGGTCTACCTGGATGTCCGATGCCAAATTCTGCATTCTGCCGCAGCTTCTGCTGCCGGGCGCACGCACGTTATCACCAAAAAGACGAACAATTTCTGTTTTTCCTCTTTCACTTGAATTTTCCACAATTATCACGATTAATAGTTCAATTTGTATTAAGAACGAACAAGTTCTAATGTCGATGTTGACGCTCGTTGCGCTTGTTTGACAATTAAACACTTCACTTGTTCTCCATAGCCGACTATGAATTTTTCAAGATAAATATGTACTGAGGGTGCACTATTAATTCTTCCACAAAATCGTTATTACTTAAAATTTTTCGATGGAATTCTCTATAGGCCCGTTTTGAGGGATGGCCAATCCAGTGGAGTGCACAGATTTTTTCTAAAAAAATCGCTAATATGATTTATTAAAATTTTGCTCCTAGAAACCGTCATAGTAGGCTTTGGATTTTATGTCAATCAGGCCATTTTGGATGAGAATGCGCAGTTCATCACGCTCTATAATTTTTAAAAAAATCCCGCCTAAATCGCGCCATCAATAAACTTTCAACAGACTGACCCCAAAGCAAATGGGTCACACTGTAGAGGTTAGCAATAGGGAAACTCTAATTTGGTTTTGAAACGAAAGCCTCTTTACTTGGTGAACTTTTCAAAATTTGGTTCATATACCAAGAGCACAGAAAAAGTTTGAAAGTTATAAAATGTGGTTTTACTGGTAATTGACTTATTACAAGAGTATGTGCCAGAGTTCATGAGAATCCTGATAATTGTTCTACAAATTGTTAATAGTATTCGATAGAACACCTGTTTCTTTTATCATCAGCATTTTCTTTTTTTCAGATCTTCACTTTCCTTTGACGCATCACATGCAGAAATAAAAACTTTTCTATGTAAAACACATGAAAGGAAACCAGTTTCATAATTAGTATAGTTAAAATGCGTTGAACACTTTCTATGGGCGCATCTACGAAATTCACACCATATTGCAAGTTTTTCTATAAAATTAAAAGGTGATGTGTTTCCTAATAAGCATAATTTCTCTATATCCCGAAATAAACCATTTTAATAACTCAGTGAAGAGCGAAACATTGCAAGAAAACAAACCTACAAAACAAATAATAATTTCGCGTCGTACAAAATGAATATAGAGTTGTCGGAACTAAAGCTATATCGCAAACCTGAGGGACAAAACAAGGAGGAACTAAAAGCATTTCGAATTATTTCCATAAGGGTAGTCAAGCGCGTCGCCAAGTGGATGAATCTAATATAACAACCCTTCACATTCTAACGTTAAACCATAGTTATGCATACCGAACTTCTGAGGAACGATCAGAATAGGCGGTAGAGCAACGATTGTTCAGAACTTGACAGGGACGTACTAGCAGAAACTTTGACCTACTGATTTCAGCAAACATTAGATCTACTTTAGTGTCAGGGACAAACTCAATAATGTCAACAAGGATGTTCTTAAGATTTTCTAGATTTTTCTTAATATTCGAGGCATAGATACATATATTCGTCCCGAATCCATCCCTGTGTATCATCCAACCCATTCTAACCATCACAAAGGTGTATATATTGTGCAAAATATTATTTACCTTGCAAACAAAAGACAAGCTGGCTCCGCCCCTTTCAGGCCACTGACTAATGATAATATGGGGGTGGGGAGGCTCCGCCTTCAACCCCTATAAGGTAGGGAACATCGAGGGGTGCTAACTTAAACGATTTCCCGTCCTGGATGGCAGTTTTGTTTGAACGGATGTGTGTTGACAGTTGACAGTCGTTGGATCAGTTTGGAAATAGATGAAGGCTTGCAGAGAAGGCTTTTGTGCACATATTTTTATTGTGTTCAGAGAAAAAATGAATGCATTGGTTTGCTCTAGATACAGGTACAGGATGGGAAAAAATCTGGATTATCTTTAATATTTCAAATACTGTTTGATGTAACGTAACGAGATTCTGAGCATTTGTCATAAATAAATATGCCGAACATGTTAGAAAAAAAAGTTCGAATTTTTATACAGGGGAGGGAATAAACGTAGCTAAGATTGTTTTATTTTTAATGGAATAATCTGCTCGTATTTATTGATATCGGTGGCTCATTAAAGCGATCCCAATGGGACATGAATCGATTGACCTGACTATCAAAAAGGTTGCAATATAGGAAACAGAAAATTTCTAACTACAATAAATATAAAAGTTATCATCGAATAACTACGTAACTCTAACTAATAAACTAGTGAAATAAAAGTTGTTTTGAATACGTCTTTAGCCTACCTACTGCTAGTTCTCTGTAAAGTAGTGTTCCTGTAATTATTTGTTTATTACTCTACGGCACGACTGCATGCGCAAATAACGCTTAAGCTAAGCTCAACTTAAACTTTAACTCACTTGAGCTTCAATGAAAAAACAGTTATTGTCACGAATTAAGTTAATTTGACGACAATAGATACTTTATAGTAGAGCTCAAGTGAGCGATAGTTTGAGTTGGGCATATGTTAAGCTTTACTTGTACAGTTCAGCGTTATTTGACTAATGCCAATGTTCTTGCGTTAGTAGAGGTGTAAATTTTGAAATACCGATAAACCGTGTACGTATAGAGCCTTCTTCATTCTCAGATTTCTTAACAAATTTTAATTTAATTGTTCCGTGTGGTGCCTTTTATGTTGTTTTTCTCCCTGTCTAAATTCGAATTTATCGAACATTGTTCCCGAGGTTTTTGGGTCATCATTGGTGGTCCTTCTACGTTGGCGTATGCCAGGTGAATACCACGAAGCTTTAAGATTTTTTTCCTTAAAAACCTAAAATTTCCTTGTAACCTTGTGTCATTCTCGTATTGTCACCTCTTAAAATTTTTTTATTAGAAGTTTACGGTTTTCATGTAACTTTTTTTCGCTGCTATTTATGCCCCCACATCTGTTCGTTTTTGTTGTTTGATTGCGCTTTGCCTTGTTAAACGAATTTAAAAAAAAGTTAAAAATTAAATGTTTTTGGTAATAATTTTTACCGGGTGTTGCATCTCTGACTGTGCCCCATTTTGTATTGTTCTTGACAGCGGGGCTAGATAAAGAATGCGAAACTCACAATGTGACGTAGAAACTTTGAGAACTACAACTCGATGGTTTATCTGAAGGTAGAAAGGTTACAACCAATTGAGAAAGAGATACTCGATATTTTGCAAAGTTTCAAATTTTTAATCCCTGATTTATTTTTACACAAATCCGACCCACTCGCATGCCATCGAATAAAACAAAATTGTTAAATTTCTAATAAATAAAAAAATTCAATCGATTATTTAAAATTTTCCCATTTCGCTCACAATTCTGCCGGAAAACCTGATAAACGCCTACAAGCTTTATTTATATCCTGCTGTTAGCAGTAATAGTTTTAATTTAATTATTACATTTCCAAATTTATTATTTTATTATATTTCCGTCCATCCATTGTTGTGCCTCTCGGGGAGTTTTTGTGTTTTTAGCCCGAAGAAAAACCCAAATAAATTTTCATTTTAACCCGATTAGATGTTATGTATGATTATTATCAGCACTATTTATTTAAAAATTAAACTGGCACTCGTAAGTGCGTTTCTAGAAATTCACTAATTGTGTGTAGATTAGACGTTTCAGAGCTGATACCTTACACTGATTAAGAAAAATGTTTTTATTGAATTATCCAGTGTAAATACCTTTTCTCTATGTGCGGGAATTAAGAATTAAGCGACGATTTAAAAATAAACTTTATTGGAATTTAGAAAATCGAAATCTCAATCTTCGTTGATGTGTAATAAAAATCTATAAAACCAATATTATGAATCTTGATCCGAAAGGTCGTAAATTTAATGACCGTCATATTATTGAACAATTTATTGACCCACGTCAGTCAATGGTTGGTGCAATAAAATCAGATACATGTGACACCCTTAAAGTAAAATATAAAACCGTAATTGGCCACGTATTTACGCAAAGAGTTTTATATCTCAAGAATTTCATGCATTTACGACGGGAATTAATAATTATTTAATTTACCGACTCCTCCATATAAAACATGTAAATTTTCCCGATTTTTTACGAGTTCAGAATTTGTTTGTCGGACCTCCCTGCAAGAATGCAGACTTTTATGAGTCACTTCAGTTTAATCAACATCTTTAAACCAAGATCTAGCATTGACTCGTTATTCGACGCTTCGGAAATGTTATGTTTTTACAGGCACACACGATTTTTCGACGATTTTTTTTTTTTTTAAATCATTTTATTCAATTTTTCAAATTACAGTTATAATGGTTCTATAATTGAGAGATGTGTATTTTTTTTCATCTTATCCCACGTTTCGCAACAAAAAATTCCACCATTAACCAAACCAAGTTTTTTTGCACCTTTTCAAGTTTAGTTTCACGTGCCAAATGAATCTGAATTACCTTCTCACATTTCCAATAGTCAGAAACGTCAAAATTCAAATTTATGTCCAATACGTTTCTTATGCGAACGTAGCAGAATTCTGTTTATTATAGTGCACTAGTAATGGTATGAAACACGTGGTAGCACTAGCAGGTGTTCCAGTTTTGAAATTTTCTACGAAATTTGCCCGAAATTTTTGAGGTCCTTAGAGGCGCCCTCTGGACGAAAAAAAAATAAAAAGTGCCTTTTGCATTTTTTCGATTTTCAGCAGTCTTAAAATTTCAATCTTCCTCCAATCACTGCCACTCATCACCCTTTTATACAGGGTGGCCCTGAACTACCTAGCTAAACTTCAGGAGGTTGTTGTATACATCAAATACTACCAAAAACGTAAGGTAGAATGTATCGGAAAACTCTGACCACTTTAAAGTAAATTAATTTTTGGATTGTTGAGGTCTCGTGTTTTTTAATCTTAATGCCCCCGTTTCGTTCTTTGCATTGTCGCTACAGAGACTCCACTAATACCGTTGGGAAACCAGTTAAATTTCCTATTTTGAACATTTATTGCAAGTTTATCCTATTTGTACTTTACTGACTTTTCAGAAGTTTGAACTCAAAATTTTTTTGTTTTTTTTTTGTTAAATTTTCAACTGACCTCTGCTCCGAAAGACTCTTTCTTGCATTATTTCACACTTCACGAAAAACGTCTACAACTAATCACCTTTCTAGCATGCTAACGTTTCGTGAGTTTACCTTACTTTTAAAAGAGTGAGGGAGTTGTCAGTCGTTGAAAACCACTTCGTGTAAAAGAAAACTGCATTTGCGAAAATTGAAAAATATTTTAAACAAAACACTATAAGTTACAAACATTGTTCAAAATGCCCTCGGTGTTCCCTCCCCTCTTACCTATTTTGACACAACCTGCATTTACTCTTTGTGCAAGTTCTTCAGCTGTGTCCGCATTATCTTTGAGGTGTTTTTATCGAATCTCAAATTTCGTGCAAACACATTCTTTCTCTGTGCAAATGGCTTTCAATAACTGACACATCCCTCACTCTTTTAAAAGTAAGGTCAACTCAAGAAACAATACCACGGTAGAAAGGCACCTAGACTGTAGATGTTTTTCGTAAAGTGCGAAATGGTACAAAATGGAGAATTTTTTGGAATAATTAGAGGATTGAAAATTTAATTAAAAAAATGAAATAAAAAAGTTGCATTTAGACTTCTGAAAAATCAACAAAATGCAAATAGGATGAGCTCAAAATGGTTCCTTAAAATGGACAATTTAACGTTACTATTTGAATTTTTGTAATGGGAATGCAAAAGAAGATACGAGAGTATTTAGATTACAAATTATAAGTTTTCAAAAATCAAAAAATGACATTTGCTCAAAGCGGGCAGCATTTTTCGAAATTTTCCATCCTACATTTTGGGCAGCATTTGATGTGCAGAATCATCTAAAGTTTGGCTATTGGGGGCACCTTGAATATAGAAGGTGTCGCATTTCCCCTCCCGTTTTCTATAGCTCGGTTACCATTGAAAGTAGGATGTTCATATTGTGTGTACCTTACCAGTGTCTTCAGACATACTGCAGGAAAATTCTTCTGGTTATATAGAGTACGCCAAAAAAGCGCGACGATACCGAACAATTTTTTCCAATGCAACACTATATATTTTTTCACATTTGAGGGCTCCCTGTAACTGCCTATATAATTTCGTGAGAAAAATTTGCAGGAACGTGCAGACATTTATGGAAAGCACTTGAAACTGAAAAAAAAAATATGCAAGCAAAAAATGTTCGACATCGTCGCGCTTTTTTGGGACACCCCGTATAATTAGAAGTATTGTTTTGACGCACGTCCTAAGACACAGGCAAACTATGCCCAATATCAAAGTCCCACATTCGATGGTAGCCAAGCTGTAAAAGGCGAGAGGCGAAATGCGCCACCCTGTATATATTAAAAAAAAAACTGCATGCCTATAATGGAGCTTCGCCAAAACTGGTTGGGCAATAATTCGGGACCTCGAATTTCCGGAACTAGGCCCTAGTTAAATTTAATATCTGCATCACAAAATGGCGCCTAGAAACTCCGATGAGTAGTGCAACATTGAATAAAGCTTCTGTCTCCGATTAGAATTCATTTACGGCGGGTTGTATGCTTAAACGCTTATCCGGAGTTTTCCGGGTTTGGTAAATCGACACGCCACATAGAGCGGTATTTATTGTTCTCGGCAGTGCCAACGCAAATACAGCTTCACAAAGGGCCGTAATATTAGAGCCGCAGGCCGCAGTTGCGATGTTCACCATACCGATTATATTACAATTGAGTTTTGGCTTTGTTCTCTCTTACAATATACACGATCGCTTTTCGGTAAATAGCAGCGTAAGTATATTGCTTCTTCGATATTTCTATTCGATCTATTTGTATAGAGATAAATAAGAAGGAAGTCAAATACCTGAAGGTCCCACGGGAATCGGTAGAGGAGTTCTGCAGTTTTCAGACTTCTGGTCCAAATGTTTACTATGTGATCAGAACGGCGTTCGGGAGGGCGAGAGGAGCATGATGCTAATACCGTGAAGCTTTGTTTACAGCCTCGATATAGCGAAAGTTTCTCCAGAGCCTCAATTCATTTTAATGTAATTTAGAGGCTCTGGCCGATATGTCAGAACGTGTTTATGGAACGTCCAATTTAAAAATTTGTCAGATTTTATTTACTAGTTAGTTAATAACGTACCAAGTTAAAAACACAAAATACAATGGACAGTTATTGCGTTTACGCTAATGGCATTCGCACGACCCTACCCGGTATACCGGTATGAGGTGAGCGTCAGGATATAAACGTCTCTATATAGGGCGTTTGTGGTAAACAAACCTTTTTTTTTGTTTGCTTGGTCGGTATGCAAACTGACAAACATAGTTAGTGCAAATCAAGCCCTTGAACAAGTAACAATATATTATTTCACTGTGCCAAAATTGTCGAATTTTGTACCGCAAAATGATGATTCACGGAAAGCATTAATTTTTTCCTTTCATTTGAAGAAAAGCGCTGCAGAGTCGCATCGAATGCTTGTCGAGGCATGTGGTGATTATGCTTCATCAGAAGCAACATGCAAAAGGTCGCTTCAACGATTCAGAAATAACAATTTTGATGGACAAAATGGAGAACGTGGCAGACCACCAAAAAAGTTCGAAGACGCCGAGCTGCAATCGATATTGGATGAAGATGACACTCTAAGTCAAAAGCGAATGGCAGAAATGTTAAATGTTGCACAACGAACAATTTCTGATCGTTTAAAAGCTACGGGAAAGATCCGAAAGTGTGGAAAATGGGTGCCGCACGCAATTGAATGAGAGACAGATGGAGAACCGAAAAGACACCTGTGAAATTTTGCTTCAGAGACACGAAAAAAAATCAGTTTTCCATCGAATTGCTACTGGAAATGGAAAATGGATTCATTTTCAAAATCCTAAACGGAAAAAATCACGGGTCGATTCGGGACAACCATCAATATCGACTGCAAAACCAGGATCGATTCGGCAAGACGGCAATGCTGTGCGTTTGCCGGGATCAGAGAGGTGTGGTGCACCGCGAGCTTTCAAAACCTGGTGAAACCGTTAATACTGTTCGCTACCGACAACAATTGATTGATTTAAACCATTCATTGATCGAAAAACGATCAGAATGGGCTAGAAGACACGAGAAGGTAATTTTGTCCACTACAACGCACCTGCACACAAAGCAACACCGATTCGGGATACCATCAAAACAGTTAGCTGGGAGTTGCTACCTCATCCGCCGTATTCACCAGACTTGGCTCCTTCGGACTACCGTTTGTTTTCATCGATGGGACACGCGTTGGCTGAGCAGCACTTCGGTTCCTACGAAGAAGTAGAAAATTGGTTTGATGCCAAAGAGGCACATTTCTATTGGCGCGGTATCCATAAAGTGCCAGAAAGGTGGTCGAAATGTGTAGAAAGCAACGGTCAATATTTTGAATCATTTTTTTTTCTTTCATTGTTAAAATTGGTGTTTTATTTTCACAAAATAGCGCTCATTTCATACCGGTAGACCTGGTATATATTTAAAATAGAGCTTTGATTGCAACGTCGTCCACAAACGCCGGACGATATCTCGAAACGTGTACGAAGATTTTTTTATTTTGGGTGTGCAAGGAAAATTGCAGCTAATTTCATAAAGAAAAAAAAAAGAATTTTTTTCACGAATACTTAGCAAAAATAACACTATCTACGTCTCTGGAGCACCGCTTGATGATATTTTGGAACATCAAACTGCTAACTAACTGGAACTAACTTGAGGTTCAATAAATAATCTTTTCAGCGTTATATTGGTAAGGGAAAATGGCCTACACGGGCCATTTATTTATGTTTTTCGAATTTTGTTAACTTGCCGTGCACATCATAATACATATATTATAATAAAAATCGTTACCTCACGTAATACTGAAAGTATATTTTGAGTTTTTTGAAAATCGACTCGGTTACGGTTAGATTTCCCAAAACGGCGCTAGGTGCTGCCTTAGATGTGGCTGAACGCCGCTAAATAGTAGTATAACAAAACGGCCATTTTTAATTTATACGGGGTGGTCCCTAAGGGTGTTCCGACATTTAAGTAGCTGACCACCCGGGCTGCTCCAAGTTCAAATATTATATACAAGCATGTTCTGAAATGAGCCATGTCTAACATACAGGGTGTTAAATGTTAAGATAAATGAAATGTTTCTCTTGACTTGAGACGCGTACTCGTCGATTATTTTCGAACAAACGGATATTCATAATGTTTTTTTTTTCGAAAAAAATGTTCTCGTCCACAAGCGCACTCATACATGTTGTCGCAGAATCAGTCGAGAATTTCCTACATACGGCCCCTTTAAGCACGCCTCCCTATACCTGTTCCTAGCTGTTTCCAAGACACGGAGCTCCAAGGCGCAAAGTAGAGGATTTCAGTCGCTGACTGCTCGAAATTAAAAATCACGCATTTCATTAATGAGTCATAATCGTGGCAATAGACATCGGCAGCAATTTTATGGCAACGATATTGCCGCAGCGTGGCAATAATACTTCTTTCAGTAAATTCTACGCGATGACATTTCTGAATGAATGTCGGAGGTACTACGAACACGTGGCATTCGGTTCATGAAATTCTCCTCCTTGTGCAGCTCGTGCATCAAAAATCCTAAATGATTTTAGAGCGATATGCGTTCATGCAATTAGAAGCAGAAAAAAGCACGAGTGTACTACGCGCGCTCGTGCTTTTTCATACAAAATTGCAATCGTGAATATTGCTGTAAGGTAAATCGATAACTTCCAATGTACTTGTTATATTAAATTACATGTGAGGAAATTTGATAGAAATGCACGGTTCGCTCTCTTACCCTACACCTTCCAAAGCTACGAGTTTTTAAATAGGCAACCCTGCACATTTTAGGAGGTTTTTAATGCCAAATTTAATAGAAAGTTTATAGAATACGCGCCCCCATACCTGTTGCGACCAGTTTTGCAGATGCGGAGCCCCAAAGAGGACTCTATAAGAAAAGCGAGGGCTCCAAAGAGAGAGAGAGAGAGAGAGAGAGAGAGAGAGAGAGAGAGAGAGAGAGAGAGAGAGACAGAAAAAATAGGAAAATTCCAGTTTGCTCTGCTTTACTTCGTCCACGCACTTTTCCTGCCTCAGTGCTACTTGCCGTGTTCGAAGGTGTTTAAAATTATTTTTTTCACTTTCGATATCGAAAAGTTTCAAGTTCGATCCTGAAATTCGCGCGAAAATGCCCTTCGCATCCGAGTCCAAAAATCGAATTAAAAAACACCTTAAAATTTATTGGGTTTGTCGAATCGCAAATATCAAAATGGGATTTCGAACACTCGAGATTCGACATATCATATCGTTTCAGTTCTTAAGCCGCCACCACTGGAAGGGAAGATAAAAGGAATCAGTGTGAGATCATAAAGAGATCTAGGCAAGTGGCGTAAACGGCACCAAGCCGAGAACAAATAGCGGATTCAATAGGAATGATTTGATTCAACCCCCCGAGGATTAGCCTTTGTTCTCGAATCCCGTTTTTCGACGTCGATGAACCCTTCGTGTATGCCCTGCTATACCTTTTCCCGCACAATATGTACCATTAATCTTTGAGCTATCAGCATTATTAATTTAATGGTCGAACTCGGGTATGTTTTATCAATGAAAAACTTATCGTTGCTCCGCCAGTGAGCGGTGGAGTAAAGAAAAAAGATTTACTTTAATCACAATTTGCTTCCTCTCTGTGCAGAGATTCACATCCACAATACAGTTTAAGGGATGAATAAATTAAACTTGTGTTAAGTCTTTCCTACCGTAAAATTACTCCCGAAAGCTTAATTCAATTTGTATATCATTACCCGTTCGAAGCTTATATCGCGTTTCACATTTAACTAGATACATATGAGGGTGTCTTTCTATGCAGAGTTTAAAGGCAAATCAGGACCGGACTCGAAGGAATATTTACGAACAATTAACGAGGAAGGAACGTTTGATGGTAATTCGATGCAGTCCGGCCCTGTCGGAGATGCACACAACCCTCAATCGTCGACACGGATACCTCCCTGAAAATTAAATAAAAGAGGAACTATTTACGTCGTCCCATCAGAGTGACATAAAAGCATTTGCCACCCCTGCTGACTGGCTTCTACTCAGATCTAGACAATTTGGTATGGGAGATTTGAGGTGCTGGCCTTCGGTCTGTAGAACTTTAGTTTGGACAGGGGCGTTACGACTAAAAATGCAACGGAGAAAATAATCAAGATAATTTGCAAGTTTGAAAACTCTAACTTTTTGGGAGGTGTCCTCAGTTTTGGAACAGGCGAGTGTACGGCGGAACCTCCCTCACCCGAACCTCCGAAGTTCATAAAGTTACAGTCGAGCGGGAGGATATTCTAATCACACAAAAATACGCTAAACTAGGCATCCACGTATGTGGTACATATGCATGTAATGTATGTGTTTATAGTGTGACCCACGAAGTCCGCATCATATGAGAAATTCTTTCACTTATGAATTTGAGTAAGTGTTGACTTCGCATTCGGGTCATGCTTCAGTAATGGAGAAATGGCACGGAAATCGAAAAACAAATGACTGTCTATAACTGTGAAATTATAATAAATTTTTGGAAAATCGGTCAAAAATCTACAATTATTTATTGAAATTTTGAAAAAAACACAAAGGAACGAGTTTCACAGTGTCTTATTTTTTACCCACATCCCGATTTTCAACTTTGTCGGAGGACTTTAGTTTTTTTTAAATGTTGCATATTCCTGCATTTTCGAAGTATTCAAATCGGCCACCAACCTTCCAGGAATACCCACAGAGTGTCAAAGTAATTCTCTGAATGAGTGTTCATAGTGAAAGTTGATTTTTAATTTTGATTTTCACAGCCTTTCTATAGGTTTTTAAACTCACTTTGGCCTATAAATGATATCTGTTTGGAAAAGGCTGCACAATAACCATATAATACGTAATATAGTTATTTTGCGCTGATATTTGTTTATACCTAATTCTGTGTCAATAAATTTTATTAAAATATCCGAATAAGGTAATCTGAACATTTACTTTATAAAGTAGATCAACTTTGCATCGAGGCATACGTCGCGTCTCTAACGAATTTTACATTTATTTTAAAACGACGAATTTATAACAACTTTAACTAACGAATATTTACTCAAACAACTGCTTTGATATACTGTAATTATTGTTAAAAGATTGCCTGAACCTAACCTGAACTAACCATTTTGAATACTTGGGAAATGCGGGAATACTAAAAATTGAAAAAAAATTAAAGTTTTTCCGAGATAGTTGAAAATTGGCATATCTGTAGGAAATAAGGAACCGAAAAACTTTTTTTTTTGTGATTTTTGAAAATTTTGAAAAACAATGATAGATTTTAAAGATTTTTGAAAAAACAATGTAATTTGACAGTTATAAACCGTCATTTGTTTTTCGATTTATATGTCATTTCTGACATATAAATGAACAATATAATGAACAACCCGAAGACAAAGTCAAAATTTACCCAAACTTCTAAGTAAAATAATTTCCCATATGAAACGGACTTTCTAGGTCGCACTGTATAGCATACAGAGTGATTTGCAACGAAATCGACACAGACCAGGTGCGCGTAAAAGACCTTGACACATATCAATTTTTATATAAAGTTTTTTCCTCGATGCCTATCGTTGCTAAGACATTGATTTTAGAACCTGGATAAAAAAAATGGAAAAATACCGCATTCCAGGCAAACCTTTTTAATGTAATTTCTATTAACAAAAATTTAAGTTTTGGTCATGTCTAGGAAACCACCAGCTAAAAAAAAAGTTATGTATTTACACATTTTTGATACCATCGATAATGAAGAGATTACAAGCGTCTTGGCCTATTTTGGTTTTTCGCGTATACCTAGTAAGGCATGGCTCTTTAGAAACTTCAAATATGGCTTCAAAATCAGTTTACAAAACTGCAAACCTTTCCCCATTTAATCGACTCTGGGTCTTTTAATTTCGAAGATCCCTTCACTATGCATGAAAAATTCTCACCCTGCACATTACATGCATATGCATGTGTGTATATAATACATATGTATTTTATTGAGGAAAGGCAGTTACCCACGGTACGTACGTACATACATAAGTTGACGAGGTTTTCATTTAAATGAAAATCATCTGTCTTTTTCCATAAAATCTTCCACGACATTTAACGGGCAATTTACTGCATTTGGAATGTTTTCTCTGAACGAAGTACAATTTCTTAGGGTTTGAATAGCAGGATACACTTGGTTAAGTGTGGGTGTTGTAACAGTTGTTTCAACCTCGCTTTCATTATCATCATCATCATCATCATCATGCGCCTCCGAGCCTAAAACAATAAAAAATATTTGTTTTTCACGTAGCTAGATTTTACTTGATCTAACATATGTACGTGTGTACATTTTCATCGGGAATAAAATTATCCATAACTCTTCTGAAATCTCTTCGTCTCTTGGGAATCCCATTGTTTGCGCACCGTCATCAATGTTAACTTAATCTTCAAAATGAAATTTCTTCGGAATTCGTTGCGGTCCTGTGTAATCTTCAAGTTTGTTTCAGTTCAGACAGTGGAAGGTGAACTTCTTCATCTCAATTATCAGTGGCATCCAGCGCTGATTCATCTCTAGCAAATGCCGCATTCATGAAATGATTTGCTGTTTTACATCGAGATTTTATATCTTATTTATGTCTCTAATTGCGGGAAGTAGCGACGCAATTGCAGGAATTGGTTCTTCCATACAGGCCATCAAACTCTCGTTACGAGTCGTTTTCTGTAATATCGGTTAAGAATTTTTATAATTTCCTAATCTATCGGTTGTAAGGCGGAAGTCGGATTAGAAGGAAAATGTTCCATTTTGATGTTTCTTTTAGTTTTGCTTCTGCATTTTTAGGGTGCGCAGCATAATAATGAAACTTTCCTTATTTGACCGGCAAACTTTTTATCCAGATTTTTGAGCCACTTCCCATAGATTTTACCGATCATCCATGCTTTTTCGTTGTATTTATGATCCACGTCAAGTAATTTTATGCCTTTAAAACATACATGGATTCTTCGGCTTGCCAACTACGGGCAACTTCAACTTGTCGTATTCGCTCACGTTGCTCGCGACCGTTGCCGCGATTTTCTCTTCGCCTTTTTGTCGCTAAAACATGTTTAACCTTTAAACGCCAATATTTTGTTGGGTAAACATTTAAAAAAGACGCTCGTTTCGTCCGCTTTAAAAATGTAATTTTCATGGAAACGCCAGAATAAATCGTGTAATTCTTTTTCCAGTCTCCATATGGTAAATATCCAGAAGCTCTTTCACGAGAAACCGCAATTTGATCGATGTTATGGCTTTGTTTAAAACTCTCTAACCATCCTACACCGGCTGAAAAACCTTCGCGACCCAAAGTTACAGCAAATCCTTTGGGTTTTTCCCTAATTAGGGTTCCTGAGAGAGGAAGATTGTTAACACGTGCACTGCAACTAACTTCTGCATAGTTTCATCGACATCATTATTAACACAAGTTTTTTTCGTTTTTCGGGCTGAAATTAGGGTCACTTGCTTTTAGTAAAAGTTTATCTTGGTTTTTTACAATGGTCGATGATTATATGTTAGGGGAAACCCCAAATTGATTCTATGATTAGTTCTAGACCAGTATTATTTACTAACAATATTGAAAAAATGAAAAGAGAATTCGCTGAAGAGGTAACGATCAATCGTAAATTTAAATATTTATCAATTTAACGCAAATTCTGTACGGGATGGAACTTTAAGGTGTCAAATTATGCACTAAATGATTTAGAAAGTGGAGACATCAATGTAAAATGTCGTTTAATACGAGCTTCCGTATGAACGTAATTAAACTTAAAATACAAAATCTTTAAATGATTATCAATATATAAAGATGATGATTCAATCATCATATGTATCTTTCCCCACGCGACAAGTTGACCTGTCGTATTTAGCGCCTTTAACACATTTTCTTATTATGCCAAAAACATTTTCGGTGATTTTAGAATAATTTATTATTGAGATCTCATTAGATCAGACAATTTTTAAGCCGTTGCCGAAAACATAGAAATGAAAGTAGTACTTCTATCTCATTCTACTCATCCAACTGCAGCAAAATGTTTAGTTGGGTTAAAATTTATTTCGCTCACTCTATATTGCATGCGTTAGGACGACAACGCTTTGTAAGTGCGACTTATAAAATACTGCGCCATCTAGGTGCAGAAATGCGTAATGCGCTGCCCGTTATTGAGGTTCCTGCATCGTCGGCGCCCCGGTTAGTAGAACTGTACAGAGATCGTAACAGATGGCGCCATACAGTCCGTCGGTATTAATATTTAAAATTTTAATCCAAGTTATATGTTGATTTACATAACGTAACGTAAAGCAAGAAAGAGCATTCTGAGCAACTACTTTACGGGCTGTGTGCGTTAGTTATCTACCCGTGTAAACTTCCTTCATGAAGCCTATATGAAGCCCCTCCAACTCGGCCTGAAATTTTGAGAATGTTTCTAACTTTACTCGAAAGCTTAACAGCAAGAATCTGTTGTCAATACGGCTCTCTGCTCTCCCCATTTAAATATTTTATACAATAAAACAAAAGTTTCCATTAAAACAAGAGCTGATTTGTCATTTCCAACAGGATCACTTTTTAGATATCGAATTTTAAATATTCGAATAATTGAAAAATAAAAAGAAATTTATAGAAAACCACAGCGCAATGCCTCCTGCAATTTTGAGACACCTTGTATACCTTAGGTATTGTATGTTTACTAAAAACCTCTTTTTGTATCCGTGTTCTCTGTGACATAGCATTTGTTGAAATTCTTCCCCGGACATATACAGTGTGTCCATGTAAGTTTTTTGTTTAATCTCGCCAAGACTGACATACAAAAACACAAAAAAAAAGTTTCAACGTGTAGAAAAATAAATTACCTTTCAAACGAGGTATAACACAACTCCTGTTCCAATTTAAAATTTCAAAGGGATGGTTCCCAGGGGTAGAAAGATGACGTTTCGGAAACAACTTTTTCACCAAATGATGTCCTCCTCTCTGTCAAAGTTGTCGTGTTTTGGCGTTTTTTTGTTTAACAAACAACAGAAAAAATATCCACTTTTCTCTAGGACACCCTGTACGTTCGGTGTTATTATTAAGTATCTGGGTTGTGTGAAGGATATAATAGATTTTTTAGATTTAATCAATATTCCAAAGAAACTGCACATGGCAAAATCTAAATAGTTTCTAATGACTCAGTGAATAGCAGGGGTAAGGCCCTATGTGGGTGTTTCACGCTTTGGCAAATTTAAAATCAATACAACGCGCCCCTTGTTTGAATGCAATCATACTAAATATCCCCAATATAGGGGTAATTTTGGTAGGAATGTTCAGTGATTCAACGAATGGAAAACAGAACGGAACAGAGCTTTGAAGCTTTTTGTACTAGACATTTGATATACGTATCTACGTATCTTATTTCATTTAAACACTCAATGCTTCGTTCGCCATGTTGAACTTCATGGAACATTAATCTATGCATGTTTTAATTTGAATGTAAACTTTTGCTTACGCAATGCGGTACACAATGCATTGCCGAGAATTTCCATTTATCCTTATCTCCATTTTCATAACAGCATACTTTGCCCTTTATATGCGAAAGTTTGGAGAATCAGCCATTGCCAACGTTACTAATTTCCATTGTCCATAACATGCAGCGAATGGCTGTGTTGCAATGTAACCTGAAAGCATAAATTCTCTCATGAGAAGTTTATGTGGAGGGATGCGGAATCAATAATGGCAATGGCGAATTTCAATGGTGTTACGAAATGTGTTTACAGGATGGCCCAATAGTGTATGGGCAGTGGATAAATGGTTATAACTAGGGAAAAGACACTAAAGCTTAATACGGTCAGAACCAGAAAATGGTCGTTTCTTTTCTGGTTTATTGCACAGGGTGTACTAAAGCCATGGGAACGCGTTCGATTTTGGGTTATTAAATACATTACCCTCAATTTTCCTGGATTGATAAATTCCTCGCCAAATTCAAAGTATTTTCCCATTAAGTACGCTACATCTAAATCGAATTCTTCTTGAGTTATTGTGAGTAAAGTGATAGAGGCTTAGAAACTGTTTCAACAATAATAAAAGTTTATTTATTGTATTGCACAAATTCGTCTATTCGCCTGCATTGAAGTCACCACTTCACATAAAAATTGACGAAAAACTGTGAAAATTGTCCAAAACAGTGCAAACAAATCTGTCCTGTCCGAGCACGTACATGATTTATACACGACGGGGCACCTCCATATTTTCGTTCAGATGTCCGAAATTTCTTAACTGCACGGGATGCGTCGGATCGGCGGGGGAGGACCAGTAGCTTGACCTCCGCGGCCTCCAGACTTAAATCCCTTAGATTTCTTTTTACGGAGATATTTAAAAAACGAGATCTACGGTACCGAAGTTCAGATTATTGAAGAATTGCGAGACCGGCTCACAACGGAGGCCGATAAATTGCGTTTTCAGAATCAGCAAGCAGAAGGAACATTCGAACTGGTTCGCCATAACTGAATTCGACGGTTCAAGCTTGCGTTCAGGTCAATGGAAACAATTTTTGTGATACAAAATAAGTAAGTTTAAGGGCGATTAAAGGTATATTTAGATAATATGAATAGTTGTAAGTAAAGAAAAATTGAAAAATCAAGACGAAGTGCTCTCTGCATTGTAAGAAACTTGGGTTTCTCTAACTCCCGTGTACGTTGACGACCTGAACAAGCCAATGAGATCCGCGAAGATGCATTGACGTGATTAACAATAAAGGATATGTAACAGTCATTGTAAATCAAAAAAGGTTATTAATAAATATGTTTTTATTCCATCTACACTTTAGGCCCCATCGCGTTTATCGATTGTGTGTCTCTTAGCAAAAAAATTATTAAAAAAAATCATATACGGGAAAATTGTTTACAAGTTGGAATCCACTTTATGTCCAGGACGATTAAGAGTTCAAATCGTTACTTGCAGAGTGATTGGTAATTTCGAATTGTTCCTCCACTTATTGCCGTCAGCGTAGCATTTCAACACTAGTGCAACTCTGCACTAGAGGAACCACTCCCGTAAGGCAAAAATGGTTCGTCATAGCAGCGTGATGAATTTGTGAAAATATATTTTCATTCTCGAAAATTTTCAAGCTAACGGGCTACGTGAATCACCAAATTATCACATGAAGTTTCTTTTCGTTGTTATGAAGACCCTCCCGACATCGTGATCAGCCCAGTTTTTTCGGTTTAAATTTAATCTCGACTCATCAAATTCGTCCTGATAAGATTTTTAAGATCCTCCAGAGGTACACCTCGACTTAACATTAAAAGAGCGTAAAAGCTATAAATCCTCTGTTGGACGGAGAGAATGATAAGAAATTACCGATACATACCTTTTCTCGATAAACCCCAATCGAAATTCTTGTGGGCCCAATAAAAAAGAGATTTAGGACCCATAAACCATCAGGTTCTTTATTTTTAACCTGTGGATGATAACACTACAGTCTACAGTTAATATCATTAAACGGCTGATGATTATAAACCGCTTTTTTTTTCTTTAGGTACCTGTCTAATCCTTTTTTCATTGGCGTTCGTGATTCGAGTCACTTTTGCCTTAAACATCAGGATCTGAGGACGGACTCGCATTCTCGAATCTTAGGAAATCTCCGTTTCACCTTTTTTTAACGACGTTTTCGACTTTTGAAAATTCGCAATTTAATTTATAGTTTTGAAACAGATTTTTCGCTATACAGCACTGAAATGGCAAGTGCGCTAAAGGGACACCCGTCCCGTAAGCCCATGGAAACGAGCACATTATACAAGCATGAAGTGAGCATTTTGTGCAAGTTGCGGGTCGATTACTGGTATGAATGTGACCAGCTTTTTCAGTACAAGCACGATTTTCTTGCAAAGTTGTCTACGAAAAAGACCCACTTAACTGAAGCAAGTCAGTTTAATGTATTGCTCATCGTCTTCAGACCGCAGCAATGAGAATTATCGTTCATTCCATACCTGAAATCCAATTTCCCCAGTCTGAACGAAATATATATTTTTTACTTCCTAATAAATGCTACAGGATTTTTCATTGGTTTAAAAGTTTCGCCACATCGCGCGCTTTCTAAATGTACAGGGTGGCCCACGAACATGGGCCTCTATCCGTTCTCGAACATTCTGACCAAGAAAAAGGGGGCCTCGAGTGCGGACAATCGAATTGAAAGTGGTACTTACTTTTGGTGCTAAATATGTATTCGTTGAAAAAATAAAGGATTTCCACTTGAAAACTGACGGTTTTTGGAAATTTTTGAGTTACAACTTCGGGTTACTTTTTTGAACGCCCTGTAGGAGGAAGCACGATTCGACTCACTGATCCAAACGCAGTAAAGCATTTTGTACAACAGCTAAAAATTCAATTACAAAACAGGCAGCCACTTGCGAGTTAATGAAAAATACATTAACGGTTGCGTAAGTGTGATTGTTTTTTTTTTTTTTTTAATTTTAAATATTTCAAAAACCATAAAATTTAAATACAAAATAGTGCCACACGTCGAATCCGAACACCGAATTTGATCAGCTGCATCTCAAAATATTGAAGACGTGAGGTCGTTTCTGATTAAACCGGGGTCGTTTGAAATGTTATCGAATTCTGTGCTTTTTTACCTTCAACTCGGCCTGCGAGTTTATAGTAAATAGGACTAGAGCGTTCGTCATAAACTGCTATATTTTTTTATGGATTTAGGGATTCGTTCTACAGACGGTTCAGAAATTTAATTAGAAGTTTTAACTATATCACCAGCGGAAAATCGCGAAAATGTATTAAAAACCTGCGGAAACAACGTTTTCACTGCAATTTAGCGATCGTATAATTAGCTGCAACTGCCGCTCATTTCGTTTGCGAACCGGCCGCAGCTACAAACCATTTGTTACGCCACTGGTGGAGGAAGATATAAAGGGAGAATGTTCACGGTAGTTAAATTGAAGGTTTCGAATTACATTCCGGGACTTAAACCGGCCAAAAAGAAGCCGAGATTGGTGGCGATCGTGAACGGGGGCCCCTCAGAAGGGTCAAGTACAAAGAAGGTGTATATCGCCAAGTTTAATCTGCTTATTCCTTTATTCGGACAATAAAATACCATTTTTTAATGGCGTCGTAAGGCGGGAGTTGAATTATTTCACGGTTCGGGAATACGACGATTATCATCGATAATGATCATCGCCGGGTTCTTCGTGTCCCGCTGCGAATTGAGACGCGGAGCATCTTCATTTGGAGTGCTCTCGCAACAACGACAACGAAATGGATTGCAGAAACAGGATGATGAAACACAATCTTTTTACAACGTACCACATCACCCGTTATACAACGACGTTATGGCAAAAGCAGGCGTCAAATAAAAAAGCTCCCGATAAGTAAGTAGGTAATAAATTTGGTGTTGTCGTGTATGTGTACACTTATACATAATACATACATAATGTCGGAGTCGATTTTATGCAGGCCCCACAGTGTGTACATACATAATAAGTGTACACAAATCATATACTTAAGAACGAACGCCATTCCTCCGACTTCCTATACTGGCCGTTATACAGGCTGTCTCCAAAATACACCACGTCTTCACGCGTTAATGCGATTATCTGAATAATTTACGTGTGACAGTCTGTATAGACACATTCGGTCATTAAAATACCGCCTCGACTAAAACATCTCTCGTTGACGGCTCGTATTTCTTAAGTACTCTCATACGCGCCAGTACCGCTTTAGTTACAAAGAGGCACTTAATGACATTATTCGTTGGCTTACAACAATTACACCAAGTGGCGATAAATGAAAAATTAAACAAAATTTTCTTTATGCAGCCCAAGTCCATAAGGTGCATTCCACGGAGGTCGAAACGTCCACTGTATTTTCCTGAGGGTTAGGCGGCCCCACAGAGCTCCGTTGGCAGGGGCGTGCGGATCGTTTGGTCTGAGATTTCACAAGACGAAGTGCAAGTTTTTATGGAACGGGAACTATTTTGAAAACAAACACAAACATCGGCGAAGTCTCCTATGCAGATGTAAAATACCGTTGAATTGCTTATTGGCCTTTAAAAAAACTCTATAGCAGGTGTCTTCCAAACGGGCACACATGGAAGATCAGAAGCCCCGCACGAGTTCGTTAGAATTTGAAGAAAATATTTTTGATGAAAAAAAAGTCACGTGTTGTTCATACCTGTGCACTGTTTGACGTAACAGACATGCGTACAGGGTTACCCGTGTGATAGATAAATGCACTTTTTAATTTTTTTTTCCTTAAGGCATCCCGTGTATATTATGACGTGTCGGTTTTTTCGGAAATTTTTCAAGATAATTACTGACACCTACCTCAATGACGATTGCACTAGTTTTCAGCGGAAAAGTATTCGAAATAAGTTAAATCAATTTCTGCTCGTCTATCCCGCGCTGAACACGCGTTGATACGTAAAAGTTATTTATCGGTTTAAGTTTCTACGATTTCACGAAAAATGAGAATTGCGACCTCAATCGATTTGCTTCAACTTTTCTAAAGATACGAGCGGTCCGATACGATTCTCTAGCGTTACACAGGGTGTCACAGAACAACTACACCTAATTTTCGGAAATGATGGAGCGCCCTCAGATAAAGATTTTTAATTAACAAATTACTGCCCGAAAAATTCTCGGTATGAAAATGAAATAAAATAAAGTGTAGTCACTTCCGGGAAACGAATTCGAAATAAAATGAAAAACAACGCAATTATCATTTTAAGTGTCACAAATGAGCCATTATTAAACAAACGAGTGTTTAATTAAAAATTAATCATTTTACTAATGAGGACCAAATTATCAAAACGCATTTTTTCCCACTAGAGGCGAAATTGCCTTCGATGCGAATTTTACAGATTTATAATTATACCAAAATACAATTTAATTCTCCACTTAATTTAGTTTGATACGAAGCCATTTTTTTCTATACAGGGTGTTAGGGAAATAACTTTCGTAAATTTAATTAACTATAGAGAATATCATTTTAAATAAAACAATTTCTTACAATAGGCGTCCTAAATTCAACCATTTCCCGGGAAAACCGATCAGAACTGTTATTTTGTTTCATTAATATTTTTGTCCTTTTTTGTGTCTTTTCTTTTTTTCTTATTTTGCTTTTTTAGTATTTTTTTCCTTCTTTTTTGTGTCTTTTCTTTTTTTTTAATTTTGCTTCATTAGTATTTTTTTCCTTCTTTTTTGTGTCTTTTCTTTTTTTTTCTTATTTTGCTTCTTTAATATTTTTTTCCTTCTTTTTTGTGTCTTTTCTTTTTTTTCTTATTTTGCTTCTTTAATATTTTTTTTCCTTCTTTTTTGTGTCTTTTCTTTTTTTTCTTATTTTGCTTCTTTAATATTTTTTTTCCTTCTTTTTTGTCTTTTCTTTTTTTTTTATTTTGCTTCTTTAGTATTTTTTTCCTTCTTTTTTGTGTCTTTTCTTTTTTTTCTTATTTTGCTTCTTTAATATTTTTTTTCCTTCTTTTTTGTGTCTTTTCTTTTTTTTCTTATTTTGCTTCTTTAATATTTTTTTCCTTCTTTTTTGTGTCTTTTCTTTTTTTTCTTATTTTGCTTCTTTAGTATTTTTTTCCTTCTTTTTTGTGTCTTTTCTTTTTTTTCTTATTTTGTTTCTTTAGTATTTTTTTTCCTTCTTTTTTGTGTCTTTTCTTTTTTTTCTTATTTTGCTTCTTTAGTATTTTTTTCCTTCTTTTTTGTGTCTTTTCTTTTTTTTCTTATTTTGCTTCTTTAGTATTTTTTCCCTTCTTTTTTGTGTCTTTTCTTTTTTTTTTATTTTGCTTCTTTAGTATTTTTTTCCTTCTTTTTTGTGTCTTTTCTTTTTTTTCTTATTTTGCTTCTTTAATATTTTTTTCCTTCTTTTTTGTGTCTTTTCTTTTTTTTCTTATTTTGCTTCTTTAGTATTTTTTTCCTTCTTTTTTGTGTCTTTTCTTTTTTTTCTTATTTTGCTTCTTTAATATTTTTTTCCTTCTTTTTTGTGTCTTTTCTTTTTTTTCTTATTTTGCTTCTTTAATATTTTTTTCCTTCTTTTTTGTGTCTTTTCTTTTTTTTTTATTTTGCTTCTTTAGTATCTTTTTCCTTCTTTTTTGTGTCTTTTCTTTTTTTCTTATTTTGTTTCTTTAGTATTTTTTTTCCTTCTTTTTTGTGTCTTTTCTTTTTTTTCTTATTTTGCTTCTTTAATATTTTTTCGTTCTTTTTCCTTTTTTTTCTTTTCTTTTTTTTCCAATTTTTGTTTTTTTATTTTTTTTCCTTTTCTTTTTTTCTTTCTTTATTTTTTTCTTTTTCTTTTTTTCTTCTTTTGTTTCTTTCTTTTTTTTCCTTTTCTTTTTTTCTTCTTTTTTTTCTTTATTTTTTCCTTTTCTTTTTTTGCTTCGTTTGTTTCTTTTTTTCTTCTTTTTTTTCTTTATATTTTTTCTACTTTTATTTCTTTATTTTTTTTCCTTTTCTTTTTTCTTCTTTTGTTTCTTTATTTTTGTTTTCTTTCCTTCTTTCTTTTATTTCTTGTTGCATTACTCAATCTATTAACATCTACATTTAGTGTAGAGGGTTTTTCTTTTTGATATTTTACCTATCCTTAAAATTTCCCTGGGATTACTTATGATTAACTTGCAATGCGAACAGAACGGAATTTAGTCGTTCTTATCAGAGAAATAATTATCTGGAATGTGTTTTTTGAAACCTGACGATGGATAGAGCATGTTACTCTCGGTAAGACGTGCATGATCTCCATGAAAGACGACACAGCTATGAGAACAAAATACAGAACTAACCTTTCACATCTTGTCTATGGAAAACGAAGATCTTTTTGATATATGTTTGTATGAGGTTTTCGTTATGTTTTGGCACCTAGAATGTGTAGCTGAAATTGTGGCACTATGTTCAGACACACCTTGTATAAGGCCGTATTATTAGAGAAAAATACATAAAGTGCACATAAAAATGGAAAAAATCTCCCTAAGTAATAATACGATATGTACATTTGTATGTATGTATGTACTATGTACGCATCATAAGCGTTTGTGATAGATTCTTTTGGTTAGCGTTAGTCAAATCACCTTTTTAGTAAAGCTTAAAAAAGGTACGCCACTGAATCTCCTCCAACAATACCATTGACAAAAACTGGATTTTCTAACCACCTGTTTCTTAAATAGTATTATCAACAGGCTTGACAACAATGAAAATGGGTTTTATACATATATTATACAATATGACAGACTTCCAGGCCTTTTAACCAGGCGTACAAGAATTTAGTAGAGGATTTATCGAGGTAAATTGTCTGCACTTATCTATTTGATGATGGGATTTAAAAAATATGCCTGTCAACAAAGGTAATCTACTGTATTGTGCCCCCTTTTATCGTTGTATACGTTTCTATACGTTTGGTATGTGGTTATAAGTCTCCTATTGTTAAAGAAAAGGACTCGGCTTGCTGATCAACATGGTAATTTTATACCTTCGTAAAAATCCACCCGCATCATGATTTGGAAGTGTTACGAGAAAATAATTGACTTCTTTCCGTGATCCATAATCCCAGGGCACTCACTTTACGTGTTACAACGTGAGTTCTTCACTTCTCATAGGTCTTTGTCTTCGATATACCTACAATAACCTACGAACTTACTTTTATAATTCTTACTCTTCAGTAGCATTACTTATCGCAATGGATGCGCGAAGTCATTCAAACTCGATGCCCCGACTTCTTCATACGGAAATAGAAGGGCTCAGCAAAGTATTGTTTTTGCCACATTAAATAAAACGGCACCAGCTAAACTAAATTAAGAAAAAAACGTTACATTATAGCAAGCGACGCCCGGCATCGCAACGCCGACGCAAATTTTTCAGAAACAACGTTTTTTCCAAAAATGTAAACTTCGATACATTCTTAACAAGTTTTATGTGAAAAGTGTTTATTTACCTAATATCTTATTATGTATTTGTTACTAGGTACCTAATATGTTAACATTTGTTTTTCTTGCACCTTTTAAATGTTTAGAAATTTCAAAAAACTTTTTATACTGGATGTTTCTCAATGGATGGCAAAAAATTAAGTGGGTGAATCGCGAGCTTATTTTAGGACAAAAAGTTCATATAAAGGCGTAACCTAAATTGCTTCCATTGTGATTTACAGGGTGTTAAAGTTTCTTTTTTTTTAGATTTTCATTAGTATCCCAGTTATTTGTAAAGATAATTAATTCAAATTCGATAGCAACGATTATTTTAGCAGCACGAACAAACCGAAATGACGGGTTATTCAAAGTATTCTACATAGCGTTAGTTTTTCCGTAGTCGCTCTCAATATTTTACATCAGACCTTTTTTCATGACATTTTTAGATTTTCTTCATTAACTTCAGTTAATCCCTTTCGTCTTTTATTAACTTTTTGCCCCTTCATTTTTTTTTTTAGTAAGAATCATAGTTGAAGAGATATTTCCAAAAATATCTAACCAGGTTCACCACGATTGACTTAAGGATATGATAAAATGGCAAATAAAACTATCAGAAATTCACCTGGAATTTTTCATAGAGCCCGGCGATTCATGAGAAAAAGGGCAGAATCTTATATTTCGGTGAGAGGACATGTTAGATTATAATCCAAATTAGTCACTTTAATTCTTCCAAATGTCTCTTAAACTATTTTTCTTAATTAAAAAAAAAAAATTAAGAAGCAAAAATTAATAAAAGACACAAAGTATTAGATGAAGTCAATGAATAAGATATAGAAATGTCTGATGTTAAATATTGAGAGCGACCACGAAAAAAGTAATGCCCTGCACATCGATTTAAACAATTGTTGTTTCAGCTTATTCATCATGCTAAAATGATAGTTATTTCCAATTTCGAGTTAATTACCGTCAGAAATAACGGAGAAATTAACGAAAATTGGAAGAAAATCAAACTGCAACACCCCGCGAGTCAAACTGGCAAAAATTTAGTACATGTCTTTACGTGAAGTTTTTATCTTAAGCTCGTGATTGGTCCATTTCATTTTTTACAATCCGTTTAGAAACACCCCGTATAAAACTTACTTAGAACGCATCGAAGCTCGCACTTTTGAAAAACGGTACGTTTCTGAAAAACCACTCCCATATAGTCGCCTTCCATATTTTCACGTTTTTCGCGTTTATTCCAGCTTACGCTCTCTTAATCAGCGTGATGTAAAATTACCTTACCAAGTCCATGAGCTTTCGCATGAAATGGGTGCGGCATAGAGTTTGAATGTCCCAGTGCGTAATTTTTACCAATCATATAACGCCACAACTAGGTTACCGTAACATGATCCAGTATAAAATGATAAAAAGTAAATACTTTGATATGCCCTATTCGGTGTCGCGCACCGCCTCCCGAACACCCCGTATGGCCGGCTCGTGTTTGTATTTCCCGTCCCTTCACCTACTTTCGTCGCCCACCCCGTATTTAGGAAATTCCCATCCCGGGTGACTCAGGTGAAACCATTCTGATGTCATCGGTAAAAGTCCGAGATTCAAACAGTCGACAGTCGGCGCACCGCTGCTCGGTTGTTTGTAGGTTTCGCTCGTGCGTTCAGTAGCGCAGCTGCACGCTTGCGTATCGCACTCGTATTTCTTCGATTAGCAATAGCAGACCGTGGATCGGTCACAACTGCCGCAAATTTTTACCGTGTTCAATTTGACAGGTGTTTAAATGGTAAATAATGACTTTGTAGTGCCGGAACGACCAAATGATATGGCGAATGAGGCGATCGTCGTACCCCTGAGGAAAGTCGTGGTTGACATCCTGTTGCTTCAGTTGGGTAAGATTTGATTTCGGTTTATTGCAGGAAATTGATATATGCTCAGAATCAGCTGTTCAATGTTTGCGCATCCGTCGAGCAGTCCACTTCGTTTGTTTACTCATTAATTGCGTAATTCATTTGAAGTGGTCGATTTGACGAATTGCCCGATTGACCACTTCGTGCGTGTGCGTAAATATTTTGGATCGTCGCGTTTTGTTCCTCGATACCTGTGCGTTTATCTTTCCGGTAAACAAACGAGATTCCGTTGATATTTTTGCCGTTCATTGACAAGCAGGTTTCGAGCGACTCCGAGCCAAACTCGCTCGCGAAACGGGAATACAGGGTGTCTGTAAGAGGTCTGCACGAAATCCTACCGCATATTCCTGGGGTGACAAAGTGGCGGTTTAACCTAACTTGTCTAATCCAAAAGTGGACGGTTTCCGAACTACAGGGTGTCCAAGTTAAGATTAAAAAATCGAAAAAAAAATTACTTCCTTGGTAATGCTGCTGTCTACGCAAAATGTCGCATCGGGAGTTTGTATAGGTGAGAAATCTGAAGCCGTTTACACGCGATTTCCGTTAACATCCCCGCAACCATGAATTGGACGTAAAAAGTCAAAATGGGCCCTCGCCATCAGTTACTCGTCGTTTCGTAAAATATCCACTGAATTTTGAATTCACAAATCCTCTTCGTTATTTACGAGCGTTGAGTATGCCACGGACTTTAGAGTCCACCAATAAAAGACAATCAAGTGGAGTTAAATCAGAGGAGCGTGGTGGCCAGATTGCCGGAGCATCGTTTCCTCTACCGATCCGTCCGTGCGCAGATCACTTCGAACATTTCATAAAAGCGAACATTAAAAAAAAAATACAATTACGTATGAAATGCACGATTTATTAGTTAAAATTGCGTTTTCAAGTAGTTCACGAGGTATTCGACTGCACGAATAGTTACCGCACTAGAGATGCGGCGAACTTTAAAAATGAAATATCTCGAGGAGTGCTTGTAGAGACTTCCACCAAGAGGTCTTTTTACCTAAAACACGTAGGAAAACACAAATTTTGTCATAAATAAGTTTTATACCGGGCGGTGAAAAAGTTACGCCCTATTAAAGAGGATTCATCGAGCGCCCTCTACATTGTGCATAGAAAATGTAAACGGATTCTGATTTCTCACCTCTCAAAACCCCCGATGCGACATTTTGCGTAGATAGCAACATTAACAACGAAGTAATTAATTTTTTTTTATCTTAACTTTGACACCCTGTATTCAGGAAACCGTCCACTTTTGGATTAGACAAATTAGGTTAAATCGTCATGTTCTCACCATAGGAGTATGCAGTAGGATTTCGTATAGATAGTGTATGTCCGCAAATAAAACGTTTTCTTTGATTCTCCTCACTAATAAGTGGCTTGTTTTCGGCTCTTCCACCATGAATCTTTGCCCTACGTAGGGCATTCCAGACACTTTGTGCCGTCATGGTTTTCCTCAAATGTTCTCACACCTCTTCCACAAGTTGGAGAGCACTTGGAAATGGTTCCTTTTTTTACTTCTCACCCAGTACAACATTTTTCAGCTTCAGAAAGCGTTTTTGCACTTGTTTTTTTTTTCGTTTCATTTCATTGTCATTCGTTTCAACGTGCAGCAGCGGTTATAGGTGCGATCGAAAATGCAAGCATCGATCGTTTACCATTTTCCTCAAGATCGTCTGACTTTAACCCCATTGAACTTGTGCGTGACATGTTGGAAAGAAATGTCGAGGGACATCTACCGCGCCCCAAACAATGCCACAGCTTCGGGGACTTCTTCCACGGTTACTGGGAGAATTTACCACGAGACAACGTCCCGTTGAAGATACGCCAAGACGACGCGAAGCAGTTATACATGTGAGGGGAGGCTATAGCGCGTACCGAGTTTTCCAGGCCTAGTTTGTGTGTTATTTTCGATTTAGTAAGAATTCCGTAATGCATTTTTGGTTTTTTTAAATAAATAAGAACACTTCATCAACAGTAAGTTTGTTCCGATTCTTTGACGAGGACTGCAATGACAAAAATTCCTGTTGCTAACTCGAAGCGATATTGAAAATATCCTAACATCGCTAACCTCTGGGGAGCAGTCTATTGACAGCCCTGTAGGCCTCGAACCTAGAGGAAATACTTCTTTGCGAAAATGGAGAAGAATTTTAATAATTCAGCATGGAAACGTTTGGTGCGGCATTTGACTTCAAAGATTTGATATCGATTTTTTTCCATTAAGGCAGAAGCGAATTTCGAAGAAATACTTCTCGGATCAAGATTGAAGTTCAGCCTGTAGTGCGTTGATGGCACATCGAGAGAGCGCAAACCTGCGCCATAATTGCTGGACGTGCATACTCGTCCGGTAATTTCGAATTTTTCATTTACTATCGCAAATTTAATTGTAGCAGTTGACCAACGCAATTAGGCCGATACCAATTAACACGCATTATGACAATAAAAAGTCACTTAATACTCGCACAGGTGTATTCTGATTTGAGGAATGGGACAGTTCCCCATTACGACCGTTAAATGCAAACTAGTTTCAAAACCGGTCCGACGGATGAGTTTTTCGTTGGCCGAAAGTAAAAGGGAGAAAGAACCAGAAGTTTCAATAGAATTGATTTGCTAGGGTCAAATTATTAACGTTCTGTTAAGTTTAACCTCAAGATAGTTTCCACGGGGAGCAGGAACGCGGCCGCAGGTTTGTGTGTTGAACGTCAAGCAAAATTGTACTCCTAAGTCGGCTTGCGGTCGCTTGGTTAAAGAGGGGGGGGGGGGGGGGGGTTCCCTGTGGTGGGTGACAGTTGAAGTTCCTTCGGAATCTCGGTTAGCGATCTGCGAATTGAAACAACAAAGAAATCCCAACCAATTTGGGAGGTTCGACCCGAGTACCGCCTCAAGTACGACACCAATCCGGACTAATTTGGATTGTTCTATCGAAGAACCCAATTAACATTTCGCCGAACCCGTTCCACGCACGTTCAAATTTATCCCTGGAACGCTCTATCGCTGAGTGATTTGTGCATTTTCAGGGAAAAGTTCGGAGTTCTTAAATCCAGCCTTTAAACACGTTAACACTTCCTTAACCGGCAAAACCAAAGATTTATTTGTGTTAACCTCAGATTGGCAACACATTTGTCAGCTTACCCATCATATGCACCATAATACGTTACTTGACCTAAGTCAATTTGTGCATTAGCCACGATTTATTTATCTTCCAGCCTCCGTTCGCGCCTTATTCAACGTCATCGTCAATACAGAAATAAATCTTACGTTCTTCAACTAATATCTATTTTTATTTTGCTTTAAAGTTCAATAACAATCAAACGGTCATGGAGGCGGACACAAAGTGAATATTTCTGCACGGGATCGCTCAAGCACGAACAGAAACCACAATCGAAGTGAAAGTTTTGATTATCTAATTTAGAATACGTTGCTGACGCGTTGATGATTGAAACGTACGAAATGCCGTTTTCTCACGAGCCGTGGAGGGCCCTTTGGACCTCTCGAAGGTCCCGTGATCGCCGACCTTTCCGCCGCCCGTTTCCCTCGAAGTCTCTAACTTTTCGATCCTTACGAGAGAACGATCGAGAGGAAGCGGATCGCGGTAATGGATTAACGAACAGAAACGTTATTGAGAATACGCAACGAAACGCGTGAGAGAATTGATGGAAGTGAGAAAAACGTGCGAGAGATCGGCGTGAGCGTGAGACGCGAACGGTACATGCGGAGGACGCGCGATGTCGGGGAACGTGCAGCGGGCGCTCGATGATGTGAACCAATTCCTGTCAAGAGTGGTTCACACAATCGAAACGTTTACCAAGAGCGAACGAAGCTCAAGTAATAGACGATTTATTGAAGAAACGTTTAATACACGCAGGGCTGGGGGAAAGACTGGAATTGAGTTAACGCCGTTTTAAGGAGTGACTGAAAAAGGTACACCGAAACACACGAATTGATTTTGACGTATTCTTGGGCCACAGAGTGAAACTTTTTTCTTCAACTCTAGAGCTGCAGCCCTGCCTAACTTTTTTTTCTTTTAATAGCGACGTATATCGTGTGCGGGATGATCGGAGAGCTGGTGACAAATGGAATCTTACCATACCACTTTTTTTCTTTTGGTTGCGTGGTTATTAGGAAATTAAAAAAAAAAAAAATTTTTAAACGAAACGGTGACGGACACCTCAGTCCTCGCTCCAGGCTGGTTAACGCAGCAGATGCCGCAAGTGTCCGGCACCCTTCGCTGGGCATGCGCTCAGGGGATGGTAAACCTCAATAAAGATTAATATCGACGTGCCGCGTTTAATACTGAGTGAGTTTTCGTTTTACATTACACGAATTAAACAAACAGACAAAGTGGGGTTCGGTATATCAGACACTTATACTTGAAAAGGCGAAAAACATTGCCGTGCTTTTGTGCCAGGTTCATTGTCTCGATAAACAGTACCTTTTAAAAGCAATTTTAATGATTTTTAAAATGTATTGTTTATCGAAGTAATAACAATAAATTTGGCACAAAATACGCAATTTCGCCTTATCAAGCACAACAACCTGACCCGAGACACCTGGATACTTCTGGTAATTTTACCAATTCTCATTCTCTATCATTTAAGTTGTAGAATCTAAGTTCACAATAAGAACCCCGCAAGTGTGGCGCATCACTTAGGCCCATTTGTGAGAAGCTCAAATCAACGCGTAAATTTTATGTATTTCGAATTTCCACAATGAAAATGTGCCATTTTAAAGTTTTTCCATTGTTTAGTGCAATTTCTTTTGTGGAAGTGCCTGAACAGAAAACATCCTCTAATGCAGGACTTTTACTCTCACCACACAAACCATAAATCTCCAATTCCATCGAGTTGTACCATTAACTGCGTGTGAAAATGCTAAATGGGCGCACACGAAATTTATAGTCCCTGCCCAATTGCACGTGACATACATATTTATTCATGGTCGTATATTGATTTCAGTGGGGTGGCCCATATTGTTCCTGTTCCTCTGGGGAAATCCGTTCCACAGGGGCTTCTTCTGCGATGATGAGAGCATACGACACCCTTATCACGACTCCACAGTGCCAAGTTGGACCCTGTACATTACAGGTTTTGGACTGAATATTATTACGGTGAGCGCAAAATTACTTGCAAAAATCAATTGTTGTCGCATTAGTTTTGGTTTAAGTTTATCGGGAAGAGCATATAATATACAGAGTGTTCGATTTATCATGCAAATGCGATTTTTTCGAAAACTAAGGATTTAATAAAAAAATGTTTCAAATAAAGTTTGTTTGGGATAAAGGAGCGCTTCTTTTGACTTTTTTTTGAAAAAAACTGTCATTTAGAAGGCCTTTTCAAGGTCATTCGCATTTTTTCAAATGGAAACCCTAGTTTTTTTTGACAAAAATGGATACATCACTAAAAACTGAAAAACATTTGTTTGAAAAATTTTTCGATTCAACGCTTTTTTAGGTAGTTTATTCAAAGAGATAATCGAAAATTAAGTAAAGCGTGGAACAACAACATAAAAGTTTTCTAATCCAATAAATGTTCAAAATTCTATTTATTAACGTTCACAGGTTTACAAATTGCCTTACAGGTTTTTTTAAACAAATTGTTTCAATTAAAAAAAAGCATATTCCGACAACCCCAGAAAATATGAATCGTTTAAAAAACGTATTGTAAAGTGTATTGAAGTTGGTGGAAGAAATTTTGAACATTTATTAGATTAGAAAACTTTTATGTTGTTGTTCCACGCTTTACTTAATTTTCGATTATCTCTTTGAATAAACTATTTAAAAAAGCGTTGAACCGAAAAATTTTTCAAACAAATGTTTTTCAGTTTTTAGTGATGTATCCATTTTGTCAAAAAAAACTAGGGTTTCCATTAGAGAAAATGCGAATGACCTTGAAAAGACCTTCTAAATGACAGTTTTTTTCAAAAAAAAAAGTCAAAAGAAGCGCTCCTTTATCCCGAACAAACTTTATTTGAAACATTTTTTTATTAAATCCTTAGTTCTCGAGAAAATCGCATGTGCATGATAAATCGAACACCCTGTATAGGAGAATGGAGAAACGGATGAGCACCGCTGAGCTAGAGGGAACTTTGAGAATTGTTCGTCAAATATAAAAAATTTCGGAATGCGCGTGTGAAAATGTCTGTTAAAAGTTCAAAGGAAAGGGCCGTACTCAGGCTTTTGCGTTTTGAGGGATTCGAATTTTGTCGTAAATTCTCGACTTCTTCTATTGATTCGTGCTGCTTGCAAAAATTGTAAACCATGAGATGTTATATGTCTGCCATTTCTAATGATCGAATTCGAATAACTCACAGACCATGACATAGATATACGATTGAAAATCGTGGCCGCAATTACAATGCAGGTTGTCGATAAAGGTCTTGCATGCAATGGGAGAAAATGCCGAGAAAATGGTTAGAAACGCCTTACCAACACTTCCGCAAGAAATAGCTCACGTGATCTTCTTTAAGTAATACTTTTCTCGTTCGCCGCTTCTCCGCTACAGAAGCTTCGAGAAAATACTCCAATATTAACACTAAGGAGTTTTGACTTCATTTTGTTGGATTTCCTCCCACTGCATTTGGTCTACTCGAACGGTAATCTCTATCTTTCAGATTTTCTCGTAATCCAGCTATATTTGCTTGCATATGTGTCCATATAAATGTTATTTATGGCTGCATTCTGCGTTCAAACCTGTTTCGCCTTGATGTTCAGTAGGTACATATTTTATACGTTTGATTCAATTTTCTGGATTTTTCAACCAAAAAGAGAAGATTCTCAGGCAGCTGTGGAGTGTATATAACGCGAATGGAAAGGTTCAACGGTTGGGGCTTTAGTATCAGCATAGAAGAATTTATTCTCTCGCGAATATTCTTGAAGTTGCCTGCGTTTCCTGTGTTCTCAGATAAGTGTTTTTTTTTTTTTAATTTTTGTACGTATCCGAAGCAACTGTTATTGCGATATTTAGTTGTTAAAAATAGTTTATCTGCGAGAAGCTCTTTGTGTGCTAAAATAAAAAAAAAATGTCGTCAATTTTAATTGGGTGATTCCCCAGGCTAACCAGCAACGCAGAACTTCACCTGACCCCTCAAAACCGTCCTTTTGTTAGTAACTCAGATCCCCGAACTTCCAGCAATGGCTTTGTTTTCAAAATTCACAGTTTCAAATCAATTTTAGGATATAGGGCGGTAACAACGCTTTTTTCGCTCTCTCAGATCGATCATTCTGAATGCGCCCCTTCCTGGGCTAACGATTTTGGCTCCCCCTGAACATTTTTGGCATCAAAATCGAAGCTTTCGTTGTCGAAAGTATTCCGCTCTGGAACTGTTTCGTTCATTTGGCACTAAAAACAGTCGTTATTGCTATCAAATTATCCTTAGGCCTATCCGACCGGGCTACGAGATTTAAGATGGTCTTCCAAGATCGGTTTGATGTCGCTCTTAAGGAAAGACTGAAGTGAATTTATCCATGAAATATCTTGAGCGCGCTTACCGAGTGACTTATTCATAAGGTTATCCCTGGAGCCTGGAGGAGCTGGTAATTAAAATTCCTCAACAATACCATAATGGTAGCAATTATTGTTACACACAAACACACCCAAGGAAACGTGGCTAAAGATAGTAAGACGAAATTCTACCTTCTCTTATTTCTTCGTTCACATATTTACTAAAACACATCATTCCGATTTGAACACGTGCTCAGCTAAAAATTCCTCATGACGGAACTGGAAACACTTTAAGAGACAAAGATAGATGAATGAATGCACAATTTACTCGGTTACAGATTGAATAAAAAGTATACGTATTTTCGCACAAGGATTAAAATAGAACTGACATAAATATGAGGTGTCCAGTTTCAAAGTGTTCTAATCGAATTAGATGTTCTGGAATGGGCTCTAATGTAAACAGCAAAAAAAAACTCGCATTACATAACCCTCAAGTGTAGTTTTAGGTTTTTATGGTACGATGTGTCCCAGTCATGCGTGAAATACTTAGTTGCTATGGTTCATTTTAATCGTTGTTATGGCGACAAAGACGAGTTAAATGTGGCAAAGGTTGCCAGGCCGTTATGAACATGAAAGGACGAACAGCACAGGCGACTGCTCAATAGGCTCGATTCATCAATATGACATGTGCAATAATGTTCATATAACGCAACACTTCCATTTTCAATTTTTCCCATGTTTAACGAAGGCACGTTTGCAATGAAGCGACTTTCATTAGATTTTTAGAAGTGATTTTTTTTCATACACGCAGTGCCCCAACGAAAAAGTCGAAGCTGCATTCGCGACTTTCCTGGTGGATTTGGAAAAATTTTGTTTTCTAGGAGGACATCTTTTTCACGAAAATTCCATTATACCGGGTGATTTACGAAGAAAACGTCACGCTATGCTTTTGTTTTTTTTTTGTTTTTATTTTTGTTTTTTTTTGTTTTTTGTTTTTTTTTTTATAGAAACGGGAATCTTCGATATTTGCTCATGTCTCAGCCTTTCAATGGTGCAATAACGTTTGAATTGTAAACGCAAATAGAATCAAAATGGTTGAAAAAACGCGGGACACATGTTATATCTAATTTATTAAAAACCTTAGCCGAGAGCGAAAATTTATTTAAAATTGGGCTGTTGTCATTTAAAAAAATTTAAATGTCACTATAAAAGCTCATGTAAAAATTAATATCTAGTTTACGCGGCTACTTAGGAAGGCATGAAAATTAAATAATATCAACGCGACGTTGCCAATTTTCAAAAGACATTTTCTCTGTGTTTTCCAGGGAAACTGTTGTATCGGAATTGCCCTGTTGTCGAGAACTTTTTTGTTCAAAATAACGTTCTGAATCGTTGGTTAAATTTGCTAGAGTTATTTCCTTAACACCCTGTATAACGCTGTTTCACGGAATTTTAGCGGAGACGTCCCCCTGGAAGTCAAAATTCCCATATTTGAACGTTTTTTTTTTTTTATTCTACTGGGAGAGTCATAAATCGGGGTGCCATCTTTTGGTTGGGACGCGTTGAATAAAACATTCTATGTACTAATACACGTTACGGACCTATCGGTCTTGGTTTATGAACACATGTTCTATAGCCATCTCTCTCACTTTTTCTGCACTTTGGGATTTAATGAGCATATCTTTGCGTCGGCTTGTTCCAGGCGTCTTGAACTTATGCTTTCTGCTACTAAGCTTTGTGACGTGTACCACATTGTGTAGTAATACACATCCTCGATACCGCTAATTTATAAAAGTCCAAATGGTTTCTATACGCTCCTTCTCGCTTTTCCTCCCCCCTTTTTTTAACTTTCAAAAATTTCCATTGAACACGTCTTTGCGGTCTTTGTTAATGCCGAAAATTGGCATCTCTCGCCTTCTTTCCATTACCTTCAAGTCCACACCATTAATGTGCTTCTATATTTCCCGAAAGCTCTCCAGCTCCAGTCAAGAGTTTCAAAGATAACATATGTGCGTCATATTTTGAGGAGCTTCTTTGATTCTCAAGCTAATTCTAAGTAATCTCGTCTTATTCGCCGTGTTTCTTCATCGCTCCCCTCTAAGTCCCTTTAAGATCGATCGGCTTTGACTTCCGAACGAACCGGGGCTTTTGCCACTTATTCTAGGTCTCTTGAAGATTTAATAGATTTCGCAGCTGCAGGCTTCCAGAAATTTCGCCAATGCTAGAAATTGTTCTCCCCTCGACGCATTCCATGCGACTTTTTTCTGAGGCTCATTTTGGGGCATTTTTAAGGCTTCAGTTAGATTTTTTTATATTCGAGAATGAAGATGTTGACCGTGTTATGTTGCTATGTTTCTCCTTCCCTGCGTAATTTGCCACTGACTTCGACGATTCCAAAGCGAAAGTTCGTACTTGTGTAATGACATAATTAAAATGAATCCCAATTGATGAGACAGCACAGGTTCGTACGTGCCGGTCTATATATACCCACTACTCCCCATTTCCATTTTTTTGGGGGTTTAACTAAAGTACGTCACGTTTTGCTAAGGGAGACGAGTCTTGATTCAGGAACGCGTTCGCAACCGGGATCGCGTCACAATGGGCGCTGAACGCGGCCTGGCATGCGCAAGCTTCCCGTCATTCTTGCATTCGTTGGCCGTTTGACGGTGTCAACGGGGGCGCCACCTGTCGGAAATAGCGACAAATCCCTTTTAAATATATTCGAGTGATATCCGGCACACATCCCGATAGTGACACAATCGTCATCTCTGCCGGACCCGAACGCGTCTTCTGAGGGGATCCCTCCCTCGGTGTCTCAGACTTCAGGCCGTGTCTGACGCGTCACCCTCGAGACTTTTCTCATTGTCGCGCGGTTATTCGCATTTTTCGAATCTTTCGGATCGTTCTGTTGAACGTGTACGAACATCGATGACCTTCGCTTGATCCCTTCGTAATACACTGAGATACGTTATTTCATAAAAATCATTATCTGAAATATATGTGTCATCACAAATTGAGTGACGGTTTAGTTTTCAGAAACAAAAGGAAAAGTACGATACATTGCTGTTATAGCGCAATAATATTTAAATCGTCGATAACGTTTCAGAAAAATCGATACCGAAAAGCGCTTGCGGCAGATAAGACTGTCCAATTACTATAATAATCCTTTTATTGAAGTAAACATAAGCGATCGACTTTATCGGTTAGTATTGTGGGATTTTTGCTCGTGGAGCATTTTTTAGTGCAGCAACCTTGGTGCTTCACAGTTTAAACTCAGACTACTAACTACGACCTCATCGAAAACCACGTGGGGAGTGGGGGGGGGGGGGGGGGTGAACGACTGCATTCCCTAAAACATATATATATATTTTTTCTTAATGCTTTCCAGTCATGCACGTCCCCACTAATTGCAATAGCTCATTCTCATTACGATTATAGGCGCAAACATCTCAGTAAAAAATAATAAAGAAGTCTGTTTAAATTGCTTATAAACTACACTGGATAAATCTTCGTATGTGATAAATATGCATGAGGACAATTAGGGAATGTTTGTAATAGGGTTTACATTGTTATGTGGCTCTTCTTTGGCGAATGTTTAATGAGTTCTGTCTAGTTGGTTGCCAAGGGTCTATTAACTGGCAGAAGATAAATTTACCCTCGTCGTTAATGTGCCTGTAACTTTGAAAGTAAATTATCCTGTAGCTTATAAGCTAATTTCAGTGCCTGTCAAAGGTGGTGGGGGTTTGCATAGTAATAATGCCTTTGCCGTCAAAAGACGATCCAAAGTCAGATTAATGCTGATTCCGATAGGCGCGAATGTTGCTTCGATCAATCGACGCCGAAGGAACGTTTCGAGGTCGTGCCGCGCGACGCCGGAAAGAGAACACCCCGTAAAAACGGTCTTATTTAGGTAATTTTCGGCGTTCACGTTTCTCACGCCAAAACAAATGCTTCAACAGAAAAATTGAACAAATTTAATTGTTAAAAACCGAAAAGAAAATTAATAATTTGTCGGTCGTCCGCGGTGTCCTGCGCGTTCCTGTACGCGTCTAGACATGATGTCCTCTCGTGGAGCCTCATTCCGGGCTAACTGGACAGCACGGCATGCGCCGCTAGTGTTTGCGGGGAATGGGGTAAATTATACAACCTCCGACCTACGATGTCCCACACATGTTCAATGGGTGAGAAGTCTGGAGATCGCGGCGGGCAAGGTAGCAAATTGATTGCATTTTGATGAAGAAAGTCCATAGTTACTCTAGCCGTATGTGGTCGTGCATTGTCTTGCTGGAAAACTGGATTAACAATAGCGTCCAGGATGTATCGTCGAGCTGTCATAGTAAAGGTGCCCTGCTACTATATGCAATATCATCCCGACAGTCTGATGGACACGCGTCTGTGTTGTGAACTGCGAATCCAGTCTTTCACCGCGTCTTCTTCTTACTCTCGCCCGACCCTCATGCATACCCAAACAGGATCTGGATTTCTGACTAGACACGTTATTATCCCATTCCAGACTCCAATGTATCCGGTTTCAGCACCACTGCAGTCGATTTTGACGGTGATTTAAGGTGAGGGGTAAGACAAAATGAGGATGGGTCCAAAACTCCTTATCCGGGGATAAATGGTTCGAACCCGAACCACTGATCCGCGAACGCCCTCGACGACACTGACATCTCTCTTAGGATCATGATTCGAAGGCGGCGATCTTGGAGTTCTGTAGTTCTCCGGGATTGTCCAGTATCTCTCCTTCTGCCTCTTCGCCCTTCTTGGAATCATGCCCGACAACATCTCACTATAGTGCTTACACTACGGTCTAATCAAGTGCCGATTTCCTTAAATGATCGATTAGCCTCTCGTAGACCAATTATTCGACCTCTCTCAACCTCGCTCAATTGATGAAAACGTCGCTGCATTCTGCGTCTAGACATATTTGATTAATCTGAAAGCACTTCGTAGACACATCACACATCAACAAATGGTATTTTGCAGTCACATTGTTGACATTTGCTTGTGGTGGAAGTGTCAGGTTACAAGTGAGCAATTCAATGTCTCATGCGTGCAGTACTCAATCATCCTCGTCGACTTAAATTGAAAAATTATCGATACGATCTTCTGGATGCGAGTCGCAACATGTTTCTACCTCTGCAGTGGGCCCTTCCACTGAACTCGATATGAAAATTACCATTATGTCACAGGTTCGCTGATACTTGTTTTAAACTCGGCCGTTCTGCACTGAAGGTCGATGGTTATATTGGTCACCAACCTTTCTCGGTAATGACCCTCAAAATAAATGGGAGATTTTCGAAAATTCTAATTTAGCCACAGTGAGTTATTATAATAACTTCGTCTCTGAGACAGATTTATCTGCCACAGCCATTCATGAAAGTTCTTGGAACAGTTCTTAGCACTTTACAGGACGTTAAATTTGGAAGTGAGACATCAAAGACGCAATTTTTACAGTGGGTGGAGGTTTGCCTGTTATATTGTATGTGGCGTGACATGTATTAAGAGCAGGTAAATCTCTGAGATTTAGGGGATCGAAGTCAAACAACCCTGTCGGCTTTTCCCCTTGGTGTCTTTGAAGGTATTACCAAAGGTTTTGTTGACACTGGTACTTAAAGACAGACCCCGGGAATATCGCACCTTTTTCATTATAAAATTAAAATTCAGCTCGTAGCTTAGCCGCCATGCCTAGCGCTGAGCCTGCTTTAAATCCTAGCTTACCCACGGTATAGAACTTATTACTACAACTTTATTTCCAGCATTGTTATACGATCTGCGGTGGAATATAGGCCATTAAATCGTATGGTTATTAACTGCTCTTATTGTTTTATATCGAAAACCGGATTAGCCTAATAGGTATTAACCCACAATTTTTCATCGGGGTCAACGGCCTGATCGAGAGCGTAAGTGAGTATTTCAAGTTAATGTTTCATTACATTTATGTGTAACGTTACAAAGTCGTGGATAATATGTGTTGTTACTCACACTCTTTAAATGCGCCTCGAAATTCTTACAACGAGAAGTTCTTTTAAATAAAATTGTGAACTGTGCACAATGGTTCATTCGCCAGCTCAATGGTCTCCAACCACCGCCTCGAAGACGTAAGGTAGAAACCCATGGGGTGCCGTAAATTAAGTATCGGAAATAAAAAACCGAGGTAGAGCGCCCATTCAAGCTAAAGAAGTAGCTCGCGATGGTCCAAATGGGATACCAGAAACACTATTTTTTACCCTCCTTCTGTGTTCCCTCCAATGAAGAATGTTGCAATCTATTTCCGCGCACACATCTGCGCATTTCGGTCATGTCGAAGTTGTCTTAAATAATTGAATGCCCCTAGAATGGCACGTCCAAAAGCCCCCCAATTGAGTGTCCAGAGTCCACAACCAAGGATGGACAAAGCTGACTTTTAGCAATTTCCTTTGATGATTCCTAAGGCGGATGTGGGGAGGTTACCTACAGATTGCAGTTTGCTACAAACTGCGACGGCCAAAATCTCCACAATGTGGATAATAATTTAAATAAATATTTTAGCTGGATTTCTACAATGGTGTTTTACATATGGACACGCGCATAGCATGGGACTTCTCGAAACGGTTTGAGATGAAAAGGTGATCAAATGAAAAAATTAGGTGTCGGTTGTGTGTGAATCAACAATAAAAAAGTCCAACTTGGGAATGATCCAGGGCGGAACAGAATTTAAAAAAATCGAAAACAAGATTATGACGCTTGCGCGTAAACGGCACGTTTCATTTCACATAAATGCGCTCTCCAAATTTGATCTCAACATCCCTAAATGATTAAGTGTAACCGAGAAAAGAAGGTTTTCGAGTCCAGTTTAAAATTGAAACTTTATTCAGATTTTCCAGCTGGCACAGGAACGTGTATTTTCCACTGTTTCAAAATATCATCGAAAAATATGAAAATGTGATACTGTGAAAATGTAAGGTCAGTTTCTACGAGCAGATCTCCGGCATATATTCAGTCAAGCATGTTTTCTGCAGATGTGGATGTTGCTCCTATAAACAATCTGTAGTTTTATCGTTTTGAGCTAAAATTATCGGGTATACGATTGGAAAAACCATATAGTGTTTGGCATTAGGCGCAGCTCAAACCAGCCGTAGTTCCTGGATCTGCTCTGTTTTCGGTGCAATTGCGAGTGAAAAGAACAATAACGATTGAGTGCAATGACGAATTGTATCATACGATGATAATAATGGTGATAACTTTCAATTTTTACCACGTAGTAAGAGTAAAAATACGTCAAAATTCGGATGATCAATGGGATTTTACGTAAATCGTCCTAAAATCCACTTATACCGGGTGTTTAAGAATAGTATGTCATAAATTTAAGGGGTAATTCTATAAGTGATTTTGAAAAAAAAGTCTGTATGAACCTAGGTTCGTTTTCGCTTTCTGTCTGAAATACAGGGTGTTAAAATTTCCCATATATATATATATTTTTTTTAAGTCCGGACCTGCATTAAATATTTTAATCAAACTTGGGGGGCGTAGAAACACATCTTTTAAAAGAAAAGCGAATATTTAAGTGCAAGCAGTGGCGCCCCCCAGGCTGCAGCTTCATATCCAACAAAAAAAAAAAAGAAGGTTTTGTTGGGTCGGTTGAAGGCTTTACTTTGCTGCTCGCATTGATTTTTAGCTTAAGCAAGAAGGTTAAAACCCGAAATGGGAAATGCTCAGTTTGGTCACGTGACGACGTCCGAAACTCCTCGGCATCAAGCCCTTCCAGTGGAAAATCCTATGCTCTTCAATAACTCCCGTTCCACTGCGATGTAGTTCTCTCGTAAGAGCTTGATTAAGCTCTTAAGAGTATGTGCATGTTTTATTGTTGTCATGTCAATAACCTATTGAAGGTATTTATTTATTGTTCACTTTGCTCTCTCCATTTTCATGACCTAATCAAATTAAATCGCGTATCGCTTTTGCAAATCCCCCCTATCTATTTATTACCTCTAGTTTATGATGTTATTGTTTGCGTGAAAAATGTGAAAAGTTAAACGCAACAATGCAAATATGTGTTGTACTTCGACGTGTGTATTTACGCCGGTCCTTCTCTCACGCCGTGAGTTTATCGGCACTCCCGCAATTATTTATACAAATTCCCGTTTCCTTGGTAGTACCCACGGTACGTTGCGTTTCATTGCGATCAAAGCGAATTCAACGGGAAAACAATCAGAACAGCAACAAATTATCACATTCCGCATGTGCCCAATTTGCATGCTGTCAATTGCGTCCTTAACGAGGCATTAAGTAATTGTTATGACATCGGAATGAATAATGACACCTAAAATAACACCGGTTAAGCCGTTAAAGCGATTATTTTAACTCGGCTCAAACCTTTAGATAAACATACTATTACGATACTTTAAAGCAATCCAGACCGTTTCGGGTCAAATCGGACATATTTTGACCTCAGAAGCAAGAAGTGGCCTTTTCCATTCAAGTGGCGCCATATAAACATGTAATGGGTTTTCAGAGCTTTTTATGAAACATTTCACGCCCATGTGTTAACTTATAAAGCAGAATCGGGCTGGAATACCAATTAGGTGGTGTTTAAGGCATTTAGTCGTGCCTTTCACAACATCTGAATGGCAAAGCCGCAGACAATACCATAGAGAAACAAAAGCACTCAATATTGCAGTCCACATGGTATATTTTGTCTTTTCGTCCTTCGTTACTTTATCGCGCTCTATAAAGAACCATTTAATGGTTTAGTTAAAGTAAAAGTTAAATTACGAATTTCTGCAGGGGCCAGGCGATGCTTAAAACCCAAGACTGAAGACATATAATCGGGAGTCACGTCATTTTATAAATTGAAGAAATCCATCAAAAGCTATTCCTGCTTTGAGAAGCTTTCATTTTCATAATAAGTCGAAAACTGAAGATTTTTCAACAAAAATTTTACACTATTTCGGGCTCTTGACGTTTGCGATTTTCAAAATTTTACAGTCGGCCCAGTTTTCGAGATAACGACCCCCACTTTTTTTTTTTTTTAACATAGATTTGGATAAATTTTGGCATATTTTGAAAGTGCTCATTAAGGGCTTTTCAACGATGTATCACATGATAACATTTTCCAGCGTTTTGGTTTCAACTAGACTCTCACGACAGCTTTTTTTTAATATAAATTTGAACGGAATTTGGTTACAAGTGTAGAAACTAACGAGTAAATAAAAAATTTTAAATCTTAAACTAATATAAGATTTTTGAAATATTGTTTTAAATTTCTATCACATTTACAAGAAAACTGCGATGATGATATATTTTAAACCAAAACGCTGGAAAACGTTATCATATGTAACATGATCGTCGTAAAGCCCTTGATGGGCGCAAGTAGGGGTGGTTATTTTGAAAACTAAACTACCTATAAAATTTAGAAAATCGCACACGCCTAGAGCCTAAAAAAGTACAAAGTTTTTTTATGAAAAGTCTTTAGCTTTCGATTTATTATGAAAAATAAATTTTTAAACACTTAAGAAATGTTTAAAAAAATAACAAAATTCCGAGCCGTATAGCATGAATGACCCTGTATATTTTTTTCTTTCCATACCATTTTTTTGGGAGTATTTTAATAAACACTTAAAAAAATTGTATTTTTTTGTTCATTTAAGTTTTTGTTTAGAATTTTACTAAAAAAAGGTTTGCTAAGGAGAGCTTTGCTAATTTCAATTGCAAATCATAGTGTAAGACTTGCTTTCATAAACGATTCTACATCATGCAGTGTGTAATAAAAGACTCACAGTAAACATGTTTGTATGAAATTATCCCAAGAAGAGAAAGTATTTGTCATCACCGATTTCATCAGTTTTATTCCTCACGGGCCCCACCCGTGCAAATGCGAAACCGATAAGGCGCCCGTTGAACCGGGGGGGGGGGGGGGGGGTTAAGCAAGTCCGGTTTGCCAACGAGGCTCCCATAATGTCTGGCATGTTCCGAGTACGTATTCGCCTTAGCTTTCTACCGCGAACAAGCCGAACACGCCGCGCGCGCTTTGGCAAAGCGAGAAAATCAGAACTCGGAATATGCTCGCCGTACACCCTATGTTCCGGCATTTCTCCCTTTCACCTGTTTTCATTTTTTTCTCTATCATAACCTTAGATATACAGTGTGATAGCTTCGACCGGACCAAATTTGATTTTTAGCAAAAATTGCTTAGACACGTCAATTTTTATTTCACCCGATACACTTTTTGGTAGCGGTCTGACGCTACAAGTGTCAACCCCTGAACTGAGGTGCTAGTTACCCTTAAAAGTTTAAACGGCAAGGGGGTTCAAGTGATGCACCGTTTTTTAACGCCTTTTCAACCTGCCTTTGTCCGACATATTACTTTTCGTCATACAGCGGAATAGCACTGAGAATACGCAGAATTTTACACGATCAAATTATTGGCGTTTAAAGCGTGACATCAATTCCGAATCACCCCGTATTGGCTTCGGGTCTCTAGACTCACGGTTAAATAATCAGTCATTGAAATTCTTTAAACAAACAATCTCTCTCGGCGATAAAGCCGTAACATGGCGACGTAATAACCCAATTTTCGGTCTAGAGTGAGAATCGTCGTTTTCGCGTCGCACCTGAATCCGAACCTCAAACCATTTTTGAAATTATGCGCCTCTTTGAACTTGGATGTGCACATTTCCCCGGGCAAAATTCATTCTCGTGCGATTATAAAGGACGAAAAAAGAGGATTATTACCTCTAGAATGTAATAAGTGCGAGAACGAGAACGAATCTTGTTTCACGCTCTTCGGCTTTTTTCCTGTACCTGCAGGATGCCGCGTAAAAGTCTCCGTAAATCGCGTAATTAAATGCTCGTAAGGAATTTGAAAAACAGTCTTAAATTTTCTGCTTTGTCGGCATTAAGGTCAGTAATTTACGCCTTTGCGGAGGTACTACTTAAGATCTCGTTCTCTCTTGCAGTTTTTATTGCTGGCGAGATACAATTGCCTGAGACCATTCGCAGTAGTTTCTGCATTAGCAGGATGGTTATTAAACCTGACTTCCAACAGCGGTTGTTTCAGCGAAACACTCTCATATTACTCTTTGTACCCCCCTCAGAAGGAAACGGTAACGATTGCGATCCCCTTCGGGGGCCCAAAGTTGTCCACTGCGGCAGTTAAAAAATTGAAACGTTTACACGGGGAGATCGAAAAGTAACAAATTGACGTTGTCGGAACCCCTCCTCGCAATGGTGCTAGGTTCCTCCGTCAATGGCGAGTTTCAGCTGAGAAAGGAGGAATTAGTCGACTCGTGAGCGCATCGCCGGATAAAAGCAGATTATGATAGATAAGCTCAATGTTTACTTTATAAGTTGCCTCAATCCCGAATGTGTCGCCCAAGGGAAATTTATACTGCATATGACGTGCCCAAATTTGCAAAAAAAAAACAAACGAGAACCGCCGTCTTCCTAGCTGATTTTTAGGCAAAATCGACCACTAAATTGTTATTATTATTATTAATTGAACAATTTTAAGCCATTATTCACCCAGAACGCGTTATAACGTGACAGCTAAATTGGATAAACTAAAAGCCTTTAAGCCGCGTTCAATCAAACAAATTCCATTAATCAGTTTAAATCGCCAAAGTTTTTACATTCTAATTAATAAATTATGAAAGCTTTTTCCTCCCGCTTCGCTCGGGAAACCTCTCGTTAGGACCGACGTCACACGCCACACTACACGTAACCAGGGCGGGAAATGATTTTACCCTGCGCATGAGTCGCAGTCGGACAATCGAACTCGTGGAAAAATCGAGCGCGTAGGAGCAACCTCACCAGCAACTCTATCACGCACTTACACAAGAATCGACTTCAATGCACACTTCAATATCTCCAATTTTTTCCAGATGATCCTTACTGAAATTCTCAACAGACCAAACGACAGAAAGTCTTTTTACTTCTTAGGGCGGAACATACCCTACTGGGTGTTCAACGCGTATTGTGCCATTGGTATGCTCGCTTTCGGCGCGGCTTGCTCCCAGCTGACCACTGACGTCATGAAGTACACCATAGGTATGTCCGACTCCGTGCGATGGAAACGTAACTAAATCGTATCATTATTTACAGGGAGACTGAGGCCTCATTTCTATACAATGTGCTTGCCGAGTACCAACTGTTCCTCGCCCGAAAACTACCACGTATACCACACGGACTTCACATGTACCAATCCCCTGTATATTCACAATAAGAGGCTGATGAAAGAGATGAGGCTGTCGTTTCCGTCGGGGCATTCGTCCTTTTCCATGTACACCATGGTGTATTTTGCGGTGAGTTACAATATAGGACCATCAGGTAACCTCTTACTTTTGACCGATAAAGCGGGATGAATTGTTCATATTTGGACTTCATAAAAGCGAAAAGGTAAACATCTAATCCACAATGCAACGTTTTTATGCAAATTACCTGCGAAAGAGACATTTCATTGAAGTATATCATTATGATTCTTCGAAGCTAATGTTAGCTTAAGATAAGATAGAGAGGTATCTTTTAATCATCCTAAATGCGCATAAAGCACTTTATATGGTGCTTTAAATTATTTTGACACGCAAACTGCTACGTGCAACTGACCAATAGCGCGCTACAAAACATATTTTCTCCCTCGCACTCTTAAAGTGATGGTAAACAATGTAGACAAAAAATTAAGTTTCTTTATTATTTCACATTCTTTTTTTTAAACCTAATAAAAACATTAATACGGATGCCGTGCCATTTGGGCGGTTCTTGGTTGGTTTACCCGGTCGTCCAAAGGTGTTCAACATGAACAATAATGATAATTTGTCATGTACACTGTGTTCAAAAAAGCTCCGATGCGAATATACAAGGCCGCAAAGATTTAGGAAAAATAATGGATCTCGATGAATATTTGCGGTGTACTTCAGTGAAATTTGGCATACAAAAACAGTTCAGAAAGGGGCATTAATTGCCACAAAAATATGCGTTTCAATGGAAAATTAGTTAAAACTATTTTTTTTTATCATTGTCGGATACATTTGGGGGCGAAATTTCAGCAACTTTGCCACCAGTTGAAAAGCTTAGCGGAAATTATTGTATTTAAAAGATTAAATTAAAGATCGTTGCAAGACGATGAAATGTCCGATTTTGATTCTGATTACACCAGGTTGTGGAGTACGAAAGTGGCAAGCGTAAACGGTTCGATATTTTTGAATTTTGGAACAATCCTTCTTGTTTATTTATTCCAGCGTTAAATGGAAGGGCAAGTACATCACAATATCTATCGTTATGAACATATACTGGCGACGCTCCTACCTGACTCCGCGGAACTGACCCACCCCGTATGAGAACGATTTTTGATACACCGAGAGAAAAGCAAAACTAAACCCATACTTTCGCAAATTTTATCCTATCCATAATTTATAAGATTTCCAAGCCCTCGACCACATCATGCCCCCTTCATAAATACCACGTTCCCCACGTACTAAAATTCGCCATCTTCCCAGCAATTTTCTTTATGTTCAACCCACAATCACCCCGAATTCCCATCATATGCACCAACCCATGCACCCACCAGCTCATGGGAATCAACGTCAGACCCATCTTGTTAACCACATGAACACGTAGCCTTAATGAATATATTATCGTGTTCGCCGACTTAATGATACACCCCGTGAATCAATTTCGAGATCCCTGATAACGAGGAGGTGCCAAGAATCGCAGGATGCATAATTCTGCAGGATTTCTCTCTTGACAGCTTTGAAAACTTTTCCTGCAACTTAAAATGTTATTACAGGCTGGTATTGTTTTACATATGAGCGATAATCATCAATTCACGTGTGATTTATACATTGCTTGATAAACATTCTGAAAAGTACTGAGTGTCACAGTAATAAAGTTTATGCTAATGTTATGGTTTTATGTAGATATATCTGCAGAAAAGGATGACATGGGATGGCTCCAAGCTTTTAAGGCATACGCTGCAATTCCTGGCCGTGCTTTCCTCAGTATTTACTGCCATGACTAGGGTGTCAGATTATAAACATCACTGGAGTGATGTCCTCAGTGGACTGCTTCTCGGGACCATTATAGCCTGGATCGTTGTAAGTGCTCTAGAATCATAGATAATGCATACCTAAACTGCTGATTCCGCAAGTGCGTTGCAAGAAAGTCATGGTGCTCAATCTCTTCATTCCAAATATCATTTTCGCAGTAAATCATACGCACAATTACTACCGCTGTGAGGTTAAACATTTTTTCATTTGTTTGCTGATCTGAACTAGACAATCACTCCAGAAAAGATTATTTGTATGGTGTGTGACATTTAGAGAGAAAAACCAGGAAAGAATCTTAACCGGGAGTTTGCCCGGTAGATAGTACTTCTTAGGGAAACGACCAAATCTTCAGAGAAACTGAAAGCGGCCAAACTGTCGACAGTGTTCCCCATCTTCTTGAGGGTGGTTTAGGGAACCTAGAAAAAACGATAATTAGTGTCGGGAGTGACTCCCAGGAGCCCCATTGATATCTGAGAACGATGTGGTGGAAATAGCCCTAGACATATTTCCATTTTCGTCAACATGGATCTATTTTTCCTTCTCGTAATTTTTTTTAAATAATGCTTCACACAACAATAAAAGAACTGTGGGAGCGATGAAATTTCACGCTATTCTGGGTTAAAACCAACTGAAAATAATATTTGTCCTCTTCCAAAGACTTGGACGAATGTTCTTGTTAACGTTTCGGTAATAAATCTGTCACCGTCCTCAGAGCCAGGGAAAAAATAGTGGACAAACGAACATAAATCATAAATTAAAATTTATGGACGACGGATATTTTAAACACTCTCAAATTCCTCGTTTCCATCGCTGAGGAATGACAATTTTTTAAATAAATAACTTCATCGTTCCAAAAAGTTGATTTAAGGTAACTTGGTGTTTGATCATAGCACCTAATTGAACCTCTCTTCTTTTAACTTATTTTTTTTGTTACAGACTGTTCTACATGGTATTCGTTATGTGAACTAACACAGGGTGTCCACCTAACACCCCCCCGAACTCCCATGAATTCATTTTTGTGATAAAAAAAAATCAGTTATGAAGTCGTATATGACGCCAATGGAGGCAAATTTTGAAATTATGGACCACCCTGCAGGATGCCCCCAAAAAAAAGGGGGGGGGGGCGTCGTAAAGTGTACTTTTTCTAATAGAACTATCGACATTTTTTCCACATGATCCTTGGGCCTGCGATAGTTCCTAAGACCCGAAGCATCAGTGTCGTAGGAATTAGTCAGAAACTGCAAACGTCTAAAGTTTGTTTCAAAACATCGTTGCTTCGATCACTGCAGGGTAGAAAATATAGGAATTAGCACAGGCGAAAGAGGGGATTTTATCAAGTGAAAAGAATGCAGGTAGTCCCATTTAAAAACAACGTTTAATGGCGCACCGCCTCTTTGGGACACCCTGTAGAGTTGCCACTTATTTTAAAATTCGCCTTCATTAACCGCATAAACATCCAAATAATTGATTTTTATGCAAACATGAATGAGCTTATAGAAACCCGCGAGGCTGTTAAATGGACACCCTGTATAATAAAAATAACATAATTTTTTTTTGATAGTGGTAATAATGCCAACATTTTTTACTTTTGATTCTGTAATCATTATCAAATGCCCGCTGGCATGTTAAATTAGATTTGTTTTCTTATAACGAAGTTCACACAGAATACCTACCAGGAATCTGGAACATACCGCGTTGTAGATTAATCCTGTTGGATATGTGCTGAATTTAATTTACCGGCATATGTGAAAATTTCTAAAGATGAGACTCGATTAAACAGGTTTTGCTGCACGACTAGGTATGCATTATCTTGTGCTAAATATTTTATATAAATAGCGGATTCTATTGGTTGAACTCGTTCATTTTCATATAACTTAACAATAAAGTTCGTTATATGTATGAAAAAACACAAGGTTTTGGGAGATACTAATAAAGTTGGCAACACTGAAATATAGGGTATTCCATCGAAAACTTTCCACCACAGTTATTGTGAATAATTACAAAAAAACTCAAAACACTAAGACACGTGGATCTTGTTATCGAGGGGGACACATGGTGGCGCGGATTTCAAATTTTTTGAAGCGACCCCCTCTGCGGAGGTCCTATAGGGGTTGGAATTTCAAATTTCCGTGACCCCTCATTTTAGAAGGAATAAAATTCTCTTTAGTGTTATACATTATTTTTATATTTTTGACCACCAGGACAGAGAAAAATAACGCTCAAAATACCTATCCGAACAATTACGTAAAATTAAGTAATTTTACATTCAAAATGATTTCCCCCCGCCTCCATGCAGTAAAACTAACGTTGCTCCATACTCCATACTTGTTCGAATATTTTAAAGAATTTCAAGGGTGATTAGGCGCCACTTCAGCAATGTTCCCTCTAAATTCTTCCATGGAATCGGGTTGGGTTAGATACATTTTTGATTTTAAGTGACCCGTCAAAAAATGGTCGAGGTGTTAAGTCGGGTGACCTGGGAGGCCACTCAACGAATCCTCGATGACCTCTCCAGTGACTGGAAAATTCTCATCCAGAAATTGGCGTACCGCTGCTGTAAAATATGGAGGCGCCACTTCGTGTTGAAACTGCATTTAATTTTCTAAAATATTTTCATCATTTTGACAGATGTGAATTTTCAAAAGATTCAAGTACAATTCCCCATTAAGATTTCTCGGAGGGAAAAGTAATCCAATAGCTTGATCACCGAGAATTCCAGCTCAAACATTCAGTTCTTGAGGGTATTGAGTGAGTTCCTCTCTGATACTAGAACGACTCCAACAGTTATGGCAATGGATATAGGAAAAAGGTCCGTTCGTCCGAAAAACAAATCGAGTCAAGTAAATTAGAAATAATCACAAGTCAGTCAACACTTCACAAAACTAGAGGCCACGATCGGGGTCGTCTTCGTTGAGTTCACGGATCAATTTAATCTTATTGGAATTGAACTTGTAAGCTTTCGAAGTACGTCAGCAACTTCTCGCAGACCCACCTGAAAGTTCTGATGGTTTGCGAAATTAGTTCTCCCTTTCTGTCGTAGACCGACCTATTTTTAGAAATACATTAAGGCCCAATTCACTCAGGGTTTTTGTGTGTGCAACTCAAAGAGAGGAACAAGTATTAAATACGTTTTAAACTCTTAAACAATTTTTTGCTCGGATTCCTTTATTAATGCAAAAATTATTATCATGATAATGAAAGTTTTTTTATTCGAGTCTGTTAAAGGGATCGTGTGAGTGTTTCGTCGCATCATCTTCATATTTTGGGCTTGAGGTCAAAGATAATTTTATTATATTCAAAATGAGGTGCTACTCGACCCATGGTGTCATTTTAAATTCCGAGACCGATCGCATTCCCACACAGGGAGGAGGGGGTGTGAGGTCGTGTGTCCCCCTCGAACACAGAATCGATGTATATTCGGAATGCACCGATGTAAAGTTCTCGATGGAACACCCCGTATATTTCGCACTATCGGGTGTGTGGTTTGTGGCACTTAACTAAATTTTGTAAATTTACAGGCCGTTTACTTTGCACGGTATCGGGCCAACGACGTTAATTTAAGAGACACTTACATACCGATCTAAATTACACAGAGCACAATCATGCGTTAAGGGCTTTTGAATTGCGATAATGAAGGTATTTATCTTATTAAGAATATTAAGTAATAAGGCAATTGGACAGGCTATTTCAGGAGTCTGTAGCCTTGTCTTTGGGGCTCAGTCCAATGAAAATAAATGGGGTTTTAAATGAGGATTTGTGCCTTGTCATTCGCCACTTTCAGTGCGCGTAAGAAATTTTATTTTTGCTGTTGGTCCAATTGTCTTCTATTCAAATTCTGTGCTCAGTAAAAACAACCGCTTGTTTTTAACACCTCATGCTTTGGTACTAAAATCGCTTACATCACCAAGTCTCACACGCTTCGAGAAATAGTTTTGGTAGAATAATAATAACGATAAGAGGTCTTATCGTTTATTAGCATTTATCGAAAATTGGTTACCGATAATGATTTTATTGCCCCAATAAATTCTAAAACAGCTTGAACTTTTATATCTCTTTCGCGTCGACAGAAAAACAAGGAACACCTATCAGTTTCTAAACATTCCGGTTTGTGTTTATGTAGTAATTTTTTGCAACAAATTTCATTTACGCACAGTGCGCGCGCACAGCGAAGATGATTCTAATTAAACTAGGCCATTACCACTAAAGAAATCTTGACTTTTAGGCCTTTCCAAATCACGGAAATGTTGCTATAAAAAAAATATCAGTCGAGTTTCTGTGGTTCGTTAGAAGCGGCATAACATTAACACTTAATCAGCATATTTTGGAATGGTAAACTCTTTTTGTCGAGCGCATTCAAGAAGAAATTCAAACGCTACATTGTGCTTTGTGCAATGGATTGTGCGAGGATAATTTTTCGACAAATTCCCTCACGTTCTTTTAAATATCTGGTTAAATTCTCAGTTATTGTGGAACCAGGTTGGAATTCATACGACAAAATTAAACGATGTCTTCCGAAACTCTGGTTAATTTATTTACTGTACAGGGTGACTGAAGAAGGGGTAAAAATGAAGTAAAAATTTATTTGATGCGTGACTCAGTAGGTGGCTGCAAGGTGTTTCAGCTTTTTCGTCGCAGCATTTCAACAGTAAATGACAATCTTAAAATTACATTTTTAATATACAGTGCGACCCGTTTGTTTCGGGGTCAGTCTGGTTTTTTTCAATTATAGAGCTTGATAAACTGCGCATTTTCATTGAAAATGGCCTGGTTGACATGAAATCCAAGGCCTACTGTGACAGTTTCTAGGAGCTAAATTTTAATAAATCATATTAGCGATTTTTTTAGAAAAAAATCTGTGCACTCCACTGGATTGGCCACCCCTCAAAACGGGCCTATAGAGAATTTTATCGAAAAATCTTGAGTAATAACGATTTTGTAGAAGAATCAATAGCGCACCCTCAGTATATATTGATTTTGAAAAATTCATAGTCGGCTGTGGAGAACAAGTGAAGTGTTTAACTGTCAAACAAGCGCAACGAGCGTCAACATCGACATTAGAACTTGTTCGTTCTTCATACAAATTGAACTATTAATCGTGATAATTGTGGAAAATTCAAGTGAAAGAGGAAAAACAGAAATTGTTCGTTTTGTTAGTGATAACGTGCGTGCGCCCGGCAGCAGAAGCTGCGGCAGAATGCAGAATTCGGCATCGGACATCCAGGTAGACCGGTAAGTCGAAGTACTGTGCAACGCATAAATAATATTCTCGATGAAACTCGATCGGTTTCCAGAAATTTGCTTAAAACGAGGCAAAATGCACGTCATAGACTTTTTCTAAATAATTACAATTTCGAACATGCGCAAAAGGAATGACAAGCGCATTGGAGAAAATGGTGGCTCGGCAGAAGTGTGCATTTTTAATTCTTCTACAAGATCGCTACTAATTAAAGATTTTCGATAAAGTTTTGTACATTTGAGGCCCGTTTTGAGGGGCAGCCAATCCAGTGGAGTGCACAGATTTTTTCTAAAAAAATCGCTAATATGATTTATTAAAATTTCGCTCCTAGAAACTGTCATAGTATGTCTTGGATTTCATGTCAACCAGGCCATTTTTGCTGAAAATGTGCAGTTTGCCACGCTCTAAATGAAAAAAAAACGGCTAAATCGCACATTCAATAAACTATTTACAGACTTACCCCAAAACAAATGGGTCACACTGTAGATTTTTGAAAATGTTGTGAGCATATTTACGACTATTGCATTTAGTATATAGGGTTTTCCAAATATTAGAAAGCCTTTTATTAGCACAGTTTTGCTCTAGCCGCTAGAGAGCGCTTTGTATCGTACTCTTTACGAATTACTTAAAAAATAAATGAAAATTAAGAACATTTAAAATTGTTCGTTTAGCCACACATTATTTATTGCCGTACGAAAGCGGTTTTTATTAATCAATAGCCGCACTGTTATTGATTGAATATTAAAATTAAAAAAACGTTCAGACCGACGATAAGAGAAAGAATGTATAAAAAACAAAATTTAGCATTTACGGTTATTGTTTTGCCATTTTTTTTTAACAAATAGCGAGTTTAAAAAAGTTAATCCAGTTGGGAGTTAGTTCAATAAATTGCAGCAAGACGACATTTGGCAAAACAAGGAATGTACAAGAATGTTGGTATGTGTGAGGGTGATACAACCCAACATGTTGCTGTTCATTTGCAAACGTCTTGAGGTGTGCTTAGTAGACTTCAAAATCGGCTTCGTCAAACAATATACGTGAGAGACACTTGGCTCGGGCAAGACTAACAACCTGGATTCAAGATTGATTTGCAACTTTTCAAGCCAAAAGAAACAGATTTCAAACAACATTCAGTTGGTAACTGAATTACGACTTGCACATGACACAGTTAGTGCTGAGACGACCAGAAGGCGTTTGCACGAGTTCAATCTTCATGCTAGACACCAACTCAGAGGTCCTTCTTTGTGACGTGGAAATCGAGAAGGAAAAGAGTCGCGTGTCCTGCGGAACATTTGAATTAGATAAATAAACAATAAAACAGACTTTTGTTTTTCGATTACTTTCGATTTGTGATTTTCTTCCAAATTCAAGACGGACGAGGATGGGTGGGAACCTGAAACGGGAGACCGTCTGCAATCTGCGCAAGAGAGATAGAGTTATGGTACAGGAACAATTATGGGTTGAAGTTAGTACTGGCGATAGAACTGATCTCGTTCCCTTGGAGCGAATTTTAAAATGTTGCTGACTATCGTGATAAGATTCTTCAGCGTGTAACGATTCCTTGGATAGATGCGGATTAGCCAAATTTCCTGCTTATGCAAGGTAATACTCCTCCGCACAGTACGCACGAGATTCAAAATTTCCCGACTGAAAAATCTAGCGATGGTTTGGCTCTGGCCACCGCAGTGTCCCGACTTAAACCCCATCGAACGTGTCTGAGATACGATTCAGCGACTAGTTCTACTCGAAAATCCGGCTTTTAATACTCGTGAGCGGCTTATTTTATGCCTACAAAGAAAGTAGATAGCAATTGATCAAAACGATAGCAATGTGCTCATTATGAGTGTGAGTAGAAGATGCAGAGCCGTATTAAACAGTAGTGAAGGCCACATTAATTATTAATTCACTTGTTTCGAATTACGGAAATTGAATTTATGGTGAAATTTGAAATTTCAAGATTTTTTCGTTTTTGCAATAGTTTATATTTATTTGCAAGGATTTGTTAATTTTTAATTTTGCCAAAAGCTGGTAACTTTGGCTTATGGGACATTTGAGCAACACCAATTATAAGAATTTTTGATTTTGACACGGAAATAAATAATTTGTTGCGATTTATCGTCATTGTTTATAGACTTTGTTAGTGTGCGCATTTCAATATATTGATATGTTCGTTAAAAAAAAATTCAAAGAAAACCGCAGCCTTCACTCGTGGTCGCAAAAAGGTTTTAAGAAGCCATTGTTGTAAACACCTACTCAGACGTTTCCACTGAATTCATGCTGAATATTTCTTTTATAAAAATATTTTATACAGTAAATCGTATTCTTGAATTAAGTAGACTCTAAATTTGCATCTAAATTTACATAAAACTTGGTATATCGAATTGATCTGTTTTCGAGAGGCTGTCGATTCAACTACACTGCCATATATCAATAGAAAGCGGCATTTTGAGAAAATGACTAAATACCTGAATATTAATATGTAGAACTGACATCCGACCTGTATTCGAAAGTTTAATTTAAATAACAGGATATACCGAAGTATACTAAAAATTGAATTTAGAATCAAAAGATTAATTAATGTACAAGCGTACGATATAAAGTAAGAAAGTTGGTAGCTGCCGTGATTTTTTGGAAGATTCTGTATACTCGAGTATGATACTGTTCTATGGCTTTTAAGAAACTATTAAGGAACGTTGCAGAGTAACCAATTTCATTTTAAGGGAATTCGGGATTTGTTCGCATTATCTACGGGGTGTCAAACTAAAGCTCTGTACATAATTATATAGATCTTTGATTGTTTTTACAATCTGATTCAACTATTTTCATATAACCTGTAGATATTCACATTTCGAGTCAAAGCTGCTTTTTTGGGCAAATTTGGGATGAAACTCAAAGTACACAAAATGAATTTTTGATTCAGTTTTTGCAATAATTTCACTAGTTATTTGTCAAGTTCCAAGGTGAACTAATGTCTCAATGTATTTTTAAATAGTCGAGGTAAGAGATTTTAAAAGAGGCTAAAAGTTAATAAATTTATTATACAGACTTATTCGAGAATTAAATACTGCAGTCCAAATAGTTCCTCAGAATTTTTCGTATATTTCAATTTAAAAAAAAAATCAAAATAATCCATAAAATTTTTAGAAAGTCAATATTTCTTCCTTAACTTGTTTTCATTAAAACCAGAAGTATTTCATATAATTGAAGTGTTTATTTCCATTTCCGAGCAAAGTCGAGTATTTATGTAGTTTTCCACGTTGAACACCTTAACGTTGTAGATTCAGTGTCAACGTGGTTTGTGAGAACTACTTTTTAGAATTTGCACCTCAGAACCGAGACCTTGAATTCATAGCTTAAGCTGATGTTATTGCGTCATCAAAACATACGAGAGTCAGGTTTGGCAAAACCGAGCTTAAGCCGTGACTCAACAAATCGCCCCAAAAAGGCTTGAACCGGTTGAAAATCTTTAATTAATCCCATTCAAATGTACGATTTTTAACGTTATCGTTAACACCCAAAATATTTTCTAAGTTGGCATCAATGCATCCAAGATTTTCAAATTTGTCCCAATAGGCCTCAGGTTTTCAGAGCCTTATTATTTAAGTAACTAAACCGGACCAGAATTGAAGTCCTGGCAACTTTACCAGGGGAATAACATCCATGGGCAGGTAGAAATAAAGAGAACGTATTCGTCAATTCTACGGTTTCTATGGGAATTGTCCTGTGGGTAAAGTTGGCAATATTTCGATTTATTGGTCATAAGGCCCTAATTTTCAAAATCATAGTAAGAGGGGCTATTGCGCCGGCAATCCTGCGTCCTTTTGATTAAAGATTAAACGATTGTTAAGAACTCCAAATATAACGAGGCTCATGTGCTGTATCCTATTTATGATTTTTGTGTTATATTCCAACTATCTGTGCAAATTTTAATTTTTCTCCCTTAAAATTGCCTTTTACGTAAAACTGAAGATGTAGGAAAGATGTCTGAAAGGATTTATGCTTTGCGTTTCATCCTAAACTAGGTCTTTGTTGCTTCCATTATTTTTAAAAATCATATCGAACTCAATGTATCAAGTTATTTGTATTTTTGTATGACGACCACCTTCCAGATTTATATTTCTGATATCTACATACGTAGAATTTTAATTCCAGGCAAGGTACTTTTCCACTTTATTCTCGGCAAAAAACGGCAATGGCGACTCTTCAGAACATTCCGAATTAAACGGGCACAGCAACAACAGTGCCACAGCAATTGGAGTTTAAGTCAGAATGGCTTGGTGATAAATAATTTTTTAGAGAAATTTGTAATCATTTTTTCTCAGCGTTTAGATTATTAAAAACTGTAAAGATTTAGTGGCCTAAAGCTTTTGTATCGTGCGTCCGTGATCGGACGATCCAAAAAAAAGTTCAAGTAAGTCCTAACTTTGACCCCACGTCTACTTTAGTGGTGGTTGGCAGACACAGTTTCGTCAGTCATTTCTAATTGGCGTAGTCAGACGACGCATAATGACAGACGTATAATTCAGCCATTATTTGGACGGTGTTTCGTACCTTGGTTTAAGCCACTTCGACTTTGGTTGTAAGTATTTTTAGTATTTTTTAGCTAAAATTATTTATTCTGCGAAAAGCACAAGCAGTCGGATCTCGATTATTTAATTGTAGGGGAGGTTACGTGGTGATCAAAAATCGTCAGATTTACATTGAAAAACTCAAAAATTGATTCCACGACCTAATCAAGGCAGAGCATCAAATGTTTAATCAATTAACAATTTCGAACTTCACGGCAGTCCACTCAGAACAGTCTCGAGTTCTTAATTTGTTTAAACTTAAATTGATATTAATGAACTGCCAATAATAATAATAATACTTAAAAATATAATCGAGTACCTAAAAAAATCTTAAACAATGTAAATATACCCCTTGAAGCTGTGATTCCAATGTAGTGTTATTATACACGTTAGAGTGCAAACTCTTTGAAGTACCTTATAAATGTCTTATTGTAGTGACCTTAAAAACCTTTGTATAACATAATTCAAGTCAGGGTGTATAATACTATAAGCTTTAAAAAATGTGGGCAATATTATTAATATTGGCAATACAATACCAACAGTAATAAATTTAGCAATAAAATAATCTACAAAAGGAAGCAGGTATGCTCTTATCTATGTATATGCAGTGTATTAAACCTGAAAATGCGTCATTTTTGCCGCAAAGATTGGGTTCGGATGTGTTTATTAATGTTTTATGGTAATAGAACTGTTATATAATTTCTGTCCTTTTTAAAAATGGATGGAATTCACTACACGACATAATTGCAGTTAAGGATTCGATCTTTCTGATAGAAACGTATGGTTATAATCTCATAATTGAATTAATATTGGAGACTAAAAATCAATGAATACTGACTTATCAATATTACTTCTTAAATATGATTGTTGGTTTAAATTCCTTCAGTATCATTTCCTCCTATTGTACGCTTCTCAACAAGAACATGCCTTCTGTGGAACTTTTCTTCGGCAACTGCCTTCTAATTATTCTTCACATTGTATGAGACTTTTGAGAATCGCGAAATATTATTCATCAGCTTGTTTATTCAGTAGGTATTTATTTTACCTTTAGGAACTACCTTACTAATCTTCCCATAGACAAGGTTTCTGTCCCTTCCACTCCTCACTAATTGCCCATTTTCTCATCACTATTTCCATTTTCCTTGCTCTTAATATTATTTAGCGAAAAAGCTGTTTACAAGCCCGTTGAAACTTGGATCTGTAAAAAATTAAGCTTATGGTACTGACAGTATCTGGCAGTTTGGAGTATATTCACGTCCCTTTGCAACCAATATTGATCATGATTAATCTCAAATATTAAAAAAAATTACTATTTCTAGTGTCGCGCAATTAATTTAGATGACCCCTCCTTAAAATAATAATTACAAGTACTTATTACTGTTATAATATTTTTGTTATTTATGTAAAGAACTTTCTCATTTACCTAGTTGTAATCGATGGGAAAATGTTAGTTGTAGATATTTTCGATTAATTTCTTTAGCATAACGGCAAATGGCCTACTTTTTCGTACTGCTTCTAGCCTTATGTGATTCATCGATAGAAATACTTTAAAATAATATACGGGGTGTTTCCAGTGCCGTGTGGCGCTACTGCTATTACTAAAACGGCAACGGATACGAAGTTAATTAATTTAAAGGAAACGAGGATGAATCGTGAAAATCGTTTTTCCCCAAATCCTAATAAAAGAAAATCAACCGCCACATTAGTAGATGATAAATTAAGAGTATTCTATGGGTATTTCATGGAACTAAATCCTTCATTTTCTTCAATATCCCAAAACTTCAAAACAATATTCCAAAGCCGCATACGAAAAATTGAGCTCAAAAAATGGCAACTCTTCCAATTTCACTAATATCGTATCTCTGACCATTTTGAAGGTAGCAGTAACTTCACGTGACATTCGAGACATCCTGTATATGAATGAAAATATCGGTATAATTATATTTAAATTATTTATTTTACGCTAAATTGTCGGACGTTTGTCAATGTTGAAACATATTATCTTTGTTGTGGTTGTCGGGATTTTCAAATGAGTATTATTAAATTCGGACTCTCAATATGATTCCATGTGATATTTGATTTAATTTTCATAAAAGAATATTAATTATGATTATAGCTTATGCGTAAGTTCAACTTGATTCTTATGATTTAAAATATAATATAGTAGCAACAGGAACATAAAGATTTTTATTCTTCCCACCTTACTATTATATTTATACGAGATAAATTGTCAAGTATTAGGACGAAAGTCCAACTGGCCTCCAAGATGTGCAAAAAATAAAAAACATTTTAAATTTTATCATTTTTATTAAAAATAACGTGTGATCATTTAGAAACTTCGCATGTGGCGCCGAACCGTCAGCGTAGGATATTGATTTAATTAAGCTATTTGCTATTTACACACGCCGCCAATATTTCAACACCTGCTTGAGTCTCTTTTGAACGATCACCCTTTATAACATAATATATCCAACACAAAACCTTCAAACATACTTTGCATGCTGCAAAGCGATTTTAGCGCATGTATGTACGTCTCTGTCAAGGGGATCTGAAACAAAAAGAAAATTAAGCATATTTAATCGCTAAATTCACAAAATTTTTGCATTGTCACAGTATATCTTAACTCGACCAACGGACTTTTCTTGTCTGCTTGTAACAGAATGAATTTCTCAGTTTGTGGTCTCCAGTTTTACCGAAGAAATTTTAAGTTTTCTCACAAATACCAATACTTACAGATTTTATGTTTTCCGCTAATGGGATAGAAAATTGGTAAAATGATGGGATTGCTACAAATTAGCACATAAGGACTCCCCGATTCTCCTTTACCTCCGAACTTCTTCTGATAGGCTTCTTCGTCTAAACAATCTTCGACAGTCACGCAACCGAGCAAACAACTTGTTGGGTAATCCTTAGGGAATTTCAGTGTAGGATCTAAAATTTATATTAAATTTTAACATTCGGCATCGTAAACAACTTATCTGAAGAGACTCCTTGAGAAATAAATTAATAATTACATTACAAACAACTATAATTAAAAATCGTTAAAATGAGGTGTTGTTCCACTTATGGTGGCATTTGAGATTCTAAAGTTCTAAAGCATCTGCATAAAGAGGGTTGTTTTTGGTGGATCTTTGTTAACCCTAAAATACATCTCCCTCAGAAACAAAATAGACGCGCCTCAGCACTTTACAATACGTTGATCGTAGTGCAAAATAAGCCAGGCGCAAAATTTTCAATGGCACACCCTGTATATAACTTCTGTTCATAAATCACTCTTCAAATGCCCTCTTAAAAACTCTATAGAGTGAAAACTCCCAGCGGGCAGCTGCGTCAAGTGGACGTCTGTGATAGCCAGATATTTATTGTGGTACTGAAACTATGGGTATGTATTCTTATGTAAAGTCCTATCCACCAAGCAGACGCTCTATCGAACGGACACGGAGAGTATAACATCTTCTTGAATATCCAAAAACCTTTGATGAGTGGACCGAGCATTCGGAGAACCGGGCAAATACTTACTGCTTATCCTATCTCTAAGATTTTTGACGTTGTTTATAAATAAATTTACTTCGACGGAACATTATCGCTTCGCAGTGCGAGATCGACAAAAGTAACTTTTACTGACTTTTGTAGTCGGAGGGTTTTATTACCAAAAGGATCGTGAACACTAAATCCGTTAAACCGCTTGGAATTCCGCCACTTACATACCTATAAACACCTTTTTGCGACCTATCGTTTTACTAACCTTTATAAAAATCCTTATAAAAATCCTCCAAGGCCGTTATTTCTTCATCTTCTGGTTGTTTAGCTGCAGCTGCAATCCACAAGCGGCCGCGATGTGTTGTGGGCCACACTCTCCCTTCGTGTCTGAAATTTTACGAGTCCCTATTTATGGTATATGAATTTTCCATAAACCACGTAAAAAGTGAGACAGTTGAACGTTTATATATCTCTCATAAAACGCAAAACGAATCCAATCCCACAAAATCGTTTATACAAGGAGATTTGGACGACACTGGTTTATTGTCGTAAATCAATTAAAATTTAAAAATATGTTGAACTTTGCGAGAAAGACGTAGACATTTTCGTCAAGTTAACCTTATGTAGATAGTACAATCTCTGTGCAGTTACCGTGTTAGGAACTACTTCGAATTCTCATATCTCAACGACAAAGAAATAGGAAAACAAAATAAACTCACTTTTTCACCCCTGCAACTAATAGACTGGCGTAAGGCTGATGCATACTCAAACACAAGCCCTGATCCATCTGAGTCATCATTTGTTCATCCACAATTTTGTTACACATATTTATTGGCATTTCACTATCTTCTTCCCCCAAATCTTCTGATTCCAGGGGCTTTTTATGACGCATTTGAATTAGCAAATCAACAAGTTCATCGTGATCTTTCTAAAAGTTTCATTTAAATAAACTAAAATCCAAAATATCAATCTTACATCTTGTTTTGGAAGGGACCTTTGACTCTGCCTTTGAATATTCTTATAAATTTCTTCAACTTTTTTCAAATGCTGGATGGAATCCTCTAAAAGCATTTGCTTCAGTTGAAGATCGCCCCGTGTGCTCTCTATAACTTTGCGACTAGCGAAATCGAGGGCCACTACCATTTTTTGTTTGCTGCCCTCGGATTTCTTTGAATTGATTTTGAAATAATCATTGTCATCATCAAAAACTTTGTTCAATTTAGGCCTAGAATTTTTAACAGGGCGTTTTAGACTCTTTACATCAAATATTTATCTAAGTGACACCTACTTTATTAAAGGTTTTGCATTAGAAGAACTTTGTATTTCCCCCCTGATGTTTACCTGAAATAATTGAATTTCAAGCTTTTTTCTTAATCTCCATTGCAAATGAACCAAACCTCATTCCCACAATACAAACAAGGCCCTGGACCTTCTTGGAAACAATGAATTCTGCCACATTCAAGACAGTTATTCATGAATTCATGTTCTTGACCCATGCAATCACACGCACGGCGACCTGGGATAAGTATTAATTTTTCAATAGTAATACAACTCTCCAATTGACAACAAATTGCTCACCTTCCTTCGCTTTCTTTTTTTCTTGAAAATCTTTTATGTTTTTGAATTTGGCTTTCACTTTCTTGCCTTGATTCCCACTCTGGTTTTTGTCCGAAGATCCCCCTTGCTGTCCCTGTTGCGAGGAGAGAGGTGCATGAGATTTAGAAGCTTTTAGTGTTGAAGTTGGCGAGTTGTTCGCTTGAGACTGTTTTTGCCTTAATTTCTGACCAAATAAAGCATATTTAATAGTATTATAGGCATTGAGATGGGCTGAATTTTGGCGGTTTACTATGTTCTCCATAAATTCTTCATAGTCCTCTTCGTGTTTGATAGAGGCAATATAACTGGAATTGAAAATATAACAGTGTCTATAAATATTATACTTATGTAATTTAGGTATCAAATCAAAATTTATACATCACATGTCCATATAATAAAGAAGTATTTGCGCACTATTTCCTTAAAGCCAAGCTAAAGTGGACCTTAATGGGATTATGTTATGATTGAAAGTTTTAGTTTATCACATGATCAGCAATACATCTATGATTCCATATTTGGCGGTTCTTTGATTATAACTCAATTTATTTTTGTTTAATAAAGCTCAATATTCCAGGATATCTCAGCAACTGCAGGCATCAGGAAAAAACTTCATATAAAAATTCTACATGTTTTAAGGTCTCCTACACGCACCTGTTCTGTATCAGTTGCAATGCGAATCACCCTGTATTATAAAATCTTTATCTGACTCAATCTCATAATGTCGAGACTTGTAATTATGAAATTTTACCAATTTTATTTAATTTCATATGTAATTATTTTATGTTTTTGATTGTAACTTACCTTACAATATTTGACTCAACGTCATTGCCCAGAATCACTTTTAAATTGTTCATAATCTGTTGAGTGTTTGACATGTTTTCTTATTTTTGTGTAGGTTGATCAAGAAGTGTACTCAAACTAATATTATTAAAAAGACAAAAAAATACACTTGAGACTAAAATATTGAGAATTTCGTCCAATATTTTATGTTTCCATATAAGAAATAGGAACTTTACAGCTTTCAATATGGTCTAGAGATAGGTAGGAAAAAACAATGTATAGAAGAACTTATACAGATAAATACCTAATTTTAAGCAAAACAGAAAATTGGGAATTAGATAATCATAATAAATCTAATATCTATTATAATTAGTTATTAGATAAAAATGCCTAATTAATAATAATAATAAATTAAGGATGATCAGCTTGTTTTGAAAGTTAACGGCCAGTTGTATGTCAACATGAAATTACGGCTGGGTCTGTCAAATTCACATAGGGGTTTTCAAATTAACAGGGAGTATGTAAACAATGTAAACAATTGCCGTGTAATTCGCATGTTCTTAGTGTGTTCTACAGTAAAAGACATCTTACTTTATGGCCCGATCGGCTATGTGAATAAAGTAATACTCAAATTATATCTATATATTTTTTTTCAAACATTATGAGATTTGTGGAGAACGGATGAAATTTTTTATTGTTGGAATAGAACTGAAGCAAATAAGGGTACATAATGGAAAATGCTATGATGGATTTTATTTGACACTAATGACATTTGCATTAAGTAAGGTTAAAAATGAATGACAGTAACCAGTGACATTTGTTTCTTTGTTGATGACTTGTAGAAATTAAATAAAAATTATAAAAATCATTTATTATTCCCATACCGTCGATATTTTCCCGAAAGTTGAAAAGAAGTTAGTTGTAAAGTACTCCTCAATTAATCAAGACATCGATAAGAAATGGTAAGAACAATCTCAGTTTATCAATTCTCTTGAACAAAGATAAATCTAAACAAGGGGCAAAGCCAATCTGGAGGAAGCGGTGGCGATAAGAAAGAAGAAAAAGACAAAAAGAAGAAATATGAGCCCCCAATACCCACGAGGGTCGGTAAAAAGAAGCGTCGCACCAAGGGACCAGATACGGCTTTAAAACTACCTGCAGTTACTCCGCACACAAGATGTCGTCTTAAGTTATTGAAGATGGAAAGAATTAAAGACTATTTGTTAATGGAGGAGGAATTCATCCGTAATCAGGAAAGGCTGAAACCACAGGAGGAGAAGAATGAAGAGGAGAGATCTAAGGTTGATGATCTTAGAGGTAAGTTGTAGTTACATTATTCTCATTGTATCAAATTTCTTGTGGGGAATAATGAAGGGAAATCATTTTCTGGTACAGTTCAATGACTCTCCGGACAACACAGAAACTTTTTTATTTCTGTTATAAACACATATACACATAATGTATTAAATTTAATTGTTGTCACCAAAAACAATGTCATATTTAGGAACTCCAATGTCTGTTGGCAATCTTGAAGAAATTATCGACGATAATCATGCCATAGTATCAACTTCTGTGGGCAGTGAACACTATGTGAGTATCTTATCTTTTGTGGATAAAGACCAACTCGAACCCGGATGCTCAGTGCTGTTGAATCACAAGGTTCACGCCGTTGTCGGTGTTTTAGGTAATTTTTTTTGCATAGTAAGTTGTTGACTTTTCTCACATATTAATATATTTTAGGTGATGACACTGATCCAATGGTTACTGTGATGAAACTAGAGAAAGCTCCACAAGAGACTTATGCTGATATCGGTGGTCTTGATACTCAGATTCAAGAAATCAAAGAATCTGTGGAACTTCCCTTAACTCATCCTGAATATTATGAGGAAATGGGTAAGTGCCTAAAGAAGTTGCTTCATTTCTCATTTTACAAAATCATGCAATTTAGGTATTAAGCCCCCAAAAGGGGTTATACTCTATGGGCCTCCAGGTACTGGTAAAACCTTATTGGCCAAGGCTGTAGCTAACCAAACATCAGCGACTTTCTTGAGAGTAGTGGGTTCAGAACTTATCCAGAAGTATTTGGGTGATGGCCCTAAGTTGGTTAGGGAGCTGTTCAGGGTGGCAGAGGAACATGCTCCATCGATTGTATTTATTGATGAAATTGATGCTGTAAGATATTTTAATTTTTTTATTTAAAAACTATAATTAATTTGAGGAATTAAGTATTGGTTATATATAGGATTATTCCAAATACAGTAAAACATTCTAGTACCAATATTAGAAAGATCTTGTTTTCTGATTTCAAAAACGAAAAAATGTTTGTGTTTCTCCTAACATTTTCTCACAAACTAAAATTTTATTGCTCCCATAAGAATAATGGGATCTCATCATTAATCAACATTTTTATGAAGCAAATTCTGATATTCTTTATTTGAGGGAAAAAAAAACAATTGGAGAGAGTACAAAAACTCTGTATGAATGAGATCAAATTGTTTGGCTTACTAAAAGAATGATGTTTCTTAGGTGGGAACTAAACGTTACGACTCAAATTCAGGCGGTGAAAGGGAAATCCAACGGACCATGTTAGAATTACTTAATCAATTGGATGGTTTTGACTCGAGGGGGGATGTAAAGGTAAATTTCCTTGCTCTTACTTAAATATAGCAAATTTCATTGTTCATGGTAAAATGTAGGTAATCATGGCAACCAATAGAATTGAAACTTTGGATCCAGCTCTAATTCGTCCTGGTCGTATTGATAGAAAAATTGAATTCCCCCTCCCAGACGAAAAGACTAAGCGTCGAATTTTCAATATACATACTTCAAAGATGACCTTAGCTCAAGATGTAAACCTTCAGGAGCTTATTATGGCCAAGGACGATCTTTCCGGGGCAGATATCAAGGTAAATAATGAGGAAATTTAGTAATGTTTATCGGTTATGACGATTTTAGCACTCCTGACACAAATGTGGAAAACAAATTAACGTTTATTTTTCAAATTAGGCGATCTGCACTGAAGCGGGTTTAATGGCTCTTCGTGAAAGGAGGATGAAAGTAATCAATGAAGATTTCAAGAAATCTAAAGAAAACGTTTTGTACCGAAAGAAGGAGGGAACACCGGAGGGGCTTTATTTGTAATCTGAGACTTTCGTTTGAAACTTTTTTTTGGAGCACTTCAGTTGAGTCATTTGCTAATGTTTGTAATTTTTAGTGAATTAAATTAATTTCGAAACGTATTTGGTTTTATTTTTACACAGGATTTCCTAAATTTTATATGTTCGAAAAAATTAGAAAAGCGAATGATAAACCACATTAGGTTGAGATAATAAAAAAATAATCTTTAAACTTGCTGGTTCTGGTTCAGAAACATTAAATTTCTGTAATCTATAAGAGGGCAGAAAAGATTATCGAATGTTCTTGTATACATTTTATTCAACACATTACTTTCTTCGATGCCGACAAAAATTTAACACATCACAGTAAATTGAAAATTTATTCGAAACTGGTCTAAAACGGTAGAGATGTCGTTAGTTTCAAATTTTCTTAACCTCTCGAATGGCGAAACATTCTGCGGGTAATTCATTAATTTCCATTATTATTGGTCGTACGAATAATTGTTAAAGAAGAAAAGCTTCATAGTATTCTCCAAATTATCAATATCTACTGATAAATTAATGAGCATAAAAAATTATACCACTTTTGCTTTTTAACTGAATCACCTTCTAGGTCATTGAATTAAAGTGCAATATAACTTCATACCTCAATAGCTTTACGATCTTTCCGCAAAAACTTATTCGTTACATACCATTATGCATTTTCTAATTGGTTACATAACTGTGATTAAAGATTTAACCTACGTCGGACATCTTTTTTAAATTCGTGTTATTGAAAATGTTTTTTTTTTAAACATATTCGAATCTCTCAAAAGTAGCACAATTTGGCTTTAAAGAGCGTGAAACATTTCTTAAAAACTCTAAAAATGTCAATTTGGCCTGTCCCCGATCTTGAAATGTTGTACCCAATACTCTAACATTCTTTATGACAAGGTGCACTAGTTTAGCAAACTAAATCGAAAACATATATTAAAAAATATTTATTAATAGAAACACTTATCATATTCGTAAATGCTAAATAAATCTTAATTAAAAATGAAATATTCAGGAAATAAAATCGACATGTAGTAGTATTCCATATCGACAACAATAACGAGAAAAATAAATAATCAGGAATCGGATATGAAACAATCAAGATCAGAACTAAAAATATTGACACCTTAACAAACGTAACGGGAAAAAATTAAAAACGAACTACAAAAACGCCCCTTTTTTCTTAAGCAAAGCCTTAGTTTCAATCCTTTTAACTCTCGTAGGGTCCGATAACAATTTATTTTTAAAGTCTTTAGGATGCAGTTTTACTTTGAAATTAAACATTTCCTCCCTAGAAGCCGCTGTCGTGGAAGGCTTCATATGAACCACTTCGCTAGAAATCCAGGAACTGTCTACATTTGACAGTAACGATGGTTTAATAGTGCGTTTAGGTCGGTTTTTCACATCCGTAACTAGCTGAGTGATCAAGTTGTACGACTCGGCAGGCTTCATGTTTGGTGAAGCTTTCGATGAATTCTTTCGTCTTCTTTTAGATAGAGTTTCCTCCTCGCAAAGCTCGGACAAACTTTTACTCAACCTTCTTTTTAGTTTTTTCCTTCTTTTTCCAGATTCAGCATCCAAAGAGCGACTTAAATTCTCTTCAGGTATGGAAATCTCTTTAGATTCTTCTAGGGGATCCTTTTCAGGGTCACTCGCAGGGCAGATTTTTACGCTGCTTAAAACTTTCACAGGCGCAGTTTTCTGTTTCTCCTTATCCTGAGAGGGAATACCTTCGTATTCCAAGGAAAGATTTAAAGAGACTTCTCCTTTTGTTACTGTGGAACAGAAAGATTCGACCAAGGTGCTGATTCTTTGACTAAGCATTGGGTCTTTGATTCCGTCGAAAACGATGTTTTCTTGTAGTGAAAGAGAAGTTTTCCGGTTGCGCTTCTGATTGCTGCTGTTTAAGGCGTCTGTGGAGGTATTTTGGATATTTGAGGCATTGAGTTTGGTGTCTTGATCATCTAATTTGGCGTTTTCTTCGGTATTTAGCGACTCAAAATCGTGCGAGGTATCAAAATTGAACTTATTGTCTCTCTGACTGTCCATTTCAACAGCAGCTGCTTGTTCAATTGGTGAGTCTTCGAGAACAATGACTGATCTTTCAGATCCACTACTCTCAGCTTCAATGATTAATGCTTTGTCTTCTTCTTCTTCACTTGATGAATCTTTGGGTCTAATAATCCTCGACTTCTTAATTTGTAATGGCTTTTTGGCGGCTTTCACAATATTATCCTTTTCTGCTGAAGAATTTACAGTCGTGCGTTCCTTTTTCTGCTTTTCATTTTCTAAATCGTATTCATCCCCGGACAACAATTCGTATTCCTCATCGTCGCAAATGAATGAATCTTTGCTGTCGTAATCATCGTTCGATCGATATTCGTCCGTTTCTGAGGAGCCAATATATTCGCCCTTGTCGACGATTTGGTTGCTATCTTCTGAAGGAGTATCCTCTTCACCTAAATGAAAAAATACAGATAGATGAAAACTACAATGATGAGATTTATCAATGTTACCTTCTTCAGCCATTCCATCAATGAAATCATTGTATTCTTCAGACTCGTCTTCATCGGAACTAGAGGCGTTTTCTTCAGAACTAGAGGCTTCTTCTTCTTTGCTGTCTAACTTTTGGATTTCCTGGCTTTCAGAATTTGAAATTAACTCGTGAACTTTAGCCGATGCAAAATCTTCCAATCTTGTGAGTAAGCAAGTGATTTTAGGTAATTTTTTTGGTTCAACCTAAAGAAGATATTTCATTATCAGTCTGTGAAACATGTCTGAAAAGGCTTCGTTTAGGATATACTGGGAGATAAAAGTTAATTTTGTGCTACCAGTGACGTAAACAACATTAAAAAAATAATAATAATTTGTTAAAAAGTTAACAAGGAGGGGGGACAGAGAATGTGGTGTGGCACAGTGTAGTTTGGGCACGGCTGTTGCGCTGCTCACACGCGGTGTGCGACTTTTTCCAAAAATCCATTATCACTTGAATTTTACTATCAAAGTATCCATTAAAATTTGAACTCACAATTTTTGTACGGCCAGAAGTTTGATTACTACCCTAAATAACTTAACTTACAACTTGAGATATCTTTACTCACCGTACTAAGAGCCTTCTCAGGCGAATCTTCTTTAATTTTGCTATTACTTGTATTACTCCTCTCATCTGTAACGCTTTCACCTTCATCAGCATCTGTAACTGGAATCGCATGATCGGAAACATCGCATTCAGGTTCCAAGTCTTTGATCTCTGATAATCTATTTCCTGATTCACTTTTGTCTTCAACAACCGACATTTCCTTATCATCAACTATTTCAATGAGTTCGTCATTTTCTTTCAAAGACATTGTTTTACTGTTATCACTACTGGATTTTTCACGACTTTCTGATGATTCCAAAACGATGTTTTCCACAATGTGTATAGACTTCTGCTGCGCACTCTCATTTAAATCTATAGTATCAGTATTAGAGAAACCACTCATTGTGCTGAAGTTCAATTCATTCGAATTGATTGCTACTGTTGTCTCAAGAAGTCGTGCAGATTGATTTTTTATGGGAGACAGGCTTTCAGCACAACTTACATCTTTCACCAATACGGCAGATTCTTCAGCAATGCTCATCTCCTGGCTATTGATGGTGGGGTCCTCATCAGAGGGTAATTCAAAGTCATAGTGAGTTGATTGAGAAAATTTAGTGTCTGACCGACTCTTCTCAATATCACCGCTGGTATCAGATGGATTTTGATTTGGTTTATTTTCCAAATCAACGTTTTCTCGATTTTCAGCCTCATTTACATTTTGAGGACTAGGACTGATAGTCTTTGACGTGCTGTTCCTCATATCTCTACCACTTTCAGGCTCCATGTTCAGTAATTTTGTAGGGGTTCTGTTTTTTTTCATTATCGGAGTATTTTCGTTTGAGTGTAATGTTTCTTTAGTTTCACTGCTGCTAGTGCTTAAGCTTTTTTTTGTTTCAATTGGGGTAGTAGTATTTCTGTTACCTCTAGACTTCCTAACTTTGCTACTTTCATTTTCCCATGGAATGAAAGTGGGACTTCTGCTTAAACGTTTATTTCTAGACGGGCTTAAGTTTGGCGTAACAGAACCCTGTAAGTTAATTTCGACCTCTGCATTGATTTGTCTAGGAGTTCCTTCAGAAGTTCTTTTTATTCTTGCTTCATTTGAGTGAACATTACTCCTTTTTGGACTAACAGACTTTGGAGATGTTACCACTGATGTGCTTCCAATTGTCTTAACCGGACTGGGAGTTTTTGATTTCGATTTTTGGTGAGATTTGTCAACCTTCAGTTTACTTTGACTGGTATCTTTGCATATTTCTAAATCTTCCATGAAACTAGAACTCCTAGACCCAGCAGATTCCAACACTACTATCTTTGCGTCATTTAATTTCCTAGGGCTAGGTGTCTTAGACTTCAATTTAGACCTCCGTCTAACTCTGTTAATAAGCAGTTTATTAGCATCCTCACCTTCGCTATCCGAACTACTATCTATGACAGTAATTGGACTTTTTGACTTTCTAAGGAGTTTTCTCTGGTTTATTGGGCTGCTAGATTTCCTATTCAATATTTTGACATTATCGATTGTTGTGTTAATGATGAGGGAACATTCGTTGCTAGCTTGCGCAGCTGCGCCGGTTTTTCTGCATTTCGGAATGCAGCTGATATCAACAGAATCTTCAGTCTCCTCAACTACTACATTATCGCTCTCCTCAGAGCCTGTGGCGTTGATCCTTATAATTTTCTCAACGGTGGTCACATCACCGTCTTGCAATGCACTTGAGCCATCTGTGGTTAATTCAATATCAGCACTTGACGTGATGGATTTATTGCAAATTGACGATGATTCTTCTATGGTTTTAATTGTAGTATCTGAGGCCTCATCAGATTTTGGTGCATTACCTGAAACCACAGAGTTTTCCCCTGAAGCAGAAATCTTGTCAAAAATCGAATTATCCGCTGATATTATCGACAAATCGTCCACTTCCATAGGTTCAACTACAAAGCTGCTTTCCTTTTGGTTCGGCCTGAAAACGTTGGAAATTCTAGTATTAACCATAGGCGCTTCAATGCGAACGTTTTTGGTTTTTAAAACCTCCTTAACACTAAGATTATCTTTGTTGATATCCTTTGAAGTATTCAAGGTACGGTCCTGTACTTTAGACACTTCGATAGGAATCTCTTTAGAATTCAAATCCTCCTCAATATCAAGATCTTTTTCGTTGCTTTTCTCTAGGTTGCTCAATGCATCTTCCTGAACATTAGATGCTTCAATAGGAATTTTTGTAGCTTTTAGAAATTCTTCAGTATTAAGATTTTCTTTCTTGCTTTCCATTGTAATATTCAATTCATCTTCCTGCACTTTAGACACTTCAACAGGATTTTCTTTAGATTTAAGAACTTCCTCAACATTAAGATTTTCTTTGTTGCTATCCTTTGAGGTGTTCAATGCATCTTCCTGTATTTTAGCTGCTTTGATAGGACTCTCTTTAGATATCAGAACCTCTTCAACATCAAGATTTTCTTTGTTGCTATTCGTCGAGGTGTGCAACGAATCTATCTCAGTGACGGGTATGTGCGTAGTACTGTCGGGCATTGAAACGGGTGATAAGGACAACTCAACAGACTCAACCGTTACAAACGCGTCTCCTTTAGACCGAATAGGCGTTAAGGCTTGCGACGATTGGATTGGAGAATTTATATGAGACCCTGAACTGATCCTTGGAGATTTACTTGTAGATGCTTCGTTATCATCTGCACGCGGTCTTTTCCTGGATGTGGGAGAATTTTCAAATATGCTATCATTAAAAGCTTCTTCTTCAGCGTTTCCAAAAGACTCTTTTTCAACTAAATCTTCTCCAACCGAAACAGGCGTTGTAGGAGTAACTTTCACTGACAAATTTGTCTCAGCTGTTTCAATGTCTTTTGCTATAACCTCCTCATCCAATGTCTGTTTGCTGATATTTAAATCTCCAGCACTTTCATTAATGACGCTTAAATCAAGCTCAGCTTCTACCTTCTCTACCAACTTCTTTTTTATTGGAGTAATCTTTACAGAGACTTCCTTATAAACCCCCTCTGTGGATATTTCTTCACCAGCTTCTGCAGTGAATGAACTACGTCTTGTTAGTCGTCTAGGTGTTTTGGTAGGAGTATTAACCGTTGCTTCGTCAGTAGATGATCGAAGGCCCTTCCTGAGAATAGACTTAACGTCTTCTTCGACATTTTCTGAATCCGACGTTTTTCTTCCACGAGTAGTTCTTCTAGCAGGGGCCAAAGTACCTTCTGCACCTGCTTCTTCAGTCATAGAGTTTCTTCGTCGAGTGGACGCTCTGGCAGGAATTTTCGTTGTGGCTGGAGGAGACTCAGTTTTAATATCAGCACTTTCACTTCTCTTGCGCCTTGGCGGAGCTTTAGAAACCGGTACAGCTGGCTCAGAGTCAACACTATCACTTCTTTGGCGCCTTCCAGAAACTCTGGAAGTGGTCGGTGGAGCACCTTCAAGGTCTACACTTGTGACCGAACTTTTACGGCCTCTTCCTGCCTTGGGTGCTGGTTTTTCTTTTTCTTCGCTAGCAGCTCGGGAATTACGGCGGGTTCGAACGGTTTTGGGCTTTTCAGGTTCTTCTTTGTTGGTTAATTCGGTTGTGATCGACGATTTGCGTCCACGTCTTGCTGGTGCTTGCTGGGCGTCTTTATTTGTTAGATCTGTAAAATATATTTGTTTGCACGAGGTAATTTTAATGCACTTGTGAAGTATCTATCTGATAGTTGCAAATTTGTCGAGAATACATCAAAAGATAATAGAAAATGTTCTGTTACCTGAATTTCACTAGATTGCTCACCTTTCTTAGCATTTTCACTATCATCATCACTGAGTTGAGTGGACCCTCTACGAGTTTTGGTTGCCTTGGCAGCAACGTCAGCCTGCGAGTTCCTGTAATGTGATTCAGAGCCTATGGTAATATTGCGTGCTTAACTAAATAACTTCTAGTATTTAATTTGCATCTCCAGGCTATAGCCTATAGCTTATAAGCTATACCAAAAGGATTGAGATGAACAACATTTGAATTAGCATTCATTACAAAATTTTTCAATATTGCTTAATTTTAGTTAATTAGGGATATTAAGCTTATTACCCTGATTTCTTAATTCAGAACATTTAAATAAATTCAATCAAATTACCTATTTATCACCAACGAAATCAGGTTTAACACTTAACACGGTATTGATCCTGCTGAAATATAGGAATGAGTTGCAGGATTGTAAGGTTAGCGCTACGTTCAATATGTGGACATTTTGGTGAACCTTAAGTGTCTCTTAGAGTGCAGATAGAACTATTATAAATAAATCATAAGTGAACGTTTGGAGATTTACATATAGACAATAATTCTTATTATTAATACATACAGGAGTGCCCAAGTGAAACAAACTAATATTATGCAATTACAATTACCTCTTGCTCAATCCAGATGGTGTATTATTTCCACTAAAGATTCGAGCAGATCTTCTGACTGGCGAATGCGACTCCGTTGTTTCTCTGGACTGCAATTCGCTGACTGCAGTTTTTCGGGACATTTTTCTCTGCAATGGAGGTCAATATCACTCGCTATACCTATAAAAACCCATTACAGACTAAATCGTTTACGAAATCACATCATTATACAGTTTGCGGGGGCATAACACTAGGTACTTCTTAATCTTAAATCAAACGTGAACATTTGCAGAAAAAATAGCAAATATGTTCATAATACAACACATCGGCACTTTAAAATAAAACTGAATCAAAATTAAGATTACCATCGAAGGAATGGTAGACGGATGACATATCAAAAATAACTTTTTTACTAAACGATGCTCCTCATCTAGCAAAGTTTAGCATTTTTTTTGTTTCAGAAAGAACAGGAAAGCTATTTAGGGTGCATACTTTGCCCTGAGACCCGTGGTATACAGGGTGTTTGATAGAGCAATAGAAAGTTGTTAATGGAAGGTCACATGGAGTTATTTTCAATTTATATAACAATCTTTATTTTTGTACAAAGTCTCATCATTTTTGGCATACTGGCTACGGGAGGGAGAGTAGGGCAGAGTAAATATGTTAATAATGTAGGATCTCATTTTGAAAATGGATTTCATTAATAGTAGTATTGTTTAAGTTAGAACTAACGCTACAAATGTGAAAATGATTGATAATTATTATTTTCGGCCTGCAAAACAATATTTTAAGGGCCGTTGCATCTAAACTCAGTTTATTATTAAAAATGATACAGCAATTTTGACATGACTTAATATTATCTTATTTTTTCACCCGTTTCGGGGTAAACTTATATGTGTGCTATGCTAAGTAAATTCTTTGTAAATAAGAAAGTTTATTTCGTACGGTGACCGAACCATGATTACGTTGCGCAGAGCAAAGCGTCGAAGTAAATGTAAGTTTCATGGGGGAAACCCATTAACCAAAGGCCTGAACCCCACTACCTAATCGCGGAAATAATAGCGTATTATACACTAAGGTGGTGAAATACATTATTCTGAACCAAACGTCAAGTTAGAATTTCGAAGCGTTCAACACTGATAAATCTAATACGTGCGAATCACAGTATTTTACAACTGTGGTGTATATAAAATTCCTTTCCATTACTAAATTTACCTAAATTAAGCATAAATTAAATCTAAAATAAAATGTCAAAACGCCGTAAATCACAACAACAGTAACCTTTGATTTGACATTCATTTTCTCTCCAACAATAAATGATACGGCTATGTTATGATGACATTTTGGCCCGTTAGATTGCTACTTTTACATATGCTTGTCGTTATTAATATGTTGTTTCACTGCTTCAACCGAAAAGACCAGAGAGTATACTTTATAGCTATACAATACAGTCAATAAAGCTATATTTTTTAACGTTCACTAAATTAGAATACCTATTTATTTGAACTACATCTACTAATATTTGAATTTGTGTAATAATATCCACACATTTAACATAAATATGTAAATTAGCTTTAAAATATTACCACCAGTATGCCTCGATAAATATGAAATATGACTACAGGTTGCTATACTAAGTAATTTAAAAATGAACAATTTCATTCTTGCCCAAAAGTAGACAGAATGAAAATGATAATGAATTTAGACTGACAGACTCTCCAATTCTCACTATGGCAACTAGTGATAAAATTTGAAATTGTTTACTTTGCCCTTTAACAGATTATCCATTTTCCAGAATGGACATATGTTGAAAAAGGTAGAAACACCTTTTTCAAATTCATGGTACTCAAATAGCACCTATTTGTTGCCAAAATGGGCAATATTTCTTTTTTCATTTCTAGCATAGTATATTTGGTGGTTATAAAAAAGGATACTTGGTTTGGATTCAGAAACCAAAACCCTAACAATTACAAGCTTTGCTACTGATAAGGGCCATTACCTGCATGTAGAATATTTTTTTAGTGTGTATTTCTGCTATTAGTGGCCTTCCCAGAATTATAGCTTTTAATATGAAACTTAACCAAAAAATTTCATTTATTTTCAGATTCATTTCCTATATTATGCCTGTGCTAAGGCATTTCCCAGATTTTAACTGTACACCCCAAGGGACCATTTAACAGCTCTGGGCAGTAATTCAGGACCTGTCGGGAAATTGTCTGGTGTACAAAAAACATGTACATATTTTGATTGGGTATTGGTTTTTCATCGCATGCTGACCAAGGTGCATGCAATGACTGTTATTTTTCGATTTGTATTATTATTTTTTTTAAATAAATCCTAATCAGGTGATAAACTTCAATATGAAGCTTTTTAAGGTTTATACACTGATGTTACTCCATTGTCAGATTAGTTTCTAAGATAATGACACTAAAATTATCTCTTTAAAGTATAAACTTCTTTTTTTTTATATTTTGAAGCACTCTTTGTAACTTTTCATACCTAATTTAACGACTTACCAGATATCACACAATTGCATGTTTAGATATTTTGTTTGAAAAAAGACATCACTAGACTTTTTTACGAAAAATTTATGACCAGAATAGATAAGTTTTCCAGGAATTCATTTGTTGGGACTATTCAAATTTACATTAGAAGCAGGCAGTTATTAATTTTTGATTTCCTAACGTCATATGGCGGCATAAGAAAGCCCCTAACGAAATGTGTACTTTTAAAGTGCCCACACTTCGATTAAATTCCTTCTAAGGGTTTTACAGAAGAAATGTAGATGGCAAATGGACCTTGGACTAGTGTTATTAAAGCCCAATTATAAAGGCACAAGGCAACATTTCAATGTATAGTTTTTATACTAAGCATTATACGTACACAGAGAGCTTAATAACTTACGTTTATTTCTTATTAATGTTTGTCATTGATCAATTATTTTACCGAAAACAAAAATAAGTTTTTGGGCAATTTACACACGTGCACAAATCAAAATGAAACGGTTACAAATACTAAATGTCAAAAACTTTAAAATTATAATACAACCATCAGGCGGTAGGTTGTGTGAGCTTGCGCATTCCGCGCCAGATAGGAAGGAGGCAGTAGTATCGATACAGCATTTTTTATATACACTCTATGTACTCCGAATGAGTGCACGGTGCAGTAAGGTAGCAAAGTCGGGGACGGGAATATAACACACCATATTTACTACTCTACGCATGTATAAGATATAACGTGTAAAGCGTATCATCAACGTGAGTTTTCCAATAACGGTAGTCTAAAGGAAACTTTGCACCTTGAAATTCAGCATTTAAAATGAAAATGTGCAAAAACTCTCGGACTTCCTCGATTTCTTCTTTGAAGGGAACAATTTTTTTATCATATTTTCAACCCTTCAAATTAATCCCCTGAACCGGGGTGACAGTTACTCTTAAAATTTTTAATCGCAAGAAGTGTTGAGTGTTATTTCATTTTAGCGGTAGTTATACCCTCATTATAACACCCAAACTTGAAGTTACTTTTATTATCCCGTTGATATGACAGCTAATTAAGGCTCGTGCGAAAAAAGCTTTTAGTTAATAATTAATTTATCGCAAAAAGAGCTGCATACTTCAAAACGAGAGTAGGGAGACCTTTAAATATGAAATATTACCGAATCGTTTTGAATGAGATGAATTTTGCCTCTCAAATTTATAAGGGAACGTTTATTTACTTGTAATTTTTTTATTAGAAAAGTCGGATAAACGAAAACGAGCGTTCGCATTACTTTTCTGATTAATTTATGTTAAATACTGGAAATAACCGTCATTTACCGCTATGCAATAAAATAAATGTGTTGATGATATCGTAAACCGAACGAAAAATATCTGATGAGTCTGAATTGGGACCTGGTGGTCACAGACGTTCACTACGCCGTCTACTCCCTTTATGTGGAAAATTCATATAAAAGAACTGCCGCACATAGATAGGTTAATGACGAACCTTTGTGAAAAGTATCTCAAAAACGGCTAGACATCCATTTTCTGGAATTTTTTATTGATTTCGTAAAAATATTGAAGTTATCTGTACTGATTAAATTCGAGTCGATTTGTACTTCGGGTAAGATGCAGGTGGTGCCATCTATCGGTTAGCTTGAAATAGACTTACTAAATGAATTTATCGTATTCAAAAGCTCCCCCAGGAACAATTTCAAGCTTGTGAATAATAAATTGTTACATTTTCTCGTAATTTACAGAATTAAAAAAAAATGTATATTGAGATCCTGGAAAATGGAAAGCGACCCTTGCATAAAGCAAGTTTGACTGAATTGCTTTATTTGTTTACGCTCTAGCAGCTATTAGTAATTTACACCCAATTGTTTTTAGGACACTGTGTATATGAGTAATTGGTGATCCTACTTTTGTATTATGCGGTGTGTGGTGGGTTCCATTATCTGCCATGGTACTTGTAGCCCTATCAGCATACCGCATCGACTGCGTTTGTCGTAGGTCGGGCAGATTTAAGAGTTAGACAGTAAAAATCGGCATTAAACCAGATGCCTAATGTTATCTATCAGGTGGGTCACATTGTCTTGGTACTTCCGACTTTCCTGTTTCCTTTAACTCATCTTGGATGAGGAAAGCTGGCGGAGAAAAAACTGAGCAAGAATATTACGGTTTATTTTTCGATTTCGATTCCATTTCAAACTGTAACGCTACCAGCAGGTAAGTAAGAATGCTTCCAAAAATCTATAAGATAAAATTTAGTTGACCATCTTTAAGTTAAAGATATGGTGGTCATTTTAAACTCACAGGAGGAAGGATTCGAAGGTCAAGCTGAAAATAGTCGTTTACGGTAAAAGGTTTCTGATCATCTAATTTCATGATGAAAATCCGAAGCTGTTGGTGCTCCTCAATATTATGAGATGTCAAAAAGCACATAGTTAAAATATTTTTCAAACCCCTGATCTAAAATTTGTTAAACTCTGTTAAGCACAGCAAAGCTCCTCAAAACCAGTTGCTTACAGTATCCATTAACTTTTGAACGTCATATATGAAGTAGAGCATTCCACCCATATGCCAGAATAGATAAACGCAATTGAGTGCAAACGTGGTCTTTGCCAGCGGATCGTCGAACTTGAATATTACATGGGCAGCAATGGAGTATATTGCTAGTATGAGAATAACAATTTCTATTACTATATAGCATATCATCTGCGGGGAGCAGAAGTTCTGCAAGAAAGCCATCCCTTCACACATGGTTTCATGGATGATTCTTAGGTACTCTATCAACTCTGTTTTATTGAAATTACCCAAATGACCGGGTTTAAAATGACGTTCGCTGCAGGATGTTCCAAGCGAGAAACCTGCAAATGCAAATTCATTGTGGGTAAATTTGATGTCTTTGGCGGGACACATGTGTTTGTAGTCCAAATGGTGACAGGCCAGGTTTTCGAAGCAGATGAATTTTGCCGTGAAGAACCTTATGTCTATAAAAAGGAATTAATACTGCAGCGTAATCAAAAAATGCCAACTTACATGTAAGGAATAACAGAAAGCTTGCCATAGGAAGAACATGCAAGTTTCTGAAGAATAAAAAGTGGTAAGAAAGCTCCTCTTTGAAAGTATGTTTGAAATAGACATAAACGGCATTGTAGACACAACACAGGCTCCCCAGGATTACCAGGACGAGAGTTTGATATTTTTGAACAATGCTTCGGGATCCATTACAGAATAAGTAGGGCTTATTCGTCGAATCGAAGCACTCAATTAGATTTATCCAATAGTCCATGTTAACTAAATGTAGTATGGTTACGCACACCAACCCTACGCTCATTATGTTGGTCAAAATATCCAGGAATTTCGGTAAATTGCTAACGTCCAGCTTAAATGAAGGCATAATAAAATATGAAGCCATTACCAATCCTGCTGTAAGGATGATACTGTAAACGATCCAGAAAATTGATATTTCCTGGCGGCATTTTCCATGCTTGTGCACGCAGGAGTAATAGAACCTTCCCAAAATTTTATTTATCATGATCGACGTCTTAAATATTTTGCACTGACAGGTATTTGTTGATTTGCTTTGTGAAGCACAAAAAATGTTATTTTTGGCCGCGAAAGGCATGCTGCTATAGTCAGATTTTACACACTACTGAAGGGGTGAGAGATTTATTTCCGGGGGCGAATTAATAATTCCGTGCTAAGGAACATTTTGTCTTGTTTGTCAACGTGTCTTACTGTTTATCAAACATGATAATTTTCATATCTACGATCGTTATGTCAATATGAACAAATTACCAATATTAAAGTACTCGCGGCCCTCATCGGTCTAAATGTAAAAGTAATACCAGTTCGTCTGTCACTATCTGAAGTATGACAAAAAGGAAGTAATGACGAAGGAATGAGAATTTTTTTGAGATAATGTCACCGAGCATCTGAGTGTCGCACGCACCTCGACTGTTGTTTGAGCGCGTTTCAGAAGACAGGAAGAAGTTTCACAAGTTTCAGTTTCAGTTGCGGCTGCACGTTCGCAATGGAAACACTGATGCGGTGCCGGGGACGATGTCGGACGAGTTCGGTAACTTGGAGACGTAGTGTCGTTTAGGACGCATCAGGTGAGGTTCTCTATAATTTTTTTTTATTCATATAAAAACTCAAATTTAAAATTTGCTGTTTTTGTTTACAAAAAGTTTATATTGTTTCGTCTTGCAAAAATTTGTTTTGAAATTTTTTCGTGGGCCTTATAAAACTTTTAAAAAACATGTCAAAAATACTCAAGAGTGATACTATAGTTAAAGGGATATTATCTAGAATCGGAATAGTTTTTTCCAAATGTTACTTTGAGTTTTTTTCTTAGGGTATCCCATGCTGTTTCTCATTTAAAAATGGAAAAAATTATAAAAGTTCATTAATTACTCTCGCTCTAATATAGTGATAAGGATATCAGCAATTAACGCACTGTTTAGTTGATAATTTGGCAAATTTTTTAATGCAAAATTTAAATAAATACTTTCTATTTCCCTGTTTAAAATAGAAAAAAAGCGGAATGTTTAGAGCTTGGAAAATATTATCTACAATAGTTAAATGTTTCAATGTACATCAAAATACGAACTTGAAATGTATTTGAAAACGTTCTATTATTACATAAATTAAAAAAATAAATAAATAAAAAAAAATAAAAAAAAAGAATTTATTTTAGTATATATTTTTGACTTATAACCACACATATACAAGTGCTTATTGATGAAAATCCTCTTACAAACGTCTAACGTTTAACTTGTTTATGTTATTAATTTGTAATTCTCTCTTGTTTGTTAATTAAAATATTTTATGTTGATATATAAGTTAAATCGTACGCATCGACATTCTTCACATATTCAGTTGTAGTAAAGTATTAGGGCAAAATCTTTTGATTTAAAATTGTTGCATGCTGTAAAAATATATACAAATTTATACTACCTTATTTCGAGACAAAAAAACTCAAAAATTTGTGGAGTTCCTGAGAGTTCAGGTCAGTTCATGCACCTTAATGCATTCAGATAAATGCCAGAAGGTATGCCTACCTAATTTACTTTAAATAACAGGAGAATTTCAAGCGTGAAGGCTATAATATGAGTTTTTCACGCGACTTTTCACACACACTTAGTAATTATTTCAATATTTCACCATTAAACTTAGTGCAGTTAGAAAATGCAATAATTTGGTGTTAGGAAGGAGACGACAATAAGTATATAATTAATTTCTAATAAATTAAAATGTAAATAACTACTAGAAAGAATTAGCGCATGCCCTCGGTTATGTCTAATTGGTTGTGGAAGGTGGTTTCTGGTACCTACTATCTAGCTAGCTTTCCACTAGGGATGAATTGTCTAAATGTTATTTACAGTTGAAACTTAATGAAAATTTGTTGTTTTTTTTTCTTATTTCGATTAATAAAATTTGAAATTTTTATTTTAAACGGATATTAAATTTTTTCTACAAGATAATTTTACAATGTTAATCGTCTAATAAGCTATTTTCATATTCAAGCAAAACGAGATATTCACATCCTTCGATATTCCTGAACTAGTTTTGAGACGAAGCGATAGCGGTGTCCATGGCCAAAAATGTTCTTTTTCGGGTGCATATTGATCGGGGCAAATATGTCAACAACAGTTTTCTTCGATACCACTAACCCATGGTAGAGTGCTGAAAACGTTTGGCAATTGCTCAGTGCTCCGTGTATTTCTAAGCTCAAAAGCATTTTTCTCGAAAACAGTTGCTTGTAGTTAGATGACACAGACACGTAAAACACTTTTAGAACTTGTCAAAAACGTTTTTTTGTTATAAATTTAATTAACTTTACGGAAAAAGTAGGAATGAATTAAAAATGCATTATCCTGGGACATCCTCTAGGATCGATTTAAAAATTTCTGTTGGGCATTAATTCTTCATTTTGGAAACACTCCCCACACGAATTTTAAGAATTTAAATGATACGGTATAAGAGCTATATAGGGTGTTAGGGAAATCATTTTCGTAAATTTAACCCAAGATTAAGAACGTGATTTTGAAGAGAAAAGTTCCTTACAACAGGGATCGAAAACCTAATAAAAAAAAAAATAAGTTAGTTGCCGAAAATCTACGATAAGCTTGAACTTTTAATGAAATGTTGAAGAACCCACTTGACAGAGGTTGACTGTTCGACATGTAATAAAAAAAGTTGAATTTATTCAACAGTAACATTGCTAAAATTACTTTAAAACTGAAATAATAAGTAATAATACAAGTTAGCTGGTAAAAGTGAACTTAAGCGGCAACGCCGCGCCGAACCCTAAAAACCTAACTCCCTTGAAGGGTCGTCCAAGTTAACTTTGCGGGTGAAGTGATAAGCCACTGTATCGGCAGTTAACAGGTATCAGACCCAAAAACCCTTGTAAACATGTATACCTAGTCTGTGCAGCTACTTAAAGAGATATCGAAATGAAATAAACACGACGCGACGTTGTCAAGTCTCAAAATTTTTTTTTTTTTATAAGCAACTTATTTTGTTCAAAATTAGGTCCCTGATCGTTGGTTAAACCGACGAAAGCCATTTGCCTCCCGCTCTGTGAATAAATATTGCCTTTCAAGTTTGAACTTTACCACTTTTTAGCTCTGTAATTACTAATTATTGGATCAAGGTAGGTGTGGCTAAAGTGTTTTACGTTGGTCGCAGCAAATTATGGTAGAACATTGCAAACATATTTTTGAGACATCCTGTATGTATTTGCAGGGCGCGTTAGTAGCATTAGGAGTCCCGAAAAAGATCTCTTTCTATGCGCCCGTTATAGTTTTCTTGGATGAAATCTTGCCGTTTGGTTTGTCTGGCTGTTACAGTTGTACCAAAAATTGATTTTACAAAACAGGAAGATTGCTTGTTCGCCTTTTTAAATGAATTTCCATTAATATCGTTTTTTTTGTTATATAAAATGTTGGTACTGATTGTCTTGATTTACGAATCTCGAATGGGGAGGTATCAGTACCACCTTTGAGAAATACCGTTAGAAAGTTGCTTCGAATTTGAAACAGTAGACAAAACTATTAAAAATAATATATCAGACCTTTAGACCACACTTTTTAGACTGATGAATTTTTTTTCCTAATAAAAAAATTTAAAAAATCCGTGGTGTAATGATTCAAAAAAAGGTTTAAATTGTTTCTAAAATATGACACAGGCCAGTAACTGGGGAAAACAATTCCGGTATACCGACACAGATGATCACAGATTATTAGTACCGAATTTCCCGGGATTGTAAAACAAAGATCGTGGGAGTTTCGGGATTAACAATGAAACGATGTTCCATGAATTTGTTTGATATTTTCCATAATATTCGAGCTTTGGGCTCAACAAACTGAAATGGGCCCAGTTAAAAAAGTCTACGACAATGCAAATATTTGAAAAACTGCTATGCAGCGTTTCACGCGAGGAGGGGGGGGGGGGGTCGTTTCAGGTATTTTGTCATCATTTGATAGTTATGGATGGAAAATTCTGAAGAAAGCTTTGCAGCGAATAGCGCGGAACGTGTTTTACATCTTCGGTAATCGGAGTTTACCATTCTCTTCCTCTCTCCTTTAATATCGCCATCACTTCACCGTGTGGTCAATGACGAATTCTGAGCGAAGTCGAAAAATTTTGGTCAATTATGGACGTTGAAAATGTGAAACAATTGGATTTTAGACTGCATATTCAAAAACGATTGAAGAGGACTACACCGAAAATGACGCTACGAAAACGTATATTTGTGCATAAGATTCGGTTGCAAACTAAATAAATGAAGTCCTGTTTAAGACAAAGAACATCCAGGTAATTGAGCAAAGGACTGGCATCTTTGGCATTCAAAGGCATGATAACCGCTTAGAACTCTTCTAAAAACTTCGACCGACTTCATTATTGGTACTGCTTCGCAGGTACGTTTGGGACATCCTGGACAAGACCAGGACTTTAACTGGGCACAAATGACGGTAAACTACTGGTAGTTCCTCATATTTTTATTTTTTCCACTTTTTTCTGAGTCATTTTAAATTGACGTGTCAAATTACGGGGCAAGGGGGTGACTTTCTTGCCAGAAGGCAGGCTTCATTTTGATGTTAATTACGGATGCAACGAAAGAAATTCCCAAATAAAAAAGTAGCCCTTAGGGCTCGTGCTATTAGTAACAATCTGAAAAGCTGGGGGGCAATTTCGTTGCATGAAAATGCCCTGGAAATCTTGCAATAATGAATTAAAAGCATTTAGCTACCGTCTTACAACTTTCTTCATGCCCATGTAACACAGACAAAAAACGTAATAAGCCTCCTTCAGTTCCATACCCGAAAAAACTTCATTTTTTCGTATTAATATTCCATGAAAGCCGCTTATAACGTACCACTACTCCGGCGGCGTTCCGACAAAAAACAAGGGAACAAGCCCATACCTTAAAATTTCCTTTGCGATCCATTATTTTTGGATTCTTTGTGGGCAGCCATTCTTTGTGAAGTTTTATCAGAAGTTGTTTGTGGTTCAAATTGCTTCCATGTCAGTTCACAACAATATTTAAAATTAACGAAGAATTTATTAAAACATCAGCGAATTCCACAGAATGGAAAAAAAAGTACTTGATGGACATTAACCGATCATCCCTCAATGGGGGTGGATGTAATTTTCATGTTGGTCAAATCTTGTTAACCTGAATTCCTGAGAAATCATAATTTCTCCTTAGGGAAAACATATATTTGCGCCCCATTTTATGCAGTATGTCCAACGAATATGGGCCACTATCCGTATCTTGAAAACTGTGACTAGGAAAACGTTGAAACTTAAGCATCGTACTAAAGTGGGGTGATCTAGTGATTAAAAATATTTTTATGAAAATATCACTTCCAGTTATACCGAAAATGAATGTCGACTCGCTTATTTTAAATGGAACACCCTATACATTATAACAAATCTCGATTCTGTGGAACGTTATGAATATTTTTCGTGTACAGTGTTCTACACCTAATTTTTACGGTTTTCGAAAACAATTTATTTTAAATAACGTCTAGAGTCACTAGGTGGCGCTGCTCGCCGGAATTTAAGTATGGCGGCACTCGTGAATTATTCAAACGAAGATCATCTCAATACGTTTATCATTTACGGTGAATGTGAGAAAGTATTAACCAGAACATGTCATGCGTTCGATATTCGATATCCCGAAAAACCGAAGCCATCACGAAAACTCCTCAAACGCACAATAGATCATTTTAAAACGAGCGGATCTGTCCCAAGCACCCAACAGAAGAAAGAAGCCTTTTGTTGACGATCGTGGCGCCATCTAGTAACTTTAGACGATATTTAATTTACGATTTATATTAAAATAAATTGTTAAATACTGAACATTGAAAAGTGTTTTTTTTTTTTTAAATAAAATGAAAACGGTTAGATTTAGATGTAGACAATTGAATTGAAAGTGGTACTTATTTTTAATGTTAAATATGTAATTGTTGAAGAAATGGCGGGTTCCTAATTAAGAAATTTGAGATTTTTACAATTCTCGAATGATAATTTTGAACTCTTTTTTTGAATACCCTGTATGAAAAAACTTGATTCAACTCACTGATCCAAGGACCGTAAAGTATTTTGTACAATAGCGCAGAATTTTATTGCAAAATACTTAGCCATTTTCGAATTATCCGAAAGTACGTTCATGGCTGAAACTTTGATTTTTTTCGAAAAATTCCAAATATCTCGAAAACCGTAAAAATTAGGTATAGAACACTGTACGCGAAAAATATTCATAATGATCCACAGAACCTAAATTTGTTATAATATATAGGGCGTTCCGTTTAAAATGAGCGAGTTGACATTTATTTCCGGTATAACCGGAAGTGGTATTTTGATAAAAATATTTTTAGTCGCCAGATCGCCACCACTTCAGCATGATGCCCGAGTTTCAACGTTTTCCTAGTCACAGTTTTCAAGATACGGATAGTGGCCCATATTCGTTGGACACCCTGTATTATTTATGTACAAATCGATTCGTGTCCTTCCTAGAGTTAATAAAACCATCTTGAACTGCAGCCTTGTGGGTTGAAACATTAAAGCCCTATCGACCGAAAAATCTGACCTTTAACAGATTGAATCACCCTTTGAATTATTATCTCGAGAGCGCTCATAATTGTCTTAAGTATGACTTACACCTTTTCCCATATTCTCTCCACTGAATAGGGTTCTTTTATAATCTCTTAACAATTGGAGAGGTCAGGTTTCGAGGAAAGTAATCCACCTGAAGAGAGATGTTGATATCGGGAATGCCACAAAGGCCCTGAAAGCTCAATTTTGATGAAATGTTTGAGTAAAAAAACTTGAGATATCCAGTTCGTTGGGAAATTCTATGGTATGTCTGATATAAGGGTTATTTTTGTGCAACTTCGTGCATAGACTTTGATATTGTCTGTGTAGGTGCATTATAATTTAGAAGAAAATACGGAAATACTGAATTAAATATAAGATGATGACACTGGAAAAATATAATAAATTACATAATCACGATGAGTTTTACCGGATACTTTGCTCATGTCTGGTTTTAGCCACTTTTGTCAGTCACATCTTTTCAATTCAGCTTTAGGATCACTGCTCTTGTGGAATTGTCTAATTTTAAAGAACATTGCGCTCTCTGAAACGATCGTTGGGAGATTCCTTTTGTGAGGATTTGTGTGGAGAGAATTAAACTCTAAAAATAGAATTCTCTTAAGCCGAGTATATCCACCCATCGAGGAATTAATTTAATTTATAGAAGCTACCAAATATTTGTCTTTACAGAAATTGGGGCTCTCCAAAAATAAACAGGAAAAGATCTCTAAGAGGGTCTGAGTGAAAGCGGTTTCAACTCATGTCTGGTATAGAGGTTCGGTAGCTTGTGTGGGATTTGACTTGTTCATCAGCAGGAAATAGTGAACGGAACTGTCCGAGAAAAAAATAAAAATTTGAATAATTACATTTGATAGATAACTTCGGAGCTCTGGAAGTGGATGAAAAATCGAAATTTATTATTTTCTTTCAGGTATCGAAATTCAAATCGAATCACGTCAAGTTCGCCATGAGTGGCCTTCTCAAATTTCCACTTAATTTCGGAGTTTAATTCCGAACAAAATCTTCTGCGTCTATGATTTTCCTTTTCCTTTTATTTGTCAGTTCATATATTCGGAGTTGGAGGTTTCTACCCTTAAAGTCGAGAGTCCTAGTGAGCCTGATTATCCTGGTTTTTTAGCTTTTACAAAACACATTTCCAAGCTACAACACTTTTTGGCTAAAAAACCAGCCCCTTGTGCCTTCATTTTCAAGCTCGAACCTTGTAGTAGTATAAAGGGTGTCAATTTGAAAACTTTCCACCCCTATTATCTCGAAACCGGATAGAGTTTTAACAAATCGCCGGAACACGTCGATTTCGTTATCGAGGGGGAACAATTTTTTTGTACAGTTCGCTGCGCCTCTTTCAACCCCCCCTAGCCCCCCAGAGCCACTCTCTCTAATATCTTAAATGGCAAATGGGGTTAAGTGATACATCATTTTAAAGGGCTTTTCGTTCTCTACATTTTGGTACCTCATTTGATGTTGCGTTATTTTTATGTTTACACGTCTTGGATCACTTTAAATTCTCTTTTCCATTAATGTCCCGATAGCGTTCGGACGGAGACTTTTTTTAATTCAATCATGTCCTATAATTACGAAATCGTTGTGAAGAACCTGTTTACTCATCCATGAATTTATTATTTGTCGCGATTACTATCATAAGGAGAGACGCACTCCTCATCGAAGCAAATTATTATCAATCTAATGAATTTCCTCGATTCTCGAAAAGAAACGTCTAGGCAGAATGTGAATTTTTTATTTTTAATTAAAAAAAAATATATGGAAGGTCGTTTCTGTAAATTTTGATATTATCTTGCATAGAAAGTGCTATTTGCTGACCTGTGGTACTGTAAGCAAGGAAGGTGCGCAAGCACATCAGCAGTTTTCAATGCTAGAGATCCTCGTTCAAATATGAGTCACAGATGCGTTTTAAATTTAATAAAAAAATTTACCGAAACGCATTCTATTGCAAGTAAAAAAGGGCCTTTAGGCGTGTTTTAGATAGGGCTTCTCGAAGAGAAATTCCGGGGACCTTCGTCGCAGAACCCAGCAATTTAATGTGTACGGACATACGGCAATCTAGAATGTCGCACGAAACTACACAAAAAGCACTGAAATCAAATAAATTTTATTTCAACAAAATGCAAATTCTACAGGAAATTTATGACGACGATTTTGATAGAAGAATCGAGTTTTGTGAAATAATGACGAACTTAATTAATAATAACCAATTTTTTTAAACAAACATTTGCTTCATTGATGAGTGCACTTTTTTCTTAACGGTTGAGTCAATAAACAAAAGTGCTGATATTGGAGTGACAAAAGTTCCCACGTTCCCAGAGAGCGTGCTACACGGTGGCCAGAAAAAATTAATGTTTGGGGTGGCATTCTCCGAAGTGCCGTTTTAGGACGTTTGCTTATTGAGGAAAACTTAACCGGAGAGCTGTACTTAAACTTATTTGAAAACTTAATGAACTTTTTTTCATAACAACTCATTTTCAAAATTAAGTTGGTGAAGAGCTCCAAATCCGCATTCGACACGATGGAACGCGACCGCATTGTTTTTGCCCTAGTAAGAGAATGGTTACACGGCCGACTTCCGGACATATGGAGTGGTAGAAGACGACCGATAAAATGACCCGCGAGATCACCAGATTTAACGCCGTTAGATTATTTTCACGGGGTCATATAAAATAGGAAAATCGATGCTCGAACTATCAAAGATGCCTGACTTGATAACGCAACAGTCGACTGTAACGAATACTAAAACGATGTATCACTTAACCCCCTTCACCAATTAAGATATTAAGAAGGATGGCTCTGGGGGTAGAGGATTAGTAGAGGCGCGAGGATCCCCCTCAATAACAAAACCGACGTATTTTCGTGATTGGAAAAAAATCTATTCTGTTTGGAGATAGTAGGGGTGGGAGGTTTTCAAACTGACACTCGGTATGTGAATTTTGTATTATTTAATATATGCGAGTATTACATACAAAGTGCTAATGAGGATCGGTGTCTGTATCATCATTTTGCAGTTTATGTTTCCGACACCTCCCTTTTCAAAATAATTCAAATTCTCCTTCAAGCCGCTAAACACGATTGAAAACACGTTTGTTTCTCCCATTCGCCGTTTATGTTACCACCTTTGAGTTGAATTTCTTACAACGTTGTTTTCGTGGTTCCCTTTTAGGTTCCGATTGCAACGTGATTTTCATTTCTTCATCGCTCCTCTTCTACTTCTTCATCTTCCTTACCGCAGGAACGTTCCCGTTTTACATCCCCTATATAAAAAGCTTGATGTTCAACATTTACGAGTAATTAATTATTTAGCTAAATGCATTTCCACATGAACTCGTCACTCAAACACAAAAACAAGCACGTAAATTGAAAAAAGAATTAATGGAAATTGAAAAGGACTTTCGAATGGTAAATAATTAAACTGAGGTCGGAGACACGCCATATCCCGAAACGAACATTTTCCCGATCGTTGCACTTAAAGTGATGCAGATAATGAAGGCTGAAGCTTTTTGATACAGAAAGGTCAAACAGTGACGCAAAACAGCCAGATTGAAGGGTGAAGGCAGCCTTAAGTTGTGCAGACGAAATTGGTTTTTATATGGTCTTATTGTGCCTTGGGTTGGGCTTTATTTTCAATTAGAACAACATTTTCAACGAGAAAATAGTTTTTTCTATTGGGAATGTAATACAGGGCGAATTTCATGAATGGGCAGGTAAAAAATAATCAATACCATTATGTGCACGTCTTAATCTCCGAAATTATAACATTTCTTAGGCATTAATTGTAGGGGAACGGGTTTTCTCTAGGGTCCTCAAGTACGGACGCGAGCTTGTAAAGCTCCCTCGTCCCTTGCCCCCGCAATTTTTTACCGTAAAGGCTCATATGATGGAAAATGACGTGTGTGGCATTTACTCTCGTTGTAATCTGCATATTTCGCAAGTAAAATGGCAGATCTATTAAGTGAGTAAAGCATATTTACGCTGGTTTTGGACTGCAGCCAGAAGACCGGTGTGCACCCACCGTCGCTTGCATATGCAGTACGCCATCGATGTACAAGACCGTTTGAGGATCCAGCAACTTTATGAAATTATTCCTCCCGTTTATTGTTCTTTTCATTTATCTCGACAGTCTCACACTAAAATTGCACATCGTACTGGTTTTATTATGAAAAAATGCAAAATTTTTCACATTACAGAGAACCCTTTCGATGTCCATTATATACTAAATCGATGACGTATTGCTGTTTTTTCAAGTTCAAACGAGTGCTGTTACTCGTTACGTAATATTTCATTTGACGAATCATAATGCAATATGCGAAAGTGATTCCGTCCATGTCTCCCCTTTTCGCTCTTTTTTCGAATTCATAGTTATGTCTAATATGCCCTCGGTTTTATCGTATCTACAGGATAATTTCTTTTAGTAGATCCTAAACCACTGGCTTATCACAACCTTTGGAGATTCAGTCATTTTTAAACTTTACACACCATCTAGTTTCCTTAGTTATCGTTGATCCCTATTTGAAATTTCTGTCTTGTGCGCCATTGTTTTAATGCTCTCGAATTATCGAAATTACAAAAAATCTTCGAAACTTTCCAGTGCTTGTTATGTCACGCTTCATCGACGAATTATAGAAATTTCTCTGAGACTCTCAAATTTTTCTACTTACTTCTTCCAATTTCTCAAATAAAAAAAAATTATTCCGCACGTCTATGCATTTATTCTCTTTATGGGATAATTTTTCAAATTAGAGAAAGAGTACTTAGTGTGCAGGTATCATCGTTTCAAGTGGATTGCACACGTGGAAGAAGGATCACGTGAGATTTAATATGTCTCCGACAAGCGCCAACGAAGTGGGTTGCGAGGCTAACGGCGATATGGGCGGAGCCAGTCCGTTGTTATCAGATTTCTCTTCGATTCAGAATTTTTACTAGAATGAGTTCTAGCTTTTTTTCCATAAATTTTTGCAATGCTGCGTTTTGAAGTGATATTTTTTAAATTCTTCATTGCCGCGAAATCGATACTAATCTAAACTTCAAAGTGGAGACCTCGGCCGGCCTGACTCCGCCCACTTCAGTCGCTAGCCTCGTCACCTATTTCGTTGGTCTTTGTTGGAGGCATAGTAAACCTTCTGCGATTCTTCTCCCGCTTGCACAATGCCCCTGTTTCCATTTAAACCGGTAATACTTAGTTCAGTAAATCATAGGCGTAAAAAATTTACTAAGCTCATTACCTCTATTCGTTGGCAAGGATTATCATAATTTTTACAGAGAAAAACAACTAGATTTTCTTCGACTTTTTAAGATTTACTTAAGCCAGAGGCGTACCTGATTTTTAGGAATTTTCAAGAATTTTTGTAGAGTTCGCTACAAAATGTTTTTTTAATTTTCCTGTTTCGTTCCCTTCTGTGTATTTACGATAACGATTGAATTTGAATTTATTTGAAAGGCTCTGGGGAACTTTCGGTTTTCAGTTAAATATAATTAAATTGGCAGAGTTAATAAAAACATATGAATATACTGAAACTTCTTGTCTAAAAAAATTACGTCCCCTCTTTATTAATTATAATTATATTATTAATTTACTACTGGGATATAGGTAACAGGGCGCTGAATTCAGAATCATTCGTACATAGCATAGGCTCTCGCATTGAAATTTATAGAAATATCGAAATTAAAAAATCCCCCAGTTCACTTAAGGAATACATTTTTTTTGGTTTAAATTCGAAAATTAATGGAAACTCTGGGGTCGGAAACATCGTTCTAGATATCAAAGCTTGTTTCATTAAAATTCATATCCAATTACCGAAATTTATCTAAAAACTAAACAAAGAAAAAATACTTAAAAAATCCTAACATTTTTTAAAACATTAATTTTCCAATTTTTTGTCGAATTAAAGTGTGACCTTTTTTGAATTTTGTGGGGCAATTTCATTACTCGATAACCAATATAATATAACATGTGTATCTGCCGTGTTATAATGTTTTCAGAGCCACCAATTTTCCACAATAAAATTTTTTTTTTCATTAAATATTTGCGGTCATTACTGATAATTAGTTTTAAATACGCCCAGGATGTTTCTCACTTGGCCATAATAAAATGCGACATTTTTGTGGGTATTTCAGTATTTTCTACAGTACTCAGCAACCAAATATTTCCAGTGTCGGATCTGGCAACTTCGGTGCAAGACAAATTCCCGTTAATTCGCCCCTGCACTTCCGGAACTAATCGAGAATAGTGGCAGATAATGGATGAATTAACGTTTGCAAAGTTTTAGGAATTTTTTTAAAAAATGCGTTAAAGTTTTGACATTGAAAATTTTTTCATATTTTGTCTTTAACGCCTCAAATTCAGCATCTTCTTGGAAATATTATTATGTAATCTAATGACGTGGGCAAATGTAATCAGTGAGATCTATGACGTGCTCCCTTTCTGATTCGTAAGTTATAATGAGATGATGAAATAATATATATGTATAATAAATAATAATAAAGTTTTCTCCACTTTTCTCTGTTGTAGGCGGCAAGATCGAAACAACACGTCTGTCGGAATCAACAGAGAAACGACTGCGTTTTCAAATAGACCCACGCTTGATTTTCCTCCTCCATATTCACCATCCCTCTTCCGTCACTAAATTAATGAAGCATTTTACAAAATCTCCAATGTATCCATGTGGAAAAGTAATAGGGGAAAGATGGAAATACACTGCATAACGAACACCAATTAGTTTCCGATCACGTCCAGTTTTCAGTTTGTCCTTACTTTAGATGGCGGAATGTCCTTACTAAAAATAGCCCGGCTTATGTCCTTTTTGTTTTGGTTTTATCGACATGAGTTTAGGTTTATCTGCTTGGGGAGCTCGGTTTTAATCCAGTAGGAGTTAAGTGGGTGGAAAATGAAAGTCCCGAATTACTGTCATGGAGGGAAGTTAACTACTACCTTCAGGATGTAAACATGTGGCCTGAATTTACGCAGGCCATAATTGTGCAGTGCGAATACAAGTAATGCTAATTTTGTCTTGATTTATGAATTTAGACGAGAAAATTCCTTGGTTTGTCAAGACAATTTCGAATGGGAATTAATAGATTCAGTCTGCATATTTCGTGTCCCCGAATAGGTGAACTGCGACTTGTAAAAGTTAAAAAAAAAAAAAAAAAAAAAAAAAAAAAAAAAAAAAAAAAACTAATTTGTATTCTTTGGGGCTCAGCCCTGCCTTGTTAAAAAGTAATTTTTAACACAATTTCAATTTTAAAAAATCAATGAGGTCTTGGAAATTTCCAAAAAGGTTATTTTTTTGCAAAGTGTGTTTTTTTTGTGTCAAATACGAAATAATATTATTACGAAAAGTTGTTTATAATCGGGGTTTAAGCCCATGTACCAAATTTGAAAGTTCTCCACCAACTTTGATGTCTCATACTTTGTTCTATTTCCCAAATAAAAAAAAAATATATATATTTATCAATTTTTGTTTTATTAAAATGATAAATTATTATAATTAAATAAACAAAAAAATGCATATTCTCACATTAAACTTAGAGCTCCACTAAATCTGTTCCTTGATTTGCACATTTTTTAATTCAGTGTCGAAATTCGTTAAAAGTTGCCTGTACCTGTTCTCTAGCAATTAATCGAAATGCCTGTGTTATCCTGTGTTTTAATATTTATGTGCTATTTGGATTGTGTTCTCCATTAACTGTGTCATTCTTGCCCAACCAAAAAATCCATTATTGTTAAATCTGGAGATCTGGGCGGCTAAGATGTCCGTCTCAATCACCCAAACCATCTTTCACTAGATTAGTCATTTAGCCAAAGAGAGTTTAACATGAGACTACAGATTTCGGAATTTATCTAATGATAATAGTATATCATACTATTATACACAAAAAGTATATCGTATTTACTACAGGAAAGATATTTTATTCTACAGGAAAATAGGTTTTTAAAGGATATCCAGGACACATTTAATTTTCTAAAAGTGAAGTCATGTTAGAAATTAGTCTTAAACAGGGCAGGACTGAACCTCGAAGAACGAAAATTTAAATTTATTTTTTTTTTACTTTTTGCAAGAATCGGTTCAGCTATCCGGAGACACATGGTATGTATAGATTACGTTTTGAAAACATTCCATTATATCAAATACAGTTTGTCCTAATGAAATAACCGAATTAACAAAATAGATTTTGAATTTTCATGTGTGCTGATGATGTTGAGTAGTTACACTACTATTATACAAGGTGTCCGTGAACATAGCTCCATAAATTAAACCACGTATTCTAGATCAGAAAATTTGATCAAAACTTCGTATCGATATATGTCGCAAGGCTCTTTGATTTCGACATATAGGGTGTCGTTTCCTGAGGATGGTTTTTCGGTAATGTTTTCGAAACGTTTCCAGATAAATTAACGAAATTTTGTACTTTATTGCAAATTTTTGCACTTTTTGTGGGCCTCTATAAAAATTGACATATTTTTGCCGAGGCTAATGATTTAGGGAATAGCACTGGAAACGTGTCAAAACTTTTTTGTACTTAACTTTATTGACGATTTTATAGGAAAATATTAAATTTGAAGATGTCTATATTAAAAAAAAAAAACTACCATTGTGAAAACGGAAATCTCCAAGAGCTTTAGAGGAAAACTGAAGTTTAATAAATCGGGGACGGTATCATGCATTTTATAAAATAAACATCATATGCCTCCTATAAAGCAATCAACAAATTCTAGCACGCAGTAGGGAAACTTTCTGTATGTTGAACCGCTTCACCTTTGTGATATCAGAAGCTTAATATATCATGTGTGGGATTCCATTGCATTGATAGTAAATTCCTCAAGCACTAAACAATAGCCGTTTGGTTTGGTTTTTTTCAGCCTACTAACCTGAACTAACCCATTTCGATAATTATTCGATAACGCACCTACTACATTGCTAAAGATTCTAAGACATGTGTAAACGAACCAGAAATGTTTGTTTTAAGACAGTGCACTTAACAGATTGAATGGAGTGAGGAGGAAATTAGCATTGAAAGCGAAGGAAGCTTCTTTTATGGCACATAGATTATATCTCGGCGAAATGCTGTGTAGTTATTTTTAAAGGGAAAATTTACGTACGAAGCATATATACCGTGGATGTGGAAATATTGTTGTATTTATAAAAAGATAACAGTAATTGCATATTATCATGGGAAAATGCGCACTATTTCAATGTTTACATTTCCAATATTGCTTCTTACGTACGTGGAATAAACAACAAAATTCTGTGCAAAAAATTACCCTTTAACCATTTCACCACTCCCTTCGACACTTTTGAATTGAAAAATACCTATTTGTTTTGACTGATATTCCGTTTCAATGCCAATGAGCCCCCTTTAAAAGTATTTTATATTCCTCTTGCAGCAGAGCGTGAATTTATTCCCCTTCAGTGTCAGACACAGGGGAAAATGCGTGTGTACACGTCCAAGGTCTGAATTCAACACGCATGCAGAAATTCTGATTATTCGATATGTCACTAAGTTTATTTAACTTCCTGTTATTCTGCAAAAAAAAGCGTCTGATATTTCACCGTAGAACTCCGAAGAAAGAAAGTTTTGTTATTCTATTGATGAGAAGTACAAACTCAAATACACCAACGAGGAGGAATATTAATAGACTTTGGTCTCGTTCGGAAACTTAGTAGTACTCGAATTTTTAAAAGTTCGGAATAATAAGATTAAAAAAACAGTTTTGCATTAAATAAATTTCAAAAGATTCTCTTGGAATTAGAGTTGGTATCCGGACTCCCTCCACTTTCGGCTCAGGCTTATATGTACGTGTGTGGGCCGACGAAGTCAGAGGCCCAGTTTCTACGATTGTGGCAAACAAGATTTTAAGGTTATTTTGAGTTTTGCAATATTGCAAACAATGAACAAAAAACAACTTTTTGATAACACAAATTTATTTCTGGGTCAAATATTTACGAAAAAAAAAACTTCAGCGAAACAAAAACTATAATTTTTTTTTGCGCAAACTGTTGGTTGCACGAAAAAATGACAAGAGTGAAAAAAAAAATTAAATTATGTTTAGTATTCGAAAACGAAGTTTGGTCGAAACCGGCTGTCGTAGGAAAAAGTTCTGAAAAAAAACACAATTAGGAGTTTCTGTTAGGTTTAGGTGTTTCTGGAGGGTGGGAATTAGCAAATTCCCGCCCTCCCGAAACACGAGTCAAACAATAGACGCCGCCACAAAATGGCGTTTGACTGGCTGATAATGTGTACCAAAATTGAGATTTCTAAGTGTAGCAGTTTATAAGAAATAAAAAAAAAAAAACGAATTTTTTTCCGCCATTTTGAGACCCGAACATTTGGACAGGAAGGGCCCATATGAAAAATTTCATACGACGACCCCCCCCTAAAACGGTTCCGTTAAAATATTTGACCATCATTCCGGAACACCCTGTATATTCTATATTCGGCCCTGCTCCGCTGATTACCTCTATAGATTTTCTATTCAGCAGTGTGTCGATCCCCTATTGTTTTTTTTTAATATTTTCGGCACTCTATTTTAAAACGATTTAAAAATATTTGTATTTATTCATTGTTGTTGAATATTGGCCCACTTTTCCACGGTGCAAGCCTTAAATTCCTTTATGCGGTTTGTGTCCCTTGGACACAAACTGCTCAAGAAAGTTCCCTTCAACAATTCTCTCTCTCTCTCTTTCTCTCTGAGATATGGTGATCGGACTGATCAGGGTAAAACTGAAATATTTGAGCTTCGACATTCTTTTCACTATTCACGCTGTGTGAACAGATGCATTGTCGCCTTGCCGATATAAGAGCCTCCCTCTTGTTAGTTCTTCTCCTCTTTCAACAATCAGCTCTTGAATGACTTTTATATAATTTTTTGCGTTCATTTTTGGCGAACAAAATATTAGTTCAATCTTTCTAATCAATCAATTTTTTCTGTAGCGTCCTATTCCAGCCCAAACCACGATACCTGTTCCTCCCGGTTGGCGATTGCTTAAAAATATTTTTTCCTTACGTAAACCATGAAAACGATATCGATATCCATCGAGGCCGTCCACAATAAAATGTTTTTCATTACTGAAAATAATTCATCTCCATTTCTTTTTCCATCAGACATGTTCAATTGAGAATCGCCTCCTCTTGGCTCCGTGGGCTTACGAGAGAGGAGATTTTATCTTCAGTTTTAATCCCTTTAAATTTTTGGCTTTTCACATAACGCGTTGGATATTAATGATGTTTGCTTGTACTCTGGCTTGTTGACAAATTTCCCTTGCAGAGCTGCATGCTTGGCGTAGAATTTCCCTCTCTTCCCGGACGGTTGTCGCCATGGGCTTGCCCGCTCTTTTCTTTGGATCATAATCACAGCCCATCGTAGCAAAATTCCTTGTAACGTCCCTACTTCGGTTTAAAATTCCAGTAACTTCTGAAGTTGTCCAAATTTTTTCGTGTAAACTTTCAATAATCCTCCGACGATGTTTTTCTCCTTGGCATTGTTTGGCTGAATTTTTGCATCAAATAATAACGAATAAACAACAAGAGAGGGGATTTAACGTTTTGAAAACTAAAGTATTACTAGGTTTGGAACGAGGCTAAGATTAAAAGCCGGGTATGGCCTACATTTCTGTCGCTTTAGAATTCCATTTTATTTTCGTATTCGAACCGGAAATAAATTTGCGTTATCGAAAAGTTGTTTTTTTGTTCGTTGTTTGCAATATTGTAAAACTCAAAATAGTTTTAAAATCGTTTCTACTACAAATAAACAGTCGACGTAAAAAATTGGGGCGGCCCAAAATTCGGTCGGGCAGTGTAGGGCCGGCACTGTTGTAAGCAAGTTAGTTAACAATCAAGCTTCCACTAACTTGAAATTTTTGTATCAATATTTTATAGATAAATTTAAGACGTTCGTGCTGTACTAATGCAAGAAGAGACGACCGTTCTCCATTGTTGATGTTGTTGTTGACATAATTCACGGCCGCTCAGTCTTCATTTGCAGATATACATAGTTGCAACTTAATTATTGGTAAAGTTTCGGAGAGAAATAACTTGAACCAAGGCAAGAGAAGGGCTGCTTTATCATATTTTGTATTCAAGATCTGAACTAAATTCGTGAAGAAGTTAATGAGAGAAACTGACTGAAGTAACGCGGAGAAACGTAGTGCAGTTGATTATGACAGGAAAGTTAGAGTGAGCGCCTACACTGCCCAACTGTCTTCGGATCAAGTACAATATTGCGTTTTAACAATTTTATAATTGTTTATTATTGATTACGATAGGATTGCCTTTATACGAAAATTAACGCCGACGACGCTGCCCTATGTAGGCCAGTAATAATTAAACCTTATTTATTGTTATTACGACTTATAAAAGAGTAATAGTTTTATAAGCTGATTTATGCCGAGCAAAGTGGGTCATCAAGTAATTGTATCGATTGTAGGTGTACCTGAACAAAAAATATAGGTAAATTAGGAATATTTCCTAAAATGTGTTTGTTCGTTGAATAATACGAGAAGACGATTATTTACACTGTCTTTGTTGCACGAAATCGGATCTCGAATTGCACTGGTTTAATTTCAACTTGGCTTATAGGGAAAAATGTTGGCAGAGAGAAGCATTTATAGACTGATTTAGACTAGTTGAACGTTTTTCATCATTTCAATTTATAAATTGGATCCTGATTTCTGGAAAAAATTAAATTTTTAGATTTCTCAAAATTTAAAGCAAAATAAAAGTTTAACTAACGCGTGGGAAGAGGTTTTTTAGATCGTACTTTCCACAGCGGAACGGAAACTGCCGGCTGTGTTCTTCGTCCTTGTTACTTAAAATTTTGATTTGCCACAAGAAAAATACAAGTTTGACCCGATGTGTGAGGAGGAAGCCTGCTTGCGACATTTTTCATTTAAGAATTAAATTTTTTAGGGAAGAAAGCCCACTTAAACTCTCGCAAAAACCGTTTTCATCTCCTTTGCTTGGCATAAAATTTGATTCTGACCTGTAAATAAAGTTTCAACGTGATTTATAGAGAAAACAAACAAAGTTGAATGAACCGACTTACCACATTCTTCATTTAAGTTTTTTATAGGAATATATATATATAGTTAATTTTTTAAAGGGATGGAGAAGCCAGTTCGAACGAGCACCAAAAACGGCTACATTCCTTATCGGGGTGATATAAAATTTTAACGTTTTTTTTTGAAAATTTCAAAGTTCTGCATCTAATAATTTAATTCCTTTTCTGTTTGATTTGCGGTCCACTAAATGGCTCATAATGGTAATAACGGCATAACTGTTTTTCAGTTTTCGCGGGCAGATTTGCAAGATTTTCCTGAATCACGGGGACGAAACTCAATCGCGGACGTGTCGATTAATCCACTCGATTTTCAAACTCATATCAGAAATTTCTTTTCTGGACTCTAGAAATGTTTTTAAGTAGGAAACCCTCTTTAAAATTATTTTTTCCACTCGCAGAAAACACCAATAAGTGACGTTTCAAATCAGTTTGTTCAACCAAATGACCAGCCTCGAGGCTCAGATCCTAAATTGACGTTCACAAAATATCGAGGAATTATCCTCAATTTCGCGTCTTTAATAATTCAGGCTCAAAGCAGTATGTACACGTTAGCATTGTTGACATGACCAATGTCAGGAAATGGCCTTCCCATCTATTATTAAACATCTAACAAACGACACATAACTGGTATGCTATGCTTTAATACACCTCCGGAATCTCCGGAGACGCGCATTGTTGGAGCCAACGCTCGTCCGGCAAATTGAAATGCTTTATCACAAGGGACACACTATTTCGCTGAAGTACGGCTAAAGTTTATGAGGGAAATAAATCGTAAATGGAACTAAGTTTACATATTGTAGAGCAGATGGGATTTCATTTGAGTCGTTTGAATTTTTGCTGAAAGCTTTCTTGACTAGTGTTTCTTGACGAAAAGGCGAAGGACTTTTCCATTACTCTAAGGGCGTTTGCCGCGGTTTTCGGTGTTTACAGCCTAACTTCCCGAAAAAGAATGTCGCCTCGTTTGGGGAAAAAGAATTTTTGTAATGGGCGACCTTCACTTTAGGCGTCTCGAAAACCGACTGCACATTTCGACTGAATGAAACCTGTTGCTGAAGCCGAAAAACACTCATATATTCAAAATAAAAAAAGTTACTCGTCTGAACTAGTTTGTTCGAACTTTTTCCAAATAATTTTCTCTGTTATCGCAAATGATCAAACGTTTCTTGAATTTCCTCATCTTTCAACTTTCATATAATACGGGAGGGAAACTCGAAATCCTTCTTTTCGAAGAAAATTCTTTTCTTTTTCACAATTCCCAATGCTGAAATCATCACTTTTCAACAGCTTTCAAAACCTGTCATTCTGGGCCTAATTATTCTGCCTCGTTAACTTTAATGAAACACGTTACTCAAGCTAAAAATGTCTCTTGACAAAAAATGGCAATTTCTTTTGTTCAATTTTTCTGTCTGTTGAACCCTGATAACTACCCTTTCGGTTTCAAATATACTCACGTTGCTATTTTAATAAAAATACCCTGTTGAAGCTGAAAAAGCTCTATTTTTTTATTCTGTATGATACTCTGATGATCTTTATTTTTTAAATCTGAACACGTAAGAGTAATTAGTAATAATGTATTTTTCCTACTTTATTCCTCAATTTCCTAATTTTCAACTATGAATAACACGTATGCCCTGTTCGCTTGTCAATCATAAACAGGTAGTACCTTTAGTCCAAACATACCCTCGAATAAAATACATTGTTCAAAGATGAAAAAAAAAATTAATTTTCGACAAAAAATATCACTACCATGAAATACGGTTTTCAAGATCAAAATAGCCTTAACTTGCATCTAAAAAATACACTCACTTTTCAACTGGATATTAATTTACATGAAATCTTTATAACTCTGTAAAATATCCTCACAGAACATAGTATTTTGTATTTTATAAAAATCTTCACATTAAAATTCACACCACTAATGGTGATGGCAAATACCATTCCGCCTGCTGAGACACCCTCATTCTCGAACTTCCGAGGACTATGATATCCTGAGGAAACCAACTGTCGACTTTAATTCCATTAAAACTGAATTTTCACATCAAAAATACTTCACTTTTTCCAGAAAAAGCTTGCGCCTTGCAAAGTTTGTACGTTGGAATTCCTTCATTTTTGAAGTCTGAAAATTTTGTAATTTCCAAACGTTTACCACATTCCACAGTTTATTCTATCACTTTGGAAATTTTGCAATTCTCCAATGGCTAACCAAAGTTCTACAATTACAGAGTTTTTAGGCAAATATTTGTCAAACATAAACACGTGAAAGATCGCTAAACATCAAATGGCCCCGTCGTGCAAGCATTAAGTTTAATTAACTGTACTTGCCACGTGTTTAAAAATGATTCAATATATTATCAGCTGAAAGGGCCCAATTTCATAATATCAAATTCAACATGTTTCTTTCACGAGATAGAAGATACATAGCTAAAAGTTAGTAAAGCTTTGTGTATACACGTGAACTTACCTAAATGCTGGAAAACAAGCTCGCTCTTGATTACTCAATTTAAGGCACTCATTTGCGATAATATGAATAATTCATTGAGTTATTTCTCGTAAATAACGTAAAATTCTGCACTCCGGCTATTTCAGAGTTATTTCACCCCAACTGCGTTTTGACGCAGTTTCATACGGAAATACCGAGTGTTGTACCTGAATACCTTTCAGGGCAAGAAACTTTATGAAATTCAGAAAGGGCAGAATTACACTCTACACGTGTTGAGAAGGAGCAGCCTTTATTAGTAGTTATAAATATGTAAATTTCACCGAAAGGCTGAATTGATGGGGCATTGGAAGGCGTTCTTAAATTTTATCAGCAGACTTGAAGTGAGCCCAAATGCCTCCACTAAGTTATCGCGATGCAATGAGTCGGATTCGAGGTGTATTGACTCCCAAAATGAGGAATTTTGGTAACGAGAGAGGAACCAGCTTCTGTGAATTGTGAACGCATAAACTGTAAGGCGTATTATTTTCGCAACCTTCGGTTAAAGGCGTGTGAGTCAGATACCCTCAAGTTATGTAAGCAGATTTGAAGTAAGCTTAAATGCTGCCACGAAATCATCCCGATTCAATCAGCTGTAATTTAGATGTATTGACCCCAAGGGAGACAATGTTTTGCAGTAAGTTTAAATGACTTCCAGTAATCTATCTGGATTAAATCGGCAGAAATTTAGGCATGTTGCTCTGAAATAGACATCAAATGGATGCCGAGATTATCCTTTTAGCGGACACGCTTCGCTTACACGTGTCACGAAAACCTCTAGGAATTTAATGAAACACGTTTTTACGTCAGCTGCCTTACACATTGACACAACAAATTTAGTGCAATTATTTCATAACGCAATAGCTTTAAAAATTGCATTAAAACCTATAGCACGCCACAACGTACTTTTCGCCACTGAGACAATACATAATCCTTTTCGAAAGCACATATTTTATTTGCCGGAACTAATAAAATCGCCGCCTCTGGTGAAAATAAAATGGCGCCATAAAGTCACACTTTATGGCGTTTTGAGGCTTCATGACAACGGGCCAACATAACGGTGAGATATTGTCTATAAAACATTTTCCAGTAATTCTTCTTTTTCCCCAATTTAACTTTAAGGAATGAATCGATTGGTTCCACCAAGTTATCGAACCCTTAACGGGAGGAAGAATTCTACCCCCCCCCCCTCTCCCCCCTCTCTCCCCCCTCCCTCCTCGGAACGACAAGCCGTGATGCCTGTTAGGACTTGCGACGTGTTGTTCTATCATGGGCCATAGTTATTTTATCTACCAGTTAAAATGTTCAAAGTGAGTTCGAGAAACTGATGTTACGCCCATGCCTTTGGGTAATACTGGTGGAATTCCCAGCGCTTAACGCCCATCTTCGGCCGAGGGAAGTTATTTTATGATTGGGATTTCCAGCGCTATTCTTTGACGGACTAAAATTGCGAACCTAAATTGAAGGTACCGCCCAACGAATACAAGGGCCGGGCTCCTATAAAAGCCCAGCGAGCATGCCCCTAAGCGCTACGCTTTAACGCGACAAGGTAGCCTAGAAGCCGCTAATGGGTCTTATCAGAAGTACGTCGATGGGTGTTGCACCTCCCTATCAGTACTTGAGGAGGGTGCGATACTGAAGACGCTCTCTTTTCCTCCTTACTTCATTACGGACACGTGCGCGCTAGACTCCTCTCATCAACATCCTTTAAATAACGAATCTTTCGATATTGTACAGTTGTTAATGTCACTAATAAATCTTTGTTAAATTAAGAAGGTTTAGTCTCTCTTATACGCGAAAACAGTGTCTCTGAGACTGCGAACTCAGGGTGGTCCTTCCTAATCGATCAATCCAGTCAACGATCTAAGCAGTTCACGGTTATCGTATCGAAAGGGGTGAATCGACCCAAACACGTACACGCGCAAAATTAGGGACCTAACGATGCCATCTTCACTCGTGGTGTGGCCAACGTCACAGCGGATGCTTCACAGTTGAATCAGTGCTACAAACGCGCACTTCTTCTTGGAGATGGTTTAATGAAGAACGTGTAAAACGGGGTTTTATTGCCCCATTTGCAGGTGCTGCCTTTATGTTGGCCGTGAGTGAATATTCGCCCATGTCCCGTTTTGCCTGAAAATTGGCCAGAGCAGATTTGTCAAGGGAATTGGGCAATTTAGTATTTGCGTCAGGTAGGACGACATACAAAGCGGTTATTTGGTTATTTATTGTTTATGGGATTCAATGCTTTGTGGATTAATCGAAACGTTTTGCGGAAGGTTTAATTGTGGAATAAAATTTTAAAGTAGCGCAGAGGCGCGCAACCTCCCCAAATTACAAATTGGAACAAGCGACTCCTCACGGCCCTCCCTATTCCGAGTATTTGATCGTTTCCATCCTCGAGGTGGTTTCAGCCAACAGACGAGAGGCTCCTTACCCATTCATATTCGTCCCTTCCCAAATCCTTGAAAATAGTAAGAAAATAGCAATTTCTAAATTTTGGGCCTCGCTACTCATACAGAGTCGAAGCAAATGCTCACGAAATGTACATTTTTCGATTCAGAAAAAATTGATGTTCTATTTTCAAATGTCAATATACAGGGGGTCTTGGATCAAAGCGCGAACATTTCGTCGCTTAAGCTCTGGGGTTGTTCGGACATGGGGCCCCGCTTGGATGAAATAATTTACTTTGGAAGGACCCTTCAAATGGACAATTATGAAATTTGGTGCAGTAACGTTTTCGATCGCAACAATTCAGACATAAAAAAAGAAAAACATACGCGTTTGCTATTTTCGTTAGCAGAATCTACGGTTAAAATATTTGCACTTTGTTTTGGGACATCCTGTATATGACGTCTTATAAAAATGTCGGTGATCCGACGCCCACCGAATTTGCTCGGCAGCGTCGGGAGATAATGCACATAACATTAGACAAATTCCGAATTTGTTTTTTTCTGCAACTTACTAGTAAAGCTGAGGGGGTCGTTCTGTTCCCTGAGCTGCTTCTTATCGCTGGTGAGGTAATTACCTATACCTATTGATCGATCGGATACGAAGCTGATACCCCTCTAGCCTCTAACTTTTTTAGGGCAGAAAGCTCAACCTAAAGCAAGTTTTTCTAACCAAAACCAACCAATTTTATAGTTATTCTGATGGAGCCAGTCGACGTCCCACAGGAGATAATTTGAATAATTAGTCTTCGAAAATTAATATCTAAAATCAATAGCTCAATCGAATTATATACGCGATTGTTCCCGAAAACCGCTCTATGACTGAGGTCAAAACACTTAACACCGAGTGCTAACCTCGACTAACCCAAACTAAAGAAGTCAGACGTAGTTTCCCGTTTAATGCAGACACTTTAAACAACTCTTAAACACCCTCCCTATAAAGCGAATAAACTAATAAATTTTCAAATAACACATCAACATCCCTTAAGAATTTTATCGGAATAATTCAGTCTGAGACTTGATTCGACGTCGGAAAATATAATTTTATTACGTGCTTAAAGGAAACGAATCCTTTTCAGTATAAAGTGAGTATTAAATTATAATGATTAAGTGTAAAAAAAACATCCAAACTCAGACTTTCGTACGTCTCAGAGTTGAAACGTCTTGCTAAATATTCCATGGAGTTGTGAAGTTACTGCGGAATCACTGAGAGCATTCTAAGAACGTGAAGTTTTATTGTTCGAAATTTTTACCACGTTATGGGTTTCCATGAATATGCATGTAAATATATATATACAGTGGTGGCCATAAGTATGGAATATTATTTTAATTTGATAAAATATTTATTAAAAAGTATTAATCAAAAATTACACAAATGCTTGAAGGACTCTAATTAATTTCCTATAATTATAACATTAAATTAAAATTTCTAATTGAAAAACTTTTTAGAAAAATGAAAATGAAAAATTACTCTTGGACCAAAATATGGGATATTTTTTATATAATGGTGTGGAGCCAGCCATCTTAAGTAAACTCAATATTTTCTGGCACACCCGTTGGCATCCAGGCCGGCCCGACATCGACGCTGCGTTGAATCAATTAGATTCTGGCACGTTGAGGAAGAAATGTTTTTCCATTCTTCTTGTGTGACCCCCCACAATTCCTCAGTATTTGACACGCGTCATTGTCTAATTTTTCGTTTCAAGTGGTCCCACAGATGTTCGATGGGACTTAAATCAGGAGATCGTGCAGGCCGTTCTAAAACATCTATCTGCTTTCCAATAAACCAATTTTTAATCAACCGCGAAGAATGGTTAGGACCATTATCCAGTTGGAACCGCCATACCAGTGGCACATCTTCCTCGGCAAACGGAAGCATATGCTGCTCTAGGATATTTTTGTATAAAAACTCGATCCATTACTCCATCGATTTTGACTGATAGGTCAACTCGGGATCTCGAAAAAGGTTCCCACACCACTAAACTCTGACCGCCATGTTTAACAGTGGGCTTCTGGTACTTGGGATCAAATCTCTTCCCTATTGGTCGCCGAACATAAGTTTGTCCATCCGAATCAAACAGTTTGATTTTGGTTTCGTCACTGAAGAGGACGGTATTCCGTTTTTCGGGTGTCCAAAGCAGATGTGAGCGTGCAAACTTAATTCTGGCCTTCCGGATTCTTTTTGGAAATTAATGGTTTCTTCACTGCTGATCGTCCAAACAATCCAGCGTCACATAGACGACTCCTCACAGTACGATCACTAATTTCCATACCTCTATTAGTTGCAACTTCTTCCTTTATTAAGCACGATGGTTTTTCGGGATCTTTGGAGGATATAATTTTAATACGTTGGTCTGTTGTTTCTCTGGGACGTCCTGTTTTCGGACGTTTTTATACGGCGTTGAATACCCTAAACTTCCCCAAAATTTCCGATACACCCACCCCTGGCTCGCATTAAATGTCTTTGCGATGTCCTTCTGATTGGCTCCGTTATTCGACATCACCACTATTCGTGATCGAAGATCTTCCGAAAGACACTTTTTTTTTTTTTAACCATTTCGGCTTTAAATTTTATCGATCTGTAACACTCGATACCGAACACTAAATGCAAAATAAATTTAGATCTATGATATTCCACACTTTTGTCCATCTAAAAAGATTTGTTTATCGGTGAAATTTTTGATAGCAACATTCTACAAATACTGCATGGTCTAAAATGTAGAATTGACCTATCCCAATTTAAATATGCCAGAATGGAAGAAAAACAGTAAAGGCCCTTTAGCTGAATAAAGTTTCAAAAAACATTCCATACTTATGGCCACCACTGTATATATGTGTATATATATATATATTTACATAAGCTCCTACCACACACTGAGTGTTCGGAAGCACATTCTGTTTCCTATCGGGCAGATCTCGCACGGAACCTTCCAAGAACAACCCACAAATCCAACAAAGGTCCTGATAAGCCCACGCGGTTATATAGGCTGATTTAATAAAACCGATACAGGGGTATTGTGTTTTATAGCTGAATAACATTACCGGCTCGAGCGGATACATCATTGAGAACAATTGCTGGTTACCCAGGAAACTAGCACTAGAATATTCTTATCTGTTCGTTATGCCTGTGGTTTTAGTTCACTATGGAGTATATGAGTTCCTAACATAGAGGTGCAGCTGCAAGCGTACGAGCAGCTACTGTGGGGAGAGATAATCCGGGATGCCTCTAAGTAGCATATCTTGCGCTTTGTTATTGAAATAGGTTTTATAGACTTTCACTGCATTGTTGGCACAGTAAGAAAATAAAAAATGTATTTATAATAGAGCTTTGGAAATAACGAGGTCCTTACAGTTTCCGAACAATTGTTCTGCTTTTTATTCGGAATCGATTCCAACCCACTTGCAGGAGTTATAATGTCTGCAGTCGACAAAAGGACCGATAAGCCGAACTTAAGGGTTGTTAGGGCTTGTGTACGGCATAAATGCTACTTAAATTGCCGTCTATTTTGGGAGTTTTTAATGGAAATCGGAAAAATAAGTGCGAGCTTAATTATTAGGCAGAAACGAAACGTCGAAAGCTGCTATTATTTTACGTCGTCAGTTTCTATACATATTATTCCACAGCGGCATATAATTAAACGGGAGGTCTATATTGAATTTGGCAAAATCGATCATTTCAGTGGGCGGTAAAAAGCGAATTGTCACGGCTTTTATTTCGTGAAATAACCACTGTTATTTTGCTGTCGCGAAATCAAAGAAAATTAAATATGATGTAAATTAAATTGACTCAGGCCCTTATGTTGCACGTGCAGGATATTACAATGCAGTTGCACACGACCGGTCGGATCAGTGTTTGCCTTCCCTCTTCGCCGTAGATTATTCGCGTTTTTGTATTGCGAGCGAAAGTCCCTTTGGACGAACGAAGATAGTGAAATTCAATTTCAAAATGAGCGATATTAAAAATCAGTAGCACAAAAAAAATGAATGCGAATTTTCAGTAAAAAGTACGTCCCGAAAGAGATTTAATGCGTTAAATTTACGTGATTTTTTAATCGCTTTTTATTGCGCCGCCGAACCGGCTTCGTTCATCGCACGGGCGAGACGAAGGGGGAATTTCCAAAATTCGTCAAGGGAGAGAATGTTTTCAGGCGGGTCGGTAAAAGTGATTTTCGTCCCCGCGCAGAAAACGTCAGGTAATTTTCGCGGAACCAAGCGGTCGCCCGACAGTGCCACCATCTTCCCCGTTTCTCGTGTAGTTGCAACGTTCGTTCAGTGACAATTCTGTGGTGGTACTTTCGCTGAAAGCTGATAGAACGCTTGCGCCAACGAGTGGAACGTCAAACGAAGGGCAAAGCTGACGTGAAGGGCCACTCTCCGGTCCGGCCGAAGGACCAAAATGTCTTGACCGGTTCGAGGTGATCGAAATGCATGTTGGTGCTGGGTCCGGTGCACGGAGCCGCGAGTGTTTGAAGCTTCTCGTGGACGGAAATGAGGCGCTTCTGCGAAATGGCCGTCAAGACAATTATGAAGTGCATGTTTCACGGTAGAACCACTCCGAATTCGCGGTTTCAGAGATGCTGTGCTGTCAGTAAAATAACCAACAACCTTCCCTAATTTAGTTCAGCTTTGTTAGGGCTCAAAGAAAGATTTACGAAGTAAACAACAAAAAGGGGGCTAAGGCGGCAAGGGGCCAGCACGCGGTGCAAGCGGCGCATTTCGTACGCTGATCCACCTCTAATAATTCACAAATCGCAACACTTTTCCAAATTTAATATAATTAATTACTCGTAATTTAATGATGATATAAAAATATAATACAGGGTGCCCCAAAATGAGGGAGTCAACGCGTAACCACCACACATTGCTTGGTCAAATATACATCAATTTATGGTGCCATACAGGGTGGTCCACTTTTTCGCTGCAGGACTTTAACAATCGGCAGAAATACTTATTTTAAGAAAAAAATTTCGTAATTCATCATGTTTTATAGATACAGTGCGTTGAAAACGTAAATACACTTTCGATTAGTTTTAGTAACACTCTAAGCTCTGAAGATATTTAAACCAAATTTGGTGTGCGGCATCGCACCGTACACCGTCTTATTCAGTAATAATCTCACGGTCTACGCGCGACCAGTGCCGGAGTCGTGGGTTTTTTCCACCGTAAAATTCAATAAACTCCTAATACGGTTTTGTCCAAAATTAAATTTCATTTCGTCCCTAAATGACTGATTCATTTTCTACGAAAAACGTCCCCCGAGATTCCTTCGTATCTGGCTCTATTGCGTAATGAATTTGTATTTTTTTTAAATTAAATAGAACATAATTTTAATTAAACGTGAAAAACGGCTACAAAAATTCACGTAATTTAAAGTGGGTGGTCCAAATATGAACCATTTTGTTGCACACGTAATTCACACTGACTGCTATAGATCGGAGGGCACCAATTAAGTTATGATTTCTCAATTCAGTTCGCGCATCTTTAATGAGATTCATAATTAAACTCTTGTTTCTACAGCAATTTAATATACTTGTTACTTTAAAAATCCCCAAACAAAAAAGCCCAACGAAGTTGGGTCGGGGGAACGCGGAAGACAACAGCCCCTTCGTCTAATCCATCTTTCCGGGAAGTTATGGTCATTTTTTTTTCTAAAAAAGTTTCATAATTTTGTTTAAAACTCACAATAGTCCTCCCATCTAATAAAAAAAAAAAAAATTATGAAAAACATTTTTTTTTTAATTTGACAAATCAATTTAAAATCCTGATTTGAGAAACTTACAGAAGCAAATGTTCAAAAGGATGCGCTTTCTGCTCCAAACAACCTATTACGAAGAGAACTAATGTGATGTGATGGTGCGCCATCTTGTCGCACCCACATAACCTGGACGTTCTGCCAGAGGAATATTTTCCAATAATGTTGGAAGAGATATTAATTGAGAAATGTGTGTTGATATTGTTATTAAGCGTTGCATCAAAAAAGTATGGTCCAACTAAATAATCACCTATCACATCACACATTTAACGACCAACGATGTTGGGATCATACAATCTGCACGCATCTGGGATTTTCTGCATCCCAGTGACGCGTATTGCGACGATTCGTGTGTCGTACGTTCGATACTGCCGTCAAAGGTAAAAGAAATGTTTCGAATTGTTATTATTTAATATTAAAACTTGCAAATTTGAACACGAATGGTCAGTCGTTCCGTAAACATTTCACTAGTATTAGGAGAGTGTTAATGAAATTACGGGCGTGCTCCTGAGCTCTGCTCAACTAAAAAATGTATGAGGCACGTAAACGTGAGGCCTAGGAGTGGAAAGATCTGACAATTATTTAATCACTTTAATGTGCGGAATCTAAAAATGCAAAAATTTACCGAATGTTCCATTCGAAATAAGGAAGCTGACACGGACTTCTGGCACAGCCTGGAGCAGTAAAAACGGCAAAGCCCTACCGCGTAATGCGTTTCGTCAAACCAGTCAATTTGTCCTTAAAACGTTCCTGAGTATCGCTAACCAGAGCGGAGACAACGCCTCCTAATGGAGTCACTGCGACACCCTGTATGTGCACTGACCTCTTTCGTTCTAATGAAATGGAAGAATGTGGCGAACAAATATATGAAATTTAAAGACACAGACGTGTCAATACAACCTAATTTTAGCTGTGGTTATCGATCGGATTTCGTCTGGAGAATTCTGATATGTGCATAAAGAACACCCTTTAACCGGATTAACTTATGACTCTGTGGCCGGCCTATGGATTAACTGTGCGGAGCTAACAATGTAAATGATATCACGTAAGTAACGTAATATTAGCAAATGTTGCGTCCGAAGTGTTTAAAATTAATACTGTGCAGAATATCATTACCACATTATTGCAAATTTTACAATGGTTTGCGCGAGTTGCAGAAAGTTAATAAATTGGGAACGTTAATTTAATGGAATTTAACATTGGGTCAGATTAAATTTTATGCACGTTTTTTCCTTAAAAACCTCAAGACGTCCGCACTGCCCCATGGGCCTGAGAGCAGAAATTAATGTGAGCAAAGCTCTTTTTTATCGCATTTAAAAACAATTTTTCATAATATGTACTTATACGTTTCGCATAATCAATCATTAAGGACGTTATATAAAATAACCAGCTCCTCGATACAGCTGTTTAAACGAGATATTGAATTTTGCTCGTACGAAGAGAATAATTTATAGCGTCCTTCAACATTGACCTACAGTATTACATCCATCGGAGACTCGGGTTTATTTCTGTCATGCACCGGCTACAACAGGAATTTATCCTGCACACACAGCCGGAATATAAAATTTTCCGTTAAAAAGGAAATTACGAAAATCACGGTATTGCAAAACTCCCCGCCTTCATCGCCCCGACTAATTTCGCTTACAGGTGAGGTACCCCGAGGATGAAATTCTTCTGATTCGGGACCGAGCACCCGCATTCGAAATGACAAACAATACGAATAGTTAAATTTTATCTTCCCTAAAAGCTTATCGCATACTCAAGTGAATTTATTCCAAATGGTAGGTACACTCTCCATTTGGAAAACACAAAAGCGCATAAAGCTGACTGGCACATACATATTGCATAACTTCCGCGTTCGATTGCGGAAAATCTTGAGACACAGCAATAAACACTTTGTTTCATAAGAATGTTGATAAAGCGGAAACCGGAGCTCATTCAAAGTCTCCGGGACAAAAATGCATTTGAAATAAATACCGAAATTTAATGAAACGCCCAGAAAATTAGTCTAGTTTCCTCCAAAAAGTGTTCACCTTCGTACGTGCTGTTAGTTCTGACCCACAAACAAAGATATTTTTAGCTTAAGAGAAAACTGGCCATGAAGGTTGTATCAGACAATGGAGGAAACACTCCACATGAAATTAAAGTTTATTTTCCTGTCGTCGGTGGAAAAAGGACATATAAAATCCATTTGTTGTTTTATTCATACCCCGATTGGCCCGCAAACATGAGGGTGTTTTTATAGTTGAAGGCATAAAGAAGCTTCCGAAATAAATTTTGCGTCTTTCGTTTATAGTGATTTTGCTTGCTGAGACATCGAGTATTTTTAGACTCGGCTGCAACGAAAGAAACCCACGATTAGATCGTTTTGCGAGAGAAACCTAGGGAATCACGAAATCATCATTTTTCCATTAATTCGGAACTTCGGCTCGTCGACGTACAAATCCACAGTCCGGGAGAGATACTGGGTGGGTCTGTGTGAACTGTACCAACTAATTTTGAAGCGACTGCCAAAATCAAGTCATTCAAGCGTCACTTTTTCCAAAGATTAAATATGATTCATAAACTTTTTTAACGTCAGCAGAAATGCTCGAGTGGGAAATTGCTGTCAAAATACGCTCCGAAGCAGCTAGTTCGAACGTGAACGGTCCGAACGTTGAGAATATGACAGCAACAACGACGTGACTTTGCTGTTAAAATAATATGACAATGCATTGGTAATATAATATATATTTCCAGATTCCGGCCAAATAGATCTCTGATCTTAAGTCAGTTAAAACGATCAAAATAAATTCGTAATATGCCTTCAACCCTCTAACGAAGACAGATCGGAATCCTGCAGGATGAGGGCTCAAAGACAACTCTTGGGTCGCCACAACTTGAGGGCGAGGAAGAGACGCGCAAGCCGAAGAAACGGTAAGGAAACTAAATGAGACGAAGAAAGAGGTAGATTTCCACGATGTCGCTAAACCTCACCGAGACAAACTACTTAAAATTAAATTCAAGAAGAAAGAAAATCGAGAACCTTTAGGGGACGGAACAGGAAGCTGATTCAAGTCAGAAGCCGAAAATTTTTATGATTTCAGGGTAGATGCTGACACCGTCACTGACTGTGTCACGTTATATTCGCATTGTGCAGTAAAAAGCGGGCCTGAACAGGATAACCCTGAGTACAAAAGAACGTGGCTGAATCAGAGATGCAGAAGGCCGCTGAAGGTTCGCTCGATGAAGAACAAATAAAATTAGATGAGGTTCGAGTTGAAGATATGGAAAATCTGCTCGGACTTTTTGGAAGAAGTACAACGAGCTCCTCAACAAGTTCCAAACCGCGAAGACAAAACAGCCTGCAGAGAAGAGAGCAAGAAAAGAAGACAGAGATGAAAAAGCGAGAATACTCTACGTGTTAAGTTGTTTAATGTTGCATACGTACATCATATATATTTATTTATTTATTTTTATTTAGAGTTTCGAAAGATTTTTGATAGCTCGAAAATCAAATGATCCTTCTGCTGAATATCCAAATAGAGAAAGAGAGGATTTCGGACGAGAGGAGGTTGTTGCAGTCTTCGAGGAGTAATATTTCAATTTGCACGCAGAAAATTATTAGCTTACTTACTTATAATCATAGCTATACGGTAGTGATGTTTTGACAGTCGCGTTAAATGAACCTTCATTAGATAATGCTAAAATTTTGTGAGATTCTTGAACAATTTAGAAATCCACCTGGATTGCGCTTATCACCAATGGCCGTCACAATGAGCCTAATTAAGTATCAGAATACTAAAGTTTTCCATTTTTTAATATTATACTGTTAAAATCTCTACCTTCAATCAAGTCCTTCGTACTCTTATACCAACCTAACCCGTCGGTTTTTTTTCTAGGCTACAATCAACACTCGCTCACTCAGTCAACAATTCCACCCATCACCACCCAAACCAACCTCAATGAATACCCAATGGACGACCTGCTGTTCAACTACAGTCAGTTGGCCTTCATCGGAAACAAACACGCGGACTTCGTCACGGACAACCTTTCCGAGGTCAACATCAGTAGGTCGGTCACCAGACTGACCTCCCCGCTAGCAGTCACCATTGTGGTGCTCTTGGCCTTTTTACTGTCCCCAATGATCCTCATCGGCAACTCGCTAGTGCTGGTGGCAATGTACCGGTTCAAACGATTACGGACGCCTAGCAACTACTTAGTGATGTCGCTAGCGACTAGCGATTTGGGCGTGGGCATGTTTATGCCCGTAGGCTTTTATTTAGAACTTAACGGTGCCAATACGTTCCCAGGGTCTCAAGTGTGCTTGTTTAGTTACGGGGTGGTGATCAGTTTGTGTTGCGTGTCGGTTCTAGTGATGGTGGCGATCGCGGTGGATAGGTTCACATCACTAGCGCGGCCTTTGAGGTACAATAATTTAATTACGCACTCTGCAGTGGAGAGGTACATTGTGATCTTTTGGATTTATTCCAGTATGGTGGGGTTCAGTCCATTGGCCTATGCCGTTTATGTCGGACCTAAGAAGAGGTGGGTTCGGAACAACTTATTTTAAACGTTTTGAATCTTTAAGATATTATACAGCGTGTTCAAGATCGAATACATTTGCGTGTTAATCTCGAAATGTTATCAACACTCCTCTTTTGGACTTTGGCTGCACTTTGCAGCTCCACTATTTTCAAGTGTTAATTTGATATTTTGAATGAATTACCAAATACAAACACGTAGTTTATATGCATAGAGGTAAATTTGCATTGCTCACTTTGAACCATAACTTCTCTGCATATTCCTCTATTTGGCACATATAGCCTTTGATAATTTGTAGTTATTTCATAGCTCTAGCTTCTGGAGGGTTAAAGCTAGACAAAAAGACTAACGTCAGGTGTGTAATGCATCCATAAATATTACGATATACGGCGCTTGTGAAAGGTGTTGCAATCCGTTCATACCTTTCGTTCATACCATCGCAAACCTGATATTTTTAAAAAGTGCTTGAACACCAGAAATTTTATTTTAAAAAGGGCATTGGAGACCATATTTACCTTTTATCATCTTTTCCCATTCTCTTTCAAAGTGAAATAAAAACGGGTAATCCATTCGACAAGCAAAGATTCAAACTTTGAACCTCTTAAAGATACGGACTTCGTTCGGTTTTCTTAAGGAAACTGTAGTTCCAATTCTAGTCCTCCATATACTGCCGTATACCTCATTAAATTACCTTTCATTTGATATGCTACAATAGTGCCTTTGTATTTGAAAATAAAAGCTGGTAGGGGTAGCTGAATAGGGGTGAAAAGTTTTGACATCTAAAACAATGCATCAAATGCCTTTTAAAAATAAAATCATACGTGTTCGAGCATTTTTTAAAATGTCGGGTTTAGGAAAGCAACAAATGTGTTGCATTACTTTTTACAAGCGCTGTATATCTGCTTCGGTCTGGAAGATCAGGAGCGTGACGAGAGGTATTTTTTAAAGAAATATTATTAAAATTTACATTAGGCCGTAAACTTAGCTTTAAAGGTTTCCCGTTAGATGGCGTAATTAGTCGGTCTCGTATCGGGGAAGCCCAACGTTTGATTCATTTGAAAGGGCCCGTCTTCAGCCATCGCCTCAGTGCACGCGAATCCAGCATAGCGGCAACAATAAATATTTTTATAGCTTGAATAATGTCTAATTTTAAGCCTTCGAGACGCAGTTCGCGGGAAATCATCCTTTTTTGCTCTCACCTCAAGAAAAGGGCCGTCGAGGGCCATATTTTGCTGCTGGGGGCTTACGCCGACCATGCGCCGTCCGTTCATACCACAGAATTCTGGCATGGACGATTCAAATTCGGTGATTTTGATGTGGAAGATAAAAAGCGTCCCGGACAACCGAAAAAGTTTACGGATGATTAATTGGAAGCATTACTGCACATCGACCGAAGCCAATGTTGGCAACAACGTTTGAAAGCGATTAGAATGGTCCTGAAGCAAGAAATTTGACTGCTTCACGGGTTGAAACCGCAAGACATTGAACTCCATTTTGTCATGTGTGAGCAAGAAATAACGGTGCAATCTAGGGCAACCGTCAACTTCGATAGTAAACCTCAATATACACGGATCGAAGGTAACGCTCTGTATTTGGTGGGATCAGCGAGGCGTAGTGTTTTATGAGCTGCTAAAACAAGGTGAAACCATTACGGGGGATCGCTACCGGTGTCAACCCATCAAATTGAAGCATTGAAAATAAAGCATTGCGAGAGAAACGGCCTGAATGGGTCGATTGTCGCGAAAAGCCGATTTTCCAACGTGATAATGCCCGTCCCCATGTGGCAATTTCCGTCAAGAACTACCTGGCAAATGTCGGCTGGGACGTCCCGCCGTACTCTTCAGATGTTGCGCTGTCCGAGTACCACTTGGTTCGGTCAGTGGCACACGACTGGAGCAGCAACTTCGGACATATCGTATGGTTTGATTCCTGTTATGCCTCAAAAGACGAGTCCTTTTTTCGCCGCGGAGTCCGTCTTTTGCCAGAAAGAAAAGTTCTGGAAAATATTTTGAAAAAACTAGTCGTGCCGTTCTTTCTCAAAAAACAACGGTTTTTTTCTCAAAAAAAGCTTTAAAACTAAGTCTGCTACCTAATAGTATAATGTCAAAATTAATTTCAAATTTTAGGAAATTAATACGGATTAAAAGGACATCATACGCTAATGAATTAGGGCCGCGTTAAAATCATGAAAGTTCCTCCAGAAACCTGGAAGAGGCCCTGACTTAATTAAATAGCATAAAAATGAATTTCCTACTTTCATACCCAAAGCAAATTGGTATCGATTAAGAATTTCGAACACGCCATTCGATCATGGGCGCTTGCGAAATATAAATTTTCCTCAAAAAATGCAGAAAAACCCTAAAATTCAAATTGAAGGCGACAGAAGGATCATAAATATAATTATCAGGATTAGTTCAAGGCTTATGAGAAACAATTAAATATTCAATGGAAATAGATTTCTACTGAAAATAAAACAAACGACGTTGGATTGTGGGCACTTGAAGAACGTGAAGTTTCGTAAAAAATTCAAAACAAACCTTGAAATTTCAGTGCAAATTATTAAAAATTCAAATCTTGTTCCAACGGTCCCCGCATTCGAAAAACTATTGAACTACTATAAAAACGCTGAAGACGCGCTCATGTTACGGAGGATCAACGATTTGAGTTCCTGCACGAATTCAAACGTTTTCAAATTCCTCCATGAAGAGATCAGAGGGATCGTACGGGCAATGTCAATTAAAATAATTCAGGTATTTTCTTTGGGTGATTTGATATCCTGAGGGTCCGTTTTCGGGAGCAGATATTTACAGTTCTCCAATAAAAAAAGAAAAAAAAAAAAAAAGAAAAAAAAAAGCGGCGAATTAAGGAGCATTTCAAAGCGGTTTCAGGTGAAATGAGAAACTTCTGATTTAGCCTGATTTTAAATCCTTCGACGAAACTGAAATTGTCCTCTATTTTTGTCCTCGCGCCCTACGCGGAGCTTTATTCAGTTATATTTATTGAATTTGGTCCGCCCTTTTCCATGTTTTTACCACGAGAATAATGATGTTTGCACAAGTCGCGTTTAGGTTAGCAACGCAATGGGCGAAAGAACAAACAAGACTACTAAATGCTGCAACTCAAACAGCACGCCAATGCGCTATGGGCTATTTGAGCGCAAAAAACGTTCTCTTGTAAATTCCAGAATTTTTTTCGCTTTAGTTCCAGAGAGTCAGGGGCGTGCCTAAGGAACGTACAGCGATCAAACTAGCCTCGCAACGGATCGTCAAAGGAAAAATCACAATTATTCACAGGGAATTGTTTATGTATCGTGAGTTATTCGGTGGTGGAGCAACGTCCGGTAATCCATTGAGTTCGTGAAATTAACTGTGATGATGGACGTGACTCTAAATCTGCAAATTTCAATGCACTGAAAGATTGGCCTCAAGTGAAAACGTGCTGAGATACATCGAAATTTCTTTCATCTAATTCTTCGAATTTTCGAATTCGAAAAAAGCATTGTGAAGGTTCAGATGCATTTCGAGGCACTTATCACGTGCGGAAAAGTGAAGCATTTCCGCACAATTTCGCTCTACAGGCCGTTTCAATTTAGCGACAAAATTAAAAATATACAGTTATCGTGCCTTCCACGTCTCTGAATTATTTAATTAAGTCAGATGAATGATGGATGGGAAATTCTTAAGTTGCTGCAATTCGGATGCCATTCGAGAGAATCTTTATGCGATAGTGCATTGCCGTACGTTAATCCTTCGTTGGTTGGGAAGTACGAGCAAGGAAAACAGTTTCCGCCACGTCTTAACAATTAATATTTTCGTTATTTGCGCCATCTGTTCCCGGTTTTTTTTTTTTTTTTTAATTTATGCCTCAAGTTTTTTAGCGAATGCGAATGGTAAAAGAACATACGCCATGGTGTTCATCGCATGTTACACCAAACATTTCCATCCGCCTTCAGCAAAGGATTTACGTACTTGGTCCTTGTTTTTGTTAACTCGTAATTTATTTGATTCATGCAAAATGCAAAATAACAATAAAGCCAGCTTCTCTGTTATTCCAGATCGGAATGTATGGGGCGGGAAAGTAAAAGGCAATAAACGAGCTATAGAAATGGCGTTTTGGCTATAATATTTATGGCTCTATTTTCCATACGGATGCGACGTTTTTTAAAATAATTTTGCTGTCACTTTCGAAAAGCGGACAATTTAGGAAAATCTTCAGAACTGTCGTCGGGAACGCGAACTTCAAAGCTCAAGTGTTTCTCGTCTCGGCGTAAAAGTATTTCGGTTCCCTCACGGGAATATCCCACCGAGCTTTCACTTTCGGGAATTTGATCAAATAATAAATCGATTTTAATTATGCCTCTTCAGCATTTTATCGTTTTTAAATTTAATATTTGATGTTAAAGCCGACGCTATGGCAGACGCTTCCTGGAAATAAACGGGCCTGGACTAATTTTCTAAATTGCGGAAATTACCTCTTAGTCACATCAAATAAACAAAATACAAACAGCCTGACAACGATGATGATTATGGTCTTCATTCTCGTGTTTAACTTACAGCTTTTCCATTACACCTTCTAGTGTCTTGTATCCGACAGTGTCACACATTTAATCTTGTAAGATTAAATGTCTGACGTATAAAAAAAAAATAACCTTCCTCTTGCCCACGACAATTCCCTTATTTATTGCTCCTTCTAAATTAAATTTCAGAACCTTGACCAACCTCACTTTATTAAAGCTGGAGGACATCCTTTGCAACTGAGTTGGGAACGCTGACTCCTTTTTATATTCCAAACGAGCTTCTGCTGCAGAAGCGTTATGATACTGAAGCGGATTAAACACGTTTTTTTTTCTTTTTTTTGTGATTTTATCTTAGACCCTGCGTAATATTTAAAAATTGTTTACCGAATATCTTTTAGGGCTTAAAAGGGTTACACCGCTAGCTTTCACCGTGGAAATTGCTTTTCAACGTGCCTTGAATATTTTTGATGTTGTCGTTTAGAGGCATTAAAAACGAAATTGCTTTGTATCCCATATTTCTTTCGGTATTACAGTGGGGCTCGCCCTGGAGAGAAATGAGGGTGTTCCCCAACTTACCTGTCATGTGACTGCTATACAAGGCCCGAAACAACTTTGTACGTCTTTGTTGGCAGCAAAAATACAATTCACATTACCGTTTACGGAACACTCGGGGAACGTTGAAGTGTGTGTGGGTATGTACAGGGTGTCCATTTCCACGGGGCTTCTGGGCGCGTTTGATTGGTTTCAACTCGATCTCAAAAAACAATCAATCGTGGGGACGCACGCGAGGCTGGTGAGGGTCAATTCTGAAGTTAGCGACGGCCCGGTGGGGTGTCCCAAAAAGCGGGGCGCCACAAAACGTTACGTTTTTAAACGGGACCACCCGCATTTTTTCCACGTGTCAGAAGCCTTTCTGGATCCTGTGGTAGGTCCTAGATTTTTTTTATCCTGGAGGGACAGTAACTCGGAGTTTTAAAAGAAATTTTAGACATTTGCAGTGCCCCATAAGAAAACTAACATCGCAGTTAGATTTTGATGACTTTTTGGTGGTTCCTCGTGTGAGATCACCTAAATAGGCGCGAACTCTCGTTTAGCCAAAAACACACTCAGGGTGTTCGCAAAAACGATTTTAATTGTCACTTTCTCAACTTGAATTTTCCCGATTTTTGCAAATAGGGTGGTGTGCCCTTTATGACGTAAGTCGAAAGTCCCAATCCTCCTCTCGTTACGATTAGCATTTTTTGAGCAAATTTCAATAATTTAATGGTGTGTTCAATGGCGTTCTCAAGCAATATTTAATACTTTCTCTGTTCGGACGAAGTGTCCAATTTGTTTGTTTTTTAGAAATTACGAAAAACTTCATTTAATGTATTATTTCCCACGTTCAAAATTTTCATCTTTATCCAGCTACCTCCGCTAACTTTTAATTTTCAATTAGAAAGGTACCCATCATAGTATATCAAATGAAAGGTAATTCAATGAAGGATACAACGGGACACTCACAACTAAAATTGGCTCTACGGTTTCCTTCAGAAATAAAATTATTAGATACAAAATAAAGTAACTCACTATTACATCAAATAAAATTGAAATTCCTGCACAATATGCTCAAATTGGACTCCAGTAACAATTTGGCAGGGACTCGATCGTGCCTCGAACTCTATTATGAAGTTATCCAGTGTTCCATCCATTATTAATTCTAATTCTGTTCGAATTCTAAGACGTAAATCATTTAAATCTTTTGGTCTATTTCTGTAAATGGAACTTTTTAAGTGACCCCGCAAAAGAAATCAATGGACGTAAGATCTGGAGGTTGTGGCGGCCATTCTACTGCACCTCTTCCGCTGGCCCATCTCCTAGGGGAAATCTGAGAGGGATACCCTCTGAGATCCATAGTATAATGGAGCGGTGCACCATCTTGCTGGAACCAAATATTGTTGGTTACCTGTACCCGCTGCCTTGGTACCTGTTGTTGTTGAAAAAACGTGCCCTTACGGGTCTGACAAAAAACAGTCCTACTAATAAATTTCTGCCAAAAAGCTATTAACGGATGAGAAGTAACAGATGAGCATTTAACACACTTCATATGTTTTCTTATTGTCCTCCGCAATGATTTGCTTATTGATGTCGATTGTAAATAACTATCGTCCAAGCCTCTGTGAACAACCAAGCCTGGCATTAAGGTAGGGGACAGATTAGGTTGCATTTGACCTTATCGCACTCACGAAATTTTTGAGTAGCTTCCGGTCTTGTGCTATCGGACGACGCAAATGTACTATGTCCACGTGACATTATTCCTGACCAATATCACGCTCTTCAGCAGTTATGGATTTAAATAATCCAGACCGCGCCTCTTCCGTTTCCATTCGAAACTCGCATGTTTGAAATTAATTATATAAATATTAGGGATGTGGCTTAGCCTGCAATATCCCAATTCATCTATATCAATATAAACTAAATTCAAGACGAAACTTTAACAAGGGAACGTTAGCTTGAGAGAAACTGGAGAGAGTAAATTGTGGCAAATGTTTGTCCAACACGTCCAGATTAAAGAGATTAATTCGGACAGCGTAATACATTAAAGCACGTGTCTTCACCGATTCGTGCTAACGACTTCAGGGACTTGGAGATTTCCGAAAATGTATTACCCATCTCGTTTTCGGGATTTGCTTTAAACCGCACGGTTTCTTTGGCGTCTAGTTGGAGGTTTGTTAATGTAACACCAATTCTACTTACACTAAAATCGATTAGGGCCCCACCATCTTTAGACCCTATTTAGAATTCTCTATTTTATTTCGTGGAAATAACGGCTCAGACACCGGTAGGGATTGTCGGATTGGGTGGAATTGGAATAAAACTGAGGACGATAATTGTCCTTTGCTAAGAGCTTGGGCGAACTCATCCGGTAATGTGCGCTGACCAATCTGTCACCGTCTTCAGATGAGTAGAAAAGCGGAAATAAACGGTAAATTGCATGAAAGGTGAACGTGTGAAATATGTGAAACTCTCCGAAATTTCTCTTTTAAATCGCGGATGACGAACGAAAGCTTTTTAAATACGTCAGTTTGCCACGCCCTTTTAGTTCTAACTAATGTCATGCAGGTTCCTTAATGATTTTGACTTTTTCAGTCCGAGATTTAGTCTATTCCCGTAAATAAGCTTTGAATCTTTATCTCGTAAATTTTCTTGATCACCTGGACACGTTGCCGCAGTTCGTTGCCAACAGTACCAGCACTATACGAGGTGAGTCTCAGAAATCTCAACATTTGAAGAAAAACAAAATTGAAAAATTTCGGTACAGCTTCAGGTGTGTCTGGTGTTCCTTCACTTTCACTAGAAGTAGCGCATTTGGGGGAAATGATTTAAGCTAATCATAACAATTTCCTCATTTTCCTGACGTTGGACACTTTTGAAAACACTAATGTCGAAGCTTCTTTTCACACGCTAATGTCAAATGTCAAAGGGCACAAAGAAGTATTTTCTTCATGTTCCTTCCAGAGAAGTATTATGAGAATACTCCCAGGAGTCCCCCACTGAACACTTGAAGGAAAAAAAGGGAAATAATACATTATTTCTCAACATAGTTTCCATTGAAATTGACGCACTTTTTCTAGCTTCCATACCCTGTTTATGGTAACAAGCTTCGAATGGTTCAAAATAGGCGTCAACTTCGGATTCCACCTTTTTATTACCGGCGAATCTCTTTCCACGGAGCTATTTTTCCAAGTTTGAAAATAGAAAATAACCCGATGGGGCAAAATCTGGCAAATAAGGTGGGCGGGGGAAGAGTCCGAAATCAAGATGATTGCTTTTGGCCATTGCGATGACGGAAGTGTGGACTGGTCCATTGTATTGATGGAACAAGATTCTTTTTTTCGCCAAATGCGGTCGCTTTTTCCTGATTTCTTCACTCAAAAATTGCCATAAATTCGTATAATATTTTCCATTTATCATTTTTTCCCTTATGGCGGCAGTCAATGAAAATTATATCACGTGCATCCTAAAAAACTGACGTCATTACCCTTTCTGCAGACGGAACAGTTTTCGCCTTCTCTGCAGCCGATTATCCCCTTCGTGTCCATTGCTTCCACGGCTCTTGTGTCGCTGAAATGATGGACCCGTGTTGCACCTTGGTGTTCTGTTGGCCGAATAGCGAGAGGTGCGTTGAAGGCCGCCTACTCACCAAAAATCTCGGAATTTCTGTAATCCCAACCTGTTTCCGTCCAGAATTGTCCTGTGCTATATAATCATCGAAATCGACAGGTGTCCGTGGACCGTCCTGCTAGTTGTTGTATCCCGCTGATATTCCTTTGTTTCGTTAATTTTTTTTTCTATATTGTAGAGTCTCGCTGTATAGAGAATTTTGGTTCTGTCCTCGCCTTTCTAGTACCGCTCTATTATTCAAATCAGTAATTCATCTTGTAAGGCACGTTTTGTCCTTTCTTTTTCTTTTGCCATTGCAAAAACGGCGTTGCTGCAGCGGTCCGATTTCATTTTGTTCTCCAACGTCCTGTTGATCAGGGATTCTGGAGTTAAGAATTCCACCCACGTGATTAGCTTTTCCCTTTGTTCTTGGAAAGTTGAGCACTGGAATATGCAATGTTCCGCGCTGTTCCTACAATCCGTTCTCGTTTTTGTTAAGCGGTGTGTGAAGTGTTTAAAGCTTCCATGATCGCCGAATGCCTGTGTTATACAATTACTTAAGCATTTGTGGCGGTATGAAGTCCACAGTTCCGAGTCAGGGATTAATTGCTTAGTCCACTGACCCTTATCCTCCAGATTCCTCCAACGTTCTCACCATTCCTGAATGGTCGTTTTTCTTTGTGTCTTTTCTGATTTCATTTATTATCCGCGGGAATTGCTTTAATTCATTTCTTTTCTCACACTCTACCTTCCATGAATATTAAAAAAAATATATAAAATTAAAAAAAATATATATTTTTTTCTTGGTTCTTGAATAATTTTCTGTACTTTCTGAAATGTCTTTTGTGTGTTATTTTTCATATAGTCTTCTGTCTTTTCTCGTCTCGCCTGCCTTTATTTTTATAATTAGTTCGTAGATCGACCTTTTCTGCCCTAAGAGCTGGGCTAAAGCAACTTTCGCTGCTTGTGCGAGCAGTTGCACCTTTTCGCCATTATCGTGTAAATTTTATATGTTTAAGGCGAATTGCTCATTATTTCTTTTATTCTTCATCAGTACGCCTCTCACACCAACAGGCTGTTGGGCAGGTGGAATTACGCAATATTCTCAGTTAAAACTGAGAGTAACATTTTTGCTTCAGTAAGGGCTCGGAAAAAGACTCTTGTTAACAAAACTTAGGAAAAAAAAGAGTACAAAAACGAAAACAGACAGGAAGCTCAAATCTACGAGAGGCGAGGATTAGATAATCTGCCGCATAGGCATGAGGGCTTGGCTCAAAGGCGTATCTCGGTTGCTCATTTAGTGCTGGAGAGCGGCTTCTGTTCAGAATCACCGACCGACTGAACTTCTTCCTTCTTTCCTGACATGGCCGTAATGTATATTTTCAGTGACCCCGCTTCGTTCTTTAATTCCGATTTATTTCGACTTCGATTTTTCCCTTTACTTCTCAGTTTTCCTTCTGACTTGTTAGTAAGGTTGCAATGTTTTTTTTTTGTGATGTTTCGTCCGCATTTGGCGTTTAATTATTGTCTTTGTTCCCGGAATTTCTTGCATTCGCATAAACAATGCTCCCAGGTGTCGATTTCTCCACAGTATCAATAGTAGTCCTCGGTCTGCTTGCCGTTGCTTTTCAGATACGTGTCGAATGCAATATATCCGGTCATTGCTTGGGTGACATAGTGGTCTTTTTAGCTTATTTTCGTTCTACTCTTTTTTCCTTGGTTCTGTTATCAAAGCTGAAACTCTGAGACCTCTAAAGGATAGATATTCACATCGGAAAAGTCTAGCGATATTTTTATAAATAGATTAAAGTGCTTCTGAGGTTAGAAAATAAAGTTATACAGGTATAGTGTCAGAAAGCGGTCAGTATACAAAAAAACTAAAGTTCTGTCTATATATAAATTATACTGCTTTATTCACAAGTTAATATAATTAATATTAATACTACTACTAACAAATACGATTAAAAATGCTCTTTTTTAATTTAAAACAAAAAAAAACATTCTCAGTAACCAAAAAAAGATCTAAATAAACCTAAAAAAAAGCTAAATAGCTCCCCGAACCAAAAGGTACCGCGAATATTGGCCATATGTGGCGGAACTTTCCGTTAAGGTATGTCCCGCACATGTTCCATTAGATTCCGATCTGGTGATTAAACTGGTCATGGACCCGTGATGATTCTTTCGTTGGTCAATTAGGCATGGATCTGATAAGATGATTAATGTCCTCTTAGGGGACCTCATTCAAGGTTAACTGCACATCATGACATAGCGCCGTTAGGGTTTGTGGGGGACGGGGTAAATTATTCCACCTACAATATCCCGAACATATTCAATAGGTGAGAGATCTGGAGATGGACGTGGCCAAGGTAGCAAGTTGACTGCATTTTGTTGAGAAACGTCTATAGTCACTCTAACCACACGTGGTCGCGCATTGTCTTTATGGATTAACAAGAGTTTCCAGTTAAGGCACGAGATGAGATTCCAGGACTTCTTGGAAGTATCCTAGGGCTGTCATACTGCGTCTAATGAAAAGTATAGGTGACCTGCTACCACATGCAATAGCACCCCGAACCATTACTCCAACAGTCCAATGGACATGGTCCTATATTGTAAAACTGAGGATTCAGTCTTTCACCGCATGTTCTTCTTCCTCTTGCCCGACCTCATGCATACTCGCACAGAATCTGGACTCGTTACCAAATACGATATTATTCCATTCCAGATTCTAATGTATTTGTTCTCTGCACCGCTGTAGCTGATTTTGATGATGATTTAAGGTGAAGGTAACACAAAATGGGGATGGTAGGAAATCAGTCCAAAACTTCTTATCCGAACCTGAAAGGACTTTCCATACTCGGCAAATCGCTGCTCCGCCAGCGTTCTCGACGAGACGAATCTCTCTCTTAGGGCCATGATTCGAAGGCGGCGATCTTGGCGTTCTGTAGTTCTTCGGGATTGTCCAGCACCTCTCCTTCAGCCTCTTACGCTCTTGTTGGAATCATGTCTGACGACATCTCACTATAATGTGTAGACTACGGTTTAATCTAGTGGCGATTTCCGTAAATGACCGACCAGCTTTTCGTAGACCCGCAATTCGACCACTCTCGAGCTCATGCAATTGATGAAAATTTTGCTGCATTCTGCATCTGGGCATATTTGATATATGTAAAAACACTTTCGAAGCGCACCATACACCAATAAATAACGTTTTGCAGTCATATTGTTGACATTTGACACCAATTTTTATTGTAAAAAAATAACAACGTTGACACATTGATAAATAAAACAGAAAATTTAATCGTTTTTCGTGTTCTCATATACGACATGCATACCAGAAACCACTTGAATTAAACCGTTTTTACGGCGTGTCCTCTTTTCTACGTCACGCAGTATATTTTCTACTTAGAGTTTTATTGAATTTTCAAATTTTAAATGCCGAAGCACTCTATGCTGTAAGTAGTATAAACATGCATAAATGCAAATCCCTCTTGACAAGTCCCCAAGCAATTTCATTTGCATAACTAATCCCCCTCTCTTTAATTCCAGTGTTGCCCCTGACTGTTCCTTTGGGGACATGGTGGAGAAACCGGTCCAGCTGTTCATGTTTTGCGCTGTGTATGGTCCCAGCTCTGTGGTGTTGCTCGTTTGCTATGGGTACATCTACTTCGTGGCTCGAGGACATGCCAGAGCTATACGCTCAGAACAGCAGCAGTCCGTACATAGACAACATAACAATTATACGGGGGCCGTGGGTCCCCCCAGATACGGCCTCGCCCTCGCCATTACTACGGGTTTGTTTGTGGGACTTTGGATGCCTTTTCAGGTAGGTAAATTAGTGTGTGTTGTTTAATGATTAATTTGTGTCCCGTGCCCGTGTAAACACCTTTATGGAGGCAATCCGTATTAAGTAATAAAAAATTACTAGTGAGGTTTTACGGTTTTACTTGATATTTGAACCTCACGTCTCAGTAGTATCGCAGCAAATTAAATGTACAAAAACGATGTAAAAACATGTGTGTTCGATTAGACGATAAAAGTAGATTAATTGATAAATCTAGTAGAATAAAGCGGATAACGTACGTATAATATTGGCTAAAACACTTGGGCCTTTTTTAAAGTTTGCATAACTTGAAAATTTTATTAATATCGTCAAGTTTTTTTATTGCAGTTTTACTGTCAGTAAAGATACACTTTAACCATTAAAACATAAAAAAGTGCTTTTTATTAAACTTTACGTTTATGGGCGAAAATTCAATAACACTTGGGAAAATATTCTGGAAGCTGATTAATTTAACAGATAACCTCATTGTTAAAAATAGGGACTAAAACACCTTTAACATTTAATGTGGAAATAATGATATCCCTTTGCCTTGATCACTTTTGCCATCCTCCTCGGCATTGATTCTATTAATTCTTCAATTACTCGCCGATCGACTTGATGCCAGACTTGTGTCCATTCCAATTTCTAATGGGCGCGGCGTTGTACGATTTACAAGGTCTCATAAATTCTCGATTGGATTCGAATCCGGACTTTGGGCAGGCCACTTCATGATACACATTGTTCTCATTCTAACCACTCTTTCATTAGTTTGGTAGAATGCCTGGCGTCGTTATCGTATTGGAAAGTGTAGTAATCCGGCAATGATTCAAACGAATAGGGTTTCATCATATGTATATATTTCTTAATACATTCCGATGCATGAATCTATCAATTTTTTCAAAAATACGATGAGCGGGGCTCGTACCATAACAATTCCTTCGCCATGCATAACGATAGGTTTAATCTATTTTTTATATACCCTTTGGCCATTTGGGCGCTTTATGTGACTCATACCGTCGTTGGAAATAAAGCCGCATCTGAATTCATCACCAACGAGAACTCTTCTACAATTTTGAACCGTCTACTGAATATGATTGACTGCAAATCGTAACCGGGCTTTGATGTCCTTCCATAACAATGGTTCATTTTGGTGGACTGTAGGATCTCATATCACCTTATAACAACCTTCTTCTAATGGTTGACGACGACATTTCTGAATGTCCATCTCTCTGTGGTTTGTGCAAAATTTTGATGACGGCACAACCGGATCGCTGTTCGTAATGCCGATATTCGTGTCATCCATTCCCCTGTTAGTCTTTTTAGGCCTATCTGTACCTTCTCCCGGGATGACATAACCGCACACTCTAAACTGTTTAATAATGAGCGAGACAGCATTTTTTTGGAATATTTAGTCTGATGGAAATGTCTTTTTGCAATATTCCTTGCTTATGAAACAGGATCATTCTGATTCTCAAATTGAATGAGCATGGTTTATCTTACCGTTGTTGAAAAGTGCGCAGTACTGTGTGTATCAAGAAATTAAAGCCAAATGTTAAAAAGATTAATTAATTAATATAAAGAACTACTTTTACATAATGGCAAAAACAACTACCGAGTGTTTTGCTCAACACGAAAGGATCGTTATTTTCTTCTATTAAGGAGTGCAAACAATGAAATGTTAATATTATATTTTTGTCGAACGATAATGGGGCATCTTTGATTTAATGGGTTTGTTTATAGTAGAACGGGACTATCTGGGTAAAGGCACAACGTTCTAAGTTCCAAGAATGTTGGTCAATATTGTATGTGATTTCTTCACAATGATTGAATCTTGATTGACGGGCGCAAATATCTTTCCCATCGAGATATTAATAACATGTCTGATTAAAGAATACAAAATCCATCACTAATCATCTACTTTAACATTCAGTTGCTCAAATTGTTTTCCTTTAATCCACGATTTTATCATGAACAACAAAGTATACACACAACGACAAACACGGTATTATTATCCTACTTGACGTTTACTGAACAGAGAGAGATAAACTATGAACGTTCACCTTTTGTTTTGTTCTTTGTATTTCTGCTGCATGTCATGGTTCTGTCACTGTCATCCGGTTTAAATTTTTAAAGCAGACAGTTTGTGCACTTTCGGTATTAGCAGGAATGGCGGCCTGTAATTATGAACCATTTGATTTACTTTAAATGTAAAATTAGATTTTCTTCAAGAACCATTACCGATATCGGCAGACGACGAAAAAATATTGTAACTTACTCGCGCATTAACGGACCAGTAATAACTCCAACTGTTTTAACGCGCTTGCCGTGGTGGCGCGTTTCGATCATTAACCACCTTTATTAATACACTTGTTGATTAAGTAACTATTAATGCACGATTAAAGTATTTCGCGAGTCCTTTAATTTAGGCTTCCAAGGTAATTTATTAGCAAACTAACACGAACTTGGACATAAAATGTTGCACATAAAGCGTACGTAATAAATTTCTTAACTCTAAAATAAACTTCTTCACTCTCGACAAAAGAAGTTCACTCTTTCACACGATTCCCTCTTAATATTAATTAGAGGGAATTAGCGCCAGTCTCGAATTAATTAATCAGGCCATTACTCCGTGGTTTCGGTTTTCCCTAATCCCTCACGTACTCGCTTTACAACTTGTTATTTCATTAGGCAAACGAAAAATCCTTAAAATTATATTTTCGACACGATCCGGAAACTCGACGAAGAAACTAATGATGAGGGAGATTGAGGGGTGCGAAATTTTTTGAATTGTTAATCGAGTACTTAAAGGTAACTTCCAGATTTGGGGGAAGGGAATTTAAATCAGAAGGAATAATGCATGCCGAAGATTGGCTATAAGGGTATCGTTGAAAGGATAATTACCTAATATACCGCGTAGCTCTAAATTCTACCCCCCCCCCCTTAGTTTTTAAGCATTTTTTTAAATTCTAGATCGGTGTTAAATAGCACAAGAAGTATCTCGTTTAGACTTTTTTAATATTTTAAATATGCTTTTTAATAAAAAAAAAAATTGTTAGAAAGTTAACAAGGGGGGGAGGGGAACGGTAATGTTCAGAAATAATCGTAAGCAAATTGTGTGGAATAAGCCTCAGATACAGTCCAGTTGGAAGTTGATTTTATATGTAATTTTACTGGGCGTCAAACTACAGAAGGGTAAAATGTGACATTCTCAGGAAAACATTAGAATTCGAGTAAATGAGCCCAGGAAAATCATTTGCGGGATTTGTTGAAATTACAGGTTTTTGTAGTCCATTTTTATCATTTTAAGCGTTCAAAAAGCACAAATTCATGGAAAATTTATAGGTGATTTGAGAAGAAAATTTGCAATTATGAATAATTCAAGAGATTAAGCCCGAAGGTTTTATTGCTTGAAGAGGTAAAACTTTTGGATTTGAGAGTTTTCAGTATCACAATCCCTTCCATGATGAAAAATCAAACTTGAGAGTTAAGAATTCACACAGTTCGTGGAGTATCTTCCTCGTTTGAGTTTTTCTTCTACCCTCAGAAAATTAATTCTGGGTTCTTGGTACTATGCCAATATCTTTTTGTCTACTTGGATTTCCCTCCCTCATACAATTTCTCTTTAATGGCGGATTTCTCGAATTGTAGAGTCCTCGTTTCATCATTGAGAGCTTCCAATGCGTTCAAAAATATCTTTATGACTCGTTGCATTACAAAGTTATTAGTGCATGGCTAAAAATGCCTGGATGGATATTCTCTTATATACTTGATATATATGAGATCATTTTTGCATTTTTGGGATTCAGAGACCACTCCTCTTCCATATCATCTAATGTTTGTCTTTTATCTGGGTCAAGATATTTTATCGATTTCGTTCTCAACCTTAATGCATTAATTTAAATCCTCCAGACCGTACTTTTCCAGGTCATAATGAAAGTTTTTTTAAACCTGTCTGTCTTAGGCTTTAAATGCTTTCAATGGCTTAGATAGTTCTGGATGTTTGTTTTATTATACCTTTCCTCATAAAGTGGCACTCTGCTTCAAGCTCGATCGCTCTTAATACTTATTCCTTTCCCAAAGATTTTTTTCAGATTTTGGATTCCAAGAGAATGTTAATTTTTTATGTTTCCAATTTTGTTGAATTTTTTTCAAACCCAAATTTATTTAATTTTATGAGTCTTGAGGAAATATAGTTTAGTGCTGAAAAGGCTCTATTAGGAGCTTCACAACTACTAGGACAAGTTTCAATATTAAAATTACGGAACCTATTTCCAAATTTCACAATCCTGTTCCATGCTTGACAAAAAATCAAAAAAGTGATAAAAAGTAATAATTTCAAATGTAGCTTTATATCTACAGGGGAAATTTTAATTCTGAAAAGAGCTCTCCATGAAAATTAAGATATACATTTTCAAATTTCTGAACTTCACATTTGATTAAAAAAACCAACAAGGGCTGTATGCTCGCTATTTTCCTATAGATTAAGTTTTTATGCGTTTTTATTTAACTTGATAGCTATCGATGAGATAAAATTTGAAAAATCTATTTGACAAGTTCTTCTCCCTTATATATTTAGCAAAACACTCGTTATTGAAATTAAGAAAAATGTTTCAAAAATTTGAGACCTTTTGCTTCATATTTAACAGAAAAAAAAGACTGCAATGACGTTGCCTTATTCTATAAAAAAAAATCTTTAAGGTAGCTCTATTTAATTACAGAGCTATAGAGCATAATTTAATTTTTGAAAGGTTTTTTTTCCTTTTAAATACTCATTGCGCTTCTCTGATTTTTATAAAGAAGTCAAAATCACAAACCACATTTTCCAATTTGACAAATTCATTTCAAGTTTGTTAGAAAACAAAAAAGATATGCAATGTTTACATTATTTTTATGGAAAATTTGCCTTATTTGATCGATGTTTCATTTAAAATATACGTCTACCTGACAGAATAGACGCAAAACTGCCATTTTACCATTTGGTTCAACTTTTATAGCCAAGAGCGCTAACATTTTAAAATACCGGAGAAAAACTCATATGTCATGAAGAAATTGAAAAAGGTCTGGATGAATGTTGTCCTATTTGCTGATTTTACTTTTTTTTTGTAAACTTTTACTTGTCAAACATTTTTATTGAAAACCTTCTATAAAAGTGGAATATGAAAGTCGATGGGACCAATTTTACCTGAAATATTAATGAAAAATATTGTTACTGAAAGTTATTGTAATATCGAGGTTTGATGTCATCATCAACATTCTCATTTTTAATGAAGCAGCCCAAGTGTTATAACATTTTTTAGCTTTTGTCCAGTTTCTATAAAAATTTCTAATTCTGCGATAATTTCAGGGCACATTAACAATTTTCATTCAGAAAAATGATTTGTATGAATTTGAAGAATAACAGAAAAAAAATGTACAGCAATTTTGCCAATTTCAAACTTACAACTCTTAATAAAATTCTATAAAAATTAAAAAAAATTTATATTTGTCCCTCCGCCTTTCGAAATAATCAGGAAAATTTGAAAAATTCTGAAATTCACCTAAATTTAATGATTTAAACCTCTTTGCAAGGGTAAAAATATTTCAATTTTATGGAAATTTTTAACGCAGATTTTAACACGGGAGATATAACAAACAATGAAGGGGATTACAATATCATTTTTTCAGAGAATATCAATATTGTTGTACTCCCAAACATAGGTCAAACACGTGTATTTAAGAACTCAGTTTTCAAACGCATTCTCAATTAAAACACACACAGATTTCTCAGTTTATCGATTTCCATTCTATATTGCAATTTTTCCACGTAATAAGAACTAGTTACAATGGCGAGAAATATGCTTTTGATACAAAGGGGTTACCTGGAAACTCATCCCAAACACACTGAAGCCATTATTAACTCCATGAGCACATGATAAAAAGAGAGTTACAACACGTCAAGTGATGTCTGGACGGATAGGTCCAGAGATTGAGGTGAGACACGTGGAAAATCAGTGGTTTATAAACTGAATCGCATTTTCTGGATAGAAATTTAAACATTCCAAATGCATTTTTAATGGAAAATCCGCATTGTCGACTGTTATGAAAATGTATGGCTCCGGATTTGCAATAACGAAGGGGATTTGTAGGTTTACCGGAAAAGTTATATTCGTGTATGCCATATAACTTTTCTGCTTGTTTTCATCCAAAAGTTTAAGGTTGAACTTTATAGATTTTCAAATCGAAATGGTATTTGAAATATTATTGAGTTTAGCGACTAAATATCAAAATCGGGAGATTTTTAACTTGGATAAATTCTTGTTTTCCATGGAAACTTCTTGAGATAAAAGTGTCAGTGCTTGTCGTTCGACCCTTAAATCAACATATTAAAGTAATTTTCTGTGTGGGTAATTTAACCCATTAGCACCCACCATACTCATTTGAATAGGCCGGAAACTAGCTAACTGATGTTAGCTATTAACAATTTTTCCATGTAATTAACCGTTTTGAATAGCTAAGGACGTTCCCGAAATAGTTTCCTGCTATAGCAGTTTAGATGAAAGTCAACAGATTGAGTTTTACACGGGGCGAAATACCGCTGTTCTTGTATGAACTTGTAGATTGGTGTTGTTTATTTACCAATTTCAATATTTTTTAATTAAATTTCGAGTTTCATTGTATATAAATATAGGAAAAAGGTAGGTCATGCAATTAAATTAATATTTCGCTAAACTGAGTTTGCAATGTCATCATAAATATTAATGTACTCAAGTAATCGAGCTTCCGATCTTCCTCATATTAGAAGATTTTTAATTTAGAATAACCCCAAAGGAAATAGTCAAGTGGAGTTAAATCCGGTGATCTAGCGACCCACTTAACATTCCTAAATCCAGTAATTAGACGATTAGGGAAATTCTGATTGAATTGCCGCACTGCTTGACTGTTGTGGGCAGGGCAACCGTCTTGATGAAACCAAACATTATTGTTAGGAAAATCCCAACATAAAGATCTCGCACTCGAGTAATGGTCCAACATCTGGGCAATAAATAAAATAAAGAAACAAACATCAATCCTCTACCTATTATTACGTACCGAATCATGGGTACCGCGTTAAGTACCGTACACCTGGTTTAATTCCCTCCTGATTTATGACTTGTTAGTCGCAAAAATATAAATACAGGGCAGTAGTAAATCAGCATGGAATACCACTTATCGACCCGCGCAAGTGGCCCAAGAACCAGAGGCTAGCAGCGATAAGGGAATGGATCGAAAGCGTGGCAAAAAGCCCAAGACAGGGACCTGCATTTTAGAGGAAGAACACCACCCCTCTTGGAGTGTCATGGACCATATTTTCCATCTTGTCGCGTCAACAACCAAACTCTCGACTCTCTCGATATCGAAAACAAAATTAAACTTTAACAACTTCTGACGCATCTCCTCGCAAACCGAAATCTGGATATGGATATTATAGTCAATAATCTAATTGCTAATCAAGCCCTGTACAACAACTAGCGTGCGAGTAAACATTGTGTCGTACGTGTAACAGTATTTCTGTACCCTCTCGAACCTTTGGACCCCATTACGTCATGACGGTAGCCCGCCTTGTCTTTCGATCAAGTAAGAGAAATCCCGCTAGCGTAATTGGATTACTTCGTGAGTGCCAAGTGAGGCAGTTACTCAGGCCCCACTTAGGCAGGAACTCGGGAAGCCCTGGCCTAAACGGTTATCGATTTCAGTATTGGAAAGCTCAGTAATAGCTGGAACAACTAAACGTTGAAGAAGTTATGGATACTTTCGGGCATTGAAATTTCCATTAGTAAAGAAAGATCTAATAACCGGATACTCAGAAAGTCCCAGTGCAAACGCGAAGTATTTGAGGTTTTTGAGTGCCTTTATCGTATGTCTCTTGATGATTTTCTTGGGCGAAGACTCAAGCAACTGGGTGGATTACGTTTACCGCACCATGAAAAACTGAATTCATCGGTAAAAATGATGTTGGAAACAAATTTTTCATCAACGTTCGCCTTTACCGTCAAAGTTTCACACAAAATCCCATTTGACTTATGTACAATAGTTTGTATGATTTATACTCACGGTTTTTGAAGAGTATGGTGTACCTTTGAATCAGACACTCCAATCCTATTTACCATGGTTTCAACAGAACTATGAGGTTCTTCTTGAGCAGCAACACAAGTGTCCAATTTTTTTTCCTTATAAAAGTTCTTGTATGAAGTCATTTTCACTGAGTGAGAAGAACCGACACATTCATATTTTCAAAATTTACAACGATGTTTCTGATAGTGCACACCGAACGAGCACGCCGATTAAGAAATTTTAAAGCAAATTCCCGTCGAACTTTCGCTAAGGAATCACGCCGAAAATAAAAGATGCAGAATGCATTCTTCGAAAACAAATACCAAGATAAATTTTGATGTAGTCTTAGCTCTACCACCACCACAATAGAAATGGTATTTTTAGAACGCACTAATTAGAAAATTAGCCCCCTTTTTGTATTACAAACCGTCCACCCATTACAGCGTACCGTTAGAAACAATACGAGAGGGGTAATTAAGTGTCAAAATGGAGTTCGCGCTTCTTCATTGGTCTGCTGCCGTCGCACCCTAGACGAAGAGGGCGCTGTTAGCGGAATAGCAATTCAAAAATGCGCGCGTGGGGTACCTCACATAATATTTCTTTATTTTTCTATTTTAATGGAGAAATAAAACCCGTGTATGTGAAAAAACATATATTTAATATATTTTATCAAAACTAGTGCTAAATAACACATTGAACAGGCGAATAACTCTAATTTTACGATATTTGGCAATGCGATGATGAAATTTTCATTTATAGATGGCTCCGCTGTTATTGAGTAGTTTATCAGTACAATTATTTTGGTAGCCACAAGCCGTTTGTCAAGATGATAGTAGATTTTGAAACATTTTCTTTCCGAAATGGTTCAAATTATAATATAAATACACCCATAAATTCAAGAGTGCGGAAGAAGGAAGGGAACAGTGTGGGAAGGATAGAAAGAGGTGAAGGTTAACACAGTAATATAAAATATTAGCTTCATTCGCAATATCGAACCATTAAGCATGCGCAATGAGAAAATTTCCTTCGCACGTGCTTTTTCTCAGTTATTGAATTAAAAATTGACAGTAGCAGAATTTCAGTTGTGAAAAAAGCTATTATTTATTAAATACTCCCGAAAAATTCAAAAATGCAATTCACCAACGGTCTAATCAGCTCTTTTGAAGTGCGGATCTTTGAGCTTTCTTGTTCCTCCAGGTAAGTTCGTTATCTGGTAAAATATAGGTTTCAAATACCTTCTGTTTACTAAATTCCCAATTTCATCAATGTGATCATATACCTATGTAGATTTTAGAAGGTGTCTTAAATTCTTTCCACATCCTTAACGGAATATCCGAACGCAGGGCGGAAAGTCGTATTAAAAAATAAAAAATGCGCTTTCCGGGCTCAAAATCAAAATTGGGAAGGTAGCACTGACAAAGGTCAATTATTAGGTCAGCAATCAATGAATGTCAGTGCCAAACAAAGATGGCACGATGTTAAAATGAAACTTCCGTGTTCCGATCGCAGCGCTATCTAGGCGAAAGACCTCAACTGTTCAACGCAGATGCCTATACGAAAACAACGATATGCGGTACAAAGACATCAATAATTGTTAAAAGAGAAATTAAATAATTTAGTTTTCAGTCTCTATCGTCTCTGGTACTGCTTGCAAGTCAACAACGCTAGCCGCCCGTTGACAATGGAAGGGAAAACTGTAGCCCGTCTCGCTCGCACTTATCAATCACCTAATTGCCTTTCGCTTGCACTCATTAAATCTCTATGTGCATAGGAGTTAAAAATTTTTGTGCATTTTAAAAAGTTTCAACAAAAGGACACTCGACGTTAACTCTAGTTATTGTTTGGAAGTTGATGGGTTAATTTATTAAATTCGATTTTGTTAATTGCTATCAAAAAACCAGGCAACATTCTGAGTACGTCTCTTGAATGGAATACACGTGTATGACTTGTTGAGGAAAATAATAGAAGTAATTGTTATGTGAAATGAGTTTAATTAATCCCTGTATGCAGATAATCACAATAATTGATGATTTTATTATCTGAATAAATGATGGTTTAGTTTTTTTCGAAGACTCACGATAGTTTAACTGGCAAGAATCAATAATAGTGGAAGGATTACAGCTCAGTCGTTTAGGGGTATATAATCGATCCGATAGCAACTTTAATTGCAAACTAATGTCCGTAGAAATAGTAAAGCGGAGAACGAATATTATTCATGTTCTTCATTTCGGGGGATATTAGCTTGATGATACGCTTAACTGCATATTCGGATTATTCCTCGAATAATCCAAAAACGCCGACCTTCTATCAAAGCATTAACAATTATTGTTGTTGCTAAAGTTTCCTTTGACTACTATTGGGCGACTGATCAAAATGGCGACCAAAGGAAAGAGATGCGTTTAAAACAAAACATACGGTAGAAAAGGGGACAAATAAGAAATGAAAAAGAGATAAACGTATTGAAAAAAAAAGTATATTCTTATTTTGTGCTATTATTATCTCCAAGTGTTTTTATCTGTGACCAAATATTTCTTCCTTGAATTTGCTAAATAATTTGACAAATTCGTATATCTTTGAATTTTTAACCACAAGATCAAATTATAGTGAGATCTTAGATATCATCAGTACAGAATTCATAAAATAATTACTAGCAATAAATGAAAAATGCAGATTTAAGGGCACACTAAAGCTTGCCTCCGACGTTTTTTTTTTTTTTTTTAATCTCTTTGATAAATATGAATTGACAGAATTTCAAGTTTTTCTAAGCAGGAAAAAGCAAAATCGTTAATGTTATGAAAATAGAACTCACAAAAAAAATAAGGAAAAAAAACTATGAAAACGAAGAGATAAAAAAAGATTTTATGACTTCCAAATTTGTGCATTAATATTGCTAAGATGCATTAAAGTGGAACAGGAAATGGAGGGCATCAGTTGATACAATAAGTGGAGTAAGTTAAAGATCAAATAAATAAATACGCTTCATTCTAACAATCTAGAGCTCTTAAATTAACCTAATCTGATTAAGTAGTATGACCAATAACATAGCTTTGAAACTTGCCAGAATGAGGACAGACTTAGGCCGAATCTAGTCAATTTAAAAAAGTGTGCAAGGGAAGAAATTAGGATTCCAAAGCTTCTCTTTAGCAAACCTCCCTGAGGGGTAATTATACCTATCTAAAATTAAAACGAAATTAACCACAGGAACAGAAGCGAGGAGAAATAATTAAAAAAAATTTTTTTCATATTAGCTTAAACTATTGGGATTAACTAAACAGGGAAGTTTTTCAGTGAATCTATCATAAGAAGAGTTTTCATTTACAATCCAATGTACTAACATAAATGAAATAACAAAATATGAAAGAATGAAAGAAGATTTATTTAAAATCGAATGACTAGGCAGATTTATAGAGTTTGTTTAGCATCTGGACGAATAATCATACATTTTCTGGAACAATGATTCCTCAACGAATTCTCTAGATGCCTCAAAAAATATTTCAACTTCGACCCACATCAATGAATCGTCCAAAACTGTAAATAATCCAAATGTACATGGTTGGTTAAATATAGAGAATGTTGCGCATTTTCCTCACACCGCAAAATAAAACAAAAAAATTTTTTTTGTTGGTTATCTGAACAAAATTGAATTTACGAACAACCATCTCCCTATTTCTCATGGCTTTATTTGAAGAGGTATTTGAAACTCGATTTCCCTTCCTTTTATCTGCAAGATACATTGTATTTGAAGGTTTCACATTTTTTTTCAAAAGAAAGATGGTGATGAATAATAAGAATTATTTTATAATATTTAGACACTAAAAAATCAAATCTAATATTCCCTATATATCTTTATGAAAATATAAAAATTTGTTGTTGCAATTTCAGAATTTGGGTTTTGTCATTCATTTTAACTTGAAACAGCCCACGTTTTGCTAATCGCTGAATGGAACGTGAACTGCAAATAGCCTGGCCTCCGCGGAGTCCCGACTTAAATCCTATGGGCCTTTGTGTATGGGATTATGTGAAACCTTCAGTTTACCGAAACGTAATAAATATGCCTGAAGAATTATTAAGCAAAATTCAAAATGCAGTAATGTTATTTCGAAATGAAAAATTGATTTTTAAAATAAAGCGATAAAGCGTGTAAAAAGGTTCCAACATATGTATATCCAAGTAAATGGTAGACCTGTTGAGCTTCCGTAGTATTTATAATATATATAATATAAATATTTGTTTGAAACTTTACTGAATATATTAATAGAAGACCAATTGTGGCATAAGATTGTTCTAATATTATATTTCTGTCTTTTCAACCATACGAAAACAATATGTTAATACATGTCAACAGGCAGAATAAATGAGAATTTAAGTAGCTTAATTTAATTTTTCGGAAACCGTTTTTTTTAGCAATACTAATAAAGTATAACTTTTTTAAGCAGAAAAAGTAGAGAAAAGAATGTTTTCATTTCAAAACGACATACACCGAAGCACTAAAAACTTAAATCAGATTGAATTAGGCCTAATCGTCGATTGTGGCGTTCTTTAGAAGATTCACCGAAATACTCGACAAATTTGGAATTTTTCATCTCAGTAAACCCCTAGATGGTAAATTTTGTGAGATTAGCTCGAGACATATTGAAGAAAATGTGACTTCATTTTTCAACTTTGACACGCTGCATCTCGGTTATTATTAACTTTTGGATATATGATGAATTCCGCTAAATTGCATTATTTTTGTGTAAAAATGTGTCATTGCTCATTAGTTAAACCTTTCCTGATTAGAAAGAGGGAGCTTTGTCTAGAACTTCGAAATTTTTGAACAGCAGTATTCGTCTGAAATTGTTCAACCTGAGTCTCATTTCTACCCCGAATCAAACCTCCCATTAGATGAGTTAACGAAACCACTAAAAACCAAACTCGACTTCTTCTCAAACGTACTTGTGTCTGCTCGATTACGAAAGACTTCACGGATTAACGACTCCTTTTAGAAAAACCTCAATTTTTAAAATAAAGAGTTTTAAACAAATTAAAAATCGTTTACCCAAATTATGGAAAAACCCGGCTCCCTTCTCTTGAGTAAATTTCATCGAAAAGTAATTAACACCAAAATAAAATCAGCTTTCATCTGTCTAATTTCATTATCCACTGGTGCTTCACTAATCAATGGAAGTGCGAAATTCTTAACTTAATTAAACAGTTAAACTAGAAAGTAGCAATTGCAAATATTAGCCAGACCAAGTCGAACTTCCAGACGTTCGGATTTTCTGTAAACATTGAACAGCTAGCTTTGGGGCACTCAAATGTTTATTATGCCATAAACTATCGCCCCTATTTTGTATTGTTGTTTTTTTTAACAAAATAAATTGTACAGTAACAATAAAAATACAAAAATTATTTTCATTGTTTCAGATATGCATGCTTCTGGACGTGTTCCTTGAGACCAATATTCTAACTTCCTGGATCTCCATTTACCTGGCTCTGCCAATCCTGTCTAGCAGCGCGTGCAATCCCTGGATCTACGGATATCGCAATGCAGAATTACGAGCAGGAGTCAGGAGGGTCGTAGATGATATTCTCAGCACTTTAGGGTTCACATATCGCAGTCACCAGATATCAGACAGAGATCAAATTCCTCCAAGCGTAGCTGCAACTGCAGGAGAACCAGCCACCTTCATCAACCACGTCCAAAGAGATGGAGTTTGTTGGAAGTCCGAGGGAGATTTTCTGCTGGTCCCCATGGCCAGACAAGAGAGTTCCGGCGTGATTTCCAGTGCAGAAAGCCAGAAGATTTATTGTAGTAATCCTAAAATTATTTTGCCTTGCGAAACCCCCAGATTAATGCTGAAGAGCAGCAGGAGTATGGTGGAGAGCCTGGCGATGATCAGGGGGAGCGATGTGCTGATCGTTAAGGGGACCAATGCTATGAAACACGGCTCCAGTGTATTATAGAAAAAGTTGTTGGTTCTACCATTACTCCATCAACCTATGGAGCTCCATTTAAGCGCTCCTCATTTGCTTCAAAGAAACTTTTAAGATATGAGGAACGCATTGAGTTTTAGAAGACGTTGGAGATTGTTCTTCCATATCAAAGTATTTTTGAGGTTTTAGACAAAGGTTTTAAATGTCATGTTGTTGCTCAGGAAAACTGAATGTGTTAAAGTAAATATATTGACAGAGATATCTAAGGATCAAAATTATGGTTTGTGATGAATAGAGATTTATGGGAACTTGGTAACAGGAAAGGGATCAATTATTGTTAGACTTTAGAAAACACAGTATAATTAACAAATACGTATAATAATAATAATAATAATAATAATCGTACGGTTCTAAGAATCTTGTCGTAAAAAATATTTTTTATCCAGCCAGATGCAAATTGTTATATCTCTAAGATAACTATGTAAGGAAATTGCAACAGTATTAGGCGAGAAGCCGTAAACAGATTTATGTTTTTATATATAAAAGAAATATATTATAATACATAAATTTAGTCTTTCCTTTTGTCCGATTTTTACTTAAAGGAATTATATTTCTTCGAATGATATTTATTGGATTCAAAATTCAATTATGACTGCACGTTCAAGCTAAGATTTCCTCAATAAGATTCTACGAAAACCTAGAATTTTACTACAAATTCCTGACACGAATTTGCGGGTGTAGCGATAGCACTACCAACGCAAAAGGGCTGGCTGAAACCCTGCGATCAAACTCTCAGAGGTCCTTTTCCTCCCCAATATCCTCTTTTGACTCTATGTTGTCCCCCTTCCCCTCCACAAAATGACTAATTTCCTTTGTGATGGGAGGAAGGTTCTTCTCGAAGTAGAAGTAGAGTCCTTTGCCTCGGACGTGGCTACCTATCACATAATACTAGCAAATGGTATGAGTATTCCTCTCCCGCACCGCAGTGTCTGCACCAAGAGATGTCCTTCATTTTCAGGAGGTGCACATGTTGGTTTAGTCTGCAATAACCTGTGACTAAATATGTTCTATACCGTTGAGATTTATCACTCGTTCTTTTTTTCTTCAGAGTAAAACCTCATATGCCGACGACCTTACATCATTTATGATAGTATATCTCACCAAATTTGGTTGTTTTCCTATGGTAACTGAAGGAGCTATATCGCAAATTTTTCTCTCTATCTTTCTCTTTGGAATTTACGCGACTCAAAATTCACTCCAAACGATTCTCTCCGACAGTATATACGAGCTAGCTTAGAAACCTTCGAATTATCGGTATCCTCTAGCGTTTGCTTTCATTGTTTATTCAAATCTCCCTATGGGAAACTACAGCCTCCATCTTAATTTAAATTGGAATTTCCGACAATCCTTGCAAAGCGTTGAACATCACTCCAAAAATGGCCCTGAAAGCACCGGGGACGATCAGCTTTCTGACAAACTTTAGCCAGAGCAGGTCTTATCCATCCTTAGCAACCGAATCAGGGATCTATAGGAAACTCACGCACTGATCATCAGAGTAAAAGAGCAATGTAGGACGTGGGATTTTAGACTCCATTTTTTTCCACTATCGTGCACAGTTGTTAAGTTAGCGTTATCATTTTGTCGCACGTCATTTCTTTGCAGCTTTTGCAGATTAGGTTCAAATTTCAGAATCTACTCGACTGAAACCTCTTGAGAAGACCGTCCATCAGGAGTCACCTGGATCACCGTGGAAACTTCCCCTAATCCTAATTTTTTCTTCGTGGTCTGTCAGAGTTATCGGGACCTTGTGATTGCAAAGCTAAAATATGACCTAGCTCACCACTAGCTTAGGGGGGATGCTCTAGGCCAAAAGGCATCGCAAATATTGTCGGTTTCTGCCTTATCGAATGTCCCTTCTATGTTAAAAAAGAGTAAAACAGAGATGATGACAGGAATCCTATAATGGATCGGATAAGAAACTAATTTCGAATAAGTTGGTATTGACGAAATATACAGTGCTTGTAAAAAGTATTGCAACACTTTTATAATTTTCATAAATCCAAAATTAAAAAAAAAAACTTAAACACGTATAGCCTTATTTAAAAAAAGGCATTTAATGCACTCTTTTCGATGGTAAAAATTTTCACCCCTATCCACATATCCCTACTAACTTTTGATTTTCAAATGGAAAGGCGTCCTTTGTAGTATGTCAAATGAAAGATAATTTAATTAGGGATACACCGGTATATTCAGAAAGAAAATTGGATCTATAGTTTCCTTTAAAAAAAAAAAAACACATTTCATATCCTGGAAAGATTAAAAGTGTTCATTTTTGCTTACTAGATAGACAGCTCAATCTTATTTTGGATGGAATTTTGAGAATTGATGCAAAAAAGACATTCAGAATAATTAATTATTTCCCCGAAAATTATTTTCAGACGAATCAATGTTTTGATTAAATGGATTTATTCATGGACATAATTGTCGCTACTGGTCTACAGACAGTTCTCATTGGATGCAGATTCAGCATAAACAACATGCGCAAAAACTTACTGCGATCGGCCCTCAGTTCATCCGTCCATTTTTCATAGAGGAGAACTTAAATAACGCGCCATACCTGCACTTATTGGATTACGAAATACTTCCATCAATTTCCGCATTTTTCCTCGAGAAAATGGGGAGCAAGCAGCCAATAATACTTGATTCCATCAAGATGGTTCACCACCACATTGTGCTATTGCTGCGAGAGCATCTTGATGAAATTTTCCTTAGGAGATGGGTCAGCGGAAGAGGGGCAATGGAATGGCCACCGCGATCTCCAGATCTTACGCCCCTAGATTCTCTCGTGAAGTTACTTAAAAGGTTCCGTTTAATCAAAATAGACCGCAAAATTCAGATGAGTTACGTCTTAGAATTCAAACAGAATTTGAATTAATAATAGAAGTAATGCTGGATAATTGCATAACAGAGCTGGAGATACGACTGAGTCACGGCCAAATTGTTACTCGAGCCCAATTTCAACATTTATTGCAGGAAATTCAATTTTATTTGATGTAATAGTATGTTAGTTAGTTCTTTATCTGAAAATTTTATTTTTTAAAGAAACTGCTGATATAATTTTAGTTCTGAATGTACCGTTGTGTACCTTATTGAAGTACCTATCACGTGATATGCCACAATGGGCACTTTCCATTTGAAAATAAAAAATTAATAGGGGTTGTCGGATAGGGACGAAAAATTTCAATATCTAAAATAATGCATTAAATGTTTAAAATATATATATATATATATATATATATATATATATACGTGCTTAAACGAAAGTTATAGACGCGTTGCAATACTTTTTACGAGCCCTGTAAATACGCCAATGAATTTTGGGTGCATTGCTAAGTTGAAGTCTTGTCTACAAAATGTAGAGAAAATTTTGAAATTGCAATTGAAAAAGTGAGATTAGAGAAAAACTGAAGTTCAGTGAATGTTGTTAAAAGCACCAGAAGCACGAAAAACTCCGGGTAAGCCAGTGTGTTATGGCTGATTTGATGTTTCACAGTTCTTCAACTTAAAATAGTTTTAAAAAAATCTCGGAATTTTGAATATTTGCCTTTAACAAAAATCCTTAAGATAGGCCAATGTGTTTTGAGGCTCAGTAGAGAGTTTCAGCCGTTCTCTTTAAAACTGAATGTTAACAATTATTTTTCTAGTTTAACCTCAGAGGTACAGGGAGAATTTGGACGGATCCAAAAATCTAGAAATATGACGTAGGGTTGTAAAATAAAGTCGTAGTTTAGTTGACTATTGGTGCTTTCTTGAGTTGTATCCGTTCTTTTCATTTTACAGCGCCGCGTCCCTATCCTTGAAGATATAGTAAAAAAAGACAGTTAGGGTATCTGGTGTATAGACATGGCCAAGCGGGGGTGAGAAACCCAGGTAGTAATTAGGTTAGTTAATAAGAGTAGGGAGGGGGTCCAGGGAGTCCCAAAACACGAACTGTGATGTGACAAGCATCGGCTCGCTTGTTCTTCCTTCGTTCTTCAATTTGAGTTAACGAACGCACGCTTGCAGCTTCTATTCCTTGAACTGTGATTCCTTTCGTAGATATAACCACCACCACATATCCCCTCTAGCATTAGAACTTGACATCACATTGATTTCCGATGCCGCAACGATCACTACTTTAACATCACAATAATTATTTATAAATAATTTTTGCGAATATGCACATCCAACTGCACGCTGATGTATCGTTTATAATTTTCCAATGTAAATATTAATAAACACTAAAACTTGGTACGTTCGTTGCAGATATCAAAATTTCTTTAATTACTTTGCGGCTGATAAAATAAACTGCACGCCAATGCGTTGTGGGTTACCCAATACTGAAAACCACAATTTTGCATTGTATTGATGTTCACAAACTTTGGTGTAAATCTTAATAGAGGAAACACACCGTGAGCAGTTGAATATTTACGCTCTTGGAAACGGAAATATTTTAATAAATTGAAAATTAATTTTTTATCAGTTGTCGTTCCCCATTTCAGTTATAATTTTTTACCATTTTTGGCCAGAAATCCAGCTGGAAATAGTTTGTTTTTGTTTATTTAGGCTTTTTAAAAATATTTATCCAATTTTGGAGTAGAAATATTATAGGACTCACGTAAAACTAGCATGTCCGACAAAAAGCAACTTCAGGTTAAAGTCTCGCACTGGAGCTGGCAGTGATTTGAGAGTTGATATTCCGAAAAATATTCGAAAAATGATGAGCTTAATACACGAAGAAGAACTTGTATGCTCTCGAGGTTCTTATTTCTGTAATAAAATTTATAGATCAGTTATGCGACGAGCTGAAACGACGTAGACTCGAACGTAGAGGCAACTCGGGGTCTGCTAGAAATTGAAAATTAATGGAAAAACCAGCGATTATTGTCACTAAAAAGTGGTAGCCGATCGTTATTAAATTATATTAAATTCACCTGTAGGAAACGACCGGGAAAATGTTATAATGTATGTATTGTTTCAATCTTGTCTTTACTATTTTTAAATCCCCCCATAAAATGGTGGAATTGCTCCGGGAATTGCACATAAAACAGCTACGTAAGTACAAAACAGCCTTATTATAATATCCGTTATTTTAATCACTAGAGTGGAACACACATAATCCACTAACAAAAACAAGTTATTTCTTGGTTTTAATTTATTGGGCTGCTAAGTAGTGCAGCTTTGCAAGCAAAAACGTGCGTTGTTTATACCGAACATTGTATCATTCACGCCCTTGTTGCGTATCATTCTCAATATTCTTTTGTCAAACAATGAAGCACTCTCAAGATTAATATGATATTGCAAAAGATTTATGAATGTGTATCAATGGAACGTTTATATCCTGAATTGGAGAACAGAAATGTATCCAAGCGTGTTGCTTGGGAGTAAATGCTGTTTACTGCAAATGAGAAACTAAATTTTTAAGCATAGAGCCTTCAAGTGAAACGTAAAAAAGGGAACGAAGGTGACGGCAATTTGTTTGTCTAGTTGTTGAATCAATATTTCTTGTAACTTGCAGACCAGATTCCACTGTTCATTATGTAGAATGTTTAATCTCCCTGTCAGTAAGGAAATTCAAAAAATTTGAAAACGAAGAGGAACAAAGACTTTTGATTCCTGGCGAATTCTGCTACAGTTTTTGATCACGAAAAAGTCAATATGTTATCTGCTAGCAAGTAAATCGATCAAAAATCAAGGTTATTATCGGTCACCATCGGCTATTGGGAAATCAGTTTCTGATCGGTTACCGGCGCACCCAGGAAAACTCCACCGAATTCAGGTTATTGAGAAAAAAAAACAAAAATCTTGTTTTTTTTTTTTTTTTTTTTTTTTTTTAATTTCAATCGGAGCTAAAAAAGTTCATCAGTTTCTCTCAGAGAGGGCGAAACAACCAGACTGTTCCTGATTGCCGGTAGGAGAATCCGTGAAAAAATCACATATTCCTGTTAAACTGAAGAGATTAGGTTAATTCATGATGCCGGGAAATCGTGACAAAGTCAGGCTTGTTTAAGTACAAGTAAAACAGGTAACATCGTTTTAAGCTCATTATAAGTCGGTAAACATATATTAATACAACAAATGTCAGTGGCGTACCATTCTTGCCGCAAATAATATCGGAAGAAACGTAGGCAAGGGCGCCACGGGTTTAGCCAAGGAAATACTGCTGTTATTCAAATTGCCTTATATCCAATTAACGCAAATTAACATTGCAAGCAGTATCTAAAGTACTTTCTTAAAATTTTAAAAACAACAATTTGAAAAGAAAATGTTTGGACAGGCAATAGCTAAAAATTTCATGCGGACAAATGACCGCATGAAATGACCTAAGGAGCCACACCCTGAAATAATGGTTAAGGTATACATATAAAACTTGTAGTTATAATAGCGGTTAATGATAAGTAAATGGAGAAAACCCATGTTAGTTTCGGTTATAGCGGCATCAAGACAAAATCAGAATGCTTCGAGGTTAGTGAAATTGGCATCAGGCTAATTTCAATTAATGGGAAACCCTGAAACTCTGGGGTTGTTACCGATTCCTGGTTAGGGGAAATATGGTCAGATTAATTCCTATTAGTTCGAAATCGTAAAAAAACCAGATCGGGTGTTTCAAAGTGAGGGTAAATTGAGCATTACTTCGGGTTTGTGGGCGAGATCAATTAGAGAAAATCTAGACGGTCTCTTATCATGTTATGAAAAATTATACGAATTTAAGAATATTGGAGATAGTGTGAAGTCGAAATAATTCAAACAAAGCAATTTTACAGAAAACTACGTCCTTTGTTTTCGTGTCAGATAGTAAGGGTGATTTCCCTCCCCTAAACACTGTTTAAAGTTTAATTAAATTTCGTCCTCAACAACATCGGATGGATTTTTTTCACCAATTTACAACTACACTACGTTCTCAACATCCATTTTATTCAGTGACTGGGGTATTTACCGAGACAAACCGTATTAATTATATCAAACCAAAACATCCAAGGCAATTTAGCTTGAAGCGATCAACCCCAATATTAAATCCGATAATGGGTTGCTTCCGCACATGGATTTAAGCAATCTATACATTATTTACTCGGATTTACCATCCCGGATTTTCGTGTTATCAGCCATTAATGAAATTGACCCCTTTCGCACGCTACAATCAGCCATATCAGATTAGCTTCTATATTGCCCTTCTCTGGAATTCATGAATTAACCACGATTCATGACATTATAATTCCCAGGACCTTGACCGCATTCTGAGAGAAGTTGGATTAGAGAATAGATTAAGGATATATTTTCTATCCAAAGCACGACGGTAGCAAATAGGTATTTCTTTCGCAACGTGAACAAAAACAGTAAATTTATTGCCGCAGCGTTTCTCATAACCGAGGCGGAGTCGAGGCTACAGGGAGTCCAAAAAGTAAATTTTTTACAGAGTAAAAGATTAATTTTATTATTTTTTATTTTTTTTTTGAATTTTATTTTGCATGAATTATCCTTCATTCCGAAGGAGCTCGTTTTGAATTCTCAAATGAGAATTAACAAAATACCTTTTCTTTGTTTTCGTCTTTTTTTTTAACGTTTTGTAGGCGATTACGTTTCTGTCCGAAACCCAATATTCTTTATTTTATATGCACTTTAAGGTATTGTTGTAAAAGCTGCAACTGTGCGTTGTGGGAGAGAATATCGAGTTCCTAATTGTCGTGTTCGATTGAATTTTTCTTTTATGTTTTCTGCTCTCCTGTGTACAACTATCTGCAAATTGCGTCCAGTTTCTTTGGGAACACTGTTATTAAAATTGTGAGTAAATCACCGTCATTCATTACGTACCCGATCGCTTTTTGAGTTCGCTGGAGGTAAATTAAAATTGAATTCATAGAGCTGAGACTGATTTAATTTAGAGCAGTTAGTCATTCCCTGTTTTTAACTTCTGTTTCCAATTTATACCGTTGCTTTGCCCTTTTTACCGAAAATTTATTCAATAATTTTAGTAGAAATTTCCCGACATTTTGACGTTCACGACTTGACTAAATGGCCGACCGAAGGGATCTCCACGAATACCAAGCTTCGCCTCCAGACTGATTTCAGCACCGTCTGCCAGTCACCGTTGCCGTCTAATGGAAACACTTGAGCTTTTCCATGTAATTTTATTCTTCTATGAAAATAGTGACAAATAACTTCAGTTCACTAAAACTCTAAATTAAATACGATCTATAGAAAACAACAATCTCGACTACAAGTTGTACTGAATAAACATTTGCTCGTACAAATATTCTAAAACTACACAAGCACAACTATCCATTGGTTCCCTTTTTGTATTGTTAGTTCGCTTGGAAAACCCATAATTTCAGTCTTTCAACCTTAAGTATACGGAGAAGCCTGAAAGAATCGCAATCTCCCCCTAGAAAACGACTTAACTTAAATATATACTTAAGGTAAAAATGTTATGGTGTATTAGCTAGCAACGGTGTTTATAATTTCTTTAATAGATATAAATATTTTTATAATAGACTCCTATTGTCCCACTAAGTGTACTTTCCTACCATTGCCCCTAAATACGTACTCAAATAATGTGAGCTTAACTGCGGTAGTCCTAAATAATTAAGTTGAGTATCAGACTTATGATCTAGACTAGCAATGCATAATATAAGATGTTTTGGTGGTTGTTGTTGGGAAATATTGGCTTCCTGACCTGAATTAGCCCAATGTGGGCTATGCAGGGTGTGACGTATGAGACCGAAAATTACCACCAAATGCAAAAATAAATTTTTATGTAAACTTCTAATAAAACATAAATTGAATATATCTTCTTTTAAATAATTTTATGTTCAAGTTTTTCTATCCTCTTGAGATTTTCGATGACCGCATTGTGTTCGTCCAGCAATTTCCAGAATTCGTGCTTCCTGTGCTCCGCTTCCTCCTGAAATATTGAAAACGTTCGATTAGTCCTACTGGAGGTCCATTTCACTTTAAATTATTTTGAGATTAATTGGCAGCGGGTTCGGGTGAATTAATGGAAAAGTCTAATGCTATATCAATTTTTCTCCATCAAAATATATCATTATATATTTTTAAAGGCCTGGTCAAATATTGACGAGATCCCACCTATTTGCGAGACGTTTTTCCCTCTCTATACAATGTGTATTGTTTCGCTTAAAGGTAAATCTTATATTGGAAAAACTGCCTGGGCAAATCTGTTGTTCGTCTTGTGACGTAAACGGAAAATCCCTGCTGTAACTTCTAGGTAACAAAGAAACAATCCCGCCGGAGAACAAAAGGATGATATCAAATTATTCAAATATTATGACTTATACGTAAACACCAGTCGTATATTTCATCAGCACCCGTGAAGCAGATTAAAAAGTATTATTTTTAAATTTGTATGTCAAGTATTTCGAGCTTACAAGCAAATATATTCCAATGATAACTCCATGTTCCAAGATCGCAAATTTGAAGGCAAATTAAGGTAATTTTAGACACGCTTTCCTATACGATTTAGGTTTTCGAATCTGCTTTCGCTAATTAAGATTCGGCCAACTGGACCAGGGCCATCCACATTTTTGACCTTTTGGAATTAGAACGAGAACGATGAGTTCCGATGGACCGAAAATAACCGAAAGAAAGTGGAAAGCATTTTTTTGCGGCCGGAAATGGAGATCTTTGAATTTTCATCCCGAATGGAGAGTTTTAAAATTGACGAAGTAGCAATATTAGATTCCAACAATAAAGTTCAAATAATGACAATATTGTAATTTTCATCGTGCGAATTGGTCAACATATATATATATTTTTTTGATAATTACAGCTGAGGAAAACACTAAAATTATTTTTTTTTCTAATATTTCAAATGTTTTCTTTTAAACAACAATAATTATTGTCCCCCTAATGAGGGAACATAGTGCATGTTATTCGATGTTGGAAGATGACGTCTGAATGTTGAATAATATGCACTCGCTGGTCTCATTGTCTTCACAAGACCTTCAACGTTCACATTGACAAAAGGACCTGTGTACCATCCACCATTAAAACATGAATTTAAAACCAGAATTTAATTTACAAAATTGATTAGACCGTTTTCCCATCTTTAAAAGAGACTTTTTGTGCAACCCTGTAAAATGGAGAGTCTTCTGGAAGCTACTGAATTAGGCATATGTAGCTCTTAAATAGATGAAAAAGGGACAAAACCCTTCAATCCATTTTTGCGCCCAGTTGGTGTTAACTATTTTCATTAGGAATTATCTCTTGTTGCAATCTAGGTCGTGTCGGCCATTGTTTAATTAAAAACGGGCATATTGAAAAAGTTGGAGGCAATTTCATGAAAAGTTATATTTCCGTAGCAACGTAATGCATTAAAAATATCTCAAAAACGTTGCGAGGCAAAAGCAGAACACTTCATTTGACATCGAAAAAAAATCCTTTTAGTCACATTTCGCAAATTACTCGTGAAAAATTTAAAACGTTGCACTGCTCTGCATTCACACCCTGTAGATGGAATGAGAGGAGCTCGTGAAAAAATCCCCGACGCTACTGTCATAGATCAAGGATGGCGCATTCCACCATTTGGTGAAAATCCAACGTAGCCAAAGAACGGTTATTGGTAAGTTTGGAGCTTTCGCCAATAATCTTTACTCTTTTGCTTAATTGCGGATTTTACCAAATTTAAACTGTCGCGACCAATCAAAATATCAATCACTTCGCGGTTAAAAATTAATTAGAGCTTTCAGGAATTGCCATACTTTGAAGTATTCTCTCAGGAATTATGCTGGGGGCATGAACCACAATTAATAAATTAATTAATATTGTAAACATTAGAGTCTCGCGTCAAAGGTAAATCTAAAATCGTTATGAGTAGAGAGGTAAATATCTTCATTTATTAATCTGCTTTTCATACGTTTATGAAAGCTCTAAGAAACGACGTGCGCCAGTGTTGGGTTAATAAGCGAAAGCACAAATTTCTCGATATTTGAAAAATATCTATGGCAATTAATTCCGAGAACATTAATACTGAGTTGTATTAAAATAGTTTAAAATTCAAGATAAGCGTGGTTTTTCATCAATTTGATTTTGAAAATTTTTTCAGAGCTGGGAAATATGAAAAGCTATTGACTTTGGCTGTGGAAATATCCACTAAAATCTGAAATACTCGGTTGTATTGCCCAGATCAGTGGCATACAAAATGTACTGTGAGATTTACTTAAGAAAATTGTGCATTGCTGTATTCATTACTTTGTTTTTGAAACGTGAAAACTCTGAGAAACAAGACAAAACTTTTCTCTGCCTGTGCTAACAGGGAAAGAGGATGTTATTTGTTTCTACTTGAACTCTCCTTCTTTTGCGAATTTAGTACTAAGTTTTCTTCCTTTTTATTAATCAAGCTTTTCCATTCTTGAACATTCCTCGTTGTCGTGAATATTCCGAGTTCATTCTCGAAATTGAGGAAAATTTTGGTGTTTTCACAGTAAGCTGCGACCATGTCTTCTTGTAGCACTCTCCTCTTTCTTCCTCCGTCCTTTTCAGGACACACCGGCGCTTGCGTGTGTCTTCGGGCACGCGCAGCATGATGTACCTGAACCTACTTTGTACTGATGCGTCCCTGATGAAGCCAGCGCGTGGAAACATTAGAGTTTAATTTCGGAAATTTAAATTGCCCAAAAACTTTGAAGGGCTTCGACCATTTTAGTATCTGCCGCCGCCCTTTAGTTATTTGCAAAATGGCGAAGTAACGCGGGTGATTCTTTGATCGGGTTCGGTTGGTTCCTGACATTTCTGCCATTCTGCTGATTCCACGTTGTTCGGCACACTACTACGGTGTAAACGGGAGTAACGGTTTATTTGTTGACGATCTAACGGCAAAGCGGACTTTTAACACAAGAGGAATAAACAATAATAGTGGACAGGGGGACAACAATAGCTTCAAATGTAGAATAAATTGAACGGCAGAATATAATTTATTCGATAACAAAATAATTAACATCAATATCAAATAATTATTATGACGGAAATTGTTCGATATGATCGCTGCTACGTTCCACATACAAATTAGGACGTCGCCATAATGAAAATAATATAAAATGTTGATATTTGTTTATTAGAAATCAGTTTTAAAAACGTGAAACTACAACATCCGGTATTTCCTTGACGAAGCATTGTTCGAGTGTAGAAAGTATCGCGACCTAATATCATTCTTACGCGCAGAATCCGTGGTTGAAAATCTGCTAACCTGAACTAACCTGACACCCTGTATTTTTACACGAACCCTGTACCGTGCGGTATTAGCCATTGACTTTCCCCAAATACAATTAAATTTTGTTTGCCATAACTGCGGCTTAATGAAAGTACCACAGGATACAACCGATAGAGCAAAACTTTTAATGATTCATATCATATCCCAAAACCCAATGTTAAACACACCAAAAACAATACCGGAAGTAAGCCGGCCCACACCACATGTAATCCGCATACTAAAACTAAAATTCAGATTGAAATTTATCGTATGTTTTCGGTACAAATTGGCCTGGTTCACAGTGTTTGCGACTACATAATTTCATTATAGTTCAAGCGATCATGAAAATGAATCTGAATGTTAAATTGTTACACACTGGAAGTCAGAAAACTGCCCATTCAGCTTGAGTTTCATTGAAACCGGTGCCAGTGTAAATGAATATTTCCCTCGTCCTTAGATTTGAAGCCAGCTGCTCTTTATCACTCTCATTCCTGATATATTATTATACCTAGTTTTATAACAGAAATTTTTTGGCAACTAAGGCCAATACCTAAATTTAGATGCCAATAAAAAGGCCGACTTAATACCTGGAAAGGTTAAGACACGAATTCAGCCAAATCGGTCATAAGGGCAAATAAGGGTTCAAAGTAGCAGTACTAGAATGCATAATAATAGGCACTTTTTGCAGGGTCCCGGGTCGCCCCCGGGATAATTTGAATATTAATTAGGGACTAAAAACTAATACACATATATCGATTAACCTAGTTTTGAGAATTTCGTGGGCGTCCTTAGAACAACGATACGCCAATGGAGCCGATAGTAAAAACTAAAACAAAAACCCTTAATCAATTCCAGGTGTTGGTATTTAATTAAAAAAAACACGGAGTATCGTAAACACCAGGTGTTCAGGTTAGTTGAGGTTACGCCGGGCCTTGGCAGAAGGATGGTCCCAGAAGTACCCAGTCTAAGATTAAAAAAAGAAAAAAAGTTGGAAAATGTTATATTACTTCTCAACACAGCCCCTTTTGAGATCGATAAACTTTTCCATGGGGCTATGACTTCTACACCTCGTGTGTATCAGGAAGCTTCGAGTGTTTTAAAATAGGCATCAACCTCGCACTCCACCTCTTCATTATTGGCAAATTTCTTTTCACCGAGTCATAGTTTCAAATTTGGGAATAGAAAATAGTCTGAGGGGGTTAAATCTGGTGAATAGGGCGAGCGAGGGAAAGTTCGCAACCAAGCTGATTTGATTTTGCCCATCGTAATGGCGCAAGTGCGGACTGGCACATGGTCTCTGTGAAACGAGACATTCTTTTTTGCCAAATGCGGACGCTTTGCCTAATATCTTCCATCCAACGCTGTAATGTAATATTCTGAGATGACCGTTTTTCTTTTAGAGAGGTAAAAAACTGGCGCCATCGCTTTTCCTTGCAGATGGAACCGTTTCCGCCATCCTCGGAGCAGGTTCCCCTTTTTTAGTCCATAGTTTTAACGGTTCTTTCGGTTCAGGTGTAAAATGCTGAGGTAGTTTTCGAATGCGAATTGACGCAAAAGCTCGGCTTTTACTGCTCTGAGGCTCTATCAAACGCTTTTTTGAAAAGTTCCCACGGCGCCGTTGTTTTTCAATTGCGAGTAATTGCGGCACTGATTTTGCGCACAGGCTTCCTCGTATCGAATTGTTCGGTCAAAATACGATGCGCAGTATCTTCGCAAGTGCCAATCTCCAATTGCAGTTTTCCGGATTTTCACCACAACTTCTAGAGCGGTTAGATCTGGAGTGTCGTCGGGTCCGCTACTGCGGAATTCGCCTTAGCAGCTCGTGCGACCGCGTTTAAACTGTCTCCCAATATTTTACAGTTGTTAACCAAGGATCAGGTCCCTTCAGAGCAGGATCTAACTCCGCTTTGATGTTGGGCGGACTGAGATTTTTCAAATGAAAATTATCAGACATCGATGACCTATTTCTTTCTCATGAATGAAATCTCTACAGGCCTTCGCTAGGAACAGCTCCGTAACAAGGCCAAATCAACGCAGCAGCCTCAAACTTTAGCCATAACCTGTCAAAGGTTAGGTCTTAGTAATATAGGCGAGTTTTTAACAAGAAATCGCCATCTATATGTCAAGCCGGATACTGCTCGGACTATCTTCGTAAGTGATAGCTGAAATAGAGGCAAACAATATCTCTATATTCTTGAGATTCAAATAGGAAAACTTAGAAAGGATTGACTTGCAACACACAGCTGCGGAATTTTCCCATGACTCACAAGTCCTAGAGCTTCCATATATCTACTGGAGTGTAAAAAATGACAGAGATTTCTCTATAATATGCTGTTTTGAGTTAATCTTCTATAATTTATGTGACAATATATTCTTTTTGGTTTTATAATTAATGTTTTACTTTCATAAGCAAAAATCAGAAGCGTACCAAGGGTATTTACAAAACTATTGCAATTTATTCCGAGCCAGAATCATTGAGGCAGAGCTCTCTTCCGCCGTTCCCCAATCTGTTTTTGAGGCAATTGTGATACGTCATCGAAAGGAATGCAGAAAAAGTCAATATATGTTTGGACTACTCGTCTCCAAGTAATTTCCTTAGTGAACGTGAAGTAAATCAACTTAAATAGGAAATATAGGACTAATCGGAAGTCATGGAAGATTGATTTCGAATAAATGATCAATTGAATTAGTGCCTACTTATTTTAAGTGTGCTCTTGCTTCAAATGCACCATGCGAGCATTTACTCACCGTGAGAATTGGAAGGTTTCGATTCAAGCACCTTCTGAGTGTGTAAACCCACGAATGTTCGCCATCGTGTAGGTTGACTTGATTCGAACATGTACTTTTTGCGATTTGAAATTTTTGGTAAAAATTACGAAAAAAAAAAATTGTGGTAGATTGGGAAAACCTAGAGGACTGTCAAAATATATTCTGATATTTTTAGTTGTTATTGCGAAAAACAGTGTAGCTTCCAGATAACTGCAATCTGCAGCAAATCAATACACAAGTCATCAATCTATTTTTGCGAAATACTTACACATACGTCTAAGCAGAGAAAAATCGTCGGTTGCGCCATTGGCGCAGATTGTAAAAACAGAAAATTTTCGATAAATTCTCAGTATCGCGAAAAGCAGGATCGAAGCGAGAACTGTAGTCAAAATTGACACCATCGGTGTTGTTACTTTTGACAAATTACGAGGGAAAAATGATTGCGCAGCCTAAGAAAATTTTCTTTACGCCATCGATGATTTACGCTCTGAAAACGTGGAGAATATTCTCTAAAATGTAAAACTTTTAGTCGATAATGCGTTATTGCTCTCCAACGTAATATTGAGAAATTCGGGTGAAGGAATGACGTACACTACTGGTGTTAGTCCACTGCGACGACTCACAGGTTTTCCTTTGAAATATAAAATTTTAAAATTCTTAAATATATTCTCTATCTACTAGAACCAATTCTATGGAAAAGTCCTTTTAATTCACGATTAAAAGCCAAAACCTGGAACATCTGCCTGTTGACGTCGAATCCGTCCTTATACTGGATTCCAACAAAGAAATTCTCAACGAATCACCGGGAAATCGTTCATTAACTATTCATTTAAAACGATCTAAACGATATTTTTCCAGAAATCAAAAACAATAATAAAGATGAATAAATGGTAGTATGTACATATTTGATTCAGTGGAAGTTGTTGAAATTCGAATCAGTTGGGAGTTCCCGATTGACTGGATCGATGTCTCTTTTAGCGTTTGAGGTAGAGCAAAAAGTTAAACATGAGAGTCGTCAACAACTCCTGAAAATAGTTTAAACTTGTTAGAAAAGATACATGAAGTCTTAATGAAGTGGGGCAATTCTAACTTTTATTTCTTTTTAGATGAAATGCCCTTAATATTAGGTTCTATTGTCTTCTCGTATTATATGCCTGTTTAATTATGTTTAATTTCAATTAAGCATGTTCTACATCAATATTCAGTAGTTTTTGCAATAATTTAGCATCAATTTTTTAATGTGTGCAACTCGAGTTGTTTGTTTGAAAAATTATTTCGATTAAGCACACTTCAGGGTATTAATTTAATATTTTATACACACTTTTGAGAGATACGACCTGAACTAACGTTCTTTTAACGAAGCATAAAACACAATAACCATATTGGGAGAAGTAAATGTTCAATTTACATCTCTTGAAATTGAAGCCGGAGCCGTTCTTGGGATCTAATAGTGGTTGTGAAGTACATTGTTACGTCACGAACGCCGACTTTAGGTTCCAAAACGCACGGTGCGGAGGCATCTAAGACGTGAGGGTCATAAGTATTTCACAACCGAAGTGCCTACGCGATTTCTTTCCCTAGTGTGTTTAACCAAATTTAATAAACCGCATTAAACTTACCTAAATTAACAATTAATTAAATCCAGAATAAAACAGATTTAAAGTAACGTGCTTTGAATTATATTATCGACTATGTGACGTTTCAGCTAACATTTATTCCCATGACCGCCATAATAAAGGGGAATGATAGTAGTGACGACATTATGGCGAAAAAGCTCCGTAGAAAAATGGTGCGCCATGTATGAGTCATTATTAACCTATTAATCAACCGTTACATTAGAGAAAAAGGCGAGAAAATGTACTTTACAATCATTGAACACACCCAATAATGGGGGCCTTTTCAGGCTAGTGGTGCGAAAATGGTTTATGTATTCAGAAGTTCTTTTCAAATCAGATATTTGATGGTCAGTTTATTTTCTATACCAATTGATGCTTCACCGAAAAGAAGATGACAAAACTGCCTTGCATGAAAGAAATTCAGTTCGCCCTTATACGAAGCCAATGGCATATCAGGAAAGAATTATAAATCAGAAAAAATAACTATAAAAATGTATTATATACATTAATTTAAAAAAATAAACGGACAAAAAGCAGCGTAGACGAATTTTCGGGTTGACCTCCTTGGGGCCATAGAGGTACTGAAGCTATAATCACTGACATGTCATCAAAAAGCTTACATACAGGGTGTTTCGGAAAGTTTGGGCATTGTAGCGGGAATTAAAAGTTTTTGTCGACAGATTGTACTTGTGCTCTCTTGCTCTTACGGAAATGCAGCTTTTCAAAATTTAACCAGCGAAAATGATACTTTCTAAACAACTTTTCTTTCAGTTAATAAAATTTTATGAATTTATTTCAAATTAATAAATTCATTTTTAGCCACGCATTTTCGGAAACATCCTGTGCATTCAGTTCCCACCTTTTATGAAAACTTAAATCCTTCAGAGGACATTTCTTATGCTAATCATTTCTCACTGAAAGTCAGATGTGAGGAGAGCCCTAGTGGTAGAACTGAATTAAAGTTTAAAAAGTACTGCTTGGACGTCACTGGAGCAGGAGTAGAAACTGAAGAAACAGGTGCGTGAACCTCAAAATAATAATTCGATTTTTTTTTGATAGTTTATATATATAAATGTGTATATATCCATCATTCCACATGTATTTATATATATACATGCGGAAATGCACGAAATGTTCAATTAACACTCTCAAGTGTATACAAAACGAAAAATAGTACAAAAGTTGCCTGATTTTTGTTGGAGAAATTTGTCGTTACCGGAGTGGTCTATATTTTTTTAAACACCCTGTGTGTGAAAGATCCGCAATAATATGAAATAAAATAATTTTTTATATATTATCTCCGCTTGATGCCGCTCCACATCCCCCATGGAGTACGAGGAGATAACAATGTTGCGGGAATAAAAAAAAAATTATTTATGAATGCCGCTCTGAGTTCCTGAAGTTGTTCAGTAACTAAGTCTGTACACAAATCTAAATTTTAAGAACAGAAAGAAAATTGGACTTAACACTTGGAGAGGTTGAGAGACAAATCCAATAAGACCGGCTAGAGCCTAACAAGGGCTCAAGTTGGCAGTAATAGCCTGTTTACAATGGCTGTGCGTCTTACCTTTCAAAGGTAATTACTCCTTCTGGGAGCGGTCAGTGTCGATAACACTACACGATCTTCTAAGTCGAAATAGGTTAATCTTGGTAAGGACCTACGTTTCAGCAGTACTTCGTAAACATTCCATAAACATTAAGAGCATTCAAGCGATTAAATTACGTACCAATATTTTCTTAATGGAAGCATCCGAGTACGATCTCGTGTAGACTCTCGGGGCTGCAGGAGTTGAGTTGGTAGTCTGAGGGGGCTTCTGGTCCTTTGTCTCTTTGCTCGAGTCGAAATCGTCTATGATGATGCTGAAATTAAAATGAAAGAGGGGTGATGAGCTCGGACTATACTGCAATAATATCCTGACTTTCTCTTATTTAGCTCTAATTTATAATATTAGGTTCAATGCCCCAACTATATTCTCCTTCCCCGTTCTCGGCTTTATGAGTACTTCGCCTATCCGTTTTAAGTAGTAATTCAGACAGTAAATTGGTCGGAAGTTGACAAAAAGGCATTTAAGACGAACCGGGATGGAAGGAACTTCCTTTTTACTTCCATAATACATCTTTGTTTTTCGTACATCCGCGTTGAGTCGTAAAGGGCCGTATGTGTGTACGGGGTGAGTCGGGAGGATCGTGCCAAACTTCAGGAGCGTGTTGTACATGAAAAATAAATGTAAAAAAACTCAAATGTTGTTAACCGATTTTCGTTTGTTTACAAGTTATAGCGTAAATAAAATTAAAACATAAAATTTCAAAAAATTATAAATTTCATAAGAAATATGGAATTTATTATGAAATTTATAATTTTTTAAAATTTTATGTTTTAATTTTATTTACGCTATAACTTGTAAACAAACGAAAATCGGTTAACAAAATTTGAGTTTTTTTACATTTATTTTTCATGTACAACACGCTCCTGAAGTTTGGCACGATCCTCCCGACTCACCCTGTATAAGAAGGCTGTCTAGTTCTCGGCATCATTAAAAACGTGTTTTTGATATAAAATATTAGATGTTTTCTTATGAAAATCCGGGATCAGCTATGAAAATTCCTTGCAGGATAAACATATAAAAGTTTAGTATAAGCATGTAAAATTTCCGATCGTTTGGATATTATTTTTACACAGATATCGAGTCATGCAGCAGTTTTCCATCAGACTGTTTTCGTGTGTGTCACAAATATTGTAGTCGAAAGGGATTGAAATCCGCTTCAAAAATGGTTAAGGTTGAGTTAGGAATCTTGATGTTAAGGGTGTGATTAAGTACAGAGACAGAAAAGGTTCGATTTCGCGAATTTTTGAAAAATAAAATATCCCCGAATATTTTTATTTATTCACGAAATCCTTCTATTCTTAAGGGCTCAATAATAGTTTTTTAGCGATTCTTCCCTTCGAGAGAACTTTCGGATACCATTAAAATCTTAAATACATCGTTGGAGTTTTGGAAAAGTTGTTCAATTTTATATGCCCGTGCCTCCTCAGGGAATGTAGAGAATTCGCATTGTAACATTTTTAGGTTAAGATTTGCCAGAAACTTTCGGCCCTTTGGATTTTCAGAATACTTCCCAAACAATTTCGGCCACTCTTGGAAGCTTCGAGGCCTATTTCTGATTGTTTCGAGGGGCGGCTCGTACCCGAAATGTTGGACCTCTTGGGAAGATACCTTCTAGGAATTTAATTTTGGTTTACCAGCGAAAGGTCCCTTCCGCAGAAAGAATTCCCAAAGTTTTCGTTGAGGCTCTTGGAGGTTGATTTGGATCGAAAAAAACCCGCAGGTAATGGCTCCTTCAAGTTTCAAAAAGAAACGCTAGAGCTTTCTCTTTTGGACGTTTTTGGAAAATTAGAGGTTTATTTTGTCTCGAATTTTATGAAGTCTATATCCATTAAATGCTCAAAGTATGCATTCTCAAACAATTGTTGGAAATTTTTGTATTGTCGCGTTCCATTGCAGTCTCCTACAGGGGAATGCAGTTTGAGTATGGGAATTAATGCGGACAAAGTTGATTCAAAAGTGTCGAGGATAGGTACACGTTATGGAAATTGAACAGAAGCAGAGCTAGAATGCAAGGAGTTCAGAGCGTTTCTATTTAAGAGATCCGAATCGAGGAATGCCACATTTTATCGATGAGCACTTGTACGAGGATAGTCCCAAAAGTACACGACCTAACACTTGAAAAAAAAATGGAAAATATTGTATTATTTCTCAACATAGTCTTCTCTGCGATTGACACACCCAGCGATCTTCTATGCGTTCTACACCCTTTTTAGTAAGTAAGAAGCTTCGAATGTTGCGAATTTCGTATCGGTAATGAATTTTTTCCATGTTCCTGAAGTCTTTTAAAGCGTTTACTGAAAACGGCTACAAAACAAATACAAATCAATGTAGCACCCTCAAGCATAAGGTTTTTGAGGTGAGGCCTTCGTAATATAGGCAAACTTTCAAAGAAAAATCCCTGTCTACGTGCCAAGTCGGGTACTTCTGGAACTCTCCCCGTACCATATCGTCGTGTAACTTGAAAATGTTCGCGACACAAGGGTGCCCGGAAAAAATACCGTTTCCGGGCCTTGAAAACATTTTTCGGAGTTTCCAAGCGCGAAATCCATCCACGGGAATTTTTAGAAATCGCCAGTTCCTTGTTAATTCGGGCTTAAGTCCTTCACCTCCAGTATCTTGAGATCGGGTCGCGATTTTACCTCTCGCATTCATTTTCGATGAACTTCGTACGTATGACATTTTCAGCGTTTTTCGCAGAAGCATAATAAATTCAAAGGCAGAATTTGCAAAATGGAAATTTGCAACCCAATATGCTTTACAGCTGTTCTACTGATTGGAATTTTTCACTGCAAAATTGCATGCCTTTCTCTTCATAGGTCTTTACCTCATTAAGTCAGTTGTTTCAGACGCAACTTAATTTACTGTAGCGCTATTTGCTTTGTCAATCACGTCTCAATTTAAGACGATGAAAGGGCGACTCGAGTCGGTCCGTTTTTAGAAAAACGTGGGCGACCTTTGCTTGTGGGTGTGCGCCACACGAGGTGTCCGAAAAATATTTGATTTTAGCGTACTTAGATCAATCCCTACCATCCTACCACTCACATGCCAGTCAAATACACTCAACCACTTAAATTTCAAGTGGGCTTAATTGACACCGGGTTCCGTCTCTTAAATCTGTCTGCGCTCACCATTCTGATTTACGTCAGTCTCTTTATCATTTGCGTCATACTGGTAATAATGGCAATAAAGGTTGATAAAGTAATAAAAAGTCGGAAATACGCTTATCACTTTGGGATATTCCGTCGAAACGCAAAGTGCGCTTTAAACAAATTTAGACAGGTATGCGAAATATTTAACTTTCAAGCCTAAATCTGACCGATTTTCCGGAAAAGATATTTACTTTGGAGAGCAAATGCGACCCAAATTCCGGGATTCCGTTGAAGCAATTTCGATGTCAACACCGTCGATTTTATGCTGCTTTAGTTTTTGAATTCAAAATTTATCGGGCTTTTGTTTATAGTTGTTGCGACTATTAAGTTAAAAACAGCTTCTTCGTGGGGAATTTCTAATTTTAAAAATACCTATCCGTATGGGCTTTTATTCAAAATTCGGAAGGCAAAATAACGCAGAGGAAAAATCCTTCCATCAGACTTTGAGCCGAATCAATCAAAGTCTAACCTTCATCCGACTCCTCTCTGTTTCTAATTCTAATTAGGTTTGATGGAAAGTTCTGTAAATACATCAACCATGAAACTCGGTTTCCAGTTTGTTCGTTTTTTTCATACGACTGCTTTATTATGACTGAAGGAAATATTGCGAATTTTATAGAGATGAAGAAGCGGGTCGTACAGGGTGTCCCGAAAATATTCTGATAAAATTTGAGGGGCGGCGGGAGGCACCAACATTAACGTTTTTTTTTTTTTTTAATTAACGTTCGTCCGCAAATGGACTGCTTGAACGGGAGGCAATGCAGTCTTGGGCGTTGTAACAATTTTTCGTTTATGTTAAACGCTGTTTTATTGATCAATAAACGACGGCTTAGAGTAACTGTTCAAAACGTTCGCCACTTGCCTCAATGCAACGGTTGTACGGTGGGCTCATTGACTCGCGGACCCTGTGGAATATTCCGGTAATACCTTCCAGATGTATCTTAGCAACAATAACTGGCCGTGATTTTTGCTAAGAGATCTTCCACATTTGGGATAAACGTTGCATGGGCCGGAGATCTGAGACGACGCCAAAAGAAGAAATCCAGAGGGTTGGGATCGGGAGAGCGCGCGGGCTAGGCCACAGGACCTCCTCCAATCCATCGGTGCGTCATTCGAATCAGAAATTAGCGCGTTCATTTTTGTTTTGTTGGTATATGTTCGTTAAAAAATGTGCGTATTGATATTTTCCACCATCCCTTAAAGCAGCGGTTCTCAAATTTTGTTCTTAACGCCTCCCCGTTTTAGGTCAACCAATTTCGCGCCCTTAAATGGTTGTCACGCGGCGAGGTGGTCGAACGTGTCTTTGAATTAAAAAGGGAAATAGCGATAGTTCGAAGCGAGGAAAGTTGGGAGAATTCAAAGGGATTTTATCTGACAGATTATTTTTTTTTAGAGCTTCAGTTATTTTAGAAAATTTTAATACATTTAATCTTCAACTGCAGGGAAATACTTAAATATACTTGATTTGGGTCAACAGATTGTCCCTTCTTGGTAGAAAATGCAGTTATGGAATGACAAATTCACCGAAAACTGTTTCGAGATGCTTGCCGCGAATTTATGCAGGATTCTTCACAGGAAGAGAATCACAAAGCCGTAATGCCGAACCCTGTAGGAGGTCATTTAGAAAACTTGCGTGAGAATTTCATGCGATGCTTGTTTGCTAAGGTTGGTTAAGGTTAATCTGTCCGACTGGAGTTGGTTTCAAGGGCCATTTGACGCTGGATCTGTTGGGTTATCACTAGAGGAGGAAGAACAACTGATAGATGTTTCGACGGGCCACTGCACATAAATAAAATTTCATCATCAAACCTTTAATTAATTTTTGGCCTGAATTTCCGAGTGACTGTTCCCTCATAAAAGCCAAATCGTTTAGGATTCTGCTGCCTTTTCCAACGTCTCATCTTTGCGAAACTAGATTATCTGCACTTGCTGCATTGAAATCTAAATACCGAAATAAACTTCAAGTAGAAAACGAAGTCAGAGCGGCCATTTCTAGTATGGAACCAAATTTAAAGGGGTTGGGCGCCCTAAAATAAGCGTGCGTTAGCCATTAGTCCTCAGAACCTCAGAACGTGTTCGTCGGTTGAGTAAAATTTCAAAATGTTTTCGATCTGTAGCGCCCCTCTCACAGTTTGAGAACCGCTGCCTTTAAGTTTGTTAAGGCATGTTTATGGGACACGTTTGTTAGGAATGGGCTTGTTATTGTTAATTAGACGTATAAGAGCAGAAAAAGAAGTGAGTTTGTTGTAATTATCTTGAGGTATTTGGTTCAAAACCTACATGGATTAAGTTTCCGTCAATAGCTATTAATTTAGGTCTGATTAGTGCTGGTATTTGATTAGGGTAATTTGAGCCTAGACGAGGTTCTAAATGTTGATATCTAATTTTATATTAACATGCCCTTGTTAAGCAAATTGACAAATCCGATATATATCAGGATTTTATTTATTCGGTTTTTTACTCGGTTCTCATGTTAGCTCTAAACCTTATTAACTAGCTGCAGACAGCTTGAAGGGTACTTGTCACAGTAATTAGAAAGCAATCGCGGCTCAAGGTGGTTATTTGCACAAATTGATACTTAAAATCGGAAGTGTATTATGGCAATATGCGCGATTTTAATGCCGTTCAACGGACGGCGAAACAAAAACGCACAAATGCAATTATCCTTCGGAAACGTGAATTTATCCCTCGGGTTTGTTTCGATTCCCCGGAAGACAATTCTTTCGGCTACAGTCTATCCAATATTGAGTCATCATAACAGTGTCCAGAAACCGGAGTTTCTCGACACAATTACAACTCCTAAACCAATCAATTAAGCCTAATATGAAAGGACCATCCCAACAAGTTCATCGTCCGAGATTGGGCCGAAATATTGACCTCTTAATGAGGAGTAGTACGTAGGCAAATGTGTTCGATCAACGCCCGTTCTAATGTTTAGTTCATTGATCCGGGACTACACGCCAAAAAATCACACATGGCTGGAATTTTTCCCTAAAGTCATTTTTCATTCACGACAATTTATTGCACCTAAATATTCATTCAAGTTTGCTATTTATATAAAAAAAGCTGGCTTCGAGCCAAAACTGGAATCGGATTTTATTCAAGTAGATTGCATGCCGATCGAATTGTTTTACGTAAAATGTGGTACACCAACTCTGGATGTGGAGATGTTTTTCACGTGATAAATGGAAAGTTTTCGGCATGTGTGTACGTGCCTTGTGGCCAGCTAAAAGTCAAGGTTAATCAGTTATAAAGTTTGTTAATGGAACGTCTGTGCGTCAGGAAGTTTGTTTTAATTTACGAGTTCGGTGTTGATTATTTCTTTCTTTCTGCTTAATTTTAACTAAATACTGATCGTTTCAAGGACGAAAATTCAAAAAAATCCGCACCTGGCAAAGAAACATATTCCACAACTGCGGTGACTAGAATATGGGCTTCACGTGACCATCTGAATCGCATCGCCTTCACGTGAGCCACTGATCATGTCACGGACGAAACCGGCGCGAAAGCGACCCCGGTAGTACTATTTGCTCTATCGAACCGCGAATCTCGCAGTTTTTCACCACAAATTAGATCCCGTCAATCGCAGTACTCTTCACGAATCAACAATCGTGCATAAAGGCTCACTTTCGTGACTATAATTTCTGTGACCGGCGCTGTCGCGATGGTCACCGCCGAAGGTGTCACCACATAGAGAGCAGGATAGTCATTACTGTGACGGCGCTATCTCATTTGGCCGCATAGTTCGGAGTCCCCTGTCAAGGGCTGGGACAGCACCGCTTCAACTGTCATAAAAACTCAAGCGTTGTAGGTCTCTTCTGGCTGACCAGTTTCTGAGCCGTTTAGCTCAGGGTCCATTACACAGGGCGTCTACTAAACGAAGACATCAATTTGAATTGAATTATTCCTTGTCACATTTTATGAAAAAACTTCCAATGAACGTATGTCGTATCTTGCTTCGTGATACAGGGTGTCAAAGTTTTACTTTTCGTTCGGTTCTTCGTAAATATTTCCGGACGGAATGGCAATATCTTGGCGAAATTCAGTACTCAGGGGTTTGCCAAGACGAGAATGTAGCGATTCGACAATGTAGTCGAAAGAGCGACGAATTTACGCCACACAGTAGGGCAACGATAATGAAGAAGTTCATCGAGTTATCGGAGAACTTAACGCATATTTTATATCTCAAAATGTGATGCACAAAAACTGATCAAGAAATTCTTAACTGCTCTCCCCGTATTAGATGTAAAGCAAACGGAGAGAGCTGGGAGATCAAGGAAAACCTTTGAATTTCCGCTCGTGGATGGGCACTCAAGTAATGAATAAAAAATACTTTTCTCAAGACATCGTATTTTTTGATGAAGCCACGCTCTCCACCAATAGTATTGCTTTACTCGCCATCATAATCCCTGTTCTGCTCATAATCAGCAATACTCGGTTGAAGTGAAGGTATGGTGTGCAATTTTTTACCATGGTATAATTGGATCGTATACTTTTTTTCTCCGTTAATAAGCACAAATACGAGTATTTAAATATGTCGCAAAAATTTTTAAATTAAAGGTTGAACCATCCACCGATTAATTATTGTGCAAAGTGTTGCTTTTAGCAACGTGGTTGGCCTGTTCGTTACGCGCAAATAATCGTAAAATGGTCGAATCTGTAATTTGGAGAGAGTTCGATCGGTCGAAATGGTCCTGTTTTATGGCCTGCGAGGAGCCCTGATTTGAGTCCGGTAGATTTTTACCTTGGGAAAGTTTAAAGCGAACAGTTTAAATAAGTGATTATCCTTCGAATGCAGAACATTTGTAGGAGAGGATCGGAGATACTGTAGCGGCTTTACCGCTTGAAAAGATTGGAAGAAGTTAAAGTGAACTGCGTGGATGCCGTGCGTTCAGCAATTTGGTAAATGAATCGAGTGAAATTCCAATTTGCAGTTTCCTCTTCTTTGTTGGATTATCGTAATGGACACTAAATAAACATAAGTATCGACTACAGTTGCCATGAAAACGATAATTAATTTTTGGAACTTTTGGGAAAGCTTTCATCAAGAATACATTTTCCCCGTAACATAAAAAATAAGAATCTTTCTCCTCTCGGCAACCTCATCCGGGGACATATTGTATATTCCGTCCTCATCCTGCATTCCGTCCCATAGACATTACATACAATTTGCCAGTGTACAACTGATAGAACTGGCAGCACGTAAAATGACGATATGGGTCATTTTCTCTATACAACAATTTACAGATTGTTTAGTGTAACTGTATAGTGGAAATCAACCTTACGAGGCTGTATGGGAAACGATTGTGCGACTCCATTACTTATATGGGCCGGTCCAACAAATAGGACCCTAACCAGAGGAGATGTGGGGGTTATAGGAGCTATAAAACAAATCGAAGTGCATTGCGGATACATAGAGGAGTATCAAACAAAAAAGAGCGAGAGCTTTTTGCTGAGGATCACATCCCAGATGTCGTTTTAAGAAAGGAGGGGGGGGGGGGGGTAACTCCCGGTCAACCAGCATTTTCCTGCCGCACATGGCAGGTATATCAGACCAAATTCAACAACTCGAAAATAAATTCAATATTAAAACAATTTTTAGGATAGACACATCACGTGTAAAACATCCAAAGACCAAAGCCCATAGCGAGCATTCCCACAACTCCAACAACCCCCTACTGGTGCGCGAAGCGCTATTCCCAAATAATCAAAAGAAGATTGGACAATCCGCCTTAAACTGGAATCGTGAGAGAATAACGATTGAGAAACATATCTAAATATAAACAACGAAAGTTGCTTCCTCCGAACGAAAAACATCGAGTTAACAATTAATTACAACAATAGATGCAGATGAGATGAGAAACGGCAGAAAAATAAAGAACCACTAAGTAAATTAAAAAATAATGCACAGAACGGATGTCGGAGGAGAGAGAAAGTTATTGGAAAATGACCAGTTGACCATAACGTTTTTTTTGCATTTTTGACTATAACGTTTTTCAAATGGGAGCAATTCGACGAATTTCAATACTGAAGTACCAGTTCTTTGTAGTGGACTTGAGGGGAACATTTGCAATGGGTTTAGTGCTGGTATTGCATGTTGCCGTATGCGAGATTGACAAACTTTAGAAGATAAACTAACATTAAAAATTACTACAATTTATTTATAAGGACAGATCACAGATTGACAAAGTCAACTTTGGAGGCGCACACACCTCTCGAGTGAATAAACACGGAATCTAGTGAAATTATTTTTTTTCATCTTAGACTTTTCACTTCAAATTGCTTTAATTGTTAAACGAACGCGAAAATATTCTTTCTCGCTCCCGTCGATTTAGCGCTCAAGTCGAGTCGATAACTGCTACCGTTTTTGAGATACCGCTGCCGTGACGTTTCGAAAATAACGCGTTCCGCTCGAACATTTTCGAGATAACAGATTATTCACGCCACTTCAACTTAACATTGGTACTGAACAACTACTGTAAACGTCCCAATAAACACACACTCAGGGAATCGCAAAAAAAAACAAATCCGGCTGTTTACATCCATATTATGGCTTATTACACACGGGCTGCGACGGTGTAATTAGACAATTATATGTAATAATATTTACATGACAGTAAAAAGTTAACTTACCTATCAAATCCGATAATGCGGTTTACCGACGTAAAGGAAAATTTGGTGAGCTCGATGATATGTAAATAAATAGTGGCTTAATTGAATGATAATGACGGTTATTGTTTACTTTTTACAATAAAAGTGCGTAATGTCAGGTTTAGGTAATTATACGTAAATGCAGCATTAACTCGTTATTAATTGTTTAATCTTACAGTGAAACTCCGCTTTTTTTCCAGAATATCCCACGCTTAAACAAATCTCAAAAACAATAGATCATGGCAGACGGGGGCGTTATGATTAGATAAAAATGTTATATTGATAATAGAAGCAGTAAGTTAATTACTGTTTATACTAATTGTATGCACTGGCAATGGGCCGATTAACATTTCTTTGGAAAAAGCTTTTCTCCTGCTTTCGTCATCGATTCGATTCTTTTCCCTCTTGAGTGGATCAAATTTAGACCAACGCTCCTCTGGATGAATGTATATTTTCCAAGTCATAAACTATATTAAAACATCAAGTTTATGACCCATCAGGTAAACAGTTATTCATCTCTGTGGAACTTGGGACTAAAAATAGCCCAACCTTGGGGGATAGAACTTTGCATATTTTGGTGTTAAATTTAGGCTTTCTTTGTTGGAAATACTTATTTTCATCTGCAAGTATAAGGACGTGAGATGAAAGGGATATTTCGATGGATAAAGACATACGTCACCGGTAGTATTGCACTAAACGGCTTTGAAACTCGTTGAAAATGTCTCCTTTCCAAAATTGAACAATTATCACACGAATGAAAATGTGGTTGGAGAAGAAGTGGATGAGCTAATTGATAGATGTCCGCGAGTGTTGTTCTGTTAAATCAAAGTTGTTGAAGGCCGATCATCCGCTTTAACAACGCCAACCGAAGGAGCATTTAATTCATTGCGAATTTAATAACTAAATGCCAGTAGAGTTCAGAAATGGGAACAGTAAAGTATGATTGATCACCTTCGAGATTCCTGGTCAGTCAGACATAGCTTGAAACAACAAGATGCTGTTAGATATCAATAGGAAATTTCCGAGTTTAAACGGATTGTACAGGGTGTTTCAGAACTACGGTATCAAACTTTTAGGGATCGTGACTGTAAGAACCCTTGTCCGCAAATGCCTCTCTGGAACGGTACGATGTTTTAAAACAGTTATGTGCCAAAATGGTTTATCAACTTTCAGTAATTTCATTTTATTTTATCTGTATAATACAACGTTACAGTAATTGTTCAAAATGTCGTTCTTGAACTTTACTGTACCTATTTAAACGAGGTACGTAAAATTCGATAACCGTTCTGAACGAATTCAAATGTCGCAATAATACTTTGCTCATGCAATTCATAAACCAGAGACTTTACATGTCTCAACAGAAAGAAATCTGAAGGTGTTAGATCCGGCGACATCGGGGGCCATGAAACTGGACCGTTCTGCCGAACTACTGTCGTCCGAATTAATAAAGTTCAAGCACTGCATTTTGACCAATTTTTTTACTGTTATTTTGTAAAACCAAATTATAGTGAAACGTACTAAAAATCGATAAAACACATTTTTACTCATAACCGTATTAAAGCATCGTAAGGCTATAGTGCTTTAGGGAGATATTTGCGGTTCCGTGTTTTGATATTCAGATGGTTTCTATTGTCCCTAGAAGTTTGATCCAGTAATTCTTAATCTTCTTGTATCCAGAAACTTTTAACAAAATTATTAATTGTTAAAAATTTAAAAGCAGCATTAAATATGACGAAAAATACTACCTTTTGACGTCTGTTTATTTTTTAAATGTTGCATACGTTACCAGTAGCCCAAAATAATCGTTTTTTTTTTAATTGGAAAATTGGATGAAGTTAATCAAATTAAACATCTTTCATAGCTACATTTAATGAAGTATTGCGATTGTAAAGATCTATCGATTAGTTTTCGACAAAACCAGGTATACATTTGGTAAAAAATTCAATACGAATTCAGTTAAATAGTATCGATTTTGTGCTCACAAACAACCTTTAGTTATTTTTATCTATCTTTTTTTAACCAAAAACTGTGAACCCAAAATCGAAAACAAACCAATATCCTATCGACAAACGAGATTTCTCATTTACTTAACCGAGTTTGTATTGCATTTTTTTATCAATTTTATACCTTTTTTTCTTAAAAACTAGACAGATATTCACAATCGCAATACTCCATTGAATGCAATTTTGAAAGTCTTTTAATTTGAGGGGTCGCTTGACCCCAAGTTCAATTTAAGAAAATCAGCAATTTTGTGCATCGGTGACGTAAGCAACACTTAAAAAAAGAAATAACCGATGAAAGGCAGCATTTTTATCTTATCTGATGTTGCTTTTGAATTAATAAAAAATGTGAAAATTTCGAGGGGAGGGGGGATATTAGAATTTAGAGTTGTACGATATAATAAACTGAAAGTGAAATTTTTGATCTATTCAGATTCGCGAGGAGGATAATATATTCGAAAAACCTTTGGAATCTGCCTGCTTTTATTAGCATAATTCCACTGAAACTTCATTTATGATTGTATTTAACCATGTACCCCAGAATTGGCGATTTCAGTGGCGTCACTTTAGCACCTACGAATAAGAAAAGGGGCATTTCCGCATCGAATTCGGAGTATTTTCAATTTTTTTCGTGCCCATGAAGTCGTGGATTAATATTTTTGCCACTTAGACTCATGTGTTCCATGAAGTTTCCATGAACGAACCCCGAAAAATTTTACCACAAGTAATTGTGTCAAGCAAGATGACCGGTTATTCCAGGATTTATTAATCCCAGGTTACTTGAAGAACATAGGGCCATTTCGGGACAGGTGCTTAAAGCTATTTTTTTCAATTTCCACCCCCGCTTTCACTAATTGCACAGCATAGCTGGAAGGTAGCGGTGCGCCGCTGTTCAGAAAGCACGAAGGGAACTTTCTAAACTTGAGAATGTATTTTTTTCCCGACTTTCAGCGTTCTTTTCAAACCGCTTTGTTATGACCACGGTTTTTTTTATATCCTTTTCAAACCGGCAAATTGCATGGAGAAGTTTTTTACCTTTCGCGATCTAGAGAAAACGTTAACATAGACGGCGTATTTTCCAACAATTAGAATCTCCGACGTAATCTCTTTACGTCCCGCCGTTGCTCTAACAGTCCCTAATTACGTCCCTGGTTTTTTTCTGCATCACCCCAGGATTTCCCGACCTCACGGAGCACTGGAAAATTCCATCGTTTGCAGCCTTTCTGTCAAACACAGAGGCGTACACTCGTTGTGCTCGTGTTGCTGCAAAGTCGAAAGAAAACGTTCAGGGTGCTCTATAAACCGAGGGAAATGCAGGCACGTCGACCGAAATCTTCCGAAATGGAGATGGAAAACTGCAGCCCCTCAAATTTACTTTATAATCCGGGCAAAAAATTACGATTTGATTGGTTCTTTAGGAAACAAAAGCTGCAGGTCACTTTGTGTTCTGGGAAAATGGCGTGAAATTGAGGAAAAGAGATAATGCGGGTTTCCTGAGAATTTCCAGCGAAAGGGCAGGTTAACCGCTAAAAACTGGATTTCCGGGCGAAGCTAGAAGAGGAAGAGTGCTGCTGCGAAAACGATCGGATAAGATCCGGCGTCGTCGTGTGAGCAATTAAAAAACTAATGAACTATTATGAATTGTGGAAAGTGAATCCAGCCAGTTTTAACCTGCAAATTATTGATCTGAAAAAACCGAGTTTAGTTGCGAATAAGCAATTAAGCATTCCCAATTGCCTGGCATAGAGACGACTATTCAATGATACTCATAATTCCCTGATCTACTAGCTTCCTAACCAATTGTATGTAACGTCAATTAAAACGGTTTTGCATCTGATGTTCGCAATATGTTCGGCAATGTACTTTTTACAAAACGTGTACCAAAAATTGATGAATTAAACGAAAATATATGTATTACTGTGTTGCATTCGGTTACAAGTGCGTGACCATTCGTCTTCGTGTTTTTTGCTAAGGAAAATTAACGGACATAAAAAGACGAAAAACCAAACTTTTCAATTAAACGAATTATGGTTTGTATTGAGTACATATTAATCACCATAAAAACCATTTGTTTCTTGGCAAACAAGAAATTTTCCAGCCCAATTATGAGGACGTGTGTACGTGGGGAAATTTAATTATTCCGTTAAAATTTAACTACATCTTTGAGTGAAAAACCATCAAGATGAACAAAATATTTTAATGTGAGTCATAAAATAAATTAAAATAACTCCATCAATATAAGTAGCGTAATACCTAATTACGCTCGTCACTTAGGCAGTTATCTACGTAAATATTCGTGAACTTGTTGCAGCCTAGAGAGGTACCTGCGATAATACCCATTGGTCATCAAGTAGATAAGATAAAACAACAACGTAATGGAGGAGGCAATAAACCCGGATTCGATTTTAAATTCATAATTTATGGTTGGATTGTCATTGGACCACGATAAATAAATTCATGGAAAGGCTCGTTAATACGTTTCCGACTGAAGTTAGAAAAGGTAGAAATTCAAGGGCACTGAAACGCTAGGAACCCGGTGCAGTCGATCTACTGAAACGCAACATAATGAGACATTTTTATTTTATTAAATTGATTTAAGTCCAGACACATAAATAAAATTGGTATTAAATTACTCATCAGCAATATCTGACAGCGAAAAAATCCATTGACGCAAAATGCAGGGAAATAGATCAGATTTTTATTTTTATAACGTTCTTAAATAGATATGATTTATTTTCGGGTCTTAGATCTGCAATATATGTATAAACCAAATGGCACGAATTGACGCAAGAAAAAGCCGGTGGGTACTTAAATAAATCCCTATTTAAAGCCTGCCAGCATTGGCTCCATATCAACTTTATAGTCAATGGGTTATGCACGCACGCAATGTAAGTTTGAACGTTGAAGTTCATTATATTCATGAAATTTGCTTCGAGGGGCGGGGGGAATTACTAGGAGGGTCACTTTTTGTTTTGCCTCAATCCCGCGGAAAAAATCGACATTTTTTGAAACAAACGAAGTAGACGTGGCGACACTGAACTTTTTTCATGTAAATATTTCGAAAATGGCGACTCCTACGGCCCTTAAGCGAGTATATCTTTGGGGAGTGAAAAATGCGGGAGAATCTCTTTTGGGCCGATCACCGAGTCGGTGAAGCGCGCGGCCGAAAAGTTACGTGAAGTTAAACGTGCGAAATGCGAGTTAAGGGCCGCCCCCCAACTGACACCGCCAAGTAAACACGAATTCTGAATTTTAGTGGCGAAACTGCCCCTAAGTACTAAATTTGAACGAATTCCTTAGAAAACTGTAAGAGTTATTCGAGAAGAAAAAGAAAAATAAAATAACAGTTGAGCACGTTCAGCTCGGTTCATAGCGATTTCCGAACCAGGGCTCACAACACAAATCCTCCTATTTTCACGTAAGACATCTTCCATTACTCTGTGAGCCGTCACCACCCTGTACATGAAGCAAAATAATTATGAAAGCGTTAATTTCTGGGTTGTGTCTAATAGCATTAATACTATCCGTAGTTACAGTTGAATTAGCAGCTGCATTACCAGTTACACTTTATAAGCACGAAGTGGATATGAGCAAACAGTTAATTATTACTTTGCTGGGATATATGGATTTTGCCATTAGTAAATGACGAAATGCACGAAAAACTGCACGTTTTCAAATTCGAAAAAAAAAAAACGTTTTTCTTCCTTCGGCGATAAGAAACACGGAGAATTGCGTTTAAAATAGATGATGGAGAGACATTATTATGAAGAGAGAAATTTTCATTCTAGGACCATTTAGAGAAAACTTGAGGAAAAAGTTTCTGCAACTGGCTAGCTTCTGCTTGGACTGAAAGGACTTAGTAGTCATCCAGATTAATTCGAATTTTTGCACATTTTTGAATATTTCCAAATGTGTCGACGCCTATGATTACCTCTTGAATGAAATTAAAAGACAGTTTTTAGGTCAGATTGTAACTGTTGTGTAATTTTTTAGAGTGTATCGTGCGATTTTTGATAGGTTCCACACTTAAGAATTCAGCTGTGGCGAGAATCCTGACTAATATGGCAGTTGTGAAAACGATTTCGGTCGGCGAGTGGCTTGCGTTTGATACCCCATAAATCCCCCCCATAAAATACCCCAAATGGGTTTATTTTATCCTCATTCGGTCCCCTAAGAAGGATGAAAAAAGAAACATACCGAATTTAGGAATTCCTCCGATTCATCCGATTCCTGGCTGAAATCGCATGATATTTAAAGAGAGAAGTGCAGTTTTATAAAATGACGTAGTTTCCACACCAACGCTAAGTATGAATAACGTTAACGGCGTTAATGACGAAAGGTGGAGGTCCCCGAACCGCCTAACATCGGGAAAAAATTCTTAAAAGAAAATTACGCACGAGGAAAAAGTTAAAGATAATGAAAATCGGGATCAAAATTTAAAAAGTAATAAGTTTTTTGCAAAGGTCGTAATCCCCGCATGTCTTTCACTGGCAACCCCAACTTCGAGCTATCAAACTACGAAACAGTTGATTAAAGTTGGTGGAACAACCCCTACAAGATGACAAAAAAAATGTGCAAATTCTAAAAACAAACAAAATGTCTACATTATCTGGGAAAAGATGGAATTTTGTTAATTTTTTGTTTCTACGTTGATTTAAGACTTTCTTCAGGCCTGTTACCTTGGAATCGATTTTATCTCAGGTTCTTAAAAAATTGGCTAAAAACCGTATTTCTGCAAATTGATATTCAAGCTGGCAATAGGACAGTTTTTACCATATGCTGAAGAGGCGACAATTTTTTTTTTTCACTCGAGATAAAATCGATCTCATGTTTGCAGACATAGAAGAAGCCATAGTTCAGTGCTGAAACGAAAAACTAATACAATTCCATCACATTTCAGGAACCGAATTGATTTTACTTTTTCACATCTTTGTAGACTCATATTATTCCTTACAGACTTTTTATTGTTGACTCTTATTTTATATTCGTAGACCTTACTTTGCAGGGAATATTCATGGAGCAAATTCAATGGAAAAAAACTCAATTTTTTACGATTATCCGACGATGATTTTTTTTAGATTATCGGACACACATGGAGGGAGTACGTAGCTTGCAAGATGCTTGTGGATGTTTCAATTTGGATGGTAACTTCCAATATCTGTGACTTTGTTCCTTGCATATGTTTCAGGGCTGTAATTTCACTATGTCTATACAACGAGAATGAACATACACGACGTCAGTGAAGCATAGACCAAAGGTTATGTTTTCCATCGTCGCTTGAAAATCGAACATTAGTAAGTAAATATCGAAGCAATACATCATAAGAAGTATTCAAGTTTTTACCTGCCTCACTGTGAAAATTTGAAAGATCTACGTGCAACCAAGGACAATAAGAATCACTTTTCAGTTTGAAGTTTTCCCTTTTCACGCTTTCATGGTACCACTTGCAGAGAATTTTTTTGACTTGAATGAAAGACAGTGTTGTGCCGCACTCCTGACAAGAACATTTTCAAAACACACAGGGACCATTAAGAATAATGACTTCCCTATCATGTTTGTTCAGGTTACCATTAAATCAAAGAACCAAGAGGAAACACTATCAACAAGATCGAGAGCGTCGCATTCGTTTTGTTTATTGGAATTTTAAATAAATTTATATTTAATGATGAAAAGCCGAACATTTTCAAAAACTCTGCCCACTGCAAAGTTCGAAAAAAGGATCAAGTAATGTTACGTCACTAAAAAGAAATTAGGTAGAAGTGTAACAGATCTACTCAACTACCAAGTGGAAATTGCAAGAATCTGGCCAATTATTGTTATTCTGAAGTAAAACGAAAGAGAATAGCTTGAATGAGGTTGAGAATATCTCGTTTGTCCCGCGCACTTCAACTCTAAATTAATAAATGTATTAAAATGTGGAAAAACATTTTCGAAAATATTCAGAAAAATCTTTAAAATGGCATCGAATTCAGGACTAAGCTCTTTTCGCGCATCCGATTTTGCTAGTAAACGATTTTTGGAATGGCACGAAGACGGTAGTTTTTGAAATATTAAAAAAAAAATCAAAAAATTTGGTGAATTTTACAATATTTTTTTATTTACGAATGAACTTATTTATCTCAAATTTGGCATTCGAGGCGGGAGCCCCAACAGTAATTTTTCTTTTTGACTTCGTCTCTCTATCCTCTCCGATCTGCATGTTTACTCTGTTTATGCCTTTATATGTTAGGATTGCATTCTGTATAAGTTTTTTTGTACGTTTTACAAAGGCCTCCTGAATGAACGCATTCCAACTATTGATGTGCAGTTTGACAGGTGCATGTCCCGAATTGCGGTAAACGGGACTTTTAACGTTGATACTAAATTTCAGACACGTGGGCACATCTACAGAGACATTACTGATAAATTCATCCTTCCTACCCACGTCAGCCCCTCAGGCAGAACGTACTTAAAACTTATTATATGGAAGAGTATACGGGTGTGACAACTCGCCAATACAAATATCAACGTTCACATTGAGTTTCGCAACAATATTTCTATATTCCCTTCTACCGCAACAAACTGAGGAAATTAAAGGCTTTTCTGGAAGACCTATAGAGCGACACATACGATTTTCAAAATCGTACAAAAAAAATGTCGAACCTTAAGCATGTCGAAGGATTCTCTTACCTTAAGGATGGCACCCTGTTTTCAGGACCCAAAACCCCGTTTTCAATCGAGCGCATCGTGTCGTTTCTGGAAGAGTTAACCTTCGGGTAACCTTAACCTTTATCTTGCGCACACTTCGCGATTCCACTGCAGCTGAAAATAACCGAGAGAACTAACCTGACCGAATACTATAACATGAATACTATAACTATGTTATAGTACGCCGGTTTGAATGCGATTGGCGTTGGTTCGGGCGGCTGGCTGCATGTTAGTCGGCGGTCGGGTCGGTCCCTCGCCACCCACTCTCACTAAGTAAAAATTCAAGAATACATTGACGTCATACGGGAATCGGTAGAGCGTGGTGATTAGGGGGACATTATTGAGGGGAATCGATGAATTAGTGTGTTTCCTCAGTGCTAGAGAATGGGCTTTTTTCGGTACTCCTTCATGCGTCGCGGCCTCTGGTCGTTTAATTTTGCATTGGGTTCTGGTGCCCTAGTTTTGGGCTAATTGAAGTTGATGGTTTTTTTCCCAGGGAGGCCGTCAGTTATGTCTGTTATGGGTAATAAAGTTAATTCTGGTAACTTTCGAGGTCATAAATTTGTAAAACGTCGTCGAGAATTTATGAAACAGTGATACCTTCAAAGCTTGGTTCATTTATAAGTTCCAGGTCAAATACCATTAATACTAAATCTGTCACTCCAATTGTTCTGAGTATCTGAAGGAATAATAATTATTACTGGTCACGACGGGTGTCGAAAGGAAATTATGCACTTTCAGGGAGAATGTAACAAGTTCTGGGCCGGGGCTTCCCTGGACGGATCTGTGTCAAACTTAAAGACATTTTCAAAATATACACTGAGGAACAATATATTTTTCCTTTATTTACTTTGCACCGAAAAATTAACGCGCATTTTCGTTCTTATAACTTTGGAGTATAGATTTTACACTTACTAACGAAGTACGACCACGATTTCCAATTAACCTAACTTAACAGCATCAGTAAGGTATAACTAAATGAATACACGGTGTACCAAAAAATTCCGTGATTTTTATTCCTTCATTTGTATAAACAAATGAATATTTAATGGCGCGTATGGCCCCCTCGTGCTCTGATTACTGCTACTCCCCTACTCGACATGCTTGGAATTAAGTTTCTGATGTCAATTTGATTAATTTGATCCCATATTCCTATGATCATCAGTGACAGTTCATTTAAATCCCTAAGGGGAATCTGCAAAGCTCTAACTCGTCGACTGATGTTGTTCCATAAATATTCGATGGGGTTCAGATCAGGGCTATCAGTTGACCAAGGCAGCTTTTGAATTTCGACATTTTGGAGGTAATTTTGTACTACACGTGTCACGTATGAACATGCATTGTCGTGCATTATAAAAACTCCTCGTCGATAAATGGGACATGCGACATTACATGGAGGTTCTGAAATGTTTATTGCATATCAGTGGGTTGTCAAACCACCAGCACGTTTCAGACTAATGCCTCTGTATATCACAACAGCCCCACCTCCATACCTCACAGTTCCTACAATGTTGTACTGGGCGTATCGGTGTCCAGGACGTCCTCCTACGACGATCTTTACTAAAGAGGCAAATTGGAGACTCATCCGATAGGGCGAATTGAAGATGCCATCTTCGATGTTTTACCCTCAATTAGGGGCCGTTTGCAGCATTATAGGGTGTAACATTCTTTTTTACCAACCTTCTTTCCACTGTATCTCGTTTGATACGAAAGTCACGGACGACAAGAGACTCCTGCTGCATCACAGTGCTTGCAATCAGTCGATTTCGTGAAGCTATCGATCGCAAAAATCTATCTTCATTATTCGTTGTCAACTTGTCGTCCTTGTCTAGATCTTCTTTGATTGCTACCAATCTCCCGAAATCGTCCAAGTTCTCTGGAGATCATCAATTGTCCCACTCCAAATCGTAGTGCTATTTAAACTTGTGGCAAGTTTACTTTTGCAATTGCCACAGTAGCTGCACATATTTGAAGCGAAGGAATTCTCCTCTCGTAGACATTTGGGGTCATTTTCTTTGGGAACAAAATTTTAAGTTCACAAAATGCCCTAAAAAACACAGTCCAAGCGAAATTAAATGAGATATACAGCCTTTAGGGGAAAATTGCTAAAATAGCAATTTTCAACATTTTGTAAACAACTTGTTTCAGGTATATTTATAAGATTTTAAATAAACACATAAAAAAAGATGAAAAAACTTTAAGAGTCATAAAAAATACTTTCAAAGCAGTGGCGCGCCTTATAAATATTTTCGTTTGTTAAATTTAATAACTATCCGCCAATTTTGCGGTGCAATGCATTTTATTTTTATGTTTTCAAATCTCTCTTCAATGCCGGATTTTGCAGATAAGCTTCTTCTTTCATCTCAAAAGAAACCGATTCAACCAAAAAGAAAAAAAGAAAACATAATAAAAGATGCGCAATAACAGAGATAGGATTTCAAAAATAATTTAATTAGCAACAAGCCCCAGGGCCCTTCTTCGAATTGTGGTGACAGCTGCTTTAACGCGGTAGAAAGACCTTCGACACGACATATTCCGTTGGTGTACACCATGTCGTTAATATGCCCTTATAATAAAAAATCGAGAAATGTTAGATCGGGTTAGTGAGGAGGCCATGGGATCGGATCCCGACGATCAATCTCGTAGTTTCCAAAGGCACTATTCAAATGCCGGCAAACTGAACGATGAAAGTGAGAGAGTGCGTCATATGGTAAAAACCACATTTGTCGACGAACATCTAGAGGTATTGCTGGCGAATGATTTTGCAAAAAACATGTTTATGGAGAATTCATGGTTACGTTGAACAGAATGTGTACGGATTCCTCGAAACCGTTTACAAAACTCCAAACGTGTATTGGGATATTTTTCGAGCCCCGGTAGAAGAATCTTTGAAATTACGGTTATTAGAATTGAATCTTGCAAGTTTCCAGAGCGCCAAAGGAAGCATTTACGCGAAAATTTTCAAAGTGGAGGAAGTACCCAACTTTAATCACTTATCTAATGTTAAGCCTCGATATTTTTAGAATTCAAAGAATAACTGTACTAACAATACAGATTAGATTAATCGCTTCGATGAGTCTGGGCGGAGTTGCCTCGTCTCTTTTAGTTTCCGAGATAAGCAGCAACATTTATGTTGATTTAGGCGAATTGTTGGAATATTCCAGAGAACAACTGCTTATTTTTATTACTTCTTATTATTACTTACTAACGCGATGTCGCGAATTTAATGATAAATGTGAATGAAAGAAATACTTTGCACTGCAACTATTCCTGAATACGCACATACAATGTTTCTTGCTTTTCGTCAACAACATCTAACAAAGGTATAGTCGACTGCCAAAATAAATATAGATAATTACTCCGAATATAATCCCATTCAAGTTGTATAATTTGAAGATTCGAGGTCCGAAATGCCTCGTGATAGTAATTAATCACTGCGGATTCTACGGATCAGTCCGAACTAAGGGCGGGAAGCAACTTAAAAAAAGTCTAACTTACTTCATTCACTTTTAGCTTAACTGAAACAGCGTGGGGTGGTTGCAATCAGCCCTGTTAACGCCATCGCAACTTTCAGACAATAAAAAATTACCCTTCAGTGCCGTGGAGGGGCTTTTGCCATTTGGCAAAAACGCCGTTGCACGAGGGTCGATCCTCCTGATTGCGGCCGATACGAATCTTCTTCAACTACTTACCGTGGTATTCCAAATGGAAAACTACGACTTCCAACGCCACGAAGCTGTCCTCCAACTTGCATAGCTTCAAAACACTGTATTAGCTCTTTCACTGAACAGTCGGTGCATTCACTATAGATATCAGACCTTCTCACCATTATTCGGCGGATAATGTTTCTATCATCACCAAGATATTTAAAATTCAATTATATATATGTACGTATATATATATATATATGTATATATATATTTTTTTTTAACGTAGAGGTGGAAGTCTCACGTTGAAATTTAGAACGGCGGTCCAAATTCTAGTGAACATGGTACTTTTCAAGCTCTTTATGAGATATTTACGATTTGCTCTTAATGGGTGTGCGTTTAGAGGTTTGAGCAAGTGAAACGGCTGGCAATGAGCGTTTTGCTTTATATTCCCGTAAGTTTTGCATCGTCAATGATCAAAGTCCGACGTACAGGAATTGGGCGAAACATAAACAAATACTGAAGCAGGTTTAATTAGATTATCCCTTTATATTGCGAGGATTTGAAATTTTATCTGAAATTGCTTAGTGATTATCACTTGAGTGCTCTTTTATGGCATAACTTGTGACGGATTTGAGGAGATTTTACGTAAATCGTCCGGTGTCTTTATTCGAGATGCTAAAAATATTTTATTTGCCGTGTAAACACTCCTTAAGTTATTTGACGTACGAATATATAAGAGTGGATTAGATGATATGGTTTTTTCGGTATTTGAACTGAGTTCAATTCGTTTATCTCTACTCAGAGTAACCGCAACTAAGTGTGTTTACATGTGAATTATGATTGTGAAAGTAGGAATTTCGAAAAGTATTTTAATACCTACATATCCTGTTTCAGGGCTAATTAAATAATAACTTTCAATGACGCAAATGAATATGGATTAGAGAGATTCGATAAACTTTTGCCTCAATATTTATGCCAAAGATTAAGTTTATCCCTTACACACACGCCTACGATGCGTCAATATCAATATTTCAAATTGCTTATAACTCCGAAGATTGAAATTTATTCAAAAATATTCAAAAACCGTTTCGGCAATGTGGCAAGACGACCAGTTTAATAATAGTGGTTGCAAGTTTCCACATGCACCCCTCCGGGAGGCGGACGTAGATACGTACAATTTAATTAATTTATTATTAGTTTGATTAGTCGCGTTGATCTAATACGAGTGTTGCTTTAAAAACGATTTGCAAAAATAGTGTATCGATCGAATGGCAAGTCGATAATCACCTGCAATTAAGCGAACAACCGTTTGCATCGTTAATTGGGCGGCTCTCCGCTGCATTTCGCCTTACACACAGGAGAGTGGCTAGATCGGCATTATCCAGGAAAATGGACTGGTCGCAGGGGAGCGATAGAGTGGCCGCCGCAATCACAGGATTTAATACCGCTGGATTTTTTACCGAGGCCACATCAAATTAGTGGTTTGCAAAACTAATCCGGCGAACTTCCGAGATTTACGGCATTCAATTGCCGAAGCATGTCAGCGCATTACAGCTGCAACATTTGAAAAAGTGAGGGAAGATGTTGGGCTCCTACTACTTCCTCGTTTAGAAAAAAAAAGCGATGAGCATTTTTAATGGCTTTTGTGAATATTTTCCCGCATGATCTTTCTGCGTTAAATCTGCTTCTCGAAAACTTAATTTTTTTTATGAAACTGGTTTTTTACACGCAGTCTACAGAGGCCTTTAAAGTGAGTTATCACAAGACGGGTATCATAATTTAAAACTTTAGAGTTGGGGTAGCTACCCTCCTGAGGAGTACGCGTGGAAACTTGCAGTCGCAGTTAAACTGGTTTGTTCTTCATTCTGTCCAAAGCGATTTTGGAATCTTCTAAAAATATTTTAACCTTTGGAGGTATAGGCAACTGAAAGTTTTGCAATTGACACTCTGTATGGGAATTTGAAATATCCATACACTCTAGGGTAGTTTTGATCCTATAGTACAGACTGAATTAGTTAGGATTTTCCCTAATGAATGTGAAGAGCTCGAAAAATATAAGAAATTTGCATGAACTTATGTGCGAAAGTGGGCCCCTTCGACGCTGTTCCCCTCTAAGGAATGGGGCGTGAAGGTGCACCTCAATTACTTTTTAAATTTGAAAAGGGGACATTAACAGAAATTTTCAACAGGATTTACTCACATAGTGACATATTGCAACATTCGGATTCTCCAATTACAATTACTAATTTTCTGTAATTTCCAGTATTTCGTAGCCCCCTAAAAATGTTCTATAATTTTAGTCAACAATTATGCATTTTATAACAAATGCAAGAGATGAAAACAACCCCAAACAATAGAAGATTTTAAAAATAATAAAAATTCGAATAAAAAATAAAAAAAGCCGTGGAAAAATCAAAAATCTTAAACGGTAAAGGGGGTTAAATGCTACATAAGTTTAAAGGGTTTTTCACCCTCGAAATTTCGGTACTTCATTTGTTAGATTTAACAGTTGCGTCATCAGGTTAAGTGTCTTTGATAATCCTAAATTCATTTTTCCAATTCGTGTTTCTATAGGGCTGAAATTGAGACTTTTCTATTTAAACATGTCTTACGATTAGGTAATTGCTGTAATAAATTCATTTACTAACCTGTTGATATATTGTTTATCTTAACGACTATGAAAATAAAATATTCATTAATCACCGAAGCAAATGTTTATCAATCTAATAAATTTTGTCGATGCTCAAAAAGAAACATGTAAAAAAAACATGAATTCTTTTTATTGCTTATTTTCGTTTGTAATGGAATGCCGTTTCGATAAATTTTGATATTATTTTACATGGAAAATATTATTTACTTATATACCTGGGCACTGGTAGACGTATGGACCTTAGCATTCAAATCAATTAAAATTTATCGCGATAATTCTTGTGTCAAATTTTTTATTATTTTTTGGAAAATAATGGAGAACATTTCGAGCATCTAATAAGCTGAAAAGAAGTAAAAATAGGAATTTTAACTTCGAATGTTTTTTTTTAAATACCAATAATAAGTAAAATTATTTGCTTTATAACTGTAAACGGCTATGAAAAAGTTTATTATAGCAATTCCCTCGTCGTCAGACATGTTTGAATGAAAAATCTCAGTTTCAACACTGTCAAAAACACTAATAGGAAAAACGAGGTAGTAAAATTTAGAGAATGAAAAGCCCTTAAAAATCCCCCCCCCCCCTTAAAATGATGTGTCACTTAACCTCTTTTACCATTTAAAATATTTAAGAGAGTGGCTCTTCAGGATAGAGGGTTGAGAGAGAGGCAGTAATTTCTACATAAAAGTTGTTCACCCTCGATAACGAAATCGACGCTTTCCGGTGATTTAAAAAAAAAATGCATTTTGTTTCGAGATAGTGGACGTGAAAAGTTTTTAAATCGACACTCTGTGTAGGTAACACATAGGAAGATCATGTGTCTGTATGCAATTTCGATAAACATGTTATGCACTTAGTGCTGCATAAACCCAAAATCATTCCTGTTAAATTGATATTAATATTTTCCCTCGAATTTTGAACCAGCATGGTTTTCGTCGAATTTAAAACCCATAAATTATCGGATGTTTTGCTTCTTCTTGGATTAAAGTTCTTGACTCAAATAAAGGTTTCAAAAATTTCAAGTTTTTTTTTTTTTTTCTTTTTTTTTTTTGTAAAATTCACGTGATTTCACGCCCAACTTATTGGCGCTGAATAGGCGAGGGACTAGGCAGTTAATGTTAATTTATATCCTGAAAATTTCACGTGTACGATGAACTTTAGTGACATAAATTATTGAAAATAAAAGTGTACAAAGTCTAGGAAATAAGTATTGACCGTGATGTCATTTTGGTCGAAAAACATGTATACTGTAATTTTTAACAATAAAGGTATTTTGCTGGTATTTCTGATATTTATTAAAATTTCGGAGTATGTTCATAAAATATTCATTGCGGGCGTTCGGTTTTTTACGACGTAAATATGGTTAGTCCCAGTGGTGTACGTATGGCGGCGGTCTTAGGCATGGCTCATGGGTATTATTTAGAAATTAAGCGAGACATCATTTAAATAGGCATAAATTAAATTCGGTTCTATTTATATCATTTAAAAGTAAATAACGGATTTACTGCTTTCCTTTGTTGCAAATCGTTGTTTAAATTACTATAATATTCAGTAGCGGTTGAAGCAAATGGCTGGACTAGTGCTTAATATCTGCTTAGCCATTTAGCCATAATTTTGATATTGTAACCGAATTATGACCGTCAAGTGCCAATAGATTCACAATAAAACATGATCAAAACAATAGATTTTCACCTATGGACGACAAGATTTATCCTTCCAGAAATTTCAGTTTTTTCGAATTCGCAAGTTTCATGGTGGTAATAGAGCCACTTTTGTGAATTTATGATTTTTGTTGAATTGTTGCGCATTTTTGAGAAAAGTTCGTAAATAAATTAAATTATTTAGTGGGTGCATTATTTGCAACCTCACGATGGCTGAAATCGTCGTAAATCTATTAAACACGTGAACTAACCTAACTACGCATCGATCATGTAGATATAAATTTAGATGGGGAAGACGATTTACCAAGAGACATTTTTAGAAACTAAAAACATGAGCATTCTCGTCCAGAAAAAATGACCGTTTTAAAGTATTTACTAAAAATTCGAAACTGGAATTACTCGGTATATTTCCTTTTCCATCAACTTTAGTTGATTTTCATGAGCTTTAAACACATTTTTGTATATAATTAAATTTTATTAATTTTGGCGGTCCTCATGCTATCAACTAACTGTAAACCCAAAAAACACAACAAGACCTTTATTATTTCAACAAGGACATATACAGATTTAAAAAAAAATGCGTAATTATGTACACGAAAAAAAAAATGCAAAGAAATGCGCAAGAAAGAAAGCATCAAAAGAGTAATAAATAAATAAAAATTAAATTTAATCTTCGCCCTCGTCAGATTGTTCCCCGGGCACATCTTCTGCTATAGCCTTGTCATCTTCATCATCTCCATTGAAATCCGTTGGTGGAGGACCCAAGTCTGATTCTATCGCTTTAGCTTCTGCTTCTAGGGCATCAAGTTCAGCTTGAGCTCTTTCGAGTTCGGCCAACTCTTCTTCTTGCCGACGGAGTTCTTCTAGCTCAGCCTGTTTGGCTAGTTCCGCAGCGTTTTCTTCAGGCTCAGGTTCCGGATCTCCTTCAGCTTCTGGTTCCTCCTCACGAGCCGGAGGAGGTCCCAGGTCAGATTCCATAGCTTTAGCATCAGCTTCCAATGCATCAAGCTCAGCTTGTGCCCTCTCTAGTTCCTCCAACTCAGCTTGCTCTCTATCTAACTCTTCTTGCTCAGCAGCAAGCCTTGCAGCTTCTTCCTGTTCTTTCGCTAGTTTGGCTTCTTCGGCTTCCTGCTTTGCAGCCTCTTCAGCTTCAGCGAGTTCCTTTTCTTGCCTTTCCAGCTCAGCTAATTCTGCTTCTTCACGCCTCAGTTGTTCGAGTTCAGCTTCCTGACGCCTTTGTTCCTCCTCTTCGGCTTCTCGTTTGGCTTGTTCGGCCAGTTCCGCTTCTTGTCTCGCTAATTCGGCAAGCTCTTCAGCTTGTCGTGCGAGCTCCGCTTCGCGTTCTTCCTCGGCTTGACGAGCTATTTCTTCGAGCCTCAGTTGGGCTTGAAGGGCCTCTTCGGCTTTGGCTTCTTCGATTTTACGTTGTTCTTCTAAACGAACACGTTCCGCCTCCTCTTCTTGACGTTTCTTTTCCGCTTCAGCCTACAATTTAAATTTTAACTGTGCTACCTAACGTGTCACAAGTGCAGAATGTTTTTACCTTCTTCTTGGCTTCTTCCTTTTTAGCAGCCTCCTTTTTCGCAGCTTCTTCTTTTCTCGCAGCTTCAGCTTGTTTTTCTAATTCTGCAGCTCTTTCGGCGGCAGCTTGAGCAGCTAGTTCTTCTTGTCTGGCCAGGTCAGCCTTCCTAGCAGCCTCTTTGGCCAACGCTTGTTGGCGAACTTGTTCTTCAGCTAGTGCCCTAAAAATTGCTTGTATTAGTTATGTTTCGACAATTAGCATATATAACTTTGAAAATCTGTCACGCGGTTAAATTCAACTCTAAATCTACCTTTCTTCAGCTAGTTTAGCAGCATCTTCCTTTTCCTTCTTAACCCTGACTGCTTCCTCTACCTCTTTGGAAGCAGATAGTCGCTCCTTCTTCTCTTCTTCGTGGATGAAGGCCAGTCTAGCTTCTCTAGCCTCCCTGAGCTTTCGCATTTCCTCCACTTGTTTAGCATCTTCCTCTGTGGTATTTTTCGAACCGAATTTTCTGGATGGTCGGGCTGGAGACAGAGGAACTACGGCTGTAGTAATGATTGCTTTAGATTATGTTTCACTGAATCCGGTTAGTGTTTTTGTCTTGATGAGTTAAAAGTACATAATTCAAGCCAAAACACACAAAACAATGCTACAGCACTAGGAAAAATGGGTTTCAGTGGCTAGTTACTTAATGTTTACAAATAGTCTAGAGGGGACATTTTGTACTAACTAAAAATGAACGTGGTCCAAACATATTATTAGCAAAAAATCCAGCAGCGAAAAAAATGCTAAATTTTCTAATAAAATTTTAGCTAAATGTCTTCTGTGTTGCCTAATTAGACGTTTTCTTCGAATAGCAGCTTTGGTTTTTTCTTTCTTCTGTGACCTTCACTGGAAGTTCTTCCGACGGTAGGAACCTAAATAAAAAATTAATTAAGCTAAAGAGTTTCCATTATGAATGAAAATTTTTGAAGATACGATAATGTTCCATTTATCTCTCACTATAAGTCATATTTTTTAATACACATTCACTGAATGAAACCAAGATGATTGCTTCAAATACGGTCAACACATTTTAAATCTCCTACAAAAAATCCGTTAAAACATATTTTTAACTTTTAAAGAATTTTTCGTGCAATATAAACGCTGTGCAAAACCCAGACACACGAAATTTCCATGGACGGAGAGGACTGAAAAGGAAAAAATTGGATCTCTTTAACTCAATAATTTATTTGCATTCAAAGTCTGCCCAGATATTCAACTTCAAAAGAATAAATTTAACTAAATGATGACGATTTGGTGTAAAATCGTCATCACTTATTGCCGCCCCTCTAGTAGTAATCGTGACGAAAGCAGTGTCCGATTTGCATGAATCCAAAATTATTTTTTGTATTTTCGAATGATTATTTATTGTATTTTTTTCACTATTGTATGCACGAGACATGTTAGCATAATATGAAATAAAATAAAATGTAAATGTTTGGCAACTTAATAGGATATTCGAAGACGAAGTAGTAAATTTTATTTAACACGGTTGCCAAGTCAACTTTGTAGAATATTCCCGTCAGTTCCTGCGGCTTTAACTTAGATTTTTTGAGAATATAAACTCATGAGGCTCTCATTCTTAATTTCAAAACACAAATTTTATGTTAGAGAACTGTTGACGTTTATAGGACGACAAGGAACATGATTCAATTATCGAAATGTGTCCCAATGAGATAGAAGAATGAGCGAGACAAAACCTAGATCTTCAGTAAAAGCTGGGGTCTGAGACGTGTAAGTAAAGTTCTGGCGAGGGGAGGCACGAAACCACATCCGTGACCAGAAAATTTTCCAGCTATGTATCATCAATGTTGGTGATGATATCACGAAGTATACCGAAAGTAAAGATGTGAAGATCAGTCGGGTAAAGCAACGTAACATCACAGGAGAACTAGAAGCATTCTATGGCACACCCCAGAGGGGGAAAAATCTATAGAAATATGCCATAAATGGATTGATCCAGAAGTTCTAAGGCTCATATCTAGTGATGCGGATCATTGACTGTGGATCACCGTGAATGAAGGACATAAATAAATCTGCAGATATTTGAATCATCATGAAAATATCATCGACTAAGCTCGGCTGAAAAAATTTTCCTACGGCTTTCTAAAGATAGATCAATGGGAGTATCTTATATCGAATTCGATACGAAAAACAACGGAGCGTCAGTTAATCGATAATTATGCATCAGTTATTTAGCCACTGAATGCGGAAAAGTGATGCGCACAATGATCGTATTTGACTGATTGACACGATACGTAGCCAAGCACACGTGCGATATACAGGGTGTTAACTAAGTACGCGGCCAAACTTCAAGGGGCGACTCTTGGAGGCATTTTAAGACGAAAAGTTTACATAAACACAGACACGGTAATGCTTCGTTTTCGAGATACACAGAATCGAACTTTAAAAAAAAAGTTTTTTCGTGAAAATCTTTTGCTGATTTTGTTGAAATTCGACAATTGTATCTGTGGCTATTATTACTATTTATATTCCATTGACTTTTATAAAAATTTTACAAAATTTTTTGTATTAAACGCACGGCCGCCCAGATCACCGGGCTTAAATGCCTTGGATTTTTTCCATTGGGCGCATGTAAACGAAATGTAAATATTTCGTTCATAAAACTCCAGTGAACATTGGAGAAGAATTAATCCAACGGATACGGGATTCATGTAATCAGATAAAGTGTGCGACAGGAATATTCAACGTTTTCGGCAATCGATGTTTAGACGAGCTAATGCTCGCATTGAAGTTGAGAGAGGGCACTTTCAGCAACTATTGCAACTTTCGTGCTACATATTGTTAAACTTTGTTTATTAAAAGAAAAGTCGTACCATTTGATTAAGTGTAGTTTTAATTAAACATTTTTCTTGTTTAATTTTTCTTAAATTTTCGGTGTTACCCGCACGTAAGTCACTAGCAAAAGGAGATAAATTCCTTTGTATTACAGTAAAAACTGGTTATTTAAGAGTAAAAAAAAAGTTTGACACCCTGTAGTGCTACTCCCGCACAAATTTGTGTACCGAAGCTACTTTACGCTATTCCAAGATGTGTTTATAATGATAATATCATGTACTATACATAAAAATGGTGGCTGTTAACTTTAAGGTGTTTTCTAGATTTATCTTGCGTAAAGTAAATGGCTGAAAGCCTTTCCGAAAATAAAATGTTTGGAACCGGTAGTAGTTGTCGAGGCCTTACACTAATGCGAAAGGGAAACTGCGGTCCAAAAACGAAAACTAAAGAACATTAGGGTTAATTACATCTTTTCTACCGGCTAAAATTAAAATTTTCTGCCTTACTTTAAGCGACTAACTGCTCTCAGCCTCGCAATAAATAATTATGATATAAGACCTTAAGGCCTCTTACGCCCCGCGCAGAAACAAACCAAACGACCCGTCCATCGATGAGCTCAAGACTCGATTTCCGTCGTTCCTGAGTTTTAACAAAAATTAGCAGGGATCCCACGTGTCTCTCGGACATTTAACTTGCAGCCTGCCAACATTCGGATTGTATCGATCAAAAGCCAACTTGGACTCCCTTTTTGAGACCCGGGACTCACAGTTGAGGTGGTATGGAGAGGGTACTTTTCTATCCAAAGATCGACTCTCGCAACCACGTATTTGGTTCCTCTTGCAGCAAATGATAATTTCAGTTCGAACGAGCTTTCTAACAATTAAAGCATTTACGAAAACACTAAAAGGCCAACGACCGTTTATGATAACAATATCTACTTGCAAATAATGCGTCATGGAAGGTTCCGTTCTCAGATTGTCTGTGACAATAACAAAGTTGGAAATTGGATATTCCACGGGAAAAACTCTTTATAAACCGTGAAATCGTCTAGTACCGTTAAAACGTGATTATAAACTGGATAGAACTTACATGTAAGTGGGCACAATTACATAAATTTTCTTGAATGAAAATTGATGAAATTTAATGACGATTTTATAGCTGAACCGTTGTAACGACAGGAAAAGTAGAAATGTTGGATGCTCAACGAGGAAATTCGAAATTTATTTAAATACAGGACTCGCACACCTGGTAGAGAGTCAAGTAGAAACGGACATCATCAATGGTGGTCACTTGTTAATACTGAGAAGGCTAAGATATTACCCATGAAGGAATGTATGCCCTAAACAGGTGCAAAAACTGAAAGCACTAATGATTTTCTGGACAAAAATAATGAATTATAGTGAGTGATTTCGTAGCTATAGTTTTAATACATCCTATATGTTCTGGATAGCAGCTGAACAGGAACCAAGACAAGCAATGATTCGTCGTAAAAGAAATATCTGAAAATAAGGGGTCAAATCGGTAATACCAAGAAAGTTATAAAAGTAGCTGCTTTCTTGTTATAAAAGTTGATACTTTCAATTTACCTGCCAGTTACAAAAGTTGGTGCTTTTTTATTGCAAAAGTTCATAGTGTCTATTTTGGCTCAAACTCTATGGTTAAATTTGTATTTCCCAACGTAGAACTCAAAAATCGAGCAGAAGATATGTATTAAAAAACTGAGAACACCCGCCATTTTTCGGACAAACTCAGCTGAAAACGACGGGTCAGTCACAGGGTGTTTGTTAATAAAAAACCTGGATGTTCTGGCTGCTCATTGGAAATTGGCACTCTACAAAAGGTGGCCGATTTAAAACGAAACAGACGAGTTCGTGTCGAGGATTTTTTTTCCTTTAAACTATGAGACACATCAATTCTATTTTTAAGAGGGAGAAGTATTGCGATAAAGAAGAATTCACTTCCTAAAGCGTCTTGGAGATTATCAAAAAAAAATGTCCTGCGCACGAACTTGTTCGTTTCGTTTTCAGCGGGCCACCCTGTATATCAGTCTTATTAAGTGGGTCGAAGTTAAAAACCTCTCACCAATTTCAAAAATTTTCACTTTTTTTTTTTTTTTTTTCGAGTTATTGTCCAAGTTCAGAATTCTTAATACGCAACTATGTAACAAAAGAGGAGATTACTTAACAGTGTCTTGTATCCGCTGAAATGAAAATTGAACTATTAGCTGCGTTTACCCTTGGAATATCTCATCAGACGTTGGACCCAGCCGAGCCATAGTTTAAAACCGAATCTTCAGCACAACGTTATGGAATGCTAAATAACTGAACAGAGGGATGACGACAATAATCTTTTAATTGTCAATTAATATGCAATATGCCCGCATGTCGGGGTTGAAGCCTTGTTCAGCCATTCCATTATCATCGACATATTTATTCCTCGAAATATTCCAGATTAAACGATTTGTTGATTTTAGTCGCATAAATTCATATAAACATTGTTTGAAACTAAATACAAGTACGTGTAGTAACTACAGAGATTTGAAACCAAATTATTTTGTTGTTATCAATCGATCGTGATTATGACGTCACGAATATTGATCAGTGTTAAGTTGTAGAGATAACATTTCAATTGCATTTTTGTGACGTAAATGTTTAGGTAAACAACAGCCGTAGTTCATACAGGGGATAGCTATGTGACCGCTGATAGTCTTGAAAGATTAATGAAGATAAGAATGGGGAAAGCGAGAAGAGGAGAAAAGAAGCAGTAAAAGTTTTAATTGGAACGGGGAGATGACGTAAATGTAATGCTGGAATTTTGATACTGGAAAATTGCTGACTTCCAACTGGAGATTGCAAAATTTGATACTTCTCAAATTCGTCGTTTTACATTACGCCGTATATGTAGGAAACATCCTGTACTTTCTCACACATACACTAAGAGGTCACTCCTCGGGTCAAAAACAAGGTTTTTTTTTATCAACACATATCTCGGATCTCTTCATCTATGAAATATAGAGTATCGAGGATTTAAAAAAAAATGTTTTTTTTTATTATTTTTGAAAAAACATTTCCCCCAAATTGAATTAAAATATTGTGATATGTTTTTATGCCGTTTTTCATTTCATGATTTATTTATGATAAACGATAGAGTTTAAATACAGGGTGGGCTAATGAAAACGAAACGATTTTCTTACTTATGGCTTGCGGAAAAAATCGCTAGGACCCATCGATTTCTCTTCCTGGGGAGAAATCTTCTGCGGATAATTTCAACGTTGCCACTTCAAAACCCCTTGGGGCAGCAAGGTGCACCCTTTAAATCTTAAATGGGATTGGGGTTCAAGTGATACCTCATTTTAAAGGTCTTTGCATTCTCTTTTCGATGCTTTCGAGTTCTCTGAATTTCACGTAGCAGGTTTCGACAAAACACATTTTCAATGTTAAACGAGCCAACATCGGAGAAGTACTGACGCTTTTTCTATTGTTAACATAAACTTCTTCAATGATCATTTTTGCGAGAAAACGTAATACTTTCTGAGCACAAGTTCAGGTTTTTAATAGAAGTAGCTTTACATAGGTGGACGATTCAAAATTTTTACACTCAGCATTTACCTGCAATTTTACCTATATACAGGGTGAGTCGGGAGGATAAAAAAAAACAAACGAAAATCGGATAACAACATTTGAGTTTTTTTACATTTATTTTTCATGTACAATACGCTCCTGAAGTTTGGCACGATCCTCCCGACTCACCCTGTATATACTGTTGATTTCCAACTTACCCAGTGATCAAAATACTAAAAGCCGCACAGACAAAATCATGTGGGTTATTTAATGTAGACAAATGGAATTTACATAACTCATTACACCTACTTCCAAAGAGAAGTAAAAAAATTGCTGCATTTATTTTGGTCAGAAGTATGGAATTCCATGGCAGAAGTAACTGCTGAAACTTGATTTGTAAAATTTTAAACAAAACGCCGATAAATGATAATAATTTTTACAGTTTAATGTGTAAAATGAACCCTTTTTTTAAACAAACCAAAGTAGATTGTTAATGTACTTCATTAAGCGATAAAAAGACTGACACTTAACGCTCCTTTGCTTCAAGTTGGTTAAAGTGTGATTGGAAAAAACACAATAAGCAGTTGTTACGTAAGAATCGTATTAACTACAGAGATGACAAAGGCATTGTTGTCCTTTATTGACCGGTTTTTTATAAATGCGTCTTGTCACAAACCACCACGTTAAACTTAGAGCACTGGGAAGCGTTAAAAAGGGAATCCGATGCCCTTTAAAATGAACTACCACTTGATCCCCAGTCTTATCGAAAATTCAAGGGATGCATCTTACCCCCTCCTCTCCGGGGTTGGAAGTGGCAGAGTTAAAAATAAGCGCAAAAATTTTCCTCCCTGAAACGTTAATCGACGGATCAGTGATTTTACACATGAGGAATCTGCCTTGTTTTCATTGGTCCACTCTACAATGTGAATTCATCCCAGGAGTTTCAAAACGTACCCGCAGGGCAGATTTCCCAAAATTTTGCAAAAAAATATTAAGATTCGACGAATTTTCGCAATTTCCATAATTATTCCGAACAGTAGATAATTCAACATGCTTTTCCTTGATTTTTCTATTGTACATCGTTTTCCTTCCGAGATAGAACATTTTTTTCGCACTTTCGCGCATACTGAATAGGACACGTAAAATTCAAATGAATGAAATTAATGCATTGAAACATACAAAAATGGCCACCACTCATTGGGGTACATAAATCTAATGTACTTCTACGTGATTGGCGAACTCTTCAAGACACCGGGGCTGTTTTTTGAACACTTCGTATTTCGAAGATGAAGCGATTTGCCACATATAAGATTTTTGTCGTATATCAGCCTAAATAATGTCCCCTTATGTATAACTGTATTATTATTTTATACATGTAAGAAACAACCCTTACGCTACCACCTTATGGTGATTTCTTGATGTGACGAAAATATTGTCCCGCTGAATTACATCTACGTAGGGTCATTCGTCCTGTGCCTCGAATTGGGACTCTATTTATTGTTTACGTAAACTTGAACATCGAATGGACATTTCGATATAATGTTTATGCACCTGTGCACGTCCTGGAATTGTAACAGAGATTTTCATTTTCATTTACTGTTTTAGACGAACTCAACTAACATTTGGCTGCTTTTATATTTAATTGTCCGAAACGCATAACCACGTATCTGGTAATTGGAGTGTGGACAACTGGCTGCGTGTAAATGAATTAAACGTAGGTGTTGTGAAATGTATGCCGAGCAAGCTTCGAGCTCAATTCTGAAAAATGTCTTACAGACTTAATGGTGACTTATTTAGAACACCAAGAAGAAGGCGAATTTCGACAACACAATCCTCAATCGTCCCCCGCGATTAAACTGAAAATCGATTCTGAGAAAACATGACTAATCACAATAATAAATCTTATTTCTTACCGGGGACAAATTCTGAATCTCTAAGAGAAATGTCGCTGTGCTCAATTCTCAGCTTAATTAAAAATATTAACAATCGTCATTAACCGTTTTTGTCTTAAAAATATTAACAATAATTCTGTTTGGTCACCTACAATAACAGAACGTTTACATTTACTCCTTCCAGAGACATTGAAATCCAGCATTTTTCTTAAAATAATCATGTTTACCTCAATAGCGCTAGATTTAGCATTTCGCAAATATTATTTGTTCGGGCAAACTGCAACCTTTACGTCAATATGTTCACAATTCTTATGGAAAGAAAAGAAATGCCATTCATCTTCGTTATTGCTCTGAGCCAGGGAAAAAATTCTATACTCAATATTGCTCGAATTTGTTGAGACTTAAATGCATTTATTTGAGAGTTAAATAGACATAAACTAATGGCCAAATGTAACAGGTACCTTCAACTCAAAAACTCTGAAATCGATTAATGGGGGACGACAGAAAAATTGCCGTTTGCAAAAAATGTCTTGCAAACGTTCAGTCTGATTAGTGGAAAAAGTCACTAGAGAATTTGGTATTAGGAGCAAAATTTGCTCAGAATCAATTTAAAAAAAAACTCCTGTATATAAGATTTTTTGTTTTACGCGCCTCCTTGAATAATTAAAAAAAAAAAAAAATTGGGGGGTTCCATTTAAAAAAAAAAAAAAAATTGGTACTACCACACTTTTATGACAGACCCTGTACATTTGAAAATAATTTAAAAATACGTGCCTTTTATTCCCCAAAAATTTTACTAAGACAAATTTCCTTCCAAAACTTATATTTACTGAGGTATCGCACTTTGACGCACTAATGAGCAACCCTGTATAATGTTAGTAATAAAACTAAAACTAGCAGTAACGAATATACACAACGTCTGCAAAAGGTCTTTACAACGCTTTCCCACAGATTCTCTAGATAAAAGCAAGGCAATTTAGCCTTATTTATTATAATCCGAAAGTTGATAATAACAGCGCTAGAGGGCGTGAAAATTGAAATTTAAAAATCAATTTTTGATCATATTTTCTATACTGTGCAACATAAAAACCTGAAAGTTGCTGCAGGAGAGTTTTTCAAGAGGCTGAATTCATATCTACTGGAAAATTGCACTTATCCGAGGGAGGGCGCCACTTACAACAGCCCACAGCAACAATTTGATCCATTCAAATATTTTGCCCCCCGGTATAAACAATTTTTGAACACAGTACTGTATATGGTCATCGTTTCTTAGTAAAAAAAGATGTACCTAGTTGATGTTGCTAGGAAAAACCGTTTACGAGAATAATGCGTTTAAGCGATGGCGCAACACGAATATTGTATTTGCGAATCGGTAATAAGATGACGAAGTTTAATAAGAAAAGAAGACAATAACAATTTTAATGTCAAATTAACGGTTGGTATGTTGGTGCAGCTTTATGGGGGAAAACCCCTATGAATGAAACGCTCGTTAACGTAATCACTGCCAAAGAGTCCGTTAATCTATCTGCCAGTTATATCACGAATGCAGTGTTAATGCCATAGACATCGTTAGATTTGCTGTTTTTTAATTCCTTTATGAACTAAGCGAGTTCTCCAGGAAGTACCTACGCCCTCAGACTTCACCTGGAAAGTAAAAGATTCTTTTTTTCTGAAATTTCAGTCAAAAGAATGTATTAAAAATTATTTGAATTATCCGGAAGTGTTAGTCGAAACTGATTCCTCGTGCAAAAAATTATTCAGCAAATATTCAGTTTTCTATAATTAAATTTTCAAATTTATTTGCGTATTTTTTTGCTTTTTGAGAGAGCCCGAAGAAGAACGTATGGCCTTTTCCATATCAGGTCCATCCAAAGGTTGAAGTGGCAGCACGAGACGAAAACTCTCCTAAATTAATTTAGTAATTAGTTATTTTAACATTCACATTTTAATCAAAAAAATACTCCAAATACATCTGAGGCGCAAGAGTAGACCGCTTTTTTGTGACTCAGTAATTGCTTCATTTTAACTTCCTTAGCTTGCAGTTCCTGCAAAGTCACAAAGTATATGAGGAACATGTATAGAATCCGATAAGAAGATTATCTACCTCGCAGTAGCCCATTAATTTAATTATTTTAAAAGCAACCGGATCAAAGGGAAAAGGGTGTTTTCTGTTTCAAATATCAGTCATCTGCCTTCTCATCAACCTGGAATAGTTATTTTCCAAGGAAGCACGGAAAGTGCTACTTTCTCGCGCTGGAGTGCCGTTACAGGAGCGATGCGACTCAAAATTTGTGCCGTTATGGGAAAGAAACATACTTTCCTCAAGAATTGGAAACAATATCTTTAAAAAGAATGTTTAAGTGTATGTGGGAAAGTGGCTTTACTTCGCACATTCGCTAATTTAAAGTAGCATTTTGCCGCACTTTGATGTTTACTGAAACTTATAGGAGACGCTAAACTATGTGTACTACGTACGTATTAACCGTGTATACTACGTAACGAACGTGTGAGCGTAATGATTTTATTTAAAGATATGAGATATAATCTAACGATTATGCTTAATTAAACTCACAGAAGACAATATAGTTAGTTTACATGCCTTTGAAGAGAAAATGTATGAGGCAGAATAACGCAGATGGCCCGATGGCGATTCTGATGGTTTCATAACTCATGATGTCCAAATTTAGGACACAGACGGCTGCAACACTCATATTGTTCAAATTTGTCAATTTTTTCAGTTAAAATTTTTTTAACATTAACTTGTCATACATCGTTAAATTTAGAAAAATATTTTCTATAAAAAACGTAAAAAAACCACGTCGTTCCATTTGAAATTGTGAGTTGACACCTGAAGCGGAAAAAGTTGAGTTCAACAATGATCTTTAGCGTTATTTAATATTTTCGAAAATGTAATTTTATTTGATTTTCAGGCCATCAAAATCCGTTCATAGATAACTGAGTTCTACCTTCGCTCGTTTTTTTGAGACACCCTCTATGCTCTCATCGATGGATTTTTTTCCAACCTCAAAATCTACCGAATGCAGGACGGAAGGCGAAGTCGACGATGTCTAAATGCTAATTCGTCGATGCAGCATCTTCGCTTCCCTCAACCAATTTTCGCACCTCCTCAATCTGAAAATTCTAAATTTTCAATTTATTGTGAACGACTGTCCAGAGATATGGTCGTTCTGCTTGTGGAGAGGAGGAATTATTGTAGTCTACTTACCTTTTCTTTGCCCTAAACGTGTTTCTGACAGTGATATTGAACGGGGAGGTAAAGCAGTCTTTACTCAATCCGAAAAAGTCATCATTCAAAATGCTTATTAGCATCTTGAAGCTGATCTATGTTCATCTGGGTAATTTCCTTAAGCTGATGTTCTAACATTCCGTAAACGAGACTGGACATTCTAATTAAATGGAATTGGATCTGTCAGTGGGTCATCCGGCATGAGCGAGAACTTCAACTTTCATTATCTTTTTTTTGTGTTTTGTCTTCCTACATATTTTTATTCTGCTCTTCTTTGTCTGGCCTTTCGTTTTCACTTAAAATAAACACTGTCCAAAATTCCTCTCTTCTATGAACTGAGCCAACCTTCCTTTTGCCATGGAAATGAAATTATACTGTCAAAAGGAAAACGTTTCCATAAATTCCACTCCATTCATTTAGCAAAGGAGGCCTCAAGGATAGGCAGATATGCAAATTAAATTATTCCTTCTCTGATTGAAAAGGTAAACTTTGATGCGATGAAGGACCATCCTTCACCTGAACAGCAAGAATTTAATATCACGAAACCTTGGAAATTTCATTTAAAAGCTATAAGTGAACGATGGATTTACTTATAAAACGAAGGAATTTGGTCATGTCCGTCGAAATGCAAGAATCCATAAATCCAGAAATTTGTAAAAGGCGCGACATAAATATTTATTCTGGAATGGACGGGTTTTATTCGCATTCTTAGCATAGTTCCAAAGAAGCGCGTTGTTAGCACGCCACTGTTGGCTTAAATGAGCCGTAATTTTGCACTTTTGCGTTGCGTTAAATGGAAAATTCTCTAAGTTACGTAATACGTTGAAGTCGTTAGTCGCAGCTAACGTTTTTCAAACCTTTCTGCGGGCTTTTTCAAAAGGAGTGTCATCGAATCCTATTATTAAGAGAAAGTAGGCGTTTGCTTCATTAATATTTTTGAAAATTTGCCACAAGGCTGACAAGTTGTTATTAACAACTCCATTAATATTTACGACCTATTATATTTACATTGCAAATTGTAGTTTTCTTTTTATAGCTGGAGTTACGAAAGCCAATTAGAGGACCACTACTTTTTATGTGGTAATAGTATACTGTAGCCAACTGCGCATATTCGTCTTATTTAACTAGTGGATTTGTGATACTCAATTTAGAGCTCGTGAACGTGGTGTAGAGTGTACTTATGTATATTTCGGTCTAATCGCATGTGAATCGATAATATGCGAGATCGATTTTACATAAGTGCCGTGTGCTCTAATGGTGTGGTGCTGCAACATAATTTTTAGTTTTTAGATTTAAAATTGGATTAATGATTTATTCGCAGTTGTAAGTTTTCTCATATTACATTATGCTCTATTATGCCATTTTACGGATTTGTAATACATACAATGTTTCCAGGAGGTTCGTTTTTGTATAGTATGCTCCGTTTCGTTAGTACCGGGTAAAGAATAGAAATTCACATTTCTACTTCACTTCCATTCCCATTACAGCAAATTGCCGAATTAAAGACTTTTTTCAAATTCACTTTACTAAAATTCTGAATTTTTTTAACAGGTTTTCCCGCATTACTCGGTTCCGCGGTATAACTATAGCTAACCTGAACTAACCTGAACTAACGGTAGCAACCATCGCGTTTCCAATCGTTATGACTTTTAACAAAATATCCAGGAGAACCGCTATAAAATTTTGGGTACAATAACGAGAAAATTCAAATAGATTATTTAATAGGGTCAGAAATTTGGCTATTTTTCCCTTTTCTTGGAGGCTACTTGCTGCAGCCAAACGTGAGCTAAAAGAGGCTCCGTAAAACGATTATATTTGACCGGTTTCGACGTTAACGCATATATTTATGAAATTTTACAAAATGTACGCGAAGTGGCTACATCTTTGAGGAAAATGCCAAATGGGAAAAATTTGCGACGATTTCAAAAGTATTCGATATTGCTCCTATATAAAAATCAAAATTCAAAACGACTTATGTCCGAAAGCAAGAACTTAAAAAGGAAAGTGTCGAATCCTACCAAGAAGATCTCAAAGAAGTGTCTCGATAATGGAGAGCTTCCATTCGTCCAAATGTAATCGTACAAGAGATACTTGCGGAAAACGAAAACCGCCAAATTCATTTTATTTCGGTTATCTCCGGAACCATTAAGAACTCAGCTGCAACAAAAACGGATTCTCAATTTGTTTTAAATTGCACAACTTTTTTCGAATTTATGCAGTTTTGTATCTATTACCCTTTCCGAGATCTCCATGCTGTTCATCGTTATGTGCGACAGACCGTATTCTATATATAAGCACGGCGAGGCAATACACAATGCAAGAGAAGATGCACTTGCAATTTTTAAACCTATAGTGAAACTAGATAAGGCAAATTCCCCATCCCTAAACAATCTTCTAAGTGAATGTCTACGCTTCACTGTTCCGTACCGGAACGACAAAATATACATGTTCCTAATATACATGCATCAGCATTCAAATACATATTATAGCAAAACATAATAATAAAAGCATCTCTGTATAAATATGTTATTAATATAGGAGAATTTATCTTAAACCAGAGCAAAAAGAAACAATTAAGTAATTTTTTTGAAAAATTTTGTTTTGTGAGGCGACAGAGACCACCCACACTTCTAAGGTCCGAAAACGAAGACTCGACCCCCGACATACTTTTCCATACACGTAACCGCACCCACGTCCCAGACCAAGTAGCCGAACGGGTCGAGTCCAGACCATCTAACAACGGCGTTTGCCCTTAATATATAGGACTAACACAGCTAACAAAAACGAACAAATCGAGCAAGACAGACAAAAATATTAACAAAACTTAGATAGAAAAAATTATAAACTATATTGACAGTTACGCAACGACGGCGGGGAATTTTATATTAACGGAGGAGTACTGAGAGAAAGGGCGATCGTCATGAAGAAGTACTGACCAAACAGAGAGAAACGAACTTTATCAGTGCATTTTACCGTATTAAAACTAATTAAGTTTATAAGGGAATTATACTGAGCGTATAATCAGATGCAGGACATTACTTTAAAATCAAATTTCGAAAAAAAATTAATAAAGATATCCTGGGGATGGCATGGCAGTACTAAAAGAGCAAATGGATTGGGGCGTGCAGAGAGACCGAAAACGATTTTGGGACGAACACACTGGACTAAGATGAGAAAATTGCCGAGAAAACACACGTCACGAACATAATCAATCAAAATGGAAAAGAACTACATGCTGACAAGAGCAAGGCGGAGACATGAGCCGAGCACTACCGGGGAGCTTTTACGATTGGCAGAAACAAGAAATTCCATGTAGTCGAGTGGAGAGTGACGAATCAATGGTAGAAAAACTCCTTCGACAATGTGTCTAATAAAAACTGGACATGCGAAAAAAATCAGCGACCTGAAGATTGACGAGCCATCAGACAACCTAAAAACACCACGCCGGGGGAGGACAAGATTAGGGCGGACATTGGAAAACAATGCATCACCCCGCACCCGTGAATTCATGTTAGATAAATTGAATGATTGCCGGAATAAAAACATAATTCTTCAATCGTGGAAGGACGGCATAATAATTCCAATACCAAAGAATGAGACAGAATATTCTGAAGTAGAACATCATAGACCTATCACACTACAGCTTGGTACACTGTTCGAACTAATGATGAAAAAAAAGCGACTACAAAGACTGACAGACAAACAGGTACCGAGGTACCGGTGTGAGTTTAAATCAAGAACCTCAACGACACAATCACTTTTCACATTGATCAACAACGTACAGACTACGCGTCCACAAAACATGTCCATCATCTGTACTATTATTGGACATGAATAAAGGTTGGGGCTTCATATAGCACGCGGGGTTGCTATTTAAGTTATTCTGCGTGGGGGCGCCCAAGTACATTATTCACATAATACGAAGATTGCTATATGACCGAAAACTCGAGGTACGAATCAACAAAACCTTTTCCTCCCCCCTTTCTCCGCAACAGGGTTATATATAGAGAGAAACATACGTTTCTATATACGGGGTGTCCTAGGGAAAAATGTTCACTCCTGAATATCTTTTTTGTTGTTTGTTAAAAAAAGGTAAAACACGTAAACTTTAATAGTGGGGGGGGGGGGGGGGGCATTTCGTAAAAAAATTGTTTTTGTCGTCTCTCTACCCCTGGAAACTACCCTTTGGAAATTTTCAAATTGACAGAGGGGTTGTGTTATACCTCGTTTGAAAGGTAATTTTATTTTCTACATGATCGAGCTTTTATTATTTATTTTCGAACATCGGTTTTGTAGGAATTAAACAAAAACCAAAGAACTTGATTTTAACTATGAATGTTACCGTAACGAATACTGAAATTGTACAGTTAAGCTGAAAACCGGTGCAAGTGGATATAATCTGCCTACTCCAGAACATACAGGGTATTTCGTCCTAATGTGTCCCTAATTTAACGCGATTATCTAAAACCGTTTTTGGCATTAAAAAAAGAGATAAGAAACTAAACATACATTTATCTAAATATTGGTTTTTATGAGCTCTACATACCCAGAAAGTTTGTCGGTATGTTTATGAAACACTCTATATAGGGTGATAAATGTAACTGTTTCGTTAGACATTTTTGAACTTTTATTTTTCATTTTTCATATTTTGGGGTTAAATTAATATAAATTCACTCTATTTTTTAAAAATAATTTAAAGGTCATATTACTTCCGACTATACCGAAAGCCAATGTCAACTTTCTTATTTCAAGTGAAATAACCGGCATAATTTTGCATTTTTCGAATTTAGGAATTAACCTGATTAAATTTTTATTAAATATCTCTATACCTCAGCCTAACCGTTTCGAAGATATTTTGATTTAAAAGAAAAATCTTAAAAAAAAAACATTTTTTCCATATGTAAAATTCACAGGTGTCGTTGAAGTTGGCTCTATGAAAATTTGTTACCATGTTAAATAGACATGGAAGGTTTGGTTAACGAGAAAAGTTTTTATAAATATTATACAGGGTCTCCAAAAAATAATATCAAATTCAAAGAACTTTTAAACCAAAAAAGTCGCTTATTTTAAATGGAACACCCCGTATATTTTTACATGTCAAAATTCTAAATTTAATTCTGCATCAATTTCTATTAAGCGACACTTAATAATAAATTTATTTACATATTAAACTTACCTATTTTCGATTACATTGGGAACTATTCACTACCACTGAATCTGTGAACTTAAATCCAACTGTCTTTATGTCACAAATTTGAGATTGCAAATAAATTTGCCACCTTTAGACGAAAGAGGACTCATTATCTCAGAATTTTTGCAATAATAATAAATGGTCAGTTTGATTATTTTCAATTCACAAGATTGGAAAAATATCTGATGGAATTGTTAACACTCAATAATTTATATTTCCATTGAATTTTATCAAAAATTATAGGTGAAAAATTACCTTTGTTTCGTGGTCTAAACGTAGACATGGAGCAAAGGATTTTTTTATGTAATTTAACGATTTATTATTTGGGATTCGTTTAAGACTATAATATCATAAATTAGGGAATTTATCGAGATTTGACGCTGTTTTTTTAAATATAAAAAAAATGAACAACATTCGAAAATAATACACTCGAGAGTTGTCTCCAAAAAAACCAGGCAAATATTATAAATTAAACTGGCAAAAATGGTTATGTAGGTTATAACTTCGAAGATATTAAAGAAAGTTAATAAGTCTACGGATTAAGTCCTGAAAAAAATAAGAATTAAATGGAAGAAAGAATAGAAATTCAAATGATAGGATTTTGAATTTTGCTTAAAAGTACGTAAAAGAAATTGATAAAGAATGAAATAATAAAAAAAATAAATCATTATGAGGTATTTGACATATAATAAATGTAGATTGGATGGAATATACTATTCTTAAAGAAACTGTATAACGAGAAGGTCGAGGAAATTCAGGTTTCTTTTCGAAGTTCTGGGTTAACGTGAGTATGACTTCATAAAAAATATTAAATTATTGAGAGCGTGATGGAACGTTCAAAATGCTGAAGAAATCACAAAAATTCACGGAGAGGGTTTCTGAATCCCTCAGATAAGTTAACAGTGTGTCTGTACATCTATATCATTCTATGACGGGGATAAATGTAAAATCTAAGAAAAGACAATGTCCGGCAAATTTCCCATTTACACAAATCGTCACTTGCGTGACTTTAAATTAAATCTACCCCCGTACTTTCTAAAAAGTTCATAAAAACTAAACCTTCGTTTCGTAATATAAAAGTGCAAACAACACAAGTTTTTCTTACATCACTTTAACAAAATACTTACACGTGTTATTTAGGACAATGAAACCATAAACTAAGAAAATAATTTTATTGTTTTTGTTGAACACATTTTACAAGTTTTTCGGTGTACGTATGTTTTTTTCCTTACTGTCAATATCGTTTTTTTTTTTATCATTTTCGTAATTTTCTAAGCGATGTGATATTGGCAGTTACAAGTACATAACTAATTAGTGGTGAGTATACAAGAATAAATAATTCCTTTAAATCATAGACCTAAATAATCGTTTTTCAACATCGAGGAGTAAAATTATATAAAAAATAAACTTGTGCACATAAACCTCTTAACCTAAATGAACGTGTTTATTATATAACAGTTATATAATCTTTGGCATATTAGAGCCACAGCAAATGTATCCTTATAAAAAATTAACGGAGGAAATTAAAATAAGGAGAAAAGTGAGAGGAAATGAGTAATAGGATTTTAAATGAGGACGGGGATTATTCGGAAGCATGAGAAGCTTGCTCAGAGTCAGTAACTTCGGTTATTTCCGGCTTTTCTTCAACCTCAATTTTTTTACTTTCTGCTGTAACGAAGAAAACCACAACATCAATTACACTCCGTTAGACTAAAAACACAATGATAGCTGTGAATGTTATGACAACTGAGATAAAATCGCAAAACTACGTAGAAAATCACACGGGTAGCTGTGAGAAGGGCGACGCAAGTACCGGGTGTCTGGATAATAAGGGACCCTCACCGTATCGTTGAATTTATCAACACTTGGTATTTCTCAAAAGTTAGATTCGTAGGTTCACTATAAGAAATCAAGAAGGGAATGTGAGACTCATTTTGGGCCGATTCTCGAACGCAGCTGCGCGCTATTTTACTGCCGCTAGAAAAACCTATTCAAACTAACACTACGTTCGAAACTGTTAAAAAACGATCAGTAGTTGAAACTGCGTTCTTGATTTTAAAGTATCATAAATTCGACCAAAATGTTGTTCTTCAAAGCACTAACATGTTTTTTTTTCATTTTAAGGCACTTTGTTCTTGATTTAGCTCAATGATTGTTTGAATCAAGCGATTATTCATTCGCCATTTTGTTGCTGGTTAGGAACCCCAAATTGCAGAGATCTGGAAACTGGTAAACAGGTGCCATCACGAGAAGGTCTGCTACAGTGAAGACAGGCTTTTTTGAGTGGAAGCAACATTAAAATGTGACTAAATTGTTGGTAATTGTCATATAAGAAGAAATAACGAAGTGTAGATTTTTTATATTACAGAAAGTTATTCCAAGTATTTCGAATATACGAAGATAGTCCCAGAGATGCACGACCTGGCATGTAAATAGCCATTTTTTGTTAACAATTAGTTTTTATTACAAAAACTTAACCTTGAAAAGTTGATATCTAAAGTTTGAGGGTTTTAGAGCCGTTTTTTGTGACCGCTGCTGTTAGGAGATATTCTGAACATGGAAAAAATTGGCCATCGATGCGTGATTCAACACTTTTCCTGAAAGGTCTTAGTTTATCCATCAAAACGAAGCTAGATTTTACTCGGGGGGATCTGGTTCTTCGTGAGTAACTGTAAAATACTTGGCACCAGCGTTAAGCGCCATCGCAGGAGTTTCCAAGAGGAATGACACTCCAGATCTGACCACTGCAGACATTGTGGTAAATATCCACAATACTACAGTTGGAAACGGTTAGTTGAAATTGTGCGAGTTAGCAGACATGATTGGTATTTCATGAAGTACTGGACATGACGTTTTGACCGAAGAACTGGATACGCGTGCAAGATCGGTACTCGCAATTGTTCAAAAACAGTACCGTGGGGAGGGTTTATAAGAGAGCGTTTGCTGAAGTTTCGGAGCAATAAGTCCGAGTTTTTCGTCGATTCGGAACCATGGATGAAACATGGGTCTATCAATTCGCACCTAAGATGAATGAACAGTCAAAACAATGAATCGAAAAGGGAGAATCGGTTCCAAAGAAGGCGAAAATCGTTCCGTCTGAAGGAACGGTTGATGACTTCAGTTTTTTTTAGGATACACGGGGGATTATTTTTATTGTCTATCTCCCTAAAGGAAAAACAATAAACTAAGAATATTATACAAATTAATGTAGCGTTTGGCGAAAGAGAGAGTTTTGCTTCATCGAGACAACGCACCGGTCCACACGTCCGTCATCACTGCGGCCAAAAGCAATTAATTTGATTTCGAACTTTTCCCTCGCCCATCCTATTTGCCAGATTTGGCCCTCTCGGATTATTTTTTTCTTCGAAAACTTGAAAATATGGTTCGGTGGAAAGAGATTTGCCAATAATGAAGAAGTGGAGTCCGAGGTGCATGGCTATTTTGAAACATTCGCAGCCTCTTACCGTAAACCGGGTATAGAAGCCATGGAACGTCGCTGGGAAAAGAGTGCCAGTCTCACAGGAGCTTGTGTTGGGAAATAACATAATATTTACCATTTTGTTTTTCTCATGCCTTAGGTCGGGTAGTTCCGAGACTATCCTCGTCACTATGTGGAACAAGCGGCAGCTTTCTAGGCCAGCAACAGAAACTTATCCACAACTAAATAACTGAACCTTTCAAACAGTTATAATTCGCTTTTCTTTTTTAATTATCAGAATTTCTATCGCTTTATTTATTTTACCAGATACCCGGTACAATGCGAAATACTCTACTAATGGTGTCCCGTTTTTATCTGAATGAAGATGATGAAAAGCTGAAGGGATATCATTAACTTAATACAGCACGTGTACGGACTTTCAAGCGAAGACAAAGTGTGTTTTTGCATTCTATTATTTAGTTTAGCAAAGTGCTTTAACTGATGCTTGAAGAACACAAATCCGGATTCTAGGATTCTGATTATAATAGTAGCAAAAGCATTTTCATCTGCGTAGCTATTTTCTCGTGCTTCGCGGCTTTACGTGGAGAAATAAGAAAAGTTTGCTAAGTTCCAGTCAAGTGCTGGATTAAACTAGCTTATCCAGGTTTGAAAGTTTAAAGTAAACAATTTGAAAGAAGGGCCTTTCCGGATTTGTTGCAATCGAAAGTTAATAGTAAACATTTCTTTGTCCTCTTTAATTCCGAGTATTTATATGACTTTCGTAAGTAATCTCGACATACCTTTGGGGGAGTCACCATTGTAAGCCTTCTCTTGCTTAAACTTGTTGATATAGTAACTCAACAGTTGAATGTCGCTCTGCAGAGGATTTTCATACATATAGATATATGGTCTTCTGTCATAAGCTCTGCCTCCTGCATACGACACACTAGCCAGATGGCCAGCTCCTAAACATGGGGTTAAGTCACACTTGGGTATACCAATTGAAGGGTGTTAAGACCAGTTGCAGTGCTAAAGCGGGTATTCCTGGCGAAGCTGTGGGGGTGAGCAGGAAGCCGTAGGTTTGTCGGCTGCCGAGTAATTAGCATTTTACAAGTCGTCTCTGTCTGGTGGTCAACCGTGAGGATCTCGGTAACCGTAAAAGATGTGAGGTCGGATGAATTGGAGCCACGTCGCGCGACTCGGAACTCAAGAATATGTCTTAAAATTTGGAAAGTCCCTGTCGCTTTCCAAAGCATTCGAAAATAACTGAAAAATGGGAATAAATTTTTCCATTTTTATTCGCGATAGATTTTGAATTGACTGACGCTTCATCACTGAAAATCTATCTCTTCTCTAAATCGGTGATGCCGTACTTTAAATTCAACGTTTCTACTTTTGACAACCATCATCGACTTTGTTTTTTTTTTATAAACGCACGCTTGTGCTCGATTAACGCATTCCTGACTGTTCGAGTTCGAGCCGGGGCACGCCCATGGTTCATCACCATTGGCGTTTTATATTTAAGGCAGTTCACAGAGTACGTACAAGAGCTCTTTTTTTCTGTTGGTCTCTAGCGACTCAAAGGCTGTGTCGGCGCTCTGTTCCCCGCTGAATTGTCATTTCACATTAATAAACTCATAGTTAAAATCTTGCTCCGCGACCTGTGATTTCCTTCATAGATCCAAACACATCAGTTTCAAAACCAGGGATGCTACGCATTTGAACATCTTAAATAACGCATTGAATGCCTTTTTGAAAACAAAATTATGCGTGTTTAAGCACTTCGAAAAAATATCACGGTTATGAAAGTTATAAACGAGTTACAATACTTTTTACGAGCTCTGTAGGCATTTAGACGTACGATTTAGATCCAATATGACCATGCCTAGAAAAATCAATCAAAATTTAATAAACGTGCTTCGAGTGAATGAAAATAGTGAGGAGAATCCGTAAGCATGGAAAATGGAAATAATATCATTGCCACATTTGTCGTTTGTAGTCCGGCAGATGATAAATTATCAGTTGTGCTTTTGCGCAGCACTCCTTCGAAGGGACTTGGAAATGGGTCAATCTAATTACGAAAAGGGGCTTTTTAGATAACGAAAGGGCGTTCTTCATATAGGAAAAAAAAACATTCCATTCTCCTTGCCGCGTACACTTTACGTTAACAAACGGGAGTAATGATATGTAAATTGCCCTCTACAAAATTTCTTACCTTCGATTTTAGTTTAGATAAGTGCAACATCTTCGATTTTTCAATATGGAGAACACGTGTTCATTCTTTAAAAAAAGTTCTTTCTCGTAATTATGGTCCAGATACTATTAAGTCCCCTGAATGACATCCTGAGTAAAATCTATCGTTATCAACCGGACTATAACATCCATATTATTTTCCGAATGCTCGTAAAACAACGTTTTCCGTTCCATTCTTCTACAATAATATGAGATATAAAAAGGAAAACTTAGAGACAATATTGCCGGAAACTCTTTTCCGGTGAGACTCCTTGTAAACTGAGGGCAACGACTTCAGAGCCCGAAGGTAAGGATTTTATATTAAAAGAAAAACGAACATTAAATTATAACTATAGAGCTCAAATAAAAAAAATAATCTACTCGAATAAGTTTGTTAATGGATGCCATCCTGAAGCGTTAGAAATAATATGCTTTGAGGGTCTAATGCAGGGGTAATGTTGCTATTGCAATTTTGAGTGTAATACGAGGGTTGTTTAAGAGTACTCTGAAGAGACTTACCAATGTATTTTCTCACTGGCTCGGTGTAGTAAGTTGTGTAGCTCGATTTATCGCTAACCGGCACGAGAACTTTATGAATATAATCGGTTGTGTACCTCGCGGGCAATGGGTAGCTGTAATATCTGGAAAAGGAAAAATTACGGTATTTATTTTGTAGTAAATCTCCCGTGATTAAGTAAAAGGTCAATTGCTAACGATAAGTGAAATAAAGAGTTAAAAAGAGAAAGTAAATTTACTCTATGGACCTCCTTTTTACCAGACACTCTAGTTAAAAAACGAGATAAAGCGAAAGCATACAAGTTTTTGCTCGTCTGCTCTACCATTCCAGAAGTTTAGGAGACATTGATCCATCAGCATTAATCCAAAAAGAGTCTGTTAGTATTCTTAGAGTTTGATACTAGTCTGAGGTTAAATTCTATATTTTTTTGAAATTTATTGATTATCGAAAAAAGAATATCGATTTCCTGCAGGCCTTGTTATAGGCTAGATTCTAAAAAAAGGAAATTGCAGAATTTTTTTTTTTTTTTCACAGAAATAATTTTCTCTTTATTAGATAGAAGGCTGCCTGTGAATTTTAAATAGAATATCCATTGCAAAAGTTAAAAAAAAAATACAAAAATTGGGCAAAAATCAAAGATGACTCTGCGACAAAACGTTTAATAAAAAAATTGTTCAAATAAAAGATATTAATTTTTAAAATGTTTACAAGGATCTGTAAAAAACAATACGGGGTTGCCGTTAAAAAAAAGTTGCCTTCAAAAGGACGTTTTGCCCGAAAGTCACTTTGAGTAAGATTTCAGTTATGACCTACGTGTATATAATGCCGAATTCGTAATAAAACGCAGAATTTAAATATATAAAAAAAATATTTCTTAATTGTTCAAAAAATGCAATATTGGGTTGGCACGTGTTCATTAAACACCCTGTATAAAACTGCTGAGATCCTGGAAAAACTACAGCAACTTTCAAGCATCTTTTGTTAAATCTTTTTTTTAATTTCAATATATTGGAAAGTTAGAGCGAGGTGGGACTTTTAGCGCGGACACCTTGTACATAAGGTTTTGTAGGAAAAAATTGAAAAATCACATTCATCTACTCCATGGGTAATCCTCTATACAAGTCTATAAAAAAAAAAAAAAATTCCTGATAACTCGTAAATACATTAGTAAATATGGCTGAAAATTTAATGGTTTTTTGCGTTCCAATATGCAAACATGCATAAAAAAAATTATTTAAATAAAACCATTTTTACGAGGTGCTCTCTTTTCTATGTCACGCAATACAATTTAGTGGAAATTGGAGTATCATAAAATGATATAGCTGCAAAAAGCCTGGAACTGTGCCAACGCGAGCTGATTTAAATCGTTCAGAAATCTTGGGAGTAACTCGAAAATCTTTGAGTAACCTGAGTGGTAAGACTTTTAGCTTAAACGGAACTGAGTTCGTGAAAACTTCTGTAACTTTATATTAACCTAAAATAACACAACTGCAAACATTCAGTGTTTTTTGATAAAGGCCAAACTGAATTGGATTAAATATTACTATTACTATCTAATTTTCGAGAAACATGTTCCTGCAAAGGAACTGAGTTGGATGAAATATCAAGTAACTTTAAAGTAATGTAATAGACCTGTATAAAGCACTTACTACCGTTTACATCAGCGTCTACCTACTGCCAAAGCCGTACTTTACTTTTGTTTATTACTTCCATTACCTCTTATTTTGAATTAAACTGATGTTAAGGTAGTGGAAAGGGCGGTTACTAATATGGAAGTTACGCACACTGAGGCAATTATAAACACTAAGTACCTTTATCGTTTCATATGATTAATTAATGACGGGAAGTCTTTGTGCAATCAATACGGTGCACTACAAAAAAGAACCTTTGATGTGCAATATTTGAAATATGAGAGACTGGCGAAAAGGAGGGAACAATTTTGAAGAGAAAAGAGAGTAACGACCTGGAAAAGACACAACAGAAGGAGGTAGGTACTGCCCTGGTTGCTGACAGCCGTCCGAGGGTCTGCAGCCATTAATATTAATATTCAACATATCAGCTCCAATGAAAATACACGCGAACACCAAAGGTCTCGACCACAAGTACGTTTTGGGTTAAAGATATGTGCTGATTTATTTGAAGATTCGATTCCTTCATTGTTGGCATTTCCACCTTTTAAGGACTCATTTCATGGATTACTTCCATAAGCACATTTGCCTTAACCATTTAAATGCCTTTTGGTTTTCACAAGATGGTGCTTGGCCACGTAACTAAAGGAGGGAGGCCGATTATTTGCTCGAAACATTTCCTGGCGGAGCCATTTCAATTATGGAGACGCACGATCGTACGTTGGCCGGCAGATTCACCAGATCTTTCTCCATGGGATTACCGTTTATGGGGGATTGTGAAAGACCTTATTTAATCACCCCGATATTAATGGACTGCAAATGGAGCGCATCACAACTTTATGGATCAAAGTAAGAAGAATGGATGTATTAAGGTCAATGCAGAAGTTTGCAAAAGACATGAAGCCGTGTTTAGAATAGAAGGGAGAGTACAGGGTAAACCCTTCGAGTATCTCTTATTATTCTCTGTGTTTGCTTGTTTTTTATTTTGTCATTTTCAAACTGTTCTTTGCAAGAATAGAATTTTTTACGTTTCCACCGAATTGTAACATGTGCGTCCTTTTAGTGGAAAAGTTGTTTTCAAACTCGAAATTGTGAAAATCCAAGAGGGTGCCCATAAGAGAAAAAAATTTGGCAATGGTTGTGGGAAATCGAACAGTAGGATTTTCCACAATCGTCACGTAGTGAAAAATGAAAATTCTTTGAGAAAAATTAAAAACAGTTTTTCATTTTTTTTTTTAATTATGAGAACAATCGAAATTTTATAAATTTCAAACGGAAAATTATTGAATTTTAAATGGCCGAACTTTGTACCAATTTGCCTGACTTCGTCTCTTTTATGGTGACCGTGGTCCGTGTTGTTAAGCTTCAGCAACGGGTCCCCAATATGCAACGATGGCTCAAGGACGAAACACCTCTGGACAAAACAGTATCCATACTGCGATGCGCTGCTCATACTGCACTCCTTTTAGATGACAACATGCCTGAGAAACTGGTAGAAAGACTTCAGATACTAGCAAACAACGCAATGACATGGATTTTTAAATGGAGATTAACACCAAATGTCGCCGAAGCCCAGTTTCTTCTGGCAAGTCGACAACACCAACGTTTGTGGAAGACTGAGTATACTAAAGACGAAACTAAACTAAAAAACAACGTAAAATACTTGAAAATAACAAAACGGTGAAATTCGCTACACGCGTTCAAAATATTGAAATAGAAACAAATAATGGAAAAAGCATTTTCCATTGGCTGAACGTGAGGGTAAACTGGTCAGCACAGAAACTGCACACAAAAATATACAAGTCCACCTGCGGATCGCTATTCCACTGCGGACAAATACTGAAGATAAATGCAGAGGAAAAAACGAAATAATACACCCAAATCGCGTAACAAGGATAATGGAAAGGGCACAACAAATTCGACAAAGATGCAGCTTCTTCGTCTCCTCCATCACTCTACTGCAACATTTCCATACATAGTTTTGTCTTTTCCTTTTCATAGCATTTTACGAATGACTTTTTATGTATAGATGTAAATGGTTTTGATACATGGACAGGTAAATCAATTGGTTGATATCCCTTTTCTCTGGAAATAAAGATATAAGAGGAAATTCATATGTGATTTAATCCCTACATATCCTCTCAATACGATCAACTTCCCTACAATTAAATGAAGTTTGAAATTTTTAATTAAGTACTCACCTCGACACGGTGGATAGGGGCCAGTTCAACCGTTTAATGCGAGGTACAGGGTCGTGAACACGCCGCAACAACGCGTTAGTTTCAGCCCGAATAAGACTTGTCTCATTATCGAATACCTGCAAAACGGATACACAGAAAATTAGCTTATTGACCTCAATAAAGGAAAAAGGGCACACAGCATGAGTAAACATTCAAAGCTTAATGATGCAAATGGAGGGGCAGAAAAAGCGCTTTACATATAAATTCTAAAAAATTTTAAAAACCAGCTCGTGTAACCCACTTGTGAACACACCATGACGAATTCTTTAAGAAGCCGGTGATTCATTTGCGTGGGAGGCAATAGGGCGATTTTATATTTACATGAAGAAAAGGAGAGGGCCCTTTAGGGCTGTGGCCCGTTAAGTCCCTAGGAAGCCATTGCACCTTTTATGATTGCATAATATATGAGATTGCGAGGTTGAGTGACGTTTAAGGATTAATGGAAAGATTTAAAGGGGGGGGAGGAGGAGCCATAAACGAAATTTATTTCTTTAAGAGCGACGTTATCAACTATTTGATAAGTTCGTCAGTTTTTCATGTGACGGATACCGTCGTTGTACCTGCTGGCGAGTTAATATCGTGTGATGAAAACCATTTTTGTATTCTCATGCGCCCCTCAGAGGTACATATCTGCGCTCATTTCTTGAGAAATAAGCATAAAAGAAAATGGCACATGCATATTTGCGTTTTAAATGAAGTATTTACAGTCTAAACAAGTTCCCATGAAATACAGCATAATATGAATGGTGCGAGAATTACAATTTTGAGCGCGCCCTTTGTACGGCTCTTTGTTAGGAGTTTCGAAGAAATAGAGCAATGTCGAAATGTGGTTCAGTTCGTTCGCATCTGTAACAGATAAACGAGGACAAGGCTTGATTTAAATTAAAGAAATGAAGAGTTAGTCAGGTTTTAACAAAGCGGAGCGTAAATTTTAATTCCAGCTGTAAAAGCTCTAAAAGTTTTATATTTCTGTGGTTTTACTGCTTCAACGCGGCAAACACGCCCGAAGAAAGCCAATTTCTATTTTAGCGAGATACTGCATAGGAGGATTTAAGACGAGTCTTTCTTTCGTTTTTTCGCTTAATTATGGAAATATTTATGGGTTTGTGAATCACTCCTGTGGCAAACGAAATTTATTATGCGTAATCCACGACGCAATCGGGTCTTCTATCGATACGCACCAGTCACTCCATCCCCTTCGCGACCCTTATGGCGAGCCGCAAGAACGGAGTTCTGCATGGGGTCTTTCTCAAATTTGAGAATTGCAATAGTTCATCGTGCCGCGGACCTGTGCACCTTGCCACATCTCAGTGCTGCACTACCAATGTTACATTTTCCACATTTCGTGGGTGATTTTTCTTTTTCTTTTCCATTTACAACTGCGTAATTTGTCGTCATTTCGAACTCCCTTCGGAGCTGCAACGTTATTACGTTATGTTTAAAAATACGTTGTAAACCTTTGTGCCGGATTGTTCGCTATTTCTTTTATTTTATGGGAATAAAGCCTCACACACCAGTAGGAATTACTGGAGCGGTGGAATTGGACATTATTCTCGGTTAAAAGTAACTGAGAATAACATTCACTCTTTACGAAGGGCGAGTACCAACGCCCATGCTAACCTTTCGGCGGAAAGTCCGTCACTACCTTGGCGACCGAGCGAAAGTAAGAAAAAAAACTGAAACAAATAGTAAACTGGGAAATGAGCAATAAATTAGAGAATTTTGTTGTTTGATCCGGGCCGGCAAACAATAGAGCAACCGGTGTCGAAGGGACGAACAGTAGAGCGAAAACCTGAAGGGGCATCACGCTGTTTGGGCCATATCGAGCCATCTTTATGTCCGGTAGCACACCAAATTAGGTCAGGTAGTGTAGACTGCCTTGCGGTCACTCCTTGTTAGAGTAATATAGTCCCGAAGCCCCTTCAGCTACTAGTAATACCAAATATTAAACTTCCGGCCGATACCATATTTACTCAACTCTAAATCCAATAGAACTTTTAACAACGTCCTTCCAGATCTTTATAATAAATATCCAGTAATCCCCATGGAAAAAATACTTACTTTCTGCAATCGAGAACCCCCTCGGCTGGGCAGTTGATCGACGAACGAACTCGCTGACCGATAGAGTGGCCAATACGAGCTGTTCCAATACAAAGACCTAATCGGCTCGTAGTAGTCGCAATATAAACCTAAGGGTTTGTATATCTTGTTTCGAACGTAAGGAGCCGTCGGGTAAACCCTGTATGTCTGGCCAGAGACTGGACTGGGGAGATAAATTATCCTCTGTAAATAAAATTATCACATTTTCTGGTTTTCAGGCGACTCTCAGATCCAACGAGACATGTTTCTTTGGGTTTTTGCTAACGTTTATGGAACGTAAGAGATCCTTACCATGTCGGAGCACTCACAGCTACGAAAAAATATCACAAGCACTACGTTTCATTATTTTCAGCGTTGGCTTATTTTATGCAAACATTCCTGGCAACTGATCAAAAGTATTTGTAACAGGTTAAAAACACTCTCCAGTGTGTAATTCTGAAAACAACTATTTGCATTTCGTAATTTGCAACCTCTGGCTGTGCTAAAATAATATCTATAACGTAGGCATACAGATCGCCGCAGCACATCTCCGTACGGTTTTGGGCTTGTTCGATAAAATGGCTTTAAATATGCAACCCCCTGTCAAATTTTACGAATTTACATTAACCCAGTTTCGCAATCCAAAATTAAAATAAATTTAAACTAGAATATCCAGTTATTCGAAATCAATTTGGAAGAGCAATCACTGAACATGATCCAATTAAAATCGTAATCCTTAACCCAATTTTCGAACGCGTTTAATGTCGATTATTCCGAATCAGGTCATCATCAGGCTCTAATCGTCCTCAATTGAAGTTAAACCGTAAGGTCGTTTGGTTTCACATACAGACATCGTAAAATATGAGTTCAGAAATGCGATTGCAATTTCTTGTGTTTCGGTCAAGGGCTTTAAACTAACAAAGTTGGTCCGGAACTCTGACAAGTTATGTAAAATTTGCTCAAGAACTAGAGTTAATACTCACTTCTTGTCATAGAAATCGTGCATGGAGTTTCTGGAAGGCGTTCCAGATGAGAAATAAGCCGGGGAAAATGTTTGCATAAAATACGAAAACCCAAAGAACATTCGCCACAGTTAAAAATGAGGCCTTGTTATAGGGTCAAAGCTATCAAGCCTGAAGGCGTAAAACTGGCAGGTGTGGCGTATTTGATAAAATATTTAGATCAATATCTGGATCGTAAGAACGCCCTTGCGATCGTTTTTTCTTGCAAAATGGTCTGTAATTAATTATCGATCAGTCTCTGGCCGCGCATAATTTGAACAAATATGATATGCATTTGTTCATAAACATATACGGGAAGAGTTCGCAGTGTACAGAGTCCATCTCCTAACACTCCCCAGCTTGTATGTTCTTTATTCTTTTAGATACGGCCTCGAGTGGGACGTCAAGTTAAAGGTCTTTTTAAACTGTTTGAACGTGGCAGGGCGAGTGTCTAAAAATATTTCCACTTGATGATAGATCTATACGCAAGTAAACTAAATTATTGCAAATTTTGTGTAATAAATATTACTTCATAGTTTGATGCCGACTTTTGCCTTCTTCAGTTTATGTCATTACTATTCATGTTCCCGCTTTTTTAACGAAAAGCTGGCCTCTGCCATTTGTGTGAACTGTCCTTATGATTTTATAAGCTTCGCCTACTTTTTAATGCTGAACTAATCTAATAGAAGCAAAAATAACAATAAAAAGAACAAACATAATAACAAATATCAACCGCAATTGCATTAACTTTATTCTGGTTATTACCACTAAAAGTATGGACAGTAGACGGACAGTGTCCATCGACCAACCTGGTGATTTAAGTTTCATAGTTGCAGTTCTTTTTGCTTCACTTTGGATACCTTTGTTGACGATTTAAGTAAAACTCTTAAGATTTTAATTTAAAAAAAGGTGAAAGTAGACTGTACTCCCATATTCGAGGGCTGTATACGACGTCGTTAAATTTAAAGCACTGTTTAAGGTCTTACTGTGTTATTAATATTAAACGCTACTGCTTGGGATTTAGAAATGTGGGCAGAATAAAGAGACTAGAAAGCAATTAACAAGGTGGTGATTATTTTTTTCGCGTTTTACAAGTAGATTGTAATGACATTTACAAATTCTTTTAACCACCTTTGAACCACCTTAGGACACATATGAAATACTATACGACTAATGTATTGACCTGAAAATATTCCTAGAACCAAATCCAACATGCATTTATTCCCAGTTTATTATTATTTTTTAATATAATCTTTATGTATGATAGGACTTCTGCATTGGACTAAGGAACCGAGAACCGGTTTAATCTGTTAGTTCTAAGTCATTGTGTTCTGCATAAACCTAAAATTTAATCCGAGGTCAGTATGTCAGGAATCCGCGTTCTGCTCCTATGAACTTTGCCAATTCTTTGGATGTTACTGCCCCTAGGACCAGATCCTGAAGCGCATTTTCCCAAGTCAAGAAATCTCCGTGTAATAAACCTTCCCGCCGCCTGTTTGTGCAAAATAGAATTTAAGGACGCACCCGATATCGGAGTCCTCCGTCCTCTAATAAAACTCCAATTACGTTATTAACGGTAATTACGCTACGAGGCTAGATCTAGCAAATGTGCCGATGATAACCTCCTAGCTTAGTACGCCTCTGTGCGCTTACCATTAATTTTAGTATTTAAGCTTCGTAAAAGGTAAAACAGGGATCTTCTTCTGGTGGCCTCTGGAATTTTAATTCGGTACTTCGTACGTTACTCGAACACTTACTCGTACGCGAATGCGCTACTCGCGGTTCCTGCACCCGCTTAATTAGCGCACCAGTTGGTCTATCATTGAGAGTTGCTACTCGTGAAGTTTCTTGTTGTTAAATTGCTCGAAGTTGTCGATAAAACTTAGTTGTAGTTAAAAACGCATTGATATGTGCAGATTAGGGCGGGTTCTCCTTTCTAGCGTTAGTTTTTGCAACATCTACTAACATATGAACAAACGGAATTTTTGAAAATTTCACAATTTCACCCTGCCACATTGCCGGAAAATCTATTAATCAAAAAAGTTATAAAATTATGTAAAAGTACGTAGGGGAAAGTGTTTTTCCACAAAAGAAATCAAACGCTTAACGATACACAGGGCGGTATTGGGTTTTATTCCGAAGATCGAGGACTTCCAAAAAAAACAAAAAAGGATATATCAGTACTTAAAAAAGTGAAGTTGACGATGGCTCTGAAAATCCGAAACGCCGTGTTAAAAACTCGACTAGCTTGTCTTATTGAGGACAGAAGCTGCCAGTGAAGAAGTGCTATTTTCCATTAACACGATGCAATCATCTCTTCAAATCAGTTCAGAATGTGTTGAAAACTGGTTCATCAAATATCGATTTTCCCGATAATTTCCCGAAACACTGTAATTTTGATACGCAAGAAAATGCGCAATTTTGCTTTAATTTTATCGATTTCGTATCTGTGACGATCTTCGAAATCCCAATGGTGAGCAGCGAATTACTTCGTACATGAAACAACTCAATTATTATAGTTAACAGTAGTACCAGTACGACTTAATGGTAAAATTACTTATGGTGTTCAAAAGCTCCCCTCAATCGATTATTCCTTCCAATATTTATAGAAGCTTTTGTCGGTTTGTTTTTTATGCTCGCAAAATTTATTGCATTTTTTACTTGCTTATAATAATTCAAAATTTTCAATACTTTAACTAAATTGGCCTTATTGGGAAATTGTTGCTTTTTTTTGGTGGATAACATAGCAATAGAATCATGCCATGAAACACTTCTTGGAATTTATAGGTTCGCTTTCAAAAATGGTCGAAAATTCGCTGAAACTCTGGTCCCATTGATGGTCCAAATATTACGGTACTTTTGCAATAATAGACTATCCTACATATACCAATAATAAGTAACCTGGCAATGGCTACTTTCTTATGATAGCTGATGATATAATAAGTATTCAGTGTTGGAGAGGAGAGAATTGGAGATGGTTGGACATTCTGGAGGAATTCATCAATTTTTAAGACACCCGATTCTTTGTTTTCTACGTCAAGTTACCAAGAATTGCCTTCGAAGCTCTATTACATTACTCTAAATTCACTTAATAGCATCATTTAACGAAACATGGAAACTTTGGAATTGTTTTATAAAAATATAAGTAGCTTGACTGATTTCAGGAGGCTTCATTACGTTCGATTCTCTGGATGAACTATAGATCACCAATGAAGCGCTATGTGAATGATTGAAATTGGCATTCCTTTAGGCGAAATGTGCATCATCAATTTGGCGCATCTCACATTAAGCTTTTAGCTGAAGCTGAAGGCTATGATTTACAGCTATGATGCATATATTCTCTACTCACGAAAAGTAATTCATATACAGACTGTCCTAACAGTGTGTAATGGATCAATAGCCATTTTAACACTAGAGTTAGACTAAAAAGTTGATATAGGAGAGTTGCGTAACGAATTGCGGCGTTCGAAAGCTATAGGAAAATATACGAAGTGTCTCAAAAAAGTCTGGCATTAGATTTCTTTTTAATATGATACCCACAACGTTATCATCTCGTGTTATTATAAGTAGTTCTAAGCAATTCCAGTGAAGCTTATTAGGTATAGCATTTTTTTCTGAATAATTAGTATAAAATATACCGTTTTTCATAGTATAAGGAACTGAACGTGGGAAACGGTAAGAAACGACATGGGCTGCATTTTCCTATAACATTTGCCACACTTAACTGAGAGACTCCTTGTATATGGGGACTGTTGTGGCATTCTGTATGGAATTATTAAAATCAACAAGCTGCACCGAGTATAAAATGTAGAGAATTAGTTTTTTTGAAGTTTTACAAGGCAACATGCCTGAAGGTGGTATAAGATATGTTCATTACCGCATAAGCAGCTATCAAATTTTCCCCAATATCTCCAAAACGGATAATTTTAAAAATAAGTCACCCTCCATAAATCGCCCTTAAAATTTAACGAGATATTTGAAAATGACAAAAAAATGGGGAATTCCATTTAAAATAACGAAGTTGTATGTCGTCACACTTTCTGGGATCACCCTGTGCATTATAAAATAACTTCTGGAAATGAGTTTTTATGTGCTTTGTTATCCTGTAGAGGAAAAAAAACTGTAAAAATTTATTGCCACAGAAGGTAAAGAAGTCTGAAGCACTATTGCAGGACCCTGTAGGTAAACGAAAAGTTGTGGCAATATTGCCAGTAATAAACGTGCATAGCAGCGATAAAATCGAAACAGTACATTGTTCCATTTCTCCTTCAATTTTCCCAATTTCGGCCTAATGGCCTTTAGGCTGCGTTCCATGCTTAAGCTGAACCACTCTATTATAAAAATCAGCGAAATGAGGGTTTTCACTAAGATCAGCGAATAGCTAGGTTAAATGTACTTACTCCCTTCAAGTGATAATATCTATCTGAGGGCAGGGTGTACTTGTAGTACAAGTACCTGTAGTACGGATAGTAGGGCCAGATATCGGAGTAATAATTCAAGCTTCTCACTGGATAATAATAATTATAGTAGCATGTCAAAGGTCGGTAATACCTCGTCGAATCGGGATAATAGTCGAGAGTTCGATAGGGGTAGTTTAAGTAGATCATTCTCTGAAAGCCAACACCATTATAGTTGATAAAATATCTACACGAAAGATCTCCCTTTCAGGGCCTCTGAAAAGATTGTTTACTCAAATTGGAATGTTAAAATTTACTCCCGGTATGAAGCTCGAGATTCCACGAGGGACGAGATAAAGGGTTTTACGCTTTGCATATCTCTAACTGGCACAAGCCTGACTTTTATGGATGGTTGTTTTTTTGCCTAGGGAGGCAATTTTCCATTTCTTTTTGAAAAGAAAACGAACGACCCTCAAGGGAAATCTTTCATTATTTGACAAGAAAACTGTATCAGCACTTTCATCGGTCATTGTAACGTACTTACAGGTGTCAAAGAGTAGTTGTTGGGAATACACTTAAAAGTTTTTATCCATTAATCACACCAGGGTTTCAGGTATTCTGTAAGGCGACAAATAAGGCACTTTAATGTGTGGTACAAACGGCTTGGGAGAAATAAAACATTCTAAAGTAACTGAGACACGATTTATTTTCGAGTTATTTCATCACATGGACAAATTATATCGTTCGTTTCTTTTCAGTTCATTACACTTAACATTTAAGGGTAGAAAAATTAGTTTGCAACAACCTTCCGCGCATTGCATAGTTACTTGAAGCATCCTATCAACATGCTTTCTACGGCTTAGAAGTAAAGATTATTCCTTAACTAAAAATGAACGTAAAAGCAACATTGAAGAGTTGGAGTGTATTTGAAACTCACCCTGACATCCCGAATTGCAATTTCAGAAGGCTTATTATCAATGTAGTGTTGGAATAGTCTTCTGGTGGACCAATAGTAAGGGAACCACACCCTAGATCTGTAGCTCCAAGGGTCGAAGATGCTAACCGGAGGGGCAAATCTGTAGTTTTTAAAGTATTTTGAGTCAGGCCAATAGGAATAATCGTACCCATGAATGGGGTCCCAACGGGTCTCGTAGTCTAGCATCTAGAATAAATTTTATGTTCAATTTTGGTGTGTCAACTCACTGGTCAAAATGGTCTGCTACTTACCTTCAAAGTTTGGTTCCCAGATCCAAATGCCACAAGACTATTCACTCAAGTGTTACACTCACAATTTGCACCTGATTTGAACAGGGAAAAAATTTTGGAAACAATAATTTCTGAATGAGTGCCAATTACTGACTGGACCCCGCCTCTGTGAAATTTCGCCTGGATGAATCAGATGTTTGGCTGCCTTTTCCAAATTTTTGGGGAGCACACGCCTTATATTTCAACTGACGTATTCTCAGTTTATTTATGAAACATATGAAACAGTGCAAACTGTTTTTATTGTGAAATCCGTTTTAATGAGTCAAGGTTGGGTTTGCGAAGGTGAGTTGAGTAAGGTTTTGACGCATTTGGTGCTGTTTTTTTTTTAGAGAATATGACGCTTTAACACGCGCAAACAGGAGAATCTATTGTTATAATTCTAGATTTTTTATCCTTAATAATAGGCGGTATCCATTTCTCTGGCATACATGGGTACTTGCCTACAGTATAGTACTACAGTTAAGTATTGGAAATTAGGAATCCATATAACTTCCTAGAGCACATCCTAGAATCTAGAGAATAGATACACGTTTTCTAAAATTGGAAGTTGGCGTCCTGGGAGCAGTAGAGATAGATGAATAGATTGGAGTAATATAGAGCAAATTGATTTGTAGATTTAGCACTTAGCAGGTTCATGGATTGAAAAATTGTGATTTTTCCGTGAAAGCTGATTTTTGCAAAATATCATTTTCAAAGTTCGGCAAACTTCGTACTCAGTTTTGATATGAAAAACTAGTTGGTTGAACGTCGTTCCTCGATGTTGCGATTTTCGTTTTTTTTTAAATTGAAAATAATTTAAAATAAGTGAAAAGAAATCTATTGGGAAATCCCACGTGTGTCGATGGATTGAAGAGGATAAAGCTGTAGGTTCTTATGCGGGTCACTTCCAAGGGTAGTTACTATTTGCAAGCTCCTGCCCTGAACCGAAAAAAGTCGAGAGCTTAGTTTTATACTGGAAATTTTAACCTTCAAATTTTAACAAAACAGGGAACATCTTAAGCTTTAAAACAAGAAATTATCAATTAAAAAGCTCTTTAATGTCTATTGCGAGTTCCAACCATAAAACTTTATATTTCTCTAGGAAAGCTGAATTTTGCAACAGACATTTATTCGAAATAGGACATAATTTTCCGTGAGCTTTATTAAGAAAAACAAATTGAAAACATTGTATTCCACACTTTCTTTATAGAAATTTTCAGGGAACTCTAAAAAGATTGCTGCATCCCTTATTTAAAGTACAGCTTCTAAAATGTAAAATTTCTCTATACAAGTTGATTTTGAAATAATAATGTTCTCCAAAATTGAAGCTCCTTGTAATTTTCAATAAGTTTTAAAACGAAAACAAACTTCAAAGACGTTCCTATATTCCTTATGGAGATAGAGAAACAAGTTAGAATAACATTTTTGCACACTTCTCTCATAGAAATTGCCAGACTGTTAAAACGCACTATTCGATTCATTCGAGCACAATTTTGAAATTGGAGGAGTAAAGCTCTAAAGAAGGGGGAAAAGGAAACCACTGAAATGTCGGCAAATTTGTCCTCTGCACTAAAAATAATGTTTTGTGAAAATTTCATTCTTTCTCTAATTGTCCAACTTATCATTTTTTTAATGTTGCTTTGAGGGAAAAATGATTAATATTCTATTAATTGTAGCCTCAAGCTCATATCCAAATACAAAATAAATTGGAAAAAGATTATGCAAAACAATAGTGGAAAACTAGTCAAAAAGAAGAGAAACGCGATGGGAACGTAATGCCTGAATAAATGAGCCCAAGTAGAGCAAAAGAATTAAAGATCGTGAGTGTAAAACAGAAGAATATATAGTTGCCTGGAAAAATAAATTGATGAATTAAATATGAAAATATAAATTGAAAAGTAAATGTCCAAAGGGAGCTAAATATTTTGAAAAGGTGTCATAAGTACTTGAAAATATCAAGTAAATTTACTAGGTCGATAATGACATAGGGAATGTCACATGGACAATGATATAATAAGAGAATTTAAGAACGTATTTGTTATGAGAAAACCCAGGTCCAAAATAACATAAGTACTGAAAAATTCAGTGAATTTTTATAATTAAATAAAGTACGAGGGGCAAGTGAGAAAACAAGATGGTGCCCGTTCAACAATTCCATCGCAATTCACAGAGGTCCTATAGTCCGATAACCGTGTTAGTTTCATTTCTTTAGCCTTCTCAAAGAAAAAATGGATAGAGAAGCGAACTAGAGTTACTATGGATAATCCCATTTTTAATCTACTTAAGGAATCCAGGTTAAAATTTTATGGTAGCAATAAAAATGATGAAAGTACGACAATAACAATTTAATACAGACCAAAATACACATATATTTCATTTTACATTATCGCAATAGAAAATATTTATTTATATTGCATTTGCTCCCTGGATCGCTATATGTTTGCCAAATCCAACTATCGCGGTCACCAATATGTATGGACGTATTGGTGTTGCCTTAGCTACAATAGAAAAATTAGGTTAAAAAATATGGCAATTTAACTAATATCTATTAAGTATATCGTATAATAAACTATTATCACTAACTAGTGTTAATCACTTACTCTTAGATCTCTCAGCAATAAATTATTCAAGTAGGTTCTAAAAGGTCTTAGGGTACTGTAAATGTACCAGTATCTGGGCCAGCTGTCGTAATAGTCAAGAGGCTTCGTAATTCTGTAATCCGGTATATCTATCGGCATATATTTTGATTCTGGCCAGCAAAAAGAGTCGATTATGCCATGGTAGGGCTTATATTGGAGTTCCAACATTGCTTAAATCTATAAAGAAATTATATACAAAATAAAAATCACTTGAACGGCAGTATCTATTTTAGGGGCGCAAAAGAAATTCAATACTTACGGGTATCTTCAAGTGCAAACTGAAAATTTCTCACAAAACTATCCAAACAAAGTGGTCGTTCGCAAAAAGTTTCGTGCTTTATGATTTGAGGTATTTTCAGATTACGAAGTATTATTACAAAATTCGTTGGCACATGTCCAAACTGTGACCAGTTTGGCAACAGATTGTCTGATAGAAAAGTAAACAATTTTCATTTATGTATTAAAAACCAGCAGTGAGAATTTAGTTCGTCGGCGGAATACGAGGAGCTAAATATTTTCGAGATATTGGAAACTGCAAATTATGACGTCAGTCTAAGGATAAATAACGTCAGAAATAGCCTGAATTATGTTAGGTCGCAGCATCTAAATAAATGTTTTTAACGATTTTGGAATTTCTATAATTAGGTATTTCCAGAAATTTATTGTTAAACATCGTTGATAGTTTCCAGATTACAAACTCATAAATCAATTATATATCTAAGTTTGGGGAAAAAACTGAAAACACACTGGTAATGGAAACCATAAATGCCATAAACAATATTTCATTGAATAAAGCTTAGAGACTTACGTTGCAGACTGGAGATTCTTAGACTCGTATTAGCGATGACTTTTATCTTCAATTCATTGAAATATACTAAAAGATTATGAAGATTACTTAGGGAAAATTACATATTTAACGCTCTGGAAACATAAGAAATAGAATTGAAACGAAGTTATTTTCCTCGTGAAAAATCAAAAATTGCTTATTTATTTTATTCCCGAAAAAAATATATTCAATTTGTATACAAAATTCTGGAGAAATATATTCCATGCATTCCAAAAAATATGCCGAAGAATGAACTATTTCCTGAACTTCTCTTTCCGTAATGTTTAACTCAGTGGGACACCTGAAGTGGGCCACTAAAACCCCAAAGGGCATGGCGGCTTTTCTCATAGTTTTTGGCCGCTTTTGCAAAGATCATCCGACTTCACGTATTAATGTTGAATTACTTCGTGGAAACCCCGATTTTCACCAATTACACCTCAAAAGACTGAAATTTTGCTATTATGTCTCTGTTTCAAAAATCGATTTTCTTCATGAACATTACCAAATTTCGAATATGCATGAGCAAATAAATTCTTTTCATGAATATTTCTTTCTTCTAAATAAATTACCTTCCGTAGTTATCAGATTATTTGTCTAAACATGTTATATCGTACTTAATTCATAATTTTTCAAGAAAAGGCGCCTGTAAAAGTACACAATTTTTGAGATAAACGGAAACAGATATCTCAAATTCCGAGAGATTTGATAATTTTATATATATTATATAAATTATAAATTTATTCAATTTTAGTGAATTGTAAAGAGGTTAATACAGAAGTTTAAGCTCTTTAATATCAAATATTGAACTCCTTATATGAAGTCCTAAGCTGTTTATTTTAACTCCTTGAAACTTCTTAAGTTTTCAGATTTTTAGTAGGTTATTACTGCCTGGCTGGAGGCACGTTTAATTTCATGAAAATATGCCTGTGATATCGTGCCTTCTTTAAGAGAAATGAAAATTAGTCGATTAAGCCCTGGGAAACTTCTTCAATTTGCTGATTTTTAATGGATTTTTAACAAGTAATTCTATAATTTCAGACACTTTTGCATCCCAATATCGAAGTTTTCCATGGCAAATCGGAAGTTGGTTATTTAAATGAAGGAAAATGATGTAAGTTTTCAGTTAAGTCATTTTAAAAAGATATAAATTTTATGGAAAATGTTGTTTTTAGAAAAACGGAAGTCAGTGGCTTATTAAACCCTTAGAAAATTCTTTAAATTCGACGTTTTCGGTGAGTTTTCCCGGAAAGCAAATGTATGACTTGAAAGGACATGTGTCCCTAAAATCAATAAATCCATGGAGATTTAAAATAATTTATTTTCTGTTAGAAATAAATTTTTGGAATAAAAATCTCCCCACTTTAGAAAAAGCACTCTGTTTTTAACGAACCAAAACATGATGTTATTTTGATAGTATAATATTGGTAGAAAAGCAGGATGGGGGAAAACAAAACTAAATGGAAGATTTCATAAGTTTACTTTTATCCCAATCCCCCCAAGCTCCAAGAATCTCGTTATGAGTTTTTACATCTCTTTCGAAAAGATTTCAAGTACTTAAGTATATTTCTATGTCCTCATTTGAAGTATGTTTCTTTATTTTCATTTCCCTTATTGAAAAATTTCTCTCTTTCTGTGGAAAATTTAATACTGAAACTTATTGCTAAAAGTATTTTATTCTGGTGAACTTTGACTATTCAAAGAGTTTCCGAAAAATTTGCACAATTTTTATCTTTCACAGGAAGTAGCTTAATATAGAAGTTACTATTTTGTACTAAAACCTGCTTGTACCCTTCAAATTTGTTCAACTGTGTAACTATAATACCGTGTGATAAGAGCTCTAACCATTACAAAGCTACTCTCAACTAATTGTTTGAAGAAACATTTTGCAATTTATATTATCTTAGGGAAAGAACTTAAATCGACTTGGAGTAAATTGGCAAACTTCGAGTTTCTGTAGCAAAGATAAACGAAAGTTTCTAGGAGAACTACTTTTATGCCAGGTTATGTTAGTTATATGCAATTCTTCCTATTATTAGAGCAATTTAATTTTTTTTTTATTATTGATTTATTTCATACTTATAAAGCCAGTTATTCGTCTTTTTTCTTCTGCGCAGGTCAGATTTGAATTTTACAGTTTTTGAGATAAGATAGTGGACCATCTTGGATGGATCACCCTGTACAACTTCCCTATCGCAACTTAATATATTTAAAACGGATGAAGGAGCGGAGTTTTCAAATTCATCCCCATTAGCTGTTATTTCGATTTTGAAGTGATTACATACATGAATTTTGAGTACTAACGATTTTTATAGCCAAAACTTTATATAAGCTTTTGTGCCATCGTCGTAATTGCACGAAAGTGGTAACGTGTGGCGATGAAGTACATAGGGGGCAGCTCGGGATGGGGTACCTTAATGTAAAGACTTGTGCAAGACCCTGGAAGATGTTTCATTTGTAAGGTATAAGAATGTAACGTTATTTGTACTAACGCAGAAATGTTTCACAACAAAATTTATAAGGAAAAACGTTAAGTGTTTTCTGGGGAAAGGACAGCTTAAGGGTGCATTTCCAATGAAACTAAACCGAAGGATTTTTCATTAAAAGAAGTGTATTAACAAAAACAAAACGTAATATCCATCTGTGCACATTACAAAAATAGATCTTAAACCTAGATGCATAATAACGTGTCAGTCTGAATGCATGCAAGAATTCAAATGACTTATATGCTCAACGTTGCCTCTAACAGTGGGCATTTAGTAGGATGCATATCTCGCAATTGTCGAGCTAGTATTTGAGAAAATGTTCTGTCGATACTGTAAAATGAAACAAATTCCAACATATACCATGGAAATAATGAATAAAATTACTTACGTAAGTTGGGGTAGTCAACCATCTCCTGATGGGCCTATTTCTCAGAGTCACCCTAAGGGTGTACGGCCAATAATCGTAAAAATTGTAAGATCTGTGGATTCTCCAATCTGGAATTGACCTAGTGTCTCCGAGGTAATATTCATTACCGTACACGGGGTTGTATCGAGTCTTAAGGGACATTTCTGAAATAACATAAATATTTCATGGAAATGGATCATGGAATGAGCAGAATTTTCTCTGAATTTAAACTGCTTAAATTAATACTTACTCGAACTTAACCGTTTCCCCACACACACACACACGAGCCACTTCACAAATAATATTAAGAGAATTGAACGTTTTCGAAATTCAGTTTTGCACGGAGCATCGAAACTGAATTATTTTTGGCCCATTGCCATTAAGAACTATTTTTGAAATTTCGAGACAAGAATTATTTGTCTTTTTGCATTCGGAGTGAGAATCGTTTGAATCAGATTTTAATTTAGATTGAAGCTGGTTTATAGGGTGTGGGAGAAATATGTAATTTGACACCCATCGATACTTCGCTCGAGATCTATAAATGACTTTTGTTGCAGCTTCTCTGAGACGTTTAATTTTGGTCTGCGTTTGCTTTTGAACTAACCTGGAGTGAAAATCAATAATAAAAATCGAGAAATTTCCAAACTTCATTCTGGCTCAATTTGTCGGTGGTGACCTAAGGGCGTAAAGAAAGGAATTCAGTTTATTTAAATATAAAATGTGTAAACAAATATCTGACTTTAGCCATATCATTTACCCTGGAATGTGGAAATAATTTTGATTCTAATAACATCCTCTGTGTTTTCCCAATATCTAAATTTGATCCAGTTTTCCATGACTAGATTATAAATCTCAGATCGGATCCCATAAAAGAAAATTCGACATTGAAACTCCAATCAGATTCTGTCTGTGTATTGATTCAATATTCAGTACGAACCAAAGTAAATATCAATTTGTAATTAAACTATGTGACAGTGATGTGAGTATTTAGCACTAGACAATTTGTTCATGACTCGACACTTGCTACCTACTATGTTAAGTGCCAAATGATTGAATTATATTCAAAGCTTCATAGAAACTGATAGCGTTTCTTATTGCCAAGGTCTCGCTTTAAGCTTCGCAGGAAACAAATCTGAGATATTTGGCAGAGTCCAAAAATTCAAAATTGCTGGTTTCGAATACGGCCATTAGCTGTGAGAAAAATTTTAAAAGAAAATCATGTAATTTTTGCGGATTCCTGACGGTCATATCAAGAAAGTAGCGGTCTTCCTTGTTAATTTTCCAAAATTAAATCTAAAACTAAGAACGTGAAATCATCAAATTTCAAAAGGGTGAAACAGGCTGATTTGGAAATTTCCGAAACTTTAAAGTACTTGGAGGTCTCTATGCTGCCGATTTTGACATTTCGGAAGGGAAATAATTAGTGCGTTACTAAGCAAACTGATTTTTTTCCAAAAACGACCTCAGCATTGAAAATTTCCTGGGTGTCCACTTCCAGTTCACTTTGAAGTTAGTTTTGAAATTATTTTTGAAACGAGATTCTGGCTTGGACCAAAGACAGAAATGACTGACGTGTGCCGTTTGCTATTATTTATAATAAATAATAAAAATATCTAACTAACACCAGCGCCGCGGCTGCTGACAACGTCGTCAATTTCCCGAACGCTTTCTAATTGCCCAAATAGAAACAAACACCGTATAGCAATAATTATAATGACGTGTATGCATTAATGAGTTCTGAGTCCGAGACATTTTCGTGAATTTCAAAATCGTGTTCATTTGAAATTGTTTTCATGCCATTTGAACTCCGATACCTTCCAGCAAATTGTGCGAACCCATCTTGAAGCAGGACGAGATTGGAATCGAATGGGAAACGGGCTTCCATTGCAAAATTCGAAAGTCAAAACGTCAATGAAATTTTCCTAATTTGCATGCAAATTTAGTACCAAATGTTATATTTTTGGAAAGAAATCGATGATTTCTGTGGTGAAGAAGAATAAAGAGGTTGAATTTGTGTTGAATTGGTTACCCAGCAAACGCAATGCATTTTCTTTTGGCATGTTCCAGCGATAAGTCATTTTGACTGCAGTTTCCTCAGTAGTTTCGCGCAAAAATTAGCTGGCTCCATTAACATGAATAGATTATTAAAAATATTTAAAAACAAAATTCTTGTAACATGTTAAATCCTGATTTTTTACAGTCAATCAAAAAAGGATTTTGGTACCCCCAAGTTGTAGGCCAATAATACTCAACCTCCGTCACTAATTTTTGTGGTCATTCCGATGATCTCATTATTGAAAAATCTCTTAAAGAAAGTTCGATTTCATGTACGACTTTATCTAACAATGCAACGCATAAAACATGAAATTTTTCAAATGCGAGAAATTTGAAAGTTCCAAAAACCGTTAACGCTTTATTGAGGCTCATGGAGCTAAAGGTAAATGGTTTATTGTTTGAAGCATTTTTTGGAATTAGAATATTCCGAAAACGAATGAATATTGCCGCACCATCGAAACCAGAAGAGGAATGTGTATGGAAATCGAATCAAATCGATGGAACATCAAGCCTGCATCGCAACTGAAATCTATTGGAACAAGGATACCTAAGCGAGGAACTGCTGTCCACTGCTCTGAAACTCATGGAATGAAGTATACCCAAATATTGTTAATACAGCGATTCTTTTATTTCCAAATAAAAATTAACAAAATAGAAAAACATGAGTAATATGTACATTCTGGCAACATAAAACGTAAAAGCTTAGACTGGCAACATAGACTTTCAACCCATCACATCAAGTACGTCAATTCTCTTAACTAAAACAGAAAAACTCCATGTTAAAAACTTGGAATGAAAATTAAAAGAGTTGTGACCCAGTTAGAATGCGAGCTCAAACTTCAAATCTAAAGTTTACGTCCTGACCTCCTGATTAAGATTAAACTTCAGATCAGGGCTAAACCTTGGTTGCACAATTGCGTAATGAAATACTCACACGAAGTTCTTTATAGAGATTTCGCCTAAATCTCTGATTAGTGAACCAGTATCGATATTTCCAGGGCCAGTTAAAGTAAAATTCGATGGGTCTTCGGAGTCGATAGTCGGGAGTATATCGAATATTATCGGCGAAGGAGTATTCTCTCCCATATACAGGGTCGTATTTTAAGGTAAGCATTTTTTGTCTAAAAAACGGTTAATGAAAAATGATGTCATCTTTTTTACCAGACCTAATTTCTCGATTCATTAGTTTAGACAGAAATCTGTCAACGCAATAAATTGGTAATTATCGCGCAAAATATCGGTTTCGAATATAAAAATTATTAAGTTGTCGACGTAAACAATTGTAAATGTAAATAACTAAAATCTACTAACGAATAATAATACTTACACGATTTGCATATACCCAAAATAAGCGTACTTATACCCGCGGTTACACACGGTTCGGACACTTAGCCGTACTGTGTTGTGTGTCTTGAATATACACCTTTCTGTCCATTTTAATAATACGATACAAATATTGGCCTAGGACCAAAATACTTTCCACTGTTACAAATATGCAAATTACCTGTAACACGTAATTTAAACTTGATGTAGATATTTTTAAGCCTGGACCAGGTTCTTATTAGTCACGGCGTTGCAATGAGGAATGCGACCGGGAGACGTGAATAATGGCTTCATTATTTATTGAACCGTTGTTGGGCTGAAATTTTCATAGAGCGATATAGGAGAAAGAACGGGTTTGAGTTGGTGTTAACAAATTAATCGGAGAATTAAAGGTGTCTGCAGCAAATGGTCATAAGAGGTACACTGATTAAAAATAGAGCAACAAACCAACGAGCACGGTAATTTAAAAAATTGCATAAAAAAATTACTAGCTCAAAAATTATTTAATGTACAGTTTTAATAATCGGAATTAATCAAAAAGTAGTAGGTGCTTCCCAAAAAATGTAAATAATTCACCAATATTTCGCTAAATAAATATTATTTTTTTAATATCAATTTCACTCAATGAATTAATATTATTTTTATCCCTTTCACGGTTTTGGTCCCCGTTGGCACATATTACGAATGAAATGAGTAGCAACAAATCACATCATACTTTTCGTATCATAAACTTCAACAGATTGACGAACTGGAAAATTTTAAAACGTACTGTAAAAGGCATTGGCATCAACTTTTATATCTTAATTTTATATGGAAATATTATATTTCTGCACGTCGACAACATAACACTATGATTAGATGATCGAGCAGCAAAATTAGAAAAAATCGTGTATAAAACTTATGAGAAAATTTTATTTTGTGTAACTAGTGCCATATCGCGAAATCTCGCTGCGCTAAATCCCCAGAGTATGCAATTAGACATTTCCCACCTGATGACGTAAACGGCTATTCTCAACCGTCGAATGGTAGAAATTTTCACATTTTGATTTTCATCCTCAAAGTTTGGTTTTGCTTATCTACTAAATTACCAAATATTAGTATATTGACGATCTAAGTCTTGTATTCTTTCCAATAAGCACTTTTTAAATAATGCTATTATGTATCACATAAATAATAATAATATATAATATGTGGTGTTACAGAAACACGTTGATTCCTATATTTCAGATAGCCAGACTTTCTAATGAAGTAAAGTCGACAAATTCTGGATCTTATAAACTTTTTTACTCACATTACCACTTTTACAGGCTTATTAAAGAGTCTTCTCTTTCTTTTTAACATAAACTAAGAGCAAAAAAGTCAGTACAGTATCTTTTTACGTCATCTCGTTGACAACTTAGCTTAAATTGATAATCTAAAAATGATCAAAATAATCGTTTCTTCTAGAGCCGGGTCCGTAGGCCTACCTCCAGTTAAATCAATTATTTTTTAAATTGGACCGAAAAGTGTGTCGAGTGTATTTGGCATTTTTGGTAAATATTCAATAAATTCTAATTTCCTCGAATTGCTGAAGATACATTCGATTTCTTTTCCATTTTTCGCCCGAGAAAAAAGTTAAGAGATATTATCGAAAAAGTTGTGCTTTTTCGTATGTGTCCTGTGTAGCCAGTGTTCCCCGTTTGAGAGCTTACAACATAGACTGGATTCAAAAGCTCATTGAATAGACAATCAGTGGCAAAAAGCTGCACTTAATAAAACTTTGCTTTGGAATATTTTACCAGGCCGGAAAATAAATTAGTAAACATTTTGTTAAATTTTCTGTCAATCGATGCTGAGCTTAATTTCGTTAAATTCAGAATTTTAAGTGGAAACACCATGTACAAGTGCGGTGAAATTTTTATTTTCAATAATTTTTCATTTTGCACTTTTTGTACTGCAGGAAAGAAGATTGACACCTTCGTTAAATAAGGCAAGTTAAATTTATGACATGTGAGGTGCCGAATTAGTGCCACAGAGCTTTTGTCGTTAAAACTCCCCCGCTCAGTTTCCCAATAAAGAGAGAAATGTGTTAATTGTAATGTTAAATAAATCACAACTCCGGTAATGCAATTTCAGAGCTTTTACTAATATTGGATTAAGCGGCACTGTTACTTTCAATATATTTTTGGTAGATTCCTATTGATTGGGATAGAATAACAGGTGCGGATGCTCTTGAAAAAGTTAGCATTCCTTTTGGTTGTTTATAGGCTGGTGAATTAGCGATAATTGTTACTGATGAAACATCGCATCTGAAAATTCTACAAGGGCGAAGGAAAATTTAATATTTCCTGAAATCCCGTTGATTTCGATTTTAGAAGTTTCAACTTCTGAGCTTTCATTCTAAAGGCAATTTGGGCAAAAAAACCCATGTCCGATAAGTTTCCTGGTATTTTATAGATTTTCTTTAGGTTATCAAAAAAGTTACCACTTGCTTTCGAAAGGATTCACAATTTTTGCTGGTTACTCCATATGGTCAAGGGAACGTACCCGATTTTAATGAAACTCATCGCATTTTAAATCGATTGCATCCAGTTTAAAATTGGCGACCCAGCAAGTTTATCAATAAGTAATAATAACAATGTAGTAGTGGAGCAATTATAAAAAAATTCAAACATTGAACCCACGCCTCTTTTCTGGATCTACAAGCAGAAATCAGAAAAATCAAAACAGATGCCGAAGAGAGATAATTTATATATATTACTGAATTCTATAGCTAACAATAGAGCTGATATTGAAAACTTCGGATTCGGCACAATGGTCTAATTAATAAATATAAACAGATTGTAATTAAAATGTCATCATACATGTATGTCATCGTCATGTTTAACTTTGGAATTTTTTGCGTTTATCCAAAAGCAGACACAATTTTTTGGAATTTGAGTTTTAGTTGCTTTAGATATTTAAAAATTTTTTCGTTTAGAAAAAAAATGTTTTAAGTCGTTTGAATATTTTTAACTTGTATTCTACTTTCCGTAGTTTCCTTTCTTAGCCATGAATTACCCCTTTGTGTGCGTTTTCAACGGCAATGCCTTTTAAAATAACAAGTGTCTTCATGGCTTGTTCTGTACCCCCTAATTAACTCGCTGAACTCATATTGTTGTCAGACATATCAGCAACCCGCACCTGCACCATATAATCAAAAATGTCGCGTCGTGGAATTGAATGCCGGAGTACCCTGTATCAACCCGAATCACCCCGACGAAGTTTTTAATATAAGTTGCTGATTTATTAATGTATTTAAAATTTTTAAATAATAAATTTAAATACATATTTTTTTAATTTAAAATACACATTTGCAAGAATAATTTTTCACACGTTTACGTGCTACTGCCTATAAATACTTAAACTTGTTATACAGTTAAATGCTTCATGCCATTGCTGTCTAGGAGGGTATTATTAATTTTCCATTGTTTTAAATTGTTAAAAGTAGAATTAAATATCGTCGTACATAAAAAACAATTTTATTCAAACATATTCACATAACAACTGATGAAAACATAAAAAAAAACTTAAAAAGCAATAGAAATTGTTCTCAGCGATTTACATCCTTACTTCATGTACAGCAATTCTCTATACTAAAAGAGAAAAAATACGTTGAAACCTTTTTAGAAATAGCAAAAATTCATTAACAGTTCTTGAGATACTCACACGAAGTGCCCGGCGAGTGTTCAAACTCCGTCTGGTAGACGGAATGTCGAACCATGATCGGTACTTCCACGGCCAATGAAGATAATGATCAACAGCTCTTCGAAGTCTATAATCATATTTGGATCGATAATCATCAACATAAGAGTAATTTACTCCATACACAGGATCGTAGGTCACGTTCAGCATTTTGCCTAAAATGAAATATTTCCGAAGATTAAAAATGTTGGAAGACGCGTATTTTGTGAATTTTCTATGTACAAAAACTAATCATCCAACTAGGTGGATAAAAAAATCAAGGGGAATTGACGTGTAGTGTTTGTGAAAAAACCTGCTTCGATATAGTTTTAGATGAAAGAGGTTTATTTTCGAAATGCCTTTGGATTCACCTTAGAGCCATTTTATTATTAGATTTTCAGTTTTGAAAAGGGTCACTTCGCATTAATTTTACAAGATTAATTAACCGCCATTTTGGCTTTTGCAATTTTTTCCGTGATTACACAGTAGGGTGGGTGCCGGTCAATTCCCCTTGATTTTTCTACCTACCTAGTTCTGCGACTTTCTGTGAATTAAAGAGAAGCACAATACTTACGGTTTATTTTTGAAAATTTCCGAGTAGGTCTGCTTATAAACTTACTTTACACACCTCGCATTCACTGGGTCGCACTGCTTTGTGTTTTAATAATGAAAATAAAGCTTTCCACTCAATTTAAAAACATGATACAAATATTGGCTCCGAACCAAAAAATACTGTCCCCAGATTCAAATATGTAAATTACATAATGGCTGCCACGTCATTAAAACTTAACATATTTTTAAAAGTTCGAGCTGGAGATTATTTCGTTGGTCAAGGGGATATTTAATTTTCTGTCACTGAAGTTTCTCCAAATTAAAGATGGGAAGAACTTCCTTGTCGACGTTAATAATAATATTAATTGTTTTACGTAGACTTTCCAAGAATTCGAATTAAAAGTTTGAAACTTCAACCTAGAGTTTCATAAACCCCGCCACGGGGCTGATATTGTAATAAAAGTTTGGATGAATGATTGCCAGAAGAAACGTGAAAGGTCAATAAAAAGCGTATTTTTCGATTAAATATGGCTTCGAATTCAATACTTAAATCTAGAAATTTTAAATGCATTTGATTCAGCAGAATCACTGAAACCGACTCAGATCTTTTCAAATTTTTATTTTGTTTACAGGCAACAATACAATTAAAATTGAAAATAATCTGGCGGCATAATTGCCTTTTGAAGAGGAAAGATAAATTTTAAAGTTTTCCTCATTGAGCAAGAACAATGGTCTGGCGAAATGAGGTTACTAGAGCTGGAGGGGGAACATTTGAAATGATTCTGCCTAGAATGTCGAAAAGTCCTTATTACCTACCGCAAGGCATAATAGAGAGGATCTTTACACAAGAGTTCTTTGTCACATAATAGGCACATTTTCAAATAAAAGGCAAGTAGGAAAATATGTTCGATATTATATTTCGTTGAGTCAGTGAGAAATTTTAATATAAACTTGATACACCCTTGGCAGTCAACTCAATAGTGTCACGTTTCTCTGTTATGCCCCGAAAGAAGTATTCTAAAATAGAGCGGAGAAATGATCGCACCTCCTTTAAACAAAAATTTGCTTTATGTGGCATGATCGAAACGGCCGGAGGTCCGAAAGGGTCACCTCTAATCGCTTCAACTAATTTCCTTAATCACCGTCAAAGCCTTAATTGTTAATTCTTCGTTTATAAGAAGGAATATTTTTTTAAAAATCCTCACGAGCAACGTAAAAATTCAGAATTCGGAGTCAAAAGTCCATATGGATCTAGTTTGAGATGAACTAAACGAATTAAATGAAATTTTAACATCGGGATGAAATTCACATAGTTCCCCTTCATCAACTATCTCTTTCCTGCTATACCTCTGTTTTCGTCGAGGTCAATAGTACTTATTCGTATTTTCGTTTAAATCGTTAAAATTTTCTGGTGGAAATCAGTTTAAAATTTTTCGGTTCTGCATGTTTGGAAGTTACGGAGATCTATTCTATAGGTCAATTCTAAGCTAACATAGTGAGCTATAGATAACGGGAAAATCTAGGAAAATTCCGCATAGTGAGTACAACAATAGAGATCATGAATGAAGAGAAACGTTGAATAAAACGAACTTATTTTTACATCTTTCTTGTAATCCGAGTAGTTGAAGTTTGCGCAGAAATATTTGATAAGGTAGTTTTTCACGATAACAGAAAAATCTAGAATAAAGGTGGTAATCGACATTCCAACAGAAATGCTAAACCGGAAGTGCAAAAAGAATTAAGAGGAAATTTTGGGAAAATTTATGCGTCACCTTTGTTGTAACTCGCGACAAAATATTTAATAAATCAACTTCAAGCCGACGTCGAGTCAACGTAACGAAATCTGAGAATTACAGAGTTAACAAACTAGTTTAATAATCGAGAATGAAAGGAAAATATTTGGAATTCTCCGTCAAGAATCTCGAGTCAAGAAAATTTGCGAGAAATATCTGATAAGAAAATTTTTTTTCAAAAAAAAGTATTTTTTTACTTGGGGAAAAGTAGGAAAAACGCTTAATAGTTGGCGAAACCTTTCTATAAATAGGGTGAAATTTATAGAAAACTTTTGTTTCCGTTTGATCAGGAAATCAGAGACGTACTACACGTCAACAAGCAAAACAGTTTCACCAAAAAAAAAACTGAAAAAAACAGAATTTTTTGAAGCTGCACATGAACAAATTCAAAATAATGAAAATGTGCATCAAAGCGACACCGTAACTAACGCACATGTCCATGGCCAAAGTCGCCGTCTTGGGCATTCTCGTTAAATTATCTAAATTACTCAACTTTACTCAAATTTTGAGTTTCTCGCATAAGAGCATTCATTTCGATTTTTGTCGATTCTGGAAGCTTCATATGGAGGCTAAATAAATCCGTATTTTTCGGAAAAACGCTCTTCCGCGAAAACAAAAATTTCGCATGTACTCGGATAAGCGATTGCGTCCTTGTCCGAAGAATTCAAGTTCTTGAAACTCGCGCAATCACATTAAAATCACGAGAAATTTTAGTATTTTCAAACTTACTCTTATCTTCTAAATCTAATCGAGCCACGTCCACACACCACTCAGTATATTACTTATTGTCATAGACGCTATGCACTTTATGCATTCACAATCCCAATTGTATAATCGCAATCAAAAAATTATTTTAAAAAAAGTGGGCGTTTCCTTAGAGCAGCTATTCAATTCTAGCCAATAGCAGGCGATTTATATATTAGCGCTGCATGTAAAAATAAACATAATGTAAATGCTTTAGGCGACGACACTTTCGTGAATTATGATGTATATAAGTGTTAAATACAGTTTGATGATTAAATTAAGTGAAATTCAAGCCACAGCACAATCAGAAAAATATATAACAGTGTTGATGTTGAATAGTACCAAGGTACTAAATTTTTTATTTTTGTGAATTTGATAATTAGTAATTTACGATTTATTTTTAAGGGATTTCATTTTGCTTATTTGCAATCTCAGGGCCATCATTTGGTTCATAGACGTATGTCGTATGGAAGGAATAAAATGTGGTAAAATACCCGGTGAAGCATTTTGTTATATTAAATATCAAACTCGTATTAAAGAATACTCTGGTTTTTTCCCTTGCGGTATTTAATTTTACTACCGCAGGTCTAAGAGCATGTATTAGATTTCAAGGGTAAAAATTTTCACTAAATTGGGACAAGTTTAAATAGGACTTCAGCAGCACTCACTGCAGGAATTCGCCATACGGCCCTTCCTTTGCCGCGTCTTGTGATTATTTTGTGATTTCCGTCACCGAATAACAAGCGTTTGCATTTGTGTTTACCATTATTATCGGAAAACTTTGTGAGCAGAAAATCACTCCTTGAGTTGTATCGAAAGCGATGAAGGGAGGAATGCGTTGTGCAAATGGTACAAAACTCGAAACGATATAAACAAATCTTTGTATTTTCCTTTTTACATGTTTATCACACTGGGAATTGTCTTATCACAATAGTAAACGTACTAAATCTAGGTATAACTTAAGTAAGACTAGTTTATATGCAAGTGTTTCTTGCCGTCATAATAGTTGAAATACATGACTTTGCTACACTAAAAATTGAAAAAAAAAAGTGTTTTGAAAATGCGATTTTTGCGTAATTGAAGGACTTACCCTTTGAATGCCCAATGGAATTCGGGAAGGCATATAATCACAGAACACTCTCAGTCCTCTATAGGGAACCCACACCCTCGTCCTGAAAGAGCCATTTTAATATCCATAAGCATTAAAATCTTATAAAAACCAATTCAATTGCCATTCAATATTGCTATTACCTATAAGGATAGTCGTAATACCCTGAGCCATTCAGTCTCTGAATTTTTTCATCGTAATAGAATCGAATGTCTGGGAAGTATCGGAAATTATAGCCATCTTCGTCGGGGTAGTATTTCAGCTGCAGCATCCTTAAAAGAAATTTATTGCTTTAGGAGCAATATCGAATTTAACATTCAAGAAATTTATAAGAGCACTAAAGGATATTTTTGAGGGTACTTACTTGACTAATTTAAATGCACTGACAGGCGATGTTAAACCTGAGTTAACAATAGTTTCAGGTGGAATGCTCACACTCTGGTGATGGGCCAAAATATGATGATTTCACTCTTTGGCACGCTCAAATGCAACAAAATTAGAAAACACATAATTTATCGAAATCGGAGATTGTTTATACAAGTTCGCGTTTACGCAATGGCTTATTTAACACAATAAAGCTCTTTAATTTGAAAAGCTCTACGGGCGAAAATAACGTGTTACGACTATACGAAAATTGAACAGGACCTTGATCCATTTATCAAGCCTCACTTGACCCTTTCAATAAAGACCCAAAATATTCCTGTAGATATTTTTTCAGGAGAAAATAAGGTTTACTCAAAAAGTGGGTCAAGTTTTTAATACCGAAATACACGGCCTGAGGCTCACAAAACCGATGATTCATCAGGGATGATTTTTATTTGTCTGTAGAGCTTTGCAGAAATTCATAATCCTGATGGATGATTTATTGGTCTCGGTAGCGTCAGAAAGCGAAAACCTTCCCCTTAAAATTTCAACGATATAAAGCATGTTTTAGGGGAACTTATATGAAGCGAATAAGATATATTGTATGTATGTGTGTGAAGTCCGCATGGATTTGCTATTTCCGGCACGTGTGTGACTGCTCTTTTCTTTAAACTTCGGCAAATAGAGAAACGAGGCCAAATAGCTTAAGATGGATTTTGCTTTATGGGGAATTGTCGTTGATTTTTAAAGAGACAAACTAATGTTCGATATGCATTGGATGCAACGAGTTATACCGGGTGTCTCCGAACTACCGAGTCGAACTATCGGAGCTGGTTCGACAGGTCAGAAGCTACCAAAAGTGTAAGATAGAAAATTTCGGAAAACTCGTTCCACTTTGGGGAATTTAATTTTTTTCATTTTTAAGGACTGATGCTTTGCAACGCAGATTCCGCTACAACAATTTTGGTAGTGCCGTTGGAAAGCCGATCAAAGTTTCAAGTCAGTGGAATTCAGATCAATATTTTAGCAAATTTATTAATATATTTATACAGGGTGTCCCACAGGTGTTTCATTATATTTCAGTGGGTAATAGTACATTGAAAAATAATATGACTCCCTACATAAACCATATTCCAATAATGCTTCATTAAGAAGATACAGGGTGTTAAACTTAAAACACACCTGGAATATTTCAACGTATCAGAGTATCAATGAACAGGCGAGCTCAATTATGTATTGAACAAAATGGCCACCAATTTGAACAATTTCTATAATGTTATAGCAAATTAATAATATTTAAAACAAACTTAATATTATTAAAACCATTTAGAGAATATCGTGCATATGGACGGTATTCAATTTTTTACTGGCAAACGATACGTCGGACGAAAAAGAGTCAAGTGAGCATTTTCCTTCTAAATGAAATTAAACTTCTAAAAATAATTTTTATTTTGATAAAAAGCAGTGGCGCACCATGTTTTTCTTTAAAAATGTGCCGAGAGGTGTCCGTACGCACGTCACTGGTGAAACGAAAAATAGCCCTTTTGCATAAATAAATTTGTCTACATTAACTCTCAAAACATGCCAAATTTCACTTACATATCTCAAACGGTTTTGAATATATCAATAAAAGTTAGATTTTTTAAGTAAAGTTTAACACCCTGTATCTTCTTAATGAAGCATTATCGGAATATGGTTTATGTAGGGAGTCATTATTATTTGCCAATGTACTATTACCCACTGAAATATAATGAAACACTTGTGGGACACCCTGTATATTATATTAATATGTCATAATATTAAAAATGCGAACTCTGACGCCTCCCAAATTTCAATTCAACGCATTTGTAAGATTTATTACCGAAGCAGTTCGTGGACCACTATGACTATGGACTTACTCCATTCCTCATGAAATTACCTGCATTTCCTCAGCTCGTATATCTTAGACACGTAAAAAATAATCTTTTATTCTATGTATTACGTCGATTTCCTTCAAATCTTATTTGACAATCAGCACATTTCATTAGGACACGTTTGTTTGCTCTCAGTCCTACACAAACAAAAACTTCTAGTGCACTTTTCAGAAGGTAACATAATGTTTGTTTATCCAGACGTGAAAACATACATTTTTACGTAACCGACAAAGGCTTTAACAAGATCAAACAAATTGTTTTCTGAACGGGAAATGTTTTTCTATGTTTCCTTGAACGGATTTCTGTGTATGGCAATTTGAGTGTTAAAATATTCCATAAATAAATCTCTGTCACAAATAAGTGTACTTTGGAACTGAGGAAATATGGAAGGTAAGGTGAATTATTTATCTGATAGAAGGTGTGAGAAGGAATACATTAGGACTTTTTAGAGTGAATGCGTAGTTTAAATTTTTATTTTCAGCCTTTTAAGGGTCGATATTAGACCACCTACGCAATCACGTTTTAGAGTGATTAATTGGCAAATAAACTGGAAAAGTTACTGTTTTCAGCTAGTTAATCAGAGGCTCGGCTTAGTTTATTGGCAATGTGTCACCCAGTGTCTCAAACGGTTAATAACCAAATCAGTCAATCATAATAAGTATGTACATATGTGTTTGGCTCCGTTCCAGAATCTTGGAAGTACGTCAGTGACAGACATTTTTGTCCAGGTGTTTTTAGATGCTAAACTCACACTACTAGCGAACGAACCAATATCGGTAAGTAATCTCTGCCTTTAAAATTTCACCGATAATTAAAAAATAAACTCATCGCAGAAAAACAATGTTGACCATCGCCTACGACCCAGTTTTCGGACACAAATTTCGCCAGCACGTGCCCTTTTCCAGGTACTACACTGAATACAACATCAAAGGACCCATGGACTTTTACGAGCCCGCTAGAACGCCCGGGTGGTACCCCCACTACTGGCCTGCTCACCTTATGGAGCGCACCCCTACCAGTTATTCAGTAAGAAGCTTAAGGGTATGTCTGATTCGCTAGAAGCAATTTGATGATCGGCATGAGAAATTTTTAATTCCAGCTGCGAAATCACTTGTACAAACTGTCCCCCAAGCTGTGAGAAAGAAGCAAGTTTATTAAATTTTCATTTCAATGATTGTAGAGCTAAGTGCAGGTTGCCACTCATGTAACATTTCCTACAGTTTCGAAGTAAACACGTTTCGTCACAACCCGTTTGTATGTTTGTCCTCCCAATTAAAAATAAAATATACACTATGAATAAATCAAAATGAAATTTTCCTCTATCCAGATGTAAAAATAGATGTTTTCACGAAGGACATGGAAACTTCTTTTTGTTATTAATTTTCTAGTCTTGATACATAAGGAGAGAGAAATATGCCTTTGTGTTAAATGGCCTACATTTTCAAGGCTTTTCCCTCTATTTGTAAATACATTAGGGCGGCTAGTCCTGGCTGAAGAGCTCTTTAACCTGCAGTAATAAATTTTTCATTATGCGAGACTAAATTTTGCATCTGCGATAGGATTACATGTATACTTTTGTGTAAAATAATAATTATTCTTTTCCTGCAAGTGGTATGCTGTGTAATTGGATTGCATTTGGATTGACGTGCAGTTAGTCTTAAAATTCTGGATTTTAATTGCCCCGTTTGTTAGTTGTTGAAATTATCTGGATTTGTCGGTCTGAAATTATGAAAATGTTAGTTGGGGTCAGCAGCGACTAAAAAATAAGGGGAACATTGTTAAGAATGGAGTTAGAAAGTAGCTACCGGGTCTTAAGTGTTGATGAGTCGAGACAGTGCATTTGCACAATATGTAAAACAACTTTGCTTCTTGTAAATCGCACGTTGTATTCCTCTAATTAAGAGGAGCTGCAATATATCAAAACCGATGCATCTGACTGAAATTCGTTAATAGAAAAACCAAAAGGCCTTAGGATAGGATTAACAGTGATCACGTTCAAATTTAAAAATCTAAAATAGGCATAAAAATTATTTTTATGAGGGCCAAATTCTAAATTAACAACAAATAAATTTCAGTTTTGTTTTTTTTAGACATTCTTATCTGGAAAACTAGAATACCTACTGAGTAGCTGTTTCACGAGCCCCTACATCGAGATCTCAGATAACTCTCGCAACTGACTCCAGTCACACACCAAAGCCATTTTCTTTCGATTTTCCCACTTTTGGTTATAATTGAATTATGTTTTATACCGGCTTATTGGAATTCACACAGGCTATTGGGGTTTCGGAAACCGCAACCTCGTCTTAAGACTGCAATTATCGAAAATTTATTGCTCGGAAAGTGATGATAATTACCGGTACGTTCTTAAGAAGGCTCACTTCAGTGACGTGCTCTGGGTAAAACACCAAAAATCGTCAAGACAGTGAAACCAAATATATAAGGAACTATATAAAAGCAATACATATGGGGCCAAATTTATTCGGGAAATATTCCACTAAATACTTTTCGTGTTTCAAAATAACTCTACAGGGTGTTGCATCGTAGGACCGACCGTAGGGAAACTCATTTAAGACAAAACTGCATTAGGCTTTTAATGAGGGACGTGCATATAAAATATAAAAAACGGTCTTCGCACCATTTGTGAGATATTTTAGAAAAAAATTTTCTAAAATCTGAAAATTTATAATGCTGCCCTGATGTTTTCCTCAATTAAACCACCAGCAACTGTCGCCTTTTTGTCGACAGGGACACTGTGTCAACGCGTCTCATCAACACGATTCTATCTTCATTAAAGTTTATTAAAAAATATTCTGCAGAGTAGCAGAGAAAGTAAATGTGATTAAATGGTACCACGTCAATTGGTACTACATAGAAACAACTGGGATTATTTGAATATTTACGAACTTAGAAATAGAACTAGAAATGTTTATTTATTGTTCGCTGATACTGTGAAATAATATGTTATTTTGTTGATGACGTTGAGTCATTTTAATTGAGGACGACATGATTGCAGTATTAAAAGTTTCCAGATTTTGGAAAAGTTTTTTCAAAATATCTCGCAAACGGCGCGAGGAACATTTTCCATGCTTTACGTGCGACTTCCTCATAATACGACCTTCGAAAAGGCTAATGCGATTTTGCCCTTAAACCAACAAGGAAGACAATATTAGATAGCATGAAAACTTGCATGGGTGGCCCTGTGGTTGGTCTGGCGGTGCACGCAACACCCTGTACAATTTTTCATTCAAACGATAAACCGTGTTTATTCATTTTCCTATTTAATTAAAATACTCCTCCACCGTCGGTGTGGGGCTCTTTCATGCAAAATGTATAAACGAACTTATGCATTTTTTAGAAAACTGAATGCTAAAGTTATCGGTGCTTTGGATGCACTTGTGCTATCACCCCCTATAACAAGCCACCTTCAAGAGGTCGACGATGAAAATTCTGAAACTGGATGATATCCAAGGACGTAATGTAGTGAGCTAAAACGCAAAAAAGGTGCAAGGAACGATATACTAAAGTCGGAGAAATCACTACGGACACAGAGACGGCAATTATGGATAGAGCTAATATAATGGATGAAGCAAAATATATTCAAATTACCTAAAATCATGGAAATATATGGGGAATCAAAACTTAATTGTGAACAGGGTTCTCACAATTTTGAATATATTTCCTGCAAATTTTGGCATGAGGACATTTTATGTCTCAAGAATGGAGGGCGAGGAGAGAACCAGGAGAAGGCAAATTCCCTCTGGCTTTCTGCTGCAAATTATATTATAGTAAATGTAATGATGACGCGATGATTAATAATCATTGAAATGCCTTGTTCAGTTTGTGAGACTCACATCGAGGATCTGTGAAGATAGAAATTATCGGAGGAGCTGACTGAACGAATGTGCCCATTGGGCATTTCGCGCCAGCCTTTTGGATTATGGCTTGTTTTTAACGTTTTGCCTGACTTCGCGTCACTTCAATGCTAAATTTTGTGACGAACCTTCAAACATAAGCAAATTAACGGTCGTAGCTAAATCGTTACACACTTTCAATAAAAATGTAAATTCAAAATAACGATCTATATTCTCAAAAATAAAATTTCTTTTCCACACGATGAATTACATAATCCTAGAAAGAAATATAAAGTTGCCTTAGTTGAATAATCGTATACGCATGTTAATGGTAGAATTTAAAAACTACGTTTTTTTCAATATTTGAAGCCTTCTCGGTTTCCTTCAACGAACTCTGTACAAGTTGTTCCTGACCTAAAAAAACGTGCGATTTTGGTACCTATTCAAGGCGTTCCCTGTGTAACTTTGAAGTTATCCAAAATCGAGTGTTACTCAGTTCAAATGAGTACTTACACGAATTTTTCTCATGTGATGTTCGGTGGGCCACATATCCAACAGATCGAAGGGCAAAGAAGGGAACCTGGTGCTTCTCAGAGGCCAAAACAAACTCAAATACTTGTCAAAATAGTACCTGTGCCGGGTACTATAATCCAGTTTGGCTCCATACGTTCGATCGTAATTTAGGATCAACATTATTCTTGGTAGATTTTTTTTTAACCGAACAGCATTAATTTGCAGACTGTTTTGAGTTTCGCCACCAAAAACTAGCAGTACGCTGGGTACAATTATAAAATTATTTTCATTTTACAGTTTGACAGGGTGCCAACCTGCAAAAAACCAAAAGCTTTGTAACGACTTATACTGGATGTTACGTAAATGCTTTTCGAAATGTTTAAAATAGCCCCGTTGTTATTTGCACAAAAGTATCTACGACGTGTTCAACTGGAGCAAAATAGATTGAATGCGCCCGTTGGTCGTTAAGTAATAATTTATTTTTCGAATTTTTTGGAGTCGAGCTTTGCCAAAAACTTGGAAATACGCTTGGTTGGTGGATAAACAATCGGATTGTGCTTATGCAGATGTTTTAAGTTTAAGTTTAAGATCGTGCAGAACACGGTAAAACTCAGCTACATGTAATGTGGTCTTATGCAAATCGCGAAGCAGGGGTACATAGCTTCCCGTTATTTTACCTCAGCTGGAATTTATTTTAGAGGCGAAAACATATTATGAGGTTTACTCGAATCGGAAATTCGGATATATCCCCTTTATTAAACTGGACATTTCTTGTTTTATCGGAGTATTCTCGTGAGATTTTAAATAAGTAAATTTTGTTTTATTTTACGCAGTTGTTAAAATAATAGTCCACGTTATAAAAGGCGAAGCTGTAAACTTGAAAGTTCAGCTTTTACTCGAGATTAGGTCACACTGGCAGCGGGCAGTACCTCTGGACGGGTACAGCTGCACAAACCCGCAAAACGGCACCTAACGCACGTCCAAACTTTCCAAAACGGCCTAGTCTTTGCCGAGAGTTCTGCCATTTTGAGGTTTTAAAAGGACACGCCTCCAACGTCTGGTTGTTAATTCTTGACCTAACATGCAGTAAAATAATTTTTAAAATCCAAGCTATACCTGAAATTAACAGCAATAATTCACGTCATATACGTACTCCTAACACTCACAGAATACTCTTGTTAGGGCCAATAGCCCACAGTCGTGGCATCTTGACCAAAAAGAAGAGAATGCGCACGGACGCGTTGAAATTAAAGTAGAGTATTGGTGAGCATGCTTATATGGGAACCTTCCAGGTAGAATTGCAAGTACATAGGTTTAGTGGCTCTTAATTTTATGTAGAACTGTATTTGCATCTTTACATACATAAATTCAGCAAGAATTAAGTTACTTGGAACTCGAAGGTCTAGCACATAAGTCAGCTAACTCAGCTCCACTCTTATGAAAAAACGACGATCAGAAACGATTGATCAAAATTAGTTAAGAACATCAATTAAAGTCGGACTTGATTTGACATCCGTGTGAGGATGGTCTTTATATAAAATGTCATGTGGATTTTTAGAATAACTATAAGGGCTTCACGCACCACCTGCTCTATACTAATGATGGAGCGCTTCGTGACAAAGTAGCAGTAGCAACCCCAGCAACACACTGGCTGAATTTTTAGTTGTAATAAAATTTCCGTCAGTGACTTGTCAGTAAAAAATGCTTCAAATATTCAGTATTAAATTCGTGAAAATCTCCCCCAAGTATATCTCGTACATTGAAAACTTCAGATAGAATCTAGCATTCGTGTAAATCTGGATCAGGACACAGTGCTGATGTACCATGCCCACTCATGCTTTTTTCAGTCGAAGCTCATTCAAGCATATTATCCCGAAATGTATCGGTAATTTTTTGCACTTGTTACATTATACATCGAGTCCCGCATAAATTCGTTAAAAATTGACGGGAATATTTTTCATGAAAATTCCGCAACACGTCAAATATTGTTTTTAGTTCTGCATATTTCAACGGAACAGACATGCGAACAGGGTTATCCATGTAGCAGACAAAAGTACCTTTTCACTTTTTCCTTATGGAACTCCATATACACACATGCACATATTGTGACGTTTTTGAGTTCTTTTAGAAATTCGGATTAGGTTTCATGAAACATGCCATAGCTAAGTTCAACAGTTAAAAAAAAAATGCAAAACATTGAAATAACGATAGCACTATTGATACTTTAACAATGACAATTTACGCTATTATAATCTAACGTGCTAAACGTGTGAACTGTCCTCCGGTGACTTAGTGACAAAGTCCAAGCTGCGACTCAAACTACCCAAGAAGTTTATGTTTGTTGAGCTTCTTGAGTAATTAAATTCTTTGACTCTTCTACGTTGCCGGGCTCGCTTAAATACATCTCATGGCTCAGATAACCCCATAAAAAAGTCTATAGCAGGCTACTCTAACTGCAAATACTTTAATGTGTTTTACGTTTAGGCGTGGATATGTTACGCGTAATATACTGGCGAGCATAAAATTCGGGTCACTTTAGTATTTTCGAAATTTTTGCCTTCCTAACTCCCAAAAAAATAAAAAAGGATAGCCTTTAGCGATTCTGAGGTTCTTTAACCTTGTTAAGGGTAAATGGTAAAAAAAACACGATCCTGTACCCAAATAACCGATGTATCGCACAGGTATCCATTACCCAAGCACTGTAACATTTTTTAAGACAATTTTGTGCTACCGAAAAAAAACTCATAATGACATTAATATCGCGTATTTCCCCTCTTTTTGCCTTTCTACTGTTAGCGCAACTTGAAGTTAAAGAGAACACCTTTAACCAATTCGCCTAAAGCGAACAACAATTGAATGGAACTGATAAAGAGGATGCATAGATATTGAAGGTATTTTATCAATCTTTTTTTTTTCATGGTAGAACCATGCAGAACCGTAAACATTTTCCCAATGATCCGAAATTTCATGGAGCATTCATGCCAGCGAAAAATATCACTTCTCTTTCAATACATTTATATTTGAAAATTTCGAAGTGACCCGAATTTTATGCTCGCCAGTGTATGTTCGGGATTTCTCGAAGAACTCATGAAGGTCATAACATATGTGTCGTTCTACAAGAAAGGGATGTAAAAATAGATTTACCTACTACTGGGTAGCCTCTATATACACGCCTGTTATGTAAAAAAATGCACAACTAAAAGCAATAATCCAGCGTTTTCGTAAACAATATTTCCTTCAATTTGTGACGAGTTTATGCGGGGCTTTTGGTCCCCAATAAACCCGCTGTATTTATATGATAAAATTTCTGTCAATGCAGACATATTGAAAACTCTACAAGGCATTTGGTTAATAAAATTTTAGTCCCGATACAACTTGTGAATTGAAAGCTCTAGACAACTTTATAACCATGTGAAGTTTATCCACCCTTCCGACTTCAACTACCTTTCTTTCGGCAAGATACCCCGATGTATAAGGGAAAATATTTTAGAAAGGCATTAGGCTTTTCATGCTGGTGTTTCACGGTTTTTAGAGTTTTTGAATGTGTATTTCTAAGATGGTAGCAGTTTGAAAAAACGTTCACATGCTAAGCACTTCCGTCTACGACTTTGTGCCTTTTTGCGTTATTCGAGGCAATTCGAAACTAGATTCAGTGTGGGAATCTCACTGGTTTCCATCAACGAGGAGCTTTTCGTCCGTATTAAACTGGGGAAATGCTTTCAGGAATATAACATTTCTGGGGCTAAATTACCTTTATTATTTCTCTCTTTGCACAATAATATTGACAACCTCGATATACAGAAACATTATACATTATAAAAATATATCATCTCTTATAATACCGTAACATGCATACACTTAAATATCACTTTTCCACCGCTGCGTGCGAGGAACAAATCTCATTCTAGCATCTAACCTAATAATAAACATTTAATATGATTATTAAAGAAAAATAAATCTACTGTTACGTATACTGTAGTGCATTAGTTTGTTACTCCTGTGCATTATCTCAATAAAAACTTGATGTTAGTGGTACGAAAAGAATGAATGAAATATGTTCCTCAAATGGCAGCCCTCCATTGGAATTCCTTCGTGTATTGGGTGTGTTTATCGATCGAAGTAGAGATCATTATACAGCTGAAACAAATAGAATCATTATTTTTGATTATACTAAATGCATTATTCGAAGTTGTGAATTGAAATGTTCAGTCATAAAAGATCATTTTCCGGCTTAAAAAATTTAATTTTCGTGCTTAGCAGCAGGAAAAATGGAAAGCTTATCCAGCGGTGAAATTTATTATCGTATCTGCAGGTACTCTTAAAAATGCTCTTTTGTAGCCGACGTTGTAGACCTAGTTTGTACAAAAAAGGAATTGCGGAGAGGATTTATTGTCTCTATACGAGCGGTGCATAAAATAATGCTCAAACTTTAATCATTCATTCGACCTTTAGAAGTCAGCACATCTAGGTAATTTCTGAAACGAGGAAGAAATTATTTTTCAATTTATTATCTCTTTTTCGCTTCAAAGCTCGTAGGAAGCGACGATTACGTGCTTTGGGCAAAAATAACAATTGCTGGCACAAATGATCCAGAGCGTCCCATGGAACGGGAAAAACTACCGCGGTGTTTTTTTTAAAGGTCAAAGAATTAATTATGCCTTTAGTCGAAGAAGAACAAATTAATTAAGAATAAAGGCGGAACTTGTGCGAGTAATTAAAAATCGGATCTACTCGAATGTACACGACACGGACAAACCGGGAAGGCGAGTCGTTTATAATATGTTTAAAAATATAAAATATTAAGGCATTAGCGTACATGCGGGCATTGTAAGCTAATGCTTTCGCAGGAACTGTATTAATGAATGTTTTAGTTTGTGACAATTTTCAACTTAAGCCAATTTTGCCGTGTCCGGTGTTAATCCAGACCTGTAGGGGCCAATTCTTAACTGAAAAAAATTGGAAAAATCTCAAGAACGTCATCATCATAAACGTTGAAAATGGATTATTACTATAAACATTGTGATCAATATGGCCGATCAGCAGTGCCGCGATGATTTTTTCTGGTTTTTAAAAAGGCCCATAGCGTCGTAAGTTGCCTTCTGAGCGTTGAAATTCACTACCATCAGGTACTTCTCTATTAGAAAAATGGGTAAAATAGAGACGTGCTGATTTGCCGGAGTTCTTATTGTTTCAGGAATATACTTCAAGCATATCCGTAAATTTACCGCTCATTCTCAAATGCTTTCAACTGAAATTGACACTTGAGAATTGCCACCAATAGCAGCGTTAAGAACATTTTGAACTTCAGTGCAGGTTTCAGTTAAAAATTGTTTGCTATTAACTTGTCATTCATCGTCAAACTCGGAAAAATACTTTCTATCAAAAAATTAAAAAAAAATATATGAAGTTCTGTTTGAAATTCCGAAGGACCTGAAGCAGAACAAGTCGAGTTTAAAAAAATGAGCTTTCAAGTTGGCTGGTAGCCCGAACAATGTTATTTCACTTGGTTTTTAATTGATCAAAATCGATTCACAAAGGACTGAGTAAGAATGTTCCCGTTCCTTAACAGACAGCTGGTGCAGCAAATTATGCACATTTTACCGCTTATCAGTTGTTTTCTTACCCTGATTTGCCTAAAGGCATCTTCAGATGGAAAATCGTTCCAGTAGTACGAGTACGACCTATTTGAGGGCCAGTACTGCGGGAATCTCTCCCTCGCTGTAAATGGCCAGTCTACATAGAAGCTGAGGGGTCGGTAGATTTTGTAGTGGTAGTAGAACTTGGAGTCAGGCCAAAATGACCATTCATAACCCTGCTTGATAGGGTTTCGTAGGTAGGTAAGCATTTTGCTAAAAACAGTAAAAAAATAATACACTTGCGAGAGGCAGGTTGCCTGATTCTATACCTTGTAGTTTTGTGCCAAAATTTATTTCTGATCAACTCAGTTTTTCACATTCCGGATAAATTTAATTAAGTGCGGAGGAAATTGAAATTCTTCTTGAAAAAGACCTACAAGCCGTTATTAATCGAGATAATCATTACTATTATCACCGAACAAATATTTATCATAGAAAGTTCAGTCGGCCTCCGAGCTTTGACCTGGTTACATCAAAGTGGAATGTTGATGAAACTCGCTGATATCTTATTGAAATTCCATCGTTTTTACGCAAACAAAGTTGTTGCATGAACGGATTTCAGCGGGTGTGCGAGACAAGAGGTAGATGCAGTGGAATTCAAAAGAATGTATTCGGGCATTTAGCCAAGTTACTTCTGTAATAAATATACTTTTGGTGTCATTCAATTCGATGATAAAAAACCGAGTAGGTGAAAAAAATATATATAGAGAAATAACAAAAAACCTTGTTCTATTGTCCGCCTCTATCACCCGATCTGAGTGTCCTTGATTAATGTTTTTTGTGCCGATTTAGAACGTGTGGAAGATACGAACACTTATAACGATAATATGCACCTATGAAATTCCAATTTTGTAATTTTGGATCGGTTTACGAAACATCGGAGGTCACGATCTCCAAATTCTTTCCCTTTTTTTGATCCTTTTTAAGTGTGTGAATCTATTTTATGCGCATGCCTGATGAGACCAGTAGATAGAAACACGGATTACCTAACATCCCTCTTTTCCCTTTCGATTCGAACGCTTTTGAAATTTCGTGGAAATGTTGCCGATATTTTCCTGACACGTTCGATCATTTGTGGAAACACGGCTTTGTTAGTCAGAAATTTCGCGTGGAAAATTTTGGAAAACCCTTTTTATATCGCCAAATATCGAAATACAGTAATGGGTACACAGGGGCGTTATATCTAGCGCCACGGAAACGAGCGAATCAAATTTATTCATCAAGTCGAATTTTGCAGACCTGTTTATTTTTCTTGCCAGCTAAAAAAATTGAAAAAATCGTTATTTTTTTACTATAATGTCAGTTTTAGCCGAACATTATCCCGTGTCGTCCTAGCTGAAAAGAGGAATTCCATTTCACATTTCACTTTCACATTTTTATGACGCCAGTTGTGCTATCAAAAAAAGGGAAAAAAATCAAATTTTTAATCGAATTTTTTGTCCACTATTACTTTCAAAGACGCCATTATTGGAGGTGTTGAATGACCGTGAAATCCATTTTATCGCCTTTTTTCCACTACATCTATCTGCCGCACTAATTCGTCATCATCCCATTATTGTTTTATTTCCGGCTACCGTGAAAATGACTACAAACTCAAACACGCGGTCGTTTTTGTATTTCAGATTTAATTTTCGCCTAATTTAGGTGAGTTATTTTAATATTATCAAATATAATTCAGTCCAGTAAGGGAGAAAATCGTATATTTATATGTCGCAATTATAGGATACTGATGACCTGTCTTCTTAGGTGCACTTGGATCATTATAATTTTACCTTCAAAGTACGGTTGTGAAAAATATTTCTCCAGTAAATTAACGAACAATTCTAGTGAATTGTAAAAAGTGCGATAATACTTCACTCGCCCACGCAGTCGTCCGGTAAGTTGCCGGTAAATTTAATATTACATGTCAAAAGTATCAACAGTCGCTTTTGCTTAAGCCGTGTGTGTTATTAATTCGGTAAATATTGAAGTTGACGGTCTAATTCAGCATGACTTCCGCGTGTTAGTCAAATATTTCAAAGGGAATTTACCAATCAGATAGTTGTCATGTTATTCCGTTCGAGAGTAAATAATCCCCCCGTCCCCCGGCCCTGAAATAATGTGAAAGTACGAATCTACTTGGAGAAGTAGATTTTTGTTTTTACGCAATTCAATCTACTAAAATATATGCTAAGAGGTGTATTAATGAGCGGTCATACATCGATGCCATTAATAGACTCGTTCGTTAAATAACTATTATTACACTCCGCTTCTCTAAAACTTTCACTCGTATACTTCCCAATTTAGAGCTTGTTACGCAATAAATTATCGGCTAATTTTTATATTTAGACAAACTCCACGAGGAAACTCCAATTATTGATTTGCTGTTATCCACTTTGGTTTAATTGGAAAATTCCACGTAATCGGACGAGGAAATTTTCGCGAATATAATATGTCTCTTAACTAATACGGGGACAAAAAAATCAGTAACGGTTGAAGAGAAAATTGTCAACTGAGTCTCAGCTGCACAGGAAATCAGAGAATAGACGCGATCCCTTTGTGTTTTTAATGGGAAAATTTGTCATATTTATGACGATTAAATTGCATATTAGATGCGATTTTTCTTTGAAAAAAATCTCGAGCAAATTTTGAACTAGTTGGTATAGAAGCAGCAATAGACTTGACTTAATTTGACACATTACTCAAGTCTAGAGCAATAAAATACATAAACACTTACTTACCTTCAAAGATAATGCAACCAAATCACCAGCCAACTTCTTTCAATGACTACCACTTGGATTTTGATTTCGACACGCTACAAACGCTCGGTTATAACAGATTTATTTTTGGATACTATCCAGACTATTTGGATACGATTGTGCATAGTTTCTGAGTCATGTTTAAATAATCCGATAGCCAATTTATCAAAAATTTCGTCGATGCAAAACGTAATTCGGTAGGTATTCCTATAAACGGAATTTGATAAAAATAGTCCATTCTGGAAGAGATACAGCTGAATTAGCGCGTTTTCCAAAAAAATATATTCTTCGGCCACCATGTATTACTTCGGTAACCTATGGCTAATAGGTGTTTTGCAATGACAAAATTTTTGGTTTCGCCCACATGTTGCAGGTAAGCAATGTGGTTTTTGGCTACCAACGGTGACTGATTCATATGTCATGAAATCACAAATCAAAGTTCTATTTATTGTTTGTCATGGGTTAAATATGGCAATTCAAACTAAAATAGACTAAACATCCTGTTTATTATATTCGTATGGGTTTTAATTGACTAGAGTTTCAAGCTAGTTTTTCAGGGCTAGCATGGGTTTTCTCTGGCTCTGGAAAGGAAAATATTAGTGAGTGTGGCGCCTTACAAATCTACTGGGTGGTTTGTTATGTTGGTTTATCAATCGCCCAATTTTTAAATAGCTAAAACTCCATTTTCTACTAAACGTGTTGCGCACAAAACTCTACAGGAATTAAAACAGAAAAATATGTTTTATCGTTCCCGCTAACCAAAATCGATATTTGTTTCTATTTCTACACCCTGTAGATCGGCGCGATTGCTAAAGGAGACAGAAAAAGAATAAGAACAAACAATGACCAACGAAAGTGCAAAATACCAAACATAAAGCACACAAAATACTCACGCTCAAGTTACTAATTTTATTTTCGAGGTCGTTGAATTCGTAGTCCAATGATCGATAATACAAGGAAGGCAAATAGCTCAAATAATAGTTCCTGAAGTAGCTGCCCAAATAGGACCTATAGTAGGGCCAGGAATAAGAGTAGGGCCAGTAGTAGCTTGGCCAGTAGGAGCGGGAGTATCTACTGGGCCAGTAGTAGCTGGGCCAGTAGGTGGAGTAGGTTCTCGGCCAGTCGTAGTACCATCTGTAGAGTTTGGGGTAGTAGGTGCTGCTTGGCAGGCTTAGTGTGCTGTAGTAGCTCGAAGAGATTGGGTAGCTGGAGTAATATACTCGCTAGAAGATTTTGAGGAATACATGAAAGCATGGTTTCTTCGAGAAGCGAATTTTATTCAATTTGAGGTTTTTACATTATGATGTTCCTGTTAAAATGCCTGGTAAATTAGTTTCAGATTGGACAGAATATCTCTTTCGAATTCCGGCCTCCTCGTAGCAATTTATGATGAATTAGTAAAAGGTACTGAAACGTTTTGATTGTAAACAGATCCAGTGATAAACACATATCTGCTCATAGATTGGCGAAGTTATAGCAGCTGTTGTAAAGCTATACTCTTTTATTTATGTACATTTGGACAAATATAAAGAGGACAAAACAGCTATTTTCAAATGTGGTCCAAAATCCTTAGATTCTGCCAACAAAATTTGAAAATATTCATCAATTTTAACATTCGTCCAATATCTGACCCACTAAAACTGTTTTTTGTACATTACGCAGACGATAACTTTCTCCCTCATTTGTTTTTCGTGTTTGTTTTATATGTTAATTTTATTATGAATCAGATTGATTTATTCCCTACAAATTAAATTTGATATTTCCTCATTGTAATTTCTATTCTATTTGATTTCGTTCTAATTGATTCTATACAGTTTTAGTTTGTTTTATCGTTTTATTAAACGCCTAGTGATTAATTTACCAATTTCTCGTCTATTTTTAGACCTGCGACTTTAGTTAGGTATTCATTTAGAAATCCTGATGTTTATCGATAATTTTATCCTACATTTAATGCCTTGAAGCGATAATTTAATATTTGTTGAACGAGGTGGCAGTTTTCTTGGCAACTTCAATGTAATATATCACTTAAATGCAGTCTTAGTTCACCATTTAATTGCAATTTTTCATTTTCAGTTTTTCTCTAGTTTTTCATCTTTTACGTAGTTTCAATATCCAAGTGTTAGTATCCAGTTTTCAGTATTAAAAATTTTGACTTATTTTTATTTGATTTTCTCGCTCTCATTGGTGAGAGATTTCAATTGCTCTTTGTCTCTTTAAAAGGAATACATATTGTCATGCTCTTTCTTTTTGATATTATTTTTTGTAATTATCTTCCTTCTTATCTCAGTTTCAGATTTTTTTCTACACAAGTTAAAAAATTGCCAAATTTGATTTTATATTACGGAAAAATTCCCCTGGCCAATCGTGAACAATAAGGTGGAATCATCAGAGGTGACCTTCTGGCTCTAAAACTTTGGCATTAGGAACAATCTCAGATGGGATGTTGGCATTACTCTCTTAAGAGATATGTAATTAAACTCTGAAACCTGCCTTTACCATAACTTTCCCATTGCGTTGGCAACGGGTGATCACTAAAACGAAATCTCGCACTAGACAGTGAATAATAAACGCAGGTCGTTGATTAAGCTATTTGCTTTTCATCATCGAATATATGGCTGAGAGCAGATAAATAAATACCAGGTCTGTAAACATGAAACCGGAATTTGCCATTAGGGAGCCCTTGCTGTCAATATGGTTACCGTAAAACCCCTTCATTGGCGCCATTTCCTTTGTTTACATCTGGCTAAGATTTTCAACTCAAAACAATGCAAATTTCATAAAACATAATAGTTTTGAACGTCGTTGAACATGTCGACTTTTGTCTCGGGAAACAACTATTTGCGAGAAGTATTGATTTTCTGTTACCATTTGAAGAAGCCCGTTGCAGAAGCGCATCGAATGCTTGTCGGACCTTACGGTGAGCATGCTCTCGGTAAATCACAGTGCTTCAAGACAGCGAATCGCAAACCTCGTTGGACGAAGACGAAAATGAAGTTCAAACGCCACTGCAACTCGCAGATCAATCAGATGTGACACGAGAAGCCGTCTCCTTGCGTTTGAAAGCCTTGGAAAGGATCCAGAAGATGGGAATCTGGGTTCCACGTGAAATGAATGAAAGACAGAAGGAAAACCGAAAGACCACTTGTGAAATTCTGCATGCCAAGAATAAAATAAACTTATATCTCCGTCGAATTGAGGCTAGTGATGAAAAGTGTATATATTTTGAAAATCCTAAGAGTAGAAGATCATGAGTAAGTCCACGCGAACCATCGACTGCGAGGCCAAATCGTAATGGGCGCAACACGATCCTGTGTGTGCGATCAGAAGGGCGTGACCTATTACGAGCTGCTACAACCTGGCGAAATCGTTAATACTGAACGCTATCAACAACCAATCATCAATTCGAATCGAGCTTTGCGTGAAAAGCGACCAGAATAGCAAAATAGGCAGCACAAAGCGATTTTGCTTCAAGACAATGTCCCATCACACATTGAAAAATAGGAAACAGGAAAAGGAACCGATGGAGGCGTTTTACACATAAAAATTAAAATACTTTCGCATGCGGCTTACTCTCCAGACTTGGCTCCGTTCGATTATTACTTAGTTGCATCTATGGGAGGTCTGGCTGAGCAACGTTTCAGTCATTATGAAAATGTACGAAAATGGCTGATTTGCATCAAAATAAAGACAATTTTTTTGGTGTGGCCTCCAGAAATTATCAGACAGGTGCCAGAAATATATACATGGTTACCGATGGGCAATATCCCGAACAGGGCGTTTTTTTTTTATCATTTTCGGGCAATAAACGTGCATTTCCTGAACAAACATTCCGGTTTCATATTTACATACCTGGTAAATGTACCCAGGAAATGCCTCTCATACACCAACACCTACTTGAGGCCTTTTTTGGTCGTTCTTTCTAAATTAATAAAACCATCCGCCATCATTTAATTCCAGAGCTTGACAATCCATCACCTTAAAATTTCCAGCAAATTCTTGACATAGTTTCAAGTTATTGAAACCTCCTCCGTTAAATTAAAACACATCTGGAATCTTCTATTTTCATAACGATTTCAAGGTCAAATATTCCATCATAAATCGCCGAAAAGGCCCAAAATAGAACTTGAAGAGGCGGATTTCGTTCTTGTTACTTACCATTCAGCAGGCATATTTAACAATACTACTGAACAACGATATTAAATGATGACGGACAGTTATATGAAAATATTGGCTGATCTAGAAAGCTATTATTTCACAAGGGGTTACAGGCATAATTACCACACTAATGTAGATATTAATAGTTTGCTGAAATTACGTTAATTGGTGGATATTAGACCACTGACTAAACTGTCTAATTTGTTTTGATTTCTAAGAGCTTGTGTGTATGTAGGTGTTCGCCGGGTGTTCTCTAGACCTCGCACTAACGAATGCTGAAGTATTTCAGTTGTTGACCCATTTAGAACAGCATTTAGCGGCTTCAACCGTAAACATCCCTAGGGATGTATTGCCAAACGGCAGCATACCTACGTTATCTTGACCTCGGCTGAAAGCCTGACCTTTGCAATTAATCTATTATGTTTCAATGCTTCTCGAAAGCAAATCAAAAATTGAAATGTGAAAAATCCTCTGCTCCTCGATATCGACTCAATGCAATTTAAATTCAATCATGTTTTTTATCTACAATAAGAAACACGTGCCTCTTTGCAGTTCTTTGTACTCAATACGCATAAAGAGGGTGCACGTGCTAGATTATAATAAGTGTCAAGGAAGCGTTAATGTAGTTATCAAAATGCGGAGCTTCCACATTTTACTCCGAAAAGTGCAACCATGTCAAGGGCTGTAGGAAGTTAAAAGGGTCTTTCAAATGAGGGGTAAACGACACTAAACAATAAAACGTGCATGGGGTGGGAAAAGGACGGGGATGGAGTTTTTCAAATTATCCTCCTTTTGAGATTTTAACGTGTTTCGGTTGCTTTTATATTCCTATTGAAATTCACCCGCCGCGATAAATAGTTTGGCATGTATTGAGATGGAAATACCTGAAGATTATGTTGGTCTAACAGTCGTAGGGGGTGTCAATTTGAAAGGTCTCCATTAGTTCGAGATAATTGTTTTTTATCGTCAGAATACGTCGATTTTCTTATCGAGAGGGAAAAATTTTCATGTAGAATTCACTGCGTCTCTTTCGACCCTTTAGCTCCCAGAGCCATCCTATCAAATATCTGAAATGGTAAAGGGGGTTAAGTGACACATCATGTTAAAAGGGCTTTTCATTCCCTACATTTCGGCACCTCATTTGTTACATTTGACTGTTGCATTATCAAGTTAGGCGTCTTTGATCATCCTAAATTTATTTTTTGCCATTAGCGAGTGTTTCGATGGCGTTGGAACTTAACGCTTTTTCATTCAAACGTATTTTACCATGGGGATATTGTTGTAATAAACTTTTGCATAAGCGTTTCAAATGATAAAACAAATCATTTTTCCTTATCGTTGATCTATAAAAAAAATGCACGTTCAAATTTGGATTTTCTATTTTTAACACTTTTAGTTTATTAGATATTCAAAATGTTCTTCATTATTTTTCAAAGAACAATAAACCATATTTTGAGTCTTCCCTGGCATTTTCGAATGCCGCTTCCGGAACAACTCCGCTTACCTCTATGGCTCTTCTTTTCAAATCGTCAATATTATCAGGCTGGGTTTTGTAAGCAACTGATTTTATACATGACCCCGTAAAAAATAATCTAACGGCGTTAAGCCTGGTGATCTTGCAGACCATTCCATCAGTTCCCTTCTACTAATGCATTTTTCATTTCAGTCACGAAATCGGTTATCCAGCCATTCTCGTACTGGGCGAAAATCATGCGATTGAGCTCCGTCTTACTGAACATATTTTTGCCCTTCTTGCAAAATGTGTCCACCAGTTTGATCGTCCAAATGAGCTCTTATTAATGGATCAATTGCGTTTTCGAGTCGGTTTAAGTACAGCTTTCCAGCTAAGGTTTTCTCAGTAAACACAAGTCCTATAACGGCATTTTCGAGAATATAGGCACAAAATATTAATTATTTCTGGCCACTGTGTAGTACTATTTTTAAGAACGTAGGGGGTTTCGTCACTCTAATGTTGGCAGTTCTGTTTATTGACCCGGCCGTTAAGAAACGCGAGCATTCACGTTCGCGTTTGATTTGTATAAGGCATGAAAAATGATTATTTTCAAAAATTTATATAATAAACGAATATTTTACATAAATTCTAAACTATTAAAGATATTGATTAATACGGGAGTACTCTTTTATTTGAAGTTCAGTTTTTTGAAATAATTACATTTTTCATATATTTTATTTTCAAGTAATGCGTGGAGAATCTCAAATTTGATTCTCTTGCGTCGATGAAGGGCACCCTGTGCATTAACATAAAACGAATAATTATAATGCAAGGTTCAATCATATTTTCAAATTTAGGTATTTTTTTTAGTGTAGTAAGTACCTATTTGGTCTTCTGTGTATAATTTAGTGTTCATTTAATATTACAGATTTAACAATTTGAGTTTTGCGTTTGCACAGATTATTGCGTAGTGGACTTAGAGCTAATTTTTCTTACTATTGTTTCAAAACAGTGTAAAAATAGTTACCGATGCAATATATTTGGTTTTGTATAGCTACTAAACATTTACAACAGTGGTTAATAATTACGAATCAAGTCCAAAAATAGTATAAAAATGTTAAAGCGCAGGCGCTGATGAAGAGGATAGGAAGCACGATGAGATAAACTCAAAAAAATCTTCCATATATAGGAAAAAATATGTTTTAGCAATCTTAGGTTAGAAGCACAGTAATAACGAAGATATTTTCAGTACCTTCTGCCATATCTAATTCGTGGTTAAACTATAGCATGGATATAACTATAATATGAATCGTCAAAATAACTAAAGTAATAGTTAAAAAATTCTGATACTCAAAACCTGCTGTTAAACCATGTAATTATGAATTCATAAAAAAGTAAATGAAGAAACACAATATATAAAAAATATTTAAAATTAGAAAAACTGTAGTAGTATGTATATTTTGTTTGTAAATTACTCTGACCTAGCCTGAGAGGTTGATAGGTATATTTGTCGAAGTCCGAACTCTACTAGTATTACTCAACTAAACTGTAAATATAGCCAGAAAAGGTATTGAAAATACCCTGATCCTTTGAAAAAATCTCAAACATAAAACTTACCACAGCCGAGTCCGAGTTGAGGTACCGGTTGACCGCCGAATAGCCAACACTGGGGCGGACTTTACGCTCGATCCAGTCGTACTCGCGATGCAGCACGGAAGGGGTAGTTGACCACACCCTAGGGGGTGAAGTTACCACCGTCAACCTTTTGTGCCCCACATACGGAACGATTCGGTCGTAAGAGTGCACGATATGAACCTGAAAGGAAATCACAATTCTCGAATCTTCATAGTACCAAACTAAAAGAAGATTATTGCCACATGAGTATTTACTGTCAGAAAGTGTCCTTAAAATTTCATTGAAAAATAAATTTTAACTTTTAATCATCAGCAGGTTCACTTATGGACTTTAACAAAGCATTTGACACCGTCTAGAACAGTGGTGTACTTGACGATAGAAATTTCAAACGAGAAAATACCTATTTCGTATTATCAACAACCTACTGGAAAACAGAAAACGAAAAGTATGTGTTAGCGACACTGTTTCTGTCCCGTTTTCACGTAAACCAGGGCTCCCACCGGGATTGCCGCTTTCACCTTTTCTTTATAAAGTATGCGGTCACGATATGAGGACAGTCCCAGAAGTACCCGATTTTTTGTTACAAATTCACGTACATTACAAAGACACAACCTTAAAAGCTTTATGTGTAAAGTTTGAGAATGGTACTACGTCGATTTGCATTTGTTTTGGAGCGGTTTTTAGTGAACGCTTTTAGAGATTATGAGAACATGGGAACAATGGGTCATCTGTGTGACGCAATACTCTTCTTTAAAAGGTCTTAGTCCATCCATCAAAGCGGAGGTAGATTTTACTCTGGAGGAATCTGGTCCTTCGTTAACAACTCTACAATATCAAGTGGCAGAATTTGAACGCAATCATACGAGCTGTCGAGACGAATTCTGCAGTGGTCGATCCAATGACACTCCAGATCTGATCATTCCAGAAATTGTTGTGAAAACCAGCTAAACTGTGCTGGAAGACTGTCAGCTAAAATTGCACGAGTTAGCAGACATGATAAGCTTCTCAAAGAGTATTGGACATGGCATTTTGACCGAAGAATTGGACATGGAAAAGCTGCGCACAAGACGGGTGCCGTGATTACTCACAATTGAACAAAAACACCACCGTGAGTATGGTTTAAGAGGGAGTGTTAGGCAAAGTTTCGCGGCAATAAAGCCGAATTTTTGTGTCGATTCATAACCATGGATAAAAAATGGATCCATTACTTCACATCTGAAAAGGACGAGCAATGAAAACAGCGAACTCAAAGGGGAGCGTCGGCGCCAAACAAGGCGAAAACGGTTCCATCTGCTGGAAAGCCGGGGAAGTTAGTTTTTTTGGAATGCACGTGAGATAATTTTTACTGACTATCTCTATAAAGGAAAAACAGCAAACAGAGAATATTATGAACATTTTTTGCAGCATGTGAGCTAAAAAGTGAGGAAAAACCGACCGCATTTGGCGAAAAAGAAAGTCTTGTTCAGCAAGACAACACACCGGTTCACATTTGCGTCATAGCGATGGCTAAAATAAATCATCTTGATTTCGGACTTTTCCCTCACCCACGCTATTCGCCAGATTTGGCCCCCTCGGATTAGTTTCCACTTCCAAAACTTGCCAATGTGTTTCGGTGGAAAGAGATTTCCCAGTAATGAAGAAGTGGAGTGTAAGGTTCATACCTATTTTGAAGCTTGTTACCACGAGCAGGGTATAGAAGTCACAGAACATGGCTAGGAAAAGTGTGTGATCCGCAGGGGGGAGTATATTAAAAAATAATGTAGTGCATTCCATTTTTCTGTTAGTAAGTGTTAGGTCGGGTACTTCTGGAATATCCTCGTATAAACAAACATGACTTAAACTATATAACATTACGTATCTTGTAATACGTTGACGATACCGCACTTACTGTATATGACAAAACCACAGCAAGAGCGGTCGAAAGACTTCAGACTATAACGAAGAACATAATGGCACAGTTCCATAAAGACAGACTAAAACTAAATGCTATAACAAAAAATTTCACTGTCGATTTGGCTAAAACCTTAAATAAGATCGCATTTATTCTAATACATAACCGTTAATTCCAACAGGAAACTGGACCCACACATATTGCAACTGTGAATGTCCATCACATGGATTTCCTGGAAGATGGACAGGAAACCACTCGGGATGTCCTTGAATGACGTGTTCTCCGGCTATAGCCCTGCTAAGATTTTTTTTGTTTGGAACTACACCAAAAGCCTGATGATTTATACGCAGGCGCTTAGCCTTGAATGAAAGTTTTCCCGAAATAATTAATAATTCCCTTAAAATTTAAAATAATTATGACGTTATTTTATACCAAAATGAAGAAAATTGAATTATCTTTCGTTCTATATCAAAAAACCGCACCATACTGTTTGAAAAAATCAAAAACATTGAAATTGAAAAGGTGATTACAATTAAAGTTGTTATTGTGAACACCTGGTGTGTATTTTTGGCAAAATGGATATTCGTGCCTGCTAAGGTGTTCTTATATGACAATTCGTCGTAAACTATCAAAGTTTAACCCAAGTTAACTGCGACATAATTTTTTTGAGGCACTGCAAATGTCCAAAATTTCTTTGTTAAGCTTTGAGTCACTGTACCCTCCGGTAAAAAAAATCTAGGAATTAACACAGGATCCAGAGAGGATTCTATTACGTGAAAAAAACGTAGGTGGTCCATTAAAAAAAATTACACTCAATGACACGACGCTTTGTCGGGCCACCCTGTAGGGTTGTCGTTAATTTCAAAATTTACCTACATCGGCCTCACATAGATCCCCATAATTGATTTTTTTCTGATATCGCAAATAAACTCTTAGGAGTCCGAATGGCTGTTAAATGGACACCCTGTATTCACGTAGAGGAATGAAATTCAGTGGCGCCGAGTGTGCTCGAATAGAGCCGCGGAGATATACAGTATAATGCATCGCAAAGGAAAATAAGAACGTATTATTATTTTCAACAATGCATAGAGGAGATAATGTAAATAGTACAAAAGGAAAACCTGAAATAATTCACCAATATAACGAAACAAAAAGAGGAGTGGACGTGGTGGATAAACTGCGTGAACAATATATTACTGCTCGAGGGACAAGAATTTAGTACCATTTAAACATAATATTTCAACGATGTTGCCAACCTACGATAATTGAAATATGGAGATTAAGATATAAAAAATTCCTCTTTTCGTTTACGCAATTTACTTCTCCCTAATTTCCTTTGTCATTCACCAGGGGGAAAGGCATAAAATAAAGTGAGCTCTTATATTAATTAGCATCTAATTAAAACAATCATTGAGACGATCATTAGGAGAAAGGCCCATTCGAGATTTAACGTTAACTCAATAATGTAAGACATTTTTGCCAACATAATTTTTTTCATAAAAAGTATGTTTTTCATTTGTGAGCTTTGATATTAACTATTTAAACTTTTTCGCCATTTATTTACAGAAAATCTATATATTTGGGTCTACATGTAGAACTGTTTAGTTGGAGGAATTAGAAATTTCATTAGCTAAATTGAATTGCGGCATGAAAATCGCGAATGTTTGTGTAATTTTTTGTTCATGAAAAAATTCTGAATCAAAATTGTTAGTTATCTCTACTTTTTTGGTGTTGCTATCCTTCTGCTGTTAAGGAGTCTATCTCAATTTACTATAGCGATAATGGTAATTTGGTAGTAACAAATTTTTCGAAAATTCAAGATAAACACACAACTGCATAAAGTAAATGTAGATAAGGTACGTCTTGGACACCTGCTGTGCATTTTAATACCGGCGGATCTCATTAGGAGCTTTCGTTCACTACTAAACTCCTAAAAATATTCTCGTGTTGGCAAAATATCAAACAGAGTTTTATGGGCACAGCCTTTGATATATCGGCCTAATTTCAGAAAATGGTTTAATGTCGTTATTTGACTTGACTTTTGGAAAGAGAACGTGGTTTTTGATCTTGATATTGCAATCATATCTACATATGTTCGATGCAAACTAATTTTTCTATGAATGCCCTCGAAATATGAAAAAAACACAGTTACGAAGTTAGTACGAAAAATCGTGGATTTCAGCGACAGCTACTACGACTTGAATTAGCGAGAGCAAAATATTTTCGTAGTAAAAGTATAGATATATGTAGGAAATATGTACGTAAATAAACAACTCTTCTCGCGAGGACGTCATTTGGCCATTGGTCAAATCGTCCAAGACATAAGATTTACCCTGTATCGACTTCTAGACCCGTATAGATGAAATATTCAAGATCCCACTGTTGAAGAAATCCTATAAGATACGACATCTTGCTTATCCGATGTCAAGTTGTCGAAGTTCAACGCTTCACAGCTAAAGGACATAAAAAGAACGTATATTCTTCGGGCATAAGAGTTACCCTATGGTAAATTCTTAAATATTAAAGTCAAAGTGTCCAAAAATGCTTAACCTGTACAAATCTTCAAAGCAAAAATACACTCTCGTCCAGCTCAAATTCTTTTAAGAATTAACATCTTTAGGACATAACAAGAATTTTTTCCTCACCCGCCCTATCCGCCAGATTTAGCCCTCTCAGATTATTTTTCATTTTCAAATTTGAAAAAATCACTCGATGGGGGGAGATTTGCCAATAATGAAGAGGTCCAACATTCGAAGCTCACTATAAACAGAATTTACATATAAGTCATGAAATATCGCTGGAAAAAGCGCTCCAACCTCGAGAGAACCTATGTTGAGAAATAATGTGATATTTTTCATTTTTTTTTTCTTTAAGTGTTGGGCCGGGTACTTCTAGAACTATCCTCATACGTAACGTTGGTCTTGTCTGGTAGAAGCAATTGGACACCCAACCATTTGATGGAATATAATATGAGTTTTTTCTAAGTCATGAGATTGATATAAAATTTCATTCAACATTGAACGTATTGTGTCGATTCTGAAAAACGTAATGAGTTTTGCTAGATGCTGCCTTGGTGTTGGTATCCTGTTTTTGAATACGAAGTGAACAAAATGGCATTTAGCGCGTTGCTAGGAATTGAGTAATTGACTTCTATTATATTCAAATTTTAACATTAAAATAACTAACAGAATTATTGTATATTGTAACAAAACAAAATCGAGTAGATGCACAGGGTTGCCAAACCATAATTTTTTGCGTAAATTTCGACGGACAGTGTAACAAACAAATACTCATGCGACTCATATTATGCGAGCAGCTATTACAGTCCACAAAAATTTAAGCCCGAATTTGACATATTTTCGATGTATATTATAACTCACAAAAAAACTAACTAAAACTTACCTTCCCCAAACCCGGAAGAATCCTCACTTGACGGGAAGGCTCGTACTGCACGAAGGAAGACCATAGGAAACAAAAGAAAGGATAAGTTAGTTATGTATATGAAAAAATATTTACAACAATTAATAACTTATAAAAAAAATTATTAAAAAAAAAATTTATCGTCAACAAATTTGAGGGTGTATTTGCACATACATTCATAGTGAGACCGGTAATGAATTATGAACATACCAAAAAAGAAGAAGGGAAAAATTAATGAGCAGCTATTATTTAAAGAAAAAAACAAACAAAAACACACAAGTGTTAGTAGAAAGGAAGAAAAAAATGTGGAAACGTTGGGGATTTGGTGGCAACCGGGAATGAGAGCTATCTCCAATAAAACTAAATGGTAATTTTCCGATATTTATTTGGGAAAAATACAAAACAAATAATTTAGGTAAATCTACAATACAAAAATATATGCATTTTTCATTTAAATTGATCGCAGTATACAGGTTGGTTAAGAAAATAAGTATTGTTTTATCCAATAAGTAATTATCATTATTTATCAGTAGAAACTAAATACAAATGGGGACATATCGATTAGTAGGTAAATAAAATTAATAAAAGAGGGGTCTTAGACGCGGTAAGACCAATGACGGTAAGAGGTACCCCCAGGCAAATTACCGCTCGTGGTAGAGCTGTAGCTCGAGTGGTACCCTCCAGGACCATCCCCGCGGCTACGGGAAGACCTCTCGGAGGTGTAAGAGTATCCACCAGGTCCTCCAGTGGAGGTGCGAGTGACGCTCTCCACGGTACTAGAAGAGCGTACCTGAGGGCGAGAGAAGGGGTCGCCGGAGCGATTCGAAGAGTCGGAGCTGTAAGAGTAGGAGTAGACCTCTTCTGCCTGCCTGTTTCTACGATTGGGAGAGTCGGTCACCACATAATGACGGGGAGTCTAGGAAAAGAAAGCGTGTTGATAGGGGATGTTTGTATGGAATAGATACGTTAGTTTATTGCCAAGTGTTGTTAAAAGCTGTAGAAGAATTAGTCGTTAAGAAACCATAAAAAAGTCATTGTCAGAAGATGACCCCGAGACGTAAAAGTTACCGAGATGTGACCGAACTATGACAATAGGGCCAAAAACTACCTATATGCACGTGTGAACTTTTTAGTCAGAGCGTACTATTTGAGACAAGTTATGAACTTAATTTTCTTTTAATAAAGTTCATAAAGATGAATTTCCTCGTTACCAGACTGAACAATTACGCTCTATAATTTAATGTGTGTCGAGGGTAAATATTTATGGTGACGTATTGGAAGTAATGTTGTGCCTATAGGGCGTTTCTAATGTGGTGTATATGAAGAACAAGTTTTTAAAATTCGAAAAATCACTTATTAATTTTTTTGCCCGAGGCTTGATTCCATTGGTGAACTATAATGATTTGACAAAACCATTTCTAAGCACGGCGAGGATCTCGGGAATGATTAGAGATTCGTGTTAGTCTGAAAAGTAAATGAGAAACTGTAAATCAAAGATGTGAGGCGTCGAAATGTAACTTGGTTGTACTTAAAATTTAAGTGCCAATCTGACATAAAAGTGTAGTCCAAACGTCGAATATTTAGTAAAATTAAGCATAAATTAATCACATTTTCAAAAAAAATTAAAGTCATTTTCAGTTAGTAAGTTGCATGCATTTAGCACTTTCAAATTATATATATCTATCCTTATTTAACTGCATCAATGAATGGAACGAGGATTCACAAAAGAAATCATGTGGAATATGATATGAATGCATATCACTTATAAAAAAGAAAAGTTTGGGAAAACTAGAATTAAACGGCAGATCATAAGAACAACGAGTATCGGAGTTGGGTATAAAATTTATCATATTTTCAGTTTTCGAAAAGAATAAAATTACTTACTCTCATTACTTATTACTACTTAGTTACTGACAACAGATCAAGTTGATAGCGATCAAATTTTGGGGACTACCAACAAACGTGTATCTTTGTGAAAATATGAAGGTATCTTAAAGAAGGGAGGTATAATTAAGCGAAGAACATAATTTGTATTATAATTAGAATTTCTATGAATATCCATCTATTTCTATAAAAGCCAAGCCAAGTGAAGTCAGGCAAAAGTCAAATCAAGAAATGTCGATGACGAAGCATCTATGTGTATTTTTATATTTGAATATAAAAAATGAAGACGATCGGTTTGATTATAATACAAATATGAACATCACAAAATTCAGAAACCATAAGTATTCCACCGAAATAAAGCATAAATTAGTCCCATTTTTCATTTTTTTTTTAAGTCTAAAAATCTAGTTAAATTTTTTTTTTTTCAATTAAATATTTTTTTTATAAAAAAAAAATAATTTAAATTTTTCGTAATATCAATAGAGGCAACTATGAATATATTTTCACCAGAGCAAGTAACTAGAACAGTTTTACCAGAACTACAAATTGAACGGATATTTTTCAAGTAATATTCGATATGATTTCACTTCAACTTTTATTGGAATGAAAAGAGATGTGTTATTTGTAGAAACGTTTGATCTCCAAAGTTATCTCAAGTGACATAAAGATATCAAGTTTTCAGACTTCCTACGACTTTTCAAAAAGTTACCTAATCAACCTGAATACGATATAAACTCGAATTTTCTTGAATGAAATATCTATAGATATTTGTGGATATCTATGGTGGCTTTTAGAAATAGGTTCTTCAATGGTCACTATGTTACGAGTTATAACTGTCAGTTAACAATTAACCGACAGATAAAATGCTTGTCAAGGTGATGGTAAGCTTGACCAAAAATTGGGATAAGGACAGCTATACAAAACGCTTCCATAAATGATAGAAACGCTTTGACTCGTGGTTACCCCTCATTATAAGTTACTTCATATGCAGTTTAATAAAACGTTGATAAATCGGTCCCCAGCCTCCAGTTCCTTTGAGTAAAATTAGAGATGAAATCTCTGCATAATGTCCTCAATGATAGTTGTCAGAGTGCAATAGGAGTTTCGACTTCTGAAATCGCATTATATCTCCATTTAACTAAACGAAATTGATTTTTTAGTTATTTTGAGTTTATCTTAGCATTTTTCCATATTCAGAAACCCATTTACTCTTAAACTGATTTTTGTATTTATGCATTACTTTATAGACATTTTGAATACTTTTAGAATAATGATTTACATAGTGAATGAATAAACTGCCTTTAAATTAGATTCGCCTTAATGCAATTCCTGATAGATAATCTCCGGAGCTGCGTGAAATGAAGAGTGCACACTCAAAATAACGTTAATTTTTGTTACTCAAAATCGATAATTTTTGAAACAACTTTGTAATAATAAGTATTGTGTCAGATGGGCTAAAACACTAGGAAGCAAATTTTTACGTCAAAAAACCTAGGCCAGTTTGGTTGATATTAAATAAAATTTTAAATTGCTGGTAGTATTGAGGTTCTCGGTACTAAAAAACTTAGCACCTTTAAATAGCACTATTTAACTCAAATTAAGCTCAATATGTCCCCTTTTCTATAACGCACTTTCGGTATTTTAGTGCCATTTGAAATCGAAACCCTCTCCCCTCGGAAAATAAATTAAAATTTCCGTATTTCATTTTACATGTCGTTTATTCCAATTTGGACCAAATGTAAATAACAATTGCCAATGTGCATAACGACAAATAAAAACAAGAAGTAATAATCTACAAAGCTCAGAAGCAATATAAGCGTAATTTTTTCCAAACATAACATCGACTATCACAATATTATTATTAAGGACCAAATTATTATTGTGCTGTTAAGTTTAACATAAAGCTAATTCCCACAAGAACGATTAATGCTACATTTCAAAGTTGCCTTAAAAATTAGCTTGATATTGAGTTTAACGGCAGATTAACAATTTGGCCCTAACTGGAATAAGTAGTGCTAATGCTATAAAATTGCGCGAGTATATAAAGTTATGCAACATCCTGTACTAACTAAAAAAGTAAATATTTGCTATGTCTACCAAACTTTAATCAAAAGCGCACCTTGTGCCTGTGAGTACATATTAAAACGCAAATTTTGACCAAAAGAACGTTATGACTTCCACCCTGAAAGGTAAATAAATTAAACAGAATAGGCTTTGCCCATAATTGAAAACGAACTGAAATAAAAACTTTATTTCCAGAACTAGGAGCATTCTTCTAAATAGGTCAAGTATAATCTGAGAGAGAAACTGACCTAATTTAAAGCATTCCGAATTATCACCATGATTTCAATTCTGGAAATCCTGGAATTGCCGGTTATTAACTTAAAAGTTTTCTCACAACTCGTAACAAACTAAACAGAGCGAGAAATGGGCTATTTAATGGGCAAAATATAAAGCTTTTTTTTATGATTAATCGTTTTTTAATTAGTTTCATAAGCCGGTGTTATTTCATTCCTTTATTAAGTAACAAATGATGTAGAAGCCATAACTAATCTTTTAAAGCCCTACATTTTTGCTTGTTTGTATGATAGGGATTTTGATTACCACACAGGTGGCAAATCAGAATACGCAAGCATCTTCCTTTTGTACGGTAAATTCGGACACTCTGCCACTTTATGTAAACGTGGCAACAAGACATCCATACTATCAGAGGGGTTAGGAGCGAGTTCTCTCCTCATGATATCAGTGAAAATTTTCTCCCTGTTTTGGTCCCTAGCTGACATATAGGGCTTGACGGGTTCCAGATGCGCTTTAGGCTTAATTTTGGCCCGTTCTTCAGGATGGAGAATGGACCGTCTTTCGGGCCTTTTGGGTTCTTCGCCTTTGGCTGGTCGCTTGCCGAAAGCGGTGACAGGGTCGGGTACCAGGCTGGGCCTTGGGACGAACGGTACTTTTTCCCATGGGATCTCACGTTTCTGGAACAAGCATGGCATATGTCAGTGACCGTTCGTCCCAATTCCAGACTGAGGGTGGTAAAGGTCTACGAAAACTGAAAGGAGGATTATACCCGCACTATGCGGGTCATATTTAGTTAAACTTTAATGAAGGGTTGCACAAAATTACTCAGTTTACTACAGAATTGTAATTTTATCGTCGGTCGATATAATTGGACTAAAGCGAAACGTTCAGAATCGAAAATATTAATGCGATAAAGAATTAAGGGCCGAATTTATTAATGCTTTGTGAACCTTCATAAAAAGCTAATTTCAATAGAAACGTTTGAAATAGAGAATTGGTGATATTCTTGGTTGATTTGTCGATGTTAACATGAACGTCACGTTAATACATTGGAGCTAAATTGGTACGTGTTTTTAATTTAAACATAAACCCAACAGTAAAAAAGACGGCTCACTAGTTAATGTGGAAAAAATATGTATTGAAGATCTATTTCTGCTATATTATTATTCGCAAATGATAAAATTGGTTTTTAATTGATTCTTAAGACCGAAAAAATAATTCCAAAAATATTTATTTCTTTTTTTTTCCATAAAATAGCGATAATATTTTTTTGGTGTCTTGTAGCAGTTCACTCCAAACGTATTGTGGGGCGAGTTGATTTCTTTGAATAAACCTTCTTACTTTTTATTTTTGCTTGTATAAATTACGAAGAAAAGAGAAATTTGTCTTGCTGTATCGTTAAAGAGTTCACGTTTTCTTTGAATAAAATAGAAAATAAAAATAAATTAAATTAAATCCATTTTTTTGCAACCACTATAAATTTTACATTTCATATTATTTTTTAATTTATTATCATAGATACTTTCCGTTGCACTCAAAAAATGTTATTCTTCATAATAAATAGCAGAAAAAAAGTTGTTGGAACGCCGGTTTTTTGTCACTTAGTTTATGTAGAGATTTTCTCTTGGGAAATTTCGGTCGGAAAGTTCTCTAGTACCGTACAAATGAAAACTGGGACATTATACGTATAATCGTTATAAAATTAGTTATTCAGTGAGAAGCGAAAGATTGGAACAAAAATTAAATAAAATCTGAAAGGTAGCGGCAAAAATTCCTCTGACGTTGCCAAGTTAATTTCAAAATGCTCAAATTTTGGAAAAAACTTTGGAGCTTTTATTTAATCAAATTTATAAGCAATTTCGCGTTTTGTAATTTAGTTATTTACTTAATATTCACTCTTTCTATTTCCGCGTAAAGGCTATAAATTCTAAACTTAAGCTATTTCATGCAGAAAGTAAATCATCTGTTCAATTAAATATCGTTCTCACAGATATTACATCACTTCTTGCTTTTCAATTATTGTTTTTAAATGAATTTATACTGCATATTTGATGAGTTTTCATAAATATTTCATAATAATATGTCTTTTTGAGATAAAATCTGTCATGTATATGTATATATATGTATATATATAATAAAAATTTACTAAAACGTCAATAGTTATAAACAAATTAAAGTAGAATCAAATTAAGTTGTCAACTTGTTTTCTCTTATATTTTGGTAACGAACAAACCGATATTTAAATTTTGACATATTAGTTAAACTTTTGTCATTAAGTGGATAAAAAAGAAAACATTTTACATTAAAAAATTTATTATGTAACGTACGTTGCAAATTTTAATTCAATTTTGTATTGTGATTATAATTGGTCGGCCTCGATTCAAAGAGCTCGTAGAAACTCGATAAAATTTTGCTCCCTAGCGATAAAAAAAGTTGCTAATGAAACTCTTACATTCAATGAAACCAAATTTCGCAGAAATTGTAATCTTATTTTATGACGATATGTGTAAACTGGATTTTCTTTCACTTCTAGCTTTAAAAGTCATTATTATAGGGTGTGCTGCATGATTATAGAATACGTTTTTGCGTCTTTTTCTAAAAATAGTTGAATAAGAGATCCATAATGACCCGCATATAACTCTTTATTTGTCTCTCAAGCTAATCGACCAATGGTCGTGATAGCTTCGTCCAAAAGTCAACCGCCTTCTTCAGTGAAGATATTGAAATCTAAAGAAAACCAGCGATGATTTTTGTAAATATGTTGAAGCTCGGTAAAAAGGCGTAGCACTAATCTGCACCACTTGTTCCTTCAACTTTTCTAGTAAAAAAATCAGGTTTCTATCGAAACACGATTAAAAACCGGAACGTCAAGGACAGCAGTCCTCATTTATCGGTAATTTTTAAAACATCCGAAAAGGATCTGAGAAAACAAGTGTAGGTCCCAGTCGTTTTTATAGATATTGAGAATGATAATTTGACGTTTTATAGATCGATTTAAACAGCTCAGAAACCACCTACAAGCCAAGGGTGAAGCAAGAACTGGCATAACCAAGAGGCACCATGTGCAAATAAAGAGTCATAGTTCAGGATCTTTTTTCTTTTAATACCTAACCTTTGCCCCTCTTTCTACTAATTGGATCTAAGATTCAGTTTTTTTTAGTTAAAATATCAATTACATGGAGTGATGTCTATCACGTTGAAAACTTTGAATACATGTATGATACTGACCCTTTCAAAATCTATTACCCGTTTTTATATGGTCTTTATTCCATAATTTAGCCGATCACTATGCGAGAGATAAATTTAAAAAATAGTGAGTTGATGAGTAGATAGAAACGCTTGATAAGATTAAACAATAGCTAAATTCCATTTAGTGAGGTAATTCTGCATCCCTCCTCTCGTGCAAAGTTAGGTAAAAATGTTGAGTTTGATTTGGCCAGAATCGCACGATTTCTCGGACATGATGCCGGCACCGGCTGTCGATTGATAGACTCATAAGACGTACCTAGTTGATCTTTTGAACAACTGACGGTACCTGCTAACGTTCCAGTTCTTGAGCAGCTGACATTAATGTTAAATAAGTTAACTAAGCAACTCAGTTAAAAAAAAAAAAACTACAACTTTTCAGGAGAGAGTTAAATCAAATTCAGTCTTAAAAAGCGTCGTAATTATACAGTTTTCGTAGATCTTTAGATAATAATGCACTTATATAGAGTGGTCCAATGCCTGAATGCGTTGTTACAGAAAAAATTCGGTTTATAAATATGTTTTTCTTCAAGGCTGGACCACCCTTTGGCAAGCAGGGAACTAAAAATAACGATCAGCCAGGAATTGGGACAAACCAGCACACAACAGTTAAATGAAAGTGTATCGTTTTAAGGAAACCAGGGCTTATTTTTAGCCACACTTATTCGCGGCGTATTGAATTTTTGTCGAAAAACCTAGATATGCTAAATTCCCAATGCAGAATGATTTATCAAATAAAATTGCAATACATTGAATCTACGTAGGAGGTGTAACACACATTGAGATATCCATATACGAAATTGAGCAAAACTTTACTGCTAATAAATTATTTATGATATTCTTTTATTGCGACAACGTTATCAATTCATAACAAGTTATAAAATCCTATTTCTTCCGCCACCCACACGCCTATCACTCCGGTGTTACAAGAGTTTCACATTTAAAAAAAGTTATGATGCTCTAAAGTAACTCGAAACGTCTGCATGGTAAATTTTTTCTTGGCGTGGGTAATGGGACGTCGCCTAAAGGCCTGTGACGAAACGATAAATTTAACCCCGATTAGTCCCTAGATCCATTTTAAACGAGCCCTATGGGAGCTCTAAGGTTTCCTTAACCTAGATCAACGTGAATGACGCCTAATATAAAATTCAGGCTGCGTCATTGTCGCCGTCACATAGAAATGGCTCCAAATGGAAACGGATGGATGATAATTTACACATGAGGATTTCGGGTAACGGTTGTGAGGATAATGTCAATTGGATGTGCTCCCGTCGTAGGTTGCTTATTGTCCTGGAAAGTGGAGCTTTTTGGTTCCGTTAAGGAAATATTATTTCGTTTGCATTTTAGAACGGAAGGGTTACATCTACCCAAAAGAATTAGCTGTAGAAAATGGTAATGTGACCCCAGAGTTATCGGCTTGTGCAAGACCTCACAATACCAAAGAGATGTCTGATGAAATGGCTCCTACGAAGTAATGGATGTCCTAAATTTGCGTTAAATATCGCCAAAAATGAAGGAACTCTTAAAAAAACAAAAATTGTACATGAAAATTTAAATCCTTACATCTCAGCAATGAGTTATTTACTGACTTACATTTATACCGTGCGGTTCCCAGCTCTACCACCCCCTTTCTCCACTCCCCCCTTGCCTTTTTAACACTTTTTCTTAAATTCTAAATTCATATTTTTTTCAAATCATTAAAAATCCACCAGTAGCTTTTCAGGTTGACTTGGGAAAAGTAAAACGACCCCTGCGAATTAACATCCCGTAGATGCAAGTAAATATTCATTTGATACTAGTCATGTCAAAAATTTTAAATAAACGTATCTTATGACAATTTGTAGGAGTCCTATGTACAAGAAAAAACCGAGGACCTCGTATACAAGGTGATTTTTTAGCTTACCGTCGAAGTGAGGCAGATGAAAGGTGAACTCATTTATGAGAAAAAATCTTCACATAAACCCATGTCCGAGTCCAGTTATTCAAGGATTTAAAGGACTTAAAAGTTTTCTGCATATTAGCTGTTTATTAGTAAAAATTACACAAATGAGACAGTTAAAAGTGAAAGTATCAGAACAGTTGCTCAAAATACCCTCTTTCTGCAAGAATTCTTGCTTCATCGTGACGAAATAATGAGTTTTTTACACGAAATAACATATCTGGACGATTTCTTACGTTAGTAACAGTCATCTGTATTCTATGTAACAACAGTTTTATCGCGTTAATTGTCACTTGGTACACGATCTGTCTCATGTGATCCCATAAATACAATTCCAAAGGATTTAAATCGGGAGATCACAATGGCTGTAAAACTAGACGGGCATTACTAATTATTCAAGTCCTCTAAATCCTTAAATAATTGAAACGGGATATATGTCTTTACGAAGTTTTCTCTTTAAGTGATCTCACATTTCATCTGCCTCACTTTAACGGTGAGCAACAAAATCATCTTGTATACCTGTTTTTGGCACATTCGCAATATTCAATTTTCACATATTGTGAGGCTCTTTAAATATTATTAATTACTTTTATATTTTCCATATCAGTTACAGGACCCCGGAGTTAGGAACTTTCCATTCAAAAATCCCCGGTATCTAGGGATTGCTAATTTCTACAGTTCTAGTCGATTGCACGCTATCAAAATGCTGATTTTGAAATGGGGTGATTTAAGGAATTCCTATCCTTGAAGTTGCTGTTCACATTGCTTTCTAACAAAATCGAAAATATTTTACTTCCCAGAGGCTGCTACAAGTGATTAAGTTAAAAACTTCTAAATATATACGGTGTGTCGGAAAATTAGCGTAAATAATTTTAATGGGGTATTCCATGTGAAATCTATACGGGTAAAGAGTCACATGCGCACGCAGTGAATGTATTTGTTTCTCATCGCGACTAGAACGTTTGAGATATTGATGTGACCCTATCGGAAAAATAAACAGAAATTGTTTTTTTTTGGGTCCTCTTAAAATTTTTAACATTAAAATTTTGCAAAATCCTGCAGTATAGAGATTTCATTCTTAATCTGCAGTTTATATATTCATCTTTCAATTTTCACTCGTAAACCTCAATGATCATAAACGATAATAGCAATTTATGCTAAAAAATGTCTTCATCATGAATTAAATTTAGAAGCAATTAACAATGGAGAAAGATTTAATTAAGCATTGAGTAAGCACCTTGAGTAGTTGCTATAATGATAGCAACTCTAATTACAAACTGAAGTTTAAGAAACACATTTGTACAATTTAGACTCTCAGTTGGAATTCTTTGATGCAAATTGAAGAGAACTAGGTTGGCACTTTTTGCTTATAGCTACTAGTAAGTTTAATGTCCTAGTTGAATTATAGCTTAATCAGACTATAATCAAAACTGGAAACAAATCTAATCTAATCTAATCTAGTTCAAATGTCCCGTATTTTGCTTACAAAAAAAAAAAAAAAAAAAAAAAACTCCTCACCATCGATTTTTAATCCTACTGAAAACTGCCATTTGCGTTAAATCCCGGCAATAGAAAATAAGAAACTTCTAGGCGAATTAAATTGTCACATCGTATGATATATTGACTTTCCCATCGAATTAGAATTTCATCAATCTTTGGGAAAATGAAATTTTAGATTTTCGATTTATCTGCGGATTTAGAAGAGTGTGATAAAGGAGCGCAGTTCGAGAGGGTTAAGTGAACCATCTGATAAATTGTCATTTTTACAAACGCTTGCTGAAAAAATATATTTATAGCAAAAACCTTTATGACGAAGACGATTTTAACATAATTTGTAAATCAAAATTGATCCTACAAACGGGGAATTTCAAATTTTGATGCTTTTGACTGAACCTTCTCCAATCTAATTATTCAGGAAAGCATAATAGGTGTATGTTGGGTTTAACTAATTTCCATAAACAGATCACTGCTCATTTTGGCATCGTTTGCGTGAACTAAGTTCTATCAAGTGAAATATTATTCTATATTATTATGCGCTCTATTTCCAAATATGCTCGCGGATGGAAAGCGTTTCCATTATTTCGTATTGGTTTGGAACAGTGAGAATATGAATTTGAAAGCAAATGTAATACCTTTAGGGCAGAGCAACCAAATAGTCGATACCCTTATTCTCAATCTGAAATAAAGATAGTATCCACTAGTGAGATGAGGTCATTTTACATTCATGAATAGAAAAGTGACCCTAAGGTGATACTCATGATCAACATCCACGAGGTAATTGGAAAATGTTTACCGAAGAGATTTCAATAATCGAAATTAGTCTCTTAATATTATCTAAAAACGACAGTATTACCCATCTCCTTGGCTGATTATGTATTTTACATAGTTTCTCTAAAATCTCAACTTTAAAGTTTATTATTAGTTCAGAATATGGGGTCTTTTAATGAAACCAAATTATTTTAAGATAATCGTATTGTCCCTCAGAAAGTTCCTTAACTACGTAAGTAGAAGGGTAGAAATTAGAGTTTATGAAGTATTCATCTAGAAGATTCATATTTATTACACTAATATTGTATATATTTAGCAATGGAAACACATGTAACTCTTTGAAGTCGTCATAGAATATTCCAGAGAAGCAACCAAATTCCTCTAATTAATATTTATTTACGACGCTATAATGATAAAGTCGTGCTCAAGTGTAATGAAGTTCACCATCTCTTGCCGAAACGAAACTTCGTGCACATTCTAAAGGAATTAAAACGATGAAAGATGTTGGAAAATGTAAAAATCTCAAACTAATAAAAAGATATAGAAGTGTTAATGGCATGATCATAGCCAAGCGGCACTTGCTCTTTACCATTGGTACCCTACGTACCGAAGAGGACAAATTTGGAAAAAGAGGTTTTGAACAAATGCGCTATGATCCTAGAAGTTTTATTCTATTTTAGAGACTTTTAATCCTGTATCAAATTTTCTCATTTTACTTTTACTAAACGAAGTCATCACTCGCAACTTAGAGCAGTAATCTGCAGTATTGCAATTATCCGGAGTAATAGCATAAGTGCATCACACTTATCGATAATAATTATTACGGGACAGGGTGTTTTCTAAAAACTGCATGATTTTATTTTCATATTTTGTAATGACGTAATTGTATTGATTTCAATATTTCGCACTTCCAAAAAGGAAATGATACTTTGGTCAACTTCACATTCATGTAACCTAAACTGAAAAAGGCTTTAGCGTGCTCGTGCTTAACTTACATTCCTTTAAATATCCAAAAAATTATCGATAATTTTCGTTTTATTTACTATAATATCGCTGATAATGTCGTTTACATGCCAAACTTGATATTGCAGAAATAAATATTTTTCGACTTCTAAGATCAGAAATATTCACGTGAGCCTAAATATTAATTAGATATTTGGTAATGGAATCTTGGCAAATTCGACTGATAGGTAAAATCCCGGATGAAATATCCGGTTGAAGAGAATCCAGTAGCGGACTCATTAACAAAGCTTAAGATGCGATAAAAAGGATGCAATCTTTCAGGGTCCTGTTTGTCGACTGTTCCAAAGTTTCGTGTGAACTTCTTTGCTGGATGGGTTGTAGTTAATCTGGAGCACTAAACTTAAAATTGTCTTATTGATGAGGCTTCCAGGAGAATGCCAGTAATTCTGTATAGTCGTTAAAACTCTCTGAAATATTCATTGATAGGGCCTGATGTTCCGATTTCAAGAACGTGTTCATCGACGACAATCATTTGAATGTTCTCATATTATTTATATTCTCTTTTCAAGATTTTTTTATGAATTTCCTCGACTTCTTTAAGACTTAAAGGTTTCAAATTTATAGTCAATGTTAGAAGAAATTTAAGAAATGCTTTATTATATTGGAATATGTTATTTTGAACATCTCTGAATGTGTCATTCGTCCAAAAGGACTGAGAGCTATTTTGTTTACGCACAACAATCGTTGGTAAGTGACTTGAGTCATTCTATTCAATTTTTTTCCATTAATGTCTAAACAGAAACTATAGTAAATTCAAAATATATGTAGATCAGAATAATCGCCTCCATGAGCTCTGTGAGTGTGCGCTAAACGATGTTTAATTTTTTAACGTTTTTTTACTATTTATTCCAAATGTTGACCGTGATTCACATATCGAAAGCAAATCTCGTTATTTGTTTAATTTTATTAATTATCTGCTTTATTTTCTGACTATTTATGCTCAACTTTTTAGCAGAATGTCCTTCCTAATCTACTCATGTTTGAGGATCACCTACACTCCAGTTACTCAAAATTATCTGTTGTAGGCAACTAGGCCAAGAGCAGGCCGTGTCTTGTATAAATCGCCATGGTAATTCTGATTTGTGGCGTGTTTAACCATATTACCCTGTTGGGGTTAACTTTGAGGAGAATCTCTTAGAGTGCATCGTACCAGGAAGATTGTTCCAGTGCTCCTGGGATCTCCATTGTCCCCATTTCTGGAACTGCGGTATCGTCATTAGTGGAATGACTCAGTGCTACATGAGCTCCCACAAAGTGGAAATCCGTAGCCTCCCTAACAGGAGCGTGCTCATATCAACACGACTTATTTGCTCACTAAGAACATTCAGTACCATGTAACGATTCCTGGATGACTCATATGAGTTTTTGAGAGTCCTGAGGTCAGAGACCAGCCTAGTTTTAGAACCGAGGGAGAAAGAGCTTTTTGTTCTATTAAATTTTTGTGATGCTACTGAGGGGGTAGTGGCTACTCCCATAAAAATTTCATGCCATACGTTAAACTCATTGCGCTAACCCCCATGAACTAACGGATCATATCAGGTTAAAGTGTTTTTCTGATGTGATTTACTTTTGTTGCGACAAAAATTTGAGTAAGCTATTGTCATGAAAGTCTCCGAAAATTATATTTTAACACGTATCACGAACCCTTATGAAAGAGATTCCCTAAAACCTTTAACCCCAAAAACATCGATTGAAGACATTAAGGTATGGCGCAAAATGCTATTTTTAATATTAGGTACTTTTCGTGTTTTCCAGTCATTGCAACAAACTTGGCATGATATCTCAACATATGTTATATTAAAACGTATCATGGGCGTAGTTGCTGACATACATAGCTGAATAAACTAACCTATCGAAAGAAAATCTATAACGTCACCGAAAAATCGTTTAAATATCATAATCTCTATATGTAAAAAAAAGTTTCTCTTTACGAAGGATTCTGGATTTATTCTATTATAGGACTAAACTCGTTAAAACTAATTTATGTAGCGACACATTTCGTTCTACGCCAATGGCGAAACAATCCACAAAACCCACAGTTTTCCTTCAAATGTCGACATATTGGAAATAGAACATCTGTAAACTGATAGCAAACATTTTCTCATATAAATAGAATTGTTTTGACCAAAAAACCTTTCGGTAAAAGATTTCACTGGTATTTTTAGGATCTTGGCACAAATTAAGGTAACAACTCCTAATTTGCCTATACGAAGTGTTTAATGACTGCCTGTCATTACTTTAATGAGGCTTCAGACACTCGAGATCTCATAGTCGAAAAGACCTATTATAACCAGCTTATGTAGGCGTAAGGGCGGTTTTTATACCCCTATAAATATTGACAGTAAAATAACGCTCATTTTCTTCTTTAGTACTATCCAGGAGGATTTTTGGTCACGTGTGTTAACATGAAGGTGGATGTTAGGTCAAATTCTCAAAACTATAGAAGGGCCAGATGTCATCACCGTGACTCTGTGGTGACGTAGGAACTGCGTCACAAATGATGTCATATAACCCTGAAGTAAAAAAGGGCAAAACGATGCTTACCGATGAAGTGTAGGATGAGTAGCCAGGGGTGGAGCGGTAAGGCCTCCTGGTCGTATAAAAATCGGACTCGTACACCATTTTGGTGGGCGGCAAGGGGCGGCAAAAGGCGACGAAAGGAGAAACTAAGAAATTCGGCGTCGGGAGATGTTAAAACTGGACTGAGGCGCTGGCTTGCCTCCCGGGATTTTAACATCAAACTTTCAACGGTGACGATCTGTTTTCGCTATTAATAGATGCAAGACGTATAAATTTGATATTTTGCTTATCTTTTTCTATACGAGAGTGGAATTATTGGAGGAGTTTGGTGGTTAATCAGCGTCTCATTGAGTCCAAAAATTATTTTGTGGTGATGATATCATGGACAATGATGCTGCCCTACTTGGCTGAAAATAAGTTTTTACGACGTTTTTAAAAATAAGTTGGTGGACCGAATTGGTGAGGTCATACTCAAAACTTGGCTTCTCGCAGTTTCTGGCTTGTATCAATGTGATATTGCACAGAGCGATTCCAAATTCAACGACACACGTTTTGATTCCGACCCGACTATAAAATTATTATTCTTGGAAGTAATAAAAAAATTTCGTAACTAAAAGCAACCCAATTTTAATTCTTAAAGTAGCTGATGTAGGAAGTTGAAATTTTACATGGAGGAATTACTATTCCTCTATACGTACGATACATTTTGAGTCAAACATCAATATTGGAAAGTTACAAAGATACTGTAGAATCATCATTTAGGCAACTATTGTTGGTGCAAGATCGATTTTTGTGATATCATTCGGACACATTGATTTAGTTTTCGATTTGTGGTGTTTTTTCTTTTCAAATTGAAAGCTCTAGCTGAATGCTTAGATATACAGGGTGTCCATTGGATAATTTTCCACCCCTATTATCTGGAAACGACAGAGATTATTTTTTAATAACAAAAACACGTCGAATTCCGCAGTAGTAGATCTCGAAGAGCATTTAAACGCAAAAATCGGTCGTCCTTTGCAGAAGTTGCCGTCAAGCGGCCTTGTCCTCTACTGCGGGAAGAACTACTCATCTCTTGAGAGCGATTCATAACTGTTAACACCGCTAATGATTAACGTTATAGCTTATTTGCAATTTCCCTTTAGCTAGTCTTCTTCCGTCAGAGCTATCGCTCTGATCGCTTCTTCATCAGTTAATTGTCTTCTCTATTCTATGACACAGCAATAAAATGTACGTGAGAATTGCCACAATACGCCGATACTGGAAGAAGTAAATTTCATATTTTTTTAATAAAACATTTCGTTATCATTTAAAATGCAAATAAGGAGCAATATGTTTTCACGTTAAAGTATTCTTTTTTTATTTCATTTTAAAAAGCGAACAACGATTTTTAATTTTCTCGATCAATGTTACAAAAACCACATAGTTTTTTTCAGTTTTCCATATCACAAAGGAAAAAAATGGAAATATCAAAGTGATCTTTTAAATTTTTCCGAGAGCATATTACGTTGCATTACCTATAGCTAAACTTAAGGGTATTTGAAATTTTTAAAACAAACTGATATATTTAGGTCACATTACTTCATCACTTGCATGCTGATTAATTGGGATTTTTCTTCATTGTAAGGTATTTACTGACTACAATTACACCCAATTTTGATCATGGGATACGTAGTAACACTGGAAAGTGTCCACAAACTCGTCCTACTTAAATTAACTACTGTTTACAGCTTATAAAGAGTGTAGTGGTATCTCCGTAAGGCTGAACGCATACCGCGGTTTGATGAGCGCCAAACAGCACGAAATCGGTAGCTGTCTGGCATGAGATTCTGTGTCAACTGCAATGTGGAACGTTTCTAATCATAGAACTGTAATTTCCTGTGCCAGTCATTGGGGTTAGTGCATCTCGTTATTCTCAAGCAATTACCCCTAGAGGTCATCGAGGCAATGTAGTTCAATGCCGGTAGCAGTATTAGCCCTTGAAGTGGTTGTTTTTACCTGCCTCTTCAGTTTTAAAATATGAACAAAACGTAAACTAGATCAATGTGTCCGAGCGATTTTTAAAAATTTGCTCTATTCTAAATTTTTTTATATATTTTATAAAATTGAAAAATAATTTTTTTAAATACAAAATTGATTTTATTTTAATCACATCTTTGAAGATGATAAATGTTGACAGTAGAAATTGCGAATAAAATCTCTGTAATTTCAAATCTCAAGAGCAAGCTGTCGTGATGAATCTCAAGTTCTCATAAATATTTATTATTTTAACCAGAACAATACGAAAATGTGCATTTTCCTATATTTATTCATCTAAAAACCTTAAAACAGTAACGGTGTTTGTTATTCTCGTCGAGACTCACGCCTACGCCCCGAATGGTCCGAATGAAATTTCTCTTTGTGTGAGGTAATTAGTTAATTTTAGATGGAAATTAGTGTATAACAGCCCCATTACGATGGTAAATGAGGTAGAATAATGGAGTCATATTAGTCGAGTAGAAGCGCTGTCCTTGTAGCTGCCATTACCTACGCATTTCTTTTAGGGCATAGGGGAGTCATTTCATGGTTTCTACGTATTATTTGAACTAATGAAAGACATTTTTTTAAAGTTCTTCGTGACAATTATTCTGATGCGGGGGAAAGAGCATTAAGATATTCAGGAAAATGAGAGATAGACGTAGTAAAAATCTCTTATTAATGACACCTTTTTTTTCTCTCATTTTCACAAATTTTTACAATGATCCTAATCAAAACCGGAGATTAAATATGTTCCATTTCCTAACTATTTACTTAGTAAAAGCTGGTACCTTCATATCAGACCTCAATTAGCAAATGGTGACTATAATGGTTTGGTGAAATTTTCTTTAAATTACTTTATCGTTCAGCAAAATTAGAAAAAAATGTGGACAAATCTCATTAGAATATGCCATTTTATGTATTTATCGTGTGATATTGTGGGACAACGTTCGGTCCGCAAAATCTCATTCGTTCTTTTCTGCAACTTAATTACTTAAATAAAAAAGTACTTGAATAAATAGATAGCTATAAACAACCTAGTAATAAATTAACATAGCAAAAGAAAATTATTTACTTTGTTAAGTAGATAAAGTAATCCAAACGTATGTAATATTCATAAGAATTATTTAAAACCGATAAAATATAATATAGACAATCGATCGTTACGATGTAAATATGTATAATATTGTTTTTTTTTTGCATTCGCATTTACACCCGAGAGTCATTTTTATCCATAAATAAAATGATGCTTACATTTTTAGCCTTAAGACGAAGCCTTCTACCCTTAATGATTAAATCTGTCGAACACAATTCTCTTTCGAATTCGGTAGAGTATGTAAAGTTACAGAGATGTTTTAGGCTTATCTCTAGAATCGACTCAACTGTCCATTCACTTAAAACATCCATAAATATTTAAAAGTAAAAATCAATGGATTACTTTCCTCGGAACCATTATGCCATTCGAGGTATTGCTTTCTTTTATTATCATATCCGCTATAGTGGGTTTAAATTTCGCTCTTTGCTCAATTCTTTGAAATATAAATGAACAAAGGGATTTTATGTCTGCAGAACTTGGACGATTTGATCTTGATCGGTCTACAATGTTAAGAATCTTCTCAGATGTTTCGGAATAACAGCTGTTCGTATAATTCTGCATTTGCACTATTGCCTGTTCCAAGAAAACCGAGGATTAAACAGTGTTTTCAACAATTTTGAAACCTTTCTTAACCCTCAGATTTAGGAGTGTTAAGATTCTTGCTACTGACCTTGTCTCGTACAGAAATAATCTTTTTCTGACAGAATCATCTAACTCTTCACCTTTTTTCTTCAGTTCTACTAAGACTTTAAAAGACATTCTACAATAAAGTGTAAATTCTGAATAATTATGAAATTAGAAGAAACGTAGTTTGACCCAGTGTTTTCTTTTTTGTTGTTTCTTCCAATTAATTCAAGAACGTTTAAACTCTTTAAGGCTAGATAACTGATATAAAGTCTGAGGAGAAAGTGCTTTTCTAATTTTTAGTAGGGATCTATTTACAGCATCACTTATTTGAATAATTTATTATATTATACACAAAGAGATATTTCGTCAAGTTCAACCTTTTAAATTAACTTCCTGACATGTGACTCCTTTCCCTGAATAATAAATTATTCTTTGCATATAGCAGTAGCTGTTATAGTTCTTCTCAAAAATCTAACAATTTCGTTACATACGGTCAAAACATTTTGAATATAATCATGACTAAGATTATCTTACACATCAAGGTTAAGAATGTGTGCAAAACATGGCAAATAATACCTCATTAATATCTCATATACAGTTATTATGATTATTCCATTACAAGAAACAATAAAAGGCTGTTTGAAATGTAGGGCGTTTTCGAAGCACCATTTGTAACTTCAGGACACAATTTCTGATGGTATTTAAAGAAAAAAGTTCTTATCAATATATGGCAGGAAACGCTTAAATTTCGAGTTATAGGGTATTGAAATTAAAAAAATGTTTATTAGTATTTGGAATAAATTTGGAACAATCAATGCTATGTTCTTAAAATTTTCCAGCCATTTTACGTTGGTAAAGAACTATATTTGTAGTATAAAGTCAACGGATATTTAAAGATTTTTATTAGTTTCAGGCTCTCCTAACATCTCACAACAAAAAAGGTCTCTTCACTTTTTTGCCTATTTCTAATCTGCTCTTAAAAAAAAAACTTTATTTGTTTAATTCAGCTGCAAAAAAACCAGAGACCAGTACGATATGCCTGTTTGTTGTGTTAGTTTTTTGTTCGGCACCGGGATTGGTAATATTTTACTAGTCATAAGTTCTCAATCAAAACTGCGGATTGGACAATAAAATTAAAAAAGGAATTACTTCGTTAACGCTGGGAGGTCTCAAGGACATGCCATCCTATGGTTCAGCAAGTTTTGAAAGAGTGAAACAATTAATGATAAAACGATTGGAATCGTGCGTTTTACGAAAAGGTATGCGTTTTCAATAGCCGCTTTGACTTTATGACGGCACTGATTATTTCTATTAATGTTGTTTGTAATCCGGCCATTTCTCTAAGAATAGGTTAGTATTAGGCAAAAGAATAGAGACCTTTTTTGTTGTAAAATGTTAGGAGGCCAATAAAAATGTTTTAAAAAACTCCATAGGCTTTCTACATTTAATGAAAACATCGACTGACTCACGCCGAACTATGTCAGTGGCGATAAATAAAAAATGAGTTTATACTAAAAATGCAGCTCTTTATCAATGCACAATAATTGAAAAATTTTAAAATATAATATTGACTGTTTCATATTTATTCCAAATAATAATGTTTATTTCTTGTAATTTCAATGCACTATATCTTGGAGTCTAAGCGTTTTCTGTCACAAATTTATAGGGGCTTTTTTTCTTTCAATACCATAAGACATTATGTTCTGAAGTTACAGACCGTATTTAGGAAACACCCGCTTTTCCATTAATTACAGATCATTTGAAGCATATCTATTATAATTTTTTGTTTATATATTTTGAGCAGTAAGACCTACCTCCAAATATTTAACTTTTAAATTGGCCATTTTCAATGAAAATTCTTGTATGAGATTACAGGTATCTGATAGGTGAGGTTCAGTGGTATTGTGATAAAGTAGATATATTTTAAGAATTTTAAGCATAAAATATCACAGGGAACTCTAGGCAAACCATCAACATTAACTGCAAGACCAAATGACTGTGGAGCAAAGACAATGCTCTGTTAAATGGAATTGGAAGGGTGTGATTTATTATGAGCTTCTAAAATCAGGGAAATCATTAATACTGAGCGCTACTGACAACAAACTGATCAAACTGAATAAAACTTGCAAGAAAAATTAACATTATAGCAAAATGGGTAACATAAAATAGTTTTGCTACATCACAATGTACCATTGCACACACAGCAAATGATCAAGGAAACTATTGAGAGATTTAGGTGGAAAGTACTGTTGTATGCATCTTCCTCAACAAGCTTAGCTCAATCAAATTACTAGTTATTTGCATGAATGAGACACACCCTTGGTAACTAGTTTCACTTCTTACAAAAATAGCTTGATGATTGATTTATTTCAGAAGAGGAATACTTTTTTTAGCGTCGCATCCACACATTAGCAGACATAAAAAAAATGTATAGCTAGGAATAAGCAAGGCTTCAAATAAAATATTTTCTATCATTATCATATGATAAGCGTTTTTTTCCATAAAAAAAAAATTAGTTTTATATTTACATACCCGCTAGATCTATACTCTGTGCTGCGTGCCATATATTGTTAACGAAAATATGATCCCTACATCTTGTAAAATGTTTCTACTTTCTTCCTTTTCACGCCCCTGTTGGAGCTCATCTATAGGGCTCAGATTCTGTTTGAAAATTTGAAATCATTTTATAAATTTTATAAGGTCTAATCGAAACGTTAAAAAGATAATAAAGGAAGCGTCCTCAATAATAATTGAAGCGTGTGTATTGTTATTAATGGATACTTAACATTAAAACAAATCTTTAACTTTTAAACCCTGTACACGTACGTCCAGCATGCATTTTTAAACAATTGTTCAATTTTAACTCATAATTACAACTAAAATATTACTTGAACCAGGAATGAAGAAATAAAAATTTAATGATACAAAATCTATGTCTATACGTAACAAATTTTAAAAGTTAGAAAATTGAGGTTAGGTTTCACCATTTCATTTTTTTTATGCTCTATCACTGTCATCTTTTATTACTGACAGAGTGAGAAAACAAAATGGCGAAGTAGCGTCATGGTGTTGAGGCTGTCGGAGCAAGAAACTGAAATGTAATAATTGAAACTACAAAGATTAAGAACGACCGATACAAAAAAGAAAAGAAGATTATTAAGAAAACGAAAAACAAGAAATGCAGAAAGATATTATCGACACTTCAACGAAATATTGGTAAGCTTCGATGATAACAACTATCGATAGTTTTCCATTTCTACCTCGCGTGCTAAATAAATAAACAAGTACGCCAAATTCATATTGTAGTATAAAGTTCATATATAGTATAAAATAATATAGACAATAAACATTTTCATTATAATTATAAATTTAAGAACCTTCTTTTAAATCTCTGTTTTAATCCTCAAGAATATTGACGAGTTTCAAAGGACAGTCGTAAAGCAAAACAACCTTAGCCTCTCACCAAAGAAGAAATGCCAGCTGCTGTTGAGGATACAGCCCTCAATAATAGTGCAACAGCCTCACATTCCATGGCAAATCAAAATGAGGCTAATGAGCAGGAAAATGAGGCAAAACCTGATAGGAATCAACAGATGCAGAAGGTGTTAAAGGCTTACATTTTACGAGAGAGGGCTCGAAAGAAACAGGAACAGGAGGCTGAAGTAGAGGAGGAAAGGTAAGTAAAACTCTAAATGATACATTTGCCATGTTCGGTAATTTTATGAAGAATACCTATTTCTTCACTAACATCTTTCAATTACTAATATCTAACTCCCAATATTTCTGTCTTATCTTGCCACATAAGTATCCTGCTAAGTATTACAAGATGTATTAATTCATTTAGTCAGACCAAAAATTTCCATGGTTTATTGATATACAAATTTTGAATAGCTCAATAGTGTGTTTTAACTGTTAGTTAAGTTTGATATTAAGATTAAGTTCTATGAGAAATATATACAATAAATACCAGGCAATAGTTGCAATATGTATTGCGGAAGAACCAGAGAAAAGTTTAAGTGGTAAAAGAAGGGAAGCGGCAGTTAGCAATAGCAGAAAAATATAACCAATACTATAGCTATAACTGCAATACCTGGCAAGCAGCTGTTTATTGTATAAAATTTAGATTGGCAATTTACTGTCCATTTATCTGTCAGCGTCAATATTCTGATTCTTTTGTTGATAGCTAGTAATTTAACCAACTTTTTTCTGCAATTATCCATATAGGAAGTGTCATTTCTTTCTATTTAAGATTACGTAAGGAAAGAGAGGCAAGAGAGCAGCAGGATGTAATGACTCTTGGTGAGACTAGAGAACAAATTTCACAACTGGAAGCCAAATTGCAAATGTTTAAGGAAGAAAAACATCAACTGTTTCTTCAACTGAAAAAGGTGCTAAATGAAGATGATAACAGGCGTAGGCAGTTACAGAAAGATGCAAGGTAGGAATTGGCTGATGTTAAAAGTGAAGGGTTAAATTTACATTTCTTTATATAAAAACTCTTCTCTCACGATTTTGGAAAATTTCTTCTCTTTTAAATAAAATGACTTACCCACTCTTTTAAGAATAATGTTATGTATGGAATTATCTCAAGTATAAATATGTGGTTCAAGTGTTAAAAACAGTTTTATATTATTGATATATAAAATTGTCTAAAATATTGCTGCGATAACTTTTATTAAGAGTTTTGTCTGATTTAGTCCCAAGCTACCATTATATCAATTCATACATAGTTTTATTACAGTGAACAGCAAATGGTACAATTCCAACAACTCCAACAAAGCATGATGCCTCACCAAACTCAAGCCCTTTATATACAACAACCGCCCCCAGGAAGGCCTCAAACAATAGCACAACCAGTGCCTGCTCCTTTGCCACCTGCCATCTATAAAACTGCAGTAAAGAGGCCAAGAAGTCCTAGCCCTCCTGCCCAAGTACCTGTTTCCTTGTACCATCAAGGGTATAATGCCTACAAGCCTCCTGCAGTAGCTGGTGCATCTTACCAAGGGACGGCGCAAAGTAAGTTTTTAAACAAAGTTCTCATGTTGAATGTGTTTTGAAATCTTGGTGGTAGTTTAGTCAAGTAATAGTGCTGTAATGTGTTGATCAAACCTGATTATATATTATAGCCAATTGACACTTTGATTTAGTAGTTGAAAATATTCTAGTTGTAGATGATTTTTGTAGAACTAAACCTAATTTTGTTTGCAGAAGATGATGGTAGACGTAACGAATTAGTCCGAGCTGTGTTATGGAACAGTGAGTTTTCATGTTTGATTTTTTGGTTGTTGTTTTCTGCGTTTTTGACGTTTATAGAGGATTCAGTTTTTGCATTTCATCATTGGTGGGTGGTCTCATACGTGCATGTTTTCTTTTTTTGTTTTCATGTAGGGAAGGAATGTTTTAGCCTTTAAATTGCATTATCATGTAATAATATGCATATTGAAGGTTTTGGTTTACAATTTGAAAAAATTCACTATTATTTGATCCATTGAACAGGATCTTGGCTAATTGCACTAGGTTGGTAAGATCTCCTATATGCAATAGAAAATTAGCTGTTATTAGTTAAGCAACAACCAATTTCAACTCCCCGTATTTTACTCCCTCTGTTTTTATCTGAAAAAAAAACTAAATTACATATCGCCGTGATAGAGTTTCATATCATATGTTATTAAAAATATACGAAAAATATCGAAATGATCTTGATTCGAACCTAGATCAATTAGTCTCGAGTATAATAATTAAACGAAATGTGGAAGTTTTGTTGAGGAGGCTCAAAGCAATATCGACAGGTTTATATGCAATTCAAAAAGGCAAGTGTGCTATTGTCTAGTCTCTACTGGTACAGAAAGAGATGGTTTGGTTTTTTAACGAGTTTGGGTGATAGCTTTAAAAAAAAAGATTAAAAAACGGAGTACACGATTTGATACACCTTTTTCCATATTTTGAATCGACAAATATTTAATTAAATTTAGATTTCTTTGTTGGAAATAATTTACTTTAAATCATTATTAATCTTTTTAATTTCATAAAATTGAATCACTACATGGTTCGTGGTACAATCATCCAAAATTGCCAGCGATTTTCAATTGTATTTTGATCAACTGCAAAATTTCTCATTATCTGATAGAAACTCACATGTATATATATTAATTAATTTAATAAAACTTCATTATTTCCTGCAAAAAAAAGAAAGATTTACATAATATTTCCAAGGTAATACACGAAATGTTTTCGGGTGCCCAACTCAAGCTTCTAATCTTCTTGCATTTCATATAGTAACAGCGTTAAACTCCACTCTCTCAATGCTTTTATAGAGGCACCGCAATATTCCAATCAGCCATCAGCCTTCTATCCGGTAGCCCCGCAAGATATATCCATATACTACCCAGGGCTCTCCAGAGATGCGGGTCGACCGGTATACGATCAACAGAGGCCACAAGGCTTCCAAATTGATCATAAAATCCCTACGGAGCATTATAATGCCTTAAGAACAGCATCCAGTCAACACGGACATGTTATACATCCAGGTCCTGGATTGGCTATTAATCCTGCCCAAGCGGCTCCAAAAGGTAAAATGTCAAAATCTAAAAGTGTAAAATTGAAGGCTCTGAGGTATTTTTTCATTACACTCCTTTAATAAGCTACTAAATAAAGAGCTCTTTCCTGTTGATAAAACAATACTCTTTCATTAGATCAATTGGTCTTTGAAATTGTCAATTTTATTTTTTTTTTGCAGCAGCTGGAAGCATAACCGCTGGCTATCCCATAAGATCTCAACCCCAGTACCAGCCAGCAGCTCCTGCTTCCTTATACACCGCTCAATCTCGTCAAATGTATCAGAATTATGCTCCTCCAAGGGAATAACATACTAACAGTAGTGCATAGGATGGGAGTTAAATATTGCATGTAAAGTAAATTTGTACATTTCGTAACTATTTATTGGATTAAGGGTATTCAATTTTGATTTATTCAATCTAACTTTGAAACTGTGATCTATCTAGTTTCATTTTATAACTATATCCATATGTAGGATAACGCACTTTTAAGAACACAGGGAGAACTATTGCAGATATAGAATTCCATATTTTAGCTGAAAGATTATGGAAACTATCGTTAAACAAATAGGCTTTTTCAAAGGTTAAAAGTCGATAGTGTTTATCTTTATACCTATGGGCATAATGCATAATAACGTTAAGAACTGTGAGTAGACAGTAGATAGACAATTTTTTTAATCCTCGAATATTTTGGTTTATCAAATTTCGTATTATTAAATTATAATATTGTTTTTTTCTATTTGCAATACCTTATGCGAATTATGACTTAATAAATTAGAAATTTAGTTTCTCTTGATTAAGAGAACAAACATAATCGGAAGGTACAAATGAATACAACAACTGATTGTCGTCAGTATACAGATGATAATTATACATCCTTAAGGAAGAAGGTAAATATGTAAATGTCGAACGGAAGCGGATGGAGAATGCTGCTCGCCATTTTGAAAAAAAATTGTGAATAAATGAAAATGGGAAATACTAATGAAGCAGAAAATATTATGATCAGTGAAGACAAAGAAATCGATGTTTTATTTATGGTAGAAGTTGTTAAAGTTCCTTCGATAAACGAAACCACGAAAACAACAATTTGGTTTAAGAAAGTGGACTGTATTAAAATTCCCTTATTTTAAGAATGCTATTTGGGTGCTAGACAATAGTGCCCATCAGGCCATATCCAAATGTTCGTTATGGCTGGAAAATACGTCACTTGTCAAAAGAAGCTTTCCAAATTAGACCATTGCCGCGATTTGCAATTTGACAGGTCTGCAGTATTCCCAAAAAAGCGACTTGTATAGGTATTCACCCTGCTTAGGCCAGGGCTTTCTGAGTTCCTGTCTAAATATGACCTGAGCAACTGCCTCACTAGGCACCCACGAAGTAATCCAATTACGCTGGCGGGATTTCTTCCTTGATCGAAAGACCAGACGGACTACCGTCATGAGATAATGGGAATCCAAAGGTGTGAAAGGATATAGAAACTGTCACACGTATAACACTAAGTTTAATCGCAAGCTAATTGATGTACAGAGCTAGCGATTAGATTGTTGGCTATAATGCCCGTCTACAGATTTCGAGTTGCGACGAGATGAGAAACGGTTCTGCTTGCTGCTCCAAGAGGGGTGGTGTTCATTTTTTGAAATACAGGTCTGTGTCTTGGGGTTTTTTCTACTAATTCGTAGAAAAGTCACCACCTTGATGCTTTCGAATAATTTCCTTATCGCTGACACCTTCTAGTTCTTGAGTCACTTGCGCGGGCTGATAAGAGATATTCCATCCTGATTTACTGTTGTCCTTTATTTGGCATTACTTTCGCTATTTTGGAAAGAGGGGAATTAAGTTTCATGTCTGGGATCTCGCGATGTTTCCAATCAACGTTCCATTCTACCATTACGCATCGAGCCCTGAGCATTTTGAGTGTTTGATTATCGTAAATCACCGTGAAGCAGAGAATGGTGTTTTGTAATACAGTTCGAACAGCGTTTTGTGGAAGAACAGTCGGCAGCTAAAAGCCTGCTGCCGAGACAGTTGTTACACAACCTCTTGGAATTTACAATAGAATGTCTATCTACATTGTATAACGCCATGAATAAATCCTGTATGCCGTTTCGTTACAGCAAGTACAGAGAGGTGATGCTAATAGAGGTAAGGAACTGGCGAGTCGTTCTTTGGTACCATTTGCGTGCAGTGTGATGCCGGACTTCGTTCCCGGCTGAGATTCGGAACTTGATAAATTCTGGAGGATGGCGTATCTTCTTTCGAGAAACTCAAACAGGTCATTAACTGTGGGAAGTTGAGTTAAATCCCTTTCTTGCTCAAATGCGCGATGGGTACCGAAATCCAGCTTCTGTTGCAAGTGATAAACGAGTATAAAAGTTTCTCGCTGATCGGTGGTAATTTTGAGATTTTTGAATGCCTCTAGCGTTCCCTTGAAATATGTTACCAACTTCTTTAGTTTTCGTGCAGTACATTTCTTTAACGTGGGCGTTGAGAACAAAGCATACAAATATGAGTTAGCGATTTGAGTGGAATTTTCGTAGCACTGCTCGAGAATAGCATAAGCGTTTTCGAAATTGTCGTTTGTGACTTCCAGAGAATCAATCAATTTGAGAGACTCATCCCTTACGAATGATTTGAGATAAAACAGTTTCTGAACGTTTGCCAGCGAAGCGTTACCACAAGCGTTTGAAAAGAATGTTTACTCAGTGGAATCCCCCTTAAAGATCAGAATGGAGATTTTTGGTAAACGAATACCGGTGTATGGCCTGGAATTGTGTAGAGCTGGAGCTTCCGTACGCAAATTGGACAATGAACACCGAACTGATTGGTTTTCGAAAGTTCCCTCGGTGCATGTCTCGATTTACGCCAAAATTTAGAGAAACTTGTCTTCCCACTCAAACCTACCTCTCGTATCAGCAATATTACTATCCTGAACCGTAAGATCCTCAATTGTGTCCTGAACCGTCGTGTACGCTCAAACGCGTCTTTGATTCTGTACCTGCGGACTTTGAAGGGACCAACATCGCTCTCGGAATGTTTACTCATCGAAAATATATTTATTTTATTCTGGACCTTCACCCAGCCCTGCATACCTTCCAATGAAATATATCACCTTTACTCCGCTAAGATTTCTTTCTGATAGTTTAATTTGTCAAAAAAATCTCATAACATATGCATGTCTTTAAGTAAGAATGTATTTGAACAGAAGATTTACGGTCTGTGAGAAATGGTATAAATATGGAATTTTTTGCACCAATTTCTGCTTCGAGAGGTAAAATTCCAAACTTAACCTTAAGTGAGGGGAAACCTAAAAGTTACTGACCTGGTTAAGTTGTAATTTATAATGTAGGCAGAAACTTTAGGGTGGTATTGCCATAATTACTTCAACTCACTATTTAAAAAATAGTTTGTTGATTTAATCATGAAATTATTTCCACAGACGCAATGAAACACAAGAGTAAAAAAAACAATAAAGACAAAATCTATAGATATGGAAAAAAATCTATTGAATTTTTTATTTACAAAAATCTCATTAATTAAAAATGTCAGTATTCCTAAAACAACATTCTTAACTACTTCTTTTACATATGAATCTACGTGCTTCCGATGTCACTACGTATTATTTAATAAAGTATCAATGATTACATAATTAAAATAGGTACCTACCTTTGTTTTATCATTCAATGTTAATAATTAAAAATTTCAACATTCTTTTCTACAGTGTGCCCCCACATAGGCGTTACAACTCTTGCAAAAGATAAAAACAAAATCTTTTTGGTGAAAATGCCTTTTATTTGGCACATACGATAAAGTCATTAAGATTAATAAAAAATTAATATTAAAGGTAGTCATTGAATTATTCGGAATCAAAATCAAGACTCCTACTCTGTATTTCAAAATCCTCGGCCGTTTATGACCTCTTACATATTCTTTTAGACCTGTAAAATAAAACGCTCGAAATCAAATCAAGGTTTGCAAAGAATTTTGAGAATTGCCGTAGAGGACTAAATGTTGATTTTAAACAACTTTTCTTTATAATTATTTTTTTCGTATTTACCACAGAAAAGGCACTACACAAAAATAGGTTTTTCAAAAATTTCCCATATACTTTATTTTAAAAAGCAGAAGACATAGTGGAAATTATTATTTAGCCAAGGAGGGCTAAAAAGGGAATCTTAATTCAAGATTTCTATATTTTCAAGTTCAACTAGTGAAAGAGTCGTTTTGCTTATACTGGAACACACTGCATATACTTATAAAAATCAGACACGATTTTACATCAGTAAGTAATTCAGCATTTTCCTATCTTAGAATTTAGTTCGTTCAAGTATTAGTGCTAAAGTAGGTACATCTCAAGTAAATGTACTTGTGCCATGAAGAATGCTTGTGTCGTAGTTGAATGTTTTTGACAATGTTCTCTGTCAATTTAGTAGATTTTGAAACCTCTAAAGGATATTGGTTTTCTAATAACAATGTGGATTCAGTTACGACGATCACTAGCTCACAGTGTATTGAGGAGATAAAGCAATGAATTCATTATCCTTAGAACTCACCTCTCTATTGAGGTTTGAGATTTATTTGAAAATTAACTAGAATGCAAAATTTAAACGAATTTTCTATTCTATATTACAAGTGATAGAAGTGTGCATATAAACGCGAATTTAATCGGAGTTTTTCAAATTTCTTCTGGGTACCTACTTCGTCTAAAATGGCATTTCGTATTTATGTAGTACAGCCGGGCCTTACAGATTTCTTCTTAACTCCGAAATAATGCATTTTACATTAACACATATTCTGTGTGCTTCTATTCACTATTCTAATTATATAAAAAAAACTTAATATACTTTATAAATCACCTGATAGGTACCTAATCTTTTACTTCTGCTACGTTCTAAACTTATTTCTTCGTGGTCACTTCCACGAATACAAACACATTATGCCTATATACAGGAAATGCATACCTAAAACTAGATATGATTAATGTTGCAAATTCTCATTTCAACGGGCAAAACAAACTTTCAAGCTATAATGTAACTCTGTCATTTTTAAAGCAAAATTCAATTTACAGCAAAATGAGTGAACCTTTTGAAGTAGCACTTTGCTTTGTCTTTGTACGTTTGTACCTACACAAATCTCGTGTAACATTAACAACAGCTACCCTACGTTTTGTTCGATTTGAGACGCAAGAGGACAAAGGATTGAATTTACAAAAGAACTTGTTTTATATACAGTTTTCCAACTAATTTGTTTTCTAGTTCTATGTGGTTTTACAAAAATACTATCAGGTATTTTCGATAATAAAAATATAGAATTTTTAAAAAAGCGATTTGCGCATTCACCATAAACTAATGTGGAGTTTATAGTAAATCGTTTTTTATGTTCTTATCTACTTATTAATCTAAGAACATTCATAATTACAAATAAGAATACAACGATTTTACAACTGGTTATTTGAATGCTGTTTGTTTTTCCAAGGTTTTAGCTGATGTAATTCCGTTTCCAACATGTAGTCATCCTCTGTTTCAGACGGTTTCGGAGCTACAGCCGATACAGAGATGTAGGCTGTAGGGGTTTTCTTTAGATGAGTTGGTTTTCCTAGAGAAAAATGTTATGTAGAATGGTCTGCCCAGATCTATTGAATTTTACGTTGTCAATCATATAAAGTCATAAGAAGTTATCCAATTTTTGCCGGTCAAAGAAGAAATATTTGTGTACATATGTACCTATAAGGTCATCCAACGAAAACTTGATCTTCTTTAATATCGGCAAATAAGGGCTGTTCGGAAAGTTTCCAAAATACGTCAAAACCGTTTTTCATGGTGACCAATTATTGTATAAAACTCAATCATAAAGCAGTCAGCCAGTTCGAATTTTTGAGAGGGTAGCTGTGACACGCATAAAGGCAAAGTTTGAGGGTTGGATTTTATATAAATATTGATCACCGTCAAAAACGGTTTTTATGTATTTTTGTAATTTTCCAAAAACTCCTTATTTTTGAAAATTAAGAGGGACTCAAGTTTTTGTTGATGACCCTGTTGCACATGCGTATAAAAATTGCATGCAAAATTAAAAATTAGAAAATAAAGATGGCAATACCATGATAATGGTGTCTCACGCTAGAGCTTCTAGATATACTAGGGGACTTAACAAACACCAATTTTAAATTCCACTAAGAAAAATGCTCTTCACACCTGTAACTTTATGATATGCAAAATTCTTCTGATATGCCGATTTTTCACTATAAGAATGTGCTTCAGGTTTTGTACTCGACGTAGGATAATCATCTTCAATCTCATCAAATGTAGGCCATTTCATGGTTGCAGAGTCCATAAAAGATTGCTTCCTCCATTTGGTTTGTTGTAATTTTTCTTCTTCGGATTTGCGTTGCAATTCCGTGTTGGAATGTGGAGAATTAATGTCGGATTGTTGTTGCTGTTGCTGCTGATATAAAATATGTTGAGAGCTGCTTATGTCTTGGTCCAGATTTGCTGAAACAATAGTAAACATCTGAGACGAAAATACTTTAAGTAGAAAGAGAGAGAATAATAGGTACCTGAAAGTTTCCGTGTTCAGGTTACAAATAGAATAGGAGTATTAGCTCCGGTTAATTTAGAGTTAGGCAAAATTTGCAAAATTGGTTTTGCAAATTTAGCAAAAGCAAAAATTCTAGCATGAAAAAAGTTGATATTAGTACCTCGATCAAGAAGACTTTCAGGTTTATTTTCGCAGATTTTTTTAATTGAATGAAGCTTCAAAGAAAAATTATGTTTGGAAAAAAGAGAGTTAGTTTCAGTTAATTCAAGATTAAAACTGAACTAATAGAAGACTGTTTCAGCTGATTTTCAATCAGAACAAAATTTGAAAATATGGAAAACATGAGCTGGTAGCGGAGAGCAAGTTGAGCTGATAAATATCTAAAGCAGCAACTTGTCCTTAGGATTCCACTCTCCAGAATATTTATGGTGTTGAAAATCTTAAGAGAGAAATTAGTTTGGAAGGATATTAGTTCAGGAGTGAAGAATACTTTGCATTCTACTCCTGCGAGATTTGTAATGGGAAAAAAATTTGAAGACACGAAAATCAACATCGATGGAATTTGCTATAAAACTGTTATAGTTTCAGTTCAAAAACCTCTACGAATCCCTTAGTTGTAGAAATTTTTGATAAAATTAAAAATGTTCTTAATTGATTCAGGATTGAAGAAGTCATTCGGGTGTATTTTTGCAGATTTAATTAAGCAAGATTTCAATTTGTTGAAATATTCGGGATAATATTGCTGGGAGCTGATGGCAGATCCTCGCAGCAAAAACTTCTTTTTTCTTTTCTTCGGAAAATATATAAAACCGATATTTAAAAGATTAGGTAGATAAATTTATTTCGATTCAAGTGTCTCCTATTAGTCCTTCACTAATTCTTTTTTAACCTTTTCCAAAGCAAACAAAATTTATATTAACTTTTTTGTATATGTTATTGTATATTATATTATATGATTTTATAGCTAGGAAAAATCTCTGGCACACAATTCAGGTCTTCTGTGCGTTTCATGATTATACATGGTAAAATTAAAGCATTTACTTTTTTGTTTAGTTAGTGACATCAATTACTAAGTCTTAGTAAGATGGTGTAAACATCTTACTCAACAACACTACCGTTATAACAACCACAGCCACTATTCCCAATGCACTCAAAATATACTGAAAACTGGAATAACACGGAAAACACTGGCGAACCAAGAATCTCTCTTCAGAATTTGATTTCAAAGGACTTAAAGCGCAATGAATAAAATGACCATTTTCTTTAAATTTCTCTTTCTCTATAAGACCAATCGATTCCATTTTGATGCCAACTCAATTAAATTCGCTTGGCAAATTGAGATAATAAAATACTTCCCACACTTCCTACTAATTACCTATTCTATTCAATATAGAGAGGTTGAGGTTACTGGGTCAAAACATTTAAAATTTAAATTTTACTTATGTAAAATTAGTCACTAACTGTCTAAAGGCCATGATACTCTTTTAGTTTATGAACCTTATTCTTTAATTAATTGAATGATTTGAGTACTTTATTAATATGCATAGGTTACTAACGTGAGAATATAATGTAAGTTATAAAGAACCTGTACAATAGATACTCGGTATACACTAAATTATTATCAACACGATTTTCTTTTAATCCCGCAGTTTTCCAAAATATTTTCTCCCATTTGGCTTTTTCTCAGTTTCTCAATACAAAATTGTCTCAAACATAGTGTATCTATCACTAGTGTATCCAAGATCAGTAGCGTACTACTATCTTTTAAGATCCAGCAATTTTTCTATTTTTTTAAATTATTGTGCTAAATGATATGAGTAGCTTTTAAAAATTCTCTTTTAGGTTTATATCACGTAGAGAATTTCAGATGGCTGAAAGAGGGTTTCTAAAAGTAATAAAAAATAATAAAAATCCAGTTGTCTCGATGTAATGTTTTTGGTAAATTATCGGGAGCAAAAGAAAGTGTTAAATGTGTACGGGCTATTATAAATTCAATGCATTACCATTGTCATCTCGGTATATACAAATGACAGAAAATTAGTTATATAAAAGTAAAGTTTCGCAGTTTTTTGCATGATACTTGTTAAAAAGAAATGTAAAATTATCCAATTACTTCCAGAGAAATCTGGAAAAAAAAATTTTCCACGACTTTACTATTAAGTATTTTGCAAACCAAGAGCACTACCTCAAAGCATTTTTTTACGTTTTTTAAGAAACCAATTCTATTTTTCAGTTACAACATTTCGTTTTTTAAATACCGTTATCAATTTCATTTTTTTTAATACAGACTTGGATTTTTTATTTTATCAAACAGTATATTTTCACTTACCAAAGGTTTTTTTTTAATCACATCTGCCAGAAAATTATACGGTCTAGGAAATATTTTAAGTTTACTCTAATGCATATTCATTATTTAAATATTTTCCTTCCAAATTTATTTCCTTTCAAAAATTAAAATTTTGGTTTCAGCTAACAAACTCCAGCGGCGATCAATGCGGGCCTTAAATATGAAATCAAGCTTTTTGGATCCAAAGTTTTTGGACTATTATTACGAGTAAAAGGAGGAAGATGGATGAGTTATATATCGTTTGATACTTTAAAGGTTCGTAAGCGAATAGTAAATATTAATTAAACAACAAGCGTGTCCCAATTTTTTTGTTGCTCATCAATTCTCCAAAAATTGTTTTTCGATTTTTGACATGAAAATTCGTCCGGTATGTCGATTGTTTTTACTGTGCTTAGATGCTTATTTATTATATTATAGAGGCTTTCTAGAACCTTCAGTTATTTAAAAATTCCAGTAATTTTCCTATTTTCCGCCCACTTCATTTGTTACCTGTTTATTGCTTATGAAATGGGTGTTCTTTAAGCCCTTTTTTATTTTTACAGCTCTTAACGAGAAGCTTGCTGCGTCCCTTCTTTATGAATGCCTATGTAGTGATCACAAAGCTGCAGATGGCGGCACTACATACTTACTCAAAATTTTGTGAATTTGATTCCAATGTTCGGGATACGTAACTATCTTCGCTAGTAGATCCAGCAACAGCTTTGTGGCCTCTGGAGAGCTACCTTCAGTTTTCTGAAATGAAAAAGAGGTGAATATATAAATAATTTATTAAAACATAAATTTGTTTATTAGAATTTTTAAGTTAATAAGTTTCAGTCATCTGATTGTCTGGACAATTCCGGTAATAATTCCCCTAAATTAATCCTTGTTTGCCAAACTGTTTTTAAATAAGCTTATTTTCCTTAAAAACTCTTGCAGCAGCAAAAGCGATTACAAGTTTTACGGCGCTCCACTGTTGGGTTGTTGTGGCAAATTCCGCAATTTCACTAAAGATTTATCAGACTAATTTAGGCCAGTATATTCAGGACCTTACCCACATCTGCACAACTTCGTTAGTCCATAATAATAGTCGAAATTTGCTTTGTGCAATTTAAAAAATTGCATTTCTCCTAGCAAACATACCTGCTTGCACTAAGCAAACATTTCTTCTATGACATGCCTTAGGGCTGTAACACATTCCATCATCATTAGCAAATTCCTGTGTTAAAACGGAATTGCCGTAGTTAAAACATGGCTTCCCGCTTTGAGCATTATAAAATTCCGCACTTTGACTTTATAATGAATTCATATTAAAAGGAACGACACAATGAAGTTTTGCATAATTAATTTTTATTAAGCTTTTGTGTCTTGTATAAATTAGAATTGTACGAAGAAAAGGGAGAGGGAGTTGAAAAATTCAAGGGGTAATTTAGTGGAATGTCCCCTTAAATTTTTACAGTTCCTGCAATGGAGGAAGTTTTTGATGACGCAGTATTATATGGAGGTAATCTAGTTTCTACACGTATAATGCTGAATAATAATCACGCATCCCTGAAGATTTACGGTCGCCCCAAACTTGCTACCACCCAAAACAAAACTTTGTTTGGACCATATAACTCCAAGATAATTCGAATTTAGCAACTAAATCAAGCTTTTCCAGTGCAATATATATTTCCGAAACTTCATACCACGAGCAAATTCGTGCACGCCGGACCATAAACCAAGTTACGCCTAAATTATGAGACGGCATCGTGATATATACACGAGGAACGTAAATTCTGCCCAATCAAATCAGGCCCTCATAAATATTTTCCTCGCTCTGTATGTGGACTAGAGTGACAGTGATAATTACGCTTTATTACCTTTGCTACTGACAGGCATGATGGACTGGCAGTGGGTTTAAAGTGTCTATCTACTGGAGATATTTGAAATTTTGGACTGGTTAAACTTGGATTGGAGAAGATTTATGAGCTAAATGACAATTTCCTGAGGCTTTTCAATGTCGTTCATGGATAACCCGAGAAGTTAGTCCGAGGTCATATCTTCTAATTTTTGGAAATAGAGCTTTTCCTGGAAGTGACATGAGACATGAGTATTACGTTCCTTGGGTTCGAAAAAATGGCGCTTACAGGGTCAAATGGGAGTTAGCGGGTTTGTAATCTTATCATGCAACGTGTCAAATGGAAGTCGAACCACCCTCGATATTTCAGCCGTAAAGAAAATATGTAAATATGCAAAAATACGTGGATTTTATTTCCAAGAGGGACAATCTTCAAGCCCGTTTTCTATTAATGGATATACTCTCTAGCGGAGGTGAAAAGAATCATTAAAATTTTAAAAGGGGATGGGGATTTACTTATACGTCATTTAAAAGGTCTTTCAATTATCTCTCCAAACGTGCCTGTTTTTTCATTGAAAGGTGTTGGAAAAAGCATGTCCAAACTGCAAACCAACTTGGGCACCAACTGTATAGTAAAAAATTGTTTGTTAATGTTTCAAGTGTTCAACATTGTGTTCGTCAGTTTCTAAACAGTAATAAAGCATGTTTTCAAACTCCACTCTAACATTTATAAAAACTTCTATTTCAATTTCCCTACAAGCAGCCGTAATGGTTCTCTTCAATTTTTCCCAACCTCGAGGTTGGGTTTTATAAACAACAGATTCAAAATGTTTTCAGAGAAAAAAGTCCGGAGGTGTTAAATCGGGCGATCGCGATGGCTTTTCAATCGATCTTTCTCGACCAATTCTTTGTTTCAGTAGTCTTTGTGGTACGCCACCTCGCGTTCTAAAATTAATTTTTTTTTGTGCAATTCAAGGACTTTTTGTTTCTCGCATTTTTTTAACTACTTTCGACCTGTTAAATAAAAAAAAACCCTCAATTTTAACCGAATTTTTCCCCTATAAGGAAACTTAGATGAATATGGACGTGTGAAGGTGGACATGTGGATACAATTCTAATCCATAAAAAAAAATCGTGGAATGCTTGCTCTTTTCCAGGAATGCGAGGATTGCTCGCAAACAATTCAAGATACAAAAAATGCTAAACACAAAAAAGTTTCTAAATTGAACATGGAATTTAAATTTATTATTGCGTACTAGCTATTGTGAGCATGAACTAATCAATTTGAAACATTCCTTCAGTATGAATAGTTTTGTCTGTTATTCGTTTCGAATGGGTAAAGTGAACAATCTAAAAGCAAACGGGAAAGCTTATTTGTTTTTTTCATTCTTTGATAATTAAAAGTAGTTAAACCAAGTCGAGGAAAATGTACAAATAAGAATGTACTCTATCTGCAAAGGTTTTACGAAGTAAATAAGTGTTTTTAATAATGTTAGTGAAATTTTAAGACTAGATTAATAAATTATTATATATTCTTAACTTTTTTTTGAAAAATTTGACTAATTTGGGTCTCAACTGCTCTAGATATGCTTCCCAAACAGCCTTTCCCATCTAACTCTTACTTGTCCCTGCAAGATGATAGTAGGTCCCGGAAAACACGACAGTCCTGGATTGGACAGTGACTGTCGTCGAAATAAGTACCGCCCTGTTGGAAATTTGTGGTAAAATTGAAAATTTCTCGAAGCGATGTTTATTATTTTCATTAATAGATCGATCGTCAGAAGATTTCTGAAACTTTATATATTCAATTTGAAGAACTTTAATTTCGAGACCTTTTGAAAGTCGTAAAAATCAGTATTGACGTAAGTCCATAAGCAGAGAACTAAAAGTAACAGAGCAATCCGCATAAAGCAGACACAGAGCAGTCCCGTCCCTTTGGAAATGTTCGGGAAGGTTTCAAATCTATTGAGATTATGTGTATTGCTCTAGTTGACAGAGATGGATCCTGTATTGGCTTTGGATAAATCCATTGACGCTCTGGAACCTTAAAGAGGTAATTTGGACAACCTTTTAATGCAACTTCGGATTCCCAATAGATGGGGGCGCAAATTTGAAAAATGGTTAAAATCGGGCTGCCTTCCCCCATGGAAATTTTTAGTAAAATTTAGAATCTTGTGAGGTGATGCTATGATCGACGGATAAAAACCGTATGTCCAACGCCAGCCCTCGCTGCGGTTAAGAAGGTACTCAGTCAAACTGTAGCTGAATGTCCTCTTAACATACCAACAAGTCTATTAGTGGTATATGAGTCTAAGTGTCGCAGCCGAATCTCTGGCCTTAACTGAAGAGCAAACATGATAAGAAAATATCTTGAAGCATAAGGCGTAACAGGTTTCTAGGGATCAAATTAGAGTATGCTCCAAGAAAAAAATCAAAGTAAAGTATGGATGTGCCAAAGAGATGGTCAATCCTGGAAGTTCCTCACTCGTGGTTGACGATCTGTATAGTTTGATTTTATGGTTCCTAGTCTGAATTTTTCACTACTGCAACTTTGGTACCCTTCAACACAATTCTTGTTCTCTCGGTTGTTTGAAGCTTTGTTCGACGAAGTTTGGAAATTTAACAGAAAATCGTATTGATTTCTGTTTAATTCCTTCGTCTGTGGCAGTTTGAAATAGTTAAATATAATTTTCAGCATTTGTTTTTACTTATTTAATACAGTTAGCGAAGTTGCATCATTGCATGCCGTGTTTGCTGAATTGGTATGGTTTTTAAGTTTCGACGCAAGTCCCGCTTTTCTGTTAGCCCGGTATTCTTAAACGCAATTGTCGTTGTATTTTGCATTATGGTTTTTCAGTAAAGCTTTCCTTCGGTTAATTTTGCAGTTCTATAGATAGCGAAGCGGCAAAATTTATTTCCGCTCAAATTCGAATTGAGCTTATTATACAGGGTAGGGTTTTCAAAGTTTTAACGAAAATATATGGAAAATTGCGCCGGTGATGGAAAAATCCATAAATACGTTTACTATAATATCAAAGATCATTCGAGGTATGAAGAACTCACTACCCCCCACCAAATGCGCCCCGCCCACCTTAAGTCATTATTTTGCATAGCACGGACGTGGTTGTGGCATATCGTCGGAAAGCATTTTCAATAAGTTTTCTAATGGTCTTAAAGTTTCTGGGATTCCGTCTCCGAATGTATCTGATAATGCCTAAAATGCAAAATTCATGAGCAAGACAACTAGGCGTAGAATTAAACGGTTTTCCGTCAGAAATAAGTAATGGAACTGATAATTAATTCAAAGTTTGATTGGAATTCAATCAAGGCGTTCAATTTACCATTCAGCATTCATAATTTTTTATAATTAATTTTTGAAATATTATCCATTATCTTCCATGCAAGCTTACCAACGATATTCACATTTTCGATGCACGTTATTATCGAAGAATTAATTATGATGCTTAATGTAAAAAATTAGGTATTTTTCTATTATCGATATTTATGACTGTTTTTCTACTCAGTGAATCGTCGAATTCTGTTTATTATCTGAGTTTCAGTTCGTGCGTCTTCTCGCGAATGTTCAATCGATATTTGGTTTAATTTATTGCGGAACGGGTTGAAATCGTTTTTATTTATGGCGGTGAGGAACGTTGTTTTTTACAAGCTACAGAAATATTTTGCCACCGACATTACGGAAGGAACATCAATCTTACCTACGTTGGGAAATTAATATTATACAAAAATTTCAAGAAATCGGTTCGGTGACCGAGAAAAAAACGATTCAACCTAGGGCATTAGCCGAGCTTGCTGAAATCGAAGTTCTGGGACAATTTGCACAAAATCCGTCGTTTACTGTCCTTCAGATGTCCGTTTTAACTGGACTATCGACAACATCGCTACAAAAAGTTCTAAAGTTCTATGAATTTCCTCCATGTAAAATTTAACATGATCAGTAATTGAATTAAGATGATTCAGACCGATTAATTGAATATTGCGACGTGATGCGTGCTCTGATTACCAATCAGCCCCGACTTTTGCCAAAGGTCTACTTCAGTGGAGGCTGCACATTTTACTTGAATCATTTAATAAACAAAAATGTGGAATGTGGAGTTATTCAGACCCTCACGTCACGACAGATGGAAACGCTCAATATTCATAAAAACTAAATGTTTTGGCCGGGATTCTCGGTGACGCTGTCATAGACCCTTTTTTTTTGTTGACGGTAATTTCAATGGTGAAATCTAACGTGACCTTTTAGAAAGTACTATGGAACTATTGATTATTCATTAACTGGAGATTCGGCAGGACGAAAATGGCAAATTACAGCTGGACGAAAATTCAATAAGATATCAACACAATGGAGCACCGCCACATTTTGTTTTACCCGTTAGATAGTGGTTGGATAACAATTACCCCGTAAATTGGATTGAAAGGAAAGGGGCGATAGAAGAATGGTCCCCTAGGTTTACCGATCTCGCGCCCTTGGATTTGTTTTCATGGGGGTACTTGAAATCTGCAGCGTTCAAAACCCAATTAGAAATTATTGAAGAGTTAAACTAGCGAATTATAACTGAGGGTCGTGAAATTCCTAGGGATAATTTTGTTTACGTGCATCGATAATGTGAAAATAACGTACAATATTTCAAACACTTATTATAAAAATACTATTAATATCGGGCAAATCTTACGCTTTAACGTAATTTCAATAAATCTTTGAATTAACCATCAGGTCTATTACTCATTCCTGGTTGAAAACCATTTAATTCGACGCCTCGGTGTCTTGCCGATACATTTTGCATTTCAGGCGTTATCGGATGCATTTGGGGGTGGAATTTCAAAAACTTTGATACCGCCCAAAAGCTTATTGAAAATGCTTTCCAATAATATGTCGCAACCATGCTCTCGCCGTTAGAAAACGAACGTCTTAGAGTGGCCGGGGAGAATTTAGTAGAGGGTAGTGAGTTCATCATATCCCCAATGATCTTCCTCCGTCATATCATGGTGAACGCGTTTTTGGATTTTTCCAATGCTGGCTTAAATGTCAATTTTTTGGCATTTGTACTTAAAAAAAAACTCCTGTACGTCTTTTGTACCACATTGAATTGAAACCCAACTCTTTCCATAAGATCGAGTTATAAAGGAAACCCTACTCTGTTTATTCAGCCTGAAATGGCAGTTTGGATGAAAACACATTAAGTATCCGAGAACGAGGAAATGGGTAGTTTAAAGAGATCTCAGGTAAGTTCTGCCTCTATAAATATTATGTCAAGCGAAAAACAATAAACCTTAACGGGTTTTGCACATAAAATCCTATTATTCAACCAACCAGATCAAATTCCTCAACACTGACAACAAAAACATACTACAAATCCGAACTCTCCAGAGGCAAGATAAGAAAGCTTTTAAGTCAATATCGTATATCGTTTCAATTGGGAGAAATAAATTGGGTGAAGTTGATGAATAGCTCGAATTCGATTCAATACCAAGTTATAAAAATGCTTTTCGTTGCCTCGTGAATTTTATTGTTTTTAAAGCCAGAAAAACCAAAATATTTAATAAAAACGACGTGTATGCTGAACATGTTACATGACTCATTGCAAAACAACAGATGTCCTTAACTATCAGCTTCCTCGGGTAAGTATATAAGATTTTCTTTGATGCATTCTGAATGGTAAGTCTGTTTGTTGTCACGAATAACAGCTTTTCCTAAAGTCCATAAATCTCTTTTCCTTTTAAGGCTATCCTGACGTTTTATTTAGGAAGGCAACTAGTGAAAATAGGATTGTTGAAAAATGGATGGATTCGCGATACTGCATCAGTTCGCCTGGTGAGAACTTTATCCTTTCAGACAAATAGAGAGATATATCAAAAGATCTTCTTGGATTTTTATTGTTAAATTGAAGGATGGACTTACTGGTCGAAAATACGGAAGATTATAGTAACCACGATAGGAAAGGAAGAGAGATTTCGGACCGGTCGACGAGGTCATATGTCTAATAAGTGCTTTAAATTTCTGAGCTCTTTTCTTAGTTTATTTTCAGTTTTTGCAGGCCAGAATATCTGTCAAAGGAGACATCGATATATTCAAAATTGCATCGGCTAAACTTCGTTTATAAATGTGTTTATCAGAAGTTTCCCCCTTTCAAGCCGCAACATTTCCCCTTTTTAAGAAGATAAACATGTTTTCAAAGTAAATATCGGAGACACAAAAAATACGTTAAGCAACAGCGAGACTGGAAATACGTATTTTTAAGTCAGCAAGATTGTATCTTTCAAATTGACGTCGAATAAATTGGCAAAACTTTGGGAACTATGCAGCTGCGAATTGAACAAACTTTCGGTTATTAAAAAGTTTCTTCGGGCAATACTCGGCGTAGTTAATTTCCCCTTTCTATCTAGACTGCAATAAACCAGCTTAAAGTATTGTTTTGTGTATGGAAGTCCAAATTAAATGCTCTGTTGCGAAATCTAATGCCGAAGAAGTAATAAATTTGTCTTCTTTAGCATCTGCAATAAATCCAAGGAAATATGAAATGGAACTCTGATATAAGTGCAATTGCCGCCATCCATTTAAGTGCAAAATTTCGAAGGGGAATTTATTTTATCAAAAGAAAACCAATTTTCATTGCTCTTAAAGATGTTCCAATCAGAGGGTAATATTACCCACCGAAGTTGGTCTTATGGACCTAATTTAAACGAAAATAGTATAAGGTACAAGTTCCATAAGATCGCTCTGGTGAATAGCCGTGTGCAATTGTTGAGGACTTTAGGTTATTGTTTTTGGACAGTTTGTTTAGTTAATTTCCTTATACTTTTATCCTTTAAGTTACGCCCATGTATATCGACACTTATTCTAAGAATGCCAGCTGGATGCCACCCCACAGTGCCCATCAAGCTATATTGAAGGATTCTTTATGGCTGGGAAATACGTTCTTATCAAAAAAAGCTTTCTAAGTGGGACTGTTGCTGCGATCTGCGATATTCCCAAAAAAACGGCTCGTAGAGGCGTCCGCCAGATGGCCGCGATTTATGACGTCCGGCGCAGTCGTAGTCCGCAAGGGCTCTTGGTGGTGGGGCGTCCCTGGTTGGAGCTTCTGGGGTTCAGCACTTCGGAATGAATGAAATACTTTTGGCCTTTTTTTCTCCTCTTCTGGGAACGGTGTCGGCTCCGCACGTGTGACCGAAAACAGTTCGTAATTCTCCCAACTAAGCAAACTGCCGCTTCACATAGAGACCAACAATTCTTGTCACTATTAAAATAAGTTAAATTTAATTCAGTCCACTTTCGTAAACCAAATTGTTGCTTTCGTGGTTTCGTTTGTCGAGGAAACCTTAACAAATGTTACCGATAGATTTTCGGGTTAAGAATCGTGAATCTTGTGCTATTTTTCCCTTCAGTAGAGTTCGATAGTTTTATAACAAATATCGGGCATTGAGCGTCGAAAAATAATGCCGATTTACTATAAAAACCAATGTCCAGTGAGGTTTCTTTTGGCAAACGCAGGGGGTTCAAATTAATTTAACAAATAGAAAACATTAAATTTCTTCAAAAAGTAATTATTTAACGAAATTTTAGAGGCATTGGCAACTATTAACGACACAAAGGTTTACTAGCAAACATAGTTTTTATCTTTTCCAGTGGCGTGCCTAACCCATTTAGGGAATCTTTTTTCAGAAAAGGTAGTACGCTATTGGCTTTTGCGAAGATAAAAATTATTCTTGAGTTTCTTCTTCAAGAGAGGAAAAATAGTCTTTCTTGAACATCTTTCGCCCAAACCACCATTTCCAATAAAAAATTTTTTTATGATTTTAACGCACGTCGGGTTTGCTCACGTATTAATGATAACGTGATAGTTACATAAATGGATGCTTACTTAATAACCACTTTTCTTTACTCTTAAAAAAGTGTGGTGAACCGTTTCCTTTTTCTTTCAAAATTTTCAGTAAAGTGTTGGTGCCATTACGTTCTAATTATTAATTTGGCATTAAGACTATTTAAAATTTTTGACTTGAAAACGGTGGGCTGGCTGAAAAAAATCTCAAAGGAGCCAAATTCTCCGGAATTGGATGAGGAATTCAAGAATAATTTTCTTTTCAGAAAAGCTACTGGCGTACCACTTTTTCTGAAAAGAAAATCCACTAAGTGGGAGGCACGCATGTCGTTAGAAACGCTGAAAAAAAATTCTCAGCAAAATATATGCATCGTTTGTAATCGTTAACACCTCTGAAATTTCGTTGAGCAAGTCGCAGTTTCGAAGTCACGGCAGCACGGTAAAGCTGTCGTTTCCATTGGAAAATCTTGATTAATTAAAATATTTAATTACAATCGTATGTATTGCTTCTAAATTTCAATATTAACCAACAGTTCTGTCGCTAACAAATCCCATACTCCCTATAATACCAACTCCAACATAGAGGGGTCGGAATTTAATGTCTCCAGTGGTTTCAGTTGTGTTCAGTTTGTAAATGGATAGTTCTGTCAACTGGGTAAAGCGCAATGTCAAGAAATTATTTCGAACTTTCCCGACAAAGTTTTAACTTGAAAGTGAAGACTGATTAGTTGTGTGTCCATTGTTCTTTCGGTGTTCCTAGTTGTAGAGTTTCCATGCTAATTATAACTTTGTGAAATGGATTGGTGAGCATGTGGCAGAAATATAAAATAAACCGTATGCATGTTTCTACGAAGAATGAAACTTGACTTGAAGCCGGCCAAACACAATCTTGGGTGCTGGCACGATGCGACGCCCAAAAATTACAAGTGAAGCTCGAAATTTAAACGAATAAAAATTTTTCATTTTTACTTTTTGTTGTTCCTTTTATCCTACATTTTTTTTTAAATTATGATTTATCCCCGATGCCGCATCTATGCAGAGCGGACTCTTTTCAACCATAACGAGGATTTTTTGTTGTCCCTGAGTAATAAAGTTTACGTGGGGAATTCCCGGCAATGTTCCTTGCCGGACCATGAATCGTGACTTTAGTTGATTTCGACAAGGCACGATAGTCCAATTCTCGCGTTGAGCTTTAAGGCGGTAGTTACTTTAAGGGTCGATTATGGCCTTCTAAAAAAGGTGCGTAAATGAGCACCCTACCCTAAGCGTTAGTATTAAAGGATTGAGAAGTTTGTATGCGGAGCTTGTTTTGAACTACATTTTTTCATGTAAACCTTCTCTGACTCCGTAACTTAGGTCCCGGGTTCAATCGTTAAATCAGTGCTAAGTGTCGATCTTTTGTTTATTGCATTATCACAATTGTTTAAGTAAACGATTTGGTGCAGTATTTCTTGAGTTCATTGTCCAGGAGGAACATAACCGCGACCACCTAAAACCATTAGCGAATGCGGTACCCGGACGAACGTCCGACATTTTTCTTTTTCACTTTGAATTGTATTCAGGTTTTTTGTTCAAATTTTCTATCTTTTCATTTGATTCATTTGTTGACTATTGCCGTTATTGTTTTTGTTTTTTGAGAATAACGCCTCACGTGCCAGCAAGGGTTGTTGCTGAATTGCGTAGTGTCCACAGCTAAAACTAGATCAGTCGTGTACTGGCCAGCGAAAAAAAAGATCACTTAAGGGGGGAAATGCATCTAGGAAATTTTTTTAAACATTTTTTAATTACAGGAAAATGCCTCTAGAGTATTCTAGAAAAGCTGTGAAACTAATTTTGGATTTGCTTCTGTATTATCTCTCGTTAACAGTGTTACGGTGTCAAATCGGTCGGAGTGCGCAGGTGGTGGAGACGCTCGGGCCGGAAGAATACAACGACCCACTTCCTCTTCATCTACTCCTCCTTTAGATATTCTTAAATGGAAGGAAATCTGCTATTGGGTCACTCGCCGGTCACCTTCAATCAACTCTTCTAACTATTTTCGATGTTTGTCGTTTTTTTTACAGAAACCGTCCATTTAATTCGAGGTGCATCCATAATTGTCGCTTTATCAGAATCATATTCGCGAAATTTCAATACCTACCTATTCAGAACATTTCTATCAACATAGTCATCATCGTAAACCGCTTTCGAACGACGAAAAATATCTGTAGGATTAACATTTTCAGCTGTTAAAAATTCGATGACCGCTCGCTGCTTTAACCGCATTGACATGTCAGCCATCCTGCACTTTATATTAACGGCGATAAAAAATTAATCGGTAAATGAATTTCAAAGCAATTTCGCAGATTTATAGAGGAGAACTCTAACTGTGATTTGAAATCAAGCGCAACTCGATAGTACGTATTTCCGTGTAACTCATTAGTGTGTAAAATTTATCAGCCGAGCCTCGCATTAATTTGAAGTCGTTTAGCGTATGTGTAGTCCTCACGGTACGCCCATGGACACCACCATCTCTTTGGTAATGCCCGGAATGCCTAGAGTTCAGCATCCATCATCCGCAGATGGGGCTAAGTTTATGTACAAGACTTCCAATAATTCCCTTTGTCGGACGTCGAATTTAGCTATAATTTACGTACCGCTAAGTTGGCATAATTCTAGCGATCCAACGAAGGACCCATCGGCCATTCGTCTAGGTGCTACACTTCGACGCTATAGAAAGCCCAAAAGTCGCCATAGATCTCCGTGTCAGAGTACGTCTATGGGCATTGACCCTCATCATATGGTTATGATTCCAAATTTGTGTTGACTAATTTTTTATTGCTGTTGTACTGATTACTTTTATATATAAGTTTTATTTTCCTTTTTTATTTTGCGTCATTATCTATTGTTACAACCTGATAATGAATCAAAGAGGGGGACATGATTATTTTTTATTGCATCTCACAGAAAATATTTTTAATAGGAGGAAAACCGAATTCTCGAATTTGAGCTCTTTGGAGTTGCGCCAAAGTGATCTACTAAGCCGCTCTTTTCTTATTATTTACTATTACAAGACAGCTATAAAAATATATCTTTACATATCTTATTTTTATATGTGCCATAAATAAAGCAGAAATACTTTCAAACGCAAAGTGCAAACCAAACATTTCTACGCTCGATTTAGTATCAAACTTTAGCACCTTTGAAATAATGCTTGTCATTTTTCTCTGGTATTAGATACACACTTCCTAAAACGATTCCACTCATCTTCGGTGTCGTGAAAATGAAACGCTTTTGCAGGAAGAAAAACATGGAAATCGATTTATACATAATAAACGAAGGAGAGATTTGGAACATAAAAGGGCAAAGTCTCTTGTCAATTTTTGCCTTTATACTTTAGACCTTTTGAGGCATCCGCCTTTTTTTATTTGTTAGCTTTGGGATCAGTATCTTTTAACGAAACTATTAAATTCCTGCAGGAAATACTTATATAAAGAAACATTGTTCTTAAAAGGCTCCTTATTTAGGTCGTTTTATGTCATCTACTTAATTTTCTTTCAAAATTCTCATTTATTAATCATTAAATGCCATTATGTCTGGCTCGTTCTTTCAACTCAGCTTCCTATGACAAAATTCCAGTCATGTAATAACTCCCTTGCCGGATAGTTTTGTCCTCATTAACAATGAAAACAAAAGCTGTTTATCTGGGAATTCATAAAACAAACAAGGGTGAAATTACTTTGAAAATTAAGCTTTGGGGGCAAAATACTCGTACAATGGGGCGTAGCTTCTCTATCTCCTCATTATTGATAAGCTTTTCTGATATTACATTTTTCTATGTTGTTGACTTGTCGAAGGAAAGCTGATTAAAATTTTGTCTTCTTTTTAACCTTAAAAAAGGTTGTTTCTTGTTGCCTTTTAATTTAGGCATTTAGGCTGCTTTGAGATCATAAATTACGTCAACTTTTCTCCGTAATTTATTCTGAAGGAGCTGGAAAGCATCAGAAGATACAACAAACATCTCGTTTAGCAAACTGCTTATGATTCACGTCACGCCTTTTTCGTTTCTTAGCGCCTCCGGATCCTCTTTTAAAAATTTTATTTTGGGCCCTGACAGCCCTGACAAAGAAATAATGAATATTCATATTCACGGGTTGGCTCCCGGTTCGAATAAAATGGAGATTTCCATTTTTACCTGCCATGCTGCTTGTAACGAGACGATTCGACTTTAGGGGATTTATTCAATTTTTTAGTTATTCCTGTAAAATATTATCTGACGTGCTGATAAGGTATTAAGGTTACTTAAAAAGAATTAAAACAGCAGGAAAATCTGCACCCACTAATTATATTTATGAGCAGTTTACATACAAATGAAGCAGGAGCTATTTTTTTTATGAGTCCGCGGGAAATTTTTATAGCGAAAATACATTTTCAGATTAGAGATATGCCTATTTTCCTCCATTATCGTGCCACGATATTTCTTTAGAACATGTATTTCGGAATTTAGCAGTTTTTTCTAGCAACATAATTACAGTCATTTAGAGGAAACGGAACATTTGCAAATAATGGTGGCTTTGATAAATATTAATTGTTAATTTTTCCATTTTACAAGTGTAAATGTAGGACGACGAGAAGATAATTTATAATTAAACTCCGAAGCTGGAACTCTATACTCATTAGATTTACAAATTTTCAGCTTCCCCTACATTGAATTACAAAAAAAGGGGCTAACCCGATTTTTTGTCAAATTCGGAGCTTTATAACTTTTATACCAGTTATTCGAATTCAATCATTTTTTCCACGCTTTATAGCCTAGCCCTTTGGCGACTGATGTAATTGGAAGAAACCGAGTTTGCTTCTTTCTTCATGGAAGTTAATGGAAAAGTCCAGATTTATGTTCCTTATCATTTTCTGAATCGCTCTCTGCACGGATGCAGCAATTGTGTTAAAAATCTTTAAACGTTATTGGAAAGTGCCCTTTTTAGCAAACATTTCGTTTTTCAATTCATTGTTTTACTTGTAACATTGCCGAAACTAGAGCATATTTACTGGAGCCGTGCATTCGGCAAAAAATTCAATCCAAATTAGTGTATCGTCAATACAAAAGCACTAGTTCAACATATTTATTGAAAATTTGTGTTGTAAACAAGGCAAAATCCCCAAATTAAATAAACTCAGTAGCGGGTATGGCTACCTCTAGCAGCTCTTCAGAGATTCTAATCCACATGGCATACTGGAAATTAAATTTAGTGCGACTTGTCTGGTGTGTTGTTCCATTTTTCAACTAATACGCATTTATTTCAGAGTTGCTGGAGGCCTATCGCGGAAACACGCTCCCTGCGCCTTAATTCGTTCCATAGATGATCAATTGGGTACATATCTGGATTTGCTCGGATTCCAGTGTGTTGGTGCCAGAAGTTTCTATGAAGTTTCAAACGATTGCTGCTACATGTGGTAAGACATAATCACGCATTAGGATAAAATTGGGTGCAGCTAATTCCGCATACGGTTGCACATACTGCCGTGAGATGTCGACAGTGCAGATTGGCGCTGTCATTGATTGCGTAAGAGAGGTAACATGAAGCGGTGTACGTTCGTTCATCGAAATTCCAATCTAGACCGTGACTGAACCTCCTTTAAAATTCTGCCGTTCTATAAACAACTCTGAATCTTTCGTCCAATCTTCACGACACTCACTTTCGGCCATATACCATATCGAAACAAAACCCGGATTTATCCATGAATAATAAGGGACCGTGCTTGGATGTTCCATTGTCTATAGGTTACAACGAAGTTTGCGATACTCTGAAGGTAATTTAGGGCCCTTTGCCGGCCTTCTTGCTTTAAGATTTATTTCCTGCAGTCGTCTACAAACCGTTTGTTTGCTAACTGTGGTACCTTGAACTTGTTGGAGGTTTTGTTGCGACTCCACTTGAGTGCTAAATCGATTGCGTAAAACCTGTAGCCTCACAAAGCGATCGTCTCGGCATGTTGCTTTTCGAGGGGCGACCAGAAACCGCCCTTCGAGCTGCACTTTCAGTTTGTTCATGCTTTTAAAGAGCTCTACAATTTGTGATAAGAACTTCTATCGCACAATGTCAAACGTCAAGTATGAATGCAATTGTTTTTTTCATACCTTAATTGCGTTCGGTATCGTTGTACGAGCGCTAACAACTGTAAGTTGGAACAAGCAGTCATTCTACGAAAAAATCTTTTTTAGTGAAAATTAAATATATTTATTATGTCACATGGATTCAAACAGGTATTAACCCCCTTCAAACTGATAATCGTGAAGAATTTTTACTTACAAATTATAACTATTTTGATGGATATGTTTAATTGAATCGCTCTTTGTCTCGCATAACTCAGGTGTAAAACTATCGCGCATTTCTTGCAGTTTTGAACGGAATTGAGGTAACGTTCTCTGAGGGTCATTTCTGAGTTGTCGGTTCATTTTACACCAGAGTTTCAATTGAGTTAAGATCCGGGCTTCTGGGGGGATGTGACAAGACACTAACATTATTTTCGTCAAACCACTTTTTGTTGCTTTTGCACTGTGATAGGGGACACCACCTTGCTGAAAGATGAAGCGTTCGGTCGGATTCAGTTTTGCTGCGCTTGGTAACGAGACACGTTCGTGAATGTTTTGTTATTTAGTTGCGTTAACTGTGTCTTCATTAAAGTGTAATTTTCTCCCTCCTCTGGCGGACATGCCACCTCACCCCGTGAGATCTTCCCGAAATTTTAATCCTTACGAAAAGCTTTATTTTTATTTCGAATCGCACGCTTTCGGTAATCTCCCACAGAAGCATCAAATTAGCTTTCGTCGCTGTATATCATTTTGCTCCAATCGTTGTTTGTCCATAACAGTTTTGATTTCGCCCGAATGAAACGGTTAGTTTGAGTGGCCATCAATAATGGTTTTTATTTGGCCTTTAAATAAATTAGTTCAGAATAGTTGCGAAACGTACCTCGTAAAAACTTAAATCGCCATTGTGGATATATTTTTGGTAACATTTTCTGGAAACATTTAAACCACATTCGTTATTCGAACTTGCAGCGATTTCTCGCAAAGTGTTTCTTCTACCTGACTTACATATTTTGATCTAATGTCTCGAATTTCTTTCGGAAACAACTTTTGATCGACTCGAGATCGACTCTCTCCACGTATATTAATATTTCCGGCTTCTCCATTTTTCTTAATTATATTGAACACGCTCGTTGTTGAGGAGACAATTCTTTTGCTAACTCACGCATTGTTCCACCTCCTCGAGCAATTACAATTTTCCTCACTTTCGTATCAGCAGCTCTTCTGCGTACCATTATTATTACGATTAAATTTGCCAACAACCCTTATTATTTCTGATTCTGACAATTGAAGTAGTTTTGCCGTGGTAAAAATGCCCGTGACTAACTTGTTTTGTATTATCTTCTCTTTGACAGAAATTCTAAACAGACACGTATAGTAAAACTTTTAAAAACCGACATAAATAATGCGTGTTCCACTATTTAGTTGTCAGGGTTCTCTGACAAGTAAGTGTTTAAACAAACATTAGCCAATGAAATATTTGCAATTTCGAAGTTAAGATAATCTAAATCTATCGATGAAGCATTCCTATTTAGTCGAATCCATTTTAAGGAAATGAAATTATAAAAAATTTGGAAAAGAGGAGGTACTGCTTGTTCCAACATACAGTTGTTAGGGCTCGTAAGTAGGAATGGACTCTGCTAAACGCAGGGTTCCAGTAAAAACGCTGTAATTTCGACGATATTAAAAGTAGAACAAAAAATTGAAAAACAAAATGTTTGCCAAAAAGGGCACTTTCTAATGACGTTTAAAGATTTTTACAACGCATGTGCTTCATTCGTGCACAGAATGATTCAAAAAATGATCAAGAACATAAATCTGGACTTTCCCATTAACTTCCACGAGGAAAGAAACAAAATCCGTTTCTTGCAGTAGCCAACGAGTCAGGCTATAAAGCACCAAAAAAATTATTGAAGTCGAATAGCTGAAACAAAAGTTATAGAGCTTCGAATTTGACAAAGAAATCACGTGAGTCGTTTTTTTTTCGAAGCTCAGCGTATTTACATATTTGGTAGTTCTAGCCTCACTATTCGACACAAAGCACTGTAACGTTGTTTGAGAATATTTCTGAAAGAGCAATTGAAACGTCGGGAATCGGCGTTTTAGCCGCCTCAAGGAAGAGTGCTTGAAGTTATGATTGATGCTAAAGAGAAAGATCGAAAGTCCGGATCCCCCGGTAATTGGCGGCATTAATTCACGACCAGCAGCGTCCAAATCAACATTTAAAATCCCCGTTCGTTATAGAAATACGTTAAATCTTGGGTGAATTTATTGTCCAATCACTCTTCGTGCTTTCGGATTTCCATCTTCCTTCCCCAATTAATTGGTTAATCGGTCCGTTCGGAAAACTTAGATTGCGGACGGAATAAAACGCTGCGCCATCGGTTTTATTTATCTGTTCCGACAGATTGGTTTCTTTTCGATTTCGAATTTTAATGTTTTCGGGAATCTATTAAACGGAACGCGGTTTTATTCATTCTTGACTGAATAGCGCAACGAGGAAAACGTCCCGATAAAAGCCTCGAACATTTTCAGGCAACCGGATTCCTCCGAAGGAAGTTTAAATCTGCTTCTTTACGGCTGATTCGTGGTGGCGCTTTCAATACCTTTTGAGAATCAGAAATGTAATTTCTCGTTTTATTTGCAAAAAATTCTAGATTTTTAATATTCGAAATGCGAGATTAAATAGTTGGTCTTTCATAGTTACCAACGTGCTAGGTAATGGGGAATATATACGGGGTGTCCGTTTGTGGAGCGCGACCGTGAGGTGACCATGAAGGTATACGCGAACGATTGGGGAAATGTCGCGGAATTCGGAGTCTAGGTACGTGGAATTTCAAAACTAGAAAAATTGCCATGACTTTCGGAGCAATTTGACAACGCTCTTCAACCTTCCTTATGGGCGCCACGATTCAGTTGTAAAAAACGAACATCGTGTATTTGCATATTATTGAAAATAAAAAAGAAATTAAATTTTTCAAAATATTTATTTCGTTTTGGAAAAATAAAAAAAATCATCCGTCAAACGGAAAACATTTTTAGAGACTTCCGATAATAAATTGAAACCATATCAGCACTAGTAAGTCCTAAAACTCTCACTAGGCAGTTTAAAACATTTTTTTGCAACTTTATTACTCGTTAAAATTGAACAATTCGTTCGTAAAGAAGCACAAAACCTTTTTAGAACTTGACAAAAAATCCCGAGAAACCATGAATAATTTGAGTTCATAAAATCTTCCTGAGGCATGGCGAGGTCAGCCGCAAAATGAAACAAATACTTACTGTTGTTTTCTTTTTGGATGAACAGTGAAAATTCTCTGGAACTCTGAAACTTTACGGAAATCGTGAAAATTTTCCTGGAAGTGTGATAATTTTAATATCACATAAAAGCTAATAAGAGAAATTCACAAGGATCTTCACGAAGTTGAGACAACTCTTCACGAATGAGGAGATACGGAGGAGATTAGGAACAACTGAAAACTTGTAAAACTTTCTCTTTATCAGCCACTGATTAACTCTTTGTAAAAATTAAATTTGTTCTTAATGTAAGAAACTTCAATTTTTTAAATTTTTATGAAAAACGTAAAAATTGCGCACGCGCGGCACTTTGTCATCATGTAAATGCAGAAGCTCCTGAATGTTATCTCAAGAATAGGCCTCCTCAGGTTTTCTGACAGCGAACCCTAAAAAATAATGTAATAAAAACCAGGTGTTTTGTCATATATGTTGGCAAATCTAAAACGATGGCAGCAAAATCGTAAAATGAGGAAGACGAAAAGGTTTCTAGATTGAGTACAGAATTCAAGTTTACGGAAAAAGTCATCAGTGGCGCGTAAAAAAATCGGAGAGGATAAACTGGTATTTGACCCATAAAAAATATTATTTTCTGTACTACAGCAAACATGAACAAATAATCTCACGTCTAAATTCGAAGCAACTACTATATGAGCTGTGGGAGCTGGATACCAAATTAGATAAATGAATCTTCAACACCTTGTATATCGAGTATGAAGTTAAAAGATCATAATATTTATGTAAATAAGAGTGGGGGTGAATTTTGTCCCATTAGATGCTGCGCCCCTAATGGGACAGATTTCTTTCCATTTCTCTATGTTAAGGACTTCAGGTTAATGGTTTTGGTGTAGTTTGTTTAGTTAATTTACTTGTACTTTTATCCCTTAAGTTACGCCCATGTATATCGACACTTATTCTAAGAATACCATCTAGTTACCAGATCACAGTGCCCATCAGGCCATATTCAAGGGTTCATTATTGCTGGGAAATACGTTACTTATCAAAAAAAGCTTTCTAAGTGGGACTGTTGCCGCGATCTGCGATATTCCCAAAAAAACGGCTCGTAGAGGCGTCCGCCAGATGGCCGCGATTTATGACGTCCGGCGCAGTCGTAGTCCGCAAGGGCTCTTGGTGGTGGGGCGTCCCTGGTTGGAGCTTCTGGGGTTCAGCACTTCGGAATGAATGAAATACTTTTGGCCTTTTTTTCTCCTCTTCTGGGAACGGTGTCGGCTCCGCACGTGTGACCGAAAACAGTTCGTAATTCTCCCAACTAAGCAAACTGCCGCTTCACATAGAGACCAACAATTCTTGTCACTATTAAAATAAGTTAAATTTAATTCAGTCCACTTTCGTAAACCAAATTGTTGCTTTCGTGGTTTCGTTTGTCGAAGGATCCATTAACACTCCAGTTATTTTGAAATTTGAATTATACAAGTGTACATAAATTTTTCGTTTACTGTTACCGTTGCAGGTTTCTCTTACATCCGACCAATGTAGGAATACTTACTCCAAAAGGATCGAATTTTATTGCACCACATTCAAAATTTAAGTACATAAAAAAGTGTTTTATGAGTGTAAAATTATGGGCATTAGAAGGGAACTAGTTTACAAAGGGAGTTTAATGCGGAAGATTATAATCCTGAAATTTGAAGTGTCCCACGACGTCATAAGCACAGTAATTACTTTTAATTATATTTCCACAGAAAGTTTAAAGATCTATTTGGGAAAATTCCAAAAGGTCTTGTTAAGGGAAGAAAAACGCGTGTTTAATATCGAGTATATCATAAACCGAACTAAATCTTCCTGATGCCCAGAGATTTGCGAAACCATTTTTGCGTTCCGAAAAATCCCTAAAAACTCGAAAATACGTGTTATGAATTTTAAACGGGCGATATTTATATTTTTTCAATAGTTTGTCAGAGACACGTTTTCTTCTTGCTGCCTGACGAGACGAATTCATTTATTTTGATATATATCTTATCAAAGTATAAGAATTATCTCGAACCTTATGAAGAACTCAATTTAGTGCCATTTCGAGGAAGTATTTTATTTACCGCCAGTAACATTTCCATAAATTTGAGCTGGTTGTGGCCTTTCTCAAGTGAAAAAAAGCAGAATTGAAAAATGTGAACATGCAAGATGGCAATTACAAAAAAAAAATCAAAATTGTCATTTTCATCATCGTTTTAAATTATCTTGAGAAATAAGCTGAGGAAAAAATAAAAACGTTTTTCCAAAATTTGAATTAATTTCGAAAGTCAACGGAAAATTAAAAATTTTGAACTGCAAATTTCGTAACTTTACCCCAGTCTAAGCGACCTCGTAGGTTTTACGGGTGAACTCCAGGAACGGATACTCTGCAGTGGAAATTACAGACTAAAGAATCATGTACTTATCACTCCCGTAACAATTCCTTTCATCTCTCGAAACGCCGTAGTGTTCAACACTTGTACAGTACCTTCCCCAGCTTAAACTATCAATAATTTCCATGAACCGACAGCAACTTCCAGATAGTAATATGATTAATGATAATTCTAGGTATAAAAGCTTACCCTCAATATTCCCTTTCCGACACTCAGCTCGGGATCCGATCTAATAACTTCATATTTCGAGTTGTTATTAATTAATCCAACTAGAAATTCGAAACTCCTCTTTTCTCTGTTGTTTTGGTTGAATTCTCTATTGTTCATCGCCTCGTGGGAGTCGGGCGGTCCGGAGATATCTTGATATTGCATCGAGGCATTCGTAATCTGAAAAATAACATAGATGCTTGTGATTCTACAGTTTCTTGGTTATTAATAATTAAATTTCATGACAACGATTCTCCTATTATAAAATGGTCGGAAATAAATACAGAAAGCTCTGCAATTTCCCACAATATATCATAGAGACAAGACCCGCACGATTCCCAAACAATAGCATTATCTCCATTGGGAATTAGTGGCCTCTTCTTACAATGGCACTCTACGGGCTTTGAAATACCTGAAAGTTTTGGATATTTAGATAAAATCGTGCAATTAGTGATCGTTATTTGTGGTAATAATAAGTTTTAATTCAATTAACGTTCCAACACGTAGATGGACACAAAGGATGTTTCTTTTCGTTTAATCTTACAAGTCGCCTCCTTTCCAGATTTATCCAACAAAGAAAAGTTTCCAATTTCTGATACAACGTGCAATCAAACAATCCCAAATTGCAATTACGTTCCAAATTGAACTTATGCTCGTGCTAGCGCCTTCGAGCGAGCAACTTCCGCCAAAGGCAAATTGGAATCAGCTATAAGCGCCTACGTTCTATATTTGGCTTTCAATCTTTCCTGTATATGTCGGGGAAACATTGACAGCCTATAAATATGTAAAAACCATCGGAAGGAAAGCTTCCAGATTTATCCGTAAGTATAAAATTGTAACTTGTCAACTGGAGAATGGAAGAAATTTCGCACGAAAAAGGGGAAATGTGCATCATAAATCTATCGGTAATGAATGACAATATTGGGAACGAATTGGGCCAATATTGGAAATGAAATAACGAGCTTTTTGTGATCAATTTTTTGAGATTTATGTATAGTCTCAAAGGTGTCGTGAAGTTAGTTCATAATTTTCATTCAGGACTTGTAAGTAGACTGTACTGATTCTATATTGCCTCATGGCTTTTTGGCAAAGCATCGTTCTCGATCATAACCTTCTTTTTTTTTAATTGTGTTTGGCAATGATGCTCGATTAAAGCTAATTCAGAATTCACCCTTCATTAAGGGGTCCGACGGTAACCCTTGTTAAGGTTTCAGTGACAGTTCTGTCACCGTTTACACAGCCTAAAAAAAGTTATTAGGAAAACGACAAAATGAGAGAACTCGAATGTAAGAATCGTGACTGGTAAAGTATATGTAAAATTCCTCGTTGTAATCGTTGAGGAGTGACAATTTTCGCCACTAGTCATACCACAATTCCTAAAGGCTGATTCGACGGGACTGATTTAATGTATTTGAAATGATACGAAAGTCAGTTCGATCGATTTGACGGAATCAGACGAATTTCGCATTCTTTTCATCGGTCCTGGTAAGTCTTCTAGATTCGATAGTATTGGAACGCTTAAAACGGCATTTTTGCCGTTTTATCTCATTGGGATGTTAACTTGATCAATTTAGTCAATTTATGCACATTTCAAATTAATTTTAGGGTTTCAGTGCACAATAATCATTTTCGACAGTTCTGGTTCAAATGAATACAACTGCCCGTGCTTGAATTTATTCAAAGCTCATTTTGATAGATTTGGCAAAATGCAAACCGTACAAATTAAAATACGAAAAATTGCATTTAAATAAACCTCAACTGTTGACTGCGATGTTACGTTGAACCATAAAATCATGCGAAACGTTCATAAATTGATGAAATTTCTCCAACTAAGTTTTAAATTATTTAAAAGAGAATAAAGCAATTTGCGCATTAAAACAAGTATTTTCCCGATGGAAATAGTCATGGCGAAAACATTTAAATCTTAGAAAGTTTTTCTTCTCGCTATGCGTGGTGAACAACCCGTTTTCTATTATACGTAGAAGGTATTTCAGACCGACAAGGAATTACAACAGTTTTTAGAACAGGAAGCGCATTGGGGTCAAAAGGGCAACGACGAAATCACAAAAGGAAAATGAATACGCAAGAAATGTCATATATATATATATATATGTAAATTTCTCGTGAAATTAAGAAATTTCACATTAACAAAACCTCTAGACCTCCAAAAAAGATAATTAAAATACATCAAAACTACATTAAAAACAGAAAGATTTATAGGTCAATTAAACACCACCACGCCTTAACAATGGCCCCACAATTTAAGGGCCGCTTGCATCGTTACCAAGTAACCATTATCAAAGAACTGTAAAATCCATGAAAATGTATATATTTTACTTGAAACTTACTCAAGCAAAGAGGGATTGTTGGGTCTTGAGCCGCATTCAAAATGATTTCTTAGGAGGCATCGGTTCAGCGGAATGTAAGAGTTGATCCCAATGGTCTACGAAACTTATCACATATCACGCAACTGATTAAAGTAACCACAATAACAATTAGTTTGTAGACAAAAACGTGGCACTAAAAAGAAAAAAAAAATCTAAATAAACGTTTCATGATTCGAATTTGTTGTGCTCCTCTGAGAGTCCTCTTCGGGCCGATTTAGTCACGTGAAAAATGGGTTGGCCATTAAAACCCCAACGGTAAGCCTCAGATCCATTTATTTGATGAACGGTGGAGATTTGACAGGCAGATGAGGAATGTTTCTAATAATAATCGCAACAGGTCTAAGCCGGGAACAATATAAATTGACAGGCGAGCTGTTTATGAAAAAGAAGGTGCTGGATGAATGGAATATGTTTCTGGCTAAAAAATGAAATATCAAACTCGTTCGGTAATGAGATTTTTGTACGCATTAAGCCCTTCTGATAGATTTACAATTAAACTCGATATTTTGATACCTAAAAAAAGATTATAATCCATATTTCATATTCTCACAGGAAATTCATTTTAGGACAAGCCGGCCGTAAACATTGCAATAACATTGGACGTATTAAATTATTTCTGGTCTCTGGTCTGCACATGTTCTCCAGGCTTCATAAAATATTTTCGCTAACATGGACATATTTTCTGGCCTGATCCAAATAAATGTATTTCCCTTTTGGCCACCCGTGTGTTCGTGAGCAGTCCTTTCTAGCAACATATTACATAACCGTCTCATGCTGTTGCTCAAAAATATTATGGACATGTCATGAGTTTTTTCTCATTTCCGTTGTTCTAGACGAACTTCGCCAATTATTACAGGAGCACCTCAGAATATAACCATTCCATTGAGCATAATCAAAAGCACTTGTTTTCGAAAACTCCTAACTAGTTTCTCTATATACAGAGCAAACTTTTACTTTGTTTCGGCAAACTATCGTTTTAATTAAAGTGCATCCAAACTAGTGCGGATTTAGTTATAGAGCGCGGAGTAGAGACTCAGAGAAAATGGCTTTTAATTAGTTTTAGCTTTTTAGGTTAAGTAGAAGAAGAGTAACAATTCGGAGTTTTTCAAATTGCGTCTTTGTTTTTAAAGTTTGGAAGCACTTCTCGGTTTTAATTTGGGTTAACAAGGACCTTGATGGAACCGAATTGGATCTCTGTTAAATTAATTTTTAATAACCACTCGATGAACAAATGCTTTGTAAAACTCTGTTGAAACTATGTTTGGATACGTGTTCATTCTCTGTGCTGTCAGCAAAAACTTGGAGGATCGTACTTTTAATTGCCTAAACAATAAAACAACTACTCCTATCTCTGGAGAAGCAACAAGAAAACTCGTTTGGAGCTTTGCGAATTAAAGTTCCCTCTTTTGTTTCGCTTTGTTGTTTATATAAATTATCATGCCTGAAGAATTGTTGATTCGGTTTGACAAGAGAAAGGCGTCCCTCAAGCGGAGACAATGAACTGTAATAGTTTAATGTGCACTTCGAAAACTGACTAATTAGAAATTTCATGATTTCGTTTATCATTATGTTGAAATGTTGATGCTACTTTGGGTAGATTAAGGATGAATAACATATTTAGAGTTGAGCACTTATTCTGGGAGAAGCTCGTGTAATTTTTTTCATTAACTATATTTCAAAACTAGGGTAATGGAAATGGAATGGAAATTCACCTGCAGCAACGTTTTGTTTCCCCATAAAACGCATAACAATACCGATGAGATCACAGAAAATAATTCACCATGATTCCAGCTTTATTTAAATCCCCAACGAAATAATCCCCCTTTTACATCATGGCATGCAAATCAGTCTGATGTTATGCTGATTAATTTACATATTTATCACTACGTATGTTGAAAGGCTTTTTCTTAAGTTTTTCTCGGGCGGAAATTGATAACATTCGATATTTATCCGGCCATAGAGTGACTCTGGTAAATGTCACTTTCGAAGTGGGCGAACATCAAGTGATGGTCACAAATGCGGTAATTTCTCTGCGCTAATAATCGTCGTCTTTAATACACTCGTTGGTTAAATATATATCATCACTATTTCTTCCTTTCTTCTACATGTCGCCCTTATTTATAAAAAGAAAATTTTATCACCGTTACAAATTATATTTCTTAGTAATATAAGCAGGAGTATGATGTGAAAAGTTTGAGCTATTAGTTCAGTTTGATATTACCATAATTCCCCTTCCTTATAACTTGCATTAATTTCCGGCAATTTAGGCCTTAAGGGGAACATTGTGGTTAATGATATCCCTTACGGAATCTCGCCTATCTTGCGCTTTTCTTATTAGCAAAAAATATCGCTTAATGGAGAATGGAGAGAATTGCAATAGAAGTGCCCAGTTTTTAAGTTAATCTCTTCGCAGTGGCAAATTTTGGAATGGATTTACAAACAAACAGGGGGAAGAAAATACAAGGGTACTCAAGCATGTAACAATACACTAAACACTTCTGTTGATTTGAGCAGTGTTCTTAGCAACAGCGAGAAACGCGCGCAAATTTCTAGGAAAGAGGAGGACACCGTGTCACCTAGGTCCCGCTACCATGCCAGTCGTACCAAATATCGTACCTTTAGTACCTGAGATGAGCCCCCTCCCTACACGGGAGAGTGGAAAAGCACGTTTTTGTGAATATAAATTCTTGTCCTAGATTAGTCATTGGATCATACCTACAGGTACGTGGATACTCCCAGAAATACCTAATCTAACACTTGTTGTCTAACACAAGTTGATTGCTTTTCGCCATTGCGACGAAGGAAGTATGGATTAGTGCATTGTCACATCTTGTCTTGATTGCTATCAATTTTTGCCAAACACTCTCTTGAAACATGGTCACGGTGCTATTTTTGTTCAATTGTAAGTGACTGAGGTACCCGTCTTGCGCACAGCTATCTCAAGTTCAATTGTTCGGTCAAAATGCGATGTACAGTACTTTATGAAATGTCCATAATGTGTGCTAATTCGTGCAATTTTAGAAGACGGACTTACACCGGTACAGTTTTCTGGATTTTCACCGGAATTTTCGAAGTGGTTAGATCTGGAGTGTCATCAGCTCGACCACTGCGTAGTTCTCCTTGGTTGCTGGTACGACCGCGGTTAAACTCTGCCATCCAATAAGTTGCAGTTGTTGACGAAGGGTCGGATCCACCAGAATAGATGCTAACTAATAGATCGCTTTGATGGATGGACTAAAGTAGGAAAATTTTTAACAAAAAAAATAGCCATGTGTATGTCAGGTCGGACACTTCCGGGACTATTCTCGTAACCCTTTAAAACGGCCCTTCCATACATAAAAAAAATTGTATTCGTCCTCTCAGCTATCATCGGTGATTCGCTACTAGTTTCCACAATATTCGCCTATAACAAAGCACAATAAAATAAATTAATCAGCCAGGTGATTCAGCTGAAAAAGACAAGCACGATTTACTTTTAGTAAGTCGTAAACTTCCACCAACTTTTAGATTTGCCCCTTCATTGCCTTTCGAGTGTCTGGGATGGTCGGACGTGAGATGGAAATTAAATCTACCCAGAGCATGGTTTATTGATTCCAATAAGACAGCGCCATTTTATGGCTGCCTCTGGTTTTAAACCGCTTTCAATGCGAATTTCACCCACAGAGTTAAATCGACTAGTTGTTGAATGTTAAAGATGTTTTTTTTTTCCTCAACTCCTTCGTAAACGGTAAATATTATTCTCAGTTAGTTTTACTTTGAATAGAGTGCAATTCCACTGCTCCAACAATCCCTACTGGTGTGTGAGGCGTTATTCCCAAAAAATAAAAGAAAGGACTGAGTAACTCCAATGCAAATCTAATCATGCAAACCAACTCGGTAAATTCGATTAAAATCTGATGGGAACTGCAATTTGCAACGGGACCGATATTTATTTAACAAGTGTCGCATTTCATCTGCATATTTGGGAAATATGCGTGTTCGGCAGCATTTGGAAACAAGCCTGGAATCAAATAAACTTCCTGATTGTTGTCCCGTAAATATTCATGCTAGGTGGATTCGGATTGGACAATGCAACGTGACTAAGTCCATTGAAGTGATGCAAAAATTGCTGCTAAATCGATTGCTGCGAAGATATAAGACCACTCTCTGATAGAAATGGCCGAGATCCGGCAGGAAATTAATGGGACTTCTAAAATTCTCAGGCACAAGAAAACCCTGTCTATCGCTCCTCAGGTCTTTTACAACATTTCCTTAGAAAGTAACAAATGAGGATGCTTCCTGATTTGGTCGCGAAAACCTCTGTAAACGCTACTAGACGACAAAAAATAATCCAGTGTTTTAATTCAGACCCACTGAGGCTGGGAATCCGTTAACAGCCTTAGAATGGAATTGAAAAACCAAAAAGTCATCAATTTTATAATGATTAATTAATTAACCTTTCACTGTAATGAGGAGCAGAAGTTTGAAAGAAAAGCGAAAAAACGAGGCACATAATAAAAAAGCCACTTCAGTTATTAACTAAGGGAGCTGCCACTATAATTGAGGTATCAGTTGTGGGGCAACTGATTGATTGATCCTTTTCTTCTCAAAAAAGGGATAATCCCCCTTGAATGCGGTCTTTTCTCTATGGCCGTAAGGGGCGATATCTGGAAAACGTCGATCGCCGCATTTGGGATGAAAGTTTCTCGCTAATTAACTCGTGGAAAGCGAACCAATATTTTTCCTGGTTTTATGCAACTATGCAGAATTTTGGGTAAAATGTTGAACTAATTACACACAAGTGCAGGAAAGAGCACGGAAAGCTTCTAACGAAACAGTAAAGCTGGTAATTGTGGCACTTAGGTACGCTTCCCCGGAAAATAATGGCTGGTTTAAGGCGTCTAGACGAGTTACAAACAGTTTCATTTTATGAGCGAAATGCTCTAAATTGAATTGAATTATTCCTTCCTGTTTGAGTCTTCGATATATAGATGTATATCGCAAATATTTCCTCCGGCCGTGTAGTAATATTCGAGCGTCTTGTGCGTTATAGTCAGCAGTTCACCGCGGTTTACAAAACTCAAATGAATTTTAAATCTTCATGATAATAAGGCGCATTTTATATGAAGTTACGAGAGTCAGATTTTAAAATCTTCTATCCATAAAACATTTAAGCGAACATCTGGAATTCAAATCCGTGCAAAATAAAATTTTCATGCCTTCTTGACTTTTATTTCCCAGGCAAATGGTGCAAATAGAAATTTTTAGTACGGTCCGTGAGAGATAAAGCAAAATAAGCACTAAAGTTTACACGAGATTCGGTCGCAAAATTTGCCATGAAAATTTTCTATATTAACTGTCCCAAGGGTGGTTTCTTCCCTTTTATTACCTTCGAGAGAACGTGCGTGACGAAGATTTTACAAAAATGGTTACGACGTGATTGATATTGTTTGTGACTCGTTGACACGTGGCGTCGTTAACGTTGCTAAAATTGGAAAATCAAAAGGCCACTCCTAAGCTACTTAAATATGCACCGCTGATAGGTGTCCAGTTTTAACCCTGTATTCACTCTCAAACCGAAAAAAAGACTTTTTTGCAAGAGATTCATTGCAGGTCCTCCAAAAGAGCTACATATTTTTTCAAAACGGTGCGGATCATGCGCACCAATCTCTGAACTGCAGGCCATATTAAAGTACTGAAAGAAGTGCGAGTTTTATTACATGCATTGATATCAGCAAGGTCCGGCGTTAATGCATTGAAAATCCGTGCTTGGTGTTTGCAAAAAATTGAAATAGACGACCCCGCCGAACTCTATTTCGTTGAAACTAAATATTTATTTACTATTATTTTGTCGAATATTCTGGAAAATTCATTTTAATATTTCATGCGTCACAAATTCACTTCTATAAATGTAAACGACGTACGAGGTTAGTCCCGGAACTACCCGGCCTGACATACAGATGACGAATTTTTCGTTAAAAAATGTCCTCTATTGCAAAGGCCCAACCGTAAAAGGCTTATGTCTATGGTTTGGGGGGCTACGTTGATACGAGTTTGTTTCGGGGCACGTTTTTAGGCATTTTGTGAATATGAGAAAAATTGGTCATCGATACGTGCTTCGACACTTTCATTTGAAAGGTCTTAGCTCATTTAACATCAAAGTGGAATTAGGTTCTACTCTGGGGGAATCCGGCCATCGTTAACGACTGTAAAATATTGAGCAGCAGGATTTAATCGTGTTCGTACGAGCTGCCAATACGAAGTTCGCAGTGATCGACCCGATAACACTCCAGATCTGATCACTCCAGAAATCGTGGTGAAAAACTAAAAAACCGTACTGGAGGGCCGTCGGCTAAAATAGCGCGAGTTCGCAAACATGATAAACATGACAAAAAGTGTTGTGTGTTGCATTTTGACTGAAAAATTGGATGGAAAGCTGTGCGCAATTACTCACAATTGAACGTTTCAAGGGAGTTTTCGGCAAAGTTTCGCAGCGGTGTAAAGTCGAGTTTTTGCGTCGGTTCATAATCATAGATGGAACAGACATGCGACCGCCTTTGGTGACAAAGAAGGTCTTGTTTCATCAAGACAACGCCCCAGTCCACACTTCCGTCATCGCGATGGCTAAAATCAATGAACTTGGCTTCGAATTTTTTCCTCACCCACCCTGGTCGTCAGATTTAGCCCCCTCGGATTATTTTCGATTTCCAAACTTGAAAAAATGGCTCGATAGAAAGAGATTTGCCAATAATGAAGTGGGGCGGTTCGAGGTCGATGTGCATTTTGAAGTATTCGAAGCTTCTTAGTATATAAACAGGGTATGGAAGCCATAGAACATCGTTGGGCAAAGTTTGTCAATCTCAAAGGAGACCAATGTTGAGAAATAATATAACATTTTTCAAATTAAAAAAAAAATGTTAAATCGGGTATTTCTTTGGCTGTCCACGTATATTAAGAGTAAAATAAACCCGATTCCAGCTCAAATTGCAGATGTCAATAAAAATTTGCTGTATATTATCTGAGTAGCGATCCCTTCGTCAGTTACTAGATCAATATTCCATAATTTTATCCACTTACAAGTGAATGATCTAATTCTAGATAATTAACTATTCAGTTTCGATATCTCGAAGGGTGCAAGAGTTAATCTAAAAAATAATCTTTTCTACAGCTGAAAATCTAATCAGTGGGCGTTCTCTCTTATGCATTTTATATGCAAACGATCTGTCACGTTGTAGGAATAAACGGTGACTCTGTATGCAGATGTCACACCACTTATCTAAGTAGAGTGAGAACTCTACTGACCGATTGCAGGTGAAGATCAAAGCTGCATAAGAATATCTTGATAAAAGTTTTGCAAAGTCGGGACCTTCTTGGAAAATATATGCGTTAGATAATGTAATCTATGATATTGAATAGCCGGCCTGTTTTACAATATATTCTTTAGCGACATGATTAAATAATCAAAGGACGCCTCTTTTCGAATCAAAAACTGGCAGTTTCTGCCCCGGAGGAAAACAGGAATGCAGAAGCATCTGAGTATAAAATCGAGCAAACCGCATAGAGAAAACACAGGAAAAACCCTAGGAAGAAGACTAAAAAGCTCAAGAAATAAAAAAAAAGAAAAGCTTCAGGGGCTATATTATATATTATATTTACCTTATTATATATTATATTTACCTAGTGGATTCAAATGTCTAAGAAGAGCGAATGCAATCTGAGCGGGTTGAAGTTATGATTCATTTACAGGTCATATGAAAGCTCTGCTAAAATAAAATCTGCGCTTGCAGGCACAGAGGAAGCTAAAGAAATTGAAAACGAGAAGAAAGTGTTAAGAAATTAATTATAATGAAGTTAAAAATTATCGAAAAGCAAATTCAGAAGAACCTAAGCATATTATCGAATAGCGGCAAGAATAAATTAAATTAAAGGCATATTTTAGGGAAGTTAGTTCTAAACTGTAGAAGATAAATTTCTCACTGTTAAGAAGAGAGGTGATAAACAGAAGACTGTGACTTCACTGAATAACTTTTACTTTTATTAAGAAGGTCGGGAGCAACGCCAAAATCACCATTACAGATAAAAATTTGTATCTAGAAAATATGCTTGATAAACTTGATGCTTTGCCCGATGAAAAAAAAACGTCCTTATAATAAATCTCATAATGGAAAAAGAATTTTCAAAAAACTTGACAGGAAGTTATCAATAGAAAGAAAAAGGACGACGAAGAAGAAGCAGTTAAAATTGTCACTGTGCGAGAAGTAAGAACAAATTTGAAACCACCGTGGTTACTGTAAAACAAAGAACAGGAAGAAGTACAAGAAGGGGAAGTTGTAACGAACAAGATAGTTAGGAAAAGAATAAAAGCTCTGCGCGTAGCGTCGGCGAACATGAACTACCAGAAGAACTTGAATTTATTATCAGAGTTTGCTAGAACAAATATAATACACTATGGTAACTGAAAAAGATGTCTCTAAAAAGACCCATGGAAAAGTCAGAATGGAGAAAGACATTTACTAAAAGAGTTATCAAGAAACGTCTTACTAAAAGTGTGAAGGGCAGTGAAGAAGGGTTATCTAAAATTGTCACTATTGAAAAAAGAGGTAAAAAACACATTTGTTGCTGCGGAAGAAACTTCAGAGGAACAAAAATTTGGAAAATCAGGAATTCGAAAAGTCGGAGAGCTTCCCAAATTCCTGCTGATATTCCAATAAAATGTCAAAATAAATTTAAGAAACACTGATGAAAGTGTATCTAAATCTGTATCTTAAATAAACGTATTATCAAGGAGAAAGAAGTCCATTAGAGTGAGAAAATAGAAAGTTTTACTGTAAAGGAAGGCAAAAAGGACCTCAGATGAATTGTCGTTTAAAAAAGTACCAAAAGGGCAGGAATGTGAGCCTAAATAGACACCGGAAAAAACTAATAGAATCGTAGATACTGAAGAAAGAGTATCGCTGCAAGTTGCTATGGGCCGAGTTACAAAAACAAAAAAAAGGATAGAAAAAACGAAATCGATATGGTTTCCTCGGAGGGGGTGTACCAAGAATGCAAGATGGGAGTACCACGATTACACCTAATAATCAAAATTAAGCGTTTTCTTGAGCGGAGCTCGTCCAGAGAAGGTTCAACAGATTCGTTCAAATCGAGCTTCCGTATTTATGCTCCTAGTTCTTCTTTAGGGCGTTTTAAGGGCCAATGCGTCATTAGTTCACATTTATTGTGTTCTACCTTTTACTGGCATTTAAACAAAGTGTATTGAACTTTTCACATCACAATATGTACTGTCGCGATATTATAAATTTATAGGCCACTACCGTGGACTCTCTGGGGCTATAAATACACAGCGGCACAAAGAAAATTGACAAGTGACCAAATAATGCTGTTGCCCTGCTAAAAAAGATTATTAATCGAGCATTATCAAATGACTTTGATGAATTGCCACTCTAATCTGTTCCACGGATGGCGATATTTATTAATGGCCCTTTTAGTTTTTTTACGTAGAACTAAAAAGGCTCGGTTGGTGGGAGTTTTTTGCCCTTTGGTCGGGTTAAATGATTAAGGACGCGGACTTCCGTTCGTTAAAAATTCCGCTGTCTCGGGACAATTTAAATACATACGTCACGTTTAATTAAGTGGTTTAATAGAAAATTCAGTTAAAAGAAAATTTTGTTATAAATCCCCAGGCAATTTACGCGTACCTGGCGTCAATAAAGCCGAAAATTCCCGAAAGGGCAAACTTTATTTCTCTGCACACTCCCGAGCGAAAAAGAGTATCATTCCCCTCAGATTATTGCTTTGTGTTATTTTTATTTTGTCTGTTACGCCCTGGTTTTATTGACATTTTATAAGGTTAACTACTTCCAGGATTATTGGAATTTCCATTAGAGAAATAGGTTTCGCTGTCCCTGTTGTTTCGGTTTCTCTAATGAAATACCGAATTGATGTAAGAAATACAATTTTGGGGAACTCGTACTCATGAAATAGCTAATTTCGAGGAACAGGTTCTACAAAACGAACGTTCACGTGAGTCAATGCATTCCGACTCGTCCGCGAAAAAACTAAGAGGCAACATCTGGATTTACTGGGTGATGAATTGCCTGAAATTTCTATGTGTCATTGTTGTTTCGGAGACTTTATTTCTGTCCCCGGGAATGGAGAATAGGGTGGGATGGTTTATTCAATATGGAGGCACTCTAAAATTCAAAGAAGCCACCTTTATTCGAATTGGGTTAAGAGTTTTTCAGGATCGTTGCCAGAGGATATTTTACATCTGTGTGTACAAAAAGACGTGCATTCCGATTTCAGAGTAGAATTAATTAAAACTAATTGCAAAAATAACACGAATTACTCTCTACATCTAGAACCCTGTAGTTTTAAAGAAGATTGACTCTATGTTAATTCAGATGAGTTTAGTTTGTTCCGTTAGTTATCACCGGTTAAAGTAGAATTTTACACTTTTAGTTCGGGAAATCAAGTTAGTTCCAATTTACGTGCAAGTTAATTTCCCCAGGTAAATTACTGTTTCCCCGATAAAGGCTTGTCCTAATTCGAAATTTTCAAAAAGTCCACCACCATGTCTCATAAATCCCAAGTTATTCCAGGGTTCTTCGACGAGCGACCCCCGTCGAAGACTTCCTCATGCAAATTAAAGAATATATGTAATTTTTTCGGTTTAAAATCGTCAGGTTATTCCAGGTTAGTCGATAGATCAGTTTAAAATTACGCGACATTCATTTTCATTTCTCTCTCGAAATCTCCTGTACGTTTAACAACCCCTCGGACTCATACGAGGTTATTTGTTTATATTTCAGAAAAAAATAATTATGGGGATGCACATGAGGCTAATGAAGACAAATTTTGAAACGAGTGACAATCCTGCGGGGTGTCCCGAAAAAGCTGGGGATCATAAAATGATCTCTTTTTAATAGAATCGCGTATATTTTTTCCACGTGATGAAATCTTCTCTCGATCCTGTATTAGCTCCCAGATTCTTTTTGCCTTGGAATGCAGCGACTAGAGGCTATGACGTTTTAAAAGAAATTTGAGTTATTCACGATGCTTCATAAAAAAATTAATATTGCAATTAGCTTAAGTTCAATTTTGAAATTTTAAGATGAATTTTCTTGTAAGATCATCTTAGCTGGCACGAATACTCATTTAGCCAAACTTACGTACAGGGTGTTCACAATAACAAATTTAATTTTCCCTTTTCAGTTTCAATTTTCTTAATTTTTTCAAATAGGACGATGTATTTTTTATGACATGAAATGAACGATTTTTTATAATTTTGACATAAACTAATGTCATATATATTTTATATATTAATGAAATTCTTAATTATTTCAGGAAAATGTGAATTCACGGTCATATGAATGAATGTTGACCATGCGTTGCCATGAATTCCATGTTTTATTTCTTTTAAGTTTTCTCTTATTTTCATAATTAATACTTCCTGTCCCTCTAAAACGTTGCTTTAGACTTTCTAAGTTTCTTGCATGCACAGAAAATGATGAAAATCCAACTTAAGCTCGCTGTGGTATTAATTTTTTCATGTGGCACTGCAAGTGTCTAAAATTTCTTTTGAAACGTCATAAATTCGAGTCACTATATTCCAGAGAAAAAGTCTGGAAATTAACAGGAACAGGAGAGGGTTCTACTACATAAAAATAATGCAGGTGGTCCCATTTGAAAAAATTACCCATTTTGACTCTGGACTTTTTTGGAACAAGTTATACGGTTGTCGCTAGTTTTAAAATGTACCTTCATTAGCCTCAGACACATCCACATAATAGATTTTTTATAAAATGCCAAATAAACTTATCGGAGTCTCAGGGGTTGTTAACTGGACATGGCCCCGGTATAAGGGATACCGTGGATAAGATATACCTTATGCAGGGGGTCCCATAATTAGATGACAACCCTTAGCGTAATTTACTTACAACAATAATGCTAAATTGGTAAATAAACATATATTCTGAAGTGCCCCCTAACGGATATACGGCCCCTGGAAAGGAATGATTTGTGAAGGTATTGAGGATTTTGAAAAGTTTATTTTTCCTTCAATATTTGCTTATATAGATATGTATATATACATTTAGTATGTAAACAATCTTTATTCCCTAAGGAACAGACCATTTGGTATTTCTGCTATAGTAATTTGTCTAATGGTATGTTGTTTCACTCAAAATGTTACATAAAAGTAATTGAAACTGAGGTTGGAATAACTCTAGATTTGCTCAAAATGCTCTCGTAAGTTGGATAAGGGGAAGAAGAAGTGGGATTGTCTGGTTTCGGTCTTGTCTTCTTGTTTGATATCTTCTTAGACAAAGTGGGTTTACTAGGTCCCAAGTGCGATAATTATTTTTCTACTTTGTCTCCATTCGTAACGTGTCATTTTTGGGTGCAATTTTCACTTTAAATTGAATTAACTCAAAAACTGCAAAACATTTTTTCATATTCTGTAATAGCAAAAAATACTTATATGTAGTTAAAAGCAGAATTAGCATCTCTAACAAAACATAGGATAATCTAATTAAAAAAAAGTGTATTTTTGTCATACTATGGTTTTCTGGACCACCATGTAAGTTTGAAAATACTAAAAAAATAAAAATTCGTGAAACACTGAATAACTTTTATATTAAATTTGAATTGCACCATCTTACTCGTGCCAACTTGTACTTAAGTATACATAGTGAGTCATGCCGATGATCACAAAACTTTCAATGATTGCACTTGTTTAAAATTCGAGTCATACAGTACAACAAGGACCAAAACTGTCCCATCTCTAGTATATAACACACTATAGAATTTCCACAATAAACATAAACTTGGGAATGCACTTGTACCAACTAAAGTGGAGATGATAAAAGTAAAAATTCATATCTAGCCAGCACGTTGGGGATATTACTGAAATATGTGCAAGGAAAATGTGCGCTGGAATGGTTATGAAACGAGCAAAGTGTTGATACATGCTCATACATCCACTAGTGCTATCAAGGTTCTACGGCAAGCCGGGGAATAAGCTCGAATTTGTAGGTGAAATATAGAACATGTAAGAAACCCTAGGTAATAAGAAACCCTATTTTACACTATAAATTTGGACTGCGCCATTTAAAAAAATATTACCAAAAGCTGAAAGATGTATAGGGGTATAAAAGCTCGTACTTTGACGTCAAAAAGGCAGGAGTGAATGTAATTTCAGTTTCTCTTCCTGTTTAAACTTTGAAATAATGTTCTTTCATGTTCAGCTGCTACAGCAGCTAAAGGGCCCTTCACACTGCATACAATAACTTTTTATTTTTCAATTTCAGCAGGCAGAATTTAAATAAACTTTGGAATATTTCGGCAAAGTTGTTTTGTGTTAAGGGAGTGCGTTTTGGTAAGTTCTTTTGAGAAAACTTTATAAATATTTAACGAAGTTGAAGTTCTCAAAGGAGAGGAATTTTAGTATTGAACCTTTGATTGGCTTAATTTCAGCTTTGCAAAAATAGATGAAATAGTCAGTGATCGGTGAATTTACGAAACGTATTACTAATGGAATTTTGCAAGGCGCATTTATTTATAAACTTTGGCACGACAATAATATTCATGCCACCGTTATTGGAAAAATATGTAGATATTTCTACTTTCGGTATTAATTAAATAATATTTAAAATTTGTGTTGATGTTGCAATTCCACGGGCGACATTTGCAAACCCGATATTTTAATTCAGCTCATGCAATATAAAAACATTTTTTTAATTAATTATGACATATTTGCTATCTAAATATTACAATTTGATTAAGTTATTTTTATCCGTAAATTAATGACTGTCGAGTTACAAAAATTCGTTAATAATGATACGTTTCATGACAACAATAAACTTTAGCTACTACGTATAGTACAGAGATATATTCGTACTGTCAATTAATGGTTTCCTTGCTCGATTCCTCTGTTCTTCGGCGCCCTTCGTAAGATGGTAAAATGTCATAAAATATAATATTAAATGACAGAATATGTGGTCGGTTATTTTCCGTTTGTTTTCTGTCCTAGCAGCAACAAAAGCACGCAAGTTAAAAAAAGTTTTCAATATTTAAGAGGAAATTTTAATGGGCACTTACTACACGTCATGGAAGAAAGCTATGACACGATCGAAATCTCCAGTGTAGCTGGGTATGTGCCTGGGTATTTGATATTTGTTTCATGGTCCTTTTTGGCCTCGATCTTTTCTTGCCCATTTAATGTTCGCGTACCTTTTCAGCGAAACAAGCATTGGACCCAAACAAACAAGAACTTTATGTTCTTAACTGTGTCTCGAAAGTTCTCTGAATGTTTCTGGTGGGTTTATTATTAGAGAAAAACCTTAAATTCAAAAGTAGCAGGAGTTCTTTTCAACAGCAAAAAATATCTTATTTATTATAGTAAAATAAATAACATTTTCTCGCATAAAGTAAAGAAACGGCTCGTTGCAAGTAAAAAATAAAAGTAAAGTAAATTTTTAATGAAAGACTCTATGGGTTTTTACGATTTTATGGAACTTTTTTTCTGTTTAATCGTAAACTGTGCGATGGGAGGTACATTAAAAAGTTTTTCCGAAAAAAGTTTTACTGCCTCAAGTGCTTCCACGAAAATGATTGGCATTTTTATCACAACACTTCTGGATTCGGCCTTTTTTAAGTCACGTTATATAATTTATAGTCATGTGATGCTTTTCACCGAACAAAAACTAAAAAACATTGTTTTCTCGATAAACAATAATCAGTGTTCTCTGGATTAAACGCGGCCACGTTATACGAAATAATATAAATTGGCCCTTCATTCTGAGAGGGCCATATATTAGGGTTTACCTAGATCTCGGCGTTCAAATTTTTCAGCCTCAAGTTTACATCCTTGGAAATAAATCATGTGTGTACTAAAGAGGCACATGGAAAATCAATAATAAAGCATATGTGATTAATGGGACAGTCAAGGTGTTAAAAGAACCGTTACTTCACTATTGTTCTGACCTTAGAAATTTCGAGGGTTTTAGTTAAATTTGCTTTCATTAATTTCCTGCCGAAGTATACGATTCTCGAGAATATTTTACGATTTTGTTGAGAACAATGTAATTAGTCAAAAAAATTATATTTTGAACCTCTGATGTTAGTTGTTAGTGATTAAGTAATGGAGACACAATTACGAAACGAGACGGAAATTTTAGTTTAAAAACGACTTTTCTAAACTAACTAACAATACTGGAAAACTTAATTTTAATATGAACACCTTAAAATATTGCCTGCCTTCATGCACATACTTCTTAAATAAATCATCGGAATAATCCAAAGCGATATAATTATTTTTAATCCGGATCCGAAAATTCGCAAACGATTTTGTTTATTTAAAATCGTTTATTTTATTAATTAAAATTAAAGACAAAAAAAATTGTCCGAAAACAATTCGGACTTCTTGGGAATTTTGAAGGACCCAAACAAAACATACCGACACGCTGTTACAATCTCTGGAAAACCATCCCGAACGGGCAATTCACTATTGTTGGCAATCTAGTTTACTGCCAAACAATTGAATTCCTCCAGAATCTCCCTCAGGACTTCTACATGTGTGTCAATATGATCGCACTTGCAGCAACATCTGGGTTTCATAAAAAGGCGAACCATTTGGGAACCGTTTCACCAGAAGAAGACAATGGCGGAAGAAGAAAGAGACAACGGACGTTGGAATGTAGAGACTCTAATTGTTAGTACCAAACGATTTAAGAGGCGCAGCTCTATGATATCTAGATGATATTCTACGAATCGTGAGAACCAAGAAATGGTAGGGGGAGTTCCCGCTTAACATCTTCTTCCCGTGCCAACCCTAAAGATCAGTTCTTAAAAGGAGTTCAGTAGCAGCAATTCAACACTCAACCAAGAGGAACTCAACAGAGTTCAATTCCAGTGAAAAGAGTTCAATCAGTTCACTTTCACCGGCAGTGGAGAAATACGCGGTTCAAGTATAAAGTCAGTACTATACAGTGCAACATCACGGTTTCAAGTTTAGATCCCGGGAAAGTCACCTAAGTTCAGTGTAACTTACAGTGAGTGCAAAAATAGTGGCCGAATTCACGAGCAACGCACTGAGGAGTTTGAAACGAGGAGGCTTAAGACAAGTTAGATAGTAACCAACTTCGTAATAACCAGTAGTTAGTCACATAATAAAGAAAAAGGGAGATAAAGTTTAAGCGTTTCACTACGGCCTCTTTTGAGCTGATACAAAACGAGAGTGGTCCTTCGGAAATAACGAACTGAATCTGCCGCGGACGCAGAACTCGCTAATTTTCATTCATTGTGCCGGAGAGATTCCTGGACTCACGGTACAATTATTATTCCTGGGAGACTCGTCAAACACCACATGAGTCATTTGTTATTTACATTTGTGTCGCTTCTTCTGAGTTTACTGAAAGATATAAAAAGAAAATGAACACGAAAGTTGTTGGATTTCTCCTACACCGTCAGAAAATGATATTGAATAATAAATACAAAAGAAATACCAGTAAAAAATACCAAGATACGTATTTTTGAATAAAATCTTCTATACAATTTTACAATTACGATTTTACATTTTATTTTGCATTTGCGCGATATTCAAATAAATAAAAATGTTGACATTTTGTTCAGCTGTTTTCGAATCACATATTTATATTTATAAATCGTGATTTAGCATTTATGCACAGGTATTAATGACCGGTGCCACTTAGTTATTTCACAAAGTAAATTACAGCCTGATAATGCCTATAATTTGGAAATTGCTGAATTAAATATCAACATGGTTTTGAACCAGAAAAAAATTAAGTTACAAAAAAATGATGAGTCTTCATTGAATATTTCCTTCATATTTTATAACAAACTCGTTATAAGTCTTTTAAGTATAAAGAATCCACTTATTATTTTTCCAGTAAATTCCAGCCTGGTTTAATCTGAACGAAATTGGACGAATCCCATTATATCGATTGTATTTGAGCCTGGAAAGAACAAAGCAATTAAAAATTTTTTTGCCTAGTTTCCCCTTACAAAATTTTCATCAATTCACTACTATAGTAATTTCCTATGGAAATTGGATATGGGAGTTATAATAACGTACAGGTTGCCCATCGTTGAACCTCACCCATCGGGATATCGGTAATCATAAAGATACGAGTTTGGTTAAATTGGAGCAAACTTGCGTAACTTGGAGTTCATCATTGCAACTTCCCTCCTCTGCTACGAGGCGATATTAAATTTGAAGTAGGACGTTTCGATTTTTGATTTTCATCATCAACTTTAGTAGTAGATCAGTTTGCGAAGCAATTTGCACGATCCGATGCGAAGCGTTGCGCCACAAATTGTCAGTCATTGTGAATCACTTCGCGAAATAAATTGAGGGAAAAACTTTTAAAATTTCCAAAATATCTATATTTTTCGAAAATCTCCAAATACAATTAATTAGAACTTTTCAAATTTTGAAATAGCATGTTCTTGAACTGCAAATTGCATAACTCACTCCGAATTTAACTGATCTGGCATATTTTATGCTTACCAAGATCCTCGTGGTTAACGAACGCCGTATATACAAAGGCAATATGAGTAACTACGCACTATACAGTCCGTTTCACCTGGTTATACGGAAAAATCAATCTTGACATTTAATATGTCTAATCTCCAATTCTCTCCAATATCTCGCCCTCCAATGAGTGTGGGGCAAATCAATCAATAACACCAGTCACATGACAAACAGGCTGTTCATTTTAACAAAGCATTCCTATCCCGGCAACTATAAAAGAGCCATTGTCAAGCATGTGCAGGAGATAATTAAGAAACAATAGAATTTCGATGGAGGGTTGCAATTCGGCGACATAAGGGTATATTTCGAACTAAAAGTTAGAGATTTTGATGTCAATGGAATCTTTGAAATTGAATTCATCACATGTGAAGTGTGAAAAATGGATGGAACGTTGAGTGGAAAAATAAGGGGAAGTGAAAAAAATGTATAAAAAATTTAATAAAATTTAATGATGAAATCTGGAATAAAGCTGTTAAAAGTTTCTTCATAATCGAAAACGAATTTCATATAATCCACATAGCTGCCCCCTATAGGCACCTTCTCAAGTATATTAAACGGTAAGGGAGTTAAATGTCTCATCATTTTAAAGAGCTTTTCATTCTCTACATTTCAGTACCTCTTTTGTACACATTTGACAGTTGCGTTATTCAGTTAAGCGTCTTTAATCATTCTAAATTTATTTTTCTTATTTATGTTGTGACGGTGTTGAAACTAAGTCAAAATCAACTTCTGCATGGCTGTTTTTAATCATAACGCAGATAATTGTCCTTATTATCAGTCCTAAAAAAAAAACCTTCAAAATTGGAATTCCTAGTTGTAACACTTTTAATTTGTTAGATGTTCAAAATGTTCTCCATTATTTTCCAAACAATAATAAAGCTTATTTGGAAACGGTCCCCGGTATTTTGAAATGCCGCTTCTGGAATAGCGCTGCTTGCCTCTGTGATTCTGCTTTTCAAATTGTCAATATTATCAGGCTGGGTTTTGTAAACAGCCGATTTTACATGCCTCCATAAAAAATAATCTAACGGTGTTAAGTCTGATGGTTTAGGTTACTCTCCGGGTCTCTTTTTATCAATTTATTTGTCGGGAAAGCGACCATCTAACCATTTGCACAGTCTTCTGCAGTTAAGTTTTCCTCGACAAATAAAGATATTTCCGAGAACACCAGTTCAAACGTAAATTTGTTCTGGATATTGTGCAGTACCTTCTCCACAAACGTAGGGCTAGTTTCATCACTTCAATATCGGCAGATCTGTTTGTTGACCCGAAAATTAAGAAAAAAGTGCACCCATCACACGAAGCAAATGTTTGTTAAAACAACCGATTATCATTATTTAAGTTTGTCGTGGATTCGTAAATCTTGATTGTTCTATCAAAATCATCGTTATAAAGTTCCTATAGAATGTGCATTTTGAAGGGATGAAATCTATTTAATTTCCGTGCTTTTCCTATAAGCGACATTCCAGTTTGGCTTGCGACCATACACAGTGAATTTCTGGGTTCTGCATCGAAGGTTCCCAGAATTTCTCGTTGAGAAGCTTTATCAGAAACACGCCGAACAGCCCGTTTTTTACTTGCAGTGGAATGCGTTTCGCTAAATTTTTTTATTAAGTTTAAAACACATCTGTGACTCATACTTGAATTATTTCTAGCATAAAAAACTTCCGCTGTTCTTTTTGTGTATCTTCCTTGCTCTTCATGAATAAAAATATTTTCAGTTTTTTGCTGAATTGTGTATACCATTTTTAAAACCGCTCACAATAAATTTTAAATGATTTCTATGTACCTACTAACATCGACCTATAGCACAAGTAGGTGGAATATACTTTCCATGCAAGATAATAACAAAATTTATCGAAATGGTATTCCATTGCAGACAAAATTAAATAATAGGAAATTCATATTCTACGTAGTCGTTTCGTCTCGAAAAGCGAGAAAATTCATAACATTGATAAATATTACCTTCATTGATTAATACATTTTTTCTGTTTGATGGTGGTCTCGACAAACAAACCAATAGGTCAATAAATAGATTAATTGCAGCAATGTCTTAATAGTAAGACATGTTTGGATAAAAGAGCTTTGGGTGCAACGGTATCTAAACACTAATAGGAAAAATTCATTTAGAATGATCAAAGACGCCGAACTCAGTAACAAATGAGGTAATAAAATGTAGGAAATGAAAAGCTCTCTAAAATAATGCATCGCTCAACCCCTTTACAGTTCAAAATATTCGAGGGGGTGGCTCTGGGGAGTAGACGGTTGAAAGAGGTGCAGTGAATTTTATATAAAAATTATTCCCTATCGATAACAAAATTGACATGTTGCAGCGTTTTTTTTTTAATCTATTCCGCTTCGCGGTAGTAAGGGTGGGAAGTTTTTAAATCGACACCCTGTATGTTTAAGCATTCAATTGGAAAAGAAAAAACACCTGATAAAAATTGAAATAGTTTTAAAAAACGCACAAATCGAAATCTAAATCAAAGCGTCCGAGTGATATAACGAAAATCTATGTTGTGCCAACAATAGTTGCTTAAACAAAGTCTGGCGAATTTATAAAAATTTATTCCGTTTTCGAGATAATGGCGGTGGGAATTTTTCAAATTGACACTCTGTATACAGCTTACACCGTCGGGTCAACGAATCGTTAGCGCCTCCATTCTTTGTGTGAACCTAGAAAGCCTCTAATGTAAAGTATTTCTGAATCTTGTTTCTTGTGCAGACCAAAAATTATTAAATAAGAACTTTCCCAGTTGCCGAATTATTTATGCTATTTTTTACAAACTTGGATATATAATTAACAGTTTATAAATAGTTATAGAAAATTTGTTGACAGGAGTAGCGAGAGTCTTATAACCCTCCACTGAGCAGCTATTAAAAGTTTAATGAAAGTGCGATTTCCCAGAATTTAATAACTAACTCAAAGTAACTTTTTCTCTATTCTTGGAAAATCCTCTAACTTTATAAAACAGCTTCAAAACTAAGAAGTCGCTGCGTCTCTCTAAGTTTTCCCAGCATTTCTTTTTTCGATATTTACAAAAGTCTTTCGACTTGCATACCGTAACGAACTTCAGTGAAACTATTTTACAGTTTCCCCAAAGTTGAATTCCATTGTTCGGTATAATTTCAGGTATATGAATTTTTTGTAAATTTATCGAGAGTATCTAATGTAATAACAGATATAGGTACCTGCGGGTAAAATCCCACAGTTTTCGGCCTTATTTTCGGGGTAAATCAGCACGAACGAGATCGCTGACAAAGGGAAAATACGAGTTTATCAGAGACCCTGACGAAGCTCAAATTAACCTGTAGTTTTGGGTTTTTATCCCGATGGCATTGGTAAGAAATAATGTGGTTGAGGAAACCCAATGGCCAGTTTCTCATATTGCTAAAACCGTATGAGGGAGCTTTTACTCGAAGACATAACCGACAACTTATTTGACCTCAACAGTGAGATAAAATGTTCTTTATACCGAATGATATGTCTGCTCTAAGGGAAAATGGAAGATTCTACTTTTCTACTTCTTGTCAGGATTAGATTTCTGGACTTCTTAAAGTCTTTTCTAAAGGCGTTTATCACCTTCTCGGATTCTTTTGTGATTAAAAAAGTGCCAAAAAAGGCGTTGTATTTTTTAGTTTTAATTTTGCGACAGATGACAAATTACACTATTCAATTATGACATTAATTTACATTGAATTTAACGTGTAGTATTTCACGAGAGCTGCGAAATTATTCAAACATCGCTTATGCATGCCGTTACCGAATGCAACCGCGAACTTCCGGCCACGATTTATCATACTGCCAGGTCATTTACTTTATAAATGGTTTATTCATTAGTTTTAAGGAGTTTGAGTAAAAAAATAAATTGTTTGCTGGGTCACTATGATTCAGAAACACGAAACCCTCGAATTTGTTGTACGAAATTTAAAGTTTAATTTAAGACAGTAGACGTCATTATGTTAACTGTCTCTATACTCACCATTCACATACGTAGTCTAGAAAGGGCAAAACTACTTACTTACCAGACCGCTTTTAAACTTATAGTGAATCTGGAGATGCTTTACCTGAAAAGTAAAACGAAGTTTAGTAAAATTACGATTCTAAGTATGCTTACGACAAGGCTCGAAAGTTCAAGCAAATATTTCAAAAGGTATAGGTTCAAAATAACCCGGTTGCCATCAAGAAATCGCATATAGTACCTATAGACAGAGTAAATGTTTACTACATTCTGGAATCACCTGTTTCTAATTTGCTTTTCGCTCAACTGCGAGGGTCTCGGTCACCATACAAGTGTTCGGTTAAATTGGAGCAAAGTTGTGCATTTTGAAATGCAAAAATGTGCCATTTTCAAATTTGACACATTCCATTGACTTTCCGCGATATTCGAAAAATATCCAAATTTTAGGAGGAAGTTTTCATTTTTTTCTCAGCTGATTTGGTGAAGTAACTCGAAATTATTGGCACTTTATCATTGCAACTTTTCCCCTTGTAGAACGTGACGAAGTAATTTTTAAAATCCGACCATTTGATTTTCGGCTACCATCGTAAGCTTTGTTTTTTCTTATGGGCTCCGCATTTGATTTTCATAAAAAAAAAAACAAAAAAGGGAAAAAAGTCAATTAAATTAACTACTCAAGTAAAAGTAGAAAAAAGAAATTATTTTAAACATCGAAAAAAGAAAATGCTTCTTCGTAACCAAAACAAGGTAAAGATTGATTTCATTCTAAAAAGCCACTTGAGAATGTAAAAAGATTTCGCAATTACTCTCCTCATCTCAACTTTATGTGGATAAACCTACTTCGAGTTCCAGTTTATATTTTCAGAAAGAGATATATTGATATAACAGACCCTCAGAAATTATTGAACCTGTGAATTTTATATTATTAAGGGAAAACTGTTCGTTGTTACAATTACTTTTTCAATTTATCAAGAAATATGGTATGAAAAACTTCTTGAAAATATAAAGACTATAAAATCTTCTGCATCCGCATTGACCTGATTCCAGAATAAAATAAAATTTTAAATATATTTATTCCTTAATTACGCCATGGAAACAATTAATATTTGTAGGCGACTGATTTTAATTTTATAGCCCATGAACAGTTAAGAAAATTTCAATATAATGATTCATTTACGAGCTTACCAAAAATGAAGCACAATCGAAAAAGAACTGGAACTTCCGAGAGAAAAGCTTTTTTATATTTTTAAATCGAGGGACATTTTGACCAGTTATTCTGCAGATGGATTTCTGTTTTATATGATCAAGTCTCAGCCAAATAAAATTTATCAAAAATCACCAGCAAATTTATTATTATCGATAGGTTCGAGTGGTAAATAATTTAGCTTTCATAATTACCTATATAAAAACTACTTTCGCAGCATCAAAGAAGCCTGAAAGGTTTTCGAGATTCAGAAATTTAAACTTTCCAACAGAAAAGTCTATTGAAAGTGAAAATATTTCTCCTCGAATCCCTTAATTAATCCGGAAAGTAGCCACTTGAGCAATAACTATCTACCGAACTCATTATTTGGAGCAACAGAAATACAAAATTAAATCAGAAGGAGTGTGCCACCACTGCACGATTTGCTGAAAAGGATAATCTGCGACGTGAAACTTGATTCCAGATAGAAAAAACTATACCTTGTTCATGCAGTTTTTTTTCTCGTGCATTTCGTCTTTAGTTCCTCTTTTCTTTTACAAAATTGATAATGGTTGATGTAAAGTTCTGTAAATCTGTAGGAAGCCGCAGATTTTATATCCCACGTAATACAAAATATTAATCATGAAACTGTTCTCTCTCATCGCTCATAGAAGGAGTATTTTTTTCTACAATGTCTACAATTTTCTTGATCTTTTAATAAGCTATATTACTTTGAACTTCCCGGAAATTCTCTGTACTTAGTGCTTGAGTTATCTGTAAATTCCAACTTTGAAATTCCTGGCGGACCAGTCCTCATTCAAACTAATTTACTTGCTGATGATCGTCACGCCAAATTAACTTTGTCTTAAATGCGAAAAGGTCCGTCTTTTGGCCCTCTGGGGATTTTCAAAAGGGCCATAACGAACTTGAAATTCGTCAAGTCTTGAGTGAGCTGAATGAAGATTAATTCACCTTTTGTTCGAGATGTAGATTCGGTTATTGTTCGATATCCTTAGTTAATTAACTTTCTTTTTGTGGGAGAACAGAAGACGAATAAAACGATAATTTCGCGGAATTATTATTGTTATATTACAGTTTCTATCGTTTCAACATTTTGTTGGAGAGAAATTAACCAAATATCCACATTATTTGTTATTTTAAATGGGCAGCGTTCAATTTAGACAATTCTGGTATTAAATAATTAAATTTTGCATGCAACAAAAATATATGCTCTCATCAGATCGGTGAGATCTAAACGCTGTTGAAGCCTGACATTATAATAATAACATTATGTTGGTTAATCATGTCTGTTACACAGTATCTATAGCATTGCCTAAATGGTAATTAATTAGTATGTTCCTATAGCTAAGTGTGGTATTCACATTTTAATCTGATTTCAGGCATCTATAGAACCAGTACAATGGTTAATTCTAATAACTCAGTTTACAAATTCACTAATGTCAGAACAACTATAAAGCGAAATGAAATCCTGATCTAAATCGCCTAAAGGACTTTAATTCGAACCTTTAATTATATTCGACCCAATAAGTTCTGAAATAAAGTCTAGTTTTGTGCTCGCTGTAGCGGAGGTTTAATACTTTCCTTCGTCCGATCGGTTGGAGAATTGAGAATTTCCAGTTGTTTCATTTTTATCCAATTTAATATAACATAAAATTGAGAGGCGGTTGTATCGGTCAGTTACAATAAAGCCGAAACTAAAAAAAACCGATTGAATTTTGTCGGTTTTTCAAGCAGATCGAATTAAAAGACGCATTTTCATCATTCGCCTCACTGGGTTTAACGATTTAACTACATCCGTAACAACCAATAAGGCCAATGGGTTTGATAACACGCATGTGAGAACTTTAAATGCGATAATGGAAATTAGACAGGGCGATCCAAACGCTTTGTGCCAAACTTCAATAAATTATGTGGTTTATTGCGGCATACAATTTTTGCGTAGGAACCCCTAGTCGGAAATGAGCGGTTTGGGCTCCGGTCATTTTTGGTCAAACGAAAAAATTTCGATATTTAATTAATTTTTAATTAAATATAACAGAAAAAATAATATTAATAACGGCTCAAAACGACGACCCTCCAACTTCGTTACGTAAATTCGTTCTTTGAATTTGTAAATTGAATCGCGCGCCTGTTTTGAGATGTGCGGAAGTTGATGCACAAAAAAAGACGTTGCCACCACTCTTCCCGACCGTTTCTTTAAGGTACAGGAGTTTCATACTCCACCAACTTGACGTAACCCCAAAGAAAAAGTCCAATGAGCTGAAATCGGGACTTCGCGCTGGCCACCTGATGGGTCCCGCCTCTTCTGATCCATCGCCCATAAAAATGTTGGTTAAGATGATCCTGCACAGTGCGGATGAAATGTACTGATGTACAGTCATGTGAGAACTACGTACATTTTAACTTCTATATCCATAGGAACGTTATGATAAACGTCTTTAATAAAACAGAGGAGGCAAAAACGTCGTTATTCTATTGGTTTTTATTCTATTCATTTAAGTTGAATATCGACGTCTTTTAAGCAAAAACGACTCTGGAGCCAAAACAGCTCTTTGTCAACTAGGAGTTTCTATGCGAAAATGATCCACCAGGATGTCGCCTATAACCTGTTTAAGTTTGACACAACCTTTTTGAAACACTCTGTATGTAAAACCTTATATGTTACGACGTAGATAAAAATATTGCAAGCTTCATCCAAATTTCTTTATGTCACATTAGTGCATTCCTGAGTTTCTTCTTCCATGGAATGTAACTTTACGGTAAAATCTTCAATCGATCAACTCGCGGCAGGAAAATATAAAAATTCTATAAAGGATCTTTGTGGATCGTGATGCTCCAAAAAATCAAATAAATAATCAAAAAACAAGTTCGGTTTGATGCATTTAATTTAAAATTTTAACATCACATATTTTAGAATTGCGCTGTTGCACCTGATGCTTTACAATCTACTATGAACATTGAGATCTCGAAAGCAATTAGAGATGCAGAATCGATTAAATGAGGGGAAATTTAGGATTTGAAAAGATTGTTTGATCTTTCAATTCTTAACGAATTCCTATTACTTCCAGAAATATTTGGGGAAAAACGAAAATGGAAAATTACGCGTCGAAGATTGCGGGTAGAGGAGATAGCTCCCTTAAGACACTTTTTCCGGGCTACATAACGACACTTTTTCCAAGATACGACATTTCGATTTTCCAATACCATGGTACATTTTTCCAAATATGGCCTTGTCCATTTTTTATTTAACAGGTTAGCTTTTGGTCATTGAAAAACAGCCACTCATCATGAGGCTAGTGACGATTTCCGACATATTATTCAGAAGTATCCATCGTCAAGACAAAAAATATTTCAGAACATTAAAAGTAGACGATAGAAGTTACTTTTAGGCCTAACTTGACAGGCATTCTGATATATTGCCTTTATGCGATATAAAAGACTTTACAAAGCTTTTTAAAGTTGCATTCAAGTGATTAGAGGTTAAATTGCTTCCTGCATGGATTTCGGAATGCTTAAAAAATAATTTATTAAGCATCGTGAACTGAATAAATGCAATTTTTATCTTAAAGCCCAAATAGATTTACTTGCTGCAAAAATTTATTTTGTGTTCCCAAAAAGTGATTTAATGGACGGATGGAATGGATTCACATTGGCAAGATTGGTAAAAATTGATTGTAAGCCTCCATCTTTTTCAACGGCAAATATTATTAATCTTACTATTTACCGTAACTTGATATTGTATTTCTTTGCATTCAGTTTCTTCAGGAAATGCCCTTGTGATTCTTGCTAGTTATTATATCATTAATTACTATTCTGAAAGGTAATATGTAACCTGTCTGTAATCTTGAAGGAACGAGGATACAATTTGAGTGAAACGTAAACCACATCACTTCTCAAGTCACCATTAATCCCCGATTTGCTTTGTGGGCTTAATGAGAGAACGCTTCTGTTGGTAATACCAGGATTTAAACTATTTTAGGCCACTTAATTAAAACCTGTTAACTTATAGGAGCTTAACCAAACCAAGAAATCATTATGGACCTCGTTTGAATGCTTATAATTAAGTTTTCTTACTTTAATAGTTGTTTATATAACAAGGGAATTAAACTGTTGTTTATTCACGAGAAAAACGATGAAGTTGATGAGCATAGCTAGTAGTCTAGTTTCTTCGAGTTAACAATTTAATATATAATAGAATTTCAGCAACTTTGTTTGAAATGTTTTAAATTGCAAACTTTTTATGGCATTTTCTGATTCACCCTCGCATTCTGAACAAATTTCATCTAACATGTCCTATGGCTAACTCGAGCGGTCTGGCAGCTACAGTGGAAGTAAAGAAAAAAAATTTCTTTTATGCAAACTAACTTATTTTCATTGAAGGAAATGTTTAAAATGTGTCCCCTGAACAGTTTGACAATGAGCTAAATTGTAATAGAATTTCTCAATAACGCGTTCCAGCATTTCAACGGTAATGAGGCGGCATTCGTCAGCAATTGTTCTTCTTAACTCATTTAAATTTGCCGATTTCATGGCACACATCTCACTTTTTAAGTGACCCTACAGAACTTCGAAAATTGCCGAGGGACGCCAAGTCCGGTGACCTAGGGGTCCATTCCATTTTACCTCCACGTCCTATCCAAGCTGCATAATAATCAAGCCAATTACTAGATAGATTAAACAAAAAAGATAACCCATTATCACCCTTGTTATAAATATATTTACTTATATATATCATTTAGAATGGCTTTCTAGATCACCGGGTTTGTGTCGCATCTGCACATTTTGAGCACTTAATATAATGAAAATAAGTTTCATTGGTTTCTTCATACCTGCAATCGCTTTTGAACCGCCAGAATTAGCCACAGAACATGATCAATGAGTAAATGTGTTCAAAATGTGAGAGTGAATCAGAAAATGTCATAAAAAGCCCTGCCGGAAGGATGCAGTGACTCGAAGCTGTGACGTTTTAAAAGGAGTTTTAGACATTTGCAATGGCTCTTATAAAATTAATTTCGCAGTTAGTTTAAGTTAGATTTTAATAACTTTAGGACAGATCCTCGAGTAAAATCTCGTTAACAGACATGAGTGCGCATTTTGCCAAAAATACATACAGGGCGTCCACAATAACAACTTCAATTTTCACCTTTTTACCTACAATTTTCTTAATTTTTTCAAGTCGGATGATATGTTTTTTATGACGTAGGGTGAAATAACATTCAGTTCTCTTCATTTTGATATAAAATAATGCTATATTTACCTCAAATGTTAATGAAATGATTCATTATTTAAAGAAAGCTTGTGTACGTGACTAAGTGCTTAGCATGCGTGTATTTTTGGCTAAATGAGTATTCGTGCCTGCTAAGAGATCATACAGGAGAATCCATCCTAAAATTATCAAAATCTAACTTAAGTTAACTACGATATTAATTTATTACCAGAGATTGCAGATGTCTTAATTTTTTTTTTAACTTCATACCTTCGGGAGATTGCATACTACAATAAAAAAAAATCTAGGAACTAGCACGAATTCAAGCTAGAGTTTTGTTAAGCGAAAAAGATGCGGGTGATACCCTGTAGAATTGTCCCCAATTTAAAAATGTATCTTCATTAACCTCGTACACATCTCTATAACTGATTTTTATACAGGTTCATACGTCTAACTGATTTTTAATGATTGCCATAAAATTGTGGATGTATCCCAATATGTACCTCCTGAGTCCAACGCAACTAATATTGTGGCGTCTGAGCACGAATCACTTTCGTTGAAACCTCTGCGCCTTACGTTTGCACAAACCCCGAATAAGTGACTAATTATTATCTCTACAAGTGATAAAAATGAGTAAAAAAATGTCTGATCTAAATAATACAGATCACGTTGAAGATCTGAATCGCCGATTTTTGTTAACGAGAAAGAATTTGATCAAATTCTTGAAGAAGATTTTGACGAATCTAGTGTTAGTTACGGTTGTCGCGAAAACAATAATTAATTTTTGCACCTATTTTTCGATATGTCCCTCAACGAAAAATAAACTGAAATGGTGAAAATTGATCCAACTCTTTTGGAACGAGCAAAAACTTTCATGAAAAATACATTTTCCCGTAAAATGTGAAATAAAAAGGATTTCTTCTTAGTAACCCCCTCCGGGGACACACTGTAGACTACTTTGTTTGGGAAATCAAAACGAATTTAGTTCACGGCGAGGATATTTGCAAAAATTGAGTTTGACATTATTAGATCAACAGCTAAGAAGAAGAAAGCAGGTAACATATCCGCCAAAGGACATAAAAAATAAGTTGCAGGAGTACTGGCACTCCAAAATAACTGAGGTAGCAGGAAAATATTTAATCTAGTCTACAACTTCAGACATAAGGAAAAAAGGGAAAATATGTCAGCCGTGTTATTTAAACAAATAGAATTGCAAAGAATGCATTTATGTTTAAAGTTGCATGCAAACTTGAATTTGGAAGTAGCGCGTGATGATATTTCTAACTAGATTTTTAGTTTTATCGTGTGTATCACGCTTTTAATTCATTGAATTAATGGAGGTTGCGAATTTATTTTAGTAAAAATGTATAAATAAACCCTATTTATTGACTATTTAAATAAATATTCCCATAAAAAAAACAAAAATTTGTTACATGTATCTGTAAGGTACAATATGATTAATGATGTTGTTAATACCCAGGCGACCAACCGAGGTTTAATCAAAATACGATTTTTTAGCAGCTTTGTGTGATCAGAGTTAATAATAGATTCCAAGCTTCCAGTGGAAGTTTCGAAACTGAATTGCATATATCTACGATAGGAATTTGGAGAACTTTAAACGTCGATAATTACAAATAAACTTAAAGAAACTGTCGTAAGACAGAATTTGAGACTTGGCAACATTGAACGGAGATTGGAATTATGTTTATGATTGCGAAGAAAAATCACGAAATATTAAAACTTCTTGAGAAAATTAATCAGGACTGATGAGGAACGCAGTTGCGCGATGTGTGACATTTTTAATATACGAGGCGCAATCAAAAATCTTTGGTGTGCTGAAAATCTTCGAGAAAATAAGCAGATGTGAACTCCGGGCAGACAGTCCTTTAATGTGCACCTAGATATGCCGAGACATAGACTTATTGGTCTTCGATTAAATAAATAAATAATACATTGGCTGAATGAAGGTAGACATTTTCCGATTTCTGAAAAATAAACCGTTAGTAACATTACGAAACGGTCGATGACGACCAGACGGTGCAGGATCTCATAATGGCCTAGAAATTGTTGCCGGAAAAAGAAATTTTGACTGCAAAAATAATACCAAAACCCAAACTTCCTGAAATGTTTTGTTTTAAATCACTCACATCCAAAACTCTTAAGAACTCATTGAACGTGATCATCATGCCTCTATAGCAATTTCTTTCTAAAGGTTTTTCTTACCTCCAAAAAATTTCTCTACAGCACACGTACGCCAGTACGATCAAACGGGGTAATAAGTAACAAATTTCGTTTTTTTTTTGGAAAATTTTATGAGCGTAAAAGTTCTGTTCGAATTTTAAAAGTGAGACAATTTTATGGTCTCAGTTTTCTTTTTTTATTTTTTATTTATTATATTTAATTAGCCGAGTTATTTCATATTTAAATGTTCAAATATAGGAACGGATTTAGCTGGTCAAAACCAACGTTTAGAAAACCTTATTCGTGACGGTAAGTTATGGAGTTCTGAAAAATTAACGACCTCCAGTACGTGATTGCTCGTTTACCCGCAAATTCGACAAAGCTCATTCGCAGAAAATCGCGCAATAATTGCTATAGTAAGAGCTTGAAAAGTGAAAAAACTCATTTTTTCGCAAAAAAAGGGGCAATAAACACATGCACACCGGTGAGAATATGCAGCTATTTCACTATCCATTTTTTTTGTCACAAGATTCATCAAACTCACCTTTCATTTTTATTTGTTTTAAGTTTACTTCTATGTTTTATTCTGTTTTGATGCATTCCCAACAATACAAAGATAATTTTTTTTTAATCAACATTAAATGTGTTGCTTAATTACCGCACTTTACTCTAAAACGAAAAATGCCGCGTTTTTAATAACAACTTCAAATATACATAGGTATCGAAAACCATTAAAAATGTGCTTGAACATGTAGCACAGAGCACGACTGATGTGCCGCTCACGATGACACATCGCTGCATGTAAAAAAATTGGAAAACTGCAGGTAGAATTTTTTTTTGTTACTGATTATTACCACGTTTGACTGTAGGCATTTTGAAGTTCCTTAGATTCGAAATACTTGAAAATTCAAACATTTTTATTCCCAGCAATTCTGCCAATACAGACGAACTTTTGTAGAACAATCGCGCCCTCTCTCTGAAAAGCTTCCCAAAATTGCCACCATTTATACCCTCGAAGTATCAATGATATCATAGTTTTTCCGGATTACAATCTTATCAAACCGTGACTGTTAAACTTTTAGAAAAAATGTATTTCAGAATAATCACTAGGAAGTCCAACAAAAACCCCTAACCGAAGGAAGGATCGCAATACCAATATGGCTTAAACTAATCAAACGGGAATAATTTAAATTAAATTAATAAATAATGGAATGTGTAAAGCAGACTAGAAAAATTTTCCCGGGATCATTTATTTATGGAATGAACCGTGTTCGTTCTTTATACAGGGACAAAACGAGACAAACAGAAAAGTTGTTAAAATCATGTTCCTGTGAAGGATTTAATTAATTATTGGTCGGAGAGTTCCCGCAAACCAACGACATTAGAGAATTGGGGGCATGATCATGTGCACGCCTTTATGGGCCGATTATAAGTCAGTGAATGTGCGCACTCACGTATGCCTTTATGGCAATTAACCGTCGGCCAACGAAAAGTCGCTAGTCTGCCTGTGTCTTTAGTTCTGGTAATCCAACGCGAAATATGAATGACCAAGATGCCATTTTATGATTCAATAATATGATCTTAAGACTGTTTCCCTTTATTCATATACTATCCGTCTTCTAAACTTCTAATTTTAATGAAACACGTAGCGCATTATCCGAAAGTTTTGCAACAGTCCCATTCTGACTTGTTACATGCTGAGTTCGTTATCTACTTTTCCAACGTACCTAACAGTAGATAAGTCTTGACTTAATTTTACTTGGCATTAGAGGAAAATGCTGAACTGGCATTTCAAAATGTACATTATAACGTATTAAGTTTCTAATTATTCTCCCTATGTGAGGACTAGGGGGAATTACGCTTTAGCCTAAATTGTCGACCTCCCGTCGAAAGCTGTTTCCTGCCTGTTTCATTATTTATTCAAAATGAATTTCTATTTTATTTTAATTATTCGGAAAACCCACTAATGGAGCGATTTCCATATTGAGCCCGACAGACACAATTCAACTATTTAAACGATGAATAAATTACAATCGTTGTTCGGAATAGGATTCGTCCAGTGCTCTAATAATACGGAACAGGATACACAATACCATCATGAAATAACCACGTTTGAAATATGTTACCATTCTTTAGGGTCAATTAAAACCTCATAAAGTCGGTTATTTTACCCATCTCGCATTCTTTCACAAATTAAATTAAAATTAAAATTTTTGCGATGTGGTATGGAGGCAAGGGTGAAAAGCGTGTTTTGCCTAGTGGATTTTTATCGGAAAATGTTTCATTAATCCTTAGTAAAATTTGTTGTAAAAATAAATAACACTGGTTTACGGTTTCAACTTTTGAATACTACGTTAAACCAAAGAGGCACTTTTCCTGATTTCAGAGCCTGTTATTGCATTTATAGTCGTCACAAATTGTCAACATTTATAGGTTTTCGAAAGTTATCAACCTTCTGAGTTACAAGATCATAATGGCAAAGTTAGAAATAACCAGCAGGTGCTGTATTCTCGAAAGTATATACCAGACATCCGCTGAATGAAATATTTCTCTTTCGATCTTCAAATGGATCGATTGTATTCGCACACAAATGATTCATGGAATTCATGAACAAAGTGAAAAATCGAAAATACGCGAAGGAAGAGAAAATAGTTATTTTAATTTCAAGGATGTAAAAGACAAATTGTACGTTCGCAAATGAAATATTTTTGACTGAATTGTGCGAGAGCAACAATCAATCGCGAACGTAAAAAGGTCTTACGTCAAAGGTAAATTACGGCAGGAATGTATAAACTGTCATGGAAATACAAGATTTTAAATATTTTTCCGCTCATTCAGCATTCTCGCTAAATCTCTCTATTGAGTTTATTTCCTGGTGTCTAGAAACGTTGTTAAAAATAATTGATTAAAACTAAATTTAGCGAGTTTTTTTTGTGATTGCAATTTTACTTCCGCAAAGGGGGACGTTAAATTCGGTTTTGCTCCCCAATTAAAAAAAAAAAAAAACGAGTTTTAGATGATGCATTCTCTAAAACTTTTGCTTTGTATGTAGTGATGCAGTATTGGGTAAACTCCGTCATTTTTTTGAAATTTCATTTAAAAATTTGATATCTAGGTCGCTGACAACAATACGAATTTTAATGAATGGTTTTGAATATTGTATGTCTTTCACTTTGACAGGAAATGGCCGTAATTTATTGTTTTTAACACATGGATTCTTCGATATTTTTGAATTTCATTTTATCTACGATAGGAGCGGTTTGGACTTTTTACAATAGAATTAAATTTTTTACATTTGATATTTGGATACCTATGGCTGCCAAAACAACACACAGTTATTTACAAATAGAAGAAGATTACTCTCTCTGCCAAACATTGAAGCATAATGCAAAACAGGACGCTTTTATTCGATCAAAGGCATAATCCTTCGTTCAACGTTTTACATACAATTGATATGTTTTTAATCTTTTAATCTTGTGCAGGTAGAATAATATTATATCTAGTAATTTGATTAAAGGATATAAAAAAGTTAACTGGCATTATTTTTACTTTACGGCCCGTTACCACGAGCAACGGGTGTTATTATAATTTTCCAGTCCATTGCCGTGATCTACGAGCGGTAAATAAAATAACGCCCACCAGTCATAAACTTATTCTTTCCGCCATGGAAACTAAGATCCATTCAAACAATACGGTCCCATTTATGCCTAAAAATATTGAAATATAGTATTTTTTCCATAATCCCCAAAATCGATTTATAAAAATAGCCGATACTAAATTATTAATTTATCGGGAAAAAAGAAATTTAATTCTAACTAAGAAAACGCAAAACTATCCCGTCGTTGACAAAATGATCTGCTGAATTCAGAAGTATTAAAAATGCGGAGTGTCATATTAAAAAAAAAAGTTTATATCACATTCGAAATTATCCACACAAATTTTATTTCTGCAAGTGCAATTTCAAATTTTTACAGGACATCGACAAAAAAATTATGTAAAATATTGATGTGTAAAAATATATAAATAAAAATGCAGGAGATCAGGAGGAAAGTGACTTATTTGAAAATTTGATTCGGAAGATTGAAACACCAAATATCGGCGTCAGATTCGAAACTTTGTTAATAAGAAAGAGAGGTGATAATGGAATAGTGCATCGTCAGAGAGGAATGTAAATATAGGTTTTGGTTCCACAACGGCTAAATACCTGGTGTGGAATTATATTCCGAGACAAGTGATGGAACGAGTTCATTCGGCAAACCAATTTTAGACTCAGAATAGCAACATCCCGACGCATTTCGAGAGCAAATTATAATATGACTTAAGAATTATAATTTAAATAAATTACATTATCTCTTCTTCATGTTATTATTGATGTATTAACCAGATGCTAAACAAGAAATTGCTGGCTCCGAAAATAATTAAACGCCAGGAAACTGGGGGAAGGCATTTGCTCGATTTCCTCTGTAAATGTAAATAAATCATCTAAACTGTGGTAAGTACAAAATATTCATGAAATGACCTGTTCGTCAACGACTTGGAAGGGTGCAATGGACTTTCGATCAAGCGCAATAGTGGTCAGGGGGATCTACGAGCAAATTGCTCAAACACTTCATGGGGAGTCCCGAAATTCGGTTCGAAGTTTCGTAATTTTTAAAAACAAGAAATTCTAATTTCACTATGCCGCAAATTCGCTTAAAACCACTCGAGAAATGAAAAATTATTTTTCAATCCCTTTTTCAAACGACACATCTTACCTTCTAGATTTCCAAAATTAAAGTCGCCTTTGCCAAAAAAAAAACAAATTACAACAATAAATTTTATGTTTTTCATAAATGACCATTCCCGTTACAATTCTACCGGCATATTGAAGAAATTTCTCCATGCCGTACATAGCCAAACATGTTTCATCTACAGACATCCTTCTCATTCATCGCCTAAACCGAAATCCGTTCCACGTATCATCCGACAAATTTCAATTAATTGATTGACAAGATGATTAAATTGCAAAATCCAGAAACCCATCAATATTCCTTCTTTCGTTTTTAAACATTTTCTTTCATTTAATTCGGTATTGAGAGGTTTCCATCATATCCGTGTCTAAATGGAAATAATGCATGCAACGCTCCAGTCCGATTATTTTTAATGGCAAAACATTACCTACCATTTCTCACATTAAAAGTTTCCAATTGATTATTTTTGAATTTTAAAATTACGGGTGTAGGAGGTTTTTTGCTCTAACGATTCATGAGTTCTCCCCGAATTTTTTTTTCTCTCAATGAAGTCAGAACTCGCAATAGTCCTACTTTATAGCACTATTTTAAATATCCTCTGCACTTCTATACCTTTTCTTCTATCTACTTTTAATACCTAATTATTATTACACAAAGTTCGAACAAACAGGAAATGATAATGGCTTTTTTATGAATTTCGAAATCTAGGAAAAAATCACTAAGTACTTTGCGAGTATTTGTTTTCTCCCTCTTCTTTCAGAAGTGTTGCCGGTTATGCAGGATATGACAGTCAAAAGCAGGACCGAAACAAATTTTTGTTATTATGGCTCCGTGTCCCAATTCTTCATGTGGGACTAAATTATGGTTCGAGCCAAAGCACGCAACAAGAATCTTTAGTCGCAATAAAAAAAAATTCTATATTGGTTTCAAAAACAAATTGCACTCTGTATTGCGATTAATATTCCTACAGAAAACAAACAAAACGCTGGCTCGGTCCCATTAACCGACACGAATAATATGGAGTAAAGTCCTGTTTGTTATAGAGAATTATTGAGTGAACTTCATTAAAGCGCTCTATGAGAGGTCAACAAAAAACTATAATGAACTTCCAGCCGTTATTAAATTCATCGGTCTCATATAATTATTATTAAACGTGTAATGCATTAAAAATGTCAATTTATCTATCGTCGATGAAATGAATTGATTTGGAAATATCAAAAGGGCGTTTAATATTCCACGTTAATGCCAAGTTATTCGAGAAATGGAGAAAACTAAGACTAAAATCAGGCGTCTACTTGAAATCCGATTTTCGTTAAAAGTTAAATAAAATGTTGTGAAAAGAATATTTAAAATTAGTCAGGAAGTTACGTAATAAGGATAAACAAAGAAAATAATTTACCTGCAGGGCAAATTTCAAATTAAGTTCATTGAATATAATGGCGCCTAGATTGCTTTTAAGGTGGTTAAATTTTCAGTCTTTCAAGTTCGGACCCGTGAAAACTTATTCTGGATTCACCCTACTCCTTTTTATAATACAATTATTCGAAAATTAGATAGAAGCAGTTCAGACTATCTACATGCTAATTTCTAATTGAGGTTTCCCCATTTCCGGATTCGAAAACTCAATTAACGTCATTGTGTCTTTTTTGGCTCATTAAATTTTCAACCGCTCAAATATGCATTTATAATAGATAATTCCTAATCGACGTTCTTAATCTCCTCAATTTCAAATAAGAACCTAATCGAGTTTCTCAGGTACCTTGACTGACATTTTAAAGTAGGATTTACGACAAACAGTAAACTAAAAGCGCAAACAAAGCTAAACTAGCGTCGCATATGTGGCAGCTGCAGCTGCAGCTGCTCGAGTAAAATATTCATTCGACAACTTTTCTGCCTCGACTTCGTCTATACCGAATTCCTGACAAAAACCTGCAAAACTTGCACGGTTTCATATTAGCTGACATAAGTCTGAGATGTAGACTTATGTGTGTGCATATGCAGTGAATCGTTCATGATTTGTGCAGAAGTTTGTGGAGTTTGAACGGGAAATCTTAGCTGCCACTATGCAACTTACAGCTTTGGAGTTGTGACTTTCTGTCATTTCAAAATAAAGTTAAATTTGTTTATGTTGTTAAGAATTCGAGAAGCAACTTCTTGATGGCTTTCTCTTTAGCGCAGTGTTTATAATTCCGGATTTTGGCCACAGGCCACATAAACTCTTATCAATAACTCGGTTATTGATGTTTCCAACTAATTCTCTAATTTGCTCCTTAAAACCGACATACGCCTCATTCCTAAACGAGACTTGCAGAAAATTTATGACAGTTTGACTTGGTAACACACGCTAAAATGCAACTTTAGGGGAAATTTCCCCTTAGCAGTGCATGCAGGATTAAGTGACAGGTAATTTATACGAAGAAGTAGGTTACGACTACGATATGCTGGGAAATGAGGGGACATCATTCCAAAACTTTGGTAACGCCGAACATGTTTTGGATGTGGTATAAACTTGCATTTATTTTATGGGAATAGAAAATTTTACTTGCACGGTGTCTGTTTTAGAGTGGAAGCATGGGTATCTCGGTAATCATCAGAGATAGGAAATTAGAAAAATTGAGGCAAACTTGCGCAATTCAATGCTTATTTTAAATCGGTCTCTACGTTGGAAAAATTCAGCATATTTCCAGAGTTATCCGCCAAAAACCACATGTTTCTTAAATATTTTAAGAACCACTTCTTAAAAATGAAATTAGATTACTTTTAAAACATCTTTTAAAGGGGAGTTAAGATATTTCGCGAAATTCTCCCCACATTTGAAATCGAAATACGGTATTAAAAAAGAAATCCTATTTTTCCCTATGGAAGCTATAGTATTTATCTAAACCCTTTGGTCACTGTTTGCTTTAAGTGATATGATTTAGACGAACAGACATATTTCAGACGGTCTATAAAAACAGACAAATAACGAAATATTTATCACGAAAACCATCTAATTTTTGGTAGTCAATTTAAAAGCTCCTGTTATTGGGAATTCGTTTTAAGTTCAACTTGGATCAATATTTTAAAATTGCCTCTTAGAAGATGATACTGCAGAAGTGGGGTTCGTCCAGCTTTTTAATTGTACTTGAAATAATCCCATTTCATTGTATCCCCCATGACGAAAAAAAAACATTTGCAAGTTGAAATTTGCGGAAAATTTTTGCGACGTATTTAGATTTTACATTAAAAAATGTCTAAACTATTTCCCAGTTTAATTTTTCTACAATAAGTAGTTCTTACATTTAAAAATATAAAAATTTCAAGCTTTCAGTTTCGCGAATATGTCCGGAAGTATTCGGGTTTTTCAAAACTTAAAGTAGTATTTTTATAGATCTTCCATCTTTTCGAGACACAGAGATCCTCGGGTTCGAGCTCTGAAAACGAGCACCCCGTATATTGTTAATGTTATTAAATTTCAACAATTAAAGCTTTCGCAGGTGAAAGCTTCAAATTGAACATATTTGCTATAAGGTTTGTTGTAACAGTTAAAACTTTTGCATACGAATAATACAACAGTAGATCTATGAAAATATCAAAAATGGAAAAAAAACTAGCGTTACATGCTTTTTACGTCAATCAGTAATACATGCATGTATGTTCATTCAACAAATTATTATTGGGGAAAAATTTATATTTTTGAAATTAAAACTTTCAGGTTCAGACACACATTCCCTTTGTGCTTTGACTTCTAAATTATTCGAAATATTTTTGCAGATTCTTTCATCCCAAAATGCATAAATGGTTTCCATTATTCTGTTTGAATTAAATATTTAAATGCGACAGAGGCATATTGCAAAGAGATATGTGTGCGTTTGACTATAAAATACTGAAACATATAAACCAATTTTGATAAAATGATATATTAGGAAAATCAATATCAGCCAAGTTTAGCTAATTAATGCACTATACTAATGGGGGTATTACGTGTAATGAATCCCAAAGGAAGCAATTTGCGCAGAGACAAGTGTAAATTTTTTCCTCCAAGTTAATAGTTACCTGTCATTGAGCCTATAAAAATAGTTTAACGCTAAAAAAATATTAAATTATTACATACATATACAGGTTGTCCCGGATAAGAATGCTCTCATCAGGGACGTCGTCAACCAAAAGAGATAGAAAGGTGGTTAAATCAGAGAAAAGTTGCGCCTTGTGTTCTGCAGGATCACGTGTTCAAATTTGAAAAAATTCGAATGAATTGGTGTGGTGAAAATCGGGTGGTTGTGGTGAAAATCATAAAAATTACGTCCAGGTCAAAATGCATTGCTTTCAAAAATTTCCCGAACGACGTCAATCTAACCGGTTGATTTTTAAGCGATTAGGTATAAATTCGAAGAATGTGGTTGGTCTAATAAGCCAATGTTACATCCCCCAAAAAAATCTATCTGAACAGGAAATTACTGTTTCGTTTGTGGTAGTAAAAATAATGACGTGAGTCTTGGAAGTATTGAAAATGACCATTCTGTTCCCAACAAAGTACCGCAGAGAACTCTTCGTGAACAAAGATATCACCCTTATAAGTAGCACATCTCTGAAATTTTGCTTCCTGAGGACTTAAAGCGTAGAAGAATCTTTGCGAATGGTTTATTACACAATGTTATGTACATTATCATTTTCCTTATCAGGTTGTGTTGACCGACGAGACTTATTTTTCAAACAACAGGATTTTTAAAGGAAAAAATGATCATAATTAGGCATTAAAAAATTTAAATCGCATTGAAACGTCCAGATATCAACAACGCTTTCGATTTGATTTGTGATGTGGTATTTTGGGAACGTGAATTATTGGATGCATGATTTATGAGAGAACACTAAATTCTGAAAGATATGGTCAATAAAAAAAAATTGAAGTTATATCCTGAACAACTGTCCTTTAGCAGGAACCAGTACTATATGGTTCCAACAAAATCTAGAGTTATGAGGAGGGGCTCCTCCTCGCAACTCTAGACATAATACTAAATATTTAAGAGGCCATTTTCAAAATTTAATTTCTACTAAGAGCCATAAACTGGCTACAGTGATCGACTGGTATTACATCAATGGACTTTTTCTTCTGGAAGCTCCTTAAAAATGAAATTTACCGTAAGACTTTTCAAAACGATGATTAAATCAATTCCGATGAAGTGATGGTTGCAGTTCGACTTTCAATGAGGAAGATAACGCTAGAAAATTTATATTGTGTTATGAACGAAATTGTTCACTGGGGTTACTTATGTTTGGTGAATGAGGGTGGAATATTCAAACATAAAAAATAATTTCATACGATTTTTTATTTATATTTTCTGTTTAGTAAGTAACAAATCTAAATAAATTATTTTCAAAGCCAATCATGATCTCCAATAAAAGTGACGTTATGTTGCAAAAAGAAAATTGTCATTTTTGGACTGAACCATTTAATAAATTATAAGTGCGATGTAACGTTAGATTCAGAAAAAATAAAATTTACTAGGCGTAAAATAGGACTTGTTCACTATTTAAAAAATCAAAGTTAATAATGGTTTAGAAGAAACATAAAGTCGGATCGAAAATCCAAAAACACCATCTTCTGAAGAGAAAAAGTTCCAATGAGAATGTAAAGTATATTTTAATCGATCTTTTCAAATAAAATCAGAAAGCAGTGAAAAGGGAAATGCAAAAATTCGACTTTTCTCAAATAACTTCGCATCTAATAGGAATTGTTCAAATTTGAAAACATGATTTCGCAAAACACAGAAAGACACAACTTTTCTTTAATGTAATCACCTCCCCATCTCTTATGGTTTACAAGATCTCTGTAAAGTGCATTCTTATCCGGAACAGCCTGAGTTTCTATCTTCTATTACTTGCAACTTGCTGAACCATGATGAACAAAGCCTAAGTCAATTACCGAATATCATATATCATACTAGACGTGGAAGGTGTATGGGCCTCCGGCATCCGAAGGGTGTTTTAGATATTTATTACTTGGTAATATGCAGTTTGTAGCTATAAAGGAAGTGCTCTGAAATACAACAAATCGATCCTATAGTCTGTCTACTCACATAGATCGAAGTTGATATGTAATATACAGAGCGAAATAGAAGAGAATGTCATTAGAATAACAACGGAGTGTATTTGGCTACGTTGGTAACCAAACCGAATTATTACTTTACAAGCATTTAGCTTATATTCGAATCTGAAATAAAATTAAGTACGAAGGTCATTATTCGAATGAAAAATCTGTTCGCTTGTTTAAACTTAAATAAAAAAAAAACAAATGATATGAACCTGTTTAACCAGGTGTTTAACCATTTGGTACACAGACCTAGTTTTAATAATTCACACATCTTAACACTTATCTAAACTTAAATAATGAAAAACAAACGCAATAAATATGATCTAAACAATCCAAGATATGACGTAAATGAGCCATTACCACGTCGATCTAAGTCTAATGACACAAGTGTTAATATAAATACCTAACCATTAATCAAATTGCAACGAAAAAGTTAATAGGAACATATGCCGTGTAATCTATGAATATATGTGAATAGGAACATTTTACCATCAACGTTTGGAAACCGAAATTAGGGATGTTGAAAATGAAAAATGATATGTTTTTTATATGCAACTTCCAGGTTTTTCGAGATATTTACTCCAAGTTTTTATTGCAGATTAGATAGTTTACAATGTCTATTTGATTGAATGTATTAATGAACACTTAATAAAAAAATTTCAGGATTTAAATCGTTTAAATACAATATGAGCTATAAATAAAAAACAGAAAACAAATCATATTTAATATCCAGCATTTCGGTAAAGAAGCCTGTGCCCAAAAAATGCCTTTCGTCGATTGTCACTTTTCTCTGTCGAGCAATGTCAGTATCAAGCAGCGCACTTGCGCTCCGCATGGTGTCTGGACGCTCCGACTGATGGCGCCATTAGATCATCTCTATTACATAGCGCCGTCATACGCCACTCTTGGCGGGAGAGTTAAACTGGACCACGTCTAATTCTGCTTTTTGTCTTAATTTTGAAACCAATCAACACCCAACCAACAGCAATTTCACGTTCATCCACAGATGAAAAGGTGATGTGGGGTAACTTGGCGACACGTATTTCTTCTATAATTATATATATTTTTCCGTTACTTACTTTAAAACATATCATTATTGGGTATGCTGAATAATTATTAAGTAAACTTTCACATCATTTATCTAAAAGAATTAAATAACGGGTTAATAAGGACACGTGTATGGCTTATTATTTACCTAGAGAGCTAATCGTCTAGAATGTCCCCATCATTTCCAGTGTTATTTTATTTATGGCTGTTGTGGAAATAAATGTCTGAGGACACGTCACCGTGGTGCTATTATTCAAGACGAGTGGTCTTTTTGTGTTTCGGACTTACTTTATGTTCAATTTTGTAAGTTTAATGCAATTTTATCAGATTTAGTAGTAGAAAAAATCGTATGTACACCGCGGTTGTCAAATACATTATCTTTACTCTTTAACGAAATATCCTCCCATCGTGAGTTTAACGTGACGTTCGAATCATAATATCATTTAGTACCTTGGTGTATTATATACTATTATCGTTTATTGTGAGTGACAAACTACATGGATAAGGTTACGGCTGTATATTGTTAACATCGGATGTAAGTAGTTACATAAATCAGATATATATATATTAAAATAAAATAATGAAGAATATAAAGAAACTCGAAATAATAATAAAAATACCATAATTACGTAGAAGTCTATTTTTGTTAATACATTTTTTTTAATAATAAAATTTGTAGATTGTGACGTCGCCAGACCGACCACAGGAAAACTCATGTCAATTTCAATAACATCAAATGTTATTTTCGTTCACTGTACGTACGTTCAAGGGAAAAATTGTATTAAACTTCTTTAAGGTCTTTTTATGAAGGACTCGCATGTAAAATATTTACGAGACCATTTGTGAGATATTTTGAAAAGACTTTTCTAAAATCTGCACACTTATAATACTGCCCTGATATCTTCCTCAATTTCTTTTTATACAAGGTGCGAAATGAAAATCGAGTATTTTAACAATAATCATAGAATCGTTAATTTTTTATATATAATTTGTATTTTTTTATTATAACAGCATTTTGGAAAACATAGCAGTTTACAATCATGAAGAAAAAATTACATCTGGCATGTGCTGTTGAAGACATTCCAGCAGGACTCCGTCCATTTCGATGATTTAATAACGGACGCTTTCTTTTAAGTCTTCTAATGTGTGAGGCCTCGCCTCGGCGACACGTGCCTTGAGAGAACCCCATAAAAAAATACATAAGGAAAAATCAGGCGTCCGAGAAGACCACAAAATATCAATAAATCTGAACTGGAGTCGCAATCTCACCACTCTTAATAAAACAATCACAAACGAGTATTCGATGTTCTCACGTTCGTGACGGCTCGAGGGTGCCAACTGAACAATAATAATAAGATTCTACAACGTAAAGAATGAAAAGTCCGTCGAAGTACAACCCTTCCATTGTAAAGAGTCGAGTACTACTCGTTTTATAAACGCTACATTCCCGCGCCGCACCATGCATTATTATAAAATGCATTTGATGAAAAAACAATTATTTTAGGTGAATATAACAACGTGAAAGGGCTGGGTTACATGATTCCAATGATTAAATAATGAAATATTTTTATCGCTTTCTTGACACCTCCCTGATCAATCTCTCCCGTTAACTTTATCGTGACATTATCGTTCGTAGCCGACGCAAAATAGTTTTTAATCGATCAAATAATGGCTATGTTAACGTATAAGTTAATCGCACCTGGAACGGAAAATGCAAGTTCTTGAAAACTCTTTTTCAATTCGAACAATAAAGTGGATTGAATAGTCACCTACTGAATCACTTTTACCTAGTATTTGTTTTGTAAGGATTTACGAGTCGGCTTTAAGGATAGGATGGTATCGAAAACAGGGAGCAATATAGATGAAAAGAAAAAGTAAATTTGAGCTAAACGACGACAGCGTCAATTCTCGTCTAGATTGCAATAGCATTGCACGATGGTAGGCATCAAAAACATCAACCAGAAAAGAAACAAAATAATAAATTCCTTATTTGCAGTTTTTGCTCATTCTCTTAATGATGAGATACATTCAAGTGAAAATTTTTCAGTAATATTTCACGAGTAGTTCGTAGTGTAAGTGTTACATGTCAGACTCGTTTATCTCAAATGTAATAGAATCCCGAACGTCCATCTCGCTATTTTGTGGAATCGATGAGTCAATTCTTATATCTAATCAATGCAGAGTATGTCGCGGTTTTTATGCTAGTTTACCCAATCCAATTGAATAAGCGGAACTAATTCGCTTAAAATAGACTTACTGATTATCATTTGAGTTAAAAATCTCTATGAACGAAATCATTAAAAATATTCATTCAATTAAGAATATTTATCAAAATTTATCTATTGGAGAGCTCACATTACTCCATAGTAATTACTATAAGAACGACCCATCCACCTTCTAGTTCACCGGTGTGTCAAGAATACAAGTGGTATCTGTATTATCTCTATCACATTTTATGCAAAAAAGTACATAAAGTAATCACTCGAAACACTCGACTATTCGCCCATTTTTGTTTTGACCAATAACATATTTAAACGGTAGAAAATCAATAAATTTATTTCTGGAAATTTATAGGAATTTGACAGTGTGTAGCACAGTGGTCTATTTTAAAAACTATACAAGGTTCAAACCCCAGAATATCTGTTTCATATTATCGAAAACCTGATAAAACAAAGAGGACTGAAAATACCAATTGACGACATTTCTTCCGTCCATTTGTCTCCTCAAAGGGCTTACTGAAAAATCACTGCTTTTACCCTTACTTTATAATGTATACTGTCATGATATATAGAGCGAAGTTTTAAAGAACAAAAAGCATATAGACGAAGCAGCATACATAATGCAATACGTTGATGATACTGCGCTTATTCTACATAACGAAACGACTGGAAAAGACATTCTAAAAACTTCAGGCGGATAATACGTTGACATGAATCTATAAATGAAGGAACACCAAATGCCACCTAGTCCATTTGCAGCCCATAGTTAAACTACGGATATGTACTGAGAGCAAATGCAACAGAAAAAGTACACGATTCTTGTAAACAACAGAACAGATTGTACTAAGACTTATCGCAAATGTACCATAAAGAATCTATCTTACCAATTACTATAGGAAATAGGAACGCACACACATAACAATAACCGAAAAAACGCAACATATTCTAGTAAGATGGAAGGACAATGGTTACAACTGGACCATTTCGAACCTTCTTTGCCTTACTGCATAAAATGGATGCTCCAGCCTTTTTCCTTTCAACCGCTCTATTGGAACATTTCCAGATCTATTTTTTCGTCGCTTTCTTTGTATTCTATGGATGATTATTTATGTAAAGAAGATGTAAGTGTTTTGTTGCAAATGTTGGATAGTCCGTTTTAATACGTGAGGTCATAATAACGTGTATGTACAGTTACTGGTATTTTACATTTGTATGTACCAGAATAGAAACAACTAGGTATGGGAATTTAACCTACTGCGAGCACTCGAAAAAAAAAATCCTGAAGAATGTAGTCCAAAAATAGTGATTAAATAGTTACTAATCTAAAGCTTGTAAACTCTTATTTTGAAATGAATCAGATTCATTTGATTAGATCAACTTTTATATCCAGTTCATCCTCAAATGTGGCATAGGAGAACATTCATATGACTCATTTAAAATTATTGCACGCCGAATTTCCTTATTTAACCATGTTTTCTAAGATGTTTGAGAGACCTTGATAGTTATTACAACCCATAAACTATGTTTTGTGGGTAGTAATACCTTGAGAGGCCGAAAATCCGATTATAAAACCGACTCGTATATCAACGAAATTTTCCGACCCAATTGCGAAACAGTTTAAACTTTAGAATAAATGCGAATCCGCTATTAAAAAGCGCATCTATCCCCGAATGGGTCGGAATGGGGCTACTATAACGTTCGAATTTGCATATTGTTTCAAACTTGCATTCTCCCTTTTTCACAGAACAATAATGCGGATATACATATTCTTTTGTCTAAGTTTAGATAAATAAAATACATCTGCATTACACCACCGGATGAGAAATGGACTTTGAAATAGGATTTTGACATTTTTGCAGAGATATATGGTTCTGATGAGCTATACGTTTTCGGTGCAAACCCAAAACAATGAATCATCGCAACATAAATTTATAATTTTTGGAGAGTTTGCTTGTTTAAAAGTTTAATAAGTTATTCCATTTATAAGCTTGTCAACTCAGTTGAGAGATGAATTTTTCTTCACATGACAAACCCATGTGGCGGAACTTCCCATCTGCTTCCGAGGTTATTAATATTGCTCGTCTCCGGACCGGTTTCGAGAGAGTGCAGAATTTTCTAAGTAAACTGTCTGACATGATTATATAAAAGAATAATGTTTGTGGGATCCAAATGGTCACTAAACGCCGAAACAAGCCAATCTATACCGTAGAGAGAGAGCCATAAAATTTCAGCCCATAAAAATTTTATTCCTACACCAACGAAACAATGAATAATACAGAATTGGGGAAATTAATCGTGAAAGTTTATGATTTATTAAATCCGTTTTATGTGTATAATGGACGCGTTTCGAAATCACTTTGTGACTGGTAATGACAGTGAAGGTAATTTATGTAAACTAATCTTTGCGAGGCTGGAAAAAGTCCTGCTAATTTTGGTAAAAACACATAAAATAGTTCACACATTTCTTGTGGCACTTAAGCTACAATCAAAATGATCGATTTTGAGACTCAAGCGCACTTCCTGTAACGTGCAACTGCAAATTATCGTCTCATAAATATCTCAAACACCCCTTAAGCACCGGAGGGCAAAATGATCTATGTCGACTATAATGCAATTTATAATCTTATATAGCTAATGGAGTTCGATTATCACTGTGTTGTTCGGGGAATTATCTCAAATTGCGATATTCCTTATGTCTTACTGAAATATTAATAAATAAAAAAAATTCAAGGTTCACCCCTTTAACTCTTGGCACATCGTTCAAAAAACACATTTACTCCCGACACAAACTATAAAAGCAAAGTCGTAAACTTCAAACTTTAATGCCTCCGATAATTATTTAGGTCTGCAGGAGCGCCGTAAACTTTTACAATCCATTCACCCCAATGTTGATACAAAACATGCAATGAGTACTTGTCCAGGAGTTATTTCTCCGCAAGGCTACAAAAGGGGTTGGTTTATGGGGTGTAAACTTTTATGTAAGGTTTGGATCGCCCTTAATGGAATGCCAGTTGAAGATAGCAGATCGGCGATTTGTATTAACAAGTTCAGTTTTAAGGAGTTTTGTTAGATATGGAGGGATTAACAAAACGCAGGTCTCAAACTACAGACTTAACAAAGGCAATAAATCGCAATATTGTCAAACTTTCGGTAAAGTAAATGGGAATTTTGACTTTTCGACAAAAACGTTTACTGAACTGTTCACTGTGGAAAAACTGCAATTGAAACGGACAATCCTGCAGTTCTTTTAACAGTCTATCTCAAATTTAAAATGGATTTTTCTAAGGCCAGGTTTGAACTCATGATGCCTTTGCCAGAAAAAATTGAACAATGCTCTGCCTTTCTATCGCCGTTTTTATGAAAATTATGTGGCTGATACAGTGACAAGGAGTCTGAAAAATCGAGCCTAAGGCCAAAAAAATTGCAAGTTTTAGCAACTTAGGACACAAAAAAAGTACATATTGATCTGTGTTTATTTATTCGTTTCTATGGAAGTTATACACTAGATGTCACGGTAATATTGAGCGCAAGATTTCAGACTGACAAGTTCTCATGTTTAGCGACAGAAAAGGGAAACCCTTATGGAATTAAGATAAAATCATGAAATAACACGAGATCGATTTAATATTTTCTGCAACAGTATCATCGTCGTATTTATCACGAATTCATCCAATTAAAGTTAAACTTCGGAATTTCAAAATTTAAGCAAATTCCGAAATATATTTTTAACTGTCGGACTGTTACATCAAAATTTGAGAGAAAGATGTGGAGATTAAAAAAATGCGCATTTACGGTTTGTATGATAAAAAGAAGGTAGTTACAAGATAAACCATATCCCTGTTTATTCATGCGAGTAGGTAATTTAATGAAACTTTCACTGTTATTGAGCCGATAGCTATTACAAATACAAACAACAAGATAATCCAAATGGATTACAGGATTTTATTGCAAAGTTGTTTACAAATAAAAACTAGCAACTTCCGGGGCAATTCAATGCGAGGTATTGCTTACCATTGTCACAGTCTAATAATGAAAAGTATCGTTCATTACACGTCCAAAACACATTTACCCGTGCTTACTTGACATCTTCGATTTGGCCTCAAACGGGAGGAAACTCACATGTACAGGAAATGCTATTTTCCGCTCTAGTAACAAAATACACTAATGTGACGTGAAAATAGCCCAGAAAATTGTCAGCCCTACGATGATAAAAGAAAATGTTTTGTGAATTATAATTGAAGCTTTATAAATTACACTTGACTATACTGAATTGCCTTTGATGCTTTCTGAGCTTAGCTTTTCTGAGGTTGTTTAAAACCAATATATCCAGTGCAGGTAGCTTTATCAGGAACAAAAAGCTACTTCAAAAGCGATATTAGTGTAAATAAAAGAGAACACCTTGTAAAACCATCGCGGAGTAGTTTATATGAAGTGTAATGGGAAAAAATTGGATGGGAACCGAAGTAATTTTAAAACAGCTGTTGTCAGACTTTACGAAAGTTTTTGTTTTGATTTGATGATAATGGGGCCTTTACAAAACTATGAAAAAAGTTACGATGAACTGCTATGAGTAGTTCGAAATAAAAGTAATACCAAAAGCCAAGGTTTATACTATTTTAAACTCATAATAAATCCTCACTTTAAGATGGTTTTTATCTAGTTTTATTCGCGATAGTCAATGATAGAACTGTTAAAAAGTTAATGACGAATTTCCAGGTGTGTAAGTAAACTAAAGTCGCTTCCTCATAGTTTCCCATAATAAAAGTAAAGGCAGCAATGAAATTTTAATCTACACTAATGTCAACCTACATTAATAGCTAACTAACTTTACCATCTTTTACGAAAAATTTTGACCGAATTTGATATAAATCTAACGGGGACGTTTAAATTACAAGTACCACGTAAAATACTTTAAATGCAAACTCCCTGCAGTAGGAATTCTATAGTTATCAAAATTAGGATTTGTGTTACAATTTCCAGCAAAAGGGTTTTACATAATTTTTAGCATATTGTCCCTCGTAAGACCGCTCAAGTTTAATCCGACAAAATGGAAATTTAAAAAGTTTTTTTTTCATTTCCAAACTCTCGTTAAACTCATATAATTTTAAAACCGTCAGAAAGGAATTTCTGGGTTTAACCCCCCTCACAGATTGGTTCATGCCAAATTGATCAATTCAAAGAAGTTTACCACCCATTTACAGTAACTTTTATATATAAATATATATGAAGTACAACAATGATTCAAAAAAATACACGAAATGTTCTCAAATATAGGAAATAAATACGAGTTCGAGGACCTTTAATAGTTAGCATATTGCTTCTTTAGGAAAGAACGGTGCAAATGGGTGTTAATCGTTTTATTTATTTTAACGTACACCGGTCGGGAGAAAGTTTAACAAACTGATTGTTACACTCACTTTGACATTCTTAATTTAGCAAACAACATAACACCAGGGATGGAACTAATTTTAGCGAAAATTTAGATTGCCCCTAAAGGCACTTATCTGGCCAAAATAATTTACTTTTGGATTTATTTAGTTTCCATTCCACATATAAATATTGAAATTAAACTTCTGAAATGAATGTGCTCTCTAAAACACACGTTCGTGATAAATTTAAAAAGGTAAAATAATTGAAAACAAATAATTATTAAGCTGCTTTGAGGGGTTCCAGTTACTCTATGTAGAAGCAATGAGAGGCAGCGTTACAGTTCATATTTTATAAAAACCCGACGAAGAACACTCGTCATAAAGAATAAATTAGATTTTGAAATTTCATCGCCCTCACCATTTAATTTGTGGAAAACATGTTAAGTTGGTTATGTCCATTTCTCCAGCAAATACCTTAAGGAAAGAATATTTAAGAGCCACTTAACTTTTAGGCAGCACTTTCCAAAATTACGTACGTAAACGAAAGCAGTTAGTTAAGTATTGAATTTTCCACGTCTTTATTTTACACACATTTTATTTAAATTAATATTTGTAAAACTGAAAAATCTAGAAGGGGCCAAAGAATCTCCTGACAATAAACAAGCAGTACGGCCAGTTTCGTAGCGTCCATAGTAATTATCTTCCAGATAAAGTTGACAGTGCGTCGACTTAGCAGCCTTAAGAAAATAAGCACGCTTTATTTTAGTACGCCTTAGAGAATAATAATAGTACAGTGGAAGTAAACAATGTTTTTTAGGAACATTTAATGCCAAACCTCGCTTAAACCTAATTTAGCGAGTACAAGCGAAACAGGTGTTAATACATGATGATAATCAAGTGTGAATTGGATGCTAGTTTGGTCGGAATCTAATTGTCTTATAGTCAGTTTTTTACCATCTTGCTAAACTACATGTGAAGTCACTTCCAGTCAAGACATTCAAAGTATCCCTGACAATTATGGAGATGTTTCGTGCGTGTACCTATGGACATGTGAAGTCACACAGCCTTATGCTTTCCCACATGCTTACGTATCAACTAAAACCCTATTTGTCATTGTCCTATTGCCTATTCTACTTCCACTTTTACTCATAAAGAATGAACTTCCAAGATCGTTCCCAGGATTAGAAAAATTTTATTCACATTGAAATCCACGAAATTTTACATGAATTGAGTTTGACACCTTGGCACGAACTAAGTAATTAGGGGTTGATGTTTTCTGCCTGTCAAAGTTAAAACATGTGGTTTCTCAGACCTTCCGTGCAATGACCAGTTTCAGAAGAATATACAGAATAATTTCAAAAGCACTTAAGCTTAATTAAAATAGCTTTATAGAGAAAATGATTTTCGTTTGTTCTTTGGCCACATATTCTTCTCAAATAACAGTCGCACTTAAGCTATATCTACAATACGAATTTAGTTAGACTTTTCGCTAATGCAAATATTAGCTTCGCGGATCACGTAGACTCGTACGGGTGGGTGTGTGTATCCAGCTTAAAATAACATTTGATGTTTTGCATTTGAAAGAAGTACTTTGTACATGTCACGACATAATTCAAAGCATATTGCACAGCTTTCGTGTCATTGATGTGTAAATAGTGAGGATAAACCTAATTCTGATAGCAGATTTGAGCCGAAGTTCTCTATTGTAAACCGACAGAAGTTCTGGAAAGAAAATTTGAAATTGACTCATTTTCCTCAAATCCATCAAAATAGGACCTTTAAGTTAGCCTTGCGAAAATGTTTCATATAAGGATTAAAGTCATATTGGATTTTCTGCGAGCTCTAGGCAACTTTCACACGCAACAATTTCACTTCATGTGAGTAAATATTTGTTCTATGCCTTACAACACTAAAGTTCACTTCAAGTATAGAATCATGCATTAATAAACACGTCTTGTAGTTCAAAACGTTGAGATATTTACAGAGTAATGGAAGTTGACTTGGCTTTATACATGTGCAGCACCTATTAATTTGTAAGTTGTGTGAAGCTATCGCGAGATAAAATCATAGAGACTAATTGGTAAAGTTTGTATTTACTGTTCGAAGGCAGTTCAAGAATTTTAGTAGCCGATATTGAGTTCGTAGATTCCTACAATAATCCTAACAGTGATATCTGTTCCAAAGGGCCTTAAATATAGGATATTATTATACCTCGAAAACTAGTTTGAGAACCTCTAAAATGAAGTTCTTATTGTCCCGTTAAGGTCGTAAAAGACGCGTTTGAACTTTTCTATCCTTTACTTTACGATGGCCAGGACGTTTTATGAGGCTAGCGAGCTATCAAACTTTAATACTTGAAAGCAGTTCAAATATGAGGTATACCAAGGACTATATTTAAATAGCTTATGAAAATTAACCATTTTTAGTGATAGCAATAACGGTAACGTGGTTGAAATGTGCTAAACATGTGAAATAATATTTAACTAGCTTACAACACATCGTATCAATGCAGTTTAAATTTTAATGAAATATGTAATAAAATGCATCGCCCAAATTTCAGCATTTTGCCAATATTATGAAATGTAAAAATTCATCGATTCAATCGATAATTTTATACTAGATCATCACATATGGTGTTACTTTTTTGCAAAACGAAAGGATGACAGTAATCATTTAACACTCCGTTAGTCGCATGTATATCTGACAGGTATATCCAGGCAGCACATCCTTCTTGCTATCTCAGCTAAAGGAAATCGTCCTCCTCTTCAAAGTCGTCAGCTACCGGTGCTAGTCGTAAACCTGCATGTCTAAAACAATTCGTGATTGTTTGAGGTAAGGTTCTGTCCCATGCTTTAGATGCCATTAACAAATGCCTCGTGAAGTAATCACTCACACAGAAAAAAAAGAAAGATTTAATTACTCATAATAATACAGTGACCCCAAAAAGTGTGGAACCGCTTTAATGACCCCTGCTGGCACAGAAGGCGTTATTTTCAAAAATAAAATTGGTGTTTTTCTCTTTGTTCTACATCCGCACTTTATCGATTACGGTTAATCCGAAAATCAAATAAACCTTCCTTATGATGGAACTAATAAGCACCCCCTACACACACTTAAACAACATACTTCCCATTACCATATAAATGTTACTGACATTCCAAGACAAACACCCAAGTAAATGTAGCTAAGTTTTCCGCGCGAAGGGTTTAAAGGGTCTCTTTCATCTTGCTTCGTGTTGACGCTCACTAAATACCACATGCTCGAATAAATATAGGGGTAGTTCTATTAGTCTAACTAGTGTAATTAGTTATAAGGGTGGCAGCACTGCTTTGCACGGTTCATTGTGCCCTTTCTTTGGGGTGCTGTCGGCGCAATCGTGTTTCTAGAGAAAATGGCAAAAAATGTAATTTTAGATATACATTCCCTTTCACGCAACAGCGTAAATTAGCCCTATTTAATAAAAATGTCAGTAATTTTGTTATGGATAATTACTGTAATTTATCACTCAGAAAACAGCACTTAAAAGTATAACCCCGAAACGTGTTCTAGAAGATACCTTGGAAAAATAATAGCCTCACCGCAATGCTGTAATTTAATATTCTAATCCAACAGTAACGCTCGGATTATACGGCCATTCGAAATCTATTCTAACTTGATTACCGTCTCAGAGGTGATTTAAATGATGGATATACATGGGAAAAGTATATATTAAGACCAGGATTGGAAAAAATTGTTGTCTCATTTTAAACAAAACGTCGGTTGATAATTGTTTAAAACATTTTTTTTCTTTTAAGACACTTTGTAAGCGTTATAGAAGTGATATAGACATAGAACGTTTAAAACCTGCGTCTCGTTACAAATGCGTCGTGGCGTGGCTATCATGGTTATATGCTAATCTATCATCGTGTCGCACCTGAACAATGTTAGTTTACTGCATAGGAGTACGAAAGTAAATTTAATAAATGCTTAGATGTCAGCTTAAGCACTTATGAAAGTGATACATCGACTAGCGACCAGCTATCGATGCACTCTAGAAACTATGGCAACATGCAGGAAACGAATCGGGTATCCCCCGAAATCGGACTCTGCAACGTGAAGCCCGAACCTTTAAGAAGAACGCTACTAGGTCATCGTTTTATCTTTCGTTATTTACTTTTTTAGAAATAATATCTCGGTAAAAGTTGTTTGAGCGGTGGAACTGTGCAGTATTTACCTGATCAAGCCCTACTGGTAAGGGATATGTTATTTCCACGAAATAAAAGGAGGAACGAGTAATCCGCCTCAAAAGAATTATAATATATCGTTTTACCATGTCCACGCGAATGAATTAAATAGAAATATTTTGATATTGCGATGTAGTTCGCAAAGGTCGTTTCTAATGTAATACACCTTGGATGAAGAATAAGATAATTGCATTTTTGCAATCTATGCACTCTTTCCTTCACCATCCGCAGTTTAAACTAACTTAAAATAGATTTTAGTTATCTTAACCTCAAACAAACAAAATCAACGATTCAGTTAATGGAAAAAGATAGCATGGCTTAGTTTCTATGTCACGTAGACTTATTTTCAAAATTTATGACATGAACATATCTTTTGTACTCCATTTTCTAACTGTGATCTGAAGTAAGTTATTATTTGCTTCTTTTCCCAAGTAAGGCGACTAATTTCAGAATTTCTGACTAATCTACATTGAGTTTAAAAAAGAATGGTGCAAATTTCGAAAAAACTTTCTACTAATCACGACTCGCTAAACGTCTGACAAGTTTTTTAGAATTTCTCATTAACCCGAACTGAATTTCTAATCGAGTATCATCGAGAAGTCCGTCAGCAAATCAGTGAAAAGAAATTCACCAGTGGAATCGACAAAATAAATTATTTAGCATCTAATATTGTAAAAATGCCACATTACAGAAGAGCTGATATTGTTCGGAAGACGTTTTGTCCTCCCGAAAGTAAGTGAGATTTCTGAATTGACCATCTATAGAATTCCAGAATACGGCTCCTTTAATGTCCAAAAAAAAGTAACTTATTGGAAGCCGAAAATCTTTAGTTCACTAACTCACTATCGACACAGGGTATCTAAATCTAATCAACGATTTCAATTTATATCTGTAGTTCGTAAACTTTTCGTCCACTAACGGGTTAGAGCACGAACCGACCTAGTCCTTAGAGATAATTATATTTTCCGTGGTCCAAAAACTCTTTTTTCCTTGTCAGGGATAAATTAAATTAACCCCGACCTGAGTTATCTATTTCACTCTCGAACATGGCAATACTTTCTCTGGAGTAAATATTCTTTTTTGCATCCGCAGTATCAAGGACGAATTTTAATGCACCTGTTTCGAATTATCGTCTATTAAATAATTTAAGACATTTCCGTGATCGACCTGTTTATCTTCAATGAAGATTAAAGATATCCGTGTATCTAATGGTGCTTAGCCCCTGTCATGCAATCTGCGGTCCAGGTACTGTCGTCCAACCTACAAGTGGCATTTAAGATAATGTCAGGATATATTACATAATAATAATAATAATACAATTGTTTTAGCACTATAATATAAAACAAGATTATTTAATTTAATTCTTATACGAATTTTGATGCGAACTTGAAGACGTTCGAGAATAATTTGAAAAGGAGTTCTCGAGGGACGCGATTTTCAAATACACAATTTCAAATATCTATTGTAATGCCTTAATACCTCAAGAAATAATTATTATCTAATTTGGGCATCAAATTTAGATTGCTCAGGCATAGGTACTTATCTTCAGGCCCAGGTAAGTCCACAAACTATATACGGTAAAGTTATTTCCAGGGTAAATTGTTCAACAGGACTATAAAGTTTCAAGCTCTATTAAAATTTATTGCCTACTTCGAGAATAACTAAATTTCACCCTTTTACCGTCTAGATACCTTCTGCATATACCGCAAACATATCTCAAACTATTTATGGTAATTTCAATTATCAGGGAAACAACATAAGTGCATCGAAATTATGGATAAGTTTTTCACGAAAGCGTGTTTTCTACAAACTACATGAGTTTATTTTTATATTTTGTTCTTTTTGAAGAAAATATGGTAATGAACAAATTCAGCTTTTAACGAAAGCACGCTTGAATATAAAATTATTTGGATATTTTGAGGCACGACAACTTAGTGGTTTAGTTCTGAAAAAAGAAAATTTACGTTTTTAACTATGGGTATCCGATTTCCTTTAGTGCTTTACTTCTTGCATTTCTTGACTTTTTTTCCAGTGATTATACCGAAGCGGGGTAATTACCGCTTTTTTTTTTGTAATCGAATTACCCAAATGAGCAATTTGACATAAAAGGGAGATATCCTGTTACAATTACAGCCTTTTAGCTACAATTGCGTCAATATTTCCATGTCTTTAATTAAAAAAAACTAGTGAAGTCCTGGTAACTTTAATGAGAAGATTTCTGTCGAAAAGTAGTAAACATTCAGTCTCCAAACTGCATTTCCAAGTTAAAAATAACTTTATGTTGCAGTTGAACTTGGCAGAACTTGAGTAATTTAGGTTTAAGAATGTTTAATTATATGCAAATATGTTTCATTTAAAAATGTTTTGTCTATTTATATGAGGAATTTTCCGAGCGTATCACATCTTTTACATAATCACAATATACATATACAGTTTTGGGTTGTTATTGTTTTGCTTTTTTCAGCAATTTCATGTGGTTTTATCAAATTTTATCTGATCTAATCAGCCCAGAAACTGTCACCGTTTTAAGAACCCTAAACTAAAAACCTCTTAATTCGAAGCAGCTATACCCTTAAAATATAAGCTAATAATCCAAATGATCTAAACAATGATAAAGGTTAGATTAAAGCGCCTTAATAGATAACCTCCTGAATGAATGATTATACAATGCTCGTCTAAAATCTGTCCTCCGCCGACTAATTTCTGGGCAGTCAGGTTATTGCAGAATATTTTTGCAGGATTTTTTTGGAAAATGAAAATTACTCCCGAATGAGATAAATTGACGTAGACGCTCACAAAGAGTTTGACACCTATTGAATGGCCGCCGTGGTTTCCGAATCTTACACTCTTTATTTTTTAGAATATCTTAGAAGATTTAACTTAGAAAACGCTAAAGGGGATGGAAAATGGAACAAGAGAAATATGTGAAGAAGTAAATTAATAAACATCAAGCAATATTAGAGAAGCAATTTCCAATAGGGTTCTTTATTTTGAAGATTTAGAAAGTCGCCACTCCGAAGACGATAAAAGAATTTTTGAGTTTTCTTCTCTGTAATGTTCTCACAGTTTTTCATGCTTTATAAATTCGTGTTTTTCCTCTTATTCGCCGATTTTATCAAGACATTTCGCTACGGCTAATCACAATTAAGTAGAAAATTGTCAAAATTATGAGAATTGGCAAAAGGTTGACCGCACATTTCATCATGATAGGACAAATATTATCTTATATCTTGTTATTATCGGACACACAATTGCATCGATGTATGTGAGAAGGGGCTGGAAAATTAGTAGGAGGGGGACAGACTTTAGCCGAACACTGTATAATTATTTTACTAGTCTCAACATCTGATAATCCGTTTAAAACACCCCGCTATCCTGATTTGGGCTAAACGGCAAAATAAATGTGACTTCTATCTTTAAGCCGTAGCATTAACTGAACTAAACAAACCCATTACGTTTAGATACAATCTGGAAGTAATCGCCGATTGTTTCAGCAGCAGCACGAAATCTAAAGGCCATTCATCCACGTTGTCGATTAACTTGTCCTGAACAATGTTGATTATATCTATAGAGCAAAGGAGAGTCGTGATTACCCACATATTGAGCTTAATGTAGAAACGCTGATATTAGCGCCATGAATGATTTCCGCCCTGAAGGGATGAAGGTGAAGTTACTACTTGTGTTCCCTCCTGTTTGCTGCAAGCTATTTGAGATGATAAGGGCACAAATGACTTTACTCAAAGTAGGTACTTTGTGTTGCGAATAGCACATTTCAAAACGCTTATAAATGGATGGAGCTGATTTGCGAATGAGAGCTAACATCATGTTAAAGCTATATTAATTAAATTTGCTGGTTAATAGCGAACCAACGTGCTCTTAATTAATTGTGTAGTGCGCCGAAAAGTTGAACGAATCCTCAAGAAATCATATCTGGCATTAGAGCTTATTAAAATCAACTTTTCGACACAGGAGTGAACATATATTATGAAGATGCATTCAAGGTTTCAAATCCGTTGAAATCTTCGGTTTGTAGTCATGGGAAAATCAAATTAAGGTGTCACTTTAGGTCTGAAGCTGAAATTTCAATATCGCCCCTCCCCATTAAAATGTCAATCAAATAGGTAATTACGAACTCAGCTCTACAAAGCATTGCTAACTGACTTTTCAAATCCATTTTCCACTTTTTTCCCAACGAATGGATAATTGCAATGGTACGCATGTATCTGCATTGCAAAATTGCTTTGTTGTCACCCATCAGTCTTTAAAATAGTGTTTTTAATGTATGCAACATTTATGGTTGTTTTATTACTCTCGCTCGTAGGAAAAGCTTTTTCATAGTTGAGAAAATCTCTAATTTAGATAAAGCTTCTTCGTAGTAACGCTACAAAGTTAAAGTTTATTTTCAAAAAAAGCGCGAACCCGAGTCTCTTTGCTCTGTTTTATGTGCTGGTAGCTGACGCGATGTTTATTAAAAAAACACAGGTGAATGATCAAAGTTGCTTAACGTATACGCGCAGATACGAAAGTTGTTCCTATCTTTAGGGGGAGAATATCCTCCAAGGGGAATTAGTATAGGACATGATAGACCGACATTTTTTGTCATAAAAAGGATTAACGATGACTTGAGAACAGTGCGAAAGTGCTCGCTTTTAATATGCCGAGAAAAACGTTTCTACAGTTTTTTTGCGCAAGATTGTCAAACGCGTTTGCTGTGAATTTCAGAAAATATTGTTTAAAAGCATGCCTTTGGAAATACGTAGTCATTGTTGAAAACTTAGACCGTACTAAACAGCATATATCCCTAAGATTTTCAATGACAAACAGCGGAGACTCAGCACCAAATGTCTTACTTCATACGAAAAACCTTGCACAAATTATGAACAATATAGGCTTAACTAACGAAGTCGGATTAGATCATTTGGTAATTCGTTTTGACATCGACAATCACCTACGACAATGGCAAATTATCCTTGCGGCAACGAATATAAGGCACAAAATTAATTAAAAGAGAACTGACACGGACAGTCAAAAAACACATACACATATCAACTATGTTCCATAGGACGTTTCTATAGAAGACGTACAACAATAATTATTACTGGCAGTGCATAAATTCGTATCCGCACTGCAGAACCCTGTTTTGTCAACACGCCTTACCCAAATTCATACTGAGTTTAATCGAGTACAAAAGAGAACTATACAGAGACTGCACACGCACAAGACAACGAATTAAAAAGAGAATTAAATAACCTCAACAGGAAGGTTAAGACGACAATCGAACGATGCCGACAAGAAGAGTGGACAGAGGCATGCCAAGACATAGATAAAGATCAAGGCAAATTGTACTGGAGGAAAATAAAAAAAAACTATCACAGTATAAAAAAATAAATTCCAATAATTCAATCAACGAAAGCGGGACAGAACATCCCACTAACGAGCCGACGCCTTTGCCAGATACTTCCAGACGGTCTTCAGAAAATCGACCAATTTTAAATTTGACGAAAACAACTGGAATCGAGTGAACTAATCATAGAAAATCTAATATATTTTAACAACGGATGGGGCGAAAGACTTGAACGGATTACAGAACAAAAATACTATGAACTATTGGGTGTTATGAAAAATACTGCACCGAGGAGAGACAAATTAAAAAATATGACCCTTAAAAACAACAAAAACACGTGAGACCGTACAACAGCACGAACAACTGCATAATAGCTAAGGGGAACCCAGAGGCACGAAAAAACGAATTGTAATACGTGTACCCAAAAATAGATGAGACAAGACACTCATGCAAAACTACTGAACAATGACATTATTCCCGGCGCCGAGTAAAGTTTTTGAAACCAAAATCAAAAAACAAATAGAAAAAATTATCGGGAAAAGATTGAAAACTACCAATTTTGCTTTAACCCCAAAACTGCGACGATCCACCCTTTATTTGAACCGATGAACACCCTACAGACAACGCGCTTAACCAATCGAAGATCGGCAATCATATTCATGGGCATTGACGGGCAATCGACAGTGTAGGAGAGGAGATCTGAATGAACTACACGAACTTCCAATGCGCAAATACCTGCTTCACTTACTCAAAAATTTACTTGGAAATAGACAATTAGCAGCAAGAACCGACTGCACCCTATCCTTATTATTCATTCTCCTCGCTCCCCAATAAGACCCACCCCAGGAATCGCCACTCTCGCAGTTGCTATGTACTTTGCACTGTTATGGCCTATACAGTTTACAAGATGACCGACAAATAGACGAGACAGCCCACATATTACAATACGTCAACGATACAGGACTCGTACATAACAAAACGAGAGACAAGGCTGTCCAAAGAATTGATGAGCTAACAGACAAAACAATGTCATGGTTCTACAAATGGAGATGCACCCCGAATGCTAATAAAAACCAACTTTTACTTTTATATCACAAAGTCAAAGAGGGCTCTCCTGCAATAAGGGCTGGTGGGCGCATTACCAAACCAAAAACAACATAAAATCTTTAGGAATGCCAACTGGCTCCAAACGAAATTTTAAAAGGCACTTAAGAATTACCAGAACTGATATCAGTAGAAGAGCAAAACACTTTCAATCACAGACAAATAAAGACGATGGTATTAGCACAAAAATGACGACAAAAATATATAAAGCAATCTGCAGGACCCTATTGGACTAAGCACATATACCGGGAAAATATAAAAACGCAAAAAAAATAAAAACACAATACGTGCGAACTATAGAAAAAATCACACATAGGCTAATTACAAAGATTGAACATTCAAATAAGCTGTTAAACAACCCTTCCAACTAAATGTTTACGAACTCACAAACGTGACAAAGACAACAAAAGACTGATACAAATACAGGATAAATGGGAAAAAACACCCCACAAATGGATGGTACTCTTACCCTCTCTGCATAATCAGACTCACAAAACATTCCTGCTTCCAATTCCCTAACACAACCCCATTCGAACATTTTCATCAATAAGGTAAATAATTCAATTTACTGTATATCAATGTATTTGTAAATCCCTCCAAGTGCAAAAAGACCTATAGGTCGATAGCCCGCTTCTGCTTACAGAAGCAATAATTTAAATAAATAAATAAATAAATAAATAAATATTATTTAAAATTTCACACCTGCGTTATTTTACCAATCGAGCACCAATCAAAAGCGAGATTTTTGTTTGATTTCGACGGTATCCTAAAAATGAAAATTAGTGAAGTTGGTTTATGCAAAAGAGTTATATTTTATTTATACCAAAATCAGACGATATTCCTTTTGGTGACTTCTAGAACTCAAGTTTATAAAATGATATTTTATTGATGCCATATGAAAAATTCCGCTCTGAACTCAAAAAAAGGTGGAAAAATACATGGTGTTCCATTAGAGGTCGTAATTATGTATCATTTCTGCCCTTTTCCTACAGTTTATTTCTATGAAAAGAAATTTCATTTTAGTTCATTTAATAATGATAATACAGTAATATTGATTTTCACCAATGCAGGTAAATAATTAATGAAACCTACTAGCCGGTAAAACTGGAGATTATTAGGACTGAAATGATGATACTAAAATATCGCTAAACAGTAATTTCAAACTTACAGCATAAGTCCTGAAATTTCATAATCGTCCGCGGTGATCAAATTGTTATGAAAATCCCTCGAAAGCTTTAAATTTAAATGATCTCCTGTATGATCTGAAATAATGTAAAGTCTTCTATATCCCTTTCATATAGCTTGAAATGGGGAAGAATGGAGTATTCACTTTCAACGCATTGTAGTTTTAATAAATGCCTCGAGTTCCCTTGATTTGTGTACTCATTTCGTTGAAAGATGCCTTTTATTTCGAACAAAATAAAAGAAAGAAGTTTCCAATTTAAATCTTTATGAAACTTTTTACCTGGCACTTTAGAAAATGAGGTGATTCAAGCGCAGGATGGTGTTTTACTCTACTTATATGCATGAAGGTTCAAAATTAATAAAACGGAACGTCAGCCCTCAATGTGCTTTCAGATTCCTCCATTAAGACGGCAAAAAACAACCATAGTTCGCATGCCTCAACTGCCAGTTTCTTCCAACAGACCCATTTTTAGTATAAAAAGCCAATTTATTTTCCTGGTTACCCCATATTTCCCTTTCATATCGATACAAAACATCTTTTAAAAATGAGCCCATTGTGTGTGCTTCCTAGCATATCGTTGACCTGGCACTTTTTCTTCCTGTATTGTTAGCTGCATGTAATCGCTTGTATTTTTAGGGATGATAAGGGGTGCTTGTGATATTTTTACCTACATTCTCGCCCTATAGAATATCGCTCGATTGTGCCGAATAAAGCTCCGGAAAGAAGTTATTCGCGTCTAGTAAAAACAGCTATAAGTTTTGTGAAAACATGTGTTAAGTGGGGTTAAAAAGGAAAGCAATTGCGAACCCTCTTTTTCTCACACTCCATGACATGTCAACCTGCCCTTTCGTCCATTACTATTCCGGCCTTCCCAACCTTATTCAATTCCCGAAGTAGGTTAATAGGATGCCATTTACCCCGTAATTATTCACTCGTTACTAAAGTATAAAATGCCCTGTTATTCCTTTCGTCGGTTTCTACTCCAGAGATCTCTTACTATATGAGCAAAAACGGGGTTTATCCATAATCCATAGGATTGGAATATATTAAATATTTATGATGTTCGAGTGCGAAATGGAAACTGTTTGTATCCAGGAGCCTGATGGGTTTTGTGGGGAATTTTTAAGCATGATATGGGTTTTCAGATTGTATCGTTATCTGTAGAGACTCTAAGGAATTTCTGAATATGTTGTGTGGAATTATCGGAAGCGAGGATTTGTTTATATTGTATGGAGTGTCACCGATTTATACCTACTCATTACTATTTGTATGGTGAGATAATGAAGTACTACCGTTTCGCGAAAAAAATTCAACAGAAATTTTTAGTGTATTTTGAATCAATTATTTGGAAAAATGTATCCAATTTGGGAAATATCACTTATTTCCCTATTAAAATGAACATGACCACCCCTATGTACGTCTATGGTTAGAGCACTTACCTTTAAATCGAAGAGAAATGTACTGTTTGAACTACTCTGTGAATATTCAGAGTTTCCATAAAATATGTTGCTCCCTTTTTAAAATTCCAAGAAATATATTTCTCTTAAAGTTTAACACCCTGTATCTCGGAAACGACTCATTTTATGACATTCGTTTATATATATATATAACATTTTCGTCTTAGAACAATCCAGAAAATTAGCTCTTTAAATATCGGAACAGGTTTAAATGGCATCCTATATAACGAATATACCCCTAATATCCTGGACAACAAATTTCTTGAAGAGTTGGACCTTGGTCAGATTTGACAAAGTTATACAGCCTAAGAGATTTTGTGTATAATCAATTGACATTGATTGACCATTGAGGAACAAAATAAGTTGGGTACAAATCTAGTCACGCTGTGCAGCTGGACACATCCAACCAACCACCGCTGATCGCTTTAGGTATGCAGTAACTATTTAGGTGATCGGTTGGATGTAATGCACTGCGACAAATTGTGAGCGGCTAATACTTTGAATGGTCGGTTGGAAGTATTTCTAGTTATGCACCGTAGCTGGTTTCGTCCAACCGAATATCATTGACCACTTTAGGCAACCATTGCTGCCAACGCGTAATACTTGATTCGTCATGCCGATATGTGTTGTTATATATAATAGATGATTTGTCTACTTCTAGGTGTTTGTGATGCGATTCAGTGAATCTATACAGATTTTTTTCCATACATCACATGCAACTCAACAAGTGACTAGAAAATATACAAAAGCTACTTGCCATCGAACAAGTAGGTGTATGTTTATAATTAATGTTTCCTGAATATTCATTGCTTATAAAATAAGGTGATAAATCATACTGTCACATTCCATTCGTAAAGTTTCATCAAGTTTAGTGTTGTGTGATTAGCGGATTGCCGCTTATCATAGAAAAATATCATTACCAACGTAGTGAGTTTGATAAAAAGTGTAATTTGAAAGTTGGATTTTCTGTGATCCCGTTTATGTATGTAAATATTTTTATCAAAATTCCGGCTGCATAAATTGCACACCAACCGTAAATTTTCATGTCCTGGGGTGACCCATAATCTCCATATCCGGAAGTTATTTCCAGGCAAAATTGTTGAGCAGGGCCGTAAACTTTTACTTCCTATTAGAATTTACTGCATGCTTCACGTATAATGCAATTTTCCTTACCGAATGCCTCTTCTATGCAGTCTGAGCATTACTATATAAAGTTTCCGAATATTTCCAGTCAAGTCTCTTGGCTATTAGCATAATAGAGTAACACTATTCTCTTATCATAGACGTTTTTTAAACAAATATACTACGTGTTTTAATGGCCTCTATCAGAATCCCTTTTAACGATCCGTTAGCATTAAAGCGTCATAACTTTTTGGCCTTATAAAACTTCCTGGCGACCGTAAAATACAGAAAACTTCCAAATACGATTTTAACGACCCCACAGAGGGATTTCAAAACTTCCATTTGAAGAGACCTCAGGGAACAATGTTATCTTGATAATATTATTTTTTGAAATATAAATTTGGCTCGGAAACATAAAAAGCTTCCCGCGGTTGGTGGCAAATTTTGATTAAGATTAAGATTTCATGCTGAAAGCTTGTAGTTAACAACGAGTTGTAAAAGTCGTTCAAAGAATTGTTAATGAAGCTTAATTTGAGGTTTAAGCTCCGGATTAAGATGCAAAGTAAAAGTCTTTAACTTCTCTTTCTGAATTTCTCTATCTCCGACGCACACTTAAAATTCTTTTACAAATTTTCCGTTTGGCGCGTATAAGTTAACTCTGTTCATTGAGCCTCAACGATCAGAAGCTAAACTATTTTGCACAATTACTATATAAATTCAACATTTTGCCACATGAAACTTATTGAGGTATAGATTTAGCCTCCCAGTCATTGGTAACTCCGAACTAGGTTGAATATTGAATTTGGCCAGCTGGTTAAAGAGGCTCTAAAAGCAGATTTATGGTGGTACAACTGTACTCTATTTAACCGCCCTAACGGTCCATTAAAGGAAATTTAGCACCTACCAGCAATGGACTTACATTGTAACCGGTTTGTTCAGATTGCATTCGATATATTTATCTTTCAGATTCAATCTCCTATTCCTTTGGAACCGTCAAAATAAACACCCACTTTTTAAAAATATGTCAATGTGTACGTAAATAAGGCTGTTTCCAAGCTTTTAGTAACTTTAAACGATAAGGGGAAAAGATACAAAGACTCGACAAATCTGGCAGGGGTGCATTCGTGGCAGGGGAGAAACAATCTTGATAAAGGCAAAAACGGTGTTTCCTAACTAACAGGCAGTTAACACTGTTCTCTGGTTAATAATACTCACCCCTCCAGGCAGTTACCCAAAACCCAGCTGATTTTCAGTGATTTATTTTCTTATTTATTATGGCATCCAGTTTTTCCGAGCTTCAAGGCAAAACAGATTATTCGAAAGAACTTGGAATTGGCACGATAAGATTTCCCTTCGAGTTTTAAATAGCCTCAAATAATAAAGGAAATTAAAACGAGGGCTGCAATCCGGTAATAGGCGAATTATACTCCAAATCATAAGTTAAAGGGACACATTTATCTTCGAACTACCGGGTTTATAAGGGTCCATCTTGATTGGTCTGATTCAAGAGGAGATTAATTGAAATGCCACTGGGAGGTTTCTAAATGAAATACAGCGCTTGTAAAAAGAGAAAAAGAGAACGAAAAAATGACAACAAGACGTAGGAGTTTCAAATCATCTTAACGCAAACAATTTTTTATATGCAAAATATTTCAGTTTTCATAGAGTTAATTGTTACTTGAATTCGGTTGTTAGGCGTTTATCACAAAATATAAAAAAATATATTTCGTTTATCTGAGAAGAAAAAACTTGAAATTTTAATCTTTTTGTAGCATAAACATCGTAAAAGAACTTACGAACAAGTGTCTCTAATACTTGTCGAGAAATATTCAAATCGACCTATTGATAGATGTGTAGTTTGTCGGATCAATAAAAAATTACAACAAACTGGAACTGTGAACTCCAAAGTGTGGAAAACTTCGAGAACTAACTGTTGGCGAGAAAGCACTAGATATTCCTTTATCTATCGATGAAAACTTATACATATCCAATACAGTCTATGAGCAAAATTGCCGACGAATTTGATATATCTAGAAAATCAATAAGCAAACTGTACAACGAGAAAAAATCCCCCTGTACAAAGATTTCCTTGCCCAAGAGGTGACATCTGAAGATTTTGATAGCAGGATGGAATTTTGTGAATTGAGACAAGACAAAATTATTCGGGATAACAGGTTCTTTTCTAGAATTTTATTTTCGGACGAAGCAACGTTTTCCTTAAATGGATATATTCATCCCTAGTGGCCTAGAGGCAAACCTCATTTAATGCAGATCCTGCACACACAACTTCCGCAAAAACTCAATATATGGATGAGTATAATCGGCCACCCGTTCATCGGTTCATTTTTCACAGAGGAGAACTTAAACAACGCATCATACTTGCACTTATTCCAATATGAAATAGTTCCATCAATCGCCGCAATTTTTCCTGGAAGAAATGGGGAACAAATAACCGACAATGTTCGGTTGATTGAGTATTGAACAAGATGATGCACCACAATATTATGCTATGGCTATGAGAGAATATCTCGACGAGATTTTCCCTAAGAGATAGATCGGTAGAAGAGGCGCAATAGAATGGCCGCCAAGATCTTCAGATTTTACGCCCTTCAGTTTTTTTTTGTGGCGTCACCAAATTGGGTTCGGTTTAGAAAAATAGACCACAAATTTTAGATGATTTACTTCTTATAATTCAAATAAAATTAGAATTAGTAACAGAAGTAACAGTGGATAATTGCATAACAGAGTTCGAAGAACGACTGAGACGTTGCCAAATTGTTACCGGAGCCCAGTTTGAGTATGTATTGTAGGAGTATCATTTTTGTTTGATGATGTAATGAGTCCTTTTATTTTGTATCTTAATCGTTTTATTTCTCAACAAAACTGTCGATACACTTTTAGCCCTGAGTGTACCGTTGTATCCTTCATTGAATTACCTTTAATTTGATATACTATATAACGGGTACCTTTCTAATTGAAAATTAAAAGTTAGAAGAGATAGCTGGATAGGGGTGAAAAATTTTAAAATTGAAAATAATGCATTAAATGCCTTTTTTTTAAATAAAGTTATATGGGCGTGTTTTAGATTTTTTTTTGTAAATATCAGGTTTATAAAAGTTATAATCGCGTTACAATACTTTTTACGAGCGCTGTATATTCAGCTTTGGAGTATGCTTTAATAATATATTGTGTCAGTTAAGAGGGCCCGGATGTATACCTATGTCGGGGAATTTATATTTGAATTTACTAATGGTTCCACAAGCAGAAAATTACAATTAAACTTTTCGAACTAATGTTAAAAGGGTGAACTCAAACTACTGGCAATATAGCGTCCATTATCCCAATCTAGATTTATGCGCACCGCCTTGAAACTCGATTACCAGGAATATAAAGCAAACTGACTTAACAATAAACTACACGAGTTTTGAGTCGGAGAGATAAGCGTCTAAAATTTAACATCTTTATTTAATCAGACCTCATTAATCTGTTAAAGTGGCTAATACAGTAGATACAATAATGTAACTGTAGAATCGTTATCATTTAAATAACAGTATAAATGAGGCCCTTAAGTTACGTCAAGCAACGTAGATTTCAATAGATCGGCCCTTAGGTTATAAAAGTAGAAAAAAATTATTAATATTCATTCGGAAATAAAGAAAAATGGGGTAAAGGATGCCGAAGGAACTACTAAGGGTTAATTTGCTCAATTTAGAACTCAACCTGAACTTGATCTTTTAATTACTCAAAAGAACACTTTCCTCGAGCATATAAAAATCTACTGTTGTCACAATCCACTTAAATGTGTATTTACTTTTTTCTTGCTAGAGAGAGGGCCTCATTGCCATCGCAGGGACAATCTTACATTCAGTAATGAAATATACATATATGTGTTGATATAAACTGATGACTTCGCACACGACATTGGATCAATTGAAAATATTCTCTTATAATTCGATACCAACTTTTTCCTGCCTAATTTTGAAGGAGACTGATTTTTTTCCGTTACCAAGGCAACTACAATATTACATATGTTTCACATTTCAGCACTTGCAGTACATCAAATGCAATATCTGTAGATCTATATATAATTCTACGTATTTTCTATCAAGCAGATTCGTTTTGTTCTAAATCTATTTTTCAGTTTTTGAGATAACAGAGTATATAGTTTCACATATTTCATTCTTTGAGTGACTATAAATTCTAAATGGTTTAAAGTAGAACGGCACGATTTGTTCTCATTTATTCGTAATTTATAAATTCAGATGTTTATAAACACTGCAGGTAGCATATAAATGGAGAAAAACTTTTGCAAGCGCCCAATTGCGTGAATATTTCAATTGAATACATTCCATGTTTTCATGCTCACAGTTCGTGTCCAGCTTCATATCAAATTCTGACTTACCCATATATCTTTAACACGTTTTTTCGAAGTTCTATGAATAGACTGCGTCATATCGTTGCCTCAAAGGAATCAATTATGTAGCCATATTTCAATACCTCATAAGATACCTTCACCTAGATTCGATTGGTACACAAAAAGAAGTTTGCCGGAAACCGCCAATATTTCTCAGTCTAGCAACATTATCGATCTCCAGTATTTTCCAGACCAGAAAGTCAGGAATTCATGTGGAAGAGTGAAATCTTCATTTCGTCACCGAGGAAGGAATATTTCAAATCTTTTCGTGCTACAAGACTAAGATTAGTTCTTTATTTAAATTGTGCCTTATTAGCTTTAATGCTCATAAAAATTAACAATTCCTTGGAATTTGATCATTTTCAGTGTTTTTTGTTACTGAAATTTTACCCAATTAAATATCGCACTGATCCAATCTCCGCGTTGACCTTCGCTTGCGCGGAAAAATAATAATCGAGAAATCCAATAATTTCTTTTTAACGTTCGTTGATGGAAATAAAAATGGGTAATATATATGTATAATATTCTATACAGGGTGTCTGTAAAAGGTCTGTATAAAATCCTATCACATATTCCTGGGGTGAGAACATAATAGTTTAACCTAATTTGTCTAATCCAAAAGTGGACGATTTTCGAAATGCAGGGTGTCAAAGTTAAGATTAAAAAAACCGAAAAAAAAGTTGTGTCTAATCAATGAAGTAAAAGTAGATTTTTGTCACCTTGAATGCATATCCAGTCTATAAGATAGAGAAATAGGTAACTGAAGAATCACATCAAGATGATATTCTATAAGAAAAATAAAAATACGATGGTAATGTTTACACAAAGTTGCCTAGTGAAGTGGCAATTAAGAAGTTGACATTTTTACTGATTGAAATCTCATTAAAATCTTTTGATTTTTCATTAATAATCGTGAGTAAAATTCAGAAAGCAGAGATGGTTTTAAAGAGAAAATTCCCTAAGTTTAACAGTTCTATCCGTTTAATGGCGACCATACACTCTTTTTTTACGTTTTTTTAGTGATATAGTGTAACGAGATTGTAGGTATAAAACTACAAAATTTCAAATTGAGGAACGACGATTATTGTAAACAGAGAGGTTTTCCGAAAAATTTCCCAACAGTCTCTAGAATTTTTTGGTTTACTACCACCAATAATACAATATATCTTGTTGGCCTTTAAATCTTGATTTTTCTTCTGTAAATGTTTTAGACAACATTTAACCCTTGTGCAAAAGTAAGTAAAATTTCTAATTTAACGAAGTATATAAATGGAGACCAAATAACTATAATAATAAATTTTACAATCAATTGAACAAGCACATCTCTATAGATTTGCAAAATATTTTATAGTTTTTCCAAAAGCTCTGAGAAAAAGTTATAAATCATCGCCAATGGATGGAGAATTAATCGAGAGTTTATCGACATATTACAAATTTTCAATTTCAAAATCTATTACTCTTAAGTCCGGATTTTTCGAGCATTTGAATCATCCATTTGCGTTCACCGTAAATATGACAAACATTCCAGAGTTTCTCTGAAGTACATTGCTGAACAATTTACGTTGTCGATATGTCTCAAAAAAGGTGCTATACTCTCTAACACCGAAATTTGAAAAATGTCACTGTCTTTGTTACATATTGTATTTAAATATGTTTCTTGACATAAAAAATTAGGTACTTGCTGTGCGCATATAATGTAAAAAACGAATAAAGTATTGGCTGAGAGAGATAGCAAAAAATATTTTATATCACGCGACCGAAAATGTATTTAGCAGCACTCCCCCTGCGGCTCGTCCGGCAAAATACTATTTTCCGGTCTTGCAACGTAAATAACTACTATGTCAAGAAGTCCACTCTTTTTATAGCAATTTCTGAACTATGCTCCACAAGGCTGTTTTTTACCAATAATTATTACAATGCCAAAGTTACACCAACACGAAAAAAACCCAAAACTTTTCATGTAATTTCGAAAAACTCCTAAAAGCAGAGGGAGTTTTTCATAATATTTATCTTCATCAAAAGACTAACCTTGTAAACCTTTTCGGCGAATACCCCGCATAAAAATTTCCTTCAATCCCATTAAGCGAGCGGCTTTTTCAGTTGTTGAGCTTGGTATTTTACCCTCTCTCTCACTTTATGCTGTGGATTCAAAGAATGTTCGAGGAGTTTATATTATTTCCCTTAAAAAATTCTTATTTAAAAAGTTTAACATTTATCTACTTATAAGAATTACTACTCGGGCTTTTAGAAAAGTTTGCGTGAAAGTATGGAGATCTCGAAAGGTGTTTGCACGATTTCTCTTCGAATCCGTGTCACCCCAAAGAGGGAAAGTGTGAAAATAGATGGCACGTCACAAATACAGGCGTTTATTAAAAAACTTCCCGACGTATCTGCTTTGAATACACACCGAGTGATTCTTAACGCTAGACTGATCTTTTCCTCGCTTATTTTCAAGGTTCATCTGCTTCTCCTCTAATATTATGAGATTCGTTTGATGTCGTTTCATCCCCTGGTCTTGGGATTATCTAAATTGGATTCTCCGGCTAACCCGCATGCAAAACAGCAATATATTGCTCAACAAGACTGTTCAAAATAAGTAACGAATGGGTAAAAGTGTCAGGGAAAGAAACTGAGGAAATTAAAATTTATCACCTCTGCGGCCTAGGTGAGACAGTCACTTCCACTGGGATTCGTAAATTTTGAGATCATTAATTGTAGTTTTGGAGACAGTTGAGAAGCAGAGACACGCCGCAACTGGTAAATAAAATATAAAGATGAAATAATGTGGTCCATAACTACATTGAAATATTAAAAGATCTTTGTCATATTTGCTTCTAGTGCACTGTGAGGCACTTCATCTTAAATAGTTTCCTATTTTCTCTAGATTGATTATTTTCGTTCGGGCTGGCAAGCAGGAATTAGCTAATTTTCTAATCTCAGGAGATTTTGCGGAGAATGTCCTGTAAGATGAGCAAAATTCGCTATAAATTGAAGAGGAAATTTCTGCTTTGGAAAGCAATTACTTAAACTAGCTTGAGAGATTTGGGCTGCTTATGATATTACTTATGTGCTGTGAGGTTTACAGTTTGAGACTGAGCAGGGTGGTAGCGGATTAATAATTAACATTGGAAATGCAGGATAATGTAAACCTATTTTTATGTGGAAAGAGAAAACCAATATTATCGAGCAGACATAGCGGGTTGCTTTTAGTTCGGGTTAGTTCAGGTAAAGATAAAATTTATCCCGTAAAAGCGCCTTCCTCGTATATTTCTTTATTGAAACCTGAGAGAAGTTTATATCTTCATATTGCAACGAATAAGCGGGAAGAAATGTTATAGTATGCAACTTACCATACCACATTACTCGTAGTAAAGTATATAATGTAAAAATTTTAAGGGACTTTTACTCAATTTTTGGTATATACGAATATATATATATATATATCGGGAAACTAAAGAAAAGGTTATTCGAAAGATTAGTTGATTTCGGGCTTACAATTAGATAAATGTTTTTAATTTTAAATTTTTTTAAAATAAATTTTCTAATTTTTTTTATTCTTCAACATCTGCTCTTCTTAAAATCAACATTACACCAGCCTATGTTGTAATATGTAAGTGTTAAGTGATCATAGGAAAAATTATCTCCGCAAATACGTGATTACTGATAAACTAATTTAAAAAGATCTGGAACTACTTTTTGGTAGTTTCTGCAATAATTAGTATAATTTACAAAATTACATATAGGTACCTTTTTTCCGTATTTCTTTTCTATTATGCTAATAATTTGATTTCGCTCTGATTGCCCCTGCATAGCATTTTTCTATGGAAAAAGGACTGTTCACTAATATTTACAAAGGACTCAAAGACGAACACAAATATCTTTTAAATTTCAATGAAACACCCCGTGAGCAAAATCTTGGCGATTAAGCACTGAAAATATTCACTTTGAGCTCAAAACTTATGAAATAGTTCTAAAATTTCTATAACTATATTCGATTTACCTGATTAAAAAAACAGGGGCGACTCCATTAAGGGATTAAAAATTCAAGCGGATAACTTTTTTGTTTATTTCAGAAACTGCAAAAGAGTAAAAGAAACAAAATAGATTGGCAGAACTAAGGCAGCGATTTTAATATTTGACTTCCAAAAATGGGCGAGCGTTTTTGATGGTTAATTTAAGGGTGTCGGTAGATAGTCATGATAAGTCATTTAGTTTGATAATGTTATAAACTGAATATTATATAATTTGAAAAAGAGATACTTGAAAAATAAATGTTTGGCTTGACTTTTCTATAATAACACGTGACTTGACATCAAGGCTTTTTTGGCAACAGGAAAATACCGAGTCTCCTAGAATAATGTGAATTTATAATACGTTCTGCAAACTTGAAGTAGTTTACTATTTTCCTCCTAAACTTTAGACAAACATCTTAAAAATGAAAGAAAATTTTAATAATTCAGAATCGTTTCCTCATGAAGATTTCAATAGATTTGACAACGCTTGCCTAAGAAAATCCGACTTGTTCGGAAATTTTCCAAAATATTCAACGTTTCCTTGCTTTACTTACGAATATTGCTTTTATTCAATTAAGTATAATATTTTAACTAAAATTTTCCTCCCTTACAATCTCTCAAATTCAATTAAGCAACAGAGACAGCAAAACCAACAAAATTAAAACACAATTTCTTCATTTTCAGTCCCAAACAATCGGAATTCCTTTTTTCGGTCCCATATTGAATTAATGAATAAATTGTGCGAATAACCCTTGATAAAGGAAAAGAAAGGGCGTAAAACGTGATAGAATGTAATCGTGCTCGACGAGTCAAAAGCCCTTCTTAAGTACTTACACGAGGTTGGAATCTCGAATTTTTAATTTAGGCCTTGGTTGTGAGGGTGGTGGCGATTTTTTAATTATCCTTTGGCTTCAATGAGGGAAATATTTTGAAAAGATACTCCTTTTTTCAGAGTGAGGAAAACTAAAATGAGACGGATGCCGGGTTTAATGAATTGGGTTCAATGGCGTAAGTTGTGGCTTTAATTTCACATAACAAAATATTATTCGGTGGATAATGAAACAATACAGAAATGCACTATCAGAATTAACACAAAAAATAAACTATCTTTTACGAACACATTTTATTAAATTTCAATTTCTGCATGGGAATATTTAATGTATTCATCAACAATAATATTCCAAGTATTACACCACATGTTATTGAGGATTAAAATAATCTTTTATCCTTTCAGCAATATGAAGTATAACTAGTCAATTTTATGAGCAAATGCAAACATCTTCCATTGTAAACAATTCATTTCAATCCTGTAATATTCCATAAAACATGAATTATTCATTATTTGATGTTATTCAAACGAATGCAAGAATTTGGTTTGCATTTTATAATGACAGGGTTTTGGGGCTTTCGAAGGTTAGAGAAATACCCTCAATGTAAGCAATTCTGCATTGTTTAGGGAAACGTGGCTGTATGCAGAAACAGGGGGAATTAAAAGGAAATAAATAGAAACATCATGCTGAAAAAGGAATTTTCTTTTTATCAGCTTTGGGGTTAAAGAGGTATTTCAGAACTTTAAAGACTCATCTGTACAGGAGTAGTAAGCAATTTTTGTCCTGTTTATGTTATATGGACAGGACAAAAGTGTTGAAATTTTTTTATATTGAATTTCCATAATGCATATATGATGAAAAGAGACATTCTTCAACACTGAAGCTAACAGAAGTTTATACTATTGCATAAAACAACTGCTTTTTATAAAACGAACTAGATTTGGGTGCGTTTGAAACAACCCTGGTAATGCATTTCTTATAACAAAAAAGTTATAAGAAATTGTATGTACATTTTACATACTTGCTAAAATAAAAAATACTGTTTCATTAAATTAATAATTGTCATTAATAAATTGTTGCTGTTTAATATCGAGCACCTATTTAGACGCGTTATGATCATTTAAATTCGCCATATTTCTAAAATGGCCTAGCTTAGCAAAATAAATGGGGTAAATACCTTCTATCTTTAGAAATGATAGATCTATCGATAATACCGCTTAAAATCACAATTATTACATTTGGAAAAAAAATGAGGGCATAAAGAGCCCCTTTATAGGCTGCAAATAACACCTTCTTTTCCCAAACTCAAATCTCATGAAATGTTCTTTTTTGCGGTCTTTAAAAAATAGATACAAAATTTAAACAAGATATCTTTAAAACTACTCGATTTATTTACAGAAATTCAAATAAAAAAATTAACTTTTATTCCCTCTATATCCAAATAACATTTTTATAAGGCAAGTTATGTTAAAACTTATTATTTTCATGTCTAGATTATAAGATTCCTTTGTGGCGCATTCTTCACGGAACATCCTGTATAAAAGAGTCGTCCTTTTATAAAACGTTTTCGATTTTTCCTGGCTAGATCCCAAGGGTATAAATGTGGAATAACCGTTAATGGATTTTGATTGATGTAGTGGTAATGGAAGGTCGTACATATAAAATTACTATCCTTTCAAAAAACGAGAACTCATATTTTTAAATATCAGATAAAACTGTATAAACTGGCCTCCCTTTTATTAAACTACCAGTAAGGGTTTTTGGTCTCGAAAATAAAGAAACAGAACTGCGAGAATAAACATTGATTACTTGCAATAGCTGACCTTTAATAAAATCATTGACTAGTAAAGTTTATCTCCAAAACTCAACTGGATTAATCTGGAAAACAAAGATGTCCTAACTTAAACTAAATCTAAGAAAAACGAAGGCTGTATAAAACAGCTTCCCTTTTATCGGACTAATAGTAAATCATTGTTTTTTTGCTGCCAAAACCCAAAGACATGATCGAGGATACAATTGCTAATTGATTGTCTTCAAGGTTGCCGAAAACAAAGAAGTGCATAAAATAGCCGCCCTTTCATAAAAAAAAAATTAGTAAGTACTCCTTTTCACTGGATAAAACTTAATGCTGTAATTGATGTTAACCCCGAATAGGTGAATGTTTTTAAATAATGACAAAAACAGGGTGATTTATAAAAGAATCGTATTTCGTACAAGACTAATCAAAAATAAAATTTTTCCTGTCGAAAACCTAAAGACATTCGAAGGATCAAATCTGAATGCCTAGAAATTTCTACAGAGCTGAGAAATCAGACAGTTGTATCAAATGGCCGTCCTTTCATAAAACTAATTGAAAACTAATGAATTGTTTCCTGTCAAAAACTTAAAGTTCATAAGATCTCCCATGACAACCAAATTTGATATTGCATATTGAAAATTCGTGAAGCTAATTACTTAAAAGAATTTATGAATTACCAATTTCTTGCTAATAGCTGCAATTTTGACTGTAAATTCTATAATAATAAAATTTTAAACTTCATACACCGTCGGGATTTTACATCGGCAGTACCGTATTGCGGAACTATTTCGACTGTTCGTGACCTTCACATTCCTCAGCAGTGAAACAACACTCGTAATTGTGCACGTCACGACCCTTTGTTATGGGGACCTGTGTACGATACGTACCATCATCTCTTACTTTTTTACCTTTAAGGCAACACAAGTAGACAGATGATACGCATAAATATTTTAGTTATTTAGAAATTAAATAATCAATTAATCCATAGGTACCATTAATTGAAGTAATAAAAAGATTTATGGAAGACCTGACCACTGCTGGAATAGTGCAGGATACGGTGGATTGGTTACATAGAGGACGCATCAACTCGTTAAAAGTTGAAGGAAATATTTTTCGTGAAAATGCTGGAACTCGTCAAATATTATTTTTAATTGTGCATTTTTTTTAATTAAGAGACATGTATATAGAGTTACCTATGTAATAGATAAGCGTACTTTTTTATTTTTTTCTTGTGGAACTCCATGTACATTAGAACGTTTTTGAGTTCTCTAAGAAATTATAAACATATTTCATGTAAATTACTCATGTCTAAATCCAACAACAATTTTCAAAGAAAAATTGCAAAAAATAGAAATAACAATACAACTATCAATGCCTAAAAAATAATAATATAAACTACTTCAATCTAATCTCTTAAATGTTCAAACTGTGTCCCGTTGACTTCTTGAACGCTAGACAAACCGCACTTCAAATTCCTCAAGAACATTTCTTGTCATTTGAGAAGGTATTTGTTCAACTTCTTGAGTAATTTTATTTTTTAACTCTTCACTATTGTTGTATTGTATATATGTGTACTCTATGTTTCAAACAACCCAATAAAAAAATCTATAGAAGTAAGTTCAGGCAATTTAACAGGCCACTCCAATTTAAAATATTTCAGTAACTGTAGAATTTAGACGTGGGTGTGAAATATGTTTAAAATTTCTCAAAGAACTCAAAAATGTCATAATATACACAGGGTTTAATATAAAAAAAATGGAAAAGTAAATTTATCTACTACACGGCTGATGCTGTACACATGTTTATTACGTTAAAAAATTCATAACTAAAACAATATTTGAAGAGTTCCTGCATTTTCAGGAAAAATATGTTCTTCATTTTTTGACGAATTTAAACGAGACTTTTGATCCTCTGTGTGTAAGAGCTGTCTTTTCTCATAAGGAGTAGTGTCAGAGCCTGAAGATATAATGAAAAATATAATAAATATTAATAAGAAATTTTAAAATTTGCAAGTAATAGAAACTAGTTGGAAATTATTCTTTTTGATGTAAAACCGGAAGTTACGATCGAAGAAATAAGTCTGAATGGAAAGTAATCAATATTTGAGGCTATAGAAGGGCGTATAAAATGGCTGCCCCTTTATACAGGGTATTTCTAAATGTCCTTCAAGCTTTCTTTGAACGACATTTCCAGGCCTTCGTCCGGAAATGGTTTGATACGGATATACAGGATATGTAGCACTCAATCCAAAATTGAACCAAATATTGTAGTAGTAGTAGTAGTAGAAAATCTTTATTCACTTAAGAAAGAGCTATCATTGGCCTCATTGGCCTTTCTGTCCATGATAAAATATTTTGCCTTTCTTCTTTACAATTTAATCAAATATACACAAAAAAGAAAAGAATAGAAAAAAATCACAATTCTTGGAAATATTTCAGCAGTGTAATGGAAGGGAAGACGAAGCGAGATTGTCTTCTTTGCCTTGTTAGGCAAAGAGAGTTAAATATAGCCTAATTGTACTGGTTGTTTTTCCATTTGGATTATAGTCGTAGTAATATTTCCATTATTGTAGCCATTATTGTCCGTTCATATAAACGTACTTTGGATGAATTGTGGAGGGGGTTCTCTGGATGTCTTATCTTGGTAATTAGTTTCAGTGCAACCTATTTTCTAGTTTGTATGTGCTGTCTTGTTTCTGTAGCATTTGCTCTTAGTATATGTGCAGAGTCCAGTAGTGGTCTGCAGATGGATTTGTAAATTTTGGTAGCCATTGGGATACCAATTTTTTTGTTTTCGTATGTCAAAGTTCTAAAATGTTTAATTTTTCTAATGATTTTCAAGTCTTGTGTTTTGCACGTATTTGGTGAGTTTTAATTCATTATCATTTGTTATGCTTAGATATTTTATTTCCAGTTTTGGTTTCGTTTGGTGACCGTGACTGTTACTATTGTTGGAGGGTTGTCTTTTATATGATGGTTTGGTAGAAGCAGTTGATTTCTGGTGACGTTTGGTATTAGTTTCCACATGTAAAACCAAGTCATAGTGGTGTTCGTGAGAGTCTACAGTTTTTCCACCGCGTTCGTCGTGGTTTTGTCATGCGTGATAAGTGTGGTGTCATCAGCTCATTGCAGTATATATTCTGTTTTGTCAAAGTGATTCTTATCTTGTAGGTTATGGTTGTATAAGTCGTAGCAGTAAGTGTTGTAATGCAATGACGGGAGTGGCGAGCCCTGTAGGAATCCCTGTTCAGGGGAGAAGTTAAAGGAAAGGGTGTTGTTTATGCATACTCTCTAGGTGTCGGTTTTTTATTAGGTTAAATATTGTATTAAACCATATTTTAACTCCTGTAAATCGGTAACTAACTATTTCTAAGGTATTTTTTTTTATATACAGTCAGCCCTAGAAATTTCTATACAACATTTTTCAACATCCTGCATAATCAGTTAGAAACGTTTTTCTCGCATAAAACTTACAATAATGAAAAACCTGTAACTAATAGAGCATGTGGAATCATTCCTGATTTGATCCTGAACCAGATCAAAGTTTAAATGGTACATCAGAACAATATTCCCATCGAGAGAACCGCCCTAAAGTAACTTCACACTTGTTAAAACCCACCGATCTAATTTCAACCAATAAGTAAGTTTTGTAGTTCAAATCTAGTACTTAGCTAATATAACGAGCTTTCGAGCTTCGAAACATTTATCCCTTCAAGCGAAAAAGCTGCGGCTATTTTTACAACTTCCCTATTTACAATTTGCAACTTTGTAACTAACTGCAAAAGTTCGGCCATTAACGGGTTTCTTTAGATGATTTCGAATCGCGAAAATGAAAATTCTGCGACGAACGGTCTATGGGCGAGACCGTTTCAGATTCAGTCTCCCCTTTATTAAATCTCGGAAACGGCAATATTAAAACTGAGCTCTATTTTTTTATTTATTTTCTACGAGTTTGCCCTAAAGCGATGAAAATGTAGAAAATACACGATGCTTGATTTTTCGATTAGGCAAATATTTGGTTACGAGATTTGAGTTTTTAATTCCTTTTGAAGTTGTACAACTTCAATTTCATTATTATACGTTTCGGTTTATGCTCTCGGTAGTGGGAACGCATTGCTCTGTTCGGGTAAATTAAATGTTTTTGATTGAGGCAAATGTCAAATAAATCCCCAATGTAATACTTGCTTTTCCGACCCTTGAAATAGCAAACAGTAATATTTTGTTGGGATAGACCAAATGAAAATTACCGCAAATTTGATCCAAACTGTGCCTAAAACCCCCATAATATCTCTAAACCTGAATACATTGGATATAATCGCATTATCCTTATATCTTCTCTTAACAGTTTAAGTTCAAATTTGCTTACGAGACTCTGTGCTTTAGAGATGATTACCGTTATTTTTCCAGATAAAAAACTTATTATGGTGTTATAAAGAAAGACCATTTTAAGATAATCGAGTTAAACGAAATAAAAATTGCCTCAAGAGTTGAGGGATGTAGGTAGAAAGATAGTCGAGTTTCTATCTCAATATATCAAACAATTTTCGACCATATTCTGGGCAGACACGTCTGCGAGGGGTTTTAATAAAAGCCCAGACGTGAGGCTTATTTTAATACTCCTTATCCGTTAACGCAAAATGGAAATTTGACATATAAAACCAGGCAGGCGTTACGCCGAAGACGACGAGCACTTGCTCTAAAAATTTTAGAGGAAAATGTTAGATTATATTTACTGAATACGCCTTTAGCCTGAGAAACTATTTATAGGATCATGGTTCTTGTTAAACATATGATGATGTCGCTCCGGATGAGTTCCAAATTTCTTTCGCTCCTCGGATAGAAGCCCGTATCTTTTATCTGAACATAATATTTAACTCGTACTCCGTGTCCTACCGGCAATTTGCAGTAGAAAATTAAATTTTGACATAACTAGTACCTACTGAGTGGTTCAAGGCATAGTCATAGTTAGTCACCTAGTAAGTTCGAAAAGTGACACTTGACGGAACGAGGCTGAACGGTGTTCCGCAATCGAGTGCGATAAGGACACTTTCGCACGTATTAGGTACAATATTGTTCCTTCGAATGCATGCTAACTTTATTTTGCCCTATAAGGTGAATTAAACATTAGCGTGAGGTGACAGAGTTAGACGTACATGAGCGGCAAATTACTGCACGTACACTGATATTAAACACCTAGAAAAAGTTTTGACACCCATATATGCCACTTTGATTGATATGCGACAATTTTTTTACCGCACACAAGCTGGAAGGTGCTGCGTTCAGCTCACAAGTTCATGCTCTAAGACCATTTAAGCGCACGCTTCAAGAAAAAGTTTCTGTCTGATTATTGTAATTAACATATTCGCTGCCAAGAAGAACTCCTGTGTCCTCTGCGTATAGGCTTTGCAGTATCAGGACGCACATGGGTGTCCGCCATATTATTTATAATAATGAGTTTGTATAATGTCTATATCTATAATGCCTTCCTTTCAAGCTGCGAAGCGTTAAAAATTTATTTATACTCCAAATAGGAGGTAACTATCTCAATAACTTAGAGAGAAATAAAGAAAAATTTAAAATAAAATTGGAACGTAAAATCTTATCTCGGAAGGGAGCCACTTTAAGTTTAAGGTATAACCAGACTTCAGAAAAAGTTTTTATTAATAATTTTATAATATATAAAGTATAAACTATAAAGCTTTACGCTCTGCCCGCTGGCAAAATTGTGTCCGCTTCACTGTGACACGGAAGAGAATAAAATATGTGTCCGCTCTGATATAGAGCGACTGAAAATCCATGTTTCAATTAAGAACACTGAGTCGCACACAGGTGTCTTGTGACAAGTTCTTACGAAATAAAAAGGTTTTATGATTTTATGGTATACACCACACAAAAGACGTTTTTGTATGGAAGTTATATATGGAAGTAAAATATAAAGTTGTATTATTATGCGATACATGGTACTGACAGGTCGATGAGTAAACCAGCAAAAAACAATAAAAATCTAATTAGATCGTTCATCCTGATAAAATGCCAATAAATTGTGAAGCATCGATGATGTAAAATAAGAATTTTCGCTTTTCTGGTCCTATCTAATTTTCTAAATATTATGGAAAAAGTAATGAAAACTGTGCTACTGAACGAACGATAAATTGACATCAGGTTACTTTAAACCTTCACAATGCATCAATACATCACGACACACGTTGTGCTCTTAGTTCGATTGTCTTTGTCAATTACTCTAACATTAATCCGAGAATTCTAAGAAAAAATGTGATTGATTTCTTCAACATCATTTTAGTGAAATTACCCCGCCTTCGTCTTATTTCTTTACTCATGCTACTTCACCTTTTTCTGATATAAAACAGATACTGCCCTCCTGATGAACTATGGACGTGACAGTGATGTGAAAAAGCGATATTCTGAAGAGTAAATAGATGTCTAAAGACGGAAACTGGTTGTTTCGAGAGACGAAGCTTATATTTTTTCGAGTCAAAGGTCCTACATGTGTGCCCAATATATGCAAAAGTTGACGTTCGTATGCTGACTGATCTTGTACTTGGCACTTACAAGTTTCTAAGTTTAGACTAATATCCAGATGCTCGATTCGTTAACTTATGCTTACTGATAACTTGAAGCATGTAATCAACAAGTTTCCCCAATTGCTTCCATTGAAAATATAGGATTGAACTCGTACATTTCTCAGCCAGGAGGTTTATATTATGGGTTCTCAATATACAGTGCGTAACATTTAACCTGGAATGTGGAAATATCTCGAATGCGAGCCATCCTATAAAGAAATGTTTAATGTCTAGCTTTAATTGGATTGAATGGATAAGAGTAAATGTTTTATTTTTTTAAATATCGTTTATTTGTCTCATTTTAGTACTATAGATTTTTTTCTGTTGCATAAAAATTTTTGTTTCGTGGAGGTTGCAATTTAAGATGTAAATTGAATTTCGTTAATTGCGGTGTTTTCTGGCATGAATCGAAAATAATGTTTCAGGCAATTTTTTCTTATTTATAGCCGTATTGTTCGAATCTTAAAAAAATAGAGGTTTCCAGTTGAAATTAAAAAATTAATCACCTACCCGCCCAAACAAAGGGTCGAGGAATCAATTTTAAGACCAGCACATTTCCCCCTCGGAGTAATTAAAGCTCCATACTAAACGTTTTTTTAAAGGGTGCCTACACATATTTCGATATACCAGGTTAGTTCAGGTTAGTTAATGTTACACACTGTATATGAAGCTGAACGTTCAGTTTTCTTTTTCTTGGAGGTACAACTTCTTTGTTTAGTTTGTAATCTAACCATAGTTTTGTTTTCATGTTCCTTTCCAGAAGACGCTTACAAAAGGCTCTTTTACCTGTATAAACTTCTTAAAAATGTTGACATGATGTTGTAGTTTTCAAAGTGCCTAATTTGCCTCAACTTTTACTTTACACAATTCTAAAGGGATAACGCTACGTCCCATAACGTGACCAGTCACTTCCGCTAGTTTCAAAGCATGGAACAAAGGAAAGGAGTAATATAGCCTAAACATACTTAACTGCCCAATTATTATCGTAATTAGAGATTTCCAAACTTTTTCTTTTTTCATAAAGGCCAGCAGTATCCACGAAGAAAGCAAACTCAAACCGAATTCATAAAAGTCCGGAAACTTTTACAGTTTCCCCCTTTTTAGCAGCCCGCAAACTAACAGGAGTTTTCGCCTCCTTAGGGACATCAATTTCCGATTCCCTTCGAAAAATCGGGGGGAAAGTAAATCATAATAATCTTTGAAGGGCGTCGGAGATTACATCTGCTTTTGTTTTTTCCATCGAGCTTAATTAATGTCAATTCAAAATTAAAATTTGTGTACTTTAATACAATTGCGGTAAATGAGTTAAGAGGATTGCGTAGAAAGGTTGTTTGGCAAAGTATAAAAGCCATCGAAGCGCGAATTAAATGGTATTATACCCTCAATTTCCCTGAAGACTGGTTCGTGTTTGAAACTGCCAAAAAGTTATTTTGAATTCATTAAAGGACTAATAAGACTTCTTTATAAATTGAAAACAACTTTTGGAAACCTTCTTGCAAGGCGTTGAGCTCTAATGCACAAGCTGCTGTTAAAAGTAAATTTTGAACGTTAATTCAAAATCCTAAATTACTGTTTGCAAGGGGATGAAACAACAACTTTAGTTCGAATCTTGTTAATCTAAATTAAGACTAGTTAAAAGAGACTTTCAAGAGAATTTCATAAACCAATATGAAAGACAGGATAATCTAAATTCAAAACTTGTTAATTTCCATAGTAGAGCTCAAATAATTTAATTTACCTGCCCTCTAACCTGGGGTTAATAATCTGGAACATGTGATATTAAAATTAAAACATTAGCAACTATTATTGAATTAGATCTGCATAATAAATTTCTAAACCTGCTGAGTAATAAAAGGCATTTTATGCAAAATTAAAGTTGAACAAATCGCCATGCTCACGCACCTTTATTTTTACATGTGTTTGAATTACGTTAATCACAGGAGAACTTGATATACTCGCAAATTTATGGCTAGTCAACCGCCCAACTAGCTTTAGCTTCTAGGAAACGGCTTCAAGAAATATTTATTATTCACGAAATTGTATTATTCGGAAAGTATACACAGATATACTGATGCTTTATTGCATAATAGATCCGTTTTTTTCTCTGCTCCATTTTCTGCCATTAAGAAACTGTATATGAGTTTATTTTGAATTGGAAAACCACGGCAGATCAGTTCGTGAAAATGTAAAGCCGTTCTGGTTTTCAGTTTTTCGAAAGAACATCAGCTCTGCAAATGAAATATGCACATTTATTAACGATAATGTTATGTCCGTTGATTCTAATTGGCGTGCTGAACATTTTAATCAGAGAAGCAAAAAGTCAAAAAAATATCAATCACCATTAAAGAAACTGGGGTTTCATCCATTTGTAACAAAAATAATATTTTTGTATACGTTTGCATATCTCACTCAACTTCGCTCAAATAACAAACAATATATTAGGTTAAAAAATTTCTTCATGGATAATGACTTGTTTTATTCACGAATAATTGAAGTTCATTTGTGTCAGTGTCTATTGATGCACAAAAATATTTAATATTGATCGTGGTTGATGATATATTTAGTCACGAATTATTCAAATACATTTTTATACCACACCTGCTTTTATTACAGACATGAACACAGACTCGCTTGCACGCTCGTATCTTAAATATTAGCATGTAATTCATTTGCGGATTATTACCGGTTTTATCGACGAGTAATTAAAATAATCTATTACAAATAAATTATTTTTATTATCGCAGTAAGGTAGTAATGCTCATGAATAATTCTACTATAGTTTCCTGCATCGGGATGATTTATTTATTTAAATAACAAAGACATTATCTCTTGTGCATTTCATTTTAAATAAGTTGCTAGTAGAAATCGAAATATTTGACTTACGAATCATTCAAAATATCTTTTATGCCTCAGTGTGTTTCATTTGGTTGAAAAAATTTAAATATGTGTTCGTGCCTCACCAGTTTTTCTTTAGCTACACAGAGCGTGAGTTTTTCAACGGTATAAATGCCAATATCTTGAAAATTGTGCCGATAATGGAAAAAATCAAATACACGTCTACCATAATATGATAGGGGAAGTAGATTGAGTGCTTGATAAGCTCACAACTCTCTTCCAAATGCAGCCTAGCTACCCCCAAGTCATTTTTTCATAGCACAGGCTTGATTGCGACATATGTTCGGAAAGCTTTTTCGATAAGCTTTTCAGTGGTACTTAAGTTTCTGAAATTCCGCCCCTAAATGTATTTGATGATGCTTAAAATGTAAAATCCATAAATAAAACACCTAGGCGCAGAATGAAATGGTTCTCAATCAGCAATAAGATATAGAACTGGTAATTAATTCAAAGTGTTATTGTAATTAGATCAAAAAGTTAGGTTTACCAGTGGATAGTAAAAATTTTTCATGATAGGTGTTAAAAATGTTGTCCGTTATTTTCCATTATTATTAATTTTATTCAACATATAATTTAATTTAACTTTATTATTAATTGTTTGATAAAAATGTGCATCAATAATGCAAATATCTTTTGTACCCTTTTATGGAAAATAATGGACACCATTTTTAACAGTTATTGTAAAAAATTATTAATGTTAAGGAGAAAAACTATTTAACTACAACAAAACTTTCAATTAATTATCAATTCTATTACTTTTTTCTATTGAAAACCATTTAACTCTACGCCTAGGTGTCTTGCTCATGCATTTTGTATTTTAGGCATTATCGGATACATTTTGAGGCAGCATTCCAGAAACTTTAATAAAATTGGAAAGCTTATCGACCACGCTTTCCGACGATATGTCGCAACTATGCCCGTGCTCTCAAAAAATTACTTGGGGTAGCTGGGGTGTATTTGGGAGAGGGCAATGACTTAATCGTACCCTCAATTATATTCTATGGAATTATGGTAAACGCATTTATGGATTTTTCCACTCCAGACAGAATTTTTAGGGCATTACCATTTATACTTTCAAAAAACTCACCCTGTATACACTAACACTTGCGCTCTTCTTTTAAACAATTAACTTTAAAAAAATTGGTTTTGCTCATGAGTAACGAAATTTTCATTATGAATTGATTTATTATTATGGTAGGTGTGTTCCTTTTATTTACAAATGTGATAATTCCAGTATATCGCTATAGATACATCAGCATCAGTTACTGAATAATTTATTATATGTATATATAATTAGGTATAAACACACTTGCACTTATGCCCTCGTATTGTAAACGTTTTACTCCTAAATAATGACATGTTTCACGCACAACTTGTTATCATTTACGTTCATACAATACTATATCTTATTTTGTGAGCCGTTATTTTAATCAATACACTCGTGAATAATGGCTTATTATGCCGACGAAAACTTTTAATTTGGTTTGATGTATCCATATCTTTTATTTAAGTAGAAATGCTATTGTACTGCTTGTATATACAAATGTCGAACATTTCACTCGTGAACACTTGTTTCCTTATTAGAAATTCTCAAATCTATTATAATATAATAAGTGGAAACAAAAATCAAAAATTAATTTGACGGCAATATGAATGAGGGCAATCTGCAATGAAAAAATCATGGTCGGAGAATCCGGAATCAGAGAACGAATGCTTTTTCCTCGCCTAGTTTACATGAATACATATTGGTCTAAAATAATCGATCTGGGAGGAATATCTGACTCTTACACAGTAACGACAACTTTATTGAGATGCAATTTACTGAGAAATTTTTATCGCGATAAAGTCTTCGTCTCTCTTCTTATTTGCAAAATCGTTTGCTTTAAATCGTACACATTTCCGCCCAATCAGTTACTATTTTGAAAAACTAAAAACCTAGAAAACCTCCAACACATAAAAAAAATCTGCCTCAATTGATGAAAAAAATCTTTAAAATTCTAAATATATAGAGCCGGGGTATGTGCACGAATGCTTCTTTCAGTGCGAATTACTCTCTCAAACCTCAATATTATTCAAATTCATTGAAGACTCAATGAGCTTTTCGAATCTATGATATGGCGGATATTCTTCAATTTTCATAGTTACCACGAGTTTTTAAATTTTAGAATGTAAATTTCTAAAGGTTTTAAAACTAGAACGATAAACTAATGACGCATGTCCTGTTTTATGATTTTTTATACTTCTCGATATGTTAAAAAACTATAGTGATCGAAAATCAGCGTTCTTCCTTTTTTATCTTCTCGTTAAAATCTCCTTAATACGACCACGATTTTTGCATTCTTACCTTCAGAATTTTATATAGAAAACCTTAAGACACACAAATTTTAAATGCAAAATTTCAATAAACTTGGAAACGTTTATTTTCTAAAATCGGTGAAATTAATAATAATCAATGTTTTTCGTGACTATTTCCTGCTTTTAAAACTCTTCTTCGTGCGCTCCTGATTTTTACAACTCCACAAACGTTAGAAAACTATTCAAACTGTCGTGTCATTAACGTATTTGTCAATGGCACAATGTAATAATAACATTTTAGAAACCTCAATAGGGTGAATTGTTTCTTGCCTCAATAACTCTGAAAACAAATTAGCAACTTAAATACAGCAACAAAACAATGCCTCACAGAGCCGCAGCTCTATATGCTCGTCTTCTACTATAAATTTATTACTCAAGGCCTAATTGGCCTTATTAGCGACTTCACAAGATAAACCAGGCTTAATTGTGATAAATAGATTCCGAAAACTATCTTCTTAAAGCTTAAATTATGTTCTTTACTACTTTCAATTAAGCCTCTACTCAATTTTTATTCAATTACCTGTCTCCCTTTTTAAATCTTCATCAGTCACAAAGTTTATGAGGCGGTTTATTAAACGTACAATTTAGTTGCCTTTTATAAATTTTCTAGTATTGCCATTCTTCCCTAAAATTGCTTTTCCACTCTCTTAATTTAGTACTTACAAACACTCAAAAAGCTCCGTAAGGTTGGGCCTCAGCTGGCCGCAATTTGTATTTTGCGGCAAGAAGAGAGTTATTTAAATATGCTTAAGCATCATGCTATTTTTAGTTCGTTTTTAATATGCTCTAAAGGATAGAGATTATGAACTTAAAAGTTCGAATAACATGGATGAAAGCAGCTGCGTTTTGGTTAGTTAATTTTTTTTTACAAATAATGCAAAACAAGTACTGTTTATTCAAATATTTAATTAAAACACACTGGAATGGATGAATGAAAGAAAATTAAATCTAAAATTTCTATTTACAAGTTTTTAATTTTAGATTTCTTTAGAAGATTTTTATTAAAGTAGCTTTCATCCATTTTTATACTATAAATATTGTAAAATTTTCAGTTATAAAAACATGCAAGCTTAACCATCTTCACTTTGAAAAGGTGGAAAATGATAATGGAAATGTCTGCAAGATCCATTATTTTACCGGATAAGCCGCCAAGAGCTCTTTGACCTAATTTCGAGCAGTTTCACGTTTATCTGCGATTAACCGCACACTGTTGAGCCCGGTTGAGCCATTCGCTTTAAATTTTGATACAAAATTCAACGACATATTATATATGTATAACTTCATGAAGCATTAGAGGTAACAATTCAATATCCTAAACTAGAATCACGTTAAATCACTGTACACAGAAACTATCCCGGGATCGGGGAACAGGGGAAGGACCCCCAGTTTTCTTATATACCATCGAAGTATGGAAAAGCTGCAAATATAAAAGTGAACAGAAATACTTTTTCGATTTTAACTGAAAATATTAAATTAAGGTACATTATGAAATTTATTTAAATAATAAATCTACATATTTAGAAAAATTAAGAAATCAACCTTCAGTTTTCCCCCAGTACACCTAAATTTGAAGCAGCAGATGCATACTAAGATCTGTCTAACTAAAAGTAAGATGTAAAAATATACTAAAACCTTTCCAAAAACCGGTACACTAAGGTATAATTCCCTTCTTCGAAGTATTGTAAACAACTAAAGTTGTCGACTTTCCAAAAAAAAGTCAGTTTTCAGTTCTTTTTGGAAAACCGAAATTCGAATTTGAAAGAGACATTAAAATATATTAAATCTGAAGCAAATCCACCAAAAATTATTAAAACTAAGAGTTATTTTGCAGTCCTATGAAGGGGACCATTTCTATCTTACAACGAAAAACAAAATAAGTCGTTAGTGTTGCTGTCTTAACCGAAAAATTACTGAGAAAGAGATCGAAAAATTTATTAGATCCTTTATTGCAGGAATAAATACCCACTTCCTAGAGAAAAAGAAATGAGTCGTCAGTTTTTATCTTTATAGGTCGAAGCTTTAAAGCGAAGCACACGTGAAAATGTACAAAACCCTATAAAAAACCGAGTAAATATTGTTAGAAGTAAGGGTTGCTTTAAAGATTAATTCATAAAGAAATGTCTACTTTCTTTCCCAAGGGAAATAAATTTAATAAATTACAAAGGCATTTCAAAAAATAGATGAAAGTAAAATTCATTTGTTTTCTAAGTTTTGTTAAAGAGTAAACATCCATTTTTCACAGCAGAATTCTTTCGTAGTAAATTAAAATAAAAAAAGGTGTGTATTGAAGAATCTTTAGAAAAAAATTTAGCTCTCTAGACAAGCACAAACAAATCAGTAGTTGTCCCTCAGTAGAATATGATAAATAAAAAAAACGACACATGTCGAAACGGATCTAAACCATTAAAACGCAACAAAAAATTGCAGAAAGTAAGATATATTTTAAAGGTACCTTAACAAGTAGTTTCAAGAGAAGTGGATGTGAAAATTTAAGTACTAAAAATATCTTCAAAACTAATAAGAAAATTACGAAACTCTGTATTATTTCAAAAGCATTAAAACAAATAAAATTGATTGAACAAAAAGACAGAAGTTTTCATAAAACGATTTAAAAAAAGATTAAAGACACACTTTCCTATATAAGATCTATGTTGATGAATAGCAGCCAAAAACGGTCTTTTGTTTATCGGAGTTTCTTTTTAACCTGTAATAAAAAAAACTTAATAATTCATTTAAATAAGGCAGCTCTAAAAGTGTACTAAATTCTTTTCCAAAAAGGCGAAAACTGTAGACAGATGGAATTGTTGAGCGTTATTAAAAATACCACAAGTTTACAGAATAAAGAAAAAGAGGACTAAACATTCCTTGTGTTGCAAAACAAGTCCATGTTTTAAGACAAACAATTATTACAAAAACTTATCCCAAATCTTGGAAGCGAGGAGTTGTCTCACTTTTTATATCACCGTTTAAATTTCTGACGTGCTTTCTTAAACTCTTTTTGCTCATAAATTTTGTTATTATTATTTTTTTTTATAAGATAAAATGACTTTGCGGGAACGTATTTGCAAGTTAAATATTGCATTTTCCGGCACATGCGCAGTAAAACGTCTTACCGCATGGAAATCAAAGTGGCAAAATATTATGCGGTTATGTGAAAATGGCACGCGTGCAATAAAAATTTGAGCGCACACGTGCATCTACAAATTCTACAGCTCGCTCATATTTTCTTGAACTTACAGAAGTCAGTAAAGTAGCACAAACCCAAAACTCACAAATGTGTACGACAACATGGATATTTTACAATTCCTCATATTTTTAGTGCACTTTTTCCAGACCCAGCTCCTTATAGCAGACCTTAATCGATTTTAAATGTGACAGCGCCTGGGTGATTTATAGCAGATATAAAACACTGTGTAAAATGTAACGATCTCATTTCCTACCTCAATAATACGCTCATTTTCGTAAAACAGCACTGACGAGAGACCTTTCCAAGGTATAAAACACACGTGAATTTTAGAGCTTTGAGTTAATATATGATATTTAGGTATGCAGAGAGGACCAAAAGTACGGCATAAATTGGTTAAAAATTGAAGGAAATATTTTTCATGACAATACTGGAACACCTCAAGGATTGTTTTTAGTTGTGCATTTTTTTGCGTTTTAAGTAACAGATATGTACTTATTGTTACCCATGTAGGAGAGAAATGTGCTTTTTAATATTTTTCTTATGAAACCCCATGTGTATTATGATGCTCTTAAGTTCTTTGAAAAATCTCGAACATATTTCATGGAACATTCCCATGTCTAAATTCAAGAACAGTTTTCGAAAAAAAATGCAAAACATAAAAACAACACTAGAACTACTAATACCTAAAAATTGATAATACAAACTACTACAATCTAATGTATTAAATGGCCAAACTGTGTCCTGTTGACTACGTGACGTTAGCCAAACCGCAATTTAAATCTCCCAAGATCGTTTCTTATCATTTGAGTAGGTATTTGTTGAATTTCTTGAGTGATTTTATTTTCTAACATTGATATTGTTATGCTTATTTATATATACACTCTATGTTTCAGATAAAAACGTCCATAAGGGTAATATAGACATAGTTATGTTACATGAAGTATATTTAGAATTTTTCAAACAATTAAAAAATGTCATAGTATACATGGGGTCGATAAGAAAAACATTGAAAAGTACATTTGTCTACTACATGGGTAACCCTGTATAGAAATTTCTTACGTCAAAGAATGCACAACTAAAAACAATATTTGAGAGAATCCAGCATTTTCATGAAGAATATTTCCTTGAATTTTGAACGAATTTATGAGAACTTTTGGTCTTCTATGTATAATAATGATACATGTGAAACCTTTAATGCAAAATGGTAAAAATTGCAAAAATTACATAAAACATTTTCATTACAATTGCTTTTCTGCTTTCATTTTTGCCCATAGTAGGTTTACTCTTTTTCACAATTTATTGAGATAATGTTTCAAAGTTATTTTACTAAAAATATATCATTTATTAACTACAATCTCCGCGAAAATTTAGAAGATAAAAGCCCCCTGAAAGACACTCTGTAGGTCAATTAGTACACTAACTAAAATTTCTCGCTTTATTTAAGAAAATATTCAATGACGTCCGAATTAAAAAACTGCTTTGACGGGTGAATCGAATCGTTTCCATTTAATTTTATGATAAAGAATTCACTCACATCATCAAATTAAAATTTCGCCATTACATTTTTCATTTTTCCATTAGCGAACGCTCAACTTAAATTAATCTCGAGATGTAGTATCACAATATCACCTTACTTTGAAATATGATCCTTCAAATTTGATAAATTAAATCAAAGACTTCGTTGGATTTACCTTCGGTCCCCCACGAGCCAAGTTTTGAGGCAATTTGGGTTTGCTTTAATATTAATCCTCAGAATATTATAGGATCTAGAATTGATAGAAGTTATAAATAAGTTTCGAAGAACCAGGATTAGTTTATTAGATTAAAACTACAGCCTAATACAATGTCTTTAGCCCGCACATAGATATATAGGAACGTACATTATCCACGCTCGTGACAAAATCGATCTAAATAGAGGAACTTAATCGGTTAGTTAATTGGCACAGTCTTCTATGTAATTTTCATCTTTATATATTACTTATAAGCATCGTATCGACTGAAAGCACGTAGTTATGAAGATGGCATAGAATTTTAAACCGATAAGCGAATGGCAAACAATTTATCGATTATTGAATAGCTTAATGCAGGAAAATGCTCCAATTATGAAATGCACGTTATCGAGCTTATTAGACGGTCGTATTAAAAGCATGGTTTAAACTTCAGAACAAGGGTGATTTCTTATCCAATAAAATTGCATTTTTCAGCCGCCAGGCACCGAATAATTTTTAAAATAGTTTTTTAAGTTACCAAGAAAATTAATGAGCTTTTCATTCAACTGCAAAATGTACATAATAGAAACCCTTCAATGTAAAACAGCCTTTTATAATAATTATAATCATATTCCGAATTAAATCCCATGCTTCAATAAAGCAATAAAATGAGTCTCGTTCCTGGAAAAAGAAAAAGAGGGAACATATTTTTGCTATAGCTATAATTAAAATCTTTTCATATAAAACGCCACCCTGCGAATTCATTTATACTGCCTGAAACTCATTTCGCCCTTATTTCCCTAAATTGGATTTTTTCCAGAGAACAACTTATAAAACACTGTCTGCTATGGAAGGCAATAATTAATAATCGCTCTCGACCATTTTATGCCTTTTTTAAATTGATTAAATTGTTTGATTAGTTATGGTTTATGAGCCTAAAATAGGCTTAATTAAATGCTTTGGATGTCGAAAAGCAGGAGATTGTGGAATTGGAGGGAATTTAAGATTATACGATCGCATGTTACCAGGACGAGGCATTATTTGAATTGTGTTATACTTCATTTTTGGTGTTGCGCTTCGTTCGTATTTCAAACTGAAAAATTTTTCTGAAGAGAAGATCTGATGTCAGCGTGTCAAGTTTGATTATTATTCAAAGGCGAATTATAAGAGGTAAAGATAACTTCATAACAGTGACAAGGGTAATTTATCGCACACATACAGAAAGGTAATTTATAGAACGGTGACAATTTCACTCAATTTGGAAGAACCAATCAACATTCTTGATATTTTAATAAGCATCCTCATTAATACGCCCTTTTCAAAAACATGCATAAAAAAGAGGATATAGAATAAATAAAAATGAAATTCCATGCTACTACAACCACCAGTCGGGAGGTTTGCCAAGTAACTAAAGGATTTGAGTTATAGTCTCGAGGCGTTAAGGCCGAGTGCTAGTTCTTAAAATTGTTAAAAAACAGAAATAATGAGCATAATATATCTCTTACATCATTAGCCTTTTTAATTCCGCAGAATTAAAACTGCGATGTGCAACTTTCATAGAACGTTCAATCCGTAAATGTTCTATTACCATCAAGTAAAAGGACCCTCGAGCCAAAGTTTTTTTCAACCTCAGTCATTCTTTTCTATTTAACTGTTCGTTCATTTTGTTCAATTTTCGTTGATCTTTTGGATAAAGCATTTCACTATCGGTATGTTACTGTTTAAAAACACATTTTTTTAATTTTTGGCGTGGATTTATTGGAAAAAAAGAACCCTGAGTAGACCTTAAAAATCTTTATTCAAATTGTTTTTTATGTTGTGCAGAACTTTAAACAAAAATACGACGAAATTAAGATTTTTTTTTCGGAAATCTTGATAACTGCCATAGCGATGAGGGCTACGAATTTTCGAATAAAAGGATATGCGATATATGCTCAAAATTTGATTTCTTTCCAAATTTTTAATGAATGTAAAATTATTATTACATCATATGTTTTTTTACGGTTTCATCATTGAACACTTCAGGGATTTCGATCAAACACTTTAGAGAATAAAGATGGGTAACCTATAGTCTATACTAGTTATTCAATTATTCCACTACATTTTTCATATGTATAATGTTTTTTTTTTGGAAATTATCCAGAGAAAGAATTTATTATATGTTATCACACGAGAAAAATTTAACGATATTAATTTTTACCTTGAAATTATTTTTATTTCGAAATTGCCGAGTGTACCGTAACACTCTTATATGGCTATTGGTTTTTAAATTTAATGGAAGTGAAAACGGCACCAGATAGATTTTTTCATGTAATATCGAGGAGCGTGGATCATTTTTGCTGAAAATACCATTTACATACGCTGCAATTAATTACGTTCATATATATATATGTATATATATATATTTTTTTATTTTTTTTTATGGGATAAACCATGATGCAGCGTAGGATCATTATTTGACGGACATTAAGAGAGGTACAGTGAAATCTCTAATAAGCGGACACTGTCGGTACTGTCAAAATAAGTCCAGTAGTTAAATATAAACAATTCCATATACAAATTTAATTATGCCACACTGAAATAATCTTATAACGCATTTTGGTAAATTTTCATTTTAATGTTGCTATCTTGGCAATGTAATTCTAAATCAGACAACATCTCTCCGTTTTTTGCGAATTATTGTAATTGTTTGACCAAACAAATAACTTGTTGATAACTTTATGGAGTTGTTTAATCAATGATATCCGGTCCTGCAATCGAGTCATTCGAAATAGAATAGTTCTTCCTAGTATTACAGAATCGACTGTAAAGACTTCATCATTATGTTCTAATATTAAGTCGACATTAATATTAATAAAGCCGTTCAAATTATTGTTGTTAATCCCTATAGCTTCACAGTTTCGCAACATTTCAAATAAAATAGACAAAGGTAGATCATCTTCTAATGAATCATCTCCGTTTTCTATTTTCACATTTTCTCGTATTATTCCAGCTTTACGGAAGCAATTTTTAATTTTTAATCGTCTCTTTTATTACTTATCTGCCAGACAGTTTTCAAAAAATAAATATCATTCAGCACATTTATAATTTTAGAAAGCCCTTGGATACTATCGGCAGATTCTATTTTCGATAATAAAATTTTAACCATAATTGATCTATAAAAACGTTTAAAATTTTTCATAATGCCCTGATCTAGAAATTGAACTACTGACGGGGCATTTGGTGGTGGAAAAACTAATCGAACGTTTGCCAGTTGAATGTCTTTAGGATTAGAACATGCATTATTGGAAAATAGCAAATTTTTTCTTCTTTCTGTTCCCATTGTTCTATCAAAATTTCTTAATCATTCTTCTATTATAGCAGATGTCATCAAAGCGTTCCTATTACTTTTCCACGTAATAGGCAAATTATTCACATTAATATTCTTGAATAGTCTTGGATTTCATGATTTACCGATTATCAACAATCTTTCTTTCTCTCTATCTATATTAAGACAATGCAGAATAGTAAATCTCTCTTTAAGTAATTTTCCACCGGTGCACTTCTCTCGCTTAAATGTTAAAGTTCTGTTTGGTAAAGCACGAAAAAATAGATCCGTTTCGTTTGCGTTAAAGATATTTCTTGATGAATAATCCTTCATCATTGACTTAATTAATAATTTTATTTAACTAGCCATTTTACGGAAGAGGAACAAACACCCGTCAAGAGAAAAGAGAGTCGAACTGGGGAGCGAAATGGGTCCATTAGGGCCTAATCGCAGGGATTGGGCCTTTCACTTTACTATTACTACCACACACTACATAATTACATTATTGTCGCATTATTCCATATCATTGCAATTGACGCAATTTCAAGCATCAATGAAAGACTTATACTAGTACGAGGATAGTAACAGAAATACTCGACCTAACATTTAATTTTTTTAAATTTATTTGAATATTACATTGTTTCTTAACATAGTCTCCTTGGTGATTCACACACTTTTCCCAACGATATTTTTTGGCTTCTAAACCCTGTTTACAGTAGGAAGCTTCGAATTTTTCAAAATAAGCATCAACCACCGACTCTACCTCTTCATTCTTGGCCAATCTCTTTTCACCAAGCCACTTTTTGAAGTTTAACACAGTTTTCTCGATATTCACCACAACTTCTGGAGTGGTCAGATCTGGAGTGTCATTAGGTTACTCCAAATTACTGCGGAATTCATCTGGGCAGCTTATAAGATTACATTTAAACTCTGCCACCCAATAATTTGCAGTTGTTAACGAAGGAGGAGATTCCCTCCGAATAGAATTTAATTCTGTTATGATGTTTGATGGACTAAGACCTTTTAAACGAAAATATGGAATAACGTATCGATGACTTACTTTTTTGTATGCTTACGCTAATAGCATTAAATAAAAATCGCCCCAAAAACAAGAAACCAATCAACGTAGCACCCTTGAATATTAGCCATAAGCTTTTAGAGGTTAGGTATCTGTGATATAGGCAAATTTTTAACAAAAAAATCACCATCGATATGACAGATCGGGTACTTTTGAAACTCTCCTCGTATAGCACAACACAGCTAAATTCAACTGGGATATATTGGAATTGATTTGTGGAAAAGTAAATATTATTTCTTTTTCAGCGTTGTTTTATTGTCCAGTTGTGAACCGACAGAGTAATTTTGGTGAGGGACCTACTACTGGCTTAAATCAATACTCTTAGAATAAACAAAAACTTGTGAGAAGCTGTAAATTACTACATATATAAACTTCGAAAGGGTGTAAATTAAAATTGCAGCGGAACTATTCGAAAAAGCATAAGACAATCACTGGCGATTCTGTTCTCAATATACTACATGACGGTGAACTTCAAAGCACAACATAAGAGCACTAAGTCACGAAGTGCAAAATGACCAAAAGTCCCTACTGTGATATTCTCCACACAAAGAATTTAGTTCCTTATTTCATTGATCTCCTTCAGAGAGAATAACACTTAAAAAATGGATCAAAATATATCTCATGTACATTCCTACCCGATTGTATTAAAATTTGACTGATTTATCGATCATGTGAATTGAAATGAAAAACTTTTATTTATGCAGAAGTAACCCAAAAGGCAATTAAAAAAAAGGATCCTTTTTCATTATCGACTAATTATTTTCATTGAGAAACCACAAAAGAAATAACAAACGAAATGAGGCAATTATCGTCTTGTAGGTATTGGTGCCGAGTGCCGATAAAGAGCTTTGCGTTACTGAAAGTGTCAGTATTTTTTACTACAGAGATGCACGGTGATAAAACAATATTGAATAAGTATCTTCCAATTTAAACATGTTCTTGATATAAATCATATAATCATATAAATCACCGGAAGAAGTTTCCGTTCTTAGTATAACTGACACCCGAAATTGCATTTTAAGGCGTCAATTCTCTAATAACCGAAAATATAATTACCAGCCTGGAAATTTATAACCCCAATCCGGAATTTCGGTTTCAGAATTTGGCCAATGCGAGAGACAGGTTAATATTCCAATTTTAAGCTCGATTTACGGATCTAGGTATTAAATTTTTTGGCTCATAAATTTTCTGCCTATGACGTTTGCTGACCCCAGGATTTTCGACGATTTCTTTGCACACACCTTCGTTTTTTCCTCTTACGTTTTTTTTTTTTTTTTTTTTTTTTGGTAAAAAAACGCTGTAATACTTTCGCTTTTAGAAACTTGCATAAAACTGCATTGTGAACGATAAACTCTTAAATCGTCTTCAATTTATTCAAAATGCAAATTATGCGTCGAATGGAGACCATAATTTTCACATTTTCAAACATTAGAATTTATTGAGACAGGGATAAAAATGCAGGAATGTTAATAAAACCCATGAAAACCTATTCTAAAGGGGCATAAAACTTACCTCTGCACTGGTATCGTTTAGCTGATATTCACGTTCCGGGCTCGGCACCGTCCCTGAAACACAAAAACCGCCATTAAAATGGCCATTCGGAATTTTTTCAGAAAATGGCCGCCGCTGGCAAGTAATGGCTTTGGTTTTGTCTGATAAATTATCATACGAGAATTGGACATTTTGTTTTTATGGGTGGTAGATCGTTGCTGGGTTTGCGTTGTAGAAATAGGTTACTAAACATATTGTCCTACTTGTAGATAATCATTGATTTTAGGTCACATACAATATTATCAAGAAAGTTTTTAGTCTTTTCGCCACAATTGCCCATAAAACTATGGAGAAATCTCGCATCGCATCAAGGTCCAACGAACAAATTTACACCCTAGATCTCTTTGGCTCTAATCCACCCATTTAGCGGATTAATTAATAACAATTATATAACTTCGTCCTGCATAAAATTAATCCAGAAATTGGTCTTGCGTTAGTGAGCGGCTTAATGAGTAATTTAATTGAAGGCCTAATTGAGGTTGAGGTCAAACCAGGTCAGCGGAGAAATTAAATGGCCGTCCTAAATGAGGGCTTTTAAAATATTGCAAATTGACTCGATCACGTTTTCAATTCACATTAAGATTGATTTATGGGGGAGAGAGAATGTATTTGGAATCTTATATCAACCGTGAATAGCTCAATTGAGACACAGTCAAATTGGAGATGCAGTCTAACGGATCTTGTAAATTAACTTCGTTGGATGTTGAAGTGTAGGATAGATGAGGAACAGGAAAACTTACGGCCCAGATTCCTATCTCCATCTATAGCTATTTATAACTAATATAGTATCAATCAATAACTAATGAATTTGATAGAACGTAATTGGTACAGTTCCAAAGTTCTTGTTGGTAACTAAGTTATAGTTATCGATAATAAAATAATAGTAAAATCGTCTGAAAACAGTTCTTAACGAAATATCCCGCTTTTCTAGAAAAGCCTTAATAGTTTCCATTTATGTCCAATTTCATATAAGTTTCAGTACGAATCTGACGTTTAATCTTAAGAACTTACCATTTAGAATTGAAAATTACATAGTTTAACCCGTGAAGAAATAGAGGCTTCGCTGCAAATAGTGAAAACAAGTTATGAAACTAACCCTATAAAAAACAAAACTGTACAGCGTGTTATTGAATAAGTGTCTGATATTTCAGAGTGATTTTTCGCATAGTTTTAAAATGGAAAGTTCTTATAAATAGGTGTCTTAATTCGTTTAGTTCTCAAAACGCGGGGTATAAAAGTCGGAAAAATAAATCACATATTCTTTGTTGTTTCGATCTCTTTCAGCTAGTTTTATGAAATTTAACGATAGATTCTAATTTATCAACGATTTCGTTGCATCTTCTAGATAGCGCCATAGGCGACCATAAAGACACTTAATTTTTGCTCGATACGTTCTCGAAAAAAATAAAAAATAAAAAAGTATGCTCTAACAGAAAAAGTTGAAGTAAACTGACATTTACAAATTTAACTTATGAATATGAATAAAATTGTTGTAGTTGTTATTTTTTGTGACTTTAAAATTAAATTATGACAAAGATGCTGCTCTTAAAGAAAATTATTGTAATTTATTATTGAGAATTACACATTTCTTTTGTTTTATATCAAACGATTTGAAGTGCTCCTGGAAGTTTTCAGAGAGTTCGCAACTCAATGAGAAGAAAATTGAATGGATACCCAGCGCAAGGAAGAGGACATTTCCAACACTTATTATATATTTTTTATTTATCATTTTTGTTATTTTCTGGTTTCTGTGAATAAAAAGTAAAATAGTAAGTTATTTTACCACTTTTCGTTAATTAACATGTATGATCAGCTTTAAATGCGTTTTTTTCGGAAAACGTTACTTATAGCGACAACAGTTGAATATACTTTTTTCAAATAAATGAGAAGAAAGAAAGATTTTTCTATTTGAACGTGACATACAGTGTGACACAAAAAAGTTGCAGCTATTTAAAAGTGTCTTAATGATCGCTTGTGGCGCCCTCTAGAAGCTACAAGTAAATCGTTGATAAGTTTTCATTTCTCATCCTAAAAACCCGCAGATACGAACTTTCGTTAAAATAGTTGAAAACGATCGAAAGATATCAAAGAATATTGTGATTTAATTCTTCAACTTTGATACTCCGTATCTAGAAAATTAAACAAAATAGAATGCATGTTTATCAGAACTTTCCATCTTGAAACTACTTGAAAAATCATTCTGTGAAATACCGAACACTTATTCAATGACAACCTATATATTTGAGGGGTCTTACCGTGTAACACCTAATATACATTTATACAATTGTCTCGGAGGTATCCTGTATAACGTGTACTCAAACAAATACACGAGTTCATACCTAAAAAACTTGCTCCGCGTTAGTATGGAAAAATGCAACTTTCTGCACTGATATTCGTGCGGAAAAATTAACTGTTTCACTGCAGTTGCAGATGGAGCTTTCTCGAACTTTTCGAGCAGTCTTGAATTTTTGAGCAACGTTAATGGTTTCTCCAAATCCCATACAATTCTTCAATCTCATCTCCAAATCCCTTTAACTCCTAAAGCTAGAACTCTATCAGTACGTTCAAGTTTCATTTTCGCGAATCGTCCTTCCGAATTTCTAATTACGCCTCGTTTTAAAACCCATTTGTCTTCGGGGCTGGCGTTCGACAGCGACGGCTGTAGGAAATCACGCGGTATAATTCGCCCCCGAAATGGGTAAAGCCTGGTTTCGATAATTAGTAGGCCAATTAATTTGTTTATTGTTGCCAAGCTAACAGAATAATGCCATTAGTGATGACGGTTATAACGGTGGTTTCAATCATATTGATACAAATTATGACTTGTCGATATATACCTATATTGAGATCCATCTAACCTGGCTTTGTTTGCCTGTGAATCAATAGCACGTATTGTGGTTTCTAATCCCCCATACAAGACACAAGTTCCCCCTATCTATGTAGACCTACAAGTGTTATTTACCTTCCTTCAGACCAAATTTACAGCCCTCGCAGTTCTAGATAGAATTTAGGGCTTTTCGCTTCACCCTAATCTGATTAATAATATATTTACTTGCTTTGTTCAAGACTGATGGGATTATAAATTATGTGCCATTATTTCTAAAGGCCATGTAAATCGATTGTAAAATTAGTTTCCACCATTCGTGTATTTATTATTCATACTCACAATTAATAATGAATTTGCAAACTCTTTCGGAAAATTTAGCCCTCAGTTTAAGCTTAGCTTCGCGTGAGCGTTAATGAGTAATTTAATTGGAGGTGTAATTGAGTTTACGATTATAGTGGGTCGGTGGTATAATTAGAGATGGATGGATATGTGCATGAAGCCTTTTGGAAAATTGAGCGTAATGATGCTACTTATTAAATAATGTAAAGATAATATATGAAAACTGAAAGCTGAAGCTGGTTATTTGTTGCAAATAATACAGTTAAGTATTTTATGCAGAACAGACAAGGCATATGTTAACACCGAAAATTATGATTTTAACAAGACTAAACATGACCCAATTCAAAAGTTTCACTTGTTTATGCGAGCAAACAGCTCAGGGGCGTATCGGTTATGGAAATATATTCAACGGAAGAATAAATTTTACACTAGAAGGGCCAAATTATTTATACCCCGCACTTAGCCTAGAAAGCTGTATCAATTATAAAACTTTCCGGCAGATAGTTTCCAAATTAATTCTTCCGGAACTTCCCTCAGCAATTCTGTCCTACTTTAACGACCACCATTTGACTTTTTAATTACTTTGACAATCGCTCTTTGAATTCAGCTTCTTTATTTTTTGAGTACCTAAAGGTTGAACATAAATCACGTGTTTTGCAGGAAGAAAACGGGCGAAGTTGTTTTGCAAAGAGAATTAATTAAATTCTACCAAAGCTGCTTAGAGAAAATGTCATTCACACTCTTAAATCAGAAATAAAACAATGGAAAGCTTACGAATAAAGATTAGTGCTAATACATGCTTGCGTTTTATCACTTGAAAATATCACTTGAAAACCATCGATTTGCCTGCATAAAATACAATAATAAAGTCTAATTTTTGGTATTTTGCTATATCTTAAAATCCCACTTTAACTTGACCTTACCGAAGAAGTCACGAAAGAGAGACATTTATAGCCGTAATTCTGTTTTCAAATATCGGATAAGCGAATATCTGCTCTGACTTGCGTTGATGTATCTTAAATGGTAAAAAGTGGTAAAAACGTAAAAAAAGATTAAGGAGCAAGTCATTAACGTTCTGGCAAGCTTAATGGTGACATAAAGTTTTTGTTAGCTTGGAAATAGGAACAGTCCATGGACTAAAAGGGTAATTTCTGCGAGAAACACGTCATTTAGAGTTATTGGAAGTTTTAGCATCTTCGCAGAGGTATAATTAAAGAAATAAGAATTAACAATAACAGGACACATTGCACCTCGTTTGACGTCTATTTGCTTGAATAGATTAATATGGCTGGAAATGCTTATTTCCTAAACTTTAAAATGATTATAACTAAAACCACATTTAACAATAAATTTAAACTTAACGAGCTAAGATAAAGAAATGGAAATTTGCTAACAGACCATTTTTGCGGTTATTCCATTCATCATGGATGACTACTAGAGATAGATAAAGAATACAACTTAGTATAAATGCATAGATACGGAATAAAGTACATTGTTATATTGAAAAAATACAATTTTATTTAATTCTACATAAATGTGACAAAATCTGTAATATCTACGGTAAATTCCAAAATTGTTTAGATTTTTCTACAGAAATAAATCTTTTTTGAAGTAACAGATAAGTAGTAAAAATCTGAACAACTTGGTTAAATAAATAATTCATTATAGATTTATTAGAATGATAGAAACTAAAAAGCAAATTAATGAATTTTGAATTTGTGAATAAATGATCGATTTCAGTATTTAAAAACATAGTTATCAGCTAAACTAGGAGGATTCTCATTAGTATCTCCCATCAAGTTCATAAAAAGTTGGCCCAAAAATATGCTTAACATTATTACATGTTCGTGCTGCAAATATATAAATTTTTGATAAAAGTTAATTTACTTTAATTTTAAAGTTAATTAAACTTTTTAATATAGAGAATGTCTCATATTAGTAGGTAAATTTCGCTAACCGGAGATATCTAATGGAAATTTTTCTGTGTCGCTTTATACTAATTTCACAGGATTTTGAAATTGGTAAATAAAATTACTTTTGTTAATAATTTGGGTGTTTCTTAATATGCATATTTTCCTCCCAAACTTGTTTTTGCGTCCACTAATGGTGCATTTGTATAATTATTTCAATTAGTTGATTCTGGGAGGAAAATTTGTATATGACTCTCCATTTTCCCCATTGTTTCTCCAATTTTTTTTTTCTCAAATCATAGAAAATATGCTCCCTTTCCGTTTAAATTGAACAGAAATTATTTTGATTTATTTATGTTGATAAATTGACGAATATACGTTAATTACATGAAATCGTTTAGTAATTTTGAGGTCTCTTTCAAAAACTCAAACTCCTCCAAATTATCCACCTAATTACCAGAGATGTAACCTAGATTCTGGAACAACTCATTAAAATAAGCTAGATTGACGACACTTAGGGGGGTTCACCTCCAAATAGTATACTGTATGCTAGAATTTTCGTAACGCCATGTTTTATATCGCCACTCATATTCACTAAAATTATCCAACTTACTGGTTAGAGAAGGGCGAAAGAATTTTTTGTTATAACAATTTATTTGACAGAACAGTTCTAGAATAATATGTCAAAATAAATGAAGAATAAACAGCATCGAACAATTTTGCGAAATTACTTTTGCTGATAAATGCTCCCACCTTCATGCGGCTTTAAGTTAATTGTGTTATGGTTTGATCGTTGTTTGAATTTTTTTTACTAATGATGTAGTTTATTGTTAACTCATTCTTCAAAAAAATAAGATAATAGTGATAATAAATACTATTTTTTTTAACTGCAATTGAAAAAGAAACAAAAATCGAATTTTAGCGATGCTTTTTGCAGTTAAATTCATGTACCGAATGTATGTAACATAGTAACATGAAAGTTCACCCACCCGCGCGACTTTGATATAGTCAGATCAAAGTAATACCGGTAGCACCCGGGTCACTTTTATCTGATAAAGCGCTAGGGATTCTTAATTATACCATCGGAGAAAAAGTTTCTGGCTTCGCGAGTTTCTGAGGGTGCGGAAAACAAATGATAGGGTGGTCGAGTTATCTCGGACATATTCTGGCCTTTAGCCCAGAACCTTCCTATCTTTATACAGGGTGTTAGGGAAATAGCTCTCGTAAATTTGGCCAATAACTACGACCATCATTTTGAACAAAAAAGTTCCTTATAAAAGGGGTCATAAATACAACCATTGCCTCCGGAAAACCAAAAAAAAAAACATCTTTTAAGAATTGCCAACATCTCCCCATGTTTATTTCATTTTGATATCTCCCTAAATAGCCTTATCAACTAAGTATACATTTTTATAAGCGTTTTTTAGGTCCCATACATTTTACAGTTAAAACTTCAACATTACGTGATTTTTATTTTATAATTATGGAAAACACTTACATTTAAATTATTGATGTTATTTATAATTAGCATACCATGTTACGTTACACATTTTACACCACCCATACCATAATCAAAAATACAAAATTGTTATTATTTTTACAAAATTAAATGTTCGAAATGTCCACATCATTTGAGTTCATGCACGCATGACAGCGTTTTAACCAATTTTTCCGTACGTGATGAAAAATTCCGTTTATAGAGCTAGAAGATTTCTTTCTGGATACAGATTAGCATAAGTGCACCCAGCTTCTGAACGTTGTTTGAACGCCTTTCCTTAAATCAAAAGTATATCATGATAGTCGCGTAAACGATACATTTTCACGTAGGTACTCTTAAAAAGTCCTAATAAATTCATCGTACTACTAAAGGTCAGGTTTTATCAGTTGTCGGGTATTAAGGAATTGCAAAAAATAATCATACCAAGGCCGTTTCCTTGGTTATGTTCAAACTGTCGTTGCCTCTTAAACTCACTTTTACCGCTTAAATTATATTTTTCAAAGTTAAATAATTCAAACTATATATTGTAGATCATTAAGTATCCACAAACCATTGCAATCATAATTTTTTTTCGTTTCCATCGCAATCACTAAGAAGTCAAACTATTAAAACAACCCTAAATGACTCCCCCCCTCCTCACAAACTCCAAAGTTTCATAATTCAAAAGGGAAACTCTTTATTTAGCCACCTAATATTACAATTTACAGTTTTACACAAGAATAATCCAATTGAAGCATCATTTTAGATTCTATAGTAAACACTATTTCCAAAAGGACTGATCTGTTTTCGGCTTGCCCGAAGGGCTTTCCCTAAAATTAATCTCGCTGTTACAAGTTGGGTGCAAACTTTGTGATTAATGTGAATTATGAATGGGTTTTCTGATTTCGGTTCAAGTAAAGCACATTGTGATTTGTTGGAGAAGATATAGCCATTAATTGCAGGATTCATTCTTTATTAAATTTGCTTCCATTGCTTTAATTAGACACATTATTCCCTCCCTTTTCCTTTAATAATTTTCTTCACCCAAGACTCAAAAAATAAATTGGCATTAATCCTTCAATTTTTGATTTCTCCATTACCAATATTAACGCTGGAAAATCCATTAGATATGCATTACACGGATGTAATCCTCATTTAATAGGGTAAAATCTGTCAACATTTGGGATGTCTACCTATATTGCAATATATGGATGTAATCTCTATTAAGCTCAAAGCTTCCTGCACGTGAATTGGGAGAGATGATTAATAAATAAAATCGTGACGTCGGTTTGTAAAGGAGAATGCACATTATCGTTTTACCCTAAATTGGGATTATTCTAACAGGAAAAATTATACAAGATTCCAGATATACAAATACTCCAAGTTACAAATTCCCAAACACTGAAGTCACAGTTATATAGGCTGCGATCTGATAGTTCGTGAATAAAAAAACAAAATTTGCAAGTTTCATTTATTTAATTATTATTCGGTAGTTGCGAGGTAACAAAAAAAGCTTTCATAAAGTAAAGTTAAAAATGTTATGTCTACAAAAAACCGAATAAACTACTAAAACATAATCGTATTATAAACCATGCCCAATTCTTATATTGAAAGTCGGGAATCAGCACCCACAAAGATCGACATTAGCAATAAGCAAAACAAGAGGAAGCCACGACTTTACGAAGCGTACATAGAGAATATTGCTCTTACAAAAGTGAACATGATTATGGTCTTGTTCTATTTGATTAAACTTTGATTATAATCTTGCCACGTAGACCCTTCATGCAATGTATTAAATGTATTCAAAATTCATGCCTTCCATCTTTCGAGAGGCACTCAAACTCGGTTTTTAGTTCTTTTTTTAAGTTTTAGTTAGCTTAGTTAGAATTTTTAATTCCAACCCCATATTTCTTAATGAATTTTCAATTACACAGGAAGACCCAAAGCAAATTATGATAACTCGTGTAAGGCGTCGTTGAGAGGCAGACGAAAAGACAACTGTTCTGAGTGCTAATAGTCCTAGCGACATTAAACTATGCTGTTTTTCCGATGATTACATAAGAAAAATACTTGAAATCGAATATATTCCACTAACCCACTCTAAACTGGTTTACACTAATTGTTTTATACAATTGTGAAAAATACCTACCTATACAAACTGGAGAATCAAATTGGTTCCTTTCTAACGCAATTATCCTAGTAATCCAACATATTTGCCAATCCAATCTCATACATTATAGTGATTTACGCCTAAATTGTCTGCAAGCCAAATCTGCTAAATCTTGCTGAGTTATTTGCGGACACTCTGCTGATGAACGCATTATGTCATGGTAAAGTGGAGTCTGTTTTATTGGTCACTTGTCCAAAGTCACTTGCCGATTTCGTCCAACATGTACGATATACATATATATATATATATATATATATATATATATATATGGTATGAAATCAATATTATAAGTATCATATTCTATGTGTATCAACTGACAAACTAGAGAAGTGTTTCTGGTGCTGATAAGCGTTAGGGAGGTGCTGTCCGTTACAGACGGTTACATAATTGGGCTTGATGAAGGGTGCGATATTACCCTGTCAGTTCCATTATACGATGGGGAAGTAAGTATGTGTTGTTACAGGAGAAATCCCTATCCCTATTGACAACTGAGAATAATAATTGCCACAAGGTATAATAAATCAAAGTAAAAATTACACAGGAAAACAAATAGTATTTCTAGTATGTTTTACCATAAGACTCACAATTTGTTGCGACAATTTGTCATAGTTCTCTCGGTTTTAGGAAGGTTAATACTGTCGTCATTCTGCAGAAGTTCTATGACGAAACATTCCCAACTTGACAGTAACCGAAATTGGAAATATTAATTTTATTAAATAAAATAGCCCAAAAAATTTGTTAAAAAACCGAAAACTTGTAAAACTGTTTTGTTTATAGAGCATTTCAACAATTACCCTTTGTTATTTGCATTATTGAACTGACACCAACAGATATTACATGCGGCATTTCGACTCCCCCTCGCCATCATTTTTATTATTATTTTTTTAATATAAAAATACATATTTTTTATCACTCACTAACCTAAACTGCCCTGTATTTTCTTTATTTCATTGGTGTACTAGTGATTACTCTACGTGGGGTTTGACAGTTTTAAATTTATTTTTATTTTCCGAGATTGACTTCTTGTTTATAGGAAGTTACCCATATTTACTGAATAAAAAGCCAGACATCGGGTTTTATGAACTAAAATATGTACGCTTTCGTTGATTTTGCAGTTCTTTAATAATGATTACTTGATTATGATGCAAGCGTCGTTCCATTAAATTCTGTAACCACTATTAACGGCATGTTGCCATATTGTCACCTACAAAATTATTTATTTTTAATGTGGTTTTGATTTCATTTTCCCTCTCTTATAAATTTTGAGCCAATACAAAATTTTCCACATTCGCAAAGAATTTTATATATTACAATTTTTATGTATTCTTTTTGGTTTTGGAATTTTGTCTTTCGAAGTTTTGAAAGTACTGAGATTGTCTGATATAGACTAATTTGCTTGCTATGGATGGTAAAAAAAGGTTTGTAACAGGCCAATTTTGATTTATCGTCACTATAAGTTGTTGAAAAATATGTAAACTTTTGCCTTCTCTCTGTTTCTTATACATGTGAGAAATCTTCTATTAACGAAACAATTAAACCCTTCAAAAAGGAAATTAAAGAAAAAAATTTAACGGTTAGAGAAATAAATTGAACAATATTTGCATCGTTTCCAGAGAATCATTATCAAAAAAATATAAAATAAAAAAAAAAGGCATATAAATTTGTTAATGAAAACCCATGTGCAGCCTCTGACTCAGTAAAGATAGATAACACTTCTTCTAAAGACGATGACAGATTTGCCACTGAAACGTTAACAAGGGAGTTCGTCCGACCCCAAATCGATGCAGGCCCTCTCAGATAGTTTTAAATCAGAAATAGCATCCAATTCCACCGTTTCAACAACCTCTATTGATGTATATGGTGTTATTACCTTAAATAAAAGGGAGAATGAACTATCAATTTCAACCTTATAAAACATATGTATCTACAAAAATATTTTACCTTCTAGAATCATTTACCTTACAAGTGTCCGCAATTTTGGTCATTACTGAATTTTACGGTCAAATTTAAATATATCAAAATAAATACAATTTGACTTTTGATGATCTATTTCTTATAAATTAATAGGCATAGATAATGATGATGATAAATAATAAAAATAATACATTTATAGGAAAAAAATCTACGGAAAAAGCGATGAAAACAAATAGGATATTATTAGTGTCTCTCCCACGAACACTATTTATTAATAGGTTTTTCTATGTGTAACTCATTTCAAAATTCCGAATAGAATACCAAATCATAGTGTTTCAATTTGGGTCACCAGAATTAAAATAATCTCATATTTTAAATATAATTATAAATTCGTTATTTTTATATTACGCGGTTACTTTATAATAATGAACTATTTTAGAGTTAGTCATAAAAAAAAAGTTGATATTTTATATGGTTTGTTTTGGTGGATTTTACAAGAAACCTCAAAATCACCATACTTTTGCTATAAGTAAAATAAAATCATCGGTTTATCTAAACTGGTTGTTGGAATTTTTGTGTTCTTAGAAAAGAACATAATACTTATGTGTAAATAAAATCTTGATTTGTTTCGCATCAGAGTTGTAAAATCTTCAATACTGCCCTCACAACTAATTTTTGAGAATTTTAATAGATCATTTTCCTAACTTACAACTCTTGATGTTTTGCAGATTAAATTAATAATTTCTATGCAAGAAAGTAGAATTGAAAAAGCGTTTTCGCATATTAGTTCAAAGATAGATAAGTATTATAGGAGTATAGTATGAATATCCGAATTGACAAATTTATATCGATCCATTGTGTCGCTAAATACCATTGGTTATTCATTTTATTCGATAAATACATGCTGCATCCATTTACATCTACATTTCAAACATAATATATAGTCTTTTAACTTAACACTATATGGTACTTTTCAGAAACTATAGGTGTTAGGATATAAATTTTTCTCCTTGGCAAAACTGCCCTTTTTGATATACCTATTTGCTATGGATTGAAGATAAATAAAATGAGGGAGATACAGAGACAGGAAGAGAGAGAAAGAAAGACCTACCGTATATTTACGTAGTTCAGACCATGATGCGAAGACGTACAGATGCTAGTCTAAGAACTGTCTGGAAATATAGAAGTTCAGACACACTCAGAATTTCTTTTCTTAGCCCGTTTCATTCAATGAAATCTTTCAAAATGGTTCGTTAGCACTTTTGGGCAATAACATTTAATATTGTGCAGTTTTGTTTAGAACTTGTTTTATAACAGAAAATTTTGGACCAAAAACTATTCCTGTATTTTGGTCAAGCAAATTTTTTTTTTTTTTAAATAATTTTTACCCGCCTTCTCTTTTATATTAATTGGATCATCCACATGATGATCTTTCATCATCATAAAATAGTCAATAAATTTCAAGGAAATTCGGCAAGTTTTCGGCTTAATCATTAACAATGTAGTGGAAATCTTTATACGGATAATTAAAGTCATAAAGCCAAGAATAGCATACAAATTGACGGCACTTCAGGAAGTATTCCAGACTTGATTCAAATTAAACTGAGAACATCTGTTGCTCAAATTCTATTCCGCCGTAAATTCTAATTTTAGTGTTGGTTGATGTTGGAATAGCAACAAGACAGCAATATTATTTTTGAAGTTTGTGAATTCTCGAAAGCACTAAACAAAATAAACGGGAGTGTTTTGTTGATTATACGTATACCTTACGTCTTCTAAATTTCATAATTTTCTATATAACGTCAGAACATCTAAAAAATAAATCTTGATATCTCGTACAATCAGAGTTGAAAATGAAAAGAAAGTGGTTAAACTGTCGTAAATAAAACTGATAAAAATAAATTAATATTTCATATAGAATATCTTCTAAATACAGCTGTGGAAACCCATTTTCGTAGTTTACTCTCCCAACATTTACAATATTAAACAAACAATAGCCACCCAATCAAGTTATTCTAAACAAGAGCCGCTTCAGATTCGAGATAAAACCGTCATCTACAATGCAAATGCTGACATGCCTTTATCAGACAAGTGCAATCAGGACTTTAAATCCGCTTTGTTAGTAGGATTATCCCGTTATATTACTTCGAACCAGAATTGCCAGACATAAATTGGTTATACAATAATACAATTGAAATTAACTGAAACGTTACTACATAGGAACCTTTTAAACTTACCCCCAAAGACCTCGTCGCAACGTCCGATCAGTAAAACAAAAATAAAAAACTTTACAATCATATCCAGTCGAATTATGTGCATTTTCTTATTAACACAAAATAACTAGAAAAATTGAATTTAAAAATGTTTTTCCATGGAAATGCGAAAATTACGTTGGCTGAGCACGTTGTTATCGGAAAATCAGAGGGAAAAGCACGTCCTTGTCTACCGCTCCGGGAAAATAAACTGATGAAGGAAAAGCGCGGCTGTTGAAAGTTTGGAGCTGTTGAAGTGCAATTTGGGGGATTTAGATCGCATGCGTGAAGGTGCAGAGCATTTTCCCGTTCTGTGTGAAAATGCTTAATGGGACAATTTAAGAAGACGTTTGGGTTGTCTGAGTGAGAGTGGAAATTTGGGAAGGGAAATTGGGACTAAAGAATCTCGGCCAAGACAAAATGGTTTTGATTTGTATTTCGGTATAAAATTTAATCATCTCAAGGTGACTAAATAATCCATAGGACTAACAAATGTTGAAGGATCAAGAAAAATCAGCATATATGACAATTAATTAATAATTTAATAATAAAAATATTGATATACATAAAAAACCTTAAATACTAGAATGAGACTTTTCCTTGACAGACTAAATTTACCATTCAGTCAATTCTTCGAGTACTAGCCAAAATCCTTTGAGCCAAGGCTTTGCGCAAACCTTGATCGTCCAAATGTTGAATGTTATTAACTACAAAATCTTTATCGTTAGCCAAGGACTTTAGTACCTCATCTGGAAGGGCATTTATCAAACACATTCCTTCAGTCTCTTTTGCTTCGTTCGGAATGTGTTGCAGTACTCTGCAAACGTTCTTGACTGAGAGCAAATGCTCTTCATTTGTAGATGGACCCTAAGTTGAAGGAGCACTATAAGTATTTCAACAATTGAATATGCAAGACAAAAATGCTAGATACTAATATATTATTAATATTTTTAATTGAGTTAAGCTATCAAGGTTAAATATATTCATCGACCAGAACATAAACATCCCACACGAAATAGTCATAGAACTATAGGAAACGGGCCTGAGATAACCACGTAAATATTTTTGGAGGTGATTCTTTAGGATAAAAAAACAATTAGTTGTTGAAATACGGATTGTTAAAGTTTCATATATTTTTTTAAGATTTTACTCTAAGACATTAGATATTTAGTTTCTTAATTAGGTAGCCAGTGGAGTCTCCACAGCTAAATTTTAGCTATTTTAAAAGCAATTATTAAAATTTACAGACAGATACTTTATCCGATAAAAGCGATCCTATAACTATACTTTATTTTGTACTGTTTTTGTCTCTCGATTTTTTGACTCAAACTCGTGGATTTAAACTTGAACTGTTTTCCTTCTTAACTATATAATCATCGCAATATTCGACACTTAACTTGAAAACGGTGAGGTTTATGAGATATTTAATTTTAAATTTCACCATCTGCATTTCAATTATGAAGTATTGCGTAGTACCATTGTAACTATGCTTAAATTCTGTAACTTATTACATGCGATATTGTTGATGTATAAACTAAACTATCTTTGAGATGAAACAATAAAAGTTACATCTATTCACCGCTGTAAAAACACATTAAATGTTACAAAATCGTACAGACTCACCGATACAATGAACGCTCCATAATTTTGAAGGCAAAACTTGATTGCGTTTTCTGTTGATTCGTTACTTGACTGAGTTCCTGCAAACATGCATAACGAAATTATAATATCAGTGACTGCATTTGAAATAAGCTTAAAGCCGTATTTAGCGACCAGTTCGTTAAGTAAAATTTTCCATTCTGATTCGACGCAACAGGGTACATTCTAAAAGATCACAAAAAATATATATTTATATATGGCTTAGATTTTTTAACTTAAATGAATACCCACTTTCATAAAATCAGCAGAGCTTTTTTTAAGAACTCCTTCTTGGTAATCAGACCAGTCGAAATTCGGTAAGACCGAATTAGTCAAACTGACATCTCCAGTGCTCCAAAACAGCTCTTTGTAATACTGTGACCATGGATTATTGAGAGTTAAGCCTAAATCGGGAAAACTCTCCTTTTTTCCTTCAATGTGCTTGTAGTGGTGACATTTATGCAAAATCCAATCCACGGAAAGAGAACAAATTTTCATTTTTGTGACATCAAATTTCAAGAAGGATATGCATCTATTGTTACTCGCGCGGGTAAGCAGATACTCGATAATTTGAATTTCGGTAGGGAGGTCGCACTTTTCGTCTTGAAAATACTGGAAATAGAAGTCAGCTTTAACAAAAAAATGAGTCTTTGATGTTAAACCATTGATTACTACACCCTCCATCAGAGAAGATACTAAACTGGTATTTAAAATATGGTCCAATGGAATTTCTTTGTAAGGTTTTGCCTATATCTATGTAAAAATGATAAAAAGAAATGAGAGAATAAGTGATTTTCCTTGTTTCTTAACATTGACTGCCGCTGATGTTGTAAATGATAAGAAAAAGAGGAATTTGTCTAAATCTTCACAACCAAGGCAAAGGTTCGTCAAAGTATTTCCCCATGTTATAGAAATATTTACCATTCAAATAAGTCCTTCAAATCCCCTTCTGAACTGCATCTAAGAGAAAGTGGAAGCTTATTGAAAATACTTACAGTTGTGTGCAGTGCAAATCGAAATATTCAGTAAATATGCACAAAAAAAATTATCGATAGTAAACTTGAATGTGTTGCCTATATAAACTCCACTGAATCTACCATAAGCCACCCTGTTCATCAGATACGAATCCAAGTATATGTCACGCCCATCGTAGCAAAGAACAAGATTTTTGTTTGATTTACATTTACATTCAACCGTCAAAATAAAATAAAAAAACTCCTTTAACTTAAGAAGATCGTAATTCATATTATGATAAACTTCTCAATGCCACCAGTCAGTCGAAGGATAAATATCGTTAGCAAACAAAGTAATTCAACCAGATATATTTAATCAGACGAAATCATTAATGTAAATTCAAAACAGCAGAGGCCTCAAAAGCAAGCCCTGCGATACACCACAGCACATAGCTATTAGGTCGCAAGGGACACTAGCATTCGTCCTGATAGACTGGTGTCTAGTAAAGAGCAATGAATTAATCCAAGGCTTAACCACGCCTCTAAACCCATAGACCATTAACTTATTCGAGAGAGTCTGATGGTTGATGCAACTGACAGCATTAGCGATAACACAAAATGCAAAAGCTCCAACTTTATGTAAAAGACCGTATCATCCAGACTCACATTTGGATGGAATTAAAATGACAACTATGAAAACTATTTTAATTCTCAAGAAAATGCATTATTTTTATGAGTGTAGGGAAAAAAGTCGATCATAAAAACCGTCATGGAGTTCGCAGAATAAACATCGCTACCTTTGTGAGGAAAAAAACAATGCAAAAAAAGGAAGCCGGAATCGGAATTTCATCCCATAAAAAAACCAGATAAATATTGCCCACATGGATATCTATAGGGAGAAAAAAAATATCAAGCACATACAAACCTTACAAATAGATTAAGAGATCACCTTCAACCGACATCAGATCAAACAAAAAATTACACGAACTTAAATATTCACTAGAGCCTTTTCAAACTTAGAAAAATCCAAAGGGGATTCTTTCTTTCACAGAATACTAATTGTGGTGCCACATATGCTCATAGCATTAAAAATATACAGGGTGTCTTGTATTAGTAGACCAATTCGCTAACCAGAGATTCCTTATGCGAAAATTATTCAACTTTTCTTGTGGCTGTTTTTCTTTGGTGCTTTATATTCATTATACAGGGTGTTAAAGTGAATAAAAAAAAATACTTTTGTTAAAAGCTTGGGTGTTTCTTAACATATTTTAATGAAATTTTGCACTGATGTATAGTTCAATTAAACGCACATTTTCTATAATTCGAGCAAAAAAATTGGAGTAACAATGAAGGAAATGGGGGATCGTATACACGATTTCCTCGCAACTGTTTTTTGTACACACCGATAATATGTACATTTGTTTAGTTTGTCTAATTAGCGATTTCTTTATCTGAATTTATTAATTCTTATAAAATTTGGATTTACTGCTGTATTGGGGGACAATAAGCTGAAATATATTTTAAAGTAAGCTGTAAATCAAAATTTTCTAAAATTGAAAAACTCCAAACAAAGAAAGAACTAATTTCAATAATAAAAGAAATACACCATTGGCGACCGTCAAAAAAAAGTTAGGAGGAAAACGTGTGTATGACCTTCTCTTTTTCCCATTGTTTCTCTAAATTTGTTTATACAAATCAGAGGAAATGTGCGCCTAATCAAAGTATATATCATTGCAAATTTTTGTTAAAATATTAAGAAACACCCAAATTATTGCAAAAGAATTTTTTTTGCTAACTTCAACACTCCGTTTAATGAGTATAAAACACCAAAGAAAAAAGTACCGAAGGGACATCTAATTATTTTCGCATAGGAATCTCCAGTTAACCAATTGGTCCACTAATATGAGACACCTTGTATATCTAGGTATAGCCTTTAACATCTTCGTTCAATAGCCAAATTTAGTGTGTATATATGTATGTATATATACGTATACCTACGTGATGTCGAGTTAAACTCAATTGTTTCTTTACAATATTTTGTCTCAGTTAACAGATTTTTGAAATACAGAACCTGACAGGAAAGGAAAAACTTTAAGTACCTATTAGTAAAGATGCTTATGGCTTCTTTTTAGTTAACAAAGTTATTCCATTGGATAAAAGTGTAAAAATACAAATTAACATTTTAAAAAGTAATTTTTGCCAGAAGCGAAAACTTTTGTTGGTTTAATTAAAAAAATATTTTAAATCAAGAGGTACGATATATACTGATAAAATGGAGGATGGAATAAGCAAATAGTACCTAAGGATACAACGTGTCTAAAAAAGACTTGACTAAAAGGGAGAAAAATTACGCATTCATGGCGTAAATGTATTCAAGGGATCCTAAGAGATCTACAAAATTATTTTTGGTTTCTCAGTTATTTCGAAAAAACCGAAATTTTCACCCTTCTTTTTTATTTTTCTTTCGCAATTATGGTAAGAGATAAATGATAACTACCAGGTGTTGATTTTGGGATACTTGTGATATGTTCAATTTTGGAAACTAATATTTCTGAATGTTCAGTAATTGATAACATTACATATTGTTCTGGTGCTTAGTTATAACTTTTAGAATAAATTTGCAACCAAAAGTTGTCTAAAATTCAGCAAATAGAAAATGGAAGTTTTTTAGATAAAAAAATTCATCATTACATTCTGTTGGTCATTTTTAACCAACACATTGTAATGGAATGAAATCTAGACTATCATGTTGAAATTTATAAAAAACTGAAATGGAAAAGTAGTTTGTTTTTATCTCTTATTATAACTTGAGAAAAGTTTTTAAAAAATCCAAAATTTCGATATTTTGAAACACTAGAAAAACAAAAATAATTTTGTAATTTACTTGTATTGTGAAACTTCTACCTTGAATACATATTTTTTTTCTAATTTCACAAAGAGTGTATCCATGATCAATTATAAGATTTTTATGCTGGACATCTTTATCTTGAACATATTATGTAATAGTGCAATAGAAATGAAAAGTGGTTATTCAATGCTATATAAACTCACACGTAATATTTGCAGACAACATATAAACTCTTCTAAGGTATCCTCATTTTGATATTGTTTCAGCAAGCTAAAAATTATATTGTGCACCATAAAATTCCAGCTAAAGTACTGAGTATTCAGAAGAACCCTGAACAACTGCACATAATTGGTCACATTTTCACTTGAAGGTGGGGAAATGTGCAAAACATCCATTAAAACATTAACTCCAATTTGTTCAACCTTTGATATTTCCTTAAGAAATTCGAAAATCCTCACAAGATTACTGCTACGCTTGAAACCGGCCAAATACAAGTGACGGAAAAATTCTGCTGCATTTTGTAAGAGTAAAAGAAGCATATCTCCTAACTCTTTATCTGTTATATTGTCATGTAGTTGATTAAATGTAGTTATAAGTTGTTCAGTAATATCTTCTTTCCATTCAAATTTGTCTCTGATAAAATAGGTTGTTAGAACCTTGGTAAGGTTCTCAAGGGGCATATGTAAAGCACATTTTATGATGAGTTGCCTATGTTTAGGATCTTTTGGTAAAGGTTGACTTAGCATTTTAGCAAAAGTATTATCATCAATTAATTCATACCATCTAAAAATTTTCAAATTCATAAATAATACGAATTTTGTTACACTAAAACATACCGTTCTATGCATTTGACAATTGCAGGCACATTGAAAATTGACATATTAAACAAAGATCTGAACCATAACATCTGATGTTCATCTTTTTCATCTACCATATGTATTATTGTAGGAATATCAGCATCTTGTATTAGTTCAGCTATTGTTTTGGGTTTACGAGCTATATTACTTAACATGCTGATTAACTCAGAAGCTTCTTTATGTTTTAAATACTTTTCAGAGACTAAATAAGCTTTTTCAGCTATCACAATTTGGAGACACTGGTGGTGATAATTAATCTTTAAAAAGTTTTATTTCATTGAGCATTTTAAATTCAGTGGAAAATAAATAAAATTTACCTCGACCCATGAGCAAAACACGTCCAAAGTGACACATTCCATTAGGATGCATGAGGTGCCTATGAATGGCACACCAAAATTGTTAGGAATATTTTTTTTCTCCTCAATATACAATAAAAGTTCAAGTAATTGGAGTAATGTAAACCCTATTTGGTGATAAATTTTCTGAGTTTTGATTGACTCAAGTTGATTGGCACAGATGCCAGTTAAATTTTGTAATATTACTGCACAAGCATTTCGTAAATCATCAATCTGAAACTGATACTTTTATGTACATGTATTTTTATCCTATAACCATTGTTATTAGCAAAACTTTTAAGTATTTCCATATCTTTGAAAGATACTGTATATCCTGTATTAAAACTCACTTCAGAGCCTGACTCACTCAAAGAAACCTTGTTAATAACTGCTTTTAAAATTATACATGTATTGTCCAGAGGTTCCTTTACTTTCAAGCACTGGATAGCTTGATCCAGTATCTCACGGGTTAGTTCCACTGGAAGATTTTCTATGACAAATCCTAAACATTCAACAACATTCAATGCAAAGCAAGTTTTTGTTAGTAGATACTTTGAAAATGATGGGATTACACCTATTAAATGGCAATACTCATTGGGAAGAGCTATCCGCCTATCAAAATCCGTATTAAGAGCTAGGAGAAAAATTAATTCCTGAAGTTCCACTGGTTGTTTTTCAAGGGTTTGTTTGGGTTTGTACAGTCCTCGTTCAATTAGGAAGCTGGTTAGTTCTGTTATAAGGTGAAGAATGGATTTCTCATTGCCTGAAAATGTGACTCAGTTGTACAAAAACCGGCAAATATTATAAATGAAGAGGTACTGACCACCTTGATGTCTGATTATTGTAAAATCTCCAATTTGTTTTAAACATTTAGTCAAAACACATTGAAGTGCTATGACATTGCTAGTTATTTCCATTATGATTAAAGTGGAAAATAACCAGATGTCATTAAACTTTTAATCTTTTTGAAACTTCGAACAGAATCCTTAATTTCTAAAAGTAAAAAAGCCTTTTGAACTTGTTAGGTTAAATCGGAGAGATGAGAACGATTTTGAAGCAGGCGCACAAATACCAGGTGATGCAATTGAAAATTATCACCGACGCCTTTATAACTTTGAATGAATAGGTGTATATATTGTCGTTTCCGTTAAGTAATTTTTGTATTTGATATCATCCTATCATTAAGGTCTTTGCTTGAAGTAGGGCAATTTATATATTTTAAAACACTAAAATGGTGCAGAATGCATGGACAAGCACCTTTTAGATAGCTACAATAATTAAAAAAATATATTTCAATATCCTACATATGTTTATAGGAGCTATGTTCCACAATACCCTGTAGAACAGTTTCAATCAAATATATACAATAAATATGGTGTATAAAAAGGTAGTATTATACAACGTTGTCACGTAATATTCCTGACTCTTTGTGGTATAGAGTCATATATAGCATAGTTGACGGCTATTTATGACATTCTTGACAGTTTACTATCTTATTTGAAAATAAACGACCCTGATCAAGGCGTCCTCCAGGGTGGTTCAATTTGTTTATAATATGTAAAAAAAAATAAGAATTTACTTCTAAGCTGTTTCTTTCAATCACTAGCTAACAAATAATTAAAAGACGCACAATTCAGAACGATTTTGAAATTTAAGAAACTGAAATTTAGTAATGGAAAAGAAGCAACTAACTGGAGACGATCTTCTAGCCACTTTTTCCCTTTTGGATATCCAATTAGGACAACTAACTCCAAATGTGATTAGAGCGTGGTTTGATACTGATTGTAAAGAAGTAGAAGATTTACTAAACTGGCTTGTAACATCCCTGTCAAGTTCTAATTACATATCTTTGCTTGAAAGACATGAGTGAGTAGATAAATATTTTGTAAAAAACATTTTTTAATACAGCATGACTGCTCTAAGAAGTGCGCCTGCTAAGTCATTATATTTCTTTTTGCCTGTGTATTAAAAAAATGGAATGGCGTTCTTGCAGGATTCAAATTCTAGGTTTAGATCAGCCAAATAAACCCATTATACAGTCATACAAAAACTTTCAAGGAATACTTAACATCTTACAAATAAATAACAATTCGAGGAATGTTTCTATCTCATTTGATTAATACATCCCCCTCAGCTTATGATTATATCTCACTTGGATTTTACATTAAAATTGTATATATATATATATAGCATTGAAATATCAGAGGCATCTCTTGAATACAATCACCTATTAATTATTGTCAATGTTAAATTTTTATGGTAAAAAATATAATCAACACTATATGTTGATGGTTCACTGTGTACTATAAACAAAATGTTTTTTTAATGATCATCTGTCATTTAATGACTGATGAATCTAATTAACAGATTAGCATCCAATTTTTTGCCCCAATGAGCGCGTTTTCATCCAGTTATCTATAACATATTTAGCTATAATGCCCTTAATAATGCTTGAGATAAAAAGCCCCAAATTTTAACATCCTCTGCCCTTATTATCCATATATCCTTATAAACTTGCATCATGCTTTTTATAGTAAAGGTTTAGGTGATTTCATACTCTTGGATTCATTATATGCTATCAAACACCATCATTTGAATTTAGTGATGAAGGAACCACTATCAGCCATAAAATAACTTACACACTGGAGAAAAATGTTTTAGGCTAGTGGATTAGTGTTGGAAGAACATAATAAAGAAAATTATTATCTTTCTTAACAAATCAAAATCATATAAAAATGCTAAAACTAAATTAACTGTTTTACAAAACATGGTATCACATCAGTCTAAAGCTGGATTTATACTCATCTCTAATTTATGACTGAATCTATGAGTTAACATTTATCATCTATCTCATCTATTACCTATTCAAAATGGAATCCATTTATGACTTAAAACTAAACTTTTCAGGTAATTGACAAAAAAAATTCTCTATATTACTGCCCATAATTTTGATAATCATATTCAATCCATTTCTGCTTATATCCTTATTCTTCTAATTTTGTATTATAAATTGCCAGAAACATCTGATTTTGACACTTTTAGAGGACAAGATACATACAGTATCTAACAATCTTGTTTGTACACATGGATGTGTTAAAAAAAATACTTGATTTTCACTGTCCAAAAATTATTTTACGGTTATGATTTTATTATTAACAAAAAATATATTTTAAATATACATACTTATATACAAAGCTTTGACAGAATAAATAAAAAAACTAATTAATAAATTTTAAAAAATACCCTCATTTTCATGCAACATTTTGAAAATCGTGCCGTTGTTTTTAAATTTATAATAAATTGGATTCTAGAATGTGTTTAATTACCTAATTGACCTATCTTTCTTAAGCTATAGCCTTTCAGTGCTATTTTAACAATAGATTTTTTAAAATCACAACTTAGTTGTTTTCGTTTGGGAATTTTATATGAAACTGATGAAAACGGTAAACGAATCAACAGTGTGCAATAAAATATTAATCATCTCTAAGGTATGAAGAAAAAGTTGTTTACAATAAATTAGAGTACGCGCTATTCAAAACAAGTGTACGAACAAAAATGTTGTATGAAAATAAGGTATTGTTATTAAACTTATTGATTAGTTTTGTTATTTATTTTTTGGAAGTTTTATATATAAATACATATATATTTAAAGTACATTCCTTCTTAGTAATAAAAAAAAGTAAAATAAATAATTTTTTGACATCGAAAATCGAATATCTTCCTTAACAAATGCATACGTACAAACAAGATTGTTAGATACTGTATGCAAACTATTAAGTTCTTAAGTCTAATATCTTAAATTAAAAGATAATTTAAGGCCACTTTCAAAAGAAATTGATGTAAGGTGTATTAAAAAAAAATGACAAACAGCAACTAAATAACTAAAGAGTTACCTTGTTAACTTAATTTTAACTTCATAAATTTTAATTATAAGTACTGACGTATGTCGTAATGGAAAAAGATTGTGCCTATATTAAAACCTAGAACAAACCAATCAATCTCAGACGTACCTATAAATTTACCAATATTTTTGCCAGCATCAAATAAAAAATATTTATTACAAGCTTTATAAAATGGTATAGGTATCATACACTGGCTTTTGACAAAGGAATTTCTAAACACCCTATATAACTTCCGCCCGCTTATTGGCTGACCTATTATTTCCTTATATAACCAGAATAGTTCTTAACTCTTTATAATATTACGGGTATATATTATGCGGTTTTAGATTTGAAAAGATTCAAAATCTCATAGATGTCAACAATTGCAATTTAAATCTGGAAAACGTAAGTTCTTATGATTTGAATTGTGTCCTAGATGTGACTCAAAATGAAGAAGAAATTAGTTTTCTGCAAAATGAATTAAGTATTTTGGAGGAAGAAGATAGGCGGTTGGATGAGTTGATTGCATGTTCTAAGTAAGTTTTTCACTTTAACAGTTAAGTCTTTTTATTTATTAATGTGTGGTACAGGGCTCGAAATGAACGACTCTCCTTAGAACTAACTCATAAAACCGAAAAGGAAATCCAGTCGAACATTGACTGCAAAAAATCTCAATCAGCTTGTGAGGCTTTATGTAAGACCTTAGATGAAGTAAACAGAAAACTAAGGGATACACTAACTAGATATGTAAGTTGGATATCAGACACCACGATCTTAACTTGTCTGAGTGCAAGAAATTATTATAAAACCGTATTTTACTTAAGTTGAACTTCACACAATTTGTTTTAGGATCCCGATTCGCACTTTGTTAACTTTATAGACATGACAAACGGTAATGAAAATATTAGAAAAATATGTTCCTTGGTGGCTCCATTAATTGATCCAGAGCACACAATTCATGAGAAATCTGATGATTACCTTTCTCTTGCTACTTCAAAAGATTTGGAAATTTGCAGAAGAAGGTGTTTAGACTTTATCAATTGCTTTTTAATTCATTGGTTTAATAGTATGCACATATATATTTTTTAGAATTCTACGTAGTTGTCAGATATATCTAGCCAATCAAGTGGAAATCGAAAAACTAAAAGCAATGTTAGATTTTTTGTTAATGGTAAATGTTAACGAAAACAATCCAAGGTAGTTATGATAATTAATATTACTTTATGATTTTTCTTTTAACTAAGTATTGTTTCTATTAAGTTGGGATTTGATCAATAGCCAGGAAAGTTTAGCTGCAAAAGAGGTTTTCAAGAAAGGGATCTTAGAAATTTTGGATGGTGTAGCGTTGAAAATGGCCGATTATCATCTGAAAGAAATTAAGGTACATTATCTGGAAAGGGAACTTGAGTATTATAGGTAAGTTTTTCAGAGAACTCCCATCGACCTTCTCTAAAACAATAAGTAACTGATTTTCATTTAATCAAATTCGTCCATTTGACAAGTACAAAAATAAGTATAAATTGTAAATTATATGGACTGGCTAACCTAAAAAGCGAAAAATCCCTCGTGTGAGACCAAAACAAGCTTCTATTTACTAAAATCGACAACCTACTCAACCACCTAAACTAAATAGGTGGTGATCGAACATATGGAATTATTAACAAACCTACTGACCTTGTATGAACCGAAGAAAATGCTTATTACTATTATATGTCGGGTGGATTCTTGTCCGTACAATTGCTGTGGTTCTGCCATGTTCATATTTATCCCCTTTCAACTTGATACCTCTCAGTATCTTCAGACAGCCTTGGACTCATTGACCTATAGGTACATAAACGCTCTCTATGTACGTCTTAAAGTGTATTTAGAGTGTCCCAGTCGTACTAATATTAGTAATTCATTCTGATTTATGACCATTTGTATTTTGTTTTAGGAAGCGTTTTAAATACATCTGCGATATGTTAGACAACTTAACTAAGCAGCTGTCTTATTACGTTTTAACGAATTACCTGCAACTTGTAGAAACAAAGGATGTTGAGTGCATTAATGATTTACTTAAAAGAATCATGGAATATATTGATGATGATTTAGGTAGATGCCACAGCAGAACTGTAAGTAAAGAATTCTCAATATTTTCATAAATGTTGATCATTTTATAGTGCTCAAAATTTGATAAAGTCAAAATTTTCAGGAAAAGATGAAACGCATTGATGATTATAATTTACATATGAAAAAACCACTCCTTGAGAGATGCCAAGTCGCCTCTTCTATAATCAAAATATTAGGTGGCACAGCCAATAGTCTTGAATCGGCAGCTGAAATAGTCGGTCAATTCAAAGCTGAATTAAACTCGCTTCAATTGCAAATATTCAGTTCTAGTTTTTCCATTGATGAAGAGAATGTTCATAAAATGTAAGTAGACACATTTATTTTAATTAATGAAAATTAGGAACAATATTTCCTTATTAAAAATATTTGTATGAATAAAATGCTTTCATGTCTTTTTAGGCGTGCAAATGTGAACATTTTAGAAGAATTTTTAAGTTCGGGGCCTACTGATAAAATAATTTTAATACCCACAAACCTACAGAAGGTTTGCTTGCAAATAGAAGAACATTTAAAAAAAGAAAAAGAAAGTATAGATGTTGCTGTCGGTATACCGAAAATTGCTGTAAGTATTAAAGTGGTTTTGATGATCTATTCAAATACAATAATAGAGAGCAATAACTAACAGTTTCTTTAAAAAGCTGTGGTACACTGTTATACAGTAATTGTATATAGTTTTGTGTATCATGAATTGCATTTAATTGTGCATTGCACATGCGTTTTTCTGTACGATAGCATTCACTTTTTAGGTTAAGTCTATGAAGCAATCTGCGAAGCTCATTAAAGAGCTCTGGATGAATTTCTTAATAAATCCATCAAAAGTGGAACATGTCTTACTCCAAGCTGAAGAAGACTTCAACAAGCGAAACTGTGAATATTTCTAGAGTACGTAAAAATAAGGATTAAAAATAATATGAGTCGTTATGGTTTTCAAAAGAAACATTTATTTTTATACAAAATAATTTAATAGGAAATAAGTAGTATGAAATACCATTTTTGATTATACGGTGTCTTTCAAAAGACCCGACACATCAAATAATTTAGGAATGGGCCAAGTCAAAGTTACCAAATTTTCTATAGAGGATTCTAATAATGATAATGATAATTTTTCAAAGTTTTATAAAGTTGCCACCATTGGACAAGAGTAAATTTTCCGACATTGTTATTATTATATAATAATTGAATTGCACCACAAATAACTGTGCTGGAAGAAAATTAGGTTATTTTTACTTAAGCTGTTCCTAAAATATTTTATGTTTTCAGCATTTTTGAAAAAACGCCTTAATTATTGTTAATTCACTGTTTAATTACTATACAAAATTCTCTTTGGTTTGCTCTACAATGAACAATTTTTGATCATATTTTTAGGTATAATTCATGATATCCCGTTCAGAACTGCAGTCAAAATCATGAATAAAATGATCATTAGGTTTTAAATTGGAATCTTTGTGTATATGAATAGGATTATTATAGTCTATATCAAATAACTTCATCGAGTGATCAATTACTCCTAAAATAAAATAAAAAACAACCTGCACATCCAGCATATTTTATACTATATATTTATTTACCTGACAAAGTTCTATTTAGCCTCTCTATGATTGCATCTAATTCGTCTTGCTTTAGACTCACAGTTACACGAGTACTTTCTTTCATTAACGACCTTTTGTTCCTGGATAATAGAGGTAGAGTAAACTCGCTTTCAGACAGAGGGGTGTCGTCGGAACCAAAACCCTAAAGAGATTAAATTTAACTGTGATATTGATACAAGTTTATAATAACACACCAGGCATTTGCCGCTAATACAAAATGCTTTTTTCTCGGTTGATCCCCTAGAGCAATCGGTTCCAAAGGGAAACCATCCATCTTCACCGTTAACTAAATAAAAACGATGTGATATGTTCTCGTCTTGGCAAGCTACTCTACATGGCCTATCTGGATCCTCTGCAAAATTATATTTTACATTTTGTGTGCCAAGTGTTCCATATCCTTGAAAATGTGAGTGGAAATTTTAGAATTTCCTTTGAACTATTCAATGGCATAGTCAGAAATAAAATCATAAATAACATTTTAGTTCGTGACATATAGGTTGTATTTTTTTATTTTTCAATAAATCTACGTTTGAAGATATTTCCAAAAAGTACCCAAAGGTAAGTTTTCAATTTCCATGTTGTGCATATCTTTATTTTGGTATTTTGCTTTCCTGTGCTGTGAAAAAGTGAAACAATAATGTGGCCCTATTCCGGAATAATTATGAAGTCCCCTTTGTCAAAACTACAGAAATATGAAAAAAAAAATCAAAATATTTCTAATAATATCTTACCTAAAGAGGGCGAAATTTGCATTCCTAATCCAGACAGTCGCCTGACTCTGTCCTTATATTTGGAACAAATCATGGATGCGTGCTGGAAAGGAGATTTTACTTTTCCACATCCCTAGAAAAACAATTAAGTATTACAGGAGGCGTCTAGACTTTTTTTATATTTTTCTACTTACGTACTGTTCAGGTTGACACAACTGTATGCTGCTCTTCCCTAATTTCTTATTCATTACCAGTCTTATTCCGGAACCCGGAGAAATACAATTATAATGACAACCACTAGCACTTTTCCATCTTACCACCCCTTCTCTTCTTCTCAAACCTAATAAAATTTTATCAAATCAACAACTTCAAATTAATGCGGGAAGTGTTTAAACTAAAATATGATTGACTTACTAGTTCTCCATGAAATTTCATTGTTATCTCTATCAACAGGACACAAATCTGCCATTTGAGTGTGAACGGCTTCTCCAAAGGGATCACAGACGAAATCTTCACAACGCCCGTTAATACAATAGCTAGCTCTCCCTGAGAATATTAGTAACTACATCTCTAGACGACTAATTATTCAAAATAAATAGGGTATGAAAAACTTACCATACTTATTTCTTCGGGTTTGACATGCAGTTCCATCAGGGAACGTCCATCCCCTACTTTTGGTTCCGCCATTACGTTTTTGACACCAAACCACACACGCTTCTTCGGCTACAATGTTTTTTCTATAATAATTATTGCGCTATTCAAAGATATAGAGAATAACATACAATCAGAGCTGATTTTCTGCATCCCCGATCCAGTTAAGTCTTTATCGACTTCCTTGGCTCGGGTGCATACTTGTTCGGCAAATTCTTTTATTGTTAATCTAGGAACATTGAGGCATTGTTGAGCGTTGCAAGTCTGATATTTCCGTCCGGGACCTTCGCAGGGTTGTCCACTTCCCTGAGGCCTAATTTATAGATATCCAAAAATTCATATACAGGTGTTACTAGTTCAAATCGGAAGATAGGAATTGCGCAAGTGGAAGAAGGCCTGTGCAAAGTTAAACTGACAAAGGCGAACGAAGTAAGTCGCAAAACCAGCGGTTAAAATAAGCGGAGTCAATCTAGTGACCAAACCTTTCGCTGTTCCATAATTTTTTCTTATACAAGTTGTAATGATGGATTAGTCTTTTTTTATTTACATTGCCGCATTTTGCTCTGATGTTTTAAAAAATGTCCATCGCCACAAAGGTAGCGAAATCGATTCTAATCTGAACATCAAAGTGGAAACGCCAGTCGGACTGACTCCGCCGACTTGAATCACTAATGTCGTAACCCGTCTCGTTGGTCTTTGTCAAAGGCTTATTAAATCTTATGCCGTCCTTCTCCCACTTACTTCTTATGTTTCCACTTGCACTGGTGATACCTGTATATCTAGAAACATACAGGGTGTTTATTCCTGGTGCCTAAACACGAGGATCAAAGTATCCATAAAAGATAAAAGTTCGATTAGATCATTTCAATTTTTAATTGCACAACTTTGCCTCAATTTAACTGACCTCGAATCCTTTATAATTACGGAGATCCCCATGGCTAAATTCCAGAATGAAACCCCTATATTCGTAGGCACGGTGGCTTAGATTTTTTTTATAATGCATACAGTAACAACGTTACTTTTTTTTAGACTAAAAAAGTTAATAGTGGAAATTCTACCAGTTCCCATATAAGTTATTTTATATTTTAAGGAATTTCTTGGCCTACTTTGGATTATTGCAGAATCGTTCCGACACCATAATTCCAGTACTGCCACTCCTCAAACGGCCCTCTTCACCAAATAAACAGCCTGAAGCACATTCAGTGTGCTTCCAGTCATTCCAGCCTCCATTAACTTTGTCCAGTTCTTGAGATATTTGTTTCAGCGCACTGCTGTATGATTGTTTAATATTGGCTTCTTTGACGACACACCGACCTCCACGACACCACTGTCAAATAATAATATTTGTGAATCATTGAGATGCATAATTGAAAATTATTTCTGTGTGTGGTTGGTATAGATCAAAATATGATTTTAGTGTTGTAGATCGTGTCTTTTTGAAATTTTAGATGAAATTTTCAATGTACGGGATTGGCAAATTTCAATGTTTATATAGGAAATCTAAGTAACTATGAAAGGTAGCAAAAAAAGAACAATCACAATTTATTTTTTAAAGACAAGTGTAGTGAAGTAATTTGTTGAATGAGCTGGAAGCCAAAGTTCGATTTTAGCCATTTTCGATAAACCTTCCTCATTTAGATATTGTTTTAATTCTATAATTATAACTACTTCGTTATTATTATTATTTTCTGAGATTGGATCTCTTAGAGGCCACCGCTTTTTTTAATAACAAATTTAATTCCTTAATATGTAATAAAAATTTTCTTACCAAACCGTTTCCACAAATAGTTCCCTCCAAAGCAGGATGAGAAGTCCACGTATATCGCTCTCTTTCGCAATGCAAATCTCTGCAAACATCATCTAGTGGCTGTTGAGACGAGTGTTTACTTTCTCTGCCGTATTTGAGCATGCCTTGAAAATGAAAAGAGTGGAAAGCTCATCTTGAAACACTTTTTAATTAAGTAGAATATCATTGGAATACGTAATTTTGTACGTCTCTACCAAACATCGACATAATTTGACAACGTAAATGTTCTTTCCCATTTCCTCCCATTTTTTTCCTGATATTATAAACGGAAACTTCATTGTGTATGTAATTCCGAAATACTTCCTTAAAACCTGGAAAATTTTCTTTTCTCTTTCACATATACATATTTGCCATTGAACGAGAATTTTCATGACTAAGAGCGGAGATTATTAATTTCAATTCGTGTGCTAAAATGTCTTCTTCATTCTTGTCCATTGTGAAGCTTCTTGTTTCAGTTTCAAGCAGACAAAACGTAGCTTCAAATTGGACGACATAGGGGGAACTAAGTGCAATACTTACTTAACAGTAACTGGCCTCATATAGCAAAAACCAACACAATTATATCAAGAACCGAAACACTAGACGCTGTCACGCTTATTTCATCAGTATTTCAAAAATTCTTTTCCACCTAAAATTATATGTGCACTGATTTTTCGCTCTAAGAATTCACATACAAGAGGTCAATCAAGTATTAAAATTGTTTCTTATGAATTTTATTTTGTAGTTTTTTAAGAAAAACTTACATTGTTGATCTGCATTAAATCTCTCCCCAGGTAAGGCTCCTTCTGCTCCATGATCTAACTGTCCCGCTGAACTGCCATGATCAAGAAGACATCGAGATTGAGGAGTGCTATATTATGGGTAAATAAATTAATCTTATATCCTAAGTCTAGCATAAACTTACTCCAGAAACTTTTGTAAGTATCTCTTGCTGCAAGTAGACCATGTGATTTTGCCACTTCCTAAAGTTGGGGACATGATGTAGCTGCTCGGATCACAATCGTTGTCAGCTAAAGGACCATCGTGTCGCATTCCCAAGCTATTACGAAAATTAGTTACGTTTTGAAACAACTTTTAAGGTCAACCTACTTATGTCCTATTTCGTGTGCTACAACATAAACGCTCTCAAAATGCCTGCCTTCATTCACAGTGCAGCTACTGGTAGGGGTACACATCCCGGCAACTGGGGCCAGACCTAACAGAGTTTTAAAATTCCATTGTAAAGAAATCATCGTTTAAACTTTAAGAAACACAATCATAGAAAGAGCTAATTTAAAAAAAACAACTGACATTCTGAATGCAAATTTTGATGCTTTTAGGGAAACAGGCTTTAAGCTCAATCCATGTTTGGACGGCCTGAAAACGGGAAACGTCACCCCAAATCGTTAACTTTCTATCCAGACTCGTTCTTGTCGTTCTGTATTAAGTATTCAATTATCGTAGAGTTTCCCCTAGTTTCCCATATTTTCCCCAATGCAACCGATGGGGATGGAAATAGGAAGTTCGAGTGAAAGGGCTGCTAATTTTCAGCCCTTTTAAATTGAACCCATCGGCGTCGAGAGGAGGGGGCACAATGTTTATAACATGATCGCAATATGAAACGTCTGTAGTTGAGACTAATTAGGAGTGAAACTTTTTAGGTAAATTGAAGTTGATGATGAGTTTTGGCTCAGCCTAAGCCGGAAATGTTAAAAACTGCTGAATTTTTAAGTAAAAGATGTAAATGTTAAAGATTTCAATATTTAAAATTTGAAGTTTCCTTGATACTTTTCCGACAGTAACTTCCATATGTCTTCTTGAAAGAAGCTTCCGAAATGGCTCCAACAAATTCCTAACCTGGAGGAAAAAAATTGGATGCATTTTACTACATTTTAGTTTGACAAGAAAGTTTTAAAATCGCATAATTTTCATAACAAATGATAACTTGAAAAAAAAATTGAACATTCTAGATTCTCTTTGCGTAATTTTTTTTTAAATAACTAATCCATCTAAAAACCTTTAAATTTACCCCTTTTGGAAGAATACGATAACTCAAATTTATTTCTAATAATAGCACTAAGAAGACTAATGTTACTAAGAATTTATCACTTGTTCGCAACAAGTTTTAAAAAGTGCCTCCGTTCATCTCATTGCATCCTCTAATTCGTTTCGAAAATATTGCGAAAAACAAAATACCTTCAGACTTTCCCCTTTTTAAGGGGGTTCTAGCTTCTTTAAGAAATAAATTTTTAGGATATGTTTATAAGAATTTTTTAAATTATTTTAATTTCTAGAAACATCTAAAATATTTTAACTTTATTTTCGGACAATTGGTATATTAGGTGTCGCCAAAAATTCTATTTGTTTAAACTACCAGTAGCAACGAAATCTCTTGGATTGGAATGTCAAAAAAAATCTTCAAATGCATATTATAATTCCTATAAATTGATTGCTCGAAAGATTAATACTGAACCTTCTATGTTCGACACCGGCACTCTTTTTTTCTTGTTAAATATTTCGCTTCAGTTCGATCGCACCTTATCTTAGAATTTCCGCGATTTTGTTAAATATTTTCGTTGAGTTGAAATTTTGTCGAAGGTTAGAAAAGGAATTTTGGTCGCAAATTTTCGGCAAATTAGAGAGACATTTTGTGTCTCGCAGTTTCAAAAAGGAATTCTCCTGAATTTTCCAAGTAAAAATTACTATTTTATTCAATCACATTTTCTGTACTTGATAATTGGTTCTGAGACATGTGAATTCTGACTGAATTCAATAGTTTTCTATTTGCTACATATTAACCAATAGATACATAACCAGTAAGAAAATGCATTTTTTGTAAAGAGTACAAGTTGACAAAATTAATTACAATTTATAATTGTTTTCACACATAATTCTATTGTGTTTGGTACCATTCATATAAAACCTTATTTTCCGGAGAGAAGGAAGTATCCGGTTTTATTATGTAATTAGTGGCAAAATGAAAATTATTTAGTCGCCGGTTTCCACTTTGAAAACTACGACATTATTTGCCAAAGTTAGAAATGAACTATTTATGGAACCATTTAATAAATTCATTGTTTTGTGTACGAAGTGAGACTTAATTGGACTAGCGAAGTGAGGTGTGCAAAATAGTTTATATAACTTGTCTCATATAAGAATTTTTTAAATTTTATTTACGATGTGAGTGTAACATGAGCATGTAATATAAAAATATGTTTTTTACTTTTTAAAATCATTTACTAGACGCCAAATTATAAAAATAAATAAGTAATAGTTTCCGCAACTGATTGCGAAAAGTAAATCATTTTGAAATTTCGAAGGATTTTGAAAAACGTCGTTTTATACATCAAATATAGGAAAAAATAAATCAATTTCATCTTTTTTTTCTTGAAATTTTCCAATTTGTTATCTAAGTACACCTATGTAAATGTTCTTTACTAATGTATTCTATTGACATTTTGAACTTTCATTCGAGAATAGGAAAAAACTGGTATCATTATCACATGAAACCATGTGTTTAATAATTTCTTTTTTAATTATCTCCACATGAGCTTCCTGATATGTAATTGTATATAGTGCTTTTGGTTAACTTTTTGCATTCCGTTGATAAAAGCTATAACAGAAATGTAAAAAAATGCAGCCCGATTAACACACTTCAAGGTAAAAACGATAGTTTAGCTTGAAAGTATTCAACATATTTTTCCATGAATTGAAAAATGCAAGTTTTGGGATTGTAAATAATAAGTTTTTGTACCAAAACGTTTACTTTGAGTCACTAAGGAAAACGTAGCTATAATTACCAATGCAATACATGTTTGGAATAATTTCATGAATGGGGTTTTTATAGATGTTTTAAAAAATAAGCCTTTAATTATGTAAAAAAGTTTAGTATTGTTATTAGCAAATTAAAAAAATGTGAAACGTGGAGCTACGTACTGTTGCTTAATCTAGAACTATTTTCTATCTAATTTTTCCGAATTAATAGTCATTTTTAAGTATTCAAAAGTGGTAGGAATTCAGCTAATGCCTGATTCAATTTAATTCAGGATTTATCTCTGATATAAAGAAGGACAAAATATTCTACGGATATGGAATAATTTTTCACGAACATTAAAAAAATCTGTATTTAAAAATGTTGATATGTATATCGTCGGATTGATCCTTTGCGATGTACTAAGAGCTTTGAAAGGGTCAATACATATTTCCTCAAAATGCTACCTACATGAAAAATTTTATAACAAGAATTCTTTAATTTCACGATTCATTAATCTAGTAAATCATAATTGCATTGATTTTCTTAATGAAACAGAAATTACGGATATAGCAGTGTTAGAATCTGAGTAGTTTTTTTCATTATGTGTCAAAAATTAAAAATATCTGTACAAGATTTCCTTAATTCATGAATCAAAGTTAATTCGGCTTGATTCTAGTTATCCATTTTTGGTATGAAAATAACCTACCCACTACTTGATTGGAAATCTTCCCGTGTTTTCCCCTGACATACAGGTCCAACCCTGTCAATATTAGAGCGTGATCCCAATGCAGAGGCTCTCTATCAGTCGCTGGATTCTTGGTTCTTTGCCAGTTGCAGAAATTCGATAGAAATCTATCGATATCTGGGGGTCTTACGAGCCCTGCAACCTCGTCTTTCATAATTTCCAGTCGTTTAAGCACGAAATTTACTGGACGTCCCAAAGAGAGATCATGGTAAAGTAATTGGACCTGGAATAGGTATATTACAGTTAAGAGAAAAAAGACATTTTGCAAGGAGACACCAATGATGAAGTCAAATTTAAATGCCGAAAATAATGTTTCTATATTGTGAAACTTATCATGATTAAGTCCAAACAATTATCGAATGTGCTAAAAAAATAGTAATGAGAGTTTGCACTTCATTAAGAAACCGTTTTCACCTGAATGTGTCTAGCACGTTAATCATGCAAATTGGCCGTTTCTCTGATGCAATTGTCATCGAAGATATTTCGTTTGAAGAACATACTTACAGCGTTAATCATAGCGAGAACAAACCGAATAATTTCTCTTTCGGTATCAACAGGAAAATTGCTCTTCATGAGTTCAAACAAATCCCTATCCACAAAAACTGCAGTTTCCACAAACACAGTAGCTCCCGCAGGAAATACTTCCCGTTTGCTCCTCTTCAAATCCTTTTTTATTCGCTTTTCAACAAAATTCACTTTGGCCCTGATCTCTTTGGTATCCGTTTGATTTCCATTAATAAAACCTTTCGTAAGTTTATTTTCTCTTCCGAAATTATGGAAGCCTTTGTTCAGCTGTTGCGAATAAATATTATTCCAGTCGTATTTCATGTCATTGATTTGATCTAAACTGTCTTTCAGTTTATAGTAGTCTTGTATAGCTTTATGAGGTCTTTTTGTTAGCAAATGTGGAATGTGGGTGTTATTATGGAATCGCTGCGGAAGCGGCTTGATGGAGTAGAAGTGGTAATTGTTGGAGTGGACTATACCATTCTGGAAATAAATAATAAGTTCTTATTAGTTATTTGAAGAAAGAATTGGTCATAAAATATTTGTTGTTGTGTTAGTAATATCTGATTAATGCTTCTGTTTTATTCAACTTTATTGCTTGGGAATAACTTTATACCACCTCTCCTTACCCCAGCTAAATTAGGTCAAGTTCATTTTGGACAAAAATTAGTTACTGGTTTATTTATGTTAAGTGGTATGATCGATGTACATGTCTACCGTGTCCGTACTATGCTGACAACAAACATTATGTGTGGGCCAAGATTTTAGAAATGTTTCCCGTTAGTTAGTTCAGTCTAGCAAGTAACAGCAGTTTTCCATTGCACTTCGATTAAAAACGGGCGAAACTAAATTATTTACTCATGGATTTTTATGAACTACAAACGAAATAAAATGATATTGTTCAGACTATTAAATTACGTCAAAGTTAATTTTTTATTTAAACTCAACTTCTTCTACTTCAGGTATAAACTTCATAATTTTAAATAGATATCCATATATTTTTTAACAGTTTTTGATAGAAAGCATTTTTATAAATTTGATCATGTATGAGAGGTTCATATTTAAACAATTTTAAACTGAAAAAAATTCAAGATTTTTCATTTTTTAAGGACTAAAACTAATCTGCTAACTTCTTATTCATTGTCTAATAAATAAAATGAATAAATAACTATACAAGGACGGTACGACGAAAGAACAAGTTCCTTTATGTTAGACATTTTATTTCTAGATACTTGGAGGTACTGTGCCAAATGTTAATGGGTAATTAATTACACATTAAGTAAAAGTAAATTTGTATAAAGAATTTGAAAGTGTCATTTAATTTAGATACGATTCTGTAACCTCATTGTAACTGAATTTACGTTGATATATGGCTTTAGCCTCTATTGTAAAAATTAATAGGTACAACTAAGGTAAATAGATACAAAATCATTGAAGGTCAACAATATAAATGAATCTTTTAATTTTCTTCTCTCGTAAGTACTAGGTTTTAAAATTTTATTTTATTGCCAAATTAAATGTTAATACTTACAACTCCTTGGCATAAACTAAGAGCACTCCGATTTCCTCGGAAGTAGCACCCAAGATCTTCGTTGTTGAACTGGAAAGGAATGGACTCGTTGGCGAAAGTTTCTAAAACGATAAAATCTCCAGATGTGAGTTTTGGACTTGGTACCAGTGTCAAATTGAAGGTCTTATTCAAAGTTGGGACTTCTATTTGCAGGCTGTAGTAATCTTGGTTGTGATGATGGACATTAGTAATTGGACGGCGGGAGAGATAGGTGATAAAAAAGTTATAATCTGAAATTTAAAGAAATAGAGGTTTCTTTTGGAAACTTTTGGTAACCTAATCCAGAGCAATTGTTAAAAAAACAGCGGAAATTCCTTTTAAAAATGCTCATAATTTGAAAACTACTAAAAATTGGCATGCATAATATCAATAAAATCAATATTAAAATTTGATTATGAATTCTCTTTACGCATTTATTTTTACATTCCATAAATGGCAGAGAATAGTGTCAGTAAAATTTGCGATTTGATATTTGGATTGAATAACCCATAATTTGAACAGGTTGTTGTTCAAGAAAATTATATTATAGATAGATATTTAATGTTAAAATAGATGTAATAAAGACAGCTGTTCCTTCTGACCCATTTATTGATTGCTGCGACCTGGATAAATTTTTAACGATTCCTGTTGAAAGACATCGTCAAGTTTTATCTTGCGATTCAGTTCTTGCAAAACTTTCAAACTAGCAGAGTAATTTGTATTTTTCCTTGTTATAATTTTGGATATTCTCATGATAAAGACCGGTTGTCTTTCGTTGCTGAGTTAAAACCAAAAGAGTTTTTTTTTAATCCTTTATCGCTGTATTATAATTAAAATTCGCTCTAGACAATATCAACTCCGACACACTTCCATTAATAACCACATGCGAATCACTTAAGAAAGTGCATGGAATGCCAATATTTAATTCGTTTCATGTATAGACGTGAGTTCATCACACCATCACCATCATTCCATGTGATCAATAAACATGATTTTTCACGGTCTGATCTATTCATTGTATGCAAATAAAGAGAAATAAATGAAAACGACTCTCTTTCATGTCAAGATCGTACAATGGGAGTGTGACGAAGAATGGCGAAAAATACATGATCAGTGAGAAACTAGAAAGTTGAGTAGAAACTGAAGGGTATTGTTATAGGGCTCATCGAGTCGAAGGGTTTTAACCTCAATTATCTTTTGTGTCCCCATCATTTGTTGCTACCTGGGAGTGGAGTAAAATTTAAATTAAAAAGCTGCTAATTGGGCTGCTCGTCAATAACCAACGATTCGTTTAACAACTTAATTATTGAATGTCAAGCTGTAGCGTGTAAAATTTGCTTTTTATTTATAGAAGCGATTGTGACTTAACCGCGATGATTATAAATTAATTCTCGAGCTATTTCACACTGTACGAAACGATAAGAAGAACTGCAGAAGTGCTGAATAAAAAATGCATCAGAAAACAATTACCTAAACACCAGTTAACCGAAACGTGTTTTCACTTGTGAAATGTCGAAATTAAACAAGGAAAAGCCTGATTCCTTGCACAATATGGTTCTACCCCATCTAACAATTTTCAAAGTTCGATTTGTCCAATGAATTAGTAAATAGGAGGCAGGCAATTGAAGTTGCATACAAAATCCGATTTCCTAAAGACAAACAGATTGCACCCATTGTTACAGCTTTCCTTCCCATAATTATTTTCTTTGGTATGCGATCGTAATGGGTTGCTTTATCTTACTTGTATAGGTATGTCCTGTATGATTAGGGGAAATGGTTTTAGTATGCTAATGTAATAGGTGTGTTGTTATTGAAATATTGACACATAAGTAGTTGGTTTTGCAACCTTTGTAGTGGAGGAGATAAGTATCACGGATCATTTTTGTAATTGTCAGAATATTCGCATTATTGTTAAGACTGGAAAGAGCATCCACCATGTATAATACTGAGTGTTCCAGGCTTTATTGTCAGATTTCCCGGAAAGGCTGGAAAGCGTATTTTAAGGGAAATTTCTCATGCAAACCACTCTACTTTTTTTTCGTTTCTAAGTTACACACGCTAACATTAAAAAAATTATAAATATATATTTTTTTTCCGAAAAATTTCGATGGGTCTCGAGAGAAATTTATCGACCGTTATATCTATAAAAAATCTATGGTATTTACCGTCCCATTGCAATAAAGGCAACAAATTCAAACAAATTAGTTAGTGGCAAAATAGTGACAAGTACAAAAAATATTTAGAAGTACTTTTTGTCGCTCATTGAATACCTTATCCCCTCTTTTTCTTTTTTAGCCAATAATCTACTCCTGGTAATCTGAGACGCTACGTAGCGACATGGACGCCCTTGAGGTAGCAAAAATTCAGAATGAGTAAGTAAAAAACCTAGTCTCAATGCAGATGATTAAATAAATGCGCATATTTTTCTAGTTATTAAAAGATTTTCTGAATTTCTATTACCAAACTACGCCAATGGGATTTTCCAGTATTAAAGACATGAAATGCTATTCTACATTTTAGGATGGATTTCCTCTCAGTTAAGATTGATGCTTTTTGAAAGGGTTGAAACCCCACTCAAACCTAAATTTCTATACTCAATAGTCACATCTTCGTATTAATAATTGTGAAATAGTAGAACGACCCTTTGCTTTCAACTGGACAAATTTTCAAATTCAATTCATTGCATTAATACTAAATTAATTTATTGAGAATTTTTAAAAGATTATTTTTCTTTGAATCTTTACTTGAAATTGAATGAACTCAAAGACTTCGAAAAATGTTTCATATTTTGTAATAACAAAAAATATTCCATTTATAGTATCCATAACAAAATATAGGGCATTTCATTTAATAAAGTGGTGTTTTCTCACGTGTCGGTTTTCTGAACCACGCTGCAATTTTGAAAATATTAAAAAGTTAAAATCCATGAAAAACTTAATAAATTCTATTAAACTTCTATTTTTAAATCTTACAGTTTTTAAGGTAAGGTGGTGGACCATATTACGTGGATCATCCTATACTTTATTTAATGAATGATGAAAAAATGCAAATAACAAAACGTTTGCAAACCCCTTACGTCCTTTTGATTGATTTGAATTAGATGTGCCAGTAAATAACACATACGTTCCTTTTTAAATTGACTTTTCTCTTTTTTCTATATCTCCTTTTCGCTTCGTCTAATGAATAAATGTCAATGTATTGAATAAATATTATTCCTTACCATCACTTCCCAACAGATCTTTCCACTCTGCTTCAGTCAAAATCTTCTTGAGATCTTTGCGTGTAATCTGAAAATGAAACCCAACCCATTATAAATATTTATCCAACATTTAACAGTATTAAGAATTTAGAAACATACTTATTTTTTAGTGTCAGTTTCAAGCGTAGAAAATTGGGTTATTGCATTTTGAAGGCTGCAACAAAGCTCCATAAAGGTTCCTCGCTAATGGAAGAACATCATTTCACGAAGCAATAGTCCATTTGACAGGCATTAATTTTCGTGTTTATAAGACAAAGGAGCGTATAATAAAATATATTCTTTTTAATGTCAGTCTTGGAATTACCTTCACTTAATAACATTGCGAAACTAACGTAATAATTGATAGTGATAGTTTGAAATTTCCCCTTAGTTCACTCGAAATTTATGATTTGGGAGGTCGCTAAGTGTTGTTAGAATTTTTGCAAATCGGTATGAAAACTATTAAAATTTATTCCAATTAAGAATCCAGCTGAGCGAGCATCACTAATTGCATCGGTCTACTAACTAATAGTTCTTCCTCATTGAGATTCTAAAGGAAGTTGTCAGCAACAGAGATCCTAATCATTGCTTAGAATCATTATGGAAGAACATTCCTCTTTTGGTCTTAAAACTCTTCAATTTATTTGTTATACAATGGTCTCGAAAAATATTGAAATGTGTTGAAATGGGTCGGATCTTTGGTATTTTAAGACCATCAATATGAAACTTTGAAAGGTCAGCTTTAAAATAGCCATTTGCCCATATTAACGTTTCTTTCCTTTAACCTTTTAAAAACAGTTTCTTAACCCCAGTCATGCAGATTATCATCTTAGATATATGTTTTCTCAGCAATTTACCATTTGGATATTCTGAGACTCACGACAAAACAAAAGATGGAATATTACCCAGAAATATAGTAATCACTTCTAATGTAAGCATTAGAAAATGAGCTACATTGAACTCGTTGAATTTATCCAGAGTTTAACAAGGTGTATTAGAAGTTTATGTATCTAAATATTTATACGTGGGTTCCCGGTAGTTATTATAGGTCACAAACCACTCATCGGATTTAATTTTCCCTGCTTCCGATGGGTTCAAAACAGGACCGTAGTCACAAATTCAACTAAAAAGTTGTTAGAGCTTTAGAAAAAATACAAACAGTGGTTCTTTATTATTTACATAATACATGCAATTGCAAACCAATCAGATGACAAATATGATATTGCAAGCATCTATTTGCAAATTACGTTTAACCAAACTCGTCGTGGGCAGTCACATTATCATAGCTTTTCAATTAAAATTACCTAACTAATAGTGAAACTATTTATCTCAGCTGTTGTCTCAGTTACACAGGAGAGCCGCTATTTCATCGTATAGCAACCTCAACCTTCATTCTCTCAATTTGGCGGTACTCATAAATTCTCTTAATTGTAAATAATATGGAAAGTGAACAAACGTTCACTTTTCGACTTATTTACACCACAGGTATTGATATAATTATCACAGGTATTGAGATAATGATCGATTATATGTGTTCTGATATTAATAGGTAAAACGTCCTACGTGAACTACTAGAATGCTGAAGTACCTGACCATGGGGCGATATACACGTATATGTTTAATATAAATTATCCAGTTAATAGCACTTCGAACTTCTATGAGTTTATTTCTGATTTCACAAAAAATCAATTATGAAGATGTACATGAGGCTAAAGGTTCATTAAAAAAAATAATGACAACGTCACAGGATGTCTCAAAAAACTAGTGTATTATAAAGAGTAATTTTCTTAAATGAGACCACCTGAATTTATTTCACGTGATAGAATTCTATTTTGAGTCTATATTAGGTCCTAATTTTTTTTTATCCTGGGATGCAATAACTCGAAGTTATGACATTTCAAAAGAAATTTTAGACATTGGCAGCGCCTTATAAAAAAATTAATATCGCAGTTAGATTAAGCTGAATTTAGAACATTTTAGGATGGATTTCCATGTCAGATCACCTTAGAAAGTACCTATACTTATTTAGTTAAAAAGACATACAAGGTCCTCACAATAATCACTTTCCCTTCATTAGCCTCAATTACATCTTCAAAACTGATTTTTTTGTGAAATCAGAAATAAACTCGTAAAAATCCAAAGGGATGTTAAATGGACACTGTATAAGTAGATAGCTGAGAATGACAAAATAATTAATTGCTCATAGAAATGGTCGACATGTAGCCTTGATTAAATTAGAAAAATCTTATCAATATCATAAGAAGTAAAAAACAAGAAATGTAATGCACAACTAGTACATTTACAATAATGGTGTTCGCATGACTATCGAGGTTAAAAATAGAATTTTGTTGTAACATCATTTAGCGGCTGTAAATGATATCTCGGAACGTATTTCAGGGTGTATTATATTTTAGTCTGTTAGAAATATTATATGGGGTTAATTCATTGGAAAACTTCAATAGCAAATTCATAAAAGTTCGTATATGTACTAACAGATCTAATTGATATATTTTCCCAATTTTCTAATAATACACGAGTTGTTATATTTTTTTTAGATACTAAAAATATTCTTCAACTTTTGGTTTGTATGCCAATAATTTCTGGAGGAATGTCTAATTCCTTCTAAAATTTTTGATTTTCTACGGTTTGAATAAAGTTCGCTTAATTTTGAATTAGTTTTGGAAGAAATGCCCTATTTTTGCACATTTTTAACAGTTTAAAAAAATTGTAAATACCTTTTTAGTTAAGTATTTGTAAATTTTCGAAATCTCAAAAATGTTGTCATTTGGTAAACCTCAAAACTTAATCAGCATTGATTAAGTTTTAGAATACAGCAAACCGTATTGTCCTGTCTCAATTAAAAAGATAGATGTAAAATGGATTGTTGAAAATATTTAAATAGCTTACCCAGACCCAAAATTGCGATAACATCGTGATAAGTGCCTCATTTTAAATAAGAAAGTTTTGGTTTTTAGATATTCTCTAGATACCAAATCAGTCAAAATCAAATTAATTAAAAAATACCTTTCAGACACATTTTATTTTGTTTAAATAGGGCCATTATTTCCTTGAGAGAAGTTGATTAATTAAGAAATGATAACTTTTTATAAATACCCTGTATTTTTTTGCTATCTCCCGGACACAGAGTAATGGAATATACAACCTTTTTAAAAATATTTCTTAATTTTTTTAAGTATCCCGCGAAACTTGCTAAACATATTCCTAGATATCGGGATAAAGTGATTAAACCACATTATAACAACAGTTTTAAAATAACCAAAATTACCAAAGAGGTGTTTTGAAAATGAAAAATTTTACCGTTTTTAACGATTTATAGCGGAAAAAAGAAAATTTTTTTCAAGATGTTTATTCGTCAAGTTTTTTAGAAAAAAAAACAGCCTCTCGGAAAAATCGATATAAAAAAGTTACGTCTGATTTGTGTGGATTTATCATTTGAGCAGGTATTTATTAAGCGTCTCGAGGAATTTTATTATTTTTTTAAATTTCTGTATTGTTCGTTTTATTTACATATACCCTATGTTTTCGATAACCCCATAAAAAATCCATGAAGGTGAGGTCAGACGACCTGGCAGGACACTCACAGGACTAATTGTCATATTTTGCAAATATTTCAATAATTGTTGAGTTTAAACATGGTTATGTTGCATGAATTATTTTCAGAACTGCTTAAAGAATTCAAAAAGGCAATATACATGCGGTTCCATAAGAAAAAAAGAAAATGTACATTTCTCTACGACATGAGTAATCCTGCATACATATCTGTTACTTCAAAAAATGCAAAACAAAAATAATTATCTGACGTGTACATTTATGGGTATGTGTGAGCTCAAAATATTTCCTTCAGTTTTTAACGAATTTATCCGAGACTTTTAGTTCTCTATTTATATTGCTATCGTGACCAATGCTGCCAAGGAAATTAGATGCCCAAAGTTTTCAAGTTTATTTCATTTTATTGTATATTTGTAAAAAGAGCCAGACCTCGGGCAGTTGATTCAAACTCGAACTGAAGCATTCGTAATTAGAGTCGTGTAAATAAAACGGATTAATGAGTTTCTAGTACTTAAATATATTTGTTGAAATCTTCTTTAAAATAACAAATACTTTCCTTGAAAATAGGACAACTTATCAACTCTTAATATCAATCCTGGAAAACCTCTGAAACTCTAATAAACGATTAAAAAAGTTACAGTGAAATATTTGTGTTGCTGCATTCGTTATTAATATTCCAATAAGGTAACAACATCCCTGAATTTTTGATCAGTTCATCCATCTTCTAATTTACCATTTTTTCTCGAAAATCGAGAAAATTATCAATTCTTATTTTCAACGCCAAAGAAACTGAAACATTGATAATCCACTAAAAAAAAGACCTCACAAAATATCTGGTATATGTAAGTTACAAGTGCTTAGATATTAAAATGTCTGTAAATTCGATACCATCTTAATGATTTTTAAATTCACAAATTGATTTCTAGAAAATGGGGAAATCCGAAAACATTCTATGTAGTACAAAATATTCTATATTTCAACCTTAAACACCTTGAAGCATTGATAATCAACTAGAAAATTCGCAGTATAATATCTGTGATGTGTTGGAAATTATAAATGCTCAATTATAATATTACTTTCGGATTAAAGATCACTTCAATCATAAAATTTATGAATTTAATTCTTGAAAAATGAGAAATTTATCCACCTTAAATTTCAACCCTTAAGAACCTGATACAATGATTATCAACTGGAAAATATTATAGCAAAATATATGTGTTGTTTTGGGAATTAGAATGGTTAAATACTGGGATATCAGTAAATTGAGGATTGCTTCAATACCATTTAAATTAACAAATTTAGATATCTACCTATTCCTCAAAAATAAAAAAAAATGCTTCAAGATTTAATTTGTTATTTTTTTAATAAAAATATGAATTATAGAATAAAAAAACGTATATTAATACATTCTGTGCTATTCAGGAAATTACAAGTATAAAGTTTTTGCTATATAGCGACATCCATTCAAAGTCTACAAGTTCTTGGAATACGCAATGGTCTAATTAACTTAATTAATATGAATTTAAATAAATAATAATAAAAAAGACAAATTTGACAATTTCGATTTTGATTTATTAAAAACGAGCAGTTTGCGTTTTTGGTAAATTTGTTAGCAAAATAAAAAATATATAGAAATCGAGAAATTAATCAACGCTTTGCTCTGATTTTATCATCTTTATGGAAATAATTTTAGTGACAAAGCTACTAGAAAGTTGGATAACGAAGCCTTAGGAGTAAAGGGGAAAACTCCTAATACTTTCTCTACTTTCATGGAAATTGACGTGTCAGCTAAGATACCGGGAATTTGAATAACCGGGTCTTAAGAGCAATATATCAAACTCCTGGTTACCTACCAATAAGGTAATTCCAATGGATAGGATGATATTGCAGAATTTTATTGATCTGTTTCTACTGCGATGGATGTTCTATGTTGGCTGAACTTTTCAAGATATGAATATAACGAACCTTAATGAATCTAACGTCTCCTGGATAAGTTTTCATTTGCTAATATTTAAAGAGGTAATCGGAATTAACTTGAGGTTGTAATGTTCTAGATACATCTGCATCATCTTTCTCCTAATATATATATTTTTTATATTTGAGGTATTCAAGAGAATAAATCTCTAAATCAGAAATTAAGACTCAGAAGTTTCAATTTTAGAATGTTTTGATGATAACATTTTGGTTCAATCATCATAAGTGCATTCGGTGCTAACTTCATCCTCGAGTAAAGTTTCATCTGTAACTGGAAGCTAGAAAGCAGGGTATTATAAATACGTAGAAGTCTTCGGTAGACTATAGCAGCTACCAGAGACTCAACATCTTTTCATTCACATATACTTTTCTTAGTTGGAAAATTTCTTATATTTAGTCCGATCCTGTAATTATCATGTTAGTTCCCCGCCAAAAGAAGCGGATGCACAGTGTGTTTGACCCGTTCTCTCGCACGCTGACTGCTCACAAATAATGTTCACCTGTGCCAAAATCGCTAATTACGAAGGTCGCCCTCCATTGTTATTTCAACACTTTAATCTGATTATTATTAACACGACTGCAGATCGACGAGTTGCGAGGTTCCTAACCCACGGTCGATTCGATATCGATATGGTACCGTTAGTATCACAGATAAACAAATAAGTGCATTGTTTTACTTGCACTGTGTGAAACAATGTACTATTTTTTACTCGAAAGCAACCTGTGGTCAGCAGCTAGAAAGTTTCAATAATGCATGAGAATTCATGCTTATCAAAAGTACTACTTTTATTCGGCTAAAAATCTCAAAATATTTGAGCAGTTATGTAACGAGGTACCATTACTTAAACTGTAAAATTTTTACCGAAGAAAGTTGTTGTATAATAATAATTATTAAATATAATTAAAGCGTGAGCTAAATTAGGAAACTGTTCTTCACACAGACGGTTATATTGTGCGAAATTGCTGAGCTTGTCTCGACTCAGTGCCCTTCCTAACCCAAATGGGGCGTATTTAAAATAACTGCATTGTTTTTGTCACTTCCAGCTGCATAATCGCCTCTTATCTAGATTGTAAAAGGCGACAAACTAGATTTACCGTGTTATTACTGTTTAATTTGATGATTTGCTATTGAAGAAAATTGGGCATTAATCATGTAATCAGTCAATAAGTGGACTAATCACATATGTATATACAGGGTTGGTCCATACGTATATTTAGGCAGCCCCTATTATTAAAAAAGAAAAACTTCAAATACAAAACTTGTAGGGACTACCCTAAATTGCCAGAAAATCTTACGTAAAACAACAAATGAATATGGCATTTATCAAAGAGGGCAAAAACTTGATAAAATTTTAATGGAACCCATTTTATATTTTATAAAAATTGATTAGACCTTTATTTTCTGATATTAAAAATATATAATGTGTTGACATTTGGTTTAGCCGCTTTCGCAGTATTCGCATTTAAAAATTGAGATTATATCACTTTTCCAAATCGCAGTTGCCGCGAATAAACAAATGAATCGAACGTCACTAGTAATTATTCTTTATTACTTTATTATTTTCGTCTTAAAAATAATAAATTAATTTAAAACTAAAATAAACAAATTGCATTTTAATATCATGGAATCAAGATAATTTTTTTTTAATAAATATTTTTAAAAAATTCACAAATGCTGAAGGTGTTCGCCGTCATTTTTTACACATTTTCTATAATCTTTTTTTGGTCTATTTGTTTACTCATGGCAACTGCGATTTGAAAACATATAATCGCGCGTTTCAAATGCAAATACCGCGAAAACGACTAAACCAAATGTGAACAAGATATATATTTTTCAAATCAGAAAATAGAGGTTTCTTAAATTTTTATAAAATATATATGGTATTTTATTATAAATTTACCGGTTTTGTGTCATTTTTTAATTTTACAATACTCGTCTGTTAACATTTTCTAACAATTTAAGATAAATCCTACACCTTTTGTATTCAAAGTTTTTTTTTATGATAAAAGTAATAGACGTAGATAAGGTTTTCTGTTTTTTTTTCGAACTCCTGAACGTGATAAGTCTAGATCTGTATTCTTCCAAATTTGCTGGCAGTTCAAATTAGTTGAAAAGACAACGACGCGTTAAAGAAAAATTTAATAAAAAAACACATCGAAAAGTCTTCCTCCGGCATGGCCGTCAATACTTTTTTCGAGCCAACTTTTACCTCCTCAATTAAATCGAAATGGTGTTTCCGGATCGATCTCCTGAGATTAGTGAACAGCCAGAAGTCCAACGGTGCTCAATCAGGTGGATACGGTGGTTGTGGAACGATATGAGACGAGTAAAATATTTTCGACGAACCAAAGCGGTGTGAGACAGTGCATTATTTTGGTGCAAAAACCAAGAATCATCTATTCATAATTTTCATTCAATGCTTAACAAAATTATGTATCGTAAAAATCGAAAAACGCACTTTTGAAATTAAACAAAACTAAATATACATGTAGCTCTGCAGGAATTGAATACATTAACACGAAATTTTGCATAGATGTCATAGACAGTGCTACCAACCTACAAAAATAATTCATGATTTTATAGTACCCGCGAAGTTTACATAAAAAAATTCACTTTATTTTTTGTCACAGTAGTACTTGTAGTTTTTGTTAATATCTTTTCGTTTCTCAATTCCTTTAGTGTCCCGATTGCATAATTCCTTTCTGCTTCTACTTGATGGGCGTAAATTATTTTCACTTTATTTGAATCGTACTTATGTAGGATGTACAAATGCCATATGAATAAAGAGCTCATGTCGTTTGCTTGTATCAAAGGAGAATTACGATACAAAGAGAAATTACCGAAAAGCAACTAGAGAAAATTACTATATGAACTTTAGGAACTTTATATCAACAATTTTCAGTGAAAGGTGCAATCGACCGTTTCACTTGAAACGAATATTTAAATATTATTTCAGATATCCTATTTAGTTAAACTTTGAAAATAAATGCTATTATTGCATGAGTTAAAAGGGAGAACGTTGTTTTATTTTCGAAACAAGTTGTACAATCATCACCAAGCATTCGGGATTTGCCAATTCTCAAGAGTCAAATGAAACCTGATAATAATTGTGTCTTTCAAATTGAAAATCGAGAAGGAACTCGATTCTCAAATCGTCACACACTTTTTAATACTACCAAATAGCTTTCTAGCAATCACCCATTATCGTGAAATAATAGCATACATTAAAAAGTAAATAATATGTTGATTACCGAGTATGAAACTTAATAGTATGCATGGGATACGCCTCGGTTGATATTTGTTCAAAACGCAAAGCCATTATTTTATGTTAATCTGTTTTATGTCGGGTAAAATGCCACGCTTATCAAGTTTGACGTATGATTGTTGAAACTTGATTTTTTTCATAAAGATATTTTGCTACCAGGTACACACCAGTAAGTATGTTTGTAAAATTGCTAGAGACTTCTACGAAAGCCGAACGTAATACAAAGAAAGATTCTCTAAGATAATTAATAACGATTTTTTATTGCCCGGGTTAAACCAGTTCTTTGAAGTGCCCCCATAAATAGGAATTGCATTATTTCAAGCCTGGTCTTCAATGAGATCATAGTATTTGGTATATAGGTATACCCTGATTCATATAAGATAGGTAGATTCCTCATCTGCAATTCACTATGGTAAATTGGTTTAAACCTCGGTTTGAGCCGAACTTCGTTTTCCAGGTAATACCCTACATCCTGACCAGAATCGTGGAAACTCGACTGGTACATAATGCGTCATGGCTTACGTTCAACATTGACAGTAAATGTCAACAAATACTGAATGCTGAGACCTATTGAAATTTTGAATTAAAAAAATTAGAATAATTCCGCTCTATGACGTTGTTTCTTTGCAACCACTTCTATCAAATTTTTGTTATTAGATTAAAAAAAAAACTTTTCAACCCTGGTAATGTCCATAAATACAAAACAGATTCCCAGTCTATCGAAAAAAAATATTAGACCATCTCTGAAAGAACAAAATCTCGCTTTGCCACAGAAATTTTTAGGAACATTTTTTGAGGTTCATTGTATCAATCTCAATGTGAGCGAAATTACGAACAATCTGGTGATTCTTTTAGCTCAGTTCGGAGTCAAGTGGTTTAAGAGGTAATGGCTCTTAAAAATATTTAAAGCTTTTTAAAATGTATGAAAATTTCAATGATTATTAGTGAATCACATTGTATACCTGACAGAAAATTAAAAAAAATAACGGCGGTTTCTGCGATTGCAACATTAAAAACAAATGTCAATATTGAATTGTGGAGAAAAGGTACCAACAATTAAATGAAAGTACCACTTTAATACGGGTACTCAACATTAAATGCGGCTCATTTGAAGAAATGAGCAAACCTACTTCAGAGACAGTAAATCTATTTTAATTGCCACTCAAGTGGAATAAAGATGTGTAAATAGTGGTTCTCAAGTGAAATTCACTGGCTACTTAATAACTAGTTTCAATATAAAGAGTGATAAATCTTTTGTTCTGAAGTAGGTAATTAATAGGCAAATTTTGCAATTTTCTATTATATTATATTGTGTGGCAGTCGAAAATCTTCTTAATGCAATTTTCACTCATTTATTTTTAAACGGATTTCGGAACGAAAAAATTACAGAGACGCAGAATGACAATAAATTGAAATCCAAATATTTTAATCTCGATTAGTAGGTTAGTATAATAGTCTAGCGTTAAATGGTTTTTCAATAGTTAGTGGTTTTTACTATAAATAGACACAATGTAAGGTTGTCGTATAAGGTGACAAGGAAAGAGGATGGATCGTAAATATCGTCTACATCGAATGTCTGGTAAATGCTGTTCCAATTTGCTAAATTCTTAATAGAAAAATTCGACCCACTTTCTATGGGATGCCGCGGCATCGCGTTCTCATTAATTTAAATTGGTGCGTGTAGTTTAGCCATAAATTAGAAAAATTTGCGAGGAGAGATTTTAAAATAAGTGCGAACAGCCAGCAGGGCGTGTCAGCTTTAACCCCTAACAAAGACCTATTTTTTACGGTTTTTTCAAAACACAATTAATAATAAACTTACCGAGTCATTAGGCGTTCCAGGTGCACTGACCATGACAAAATAGACGGCGATTAAGTACCGCCCAATCAGCCCCCGCATTTTCATAAAAGTGTTGATTTATCGACCCCATTTACTCTGCCAGTCATGCTTTCCTGCTCCTGCTCTCCCAAATAATTTACATCGTACGCAGTTGTGCCTGAGTTCCCTTATAACTTGGTCATAATTGTTCACTTTATCAGATCAATCTGAAAATTTGAGTTAATTAAAATCCGACCCTGACTTCGGCTCAACCAAAAAATGCTAATTTGCTATCAAAATGTTTGAAAAATGGCCAATTATCTTCATGCATATTCATGTTCATGTGTTTCAGTGTCGGCCACCGCAATCCATCCATCGCAATGAAATATTTTAACAATACGAGAATGACCTCCGCATATTTTTAGTGTTTTTTTAATGTTTTGACACTTTTGCAATGCACCTATTGTTTTATGAGATCAGATAACGAGGGGTGTAGTGCAAAATATGAGGTTCAATATACAAAAGTTACACAATTTGAGGTTTGATTTGAGACTATATGTTTTCCTTTTTCGTATATAAAAAATCACAATCGAGCGAAGTTTATATGCGAGTTTGGTTCCATTTAAACGTTTTCATGAGAGTTCTTCTATATTTTCCTTGAATAGAACTCACTGCCTAATTACAGCAAGATGATAATTAGTAACTACGTGTTATAGGCCGTAGTTAATGCGCATGATTCGAACATAGTATTCTACAATGACAAGGGAAACAAATAGGTCGCATCAACATAGGGGATAATACAGCAAACCCTTCGTTAATAACGATGTTAAAGATTAAAATTATATTTTTTCCTTTTTCAACGTCAAACTTTTTCCTCATACACTACGTAATCATTCATTCTTCGATATTTTCGTTTCTTTGTCTTCTCTCTGCTACATTTTCCTCTCTCTGACCTGTACAGATTATTTCCAAGAACATCAACAAGTATCTACTTAATTTTGGGCTACAACAGACGTTATTATAAATAAGTATACCGTATATAAAAATATGTAATAAATACAGGGCATTTCAAATTCAAACCTTGCCATTAGGACCTCGGAAGCTACAGGAGATACTAAGAAATGTAAAGGGGGCAATAATGCATATTTTAGCATTTGACAAAATGTCGTTTTTAAAATTAAAATTTTCCGTGTTCTCCTGAAGATGACCGAAAAAAGCTAAAATCAAAGATGAGAATCGAACTTTAAATGCCCTACATATACATATACATATGTATATATATGTATAGTGTTTAATCTCTTTTTTTTATATTTCAAAGAAGTTTGGGATAGGGCATAAAATAAAGGATACTCTATAACGGAATAAGTGTGCATAATCTGGATTAGGTACATTATTTCATTTACACCCGAGGCGTCCGTGCAGACATTAAATGGGATATTTCTAAAGAAAAATATGGTGCGTCACTAAGTTTTTTTACTACGACTATATTTTGTTAATGTTCCTTCAATTTTTCTATAAAATTTTTTAGGACGGTAAGTTTTTAAATGAACACACTATACATATGTTGCGTCACTCATTAGGTTACTTTAAAGTATAAAATAGGATAAAGTGAATATGTTGATTTCGAACACAATTCACTAAAATTTAATACATATCTGACCTGCAGGAGCTTTGAACACGATATAGGGAATGTTGGTCTCCACGTTGATTGAACATTATGAAGTGGGTGTCGTTTCGCATGTCGGCCTAAAGCTAGATTAATGATATTGTTGTTCTCTATTTTCCTTATAAATTTCCAATGAATCAAAGCAATACTTTCATTTATCCACCACTAAAGTGTTTAAAATTATGCATTAGATGTGAAATACGTAGAGCATTCTGTAAAACATAAAATTACCCACTAGAAAGACATTAAGTGGAGGGATATGGGGTGGATTGAGGCACGACGTCGATGTGGTAAACTTCTTGCTAGATGAGGCATTTTAAAGTTTCTATGGAAATTGACTTATAGTCAAATTTAACAGGTCGCTAATAATTAGACCCTAAATTAGGGAATAAAATGTGGATTCCGTCACAAAAATTATTCTACTTCAGAATGGTGTCTGCATTCAGGGACTTGATACGAGCCAAGTAACCTGAATTAACGAGATCCGTGACAAACTGTTTGTCATAATTTGCATTCATAATCAGTCTCAGTGATATCTTAGTCGATCAAAACTAATGAGCTTAGTTAATTTAAAGAGTTAAAAAGAGTTTAAAAAAACGCGTCTAAGATAATTTTAGATCACGAATGGTTCCGGAACTGCGCAAAATGAGGATTACAGACTAAGTATGAGATTTTTGTTTCAAGCTTATTCTCAATTAAACAAAAATTAAATGGAAATAAATTCGTTGTGTGCCATATAAGTAACTTGTTTTGCAGTCAAGGTAAAGAAGCATCGTTTAAATACATGAATTAATTGTTCTACGCTGCTTAACAACCTGGTTGCCCATTATTTAATAATTACTTCCAATTCATGTACTTTCAATGTATTTGAAAGAATAATTAACTCATATAATCGTTACATACGTAAATATTGGTTTTAAAGGCCAATATTCATAAAAGGGAATATCATCTCCCAATTCCACCTTTTTTTAAATTACATGAAAGCCTACGGTGGCACAAAAAATATCTAATTTTAAATTTTTAATGGAAGTTCTCCAATATTATCTATTTGTTTAAATGGGGGAATGTTTAAATAAGAAATCTGAGAGATTTTAGAAAGCCTGAGCTCTTCATATTTTTAACACCTTTTTAAGATCTTGACACCTACAGTTTTTAATTTTTACAATTATCCATTATTATTTTGAGAGATTCACCAAATAGTAATATTTTCAATATTCTGAAATCCAAAAATTCTTTTAATCTTTAACATATTTTAAATACGATTTTGTTTTCTTGCATATTTTTTTCGACTAACAACTTTCAAAAACGCAAGTAAGGTACGCATGTGGCTCATTGATTACCTAGCGAGATAATCGGCCATAATGTTGGCATCGCTTCATTACTGTTATACAGGGTGTCCCAATTAAAGTAAATTTCATGGGGATTATGAAAAGAGTAGGATTTGTAAGGTGACGAAAGTTAGAAAACGGATGCGCTTTTTTGTATCCTTTAAGATAATGTCCTGAAATTAAAAATATACATAGGGGTGGTCAAAATATGAGAAAAACTGAAAACTATAATTTTCTAAAATAATAAATTGTGAGTAAACCGTTTGACTAATTTCTACTAAATATGCTAAATATACAACTGACAATAAAATGGTATTCGTAGAATTTTTTCAGACCATATACATTTGGAGCAATTATATCCAATGTTTTTGTTTCTTTTCATCGCTATATTGAATTTTGGTGGTGTTGAATGGCCAACGAAGAAGCTTTTCAAGCATATATGTGAGAAGTGCCTTTGGATCTCTCAAATTAGGGAAAATAAACAAAAGTATCATTCTACCTTAGTAAGCCTAGAAAAACTTGTTATTTGACTATTTGCTTTATACTGTGGTGATCTGTATTTCATCCCATCTTATCTCATATTTATCCCGTAGTCATGTGAGAAGTATGGATCGTTTAAGGTTTTGTTTTGGTCCTATTTCTTTTGTTGTGATAGATATTTACAGTAACAAAAAAAGATTGGTTTGTATATTTTATTGATATTTTTTTCAAAAATGTCCTATATAACCCCTTAATTTTTTACGGTTTATACTTTAAAAATGTGCTCTTTATTTAAATTAAAAAATGAGTGTTATCATTTAAAAAATATTATTTTTTAAAAACCCAATCGATGCGTCTGAGGATTTTTTCAAAACATGTCAGTTTTAATATTAATGAATTTATTCCTTACTTTAAGAAGGTTCGGTATACGCCACGGTACTGAAATAATTATGACCCTCACGGCTTAAGCCTCTCAAATATTGCTCGCTTCGGGATTTAAACTTGATGCTCGTGCATAATAGGGTATTCACAGATTTTTCCAAATTATTGCAATACAAGATTTGATCTGACTCAAATTATGAAACAGATATTGACCTATTATGTACTATTATCCATTATGTCCATTTCGTAGTTTCAAGCCGTTTTTTGGTTACATAACATAAAGGGAAGTGACTTTCTGAGTCACTACACCGGCAGGATATTCAAAAACGACAGAAAAGGAATTTTCGCCATTGAGCTTAAATACCGAAACTAACCTATTGTATGAATTATCCTTGATGATACTCGCATGCTTCTACGATATAAAGACTCATCTATTCTGCCGAAAAACCGAGTATCCAAAGACAAACTTTTAGTTGTTAAGTCAACCTTAAAATAAGTCATTGTTTGAGAAATTTTGTCAGCAGATTTTGCCTGCTGACAATACTATAATTGGTGATCAACCTTAAGATTTACGCGGATGTAGAGTGTGTAATCCGTTAGTAGAAATTATAGTCTTATGGCAAGCAATTAGAATTTTACGCCTCTTGGTGCGCAGGTAGACGAACTTTATAGTTCGAATGAGCAGAACACGGAAAAATTCTAAGTAGATACTTAAGCTTGCTATAAGTGTAACACGTGTGGACTACTTTATATGGAGGACTATCACATGGCACATACATATTATAAGCTTAAGTTTTTATCACTATTTTAATAAAATCCGTCACATTAAGCGGAGTGTAACGATTTGGAGTTGTTTCAAATTCGGGGCAATAATATTGTCAGTTTCAATTTAAGGCTATTTGAAGAGTAGCGTCTCGTTGATGAGGCATTCCAACATTTGCGCAACTATTTACTCTGCTGAATCCGGCTATTTATTTGATTAAAGTGGAAAGTATCTTCATATACTCTATGAATTCCCAAAATAAACCTGCCAAGCACTAGGTCATTGTATAAAAAAATCACATAAAAATTTTTTTGTCTTCACAATCATTCGGGTATGGTTATGGGTAATACAGTGGAGCAATGTACGTCTTCACCTTAACTAACTCCAAAAGTTTCAATAAAAACAATTGATAACTTTGTCAGTGGGAAAATTTTTAAATAAAAAAAAATGTTTGAAATTTTCCTTTTCAGAATACTTTATTTATTCTACCAATTTCTAAAATTTCTGGAGAAATCATTGCCTGTGTATTCTACCGAAAATTTCTAAAATAAATTTTCTAAAAAATTAACCGCTGTTGTAATCGCAACAAATATATATGATAGGAACCACCTGTAGGTACAATCTTCTACGATTAAAAAACCATACCTTTCTACTGGTGCTAATTTTCCGCCAAAAACTTCCAAAACCCGCCAACCAAATTACCTAACCGGCAAAACGAACACAACAAAGTACCGACCTCGATGGTACTTCTTCAGCGATGCACTGTCCGCGCGAGGTGCCGTCAGTCGCCGACTAGTCTATTAGACCGAGAGCACTTGACAGAAGGTACTTACCAGTACCACCATCAACGGGCATGGGACCATACACTTTTCCATCAATCTCTTCGTGTAATACCGGCAACATGTCTAAATGTCAAAGCAAAGAAAAATGCGTCCTTGCCTTCCCTTCGCATCAAGATTGCGGGATAGGACAGGTGGTACACACCCAAATAGATCTTGACCTTAAATGTCGGACAGGTTTTATCTATGTGACGGTAAAGGTGGAGACACGGTAGAAAAAGTATTTGTTATTGTCAATTACATAGGCTTGAATGGTAATAAATAACATTGAGGGCTTAACGTAATTTAAGAGCAGAACAGACGATCTTATTAATGAATTTAAAGAGTTATTTTCTGCGTTAGATGGTTTGAATCTATTTTTCTTCCGCTTTAGAAAACCTGATAAATATAAAACAATTTAAAAAAATAGTTGTAAGCAATTCTGATTTACAGTGGATCCAACGTTATTCATTAATCATCAAAGAAGATATTAAAATCCATTATGATCCTCGCCAAGGAAGAGGTCATAGTGAAACTTGGTTCTGTTCCCGGATAATAATACCAGTTTTCCCCAATAACACATTCTATTTATCAATTGTTCGTAATGCCATTTCTAAGATGTACCCCCCTCCCTTCCCCTCCTCTCTTCTTCTTGAAGATAAGTTCTATTCTAACGGCGTCGTTTTATTTTGGATTGTGATATTCCACATTCATTTCAGATGAAGTATTAACAAACGAAGTTAATGCTATTCGGTAAGAGTGGCTCTTTGAAGATTTCGTAAGTTAAGTTTTTATGAGACACCCCGTGTATGCAAAAATACATCTTTTTATTCTCTAGTTACCATTAACAGGAGGATCATAACGGCGTATTTATGATCGTAATGTTTTAAAATATCGCGAGCTGCCTTTTGTGAATTCAACCTGTCTTACTTCCAATACAAATTTTATTTTCGATATAATTTATATATGGACTTTTTTACTAAAAATATACAAAAGAGATTTTCTCATTACTAAATTTAGTATAACATCGCTTAAGACATTAGAGAAATGATAATTGCCCTATAAATGTCATTGTTTAACTTTAACTCTAGATGTACTTCTAATGGTCTACTTAAACTAATATCTATCTCGATACTGCACTATAGGAAACATTTATTGACCCGAAAACCTCGAAACCTATTTCAATTTCATTAACTTTTCATAATCGTCTTTTCTAGTGTAATAGAATGAAAATTATTATAGTTTACTTGTTGTCTATGGGGAGTTGCTAACCCATTTATTGTCGAATCAGCCAAGTTAATTCAACGATAGTAATTTTGCGTATTACGTTTATTAACTTTTTTTTCTTCAAGTGAGTGTCTGGCTTCAATATAAAAGAAGGGGAGTTGACATACATATATGCTAGATTGGTTTAAATTTCTATAGAAATACCCTTGGAGATAATGTGGTAATATTATGCATTAATCACCCAACTAGGAGGATAGGAAAATCAAGATCAATTTTTCAGTGTTAAAACTCTATGTGAATGCTAAAATGCCACTAATCTGATGTTTCCCAATAAAATATAAACAATTAAAAAGTTTCAAGATAACAAATCTGAATTGTTGAACACGGAAACATACATTTGAATACCCCGTATTTAAAAGAAATTTTAAGTAAAAGAAAATAAAAAGTATGATTTAAATAACATCGTCATTGAAGAATATTTGAATAATTTATAGTTCGTTTCCTAAGCGCATAATACCCTGATCTTCCTTTCTTTCTTAATTTTGTAAGACTGTAAACTCGCAAATATGTCGATGATTGAAAATTTTAATCTCGACCAGGGTCAAAAAGCATTTTTTTTCTAATTCCCCCTATGCTTTCTAAAAGGACATCAGTAATATTAATTTTGTTTAAATAAAAATGAAAATAAAACTGGAAACCTCTTTAATGATTTCGATGATGTCATTTATCATTGAGGCGTATTGGGTAAGAGCTGTGAGGTCTTAAGCATTTTTGTAATGATATGACCCGGAGAGATCTAAGACGATTTCGGCTGGCGATTCATAACCGTTTGGTATTTCAAATTAGTCTGTTCCTCGTTCCATTCATTGGGTTAAATAAGGATAACGCATACCAATTTAAGGTACCAAACACATATCACTCTAACGTGTACTTGATAAAGGTGTTGATAATTGAAATAAATTTACAAATTAACATAATTTTGGTGCCAGATGAACATTTTCTGGATTAGAGCAGATACACACCAGCCATACATGATTTTCCTATCCACCTAGTTGAATAATTCACTCTATATAATTTAGAAGAAAAATTAGGCCACGGGTCTCGAAAGCCTTCAGTAATGTTTTTTAACGTTTGTCGTGTAATGGGGAGCGTAATTTTATGAAAGAAAGTTGATGAATACGCTCGGTTTTTGCTATAAAAATGTCAGAATGTTAATAAATCACTATTAGTTTTTTTCCGTGGCTTTGCGCTCTCAGGAGATTAATAAATTTTAAAATTTGGCAAGATTACGCTGTCGATAACATTTAGTTAATTTCGGGTTAGAATTCAGAAACAAGTTGGAGTGTAACATAAACTAAAGCAGGGTTTCAACAAATATAAGAAATAATTTTTGAGAACTTCATCGTTCAGTAAATTTGCAGAATCCCTAATAAATCAAGGGAAGCCAATATTTGAAGAAACACAAGGATCAAAGAATTTCTCCATGAGAATAAACATGGATAAATAAGAGCTGTGGCCTGGACAATGTGATAATGAAAAGAATGGCAGTAAAGCAAAACAACTTCACTTAATTAGATCGCAATAACAAATTATTTTCAGGGTTTAATATTAAAAAACTGTAAAAAGTGAGCTGTTATATATAATTGATGTTTTAAGAGACGTATGATAAAATTTTGAACGTGTCGTATAATATTTCAAGATTGTACATCTCTTATTACACAAATCCACCTCAATTTGCAAGACCATAAGCACCACTTCTAAAGTTGTTACTAGTAGGGCTTAAGTTCCCAGTCTGTGTTAACTTTTACATTTTATAAAAGAATGAAGCAAAATATCAACTGCTCTCATTTCGTAAATCAAAGCGTACGCATCAAGTTCAAAGATTTCACTGTTCTTCATTGCAAACGATGATTCTACACGAAGATAGTTACAGAAATACCCAACCTAACACTCGAAAAAACAAAATTTGGAAAATATTATATTATTTTGCAATACAGTGTCTTTTGAGATTGACACACTTTGCCCAACGATGTTTTTTGGCTTCTATACCTTGTTTATAGTAAGAAGCTTCGAATGTTTTAAAATAGGCATCAACCTCGGACTCCACCTCTTCATTATTGACAAACCTCTTATCACCGAGTCATTTTTTCAAGTTTGAAATTAGAAATTAATCCGAAAGGGCCAAATCTGGCCAATAGGGTGGGTGAAGATAAAGTTCGAAACCAAATTGATTGATTTTGGCCATTGCGATGACAGAAGTGTATAAGAAGAATTTCTTTTTCGCCAAACGCGGCAACTTTTTCCCTATTTTTGCATTCAAATACTGCAACAAAATTCTTCGTTTATTGTTTTTCCTTTAGAAAGATAGTCAATATAACTTATCTCACGTACATTCCAAAAAACTGACGTCATCACCTTTCCTGAAGATAAAACGGTCGTCGCCGTTTTCGGAGCCGATTGTCCCCTTTGAGTTCCTTTATTTAACTGCTCTTTCATCTCAATTGTGAAGTGACGGACCCATACATATTTCATCTATGGTTATGAATCGACGCTGTTATTTTTGTTAAACTTTGTCAAACACTCTCTTGAAATATCTTGTTTTTTGCTTGTTGCCAATTGTTCGGTCAAAATACGATGTCCAGTACTTTTTGAAATGTCTCATCATGTTTGCTAACTTGAACAACTTTAGCCGACGATCTTCCAGTACGGTATTGTAGATTTTTACCACAACTTCTGGAATGGTCAGACATAGAGTGTCATTGGGTCAACCACTACGGAGTTCGTCTTGACAGGTTCTCCTATCACGTTTAAACTCTGCCACCTAATATTTTACAATTCCTAACGAAAATTCAGATACCGCCAGGGTAGAGTCTTACTCCGCTTTGATGTTAAATGAACTAAGACCTTTCAAATGAAAGTTTTTCTTCACAAAATCTTTCAAATCGTTCACGAAACACGGCTTCGAAACAAATACAAAAAAAATAATATTTTCAAACTTTTGACATAAGCTTTTCAAAGTTAGATCTTTGTAATATAGACAAATTTTTAATAAAAAATCACCATCTATATGTCAAGTCGGGTACCTTTGGGACTATCCTCGTATCTGCAATTGTAGTAAAAGAGTGGCTTCATACCAATAATGTTTTGGCTTTTATTGTGAAAAATATTTCCTATCCGATTTTTATCTCGACTGCGAGAAAGAATATTGGATTTTTAGTGTAATCGCAGGACAGTGGGATGCATTTATCGCCACATTAAATTGTCTTCTCCAGTTGATAAATGTATCAGAAGAAATGACGTAGTTTAATCGATCAAATGACGTTGCCAAGGTTAATACAGTAATTTTTCGCAAATATAGGCTTGCGTTAATTATATCTCTTGTATCCTTCGTATCACGTTTATAACAAGGCACGCTCCTATAATCGAACAGAAGAATGCAATTGCCGGGTATTGAAAAAAACGTTTTATAGAAATAGATGAGTACATTCCGACACGTATTTCTCGTATCTCTGCCATTTCTTATGCAAAGCTCAATAATTACAATAACGTCAAGTGCTTTCCCTTGAAAAGAAACACGTCAGTACATAACAATCGGTATCATTAAAACTGGATTACTACTATTTTTGCCACGTGCCGATATTTCTTTCAAATATATCTGAACGAATCCGGCTACACTAATTGGAGTATACATTATTTTATCACAAGAACAAATATGGAAGAGCAGAAATAAAGATTTTGTCCAATTTCAATATTGCTACTTCAGAGAAATCCAGATATATGAGATTCTAACCAAAACTAGTTGGAAACATTATTCCAATCGCTCTCATATTTTTTTTTATTTTATCGAAAAGAATTTAAAGAAAATTCACTCTACAGATTGAATGATTTCCTGCGACAAATCAATGCGTTTATACGAGGAAAGCAAATATTATGAAGTCTTTCATACTTCGTGCTAACTAAAATTGCTACTTGATACAAATAGAGTTAAAATTCTGATAAAAATATTCCTTTCAAAAGCGTAATAATACAGAACTTTTTGGCATTCACATGGGAAAATTATATACATATAAAAAATTAGTATATTGTACAACGAGCACAAAACGTTATATGATTAAGAAATGGCAATTCGGTGCAAGTTCTATATAATACTTTTTCTATGACTACATAAATTTTTGAAAAATAAAACGGATTTACAGCTTTTCATTTGAAAATTCCATACAGTTGTTCCCAATAGCCGCCAAGAAGTTGATATTTATTTGTATTGACTTGCTGTCGTGGATACCGGTACGAAATTCTGGGAAATTAGCTTATTTCCTTTTCATTGCGCGCGCGCATAGCAAATGATGGTATTTAGAAGTCGAGAGTGTTTGGATATTATTTTTCAGAGTGTAAAGTTATAATATCCCAACAATCGTGGAAAAATATCGCTTTCTTACGTTTTTCTCATAAAATGAAAATACAAACTTCCTCCTTTCTATATGGTGCATCTTTGAAATATCTATTTCTCAGCAGGTTGATTCCGGTTATTTGAGTGGTTTCAGGAAAGTGTTTTCTATTGAAAGTATTTCTTTCAAGTTAGTTATGTGTTATTAACACAAAAAAAAACAACAATGTCACTGATGTGCATACATGTTTTACCCCATCGCACTTTATTAGTGTTGGGAAAGGTGAGGATGTTAGGAACCATAGAAAATGTCAGATCGGTTAAATTGATCAAAGTCGCGTAATTTGAGGTTTAAGAACGTACCGTTTAAAAATTCGAAACATTTTGATGACTTTCGGAGAAATTTGAAACAGCTGAAATTTCGAAAAAACATTAATATTTTTTCTCCAGCTCAATTAATATCAAAATTATTCACATTGTGATTCAAAATTATTGACATTATCGGTGCGACTTTTTCCCTGTTACAATGTAGTGATGTTATATATAAAATACGACACTTCTATTCATCTCGATTACTCCTACCGATTACAATGCATATTTCGTTTCTGAAAACCAGGAGTTTCAAATATCTACACACGTATATCATTCGTGACCTTATCAGAAATTGGAAGCAAAACAGACTTATCAACTTTACGGGTTTCAGTTACACTCATAAAATTACTGCAACATGTTTTGCAACGCACAATACTGCTCAAACCTTTAATTTGTCAGCATACTTTACAATTTTTTAGGTAATTTTTTATTCATCTTTTTTTACACATAGATGACTAAAAGTCCCGCATAAATTCGTTAAAAATTGAAGGAAATATTTTGAGCTCACACATACACATAAAAGCACACGTCAAATAATTTTTCTTGCTGTACATTTTTTGACGTAACAAATATGTGTACAGGGTTACCCATGTAATAAATAAATGTACCTTTAAATTTTTTCTTATCGAACCCCATGTATATTATGACATTTTTTAAATCTTTGAAATGTTCTAAACATATTTTATGTAACATATCCATGTCTAAATTCAACAGTTATTGAAATATTTGGAATTAGAATGTCTTGTTAAATCTCTTGACATCACCCCTATGGACTTTTTTTTATGAGATTATCTAAAATATAGAGTGTATAAATAAATAAACATAACATTATTAATGTGAAAAAATAAAATTACTCGAGAAGTTGATCAAGTACTTCCTGCAATGATAAGAAAAGTTCTTGATAAATTTGAACTGCAATTTGTCTAGCGTCACGAAGTCAATAGGACACAGTTTGAACATAGTTTATATTATTTTTTTAGTATTTGTATTTTTTTTCGAAAAATATTGAAGTTAGTTATGGGTATATAACATGAAATATATTCAGAATTTCTTAAAGAACTTAAAAACGTCATAATATATACGTGTTATATCAAAAAATGCACTAGTGAAACCAATATTTGACGTGTTTCAGCATTTTTATTAAAAAAAATTCCTTAAATTTTTAACGAATTATTGCGGAACTTTTGATCCTCTATAAATTGTTATTTAAAGCTTTGCGGGAGATTTCCCTGAAAGCTAATGTATCCTTGTCTACAAACAAAACATGATAGAAATCAGAGGCCCCAGTATGACCTGCATGCGCACCTATACCCATGACAATTTTGCAAATTATATTAATTGCAATCCGTGGTGTATAATATATGGGAACTACAGCAGCCATCAGCAGAGACAATCTCAAGGTGCATATTGTCAAAATGACGAACAATGCGACATGATGAAATTGTTTACCACAAATTAAAATTTATTATTAACATTTATGCTTGCAATTTTACGCTCATACGCTAATTAAGACGGTAAAGAACACACTCTGCGTTGCGTGATATTTGGCAATATTTTTCCTTGCATTGGCTATCGATTAGAATCTTCGAAGCTTATTACCATGTGATTTAATTATCCGGGGGAAATTAAACAATAATAAATATCATTCGTCAATATCAGGACCGATACAATTTATTGGTTCAATTCTCATGAATTAATGAGTCAAATTATGGGCTCAACACTTTATGAACAACTAAAAATAATGCAATATTCTTCAAGGTAGGTACGCCTCTGATGGTGATATTAGCATATTAGGTCACTTTTTCCATTAAACCAAAATTCTTATTTGCGTTATCGTAATGCATGTATTGGTGTTTGGGAATATCCGCCAGTAATGATGAAATAATAATTATCAGGTAATTAGAATTTCATTTGCAAATTTCATATAAACAAATTTCTATTTTAAACCAGTTTATGTGAGCCCAATTTGATAATATCGATATACCTTGAATATTAATTGCGTGTACTTAATTTTAGGATTTGAAATAATGTAGTAGGTTCATTTTTATAATTTGACAAGTTACTACGGAGTTACTTACTTATTATTGAAGTTAAGAAAAAGTTGTTTACATAAATGTTTTACATGTTAACGAATATTTTTACGATATGATATGAGAAAAAATAAATGAATATCAGAACCCAAAAAAGTAAAAGTTAAGTTTTTTTTTAATGGGACTCCCTATACATTAATATATGTTTGAATCCTGCAAATATCCCGCTTTTCAAAAATATATAATATATCAAGGTTTGCTGCAGTAGTTTGGTTATATTTCAATTGACAAGACAGGGACCACCTCTATGGCTCAATAACATACAGATCCGAGGCTGCCACGGATGAAAGGTTGAAATACGTTAAATTCTTAAAATCAAATAAAAAATTGGCAGCGTTAACGCCAGATTGATCTCTGATAAAACATTCTTTCGCAAACTAATCAAGTTATCAAAAAAAAACAAAATATTTATAAATGTTCACTGTGTTATAGTATATACACTTCATATAATCTGTGTTAAGTTTCAAACCGTATTTGTAATAAAATCAGAACTTACCTCATTTAAATTTTGTATGCGTTATCTATTTTACCTACTATTTCATTTAAGTCTGCATTAGTATCACTATAAATTTCAATTTTAAAGTAATCCTATAAAAAGTTATCCATCGGGGTACGATCTGGACTTCTTGGAGGCCACAGAATAATTTCTGTTTTGCCTATCCACAATTCATACCTATTGCTTAAATAATTTCTCACCTCTACTATACATATTGTGAGGAGGTTCTCCGTCTTGGTGCGAAAATTAGGTTGCTGTACTCTATCTGAGGAAATGCTTCTAACTCATTTTCTATGTCATTTTGCAAGAATTATAAGTATCTTGTCTCTGTCAAAGCACCCTCATCACTAACTGGACTAATAACTTTGTTTCGGGGGATACCTCACCAAATATTGTCTGAAGTACGACCTTGATAAGACATCTTCCTAATAAAACGAAAATTTTCATTTGCCCAAATATATATATTTTTGCTCTTAATACCAGCTGTTGTGAAAGATCCTTCATCGGTTCATAGTATCTTCCCAAAAATACTAAAGTCTTCATTTTTTAAGTACAGCATTTCTTGACAACATTGTAAACGCAGTATTCATAAGAGTACCTGTTAGTTTTTGGACGGACATTGTTTTACAAAAATGACAGTGATATTTATGAAGGGCTGAAACAATTTTCCCTTTACATGTATTGAAATGTCTTGAAGCATTTACTGCAGAAGCATTTGGCCTTTCTGTAGAAAAATTATATTCTTGTTTTCTTATTTTAGATTAAGAAACCTCATGAAGATTGGAAGAAATATTTTCTTACCCTAGTAATATAGTAATATGCTTAGATTTAATCCTTCATTTGAAATAATTCTTCATTTTTATCTCTTAAGAGGTTTTCTTTCTATAGAGCATCGTTCAATGTAATAAAATGAACCTAGAGAATACCGAGGAAGCTTAGGATGCAAACGAGCGTACACGGCCCGAACTGCATTAACATTATTATTATTTTTGTAAACTATGCGAACAACTTCGAACTTTTCCTCTTCGTTCGTTCGAACTGAATAATAAGTAATAAATAAGCCAATGTCACATAAAAGTAGCAAATAATACTTTGACGACTTCTTTTTTTGTTCCGCTTCCGAGAGCGCGTTTCGTTTTCTCAATACTTTATTTAAATTAAATGTCGAAAACTTCTGGAGCAAACCTTGATGTATTATATATTTTCGAAAAGGAAAAAATTGGCGTAGTCCAAATATTCATTAATATATAGGAAGTCCCATTAAAAACAACTTAACTTTGATTTTTTCGGGTTCACATGTTTATTAATTTTTCTAATATCATGTTACAAATATATACGTCAATATATAAAACTTTCATACAGTGTGTTATCGGATGGAGTGCTAGATCTTTATTATTCATTTCACGACAAAAAGTCATTCTTTATAAAAAGTGCTGCTTGTTGAAAAAATCAGTTTGTAATATTAACATTTTAGATTAGATGTACAGGGTGATAATAAATTAGGAAAACATAAAAATGCTTCAACATAGAAGTACCATTATTTACATTTAACAAAAAAATCAAGATAGTCGATCGATGACGTGACATTTACGTTTAGTTTTAGGAAAATATTTCTTATTTTTAGCCATGTTATCTGAATGTGTAGAAAAATGGGGGTTGCCTTTTGAAATTAAAAAATTAAACCCCAACTCAACCACAAGGGGATGACGGAGAATAAATTTTAGTACCAATACATTTCGTTCTCAGAATGATTATAGTTTGATACTAAACATTTTTTTATAGAATGCCCAGTATTACAGATATTTTGAAATTTCAGGTTAAATGTTACACACTGTATACTTCATTGACGATGCATTTCTTTTAATCCTAACTAGAAACAAGAAAAATAAATACTTGCGGCATATTTTTGGTAAGCTGTTTTTAAAAAGAAGAGTAGCAAGTATATTAAAGTAGAAAATATATTTTTAAAACAAAGACATGTTGTTAATTCAAATTTAAATAATGATATAACAGACTTTTGCCATTTTCTTCCGCTATTCACATCTAGTTTTTCTCAAAAAAACAATAAATAACAAAATATTTAATTGAATAATGCAGGTACTAGCAAATGTTTTTCGAATATGGGTAATATTTTAATAATGATTAAATAAAATAACCGAACATGTGACAAACAAACCTGGGGGACCGTTTATTTAGATAATATTTTATTTAAATAAAATTATAAAATTCACGTTATTAAAATTAACCCCGTACATCATAATATAATTATTAAAATATTTTAAGGGTGTGTTCTAGCTAAGACATTGTGTTTTTATGTAAAAAGAAGAATTCCAAAGAGAAGAGAACACGTTGAAATGTTTTAATCGTAATTCGAACCAAGTTTCATATATTTACATACTTATTTAGTTGGAGTCGACGTCCTTTAGCCCACCATAAAACTTTAAGTGTTCCTTGTAAAGTATTTTTTTTATAATTATTAAAATCGTAAGCGTAAGTAATAAGCATTTAAGCACTTTTTGAAACATCACACACTGAATAAATCATTCGTTGTTTAAAGTTTATTAGATCTGAGTTTTCGTAGAAACTATTTGAGATAGGTTAAGGTTACAACTTTGATAAAATATCATCCCTTCAACGTTACCCAAAATCTCAAAACTGGGTCATTAATCATCTCGGTTGTAGTTCTCAACATTGTCGTACATAGAACAATTTGCAAAAAACTTCCCCCTCATTACTCTCTGTGCAGCGGGCTTTAAACATTCTCCTTGGCAACCCCACAATATACCCCAAATCCGTCCTGCACAGCCGAGCTGCAATGCAGCCCTTCGATGCATGCGACTCGCTAAAGCAATCGGAAAAGAACAAAAGGGCTTAAGCTGTTCAAAGCACAATATCCGGCCCTTCCAGTTTTCTCTTTTTTTTTCGCCAACGGCCTATTGTCGGGTCACTAAAATCAATGACGTACTTGGAAAATTGTGAGGGCGTCGAAAAGTTTGATTGTGGGTTTATAAACAATTTTTTTTTCTCTAAATATGGACGACTGTCAACTGCCACATTGAATGAAGCTAAAGACAATTAAATAAATCTAAACAGATAAAATTGCACTACTATAATAAAAAATAAGGTGAATTTATTTATTAAATGAAAAGTATTTATTCTTTCAAATAAATTTTACCGCCTTCAAAGTTCCCCTTGTCCGTTACAACGCACAATGAGGCGTAGCGCTAAACTATTAATAAGAACTATTGTTCTTATTATATATGTTCTTTTTTTTTATTTCTTGATGAAATGGAAAAAATTGAAAAAAATATGTACGAAACTCATTACGAAATGCTATTTTCATCGCTTTACTCCCGCAAAGTTCCACTGGTTGCTACAGATAATCTTGCAGTAATAAAATTACAGATAATTCCTAACTTATTAATAGCTATTTTCTTGTAGATATAGCCATTTTTTATTTTAGAGGTTCGTCTGATTTTAAACACTGTTAAATCTATTTATAAAAAATGCTTCTGAAAAACTGACTATGAAGACAATCTGCAAAAACGTTCAAAACTATGGATGAACCACTTTAACCAATCTATCTTGGCCATACTGCATGGTGCCAAAATCCTGGTTTGAAGCGACCGTGCTACTGATCTAGACCACCATTAAAATCTCTGATTAAACTCACTTATCGGTAACTACATACTTAGTAGCAAACGATGTTAACATCCAATAATACCCCACAAATAAATCGGTTCTCAGTTCACTTCCGGCTCGACAGAGATAAGTTATTTATTACCATTGCTTGTATTTTGTACTTTGGCAATGCCTGGAAACAACTATTGATAATGTAGTATTATTAACTAGGTTAAGGTTGCTCGAACCCTGCTTATGTTTAAATCGTACTTTTCAATTATTGAATGTACTACAGGTTCTACCACTCAATAAACGACTACGGAATGTGTACTTAAGTCAACCATTTTTGTAAACATTTGATGGTGTTTAGTTAACTTTTTCGCTATTTTTTATAATTTTCTACATACGTTTGACAGCTAATATTGTCATAAATTATTGGTAAAATTACGATTTTCTATTAATCATAAGTTTTGGAACAATTACCAAATCATTTCGACGAAACGATATCGTATTAAATATAACCAATGTGAAGTTTTCTTTATTTTGCATAAGACTTCAGTAGTGTTTTAACTTGTACCCAGCCGATATTCCTAAGTCTTAATAAATAACTTTTTGCTTTTAACCACTTCTTTACTTCATTGTTTTGTAATATGACCTATCTTGGAGAAAAGTACCCATACAAAAAAATATTGAAACTAAACACCTAACGCGCGTATACCATTAAAATGCTATCCTTTCCCGCTCATACAACCCACCATCTCCAACTTTTGGATGGATATCTCTTCAAAATTCTGAAAACCAATTAAAGTAAAGCTTCTTCTGCTTGATTGAGAACAAATGCCTAAAATACAATTTAACCCTTCAGTAGGGGTGTGGATTTCCTGACGCAATTAGTCGTGTGGACTACAATGGTAATATATTTAATGTAATTTTTTTATAAAAGGATTTGAATTTTGGCTAAAAATTATTCTTTCTCGGGTTACTTATGTTATTGCCATTGGCTGAATCAGCTTTTCAGACACTTATTAAGCGAATCCTTTACAGAGAAAAAAACACCAACATATTTTTTAAACCTTTATTGAAAGAGACATCTCAAAAGTACGGATGAAACAGCACAATATAAAAAGATAAAGCGAACCATTTAGCTTTTTTCGTTAATTAAAAAGTTAGATAAACTAAAGTACACCGATGGTAGCAAACATGTAAACGATTAGTCAGACAAACATGCAATGCACATATCCTTGTGTATTTTGCACGCCAACTTTTTGCATTTTTGACAACTCTTTCTTGTCATTTTATTAACTGTTTAACTAATTTAGCTGACCACTACTTAGGATCTCTGTCAACATTTCTCTGGAAATTAGTCTACTGTTAAAGTTGACAGAACATTAATAACTTGACCTTTAAGGAGAGACCTATTTGTGAAGAAAAAACACGGGCTGAAACGAATTCTACATGTAAAACAATTTAAAAATGATTTAAATCATTATTCACGGGCACATTAGCTAGACACGCTGACTTATCCAAAACAGGCTTTGCTTGTGGAATTTCCTAAATAGTGTTGTAGGTGTATTGTTAACCTTGTTGTACTACCTTACAATATTCCTACACAACTGTAAGTAAACAATATGTACTTGCTACTGAATTAAGGATCTTAACGGAAACTTGGAGCATTTTTAAATACAGAATATACTGCAACATGATTAAATTGTATTTTCAATTTTGGACAAATTTATCATTACAACAAACACATACGAACATATGTATCTCCCCCCCCTCCCCTCCCCCCTTTATCGCGACCGAAACCGCTATTTACTCTGTTCTTATCAATTATGCGAATTCAGAGGGATGACTCTGATAAAAAAAACAGTTGCAAATGTTTAACCTTGTTTGTATACACAGCTTTAACTGTCTATTTCAGACCTACACACATAATTTACAGTAATCTGTCTCAAACCCGCATAATGCCGTTTGTACATATCATATTGCATAACCACTTTCTGCTTTCTGTGTAGGTCTAAGCATTTACGAGAAGGAAATTGCGTATTTTTTCCATATTATACCTCCTGCTCCGAACCTGTCTACAATCTGGCCGAATTAGTATTCAAAAAGGCACCATATATAAGCTGAGATGAATACGTAATAAGAAGTTTTATGCAGCTTTGTCTTTTCCAACAAAATAAATGACAACATTTTGTGCGAAAGTACAATAAAGTTAGCTTAGGTGGACAAAATTGGTTTTTTATTCCTGCTGACGTGGCCTCTGATCATATATTAGACGAAAGGGAATTAGTAGGGAAGGCTTATTTGCTGTGGCGGAAGGAATTTTTTATAGCCCTTTTTAATAATCAAATTCTCATTAATTTTGAGAAGGGACATGTGTTTAATGAAAGGTGACACAGGGCCATCCTTGTCCCCTTGCTTTAAATTTAATTCCAATTGTTTTTCGAAAACACTATCATTTGTTGAGGACGCACAGATTACTCTAACATATCAGAAAACAACATATTCCCTTTTGCATCAGATTCTTTTGTCTTTACACATGTTAATGAACCCCAGAACATTCATTCTCATTGGGAAATGACTAATTTGTTACTGTTCGCTGTGCTTTTAAATGAATAATACTGAATCATGTCCCCCATTTTTTGCTGCAGGAATCTTTTAGATTCTAATAAGCATCCCAAATTCATAAGGTAAGTTTAAGAAAGAGTTGCAAATGAAAGTCAAATATGTAGAAAAGTTAGAATTAGGATTTCTTCTGGTTGTTTCAAACTGAATTTCTTACTATTTGCATAAACCAACATAATCTACTTAAAACAAGAGTGTTAAGTAGATTATTGAGAAGTAAAGTTTTGAATATAACAAATATTTAATAATATAATAAATTTCAAAATGTTTGAATGCACAATTAAGAGTCGAGAGTAATAAAATTCTAATAAACCATAGTCGACCTAAAAGATATTCTCGTTATCTTAAAAAGTACGGACTGTGCAACGCTTGGAAAAAGTACTAAAACATATTTGTAACTTTTATAAACCTAATATTTTTTTAAAATGCTTAAACACTTAGAGTTTTATTTTTAAAAAGGCATTTGACACATTATTTTCGCTGTTCAAATTTTTCACCGCTATCCACTTACCTCTACTAGTGTTTTTATTTTCCACTAGAAAAATTACCCAGTATAGTATATTTAATAAAGATTAATTTAAAAAAAGACTAACCTGAACTAACATTGAATCCACAAATTCTTTATAAAATAAGATTATTAAAGACAAAATAAAGTAATTCTCTATTATATTAAACAAAATTGAAATTCCTACAATAAATGCTCTAATTGGATTCCAGTAACAATTCGGCAATGACTGAGTTCCTCGAACCCTTCAATTCAATTATCCAATATTGCTTCTGTTATTAATTCTAATTCTTTTCGAATTCTAAGACATAAATCATCTAAATTTTGTGGTCTATTTTTGTAAAGGGAACTTATAAGTGACTCTACAAAAAAATCGAGAGATGTAAAACCTGAAGATCGTGGAAGTCATTCTATTGCGCCTGTTCTACTGAGCCATTACCTAGGAAAAATCCCGTCAAGATACTCTCTCACACCCATAGCATAATGTGACGATGCACCGCTTTATTAGAACCCAATATTGTTGACTACTTGTTCTCCATTTTATTCAGGAAAAATTGCGACAATTAATTAAAATATTTCGTTTTGCACTAAGTGTAAGAATGATGTATTGTTTAAATTTTCCTAGTTGAAAAATTGATTGATTAACTAGTGGCCGATTATACCCATTAATACCTATATCCAATGATGATTGTCTATAGACGAGTAGCGACAGTTATGTCGATTAATAGTCATTTAAACAAAACATTGCTTCATAAAAAAATAAAATTCTAGAAAAAAAACTAATTATCCTGAATGCCTTTTTCTTGCATCAATTCATAAAATTTCCTGTGATCAAAATCTTCATACGGCAACTCTTGGGTAAGGGAATTTTCGCATGAATGAAATTTTTCTCATAAAAAAAAATTTTTTACTAATTTAGTAGATATATCAATTTTTTGGCAAGTTGGCTGGTAGACTGTATGGGGTTTTCATTGATAGATAACAGAATGTCTAGTGCATCATTACTACTACTTGCTCTTTGAGGTATTTCCCATTTTGGAGCAGCTTTTACATTTTTAGCTTATCGAACTTTTTTATTAATTCGACAAATTACACTTCTATCAATTGGTCGATATGAATATTTCTCATTAAATATGAAACACATCTCTTCGTAATTTCCTTTGCCATCTTTATACCCCAAAAAGATTAAGATTTTAATTCTTTGTTTCTCAGATAATTAATATATTTTTTTAATATTCTAATTGTGGTAGATGCTTAAAAATTGAATTGTACTACTATGAAAACCAATATATTTTGTATCTAAAAAACTGTGCACATTGAAGAAAATTTGTAATTTCTACGTCTTATTGTCATTTTTGCACTCCCTGTCAAAGTAAAATAAGAATAGATTTTCTATCTAGGAGGAAAATATTAAAACTTTTAATCTTTTTAGGATATGAAATTTGTTCTATTTTTTTAAAGAATCTGTAGATCCAATTTTATATATGAGTATTCCGTTATATCCTGTATTGAATTACCGTTCATTTAATATATTACAATGAATACACTTCAATTTGGAAATAAAAAGTTAATAGGGAAGCTGGATAGAAATGAAAAATTTGAACATCGAAAGTAACACATTAAATACCGTTTTTTTAAATAAAATTATACGTGTAAACATGTTTTTTAAATATCCAGTTTATGAAAATTATAAATATGTTGCATTACTTTTTACAAGTGCTATATGTTTATCTTTTTGTTTACAATATTTAAATTTATTTTCAATGTTTATGTTGTATGACAATTTTGTTCTATTCTAATCTGATGTGTTATTATTTTAAATATTTATGGTTAAATAAAAATTACATAAAACTTAAAAAAAAAATGTTTACTATTAAATTTCAAACTTTTCTATTTCTTAAATTCCACTACTGGCACTACATTTTACCCTCACTACCATTGTTGAAATTTTATGACCTATTGAATTTTTTTATATTGCAGGGTAAGTACAACCATATATTGGGAGAATTAACTGTTAACAATAAAATCTATCCCACATATTAACAAATATTGGTGGCACACTCTGTTAACCTAAAATAATATTTATTGGTATTCTATGCTCCCAACCGTTTTGAAATAGACTATAATTTAATTAACCATTAGCATCAAAAGGCTAAATAATATATATTGACAGACATATTCATAGCTATATTACCTTTCGATATCGATTAATCCAAACGCCGAAGGGAATTTAAAATCCGTTAGGAAAATGAACATTCCATGGGTTTATTTGTGGTTTGTCCCCATCTTTATTGTTATAGATTGTGCAAATAATAGTCACAGGGGTCCCTAAATACATTGCTATAAAGCTGCTGTAAAACTGGTTTATGAAATATCTGCTATTTATACAGTGCATTTGTATAGTATAAACTTTCAATATTACAAGACCGCTCGTTTTGTTCTCATAGTAACTGATTTCTTTTAATACATATAACCCTTTATACAAACTCATGCATATACTTAGGTACAGATAGAAAGGTCTTCAGAAATTCTTCAACAATGGACTATTAGAGCAAATTTCTTTACAATTAACGTAAAAGTAATTTTCTTACGTTGACGGCGACAAGTAATATTAATTTGTTCAAAAAACGTATTTGGCCCCATCATATGAGTGACAATAATTGTATACCATATTGAATAAAAACATGTGAAACAAATGTTAGCGAAATCCCAAATAAAGGAAATACTACAATATTTTTCTGATAACCTTGTTCGACATAACAAAATTTCCTTCAGGTGTTCATTTCATTTAAAATGATCAGTCATAGGAGTCTGTATTTTAAATGTTTTTCAATCTATCTTCACAAGTAACGCTTATGCTGCTCACACTGTGACATATTAGATAAGGTTAGTTCAAGTTAAGCTCTTTCCATCACATCCTCTTCACTTTGGTCATCTATATTTTCACTATCTTTATCAGCTGAACATTCATTCTCAACACTAGTCTCTTGATATCATTGTATAACATATTCAACTAATATTCGAGATCTTTACTTACGTCTACTTTATATATTGATATAATATAAATAAATAATTAGTTCTGTTGGTCCAGGTAACTTAAAAATTCTCCGAACGCGTATTAAGATCAGTCTAGTTTCTTCCAATTTTTTTAAATATAAAATTTGCCTGGGTATTAGAATATTTCCAAAAATGTTCGATCTTTGACGTACAGACTAATTGAATATACTTTGAAAATCCTATTGAGATTGGCTAGATTCATTCTATATCCCAATTTTTGATATGCAGACTAGGATTTGCTCTTAGGCGGGTTTTTGGGTTTCAAAAACGGTTAGAGATATGAGTTTTTTTGAGAATGTCTTTTTCGCAAAAACAAAATAGATTCATAGGGATAGAATCTGTTGAGGAGCATCACTTAATGTTTACATGTTGAAGCTTTGCGGTGGTAGTAGATATGTGATACATTAATCGGAATAACTAACATCTGGCTAAGCGGTTAAAAACAAGATAACAAATCTATTACATATCTTTAATTAAGTGGAAATAAATAACTCGCAGACTGCCCACTTCGGCGATAAGAATAATTAATAGGTATCTACGCAAAAGTAAAGCCCATTTTTTAGAACTGCATTTGCGGTTGAAACGATAAATGTCCCATAAACTATGATGGTTCAAAATTACCCAATAACCGACTTCGTCGTGAAATGTGTCACGAAAAATTCCAAGAAATATACCACAGACCCAACTTTCTTCTGAAATAATCCGTTGCCTCCCCTACCTGCTTGAAGCCACTAGGGCCCTTTATCAACGTCTTCGTCTGCGTCAGACCAAGTTCAGGGTTACCCCCTATTCTTCTATAGTCATAAAATTTTCGGTTGAGTAATGCACAGACGCCAGTTCTCAGACGTCAGTATTATAATATAGAACCGGCATTCGTTAAACGAGATCTGAACGGTAAAGTACGCATACACGGGTCCCCCTTTTGTCCGCTCCGAACGTGTTCCATTCAAAAGCCGTCCTCCGTCCTCTCTTGTTGCGGGCTTTGCCAGTTCTAATATCGACATGCAGTCGCTGAGTTTTATAGCAGTATTGTTGGCTAGCTTCCTAGTAATGGCCGTAGCCATTTCGTCCTCAGAGTCGCCACTACCGTCGCAGGACCCGTCTAAAACTACCCCGCCTACAACGACCACTGAAAGCGTTGAAGTCATGAATAACGACGCGCCTCAGCAAACTGGAGTTCCTGAGGTACTTCCGACGAAAATATCAACTGCTGCGAGGCCAAGCACAATGCTACCACCTCTGACCCATGAATCCATCCCTGCTGTAACGACTCAAATCCCGCCCAACATCGTCGGGCAGAGTGGTAAAGTTGAAGCTGCGAATACTGCTTCGGACGTTACCAAAGACCCCAAGAACCCCAAGAAGAAGGGTAGTGGAGCGACCAGGATAAACTCTGAGTTGGTGCTGATAGCAACAGTGGCTCTTTTAGCTGGTGGTCTGTTCGCGTAAACTATAAAAAAAAGTTTCAAGTGAATTTTCGGGAATACAACAAAGTGCAAGGAATTCTTTTAGGTAATATTATTGCACTGCGTGATTTCTAAGTCGACGGCCTTAAGTGGGCTCATTTATGACATTTCTGTAATTAATTGTAAGTTATAACGATTATTTATTCGGCTACTATTAAAGAAAACACTTAAGTTACCTTACCTAAAACTTTAGCAAACCCTTTAGGGTTTATCCAACCACAGGTAAAAAGGAAATCAAGACCAAAAAATGTCCATATCTTCGTATATAACCTTCGAATATGTATGTTGTAAATAAACATCAATTAATTAGATTTTTAGAACTGTGTAGGAGTAATTAGACAGCCAAAAACTTCTATATATTCATAATATAATTTGATAAAATTCAACGATTCTTGCATATCTGATGATGCGCAAGTTCCTGCATTGTGCTGTTAGCTTTAAAAGCGCATAAATTTGGAGATGTCAGGGTAATTAGGATTTTAGAGTAAAGGTATTCTGAGTTTATTATCTCGACTTGAATTTCAGGATAAGTAAGTTTTTCTTTTTGTAAAGCGAAGTTGAAATGTGATGGAATTTTGTAATGTGTAAGGATGTAATATTAAGTCTTTAACTATGATTTTTAGTTCGTTATCTCGTATTGAATTTGAAGATGTAAGTTCAAGTTATATAAAGTGAAGTAAAAACGTCATGAAATTTTGAAAAAAAAAAAAAAGTTGGACCTGGTTTCATGTTTAATAGTAGAAGTAGTTATGATATACTTTCAGGCTATAATATTAAGTAGTATTGACCAGTTTTATAGGTTCAGATAAAACAGATCTTAGGACTAAAAATGGAAGCATCCAATCAGAACTGAGAATTTAATCCTGAATGTCAAATAAATTCACACTGACTTTACCTATAAAACTGGCCAAAGTTAGATAATATTTTATCAAGTTTGTCAAAACGATAGGTATTTAATAAATTGTACTGAAATTCATTTTTGTTTTTTTTCCTTTCGTCCTTCAAAAACCATTAAATTTGTTGATTAATTTTATTAATTTAGTTATTTAATCTAATTTTCATTGTTATTATTACTACTATTTAATTACGTTATGTTAATAAATTGCGTTATTTGGTTGGTGTGTAATATCTAAACTTGATAAACGTTTTTAAAACTTCTATTTAAAAATTGAATTTTTGTATTTCAATATAAAATGGAACGCAAATGTGATCTCTCGATATCCCAAAACTATAACTTTGCACATGAGTTAAAAAATCTTTTTTTTGATCATGATTATTTAGTCGTTTACATTTTTGCAATTAATTCGTGAAAAATATCCATTAAAATGTGTGTCACCGCCATAGTTGATGCATGTTCAAGCTCATATTACAGTATTTTCGATGACTCCTATCAAAACTTCTGTAGATAAATTATCCACCTGTTCTGCTATGTGTTTTAGGGCTGTGAAGATCTGTGTAACTTGTGATTTAAAAAAAAAACACAGGGGAAAAGTAATCCTGAATTCAAAGAATAAAAACATGTTCAACAAAACTTTCGTTATCAGAACTAACTCTTTTTATTTTCAAACAAATTTACAGTTTAAGGAATCGAGTGATTACTTTTGCATCACTTTATACAGGATATCCCTGAAATAACTATACAAAACTTGAGCAGAAATAAAGCGTTCTATAAGTGAACTTACGTACATACATATATAAATACGTAATCGAATGTGGCTTTATTTTGCCGCCTCAAGGTGTCAAATATCTCTAATTAATTTCGTTTTCCAAAATAATTGGTTAACGCTTTGTCGATTTTTTGCTAACTTTGAAACTACGAGTTACTACATAAATTAGCATGTTTTGACGTAAGTGGGGTCTTTTTTATTACATATAAATATTAGAAATGGCGCATGATCCGTAAATAAAAATTTCTATTTTTTTTACCCCCTGTACGAAAGACTATAATTTTTTTTTTTCATCGACTGATTTTATTTTGAAACTTTTCTGGCTCTTATAAAATTTTCGTCAGGGATACAATTTCTCTATAAAAAAAATTTACGATACCTTGCAATAAAACATTGTGATAAAAATAATTTTAAAAAAATCTCGACACGAGGCACAAAATGCATATTAATTGTTTGAAAGAAATTTATGAATTCAGAAAAACGATTTAAATTATAAAAACTTGTTATAAAAATCAAAATAAGTTGATAGCTATTTAAAATTAAAACTTAAAAAAAAAAAATTTCTACAAAACAACATGATAAATTGCAAGGAATCGTAAATAACTTTATTGTTGAGTAAATGTGTGCCTAGCGAAAATTTTACGAGACACAAAAAAGTTCCAAAATAAATTCGACTTGTGGAAGAGAAAAACATTTTAATTATTCGTACAGGACGTAATAAAAATACAAACTTTTATTTACAAACCACACGGCATTGTTAATATTTTCACGCATTAAAAAAGGATTCCGCGTACGTTAAAACACGCCCATTTATGTTGTAACTCTTAGTTTCAAAATTAGCGAAAATCGATAAAAGCGTTTAGCAATGATTTCGAAAAAACGATATTAATTTGAGAACTTCGGCACTTTGTAGCGACAAAATGAAGCAACATTAGATATAAGTGAGTTTGCCTAGAACACGTTATTTTTGTTTAGGGAATTTTGGGTCAAGCATTGTACAGTAATTTCACGAACACTTTGTATATTCTAAAAGAAATCATGGACAACCAGCTAAGAACGACAAAAAGTTATTGATGAGTTACTTATTTATACAGAACAACTGAGAAGAAGGTTTATTTCCTACAAGAAATTTTATGCAGAAGTAAGTACAATGAATATGAAGTAAACAACAAAATAACAAAATAGAAATTTGCAATTTTTACTTGATTCTTCAATTATCACCTTTAATTTGTAGCTATTTATGCCCAGTTTCATTCTCTACCTATGTGCAATAATCAACTGCAATGAATGGAATGACCGCAATGCAGATTTGTAAGCAAATCTGCATTTCGTAATTTAATTAGTTACTTCATATTATTGTACTTATTTCTGCGTAGACGTTGAAAATCCCACATGTAAGTCGTTGTACACGATAGATTTTCTCTGAAAGCAAATCTACTAGAAAGTTTTTCTTTACTTCGATCATTTTACATCCATGTCTGAATATTATTTTTTCAATTCCGTTAATCTTTGCGCCCATTCAGGAAAAAAACCTAAATTAATGGAAAATTTAATATTCGCGTTAGTACTTTTCATTACAAAACCTACGATCTCACTATTGAAAATAAAATTAGGATAAATAACCTTTATGTGGTTGAATGGTTGATCACTTCAAAGAAAAAATATATGTGTAACCTTTACGCGGTACTTAATCAATTAGAAAATGACATTGGAGGGATGTTATGGTGCACACAGAGACAAGTACTTAAATATTCGTTTCTAGACCTTTAGGAATGAAACTTGCTTATATTTATTGAACGTTTAATACCTAATTATTTTGAAACGTTAATTACTTTGTAATCACAACTGTGGTTCCCACAATACTTCCATGAATCAATCCACGTCTTTCAGGTAAAACACTTCAATAGTTAAATAGGTCAAAAACGAATTTCTTTATTATTTTTATAGATAATTAACTAGTCAATATAGAAGTAGTTTCCGAATAAACTGCCTTCAATTTTTGCCTAATTAGGAAAAAAATCAGGAACTTTAATTTTTCTCTCACTTTAAATTTTTCAGTTTTTCTCATCATTTTTCTACCTAAACCCGATAAAAGATAAGACCTCAGAGAATATTAAAGTCAACAGATCCAAAACAGCAGTAGCCGGATAATTTGTACTTGAAAATCTATATGGGTCATTTTTCATTTGGTTTTTCTGGCCTTGTCACCAAAAAAACTTCCATCTATACATAAATAATCATTTATAAAATGCGAAGAAAAGAAAATTAAAACTTATATTTGGAAATGTTTCATTGCAGCCCCTGAGAAGGAAAGGAAGTGGGATTGTCTTGTAAGGCAAAAAGGGTTTAAAATGGTCCGGTTATGATCATTGTCTTTCCATCTTGTCCGAATTTGTTACGGCCTTTCAGTTATCCTTGTCCTATGTGTGCATTCGTGGAGTAATTGGTTAGGTACCCTTATCTTTGCGATCAGTCTTGGTGCGGTGCATTTTGTTGTTTGCATGTATGTAACAATAAAACAACTGAAAGTTGGAGATATTACAACTCAAATGGTAACAATTAGAGAAAATCTGCCTTATCGAAAAGTTGATTATTTTGGATATATACATACAGGGCGTTGAAAGTTAAAATTTTAATTCATTTTTTTGGTATTATTGTGAGGGTATCTAGGTTAGACACCGGAAAATTTGTAAAGTTATGCATTTTTAGGTGGCGAATAAGATATGTTTTGCAATATCCACGTTGCTAATGGAGGGCGCCACTTTCGGTCAGTCTTAAACAATTTGCAATTACTTACTTTCTACTCTGTATGCCTAATATCAACGTTGGTTCAAAATCGGAGAAAAAGAACTTTATGCTGAAAGATTTCCGGGTTAAAGAGTTCTTGGTTGGACGATTTTCAACAGTGTCATTAAAAATGTCAAAAAAGCAAAAACATTGAAAACAAAAAAACGTAATCGCTCCCGAAGTACAACACATGAAGGCAATCAAATAGCATTTCTTGTATCTATTTGCAGCATTTTATTTGAAACTTTTTTTCATACAACGTACCCTTTTTGAAGTAATCTTCAATCATAGCTTTAAATGGGACACCCCGTACACATATATCAGGCTTTCTTAGAGTTTTCCCTGATTGCTAGTTGACTGTTTGGAGACATGCCTAAGAATGATAATGTAAAACCTTCTTACATTTATGATTATACCCGGAGAGACTTCTATACGGTTTGTAATTTGATCAGTGTAATTCAAATTAGGATTCAATATATTCAAAAAGTTGTTAGGGTAGTTCTACCTTAAGCTACCTCTTTTAGAGCTGTCAGTCTCCTCAACTTACCACCAACTTCACGTGTCAGTAAAATAAATACATTTTCGAAACTTGGTGGTTCTATGTTAAGAAATCGTTAATATAATAAGTTCTTTTGAATTTATTAAAGCATTTTCTGAGACCGTTATCTCACCAACAATAGGTTTAAGAAAAAAAAATCGTTTGAAAAATTTATTTGTTTTGAAGTCCGCTATATGCATCTTCTCTGTGCCCAATTCGTTGTTAATCACCCTTTATAATACTCTTCTGCTACACAGGATTTATCTGTAGAGGATGTTTCAAAGTTTAACAGAAATAATTGAGGAACATATAGAAGTGATTGAAATATGACGATTTACTTGTTAAAACTATATTCACAAACATATCGTTACTGGGGTACAAGGTATCAAAGTCTTCGAAAAAAAATCGAAATTTATTAATGGATTTCAAACCTTTACAAGTATTACAATAAAGATTTACACACACTTTGCATGCTTTTAGTAAGTAAATCGTCATATTTCAATCACTTTCCTATGATTCTCAATTAGTTCTATTAAACTTTAAAACATCCTGTGGAATATGCGTTTGTAATATGGTATGAGATTTTTTAAAATGTGAAGTACCCGTAAGCTAGGAATAATTATAAACTTCCTATGAAATTAAAATATCTAATTTACTATATTACATTGTTGGATAAGTTCCTAGTCAGTTTTAGAAAGAGAAGGAAAATATGTTCCGTGATATTTGTTTAAGACATATAACATTGTCAACAACATGAAAGCTAAATATAAAGATGGTAAATTAATCAACCAGAAATCTTAACGTTCCTAGAATTGCCCGAGGAGAAGAGATTATGTACCCTTTCATGTTGAAGTTACAAATTGCTCTCCCCTCGTCAATATGCTGTCTCTGTTCAATAGATGTAGCGTTGATTTCTTCAATACTTCATTACAAGCAATTAGGAGTGTTCTTACAATTTGATCATATTTTCACTACAATAGTCCCGTTTCTGCCATTAATTAATACTGGGTTCATTATATTATAAATTAAATCTTCTGGTAAGCAACCACTTTTGGATTGTAAAGTCTTCCTAGTTTTTAAATCAATTTATCTTATATATTTAATCACCAATCGCATAATCTTTACAAGAGTCTAGTTAAACAAAGAATAAATAAAATTATAAATCTTTCGTGTATATACTTGACTATCTTGCAAAAAGTCTTTAAACAAAGTTTTAAGCAAATCGCAAACTCTTCACAGATAAGTATAGAAAAAACTCAACTATGTGGATTTAAATCATAACAAATTTCGGTCGATCTAATGAACATGTGGTGGGTAAATAATCCCATTCCAGAACATGGCAATTAAAGAACCGAAATTAAAACCCCAGGGATATTTGCGGTCCCAACACGTACAGGACAAGCCGACAATGCGAATATAAAAAATTAACGGCCGTACATTGTTATGCAAAGTTCTCATTCAACTATTATTATTAGAGCCTATTAGAGGAACCCATTCAATTTACAGTGTGGGCCAAAGCACATTCAACTGTGAACTTGTATCTACTATACAATATTGCTATTTCCTTCCTGGATAATTTGACTCATCATTGGCAATATTTGCCATTGGCTATAAATTCTATATGATTGTAAAAGAACGATCACCAAGTGGAGTGTCATGGTTGATCTCTCAGTATAATCATTGTACAACAATTAAGGTAAACAAATTATAATTCCATAAAAATACATCTGCTAAACATAATAAGGCAAGGGAAAATTCATTTAAGATTGCTATTAAAAGAACTAAATCAGTACAAAACATCCTGTGGAAGACTATAATGCAATATTTCATGTATACTGTACTTCATAAATTGGCTATTTAGATTATAAAACCGTTTTTGTTATACTTCGACGTGCTTTTGAAGGGTTGATTTATATTTTGGTGGGGTTCAACAACCTGACATGCACTTTTATTGGTATTAGAGCAGTGGGTCAAAAGGGTTTTGAACTATCAATACTACGAACTTTTGAGGTGAATGGATTAAAATATGATAGTTCATGCATTGTGTGGGAGTAATTAATTTAACAAGAGTTCTTAAAAGACAATTTTATAAATTCTTGAATACAAGCGGATAGAAAAGTGTCCAAAACACAATGACATAAATTAGTATTGAATAAAAAACATATGCCGCGATTCAGCTCTATACAACGAAGTACGGAGTAAGTTCGCTTTGTGCAAAAGTATCTTTTCATACTACGGAATGTCGAATTAATTGTCGTAATTATGTAAACTAGGAATAAATAACCTAAATTTTTTATTAATAGACTTGAAATTGTTCATAAAAGGGTTTTTGCATTCTATAAATGGATTTAAAATATCTGTTTCAAGTTAGATAGGTAGTGTCATTTGCGCATTACCAAAGTACAAAAAATCAACATGTCTTTTCTACCAGTGCTCAAATTTCAATATTTTTACAAATTTTGCCGTTCAAAACTTTTCTACCTCAGAGAAGTATTCTGCATAAGAAACTTCTATCTTTAACGAGTCTCAAGATATTTTTAGCTTTAAGTATTAATTTTGGTGTTTTCTCATCCCATTTTTTAAAGATTTACAGATTTCATAAATAAAAAACATATTCAACAATAAAACATTCAAAGAAATTTTATACTTTATGCATGGTGTCCGAGAAAGATGGTATAAATGAGTATTGGGCTTTAGAAGGTAAACAAAATAGAGTCTTTCAATAACAATTCATAAATCCTTGGCAGTGTTCCAAACAACTTAAATAAAAACATCGCGAAAACAGTTAGAGATACAAATTTTTTTCAAGAATTTTTTTTGATGCAGAAGAATTCGGCGAGTTAAAATTTGTAAAAATATTGAAGATATCGGCAAATAATAAAAAAAATTCGATTTTTACTGCATCGGTAAGATACAGGAGAAGTTACCTATCTGCGAACACGAAACAGACATTTAACATAAATTTATGATACCTAAAAACCCACTAAGAGTAATTTCAAATTCAAAATTCTGTATACCAAAAACTGTGACATTTATTTTCAATTTACAGACAGGATTTACAAAAAAAAAGTGGATGTATCTTTCACGGAGTGGCTTTAAATAAATGCTTTTACGGGTAGTCATTAAATCTCCCTGAAGTGCGTTTGTTTAAATAGAATGCTATATATTAACAAATGCGCTGAAAGACAATTAAATTCCCTATAAAAGAATGTACCATATTTCTATACCTAAAGTGATATATTACAGAAATAAATGCTGTTTTGTGTATCGTCTCTAAAAATTGGATTATTTTGCCAGCTGCAATTTCCGTATTAAAAATGAAAAGTATAGTAGCCTGAATGTCGCGACGCAGATAATAAATTAAGTTTTATAACGATGTTGTACAACAAATGTGTTATTTATTTTTTAATTTTTTACAGTTAAAAAAAGGACTTTAACACCCTGTAGAAAAAAATAAGCGATTTTTGTATACGACAAGTTTAGCTGCATATATATATTTTTCTATACGTTAGCACGCTATATTTATTTGCATCAATGTATTTAAAATGTCCTGTATACTTTATAGAATTTTTTTTTCAAATATCTTAAATTGGGAAAGTAAACTTTAAACTACATACTATTGACAAAAAAAATCAGAAGCTATTAATTTCATTTAAATACTACCTTGATTCTGTGTATATAGCCAATATTAGTTACATACCATATGGAGTGAAAATTTAATTACACTTTCAAAAAACCTTCGAAAATCTGTTTAATTTTATTTAGTGCATACAAAATAGCAAATATCATACGCCGCAAGTGCCTGCATAAGTACTTATCGTAGTTAAGAATTTAAATCTATTTATAAATGAATACTTGAGGTGTGTGTAACTGAAGTTGACATTCCTTTAAGGTCTCCTTGACCAGGTGTGACTATACAGGATCAGACCTAATGGAACCAATACAGAGCAGGTGTGTGTCGGAGATTTTAAAATATTACGATTTGTTTTATGTTTTTTCCTATAATTAGTACTTGAAGAAACATTGGCCTATGAATTTGGCTTGTAAATTTATAAAATACGGCATATTTCAGTAATGCGTCATCACAATACAACCAAATTTGGAACATGTTTTATTTTTACCAACATTTTCAATTAGTAGAAATGTAAAATCGATGGATGTTTAATATGGGCTGGATTCAGAGTAAAGTAAGGTCTAAAAGAAGTGGGATACTTTTTATTTATAAAATAATTAACAAACAGGCAATATAGTTTAATAATAATTTTAATACAAAAACTTTTATTCCCTTTCAAAATTTATCGAAAATCTTATTATTTTTGATCAAATAAAATCACAGTTTTGTTGAATAGAACTAAATCACATTTAAACAAATTTAAAACGAAATTAAAAATATATATATAAAAAATAAAAGAAAAATAAAAAATAAACCAAAGACTGATTGTCAGTACAAAATAGAAAATAAGCCTATTTTCTATCAACAAAGAAGTTTTTTCATTGTTTATGTATTGTTTAACTGAGTTTGTGTTGCATTTTTTTTGGCACTTTTAGCTATTTTCCTCAAAAACTAAGCGATAGATTTTGAGTCGCATTATACAATTGAATGTAATTTAAAAAATCCTTTAATTTGAGTTGCCACATAATTTCTCTTATCTTTTAAAATTGTAAGGGTAATTGTGATGCGCATAAGAGTGCAGATTGGGAGTTGAATTTTATATAAAAATTGATCCCTTTTAAAATCTTTTTTGACGTGTTTTGAGAACTTTCCAAAAATTCTTTATTTTCCAAAATTAAAGGAGAGGGGACAAGTTTTTATTGGTTGACTCTATATATTAAGCGAGTAATTAAATCCTAGATAACTTAAAAATATTTGAAAAAATGTAAAGAATTAATGGAAATTTTAATCACTCTCAAGGGTAAATAACTGTACATAAAAATTATCAAAATTGTACCACTTGATGAAGACTGTACTACCGAAACGTGCTCTAATCATATGGGTATTATAAATTATAAATAAAAACAACTGGTTGCATAAAAATACAATGTGTCCATAGGTGACTTAACACTCCTGTCGTTCCATAATTGTACTTGAAAAATGTCAAAATTGTACAACTTAGTGAGAACTTGAGAACAAAGCAACGTGGACTATCGAAGCGAATGCATAATTTATTTCCAAATAAAGAACATTTTTTTCAAAAATCTTAAAAGTTTGATTAGCAATTTAAACTCGGTAGTGGCAGGTTATGTAATTTTATCTGAACGTAATTGTAATATGAATTTAACTTAAAAAAAAAACACTATTTATAATTAAGTTCAGCATAATTTAATTATTCCTAAATAAAGATAGAATTTTACCAATATATCAAAACAGCCATGAGGAATTTAAATATTCTTGTGCTCCATGATTGTAATTAAAAATTATTAAGATATTATCACCCCATAAAAACTTTAAACCATCGGACTATATTTTTAATAATAATTTCTTTAGAATACGTTCACTAATCATATGGATACAACTGATTCTCAAGGAGATATAATCTTTTAAAAATAGAAAAAATATTGATGCCTAACTTTTACTAACGTGTTTTAATTAATTGATTGAGTGACTAATACCTAAACAACGTTAATTTTACTCAAAAATTTCAATGACGCACGGAAAACATTTACTGCGAATACAAGTTCTTACACAACAAATCAGTAAAATTGTTAAGTTGATAAATAAATAATATTTTCTATTGTAGACCATTTTCGTTTTTATTAAATTTTCGAGTTTTTTCCACCGCAGAAAACTTTTAAAACATCTCACTGAAGAATGATATATTCAGATGGACCAACTTCAAATCAATGTTTTAAGAATACTCAGAGCCTAATTTCTGAATATTTGGTTTGAAATACGACGAAATTAATCCTTCATCTTTTTGTATTATCCTATAATTAAAAACAAGATAGTGAATTTAGCTAAAGAAAAAATTGTGAATTGTTATACCTGAATGCAATTGGAAAAATGTTAAAGTTAGGATCATGCAAATAGTGCAGACAACAAACTACTTTAAATCTTGGAAGAAATACATGATATGGAAATATAAATAATTAATAGATAACTAAACTAGCACTAAACGGAACCTTTTGGCTCTTGCTTATTATGGACATAAAGTGGTTTTTGTGTCACCAAACAATGCATATAATTACTGTGAAAAACAACAAAATTATCATTCGTCCCAAAGATAAGGTTTTTCCTACCTTTAACTAACCTTTATAAATATTAAATGTGGGAGTTATTAACTGTAAACATTAGCAGTCCGCCATTTATGTAACACAAAATACCTAACTGTATTTAAAAACGCCATTATTAATTCTGGTTTCTAATGGCAAATATATTTACAAACGTAATTCCTATTATGCTTAGAAGTAGGTAGACAGCTATATAGCAACAGCAAAAAAATGACCAAGCAGAAAGTAATAACATTGAGCAAACTATTGATTAAATTATGGTTGAAAAATAAAGCAGGCAGGAATTGCACATATTTTCCACTTCGGTTAGAAAAATCAATTTTAGCAACATACTTTTGCAATCTTTGCTTGTCTTCGGTTATTGGACATTTATTGCGACTCATTGAACTTCTACGACTATGATAATCATAGGCCTTGCACTACACATGAATGGTATTGAAAGTAAGTGTATCACTGATTGTTTCCTTACTGACACTTAATGAGTAAGGTAAGGCTGAAAATTGGTTTCATGTATTCACATAAAAACATTTCGTGCTAGTTGATTATTCTTTAACGAAAGTTGTTCATAAAGTTTTAATTTAGAAACGTTGTGTAGGTACAGGAAAGATTTTTGCCATTGGAAAAGTTTGTTATTAAACCATTGATTGCGAGATTTTATTGTTTCATTTGTTACTTTAAATGAGATTCATCATATTTCTAATACTTATCTCTGATGATTAAACAACCAACTTAAGCAAAGCCTCTGGAAAAACTGGCCTAAAATATCCCTATGTATATCTACAATTCACAAAATAGTGAAGAATTGATCCATAATCTGTAGAAGTAGTATATATGGAATTTGAAACTTTAGTTTATACAAATACGCACATCGCAAGTGTTTAAAGATATTTTATATATTTAACAAAATAAATAATTCACAATTATAAAATTGATTATTTTAAATATATTAATAAAGAATTTTTATTTCTTTATTAGTTACAACAAAAAAAATTCGATTTATTAGTGCCCCAAAGAAATAAATACAGAGTGAAACAAAAGATAAGTTTCTTTCATATAAAAATAATTGAAGCAATATTCTTTTAAAACATTATAAAAAAACTTAAGAAATTAAAATTAATGTCTCGTGTGTACCCCTCTGGCATTCATTATTGCCTGACACCTGCTAGGCATACTTAAAATTAAACTATAGCAATAAATCTCGAATTATAGCTCTTCATACTTCATGTAGGCATTCAAACAATTAATGACGATTCTTAAAGTGACCATTATTCTTTAAAACCCTTATTTGAAATATGTCCCATGATAGAATTGAGATCGGGTAATTGTGCTGGTCAGGATAGAATGTTGATTTAATTCTCTTCAAGAAAATTTCTCATCACTCTGAAAATACAGTCTCACATTATCATGCATTATAATGAAGTTTCCATCAACTTCTTGAATATATGGAATAAAAACAAAAACCAAAAAAGTTATAAAAGCGAGCCATGTTCTTGAATCACCCAATATATCGGAAACAAAATACGTTAATACTGTGGCGTGTAAAAATATGTTTAATGAAATATTATTGTTATAACTTCAAATTATTTTATTTCGTATTTAGAGCCACACTTTATTGTTTTTAACTTTTAGAAAATACATTACAAAATAATATACCTAAATGTTTGTGATGTGTGTGTGTTAAAAGTATACACCAAACCAACGGAAAAAGTAAATTTCGACGAAACTATCTGCAAAATTAATGAAAACGGGCTATAAATGATCTTTGCAAAGCACGACTTGTTTCTAATGTAACCAAAATCATAAAATTTATCGTTTCAGAGATAGCAATAGCTCATATATAGTGTGTCCATTTAAGAGCCCCTCGGTCTTCTATAACTTTGTTTATGTTTTCAGAAAAAATCAATTATGAGGATGTATCTGAAACTAATGAAGCTAAATTTTAAAGTTAGTGACGGCTCTACGGGGGTCCCAAAAAAACGGAGCGTCATAAAGTGTCATTTTTTTAAAATGTGACCACCTCTATTTTTTTCACGTGATAGAATCTTTTCTATATTCTTTGTTAATTTTCAGATTTTTCTTATCCTGAGATGCAATGACTCGAAACTATGACATTTCAAAAGAAATTTTAGACATTTGCAGTTCTTAATTTAAAAAAAATTAATACTGCAGTTAGCTTAATCTAAATTTTGAAAATTTTAGGATAAATTCGTATATAAGATCACTTTAACAAGCACTAATTTTCATTTAATCAAAAATAAACACAGAATGTTCACAATAAAAACTTTAATTATTATCTTTTTAACTTGAATTTTGTTGATTATTTTAAATAGGATGATGTGATTTATGACGTAGGACGAAAGAAAATTCAATTTTTCTTAATGTACCTTTAGTGTAGTAGTAATGATTTTTCATAAAAAAAGATATTTTTATGAATACCAGAAGTAACAATGACTAAATTATAATGTTATCTTGCTTTAACTTTTATAGTTTACTGCTCTTTGCCCAGAAATTTTGTAACACCATGTGAATATGAAAGCCTACAGCAGTACCTAGCCTACAATTTAATTTAAGTTTTAGTTGTATGTTTATTTGCTTTTTATAATACCTGAATTTTCAATCGCATAGCTGTTAGAGATTAAAGTTATAGACAGTATATATTTTTGGGCTGAACGAACGATACGTTTGGCATCCACATCGAAGTATCCTTCTTCTTAAACTACAAAGTGTTAGTTTTTGATACGAGTATAGTTTTTTATTGTACGACTTTTGAAAATTTATTGCGGGTTAACCAATTGGATATATTGTTTTGGAATCATGCTGGGATTTGTAACGTGTGTTACTAATAAGGAATAAGGGTTACTAAACCTAATTCAGTTTAAAGGGTAATCCATATTGTTGTATTTTCAGAAAATTTGAGATGAGCATCGTTGCAGCTTCACACATGAAGTTTTTGGCGGGGAAATTACGATGTGCCTATAGATACTGGCGAGAATTCAGCAGCGAACGCGAGACAACGCATAGAAAAATTCAGAGATGCCCTTCTCCAAAATGGCAGCTCTGAAGCACGAATCTTTCTGAAATGCAAATTACTCACTAACAGTTAGTTACAGATGTTTTAATCTGGAAGTAACGTGTAAACGACGAAATAGGTACAAATAAAATGTCTATGGAATGTGAGTGTGACAATAATATTGAACCCATAGGAGTGGTACTCGTTAGGTAGTATGAAGTACAATGTAACAACATTATATATTACAGCAGCAAAGACAGAAAGATAAACGATGTAATATCTGAGATTTTTATCAAGAATAATGATGCATATCGATTTTAAAGTTGATCTTTGATTGGCTAACAAAGGGAGAATACGATTACCGAATCGAAAGAAAAAAGAACTTCCAGAAAGTCATTCCTCATTAAAAAAGTAGGCAAGTAAATGCTTTCAATGTTGATCAGCTCTAGTGAAATTTAGCCAATGATTACCCTAGTTAATTACCTACAAAATGAGTTCAATTCTTTAAATAACTATAAACTTTATTATACTAAGACAAATACGTAAATTCGCTCAAAGTCTACAAAGTAGATTTTAGCGTTTTAATTAAGATCGACGAACAATCCATTGAGAATATGTTCAACACTAAGTTCTTTGGATTGAAAGCTGATCTGGTTAACCACGTGAATTATGTCTTTGGAAAGTTGGCTCTAGTATATACTTGATCCGCACTATTAGAAACACGGTTTGAATTAAGGTTCTAGGATCGGTAGACTTCAGTCTGTTTCAGTCATTAATGCAATATAGTACTCTATATCGAGACTGCATTTGCATCGAGTCTTATAGTGCTGATCCAGAAATGCGCGTTTTGATGACTGGAAGGTGCAGGTTATCCCCACTGTTGTGCTCCCCATTTCATAGCCTTGGAAATTTTAACATTCCCTCGTTTGTATATACTTATACTCGTTGCTAACATATTCACACAGCAACAGGAGTAAGCGACGCAGACACGCCGATTTACACGAATACAAGGCACGTCACAGAGGCGATCCCAAATTAGCATACTCATGCCTTGGCATTCAGTAAAAAGACTCTCAATATTTGGGACTTAAAATGTATAACACCGCCTTACACATGCATAGATTGTTTAACGAAACCGTGAACATAAAAATGTTGAAGAACAAGATTAAAGCAGCACTGATCGAAAGATGTTACTATAAGGCCGAAGATTTTTTCAAGTAGTATTTATAATTAGTGTTTTGTAAACTCATAGAATTTGTACTGTTTTGTTTTTACTATTTAATTTATATTCAATACTCTTTGTTAAGAATGGCTTACTCATATATCATGTACTACATATATAAAGTATTTTATATGCATGTCGAAAAGCAAAATATACTTTATTTATACAAATAGGAAAAATAATACTCAATAATTATGCATTTCACTTTAACAATTTATTACTTCAACTCCATATAATCCGATCATTATGTAGAATCTACATTGCTATCTTTGATTTGCTTCAAACGATTTTGTCTTTTCTTCAATTTAAGTTTTAAACTTTTTGCCGACTTAAGCTTCTTTAAATCTACTGTCTCCTCTTTTTCAACTGCCTCTTTCAATTTTTCCAACGATTCCTTGTACCGTTCTCCTAAAGGCTCTAAATCCTCGTCAGAAATTTTAATCTACAAACCACCCCAACCTTTTTATATCAGCATAAAACTCAGATATTTGAAAGTACCTCCTCCACATTGTATTTTTTAGCCTGTTTGAGCAAACTTTTGAATTTCGACAATTGAGAACTATGTAAAACTGTAACTGCAAGTCCCTTTTCGCCAGCACGAGCAGTTCTGCCTGCTCTATGTATGTAAGATTTGAGGTATTTGGGAGCCGAATAAGAAATCACGCATTGGACACCAGGTAAATCAATACCTCTCGCTAGGGAATCAGTGGAAATCAATCTGAAATTACCACAATTGCAACTTACAATTGCTTCTTTTATCTGAAAAAGCAACGTACATGTCAATTTTACCCTCTGAAAACTGGTTAATCAATTCCACCCTATGTTTTGTCTGCAAATGAGATGATATTTCCTGAATATTAAGTTTATTTTTGAACATTGCTTTCAACAGTATAGTTAGTCGATGTGCACTTTCTACTGAGTGTGTAAACACCAATGTTTTCTTCAGCTTTTCTTGCTTAATAAACTTGTATAAAACTAAAGGCTTCAAGTCAGAAGAGGCTTCAATATATCTCTCTGTTAATTCCTTAGGAGTAGTGTATTTTCCAATAAATTTATCTGAAGCAATATCGACATTTCGAAGAATTGAAGAGGATTCTTCAGAGGTTTCCACTATAGAAGTAAAGAGTTTAGGTTGAAATAATGACAATTGTTGAAGCTTTTCTGGGTCCTGAGATAAAGTGGCAGAGAAAAGCAGCTTTTGTGGAGGGCGACGCTTTTGCAGATTAAACTGATTCAGTACTTTGAAAGAACCTGTTAAATTTTCTCTAATTATTTTTTCCTATACAAAAATTGAGCTAATACCCTCAGGAAAAATGTGTTTTTCCAAATGATACAACCAATCATTTTGTACTGTGTCAAGGACCCTATCTGCCTCATCAATAATTAAGAACTCCAAAGCTTTTAACTCAAATCCTTCAGTTTGTTTTAAATGATCAACTAATCTGCCAGCAGTACAAACCAATATATCAACTTTTGTTAAATATCCAAAGGCTGCATCTGCAATGTGACACAAAACTAATAAATTACCCTTATGAGGAAATCCTAAACTTACTCTTATACACAAGTTGTGATTGCTCAACTTCAAAACTAGTCTGTCCAGTTAGAAGGCAAATATCAATTTTTGTTCCTTCAGAATAAGTTTTAAAAGCTGTGAAAACTTGTCTAGCTAAGTCCTGGGTGGGTAAAATGACTAGGGCCCTGATTTTTTTCACATTATACTTTTTAAGTGACTGTATGACTGGTAGAACAAAAGCTAGAGTTTTGCCACTACCTGTTGGTGCTGAGACGCAAATATCTCTGGGAAATATTACATCAGAGTGTCTAAAATTTTAATTGCATTTTTGAGTAACCTTATTTTAGAAAAAAAATTACCCTTACAATGAAAAAATCAGTAAAAACTTCTTGCAAAATGAGGCAATTCTAACAACTAATTAAAACTACAAAAACATCTTAAAATAATATATACTCATTTGTTAAAGATGAATAATTGGATGTTAGTTGTTTAAAAATTATTATATATATATATATATATATATATATATATATATATATATATATATATATATAACCATTGATATTCAACTTACTGGCTGCTTTGGATCAGCCAAGGAATGACCTCTCTCTGCACTGGAAAGAAATTTGATACTCCATTTGATTGCAATAAATCCCTTAATTCCTGATCTAATATTGTCATATCTGATACTTTTGATTCCAGTTTTTCCAAGTTTACAGAAATCACAGTTGGATTAGTTAGCCATCTTGGTAACACCCGTTTTACCTAAAATATGTAATACAAAACAATCTAAAAAAATACAAATAGAGAAAACAAAGCCAATTATATTTACTTACATATGTATACCAATGTTTACTTATGAACATAAATAGTTTCTTACAAACTTAAAACTACTTGGCAGGTCCTTCAATTTTTTAATGACAAACTTAACTTTACTACCATTCTTATGTTCAGCGAACTTTAGCCTTGTTAGTTGAGAGCCATCTCAGCATTACCATGTTAGTTACTGAGCTATTTATCTAAGTTTAGTTCGCAACTTAGCTTAATCCATTTAATCTGAGTCCTTTAGGGTGGTATAAACTTACCTTACTTTTCTTGGTAAAGCTATCAACTCCCAATATAGTAAACCCCTTAATATCTCCTTTTTCCATTTTTTTCCTTTTTGGGTTCTTATATTGACTGACAGGTTCTCCAATATTTGAACCTTCATGTTGTAATTCCTCATTGGTTAATTCGCCAGAATCAGAAGCTACTTTTTCATCTAAGAATTCTTCAGTATCACTAGTCGACACAGGAATAACGCTTTCTTTCTTCTGCTTCAATTCTCGTTTTAACTTTCTCACTTTTTTAGTTTTTTCAATGGCATCTTTTATTTTTTGATCTCTATCTTTCTGTTTCTTTCGAATTTGCCGATTTTTTTCAATTCTTTTCAGCGTTTGATCTAGTTTTTGTTTCTCAAGCTCGATTTGAGGTACATTTATTGAGGAATCTTCGTCCCCAACGTGTCTAGGAGAAACAATCTAGAATTTTAACTAAATTAAATTAATACTAAGTTTACCTATTAATAACGAAAAGGTCCATGTAAATATTTAAAAATACTAGATAGTTATAGATAAGTAGTACTTGAAAATAACTAATTTCAATAAATACAGAAGAAAAAACAAAATAAATTCAAAATTTGAAATTTTTAATTAAAAACAAGACATATTTTATTAGGTTAGAAACTAACAAGGGAAGGCATTTCTCCAAAGATTTAAATGTGGTGCTTAATAATCAAAATGACACAGAGATGGCAGAAGGCGTCAGCATGGTATTGGATAAATCTATGAATTTGTTTGAATTTTTGCATTTCACTTTTACTTTTCCTTTTCGTATCGTTTTCCATATTGACAAAATAAAACAAGAAAGATAAATAGACTTAAAGATCAACCAAAAAAGAAAAATTGCTTAAATTGAAAATAAATTAATAAGATTACCTATATGGTAAATATAATGTTTTGAAAAGTTTCTTGCGGAAAAACAAAATATTTCTGTTGAATTTTCTTCTGTATCAAGTAGTGCGTTTAGAGAATTTCAATTAAAAAGAACATTTATTATTATAAATGGGAAATTTTGTTATTTGCTATTTATCTTTAAATAAAATCTAACTTACTGATGACGTCACATCAATACCGGTAAACATAACCTTATTCAAAACCAAGATTACGTCAAACTGTCAAACATAAGTCAAAAGCAAACAATCCAACCAAACAAAAGTTTATATTCAATTTAAATTTCTCATTTTCGGAGTAATTAAAATTAGAAATTAAACTTAAAATCTTGAAACACTCTGATAACTACTAGTCTGGCATTATAACAAATTGAAATTGGTTGACTAGAGTTACACCACACTTTGTCCTTCTAGAGCCCCGTGATTTGTACGTTTGTACCCGAATTTCAATATCCAATCAGATCCCAGCACCATTTGGTATGCATACTTGGAATTTGCTTGATTGCCCTAATTTTATTTTGATTTTACTGTTTCGTTCAAAGTAGGTAAATATTAAGTTCAGACCAAGCATGGAAACTTACCACATGAAAGAAAAATCAAATAAGATGCCACATGGCACAGAAAGTCAAAGTGAAATTGAGGAAACTAATGACACTTTACAGGAGTCAACAACTGTATCAATATGCATAAAACAGGCAACTACACACCTTGAAACAGGGGCAAAACGGATTAAACAAGAAATAAAACAAGAACAAGACAGTGGTGATTTTTATGTAAACAAATGTTCTGAAGAATCTCTAGTAACCAATTTTAAACCTAATGTGATGGATTGGGCTTACCCAGAATCTTACATCAATCAATCAGTAGGTGATGAGTCACTGGTAGAAGAAATACCATCTGAGACTATGATTGAATTTGATAATCTTCAGGAAGATTGTTTGGAAGATAATTACACTTTCATTAAAAACATTCCCAAGGTAAGACATTTCAATCACCAGTAAATCTAAACAGTAGATGTACAGTGCTTCTGTAAATTGTCCCTCCTGGTAATTTTTTGACAAATCATTATCTTTTTATAATTTGAAAACAACATTAAACAGAAAAAATCTATCTTAACATTTGTTTATTTCTCTAAATGGTGTTTACATCATCAATATGTCAAAAGGACTGAATTTTATAATTGAACCATGTATCATGTGACACCTCAAATTTAAAGATGTTTCAAAACTACATTTAATGCTGTTTAAAATTGACCAATTAGTTTTTGGAAAAAAGAGCTATAACTAGAAAAAAATAAATGAAAATAATGCAGTACAAATTCAGTTTTACAGTACATAAATAATTTTAAAAATTTTAGTTAATAGAAAGTAAAAAAATAATAAGATAATTAAAATTGATATTGATTGACATGATCTCTGCACAACAAAAATAGGTACAACTGATATGAGGAATATATTTTGGCATTCTTCTTTATCAATTTTTCAAATCAATTTTTTCTCAGGAAATTGACCCATATAAGAACTTTTATGCTTAAATGTATTTAATATAACATAAACTTTTTAACAATACCAAGAATACCCTTCAAAACTTTAAGATCACCAAAATTTAAACTGTTATATAAAAAATTGATTTATCCCTCTCAGAAAAATATATAAATATTTATCTGTAATGTCTAAGAAGTAAGACTATTATTTGGCAGCCTAGGCATTAAAGGTAAAATCTATTTTGTGCTATTAATAGTAAATTTTTTTTGTCAATAAGTATGTTTTAATAAATTTTTAAATTAAATATGTACCCAAGGAAAATTTTATTTGGTTGTGAATTTTTTTAGTTGCAGCAGGGAAGACCTGTAAATCCAGCTTTCAAGGACTTGGGGTTTTCATTGATTAGAAAAATAATTGATAATAAAAGGAAATATTTTGCACAATGTTCAGAATGCTTGAAATTTTTGGCAAATACTAGCGCTCAACGCTTGCAACAACATAGGTAAGACTACAATTAATTATGATAAAATACTGGGCTATCAACCTTCAAATTTAAAAAAAAGTAGAAAATTTACAATAATTTTTTAAAGATTGATGTCTAACAAAGCAATTTTGAGGGAACTAGTATTTTGCTTATCAAGTTTTTTTCGTTCAGTTAATTTAAACCCATATACTGCTCAGATGGTGAAATAACTTTTAGGAATTCTTGTGAAGTAACAAACAAGCGCAATGTAAAACATATGATGACGGTATTGGCAAAAACTGTTAAAACATCTGATTCGACTGTTAAATCTGATGAAGATCCCTCAGAAAGAGGATCATCATCAGATGAGGTAAGTCAACCTTTATATTTTATTTATTCATTTTTTACTTTATAATTTATGTTTTAATTTGGCATTAAAATATTAAATATCATCTACTAAAATTTCAAAATGCTTAATAGAAATTTGTAACATGCATTTAAAGTTAATAATGTCTCCAAATTGAAGAAAGATATTTGAATACAGGAAGTATATTCAGACAGGTGCATCATCTTAAGCTATCTTACAAATATATTTGAGGAATTTAACTGAGAAAACATTGTGATGTTGTCACCCCTGTAGCAATTTTCTTGTCCAATATATGGAATTTCGAATACCCTCGAACGATAGTCCGGAATGTACATATCTATGTGTTTTCTCAATGCTAATATGTTTGTTATTTTTTGAGGTACTTAACTTCAAATATAATTTGTAAATTTTTATTATGCAGTTTGAAATTACATAAATTAAAATGAACTTCATTGACCATTTGAAGCATCAGGAACAAACCATATAAATTTATTTAATATTGGTTTTTAGAGTGAATATAGAATTGTTACGTCCTACTACCCTCCACGTAAAGCATTAAAAAACTTGGGGTTTTCTTTGGTTCAAAAAATAGCAGGAAGTAAAGTGACATATTATGCGTTATGTTCAAATTGCAGAGTGGTGTTACCAGGGATTTCGACGAATCGGTTGAGACAACACAGGTATGACTCATGGAATAATTATATTGGTTTTAAATATTTCGTTGTTTTAATCCAAAATTACGGACGTTTATTATTACTTAGTGGCGCATTCTACACATGAAATATTCCAATTATGAACTGCTTCATTATTTTATTATTTATTTTCTGTAAAAGAGCATTCTGAATTACTTTTATTCTGAAATTGTGTTTATATCATGTTTTATACAAACGGTCTAAAATTTGTGAAAGACACTATGTAACCATTGATGCGAACTAAGAATTAGGAAAAAACATCAACTGTAAATTTTGAAAGCTTTATGTTCTTGAATTGAATATATGTTTCAGAAATTCACAACAAAATACTGGCTTTTTTTGATAATCAAAAATACTCAAATAGCTAGTGTTTCTCTCTGACCAGGGCTATATTATATTTTAGGAGGACCTGCCAAATTAATGTTTCACGAAAATCAAAGAATGAAATCTTAGTTGATACACCACCTGTTAAAATTGAAAGTTTAAATCCTAGTTCAGAATTGGCAAAGGTGAGTACCATCCAACGATTTGATTTATTGTTTTCAGTCTTAATAATAAAAAATAAGAATGTAAGTATAAGAAGAAAGTATTAATTTTATGATACACTTTTATCAGCTTTTTGTCTTTATAAATAAAACAAACGCATAATGCAGTGGTTTGTGAAGCATCACTAAGCATATTTTTAATATTAGTGAAGGCTAAAATCACTGATAAAGCATTAATTCTTCAATATTTTTCAAGTAAAAGAAGGAAGTTTTGTCCTACATTTGCTGACTTAGTTCTTATTGCTATATCAATGTAAGAACTCTTTAGTTTTTTTAATCGTTCATAAACGTTCTTCAGATTGGAAAGATTTCATGTATTTACAGAAAAAATGTGACAAAAGCAGTCCAAAAGTCCGAGGAAGACCGCTAAGTAAAGCATTTGAACGTTATTCTTTTGCTTTAGTTAAAAAACAAATTGATCACAAAACCAAATATTTTGCAAAATGTTTATACTGCAAGCTGTTGTTAGCAAATACCTGCGGGGATAGATTGAAGAAACACAGGTAAGGAAAAACGCTGCTGGATGATTTAAAAGGTGATCGGTAGAATTCATTCAATATAAATTTGTTTGTAGCTTCTTTGCCTCTTCCATTGGGAATTTTCGTCTTATATATATATACACTTTTTAATAATTTATTCATGTTAAAATATACTATTTACATTGATAATATTATAGAATGAGGTGTAGGATAGAGAATACCCAAAATGAAAATTCAGAGAAACAAGACAGTTCATTAAATACTAGCAGTAAGGTTACGGAAAAATCACCTGCTACTGAGATAGCGTTTGAAATCGAATACCTGAAAGATGGGTCAGGACCGGGCGAAGTAAGTGTACATTTTTTGTTTACTATGTTATTTGATAAGTATCTTTCATATACCAATTTTTTTGCCGAGTTTAAATAAAATTAATCATACTTAATATTTTAGAAAACTAGTATTATATTTGTTTATTATCAACCTTAAAATACAAGTAAAATAATTACAACCAGTACGCTAATTTTAACATGTTCCCTAAAATAAGTGAAAAATCATTTTCCTAGGAGCGTACGATAAAGACTTTTTGCTACACATATTTGCGAAGTGGAAGTAACTTTTTACTACGCGCAAGTCAAATTGATAGGTCTCATTGTCAAAACTTTTTATAGATATTTGACATTCATATGGATAAATTGTTTTACCGCATCTATGTATATAAAGATTATACTGCATACTAATATTTAATTATACTTACAAAAGACAATGAATTTAATAATCATTCCTTGTAAGATAAATATTGTACTGAGTACGTGCAAAAGTACCTTTACTCCACTCGATTGCTAATTAACTATAATTTTGTGCACTGGGGATTTAAATAATTATTTTCTTATTACATTTTCGTAAAAATGTCACAACCACTACAACATTTTGCTGTTCGGTAAATAGTCGATATGTTGATTACATCCAGTAAAACCAGGAAAATAAACGTCACCAAAAATTTGTTCTTCTATATCAAGAGCCACAACGTAATTAATCTGGTTTTATAATATTTTTGCTGGATATACTAAATAAAAATCGTTATTGATATACTCATGTTGATATTCATTTCAAATTCATCATAACCATTTATTGAAATATTTTAACTTTAGGCTCCAAGTGAAAACTATGCACAGGGTAGTCAAATTTGAATTGTTTTAGTAGGAGAAACCTATTTCCTGACCAAATAGGAAAAAAAACTAGTTTACTTGATATAACCTCTGTTTTTAAGGAACCCTACGTTACACGAAAACCATATTTCGATATACATATATTACTGTTTCAGAATTCCAAGTTGATTTTTGAAAACATGCATTTTTTAGAGATGTAATGCAAATTTAAATGTAAATCTTTCCCTGTTCAAAATTTTGGTGTTTTATGAAGAAAATCGCAAAGATAAGCTACTTTTTCTCTATTTAGTTAGAAAATGGAGATTTCCTGTGGAAACATTCCTAATTTGTCTACACCGTATAGGAAATGAATTAAATTTTCTCTAGAAAATTGTTAAGTGCTGTAGAAAAGTTTTCTAACTTTCATTATTAAAAACACAAATTATGTTTCTCCCATATAATGTGTATAAATCCATTATTTAATAAGAAATTTCAATGAGCATTATACATGGATTTTCAACGAAATTAATAAATTTAATGAAATTAATTTTTTTTAATAGTTTTTCTGCATATCGCAAACAGAACGCGGCTGCACGACACCCGGAAGAAAACAAAATACGATAATGAGAGAGCTGGGATTCACACTAGTTAAAAAAGTAATAGGCGACAAACGTAAATATTACGCCATATGTTCAAATTGTAATGTTCCATTAGCAAATACTGCAGGAGATCGCCTAAAAAAACATAGGTAAGGGTTTAAACAGCTTTTCGAGCAATTAACCTAAGTAAAAATTTCATAGTTGTAAAGAAAATTAGAACCCATTATTTTATTTTCTACAACTAGGTAAAATATTAAATTTTCATATTGACATTTATTGCTTGTTTCTTCCTGACACATGCAAAATAGAGACACTGGGAAAAATATCTCTTCGGTTATTTCTTGTTATAAAGAGTGTGTCAGAGAAAAGCATCTACTCTGAAGTTGATTGTTTTTAAGAAAGCATCCAAATACGGGAATTTTAATATGACAAAATAATTTTTAAACATTATTTTCCTATCCGGAAAGTTAATTTTTTTTAATTTATAAATTGGAAAAGAAGTTTACGAAGAGTTTTCAATGACTACCTATCTATTTTTATCACATTTTCCGAATTCTCACCACGTCTCTTAATTTAATCTCAGCTTTAATATTTCTGTTATAACAAATAAGTTAAGTATCCTTAATTTCATAAATTCAAACGATTAATAATCAAAGGGAACATTATTGTATTTAAAACGTATATTAATGAACGATCAATATTTCCAATTTCCATTAACTAATATAAAGTTAAAATGAATCATTATTAATGATATACTTCCTCCTTAAATAATTATAATGTGACGTGTAAAAATGTTACTGAGTTGAGACTTAGAAATATTAATAAGTCATTAAGAAATATCTTGTATAAGAGTGTTATTAAATTTTAGAAATTCATGTTTACAAAATAACGATGCAAAAACGATAAAGTGCGAGAATGAAGGAGGTTGTCTCAAAGTAGAGTACGGACCTGGAGGTACCAAAAAAGTTGTAGGTGAATCTTCATATAAAATTGAAATTTTTCCCGAAGGAGCGATTTCTGATGAAGTAAGTGGGATATCAAATTTAATAACTTTTTAAATTCATTAGCTTATAATTTTATTTCCTAAAGACCAAGTAATTTGTCATTCCAAATTATGAAAAATAATACACTAATATTAATTTTTATATTTAAGATCGCTTCCATTTTGCAAAGCCAATGTAAGATTAAGGCAGAACCAGGAAGACCTCAAACCAAAGCATTTAGAGACTACGGGTTCACATTATTGAGAAGGGAGTTAAATGGAACCAGGAAATATTTCGCGCAGTGTTGGAATTGCAAATCTGAACTAAAAAATACTGCATCAGATAGACTGAAAAGGCACAGGTAGTGTAAGAAGTGCAAACAGTTTCCAAGCAGCTATTTCCTTTACGAAAATTTGGAAATTAAGTATAACTGATAAGGAATATTCAGTCTCTATTTTGAAGTTTCCATTGAGATAATTTTACTCTAAGGTTTTAATAAATAATGGTATAACGATCTATACCTTAATAATTTAATATGACAATATTCCGTTTATAACAATCAAAAAATTAATTGCAGGCAAATTTGCGGAACTGAAAACCTAGCTCAGTTCAGCTATGATGATGAATCTCGCGTTCATTCTCTTTATAATTCTGGACAGACATTGCAGCCATTTTTCGATCCATTGTCAATCTTCGAAGAAGCTGAAAATCAAAATAAAATTGAAATTGAAAACTTAGATGAAGATCCGGTGTTGAACGAGGTAATTATATGAATTTTTTTTGGAATTGAATTAAGGTTTCAAAGTAATATTTTGAAAGATTGTTGAGATGATTGACTTGAGCAATATTAAATATAAATAATAAAGACAATATAAACAATAATATAATATAAAGCAGAGTGAAATATATATTAGTACAATTACCAAAAATATCTACCTTTAAGGACTTTTAAAATTTTACATTTGGAATTTCAAAATTAAATTCATCTTTTTGACACAATTCTCATTTCGCAGAATGAACAGTTGTTACTTGCAATGGACGACAGACAAAATCCTCATAAGTTTCCAATAATAAACGGTAAAACTGAAGATCTCAGGTAAAGTTTGTTGTGTTCGAAATCGTAATTTACTCGTTCGAACGAGATGTAACATAACTCTGTAGAAATGGTTTTTATTATAACCTTAGGGTACTTAATTGAAATATGCTAGCACTTTTATTAAATTAGTACTGAGTGAAAAATTACTGTTTTGACTTAACTGTTAGTCAAATTTTTAGCGAAAACATGGATTAATAGTGTTTGCGTATTTAAGTTTTAATAAAAAATGAAATGTTGTTGATTTTTTTTCACCTTTATCTTATTGAAACAGATAACAAGCTATAAATATGGACAAAGGTTGTGAAGTTTTTTTTAATACATCAAATATATCGTTATCCAAAAAGAAGACACAAAAGAAAATAAAAATTGACCAATACGTCAATTAATTTTAAAAAGTTTTTATCTTTAGATATAATAAATGAGTTTTCGATCTGTTCGATATCTTAATCCTGGAATAAAGTTACAATAATAAACTCTTTGTTTAGTATCCCGTTTTTTTATTCTTCTCTTGATCTGTTTTTACCTCACTTTCACAATATGTGACTTTTTCTTTGTTAACCTTCATTTGGTAAAAAAGGATAATAAACTTTACTTGTATGTCCAATAAATGCACGTGCGTGAGTTGTTGCCAAATCTTGAATACATTCATTCAATAATTAATGAAATTTTTTTTACGAGTCGTATATTTGGGTCAAGATGGCTTGTAAAAATGTTGGTAATATTGATGGGTGTATGCAGGAAAAGAAGGGTGCAAATGCGGACAGTTTTCCTGCTCCAGTCAACCGAACCCGAGGGTCGCTAAGTGCCCAATGCAACTATGTAATTATGAACGCGTCAAGCACAGTATTTGCAAAGTGCAAGTAACATGAAAATCTATGTTTTCATCCACTGTTTTTTGCAGATATTATTGCATAATAATTGAAAAGCGATAGTTTAAATTGGTAATAAGCAGTATTAGTAAGTCACAATAAGGTCACAGCCCGATTCCACGTTTATTCCGTATACTTTCTAGTTTCATAGCGGTTTCTTGTGTAATTTTTTTATATTATTTGAATTTCCTTCAATTCTTTGTAAAGCTTTGTGAAAATATTGAAATGAGAGTAATTGTATTGCCTCATGTATTAAAATATTTATAATATACATGGTGTCTGTTTTACGAGCTCAATCATGGGGATCTCGGTTATTTAAAGAGATACGAGGTCAGTAAAATTAGGGCAAAGTTGTGCATTTTAGAGCTTTGTAAGAAGCCGTTTGAAGAATTATAAAATTTCGATTACTTCCGTAAATATTCGGGAAAATACGAATTTTCGAAAAAAGATTTATATTCTTTTCTAGATTCATTTGAAGAGATAATTGAAAATGGCTAACACATTTTTATAGTCACTTTTTTACCTCGACAACACGACAGTGTCAAATTTAGAATCCGACGTTTTGATTTTCCGGAACCATCATTAACTTTATTTTTTCTTATGGGCGTCATCTTTGATTTTCACATTTTTAGATTCAACTTTTTTTCGATTACGATGATATATTACAAGTTAAAATTCGAATTTTCCGTTTAATAGAAATATCAAAAATCTTGTTTTTGCCAAAAGTATTTTAGAAGTAACATACAGGCATATGTTTCGATAAATAAATTTTTGACGTTCCGACCGAATATCGTTTAATGTCGCATACATTTACAAATTTGATATAATTTTCTTCACAAAATGCCTTTTTCAAGTGACGAAAAACTAGATATGCTAGAAATTTGTTACGCCTCGCATCGAAATATGCAAATTACTTTGAAAACATTTAGAGTGATATTCAGGAAGGCAGCAACTAGCAAAAAATTACTTTCTGTTACTTTACCGAAATTTACCCGAATTTAGAGCATTTCCTAAGCCCAGACAACAAATTAAATCTTTAAATGAGAATTGTTGGAAATTATGAGTATATTTAATGAAAATTGGGATTAACAAAATCAGAATGCACTAACCGACCGACTTTACTTATAAACGGTAGAAACACGACTGCAGTACGAGCATTGTGAAAGATTTCAAGAAATATTTCCCTTTTTATATACACCTGAATCAGCTTGGTGTGTAAACAATATGAGTCAACCATGCTGAAATTATTATTTATCTATTACCATTTAGATTTTAGTTTTCTACATTGATTTATAATTTAACAAATCCAACAAGAATGAAGCGGAAATTTTACAGGCGGTAAGTAAAATATTAACACCTTCAATAAGTATTAAATGGAAAGGAAATTAATTTTTCATTAGATTCAAGATAATCCTTCTACATCGACAAGGATGATAGCAAAAAAGATTAACGTATCTCATCTGGCAGTATGGAGTCTTAAAAACACAAAAATATCTCCCTTTTAAAATTTAAATATCACAAACATTATATCCAAGAGATACTGAATGGCGGGTAGCATTTTACAGAAGTATTTTGCAAAATCCCTATTTTCTCTCTAATGTGATCTTCTCTGACAAGTACAAGTTAACTAACTCAGGCGTATTCAATCGACATAATGAACATGTCCAGTCCATTAAAAATTCACGAGAACACCAGGGTCGAAGACCACATATCCACTTCGGGTTAAATGTTTGGGTTGACCTATTTAGTGACAGGATTATTGGTCTTTACATTTACAAAGAAAATTTGACTGCAGATGGGTATTTACATTTTTTAAAAACCTATCTTGCTGACCACATTGATGAAAACATTTGCATCAACCGCTTGAATAACGTTGGGTTTCAGCAGAATGGTGCTCCGTCACATATCACTAGGAGAATAACGGATTATTTGCAGAAACTATTTCCAAGGAGACTCATCTCAAACAAAACATACATTGGCCGGTACGCTCACTGCATCTTTTCCTATTAGATTTTTATTTATGGGAAACTATGAAAGACCTTGTTTATAAATCTGTACCCACTGATATTAATGAGTTGCAAAGAAATGTCATAACCATTTTGAGGACCAAAAAAAAAAGACGAGATGTTTTAAGATCAATGCACAAACTAAAAAGACGTATGCGGCTGGGCTTGGAAATGGATGACGAAACTTTTAAGCATCTCTTATTAAAATGAAATCATATTAAAAATTATCAGAACAAAAGTATGTATGTTATTTCCAAAGCACTCTTTGCAAAAACAGGATTTGTGATATTTCTATTAAACGGCAAGTCCAAATCTTAACATGTGATACATAATCGTAATCAGAAAGAAAAGCTAAATCCAAAAATGTGAAAATAAAAGATGACGCCCTTAAGAAAAAATAAAGTTGACGATAGTTCCGGAAAATCAAAACGTCAGATTCTAAATTTGACACTGTCGTGTTGTCGAGGTAAAAAGTGACTATGAAAATGTGTTAGCCATTTTCAATTATCTCTTCAAATGAATCTAGAAAAGAATATAAATCTTTTTTCGAAAATTCGTATTTTCCCGAATATTTACGGAAGTAATCGAAATTTTATAATTTTTCAAGCGGCATCTTACAAAGTTCGAAAATGCGCATCTTTGCCCTTATTTCACCGACCTCGTATCTCTTCAAATAATCGAGATCCCCATGGTTAAGCTCGTAAAATAGACATCCATGTTTCAGCTAGATATTGATTAGTGGTTGACAGCTTGGAGTTCCAAGAACTAATAAAAAGTTATCATCTAGTAGAATTAAGCCTTTTTTCGGTGGACTGATGGAAACTTCGTTCTTGAGCGTTTCATCTAATTGTATATTTAAAATTTAAACTTCACCTCAAGTTAAACTCAACATTGTGACTGATAATCAATAATATATATGCCAAATCTGGACCTTAAACGTCAGGTTTGGTGGGAATCTTTTTATACAATTCAACCTAATTCTACTATAAATCTTAAGTTATTAACTTATTTGCAAACATTTGATGTTTATTGGTTGTTTTGAAAATTGAGTCAACTATTCAGCTTTAGGAAAAATGTATGCTCTTTTACACACACCTGTGGATGTCACTATACGCCAGTACCTACATGAGTAGATAATAAAAAACGAAACTATTTATGTAAAAAAACTACTTAGGTCGCTGAGATTAACCTTGGAAGAAGCCAACGGACTAATAGCAGATGTTTGTAGTTTTTAACAGTAATTTATAATTTTTTTCAGCACCTTTTTTATAACCTTAATACAGTAATATGTCAGTGGTTATTCTTTTTAGGTGTAATTTATTGATTAGCAAAATTCATGATTTTGAATGCTCAGGTTGCCATATGAAATAAATTTTTAAAAACAAAAAGCTTTATTGAATATTAAAAATCGCTAATTATAATATAGATTGTGAGAAATAGGTAACATTTGTTAACAACAAATATATTATTAATACATAATAAATTAATCTTAGAGTGATACAAACTTAAATAGCTTCAAAAAACACTAATTAGTGGGATGCTCCACCTTAGGCTCCGACGAAGAGGTCACAGTGGACTTAGCAGGGCCTGTTTGTTGAATGGGAACCACCCTGTCAGTATTTTTAACAGTTTCTCCCTTTTTGGGGGCAGTAACGGTCAAAATTCCATCAGAAGATAGAGATGAAACGACTCCCTCGATATCGTGTTCGGTAGGCAACACGTACCTCCTAACAAAATGCCTAGAGATATAACCATGTTCGTCTTGTTTCTCTTCGTGTTTTCCTTCTACGATAATGCTATTTCCACTGGTCTTCACTGTGATCTCAGCGGGGGAAAATTGCTGGACATCTAAGATTACCTGAAATAACTTAAAATTGCAGACAAATATTTTTTAGAGTAGAAAATTACTCGTTAGTGAAAAGCATAGTGAATTACTTAGAAAGGAGCTTTTACTGATTTTGATGCTACAAAGATATTTTGATTTTATATTTTAGTAATTTTAAAAAGAGAAAATGCAAACTTTCAAAACGGGAGAGATTACCTCGAAATTATATTTTGATCGACGTATGCTTGTGTTGGCCCTAGGTCCTTGGTTAGTTTGTACTTCTGTAATTTCGGCTTTCTAGAGTTTTACAAACGAAAGTATCGTTGTAGTTTCAAAATATTGTGTCTACTTTAAGCAAAAGCAATCGAAAGCTAGTAATTGTTAATATTCAAATAAAACGCTTTTATAGTCGCAGCTTCACCTGGAATTTGTCCTTATCTTGCTGAATGGTCGATCCAGATTCTTGCCTTTGAAGAACGTTGGAAGAAGTCCAGGGTCTTACATAGTTTCTGTTCAAATAGCTTCTGGGGAATGTTCTGAGAAATTCAAACTATATTAGAAAATTAGGTATAATAGGAATACGATTTTTTTACCTGAACGAATTTAGTAAATCATCGCGTTTTAATCCAACACCAAATTGTTGATCCAAAAGACGAGATGGACGAAGGCTGAACCAGTCTTCATCGTCCCACCAGTCCCGGTACGAAAGAGGTATTACGGACATCTGCGAGATTTAATAAACTTATAAGTACTTGCGCCTGCTACTAGCTATGAAACTGCACTAAACAGACGAAATTTTACGTTTCATGTAAATATATTACTAAGTTATTTAAAACTTTGGCAAGCATGGCTTTGTTTTTTGTTAACAGTCGCCTCTGTTTATGTGTCTTTATCTAAAAATATGCCTGCATGCCAACGAAAATAGTTGTATCTAAGCGAATAAAGCAAAAAAATTATCATAGATCATGAACTTTATTATTAGACAGAAACAGACCTGCTCTAAAATTATTGTGCAAGAATGTATCAATGCTTAAAAATAATTTTAGGGAATATATTACTTAAATGATGGTTCAAATTATCAACCAGAAAGGGATGAAGCAAATTGTATTACTTACAGTTTAAATGAGTATGGTTTTTAATATTTCTGCAGTTATCAACTCAGCTTTTGAAACTAAACTTTTCTTTCAGCCCAAACAAAAATATATACCTACCTCTGAAATTTTATGAATCAGAACATTTCATCATCCAAGATTTAAAACACACGTTTAAAATGCTTTCGTTATTTTAAAATAGACCATTTTAGCAATCGTTGTCTTTACTTCCAGTCTTGCTGTTAAAAATCATCAATAAGGAAATTGTAGACAAATGATGATTAAATCTAATTTAGAAAGTTTAAAATGACTTTAGAGTTCCATCACCCTAAAAGATATTTTGGCAATTAATTATAATTTTTTTTAGTATAAAAGATGTTATTTTTCACTTAGATAGAAAATCAGAAGTGTTACAATAAAATTGCTGCTAGTGTCTAATAGGGAGACTTGAAACGCCTCTTAATGGTGTCATTCGAGTATTTTCAAAATTTGAAAATATGCCAACAAATCGTTTAATCATCTGGATATGTTTGTTTGACCATAGTCGTATAATGTTCTAAAATAGATCAAAAAGGTGGTAAATTCTGGAAATTGAAAATATTTAGCGCATAACGTGGCAATTTTCATATTTTTGATGAATTTAAAATTATTAGATTTAATATGACTGAATATGAACATAAGAAATTTTAATTAAATTTACGTCCCCGAAATGACAGCTATCACTGAAGTAATTATATCATGATTGTAACTAAATAAATGGTTTATAACTAGTGTTCATCTAAATAAAAAAACTTCGAGGAAATATAGCCAATTTGCAAATGTAAGTGAGAGGATAAAGTCTTTTTCTGTAGTAGCGGAATTAACCAATATTACCAAGAAGGATCAGATAGGCAGTACCAGTGGTAAGTAGGAAGTTAAGATCAGGGACAACTGAGAACATAGGAGGACATGTAACTGCTAGTTGACTCTAACTGCTAGTTTAGGGAATGGAACCTCATCATGGCTGCGAAGAAAGCAGTGATGGCGATGCAGAAGAAAAATCACGGGCCCGAGAGTAACAATTGACGAGCACGAGATTCCTACGCAAGGAGCGCTGAAATTCCTCGGAGTATAATTTATGTAGTGCAGTATGCAGGAACGTGAATTTTGAAGAACATACACGGTGACCTCAACGAGAACTTTGTACCTCGATTTTCAGTACTTAAAATTAAAATTTGTGAAAACTCTTCGACCTGTTGACTTTTTATTCGGTGGAATTTTTTAAAATTGTATTTTGAATTTCAACTCCTGACAGGGATGATAGTTACCCCAAAAAATTTCTAATTAGAGAGGAGTCAAGTGATATTTCATTTTAAAGGTAGTTGTATCTTGATTGTGACCTTCAGATTTAAAGTCACTGCCGCTATTCCCGATGATATGAGGGTTTGTCAAAATGTCCTTGATGATAAGAGACCTAGGGCTGTCGTGAAAGATTATGTGCTAATGTTCACCAAAATTTCACCTATCAAAATGAGAGGGGATCAGAGAAAGTTTATTTGGCAAAATGGGAAGAAGAGTAGGATGAATGCTATAGAAAAAATTTTGAAAGAATGGGAGAAAATATGAACAAAACTTTCAGTGTTAGGTTTAATTGATTGAAACAAAGCAGAATGGACACCGTGCTATTATGTACTGATTGAAGCTTATACAGGGTGTCCTCGAATTACGTAGCCAAAATAATACCGCAGATTGTTTGAGTGAAAATAAGTCGATTTAACTAAACTTCCCTCAGTCCAAAAGTTGATAATTATGGAGCTACAGGGTGTTAAAGTTGAAAAAAAAAATCACATTTTCTTTAATATCTTTCGATTTCTTTGAGTTAATTTCACGAAATTTATATTTGAGGGTGTTTTAGGATACGAAATTCAAATTTATTAACGATTTAGTTGTTTCTTCTAGGGGGCGCCACAAGCGACCATTAAGACACATTTAAATAACTTTTTCGTGCCACGGTGTATATTATTTTGGTATTTAAAAACCTTTTTCCCTACCTTTTATACTTAGAAAAGGTATACTTTATTGACGTCGCTAGAAGCAACGGTTTTGGAGAAAAATGCATCTAAGTCTGATGATGCATGCAAATTACCTTAAAATTATTTTCCGTTAAAAAAAATTAAGTTTTTCAAAAATAATTATTAGTAAAGGTATAACAATAAGTTTTCAAAATCAGATATTATTTTGACTATTACAACGGCAAAGTCCATAAACTAACAGCATATCCACCATTTCAGAATAAGTGAATTTATTGGCTATACTTATGGATATTTACAGGAACAAGAAGCAAAACTGACAAGAAAAACTGAGGGCTAAATAAAAAAACTGACATTTGAGAAATAAATTCAAATGTTAAAATGTCAATTAAAAACATAGCCAACTGAGTTATTTACTTAAAAGCGCTAACGCAAATATGCAGCGCATTAGAATTATGCGTTTTTCTCCAAAACCGTTGCTTCTAGCGACGTCAATAAAGTATACCTTTTCTAAGTATAAAAGGTAGGGAAAAAGGTTTTTAAATACCAAAATAATATACACCGTGGCACGAAAAAGTTACAGAGATTTAAATGTGTCTTAATGGTCGCTTGTGGCGCCCCCTAGAAGAAACAACTAAATCGTTAATAAATTTGAATTTCGTATCCTAAAACACCCTCAAATATGAAATTTCGTGAAATTAACTCAAAGAAATCGAAAGATATTAAAGAAAATGTGATTTTTTTTTTCAACTTTAACACCCTGTAGCTCCATAATTATCAACTTTTGGACTGACGGAAGTTTAGTTAAATCGACTTATTTTCACTCAAACAATCTGCGGTATTATTTTGGCCACGTAATTCGAGGACACCCTGTATAAACTGGAGTTTTTGGTAAGTATTTATGCAGAGTAGGGATGGAGGGTAAGTGGCACTGTTGGTTTTATCAGGAGTAAGTGGAAGGCATCCCAGAGTATATCTTGTTGGTGTGTTCTAAATGAGAAGTGCAATGGAAGAGAGTGAAAGCGAATGAATTGGAACTAACAAATGAAATAATGGAGAAGAAAAATTAACGTAAAATGCGAGAAGTAGGTGGAGTTCCAAACGAGGATAGAAAATGTTATGAGAGGCAAAGTCATAAAACAAAAGAAAATGAGAAAAGAGAAAAACAGGAGCACATGATATTGTATGTACGTTGTGCCTCAAGGTAACGCTCACAAGGCAGTTTTAGAGCCAGGGAAAAGAGAGGGAGTGGTTTTAGTAAATAGGTGGGGTAATCCTTATTCCTACCCTACTCGATTGTTACCATCGGACTCTCTGTAGAAAATACTAAACGGAGAGATGTCATTTAAAAATTTCTAGCTCCTTAATCACAATAAAAAGATAGGAACATCACTGGTAAGTAATGTTGTACCAGTAAGTTGTCAACAAATAAAATTTTGGAAAAATTGACTATTAAATTTTTGAAGTCGAACAAGAGAAGTGGAACTTATTGATATTAATTTCTTTTTTATGGTGACTTTAAAAACTGTTTTTCATATTTATTTAGTTAAATATAGTCTATGATTTTAGTAATAGGAAATATGAGCAGTAAATCTATTTGAGTAATCACAAAATTCCATCTGTTTTTCGCGATGTTTGTACCTACTTTTAACCATACTTTGCTAGATACCACCTATTTACTTATATTATTGTAATTTTTTGGAAAATGTATGTCATTTCATAACTGCATGACTAGTGGTTCTTCAGCTAATGCCATAACTGCAAGCCCAATTAATTGATTAAATAAAAAATTAGGTTTATTTTTGCCAAATGAGTTAGTATATGATATAAATCGATAAAGAGTTATTATTTATTATTATTCCTTATTTTTTGAAGAAGGCGAGCGTAAAGTCACTTTTTGCATTTGAAAACTTAATCGTATGTAGAATGTTTAAGTATTGAGTGTATTAGTATTAATGAAGTATTAATGGAAATATCTTTAAAATTACGCCAATAATGGAAAAATTAAAAAATACGTCTACTATAAGATGATGGGGTAAAATAATAGAGAGGATGAAGAACTTACTACCCTTTACCACATGTACCTCAGCCACCTTAAGTAATCTTTTTAAATGACATATTTAGGAATGAAATTCCAGAAACTTTGGTATTATCGAAAACCCTATTGAAAATGCTCTGCAACGATATATCGCAACCATATCCGTGCTATGTAAAATAATAACTTAAGGTGGCTGGGGTGCATTTGGTAGAGAGTAGTGAGTTCGTCATATCTTCAATTACTTTCCTCCATCATAACGGTAACGTGTCTTTAGATCTTTCCATTGCTGGTATAGTTTTCAAAATATTAGCGTTTATACTTTTAAAAAACCCACCATGTGTACATCCGATACAATAAATTATATAATTAATGACAAATTGAAGCTGGAAGAACGAAAATTAATATGGGAGAAAAAATTGGTACCATTCTGGTTAGACAAGTTTCTGTGAAAATTATATTATCTCCGGTGTGATATACAAGGATAATTTCATTATAACTTCACACACCTCTAAAGTGGTTAAACGCAGTTTTTTTTTATACGGCTATACATATTATTCCAAATAAGTTATATTTTTAACAACCGGTAGGGAACAATAATACATTCAAAATATAAAAACATTTCTTTAATCTCAGGAAGAATAAAACAATTAAACATTGACACTCTCTTTATACAAATAAAAAACACATCTTATACAAGGTGTATCTAAAGTAATGGCATACAGAACAAAGGTATATTTTCCGTGTTAAAACGGAGCGGTTTTGCATTATTTATTTGCGCAATGAATTTATAAGGGGTGAGACTCGAAATTTTATTTTGGATAACTTTGTCAAAATACGTCAAAACTCGTCAAAAAGTTTTCCTCGTTAAAAAGATAATCTTATAAAGTTACCAAATATTAGCATTTGAAAATATTACTTCGTTGCGTAATATCTTATGAAAAGTTATTTAAAAGTTACTGCACTTCACAACGGTGGTGAAAAATGGTTTTTGATTTTTGTGTGTTTATTTATTGAATCATAAAAGTAGAAAAGAAATAAATTGATATTCGAACTATGACTATTTTATTAGTTTATCTAATATAGAAATTCTTAGAAAAAATAACCATATTGTTATTAATTTAAAATTATTACCTGCAAATATTGTGCAGAAGAATGCTCTCGAAATTTTTCTAGTGTATATCTTTTCAAGTAAAAAACTTGAAATAATATGAACACCTGATAAAACTGGCCGACAAAAAATTATAAGAAATAAATAAACATAATACTTGAATTTCCTATGTTAAGAAAAACCAGGGCTACTGGTTTTGATTACTTGTTTTTCGTAAAAGTTAAAAAGCAAAAATTGAAATAACATTTTAACTTTCGGGACTAAGGTAAATGTAGCCTACGCACACTACCTAAACATTGAACATGCCATTGGCCTGTATGTCGTTACTTAAGACTCACCCTATATAACAGCGAAAGATTTGTAAGTAGGGTATATTCATCAAAGAATATATTATGATAAATAGACATACATAGATGCACGGCCAGCATGCACAATCCAAAATCGTATTATATTATTTTATTAAAAATAGATATATAAATAGATGTACATTCAATATTTATACAAGAAAAAAGAGGAAGAGGGGTTCATGTAGGAGGATATGCGCTAGCAAGTAATCAGGTATTGTAATAGTTCGAAGTCCTTTGAGTAAGAATATGGCTTAAGTCACTTATGTCGACGCTGTGACCTAGAATATGTTCAATCTTCAGCACTTACTGATTAAAGTGAAAAATGAAACAAACTTACGAGAATACTTATGCTAGTCAGACTTAATACTGGTAGGTATGGAAGGTGATAACACTGTAGCTTGCAACTTTTGGATATCATTTAAGGTAGTGTAACCTTGATCGTCGAATTCCTTCCATCTTATATAGTTTTGGCGCATGTAAGTCAGCAGCTCCGGCATGTCTATGAAAGCTACAAGACAAAGTTAATACAATTTTTCTTATACAATAAAATATTTACTGACCATTCCAAGCTTCAAACATATCATTGATAATATAGTCTACAAATCCAATCTGGGATTTTGGAATGGAGCAGGATTGCCTATCGAACATTGGCATCACAACTGGAAGTCCGCGAGTTTTTTCATCATCAGTTTGCTGGAAATATTCCTCAGCTATTCTCCTCGCCCATTCCACGCACAGCCGAAGAGGCCGAGTGGGATTCGAAACGTCGGCGCATTTGATCATCATCCTCTTTACCAGAGTAGTGTTTTCCGGGTTCAAAATCGGGGCATAGTCATCTGTTAACTGCAGAAAAAAAATTATCCACACTGATCACAATACAACTTGGAATATGATCATACCTCTCCACACTCAGAACTAACTGAAGACCGAGTACAGAAGACATTGACAAATTTGGCTAAATGTTCAAAATGTTTGGTCATTTCAGTGGCCAAAATCATATCTATAACGTTATGTCTGGCCAGTTTATATGTGTCTCTGTCTAAATTTTTGAAAATATTCACTCGCTCATCACCTAAAATACGTTCATAAATAAATAGTCTGGTGTACATACAGGGTCATCTAATGAAAACTTGACCTTCTCTGAATCTTCAAAAATAAAGACTTTTCTGTAAATTTCCAAAATACGTCAAAACAGTTTTTGAAGATGACACATTTTTATAAAAAATTAAATCCTCTAATTTTGCACATAGGCGCGTCACAGCGACCCTCTCAAAAATTTTAAATGATACAAATAGTCACGCGGTATCTCAAATTCAAGATCTTTTAAAACTAGATTCAGTGGTGTATTACAATTCAAAATCTATCGATTAGTTTTTGAGAAAAACGGTTATAAATTTCGTAAAAAAATGCAATAAAAACTCAATTAAAGCGTACCTAAACAATGAAACAACTTGTTTCTTGATAAGAAATTGGTTTGTTTTTGATATTATACTTCCAAAAAGTTTTTGGTTGTATATAAAAAATAAAACAATTAATTAATTAATTAAAATAAACAAAAACTGTCAGCATAAAATCGAAAACAAATAAATTTTCTATTAGTAAACCAGTTTTTTTCATTGTTTACATAGCATTTAAATAAGTTTGTATTGCATTTTATACGAAATTTATGACTGTTTTGTTGTAAATGTTGAATCACATTATACCATTAGATATAGTTTTGAAAAACCTCTAATTTAAGGTGTCGCAAGACCTCTCATGCCATTTAAAATGTTTGAGAGAGTTGCTGTGACGCGCATAAGGATGAAGTTTCGGGCTTGAATTTTACATAAAAAGTCGTCCACTTTAAAAAGTTGTTTTGATGTATTTTGGGAATTTTTGGAAAAATCTTTATTTTTTAAGATTAAGTGAAGATAAGTTTTCGTTGGATAATAAGGGATTAAATTTAAAAATAATTTTACCTAAAGTGAGTTTAAAAGTCATAGCAGCATGATGCGACTCCAGAACCGTGACATCATTGTACAAAATAGCCAATGGGTTGTTCGAGTTGGACAGGAAGGCGCTTGATTTTCCTGGATGATCCAGATCATGCGCTGCAGCTGCTATCAAACTGGTGGCTTCATCTAGGGGTTCCATTATGGATTTCATTCGTTCTTTTTCAAGAAAACCAGCAGTGGCCTAAAAAGAAATCGGAAAATTGTTAGTGAACAACACTCAAGTGGAAATTTTTATTGCCAATTCAGATATTTGTTTGTAATTGACAAAGCAAAGTTGTGTTTGCTTTTTATATTGATTTAATCTACTTCAAAACAAACATAAATCCGTAACCTATGGAGAGGTAAGTTGTCTAGAATGTTGTATATTTTTGCAATCCCCACCTCGTGAATGGCTAAAAATTATAGGATCTAAGATTGATTTAAAACATTCCGTCTGTCCTCATTCAGGTAGTTACGTGCTTAGGGTAACTTAGTGCTTTTCAACTATTGCAAGAGATTTTACGATAGCATTTATAAAAGTCGTTAAATCTACTAAGTAGACAACTATGCTGTCTAAAACTGAAATATTACTGTATGTTTGAAGAATCACAAGGAAATAGAAAAATTCTAAGAAACTTCAGTCGCGCTTGTTTTGCATAATGACTCTGTGCCTGGATAATTAAGAGAAGAAATATTTTCTGATATTTGATTGACTGTGGCATGAAAAAACTTCTCTCTAATTGCAGAATCCAAGGAAAATAGACATTTTTTAACGCGTTTATTTATTTACAAAATTTTCCTGTTTTTTCTTCTGTACTTCGCTCTTAAATAAAAAAAAGATGAAAAGATATGCACCAAAATTCAGATATATTTGTATAAGTATCTACTTAAAAATTTCAAGTACGTGAAAGTATCTCATGCATCGAGTACTGAGTTCTATAAAATAAGTCTGCACCAAAAGTTCAAAGTAGATCATGATGTGATCTTGAAGTGAGTGTATAACTGTTAGCAAAAAATAAGTCACCTTTTGCCGGAGAAAAATATGTGGCCATGACCGCCCATTTTCTCCGCTCTTGTTAAATTTTTTTTCCCCAAATAAAAAAAAATGTGCTTCGTGGAACTGTACATCACTACAAAATAAACATCAAATGTGTCAACAATCGCCAAATCTATTAACAATTTTTTTAACAACTTCAACACGCTCCATAGTTAATATAAAGCGCTAAAGAAAATAATAGCATTATAAAAATCTAATTATTTTCCTTCAAGGAATCTGAGGTTAGCGAAGTAACCTACTAATTTGTAGCACCTTGTATTTGAATACTCCTACAAATTAAAACAAATCACCTTCATTAAAATCTGTTACTACTAAACTAACTTTCATGCAACCTAAATAATCTGAAAACATTAATTTTGGAGAGTGATGGAAATTATTCAATTTTCCAATTATACATTCAAATTTGCGAATCCTAAACTAAACAATAATGAGTTTAGCTCCAGTGAATCGTCTAAGGGGTAATTTGAAATTTTAATTATGCACTATAACAGGGAGCTCGTAAACTAAGCAAACAACGTTTCTTTTTCGTTTAAATTCAGCAAAAAGAACGAAAAATTCTCGTTAATGCTTTTCCATTACGTGATTAACTAGATACTATTTAACTGAGTTCACTTGTTAATCCTTGGGCAAATTCTTCTCGGCAATGAGGATTTGAATAATTTACACTAATAAATACAGGTTTTTGCATGGAAACTTGTTTTCAATGGGTTGTTTTATAACTTTTTACAACTTACTTGTAATACATCCGCTGCATGTGTGGAGTTATGATACCAGTTCTCTGGATGGTAATTGGCTTCTATGACAGTCAACCAATTGCTCAAAGTCCTCTCATCACAGTTGAGGGTAGAGCAAACATCGAAATGATGGAACAAGTTCATACCTAAATGCTGAAGAGGTCTTTTCCTTGTGAGATCTTCTAGTTTAAATATGTCAAAGTCCCAGGTTAAGGAAGTTTCTAGAAGATCTCTGATTGCGACTGGGGCCTAAAAATCTTCAATCAAGCAAGAGTTATGTGGAAATATAATGTAAAACCTTGATTAGTCCAGTTCTACTGGGTCGAAATACTGAAGAATCGTTGCTACTCCTTCTCGAGGAGGCTGTTATCGTGGGTTGGGGTACTTTCTAAAAGTTCTATTTATTAGAATAATTTTATCGGAAAGTAATTCTATAGGTCCTCACCGACAGTAGAGCTGTGATGAGATCTGACACAACCGGTTCGTCCACCTTAAACTTATAGTCTTCTTTCACTTGTGATACATACAATTCTGAACCTTTCAGGATGTCTTCAACTTTATCTACCAGTTGCACTAGTTGAGGATTTGATCCTACATTTTCCCTTATTTGATCTATTAGTCCAACTACCTAAAAGTGAGATATTGAAAGTAAATAAAATAGCTGCCATATAAAAGTTATTGTCATTCGAAGTTACAAAAAAATCCTTCAACTGAAATATGTTTTTTATCAAAATATTTGATCTAAATTATATTGCAACTGTTTAAGAGTTACATGGAACTGTGTAGACTACGCACAAATAGACACAAAATAATGGATTAAAAAGAACAGTTGACAACGTGAACAAAAATATAAGGAAATTGATAGACTAATATAAACAAGATAGGTGGTTGGAAGTTAGAGAAAAAACTAGACAAGATAGAAGAAAATTGGACTCGCAATTTTTTTTAACTATCACGCTACAAAAAAAACCAGATATTATTGTTATAATCAACGAAAGTGAATCACAACGTTAGATAAACAAAGATTCATGCAGGGTTTGTTTGGCTGAGTGTCCATTCCAAGTCCAGGCCTGGAAAGCAGTAGAGAGACTTCAAACTCTAACGGATCACCAATGGCATAGTTCCGTAACTTTGTACTAACATCAAATGCCACCAAAAATAAACTTTTAGTCTTAAATTGTGAAATTAAAACAAAGAGTCATGGTATTTTAAGATTCCGAAAAAAAAAATCGAAAACCTTGGGGCCCGTTCGTTTGATTAATTTATAAATTTATTTATTTATGAAGAAACTGTACAGAATCCAACAAAAAATGAAGAGATATACAATTTAGATAATAGATTGAAGAATTTAAGAAAAATATTAAGATTCATCAGTGACGCACGAGCAAATTTTCCTAACGGATTTTATGGGCCAATACCCTAAAAAATACACTACCCTGTGTAGCAGTTGTAGGCAATCGTCTTCCGTTTTAAACAACAGCTATGTTATTACCTAAAATTAGAAAATTATATCTACAGTAAATGAAGCAGAATAAAATAAAAACCGAATTCTTTATTTTTAATATCCTGGAACTCCGCTACCGATCAAAGTAGAATACATGCTCATATGAACTATTTTTTTATTGTGCATTAAAAAACTTTAAAAAGTACCGTGCAATTCTGAAACACTCTATGTGCTAAAAGTTATAACTTTGTCCCAATTTAAACAACTTCGTATCTTTCATGGTGGCCAAAAGGCCCAAAATTGAGCTTCAAAAATATACACCCTGTTCATAGAAAAGTCAGGGGGTAAAGTTAATAAAGTATGGACATGCACATAAATCTTATCTTTACCTTTGTGATTGGAGCTTCCAAAGGTAGAGCATTCAATTTGGCCAGAGACGTTCGTCTCAGGTAATCGCTCCCTATACTTCTGACATCGGTGGACCCCCTCCGTATGGAATGGATACTACCCCTTGATTGGGACAGATTATTTGGATCTATCGAGTTTGTATCGAAAACCAAGATAAAGTGGGTAGGCATTCTGCAAAGCATCGATCATTATTATTTCTGTGAAAGAAGGCAGCTTACCTATGGAAGAAGGTGTGTATACAATAGTAATGCCGACAAAAAGGAAAAAGATGAAATATTCAAGGGGTATAGGGATGCGGGAAATAACCTAGATTTATTTATGATGCCTTAAAGTTAGAAATAGGGTCATTTGTTCTGACTTCGGAGTAGAATTGAAGACACAAAATCCCCACCAAAATTTTTCTCTCTTCATGTTTTATTATCTTTTTTTCGGAAGGGGAAGAGGGGAGGGGGAAGGTAGTGAATAACGCTTCTCATACCAGTAAAGGTTATTGGGGCGGTGAAATTGCACACTTCTCCGAGTTAAAATTAACTGAGAGTAATACTTATCCTAAAGTAGTTAACTTTAATAACTAGGGATCATTAAACCTGTCTTATTTTGTAATGTCTTTGCGGTATTAATGAATACTCTATGTGGAATTTGTTAGTGGTTAAGGTTTTTCTATGTGTCTGAAGTTGACCTTTGGTGCAAGCATAGGTAACCAAGTGTTATCCATGTTTACTGAATAAAAGGCGACAAATTGGTTTTTATTAAGTAAAATCGTTGTAATTTCTTTGATTTAACGCCTGTTTTGTGACTTTGTTCTGTGACCTTGAATTTAAGTTTAATATTAATGAAATTCTTTATTTTTAATATGATTTCATTGTTTTTAGTTCTTTTTTTTAGCATCTAGATGTTTCGCCAATATACATAACTTCTCCTCATATTCGCAAAGAATTTTTAATGACATTTTTTGTGTTAATTTTAATTTTGTAACTTTTCTCTATGTAAATTTGGAACGTCAGAGTGTTTTAGGTGCCAAAAATTGTTTTAATACTAAATTTACTTCCAAGTCGTTTAACTTGAGCTCTATATGTATACCTTCTATGTATGGTATCAACAGAATTGTAACGGGTTTATCTTTATTTCGTCTCATTACAGCCTAATCGAAATTGGGATAATAATCATGTTGATGTTAAAAATGAGTCGGGCTCTTCAATTTTCTTCTTGTTTATCATCAATTAACAGCCAACTTTTGAAATACTTCTGCTACTTTCTAATACCCTCTTTAAAACTTAAAGGACCTAGAAAATTAATTTCGACTAAATTGCCCATAAACTTCATAATTAAATCGAACTTTCTGTGGAAAAAAAAGTTATTCCCTCATTATAAATTAGACAGGCCTTCGGCTATCTGTCGGTTGAAAAAGGAACGTAACCAAGGGAAAATTGAAAAGGAAGATAGGCCGTAATCTGAGGTAAAGATTTTAAATTGCAAACTTACTACGCTTCGGGGAATTTTTGATTAAAACTGAGAGATATCAAATAAAGTGGGGTAAAAGTGCGTGTAGCTAACACTGAAATTCAAAGTATGCGTATTTAGAGCCGTGGTATATTAAAAATGAAATTCGAGGAAACTTTATGAGCTTGATCTGTAGGGGTTTGGTGAAATAAGGATTTTTGTCAATGCGAAACGAGATGAGAAATTTGATTACGAGCCGAAATGACTGGCGTTAAGTTTATTAAGTAGTGAGACAAAAGATTGGCTCTGTTTCATTTTGGGTTTGCTTCGAGGTCTTGATATTATTTTGCTTAATGGAGATAAAATTTCGAGGTCTTTATAGTAATCCATCTCAGACCCTCGAGGCATAGAAAGTAAACAAAGTAATTGTTCTTAATGGGAAAATCACGTTTCAGCTCTTAAAAATTTCCCATTTGCCTCTTTTGGCCATGATGGTGGGGATAGAAGAAGTCATCAATGGTTATGTAGATGGCAATATTCTTGAAAAAAATTAATTTCACCCGATTTTTCTAGGGCTGACTAAGGTACGTAGAACTAATTTTGCTGCAGAACGATTCGTGTTAACTATTAATAAGGACTCGGAAAAACATCCAAAAATTGTGATAATTGTTACACTATTTGGGAATATACAAAATTAATCTTTTTTTATTTAAGTTTGTGATAATTTTCAATAGAATCGCTTGTAGACTTTGCCTCTGCTAATTTTTTGACATATTCCTATAGGAACTACAGGATTTAAAGTTCAATTCTCCAAAGTTTATAAAAAAATTTTACCTCATGTTTCCGAATATGAGTTAGTTTCTTTGAGTTGTAATAACATTTCACTAAAATTAAAATTTTCTCATTGATTGCCAATACTTTAAACTTGAAACAATTTTCAATGTACACAGTCACTTTTAGGCTTTGCTAAGCTTGTAATATTTTCGAATAAAAAGTAATAAATTAAGTAGCCTTATTAAGTCTAGGAGCGTTTAAAGTTTGGATTAATTTTCGAGATTGAAATGGCTTCAGTTTGACAAAGGCCTACTTTGTAGTTAGACTGAAGAAAATAAGTTAAAGTTTTCGGTCTAGTGCACTAATTTGGGCTTTATATTAAGTCTGAATCGGTGAACTGAAGCCCAACAGCCTTGAAAATGCTCTATGGACGACCTTTTTGTTTAGAACTTCCGAAATCGAAAATGTGACCCTGAATTTTTGAAACAAAAAATAGTGTCCAGAGATGTTTCCGCTCAATGTTTGAAAACGGCAAAAAGTTAGCTAACCTTTTTCTGGAAATTATTTCAGGAAAATTCGTGAAATGCTGAATTTCAGTTTAATCGAACGGTATTGTTTTATATTAAACCAGGATACTTCAGTAAAACTATTGGAATCATGGAAATCCAGTTTCAGATAGATATCTTTATTTGAAGGGCACCTTTAAAACCGGGAAAATAGATATCACCGCGACCCTATATCGTAGAAATTGCAAGAGACCTACAGCCTTGTGTTTGTAGACTTAGTGACCTCATCGAGACGATTGATGAAGCAATTTCTATATGGATTCACGAAATGTCACCTTTTAAACTGCGAAATATAGCGAAAGGTAGGTGCAGGGTGTGTGTTACTAAAGGCAGATAAATAGACTTGTCTGTTTTATGGTTAAATGTTTATAAAAGGAGGAATAATGTATCTCTTTTCAATTCGACTTAAATCAAAATTAGAATTATACGTGAGTGACTAATGTTGAATTTGCAAATATTGATTGTAGTTAATATTAAAAAACGGTTTAAATTGCATGAATTTCAAGCATTGAATGCCAAAAATTCAATCAACGCAGTAGAAAGAAATATCAATTTCACGTCTTATTTAAAAATGCGACTTTCACAAAGAAACATCAATTCATTTTCTTACCTGCCAGCGCAACAAAAAGGGACAGCCCTACAGGCGCTGACTATTGTTTCCTGGGTCGACTTTCGCTTTAGTGCCATGGGACCACTCCATTCTCGGGCCCTCAGCAGGGACGAGCCCATCGTGTTTATCTGTACAGTGTCGTATACCAGCTGCTCCTGCAAAGTTTTCCCCAAAGTGTCTTCTTGCCTCAGACCTAGCTGCCTCTCACATGCTGCGTTCATATACTGTTAGAAAAACGAAATATAAATAGAATTCCTTGTATTTGCGATAGGTTGTCATAACGATATACTCAGGAGAAATTTAACAAAAGTACTAGCTGATTATTAAAAGAATGTCTGAAAGAGCTAGATCAATCCGTAAAGGAGTTGGTGAATTGGAAAGAACACCCTTTAAGTCTAGTTCGGTGATTTATAAAATTTTTTTTCATAAATTTTAGAAACCAGAGGCGTCAATCAAGTGGTTCACTATTCATTTTTATTGCTCCTAAGGTTTTCGATACGCCTCTGAAAAATTCGATTTTAAGCCACACTTTAAGCAATAAGAATAAGAATATAACATAAATCGAGTAAGACAAGTTGTCGCTCAAGGGGTGAATAAAGTAAAAATGAGATACTTTACATTTACTTCTAAAGAAGACTTTATGATTTTATAAAAAAATCGTGCCTTATAGATAGGTCGCTAAAAACCTCGAGTTTTACATTGAAAACTTGTTGCACACTTTCAAAGTTAAGAAATAAATTTTACATGAATATCCAAAAACCGGAGGAGTCTCTAAGCGTGTTGTTAAATGATTAAAATAACGAAGAATATTTTTTTAAAAGTATTATACAATTTAGTTTTGATGTCAGGATGCATCTCTGAATAACTAGATTTTAAACTGCAAAATTAATAACTTTTAAAATTTAGAAATTGTTTTTGTTTTTTTTTTAATATCAAAAATCAGAGGCATTGTTAATAGATTCGTAAGTTTATTGCTTCAAACTTTAACTCAAATCTAGAACTATTTTTAAGGTTTTCGAAATTCAAAACATTCTTCACTTCGTAATATACCACTACAAATTTCGATTTTAAGTTGAATTTTGAACGCTTTGATAAGTTACAATCGTAATTCGAACTCAAATAAAAAATTAAAGGCGGCGGTGTGATATTTCAAACAACTTGAAATAATTTGAAATAATGCCCTTGTAATTACTAGTTTCTGAATTTTATATGCTTTTTAATTCCAAACTGGCTTAATAATACGATAGTGAGTGGATTCCTTTAAATGACAAGTTATTTAATCCCGTAAAAAGTTAGTGACTTAATAATGCAATTTATCAATGGATCATTATCTTTATAACCAAAAATTAATGACACCGTTAAAGGAATTTTTAATATTGGGAATAACGCCTTTTAAACTTGTGATCGATTTAGCAAGTTTAATAAAAGTGTTTTTCCACTACTGACTTTAAAAGACACAATTTTTGGATACATTTAATCCCTATAAAATAAGTGTTCTCGTTTTTTTTTAACAGTCAGTATTACGTTAATAATGACCCCCATATGGCTGATTATTCACCTAGCGAACTAATCGACCAATGCCGTCATCATCCTCATTGATGTTTTATTTATACCTGCCAAGCAAATGAATTTGAAAGGAAACGCCACGTTGATGTTATGAATTAAGATGCGTAAATTTTTTTGTGTCTTAGATTCACTTTATGCTTAATTGAGATAAGTACACTGTAATTTTATAACACGTATTTAAATCCAGTAGTGGAAAATCTCACACATACATGGCAGTTATGATGTATTTGTGACTTTCACGACTTAGATTCCTCATCTTGACCTTACATTTCGGGATTTAAATTTGATGCTCAGATTGTAATAATATACTTCACCAATAAAGCAAATTTCACCATCTTCATGTCTCTATTAAGGTACAGATCAGTCTAACAGATCTGCACAAGTTGGTGAACGCGCATCCAAAATATCCAAAACCTTTGAAACATAATTACAAACTACTTTTGTCCTGTGTCCAGTAAATTTCATTTTAGTATATTGGCCTGCTATAAAAACGCATTATAAATGATTTAAGTAATATACTATACATACACTATAAGCAACACAAGCAATGCTTATATCGTAAATGTTAACATGAGATACAAGTTATCGACTTTTAAACGAGTTATTAAAGTTTATCTAGGGGCCAAATTAAAGGCAGCAGAAAATCGTTCAGCTCAGAAGTAAATGCTTAGAAATAACCGATAAAAGGAAATGCATTCGGTAGTAAATCGGTTAATTTGTTGATGAAGCTGTTAGGTTAGTTTTGTTTCTCTTGGGAAAGTTCGAATGATCGAACACATGTTCTACACGAACGAGACGCTTTTCTTATTCTGTGGATAAACACGAGTTTAAAGATAGTTTCCTCAAAGACATTTCTTAACATAAGTACCTACACACATTTAATTTGTATTTCATGATCGACACGGAGATGTTTCCTTATGATTTATAGCAGATAAGTTGAAGAAGTATTAACTTTGTTGCTCTTAAATACTTTATTGACCTATAAACCTACAGAGCTCTCAGGCATTAATATCCGTAACTACACCTGACGCACCCGCTTCTAGGGAAAATGTTCGGAAACTTTAGATATCAGCTTAATAAAATATAAAAATAGGGTGTATCTTTTTAGAGCCTGAAGAGATTATTACTTAGAAGGCATGTATCAAACACTATTAGTGTATAACAATTAGGTAGAACGACTGTTTGAAAACTCTGATCCCACATTAATCTAAAATATAGTGAATCTTAGTGTGATTTATTGGAAATTTACAATAAATTTCACACAATTTTTTTAATTATAGAAAGGGAAGATATTGTCAGTTCATATAAATATAAAAGAGTTTAAAAGTAGTGATATTACCCATTGCGTTAATGGTCCATTAGCCTATCATTGTCTACCAGTTTAATAATTAACTCGTGGATTTCTAACTAGTCGCAAATACATTAAATCCTCATTGGGAACTTTTTCCGTTTTGAATGAGGATTTATCCCAGTGTTTCAATCAGCCTGTAAGTGTCCCATTAAACGGACATTTCATTCAAAAATAAAATGTGTGTGAATCGATTGCACGCTTTGTACCTTTAATTGAATAGGGAAAATTACATCAATAAAATTGAAGTATATATTGCATTTTAATTAATTTACAATACAATGCAATTATGCACTCATATAAATTGAAATTTAATTTAAATACTTACATTACATTTCTGACAGTTATTTAATAATTATTTTCCAATTTTACTACCTCGCTAGATTAAAACATGAGATGAATGCAATAATATAGCTTGATAAATTGTAAATTGGAACTAAGAGGAAAGGATATTGTTAATGCAAGAAATATGCAAGGAAGTTGGATGAATTCCTCGTAGGGGTATTAATTCTCTAGAACTAGATAATTAAGGTAAATTACAAAGGTTTCATGCAGATGCTGCAATGTTATCCAAGTAAAGGTATGCAGTTTTAAATTTAATTTTAAATAGCAAAACAAATAAAGTTAAAAATTCCATCAGTTTCCCCATGTAATAGCTCACTTAAATACCTGTGAAATATATTTCTAAATAATCAATTCAGTATAAAAGATTTATAGGGGAAACAAAATTCTCGAGCAGTTTGTATGTCGATTCGTTAGAGGATTCGCTTTCCGCGTAAAATGGTGCAAATGATCGGAACATATGGAATGAGCATTTGTGAAGAGACAGAAATTGATATTAAGAAAATAAAATAAGTATGGTTAACTTATTGGCACATAACTTACCTGGAATTTATAAGTATCATCAGTAACAATGACCAAATCACGGCATTTGTCCAACGCTGTATACAAAGCCTGACAAGTAGCATGCTGGGCCATAGTCCTAATTTCGCAGTTTTTGATGAGAATCAGCTCATTTACGCATGTCAACACATTGGTAGTCTCTATAAGACACTAAAAAAGTATCCATCAATTTTTTTTCTAAATTAAAGTTACAAAATTCGAGTCACTTTATCAATAAATAAAAGCTAAGAACTTTTAGGTGTATATACACGAAAACTTGAAAGTGAGAAATTTAATATAATGTGGTTCCATTCCAAATGAGATAGTTTCTTTGGAAAGTTTCCAGTCAAGGTAACAGTACGGTGAAATAATGAGTTGGCCTCTTTTTGATGGAAGAAAGTTCTTTGAAGTTAAATGAAAGCACAAACTTCAAAAGAAGTTGAGCTTTGAAGGTGCATCTGATTGCAGGTAGTTCGCGTTGCAAGTTAATTATAGATTTCGGTTGTAACCGAGATGCAATGAATTGGTTTGATAGCAATTAGAGCTGTTTTAGAGTTAATTGTACTCATAATTGATACTAAAATTGAAGTTTTGATAACGTTTAACTAAAGAGTTTTAACTTGATTTGTAAAAAAAATTATATTGTGGGTACTGGTCTTTCACACAAAGAATATATACGTATAAATTCACGTTTTAAAGAAATTTTTTGCCATAATTTCTATTAAGGACGAGAAATATTCTAGGAGAATGCAATGTTATTCAATTTGCGATCTCTTTTTATGTGGAAGAAATAATAAATTTGATTAGTTAGGAAATGGTGGAGTACTTGTCCTAGAGTCCTAGAAAGCTACAATAATTCACAGTTTAAAACAAAGAGTTGTCAAAACAGTCTGTGTCATTTCTATGCCACTCTAATTATACTAGTCCACATCTTTCTGATTTATGCACAAAAATGATCGTCTTCATATATTAGGAAATAGTGGTGTACTGGACTGTTACTTATTTAATACGAAAAAATTGTATTTTTTTATTATTCTATGGTATTATAATTTTACACTATTGTAATTTTACTTAATACTATACCAGATTTTCTTAAATCATGTAGAAAAAAATTATGAACTTGATATATCGAGAAATAATAGTATGCTGGACTCACTTTTAAAGAGACTAGGAACCTACGTTTCAAAACAGAAAGTTATCAAAAATTGTTAAATTTTGGGCGAAAATAATTTGTCACTGTAATTTTCTTTAATATTGGATGAAATCTTCATAATTTATGAGGAAAGAGTCGACAACTGATACGTTGAGGAGCAATGGTATTCTGGACTCAGTCTCAAAAAGGCTACGAACTTGCGTGTCAAAAAAGATTTTTTTTTAATTTCTAAATTCCGGGCGACAATTATACGCCACTGTAATTTGTTTATTGTTGAATCAAATCTTCTTAATTTATGAGGAGAGATTCGTCAACTTGATACATCGAGAAACAATGATACATATGACTCAAAAAAATTGTAGCCATATACAATGAAAAAAAAGTGGGAAAGTAGTGTTACATATGGAAATCACATTACATTCCGCATTTTGTTGCTAAAAATATTTACGGAATGCATAAAAATCTAAATTCTGGGAATGGTAAATATTACATATAATTCTCGTTCGCTGGTGCAATCAATTATCTTATTCAACAATTTGGATTGGGAAATTTTATCCGATACAAAATATTATATGAATTAACGATTGTAACAAAATTAAAGTTTTTAGATTACATTGTGTATGCATTCATTTTATTTATTGTACGTACCCTATTAAATCCCGATTCCAATAAAGAAGCTATTGCGACTTCGTCCTTTTCAAATGAACTGAAAAAATTAAGTCATTTAGAATTATCGAATAGGTACCTTCAAACGTTTAAATCAAAAGATAAGTACATGTATAAAGGAAAAAAAATTAAGAGCGCTAATTTTCAAAGCTGCAAGTCCGATTTCGAAATTATATGTAGATTGAATATTCATTGATAATATCATCCGGAGCACTTACCTACATACTAAGGGGTGTCTTCATAACTCGGTTACAAGGCGATATTTTTGTTATGGTTACAGGTACTCGGAAATAGTTTGGGGATAAATTATTTGGCTTGATAAAACACATATGTGGTGGAACTTTACTGTTTGCACCATTTCGGGATATACTGGAAATGAATGTCAACTTCTTTATTTCAAAAGGAAAACCCTGTATATTTTTGCATTTTAGATTCTACATTTTAAAATTATTAAATAATTATTAAGTCTCCTTATTCCTAGGAATATGCCTAGGAATATGGTCTAGACCTTACGTTTAAATGGCATATGTGATTTACAGCTGTTTGAAGCTCAGAAGCACGCCTGTAATTTTCTTTACGCTTTCCTAATACTAGTAAAATGTATATGACATGATTAACTATTCTTAATCAAATTTGCAGGTTTTAATATTAAGTACTAAGAATTTAAAATATTTTTTTGGTTTTGCAGGGAGTATGGTAGGTTTTTGGCAAAATGACGTAATCAGTAGTAGTGGGCACTCGTTTAGTCATTACCATGGAAAGTGACGAAAATGAAAAATCTAGGAATAAATAGATCTAATAATTATTGAATCACATTAATCTGTGGAATATAAAAATACAAAAATATATAGGATGTTCCGTATCGAATAAGGAAATTAACATTGACTTCTTGGGTAACTGAAGGTTGCAAAAGCAATCCCACCACCTAATGCATTTCATCAAACCACACAATTTGTTCCTGAAACATTTTCGAGATTATATAACCATAACGGAGATATTGCCCTGTAACAGAGTTACTGAGATATCCTGTACATTACATTTCATATATCGATGAAATTTTTTTTTACATTATATAATACTCTAGTTATTTATAAGTAGTTTCTTAAATAGTATTTTCTTAGAAACTATTTACCTTCTCTTTACTATGGCTATGATGACTGTGTGTTGGCTTCCCTTGGTATTCCTTATTGATCTGAAAGAGAAAATTCATTCTTAATATACCACAAAAATACTTATTCTAGGTTTATCAGAACTGAAAAATATTATTAATGGAATACTATAGGAACATCACAAGATTTAAAAAAGAGTTAGAAATATTATATAAGAATAACACAATTGTTTTTTTTATATACTAAAATAGCTCAAATTTCAAGAAAAACAAAAATTTCGACCAGCATTAGAATTCCCTAAATTCAGAATATAAATAATGAAATGAATAGTGTATTTAATTTGCAGTATTCCCAGAATGATTGATTTTATTATGACAAAGTATACTCATAGATACAGGAGACAATTCTTAATCTTTAGGTGTGCAGTTCGTTAAGTATGTATAAGAAAAAGGATACATAACTATCTATTTATTTATATTTTCTGTTACTAGTTATTATCACATTCGTTATGATATACTTATTTAAAGTTCTAATTTACCTCTAAAAATACAAAGTCCTGCGTTTCAAAACGAGGTATATTATTGGTAACGCGTGAACGGAAAAATACAACAAAAATGGCAAATAGCTGGCTTTTGTTGCAAGTTTGCAAATATTATTACGATCCGATCTATAAAGAGATGAGCAAACATTGAAATTAATCCTTGAAGTGTAAGATATATGCAAAATTTTCCGAATATAGAATACTGGATTTATTTAATGGCAAATTAATCATTTTACTTTAAACAGACATGAACAATTCAGAAATCAATAATATTAAAGAAACAATTAACCACTATTACTATCCAGAAGAGTATCTTAATAAAGTTAGATTTATAACCGATTGTAAAACAATGATTGAAAAATAGCCCTTTACGTTCATGCAAACTGGAGAATAAAAAAAAACAGAATCATATTTGTTAAAATTGCTTCACCACATACATTTTAAACCCAACAGAGTGTTTTGCTTTCCTTGAATCATTCGTTAATGATAATCGTTATTATTGTGAAACATAAGTAGGTGAAAGTTTGTTCGGATAAGTAAATAAGTGCCACTGGCGAAAACATACGCCTCATAAACCACAAGTACTACTCCATTCGGCCATTTTCCAGACATATATTTAAAGTACCTAAACCGATAACGATCAATCGAATAACGCTTTCGACTTAAACATTAATTAAACTTTTTATAAATATCATTTAGAACAATTAATTTTGGAATTACCTCCATTCGTCTATCCGTTTTTAGTATTTATTTTTGCGTCCGTCATCTTGTTTAATGTAGTAAAAAACTTATTTTGCTCTGCCCATCTATTTTCATATAGAATAGGTGGAGCATGGAATTTTAACGACACTGTACATTTCAATTTCTGGATTAAATGTCCAAAAATGTGAGTAGAGTGGGAAACAAAATCCGTGCGTAGTCAAGTCGAACATACGTTTTATATAGATTTCAATCTCTGTATTAAACACACCTATTTTCAGTGGCAAAACTAGAGTTTTATTCATGTACGAGTACTATTGCTGGCTGAAAATGTTTCTAGATACAAAGGGCAATTTTACAATAACAATACGATTTTACTGGTAAAACTATAACATTAACTTTTATGGGTCCATTTGCAGCAACGACTGATCTAAAGCGAGGACCGATTACGTACATTCGTGGATGTGTTGCTTTTGAATATTGTTATTTTTTGGAACCTAATTTGAGTTTAAGTCATTTCATTATATGAAGGTTTTGGCATAACGTTATTTTTAAGTTTTTAGCATTTTAGTTTAGAATCAAAGTTATTTAGTTTTGAATAATGACGTCAAAAGTATTTTGGAAAATGTGAATTCGTGTTTGGAAGGGTGAACTAATTTAATATAAATATTTTAGTGTCTTTTCCTGAAGTTTTCTGTTTTTTTTTTTTATCAATATATACTTGTTCAATATGTGCCTCTTTTTTGTTCATCCTTTCAAACCATAATAATATTTTTGAATATACTTCTCTAAGGTGTGAATGTTAAGCCATTTGCCATAGTTTTATTATTTATATCCCTCTTTATAAAATTTGACAGCAGGGGTGATTTGAATAAAATCTGTCCATCCACTTCTTTACAGGTAGCATTTTTGGGATTGGTACAATTTTATAATCTAATATTTCCCAGATTTGGTGTCTGAGTGATTTTGCTACTAAAATCATTGATATCTACTTTGATTATATTCAGTTCCCTTGTGTAAATACTTCAATACCTGCCAATTCTTTATTTTATCATTGTGGTATTTATATTCACCACTTCTCTATACTGACTGTTATAATGATATTGAACGTCACATAGATAGAACATCAATGTTACAGAATATTTTAAGTATTAATAGGTATTTAAAGCACTAATTTATTAATGACGATGATTAATAATCGCGGAACTGTGGCGAACGCATCTACATTCAAAATTTAAATTAACATTAAACAACACAAAGAAACTTTGTCTCTCCACTAAAGCAACTAAAATTAGTAAAATTTCAGTTTAGTTTCCCATTAACCTCTGTGCAGAAATAAACTGTATTTGCCAAAGAAATTCGCATGATAAAACGAAGTACAATAGATTTATGGAACATGAACATAGGAACAGTAGTGGTGGCTCCTCATCGCGACAAAAATAACTTACAACTTTTATTTATTCTTAATGTTCCAGCTTACTTTATGATGTTCGCCGCTTCGAATCGAAAGACACAACACAAAGCCGCATTTTCTTTTTGTTGCAGTAAAAACAGCCTTATTTAAACTTGCTGAAAATTTTTTTTGAACATGAAATATAATTATAAAATTTCTACGAAGTTACTTTAGTGTGTATGTCCATTATGATATCGATCTCTGTGTACCGTTAAAGGTTTGAAAAAATTGGCATGAGTGTTGAAAGCCCTTAGAGAAAATCACCTGAATTAAAAGACCAGTTTGTGGATCTAATTAGTTTAAAATAATGGAGTTGTGATAACGTCTCTTTCTCGTTTTGAAACATCAAAAATAACCTAAACCGAGGGGTAACTTTATAGATTTAATTTGGATAATAATTGAGTTGTAAGATATCTCATGTTAGCTGGGGGTGACTAATTTAGTTTTGGAGATATCTCCTTCTGTAAAGATCGTTGTTAATTTGAAATTTTATTTTGAGAACTGTATAACGAGTTCTAAATTTCAGTAATTACACCAAATTTCTCGGGAGTTTAAGGTCACCCTGAAATCAATGATTTAACCTGATAGAAAAGGTTCTGACGAATCTAAGAAATAATTAATAATATTTCATATTAGTATAGTAGATCATCCCTTTCATACAGCGGGTTAATTTGAAAACCAATCACCCTCGATATTAAAGTTCTTATAGAAAACAAGCAAAAATACTTCGATTTTATTTTCAAGTAACACATTTTTTTAGCCGGTTTCTTATTAAATTGCATGCACCATCTAGCGAGGGTGAAAACCACCACTAAAATCTTAGATGGCAAGGGGTTTCAGTTATACCTTATTGGAAAGATCTTTCAAGTACCTTTCCCAATGTAGTTTTTTTCATTGACAAGTTTTTGAAAAATTATATCCAAACCATAAATAAGTTTAGATATCAATTATATTATAGGAAAATTGTTTATCAATGTTTAAGTTTTTACGATGATGTCCATTATTTTCCAAACAGTAACAAAGTCGGTTTTCCAACTTCACTCTAATATTCACAAAAATCTTTACTTGAATTTCTCTACACGCCGCTGTATTTCTCGTCTTCAATACTTCTAAATCTTTAGACTGAGTTTTATAAATAAAGTATGATTTTTTCAGTTTTTATTTGTCGATTTGTATTTGTAAATGCATTTATTCAAATATTCTACTCGTAAAAAAACAGTAAGAATAGAACTGTTCGATTAAAAAAGAGCGATGAAATTCTTGAGTTTTTTGTTAAATTTTTATTTATTTTTAAATATGTTATTTCGCAGGTTAAAGGTTGTGTGTTTATAAGGTTATTTATAAAATTTGTATCCGCATTTCAACAAAAAACGAAAATTATTTCTAGTTATAAAAAGTATTGAAGATGCACAAGAACAGAACAAAAATTTAATGAAAGGAATTTAAATACTGATCTAAAATATAGTTGTGTTGGAATTAGTTGCTTATTTTACTGAAATTGGTTCCATTATTAACAAGAAAAAAGTTCATATGTAAATTGTTTTAAATGAATCTGCATCAAATTTTAGGCTGTTTTATTGTGGAACCGGCAAGCTTCATTTGTACTGTGGAACGCAAAGTAGGAAGATTTTACAAAATGGTAAAGGAAGCACTAAGATTAAATTAATTCCATGTATGCAAAATGCGAATCCTTCAACAACTTTTTGGCAAGAGGCTTCAATTTTGTGAAACAGTGACAAATTTTATAAATGACAATAAATGTTTAACAAAAAAATTACTTCAGTGATGAATGTACTTTTTTTCTTAATGGGCATGTCATAAACAGAAGTGCTGATACTGGAATGGTAAAAATCGCCGATAATTAGGAGAAGATAATATAGAGTATCCAGTAAAAGTAAATGTTTGGGATCGTATTCTTGGTAATGTTGTTATTGCTCTTTTATTCACAGAGGAAATTTAACTTCTAAGCTTTATTTAAATCTGGTAGATGATATAATAGACTCATTAATAATAACGAATTTAGAAAATAAAGTTGACGTGGCTGGTAATAGTGTCTTACTCAAAGATGTTCTTCATTTTCAAAAAGATGAAGTTCTACTATACTATTTTCTTTCTGTTAGATAGTGGTTACATGATAGGTTTTCTGGTACATGAATTAGTCAGACAGGACCAATTGAGTGGCCACCGTGATCGCCGGAATTGACACCTCTAAATTTTTTTCTCTAGGGTGTCTTAAATGTGTTATTTATAAAATACAGCTTCAACATTCGGAGGGATCGAAGAGACGGATTTGAGTTGAGTGAAGGGATATTCAAGTAGAAGTTTTTGTCAATGTTGCAGTAGGACTTGAAAACAGATTTTATTAATATTTAGAAAAAAATAAATAGCATTTTGAATACTTAAATCATTAATAAACAATTTTTCTATAACATAGTCGACATCTAAGCTTGTTTACAGTTTGGACATACATTTTCGAAAACCTCTCAATGAAAAGAAGGTAGTTTTACGAGAGTAATTGAAAGACCTTTCTAAGGAGGTATAGTACAACCTTCCTTCCCATTTACAATTTTAGTGGTTGTTTTCACCCCCACTAGAAGGTGCATCCAATTGAATTGAAAACAGACTTAAAGAATGACCCCCTTAAAAATAAAGTCTACGTGTTTTTGTATATTTACATATTTCTTATAAGCACCGAAATATCGAGGATGGTTTGTTTTCAAATAAGCACGCTGTGTATCATAAATGTCGAAGGAGCTAGAACTTGATACCCTGCGACATTCAACAGTGTTTTACATCAGATCGTATTGAGAAATATTTTTTGTTCATAAATCGTTATGTTGGAAATCCCGAATGTAACTGTTTTCTTTTTTTAATTGAAGACTTGTTTGTCCTGTGAAATCAATTTCAGGAATAATAAAAGAACCTTTTCCGATTAAAATATAGTTTTTTCTCCAAAACTTTTTAATGTTGCCTCGTACTGACAAACTTTCTTGGGGATGATGTTGACGCTGCTAAATACAATCAATCCACGACAACACACGCTATATCATCTGTAGTAGTTTGCCCTGAAACAAATTTATCTCCTTGAAACCTAAGGAGAAAAATTAAAACTTTTCCACCCGTCTCATGTCCACTCGAAACAAAATAAACCGGAAAAGCAAAAAGAGATGGACAAGAAGGACGCTTTATTAGCAACAAGTGCTTCCAAAAGTAGATCGATATACTCTCCATCCCTATTTATCTCTTGTTCGAAGACTAAATGCATTATTTATAAAGGAATGACGTTGTTTAACCTTGTTTGGCGTCACTCAGTTCTCCCGAATTTGCCTATTCTCAGAGAGAGATTTTATTTTGATTTTCCTGGATATGATGAAGTGGGGTCAGGTAGGTGTCGGAAAAATATCCAGAGAATAGTTCCTTCTTTGGTTGAGAGCGTAGAGGGATGTATTTTATTTTTTTAAGCTCTTCTTTCAGATTTTAACAATTCTTTCTTTATTAGATACACAAAACAATTAAATCCGCTCATGCATCAAAGTGACGATTTTTAATTAAAATGTAAGTCCTTGGAAAAGCTGGAAAGCAACCTGCATTGCAAGACTGCTAAGGCAAACAAACAGACCTCAATGCAAATTTCCTGCTTTGCATTCGAGCCTTTGTTCTTTATAGTCAGCTTTAATGGCAGCAATTCACCCTTTTGATGCGAGAAAAAGAAATTTTGAATACTCTTTGCTTTTAGCCTTAAAACACACTTTCACATTCATTTTAAAAGCACACATCGCACGCAAACTAATGTTGCAAATTAGCATTTTAATCGAGTTTGTTACTTGGTTTTGCCAATATACATCGAAATCCTGTCCAATACCTTTCTGCCCAGATTTTCCTTTTCCAGAAGGGAGCTTATGAGCTGGCTTGAGTGCAGGATATGTTGCCAGGGTAAATTAAATACATGGCAGATATATAAGGATTGAAGGGGCTTTTAAGGCCGTTCGTGCTTGGGGCTATTTGTTTTCCTTCACATTGTCTTTTGAAGAAAGTTGTACCTAGATTCGTCTGGACAACCGACTTATAAAATTATCGTTTTTCGCTGTAAACTATCGAAGTTGTAACCGAGTTTTATGTTGTCTTTGAGAGAAGTGGTACTGAACAACTTCACATCATATAAATATTAGTAAATTACGTCGAATTTACGGTGGAAGTGGTATCAACAATATATTTTCTTATTTATATTTTGTTAACGGTATTTTTGTACTCGAAGATAACCCAATATCGACAAAAATGGAGATCCTGTATCCTGCACATTGAAAGTATTAGAATTTAACTTTAAAATTAATTCGTATAGGGTAACCACTTAGCTTAATAACCCAGTGAAGGTTCAAATTTGCTTCAATTATGCGGTTATATCACAACGGATACTAATACTTTAACTTAACGTAATGAAAATATTATTTAACTAGCATCCGTAAAAATGTTGAAAATAAAGAAAGAAGAATAATTTCCGACATTCTCCTTTCTTTCGTAAGCCCTCACAAAGAGGTTACTGGGACCGTTAAATTGTATCACTGTGTAATTTTGTTCAGAAACTGCCTGTAATCAGGAAGTTTCAGACCATAGATTTTCTCTTACAATGAACTCTGGAATAGCAAGAAAAAATGTTTGATAACAGAAGATTTTGGAACAGAATTATTTCCTTCTTATCATTATTAAATCACAGATATCGAGTTACTGCAAACGTTGAAAATAATAAGTACCCTGCGGAATTTTCTGTTGGAGCCAGAAAATGCCTGATAACAGAGACACTTTCTCACTCATAATTAACGATTTTAGAGCTAATTTATGAGTAAGATTGTTGAATTAAAATATACCTACTGAGAATAGTATTATGGACACCTATAGGGTGCTTCAGCAAAACCTAGACACTCCGAATCACTTGTTTATTATGAAAGTTATGATAATTCGGTAGGATAGGTCGATTATGGTTCAAGGAGATTCAATTTAACGCGCATGATAGTTACTTATTTTGATCCCTCCTCCCTGCAGAGCCATACTCTTAAAAAACTTATATAAAAAATAGAGTGAACTGACACATCGTTTAAAGAATATTCATCAGCCTACATAACAATTATTGTTAAGGGGTTCCTTCGACAAATGAAACCACGAAAACGCCAATTTGGTTTACATAAAATGGACTTGTATTGTAAATGGACTGGGTATTTAACTTACACTTAAATCAAATAATGCAAGAGTTTTGGTCTAAGTAGGAAGAGGGAGAATGCTTAATTGGGTGGGTTACACGCTATGATTTCGATCACATCCCGACACCGACGCAGCTTCCACATGAAGAGAAGAAAAAAGAAAAGAGAAAAAATTACTTCGATTATCCCTTAAGTACTAAACCCGAGGAATTCCAACCAGGGGCGCACCACCACCAAGAACTCTTACGGGCTATGTCTATGTCGGATCCTATAAATCGCGAGCATCTAGGGAATATCTGCACTAGTCGCTTTTCTGGGAATATTGCAGGCCCAACAAAGTGCCCATCATGGCAATAGTCCCCACCGAGAAAGCTTCCTTTGATCAGTAGCATATTCCCCAGCCAAAACATACCCTTAATTTTGGCCTGATGGGCCATGTGGTCTGGTACCCATATGGTATTTTCAGAATAAGTACCGCCGTACATGGGCGTAACTTAAGGGATAAAATACAAATACATAACAAAAACCAAAATTAACAACAACAAACAAAAAACCAATAACTTAAATTGTTACATTATCGCGATTCATATTACTTTCACAATGGCCCCCTATGCCTCTCTATTTATTAATCAAGAATTGAAATGAAAGTTTAACATAGAAATCTTTGACGTCTACAATTGCAAACAATATCATTTCCTATTATAAACTTTTTGCAATCACTAAATGTTCAAAATTGATTAGAATAACCTCTTGCGAATGTTTACCATAAACTTGAGAACAAATGTAATTCCTTTATTGTAAATAGAAATTCAAGAAAGATTTGAACTCTACTTATGATGACACAACTTAGAACATGGTTCAAGGTATACAAACGAAATTTGTAAATTCACTTTGAAAAATATCTAATTTATTCGCATATTGATTTTTCAACACGCATTTCATACATCCTGTTAATGCAAATATCGTTATCCGCACGGCATTACGAGGTACTGTTTTTTTCCAATTTATTATAATTCCCCCTTCTTTAAATTCTCTTAATTGCCTTTTAAATCTCTTTAAGATTTGTAAGATTTTTACAAGATTCTTTTAGATTGTGTCATGTTAAATCACTTCCTCAGCATCCTCGGAGGTACCCGGAAGAATTCGTTTTCTTCGAGCTTCTTTAATGATATTTCTCTAAATTATTTGCAATTTTCACCAATAGGCATGTCTCTGGAAAATTCATCCCACAATTTTTCTTAACCCTTATAAAAAACTTGCGTATAGGAAATTGGGAGGATCGCAATATTAAAAACTGTCCTGAGTGTCCGATACATAACTTGCAATTCACTTCGCTTTAAATGGGAACCACAGAAAGTTTCCAATGCCCATAGGGGAGTTATGAAATTTGTCACTAATGCGCATTCTGAAGAGATTAGTAACCTAAGTTCTGAATTTTTAACATTTTAGTTAATTAATTACAATTAAGGTGTTTAAGGTATAAAATAAAACTCGCAATAAAGGATTATTTATAGAGAAAAAGAAAAGACACACCACGTGGGAGATAATGGGAGAAAGGTATATGGTCCTATCCATTTTTTGCAGAAAAGCGTAATCAAGAGTCTATACATAGGAATATGTATATATATCGTAAATGGACAATTCGTGTATGCGTTTTTCACAATACGTATTGGGAAAGCAGACACATAACATGAATAGGACATGCTCTGCTTGTTGTAGTTTTAAAATTGGTGCACGAATGCACGTTGTATTCGTGCATCAATAATTTTTTTTTCGTTGCATTTATTATATTACCCTTGCTAATTGTACTAGTGGACGTTTCTCCGGTAATTTCCCAGTGATTGGATTAGTGTAACAATGAGATGCCAATATTGCATTGTTGAAATATGAAATTCAACAGACGAACTAATTTCTCCCGAAAATCGCAAAGTTTACAAATTTAGCACACACTGTGATCACAAAACAGAGTGAATTTAAATTTCGCGATAAAATCATGAAATTGTTTTTTTTAATAGGTTGGCAGCACCGATTGTGACATCTATGTAAATTGTCATGTTCATGTTTTAATTCAATTGCTGCAGAGTTGGACATGTTTTTGTAAACATACAAATATGAATTTTTGATTTTTACTATACCTGATTTCATTGAGCAAGAAAGTTGCGTTAAACTGTGTTTGCGGAATGAATATTCTGCATCGGAACCATTGTGGACGTTACACAAGGCCTTTGGTTTGGCAAAAAAATGTTTACAAGTGGTACAAAGACTTTAAGGAAAAAAAGACAAGGAATTCAAGACGAACTTCAACATCTACCAATGAAAATCACGTCCGAGAAATCAGAAATTTGGCGCTCCAAAGTCGTCGATTGACAATCACAGACTTTGTTGATGCTACGGATATTTTAATTGGATAAATAATAAACCTCGACAACTTTAAAAGGTGTTTTGTGCATCAAACGCGTCAAATTTCAATTGATTTCCAAAACATTTAATTTTTTGGATAAAAAGCGTTGCATTAAAATCTGTCAAATAACAATTTCTGACTACCAGGACGTCACAAAATGTATCATTATGGAACACATTACTTGGATCTATGCATTCGATCCGACAAACATCCGAAACAACCGACCAATCGAGCAAATATCACGCAAAATTTAAAAGAAGACAGAAAAAAACACATCAAAGTCGCCGAAAAATCAAGGTAACGTTGATAATTTTTTGCGATTATCGCAGTATTGTGCATTACGAATTTTTTCCGCCAAAGCAAACTGATAACAACCATTATTTTTTATCACTGTGCGTCATTTGCGTGAAGCTATTAGTCTCAAGAAGTCAGAATTACAAACAAACAATTCTTGGGTTTTACTCCACAATAATGTACAGTACCACACTGCATTGGTTCTTTGAGAACGTTTTGCTAAAAACTTGACCTATGTTGCTTCACAACCACCGCATCCGCCTAATTTAACACCGTTAGACTTTTGGATGTTCAACAAAATCAAAAGGCCGCTCCGGGGACAGTTTCGACTCGATTGAGGAGATAAAAGCAGAATCGAAAAAGGTATTAAAGGCCATCCCAGTAAAAGGCTTCTCTGACTGTGTCGAGGGTTGAAAAAAACGAAGGCGTAAGTACATTGTGTTGGACGGGAAATCCTTTGAGGGCGATAAAGTTTATTTGAAATAATAAATAAAACATTTTCATTTTATAAATAAATTCACCTTATATTTTGATCAAAATAATATGTCAATGGCGCACGTTTCTTCATCTTATACGATCAATTTGAATTGAGGCAAGGTGCAAAAGCGGGGACCTAACAATCAAAAATGATTAGGCAGACTTTAGAGGCTTTTGTAAAACGTAAAGAATTTCAAAAACCTCTAAATACTGTGTCCGTGATTTTCAGTTTTCTACGAGTATTCCATGATAATTTTATTTTTTTCTAAATTTAACAATATTTCCGACATCAAAAGAATCTTGAAGATTAGGTTATGAAGTTTTAAGAACGGTGCATGCTCTATTACACATCCAATCTAACTGGTAAAAACAAAAATTGAAATTTTACTCCGTTATTGTATCACTGCGTTACCCGAAATAACGGCACAGAAACTATGATACGTTTAAAACCTATCCAATTTTTTAATTTTTCTTTTCTTCTGAATCATTAAAAAAATGATCCCGTGGATAAATAGTAAAAATCATGAAATTCCACCCCAAAATGTGATGGATATCTCCGATAAAGCAGTCGTTCCTCTTATATTTTGTGGCATTATACTTTGCATTGAAATGCAATTTTATTGCTATATTATAGAAAATATTCCTTACTCTTGGAAAATATATTGATTAACAAAAATACAAGGTTTACTGCCATAGTCACTTTGTATCAGCAAGAATGGTAAGACCACAGATTTATAAACTCTTAATTTGCTTTCATCGTTTCTGAAACTTCATTAACATAATAGCGAAATAACACGTAACATTTGTTACTGTAAATCCAATGCTTACAGCTTGCAAATGCTCTAAGCTTAATGCTTCTAGACCCCATCCTTAATTAGTTCTAGAAGTTCCAACTTCAATTTCAGCATCCTGGTGGAATAACTCAACCTTGAGGAATCGTCACAGGAAGGCCGAACAAGTAAACAGAATAAAACTCCTGCGGGTAAGATTTCTCTCCACATGTCTACCGCATGATAACACAATTTGTTTCGGCATAAAAGAACACAAAGTGAACAGGAGCAACGGAATTGCACGTGGGATTTCGTTCAGCAAATCGATCTTATTGCAAGAAAATACTCTTGTCACAGTTAAATTAAATAATTCCTTTGAGGATTCAATTGTCTTCCGTAAGTAACATATTTGTAGGTGTTTGCTTTCAACTGAAACTAAATAAGAAAAAAACAGACACCATTAGAACAAATTAGTTCAACAAAGAGAGTCGGATTTGCGACGAAATACTTATAGCGAAATGTAATAATAATCTTTCAGTTCAGAGATAGAAATCCATGAGCATTTGTTTAAACTAAAGTAGAGCTAATTAGAGTCTTTGTTAAAGTTACTAAAGGGCTTTTGTTGCGGATAAGAATCTGTTGTCTTCCCGCTTTAATAAAATGAAAATGAGCTTCACGTTGTTTGTCTCTGAAGGGATTTTACCTTTCTGAGAATTATGTCCGATGCAATTCACTTTTCAACAAAAATGCGCGTTTTTATATTTCTGTCGTTTTGTTGAAAATTCAATTTAGAAGAACAAACACAGCTTTGGTTGATCAAACTTAGTTAGACCGCTGCTTGATGTTTGTCTTCCCACGAGTCTGACACAGTAACCAAGTTCGCTAAAAATCTAATTGAAACTGCATTTCCCCGGAAGAGTTAAAAAGAGAAAAAAAATTACTCTCTCCTTTATTTGCTGAAAGTTACTTCTCATTGTCAGTTTATCTCAGAAGTTGGGGTCTCTTTGATTCAAATTTAATGAATTTCCTGAAGTTTACTAATCGACAAGAATCACCACATTAGTTGAGATTAGTCATTAACTGGTCAAAATGAATTATTATTGTTATTTGAATAAATTTATTATTGAAGGTGAAAGGGCGCCTTGATTTATAGAGGTAAAAATTTGTAATATACGTCGTTTTCAATTAACTCGAAAATTTAAGAGAAATAAAAAATGAAATCAAGCTTTGACATAACGCATTCATAATCCGTTACAAATTGAAGCCACCTGGTTGATGCAGTATTCGAATGAAATTAGATTTGTTGATCTTTTATCGATTAGAGCATCGCATGGTATTTTCTACAAGTTGAAAAAGAAACGATTGTAGTCAAGCTTTGAAGCTGTAAGCCACAAAATCGCAAGTTAGCATAATTTCCTCAACACATCCAAATATTTCAATTAATAATAACACTAATGATAAATATTTGTGAAGAATAGGTAATTCTCCCTTTCTAACTATCCATCAGAGATTATTTATCTATTGTTAATTACGTTGTTACGACTGTAAGGTTCCATTTATTCTTCCAGTATTTGTTATTCATTACCCATTTGAAATATTGAAACTTGTCAATTCTTTTCAATGTTTTATGTGACACATTCCCTTTAACCGTTAAATTCTCCGGCACATGAATGGTACCTTTGGAAGTAAATTGATTGAGCGTATTTTATTAACTAGTCATTCACCCGATCTAATACCTCTTGATTTTTATTTATGAAGTTATATGAAAAACATGATATACACCAGTGAAATACGTGTTGAAACAGTCATAAATGTGTAACATTAGTTCTAATTAATTTCAGAAGAACTTCAATTTATGTATAAAAACATTTTTAGACTTTTTCGTTGTGTGTATTTCAATATTTTCTCTGTTTACGATATTTATCTACTTGGGCCGAAATGTATGATGAGGTGAATAAGATTCCAAGCAGAAACCAACAGAAAACAATTTAAGATTAAACGATTGAACTTTTTCTATTTATATTTACATTGTTTAGGCTGGTATTATTGACAATAAAACTGGATTTAACGTTGATTGTGAATTTTTCGGAAAGAATGTAGGATATAATTTACATTCCATTACGTACATACAAGACTTTTATTTCAAAACGAATCGGCCCCTAAATATCTTGTGATTATATGGAAAGTTTGATTTGAGAAACAACAAGTCCATTGAGATATGCAGGGGAAAGTTCCAAAAAGCTTTTTAGATAATTTTATCATTCACCCTCGTTCCTTCAGCTAACTCCACTTTAAAATATCAAATGGCTCTCCGCTTCGAGTGATATATGGATGCAAAAAGCATAAAATTCCCTGTGCTGTCCAAAAAGTAGGGCCACAAAATTTGAGATAAGTTGACGCGTTTACAAATTGCAAATAAAATTGTGTGCCAATGAAATGAATTATTTTTAATGCAATTTACTAGAATGATCAAATGTTTAAATTGTGCTCTTTTTTGTGAGGACAATAATAAAATCTATTTTCAAATTCTTATCAAAATTAACAAAAAATTTCCTTGGAGATGATACACTCCCATAATATTCTAGGTTGGTGATCGTTAATATCGTATCGTAGATCCTAAATAGTTTTAAAGGAAAAGTCGACGGGTCTCAGACCTGGCGGCCTTGCTGGTCATTTTATAACACCTCATCTACCGATCTATGTATCCGGAAATCGATTATTGGTGACGGTATATAGGGTAAGTCAAACGATGTATGTGATCTTCCCTCTGCATATGAGCTTCGTATTTTATTCCTATTTATCTTAAAGTATCCAAATCTAAAGGTAAATTGCTGAAAAAACCAAAATCAAAGATAAGACATAAAAATGAATATATACAAGGTATCTGTTATTCTTTTTCCGACTGACTGAACTTCCAAGATTGGTTGAATTTGAAGAACATTACTGATTGTAAAACATATTTAGGAGACTTGTACATTGTCACATATCGAGTAACTAAAAAAAGAAGAACAGAAAGAAAATTGATATATATTTCAATCTGCTTTACTTTGTAAGCTATTTTCCTAAATGTTTCAAAATCCACTTAACTTTGTGAAAATTTCCCGGATAAAAATTATTATTATTATTATATATAACTATGTAACTTTAATCACAAAAGTATTATTGAACGCGTTTGAAAAAGACATTCTGCAGAGTAAAAAAATTTGTCGTTAATACAAACAAAAATGACAGTATTCTAAATGAATATTTCCGTACGATCCTAAAGGGTAATTTCGATTATAAACGATATGAAAAGAAATAGCTACATACATACACATACACAAACATAGTAGATTCTCAAAACCTTCGTAATTGAGATATGCATGTATTGTGAGTCGGGATATAGTTTGAGAAAAATTAGGTGAATTCCTACTAGCCCTAAAGAAATACAATCTACTACTCACAAGAGAGTACACATATGACGTTTCAATGGGTTGTCATACGAATTAGTGATCAAATTCTGGAAGCTGCAAAAAAAATTGAGATTGATTCAAATCTTTACACTCTTTTAGAAAATATTGACTTTCCGATTTTTCGTAGTGCTAATGGGTCGAAGCTCTGGTCACTTTGTTGAAAGGATATTCTCCATGGAAACGTTGAATTAAAGACACAGTGTTGGATAGTATCGAGCTTTGCCTAGAAATTATCTTTTATGTAAAAATGCCAGTACATTGATCTAATGGTCCTTAAAAGGGTTTAACGGTTCCAGTTAACGTTATTTATAGTTTTATTGAAAGCCTACTGGTGGAAATGTAGCCACAAAGGAACTATTTCTTGTAGTTGCACCCTTCAACTATTGAGATGTCAGAAAGAAAAGCGTGGGCAGGAGGTTTTACACTGGATTGTGATATATTAGGCACCGGAAAAGGTAATTCAAGTTTTCGTTTCTAATTTTTATGAAAACATTTTTATTTTATATATTAATGTTATTCTATTATATTGAATAAATCATTTAATAGCTTATATTTTACGCTTGTTTTAACTATGTATTCGGTTTCTTCATAATTTATATTTAACCTATATATTTTTTAGTTTTAGAATTATATGCTCTAGTTTTATTATTTGTGTAACTTTACTCGACGAATTCAAAAATCAGCTTAAAGCAGCAGACGTGGTATTCGCAATGCATTCGGAAAAGTTGTTTTTTGGCTTTAGTTTCGACGTTTTAAAAGTGGTAATGAGTGTACTGAAGATGGACAACATTAAGGTCATCGTGAAATATATTTTGACAATGATATCAAGCAATATTTGGTAGAAAAATCTCGTGCAACATGTTTTAGTAATGGAATAGGTACTCAATTGCCAATAATTAACCATTAAAAAAAATCATGCAATTAATTATATCAAAAAGTTAGACAAATTAATTCAACATAAATTAAGTGAAGATAACAAGATTATACGTTTGACAATTGCCAATTCTCTACTTGCACGCAACGCAAATGAGCCTTTTATTGATCGTATTGCTACATGCAACGAAAAATAGGTTGGATATGATAATTCTTATCAGTTTAGACAATAAGTGGAAGTTAGTAAATTTGATGGAACTATAGTTAAGAAAAATCTTACACCAAGGATGATTTTGATGACTATGATAGACTGCTCTTGGAATTGCAGGGGGTGGCGAAATTTCAATGTTTTTACAGAGAATCTACGAAACAGTAACATATAAAGAAAACTTGAAAGACATTTTCAATCGTCTTTTGTTCTCGCGTTATAAACAAAAATTCAAATTTTGACGTTTTCGAAAAATCGTCATAATTTTTTATTTTCCTAGTTACATAAAAATAACTTTTACATTATTAAAACACTTTTCTAAAGTAGATAACGATGATAAGGATACATTTTTAAGGTCCATAATTTTTAGAGTCATGTCATGAAGTTGTTTTTTTTTTAATATGAGTCGCCAACAACAAAAAAATGATTTACATTAAAAGAATACAAATTTATGTCATAAAACCATGGAGTTTAAAAATGTATATCTTTGTCACGGAAATCTAGTCAAAAAAGTATTTTAATAAAGTAACTGTTACTTATATGTAACTAGCTAAATAAAAAATTAGGAAAATTTTTCGAAAATCCCAGAAATAGAATTTTTTTTATGACGCAAAAACAAAAGACGAAAAATATTTTTGAAACCAGTATTGGATTTGTCTCAAAAAAAGACAGCAAGAATACCTTATTCATTTTTTCCTATCTATTACTGTTATGTAGATTCTTTATAAAAACATGGAAATTTGTCCACCCCGTACATATTTACTATTTATCAAAAGGTCAAAGGATCAATTCATCTGATTATTACTCACAAATCGATATACTTCATGAAAAATTCTTCAAAGGTAAGCTTCCTTTGTCAATAGCAAAAGGGTTCTGCTTCTTTATGACTACGCAAGATCACATGTCGCATCAAAGATTCAAAGAAAATTTGAAAGTCTTAAATGGGAAATTCGACCTCATCCACTGTATAGTTCAGATATTTCTCCATGCGATTTTGTTTTTATCTAATTTTTGATGTAATAAACGATTTAATTCCGAAGACAAGGTCAATTCGAGGTTGATCTTTTCTTCAGTTATCAAGAACTCAATTTTTTTCTCGAGAAATTAGTTTATTTGTAAAATGTTGGCAGAAAAATATTAATTCTAACGGTGACTTTTTTGTTGAAAAGTTATTTTAAAGAAAGTTATATTATTTTAAAGTTAAGAGTCAAAAAGGTTAATTACTATTTCTGATACTTGTATTATGGTAACCTTGCTACAATATACCGAAAGGATTGTTACTTAAATAGAACATTTATTTTCTGCAAAAATAGCAGTTTAAATAAGGAATGTTTAATGTTTATATAAGAGTAAGTACAATAAATATGAAATAAATAACAAGATTGCAAAATGGAAATTTGCAAATAAATCTGTTTTATAATCATTCCTCGGGTTGAAATTGACTGTGAGAAAGAATATGGAATTGAGTATAAATGGCTATAAAATAACGCAAATAATTGAAGACATTTATGAAAAATGAGATTTGGTTATAATACGTGAGTCAATAGTTATTAAATAATTTAAAATTTGAGGGCAATGCAAGAAGCTAAGATTTTCGGTCTGAATCAATTAACATAGGCTTATGAGACTTGGTTCCCTAACAGTGTTCTTCGATACGATTCTCTCGAAAAGCTGTAACACATAAGTTTATTTTATGCCTTTTTGAAAAAAAAAAAATTAAATCGCAATTTCATTCACTTTCAACATATTGGAGAGATTTTTAAATTTTCTAGTGCTTGTGTGTGTATTAAAACAAATTACATAATTCAGAGAAAAAATTTTTAGGATTCCCTGGTTACAAACCTACATAATAAATTAAATATAAAGAAAAATTCTGGTTTCTGAATACTGAAAAGCTATACTTTCTTCTGATATGTGGATTTGTCATGTTTTTTAATTTGCACTTTAGCTTCACATCTCATTAAATAAAAACTTTTGGGCCATTATTGCAATAATCATAAACTCTCCAGGTTGCGAAGCTTGATCCTTTGAAAAAAATTGAACACACGTCAAATAAATTTACTTCCAGAGAATAAACTTATCAACATCCCTGCTTGGCAGTGATTAATACTCATTCCAACGCATCCTGACATCTCTGTCAATTCCTTTTCCAAACTCCATTAACTATTTAAACAATACCTGTACCATGAAGAAATATCACCCCATTTTCGATGCAAATGGATCATAAAGCCTACCTGAGGCATATCCAGATTCATTGTCAGCTCTGCACGTAGCTATACAAATTTGCTCAATAGCTGAAGCTTATACCCAGACGCCTGTTGACAATTTAATAATGGGGCTCTGCCAGTTTCATGGAGTGTGTTATTCCAGAGAATTTCGCAGCGCTTTAGGATGGAATAAACTGGATTTCAATCCTAATGAATTTATTATTATTTAGGTTTGCAAGGTTATTTAAAGTTTCCATTCCTTCGAATTAGTGTAGACTTGTTTAAAATTCTTGATTTATTGTAGCTTGGAAGCGTGGCAGTTATTCCGATCAGAAATTCTAATAAAGGAATGAATTCTTTCAACGATAGGTCTGGGCTCAATTATAAAGTGAACTTTCGAGCAAATGAAGGTTTCGGCAATTTCTTTCTAGCTTTCATTACTGCTACAAAAAAATCAGTAATCGGAAACAGGGATTCTGATTATTATTATTATTATTATTAGGGTACCTATCAATAATATTTGATAATAAAGGGGGACGGACACCTCTTTATTAGGCAGGAAGGACACTCCCCACATAATTTGTCGATAACCTATCGGTTAAGAAAACTTTTGAATAAAATTGAGAAATCTGTCGTGAGTAAACTTGAAAAATCAGCTCAAGTCAAATTCTATGCAATATTAAAAAACCTTTAGTACACAATGAAAATACTTAATTTCTGCAAAAACCATGAGTGTCATTTTCATCCTCTAGAGCTCTTCCATTATGACACACTTTGCCTCGCTCAGTATACCCATACGTCAGTATCAGATAGTTACAAAAGGGTTTCAAAGCAGTAGTAAGAAGATGTACTTTTCACCAACCAGTAGGGCTATAATAATAGCTATAAATTTAAGCTCAACATTACCCAACATTTCAATATTAGCATGAATTTCTCTTTAATCTGGCTTACTGTGAAATATTCTCAATGAGCTCAATTCTACAGGCAGATATTTAATTTTCTTTACTACTGTACTTTTGACATTAAGTTATTGGGTTTTTTTGTTGAAAGTTTTTAAAAAGGTTTTAATTAGCAATCGGTGACAATCTTGGATAAAACCTTAAATTTATTAAATTCAAACTAAAAATAATTAAGGCAGTTAAGATGTTAATACATTTCTAGTTTGAATGTTTATTTTTGTAACTTCTATTACTCTTCAATCTTACAGATTGTCCACAGCATAGTAATACTGGTTAGATTTTTACTCTTTAGAACATCATCCTCTTATGTAATTTTGTATTCAACCATGCCAATTATCGTGATGGGTAGAAGTGTTTACCTCTACAGATTTATATTTTCTAATTTCTCAAATTAATTACTTCACTTCAGTTTTATTTTCTCCCCTCCGTTTTTTGTGTTATGTGATTTACTATCCTTTTGATTTAATGTACCTTTAATACTCGTTGGTATTTTTTTATGTGTGATATTAACTAATTTGTTTGAAATTTAGTTTATGATTTTTTCATCATCGATCACATTATGTTATCACGTTATCAGGTTTCCAAGGTAATTACTCAAATTACAAAACCATGACAAAGCAATCAATCAAAACAAAATAATGAGGAATATATCGGAACATTGACAAAGTCGACTATAAAAACTTGTTCACTTTTCACTAATTTATTTTTCATCCTTTGGGCACTACAGAAATATAAGAAAGATAATAGCAAACCGTCCAACAACAGGGAATTTGGTATAACATAACAATAGGATTATGTAAAACGAAATTCAGGTATTGTTGTGATCCATTTTCCATTCTAAACCCTATCATCAAATCTAACCATATGATCGCGAACATATAACAATTTTAATAAGGTAGTAGGTACATGCACATACAATACCAACACTTCGCCAGACGATAGAATAATGTTCAAATAATAGCAGTTTTTCATAATACATTAATCAGCAAAGATATCATTTTTTAAATGTAAAACCTTCGATTTTCAAATTTTTCCAATTACCCTTACTAACTACTACAGTTTTTGAGATAATTAGTTCGAATTTTAAATACTGTTTAATTTTATAGATATTTCATAGGGCATTTTGCATTGTAAAGGATATTTAAATTACTACGCTTTTCGCCGAATTACTGTATGTTGGTAACGCACTGCATCTCAAAAATAAAGTTTCTGAAAATATAATATTACATGAGAAAGTGGCATTATTTTAACAAAATCTATCGTTTGGTGAAGCCTTTGGTATGTTGAAATTAATCACTTTGTATAGACGATTAAATTGAAAAGAGAATGTAAACACTTGATTTAGAAATGCTAATTTAACGATTGTTTCCAGGGACCCTGCCAAAAGATAATGAAAATTTGTGGCATCCAAGCAAATACTTATGACCAAAAAGGTCGCTGACTAAATTATTTATTAATAACAGCACCAAAAAAAAACGCGCCTGAGTACTTAAAAAACAACCTAAAGCCAACTAAACCAAGAGACATCTAATAATGCATATAATAAATATATATGATTGCTCCAGAAAATTATCAAAATAGGCCGAATTTTTAACAAACTTTTTTTTAATTCAAACGCATGAAATTATTATAGTCATTTTTCTCACAAAACTTATCGATAATAAATGTTTTATCGTAATACACCACTGAATGTAATTTTGAAAGACTTCCAATTTAAGATATCCTGACCAATGTTTGAATTAAAAAAAAATGCATTTTGCATTGCTGGTGATGTGAACAATATTTTAAAAAGTAAATAAAGGTTAAAAATAATATATTTTTTATACATTTTAATATATATATATATATATATTAAATAGTTAACAGTTATTTTTGAGCTGCACATTATACATTCGTAGGGCTCATACATGCATTCAATGGTGATACAAAAACAACATAAAAATAAATAGCATGACAACGCTTAGAATGCTTCGCTAGCGTGCCACGGAGGTTGGACAGTAATGTATTCGGCAAAGAAATATTTCTGGATTTTTTAAATAATGTTTATACGATATCCTTACGTAAATGTTTAAATAAACCTATCTCATATACTCAAACCACATAATTTTCCATCGTTTTACCTTTCATTACATATTATTTTAATATAACTCCAAAATTTGGATGACTTTGAAATGTGGATCGAATCGATTTTAATTCATCCGAATTAGCGGAGGTTTACTATAGTTACGAAATGAAACTAATTTAATCATCTATTACTTCATTTGTTAGAAAGCAGGAAACAATATTTTTTATTACATTACTGACATTTTTGGATTCGTTCTTCCATTTTCTATAAATTACTTCTTTGCATCTAAGAAGACTGTTCATACCCTTTGCCTATGTTTTTCATGAATATCCTGTATATGTTATAATCATTACATAAATATGAATTTTACGATTTCTTCCATCTAACCGCAATTCCATTTACACATCATGTTGAGGGTTCCAGTTTTCCACTCGGTTGGATAAACTGTGCCGTTTCTCCTATGGACCTACGACCTATCCAGAATCCATTAAATGGGTACATTATGTGTTTTAGTGAGTGGGTTTCGTGCATAGAGCAGCTTATATTAAAGACTAGGGGTGAAGGAGTGCGGGGCGTTTCATAATGGAGTATATATTGTGGCGATATAATAATTACAAGAATGCCTAAAGCGATCTGTTTTAATGTTTAAGTTTTTAGACCACCTTCATATTATTCCCAGAATATTCTATAAGTACATAGAATGAACAGTGATTCGAATCAGGTGATTTACCACCGAAAGGTTAAAAAGAAAAATTGACTAAAAACGAAAAAGACAATCATAAGAACAAATTCTACTGTATGTTCTGTATTTGTGCGAAAGGAACAAAGTATTTTGATTTTTTCAGGAAAATAAAAACTGGAAACATAGTTGGAATGATAAACACATGTTGAAGAAGAATTTTGTTGAATTCCGAATTGGGCAACTTTTCTTTATTTCATAGGCTCGAACATATATTTTCCGGATCTTCATGCTAGATTTTACTATCTTAGGCACATTACACATCATGCCGATTATTAAAAAAAAAAATCACTCTCAAGCTATTAGCACTCCAAAAATCCTCAAATCTTTATCAATAACTCCATGAATCGATGAGTTTGAAAAGCTCTGATAAATGCCTAAACCGAATATTACAAATTACTGAGAATGTCTTAATTTATCAGAATCATTCACAGTTACTTTTCATTCGTTAAATTTCTACTTTAAAGTTTTCTACATTATCGATTTACTGTTCTTACGTTTTCTCATGTACATGACCCTGATTGGATTTCCACGCCTGCCACTATTACTTAACATTCAAATCGTGCTATACCTTATCTTCTATCGTTTCAATCTGTCGGAAATCCCGAACGGCTTAGTAAAATTTTTTCTATTCTGAGTAAGATTTTTCGAATTTGAGGATTACTACAGGTCATCGTCACTACCTACCATAAAACGAGATACCTTTACCAATTGTTCTGGTAAGCTCCCGATAAGGTTACAAGTAAGATTTATCCTTCAACCCGTATCTCAAGCACATTTTTATTTGTTCAGTATTAATTTATAATACTTCATATAGCCACTTAAATAGATAGTAATTTTAACTAATGCTAATGTGGTATTGAGACGATAAGGTTTCCATTTAAATTTCGTCACATCAGTATGATCAGACAATGCTTTATTTAAGAATTTTAAAGATTTCCTGAATAATGCGTGATAAGACGCATGTCCAATGTTCCTCAATCAGTCATTTGGGTTAATAAAATAAATAATTCAGTCATCTCTATGTAATTAAATTCCAATTATTTCCGCAGAAGCAGTTAATTGGCATTTTCTTCCACCACATAAAGATAATTGAATCCAATGCCGTCTGCAATTAGTGACTGTCTCTTAAATTCCAGTATTTCCATTTCGATTAAGCCTAGCGACAGGTCACTAAATGTATGCGTTAATTATCGACAACGTTGCCAGCTTACTTGGTAAACCGACAACATTGTATCAACGAAATGATTTTATGGATGAAAGAAATAACGTGGTTTGAAAACTCTAAGAGTAGTCTCTTGATTAGAAGTTGCTAGCTGAAAAGTTTTTATGGCCCGAAGGGAAATTGCGGTGAAAACTAATCAAATAATTCCATTTAAGGCAATCGCAAAAATTTATTACAGAATAGGGTAGAAAAGCTATTAAACAATTAAAACTAATAAAAAAAAATAAGAACGCTTGTCAATAAAAGTTTATATGTAAAATACGTTGAAAAAATAAGTTACAAAATATTGAATACATTTTTTTTATGTTTTAAATATAATATAGGTGATTTAAGTGCAAGAGTTTCTATTCATATCCTTTTCCATTTTAAGGGAACTAGCAAGTTTGTGATTCAAAAAATTTCCTAGGATTTTTAAAATGGAATGTCAAATTTAGTTGTAAAGATCTGTGTAAATTTATAATACAGAAAGTTTTCCATACTTAGGGATAAATAAAAAAACATTACGAAAAAATGTATGTAGATTTCTGCACTTGTCCTATCATGTGGTGAGTATCATCTTGACAAACCATAGTAAGCGGAAAAAACGTATTTTTCCCAATATTTAAGCGGATTCCACATTACGTCACAATTCAACTTATAATCCTGTCGACTGCTCAACAGATAACACGTAATCAAGTGTACGAACTAAAATATTTGATGTAACCAAATCCTTCAAATCTTTGCGTTACATCCTTACATTAGACTTAAACACCATCTACATTTTTTAATATGTACTTTCTCACGTAATAACCGGTTCTTGTTTTTGGAATAAAATATTTGACAAATTACTTACCGACAAAGCAGATCGTTATCGAAGCATTTTACTCTGGCATCCACAAGGACTAAATCATGGGACTTTGCTTGATACTCATCCAGGGCTCCTATATCGTTATTGCTGGATGTTATTTCAAAACCGAGCTTGTCCGCTGCCTTTGAGATAGTATCACATACGGGATCTGGATGAGCAAATACTAATAATAACTGCAAAGAAACAGAATTCTTTTAATTTGGATAAATCGCTAGCAAAATGAATATCAAAGAGATTTCTCTTTAGTCGAGATCAGATAGAATGCTTTTGCTTCAAAAAATGGAGGTACGTATTTTTCATTTAGTTCGGTTTCAGTAAAAGCATTAATTAAAATAATAATTTCTAAACCAATTTCTGTTATTGAATTGTTAATTAACAGCAAAGGGCCCGTTTAATTACCAAATACATGTCTTCTATTTTTCAGCACAATGCCCAATATTTTGTAACTGAAGTTCACATAATTAATTGTACGATTCGAAATAGTTTTAAAGACGGGATAAAATATTACAATGACTAGGAAGCTAACTGTGTATAATTCTGAATTTAAGAAAAAGTTAAGTTTCACTGTATTTAATTAAGGAATAATGATAAAAGCCACGTACAGTGAGGCCATTATTTATTTTGTTGTGTTGGCTCAGGACTAAGCTATAAACAAGGTGATTACAAAGTTGAAGTTATCCTTTCACCAGTGAATAAAAATTCAAAAAATGAGATTTTTTCCTTTGGCGCTATTTCGAAGTATCAACATCTACGGAATTACAGGGTGTCAAAATTTTATTTGAAATACTAAAATTTATTAATAATTGGCAAATCACTTGAGATAATTAAATATTTTATACAAGTTGGTGATGGTTAAATTACATTGGAACTAACACTTCGATGATTTTCACCAGAAAACAAGCTTAAACAATTTTTGAGTTTTGGCTAAATTTCTAAAAGACAACTGAATTTACTTTTAAAATATATGAAAATCAAAATGAATTTTTTTTAATCAATAAATATTTCTATTTTTAGAAAAATCAGACGCGGACCATTTTTTCCCAAAAATATTAAACAACTTTTTTGTACACGCGCCACTGGTAAACTAAAAAATAATTTTATTTATTGAAGAATTTCTCTCTCACATAGCTATTGACACATACAAAATTTTGTTTAATTATTTCAAGTTGTTTGGTAATTATTAATAAATTTTATTTCTTTTAATGAAACGTTGACACCCTATATCTCCGTTGATGTTGATATTGCAAATAACGCCAAAGGAAAAAAATCTTATTTTTTAAGGCCCTATTCGCTAGTAAAAGGATAACCACTCCAAAATTGGAATAACCGTGTATATCAATTTAAATTGTTTGATTTCCTTTATATTTCGTGTTAAACTTAGAAAGTTGTTTGACTGCTGCATTTTTTTCATATGCATGATAAACCTTGCAATTTTTCAATTGATAATAATTTTTTGAATTACTTCTATCTTGTTCTTTCTACCTTATTTTCTCAAATAGCTCAAGGTCTGTCACAGATATGGGAAAAAGGCCTGTGGCAATTAATTTTGATAATTGAAAAAAAAATTAAATTTCACAAAATGAAATGAAAGTTAAGGCTGATGAAAAGGATGCTTGATCTAAATTTCTAACTTTCAAAAACTCTACTAATACAAATTAGTTAAAGTCAATTTAGGTTACCCAAACGTTCAAATTTCGGCAAACTACATATGTAATGAAATGTAGGATTTATAAATGCAAAAAAGGCAAAATGACCTAAATACAAATTTTAACACTTTGTATTTTGATAACGAAGCTTTAATGAAAAAGCTAGTTCAAGCTATGTTTCCTATTTAGTTTTCTGAGTTCTTTTGACATTAAAATTTTACCAATTGAAATCTTAATTATCATACACATATAATTAAATTACATTTTTTTATACGTCTTAACAAATTGTTTTTTCCCTTAATATGATGTGTAATTTTGTATGTTTATAAATTTGATAAATAATTTTTTTTTTTAATTTAATAACATATTTTTTTACTTAGCAGATATGATTCATTCAGGGCGCTTGTAGAAACATGCGATTTTAAATCAATATGTTCACAAACAACATATTATTGTTGAACAACTATATAATAGCTATTTAAATAACCACTAAGAAATTCATAGTTTTATGTAACGTGTGAGATCCCACAATATCACATGAGTTACACAAATTAGCATTTTCTAACGAGATTCATACATGATTTTTTTTCTTTTTGAAACAGTACCAAGAGGTAATAAGAAAATGATATAAATTTCTCCCATTCGTTTACTGAAATTGCGGAATGAAGACACCTGCTCTCGTTATACTTACATATAACTAATTTCAAAATTAAACGAAGGATGTTTATTTAAAAAAAAAGTCCTTCGCATTCTGTGCAAAAATACCCATCAACTTAGGCAGTCATAAAAAAGTATGTATATCATGGAACACTTCCCAGAATCAGTTTGAAAAGTGTTGTTTTCGGAATTGTAGTTGAATATAGACATCCAGGTTTTCTTTACATTTTATCGGGTGCCTTTCGTGACATTATATTTAGCGGCTCTAAGGTGTTAGTGGAAATGAAACCCCAGAGTCGACTCGACCGTTTCTGATTGTAAATGTAATTTCGTACCTTTTAAAACTTTCCATCACCAAAAACTAACACTTTGCAGTTTTAGGAGAATTCCACGATATGAATACCGAACGTTTCGTTCGTTCAGCTCAAAAGTTTTCTATAACTTCAATCGCTAACAGCTATGCGATTGAAAATTAAAATATTATAAAAAGAAAATAAACATATAGCTAAAGCTTTAATTAAATTCTAAGTTACATATTGTTGTAGATGCTCATATTTACCTGGTGTCACAAAATTTCTGGATGAAAAGTATTAAATTATAAAAATAAAAGAAGGGTAATGTTAAAATTTAATAATTGGTTGCCCTAGTATTCATAAAAATACTTTCTTTTACTACTACACTAAAGGTATACTAGGAAAAATTGAATTTTCTTTCGTTCCACGTCATAAAAACTCACCATCCTATTTTACGAAATCAAGAAAATTATAGTTGAAAAGATGAAAATGAAAATTGCTATTGTGAACATTCTATATGTATTTTTGATCAAATGAGTATTTGCGCATGCTAAGGTGATTTTATACGAAACTCCATCCTAAAATTATCAATATCCGACTTATGCTAACTGTGGTATAAATTTTTTTATGGGGCACTAAAAATGTCTAAAATTTCTTTTAAAACGTCATTACTTCGAGTTACTGCATCTTACAATAACAAAAAATCTAGGAACTAATACACGATCAAAAAAGGATTCTATCACATGAAAAAAATGCATGTGGTCCCATTTGAAAAAATTACACTTAATGACGTCCCACTTTTTCGATACCCCTTGTAGGGTTGTCACTAGTTTTAAAATTTGATTTCATACACATCCCCATAATTCATTTTTTTATGAAATCACAAATATATACTAGAAATATGAGAGGCTCTTAAATAGATACCTTATATAAAATATTAGAATATTTCCTGGTGATACGTTTTTTCCTTAGAATATGAAGAACTAAGTATGCAGAAATTCTCACCTTTAAATGATGCTTAGGTGTAGGTGATATCAGTCCATATTTCGCTTCATTTGGCCCTCGCTGAAATAACAAAAAAAACCTTTTATATAAATTTTATTTAAATGTAGTCTTCTATATATTATTAACTTCTCTTGCCGTTGGAATTTTAACTTGTATCTTCCTCTTTCGCTTTGTTTTACGATATAATTTATCTAAACCTGGTACGAAAGTTATGTTTTTTTTAGATAAATATCTTAATTTAAACGGGCTTTATGCAGTTTCAGAAATTATCATGAAACATGTCAGGAATTAAAAGATTATTAAAAAATATAAAATATTAAAAAAATAATGAAAGAAGTTTCTTGCTACTTTCTGCTTTGCCATGTGGTACTTAAAATTGACCTTAACAAGAAAAAAGCTCCTGTAAATACTTATAATGACCACGTTCAGGAATTTGAAATATGCAGTTTTGATTCAACGAAATCCGATTTATTGACGAGATAAATTGTTATGGATTGAAATTAATTGTTGTGGAAATTCCTCCTGTTCAATAAACTTTAATATTGAAACCGGAACAACGATGAGTAAACGGATTATATCTTTCCTCATTAAAAATTTTGATAGTTTTAAATAAAAGTCGAAAGAAAAAGGAGAGAAGAGCAGTTCACCAAGACCAACCAAACAGAGCAGTTCACAAGATAATCCACTCAAAAACTTGCATCCATTTAAATTCACCGTAACTTGTGACAACAAAAATTTGGTGCTGCAACCCCCAAAAGTGAGTTACTCACAAAACGGTGATAATATTTGCACCGATTACACAATAAATTAGTTTAAGACTTCAGTTGTAAATAAATCAATTAAAGGTTACTTCTCAAATCAGTTAACTTCAGTTCCTATCGGCCTGACAAAAACCGAAAGTGGTCCTTCGAATACTTTAGAACCTCAAGAACCAGCCGCGGAAGCAGAACCTACTAATTGGCATCAATGTCTCATAGATTTACATAATCTATTGTGACAACAATTATAAATTTATTCCATTTAGAACGTATAGCCAATATAGCTTTTACAACTATATTCCACTCTAAATTCGCAGATACACCACACTTTCATAAGGTTTTCAACAATCAACAAAAGAAGCCTGTGAATACTTCAATAAAGTTTCGATTTGCAATGGAAACTACATGGAAAAACAAGTAATAGGATTCTGTGTTATCCTAAATCAATCAAGTCCATAAAGCTATGCATTTCAATACCGGTGTTATTGGCAATATTCCTCATGCCCCTTGAGGACAGATTATGACTGGTAATAAACTGGCACCACGTTTTCATATTGATTTCTACAGCGACGAATTAATGTGCCTTAGTAAACAATTCTCATTTAGAAGCAACTTTTACCTTCGCCGCTTTCAATATGGAGGAAGACACTGATGATTGAAGTCTACGTGAGGACACTGAACTACTGGGATCAGTCTCAAATTGTATAGTACGTCTCTGATATCGGGCTTCGCGGCCCTCTCCAACAATATCCCCGTTTTTGACCCGTTTCCTCTCGTCACTTTTCATCGAACACGACCTCCAGAAGCACCACCAACTCCCTCCTGTACGTTCATCTTGTTCATACAGGGGTGTAGAAACGCCGAAGTTATCATTAGCAACCGTTACCGGATAGCCGCAATTGTCGCAAATAATCGACATTTTACCGAACGCTAGACATTCTAAGTGAATGTTTCAACGCAAACTACATACTTTATTGTCCAATAAAAAAAATATAGATTTTTCCGCTTATCGGAATTGATAAGAGGAGAGGGAATGATTGAATACGTAGTGGGTTTTGATAAAATTTTGTAAACATCTGATATTACACACTTTTCAGGTTATAGCATGTGTGTGAAATTAGGAGATAATTCTATAGCGTAACAAGCCGGGGATTAAGTCCTGTTGATGAATAATAAAGTGGTTTGAGATGACAATGTCTTCCTTGTTAGCCAGACGTAAAACAGCGTTTCACAACAACTCCCTGTCGTTTGACCCTGAACTGAAAATGAGACAAAAATTAACATGTTTTTTTTTCTCAATTATAAAATGCGACGGGGGCTCATTCTAAAGAGAAACTTTGGGTTTCATAATTTTCGCATGAAGTCAATCCAGTAAAGGGGACCGGAGCGAAGAAAAGTTGAACGTATAAAATTTGCTCCGTTGGCTTCCAAAACAGGTTGTATTTTTCCATTATTTGCGTCAAAACTCGAAGAATCAAAAGCCTTGGAGGTCCACAGGAACCTTTTGCTGAACATTGAAATCGGTCCTACGAGGAAGTTGCGAGAATTTCTTAAATTTTTCGCCATTTTAGCGTTCACACGGTACACTACTGGTCAGAAAAGACCCTTTATTTGAAACCTCTCAACCGTGTTCCATATGGCATGGGAAAACGTACATCCCGGGCTTTTTTGCACCGGAAGCGATCCAACGCGTAGTAGCTCAAAATGGTGAATAATGAAAATCTACACATTGGGAAAATTTCGAAACTTCGCATATAAAGCCGCATTGCAATTTTCCCATTAGAGATGCTGCGATGCGGCTAGCGCTCAATGAAAATATTTGGAAATTTCTCTATCAATTACCCATTTCGTCCAAAATTCGAATCGAATAATTCAACTCCACATCATCCAAATAGCTTATAGATTTATAGAGCTAAGGTGAATTCCTTTGCAATGGCTAAAAATGATCACTTTAGCCAACACATAATCCCAAATTTTATGGATTATAAATATTACTACTAGCCATGTTGTGGCATATTAATTATTGCGAGCCGTGTTTTATGTCAATAAAAGGTTACTTTTTCTAGTGAATCGAAGAAAATATATATTTTTCAACGAGTATCCAAAATAGTAATTTCTGTGACTGAGATGCGAGTTGACAATTTTCTTGAATTACAGAAAATTGCTTTCGATGAGTAAACCACTACTTATACTTTTCTTACGGCGACGTATAATACAAAGAGTAAAAAATATATATTATATTACCATACAAGGTGTCAATTTGAAAACTTCCCACTGTTATCATTTCAAATTGAGTTAGATTTTTAAAAAATCATTGGAACACGCCCACTTTGGCATTAAGCGGGACCAACTTTTATGTAGAATTTTCTGCATCTCTTTAATCCGTTACTACCCTGAGTCACTCTTTCAAATATGTTAAATAGTAAAGGGAATCAAGTGATCCATCATTGTAAAGGGCTTTTAATTCTCAACATTTTGGCACGTCGTTTGTTACATTGTTGACTATTGCGTTATCAAGTTAAGTGTCTTTGATAATTCTAAATTTATTTTTCCTATTTGCAATTTAATAGCTTAGCTTTGAAACCAAGATTTTTTCTGATTTCTTGTGATGGCCATACCGACAAGAATAGATATGCCTGCAAATTTACACTTCCCAACAGAAAGCTGCAACTACTCAATAACAAAAGTATTTCTTACAATTCAAAGAAAGAACATTACTGTTGTACCAACTAAAACTTTTAACCCTCAATAGAAACTTCTGTTCGACATCGACACTTTCCAGCTAAGAAAGTTTCATTAAGTTAAACTCGAAGGAACCTTAAACTAGAAATTAAATCCTCTCTACGTCTTAATCTGCAATCACTTATAAACTTATCGGGTACTTTCTAACAACCGAACCTTCCTTAGTTTAACCAAAATCTTCCGGCAATACTAAGTATAGTTAGTTTCCAAATCCATTTGTTACGTTATTAATTATTGTGACGTTTTCAATCGCACTCAACCGTTAAATGAAGATTATTTCGAAGTTGCTTTGTTCAGCACGAATGAGTTGAAAATTAAATATAAGTTCTTGACTACTCCTTTGAAGTTTCTAACGCCTGCAGTTAATCAATAAGGAAAACTTCAGTTATTATTGCCTCACATCAAGCAATTTCCTATATTGATTAAATAATTTAAATTACTGAGAGCGAATAATTCATCAGTTCATTAAGAATTCGTCACAAATTCGCACTGGGAGTTCGATTCAATTTCTAATTCTTAACAAAATATGGTCAAATATCATTATACAACGGAAATCTGAATATTCTCATGATTTGAATATTATTATGATAAACGTAAATAATCTCTTGAAAACTCAAATTAAGACGAATAAGTCATGCTTGTTGGTTGAAGTTCTGAAATTGCTCCTTTAACTTCATGATAATTTAGTGCAGTGGACTGATTTTCCGAAGGAGCATTTTGATGTCTTTCATTTGTGAAAGAATAAATTAGAATTACAATGCTAATGGCTGATTTGAATCAAACTGTTATTAGGTTTGTAACTGGTATTATAAAATTGAAAGAAGTTTATTTTCTTTGTTTTAAAGTGAATAACATTCAAATGTTTTCCGTGAGGCTTCTTGTAAACTGAGAATATTGTTCATTTATAATTATTAATTTATGAGAGTACTTCTGCCATCTTTTCCATTTTATTCCAGTTTACCCAACAGATGTTGGATGTCATTAGAGCATGTAATTTAATCGAAATTGGAAAGATTTCATGTTCAAAATGTGTGTGCAGTGGGTATAATCCAAAAATATCAAACTACACATATCAATTCGAGGTCACATTAACCAATGCACCCAATATTAACTTTGGTTAACTGTAACTAATTAGCAAAATAATTCAAACGTAAAATTTTTTGTAATCGAAGGTATAATAGATATTTGATTTTTGCGGCAACTGATATGCTCTCTCAATAAACTTGTATGCAGAGCCGTTTCACAGAAGATTTTCCAAAATTGGGACCCCTCTTCGAGGTAAGGATTGGATCAACAAACTTGTTTTTATGCTCCCTAATTTTCCTATTCCCTAATATTTTTTCAATATACATAACAAACTCTAAATATTTATTCTTTTAAAATCGTTCTCCCAAAATCTCGATTAGGACCACTAAGGCCACTTGCATAATTAACAAAATATGTTCAGATAAAACCTTGACTTCATACTGAAAATCAGATTGATCTACCGAAATGGCATCGAAACAAATTATTAAATGCAAATTTAAGATCTTCCCTCATTTATATTAAAATAACTCAATTGGCCTAAAGTGTGAAAACCATACCAGAAATGTAGACTTGGCTCCTTTCTTTATTATATGGTGCGGCTCTAAATTTACCGCCCCCATCCTTCTCGCCTTTTTAACAAATTACTATTAAAGAAAAAAAAACAGAATGCAGCATTAAAACGGGCAAAAGGAACATATTTTTTTAACATTACTTACGTCACCGGTAGCACAAAACGGCCGATTTTTTAAATTGAAACATGATTTAAATGACATCTCAAATTGAAGTTCTTTCAAAATTATATTTAACGGTGTATTGTGATTCAAAATCTATTGATATTAGTTTTTGAGTAAATTTGGTATAAATTTAGTAAAAAATGCAATGCTATCTCACCTAGATATTATATAATAATTTTTGGACATTACACATTTTCTAGAATTTAACTAGTCAAGATCATTGAATTATGATTACCTACTGAGTTAATCTGTCATATATTTCAATAAGGTACAGTAATACTCACGTTTATGTCCAAAGGTTCTTCTTCAGGAGTCAGAGCCAATGAACTTTTTCTATGATGCAACACCCCTCGACCGACTTCTGAAAAGAAAGATAAAACTCATTAAACTCGACATGCTCCTAGCAATCTTAACGTTGCGTTATAGGCCATAAAATAAAAATAAACGTCCAGAATCACAAAACAGAATGGGTTACAAATATCAACATAGAGTCTTGGTGCCAATTTTAAAATAATATGGCTTTTATTGGCTGTAAAAATTTATGACACTTTCACATAAAGTTGCCCATTATTATTAACGTTATCTATATGAGTAGCTTTAGTGATATAGATGGGCATTTTAACTCCATTTTAAGGTAAAATTATCAATATCCTGGTAAATTTTCCTAGAACGGACTTTTCATAGAAACGATGAGATTGCCGAAGAAATGCATTGATGAATTTATTGTTTTTCACGTAACTTATATTCCTGATAAAATTTATGACGTTATGCTGTTATGAGGATAGATCTAGACTTAACATATAGATAGCAATTTTTTTGTTAAAAATTTGCATATATTAGGAAGATCTACTTTAAAAAGCTTATGTCTAAAGTTTGAAGGTAGTACATTGATTTGAATCTTTTGGAGCCGTTTTTAATAAACGCTTTCAGAGATTTTGCGAATATGGAAAAAAATTATTATCGAGACGTGATTCAATACTTTCATTTGAAAAGTTTTAGTGCATACAATATCAAACCGGAGATAGATTCTACACTGAGAGAATCTAGTTTTTCGTTAACAACTGTAAAATATTGGATGGCAAAGTTTAAACGGTCGTACCAGCGATCAAGAAGAACTCCGTAGTGGTCGACACAATGATACTTCAGATCTGACTACTTCAGAAATTATGGTGAAAACGCATACAACTACACTGGAAGTTAAATATTTTAAAAAGTGCTCTGTATCACATTTTGGTGTAACCGTTGGATATGAGTAAGCTATGAGCAAGATGGGTGCCTTGAGTACTCACAATTGAACGAAAACAGTGCCGTGAGTATGTTTCAAGAGAGTATTTGGCGAAGTTTTGCAGCATTAAAGCCGAGTTTTGATGTAAATTCATAACCATGAATGAAACACAGGTCCATTATTTCTCGCTTGAGACAATAGAGCAGTTAAAACAATGGTGTTGAAAGGAAGAATCGGCTCCAAAAAAGAAGAAAACCGTTCCATCTGCAGGGAGGGTGATGGCGTCAGTTTTTTGGAATGCATGTAGGATCATTTGTATTAACTATCTCCCTAAAGGAAAAAGAATAAACAAATAATATTATACAAATTTATTGCATCGTTTGAACGAAGAAATTAGGAAAAAGCGACCGCATTTAGCGAAAAAGAAAGTTTTGTTTCATCAAGACAACACACCAGTTCACACTTCCGTCATTGCGATTGCCAAAATCAATCAAATTGGATTCGAATTTTTTCCTCACCCACTCTATTCACCAGATTTGGCCCCCTCAGACTATTTTTTGCAACTTGAAAAAATGGCTGAATGGAATGAGATTTGCCAATAATGAAGAGGTGAGGTGCGAGATTAATGTCTATTTTGAAACATTTGAAGTTTCTTACCATAAACAGGGTATAGAACCTATAGAACATCGCTAAAAAAGATATGTCAATCACAAAGAAGACTATGTTGAGAAATAATGTAATATTTTCTAATTTGTTTTTCTTTAAGTGTTAGTTCAGATACTTCTGGGACTATCCTCGTATATCTCTTCATAACATAAAATACAATGCTTTCTTTTTTAAGTGAAAGAGTTTTTGATTTAAGGATTAACAGAGGGAAAGTTATGTAATCTCCTTGTTACGAGAATTTTAAACTGTTATACAAAGTGATTCCTAAGTCGATATTTTTTTAGCTGTTTATAGAAATCGTTAAAAAACAACATTTTCAAAAAACTATTTTAAAAATTTAAAAATAAGAAAGTTACATCAATTTATCGCAAACTGCATTATTTAATAATTTAAAAATGATCCAATGATATTATAGAACAAAATTTTGAAATGCCGGCGGCAACACGAATTTTTTATCTTTTATAAGTTTTTATCTCTTTTGTATTGTTATTGCCACATTTTTCTTGAATTCCTCGCGTTTAGATATTTCAGTCTACATATTATTAAAGAAGTTTAATTTCAGAAAATTGTTTAAACTTAAAAATGGCACATTATGAAAATAACGAACTAGTGGATATGTTGCTTATTTACAGGGAGTGTCATCAAAGTGCGACAGCAACTTTGAGGACTTATGTAGAACGCTTTTCCTTGCGAACTCATCAAAAACTTAAAAGTTTTGTAAACCTTGATCAAGGAGCTAGAGATGCTGGTGATTTGCGGGAATATCGTGGGGGTAAGCAGGAAGACCGAGAAGTCCTGAAAATGTGCAAAGGAAAGAACAAACTTTAAATTTTATTAGGGAAGATCCAACAATAAGTAATCGAGTAATTGCAAATCAGGTCTGAGTAAATCAAAAAAAAATATAGGCAACATTGTGAGAACATTAGTTGCATTTTTTTTATGTTCAGTGTGCCCAAATGCTAGAGCCTGAAGGTTTTTCCCGTAGAATTCAGTTTTATGAATGATTTTAACAACAGTACGAGCATGATGAATATTTTTCATAAAAAATTCTTGTTACTGATGAATCATCATTCACCCGATATGGAATTAACAATTTCAGAAATACACATGTTTGGTGTGTTGATAATCCCCGTGCAATTCAAAGAAGCAATTTTCAAAACCGATTTTCCATAAATGTGTGGGCAGGAATTATGAATAGATTACTTGTTGGGCCGGACATTTTTGCCATACCATTTGACGAGTGAAATTTATTTAGACTTTTTACAAAATTATTTATCCAATCTTTTAGATAACGTTGCACTGAATATTAAACAAGGTATGTGGCTTTATCATGATAAGGCCCCTGCCAATTTTAGACGAGTAGTATGGAAGTCAATGAACGATACTTTTCCGAATAGCTGAATTGACCGAAATAGTGCAGTTCCTTGGGCACTAATATCACCAGACCTAGATCCCTGCGATTTCTTTCTGTAGGGTTTTATGAAAAGTTTAGTTTACAAGACGTCTAGAAACACACGGGAAGAATTAATTGTTCGTATAGAGCAGGCCGCGGTAATAATAAGAGAAAAATCGATTTCCTTATTGCGGTTCATTAAGGAACAGTGGTTGCACCTTCTAAAGCGTTGTATTAAAATTAGTAATGACAACTTTGAATACATTCTTTAAATTAAATAGAATCATGGACTCATTTTGTAGTAAATTGATGTAACTTTCTTATTTTTAAGTTTTTTGAAAAAATTTATTTGAAAACATTGTTTCTTTTAATGACTTCTATGCACAGTTTAAAAAAAGGATCAACTTAGCAATCAACCGGTATTTTCCAAATTCAAATTAACTTTGGAAGCAATCAGATTAAAAGTACACAACAAAAAATTCTGATGAGTTTGCTTCAACATGTTTCCAACACTCTATAAAACTCCCATTTATTTCAGAAATTTCAATCATATTATCAATAACCCTCCGAGATACGATATTTAAAGTTCACGTGGTCCGTTTTCAATTTCCGAGAATTTAATAAAGCCCTTAATCGAGACGTATTCCTCGATACACCCAGAGGACCGAAAATGCGGTTTACAGATTAATGCACTGACATCCAGATTGATTTCTGGCGAATATTTGTGCCTCGTTTTAGGATTTAAAAATAAGAATTTTTAATATAAAAACATAAATGGACAGGACTACAGTCACACAAAACCAGAATAAGCCAACTTGGCTTTCTCCCTGCAATCGGATATTGCACCCTCGAAAAAATTCCAAACTTGAACTCAATTATCACCTTGTGTCCCTTAATCCATCCGCTCGCTTTTAGAAAATAAGGGTCGGAAAGGAAATTAAGGGCAAAGGGTCCCGGAAAACATACTTTATAGAAGCAAAGCTCTGAACAGTGGTTGAAATACCTAGACCCGACTTAATACGCTCACAAATGGACTTTGGGAAAATGGGAACAAGAAAACGTTTCTTTGATGTCATAAAGGTGGATTTGGGAGATTTGTTGAGCGATGATTAATTGAGTTGTTGAAATTTATATTGAAGAGGAAATGTGTGATTTACAGTTAACATGCTTTATAAATAAATATTGGAAATCAGAGAAGTCGCTCATTAAGTCTGTTATTTTTAGAGTTTTCTTTATTATTTGTGCTTAATATTTCTGATAATACGCTATCGAAAGCAAATTGGAATAAAAACCTTAACAGATTATTTTTTACCCTCCTGTTTTATTTCCAAAAACGTTTATTTCGTGTTCATAAATTCAATTTATATTTGAATAAATAATAATAATAATTGCTATATATACGCCAAGTATATTAAATACAAATAGGTGAATAAAATTTCTAAAACGCTAAATAAATATGTCACATAAAACATATTTAGGCCATTCATTCATTTGAGTTCCCCAATAATAATTTTTTGATTAATATATTTTCTCAATTCTGGTGAACGAGGTTAAACACAAGTGAAAATACGAAATTAGGAATAGACAATTTCCATGCTAAAAATTAATTTAAATATTTGAGGAGGTTAGATCAATAGCCAAATTCTTAAAATCCCGGTTCAATTTCAATCGTCAGTTTATCATAAAGTTGATATAATTAATCGCCTTATTAAATAAGTGCTAAGGACATTCGATAAAGATATTTCGATGGTTGCAGTTAAAATAGATATTTGCAAAGACTTCTCAACTTCCTTTTTGAATTCTGATTTTAAAAGTACAATTAAAATTTCAAAAGGAAGGTGCAAATTTGACAAATCAAACTTTAGTAATAAGTGACTCTTAATTTGAGATAAATTGAAATACCAGATTCCTCTTCATTTAAAGATTGGATATCATTTAACGGAGTTTTAATAAAGTCTAAATGTTCTCGATTAGAAACAGATGAATACAGATTTGAACACAGGAAGAGCGATTTTTTGTGGTTTGACATAAAAAAAAGTAAGACTTAGGATAAAATCAGTAATTGTACTCTGAGCGAGATAGACGCGACTATGATTAATGATTTTTGGAGAAGTTGAAAAAATGGGGGAATGATCAATACCACTCCACCATTGTTGTCAGTACAACGAAACTTTAATCAAATATGTCGAAAAGATTTAAGTTTCTTCTAAAAAAATAACAATTCTAAACGAAAGTTTTTTAAACGCCGGTAAAGAAATGACAGATTGGACACTAAATATTTCATGCTTAAAAGCGACCTGAACAAAACCTCAACAAGCTTATGACTTTGTCACCGAACTTTGTAAGCGGAAACACCCAAAATAACATAAATTTGAACACATGTGCGGTGCCAATGCCTTCATATGCCTGAATAAAAAAATATGCAGTTTGCAAACGAACCATCCTCGACATTTCGGTTCTTATAGTAAATATGTGTTAAGGTTTTCCTTCAATAAACGAAACCACGAAAACGACAATTTGGTTTACAAAAAATGGACTGTATTTAATTGCACATATTTTAAATAATGACAGAGTTTATTGGTATAAATGTGAAGAGGGAGAATGCTTAATTGGGCGGGTTACACACTATGATTTTGATCACACATCTGACACAGACGCCGTTCCAACACGGAGAGAAGAAAAAAAGGAAAAAATTATGAAGATTTTTTCTCTGGGGAAACCTTAAATCTAGTGTTTATAAAATCCAGCCTTGAAATTTGAAAACATTGCATAGAAGAATTACATCTAGAAATAGAGAAATTGCAAGTGGAAGTTTTTGTGAACGTTAGAGTGGAGTTTTAAAATAGACCTTATTACTATTTAGAATATAATAGACAGCATTTCGAACACTTCAAACATTAGTAAACAGTTTGTCTATAATACAGTTGATATCTAAGCTTGAATACAATTTGAACATAATTTTTCGAAAACCCCTGATCGAAAAAAAGTATATTTGAAAAGGTAATTGAAAGACCTTTCAAAATGACGTATAACTCAATTCCCCTTCCCATATAAAACTTTAAGGGTTGCTTCCACCCCTGCTATAGGGAACATCAAATTTAATAGAATGCCAACTTATAGAATGTCCCCCTTAAAAATAAAATCGACGTGTGTTTGCATATTTACATATTTTCTATAAGGACCGAAATATCGAGGGTGGTTCGTTGACAAATTGAAACGTACTTAATTTGGAGTTATGACCGAAAACCTTAAGCTTTTATCCTTACAGCATATCAGTCATTTAATAGTAAACACGAAAGTAATATAGAGCCAAAACAGAAATATTTCTACTCCATTGTCCTAGAAAACATCTTTGTCGAGTTCTAAATTAGTTTTCTCAGTCAGTCTGTCCCCATTAGTGCCGTTATGTACAAAAGAAAGGAAAAGTAAATAATATAGTTTTGTTGTCTCTAAACTTCTATTTTAACTCTATATCTACTGTATCTGCATTTCTTTCAAAGGAATATTCTAAATTCACGTACTGAAAAAACGCCCTGCCTAATTAATTTCGCATTTAAGGCATTTCAACCGAAAATGAAATTGACGATAAAATTAACAAAAGCCAGATACCTTTAATAAAATATAATATGCAAACACACTGGAGAAAAATCTGCATGAAATTAAGGGCTAACCCTGTTTTGATACGAGCATAAACGAATTTTCACGAGTTCAGTGAATAGATATGCCAGTACATAAATCATTGGCATCCACATATTTACCAAAACTAGACACGCTTCACTCCAAGACTCCGTAACTTTATTTACGCTCTTCCTGCAAAATGCTCTTTGTTGATATAACCTAATTTTATTTAGTGGGTATATTCATAAGGTTCGTCAAATTTTCAGACCCTTGTAGAGCGGAATATAAAGTCTATATACGAGTTGTATTGATCTGGCACGCACCGCCACATCTAGACGAAGATGTGCAACAAATTGTGTTACGTGTGTTTTATGTGTTGTATGTATGTATGTGAAGTTTATTGGATTTAATCCAGGTAAATGAATTAATGTAAGCATTGAAATGGTTTAGATGCAATAAATTCGAAGCACTTCTCATTTAATACATTTGTTATTAAAAATTATTATTGGAACGTCATCGAAAGCATAACTCAAAAAGATGAATCAAAAATACTTTACCCACTTTCCTTTTCAGATTTACTACACTAAAAATTCCTCTTCTTTTAAATCCCTATGAGCGTTGGTTAATGAATAAAATTCAATTACTCCAAGATCCTGGAGGATTTTTTGATTTTCTCTTTGTGTACGGTTTAACGAGATATAAAAGAGTTAATTAACCCCAAAGCTGACAGCATTTGAGCAACATCACAGATAAGTCTATGGTATAGCAATTTCTAATCTCTTGTATTAACTTAATGTACACTAAATCACGTCAGACTTACTAGAATCTCAGGTGTTCTTCTCTCAACTTCATAATAAATCCCCGGTTTACATAGATTTGTATGAAACAATATAGAATGTCAAGATAAGGGCACAAGTTAATCCGTTGTAGCCGTATGTTACCACGACAAATAGAATTTGCTGAGAACAGTAAGACATTGATAGATGTAGAATTGCTTGCTAAAATTGTTTCATGAAACGTTCTGCGATTTTTATGTGAAGTGGGAAATTTTAGTGAAAGTTTTAGTCTTACCTATTAGAGTGTTGACCAATTTCGTTACCATTAACTGATTTCCCACATTGGAGCTCGAAAAATATCAAAAACTCTATTGGGTATGTAGGACCCAACATTAGGTTTTTATTTGCTCAGTGATACTTGAATAATTGTAGTCACCATTAATTTTATGAAATACCCATCGTGTCAATAATAGTCATGAGGCTGCGAAAATTTGACATAAGTGGAATATATCACATAGAATATATAACTAAAGAATTAAACAACAGATTCATACAAAAGTAATTGAAATAACAATAATTTGTTTAGAGAATGAACAAAAATCATTTCTTATTTTGTTTTTTGGAAATACATTGAAGAGATGTATAACTGAGTTAGATTACTAAGAGCTCGAACGAGATCCCTTGTTAAATTTTCGGTAGCACACAAGTACAGAACTTTTCTATAAATTAAAAATTTACAATGAATTAAATTGAACTAAAGTATGTAGAACATTAGTATGTTAAATATGTAAAAATTTATGAAAATTCCTCGCCTCAATCGCTGAAGAAAGACGATTTTGAGAGAACGTAAGTTACGTCATAAATTTAAAAAACTGATTTGAGCTAAATGATTATCGTTTGATTATTATACTTAATTTAACCTTTGATTTTTCGTTCAAGTGTCAAAAAGAAATTATAGGTGCAACCAAGTGTACGAGACATCGGTCACCACAATTCAGTTTTCATTAAGACATTTTTTTATTTGCTTTTTTCTTAGTAGTAAGTTTTATATTTCATTCATTTGACTTCGAAAAAGTTATTCCAATGATTATTTTTATACTCGTTTGATGAAAAAACTTCATGAACATATCTTGATCAAAGTGAAGTTCCAAAATTACAATTATAAACGTGATTTCATTCAAAATTTTCCATGGAAAAATAATTAAGCATGGAAAACAATTGGGACCCCGTTGTTGCCTCAGACTTTTGCTGATAATAATCACTTTGATATTGAAAATAAGTCGTTCTTACACAAAGCGTTAGTAATTCCATGATAGTGTTTATGTTTAATTTAGAACGTGCTCAAAGATTGGCGTCATTTTCAAGTTTATTTTCGACAATTCAAAGTGTTTTATGAACTGGAACATTTCTGGATAAACTAAGAATGTCAAAAGTTTTCAATGTGCGATTTGAATCTAAATTTAAAATATACAATTATTATTGATGAAAATAAATATTTAACTTCATGCAAATATATTGATGACATTTTTTCAATATATGAGCCTGATAATTATAATTTGAACAACTTTCTCAATTATTTAAATTCAGAAACACCTAATATAATATTTAGGATTGAGAAAGAACAAAACTTTTCTTCTTAGATCTTTTAATCAAAAAAGATTTACAAAAATTTGAAACAAATGTTTATGCAAAACCAAGTTCCACTAAGCCTAATTTAAAATATTACTCCAACCATCCAATAATGATAAAAAATATTACTGTAAAATGTTTATATGAGAACTGTCTATACAAAACTGATATGTAATGAACAAAATTTGAATGTTAAAAAATATATATACAAATTATTTTATGAGATAAATAATTATCATAATAATTTTATAGACAAATTTTTTCATAATTTCCAGCAATCTATAATGCGGAAGAATTAAAATATGCCTATTACTAACCTAGATATACCGTGCACTGTAGATAAATCAGACTAAATTAAGTAATTAGGAAATAAATTCAATGTTAGAATAGTGTTTAAGACAGAAATCATAATACGTTAAAAATTATTTAAAAAAAAGAGATAAAAAAAGTCAGATATAATTTTTTTGAGATTATGACTAATTTTGTATTACTATAACATTTAAATCATTAAAAACAAGAATTAAAGAACACAAAAACTACATTACAAATCGACAATCTCACAGATCAAATATATGCCAGCAGGGCTTTGATAATGGACACAGCATAAAATAAAATATCGTTGCCAAGGAACCATTACTAAAGCAATATAAATAGGAAAGAGTGCATATATTTTACTGAATAATACCAATGGAAACTTGTTTATCTATGTTTCCATAAGAGATCAGCCACGGACACATGAAAAGGAATTAAAAACTAACAAATATAACAGAGTAATTAAAACAAACTAAGAAAAGTGTTCACTCGAGTTCAGTTAAGGTTTAACAGACAATAATGAGACACTCCAATCGAACACCTACTGGTTTTAAGATGTTTCCTAAAAATAAAATAAAAAGGAAATAATTCGCTTTAAATGAGTAGAACGTATTAACAACAAGAATTGCGTTAATGAACAATTTTTCAGTAATATAAATTTAATTTTTAATGATTATATACTTGGCAGATTTAGACACGACATTCTTCACTTTCAGTGTAATCGTGCATATTTCTGTAATTTTCCATTTATCTGTGGATATCTGACCAGCGACCCTTGATACTGAACAAACTTTTTGCAAGAATTAGACTATTTTCCCTTTGCTTACAGTCACATACAAAGTGTAAAATGTTAATTCCGGCTCATCTATTTGAATAAATCTATCAAATATAATGTGTGAATTATTATTTACTCTTAAGACCCGTCGATACACTTTCTTTAATGGACTTCAAAATACAGTAAGCGACTTAAAAGCATCTATAAAGAATGGACTTTTTTAATTCAAGAAAAAAAGTTTTTCTCTTAAAATTACTTCAATCTAAATTGATTAGTTTTAATCATACTTATATAATCATTTTACCTCCAGGAAGATAACGTCGTTAATAATATTTAAACAATCAATTTTGGATCGCTGCTCCTCCATTAGGTAAAAGACCTTAAATACCAATTAATTTTAACAATGTTTTCAAAACATTTGACACTTCAACTTTTACGCTTTAAAGCCTCTAAAGCGGCAAGAATTGAGCGAAACCTTTTTGCAACCATAATTTTCAAATCTATAATAATTTATTTTTATAATATTAAAGAGATTTTGCTCATGCACACATATATCAATCCACTTTAACCACATCTTTAAGAGTAAGTAATGCCGTTGAGAAATTCCTTAAGCACAGGAATCTGTAGTATCTTTAAACATTTGCAGCTTCGCTACGTATTCGTCAGACGAGATGAGTCTGACATGAGAACGTGTATAAACACACATCATTATACAGTGCAATTTTTCACGAGAATGCTGATTTGTGAGAAGATACATTCCTTTTTCAGCAAGCCGATGCCGTCTAAGCATTATGTAGAATCGCCTAAAGTTTTTTTTTTAATTCGGGGATGAGTTTAGGATAACCACAACAGCTAGTGTCCTTGTGGTAAGGATATGTTGTCATTGAGAACAAGATTTTTGTCATATTGAACTAGCGAGTCCTATTGGATTTTTTTTCATCAAGAAAATCTTCCATAAGATACCCGGTCAGATGTTCTAGAGACCGGCTAGCTGGACATTTACCAAAGTGCCTATTGACCAAAAATTTCGGGATTCCTGTTAACACAACTTTTAAAGGCCCGGGACTATCCCTAAGGGATATAAACATTTGAGTCGAAGAGGGGTGTGTGGTAGTCATTAGCTGATTGCCCTCTTGTGCCCAATTGTTAGTTTCCTTTAGTTTTGCTCCTATTAATTTTTTTCCCTGGAAATTTGTTATGGCTTTTTTATTTTTCTCGTTATATTTTACGCTGTTCTGCTATGGAAAAGTGAGTTGTTTCACCTTCTTATCCGGTTCACTCCATCTGGTCATTTTCCTTCACCATTGCGGATATGGCTTCCCTACAGCGGTTCCATTTTGATTTACTCTCTTGAAAAATCCAATCCTGGAAAATACAATGTTCCGCGGTGTCGGAAACTCCGCAATGCGTAAAGTTTCTAAAACTTCCGTGATAACTAAGAGTCTAAAGTAGTAATTTTTTAACATCATTAGAAGTATTCCTCTGATAATATTGAAACTGACACATTATGGGTTTGAAATGATGGAATATACAAGGTAATTCAAAATTGAATGTAAATATTTTAAGACAGTATTTCTGAGGTCAAAATAAGATTAATTCTTCTTATAAACCTGTATTTTGAAATGCACTCCCATGGAGCTGGAGTCATCAAATATTGATCGAAAAAAATCGACTTAGGCAAATTGCAAACAAAGTTACCGATCGAATTTCATGAAAATATGCAAGCTTCTGTTTTTTAGGCGCTTTATTAATTTTTTGCCTCGAAAATTATATAAACCTAATTTCAGAAGGGTTAGAGGGAGTCTTCACTGTGCATAGCCCAAATTTTATTTTTCCATCGAGAACTTCTAAATTTAACTATCATCCAGTAGGTTATAAAAATCTAAAATTTTTATGTGTTATGTTTTTTTCATATAATTAATCGCATGCAAGAAAATCGTTGTTGAACAAAATGGTAGCATTATCAAAATGACAAATAAAAAAAGTGTGGTGGTTTTCGACATCTGATATTTTTGCTCCTTTTCTTCTGAAATTAAGGTTACATGATTTTTTAAGCAAAAAATTAATAGAGTGCCTAAAAAACAAGGGGTTGCGAGTTTTTATGAAATTTTATCGGTAACTGTGATCATAATGTCACATAATTAATTTTTTCGCAGAACTTTCGATAAATTCGGCTGTAGAAAAAAAGAGTCTTATTTTGACCTCAAAAATATTCCCAGAAAATATTTACAATCAATTTTAAATTACCATGTATAATTAATTAAACTTCTTCTAATAAGAAAATTATTGTGTTTTTCTTTTGAATTGGAAAATGTTGCATTTTGGAGAATATTCGCCATGGTAAATTGAATTCATTAAATTTGAACAAATTCTTAATCTCAAACTACACCTTATGACCTTTTTTCTATAATTTCTCTGATATACTAGAATCATTTCGCGATATTTCCCAGTAAAACTTTGTACTGTATTTTCTGGATTTTTGTTTAGAAACAACTGAATTTCTTATTGAGTCTTTTAGAGTCTCGACTAACTTCCATGAGCTTTGTCTAATCTGAGACCCAGTTGTTGATGAGTCGAAATACCTCTCTATTAACATTGAGGAATGTCTAAATTAGATATAAATGATCTGAATAAACGAAAATGGTACATTTTGAAATATTAGCCCCCAATGTGCACCTGTGTTCATTTGAGAAATTACGGGGTTTCCATTCCACAATTCCTGGGATTACGTCAGGTAGAATGGGGTGGCAAACAGATATCTCTCCCTGATAGCTGTAAATGCATTCACAATTACTACTTAAATAAAAATTTTCACGTGTTCTTTAACTTTTGGAAATCAATTACTTATTTAATCGCCACGTGGCGTAAACGAATTACATTAAATTTTGTTGAATTTTACTTTCAACTTCTTTTTTGAATAACTTCAAAGTTTTCTCCTTCAATATCTTCCTCCAGAAAACATATGCTATAAGAGCGTCATCCTCTGGGTGATTTTAAAATTCTCGTTATTCAATCACGAGGAGCTATGTGTACTCCACAAATTCAAAGTTTGAATAACTAGAAGTGAAGTTAGCGGTAAGTTGGCGAAAGAAATTGAACGCTCAAATGGAAATAAAAAGAGGATGTTGAACAACTCGTTAACACGTGTTTCTACTTATTGGCTTCATCCGGCATGTGCGCGTGCAAAATAAATATACACATCAAAGGAAACTATGCATTTCCTAACTGATTATAGTGATTATTAAAAAGAAAACGTCAAGAATGCGTTGAAAATATGAGGCTTGTCTTGGATAAATTCATCTGTTAAGCTATTGTCAATCACATGTTAGATGGTAAATCGCAAATGGCTTAATAAACGCCCTACGTTTAAGACTCACCGCATACTGCGAGTTTTCGTTATGATTTTTAATGATTATTATTCTCTCTCTATTAACTCTATTGTCTCTGATGATTATCTGATTGTTAGAGCAAATTCGAAATAACAATGTAACGTTATACGCAATGCAGTTCAAAGTGCCTCAATTATTACTATAAACCCAAATGTATACACGGTGCAAAAAACGAAATGCTAATATCTACTGCGTGATTTTTACGGCATGCCTGAAAGGGGTTTGTGCACGGCTAGATCCATTAATATCCATTAACGCTGTGTATTCGCTTTTTAATTCTGTCCCCTCATTTGAGGCGATGTTTTTCCATTAGAGAGCCTTGCGCGAGCTCGCCTCGATTTACCTTCTAAAATAGGATTTCAAGGCAAAAATGTTCTCCAGTATGCTTTATTGAGAATATGCAAAAGGTCAAAGGATGATGCTCCTTATTCTATGCAAAGATCTCTTGTGCCTCTTACGAATACGAGACGGATTGATGTGTTTAACAGAGCGATAAAATAAGTCGTTCCTTATTTGGATGCAAGGCCGACACTGCATAGAAGAACTGTAACAACATAAATGGTATCGAGAGATTGCTTCAAGTGCCTACCTGATTTAATTACAAAATTTATTTATTTTTTTCTCATTGCTTATACAAACACCACATACTTCTTGCCGATAGCTTTCGTATTCCGATCGCCTTGAATCTTGACGTGAAACATTCTCGAAAACTTCATTATAGACAATGTTCATCAATACTTCACATTCTCTTTGTTTATATATATATTTCCTACATTTGTGATATTTATCTGAATTTTTAATACACGTTGTCCATTTATATAACATTTTCGTTTCATTTTTCCCATTTTAACATATTTTTTTAATTCTGTAGTAGCACACATTACTTCATATTATCTCATATTTTGCAACAGTTTCTAGTATTCTCCTTCAGTTTCCGCAGATTTACAATAAACTATATTTTTCGGCTCACTTACATATACATTTTTCACACATAAAATATTATAACACAAAAAAATAAAACTAAATTTACATATAGGATCATAATCATTATTGAGACGGTCCCCCTCTTTTTGACCCCCGTTTTTCTCTTCGAAGTAGTTCCATCATCCATTCTCTTTTTGAAATATTTATTTCAACATCTTATTTTTTTTGGCTCGCTGATTACTATACTACATAACTTACCATTATATACTGCCTCCACCGCAGCTACCTCTAGCTCTCCTAACTCCTCTTCCTCCTCAACAATTTCGTTGTCAATCAAAGAGTCCATCATCATTTCGTCGCCGTTTTCGCACCTTTTTCCGTTCTCAATAATCATTATTCATTTAGTCTCTCATGTCTGAAGGTATGATAATCTTCACTTCCTACGCACCTATTTAACAACTTGTTGACAAAATAATCATAAACGCTACGCCTGGTTCGTTAAGTTTAAACCGCTTAACTAGAGATCGCAATCATAACATCTGTTTGGCAGGTTGTAATTTAAATGATTGAATGAATTAATGTACCAGAGTGAATTAAGACTGGTTTCATATCAATTTAGTTCAACAATTTTGGCTTTGGCTTCTTGACTGAGGAAAAATATGTTTTTAGCTAATAACGTTGATGGTTTACTGAGAAATGCTTTTCTGAGCACGATTCAATCAGCTGGTATTCAAAGAAATACACATTGAACGTTCTATCAATTGATTAACTAAATATTTGTGAAAACGCAAATCGCACCTTACCTGGAGAACGACCTTTATAGGCGTCAGGACTTCTAATAATATTTTAAACGTAAGTATTTGAGAGTTTGTATATGAGATTTCTAATTTTTTTCTAATTTATTTTCTCATAGATCTAGTATTTAAATGTTGACATTAAACTAAACTGAAGAACACTTTCAATTACAGTAGTCTCTCATTCCTTGAAGAGTCACGTAAGTGTTTAATTTTTTTTGTGTTGAGTGAACATATTGAATTACAATGAAATGAATAAATAATCGAAATCTTTCGCACTTACTCGCGTAAAATTTGTATTATAATGCTCTGATGTTCATTTCAAACTACGTAAATTAATAAAAATAATAAACCGGGACGAAATTAAACGATCACTTCAAAATTTTCGGCTACTTTTACTTCGAGATATTATAAATTCACACATTCGATATCGTCATTTGTGGATTGTCAATTAAAATAAAAAATGTACATTAAACCCCAATTTTTTCATTTATGTTCAAAGAATCAGACATGAAAAGCCAAAAATTGCAAAATCACTTTTTCGGAGCAAAACGGATGAAAGCTTTTAAAAATCAGTCGCTGATGTTTGTTTCCCTAATATTTATGACAGCTTCCATTTTCCGGCACATTCCTATTATTAATTTTAAAATTTCTTCTTATGGTATGATGTTTTTAAGTAATCAAGATCGCAATTCCTCTAATGTTTGTGGTTGCCGTATTTTCCCCCGTCTTCCAGTCATGTCCCACATATGTTCTATTGGATTCGTATCAGGATTATCTTCCAGGCCATCTCATAGTTTAAATTGTAACTTCATGCAAATATTCTTGAACAACTCCAGCGACATGGAGTCATACATGAAACGAAACGCATCACTACAGATTCAAGGATATGTCTAATACACCTGGCAGCAGTTAGATAACCACGTTCAATCATCGCTAGTACCGCAGAGACGTTTAGATTGATGACACCCCAAACAATCGCGAAATCTTCACCAAAACTTATTTTCTTGGTAATTTTTAGTAGAAAATTGTAGGGTGCAAACAATTCGCCGGGCGTTTTCAAAAAGAGAAAACTATGTTTAACAATGATTTTTAATTTTCTCGATCAATTGTAGAAACAAACATATAACTTGTTTCGGTCGCCGATATCAAAAAGGAAAAAAAATGAAATTGTCAAAGAGATCCTTTAAATTTGTCCAGGAGTATACATTTTGACCAAATTTAGAAATAGACCGTTTATTTATTGTACTCTAAATATAGCTCTCCAAGTCGAGTTACCACAATTTACTATTAAGGTATTGATTATTTAATGAATTGAAATAATGTTTTAGAATCCATATAATTATACTAACGCGATAGAGGCTAGATCACTTATTAATTCAAATTAATAAGGCTGGTTCAATTTATTTATGAAATGTAAAATTTATTTATTTAACCGGTTACTCTGTTTCTAGTAGGTATACGGGGAGTCGGTATAATGTAAGGTATAGTTGGCAATAATAAAAGAAAAAGAATTTTAAAGTTACGCGCCTACAAAATTTATTCCTAGTATTATTGTAAATTTCAAGAACCTACAAGAATTGCTAACAAAATAAAAGAATCTTAAAAATGAAACGGAAAATTATGGGGCTCAAGTGGGCTTAAAAGGCTCAAACGGGATTTCTCGCTAAATCGACAATTCGCTTTAATTTAAAAAGCATCGTTAGTATTAATAGGACAAATGACACAATATAGGGCAAGCGGTGTAAAGCTATCAAAACTCAAAAAATCCTACGAGGGGTTCCATAATGTACCTGATACAATTTGATAGGGAAGCAGTATTCAAGAAATCGCTCTTCGCCCTTTTCAACTTACTTTGCTTTAATATACAATTATTTTTGTTGTACTTTTTATATTACTTTCTCCTGCAATTTATACACAGTTAAATTGTGCAAATCTAATATAAACAACATGAGTTGATTTTTTCGGAGCAATAGCTTAACTTTATTAACCTGACAGACTGTAATTTGAAATTAACGGAGAAGTAAAATCAAATATTTATGAAGTAAACAATTTGTTGATCACTGGACTTTCAATTGCAAAACTTTTAGGAAAAATTTAGCGACAAAATGTATTACAAAGGGCAAGTTTTGTGAGTGGACTAATTATGGGAAGACACGTGAAGCAAAAATAAAAGTTAATTCAAACCAGAGGAAAAATAAAGTAAGCACGTATAAAATAGCCTATAGCGGAACGGAAAGGTTGATTTTGAATCAGAGCATTGATTCCTTAAAAAAAAGAAATGGGAACTAATGAACGCTATAAAGAAACTTGACACTGTAGATTTGTGACTATTGAATAATAATTAATGAATATGATAAATTTTCAGGTGAAAACAATAATTATTTGCATAGTATTCAAATCAGAACATAAAATTTGTGAACATTTTTAATGTTCGTTTTATATACTGACCGAGAAAACTTAGGAAATAATTAATTTTTGCTTCTTAATGAAGGAAATATGAATGCCATTTCTATACTGTAACCAACATAAGGTCGTTTCCTACAAAAATCTTGAAAAATATTACATTATAAAACAAATATACAGTTTCTAATCATTCTTTTATTTCGAAGGGAAAGTTTCATCTCATTGTTTGATGTTTTTTATTTTTCAAGATCTATCCATCATAAATTTTAACATTATGGCATTATATACCTTACAAAAACACACTTCATTAAAGCACGGTTTTTGGCGTTATCAATTATGCCATAAAGTATAGGAAGTGGATCAAAAGTTAGATGGTTCCCAGCATCCATTATATAGAAAATTCTATTTTCCCGAATTTAGACGTCTTTTGACTGGAAACTTGCAAATCGTTTTGAAGGGATATTTGAAAACTTTAATTTAAAAAAAAAGTAAAGAAAGAGAAATATTACTATATAAAAGCTATACTATAGAAGTACTGGAAAAACTTAGTAAAATTTAATATTTAAAAACCAATTTGCAGGTTAGTTTACACAAATTTATAAATTTACAAAAACTACTGAGACGAGTACGCCTTTTTATTTAAAAAACCATACCGTAGAAGAACTGGTAATGAATGAGAATTTATAGGACCCCAAAAGAAAAAAATTAAACATCTCAACAAGTTGGAAGTATGCAGATTACTTTGCAGGGATGTTAAATTGTGTGTACGGGAAAAGTAGACACAGAAGATGTCATAGTACAGTTTTATATAAACAAACTGAAAAACACTAGGGCATAAAATGTACCCATCTTGGCAACTATTTATTTTGCCACCTTTTCGACATCTGAGGAATGCTACATTTTCCTTTTCAGCACAACGATATCCACTTCAATTACATTGAGGATTGATCGAATTTTAGCTGCCTCGCCGTTCAAAAATACATAATTTATTATACTAGGTACATTATAACATCCGCAGACCTATTTGGTAAAATATACACATAACACCGATTACGTCACAATAAAGTTGATTGATGAGAAATATCGGGGGCCGGTTTTGAACAGGTGTCCAATGATGCCGGTCCATATATCATGATTTATTTAATAAAGGTTGCCTTGAGCAGTATTATCAAGTCGTGCCCTTAGAGCATCATGTGACATTATTATACCAGTAAAACTTAATTCTCTGCATCCCTTTCATTCCGTTGCCATAGATGGTATGAGTAAAGAAAGTATTTAAAAAAACTCAATGCTCGGGTAAAGGTAGTGAAGAATGCATTAGACATACTCGGAGGCATTTTTCCCATAGCAGGTGTTTTTCATTTAAGGCAGATTCACATATAAATCACTAAAGGTTTTTCCGATTAAAAAAAGACGACAAATATGGAGAGCTACAGGTCAGCTAACAGCTTTTTCCACCGAACTTTTCCCATCGATCTTTCAACGTTTTCGTGACTATCCAACCAAGAATTCTATTTTTCTGTTCTGAGTTTCCAACATAAGAATGCGTATGCAACCTACGCATTTACCTACGATTACGATTTATTTACAATGCTAAGCTCATGTTTATTGCAGAATAATTGTTTTGTTGTTTCGTTTTGCGTTTTCAAGTCGTTGACTGCAGAATAGATGGCCTTAAAAAATTTTTTGCTATCATACATGAAAATTATAGAGTCTTGGATCTTAAATATGCGCAGAGGCACTAAAACTGATTACAAATCTGCTATATAATCCATCCAATCGATTACTATACGAACACACACACATGACGAGAATAATTTAAACATTGCTACAAATTTAGGCAAAATGGAAAGGCAATTCTTACAACTAGAATATTATAAATCCTCGTTATGTTCCAAAACTTTTTTCTTTAGATTCTATGATTAATATATGACATATACAGAGTGTAATAAATCATCATGCAGATGCGCTTATTTCAGAACATGGTAGTACTCTGTAAAGTAAGAAAAAAATGTTAATATACTTATGATTAAAATGCACAATTTTTAATATACATACAAGGTCACACAGTTCGAATTTTTACTTATTTTTTGCTATTTTCTGTCGAATGTCTAAAGATAACTTAATGAACTTTCGTACCCCTAAGTTTTTTAAGAGCCTCTATAAGAAAATGTCAAAATATCCATATACAGGGTCTTATATTTTCCTGAGTAATCTGCTATTTTCTGTTTCTTACCTTTTTTTGGAACAACCCATATAACTTGTGATTTCACATTTCGAGTTCTTCATTACGTCAATTACTTGATCTCCTGCATTATTCTCATATCTTTCACTATTTACGAAAAATTTACACAAACAGCTATCGACTCTTGAAAACATAAGATCCTGTATAGGAAAAATGGGTCTTTTTTAACTATGAATATATAAGTTTTTTTTTTCTTATTTTAGCGAGTACTACCACCCCTTGAAATATATGCATGATGATCTGTTACACCCTATATAAACTTAACTACTTTTCGAAAATTTCAGAAAAAATGTTTCCAGCTTTTAAGCAGAATGTTTTCCACACTCTAGTATTTGAAGCAATATATTGAGTTTCAGTTTGAGATTGAGTGGCTCTTAGGAATTTTGAGGGATTTCTTTGGATTAACCGTTATTCTTATATTATAGACATTTTGGAACTTCTTTTATCTATAAATTTTCGAAAAGTTTAAGTGAATCCTGAAAAATGCTGTCAATTTTATTGAAAAAAAAAATGAAGAATCCAAAAGATTTATAGATATTCTTTTTTTAGGTTTTTCATATCAATTTACTCTAGATAAAAATTTCTAGAATTATTGTAATTTTTAGCAAATCGTTAAAATTCTCAAGACGTATGTAGATATCATATGTTACACCGGTTTGGAAAAAGTTCGGAAATTATTAAATTCATGTGGGGACTTAATAGTTGATCAATTTAGATTTTTTTTGGGCCGGAATTACTTGGAAACTCTTATTCAAGGCACTCTCATTTTAGAGTTAAAATATTAAAGTTTATTTTAATTTACCCATGTCCAAAAGTTTAACAATTAAAATACAGAGTCTTAAAGTTTAAAATAATTTCCATAGTTATGATATAATTCTTAGAAAAAAAACTATGTTTTTCTTAAATCGATTCTCCTTATTTTCTAGATATATTTGCAATTTATTCATTCAATGCAGTGTTCAATTCGTCATTTATAATATGCACACAAGAGATCCTTACAAAAAATAATACTTTTAAATGCCATTCTTAATAAGAAATTGTATTTCATGAATGATGAATTGAAGAGTAGACCGAATAATTAAAATGTAAATAAGTATGTACCTCGAAAATGCATTGTCGGAGTGACAATGATAAACTATGAGGTACTTTACTACGCAGAACAGCTGGAAAAATAATTTTCTTCGCTCAATCTATTCATACAATTTGGCATAAGAAAATTATAAGCTTTGAAACTAAAGGAATATAAAATCGATGGTATTTTCGTGTAAGAACTGTTAACGAAATAACTATTTTACAGTTTAACACTTCGTGATATAGAGGAATAGAACTTTTAAAATTATTTTTAATTATAGTCTAAAAGATGCAAGGTGCAATGATTTGTAGGGTTGAAAATATTCCAGTCTGTCACTATTCAATGGTGGAGGGATTATTTGATTGGACCTTAATAATCTAGGGAATCAAGAAACAAAAGTCGAAACTTCCTACCAATTTTTAAGTTAATTCCGATTCAAAACTTTAGGTTACTTTTTGCTCTATTAGATATTAAATTTAGCCAAATGTGTTTCTTTCGTTTTTATGACAGTACGAGCAAATTATATTAACACGCCTTAAGAATTTTCACACTTTCTGCTTTTAGTTTTATATCTTTCTAACTTATTCATCATTATAATATTTTATTGGTTATCATTGTATTAAATGTTTAATTTCCTAAAATGTATAATAGTTATAAATGAAATTAGTAGTACTGTTTTTACAGTTTTACCCTCTTTTTCTGACAACTGAGCTCCTAACCCATGAAGGCGTCTTCAGAAGAAATTGCATCGCCATTACACATAACATATTTTTGAGGACAATGTGACGTCGCAGAGATGCTAACACATCTATTCCGTTCAAAAAATGAAACCAATTTTAATTTAATCGATGATTTGTTAGCGAGGTGCACTTCTTTCACGTCATTGATCGGTATTAATCTTTTTTATTCATTCAAGAGCTTTCAAGGTTTGTATGTTCTGGTGTGAATTTCACCTTTAGAATTCTGAATTTATTTCATTTCGAGTCGGTACTACTTTCCATTAGTTTTTGCTTACTGGTGCATATTCTCATAATTTGCAATCGAAAAGAGTATTCTCATCAAAGCCATTTAAGATATCAAATAAGCACTGAGAGTTCTAATACAATATGAATACTCTTCTGTATGAAGAACGGAAATCTGTTATAAGATGTTGCATATCAGTGAAAACTGAAAATTTAGAAAAGCAAATCATCTTTCCGATGACAGCCACATTCAATTTGAAAATGTTTCTACCAATTTTTGGTTTTTTAGCTTTTAACAATAAATCGTGTGATTTTAAGCATTATTCGTTCCATTTCGTAACAATAAAAAAGCATTCTTGAAGTTTACCATGAAGATAACACAACAAACTAAGAAGTCGAAAGATGTATGGACTGCTTTCGACACCTCTTTCTTAAATATCCTGTATATTTTCGAGGTAATACGTCGCTCACATAAACGGCAATTCAAATAATATTTTTGCATATTCAGAAAGGATTTAACGAAATATTTGGAGCATCAACCTTAGACAATAACAGGAATTTAGGTCGTAAACGTTTATCTAAATAATGATCATGGCACGACATACACAATACGTAATCAGCAGCTATTGTTTGTTGTTACTGTTGCCACTGATAGGTAAAGCTTAGTTTGATTAATTATATTTTTTCAAACACTGCAAGTTTAGTTGTAAGAATTTATACATGAATATTTCAAAACCTCTTCTATTTGATCGGGACACAATATCCTGTTAAAGATGAAATCGAAATTGGTCGTATTAATGAGGAAAATGGATTGAAACACGTTAAAATCAATCAAAAGGTTCTTGCTGGTCAAATGACTCAGCAAGAATTTTTAAAACCCTCTCATTTTTATTACATTTTTAACGTAGGCCACGTCATTTTTTTTTATAGTGTCGTCAAAATTTTTAGCGTAAAATATAATTTTCAACTCACAAATGCACGCAATATATCCAATTTACCACACGCTCGTAGGAAAAATAAATGGAGCCTCACCAAAAAACCTCTATAACCGTGGAGATTATCAGCATCAGCAGGGTCCCTTGACTGGGACGTAACACCGGTGCACGTACTTTATATTACGGATAAGGGGAATTTTGATATTTCGAAATCGTGCAATATGCATTGAAGTTAGGTAGCGTCTCAACCTAATCGATAGACCTTGGTCTTGTATGCAGGTTGTTCATTAAACAGTCCCTCAGACTCCTATGAGCTTATTTGGGATTAAAAAAAAATCAGTTAGGAGGATATATACTGCACGATATAGAAAAGAGAACAACCCGGTAAAATGGTTTTATTGACTTAAGATAACTGCAACACTATTTTTTTATGGAACACTGCACATGTCTAAAATTTCTTTGGAACGTCCTAGCTGCAAGTCACTGCATCTCAGGGAAAAGAAATCTAGGAATTAACACTGAACCAAGGGTGAATACTATCACGTGCAAAAAGTACACAAATAAATTCATAGGAATCTGGGGGGCTATTAAATGGACACCCTGTGTTATGTCTTATCATGCATAATTCTTGCCAAAATTTGGTATTAGTTTGTTTTTCAAATCTGATATAATCCCAATTTGACCTTCATTTTCATCAAACAGTTTAATAATCAAAAACTAAATTGAAAATATTAATTTACATAATAGAAATTTAATAAAAATCAAACTAAAACATAAAATTGCAGAGAAATTGAGAGTTATTGCAATAAGAACATTCAAAGCTGCTTGCAAGACGAGTTCTACCTTTTCTTCTTTGAATTTCCACAGACGACAGAAAGTTCACGTTTCACCTCGTTATAGAAGTATTATATTCGAATCCCCAAATTTGCATCTCTTGAAATGCTCATTACATAGCAAAGAATAGAAGATTCCTCGATTCAAACACGTCCGTTCCTTGTCAGCACCGGAGTCACTTTACATTTTTAATGAAAATTGCAGGCTTCCTGATTCATGTTTCGGAACAATCTATTATCCCAACTTAAAATGTATAGTAACTATTTTCCTTTCGTGTAATGTAGCAAGTAATGAGATTTTGTTGTAACATGCACGAGATTTCACAGTTTGCCAAATTGAGGTGGGCTTGTTTTAAGATTTATACTCGTAGCAAATTGCAAAAATTGTTTGTAATATATAGTTTATTATAAGTTTAGCTTTTAATAGATTTGATGGATAGAAGGCATATTTGTGAAACATATGTTTGTGTATGTACTGCAGATTTACACGCATTTTACCTTCAATTATAAACGCGAAACATCGCTACCATAGAAACTGTTCTAATATCTAGAGGCAAATTTTAAAAAATACTAGAAATTAAAGAAATGTATCTGCTATGGAAATGGTATGGTTTTTACCGAGCTTTACAAGTGTAAGGTACATACAAGGATAGACGATTTAAATTCATGGCATTTTAATATCCTCTTCGACGTTCTTATCTTTGTCGCTTTCTGTCCCTTGTTTGGACCATTGCGCCTTTTCTCACATAAGTTTAAAACAAATTAGCATTTTCCAATTAGAGTTTACACTTTTTAACACTTGTCGGTTATTTTTTGTTGGAACCCACACAAAATTAATTAGTACACTCTTTTTGAGAATTAGTAAATAATTATTTGTGTATTTGAGAAAGCCAGCGTAATTGACATGACAAAAAACTAAATCATAAATATTGATTTTGAAATTGCCTTAAATTGAATTTCTGAAGATTGGCCTTGGAAGAAAACAAATTGACCTAAATCAGAGTACCACTAAGACCGTCCTGCAATTACCTCTGATGTTTTTTTTTATAGAAAACGTATAAACAATTTGTAGCCAAATCCTTTAGATACTTATTGTTTAACATATATTTCATAATTCAAGGTAAAACACGCAACTACTACTTTATTATGACACATCAGTAGGGATCAACTTTATCAGTATTATTGATGTCACCTTAAGCACCACACTAGCAGTAAAATAGTGTGTTAATCTCTACTTTATAATCTAACTCTACTGATCTTCTAGGTACATAAATAATGTATGAAATCATTGAATTTTCAACGGCAAAGCAATTAACCAGTAATTACAAAAGAATTAAAATTCCTGCCTCAAAAAATGGCGGGACTTACTATGTAATTATTCTCCTCTTTACTTTAGAATTCTAAGCGAGGGAGCTAATTAATCAAATTCAGAATATTTTCAATTAATTATCTAAGTTTATCAACTAGATTTCGTATTATTCGGAAGTTTAAGAATTTACGACATAATTATCTTAATGATTAGGGTGTACACATTGGGGTGTTGTAGCTAAAAAAAAATGTCTGTATCTGCCTGGTTTTTGAGAATGATTTTCTAAGCAATGCCGGAAATCAGTAAACTGAAATTCGATAACATTTTTTTTGCCGAGATCAAATTTGTGAATAAAGAATTGACAAAGGCTTAATTTGAAAATATGAATCGAGTGACGGGACAAGCCACCAAATTTAATTAGTTCTATACAAAAATCTTACGAATTCTCGATCTCCCTATTTTCGTATATATTTGAAACAGAGTTGTACAAAAAAGTATACCAACAATATTAAGGGTTAAAAAATTATGTAAACCCGATCACCAACGAAAAAAAGTGGTGTTAACCACTTTTAATGATATTCTTATTTATTTACGGAAACTGACATAGAGGGACATGAAACTCCTGAAAATACAGTGTCAGAATAATATCCGAATTATTTCCCAAAAATTATCAAGAGCAATAAGTAAGTGCAGTGAAAATTATCGATAATTATCATTAGGAAATTAAATTGAAAAAAAAACACGAGTGCATTTTTTAGTTTAAGTTGTAAATGTGTCAAAATTTATAAATTCGTTTTTGTTGCTCTGTTGGAAGTAATATTTCCTGAATCACTTTCTTGAATACGGCCGCAAGATTAAAATATAAATTTTTTTAATGGAAAAATTATTGCGATAATTACACAACTGCAAATCACCATTGTAATTCGCCAGTGATTGATTCAACGTAACAACGAATCAGTATTGCACCAAATTGCCATCGTTCATAAAATATCACTCAAATTGCTCAGTCCCATTTAGTTTTACCAAGCTTTAAATTCACTCTGTCTAAAATGTGCCAACGTTGATATTCTATCATTCGACACTTTTATATTACAGTTGTTGTACTTCATGCATATAGATAACACAGTTCGGACTAACTCAGTTTACAATTAATTATTATTTGAAACCTAAGTATGGTCGATTAGAGCAATTATTTACGTTGAGACCAAAGTTCACAAGTCGGAGCAATTACGAAATCGGCATGGATGTCTATATGACATTTTTTATTGCCTATTTTTTTATTTAATAATCGAGCAATCTGATGATGCCAAAGTTAGCGCGGGGTTAGTCTAATTCTCATTATTACGAAACAAATTTTAGAAGCAGCTGTTAGTAATACTGCTGCCAGAGATGCTGAAAATTACCAACAATCAATTATGACATGAATAGCTGATTAAAAAATGTCGGTAGTAATATTGATAATTGGTCAATTATTTGAAACTCGTATACATGACGTACACTTTATTATTTAAGGAAATTTTGGCTGCTTTAGGCTATACTGTTACAAATCGACGGTATTAGGTGGTAAGGATGACCGTTAGAACTCAATATGTGTGATGTAAATCCATGGAACGCATCATTGAAACATTAAATAGGCTAAACATAACAAACCAGGATCTAAGTGTAAATATTTATCTTAATCGATACTAGTGGTCAATACCCCCAGAAAACACTCCTCAGCTCTAATTCCTCGGGCAATTGGTGAACTTTACTGAGTACCACTTAAAAACTGAACTTGTGTATGTACCGAATTCCAAACCGAAATATAACAATTCGAATAATATTCAAAGCAAATTCCCGAAACACGACCACATACACACTCGTACCTTACTCGACGATATAGGATAAACAAAAGTTGGCATTCTGGGCTACATTGTCTGTTGAGATAGTAAATAAATCGTTATTAAGGCTTGACGTGCGAACGTGTGTGTGTTTAGTCAAAACAAATACTTTAGGTATATATTATAACTAGATTAGATACAGTTTCTGAACTGACACAGACAGCTATGTGACGTCAGTCCTGCGCGATTCTTTTAACACCGCCAGCAATGATACCGTCAGAACTAGTGATTTTCTGCAGGCAGTACCGAGTACTGACTGATGAAGATCTTGATTGGATCGCAGGCCGGTGTTAAGGTATAGCGTGCAGGAGTGGTGTTTATGGAGCAGTTGGGCTATACAGTGTTTTTATTGACGAGGCATTGTTTTTTATTGGGAGTAGTTTTAGATTCAAACCGGTTCTCAGATTGGGCAAAGAATATTATCTCACAAACACATGAGCAATTATATGTAACAACGGTTGGGAATCACCCTTCATTATCTTTGAATCTGTTTGGATATTAAATTTTAGTACTTTACAAAAAAAATGGAAAAAATAATGAACAATCCACCTCGCACGCGTAGAATACATTATTAAAATTCAGAGTACGGTTTAACAAAAATAATGTCATGACAACTCCGAAATTTTAATAGGAGAGGGGTGATTCCATATCTCTATTCGAAGGCCTAATCAATGTTCATAATATTCGTGAACATTTGACTATAGTAAATACTCAAGAATAAGCACAACATTGCTAGAAAATTCAATCAGAAATGAAGAATGTCTGTGAAAGATATTTATTTAAAAAGGAAGAGAAGTAATACCACCAAAAGAACATCTTATTATCCTCTTACAGTTACTGGCAACAGGAGAGTAATATTATAGTTTAGGAAATGCTTTCAGAGCTACCGCCTTTATATTTTAAATTTAACGGCACACTCCACAAGCCTGATAAATAATAGAGAAAAGTAGGCATATCCAAGGTGTTTTTTAAAAAGTATAAATACCAATGTAATGGAATTGATAATTTATTTCAAATTTTCTTATAATCATTTTGCCGTTTAATATTAATAATTTTTTATAATAAGTATTCGAAATGTTGTCCGCTATTTTCCATGCAAAAGTAAAAACGATACGTACATTGTAATCAAATAATGAATAATAAGGTTAAATTCAATTATATGTTAAATAAAATTTATAATAGTTAAAAATTACTAACAACATTTCGAACAGCTATTGTAAAAAGTTAATAATATCTAACGACAAATCTTACGTTCTGATTTAATTATAATAAAACGTTGAATTACTTTCCATTCTATTATTTAGTCCTCATTGAAAACCATTTGATTCTACACCTAAGTGTATTACTCATGGATTTTGCATTTTAGGCATCACGGGATATATTTGAAAGCAGAATTCCACAAACTTTGGTACCACTGAAAACCTTATTGGAAATGCTTGTTAAACATATATCTTAAACATTCTTGTGCTATTTAAAAAAGCAGTAGGGGTGGCTGGTGTGCATTTGGAAGAGGGTTGTGAGTTCATCACATTATGGTAGATGAGTTTTTGAATTTTTTGATTATCGGTACAATTTTCAAAATGTTGTCATTTATACTTTTAAAAAACCCACCTAATATCAAATAATCATTTTTTATAAAACCATAGATTAAAAATAAAAGAAAAGTCTAATTAATATATGCCGACTTTATCATAAATAGCAGATGACAGTTACCATAATGCTACATATAGTCTCTACATTTCAAAAATAACCATCACTATGTCTTCTGCTACAGAAAATTAGGTCAAGAGCAAAATCACGTGAATAAAGACGGCCAGCGTGACGTTTAAAATTGATGGTCCTTGTAATGTGATGGTAATATCGGTTCAAGAGGCTTTATTTATATGTGGCGCGTTAGTTTAAAAAAAAGCATAAGAAAAATGAACCATCCCCCTCAAGAATATACTTCATATTTGTAATATAAATTCCATTTTCTAGGCAACACAACTTACCCGCTTTTTTATAGTTCGCCAAACAATTTAACTGAAATTTCATGGGTTTCAAAATCGTATCTTCTAAAACCTCACATTATACACTGGTCAAAATAATTACAGTATATTTCAAAATATTGTATTAAAAGTTTTTTTGTGTTACATGAAACGTATCAAAACAAATTATATTTGTAGTTTGAAGCTTTTTATTGATAAAATAAAGCACTTCTTATTGTTCAAATTTGATTTGACCGGTTGTGACAGTCCTATTTAAAATTGAGCAAATATTTAAATTAAAAGACGATGGTTATCCAATGTAATTTGAATTCGTCATTTATTAATTTGGAAGAAAAATTTATTTTTAATAATGAGTACCATTACCTCTTCCTGATAAAAAAAGCTTAGCTTCATGATAGCATTGATTTAATAAAGTTATCAAAGACCTCTTGGGAAATTCTATTCCGTTCTTCAATTAGGGCATTTCCAAGATCTAGACTAGTTCGAGGTGGAAAATTTCTTATTGCAATACGTCTTCCCGAAAAATCCCAAGAATGCTCAATTGAATTTCCATCTGGAGAATTGACAAGCCATGCCATTCTCTCAATATTCATTTCATAAAACCAGTTGTCCATAATGTTAGCGTAATGTAGACGAGTATTGTTCTCCATAAACATGAATTTATTACGCATTGGTCCAGCATACGGCATTATAATAGGTAGAAGAATTTCATTAAGACACCTGTTGGCGTTTAAGGGACCATTGTCATTGGAATAAAAATCTATATGCCCGCCAAGGCTAATACCAGCCCATACCATGATACCGCTACCTTCAAAGTGAGATCTTTTTCTGATAAATGGATGATTGCTTCGTGTTCTGCGTTTACGCCAAATCAGAACACGTTGATTATCAGGTTCTAAAGTGAACCTAGACTCGTTACTGAAGAGTCCCGGACCCCAGTCATTACGGGTCTAATTTCATTGAAGCTCAGACCATGCTTCTCTTGCTCTTTTGTGTTCCACAATTAGAGGAATACACACCATTGATTTTCGAGCATATAATCCGACATTGTGGAGTCTATTTTTTATACTTTGATTGGACACGAGCTATCCGGTATCACTCGCTTCTTTGAAGTGTTGTTTTTGACAATCCCTGTACATATTTTTAATTTTAGAACATTGTCTGTACGGGCATAAAAATGCACATCTTTTTTCTATTTTAAGCTACCTTGTATCTCTTACCGCTTCCGTAATCTCCATGGAATTCATTTTATTTGGGACTATCTGCATATATATGTATACTTCGTACTTCCTCACTATTTGTCCATAAAACATGCAACTATTAAAATATTAACACAAGATGTTCCTTAATATAGTTATAACTAATTATTGATATTTCAATCAGTAAAACGTTAAGAAAAAAATATAAAAAAATGGCACCTACATATGTATATATCATTTTATTGTTTTCATGGCTTAAGTCGGCATGCAAGCAATAAATGAATTGACAATTTAGTTTCATAAAACAAAAATTTGGCAGAACACTAAAAAACTAAAAATTATGCCATATTAAACTATAGGGTTCATGTTTACTTCAGTTTCTTACAAAATTCCGTTATGACAATGAACAAATACGACTCCTACTATACTGGTATTAACCTCGTCTAAATGTTTATTTAGCATCACTGATACAGTCTGAAATATACAAGTAAAAGGCGATAAAAAAATTAGAAAAATGGAACACTATTTTTTTTTCCTCACAATCAGATGAACTTCAAGGGGTAGAAAATGGTAGTAAGTGACTTTTTCTAATTTTTCGCTCATTTTTAAAACAAATCAAGGATATCTCAAAAAAGTATTAGAGGTAATAAACTGACATTGTATGGCGCACTAAACAGGCACATGGTACAATTTTTTTATGTAAAAAAATTGCTCTAGGATTCATAGATGGGTCAGAAAGATGAAAAAGGTGACAGCTACGTGGAGTGCCGGCTTTTCCCTAATGTAGAGAAATGACTATAGGCATAACAATATAGCCATGAAATCGAGAAAGGCAGCCTAAACTTTCGTCGCATTTATTCTATTTTTGTCTAACAAATTGTTAAGAAACACGTGTTGAACCCTAATATCTGCCTTTTATGAGTAGGCCTTCAGCAATGTTTCCCATATTTGTGAAGAAAATCAGGTTAAAAGTTTCCTCAAAAGGAAGTAAGAATTTAATTTCAAACAAACTTTCCGTCCCACTTTCAAAAGTTGTTCCATGGCGCTGACCAGTCCAGTTTGACTACTAGTAAGTAGTGAAATCACCCATTCTAACTTCGGGATCATTTGCCTCTCAATTAAAATAAGTAATTTTTTATGAAATTCCGGGAAATCTAGAAACGTGAAAATTGACAAAGTGAAAAAGTTTTGCGCGCTGTATTCCGTAATGTAATTAGAACTAAGTTTTAATAACTGTAAAGCGGTGAAATTTACCCACAAAAACGCAGAAATTTTCCGATAACAATAAATTCATGTAAATACGTTTATTTGTGAGAATTTTCGCATTTAAAAATTAAAAATTTTGTTAATTTTATTTAATACAGAAAAAAATAATACTTCATATAAGTTATAAAATTGCGAATAATGCTTTATTTAACTGAATTTTATTATTTAAAATCGAAAATTTAATAATGATTGGATACGGCGACAGAGACCGAACACAAAATAAGGTTATTCAGTTAAAGGAAACAATAATTTGATTGTTTAAAATTTTGTGTATTTTTAGTATTATTTTGTTCTATGATGAAAAGTAATATGTCAGATAAAATCAGACTGAAAAGATGTTTAAATTGATGTATTACTTGAAGCCCCTTTCCATTCAAAATTTTAAGGGTAACTGTCACTCCAGCTAACGGGTTGGCATTTATAACATCAGAATACTACCAAAAAACATATTGAAACAAATAAAAATTGACCTGTTTAAGCAATTTTGCTAAAAATTAAATGCCATGTAGATACCGAAATTATTCCAGTTAAAGTTACCACACTGTATAAAAAAATATGAAAGTATGTCCTTTCTGAGGACTAAAAGAAATTGAAACTAGAACCCAAATACAAACCAAAATAAAGGAAGACATTTTTTCATGTTTATTAATATCATTCAAGACTCGTAGAGCCGAGTTTGACAAATGGTCTCCCATAAATTCGCCTTGTTGGACAAATTTCCCAAACTAATTCAAAATTCCATAGGACGGATCTTTCAACCTCTAAATCCAGGTATTCAAGCAAATGCTCGTTATTAGTCATATTAACCAACAACATTTAGGAACAACAATGGCATGAATTTATGGTATTAAGTTCACGTAATTTTGCTCTTTGACCTGGCTGTTTGCAACTTGAGACCTACTTCTGGAGCAGATTTTCCCACTTTAAATGATATTAATTAGGTCCTTTGTCTAGCCAGAACAATCGTGATTGGGATACAAGTATGTATTCTGTACAATATCAGCATAATATTCCAATTTAACAAGAATAAGGAAAGAACCAATATTGTTGTTTTTATTTAAGAAATACCACTTTCGTCTTCGCTGCAATAAAAACGCAATGGGGAATATCCCAGAAGGGTAAAAAATGTTTTATCCCATAAATGTTCTAAGTAGGAAGCTCTGAATGGTATCGACACAATTAAATGTGTCTTGACATGCAAAAGGATCTTTATGGCAATTTTTGTTTAACAACAATAATAATTGCAAAACGTCTCTTTCCTTAAGAATCAGTTTAGAATACTAAAACGATTTAAATATTAATTTTAATTCACTTCTATAACGTGCAATTTATGGTACGAGGCTCGGAATTTTAACTATTTTGACAAAGTTGGTTCTATAAAAACAAAACCCAATTCTTAGTAGTTCATGTTCTCCTATTTCACTGCAAATTTGTACAGTCAGGAAATATTTAACTCACAATAAGTGCAACGCTTGGAATTTTTATTTTTGCCTGTTCTAATGCCCTTTAGATCCCAAGCAATTTCCGTTTAAATTAAAAATCATTGCCGTGTTTGGTTTTAGTAGGTTCAATTACAAGACAAAACAGTACAAAAAAGCTGAAAAAAGTACACATCTTAAGGTTTTATTATAAACTTATCATAAACTTATTGGTAAAATTTACCTCCTCTGAAGGGATTGAAGGGCATGCTGAGAAGTTTTCCTCTTTTAGTTCCTGAAACAAGTACATTAAGTCATAATACGAATTTACCAAAAAGTTACAACGCTGAAAAATTAAATTAAAATCAAGAAGGATTGAGGCTATAAAAAATTTCTTAATTTGATGCATGTAAAGTGACAATTTGTATTCGTTCAACTAATACTAACGTGTACATTAAATATACCTACAAATTTGTGGGAAGAACGAATTATACTAAATCTAGTATTGCATATTGGGGTCTATGAGGCTTTATGGAATGGCTAACGAAATATGATAAAGTATTAAGTCTAATTTTCAAAATTTTATGTACCCGGCCTCCGTTGTCTGAAAATTGTGTTGAATTATACTGAAGTCCAACTCTAAAATACGAGTTTAAATCTCGAATTTTTAGTTTTTTGTTTACGACGTTTACAAAATGTAAAAATATGAACAAATCTGCTTTACGATCGTTCCATTGATTGTATTTAATTGTCACAGATGGATGGGGATCAAAATGAGCATAAAGTTAACATCAATTTAAATGACTAAATTACACAAAAATTGAAATTTGGTTTTAAAATGTAAGTCAACATATAAAATAAATAGATGAAAAACTAACCAATTTATTGACAGAGGAACTATAAATTAGTTTTTGTTGTTGTTTGTAAATCAACACAAAGTGCAAGGCAATATTTAAAATGAAAAAAAAACACTGTATGTGTACATATGGCATTTTAGTTGAAAAAGGTTCAAAATGATATGCAATTTTTCAAGATTTAGAATGATATAAAAGAATATGAGTAAATAGAAATATTGTAATCGTTGAAATTTGTTAATGAACAGTAAGCAATTTATTTTTTAGCATTCAATATTTATGTGAATGATCGTTAAGCGATTCAAAGAAGGGGTCTTGTCTTATGCCTCCGTTGTTTCGAACTCTATCGGAGAGCCTTTAACTAAGAGGGATTTATTTAGGTCAATACTGACTTTAAATGCTGGTATAGGTAAATAAAAACCACAATTTCCCAGGAATGGATAAGTCGGAGATGATGATGGATTAGTTGAGTATTTGAATTAAATGCTCAAACTACTTTTAACAAAAATAATAAAGAGGAAAGAATACGGACGGAATGAGCTACTACTCCATCTTCCTATCATGAAGTGTTTTTTAAAGGCAATTAAATTTAATGCCATGCCTCTGAATTTTTTTTCCATTCTACTCCAAGTAAACAAACAATACAAAAAGGCGTTTTCATGGGAAAAGCTAATTAAATTACAACTCCAAAATTCCTTGTTATGTTTAAAATGTTTTTTTTTTTAATTCGTTACACTGGAATGAGGTGCTAATAAAATTTAAAATTTTTAAGAAATGTATTTAAAAAGGTAATATGCGATAACAAAACAGAAATGTGTGTTTTTTTAAGACTCCTATTTCTATACCTCTTTTTTTTCAATAATAACTGAAATTTTTTAAAAACGTACATTTATGTAAAGTACATTTAATATGCTGAACATAGAAAATTATACGAAATATAAGAGAAAAGTGTTATTATCGTAATTTGTGTTTTAGAACTTCATGCCTCTCAAAATAATTTGTAACTGCCTTTGTAATCGCACGAGACAAATTTGTGAAAATAAGACAATTAAAATCATCATCTAACAAAACTTGAATGTGTAATTTAATTCTTGACAAATTCATCCACTTATCTCGGATCATTTATTTTAACATACGACTTATTAAACTAATCTGCAGCAAACATTGCACCTACTGCAAATATTTAATTGCATAACACGAACATGAATGGAATTTGCAGCCACTAAAGATTTTAATGCTAACGTTGACATGAAATTTATAATAGAAATTTGCAAAATGTAAGTCATAATTTACTGCTGATAAAACAGTTAACGAACTTTTATTTAAAATGGGTAAATCTTAAAAAAAGATTTAACAGTAAATTAACAATAAAAGGCTTTTTTAGAAGGTCCAAAATCTTCAAAAATTGGATTCACATTTACTTTTCAATTTCAACAAATTTACTGTGCGAAACGCAATATTTTACCGTTATTGTGCACTTTCCCACTGAAAATTTGTTACTATAGAACACACCCAAACTTCCCTAAGGACCATACTTCGATATAGACTATATCTAGCCGATTTTCTTGCAATCACCTGGATTGGAAAATTTAATACCATTCTCACGCACTTCTAAAAATCACACAGGAGGTACGAAATATCTTCATACGCAGGTAATTTCAAAAACAACTCTAAATTTCTGATTCCCTAACATAACGCAATTTTAAATTCCACTTTAGGCTTTTAACCCTCCACTAAGTTGATATTCAGTTTGGGTTATTAAAGCCATCACTCAAAAAAAAATGGAATTTGGTTTAGTACGTATCAGCTAAAAGCATCAGAAAATAAATAATACGAAAGTTTCTCTGACGCTCGAAACTTTCCTTTTAAATGTTTCTTTATAAGAATTTTGTTGTCAATAGTGTCAAGGGAGAATCTTATTTTCCGAAGATATGTAAGGATTTTAAAATATTGTTGCTTGCTATTAAATTTTTATGATTGACAGTATGACATATTCCTCACAGACATGAAAAAGCGCATACATTTCATACCACTATATATCGCTTAGAAGGTTAATTAATATACGCTCAATTTGAGCGCAAATCCTCTCAGCATTTTGCAGCCGAAGCCTAAATAAGCTCGGAGCTGAGTTTTAACGAAGTCAGCAATTGAGTTAGAGGCAAATTAGTTTAACAATAGCTGTAGTTAGTGCCAACAACGCAGCGACTTTATGCCGCGTTTTCCTCCACAAGGCTTTTTCATTTCAATCTCATTCAACACATCAAATTACCCCGTTTTCATGCTCTTCAATGTCATGCTAATACACATTGATCAATTGCACTTGCAGGTGTTTAGTATTCACAAGCAGTAAAAACGGTGATGTTTTGAAATTAATTTACAAAATTGTCTGAGCATAAACGTGTTGAAGTTGGACCAAATATAAAATATAAAGTCAAGTTTTCTTTAGATTTAAATATTAAACAATTTTAAATAAGTAAAGAAAAAAGACCTAGCATAATTTATTTTACTATTATTTATTAACACATTTAGGCTAATTTTTTAAAAATATACAAATATTTCGAAATATAAAAAACAAAAATAAAAAATTTTATTTAGCGCGTTTAACTTGAACAAAATATTAACTAAAACCGAATTATTTTCTACTACTGAATGCAACTTGTTTTTATTTTAAAACTGTATTAATGCGATATCAAAGTTTGTACAAGATTTTGGCAATATTCTGGTATAAAACTGTTTCACATTTCCATTAATATTGTTGTCAATTTTCGGAAAAACTTGGCAAAAGTGGTTTGTACGACTTCTTTCATGTTGCGCCAGAGTGATTCAATTGTAGACAGGTTTGGACTACTAGCAGGCCATTCAAACAAAAGTGTTTTATGGTTTTGAAACCAAATTTCAATCATTTTAGTTGTTTAGTATGACGCACCATCTTGTTGAAATACAAAATCCTCTTTTGACATTTGTAGCCGTTCAATGGATGCTAACAATTCCTATTCAAAAATGTTTTGGTACTTTTTAATATTTACTGTGCTATCAATGCAACCAACATGTCCGACACCTTAAGACAACATACAGCCTCAAACCAGTACTGATGCGATAAACTTAACTTTTTTTTTTGAAACCATCATTGAGGTATTCGTCTCCAGACTGCCGAATAATTTCACTCTGTGAATCACTCACATTAAACTAAAACTTTGATTAATCACTCCACATGATCGAATTTCATAGGTTTTTAGTCCAGTTTATTCAGTTTTTACACGAAGCATCTTTTAATTTGTTTTAGAGTTAATATTTTTTTCGGACCTTTAACAAAACATAAACATTGATTTACATAACAAGTCACAATCTGATAAAATTACATTTAAGTTATGAAAACCGCATCTCGATTTTGAAGTTTTTGACTTCTATTATTCACATTCGAAAACATTTGTTTCTTAGAAGACACTCCATTTATAACGAAATATGCCACGCTTCCACAAATATCTCTTCCTCCGGAGTAGATTTAATAAAATTTCCATATCTATAATGGCCGCTCAAGTATTTGATAAGCCCCAAATTTCAAATTTTATTGGGCCTTAAATATAAAGTTTGTACATGACGACGCCATAACAAAGTAGCAATTGAATTATGTCAAAATATACATTTCATTCATAACCTTTTACCCCTCTATTCTTCGTAAACGTACTCGCTTAAGCGGTGCTTGAAATGACAAGTTTGCATGTGAAAGTGCCAATTTAAACCACGTTTTGACATAAGTTAAGCTTGTTGATTTACGGCGAATGTGGAAGTTGGTAACTTATAGCCTAATCCGTTAAAGTTAGAACCATACTCAAAATAAATTATGTGTAATTCAGTGAAGCTTTAGAAGGAAACCAGCAGACACGGAAACCCTTGAAAAATTAAGAATAGTTTATTTCATTGTGGCTTGTTTATACATTGCGATTTCACGTAATAAGTATACAACAATTACTATTAATTTACAAAAAGTGCGAATGTTTATCAGCGTGCAAAGTTTAGTATTATACTCGCATATAATGATGGAGAATTGCGACAATTGCTTCGCTCGTAATGCAAACTTCTCTATCAGGGATGATAGCCTTCATTATGTCCTCGTCCTATAATAGGTATGTACATATATTGTTCTGCGAGGTCGATTTTTGAGAATTTAATTCTTGTCAAGTTGAAAATTTTGCACTTATGAGATGTAAAATTAATGTGTTATATGATTAACCTGTGCGATTTCAAAAAGACTTAAATCGAATCGAGAAAAGACAATGGTAGTAACAGTTCCAAATCTAGAACAAACGTATAAAGAAAAAGACTGTTTAGAGAAAACTTTTTTAAATTTAATATTCTGAAATTGTTTTTATGTTTATAAATCTCTATAATTGTAAAAATATTCTAATCAGGCGAAAAAACAGTAACGTAACAATTCTAAATTTAGAGGTATGATATTTAAGAAAACTACCCTATAAAAACAAGTTTCAAGATTTTAACACCTTTCTCTTGTGTAGAAAAACAAAATTTTAGAGTGTTAAGTTAATTATATTCGACAAAAAACAACTCCCTAAACTCAATTGTTATTGAAATAAGCATACTGATGAAATTAAAACAAGAGGACTGATCATTTAGATAATATTGGCCAAATAAGGCGTATTGTGGTAAGTATTCATTCATATTTTTTAACATCTTGATACACTCCTCAACATTTTTTATATTTTCACATATTTGCTATATTTTCCTGCATTTATAAATATTGTTCACATTAGCATCCAGTTTCGAATATTATGTTAATTTGTGCTTGATATTTCTGTCACCGGTTTGTGTTTTACCCCTATATTTGTAACTTACCTCTGGCCACGTTGTTAACCTGTACAATAGTGGTGGTGGGGGATGTAGAAGTAGCCACATTGTTGGTCAGCGAAGTCTTCTTGAAATTTGCACATTTCTCAACTTTGTCAAGGCTGGCAGAACTGCCCTTATGGATCTGCTCCAGCAGAGCGCTGGGGGAGCAGCCCATGCCAGCCCGCTTTACACTATCACCCTCACTCTCGCCAGGTTATTGTGTGCACTAAAAGTAAAAAAAATGGTTAAAATGTTTTTAACGTAATAATAATATTCACTGTATATTTAGTAAAATCGTTGCATTTACCGCGAAAATAACATTGCAAAAACAGACATAAATAATTTTCCAAACTAATCTACCTCCAACAGACACCTAATTGAATGTAAATTATGTAGCAGATAACAAAAAAATTAAAAAATAACTATTCAGATAATTAATTTTTTTTTATTATATTATAATATATTATTTATAAATTATTAATATTTTATATATATTAGTTGCTAATGGGCAAATATATGCAATCAATGGATATACTAGATTTGCCCTAACACTGATGATTTTTGTTGTTTGAATTAAGAAATTTTAGGCTGGAAATGAACGCGTTAATACAAAATAATATATAGAAGATTTCATATAGATAAAATATTGAGTAATGATTAATCTAAACCAGTAATAATTCTCGATAATATGGTGAAGGCGACTTTGCTATCGTACTGCGAGCCACGATAAAGGTTCGATGGTACCTTAGGTACTAAAACAATATTTATCATATCAGCGAGTTAAAAGGAATCGATTTCTGATCAATTTACTGTAGTATAAGCCTAAAGTAACAGCAAAATGCGAATTTATAATTAAATAGTGATTAAGATCTGTAAAACCGTAAAAAACCAATTTAATAAAAACAAGAGATGAACCAATTATATTCGTCTAAAAAACGAATTTTCAATATTCAATTAATAAATGGTAGGTGTAATTTATAAACTAACTTTCAAATAAAGTATTTTGCAAACTGAAAGTAGGGCTTAAGTTTAATAGTTGAAGTGAGTACAGTTACCTATGTAAAATACTCTATAAAGAGATATTTTGATTGATGGTTCTACCCACGACTGCAAGTTACAAAAATAGTCCCAGAAGTACTCAACCTAACAGTTAAAAAGAAAAAATGAAAATGTTACATTATTTCTCAACATAGTTTCCTCTAAAATTACCACATTTTTCCCAGAAATACTTAGAATATTTAAAAGAGATATAAAACTATAAAAATGCATTAATCTTAAATGAAATATTTATTTGAGACTGATATTCAGAGATAGTAGAAGCCTCTTACAATTTTAAAATGGATAATTTTGTATAGGGCCTTACAAATCTATGTAATAAAGTTTCAATGCCATTTTTCCATGGGACAATTTCTATACTTAACTAATAAGCCTCTATTCAAATTCATAATTACTAAGCTTCCTCATTACAAACCGGTTCCCATATTGTGAAAAACTGGCCTCGATTTGGACCATCCGAACTCTCAGATCAACTCAAGCTTGAAGCTATTGCTTAACGACATTTTAATTCTGAATTATTATAAAATTTAATTTTATAATAATTCAATTAGAATTATTATTTTGAAACATTATAAGTCAACACGATCAGTTAACAAATCTTCGAAGAGGACGAAAAGCAAAATATAGGTTCACAAGACATTTGATTTTGAATTTCATCTAAAATTTCGTCGTTTTCATTCCAATCATTAGTTATTTTATTTAATGTAAAATCTGTATTATAACAGATGGATGGTGTGCCTCAAATGTCTAACAACACCGTCAAGATCATCGCCAATTTGAAATAGTTGTTTTATCCTTAATTACGAAATGTCATTCAAGTTTCTCCAATATTTCCCGAAATAATCACTCATAGTATCCATTCTGTTTGTACACCATTGTTTAACTGAATACCGAGAGAAGTACAGTGTAAATGATTCTGGATTGAGGCACTTTAATGTGCCCTAAACTTAAACTAACCCTAACACGTACATCATTCGATTTAGAAATGTATTCCGAACCCTCGAAAACAGTTCTGAATATTCATTTAAAATATAAGAAATTTAAATTAAAAAGATTTTTAAACTTACACTAAAGGCATAGAGAGATTTTAAAACTTGAACTACCTGATTACATGAATATCAAGTGATACATTTGTAATAGATATTTAAGATGCGAAAATCCTGTTTTGATCTAAAAATAAAAAACTTAATAGAAATATCGATAAATACCTGTATTTTTAGTACATTGGGAATTTTCAACCGGATTCTCGGCTCTGTCTTTCTCTTGGGTATAAACTTAATAAATGTGGAATATAAACTGCATCAAATAAGCCAGGACGTGCAGATCGATACATTTCCTAGTCCCCCAGATTCGGAAAAGCTCCAACCTGAAGTTTATTAGTTTTTTCTCTGAGCTGTAAAAGACACTGTAAAGTCCAAAATGGCGTCAACTTATAGAGCTTTTCGGCGATAGTTTTTTTATATCATTAGAGCTATATAAAATTTCAAGTGCTATCGCCAACTAAGCTTTCTCTGGTATCGGATTTACGATAGCTTTAGCGATATGATCTAAGTTACTACAGTTCCGAAAGAAACCGATTTTACAATTTAATTATGGCGATTTTGATATTCTGATTTTATTTTCGGAATAAGTGACGCACGTAAATTCAGTAAAATTATATTTGAGGTCTGTTTTATGAGTTAATAAAATTTGTGACAACTAGTGCCAAACTATAAATACTTTGGGGAAATTATAGAAAACGTCTCATAAGATAATGGCTCGATTTCATCAAACATGACGGGTATTAAATTAACAGTTTGGCAGAAAATTAATTTCCGAAGTCCTCAGACAGGCCTCATTGAATATATGAATCCGTATTCGGTTTAGAGCAGCGCGCATGTGAAATTGATGGAGCCTCTTTCGCTTTTCCCTTGTCACAAAACCTAAAACCAGCGTGACTTCGGTTAATTTATGATGTAATTGGGTTTAGTAAGAAGTTTCAAAGATTACCCAATAAGATGACAGGCACACAAGATTTTTACCAATTAACCTAAAATGAAACTTAAATCATTGACATTTTCTCAAAGACTTAAAATCGAATTTGTTCGCTAAATTTTTCTATTCATATGGTGCTAGACCCATACGAATTCAACAGAAAATTATAAGGGATGAGGACACTCCCAGAAGCACTCAACCTGACATATAGATATAATTTTTTTATTTTCTTATATTGCAAAGACCTGATCTTAAAAAACTAATGTCTAAACTTTGAGAATACTACATTTATTTTATTTGTTTTGGGAACCATTTTTAGTGAACGCTTTTAGAAATTTTGTAAAGATGGAAAAAATTAATAATTTTTCATTTAAAAGATCTTAGATCATCTAACATCAAAACGGTCCTTAACAACTGTAAAATATTAGGTGGCAAAGGTTAAACGCGATCCTATGAGTTGCCAAGGGGAACTCTGCAATGGTCGCCCTCATGACACTCCAGATCTGACCATTCCAGGCATTGTGGTAAAAATCAACCAAATTATACTAGAATACCTTCGGCTAAAATTGCACGAGTTAACAGACATGATAGACATTTCAAAAAGTACTGGACATCGCATTTTGATCAAACTATTGACTATGAGAAAGATGTACGCAAGGTGAACTAAAACAGCACCATGAGGATATTTCATAAAAGTGTTTATCAAAGTTTTGCAGGAGTAAAACTTAGTTCTTGCGTCAATTCATAACCACGTATGAAACATGGGTCGATCATTCCATACCTCAGACGAAATAGTAAAAACAATGTTATCGCAAAGGAAATCAGTTCTAAAGAAGAAGAAAACCGGTCTATCTGCAGGAAAGGTGACGGCTTCTTAATTAGGGATGCACGTGGAATAATTTTTATTACATTATAAATATTAATTGCACTATGGTCCTAAACGAAAAACAATAAACGGAGAATACAAATTTATTGCAGAGTTTGAGCGAAGAAATTAGGAAAAATCAACCTCATTTGAAGAAAAAGAAGTCTTATTTCATCAAGACAACGTACCAGTCCACATTTCCGTCATCAAAATGGCGAAAATTAATCAACTTGATTTCGAACTTTTCCTCTCCCTTCCTATTCACTAGATTTAGCTCCCTCTGATTATTTCCTAATTCTAAACTTGAAAAAATTGTTCGATGGATTAAGATTTGCCAATAATGTAGAGATTGAGCAGGCGGTTGATTTCTATTTTGAAACATTCGTAGTTTCTTAGTATAAACAGGCTATAGGAGCCATAAAACATCTCTGGAAAAAGTGTATCCATATCAAAGAAAACTATGTTTGAAAATAATTTAATATTTTGCAAAATTTCTTGAAGTGTTAGGTCAGGTACTTCTGGGACCATGCTCGTAAGTATGTCAAACAATCTTCGACGTAAATGAAGTTATCGGTTATGTGGGAGCACTGCTGCTCTTGAAACTATGTGCAGTGGCGTTAAAGCCCCCATCTGAAACGCTAATGCAACACAAAGTACTTGTACAATAAGAGCGGTTTAGTTTGAGGTGGTGCTTGAGATGCACCCTTATTGGCAGTTTATGAATCCAAATTGGGAAACTAGCAGTTAATGTAAATTTTGAGTGTTAACATAGCAATTAGTAATTTTCTAGTTAAAGCATGTATGAGAATATATTTGTGAAAATGTATTTTCTTAGAAGATTGATAGTTAATTCTTCTTATAAAACGAGAGTTCTAGGCATCCGTCCATTCCATAACAAAGAATGTGATATTTTCTAATTGTAGCAATGTCTGAATTTCCACTGATTTTGTCCAATTTAATACAATCATCACATTCATTTGTCCAACCATACGTTGTCTGTCGAGAGTTCTCCGAGATTCGTTTTTTGAAGCTCATAACAGTCTCAACAGTAAAATGCGCAAAAGAGAAATTATTTATTTCTTATGGAATTCACAAAATTAAAATCAACGAAAGCCTAAACAAAGGTTACCGGAAAACCAATGTCTGCGGGATGACATCGAAATTATTTAAGTGAACAGGTGTATTTTAAAAGATTTCTAATTCATCTCATTTTTATTTTACTCGTTGTACCACTATGTACCATACAATTACTTGATAACCCACTTTACTCAGCAGAAATAACGTTCCGAAACTGTTATTGTTTTATAAATCGTAATGTTAAGTAGGTCCGCTTGGTTTTATTATACATCATTTTAGTGACTACTGAAACAAATGTCATAACAAGGTTAATACTAATTTTAATAGAAGAACAACACCATAGTGATATGTCATTAGTATCAACAAAGTAATTGAAACTTAAAGTTGTACAGGTAATTAGACGGTAGCGGTTCTCACCGTCGTCTCCACCATATACCAAGATATTCATTTACTATTGAATCTATTATTAAGTTTAATAACTTAACTACATTATAAAATAATCTGCAGCAAACCATAAAGAGTAAAAAGCATTTTCTCTATCAACTTTAGACACTGAATTTCAAAATGCTATTCAATTTTGTTTGAATCGCAATAAGTTAAAAAATCTGTTTGTGCCATTTTTCGTTTGTAACAAAAGTATTTCATATAAAACATCTTAATGTTATAATAAAATAAACAAATTAATAAATAAATAATAAGATGGGAAGGATTTCACCGAAATACTTTTTACCTTTCTATGCTTTCTATTGATAAAAGTTGAGCGAAAATAATGTGCATATATTGATTCCTCTCTATTAAACATTACGTATGAGATGTCCGTTAAAGTTAATTCAGATTAGTTCTACATTAATCTCATCAAAATTCATAGAATCAAAATCATAACTGTAAGCTGTGTAAGCTACATTGCTGTATATATATCTATAAAATAATGAATGTAAAAAAATATATACAATTTATAAGATACTGAGTCAGACCGTTTCCGTGAAAATTTTTTAAGACAGTATTTTGATAGGCAAATAATTAATTGCAATATAATAATATTCCATCAAGATCATGGGACTTGACTCCTTATAATTTTTTGCAAAATGCATACACATCCTATTATTTTGCGTTAACCTACCTAATGTTAATGAATTCATTAAAATTATGGTTCAATTATCCATTAATAAAAAGAACAGTATTGTAACCGTATCTAATATTCAATTTTTATTTTATCTCAAATTTGATTATATAGGACACTGTATAATCAAATAGTAGATAATCTATATATGTAAGAATGTATGTGGTTACTATGGAACTGATAATGTCTGAAAGTTGACCGACAATTATAACTTTGTTTTAACAGGTGAATAAGATACTTCAGAGGTACAAGTATGCTCCCAGAAATACCCGACCGGATATATAGATGGCAATGTTTTGTTAAAAATTTGCCTATATTACAAAAAAATATCTTACAAAACTTATGTCTAAAATTTGAGACTGTTATGTTAATTTGTATTTGTTTAGGAGCCGTTTTTAGTAAAGACTTTTAGAGATTTTGTCAATATAGAAAATAATAATCATCAATACGTGATTCAATATGTTCATTTAAAAGATCTGATTTCATTTAAAATCAAAGTGGAATTCGATACTATTCTGAGCGAATCTGGTCCTTCGTCAACAACTATATAATATTGGGTATAAAATCACGTTCGTTCGAGCTGCTAAGACGAACTCCGTAGAGATCGACCCAATGACCCTCCAGATTTGATCACTCCAAAAATTGTGGTGAAAATCCACAAAACTATACTAAAAGTCTGTCGGCTAAAATTGCACGAATTAGCAGTCATTTCAAAAAGTACTGCACATCGCATTTTGACTGAACAATTGAATATGAGAAAGCTGTGCGCAAGATGGGCGTTGCGATTACTCACAATTGAACAAAAATAGCGCTGTGAGGACGTTTCAAGGGAGTGTTTGGCAAAGTTTCGCAGCAATAAAGCTGAGTTTTGCGTCGATTTATAACCATGGATGAAACATGAGTCCATTCTTTCACACCTGGAACGAACAAGCAGTCAAAATGATGGACTCAAAGGAAAAAATCGGCTCCAAAGTAGACGAAAACTGTTCTATCTGCAAGAAACGTAATAGCGTAAGTTTTTGAGACGCATTTGGAATAATTTTCATTTACTGTCTTTATAAATGAAAAACAATAAACCGAGAATAATATACAAATTTCTTTCCGCGGTCGTGGAAATAAATTATGAAAAAGCGACCGCACCGGAAGTCTAGTTTCATCAAGACAACGCACCGATTCACACTTCCGTTATTGCAATGGCCAAAATCAATCAACTTGGTTTCGAACTTTTTTCCTCGTTCACCCTATCCGGCAGATTTAGCCCCCCCCCCCCCCCCCCCCTTCCCTATTATTATCTTCTAATTTTAAACTTGAAAAAATGTCTCGGTAGAAAGATATTTGTCAATAATGAAGAAGTGCAGTCCGAGATTGATGCGTATTTTAAAACATTCGAAGCTTTTTATTATAAACAAAATATAGAAGCTATAGAGAATCGCTGGAAAAAGTGTGTCAATCGTAAAGCACACCATTTTGAGAAATAATGTAATATTTTGCAATTTTTTTTCTTTAAATGTGGGGTCGGGTACTTCTGAGACTATTCTTATATTTTAAATTTTAGTTTAAACTTGGAATATTATCAAATTAACATGAACCCGGACACAAACCATTGTATGTAATTCATACGTAACGAAGTTTTATTCCACATATTCATATATGGAGTTGCTCTCTAGCCCACTCGACGATTGATTGGTGTCATAAAGCCTTAAATTATATATGTACATTGTGTCGAGATAATTTTGGCTGGTAAATCGTATGCATTTAGTACCCCAAATTGGTATGGTACTATCCAACTTGTGGCACAAATGAATTTTGAAAAATGTAAAGTAAGTTTTACATCACACAGGGAACGACAAGCTACCAAACCAATGTGTAAAAGTTTTCTAATTAGTAAGGTTTAGGTTGTTGAGCACATCTAACAGTTTTCGCTAACGCAAATGCATACATATCCTGTTTGAGAGTTCAATTTGGAACTATTGGAAGTATGGAACTAGTCTGAACTTCAAAAACTATATCGGAAAAGTTCTGTTTCTCTGTATAATACTAAATGTGCTACTCCTGATTGGCACAAGTTAATGTAAAGGGTGTACCTATCGAAAAATTCCTGATCAAAATTGCTTTGAAACAAATTTTGTTTATTGCATACATATCGTAAATATGTGCGACTTTAAATTTAACTTTGGCTATGATACATTTTACCTGTTAATAATGAGTTAAATTATAATATACAGGTCATGTTTAGAGATCTTTCCAAAGCGCCTCTAACTAGGAATAATTTGATACACCAGTTACCTTTAACTGGTTACATATTGCTTATGGTCCTGCGAGTGATCTATAAAATCGTCCATATTAAAAAGAATGTAAAAAAACATTAAAAAAACTATCTGAAGGTCGTAGCTAATTATTGTTAATTACAAAACGGCATTAATAATGAAACATTAATAATGATGTTGTCATGACTCAATTCTCGTTCCATTTTATTCGTCCCAACGCCCTTTGAGCATTCATTTTTGTTTATTTTAATTATGGCCTAGATCGTAGATTGTAATAACAAACTATAAATCATACAATTACAATTTTTACGTAAATAGTAATGGGCGAATCTTGTTACTGTGCATACGTTTTAATTTCTATACACACGCATTGGAATTGAGACGTCAAAGATTGCATATGTGAGCCCAATGTTAATTAAGCACAGACAATTATATTTTCCAATTAGTTATTATTATGGATTATAAAAAGATAATTATGAATTGAATGAGTATCTCCTGTGATTAGCATTCGTGCAGGTGTGGAACTTACTGCTTGTATCACGCGATAATACAGTTGGAATGAACTTTAAGTCAGAAAGTGTATACTTAAAGAATTTTATATTTTCTTCTTTACGAAATTCTATGAAAAATACATATTGAATAAATCACAAAACCTTACACATTACCTATAAAACTACTCAGTAGACAAATAAATTTGAATACATCTGCTTAATGTAAATCAAAAACTGCGAATTTTTGGCGTTTTCTACGACATAAATTAATCATAAAATTGTAGGTGTATAAAAACAAAAATATTTGATGATACGTTTGACTCGTGAAAAAGATTATATTTAGACCGAGGTTAGGGGAAGTCATGCTAAATCGAGATTTTTGATAAATTGGAGCAAAGGAAGTCATACCCACTTTGTTAAGTGCAGCGTGTACTCCTTGTACGTGAACAATGCTAACGTGGAGACGACGTGACGAGAACATTAGGAAGCAACCGGAACAACGAAGCTTATAAATCCATTAAGTTTTGAAGAAAAAGCAGGGCAATATAGAGTTTGACGTACTTACCTCAATCTAGAATCCACCAACGCGAATTCTTCGTAAAAAACGGAAAATCCATAAGAATTATTAAATAAGTTTGAAGCGAATAAAATTAAGAGTACAGGGCAAGTTGGAGTAAAAGCATAAACAAATTATACAATTTATTTTCTCTTGTCCTATATAGATGACACGAATCCTCGTACTAGTCTCATTAGATAAGTACAGAGTGTTCCAAAATGTTATTTCCAGAATTTTATAGAGCAGATTTTACGTAGAAAAATATTTTAAAAATGTCCTAGAAATATAGGTCCGGAAATATTTAATTACTGATGAAACACAGAATGCTACAGTTTGTAAACGGTGCAACTCTTTTCTTTACGCACTTCCTAAAGTTTATAAGATATTTTATATCCGTTTAAGGTGAATATTACGTAAAGAGGTAATAAATCGAAGTTCTTTTTAATTTACTAACGGAGCCAAAAAAATTTCTAGATAAAGTTGTCAGTGTACTAATTAAATTACCCTCAGAACTAATTTTTTACATTTTTGATAACTTTCTTAACAAAATAATATCTGTGGACATAGAGAAATTGAGCAATACCCTGCTCCGACTTCATCGTTTGTATAGAAATCATTTTGATACTAAAGTTATTAAAAGGTTGGAAAACAGCGCCTGGAACGTAGGGATGGTAACATTTTAAAACATACTAACTAATATTCTTTTCTGAAAATTTGCTCAAAATTTCAAATAATACCTAAGCAAGTTGTAATACATCTTTATAGCTGAACAAGGAGATTTTACCTATTTTATTTATAACGATATGCTCTATATAACACAGTATCTACATTCTTTTTGCAGTTTTCCCTATTAAAACATAGCCTTTTTCTCTGAATTTCAATAGTAACAGATGCCGTGTTTTATAATATGGCAGCAAATAAAGCTTTTGTGATCTTTTCGGATAGTAAATAAAAATTTGGTAAAAAAAATCAATTGCTCTCAACTGATGAATAGACACCCATTCCATAGTTAATAGCTAAAACACAAAACTCCAAAGTAAACTCCATAGTTTAAATGAAAAAATAGACATCTTGTAGTCCTATGATATTTCATGGAAGTGATTAGCACTTCGAAGAAATCGATGGTATTCTATAAAAGTCCGTAGTATTTATTAATATTTTGTGGAAGTTCACGGAATACCGGCTATTCCTAATTTGCTGACCCATAGAAAATGGGTACATTATACAGAATTTTATCGACATATTATAAATTTTTGCTGCTCGGTAAGCAAGATGTTAGCTAGAAATATCATACATGTTTCGTATAAATATGGTGAACTATTAAATATTCACGGTGCCCTAATTAACTCATTTTACTTTCTTCTGCAGAAGAAAGAAGTCCGCCCTAGAAATATCCAAATATATGGATCCATCTACTTTTGTGAATCGAAAAAAAAATAGTTTTTTTCAAATAACTTTGAATTCATTCGTAGTTTTTTACGTTAGAAAATATGATTTAGCAGAACCCAAAAAGACCAACTTTTCTCCAATTTAATCACCACCCTACCTCTTGTGATTTACGAAATCCCTGTAGAGTGCATTCTTATCTGAGACAATCTGAATGTGTCATCAAAATATAAACTAGTAAGCATTTTTCAGGAATTTAGTGGTACCGCACATACAAAATTTAGAACTTCAGCCATAAACTACTTCTTGGCTGTTCAGGAGGGAAGTCTGCTATTCCATTCTATTAAATTCTTACCAATTAAGGTGGAATTTTGTCATAACAAATATCGTTTTTTCAAATAGATATTGTATTCCTAGTGATTTCCACTAAAATTTCAATAATAATTCCCCGATGTCTCCCCTTGGCTAGACTTGATATTTTTCCTGCTACTTTCATAGATATATCTCTTGGACTCGTTATTAAGTTAATTAAATCCTCATAATGCGAAGTGTCTTACAACAAGTAAACACCTTTCATGTTAAAAAAAGCGCCTGTTTCTAAAAAAAATAGTTATTCTTGCAGTGTATACACCTGTAAATAATAATATTCAGAAGAACTGGCTGGCGTTCCATCCTAATATCCCATATTATAGTCACTTTTCTAAGTACAAGAAATGTGCTACTGAAAGTTATAAAATATTATAAACTCAGAAAATAGAAAAGAGAAAATTGTATTTCCAAAAGAATGGACTTACGTCATATTTACTGATTAGTACGAATAAGTATAAAAGACAAAACCTTAAAAACTCTGCGAAAACATTGGAATAAAATAAATGAATGTACACAGAAACTTTAGAATATTTCTTGAATTTTATTCACTATTGTTACATCAGTAATTATTTACGTATGTGTAATAAACTATTAAATTGCAACAGTTTAATATTACGAAATCAGTTAACTAACACTTTCTATTTATCCAATTATCTAACGTTTGCTTGGAATTGACATCGCTCTATCACCAATGAAAACGAAATAAATTTGTCTCATTACAGTACACTGTAATAATGAATTTGCTAGTATAAAAAACGAAGGACATTTCAACTATTTTTTATACACCATCAAGTACAAAAATAATATTAACCTCATTGTTTCTCATAAAATTCTCCTACATTTTATTATTTTAAGTTTATCTACCGTGTCGATTATGTTCTCAACTACAAACAAACGTAAATACAAAAACTGAGACGTTTTTCGTATTTTTGAAATCGTGGCAGAAAAATAGTAGCCACAATACTAATTTAAATTGCTCAGCTCTGACAAACTGATCGTAAGTTTAGATTTATCATTAAATAACTGACCTAGAAAAACAATACCTGATGGTATCGCTAACCATGTTTAGAATAGCCACATTTTCTAACATTGCATAGATTTAGAAGCTCTGATAAGAGGAAATAATTTGTCAATCATAATTGGTCTATATGAGACAATATTGTATGACAGATGATCAGCATTAGCGGATAATGATAATCCAAATAATGTTTTCAAAGCTTTCCCAATCGTAGTGAAGATTTCAATGCGAATTAGCTTGATGAAGGAATAAAGCACTTTCATTATCATGGGCTCATTTAAAATGAAATCTTAATCTGACTTAATGACAAAATGATTCTCCGCTTCATTACTCGATTTAGCACATACCTAGAGTATGTACCTAGTATGTAAGTTGAATGGAATTGGTTTATCACTTAATCACCGAGATTTCCAGAGTTGTTTTGCACATCGCTAATTTCCGTACAAAGTAGCTGATTATTCCGTTATTAATCAACTTAGTAGTCAATTAGCGTTAGAAAAAATTGTTATTCACATTACAAAAGCCGGTTCTATTCGCTAATATTGTTGGCAATTTGCTCGAAGCCTAAAACTTTGTGTCGCTAATATATATTTGTGCGAAACTGCAAATTGCAAAATTGTTTACTTTGGACTTAACTCCGCATAAACTGGAAAAGGTCTATGCCGATTGTAACGCTTCAAATACAAAAACTGACACTTCGGATAATAAATCAGAGCTCACTGGTACCCACCTTCGCCGTTAAGGATAGCTTAAAGTATCCTCGGATGGCACGGAAGCACATTATAAAAGTCGAGTTAATTATTAGTTAACATCAAAATAACATGTTGTTCAAGCTAATTTAAATAATCAGCGCATGTGACACTACGTGCGATACCGAGCAGTTGACGAGCGTCCCGAATCGAACTACCATCCGCATATGAAACAACACTGATTGCGAAATTCGGACGGAAAGTTTGAATTGCTGTTGCCGCGTTGGGTGATTCCAGAGCGCACCACGAGTTGCGTCGTTGCTCGGCAATTCCCTTTCATTAGAGCATTAGCCGGCAGATGGCAGATTCTAGGCAAGTTATGAAAACTTCAACGGATATTCTCCCTTTTTTTGGTTGAGGGTGTCGACTACGGGGTAAAAAATCTGTTTGAAAAGACGATACTGGAACCCGTGCTGCCAGTCTGTGTGGGGTTTGAATCGATTAAAAGTTCCTTTTATTTTAATTATTGGTTCAACCCCAGATACGGAAAAATACCTTCAAACCATGACACTTCTACCGCCATGTTTTATAGTAAGCAATTGATACTTGGGCGTGAATCTTGCATTCTTAGGACGTCTTACGTATCAAATACTATCACTGCCGAATAACTGAAATTTACTCTCGTCACTCCACAAAACGGTATTTCCTTCTTTTTGCGACCAATTCATATGCTACCGAGCGAATGAAAGATGTGCTTTCCGATTTTTTTGGAAATGAGCGATTTCTTGATAGCAACCCCATCAAATAAATCTCCAGCTACCAAGATTGTCCGCGCTGTTCGATTTGAAACCACAATATAGTGTTCTTTAGCAAGATGTCTTGAAATATACATCGAAATTAATAGCATACTTTTTTCCGACGTGCTACTTATTAATTTCTCAGAACTTTTTGGATGCTTTTTAGGCCTACCTGACCTTGAAAAATTGCCTACCGCACCACATTCATAAAAACGTTTTAGTATTTTTGATATTGTTGCTTTAGAAAAAATTCAAACACTAGAAATATTGCAATTAGAAAAACTCAATCTTGCAGAACGCACTAAATTAAACACAAACACTATCATGTTGTTATTAATAGTTTGTTTGAGACATGTGTATACAAGAAATTGTATGCAATATACGAGATATTTCTTAATGTCGTGCTTATATTTCAGGATGTGATTCCTCAAGTAATTTTATAAAGAAAAGTTTATATCAACAGATGTCTGCAACGGCCTAAATTGTTACCTGCAAGATATTGATTTTTTTTCTTTTTAAATCGTTATTTTTAAATTTCGCAGAAAGTACTTTAGACATTATTTTCATTTTTAGTGTGGCAAATTTTAAACATTAGATACTTTACATAAACTGACTTTAAAATTTAACGAGCAACTTGAAAATGGTAAAAAGATTAAAGGGTTCCATTTAAAATAACGAAGTTTCACATTTTACATACTTTATGATGTAGCCTGTATAAACAACAATATTTTTAGTTTGTTTTTAGAAGTTTTAAAACCTTGTTAAATTTTATATGTTATTTGTTCTTTTGCATTGTTTCCGTAACCGTCAACTTTTTTCAATTATTGGAAAAATTATTCAGGAATGCTAATCATTTTCATGTAAGAACTCCTTTGGTTGCATTAGGATTTTCAGGCATATAATAAAACATGGTAAAAATAGAATGGTTTCTCTACTTTTATTATATTTATAGCCTTATTTTTGACCATAACTATATATCTAGAAATCTAAATAAAAACACATGAAGCATATCACTTCTTATGGAAAAACAAATTCTAGAGTAGTAGTGGACGTACAAAATTTGTGTGCGTGCTTGAATATTGGTTGAGTACTATTCTATTAGCAAACTAATATTATTCTCATTTGAGAATTTCGCCGTTTAACTTTACCCACCTGATTTACCCATTGAAGCAATATGATACAAGAATAAAATAAAGTGTTTCAACGTTCTGTCTCATGTAATAACAATAAAAGTTCTAATAATTTTATATAGTCGCCGTATATATATATATATATATAAATATTCCTTTTTTTTTGGGTTATTTTATAGATAAATATATAAAATAAATATTTAACACATGCAAACTTTCTACAAATAAATATTAATCGTAGTGAGAATTAAAAATACAGCAAGAAAATTTAAAGAAATTTTAAAATATAGGGTGTAATAGATCATCATGGAGATATTTCAGGGGGTTGCAGTACTCAGTAAAATAAGAAGAAAATACTAACATACCCGTAGCCAAAAACACACCATTTTTGATATACAGGTTGATAAAGTTCCATTTTTTTCCATTCTTACTATTTTCTTAGCGCATACTCTTGATTGGTAAACTCAATAATCACCACTTAATAAACACGTTAAGAACACTTTGGAAACAAAATACACAAAAGTACTAAATGCTAAACTTCAAAAAGCAAAATTAATCTCGAACTTAACTTGAACTTATCCAGCTACTTAGTTTTTTTACCCTCAATAGTTAATAAACATCAGTAATTATTTAAGCACATTTTTCATAAATGGTGAAAAATAGGATAATAATGCAATAGATTAAAAAGTTAAAGAAATGAGGAAAGAATCTAAATGCGAAATCAGAATTCATGTAGGATATTCCAAAAAAAGTTAAAAAGTAAAAAATAACATATAACCAAGGAAACCATGAGACCCTATATAAGGATATCAACTATTTTCAAATTTCCTTATAGGGACTTTTAAAAACACAAGTATACAAAATTTCATTAAGTTATTTTAAGAAAATAACAAAAAGTACAAAAAATCTATCAATCTAACTTTGTCACCCTGTATATCAAAAATAGTACTTTTTTTTACTATAAATATTGTTGTTTTCGTTCGTTCAAGTCACAAAACAAAATTATGTCAGTTGTTAAATTAATAACAACGTCGGTTAACATTAGTTATTAGTTTTTAAAAATAGTGGATCTAAATATAAGATTTTCTTAATCACTATAAAGCAGTGTACCTTAAAATAATTAATAAGTGTGGTAAAGGATTATAAATGCCCGGTCGCGACGTGTACGGTATGGATATTTGTTGAAAAGTGAGTTCTACTTGAGTCAATTTGGGAATCTTATCCGTAAAAAGCCAGGAGGGATGATTTATTGATACCGAAATCAGGAGTTAGTTATTGCAAAAAAACGCACAAGGTAGATATCTGATCTTGAGTACAATTTGCAAAGCCATCTAAATAGACCAATAATGGGTTCCCTTGGAAATGGTAAGACGGTCGGAGAAAACGCACTTTTACGAATTTTAACAAATTGTGTTATTATAGGAGTAACAATCCCTATTAATAAAATCTCTGCCGAAAAGCTATTAACGATTAAGAATATACAGATAAAGCATTTAACAGGTATATTAGTATTTTCTTTTTATTTTACCGAGTACTACCACTTTCTGAAATATCTGCATGATGATAAAATTGGTTTGGATATAGATATTGCATGCATCAAAAATATATAATAATTATAACAATATTGGTAATAATAATAAATAACGATAAATAAGTACGCATACATATGTTTAAACGATACGGCGAGATATTAGATAATTGTGTATTAATATGTTATATATATAATATATTTATAATTTTTACCTAATTTTACCCTCAATTTGAAGATTTGTTACTGCGCCTATGTCTAAAACTTCGTGATATTAACTTGATGATAGTGTCTTATTAATCTATCGCACAACCATGATGATACGATACAATATTTAAAAAATGTAATTTCAAGGGTATTTTTGGTATACTTAAGGGTTTGGAAGATGTTCATTGGTTCTAGAATAATAGAAAAAAATAATTGTTTACTTTCATCATTCAGCTTTGTAGTTATAAAATTTAAAAAAAGATACTTACTCGTTCGCTTTTTGTGCATGTCTAACTAACTTCTTTAAATAAAGAAAGAAATTAGCTATGTAAATAGATATAATTAACCCCATTAAAAACCAAAATGGAATAATCTTTACTTTATCCCACTTTTTTATAACCTTTGGAGTCATTAGTAGACAAAGAATTCCACAGAAGGAAAGAGCAGGTATTAGTATCATGAATTTTCCCTGAAAATGGAATGCAGTTTAATTTGTATTAAAAATTGGTTTTTAGATTTTCAAAAACCTTGTTTAGTGTAAGCAAACGACATTTAATGCCATTTAGTTAAAAGAACTGGAAATACGACAACACTAAATTTACACGCATTATAATCGTATCGATAAAAATTCAAGTAAAACGAGATATTAAGTAAAACAGAGTGTCTTGGATAGCATACTTACTTTTCTTAGAGAATTGTCGTCGCACTCAATAACTAGTAATCCAAATAGTATCACGTATGAAAGAAGTACTAGTAAATCCGCATGTCCCTCTTCGTCCTGAGTTTCGCGTAAAACCAGAAGTATAAAAAATAAGGTTAAAAATGCAACAAATATGAAACACAGCATCAATATTGCGATGGTAGTTATGCATTTGTAACGTTGAGATTGAGGTGACACTTCAGTAATTTGCTAAAAATTTACAACTTTAATTCGAGAAAACTTACTTACACATTGAACCAGAAATATTTACATTTTTTATTTTCCTATTGTAACAATGTACCGCTACAGTCCATAATGCATATGTCGTGGTGCAGCTTGATATAACTAAGAGTATAATAGAAATACAGGTCCATTGAAACTCGTAAATTTTTAGGACTGCATATACAATCGTCAAGATGAAAATACAGACATGGAAGCCATATTTTTCAATCCATCCAGAAGAGGCCTAAAAATTATACCCGTCAAGAAATTATAATTACAAAAACTATTATCATAACTCTTAAAAGTTGTTGCAAATTTTAATTGAAAGGGGAAACACATTTCAATTTTTTTTAATCTTGCTGTACACATAACAATTGGTATTAAATTATTTCATTATTTGTAAAGTCAGTGGCATCATTATTATAAACTTTACTTACCACTCCTGAAATTTTTTGAAACCATTGTAGGTTCATGTAAAATACTTCAATATAAATATTTCCCCAATGGCATCTACTTTGATGTTCAAAGTCAGAATTAAGTAAATTACACAAGGTTATGAACCAATTCAGTACACCAGACAAGAGTAATATGATCTTTGCAATACGGATAAGCAATTTTTTGTGAATTTCGAGACCTTTTTTAAAAGCCCCGACATAAGTCTGGAAATTTAAATAGATTAATAATATTCATAAAAAAACGAATTGAGTGTACATATACATGTTTCTGTCCTATTAATAAATTTCCTTTTAATTGATTGATTTTGATGTTTCCCATATCTTTCTAATTCTTAGATCTGAAAAGAAAAACGTAAAATTAATATATTCTTAATTTTTTGCTTTGATCAAGTCTCACCGAAAACGAACTAGTTAAGAACATACTTTACTAAAGGCCTATGATGTCGGTAGAAAATTTTTATATATATCCATATTTGTGATGATGCCTAAGCAGTATATTTTTTAAAGTGAATATATGTAAAATTCTTAAAATAAGATTGGTACTAATAGGTATAAAACAAAACTAGAGTTTACATTGTGTTTTCTGCCGCTTCAATTTGAAGAGAATCACTATCAGAGAGAATTTGATGATAAGAAATGAAATAAAACGGTTTTATGAGAAAATTTGGAATTCATTGAAATTTTGGCCTTTTGAGTGATAGTCATAGCAATTTGAAAGTAGAATTTGATAAGAAAGGAACAAATACACGGTAGTGCCGTGTAAAATATTCCGGGATAGGGGCATATGGTCGGAGTCCAGATAAAACGTCGATCTAGTTTTAAAAATATATTGATATTTAATCTTTCTAAACAATAAAAAAGTTATTCGACTTGTTTTGCATCCCTTATTTAGTAAAGATCAAATAGCAGGAATCATTTCCTTGGTGAAGTACTTGTAATTGTTACAGCACAAATATGTATCGGTTATAGTTAAAATATCTGCTTCCCTTAATTATAGTTCTATTAACCGTACGATTGTACCAATTTTTGGAGTTTTTTTAAGAAAATTAACTGTATATACCAGGATTTATCTACTGAGAAAGTAACTCATACGGCCATTTTGATATCTTCGTAATTAGGCTCTGAACTCACTTGAACTAACCTGAATTCAAACACTGTGACTGGGAACCTATGAAAACGAGTTCCATTCAAAATTTAGCTCTGGCAACAGCGAGAGTTAAATCTGACACTGATTAATATTAAAATTAATAAAAAGAATCTAAAACGATAACAAATATTATGAGTATTATCGACGTATGCCTTTATGTTATCCTATATACGAATCATTGCTTAAATAATCTTTTGTCCTTAATTATATAAATAAATCTCTGAAATGACTTTTTAATAAATATTTTTCTTATTTTATATTTGTATTTATATTTAAAAATTGTTTACGCTCAAGTCTTGGTTGTTAAAGTGTTAGTTTTCAGAAATCATAAGCTACAGAACTAGAGATGCTAGATGAAGACCTAATATAGCATTTATTACTGAGTTCATCCAATAAAATTATTACTTACTCAATTGCTAATTGGATCAAAAAGACATAATATTATCACGGGTTTCATTAAAACAAATAATGAAACCAAGCTGTAAAATAAATAATACAAAAAATAAGAGAAGAGAAATTCTTTTCAGGTTACTCAAATAGCTTTGAACAAAAATAGCCAATAGCAATACATTCAATCAACACAGCAGCTAGCATACAGTATGGAGTTGTTACTAATTACTGAGAATTAATAAGAATGGAAACAAAAAGTTAAATAAGCTTAAAACTCAGCAAAAACAATCAAAACTGGAACACATTTCGAAGTCAAATCGGGTTTTGATAAATACACGATACTTTTAAATATGACAAAATGGCCGACAATATTATAGATAAATAATAAAACCTAATAAATATAGAAACTAATAATGGGTATTACTTACTTAGACTGGATAATAAAATGATTTTTTCAATATCCCTTACCAATAATATATCGATTATGTTTTTGTTAATACCTCCTCTCTTCACTTTTGACTTAATATGGCAAATTACAGTATATATATACATGTATATCCTTAAAAGATTTTTCTAGAACAGTTTTCATTTTTTCTGAAACAGACCTGACGCGCAAGCGTGAGTTGATTTATACTAGCACCCGCCAAATCGTCTTTTTATCTGTAGATTTTAAAATTTTTCCGCCATCTTGTCGTTCACTTACTACAAAATGATGGTAAGATGACGAAATTAACACATGATCACGAAAGTGCCTAACGAGTTATTCTTCTCCTATTTCAACGAAAAGAATATATAGAAGAATATATATATAGAAACAAATTTCATTTTTTTTTTTAAATCACTCTATGTAACCGCGGCAACAATGGACAATTCATTTCGTCACACGCTAAAAACACGTTATAATTGGTGGAAATGCACTTCAATAATTAAATTAGTAGTACACATAAATGTAGTTATTGCAAAGTGGTCAAAATTACAAATCACAGTAGCCATAATGCTCTTTCTAATTCTTCATCTCGTTGTACGTACTTTTTTTTTCTTTGCCATCTATATATAATTTTGCCAATTAGCTTTTTGGAAATGGCTTAAGGGGCATGGAATATTACTAGTTATAAAGACTTTTAATTCGTTGTATGAGTTACAGTTGTAGTGATGTCACGATTGATATGAATGCGGACTAAATTTATTAATATTGTAGAAAATAACTTATGTGCACCATAATAGCAACATTTTTCAATTAATTTAAAAAAAGAAACAACTTTAAGCGAGACAGGTCTTTTAGGTTTGGTTGTTTGGACACAGATCATTTATGGCTAACTCAATATTTTCCAATTTTTATAACACTACACCAATCGCTTGATCAGAGTTCTTCAGCACCGAAAGATTTATAATTTTGTTTTTCACTTTATAAACTCGCATTTATTGAAAATATTAAATAAAGCTGTCGTAATAAAAATTTTACTAAACTTTCACAGAGCTTTTATATTGCTAAAACTAAAATGGTTATGAAATAACTGAAGATTAGTATAGAAACCTCATAGACAGATAAGTTATCAGTAATCAAATTATTTATACAAGAACTATATCTATAGAATTACACAACCAGATTAGAATAGATATTAAAATTTCTAAAATTTTGTACTGAAAATTGAGGAAGCTTGAGGTTTATTAAAATTAACTATATATTTATATACGTTATAATAACGCACCACCTTATCTGCTATATAAGGTGTCTCTAAAAGTTCTGTACGAAATTATACTGCAAATTCCCACCAGCGAATACGATGCTGTGATCGTTCATGTAGTTAAGAGTAAAAATTGCAACGTCTCTAAAGATGTAAAAATCCGACGACCTAAACTAATCTTCATTTTCTATTTTTTGCTTTTAAAATCAATTTTAATTAAAGTTTAAATAAAGCTACAGCTATATTTTTAGAATAATATGTAAGACAAAAGCAGTGAGAGGAAGCAATAAACAAGCAAAACTCCTATAATCAGATATGCAATGTTGATGTATTGCTTATATTGCAACAACGTCAAAACGAACCAGTATGAAGAAACCTAAAAGTTTTTTCCTATATTTCGTTTGTTAACCGTTATTTCTATTCTTCAGAGCAGACTCCATAACTATAATAAGCTTCAAGAGCAGCTCATTCTACCTATAGTTATATGACTATTTCTCTGTATCTTGTAGCTTCATGATATAAACTTCTGGTGATCAGCATTTTTAAACTATAAATGTGTAGATTGCACTGTTGATTGGTTTAGTATTAAAGTACTTCTTGTTGTGTAAACGAGCATTTGTTTAATTCCTTAGTAAATCTTTTAAAAAAGTTAAATTTGAAGAAAGAAAATAAAATTATATACTGCTAAAAATTTAATTATCCAGTAATGTTTACATAAAGCTTACACAATGTGCTGCATGACAAAAATATGTATATATTTCTATTCATAAAAACTAATATAGGAAAATACGGTAAATCGCAAAACAACACAGCATTGGTTCAAGTAGCACGTGGTGAACGCCTAATGAGACGAGAATTGAGACTGGTTTAGCCCCACTTACTTCGTAATCGGCTGTTCGGCCAATGGTCGATTTAAGGCTGATTCTCACTATACAGTGTTTCCATCCCATATCCGCTCCGTACAAATTATACCGTGCTAAAAGAGTTATAAATTTGATTAAAAAAATGCAATGCAAACTTAGTTAAATAGTACGTAAACGTTAAAAAAACTCGTTTTACATATCGTACACAACACATGTAATAAATAATAATAGTAACACATTTTCCAGCAACCTGTGAATCACGTTAAACATATTTTCAGCTATGTATTAACGCTCGCGTATTAATAGTACACAATGTACACTCATAGCAGATTATTAAATGCACGATACTAAAATTTTATAATCAACGAACAAGGTTTAAACCTCAAAATTACCTGTTCGCGTATTCCTTATGTAATACAAAAACTTGCATTAAAGCCAAAGTAATGCAAGTCTTGTGAACTCATGGATTGACGAGACATACCAGGACGATAATTTCTTTCCATAGCTTTTTCTCATTTTCCATAATTTCATTTGATATTGTTTTTATGGAAAAATATCACAGTATAAACAGATAAAGACTCACGAGTTTATTCCAAATAACAACAAGATATGATTTTAATGCAAGAGTTTTTTTTTATTTAGTAATCCTTTATCTTCTTAACTTGTAATCCTTATTATTTTTACACTCTTAACACTAATTTGAAATTTATGAAAGATCCAAGCTATTTAGTGAAATAATTAGAGCACAAATATTTTACTGCAGTGCTTTCACGGGAGAAATATCAACAAATAGAACGTAAGGTTGATTGAAATCGAGCTGCAGTCCTTTCATAAGGACCACATCGTTTTCGTTGAGTTTCGTTTCATCACTCGCACACTTTGCAATTTAAGTTTGTTCACGCAAAAATCACAGCAAAGAGATGCGAAGAAGATTTTACTACTCAATAGTGTCATAACGTTTAAATATTTCGAGATGCATCATCGTCCTTTTGACCGTCCTAAATTTTGCCAAAAACGACCGTTAGACGAAAGTGCCATCCCACCCCTCCTGAGTCAACCAGAGGTACATAGATTTAAAATTTTCAACTGAAATTTAGGGAAGTAAAATGTAAAATTACGATTTTTTTTAATTTCAAACGTCAATTATGAGCGTCCACGGTTTGCGAAGCCAAAATCATTTCTAAATATTGGCTCTTCCGTAGGCAACTCTAGCGGTTTCTAACATTTTTTTTCATTAAGTGTAGAGTACATTAAGCACGAGCGCGTTATTAATAACAATCACGAAATCTTGACAATTGGCGGAGTAGGTTTTGTTCAGAAAAGATGGTGACACGACGATAAAGTGGACAGCGGCTTTGTCGTCATCATCATCATTACAAATATCAATGACGATCAGAACGTAGTAAATTCTACACGATCGTTTTTTCATCAAAACTCCGACTCCTTTTGCGATCGATTTGTCTTTATTTTTAATAAAATAACAAATGTATTTGTCGAGTCCCTACCGGTGGTATAAAGTGGTTCGAACTGGAAGCACCGAAAGTTTATTTGGGCGAGGATAATATTATAATTTACCAAATAGCACTTTCTAAACCAAAACGCGGAAATTTATTTAAAATGTACGTTTCAAAACGAAAACGTTTCGTCATTAATTACAATTGAAAAGCATTCATCTCGTGCCAGTCGTCGACGGAGAGAATATAATTCTCTTAACTAGGAGAAGATGAGAAAGAAAACAAAAACCCATTGCCATTTGAATTTCTAGCGATTTCTCATCATCGGTTATTTTAAGAGTTCATTAAATTTTTATGTTGGATAGTTTGTTTCATTTCTAAAACGAACAACGGATATTTTTCCTTTATCTAAGAGTTATCGATTTTTTTTTCTTGTGTGGCGCCATCTATTAAAATCGATTTCTACTCTAATCAAATTACAGTTTCCTTCCTTATTTCACACCCGCCATCTACCGTCTAGAGGCAGAATCTTTTACAGATTTCTTCCCATCAAAATTACAGTTTCCTTCCTTGTTCTACATGCGCCATCTACCGTCCAGGGGAAGAACCTTTTACAGTTTTCTTACTGGTTCTACATGCGCCATCTGCCGTCTAGGGGAAGAACCCTTTACAGATTTCTACCCATTCAAAATACAGTTTCCTTTCTTGTACTACATGCGCCATCTACCGTCCAGGGGAAGAACCTTTTACAGATTTCTTCCCATTCAAATTACAGTTTCCTTCCTTGTACTACATGCGCCATCTACTGTCCAGGGGAAGAACCTTTTACAGTTTTCTTACTGGTTCTACATTCGCCATCTGCCGTCTAGGGGAAGAACCCTTTACAGATTTCTACCCATTCAAAATACAGTTTCCTTTTTTGTTCTACATGCGCCATCTACTGTCCAGGGGAAGAACCTTTTGCAGATTTCTTCCCATTCAAATTACAGTTTCCTTTCTTGTTCTACATGCGCCATCTACTGTCCAGGGGAAGAACCTTTTACAGTTTTCTTACTGGTTCTACATGCGCCATCTGCCGTCTAGGGGAAGAACCCTTTACAGATTTCTACCCATTCAAAATACAGTTTCCTTTTTTGTTCTACATGCGCCATCTACTGTCCAGGGGAAGAACCTTTTGCAGATTTCTTCCCATTCAAATTACAGTTTCCTTTCTTGTTCTACATGCGCCATCTGCCGTCTAGGGGAAGAACCCTTTACAGATTTCTACCCATTCAAAATACAGCTTCCTCTCTTGTTCTACATGCGCCATCTACTGTCCAGGGGAAGAACCTTTTACAGTTTTCTTCCCATTCAAATAACAGTTTCCTTCCTTGTACTACATGCGCCATCTACCGTCCAGGGACGGAATCTTTTACAGATTTCTTCCCATTCAAAAAACAGGTACCAACCTCGCTCTGCTCGCGCCATCTACCGTCCAGGGGAAGAACCTTTTACAGATTTCTTCCCCGCCCAATTACAAATTTCCACACTTGATTTTTCACCCCTTGTTTTTGCATGCCCATAGGCGTAGCAGACGCATTTAGAACGGCCTGCGCCCCTTCAGAACCACCCCCATCACCCCAAAAACAGGCATTCGGAAGAATTGATTTGGAAAAAAAACCTATGAACTACACCACTAAACATACTAGAACATATCGAATGACAATTAAGACATTCTTTGTCAACAATCGAACCGCGAAAGTTCGTTTTGTGTTTTCATTAACAGAAAAGTGGGAATTAACTTAAAATTTTAAATTTGAAATAAAAATATAATCTCATTTAAAATTGAGAAGCAATAAATAAGAAAAGGTATCGTCCCTGTGGATCGAAAGACCATCTACGGAACCAAGAAAGAAGAGGTAAGAAAAAAAAAAGAAGCCCGTTCCTAGAGGATCTTCCAAAAAGTCCTGGTTTGCAAAGTATAGGCTCCTCTATTCCCGAAATATGGGAACTAATAATAAAATTTCCCTTTCTCCCAACGCAATTAAAACTTATCACTGATGTTGTACTAAAGTAGCAGACCTTTCGTAGAGGACCACATTATATCCATCGACTGTTCCCCTGCAATTGGAATTTACCCAAAACTATTCCTCTGTTTTTAGTACAGAAACCACAGTCAAAACATGTGCAACTGAAGCGTTCCACCCCAACGAAGTGAAAAGAATTCTACCATCCACTAGAGCAAGCAACTACCATTATCCTTCAGAGTCTTCGAGATATAGCATCTGTTGGGTCTTCAATTTCTGGGATGGTTGAGAAAGTAGGGCTTTTTCACGGCTCCACGGCCTTCACCAAGGTAGGTACAGTCAACTTTGATCTATCATTTTCAATTGCAATTTAGAACAAGTAAAATTGGACTTTCTTGCATTTCAAGTGTGAATGGGGCGCGCCTGCTTTTTCGGTGGTTTAAGTCCTAATCATTTGTCAATTTTGGCTCTTTCGAAAGCAACCACTTCTATACTTTCAAAGGTTCTCATATATTTAGCATTTATTTGGAGAAATTTGCTTATTTCATCTTAGGATATTGTTTTATTAACAATGTGAGAAATGTTTATCGGAAGGGAATATTTATTTTAGCAAAATTACAATAATTTTTGTTTAAATTTCCCTTATAGTAAATCAGTTCATACATTGTATCACCAATATTTATTTTAGCAAAATTACAATAATTTTTGTTTAAATTTCCATTATAGTAAATTAGTTGATACATCTTTATCACGGTTCTCATTTATGTGGCTACCACAACGTATCAACAACGTGTCTTTGAAATAATCCACCAACCTTTTGTTGGTAGATTAATAATTGAAAATTGTAACATAACAACACATTTTAAATAGTGGCATAAAAAATAACAGTCATAGATAAAGAAACTGTTAATTAATGTACATATAATTAATTATTTTCAGGATTTCATGCAATGGTTTTCTTTAAAAATTGCCATTTAAAGAAATCCATCATAGGTGAATAATAAACACTTAAACATTCGGGGAATTCTTCCTATGAATCGTCGTTACCTCGCTTCGTATCCGCCGTGGCGGCAACGTTGCCATTTTTGTCGCTCTCCGAAAATTGCAATCATTTTCACCTTCTCTCGTTATAACAAACGTTTATTTTTATTTATACGAGATGTTTTTGGTATTAGAAAGTTTAATTTGCCATTGGGGAAAGATAGATTCCTCAATATATTTCGTTTCCGTTTTTTTAAAGCGATAAGTGCTTCAAACTCATTACACAGGGATACATACGAATGAATATGATTTTGAAGTTGTTAAAACTAAAATTACTTTGTTATTAATTGAAGCTGTATTTAGCACTGGTTTAATGGAATTTGAATTTGTTAATGTAAAATAATCGATTTACAGGTAAAAATTTAACAAAAGAAGGTGAATGAGAGAGATGGTACAAAGGGGGCAATGAGGGGATGTTGAAGGGTTAATTTGCATTATTCGTTTATGCAAATTGACCCCAACATCCACAATGAAGATTATTGAGGAAACCCAATAATTTTCAGAAAAGCATTCATTGGAAGAATTCCCTTAATTTTTTGATTTCTTGCACAATCCGGCAACACTGTACGACACCGGGCCCAAAGAGGGCCCGGCAGAGAAACGGACGCAACGCAAAGATACGTGGAGAAGAAACCCTCCAGGTACCTTGACGAGGAGTCGGCCTCTCGACCGACCCCTCTTTGGGGGTCTTAACCCAATTGTTAGATCCGGCAGAACAACAACGACCACAAGCCGGAGTCGCCCCCCGGTGAACGGGCAAACGGAGGAATCATCAATGGGGCCAGCACCGATGAGGCCTTCGTTCACGACGCCCCCCGAAGAGGTGCAGCAACAAGTGCCGCTGTCGTTAACTGGTCCAGATCCCGAGGGAAAAGACGGCGACAGCCACCGAAAACTTTACTAGTCTAAGTTCTAGGATTTTGCGAGGAGACGGTTTTTTACCGGTGGTTCCATCTGCGGCCACGATAGGAATCGAACGGTACCGAAGGGCCATCTCAGAGGGAGCTGGTGCTGATCGTCACAAGTCGGAAAGTCAGCGAAAGGGAAGGTCCCAGACGGCAATTCGTTGCAATTCAATTCGACGCAATCGTCGGGAACCACCCGTTCTATCCTCACAACGTAACGAACAAAGGATTAATTCCTTGTTCTTGAATCAAAAACGGATCAATCCACTTATTTCAAGAGGAACGATCCAGATTCAAACGTTTAGAGGAAATAACGATGATAAAAACGTCGTCGAAAGAATGGGGGTTCTAAATGGGGGGCAAAATGGGGGTGGGGACCGAGACGGAGGATCGGAAAAAGGGCATGAAGGTACATCAGGTAAGAACCCAAAATAAAACTTTAACAGAGCAGAGAAGAGAAAATTTGGTTCAGGTTAGCAGCAGCAACAGCAGAGGGGCACCAGCAGCAAGGGGGCACACCATTGGAAAGTGGCTCGATATGGTTATCGAGGCTGCAGATAGTGAGGGTGTCACCTACAAAAGGTAGGGGGCGACTCGCTAAAATAGGTAAAACGTAGGGTTCACAGGGCGTAGCACCTCAAATCCTGGGAACCTAGAAAGAAGATTGCACCACCAACTTCAAGTTTAAGGTTCTCGAAGAACCCTTAACGAGTAAGTAAGCAAGGGGTACAGGTAAATTTTGGGCAAAAATTTCCACATTTGCCTAAATTCGTTCCTAATCAATCGATTCACACATCTAGCATTTACAAAAGACACACTTTGATACATTTTTAGTAGGTAGGTAGGTTTAGCTCGACCAGAACTTTGACTCGAAAGAGTCTGAGTGACCAACGAAGAGGCAGGATGTCATCATTTGCCCCCTTTATCAAACATTAGCAAACACGGAACACGTTTTATACACGGGTTCACTTTGAACAGATCATGGGGGACCAGGGATACATCGAAGTTTCATCGACTTCGACTCTTTCAGCAGGAACAGGGAGTTGGTATTTGTTAATAATTTTTTAGTAACTTTTTTTTAGCAGCTGAAATGGCATTTGGTAAATTCGTAAGGTACATTTGGCGTGAGCAAGGTAAAAAGGAGCAGAGAGCAGAACTTGTCGGAGAAGAAAATATCCTAGGTAAGCACAGAAATTTGATTTTAATTTGAATATCGAGTGCTTATTTCCAACAAGGTACGAGTAAAAAATTATTATTATGGTACAGCAGTAGGGTCTCTGTACAGGGAACTAATTTAGAAAGGGCCTCATCAATTGTTGTTAGAATGCAGTCAGAAAAAATTCAAAATACAACAGTAATACAAAGTGTGTATTATATTAATAACTGAATTTTTTAATTGAAAAAGTAGGCATTCATCCATTTTAACAATAAAAAATCTTCAAATTTAGTTTTTTTTTAAATTTTATAGGGAACGTAAGAAGCTGTAAAATATAGACACATAAAAGGAATAATTTTTTTTAACTTCAAGTTTTTATAGATATTATTTTTTATCAATTTTTTTAGTATCATCGCATCATAAAGATGTATTATTTTTTCTTTAAACAAATTATAAAGTGTAGGATCTTTCCTTTCATTTCTTACGCAGCTATTTTAACAAAAACCATTATTTACAACAAGTAGATAGTTTACTATATTTCAGTAGAAAGTTCAACTTAGAGAGAATTTTTACTTGTATATTATTATTGTTTTGGTAAACATATACACATTCATACACTGACTCATTTGTTTCAGAGTTAGTCTGTAAAAAGTTTATCAAAGGTACGATTCAGCATGGATTTTAAAAAAATTATAGAGCTCAACAAAGTGCACAGTTTCTAAGAGCAAAATTTTAATAAATTGCCAATATGACTTGTTAAAATTTTGCTCCTAGAAACTGTCACAGTAGGCCTTAAATTTTACATCCACCAGGCCATTTTTGATAAAAATGTGTAATTTGTAAAGCTCTATAATTTAAAAAAAATTGGGGCCAAACTGCACAATTAATAAAATAATGCAAATTAGGGGACAGGTTTAAATGAAGATTTTTTCATAAAATATGAGAAAATATGAGAAGGAACCTTCTCTTAAAATTAATGACATCACTTAAGTTACACCCAACATGTACATTTCTTTTAATATTTATTTACAGTGTATTTCCTAAAGGTAAGGAAAATGTTTTATACGAAATTTATCAAAATTTACAGCTACAGTTTCTTACTGGATTATTTAAAATGAATTAATTTTAAAATTACCTGAAGGACAACTCAGCCTCTAAACTTTCACCTATTATTATGTAGAAAACACACATTTGATTCTGGAGGTAAGATCACCTACATTATTACCAAAACGTCCATTCAAAAAATAATTTTAATTCTCTTCTTCATTCCTTTAAATATTTGCATCGTTTGCATCGAAGTACCAAACACCCTGTAGATTTACAGTACATTTACAATTTGCATTAAGAAATAATTCCAATACTTCATTTTTTTTCTTTTTGTTTTGTAAATGCACAAATGTTGATACAAGCCTTTTTAGGTTAACCAAAGGATATAGAAAAATGAGGAGGAGGAGAAGGAGGAGGAGGAGAATACGACGGCAGCAGCAGCAGCACAAAGACAAAAAACAACAGCGACGTAGCAACGTAGCAGCATAGTTACATAGCTTCGAGACTGCAGTGGATAAGGAGGATTTAAACAAGAACAGAAAGAAGATTTTCTCACAGTCGATTCACGTCACCTACAGAGAAGAAATATCATAGGTACAAGATCGTTCACGCCATTTGACAATAATTTTCCAGTAATTTCAAAACTCATCATAGTATTTTGTAAAAACGTAACTTCAATACTTTAATCTCTCTAACGTTCAAGTCGATTACAATACGTTCCACAGAGTATCTGATATGGCGTGAACGACCCTGTATTTTATTTAGTATTTAAGTTTAGATTAAGCATTTTCCGGGGTAGTCATCATTCGAGTTAGCAACGAACTTTTAAAGAACGGATCGGGTGAATAATCCTCCCTCACACAAGGGGCGAGTCTTAAGTAGGAGTTTTCTTTTTCTTTTTCTTTTTCTTTTCTTAATACGAATCTTCAGGTTAAATTTATCAGAAATCCGAAATATCAAAAACAACTCCAAACGACTTCTTTACCACTCCAAAACAATCATTCCGTTCCATACTTTTTGGACAAGACACTAAACTTTTATCTATCGCGACATTTTAACTAATATAAGTTCAGTCCATTTCCACAAGTTTAAGCGAAAACACGATCTTTACAAAATATCACACATTAAGGGTCATTTAAATAGTTTTGAACTTTTTAACTTGAAATTTTAATGTGAATTAAAAGAAACACTTCACAAACTCACTTTAAAAATGATTTTTTTCAAATTATTAAAAATAGGGTTTTGACACCTTACAAAACAGTGAGACGAACAAGACAACTTTTAAACTTTTTTTTTGTCAACATTTTGATGGATGGATTAGCAGGATATTTGGGTGGTTTTTGAAATTTCGGAAAAATATGAAGTCACATAAAGATTTCTCTTAACTTTTCGAAGTCGACATCGCGACACAAATCGAAAACTCCCACTCAAGACGTATTTCGCATATACACGGTGTAGCGTCTGGTGTTAGTTGGCGAACTGGTATTAGTTGGCGAACCTCGGCTAACCGGAGATAGTCGAAAAGTGACTGTTGCAACAATAACTCGGGCGTTTCTTAGCATATTTTAACGAAATTTTGCAGTGACGCATAGCTCGATTAGGCTAACATCTAACATTCGCCAAGGTTCGGGAAACGTAAAAAATGGGAGCCAAAGCACACGTTTTCCTCGTAACTTTTTCTTTTCTAATTTTTTCGATCGTTCGACTCTAACAATTCATTCGGTCCTTGATTTATTTGAATTTCTTCATCGTCATAATAATTTAGAAGTACAAGTTACTTTACAAGTTGCCTTAGAAAATATGTCAGTTTAAGACAGCTCATCTAACAGAACGGATTTTTAAAAAAATTTTTATTATAATTTTTTATTTTTTACAAGAGAAAAAGACTAATATAAAACTAATACAGCAAGTCAAAGATGAACTTTTAACAGCAAATATCCTCAGAACTTGAAGCAAAATTATTAAATAAGGGACGATCGAATAACCAATAGAAAAGAAAATAAAAAATATATGGCAAAAGTTTATTTGAGCTGAAGTAATAAAAAAACCAACGTCGTTCACATTGCAGATAGTCCCTAAAAGACACAATTAAATTATTGAAATGATAATTTTACCGTTATAGTTTCTGGAGAATGAACGATATAGAGTAACATACATGACATAGTACACACGAACTAACATTCATAGAGTAAATAAAATATATTTATGATTTTTTGTCACACGAGGAACGTATATAGGCATCGTTTACAAAGGCAACGTATGAATATTCCTAGGTTCAGGTTATTATTTATTTTTCAATTTTTGTCTCATCATTTTTTATTTTTTGCTTCTTATTTTTTCTTTATTTTTCATACACTGGTGAGCATATAATTCGGGTCACTTCGAAATTTTCAAATATTAAATGTATCGAAAGAGAAGTGATATTCTTCGCTGGCATACCGGCATCGCTTCACGAAATTTCGGATCATTGGGAAAATGTTTACAGTTCTGCATGGTTCTACCATGAAAAAAAAGAGATTGATAAAATACCTTCATTATCTATGCATCTTCTTTGTCAGTTTCATTCAATTGTTCACTTTAGGCGAATTGGTTAAAAATGTTCTCTTTAACTTCAAGTTGCGCTAACAGCAGAAAGGCAAAAAGAGGGAGAAATACGCGATATTAATGTCATTATAAGTTTTTTTCGATAGCACAAAATTGTATTAAAAAATGTTACAGTGCTTGGGTAATGGGCACCTGTACAATACATCGGTTATTTGGGTACAGGATCGTGTTTTTGTCACCATTTTTACCATTTACCCTTAACAAGGTTGAGGAACCTCAGAATCGATAAAGGCTATCTTTTTTGAATTTTTTGGAAGTTAGGAAGGCAAAAATTTCGAAAATACTAAAGTGACCCGAATTTTATGCTCGCCAGTACATTATTCATTTTCTTTTCTTTCATTTTTATCATTCTCTTCTTTAATATTTTGATTTGGTTAATTTATTTCTCTTTATTTAAAAAAAAATAATATAATTTCTTGTTAAATAAGAAGAGGACATCGGCCTTTCAGCCCACGGTGGTATTTACAAGTGTCGTAACGATAGCAATCGTATCCTCGCAAATAGCACCATCCACAATAATCACCTCAAAACTATCAGTACCAATCACACCCCTAGTAAAACAAACAATACTCAAAATTCACAGCACAGCACAACACAAAAGTTCAAGCACACAAGGCACACCAAACATCCAACATCTAGTCTTGTCTTTCCACTTTTTTTTTTTGTATTCGTACTAGTAGTCGGTCTGATATTTTCGCATAACGCTTCGTCGGAAGGGTGGTACAGTGGATTATCCGGGTGACGAATTTTCGTAATTAACATTAACATTAACGTTATTCGTTCTGTAGTTTTGTAAGTATTTTTTGTTTTTGTTTCGTCAGTTGCGTTTGCCATAATTACGTTACCGCAGTCCAGTAGCGGTCTACAAAGGGATTTATATATCTCGGATGCCGCGTTATGCCGATTCCTTTGTCTTTGTACGTCAATTTTTATAATTTTTTTCTTTATTTTTTTTACGTTTAAAATGTTTTAAATTTGATATTTATTTTTTCTCTTTTTTATCATTTTTTATTTTTTAATTTGATTTGTATAATTTGTATTGTATATAGGATGAGTCAGTAGGATCGTGCCAAACTTCGGGAGTATATCGTACATGAAAAAAAAATTCAAACGTTATCCGATTTTCGCTTGTTTACAAGTTACGGCGTAAATCAAATTATAAATTAACGTTTGGATATCATAGTAAATGTTGGGTAGCGGCGTGAGGTCTGGAGACCTCGAAAGCCAACTAATACATCAACATCACCAATACCAAAAGTACGTTTATGGTAAATAGAATCCTAGTTAAAAAATTCTATTTACGCCATAACTCGCGAACAAACGAAAATCGGATAACATTAGAATTTTTTTACATTTATTTTTCACGTCTAACGCGCTCCCGAAGTTTGGCACGATCTATATATGTATTTTTTTTGTCGTAAGCACATCTTTCCGATTTCAAGATTCTGTTTATCGCACTTATCTAGAATTACGGCGTACCATTCAATTTGTTTTTTTTTCATTTGATTTGTAAGTGTATTACACACAGGATCATTCAGATTCGACGTTCATCATTAAGATCTCGGTAACCGTAAGAGACACGAGGTGGGTCAAATCGGGGCGAAGTCGTACAATTCGGAGCTTAGGAAAATTCCCATTACTTCCGGAGATATCCGAAAAAATAATTAAAAACGAATAGCACGTTATAATTATCACCTTTTTTGAATTTTAACGAAATGACGTATCAAACATAAACGTTTTCTTAAACACATAAATAAAACGTCACAACAAAGTATCCTCGTTCTTGTTTTTCAAAGCACTCTTAGCAAAATCATTTTTTTTTTTTTTTATATTTTCATCAAATTGCAGGTTGCAGGAAATCTAAACGTGAAATTTCAAACACGACATTAGTATTTTCTAGAAGATGAAAAGTGGCAATTATAACGTTCCTTTCGGAATATTCCAAATTGTATAACTTCGCCCCCATTTAACCCGTCTCGTATCTCTCACGGTTACTTGGATCTCAACGACGAGCGTCGAATCTGAATAACCCCGTATATATACATATACGTCGGAGATTTATCAGTCCTCAAGTCTAGAAATGTAAAATTTGAGTTGGCAATAAGGGCCATTCGTGAAAATCAGGACGAACAGGTGCCATTGGAAATGGAATGGGAACCGCGAAGAAGACAATAATTTAAAAAAAAGAAGGAAGGTAGCCGTCGAGCAGTAATGAATTCGTGAGCCTCGTTTTTATTTTTTTATCATACCATCAATCGATACGAATTAGGAATATTCTTCATCATCGATAATTTTGATTGTTTCATTAAATAAATTGACGGTAAGGCAAGGCTAACGAATTCACTTCCCTTCTTTTTAATTACTGCCTTCTCCACAGTTTCCATTCCCATTCCCCGTGGTCCTCTCGACTCAAGGGAACGGTACTCGTTCGTCCTGGTTTTTGCCACGGACTGAAACTTCACACACGGCCCTTCATTGAGTCGTTAATAGTGACTAGTGACCTCGTCCTACGTTCTCTTCATCTCCACGATAAACCCGTCAACCTGTTCTTCAGCCTCATTGCTAACTCAAATTTTACATTAAAAACTTAAGAACTAACAAATCTCCGACATATATATGTCAGAAGAAAGAAACTTCTTCTTATAGCGAAAACAAAAAAACACAAGTTTGTGAGGGACTTCTTTATTTGCCAACGATTGAGAATGGAATGCCCCCTCGCAAGGTGTCGGAGCCATTCCCCGGGTATCTGTTTTTCCCATCCAATAAACCTGCCATACCATCCACATTCTTCCCACGTTTCCTCTTTATCTTTTAACGTAACGATCTACTTTTACAAGTACAAGTTTAGTCCATTTCCAAGGGAACACTCACAGGTGCTTGTGACATACCACATATGCCCAAGGATAAGATATAACACTATCCTTGCAAGGTGGCAGGTTTATTGGTTGCTTTGAGTGAATTAATAACTAACCCCGTGTCACTTTACTTTATGAAAGCTACATATACATATTTTTTTAAATATTTTTATTAATGTATTTTTTATTTGATTTGTATAATTTGTATTACATATTAATATTTTTAATTTTTTATTTCTTTCTTTTAATTATTATTTTATTTTTTATTCTTTCTTTTTTATCATCTTTTATTTTTTAATATTTTTTTTCTTTCAGTGTTATTATCATTTTTTTTTAATTTATTGTTTTCTCTCGATCATTTTTTATTTGTTGCTACTTATTGTTTTCTTAATTTTTCCTCTTTCTAATTTTTATATTTTATTCTTTTCCTTTATTTATCATTTCTTTTTATTTTAAATATCTTTATTTTTTTCTCTTTGGTTTTTTAATATTCATTTATTTTTCTTTAATTTTGTTTTCGTTCTTTTTTTTTTCTTCAATTTTTTTATTATTAATTTTCTTTACTTAATTTTTTATTCTCTTTCTTTTTTATCATTTTTAAGTTTTATTATTTTCGTTTCAGTTATCTTTTTTTTCTTTACATTTTTCATTGTTCATTTTCTTTTCTTAAATTTTTATTCTCATTCATTTATCATTTCTTAATTTTTTATTTTCTTCTTTACTTTTTTAATTGTTCAATTTCTTTTCTTTATTTTTATTTGCTTCTTTCGTTTTTATAATCTTTTTTTCTTTACCTTTTTAATTGTTCATTTTTCTTTTGTTTTTTATTCTCATCCTTTTTTCATTTTTTAAATGTTCATTTTTATTTCTATCGTTTTCTTATTATTCATGTTCCTTTCTTAATTGTTTTATTTGTTATTCTCATTACTTTTTCATTTTTTAATTGTTATTTTGTTTCTTCGTTTTCTTATTATTCATGTTCCTTAATTTTTATTTTTTTGTTCTCATTCGTTTTTCATTTTTTAATTGCTATTTTCTTTTTTTCTCTTTACTTTTTTCATTGTTTATTTTCTTTTCTTAATTTTTTATCTTTTCTCTTATTATTTTCTTAATTTTTATTATCAGTGTTTTTATTCATTTATTTTTTCATTATTTAGATTTCTAACTTTCGTTCCTTAATTTTTTTAATTCATTTTTTTCTTTTTATGTTTTTAATTGATTATTTCATTTCTTAATTCTTATTCTTTATTCTTTCTTTCTTTATTATTTTCTTTTCTGTACTTTTTTATTCTTTTTCTTTTAATATTTCTTTTTTATCATTTTTTTTTTCTTTATTTATAATTTTTAACATTCTTTCTTTAATCTTCTTTTATTCTTTCGTTATATTCATTTTGTCTTTATTATTATTATTATTTTTTTTTGTTATATTTCTTTTTCTTTCATATTTTCTTTATTATTATAAGGTTTTTTTAATTGTTATTTGTTTAATTATTGCTATTTTGTTGTATGTTTGTGGAATTGTATGTGCAATAAGAAACAAAGAAAAAAATACCTCCAGTTGTTTACTTAGCATTAAGAACCCGGGTTGGTAAGAAAAAAAAAAAAAGAAGTCAGGTTAGTTTAGAAAATACAAAATAAACAATCCGGGTTAGTTTAAAAAAAAAAAGCTCAGGTTAGTTCAGAAAATGGAAAAATAGAAACGAATCCACGCAAATTGAAAAATATAAAGAAAATGCATTAACTGATAGAATAATTTACAAATATACTAGTTCAGGTTAGTTCAGGTTAGTTCAGGTTAGTTCAGGTTAGTTCAGGTTTAGTTCAGGTTAGTTCAGGTTAGTTTCAGGTTAGTTCAGGTTAGTTCAGGTTAGTTCAGGTTAGTTCAGGTTAGTTCAGGTTAGTTCAGGTTAGTTCAGGTTAGTTCAGGTTAGTTCAGGTTAGTTCAGGTTTAGTTCAGGTTAGTTCAGGTTAGTTCAGGTTAGTTCAGGTTAGTTCAGGTTAGTTCAGGTTAGTTCAGGTTAGTTTCAGGTTAGTTCAGGTTAGTTCAGGTTAGTTCAGGTTAGTTCAGGTTAGTTTCAGGTTAGTTCAGGTTAGTTCAGGTTAGTTCAGGTTAGTTCAGGTTAGTTCAGGTTAGTTCAGGTTAGTTCAGGTTAGTTCAGGTTAGTTCAGGTTAGTTCAGGTTAGTTCAGGTTAGTTCAGGTTAGTTCAGGTTAGTTCAGGTTAGTTCAGGTTAGTTCAGGTTAGTTCAGGTTTAGTTCAGGTTAGTTCAGGTTAGTTCAGGTTAGTTCAGGTTAGTTCAGGTTAGTTCAGGTTAGTTCAGGTTAGTTCAGGTTAGTTCAGGTTAGTTCAGGTTAGTTCAGGTTAGTTCAGGTTAGTTCAGGTTAGTTCAGGTTAGTTCAGGTTAGTTCAGGTTAGTTCAGGTTAGTTCAGGTTAGTTCAGGTTAGTTCAGGTTAGTTCAGGTTAGTTCAGGTTAGTTCAGGTTAGTTCAGGTTAGTTCAGGTTAGTTCAGGTTAGTTCAGGTTAGTTCAGGTTAGTTCAGGTTAGTTCAGGTTAGTTCAGGTTAGTTCAGGTTAGTTCAGGTTAGTTCAGGTTAGTTCAGGTTAGTTCAGGTTAGTTCAGGTTAGTTCAGGTTAGTTCAGGTTAGTTCAGGTTAGTTCAGGTTAGTTCAGGTTAGTTCAGGTTAGTTCAGGTTAGTTCAGGTTAGTTCAGGTTAGTTCAGGTTAGTTCAGGTTAGTTCAGGTTAGTTCAGGTTAGTTCAGGTTAGTTCAGGTTAGTTCAGGTTAGTTCAGGTTAGTTCAGGTTAGTTCAGGGTTAGTTCAGGTTAGTTCAGGTTAGTTCAGGTTAGTTCAGGTTAGTTCAGGTTAGTTCAGGTTAGTTCAGGTTAGTTCAGGTTAGTTCAGGTTAGTTCAGGTTAGTTCAGGTTAGTTCAGGTTAGTTCAGGTTAGTTCAGGTTAGTTCAGGTTAGTTCAGGTTAGTTCAGGTTAGTTCAGGTTAGTTCAGGTTAGTTCAGGTTAGTTCAGGTTAGTTCAGGTTAGTTCAGGTTAGTTCAGGTTAGTTCAGGTTAGTTCAGGTTAGTTCAGGTTAGTTCAGGTTAGTTCAGGTTAGTTCAGGTTATTTCAGGTTAGTTCAGGTTAGTCAGGTTAGTTCAGGTTAGTTCAGGTTAGTTCAGGTTAGTTCAGGTTAGTTCAGGTTAGTTCAGGTTAGTTCAGGTTAGTTCAGGTTAGTTCAGGTTAGTTCAGGTTAGTTCAGGTTAGTTCAGGTTAGTTCAGGTTAGTTCAGGTTAGTTCAGGTTAGTTCAGGTTAGTTTCAGGTTAGTTCAGGTTAGTTCAGGTTAGTTCAGGTTAGTTTCAGGTTAGTTCAGGTTAGTTCAGGTTAGTTCAGGTTAGTTCAGGTTAGTTCAGGTTAGTTCAGGTTAGTTCAGGTTAGTTCAGGTTTAGTTCAGGTTAGTTCAGGTTAGTA